>NC_143044.1:3405000-6225000 GCF_057628025.1 Oncorhynchus mykiss
GCGGTTGTGAGGCCGGTTGGACGTACTGCCAAATTGTCTGAAACAATGTTGGAAGTGGCTTATGGTAGAGAAATTAACATTAAAATTATCTGACAACAGCTCTGGTAGACATTCCTGCAGTCTGAAGGCCAATTGCATGCTCCCTCAACTTGAGACATCTGTGGCATTGTGTTGTGTGACAAAACTGCACATTTTAGAGTGACCTTTTATTGTCCCCAGCACAAGGTGCACCTGTGTAATGAACATGCTGTTTAATCAGCTCCTTGATATGTCCCACCTGTCAGGTGGATGGATTATCTTGGCATAGGAGAAATGCTCACTAACAGGGATGCAAACAAATTTGTGCACAAACATTGAGAGAAATAAGCTTTTTGTGCGTATGAACACTTTTACATTTTGTGTTTATATTTTTGTTCAGTGTACATACAATCAGCTCTTTGCACCTCAGTTGGTAGAGCATGGCTCTTATAATGCCAGGGTAATGGGTTCGATTTTCTGGACCACCCATACGTAAAATGTATGCATGCGTGACTGTAAGTCCCTTTGGATAAAAGTGTCTGCTGAATGTTTTATTATATTTTACAAATATGTTTTTATCATGCTGTAATAATTACAATACTCTGTTGGAAACCATAACCAACAATCTTTCTGAGATGGGATTTACTCAGACTGGGGACTATGAACTGTGAATAAACTGTTCATTCACACCTCTTAACACGTATTATATGAATGTTCAACTGCTAACATATCCCAAGTTACTGAGTGTGTGGTGTGGCTAGTTTATATACTGCTTTTGATTCATTTATTTTAGGTCAGTTATGCGTTTTACATCCTCTGTCAAGGCAACCTCAAAGTCATTGATATGTATTTGTCGCTATTAACTTTTGAATTGCCGCATCATTTGTTTCATATGTCATAATCATTGGTGAACCAAAATGTCACTTCATATGATTAAATGGTCCTTACAGTATGTGTGAGGTGTCATCTGATCTAATGAGGAGCTAATTGAAACACTCACTGCTACCAATATTCATCAGAAGATAACGTTTTACATAGGCCATGCTTTGGATGGCACGTGACGCCTGGACACTTCCAAAAAATGAAAGCCCGTTAGATCATTCTATTCGTGTATATTAAAGCACGGTGTGAAGGACCCGTGCCAGAGTGGGGCCACATACAGGTCACCTGCTCTCCCCTCTAAAAATGGATGGGCGGCGCGGTCGTGGATCAATATCACCCCGTACGAGTCGATGAATGGGGAGTGCCCCCTGCAATCACGAAGACACGTAGAGTACCAGAAAGTATTCACACTCCTTGACTTTTCCCACATTTTGTTGTTTTACAGCCTGAATTTAAAATTGATTATATTTAGATTTTTTGGGGGGTCAGTGGCCTACACACAATACCCCATAATGTCAAAGTGGATTATGTTTTTAGACATTTTTACAAATTAATAAAAAATGTAATGCTGAAATGTCTTCAGTTAGTAATTATTCAACCTCTTTGTTATGGCAAGCCTAAATAAATTCAGGAGTAAACATTTGCTTTACAAGTCACATAAGTTGCAGAGACTCTGTGTGCAATAATAGTTTTGAACATGATTTTTATTAATGACTATCTCATCTCTGTACCCCACATGCAGTTATCTGTAAGGTCCCTCAGCTGAGCATGGAATTTCAAGCACAGATTCAACCACAACGACCAGGGAGGTTATGAGGTAGATGGGCAAAAAGAAAAGGAAAAGCCACTAAATATCCCTTTGAGCATGGTGAAGTTATTTATTACACTATGGATGCTGTATCAATACACCGTCACTACAAAGATACATGCATCCTTCCTTACTCAGTTGCCAGAGAGGAAGGAAACCGCTCAGGGATTTCAGAGGCCAATGGTGACTTTAAAACAGTTACAGAGTTTAATGGCTGTGATTGGAGAAAACTGAGGATGGATCAACAACATTGTAGTTACTCCACAATACTAACCTAAATGACAGAGTGAAAAGAAGGAAGCCTGTGCAGAATAAAACAAGACACTAAAGTAATACTGCAATAAATTTGGCAAAGCAATGAACTTTTTGTCCTGAATACAAAGGGTTATGTTTGGGGCAAATCCAATACAACACATTACTGAGTACCACTCTCCATATTTTCAAGCATAGTGGTGGCTGCATCATGTCATGGGTATGCTTGTAATCATTTTAAGGACTAGGGAGTTTTTCAGGATAAAAAATAAACGGATTGGAAATAAGCACAGGCAAAATCCTAGAGGAAATCTGATTGTCTGCCTTCCACCAGAAACTGGGAAATGAGCTGATCTTTCAGCAGGACAATAACCTAAAACACAAGGCCAAATCTACACTAGAGTTGCTTACCAAGAAGACAGGGAATGTTCCGGGGTGGCCAAGTTACAGTTTTCACTTAAATCTACATGGAAATGTATGGCAATACCTGAAAATGGTTGTCTAGCAATGATCAACAACTAATTTTATAAAGCTTGAAGAATTTTGAAAATAATAATTTTGAAAATAGGATGGCTATCAATCCTGTCAGAAGCCATGGAAAGGCTGCTCCACCACACCTTGACAGCAGCAGCGTCCCAGATCCATGCTCCTATCATTGTGTAACTGTTGTGGCGAAACAGATAACGCTCGTGCACCTAGGCCTACTCACTACCATTCCGGAGATGTCCGGAAAAAAAACATACTTCAGCAAGCTGGTGAGCGACTTCTCTCCTTAATAGCACTGTCTGACCAGCATGTGCCTGATGAGACTTATCATCCAAAAGCTATGAAACACGAGCCGGCTCAATGAGGAGACTACAGGCTGTAGTGTTTAGTCATTTATATCCTGTAATTGGCACCACAAAGGCCCTTGGGAGGGATTATAATAGTGTGAAACACAGTAGGAAAGCCAGTTTGAGTGCAAACTAGAAGGTAATGATCTCATTGTCGACCAGGATTTTCATTAGGGGTGCTCATGATCTCTCAGACAGCAGGTCAACACTGAAGATGAGTTAACCAATGTTCTACATGTGACAGAAGTGACACTTCATCACTTCTAACCTCTGTCAGGTTAATTAGATGGGTGGAATCTGTATGATGTTTATTCACGTTGCACAGCCAGACCGATGGTCCCAAGGTCCCAACATACTAGTAATGGTTAACATAATCAACACGGGTTTGTGAGTCTCGAAGCGGACTTATGCTCGCAGGTTACTCGCAGGTAGTTTGCATTTGAACTTTTATTGCTTGCTCAGTTCAGTATAAACACAAGCTAAACTGGGAGTAATACAATCAATCAGTCATCTCACTGACTTCACAGGGCAGGGAAGCTCTGCTGGAATGCTGCTAAGCTGCAGATGTACCAGCCAAATTACTCTAGTGGGGAATTACCCAGACATAAATTCACATGTCACTGGGGGTGGCTGTATTTTACAGCAAATCCAAGCTGTCCTCGTTTCCATAACTGTCGTTAGAACTTGTTTCTCTGCAGAGCTGAAGGTTTTCACCGTTGGAAAATCGGAACATGCTTACATCAAAACATGGCCTCAAGTCATAGAGATCTCTGAGGAAATGTCTTGAGAGTAACGTGGCTCCCCGCCATGTCGTAACCGGTCTGCTGAAACAAAAGATGTGTGAGATGTCAAATCCAAGAGCGATATAAATCACAATTTAAGCCAATTCATAATCCTGTGCAAATACGAGGCAAGTTACAACTAAGTATTTTTCTCCCTCAGTTCAAACTGTTTACATACCTTACGAGCAACTCAAGTCTGTGGATGTTTTTCATTTCCACAGAATAAAATAATGTAGATGTACAATTTATACAGAGAAACAAAGAAGCCTAAACATTCCAATCATTTTATTCTGGTAAGTGAATCTAACATTTACTGTAGTAACAAGCAAACAACAGGCATACACAGTCAACGCTTGGCAACACTGGCATCGGATGTTGGCAGATAGCACCCCTCATTATTGCTAATTAAGATGTATAAATATGTTGTCTGGCTCTTGACTTGTCAGCTACAATGTGTCACTTTTTCCATCAAACGTGTAAAGTGCCAAGGTAGACACAGTGAGGGCATGAGGAGTGCTAGTAGAGATGCCACTGTATGTACACTGTGTACCGATTTCAGCTCGGCTGGCATTGCTTGCCAGCAGCTAAACAAGACGAGGTTTGAGAGGAAAACGGTGTATATTTGGGCTACCTTCGACTCAGCGTTCTGCCAATGTCTTTGAGTGTCTGGCTCGACAGTTAACCCTGGTAGCTCTGCACAGAGCACCACTGTTCAAATGTGAAAGTGTGAAAGCTGCTGTTTAGGCTGTGCATATTCACCTGTTTGCAGGCCATGACATCACATGGTGGTTCAGCTGACGATACTCACTGTAGTTTTTGGAGTCTTCAACATTCTTTCGAAAATGGTTTTTGTTCAAAGGATTGATCTGGGGTACTCCACTAACTATGCCACTGAGTGGAGGAATTTCATCCAAGGAGGTGACAATTCAATGGTTTATTTGTGTAGAACCTTGGATCAAACTAACAAAATGACAAAGCTCAATATCTGTACATTTTAGTTAGGAATAATAAAATAAAGGGTTTGTATGTAAGGTTTTGAAAAACATTTTAAATGCAATGTGTAACTGAAAAATACTCAATACAATACAACTTATTATATTGAAATGGTTTGTATAGTTTATTAGACTGTTTTGCCCTATACACTAATTCACATATATTTGTTTGCATATTTCTTACATTGTATTGATTTGAAAGTTCTAATTTATAATGTTCCGTTTTTCAAACTACCCATTATTTAATTCCAGCAGGTGAACAAACCAGTCAGGTCCTCCTAACATTTTGTACTGTAAATAACTTCAGTTATGATCAAAGACATAATGAAGGGTAATAACAGTCAATCAAATCAAATCAATTATATTTGTCACATACACATGGTTAGCAGATGTTAATGCGAGTGTAGCGAAATGCTTGTGCTTCTAGTTCTGACAATGCAGTAATAACCAACGAGTAATCTAGCTAACAATTCCAAAACTACTACCTTATACACACAAGTGTAAAGGGATAAAGAATATGTAGATAAAGATAAATGAATGAGTGATGGTACAGAGCGGCATAGGCAAGATGCAGTAGATGGTATCTAGTACAGTATATACATATGAGATGAGTAATGTAGGGTATGTAAACATAAAAATGGCATAGTTTAAAGTGGCTAGTGATACATGTATTACATAAAGATGGTAAGATGCAGTAGATGATATAGAGCACAGTATAAACATATACATATGTGATGAGTATTGTAGGGTATGTAAACATTACATTAAGTGGCATTGTTTAAAGTGGCTGGTGATATTTTGTATGGCAATTTCCATTATTAAAGTGAGCTGGAGTTGAGTCAGTATGTTGGCAGCAGCCAGACCATTTCAGTTTGTCCGTGATGTGTACGCCGAGGAACTTAAAACTTACTACCCTCTCCACTACTGTTCCGTCGATGTGGATACGGGGGTGCTCCCTCTAATGTTTCCTGAAGTCCACGATCATCTCCTTTGTTTTGTTGACGTTGAGTGTGAGGTTATTTTCCTGACACCACACTCCGAGGGCCCTCACCTCCTCCCTGTAGGCCGTCTCGTCGTTGTTGGTAATCAAGCCTACCACTGTGGTGTCGTCCGCAAACTTGATGATTGAGTTGGAGGCGTGCATGGCCACGCAGTCGTGGGTGAACAGGGAGTATAGGAGAGGGCTTGAGAATGCACCCTTGTGGGGCCCCAGTGTTGAGGATCAGCGGGGAGGAGATGTTGTTACCTACCCTCACCACCTGGGGGCGGCCCGTCAGGAAGTCCAGTACCCAGTTGCACAGGGCGGGGTCAAGACCCAGGGTCTTGAGCTTGATGACGAGTTTGGAGGGTACTATGGTGTTAAATGCTGAGCTGTAGTCGATGAACAACATTCTCACATAGGTATTCCTCTTGTCCAGATGGGTTAGGGCAGTGTGGTTGCGATTGCGTCGTCTGTGGTCCTATTGGGGCGGTAAGCAAATTGGAGTGGGTCTAGGGTGTCAGGTAGGGTGGAGGTGATATGGTCCTTGACTAGTCTCTCAAAGCACTTCATGATGACGGAAGTGAGTGCTACGGGGCGGTAGTCGTTTAGCTCAGTTACCTTAGCTTTCTTGGGAACAGGAACAGTGGTGGCCCGCTTGAAGCATGTGGGAACAGCAGACTGGGATAAGGATTGATTGGATATGTCCGTATACACACCAGCAAGCTGGTCTGCGCATGCTCTGAGGACGCGGCTGGGGATGCCGTCTGGGCCTGCAGCCTTGCGAGGGTTAACACGTTTAAACGTTTTACTCATGTCGGCTGCAGTGAAGGAGAGTCCGCAGGTCTTGGCAGAGGGCCGTGTCAGCGGCACTGTATTGACATGAAAGAGGGCAAAAAAGTTATTTAGTCTGTCTGGGAGCAAGACATCCTGGTCTGCGACGGGGCTGGTTTTCTTTTTGTAATCCGTGATTGACTGTAGACCCTGCCACATACCTCTTGTGTCTGAGCCGTTGAATTGCAACTCTACTTTGTCTCTATACTGACGCTTAAGCTTGTTTGATTGCCTTGCAGAGGGAATATCTACACTGTTTGTATTCGGTCATGTTTCCGGTCACCTTGCCCTGGTTAAAAGCAGTGGTTCGCCCTTTCAGTTTCGAGCGAATGCTGCCATAAATCCACGGTTTCTGGTTTGGGAGTGTTTTAATAGTTGCTGTGGGTACGACATCGCCGATGCACTTTCTAATGAACTTGCTCACCGAATCAGCGTATTCGTCAATGTTGTTATTGGACGCAATGCGGAACATATCCCAATCCACGTGATCGAAGCAGTCTTGACGCGTGGAATCAAATTGGTCGAGCCAGCGTTGAACAGACCTGAGCTCGGGAGCTTCTTGTTTTAGTTTCTGTCTGTAGGCTGGAAGCAACAAAATGGAGTCGTGGTCAGCTTTTCCGAAAGGAGGGCAGGGGAGGGCCTTATTTGCGTCCCGTAAGTTAGAATAACAATGATCCAGGGTTTTACCAGCCCTGGTTGCACAATCTCTATGCTGATATAATTTAGGGAGTCTTGTTTTCAGATTAGCCTTGTTAAAATCTCCAGCTACAATGAATGCAGCCATAGGATATGTGGTTTCCAGTTTACATAGAGTCAAATACAGATACATCGATGTGTCTGCTTGGGGGGGGGGGGGGGGGGGGGGAATGTATACTGCTGTGATTATAATCGAAGAGAATTCCCTTGGTAGACAATGCGGTCGACATTTGATTGTGAGGAATTCTAAGTCAGGTGAACAGAAGGACTTGAGTTCCTGTATGTTGTTATGATCACACCACATCTCATTAATTATAAGGCATACCCCCCCGCCCCTCTTCTTATCAGAAAGATGCTTGTTTCTGTTGGTGTGGTGCGATGCGTGAAGAAACCAGCTGGCTGCACCAACTCCGATAGCGTCTCTCGAGTGAGCCATGTTTCCGTGAAGCAAAGAACGTTACAGTCTCTGATGTCTCTCTGTAATGCTACTGTACCCTTGCTCGGATTTCATCAACCTTGTTGTCAAGAGACTGGACATTGGCGAGTGGTATGCTAGGGAGTGGTGCGCGATGTGCTTTATTTGTCACGTGCGCTGAATACAATACAGTGAAATGCTTACTTACAGGCTCTAACCAATAGTGCAGAGAAGGTATTATGTGAACAATAGGTAGGTAAAGAAATAAAACAATTGTAAAAAGACAGGCTATATACAGTAGCGAGGCTATAAAGGTAGCGAGGCTACATACAGACACCGGTTAGTCAGGCTGATAGTAGAATGTACGTGTAGATATGGTTAAAGTGACTATGCATATATGATGAACAGAGAGTAGCAGTAGCGTAAAAAGAGGGGTTGGGGAGGCACACAATGCAAATAGTCCGGGTAGTAATTTGATTACCTGTAGGCCTACCAATGTTGTGTTGTCTGCAAACTTAATGATGGTGTTGGAGTCATGCCTGGCCATGCAGTCGTGGGTGAACAGGGTGTACAGGAGGGGACTGAGCACGCACCCCTGGGGGGCTCCAGTGTTGAGGATCAGCGTAGCAGATGTGTTGCTACCTACCCTCACCACCTGGGGGGTTGGCTCGTCAGGAAGTCCAGGATCCAGTTGCAGAGGGTGGTGTTTAGTCCCAGGATCCTTAGCTTAGTGATGAGCTTTGAGGGTAATATGGTGTTGAACGCTGAGCTGTAGTCAATGAATAGCATTCTCACATAAGTGCTCCTTTTGTTCAGGTGGGAAAGGGCACTGTGGAGTACAATAGAGACTGCATCATCTGTGGATCTGTTTGGGCAGTATGCAAATTGGAGTGGGTCTAGGGTTTCTGGGATAACGGTGTTGATGTGAGCCATTACCAACCTTTCAAAGCACTTCATGGTTACGGACGTGAGTGATACGGGTCTGTAGTCATTTAGGCAGGTTGCCTTTGTGTTCTTGGGCACATGGACTATGGTGGTCTGCTTGAAACATGTTGGTATTACAGACTTAATCAGGGACATGTTGAAAATGCCAGTGAAGACTCCTGCCAGTTGGTCAGCGCATGCTCGGAGCACACGTCCTGGTAATCCGTCTGTCCCCGCAGTCTTGTGTATGTTGACCTGTTTAAAGGTCTTACTCACGTCGGCTACGGAGAGTGTGATCACACAGTCGTCCGGAATAGCTGATGCTCTCATGCATGCTTCAGTGTTGCTTGCCTCGAAGCGAGCATAGAAGTGATTTAGCTCGTCTGGTAGGCTCGTGTCACTGGGCAGCTCACGGCTGTGCTTCTCTTTGTTGTTTGTAATAGTTTGCAAGCCCTGCCACATAAGACGAGCGTCGGAGCCGGTGTAGTATGATTCAATCTTAGCCCTGTATTGACGCTTTGCCTGTTTGATGGTTCGTCACAGGGCATAGCAGGATTTCTTGTACGCTTCCGGGTTAGAGTTCCTCACCTTGGAAGCGGTGGCTCTACTCTTTAGCTCAGTGAAAATGTTGCCTGTAATCCATGGCTTCTAGTTGGGGTATGTACGTACAGTCACTGTGGGGACGACGTCCCCGATGCACTTATTGATAAAGCCAGTGACTGATGTGGGGTATTCCTCAATGCCATCGGAAGAATCCCGGAACATGTTCCAGTCTGTGCTAGCAAAACAGTCCTGTAGTTTAGTATCTGCTTCATCTGACCACTTTTTTATAGACTGAGTCACTGGTGCTTCCTGCTTTAATTTTTACTTGTAAGTAGGAATCAGGAGGATAGAGTTGTGGTCGGATTTACCAAATAGAGGGCGAGGGAGAGCTTTGTACGTGTCTCTGTGTGTGGAGTACAGATGTGAATACTGTCATTTTCACCATGGGTGTATTAGAGAATACACACATCACTCTAATCATTCTTCTAACACAAGAGGTGATGGGATTTCTCAGATACACAGATATTTTTACCCCAAATTCTACAATTTGCCCCCATTTTGTAATTTGTCTGTTATGTTGCCTGTGTGCAATACTGTATTGTGAGCGTGTGCAGTTATGCTGAATGTGGTTTGCATGAATGAGGTAATGAAACTACACCTTGGTGCTTTACACATTAAATGAGGGTCATTTAGTGAAGACAATTATTCCTCTGCGGTGCCTAATTAAGCAACAGAACAATTAGCCAATTCATTACAATCCTTTAATCTACATAAGATGACTGGCTGGAAAGATCCATTGGTGTTTATTTTTCGCACAAAGAGAAGCTGCATGGCCACTCCACAGCAGACGAGATTTAAAGGGTCTTTAATCAAATTAATCTGAGCTAAACAATAGTTTACTCAATTTCAAAATTGCTTCCAGAGAGGATTACAATACCATAAACACCAAACCGAATAATAACTTTTTATCGATGGGCCCGCCCAATCTTTCTCTCTCTCTCTCTCTCTCAAAATGTTAAACCTACACTAAAATATTCCATAGTCTCGTTCACACTGCAGGCCATAATGCTCAAATCAGTTTTGTATTTCAAATCCGTTTTGGAATACGGACTCTCCAAACAGAAAGTCACAAGTGACCAAATCCGATTTGAGTGTGTTCAGACAGCAGTCATTTGCTGACATGGCTATGCTAGTTGCCATAGTAATGGCGGGTGTGTGTGCGGTGGTGTAGGCTGATTGGTGGTGATGCTTGTGCTTCCTATCATGCAGAAGTTATTTTGCAACCAAGAGAAGGTGACAACAATTCCTGCCATGGATGTTTCCCAGTTGCTTTGAATGATCCTAATATCATAGTGTAAGAACACCTGTAAAGCTTTAAAGGATAGGATGATCCAACTTTCTAACAAGTCCTTTTGGACTAGCCACAGCAGTCAACTAGTTAGCTAGGTAGCTGTTTAGCTTTCTTGCACATTCACTGATTTGTTTGTAAAGAATTAACAAGCTAGTTAGCTACCACATGTCCATGTCAAACTGTAAACAGAGTAGCTAGAAGCAAGTTATTCCAAATAACAGTCTAAAAAACCACTTGATGGCAAATAAATCAGATTTGACCGTTCAGACATAAGTCACATGGCCAGGAATCAGATTTGGATCTGATTTCAAACCCCCTACAATTTTTTTTTGAGTCACTTCAAACTGCCAATGTGAACAAGGCTTTAGAGTTAACCCTTCTGATAAGATTAGTGTTAGCAGTATGGTTAACATAGTGTCAAGAGCAAGCTCAATTATGCAGCAGCAATGTGCTCTCAAGGTTCTCAGCAGAAGTGCTCCAGGTTTGCAGTTCTTTTCCAGGTTTGCAGTTCAGTTCTTTTGGTGATAATTATTGTGAATGCTAATACCACTTCAGCCTACCTCGATTCTTCCTGTAGCCCAGCTTTAATGTAAACATTGTAAATTATCTTGGAGTCGACTTGAGGAATGATCATCCAAGTCCTATTCACGTCCAACAAACCAAGCTTTCACTGTCTATCTCAATAGCATGCCTGAGAACATGCCGAGGTTTATTTTTTTAAACACAAGTCAAGTGCATGGCAGATCCTCGTGAAGGATTTGTCAAAACAGCCCAGCGTAGATGACCAACACCATACTCTCAGGCCATATGTTCTCGTTAGGGCTCCACATGCTCATTTTCCAGCCTGAAATTAGATGGAAAGTCTCCAATGTTTTCCAAGTGTCACATAGCTCCATGAAGTCCCATCAAGTCAGAGCTGGCTGTATTCTAGCTAACCATTGTGGACCTTCTATCATTTTTTTTCCTCCTCCAAAAATGTTCTTGATTTGCAAGTGAAATGAGGCTTCGGGGTCTGTTTTGGAAACATGTTGCTCAATTTGTCTCCTTGTTTTAATACAATTGAGGCAGTGAGCCTAAGAGTGAGGAGTGAGTTCTAGGAGTTTCTCTGTGAGTTGAAGAAGTGCTGCAATTAATTATGTCTGCCAAGTTTTGACAAACATAACATTATGCCGTCAGTCCCCGAGAAGGATGATGTTGACAATTTTATCCCTGAGAGGTAATTGCTGGCTGTCAGTTAGGCGGCGGGAGCAAGAGAGAAGGGTGGTCACACTTGTAGGCTAAAACATCCATTATTCTCTTCCACTTGTGATGAATAGCAAAGTTGAGAAATGTAAATGAACATGGAAGGATAACCCTTAAATTACCTGATGTGGAGGATAAGAAAATAAAGAATGTGTCACCAAATTCGTTCAAGTATTACAGTACAGTAGGTAATTGAACTAAACCAAAATGTATAACTCTCATAGAGAGTAGCTTAGTAGTATTGTAATTTCAGTTGTGCTCATTAAAATGGCAATAACTTCCAAGCATTTTGGAAAAAGGGAGGACACTATCATCCACATTGGTTTATCAGTGATTAAGGTCCGTTAGGACATTCCTTTGCTGCTGGGTGTTAAAATGTTAAAATGATATTACAACGTTCACAACACCACGACAGATCCATTGATGGAGGAGATGGACGTAGTGAACAGAGTGGCTGAGATGAGGTAGAAAGAGATAGAGGGTGGTTAGTTGCGGGTGGGTTAGTGGGTATGAACTTGGAACATGAAGTCCCCTCTCCGGGAGCTCTGAACCAGAACCAAGTGGAGTGTGGGGCTGGCGGCCCACAAGAGCGCCATTGTTCCCCACATTAATCAAACTGAGCAAGGCCAGGTAGCATTTCCCCAGCTCACCCCACATACACACCCTGCCAGGCTCCATGAATGGCCTGCTTTTTTAGCTGGCAGCGGTTGGCCATTGGAGCTCAGAGAGGATGTCTGTCTGTTTAATTAGTGTGATGAGCTCAGCGGAGTTGGTGTGCTGTGTTGGACACCAGGTATAACTTGAGTTTGACCCTGCAAAGGGGAGGTGACCTCAATCACCACATCTCTCTCTATCTCGCTCTCTCTCTCTCTCTTGTTCTGTCTTTCCTTCTTTCCATTAGAGAGAGACTGAGATTAGACAGGTAACCAAGGGGACTGAAAGAGGAGGGCTCTGGCAACCTTCAACCTGGGTTCTTCACCCACCCACTTTGCAGACTTCCCTTCAGATGAATATAATAATTGCCACAATGATACTTCCAATTAAACTGTCATTAGAATGCTAAAGAGGGGTCTGCTGCAGTGCGCAAACCTCTCTCCTTACTAGGCTGCATCACGTAATATGATCTGGTGGCCCAAAGTATTTAACTCCCCAGAGGAATCACACATACATGCACACACGTACGCATGCATGCACACACACACACACACACACACACACACAGCACACGCATGCAAACACACGCATTGATTGTTGTTGGTGCAATAGAGCTTTAACTGTATGTTGAGTTATTCTCATGGAAAATATAAGATTTTATCCCTAGCTTGAAATACTGCAATGATGTCAAGTGATACCAAAACAGAAGGCAGAAACTAACCTCTCAAGGTTGTGGGTTCCTTCATTTTGTCAAATCAGCATGCATAACAGTGAAATACAGCTGTTTCATTGGCAGTTGACTTCATATGTTTTGGATAAAATGAGTGTAATGTCTTAACTTCAGCCAGGGGCGCTCCACACTAATTCATTTCACCACAATAGTGTTTTCTTACCCTCTTCAGTTGGCGATTAAACACCATGGGAAGAAAACAGCCTTACCATAGTAGATGTGATTTCTACAAAGGTAAAACAACCACTTCAGGCACAAATAAAGCTCAGGATATCATCTCTCAATGGATTACACACTTATTAGTTTAGTGTAACATACAAAACCACTTCAGGGACAACTACTGTATCGTTAAATTGCGATAAATCCTTTGCTCTGATAGCTGCTTGAAATACAGTATAATTTCCTGGTAAACGGCAAATGTCCTGGTGGTTATTGGTGTGCTCGCTTCCATGCCCACCCGGACGACGGGTGGGGCTTTGTCCTTCCCGCCCTTTGAAAATCCCTTCAGGCCGGGGCGGGGGCTTCGCCCTGCCGGCGTCTCGGGGCTGGTGGGGGCAAGCGTACCCACTGACCAGAGCACCCACTGATGGGAGCAGCCATTCGTATTGTCTTTATGTTGTATTGTAATGTTGTTTTAATAAAATCAAAATAATAAAAAATAATAATACTTTATAATGATATTTTGGTAACACTTACAGCTTGCAGACCATGCTTTATAACTTTTAAAAGATACATGGGTCTTTGTTGTAATGTGTTAGAATTGTTATGTCGGTATTTAGTCAGGATAATTATGAAGTGATTATAAGACATTATAAGAGGGTCATGCAAGCTCATTAAAAGTCTTACAATGCATTATAACTGCATCGAAATGTAAAGTGTCACCATTATTTCTAAATCTTAAAATATTATTCACTAAGTTAGTGAGGTTGTTAAAGGACACCTAGAGGGTATTCTCTCGGATGAGTTTTTGCAATAACTTTGTAATTCTCAGCTATTCCCAATTAAGTGATCCCCATTAATCCTATAAATGACGAATTTATAAACCAAGTTTACCTAAGTTTAAACCTAAATGGTTTAGCATGGTTCAATGGTTGGTTATTCATTTATTGAACCATGTGGCCTAAGAAGAACACTTTTGACTTGGGTCATGAGGGTTACGTGAGTTCCATCATCTGATGCCATTATACCAATTTTAAACTGCTCACATCTATTTGTAATAGAGAGAACATTTCTGTGTTTTATGATTTATGACTTCAAATGTTTTATGCACAATATGTTCGCAACAAATAGCTAGAGATGGTTTGAGTCGAATGTCCTGAGCACTGTCTAAGATGTGTTGACAAATAGTCTTCTACGGAATGTCAGTAGACGTCTCATTTTGTGAGAATATAAGCAAACGCCTTTATCTTGCTGTTTTCCTTTAGACTGAGCTTCAGGCTTCAATTTTGTACTTTATTAATATCACGCTAGCTACAGAGGCAGTGGCAACTAACAAAGGACTTTGACTCCCAGCATGTCAGCTTTCTAAAGAGCAGTGTTTTCTGCACCCCCCCCCCCCCCCCCTCTGAAAACACATTATTAATTGGATTTAGATATTTGCAAAATGATCTATTTAATGGGATTACCACTAGTATAATGATCTTATTTATGAGGGAAGCAATCCCAAAGCTTTGGGGCGGGCTGATAATACATTTCTAGCTTTTTGGTAGTTAATGTTGTGTTACGGTGAGAGATCAAGTTGAAGTCCCATTGAAAATGAATAGGTAAGTTAGCCCTAGTGAAATGGAGCTGGTTCGGTGGCAGGTCGGACGGGCTTGAGTGACCGCACTCTCATTCCAGGAGCCTGTATGGACCGTAGTCACAGAGACGGCTGAACTCCTGACAAGTTCAAGGTGGACGTGAAGAGGGAAAGAGGGATGGAGAGAGAGAGATAGTCCTCTCGGCTGCATAATGGCCCTTTCTTACGTCTTTATCCACCTCGATATCTCGTTAAAGCTATAACAGGCCCACTTTTCCACTTAAATGCCTGAAGGTAATGTCCTACCTCTTTCTCTCCCTCTCTACTCTCGCCTCTCGTCCATAGAAATCGAATTTCTACTTGTCACGTATACAGTATTGGGGAGGTG
This sequence comes from Oncorhynchus mykiss, assembly GCF_057628025.1. Classification (NCBI taxonomy): domain Eukaryota; kingdom Metazoa; phylum Chordata; class Actinopteri; order Salmoniformes; family Salmonidae; genus Oncorhynchus; species Oncorhynchus mykiss. The sequence goes on from NC_143044.1 coordinate 3,420,062, forward strand.
ATACCATGAAGGAGAAAAAAGTGATACCAGAAGTGATGCCATGAAAAAACAAGGGGGAATGTGTGTAACATGGGCAAACGGCACAAAGAGACTGTTTACAGTTGTTTTCATGGCCCACTAAATTAATTTCTCATGTCTGATAACACATTTAAGCTGTTGGATGCTTTCCATCATGGAGGTTTTAGCTCAGGTTTTGTATCTTGTCAAGTAGAGTGGAACAGCTTATGCTCAAAAGTGCATATGTAAATGCTCTCCTTTTTTCACAGTTGCACACCACTTTAAAAAAATTAACATTTCAATATAGCATTGAGAAATATACACTATACAGAACATTCAGAAAGTATTCAAACACCTTCCCCTTTTCCACATTTTGTTACGTTACAGCCTTATTCTAAAATGGAATGAATAAAAACACGTCCTCCTCAATCTACACACAATACCTCATAATGACAAAGCAAAAACAGGTTTTTCAAAATTTTGGCAAATATATTTAAAAATAAAAAACATAAATACCTTATTTACATAAGTATTAAGACTGTTTGCTATAAGACTTGAAATTAAGCTTGGGTGCATCCTGTTTCCACTGATCATCCTTGAGTTGTTTCTACAACTTGATTTGAGTCCACCTGTGGTAAATTAATTTTGAATGGCATCTTGAATGTTGCCGGAGAAGATGGCTTCCGTTTTACGGGCTCTTAACCAATTGTGCTATTGTGTGTGTTTTTTCACGTTATTTGTAACTTAGGCAGCTGTCTATCGTTGTCTCTGATTGGGAACCATACTTAGGTAGCCTTTTTCCCATCTGTGTTTTGTGGGTAGTTATTTTCTGTTTAGTCTCTGTTACCTGACAGAACTGTTCGCTTTCATTTTGTTAATTTGTTCGAGTGTTTTTTGATAACAAAATAAATCATGAACACTTTGGTCCAATCCTTCCGACGACAGGCGTCACAACAGCGAATACTCACCACGTACTGGACAAAGATTTTTTCTTTAACGAGTCGACGCAAAGGAATTACTTCAGACACCCGACATGGCCCTCATCCCTGTCATTCGCAGGAGAAAGAGGCGGAGATATTGGGGCCGTAGGTTGGGGTGCCTTGTAAGGATCCGACGCCGAGTGACTAATCTGCCTCTACTATCAGTCCTATTAATCAACTTAAAATTATTGTATAAAAAAATAGATGAGCTACGATCACAAATATCCTACCAACGGGACATTAAAAACTGTAACATTTTATGTTTCACCGAGTTGTGGCTGAACAACGATATAGATCAAATACAGCTGGCGGGGTTTATGCTGCTTCGGCAAGATAGAACAGCTGCCTCCAGTAAGACAAGGGGTGGTGGTCTTTGTATATTTGTAAACAAAAGCTGGTGCACAAAATCTAATATTATGGAAGTCTCAAGGTTTTGCTCACTTGAATTAGAGTATCTCAATATAAGCTGTAGACCACACTATTTACCAATCTATATTTTCCGTAGCTGTCTATTTAACACTACAAAACGATGCTGGCACTAAGTCCGCACTCAATGAGTTGTTTAAGGCCATAAGCAAACAAGAAAACGTTCATTCAGAGGCGGTGCTCCTAGTGGCCAGGGACTTTAATGCAGGGAAACTTTAATCTGTTTTACCTCATTTCTATCAGTATGTTAAATGTGCAACCAGAGGAAAAAAACTCTAGACCATGTTTACTCCACACACAGAGACGCATACAAAGCCCTCCATTTGGCAAATCTGACCATAATTATATTATAATTATAATTATATTCCTGCTTACAAGCAAAAACTAAAGCAGGAAGCACCCGTGACTAGGTCAATAAAGAAGTGGTCAGATGACGCAGATGCTAAGCTACAGGACTGTTTTGCTAACTCAGATTGGAATATGTTCCGGGATTCTTCCGATGGTATTGAGGAGTGCACCACGTCAGTCACTGGCTTCATCAATAAGTGCATCAATGACGTCGTCCCCACAGTGACCATACGTGCATATCCCAACCAGAAGCCATGGATTAGTGGAAACATCCACACTGAGCTAAAGAGTAGAGCTGCTGCTTTCAAGGAGCAGGACTCTAACCCGGACACTTATAAGAAATCCCGCTATGCCCTCAGACAAACCATCAAGCAGGTAAAGCATCAATACAGGACTAAGATTGAATCTTACTACACCGGCTCTGACGCTCATCGGACGCGGCAGGGCTTGCAAACTATTACAGACTACAAAGGGAAACACAGCCGTGAGCTGCCCAATGACACAGGCCTACAAGACGAGCTAAATGACTTCTATGCTCTCTTCGAGGCTAGCAACACTGAAGCATACATGAGAGCAACAGCTGTTCTGGACGACTGTGTGATCACACTCTCCATAGCCGATGTGAGTAAGACCTTTAAACAGGTCAACATTCACAAGGCTGCGGGGCCAGATGGATTACCAGGACATGTACTCCGAGCATGCGCTGACCAAGTGTCTTCACCATAGTCTGTGTGCCCAAGAACACAATGGTAACCTGTCTAAATGACTACCGACCCATAGCACTCACGTCTGTAGCCATGAAGTGCTTTGAAAGGCTGGTCATGGCTCACATACACCCTTATCCCAGAAATCATAGACCCACTCCAATTTGCATACTGCCCCAACAGATCCACAGATGATGCAATCTCTATTGCACTCCACACTGCCCTTTCCCACCTGGACAAAAGGAACACCTACGTGAGAATGCTATTCACTGTCTACAGCTCAGCATTCAACACCATAGTGCCCTCAAAGCTCATCACTAAGCTAAGGATCCTGGGACTAAACACCTCTCTCTGCAACTGGATCCTGGACTTCCTTATGGGCCGCCCCCAGGTGGTAAGAAGCAACACATCTGCCACGCCGATCCTTACACGGGGGCCCCTCAGGGGTGGGTGCTCAGTCACCGCCTGTACTCCCTGTTCACCCATGACTGCATGGCCAGGCATGATTACAACACCATGATGAAGTTTTCTGACAACGCAACAGTGGTAGGCCTGATCACTGACAACGATGAGACATCCTATAGGGAGGAGGTCAGAGACCTGGCCGGGTGGTGCCAGAATAACAACCTATCCCTCAATGTAACCAAGACTAAGGAGATGATTGTGGACTATGGGAAAAGGAGGGCCGAGCACACCCCCATTCTCATCGATGGTGCTGTCGTGGAGCAGGTTGAGAGCTTCAAGTTTCTTGGTGTCCACATCAACAACAAACTATCATGGTCCAAACACACAAAGATAGTTGTGAAGAGGGAACGACAAAGCCTATTCCCCATCAGGAGACCGAAAATATTTGGCATGGGTCCTCAGATCCTCAAAAGGTTTTACAGCTGCACCATCAAGAGCATCCTTGCCTGGGTATGGCAACTGCTCGGCCTCCGACCACAAGGCACTACAGAGGGTAGTGCGTACGGCCCAGTACATCACTGGGGCCAAGCTTCCTCTGTACCTGTACTTGACTCTGTACCGGTACCCCCTGTATATAGCCTTGCTACTGTTATTTTACTGCTGCTCTTTAACTATTTGTTATTTAAAACATGTTCTGACCTATTTTAACACTTCCTTTTCTTAAAACTGCATTGTTGGTTATGGGCTTGTAAGTAAGCATTCCACTGTAAGGTCGGCACATGTGACAAATACAATTTGATATGATTTGATTTGCAATTCAATTTATTGGACATGATTTGGAAAGGCACACACCTTTCTTTACAAGGTTCCACAGTTGACAGAGCAAAAATCAAGCCATGAGGTCGTGTGAATTGTCCGTAGAGCTCCGAGACAGGATTGTGTCGAGGCACAGATCTGGCTAAGGCTACCCAAAAATATTTTGTCAGCATTGAAGGTCCCCAAGAACACAGTGGCCTCCATCATTCTTAAATGGAAGAAGTGTTGAACCACCAAGACTCTGCTTAGAGCTGGCCACCCAGCCAAACTGAGCAATCAGGGGAGAAGGTCCTTGGTCTGGGAGGTGACCAAGAAACCGATGGTCACTCTGATAGAGCTCCAGAGTTCCTCTGTGGAGATGGGAGAAACTTCCAGAAGGACAACCATCTCTACAGCACTCCACCAATCAGGGCATTATGGTAGAGTGGCCAGAAGGAAGCCACTCCTCAGTAAATGGCACGACAGCCCAGTTGGAGTTAGATTTTTTTAAACAACCCAAAGGACTCTCAGACGTTGAGAAACAAGATTCTCTGGACTGAATGCCAAGCGTCACGTCTGGAGGAAACCTGGCACCATCCATCCGGTGAAGCATGGTTGTGGCAGCATCATGCTGTGGGGATATTTTTCAGTTGCAAAGACTGGGAGACTAGTCAGGATCAAGGGAAATATGAATGATCCTTGATGAAAATGTGCTCCAGAGCATTCAGGACCTCAGGCTGGGGCGAAGGATTCATACCCAATGACTTTTCCCACATTTTGTTTTTACAATGTGGTGTTGAAATGGATTTCATTGTCCTTTTTGTGTCAACAAGCTACACAAAATATTCTGTAATGTCAAAGTGGAAGAGAAATGATTTTACAAAATGTAAAATGTAAAGGCACTGTAGTGACTGGGTGTTGACTGGGTGTTGGTATTTATGTACCACCCAAAGTCTAGTTAACAGTTTCACCATGCACAAAGGGATATTCAGTGTCTGCTTTTTTATTTTTATCAATCTACCAATCGGTGCCCTTCATTATGAGGCATTGGAAAATATCCCTGGTCTTTGTGGTTGAATCTGTGCTTGATATTCACTACTCGACTCAGGTACCTTACAGATAATTGTATGTCTGGGGTACAGAGATTGGGTAGTCATTCAAAAATCATGTTAACCCCTATTATTGAGTCCATGCAACTTATTATGTGATTTGTTACTTATTTAGGCTTGTGATAAAGAAGAGCTTGAATACCTTTTGACTCAAGACATTTCAACTTTTCATGTTTAATTCATTTGTAAAAATGTCTAAAAACAAAAATCCACTTTAACATTATGCGGTTTTATGTGTATATCAGTGACACAAAAACTGAATTTAATATGTTTTATATTCAGGATGTCACAACAAAATGTGGAAAAAGTCATGGGGTGTGATTACTTTCTGAAGGCACTGTATGCATGCGCATGTACTATATAGGCTACTGGCCCACCTGAACATACAGTGGGGCAAAAAAGTATTTAGTCAGCCACCAATTGTGCAAGTTCTCCCACTTAAAAAGATGAGAGAGGTAATTTTCATCATAGGTACACTTCAACTATGACAGACAAAATGAGAAAAAAAATCCCGAATATCACATTGTAGGAATTTTTTATGAATTTCTTTGCAAATTATGGTGGAAAATAAGTATTTGGTCAATAACAAAAGTTTACCTCTATACTTTGTTATATACCCTTTGTTTGCAATGACAGAGGTCAAATGTTTTCTGTAAGTCAAGGTTTTCACACACTGTTGCTGTTTTTTTGGCCCATTCCTCCATGCAGATCTCCTCTAGAGCAGTGATGTTTTGGGGCTGTTGCTGGGCAACACGGACTTTCAACTCCCTCCAAAGATTTTCTATGGGGTTGAGATCTGGAGACTGGCTAGGCCACTCCAGGACCTTGAAATGCTTCTTATTGTCATGCTGAAAGACCCAGCCAAGTTTCATCTTCAGTGCCCTTGCTGATGGAAGGAGGTTTTCACTCAAAATCTCACATACATGGCCCCATTCATTCTTTCCTTTACACGGATCAGTGGTCCTGGTCCCTTTGCAGAAAACAGCCCCAACGCATGATGTTTCCACCCCCATGCTTCACAGTAGGTATGGTGTTCTTTGAATGCAACTCAGCATTCTTTGTCCTCCAAACACGACGAGTTGAGTTTTTACCAAAAAGTTATATTTTGGTTTCATCTGACCATATGACATTCTCCCAATCTTCTTCTGGATCATCCAAATGCTCTCTAGCAAACTTCAGACAAGCCTGGACATGTACTGGCTTAAGCAGGGGGACACGTCTGGCACTGCAGGATTTGATTCCCTGGCGGCGTAGTTTGTTACTGATGACCTATGATGAAAATTACAGGCCTCTCTCATCTTTTTAAGTGGGAGAACTTGCACAATTGGTGGCTGACTAAACACTTTTTTGCCCCACTGTACATACAAACATTACATACTGTTATCTCACTCTGTTCCTTAGTCTCACTCTCTCTCTCCCTCACGCTCACTCTCTCACCCTCCATCACTCTCTCTCTCTCTCTCCCTCCCTCACTCTCTCTCTTTCTCCCTCCCTCATACTCTCTCTCTCTCTCTCTCTCTCTCTCTCTCTCTCTCCCTCCCTCACTCTCTCTCTCTCTCTCTCTCTCTCTCTCTCTCTCACTCTCTCTCTCTCTCTCCCTCACTACTCTTCTTCCAGAGCTGCACACTCATCTCCTTTACTGTGAAACAATCTAATCTGAAGAATTATTAAAAAAGGAGAGCAAGGCTTCCAACTAATTCAAATAACTTGATTCCACTAAGAAGCTATTCATTGGCAACATTAAATATTCAACATTCCCCTGGGCCACTTTTAATGGCTTTTAGAAAATTAATAGAATACTGTTTAAAGTAAATAGGCCTTTGGTCATCTTGGGTTTCTTGTTCTTGTTATTCTTATTCTCTGACCTTTGACTGGCCTCCGGTATAATGTCACAGATTGATTATGACAATGTAACATCTCGAACCACAATAAGTATCTCTGATGTTACCATCCCAAATGTTGTTTAATAATCTGGAGACAATCTCCATATTAATTATGTATATAATAGCACTACTGAGTTTTATATGCCTTGGAGAAAGAGGACACTATAATTACATGCCGAAAGCCATTGCTAACTTTTTGCTTCCCTTCTGGGTGCAGAATTCAAATGTTATTCGTCACATGCTTCATAAACAACAGGTTTGGACTAACAGTGAAATGCTTACTTACGGGCCCTTCCCAACAATGCAGAGAGAAAGAAAATAGAGAAATAATAGAAAAGTAAAACAAGTAATAATAAAAAGTAATGATAGATTCACAATTAGTAACGATAACTTGCAGATATGCAAGGGGTACCAGTACCGAGTTACAATAGTGTGCCATGTAGTCTGTATTCCATCAGCAAAACAATGTATTTTTGCCCAGGAAATTACAATTATTTCATGCTAGAAACATTGTACTCAAGAAAATATGCATCCACAACACAATGCTGGGCTTATGTCTAAAGCACAAGTATCAAAACTCACTACAAGTGCATTGAAGTTTCCACTGCCAACTCGAGTCATTAAAACAGGATTATGCTACACTTAATACTGAGTAATAGACCGACAAGGAAAGGCATCATACTTGAAGATGATTAACTAGTCTTACCTCATCCTTTCTTTCAAGGATAATAAAGTAGGCTACTTGCAAACCACCAGCAGTTCTATGAAGCCTTCATTTTCCTTCATGTTTGTGGGGATATTTCAACAATTACTGTCATTATTAATCTAACAGTAATTTTTACAAACTCTGCACCTTGTGGCACACACTGGGACTGTGTCTTGGTAGCCATCTCCTCTCTTTGACCGGAGGCCTATGAATTAGTACACTAATGTTATTTGTTGGTTTATTTGAAATCATCTTAAAATGACTTTGGATTTGATATTGTTTTAATTTAGTCTTGTTCCAAAATGTGATTAATAATACAGTTAAATATGCATTGAAGCACTCATAACCATTCATCAGTGGGAAGTGACCAATCAAGAAATGATCACACCCACAACATGAATCTATGTTTAACCATGTCCAAATAAGCTAACTTCTCCATAACAGAGGATGTGATAAAAGTGAACCAATATGATAAGTATCTAGGATCCTCTTACCGTAAAGTAGCACACCTTGTGTACCATGATGTATACTCTGCACTTACACCCGACATCAAGAGTATTCTCATTGTACATTTATGAGACTATAATCATCAGCAGATGTCCTCATCTCCTCTCTCCTTAATCAAGAGAGGAATTTATCACTTCCTAAAGATTGCTCCAACAGGTGGCGTTTTATGCGTATGTGAACCTTGCCTTTGTGACCTGAATGCATTCCTTAAATAGCAGCAAACATACGTATATTAGACATATTTGCCATATGATGTGTGTTATTTAAAGCTGCAATTTTGTTTATATAGATGTATGATGTGTTGGAGACTGAGGTCACTGGCCTATTGGAGATTTATTAAATAGCCACGAAGAGCCATTACTTAAACCCAATCAATCATGTGTGTTTTATTATTGTTGTGATTGGACCTTTACAACCTTTATCAAATGCATCTCAGGAGATTGGCTACACAATTTTGCATAATATATTAAATGTTTTATCATATATTAAACAGCTAAATAATGTGTCTGTTTGCCTGCCAACTACATGGCAATGTGCATAACATATTTCAGAAGAAAAAAAAAATGAACTTCTTACTCAAATCTTTTCCATTATTTTACAAAGAAACATATTATTGTATATGTCTCACATACTATGTGGTGACAACTATGCTACATCTTGGGTTGTATGGAGAAAAAAAAACTTGATCATATACCGTTTCTACGTGTCACACACATAATATGTAATTTCATGAATGTGAGGCCAGTTTTCAATATTGTAAGAACATTTTGGGAGTTATAAGAACAAGCACCTTGTGATAGTGCTTACGTCTTATCAACAAAATCCTTTCAGCTCCAGTGAGCAGCAAAACAATTTCACTTTTTTGCTAACGCTGTCACGCCCTGATCAGTTTCACCTGTCCTCGTTATTGTCTCCACCCCCTCCAGGTGTCGCTTGTTTTCGCCAGTCTATTTATCCCTGTGTTTCCATTCTCTCTGTGCCAGTTCGTCTTGTATGTTTCCAAGTTGACCAGCATTTTTCCCCGTTCTCCTGCTTTTTGCATTCTCCTTTTTCTAGTCCTCCCGGTTTTGACCTTTGCCTGTTTCTGGACTTTGTACCCGCCTGCCTGACCACGAACCTGTCTGCCACTCTGTACCTCCTGGACTCTGATCTGGTTTTGACCTTTTGCCTGTCCACGACCATTCTCTTGCCTACCCCTTAATAAATATAGTAAGACTCCAACCATCTGCCTTCTGTGTCTGCATTTGGGTCTCACCTTATCTGTGAGTGGACAGGAATAAATGTTTTGGCAGCATTTTCACATCTTTTAATGAATGTAGCTCTCCTTTTCATCGAGGCTGGTGGGTGTGTTTTGTTCTTGTGGGCAGGCACAGTTTATGTCCCAGATCTTCAGTATGAATAAAGTCATATTGTAAAGTGAGCGTTGGCAGATATGCTTGGCAGTCAACTCTGACAAGTAGATTAGTTCTCACAGGGCCACCTCTGAATGGCATGCATACGACTCATGTGCATTTTCCATCTCAACACCATATACAGTATCAAACATCTAACACATGGCAACAAGGAGAAAGGCACATCAAAATATTGAAAAAACTGCTGTTTTTGATGTGGCTTCTCTATGGTTGTGATGGTTAACGTGACTGAAAATTTGCCATGTCTAAAGTGGGATAATGATTATAAATGTGACAGGCTGAAAACTAATTACAATTGTCTCACTGCGTTTTCCAATAATGCCTCTAACATTTCCATAAAACTCATTTAAATCTTCCACAAGTCCAAAACACAGTCTTGCTCTAAAGCCATTTGGCACATTTTTCCTCAGTTTACAGTTAGAGGATTAGCTGAAGAGCTGAAAATAATCATGCCAGATGTCTTTTATACCAAGAAAACTGCCTCCCCAGTGGGCATTCAATTTTATTGTTGTTTTTTATCAATCTTAAGTGAACACACACTTGGGTCCTTAGAATGCATAGCCTCACGTTGGTATGTCATGTAAGCAAATTGAATATCCTGTCACATTTTCTGCTAATATTTTTTTTTTATTTCACCAGAAAGTCTGCTCTCTGATGCAATTGTTCAGGGAAGGGTTAAAAAACAAAGGCAGCAATTGCCTATTTATGGGCACACTCCAATGAGACAGAAATAAACATTCAATGGCAGGTTTGAATACTTTAGTACAGAAACTTAATCACATCTGTAGAGTTTGTAAAAACCATATCATCTAGTCTCTCTACAAAAAGGTGTCTGAACAATTTTAAAGACTCATTTCAAAAGCCTTACCCTGCCACTTTGTTTGGTAAGCTGAGGGATGAGTCTGGGGAAATGTAACCATTGTCAAATGACAGAGCTATGAATGAACGAACTGACTGCCCATGAGATTGACAGACACGGTTGTTTTAAACATATTTTGTTTTGTATTTAAGCTATACATTAATTGTTAACAAAGAATCAATGACATAAAACAACCTTAGATGTTGGATTATGACAGGGTGAGACAGTTAAATATTTCAACAAATAATGGGTATATCTGGCATTTGATTAGGACAACAATTGGAAAGTACCGCAAAAGCAGGACACGCAGATTGTGGCTTTAGGAGAACATTTTATTGTGCAGCTGTCAATCATAAAAAACACGCTGTTTAAAACGATTTGTTAGTTAGATTCTACACTTCGATGTGAGATTCCACATCAACTGACACGAACTGTAACTGTATTACCTCAGTTACTTCAACTATTTCGTACCCCTGCACATTGACTCGGTACTGGTACTCGTTATTGTTTTTGTTGTGTTCCTATTTACTGTTTTATTTAGCAGATATTTGTCTTACTTTTAACCCTGCACTGTTGGGATTGGGCTCATAAGTATGCATTTCACTGTAAAGTCTACACCTGTTGTATTCAGTGCATGTGACCAATACAATTTTTTATTTTTTTATTATGATAACTGTAGCCACACTACAATTCTCACTTTACTGCAGAAGAAGCCCTTTCGGTAAACACAGGCAGCTATTATGTTCCACATAATTGTTCCTCTGCTGACTACATAGTCAGTCCATCCTACAATGTTGTGACTGGTGCACTGTTTGTGGAAGTTGTGTTTTAGCTTTAATTAGCCTGGCTGGAATGCAGTGTCTCCCACGTCTAGCAATGGGCGGAGCCATCTTATTGCTGCCACATGTTGGGCTCCTAGTGACTCTTCCAGGCCTGTGTGGTCAGCCCAGTTCAAAGGCTCCAGCCTCATTTGTTATACAACTTTATGTAACAACGAACCGATGCTTCAGTGCGTCTGAAGAGGCAACAAAGGAATGCCGCCCTCTTGCCTCCTCCAAAAGTGGGCTTGGACTTTGAATCATCTGGTTCAGTAATTAACATGTTTGAAACACAAAATGTGGAGTGGGAGGGATTGAACTTTCAAACAGCTCTCTACCTTAAGACGTTTTTTAGGATTTGAACTCCAAGTGATCATGTCAAGTCCATTGTAGAGATGATGGGGACACTGCACAGTAGTAGTTGATCACTGTCATTGTGTGAGCGGTGCTCCGTGCCACATATGGCAACAATCTGACATGACAATCCAGTCTTGGGGTTATGAGAGACTGGGTATGGGCTCCCTGGATCATACAGACTCCATCAATTTTTCCGTTAACCATTTTTAAGAGAGAGGCAGGAACCCCTGGTAGTAGTTGACAGAAGACCTCAGTAGGAGCGCTGAGTCTGGCCTCAGTAAAGTCCCTCCATGCAGCTGTGATGCATTTAAAGTAACAAGAGAGATGGGTGAAAATAATATGTCACTTTTTAGCTGTTGCCTACTGGGCTATTTTACTGGATGTTGAACTCATATACAGTTGAAGTAGGAAGTTTACATGCACTTAGGTTGGAGTTATTAAAACTAGTTTTTCAACCACTTCAAAATGTCTTGTTAACAAACTATAGTTTTGGCAAGTCGGTTAGGACATCTACTTTGTGCTTGACAAGTAATTTTTCTAACAATTGTTTACAGACAGATTATTTCACTTACAATTCACTGTATCACAATTCGAGTGGGTCAGAAGTTTACATACACTAAGTTGACTGTGCCTTTAAACAGCTTGGAAAATTCCAGAAAATGATGTAATGGCTTTAGAAGCTTCTGATAGGCTAAATGACATAATTTGAGTCAATTGTAGGTGTACCTGTGGATGTATTTCAAGGCCTACCTTCAAACTCAGTGCCTCTTTGCTTGATATCATGGGAAAATCAAAAGAAATCAGCCAAGACCTCACCTCAGAAACAAAATTGTAGACCTCCATAAGTCTGGTTCATCCTTGGGAGCAATTTCCAAATGCCTGAAGGTACCACGTTCATTTGTACAAACAACAGTACGCAAGTATAAACACCATGTGACCACACAGCCGTCATACCGCTCAAGAAGGAGAGGCATTCTCTCTTAGAGATGAGCGTACTTTGTTGCGAAAAGTGCAAATCAATCCCAGAACAACAGCAAAGGACTTTGTGAAGATGATGCACAGTAAAACAAGTCCTATATCGACATAACCTGAAAGGCCGCTCAGCAAGGATGAAGCCAATGCTCCAAAACAACCATAAAAAAGCCAGACTACGGTTTGCAAGTGCACATGGGGAAAAATATCATACTTTTTGGAGAAATGTCCTCTGGTCTGATGAAACAAAAATAGAACTGTTTGGCCATAATGACCATCATTATGTTTGGAGGAAAAAGGGGAGGCTTGCAAGCCGAAGAACACCATCCCAACCGTGAAGCACGGGGGTGGCAGCATCATGTTGTGGGGGTGCTTTGCTGCAGGAGGGACTGGTGCACTTCACAAAATATGAGGGAGGAAAATTATGTGGATATATTGAAGCAACATCTCAAGACATCAGTCAGGAAGTTAAAGCTTGATTGCAAATGGACAATGACCCCAAGCATACTTCCAAAGTTATGGCAAAATGGCTTAAGGACAATAAAGTCAAGGTATTGGAGTAGCCATCACAAACCCCTGACCTTAATCCTATAGAAAATTTGTGGGCAGAACTGAAAAAGTATGCGCGAGCAAGGAGGCCTACACACCTGACTCAGTAACACCAGCTCTGTCAGGAGGAATGGGCCAAAATTCACTCAAATTATTGTGGGAAGCTTGTGGAAGGCTACCCTGAAACGTTTGACCAAAGTTAAACAATTTAAAGGCAATGCTACCAAATACTAATTGAGTGTATGTAAACTTCTAACACACTGGGAATGTGATGAAAAAAAATAAAGCTGAAATTAATCATTCTCTCTACTATTATTCTTAAAATAAAGTGGTGATCCTAACCAACCTAAGAAAGGGAGTTTTTACTAAGATTAAATGTCAGGAATTGTGAAAAACTGAGTTTAAATGTATTTGGCTAAGGTGTATGTAAACTTCCAACTTCAACTGTATACTGCAGTTCCAATACATTCCTTTCAACCGCACCAATATTAAATGTGGATATTTTGTTTAAAAATGTAATCCTATTTCCCTTACATGCTAAACAGTGAATGTTTAATTTCATAACACACAGTATATTGGAGTGGAGCTGAGAGGATGTTAACTGTACACTTTGACCACCACTCTTGACCTTTAACCCCCTGAACCGCACCCTCACTGCAGCATACAGGGTTTCCTTTTTCGTTTTCACAGATAAGTCGGTACCGATCAGTCCCTAAGGAGTTTGATGCATCTTCAGGGACCATGCAGGTACGCTTCCTGCATGTGCTGGCTAGTACTCATTTGCAATAATCTCCTTTTTATCATTTAGAGGCTAATTGTGTAACATTACACCTGCCTCCCCGAGCCTTGGTTTTGGCATGGCGCAGAATGAGTTTCTTTTTTTTATCTCCTCATATGGTGGTTAGAGTTTCTTAATGAGATTACCCTAAAGCCGAGATCTGCTTTGTGTCTCTGGTATATGGCGAGATTCTGGATCAAGTAAAGTGTGGGGGAATCAATGGAAGATGCAGACGGCCAGCCTTGTTTCGGTACCCCCCCTCCCCCTCCGCGTGTAACTTGGACAGGGACCGTCGCTATCACACATGACATTGTGTGCAAGCTTTGCATAGGAAATATCTTTGTCTCGCTGTCATGCATGCTTGCTGCCGTTTCCGTGCTTTTCCTTTATCTTGCCGTCCAGTTCATATTTGTTGTTGGATCAAACTTCCTCAACAATCATTTTGCTGCCGAAAAGACAGATGGGTTGAATATTGAGCAAAATTAAAAGACAGCCTACCCATTGTCTGGCAAGTGGCATAAACTTGTTTAGTTGTGGTTAGGGTATACAGTATATTGCTCTCTTTTCTGTCTTTAGTTAGTCACAATATATGGTATTGTACCACAACTTTTAAGACCTAGCCTATTAATTCTATTACTAGGGTGGTAGTACAGCCGTAATGTACAAGACAGAGTCATATAAAACACAGACCTACACACCCATAACAACCCATCTACAACTAAAAGCCTTTCTTCTACTCATTTATTTGGATTGTAATGTCCTTGTGAATTTCAACCCAGAGAAAGGAGCGGAAGCTGTCAACTGAACTGGGGCAAAATCATACACACACACCCACACAAACAACTGGAATGTAAAATTCCCAGACTGAGAGTGAATTCTCACTGAACAAAGCGAGAACTAACATGTAAATATTGTTGCCCCTTTGCTCACGATATGAAGTTGATTAAGAGAGTAAAGGTTAGGGTTAGGGAAGGGGCAAGGATTAGTACTGTGGACTGTGTCTAGGGTTACCATAACAGCCAGGCTAGTGGGACTAGTAATAACAACAGAAGTAATAATAATCACAGACTAATTGATTGAACCTTGTGGCTTCCTTGCGAGAGGGACATTTTGTCAAGCTGAATGCCTCTCTAAGAAATGTAGGCGTCTTTCATTGTTATGTGTTAGGGTATTTTGCACCTTGAAAACATTTATATTAAATCAAGAATATAGCTATGTTGAGATTCAAAAGTGAACACCACCTTTCATTTATGGAATATCTTCATTTCATAACAGTCTTCCGTTCAATATTTTTTTTTTAAAGCGATCTGGACAACTATTACATATATTTGAAACATTCTGTGTTTCTCTACAACATTGTAGTTGTGTTGAATGTACAAAGGACCCTAGAAGCCCTTGGGCTGTATGCTGCTGCTACAGAGAGGTATTTGCACTGCGTCAGTGGAGTATCCTGTCATGGATAGAAAATCCTGTTTGAAGTATGGCCCCCATCTTTCACACTGACGATAATGCTGCTGGCTTTATCATGTCCTCCGTGCAAAGCCCATGTCTTCCCCTTTTGTCCGGCTCCCTCTCCCCCACTCCTGCACACCCCCTGGCTTTCCTCTTTTGTGTCGCTCTCTGTCACATTGCCCACAGTTCACTGTGAGGAGACGGATTCCAAACCTTGACGCATGCTGGGAAATGTAGTCGGAACATGGCTCGAGAATTCTAAGCTTCACAGTCTAAACGTCATTCTTAGACTACAGTAGACTGAGATCTGCCGGTGCAGATGAATGATGGTTTAATATTGGGTGAAACATGGAAGACTGTTAGAATTACATGCATGGTGTAAATTGAGATAAAATATATATTTCATTGCAAGTAAAGGAAATGTATTTTAATGTTTAGTACAGAAAAAAATCTAATTGAGATGAATGGTTAATACAAATGTGTCTTATGATCATACTCATGGTTTTATACTAAGAAAATTAAAAGATATGGTAAATACTTAGCATTTTAAATAAGATACATTCTTATTATTCATTATTCTGTCGCTGCTCCTAAATCCATCCATGGCTCTTCCATCCATGGCTTTGTTGGCCTCTCAGAAATCGTAAGCCGGCATCTTAAACAGGGGCCTCTCATGGCATGTGCGTTTGCAGTACCTTATCTGGAGAACATCACAAACAAATATTTAAACAGGCCATACAAACGAGAGACAGGGGAGAATGCTGGAAACACGCTACGAGGGGTTCCTTTGGAAAACAATGCATGTTTTACCAGACCCTCAATATTTTCATATTCAATGACTCTGTGTGATCCATATGATCCCAACGTAAAGTGGGTCTGCGAACCCTCTCTCTTAAACTGAAGCAGGCATATATTACCAGGCTTAGAGCTTGGCAAGCCCCGTATCCCAAAATAGAATTCAACAATACTCTACGAGGATGCATTAAATAAATCTCTGCTCGGCTAATCCGTGGAACAGTTCACATCTTCGAGAGAGACACTCCGGTAGCACAAAAGCATCCGCTCTGCTCGCCGCACCTTCATCTGGGGACAGACACACATAAAGAGAGATATTTAGAGAGTGAGGATGGGGTTGGGGGGGAGAGAGAGAGAGAAGAAGAAATCCTCCTCTAATGTGACAGAGAATTCTCCCCCAAAAATCAGCATTGTGCTACTCCTGCACTGCAAAACAGATTTGATATCACTGCATATCTTTTTTTATTTTTCTGGGAGTAAGTGCAATACTTAATCTAGCGGCAAATATGGACATGAGGGCCATTTCGAAACATGTTGTACATAAATGTTAATCACATTAGCATTTCCTAGACTTCCGTAAATCTCCATAAATAGCATACTGAGGTTGATCCCTCCTTTTTTGCCCATTGAGAGAAAATTATAGTTGATGAATTGCTTTTGCCATGCATGTAGGCTAATGAAAGCTTTGCTCCTGGGCTTTCCTCAACAAAGGCTCATAATTTTTCCACTTTCCACTAAAATAAGAACCTGTTCCACTTTTAATTAATAGTTCCATTCAGTAGCACATGCATACTTTCAAATTGATTTTGTATAGGTGAGGCTTGGTTATTAATACTAAAGGAACAAGCCCATTGTGTTCAGGTGGGCGGTAGGTAATGTGATCCTGCAGGTTTATAGAGACTTTCTTCTGACATGATCTACCTCACTGCGCAATGAAGTCATAAAAGCTCAGCCACCTTCAAACAAAAGCTGGCATCTCCATACAATTCTTGACACCCTTTTTTCAAAGGGAACTTGTATATGAGAAGTATTTGTTGTCTAACACACTCTCTTAACACATTCGGCTGGACCATATACTGTATGTGTCGTTACATAATGTGCAACATGCACATATTCTGTGATGGTAAGATAGGAGAGAGAGGACATAAGAGCCACCGTTCTCTTTTTCTATCGAAAGGTTGGAAACCTTGATTCTGAGACATGGCAAAGAAAGTGGCGATTTACTGATATATGGAAAGTGCGCTTTATTAAGACTGTTAGGCTTGGATCAGATACTATGTGTAGGGGCATTCGTAGGGTACTTCCCCACACTTCTCTGATCCGTTTACAAACAACTTGATGCTATCATGAGCATGGTGACAGTTACTTGAAATCATCCAGGAGATATGAAATGCAAGCCGGAACTGTGCTCTGCCGTAACACAATGAGAGTGTACTGCAAACGTCAGTGCAATATTAGAATTGCTGTTTTCAAAGAGAATATGGGCTTATATATGACAATATATTCGAAATATATGAGAATATGTGCAGCCTATTCCTTTTCATTTTTCAGAAAATACAGTTTCGCTATCTTATTCCTGACCATGAAAACACAGGACTAGCAATTAGCCATTAGCATGCATAAGCTGTAGGTGCACACTGCCATGCATAATTCCAAGGCACTTGACTTGAGTATGATAACCCAGACTGCTTTGTGTTTGACTGAGCAAACATCCCCTGTCTAGCCATATGTGTGTTGACGGGACAGCCCACCTATCCTTTGACACATCTAAATGAGCAGTTTTTTTTGTTGCATTGGCTCTCAGACCATTTCCCTTACTCTAGTGTTTAACCACTTAACAGATGCTTGTCACCGTATTTGTTTTCAGAATTATGTTCATGGCCTAAGATGATAGTGACTGTCTGTCATTCCCTGAGTTCAACAGAGGTCAGTTAAATGTACATATATGGTGATTATTACATTATAAAACCTCTTTAGTTTATTCCTACAGTTAAATTTGGCCCATTCAGAGGCCTTCCCAAATCACTGCAGTTGACGTCATTAATCATGTTTTTATTGCTTTTAGGTCTCATATTCATTAATTTATTTGACACTGAACAAAAATATGTAAACATGTAAAGTGTTGGTCCCATGTTTCATGAGCTAAAATAAAAGATCCCAGACATATTCCATACACACAAAAAGCTTATTTCTCTCAAATTTTGTGCATACATTTGTTATCATCCCTGTTAGTGAGTATTTCTCCTTTGCCAAGATAATACATCCACCTGACAGGTGTGACATCAAGAAGCTGATTGATCAGAATGATCATTACACAGATGCACCTTGTGCTAAGGACAATAAAATGCCACTCTAAAATGTGCAGTTTTGTCACACAACACAATTCAACAGATGTTTCAAGGGAATGTGCAATTGGCATGCTGACTACAGGAATGTCCACCAGAGCTGTTGCCAGAGAATTGAAAGTACATTTCTCTACCACAAGCCACCGTCAACATCATTTTAGAGAATTTTGCCAGTACATCCAACCGGCCTCACAACCGCAGGCCACATGTAACCATGCCAGCCATGACCGCCACAACCGGCTTCTTCACTTGCGGGATCGTCTGAGACCAGCCACAAAGACAGCTGATGAAACTATGTGTTTGCACAACCAAAGAATTTCTGCACAAACTGTCAGAAACGGTCTCAGGGAAGCTCATCTTCATACTAGTCATCCTCACCAGGGTCTTTACCTGACTGCAGTTTGGCATTGTAACCGACTTCAGTGGGCAAATGCTTACCTTTGATGGCCACTGGCATGCTGGAGAAGTGTGCTCTTCACGGATTAATCCTGGTTTCAACTGTACCGGGCAGATGGCAGGCAGACAGCATGTATGGTGTTGTGTGGGCGAGTGGTTTGCTGATGTCAACGTTGTGAACAGAGTGCCCCATAGTGGTGGTGGGGTTATGGCATGGGCAGGCACAATCTACAGATAACGAACACAATTGCCTTTCATCAATGGCAATTTGAATGCGCAGAGATACCGTGACGAGATCCTGAGGCCCATTGTCGTGCCATTCATCCTCCGCCATCAATTAATGTTTCAGCATAATAATGCACAGCCCCATGTCGCAAGGATCTATACAGAAGCTGAAAATGTCCCAGTTCTTCCATGGCCTGCATACTCACCAGAAATGTCACCCATTGAGCATGTTTGGGATGCTCTGGATTGATGTGTACGACAGCGTGTTCCATGTTCCAGTGCCCGCCAATATCCAGCAGCTTTGCGCAGCCATTGAACAGGAGTGGGACAACATTCAACAGCCTGATCAACTCAACACAAATCTATATTCCCAGTCATGTGAAATCCATAGATTAAGGCCTAATGAATTTCTTTCAATTGACTGATTTCCTTATATTATATTCCTTATATATATTTGAAATTGTTGCAGGTTTCGTTTATATTTTTGTTCAGTGTAATTGTAAGATCAATGCAAACAATTCCAAAGAGAATCAAGCCAATGAGGAATCATTACTGTTCTAAATCTGCTCCGCTGTACCTGTGAGTAAAGTTCTCGAAGTGGGCGATCCATATGGCGATTTGGTATTTGCATTTTGAAGCTGTCAGAACGAATTGGCCCTGACACTGAACAGAGCCAGCTTAACAGCAGCGGTAGCTGCACTTAAGCACGGTGGGTGATTTCATACCGATTAGCCCAAATCATGGAGCACTTAACGTTATTGCTCTGTGAGTCTAACAACACTTTGACACCTCCTCTGGATCTGACCTCTCTCAGGTTTATTTCCCCCGCGTA
The DNA here is from genome assembly GCF_057628025.1 of Oncorhynchus mykiss. NCBI lineage: Eukaryota > Metazoa > Chordata > Actinopteri > Salmoniformes > Salmonidae > Oncorhynchus > Oncorhynchus mykiss. The sequence goes on from NC_143044.1 coordinate 3,439,712, forward strand.
GCATTTAGATTTCATCAAACTTAAAAGTCATTCATCCAGACTAGTTTTCAAATGCATTGTCGTTTAAATATGGCCCAAAGCGATGTATCTGGGTTCTCGCTGAGGCCAAGCTTCCCCTCTTGTTTGGAGAGGAGTGGGGGTTTATAGGAGGGTTGGGATGAACAGGGACACCCTGGTGGCCCCCGTCCTGCTGCCCCCTCATCTTGGGGCCTGTGCCAAAACTGCTCTGGCACGGAGCTGGAGCTGCAGTCTCCATGGTGACAAGCCACTTCAGCTCCACTAGCTTTGCCCATTGCTACCGTGCTCTGATTCAGACTGATGTAAAACAAAAACATTAGAATAAATAAAATACAGTTTCACCATTCTCCCTCCCTATTGTGTCTGCTACTAAAGAAAAGCCCAATGTGGGTGCATTTTGCTGCTGCCTTGTATTGTGGCTGAAGAATGATGCACTAAATAGCTGATGTGATGGTGTAACAGGCTAATGGAGGAGCCTTTGGCAGCGTTGTACCCTAGTGTGGAGGGATAGAGAGAGGCAGTCCCAGTGGAGTGGATGTGGCTGCTGTGATAGTTCTGAACTCTCCCAGTGTTTGTGTGTCAGCCAGCAGCCTAGAGAAGGAGACTTGAGACATTCTCCACACCATCTTGCAGACGGAAAACATTCCCCTCAATTAAAATGAGTTAATTTGAAAGCATAAGCTTGTTCTTAATTAAGAGGAGCTTAGACATCTCCTGAAATTAAATTCCTGAAATGAGAGTAATGTTGACGATATATTCCTTTGTTCGTCTGGTGGTGCTCCTTCCCTCTTCAATTCTGGAATACAGTAGCCACAGCCCACCGTTAATGCAAAACCTAGATAAAACCTGAAAATGGGATAACATTAGCCATTTGTACGAGTACATATTTGAGGGGAGAAGTTTCCATTTCAAAGAAGATTCACAGTGGACTCCCACCATGTCCTCCCTCTCACCACTCTCCCTGTCTGCCTGGCTCTCTGCATCCACGTAGCCAGAGAGAGAAGAATGAGAGAGGAGAGGGAGAGAGGGAACGAGATTGTGGCATTAAGTAAATAATTTGTATGATAATTCATTACAGCACAGTCTTTTTCATCTTTAATTGGTCTAAATGAAGAGACATTTCACACCATTTAGATAAAAAAGAAAAAGGAGGCCAGCGTAATGAAAAGGGGCCTGCCTATCGGACTTCAGAGGTTTGCTCTAAATGAAAATGTAATTGCAGGCGGAATGGTACAAGAGGAGAGACCTGCGCTGTAGATCCGGGGGTATCTTCAGACAGCCGAGCAAAAGCTAATGACTGAGCAATTTGGAACATTTACTCACCCCAAAGACTCTCATTAAGTCAATCACAGGCTTAGCCGAGACCCACTCGCAGCGACGGAGCGGGCCCCGCATTTATTCCAACATCAATCAGGAGGGGCCGGCTTCTTCTTTCAGAACCCCATGAAAAACGCCCAAGTAATTTATTCGGGATCTTTGAGAGGATAATGGCCAATTATTTGTTTATAACACTGGTTAAATTTTCATTAGGCAGATTAATGGAATATCATGTACCGTCAACACTGGACTGAGGGGTGGTGTGTCAGAGATAAACGGCCAAACAGATGATGTCGCTCTGTTGGTAAATTGGTTTTTCTGCATCCCCACTTCTCTCCATATGGAAATGTGAAGGTAGCCTAGGTGCTCAGAGGGGGACCCTTCAGCAGAGGCTGAGATGGGGTAAAATGGACAAAACTGGGGAGAGCTAGCAGGTCTTTTGGTTTTTGTTTGGTAATATGTAAATACATCTCAATGTACAAACAAATGTGTTATTATTCTATTTGTAATATTATTCGATTTGCTTACAATGTTTGAGTTCTATCTTTTCCCATGCTGTTTATCTTTCATTCAATACCAGCACTTTTCATTTGTATGATTGTGTGATGCCTGCACTAATATTTATACTCAATCGCATTGGAGCCTTGGAAGTCTGGTGAGCACATATACTGCATATCTCATATACTACCACAAGTTTGAAATTATAATTCAGGTACGTTTTTTTAATGAATACATGCAAAGACATATATTTTTTATGGTGACTCTGGGTGCTAGCATAATCTGCCATTATGCAGGCGACACCAGATACCTGTAAGTGACAGCTATGAGTGAAGTGGCTACTACAAGGTAAGCAGGTTGCCGAATTGCTGACCCCTTATGATGATAAAGATTATAAACAGCAGTTTGAACCTTGAGCTGCCGTTTCTCAGACCTCCACTTGAAAGATGTCTGAGAATTATCATTTTGAGTGCTGCAGAGTTTGCCCTCAAATAGCCTCTTTCCTTTTGCCCTTTTCCCACAGAGAAAGACGTTTTGGAATTCAGTAGACCTGTGTACAAGTTGTCATGTATTATAATTTCTAACTAATATTTGAAATATATAGTAATGTTCTCAAATTGCTACATTCATTTTCTTCCCTATCAATAAAACATTGTGCAACCCCTAACACAAATGAAAAAGTGGTTGTGCCGGTAACTCTTGAAGGGATGCTGAGGCAGAGATACTGTAGGAGAGAGTGGCTACAGCTGAAACTACACTGAAAACCATTACCAAAACAAGTAACTATTGCTGCACCAAACTAAAGAATACGCCACTTTCTCTTTGGAGGAGCAGGGATCTCTTCTGAAATATTGCAGTGCGCCTCGTCTGACTGTTGGTGATAGTTCGGCAGTCTCTGCCGCTCTTTTGGCGCAGTGCGGGTGAAGCACGCCTCTGTTTCATTCAGCAGCTTGAGCAGTTCTACCACTGTCGGGAAAAATGGTCATGCACATTAATATACAGTGCCTTCGGAAAGTATTCAGACCACTTACACATATTGTTAGATTACAACCTTATTCTAAAATTGATTAAATTGTTTTTTCCCCCTCATCAATCTACACACAATACACCATAACGACAAAGCAAAAACTGTTCTGGGTTTTTTTTTGCTAAAAAAATATGAATAAAACATAAATAAAACATTTACATAAGTATTCAGACCCTTTACTCAGTACTTTGTTGAAGCACCTTTGGCAGCGATTACAGCTTTGAGTCTTCTTGGGTATGACGCTACAAGCTTGGCACACCTGTATTTGGGGAGTTTTTCCCATTCTTCTCTGCAGATCCTCTCAATTTCTGTCAGGTTGGATGGGGAGCGTTGCTGCACAACTATTTTCAGGTCTCTCCAGAGATGCTCGATCGGGTTCAAGTCCGGGCTCTGGCTGGGCCACTCAAGGACATTCAGAGACTTGTCCCAAAACCACTCCTGTGTTCTCTTGGCTGTGTGCTTAGGGTTGTTGTCCTGTTGGAAGGTGAACCTTCGCCCCAGTCTGAGGTCCTGAGCTCTCTGGAGCAGGTTTTCATCAAGGGTCTCTCTGTACTTTGCTCCATTCATCTTTGCCTCGATCCTGACTACTCTCCCAGTCCCTGCCGCTGGAAAACATCCCCACAGCATGATGCTGCCACCTCCATGCTTCACCGTTGGGAGGGTGCCAGAATTCTTCCAGAGGCTTGGCATTCAGGCCAAAGAGTTCATTCTTGGTTTCATCAGATCATATATTAGGTTTGGCAAACTCCAAGTGGGCTGTCATGTGCCTTTTACTGAAGATTGGCTTCTGTCTAGCCACTCTAACATAAAGGCCTGATTATTGGAGTGCTGCAGAGATGGTTGTCCTTCTGGAAGTTTCTCCCATCTCCACAGAGGAACTCTGGAGCTCTGTCAGAGTCACCATCGGATTCTTGGTTACCGCCCTGACCAAGGCCCTTCTCCCTCGATTGCTCAGTTTGGCCGGGTGGCCACCTCTAGGAAGAGTCTTGGTGGTTACATATTTCTTCCAAACTTCACTGTGTTCTTGGGGAACTTCAAAGCTGCAGAAATGTTTTGGTACCCTTCCCCAGATCTGTGCCTCCACACAATCCTGTCTCGTAGCTCTATGGACAATTCCTTCAACCTCTGCTCTTTTGCACACCAGTATTTCTACTTGCACATCATCATCTGCTATTTATCACTCCAGTGTTAATTTGCTAAACTGTAATTACTTTGCTACTATGGCCTATTTATTGCCTTTCCTCCTCACGCCATTTGAACACACTGTAAATATACTTTTTTTCTATTTTTTTTTTAAACTCTGTTGTTGTTGTGTCGCACTGCTTTCTTTGTCTTGGCCAGGTCGCAGTTGTAAATGAGAACTTGTTCTCAACTAGCTTACCTGGTTAAATAAAGGTGAAATAAAAAAAAATATATTTTTTAAATGGCTTGGTTTTTTGCTCTGACATGCACAGTCAAATGTGGGATGCTATATAGAGAGGTGTGTGCTTTTCCAAATCATGTCCAATCAATTGAATTTACTACAGGTAGAAACATCTCAAGGATGACCAATGAGGCACCTGTGTTCAATTTCGAGTCTCATAGCAAAGGGTCTGAATACTTAAAAAAAAAAATGTATATATATATAATATACATTTGCAGAAATTTCTAAAAACCTGTTTTCACTTTGTCATTATGGGGTATTGTGTGTAGATTGCTGAGGATTTTTTTTTAAATGTAATCCTATTTAGAATAAGGCTGTAACGTAACAAAATGTGGAAAAAGTCAATGGGTCTGAATACTTTCTGAAGGCACTGCATGTTATTTGCATGCAAATAAAGGTTGTTTTGCTACTACACCCACAACGGAAGCACAATCATGGCCTCGGATTAGCAGGTGGTCGCGTTAGAACAGACCCAGTGTCTGTTTCTGTGGCGGTAGAAATGCTAAGGCTCATGGTTAGTGTCGTTTTTGGTGCTCTTTGAAACCAGGAAACTATGGTAAACATACAACTTCTCTACAGTGAAATATTCATAATCGGCTCTACATATTAATTGTTTTGCAGTCTTGGGAGAAAATCTATGGTCTATGTTGCAAGTAGGCCTAATATCGGAGACAGATCTCAAGGTTTATTTCAGGGATGAGGAGACTCTTCGTGATTCCTTAGTAAAAGGGAGTTATAAAATCTGAAGACAAGTTACTTTAACCATGACACATTAAACCGATCATATTCACTGTTTCAAACATTAACTTCCGTGCTACACTGGTGTGTAAATCGTCTTTATTTCTCTAGCTTTGTTGTGCTAACTGGCAAACGGCGATGCTAACTGTTTAGCTGGCGTTAGCTAGCAAGTGATCTAGCACTGGCAGTGTGGGATAATGGACAGTGAATTAAATTATGTCTTCATCATCTTGCTATATAGCTAGCTTGGTAAAGTATTTATTGTTGTGTGCATTGTGCTGCACTTACCACCCCATTTGTTTCACATTATTTTTTTTCACTTTTTATTGTCTTCTGTTCATACTCCTTTTTGGCTCCCCCACGTGGGGGTCCATGCTCTCTGATTTGCTCAATGTCAAGTTGTCAGCCACTGAAAGGCATTGCGATTGTACATGAACAAATGGCAGGTTAGTTGGTACCAGGTCGGTCTTATGTTCTACCAAGAGAAGGAACTATCGGCGGTCAGTCTTCTCCATGTGTCTGAGCTATAACACAAGAGGTTGCTATTATTTCTGAATTTGACCCAAAACCAAAGAGGAAGTCTGCAATGTTGAGAGCGATTGTAGGGAACGAATCGGTACGTCAAGCAAAGCTCTCAACCGCGCCAGCCCGCTCTTCATTTCTATTCAGTTTGACACTGAATAAGTTCGTCATCTGAACTGTGCATAAGTGAGTGACAATTGAATCTGCACATCCTATGCGGAGCCCTCATACTGTAGTTAATGACTTAAAGCTCAGGCTGGTAGGAACGGCAAACGTTTTCCTGCCAACAGTACTTAGTGCCTCTGAATAGAGTGTAGGCAGTCAATCTCTTTTGTGGTCACACAGCAAAGACCTTGGAAGTCGTTAGCTGCTCAACCTTGTTAAAATACACCAAACCAGGTGGCATTGTGGTGTTGCTTGGCAGTGAATGTCCGTGTGTTGCTTATGGTGTAGATTCCAAGCTAGCTGCACTAATGTTTCTATTTTGTAGAATTTATTATTTCCATAATCCCATACTGCCAGTGCCAGCCCATAGCCAAAGTATATGTATTAGTATATTCGCAAGCTAGCACAACATAGCTACAATGGGGCAAAAAAGTATTTATTCAGCCACCAATTGTGCAAGTTCTCCCACTTAAAAAGATGACAAAATGAGAAGAAAACCAGAAAATTACATTGTAGGATTTTTAATGAATTTATTTGCAAATTATGGTGGAAAATAAGTATTTGGTCACCTACAAACAAGCAAGATTTCTGGCTCTCACAGACCTGTAACTTCTTCTTTAAGAGGCTCCTGTTTTTTTTTCTCATTTTGTCTGTCATAGTTGAAGTGTACCTATGATGAAAATTACAGGCCTCTCGCATCTTTTAAAGTGGGAGAACCTGCACAATTGGTGGCTGAGTAAATACTTTTTTGCCCCACTGTATTTACCTAGCTAGCTAAGGACACTGCAATAATTTGGCAGCTAACACAGGCAGCTGCTTCATGGAAACTAGTTTACCCATTGTGATGTAATTATGTCAATACTAGCTGCAGTGGTTAGCAAGCTTGGAGGAAGTATTTAGTGTTGTGTGCATTGCGTCTGTGCACTTAGCTAGCTACCATCCCATAGCCTACATTGCATATGAAGTGTGACTGGCTCATCTGTGGATGTATGGAGAAAATGCCCACAGGGCACACACTGGTTGTATCAACGTTGTTTCCACATAATTTCAATTAAATTACGTTTAACCAACATGGAATAGATGTTGAATTGATGTCTGTGCCCAGTGGGTGCCCTCTTTCTTAGGGCACCCCCATGTGGGGATTTGTTCACTCTGATTGGCTCAAAGTCAAGATGTTGGCCACTGACGAGCGTTGCGATTCTACAAGTAGAAACGGTATGTTAGTCGCTACCGGGTCGGCTCCCAGCACGTACCGCTTTTGTTCTAGCAAGAGAAGGAACGGCCTCCCACTGTGAAAAGTACCTATCAGCAGTACCTATCTGCAGTGAGATTCTTGGTGTGTTTCATAACTTAAACACTTGATAAAGGCCAAGTTTGGTCAAAACATGAAGTATGCTAAACTTTATTTTGGTTCCTTTTTGACAGTTTCACATGATCCAACATGCAAGACTAGACTATGTAAGGTGTTCTCTCCATCTCAAAACAATTGGAAAGAGGGAATTTAATTGAAGACTGTTTATAAATAATCCAGCATGTAAAATATAGGTCTGCTTGTTAAAATTGAAAATGACATTCAAAACGAATCAGCTGATGACAAGCATGGCTGTGGGTTTTCCTACATTGCCACCATCTAGGCTATCACTGTTGACAGACTTGTCATGAACTGTCACACATGATACCCCTATACTTAAATATTCCTTAGTATTCATCCATCATTGGCCTCACTTAGGATCAGGCACTTTGGACACAAATATTAATTTAGACCCCTGGATCCCAATCTGCCAACCTTAGGGTACCTAAAGTGCCCACTAGCTCCCCTATCAAAACAATCGTCAGCTAAAAGAGGTTGTCGTTGGGCCGAGCTATCTGTCACCCGGCCACCAGTAGCCAGCAGGACACAAAGGCCATTTAATTAGGCCTACTGCTCCTCTCTGGTGTGAAAGACTCTCAGGCCCGTTTGATTCCCCACCACTCTCCCAGCAGGAAGTGGTTGGTGATAATTGACACAGGATTTCCTTGTTAACCAGCGGCAGACTGTGGATTAAAGTGACAGAGATCTCCAGAAGAAAGTGGGGATCAGATAAGAGGGAGGGGAGACGGGAGGGGGTGCAGGGGAAGAAGAAATGGAGGGGGTAGCCGCTATTTACCGCTCTCGAGAAACCAGGAAGGAAATAGCAATAACAGAGCGGAGCGCGGGTCCTGCCGCGAGATGTAGCTCCCACTTATCTTAGCCATTCAGCTTGGCTGATCAAAGATTGGCTTCCCTTAAAATAACCTGGGCCCAAGGTTGACTACATGCTTCCACGCCATGGGTTTTTTGGCAAATTATCACTTTTTTCCAATCCTCCCTATAAAGATGGATTGCTGTTTGTGGAGGACTAGAGGACTAGAGAGATAATCTCTTTTCAGTTGTACAATTATACACTATCATGGAATGAAAGCACATTTGCAAATGATGTAATTTCCCGCTTTGTACCAACTGGGTCATGAGCCTTGACAAAAGCTATTATCATACAGACAGGAGACATACCCAGCCGGCTGTAGGGCAAAGATGGAGGCTTTCAGAGTGCATAATCCATTTTGATTTATTATTAGGTTCCTCTTCAACTTATCCAGCTACCACAGAGCTTACCAACAGACATTTGACAAGTGCTCATTGGTAGGGTTTAGCATAGGTCCTCCAGTGATCCAGTGAGGATAACGAATGGCTGTACTCGTTGGCTTTCTTAAAGTCTTTACCAACAGGCCTTTCCATAATTTATTCCCATTACATTCCCTTTTATTTGTATTGAACATCCCATGATGTGTTCCCACTGAATGCCTTCAACTGAAATGTGTCTTCCGCATTTAACCCAAGCCCTCTGAATCAGAGTACCATTTATTTGCATTATTTAACTTAAAACGAATGTTGATTTCTGGCAAGGCTCAGGAGAAGACCCAGATGCAGACAGTTTCGAAGTAACAAAGTTATTACTCAAACAGGGGGGCAGGCAAATGACAGGTCTGAAAGGTACAGAACAGCAGGCAGGCTCAAGGCAGGCAGAGGTTAGTAATCCAGGGTGGTATGGCAAGGTACAGAACGACAGGCAGGCTCAGGGTCAGGGCAGGCAGAGGTCAGTAATCCAGGGTGGTATGGCAAGGTACAGAACAACACTCAGGCTCAGGGCAGGCAGAATGGTCAAAACCAGGAAAAGTAGAAAACAGACAGACAGACAGACAGACAGACAGACAGACAGACAGACAGACAGACAGGAAAAAACGCTGGTAGGCTTGATGAAACAAAACGAACTGGCAACAGACAAAAAGAGAACACAGGTGTAAGTATAATGGGGAAGATGGGCGACACCTGGAGGGGGGTGAGACAAGCATAAAGACAGGTGAAACAGATCAGGGTGTGACAATTTCAATGTTATGTGGTTTGTAATTGGATTATCATGATGATTTATGACTGCCATTAATACTCTGTTGCCATTAGCGTGATCTGTGGCTTAGTGCATGGCTTTGCGCTAATGGCTTAGTGCAAGGTGGACAGCAGAAGGTGTTCAACTCCACAAATTCAACTCCACAAGTGAGCTTACCCACCAAACACCTTCCACAAATCATGCACAGTTGAAGTCGTTACATACACTTAGGTTGGAGTCATTAAAACTGGTTTTTCAACCACTCCACAAATGCCTTGTTAACAAACTATAGTTTTGGCAAGTCGGTTAGGATATCCACTTTGTGCATGACATAAGTAATTTTTCCAACAATTGTTTACAGACAGATTATTTCACTTATAATTCACTGTGTCACAATTTCAGTGGGTCAGAAGTTTACATACACAAGTCAACACAAGTTGACTGTGCCTTTAAACAGCTTGGAAAATTCCAGAAAATGATGTCATGGCTTTAGAAGCTTCTGATAGGCGAATTGGCATAATTTGAGTCAATAGAAGGTGTACCTATGGATGTATTTCAATACCTACCTTCAAACTCAATGTCTCTTTGCTTGACATCATGGGGAAATCAAAAGAAATCAGCCTAGACCTCCATGAGTCTGGTTCATCCTTGGGAGGAATTTCCAAACGCCTGAAAGTACCACGTTCATCTGTACAAACAATAGTATGAAAGTATAAACACCATAGGACCATGCAGCCGTTATACCGCTCAGGAAGGAGACGCGTTCTGCTTCCTAGAGTTGAACATACTTTGGTGCGAAAAGTGCAAATCAATCCCAGAACAACAGCAAAGGACCTTGTGAAGATGCTGGAGGAAACAGGTACAAACATATTTACATCCACAATAAAACAAGTCCTATATCGACATAACCTGAAAGGCTACTCAGCAAGGAAGAAGCCACTGCTCCAAAACCTCCATAAAAATGCCACACTACGGTTTGCAACTGCACATGGGGACAAAGATCGTACTTTTTGGAGAAATGTCTGATGAAACAAAAATAGAACTGTTTGGCCATAATGACCATCATTATGTTTGGAGGAAAAAGGGGGAGGCTTGTAAGCCGAAGGTCACCATCCCAACTGTAAGGCATGGGGGTGGCAGCATCACGTTGTGGGGGTGCTTTGCTGCAGGAGGGACTGGTGCACTTCACAAAATAGATGGCATCATTAGGAGGAAAAATGATGTGGATGTGTTGAAGCAACATCTCAAGACATCAGTCAGGAAGTTCAAGCTTGGTTGCAAATGTGTCTTCTAAATGAACAATGACTCCAAGCATACTTCCAAAGTTGGGGCAAAATGGCTTAAGAACAACAAAGTCAAGGTATTGGAGTGGCCATCACAAAGCCCTGACCTCAATCCTATAGAAAATGTGTGGGCAGAACTGAACAAGCGTGTGCGAGCAAGGAGGCCTTAAAACCTGACTCAGTTACATCAGCCCTGTCAGGTGGAATGGGCCAAAATTCACCCAACTTATTGTGGAAGGCTACCCAAAACGTTTGACACAAGTTAAACAATTTAAAGGCAATAATACCAAATACTATTTGAGCATATGTAAACTTAGGACCCACTGGGAATGTGATGAAAGAAATAAAAGCTGAAATAAATCATTCTCTCTACTATTATTCTGACATTTCACATTCTTAAAATAAAGTGGTGATCCTAACTGACCTAAGACAGGGAATTTTTACTATGATTAAACGTCAGGAATTGTGAAAAACTGAGTTTAAATGTAGTTGGCTAAGGTGTATGTAAACTTCCAACTTCAATTGTATTCCAAACAACAACCAAGTCAAGAAATGCATGTCTAAACTATGAACTTTTCTGAAGCCAAAGGCCAAATATGAAACACTACATTTCCTCCAAAGCTCCATAAGTTCAGCAAGGCAATATAATGTGAGTGCTTCCTGTCAATGTTGAGTGGTGCAGCATGAGAGTGTGACAGATTTACTCACACACCTGATGAGAGGCCCTCCACTTCTGAAACACCCATCCCGCCCAGCCTGACCCAAACCCAGTGCAAAATGCTATCTGGTCACCTTTAACAGCAAACTAATAACTGCCACTGTGATGGCATGCGTTCAGCACACACGGTTGGGTTAAAACCAGGTCCATCATATAAATCAGAACAGGAATTCCACTCCCCCCTGTTCCAACAGACAGTGCATGCAGCTGTGGATATGTGAGAAGGGGAAAAAATAAGAACGGAGTAGTTTACGAACATTACAAAAACTATAAACCGAGTGGCTGCGTCACACAAGTTAGGATTTGGAATCGGATAACTTTTTTCATCGTTTCTGACAGCGGCAGCTGGTGACTTTAAACGTCGAGGAGGAGGAGCACGTGTGCACAGACACAAACTGCATTTATTAGCGGCAGTTGCAATGATGCCTCACTCCCAGATAAATAACAACAGAAACATTTTCAATTTATCCACCATCATCAGTGAGTAAGACAGAATTGGTTTGGCTTTGCAGTACAACTGATGAATGGAAAAAAAGTCCTCAGTACCTAAACGGCTTTGTGTCATATTTAGTCCTTACATCCACATACTCTACAGCCATTATATAGTATGCCTGGGAGGTCATTAATGGCTGGATCAGGAATAAATATGTTCTACAGACTGCACTCACAACATTCAAGGTGCAAATTCCAAAGAGGAGTCAAATCACCTTTTAAGTGATTAAACACAATATTACATGAACATGCACTGGAGAAGCTTGACATCGCTGTCTACTCCTTCTTATCTGTGTGTTTCCTCATAGGTACTGTATCTTAACCATGCTGTAAGACTTCAATATGTGAGCATTAACACGCTTCAGGGTCCTTGATTTCTCCTCAGGAATTACTGTATGGCAAAACAGTGAGAGGCAAGACACAGGGCTGAAGATTTGGTGTTCCCTCAGTCTAAAGTAAATAGGATAGGCAGGGAAGCAATCACACAACCAGCACATGCTCTGCTATCAAGAAAACACAGGAGTCTAGATTAAGATTTTGTCATGAACAAAATCATTGCTGGTTAATTGAATCGGTCTTCAGATAAACTCTTTTACCATTTCCAGCCTGGAGTGATAAACAAGTTCAACAATAATTATGTGAAGTCGCACTAAGGATCTCTCTCGCCACTTCTTGGCACTTCTGAGACGCAGCTTTTTTTCAAACAAGCAATATTCCTATAGATTCACAAATGATCATGCAGAGTAGAGAGGGGTCATGGTGTTCTGAGTATGTCAGTCCACTGTGAGTCACCACTCAGAAAACAGGAGAGGCGTCAGCATAGGAAAATGGAGTGCAAATGACTGACATACAAATGTAGAGGAGGATTAGTAGGGGGATAGCAGTTGACCCTGACCGTCAAACTGCTTCTCAGAATACGATGTTTTGTTGGAGTCATGCTTTGAAAAACATTTGAATTAAATTGCTGTAGCCCGTTCCTGCAGTCAATGACCAAAAGCGCCCTCTTTGGCCTCATGGGTGGAATGTTATTCATATTTTTTATAATTTCATAATTAATAACAATTATTTAAACTAAATGATGAAAATCTGGTGTTTCTACATCAAACAGTTTTGTTATATTTCAGTCTTCTGTGATGTATGTAAAGTGTAATTTGTATTTTATTTTATCTTTATTTAACTAGGCAAGTCAGTCAAGAACAAATCCTTATTTACAATGACGGCCTAACCCGGATGACCTGGGCCAATTGTGTGCAGCACTATGGAACTCCAAATCACAGCTGGAAGTGATACAACCTGGATACGAACCAGGGACTGTAGTGACCCCTCTTGCACTGAGATGCAGTTTATTAGACTGCTGCGCCACTCAGGAACCCAATATTGGGATGCAAACTCAAAATGTTATACATTTCAACTATATATCTGACATGGTACAGGTGTCTTCTTTTTTTAAGTCTTTAACCATGTGCATGTATACTTTTGTCTCAAAGTAGATTTGTTTAAGACTACCAAGAATCCCTCTGATTTAGCCCACAGGAGTAAACAGTTAAAGAGCATATCAGTAACTGACCAAGCATTCATTGCTGATTGAAATTAACATGGTCATATATTTAAATATGGTCATATATTTAAAAATGCACTCCAGCTTTGTATATTTAAAAACAATACATTTATGTACACACACTTAAGGTTCAACAAATATATTTTGAGCAAAATAGTATTTTTTTTTTCGACACAACCACAAACTTCAAGGAGAAGGTCATTCAAGGAGTTGGTCTGATGGTGTCATCGGCCTTGCTTGTGGAAACAATGGAGGTGAAATGGAGAAAGAGGAAAGGTCCAACCCACCACTTGTGCCATTTCCTGAGGATAGCTGGACCACCTATTGAGATGTTAAGTATTTCAGGTGATAAATGCAACAGGATCTCACGGTTTGACCAATTTGACTTCAGATTCAGATGTTTTGTCCCCTTTCTCTGAACGTCAAATGTAGAAGTTGTTTTTGACACCCTCGGTTGCCTCAGTCGATTGGTTGAGCAACCTGTTGCTGAATGGTTAAGTTAAGAGTTAAGGTTTGGGATAGGGTTCAAACAAAAACAACTCCACGGTTATGTTTAGGCATTCATTCCGAATGGGAAAGGTGCCCTTTACACCCATACCCATATACGGGGTGAAAATGTACGATTTGGACACTGATGGACACTGAGCCTAAATTGGAACGCAGTGGCTGTATCGTAACATGCTATACATGACGTCAGAGCTCTGGCTCCTCGCTTCACAGCGCTGTATGGCTTTTGGCTGACAACCGTTCTGAACTTCACACAACAAGAAGTTGCCCCATCCCTCCCAGTAATGGGGTAACTTTTGCAACTACTTTGTTGTCTGAGTGAGGGAAATGCTGTAAATTACGAGGACTCAATGCATTTTGAAAGATGAGACGTTGAGGATTATAATAAATACCACTTTGATGTCATACAGCGTCGGTGAGTCCAAAGGTGCACTTCATATGTCAATATCATAAAACTAATGTCAATATTTATGATCATTATGTTTGATGTACAGTTACAAGATGACATGGAGTCATCCCCTGGGTTGTCCTGAACAGAATGAGCCTATGTTTGTTGTATTGTGAAGATCATTTGCCGCGGATCACGCATCTGAACGGAGGGCTGGTCACGCCCCCATCCACACTGACAGGGCTGTAGTGGAGCGGCCCGAGAGCTTCAAGTTCCTCGGTGTCCACATCACTAAGGAATTATCATGGTCCACACACACCAACACAGTCGTGAAGCAGGCACGACAATGCCTCTTCCCCCCTCAAGAGGCTGAACAGATTTGGCACGGGCCCACAGATCCTCAAAACGTTGCTGCACCATTGAGAGCACCTTGACTGGCTGCATCTTCGCTTGGTATTACAACTGTTTGGCGTCTGACCGCCAGGCACGACAGAGAGTATAGTGCGTACTGTCTAGTACATCACTGGGCTCAAGTTCCCTGCCATCCAAATCAAATCAAATGTTATTTGTCACATACAACAGTGAAATGATTACTTTACAAGCCCTTAAACAACAATGCAGTTTTTAGAAAAAATACCTAAATAAATAAAAGTAACAAATAATTAAAGAGCAGCAGTAAAATAACAACAACGAGGCTATATACAGGGGGTACCTGTACAGAGTCAATGTGCGGGGGGCACCGGTTAGTCGAGGTAATTTAGGTAATATGTACATGTTGGTAGAATTATTAAAGTGACTATGCATAGATAATAAACAGAGAGTAGCAGCAGCGTAAAAGGGTGCGGGGGGGGCAATGCAAATACCTGGACTTGATTTGGCGCTCCGATACCGCTTGCCGTGCGGTAGCAAACAGAACAGTCTATGACTAGGGTGACTTTAGTCTTTGACAATTTTTAGGGCCTTCCTCTGACACCCCCTGGTACAGAGGTCCTGGATGGCAGGAAGCCTGGCCCCAGTGATGTACTGGGCCGTACGCACTACCCTCATACCAGGCAGTGATGCAACCATACTCTCAATGGTGCAGCTGTAGAACCTTTTGAGGATCTGAAGACCCATGCCAAATCTTTTCAGTCTCCCAGGGGAAATAGGTTTTGTCGTGCCCTCGTCACGACTGTCTTGGTATGCTTGGACCATGTTAGTTTGTTGGTGATGTGGACACTGCCTGGTACTTAATGATGGTGTTGGAGTCGTGCCTGGCCATGCAGTCATGAGTGAACAGGGAGTACAGGAGGGGGCTGAGCACGCAGGACCTCTATACCAGGCAGTGTCAGAGGAAGAAATTGTCAAAGACTCCAGCCACCCAAATCATAGACTTCTCTCTCTGCTACCATACGGCAAGCGGTACTGATGCAGCAAGTCTGGAATCAACAAGACCCTGAACTGCTTCTACCTCCAAGCCATAAGACTGCTAAATAGATGGTTAAATAGTTCATCCAATGAGTTCGACCATAACCCTGGTTCGTTTTGGACTTTTAAACATTACGTGCTTGAGACTTCTGGGTTTTACCATTGGATTCAGTGATTTCTTCTGCATCCGCACATACCAACCACTACGTTGTGATTAACGAGGGCTGAGCTGGATCGATGTTTGTGAGGAAAAAAAGTGGCTCCCAAAGCCCTGAGCTGGGTCTTTTTACAAAAACATCTGTGAGTCAGAATGGTTTGAGCTACAAGCTATAAAATGCTATTCATAAAAAGCTGAGATGCTCATGAACATGCACATTTACAATAACATGTTTTGCTCTATGACGCTCACAAGCTACACAAGAGTCGTTAGAAGGTAAGGAGTTCTTCTACATAGACAATCACAGGTATCCAAGGACATAGTGTCTATAACCGTTGTCATTGACTAGTTGGATATTCATTTCCCAGTGATCAAAAATGTCTATGTACAGAATTCATATAAATTATTTTTTATCAGGTTTTTGCATTGGCGGACCTTGTTTTGTTGTCAATAAAACTCATGAATACAACTGTTTATGTCAAATTGTTTTGACCTGGTTGTCCTGAATTTAAAAAATGAAAAAACATTTCATAAGGAGGCTGAATATAAGGGCTGTGGACATTCAGATAAATGAAAGTCTGATAAATGAAAAGCCGATTTTTGCCAGGGTCTTGAAAAGACGATTTTTGCCCGGGTCTTGGGTCTGATAGGGTTAACCAATAATTACCCGGAAAATCTGCATTGACCTTTTTGTCATTTGTAAATCGGGAGGTGCCGGAACAAAAACTGAGTGCGAGAGGAGGGTGACCTGGGGAGTTCTGAGGTGCTGGAATGTATGAGAAAAAAGTGTCATAGAGCAGTAGAGTAGAAGCACTTACAGAAGTTGCTCACATGGGAAACATTTTTATTTTTTTGCCTTTTATAAACGCATTTCATGCAATTCTACATCATTTTACATGACATGAGACTTTGGCACAATATTTTTTAATGCAGCACAAATGATCGAAATGACAGGCTACTTTGACACTGACAAACTGAGAATCTGAGATCAATGAAAACGACCTTGTCTTGACTTCATCAATAGTCTTGGCCTAGGGGTGTGGAGATACATGTTGTAGGCTACAATATGAGGAGGAAATTATAGTCCTAAAATTGCTTTCCAGTTTCACTGACTCACCCAATGATGCGTCATTCGCTGGTGATGGCTGATGCGCTCGTGCCAACATAGCTCTCTTGTTTTATTTTGTAAAACATTTGTAAGTTTATCAAATATTTTGGTAGCCCGTGCAGCACAGTCTTCTCTTTTCAACAGGAGCCATTTGCTTTCCAACCTGTATTTTCCCTCGAGTGTATTTGAAATATTGCTAAAGGCCTGTTCTGTCTGCATGTTGTTTTTTCACTGACAGATTTGCAGAGCGTTCCAGACTGTTGGCTATTCGTTGTTATTGGGCTACAATCCAAAGCTAGGCTATTTTTTTTTTTTAAACGATTGATCCTATGTGGCTAAATTATAGGCCTTCTCATGTTGTAGTAGGCAATTCTGAATTATTTAATTTATATCTGAACAGACAGCAGTGATTACATAACTGGCAAACATATTTAAATTCATCAGGGGTGCTGCAGTTCCTTCAGAACCCTTCGCGTGATTCTATAAGGAAATAAATGATGAAGTGCAACCTTGGAAAGATGAGAGTTGCAGGCTCATGTCTATCAGAGCAGAGAGGGATCATAGAAAGTGAATCTCATTCTAGTTATGTGAGAGAATCTCATTCTAGTTATGTGAGAGATACTGGCGCGCTTCTCACACAGCCACTCGTTGGTCTCAAACATAGGTTACAATGTTGCTCAAACCATAAACCCGGGCCTGCCACAACAGAATGAATATTAGGCCTGGGCTGAAAATTGACATTTTCACATGACTTTTTTTTACGTGGGTGCAGGATAAATAACGAATTGTCAAATCGAATGATCTTTGATCACTTTTGTTAGAATTTTTTAATTGCAAAATGAGAAGAAAAAAAATGTCATGCCAGGAGAGGTACCGGATCCAAATAGGTTTAGGAACAAAACCGTCCATAACGGAGAAGTTCCGGATCATGTTCTGGCAGGATCCGACTCAAATTAAGCACTGGCACTAACTCTTTTGACTCATCACATATGCTGCAGCTACTGTTTATTATATATTGTTCTGCCTAGTCACTTAATTCTGACCTATATGTACCTCAATGTACCTATATGTACCTCAATGTACCTATATGTACCTCAATTACCTCATACCCCTGCACGTCGACTTTGTACTGGTTCCCTGTGTATGTAGCTAAGTTATCGTTACTCATTGTGTATTTATTCTTGGTATTATTATTTTTATATTATTTATTTTTTCTCTCTCTCTCTCTGTGTGTTGTTGGAAAGGGCCAGTAACATTTCACTGTTAGTCTACAACTGTTGTTTACGAAGCATGTAAAAAATAATATGTGATTGGATTTGATTTGAATGCACTCATGACTCCATTATATGTGCACCAAAATTACAATCTGCTTCTCTGAATTGCCTAGTGAAAGCCTAACACTGTAAGATTGTATTTTATAATTTAGCTACTGTAGTCATGTTGGCAATAGAACAAGCTATCAAATTATGGCCACCTGACCCAGATTGTGATTTATAATAGACCGTTTTTGGATTGTGTAAACAACAACAGTAATTGTGTTAAGACAGGGATGCAGGGTTGTGTTCCAAGGAAAACAACTACAAGTGTGCTTGCTCTAGCTCCTCAATGGCACAGCTAGGAGAGCTAAACATTTTTGTAAAGCACCTTATAGCTGTAGACTCTTCTTTGAGTCATGAAAGTGCATTGAAATTACTTAGGAACCGTGCACACTTTGGAGAAGTGTGTGACACCTTGGAAACACCAGTTAGACCTCTCACTTAAACCCTTCTCGTTTTTTTTGTCTGATGTTGCACCTATCCCAAATTCTCAAAAAATATCATATTAGTGAATGTATCCAGAGTATTTTCAGATTTCTTTATCAACAAATGGGGTGAAAAGTACAATAAATGTAAAATGCTGTCACGGCTGTCGTAAGAACGGGACCAAGGCACAGCGGATGTTGAGTTCCACATATTTAATTCAAAGAGAAACTTAAACAAAACAAAATATATCAATAAACGAACAACTAAACGTGACTACGGGGTGCACAAACACAAAACAATATCCCACAAACACAGGTGGGGAAAATAGCTACTTAAATATATCCTCAATTAGAGACAACGATACCAGCTGCCTCTAATTGAGAATCATACAAAACACCAACATAGAAAATATAAACTAGAACACAACACAGAAATTATAAACTAGAATACCCCCTAGTCATGCCCTGACCTACTACACCATAGAGAAACAAGGGCCCTCTATGGTCAGGGCGTGACAGTAGCCACATTCCCACCTCTCTCCCAAACTTTTGCTCATCTCCAGCACACACGCACATACACACACCGCAGACTTTAGACTGACTTGTGATTTCTGGCTGCTTCACGTGATGTATTGTTGTCACTATCTTATTGCTCTTTGTGCTCTTGTCTGTGTCCAACAATGTTTGTACCATATTTTGTGCCGCTACCATGTTGTGCTGCTGCCATGTTGTGTTGCTACCGTGTGGTTGTCATGTATTGCTACCATGCTGTGTTGTCATGTACTGGTGCCATGATGTGTTGTTGTCTTCGGTCTCTCTCTATGTAGTGTTGTGGTGTTTCTCTTGTTGTGATGTGTATTTTGTCCTATATTTTTCATTTTTAATCCCAGCCCCCGTCCGCGCAGGAGGCCTTTCGCTTTTTGGTAGGCTGTCATTGTAAATAATAATTTGTTCTTAACTGACTTACCTAGTTAAATAAAGGTACAAAAAAATAAAAGTTCACTACACATCGCAGCTGAAATTAAACTATTACAATTTTTTCTGTCAATAGATTGACATCTAAATTAAATATGCTTCATCCTGTGCACCCATAGGGAGAAAATTAACAATAGAGAAACCACATTTAATACAAGTATAAACTTAAACAAGGTATATTGGTTATTTGGCAAACTGCAATTAAGTTGTGGAATAAACAACAAAAACGTAGCCTAATTTTACAATAAAGGACTTCAAACAGCGGTCAAAACGGCTAGCCGATTGAACCAGCCAAAAGGAGCCTAGTCCAGAACAGAGTCGGCGGGTGACTTTATTTTAGCAGCAGCCAGAATCAAATGATCAGAAGCTCCTTTTCTTCTCTAACACTTCGCAATCAGGAGAAGGGGGTCCATTTCTGGTCTTTGTGTAACGATACAGCCAGACGTTGTGGTCTAATCTAGTAACGTCAGTCTTAGCCTCATTATTAGAATACAAAGCAGGCTGCTTTCCTGTGCTTTCTATACCCTTTGTGCCATTGGTTTATGTTTTGGTGAGATACAGGGGGAAAAGCCCAAGTCTCCTGCAGGGGTTGAGTATTAACTTATGAAACAGTCCCTCTGGGAGCTTTGGGGTTCAAAAGAGGAGTTTGTCAACTTTCCTCCGGCTCTTTTTTGTGTTTCTATTTCACATTGATATTGGGTAAACAAATACATACTCCATAGTGACTGCCTATTGACACTGTACGTAACCCATGACATATTTCATACCATATTCAGGATGACAATGAGTAAATGTTCACAGTCATTAATGATTTTTTATCTCTTTTCATGATAATCTACTTGGATAATGATGATTTAAATTGGCGTAAATCTGTATTAGGCCACTCGCATAAAATAAATATGTAGAGGAATGCTTTCTTGTCACTACAGCTGTATGCAAAACATTTTGACGTAATACATCTGGTTAATTCAAAAAGGAAGTAATGGCAACAGTAAGAAGCCTACTCAAAAACACCCAATTAAGATTTATTGGCAATAGCAAACCAATCACAAATGTACAAATTTGTCCCTCCAGCTTCACTTCAGATTACTGCAAGGATAAGCAAACAAAAATGACTAGGGTAGGAGAGCAGACATCCCAAGGGCTGCAGACCTCAGGACAGCAGTCCAGGGAAAGAGAAGAGAACAGAGGGAGAAGGAAGGCATAACCTCTCCCAGACAGGCCAATTTGGCCAAAGGATTAACCAAACAGCGGTAACTGATAAAGATCAGGAAACCAGAACCATATGCTCAAAGGGAGGTGCACTGAGGTGCTTATTTGTTTTTGCTAAATTGATGGGGTCTAATTGATAATACCATTACATCATGTGAGGGGCACAGGGGAGGGCAGGAGGGAACACAGAGGAATGTTGCCAATCAATCCGCTTGGAATACCACAGATGCTGGGCCCAGTCCACACTCAGAAAAAGATTTGTCCTGCTAACCAAGAGCAGACCTGTCAGCCTAATATGTTCATGACACTCCATCCCATTCCCTTTCTCCTCTAAGTAGGGTGTGATCCAGCCTCAATTGCAATCTGACACTTCAGACTAACTGATATCTTCTACATCACTACAAACATTTTACTGAGTTATAAACCTTAATCTAAAATGTTTTATTTACTGTATATGCAAGGATTTCAAATCATTGTAAATATTGGTTGATGATTGGTTGATGATTATTACACCTAGGTTATTCATCAAATATGATATTTCTGTGCACAATTTCTCCTAATTTGGTCAGTTTAGTAGTGCTCAGACCAAGTTCAGTTCTATAGTGTATGGATTGGATGCTGCTCCTGTAGCAGAACGCTGTAAGGCACCCATAGCTGAGTGAAAGAGAGAATGGTGGCCAGTTCGCTGAAGCCGTGATTTAGATGACAGCTAGGGCTTTAGAAAAGGCAAACAAGTTCATTACACTTCTACATACTTCCCTATCTCTCCCCGAGGACCTGTCAATGAAGACAGTGAAGAAATGAGCAGGCCCGGTCCTCTTCTCCAAAACCTATTAGAGGAGGCCCAGGGGTAAGAATGCCATTTACAATCCTCACACCCTTGACCTCCTCTCAAAAGGGTCAGCTTTTTCTTTCAACTTCATTTAAACATTTGTATTCATTTGTGTTCCCCAAAGCGCAACTTTGATGCTTCTTCTCTGACAAGCAGATGAGGAATGGAAAATGGTGTGTGTGTGTGTGTGTGTGTGTGTGTGTGTGTGTGTGTGTGTGTGTGTGTGTGTGTGTGTGTGTGTGTGTGTGTGTGTGTGTGTGTGTGTGTGTGTGTGTGTGTGTGTGTGTGTGTGTGTGTGTGTGTGTGTGTGTGTGTGTGTGTGTGTGTGTGTGCTGGTTGGGGGGGGTTGGTTGGATGCTTGGTTGGATGGATGGCGAATGATTACAAATGTCCCCGTTCTAGCATAATTGGATCAAGCTGACTCACGGATTATTGAACAAGATGTTGCTTGTCTCAATGCAGATAGATTAACAATTAAATTTGTTTGGTAATTCGGCAGAATATACCTCGAACAGAAAATAAGGCGCATTAACATGAATAAATTAACATTCTTCCCACAGGGAATATCATTAGCAGTGAATTTCATCTTATTGCCTCCCCCTAAGACTTGGCAACATATTTCATATTTCGAAGAGGAGAAAAATATCTAATACTCTTTTACAATGGCTTCTCTGTCAAAGTTTGTGTATTTGCATAGAGGTAATCAATTTCACAGTGCGTGCTCTGGATAACATAACCTCTTAAATGCACGCTAAACATCCTAATGAAATGTAGTGGGGTCACTAATATAAAATGTAAAATGTGAGCTACTTGCATTCATATAAGTATATAATTGATATGTTATTCTTGATTTATGCATGAAGGATCAACTTAGCACTGAATGAGTGACCCTGAAAATGATTATCTTCGTCTGCCTGTCTGACAGTCTCTAACCAAAGAACTGGGGTGCCTGCCAAGTTGATAAAACCAGTCGCCTTGACAGAGAAAATGAGCCAGCTCAGATAAATACCATACCAAGACATACGTTTGATTTGTGTGTGAAGAACCAGAGTAATAGAAGTCAGCTCTCTCGCGGAGGCTAACCTGCACATAAAGAGCATGTTCTCATAAAAATCAACTGGCAAAAGCCATTAAACTAGTGCAGAGCCTCCCAAAATAACTTTCCATTGCACTGCATCACCCCCACTGGCCAAAGATAAAGCCTCTGTCTCTACGCAGCCTTGGCTGCAGTTAGCGTATTACTTTGACACAGGAAAATCATTTGTCAAAACCTTATTTTCAAGCACCGTGAATGTCATCCTGTGCTGCCGCTCTTAATTGAAATGTAGCTGGCGAATGGAGGCAATAACGGGCACACATGGCTGGTGTCGGCAGAATGGTTTATGGTGATGGTAACCGCACCTGTTTAATATTAGCATCCTCCCTACTGTATACTTTACATTCCACATGTCCCTTTTACTTTGATTTATCCAAAGAGAGGTCAGCAGGAGATACAACTTATGTTTTATGTTTAATCATATTGCTGATTTTCCGATAGCTCGCACTAAATAAATAAACATCTATATTTTACAATTTATATTTGCTCAAAGGTCATTTCTAAGACAACTGTGAGTGTTGCAATAATATCCTGATAACGATTTACAGGCAGCCTCTCGAGTTTTGTCATCTGCAAATGATTCAAACTCAGGAATAAGCCATTTCATGTGACTAAGATCTTCAGAGGTACGTTTAATCCATGGAGGCTGGGTTGGAAGTCCAACAGCTGCGCCACAGGTAATAATTGACTTGGTCTGTGCTCATCTTTAGTGGAGTTGTCTGTCATTCCGATGGCTCAATTAAATCTCTGTTAATCACCAACCTTAAATATCGCAATGGAAAGACCTCAACCTGTGTAGCCTATACTATCCAAATACAACATGGAACATGGTTTCTCTTGATGTTCTGATCTGAGATGAGCTTTTCCGAATGAACAGCAAGTTAAGTGCATTCTAGATTACGCAGAATGAAACAATTCTCACCTTCATCTGTGCACACAAACATACCCATGCTTACTCTCTCTCTCTCTCTTTCTCTCTCTTCAGACACAGAAAGTTAATATGAGAAAGGGGTTGGTCGCCCATCCCCCCTCCGTCAACCTTGCCACAACCCTGGGCTCCTGAACTCACTTGTTCATTTTAGACCTGATAATAAACCAACATCTGCAGAACTTACAAGTGCTTTACCAGAGTTAATTGAGTAAATTGAAGCAAGCTGCAGCGCAGTGGTGATCTATGATCCCCGGGTTGAGGGCCCAGAAGGGAGACAACAGATTTACTGCAAGGACAGTGGGCGGCCTTTTGTTCAGGCCCTGGTTCATTGGAAGTTTGAGGTCAGTCGGGATTAAAATATCTTCAGGAACAAATGAAGTAATTTGAGAGTAATATAAGGAGCCCTGTGCCAGTTTCTACCACGGATTCCAGGTGTGATTTATTTGATTTTGAGCCGCATGTCCCTTTTTGATCTTTCCCCCCCTCATCCTATTATTTAGGATTTATAGATAAGAGGAAGATTGGCCCTTATTAACTGGCCCTTTAGTTCTGGTTGACATAACCGAAAGAGAGGGAGTCTTGCATTATCAACACAAACAAGTACCAAGAAGGGAAAAGTCAGGCAGCCTCCACTTCAGGGGACGGGCGCTACTAGTGCCTCTAACTTTCACTTTAAGAGTCTCGGTGAGATTGCAGTTCTTGGTTGTTCTAAACTACATACAGGGTCATAACTAGGCACGTTGGTGACTGGGGTTGGGGGAGGACTGAACCAGCTGGCCAAGGTGGAGGTGATCCTATCGTGTGGTGATTGCGTTAAATTGAGAGCTCAGAGGAACCACTGAAGAGTCCTGGTAAAATTTGAGTGTGGAGATGTGATTGACAATGATAGGGCAAAAAAAAACCTGTGTGTGCTGAAAGAACCGGTGTGAACAGATACTCCTCAAATGCGACTGCTTATTTTCTCTCCTTAGCCCACAGTTGGTTATTTACATTTGGGACATTAATTAACCCTTGCCTGTTTTTAAAGACATATCAGGAGTTCAGTGTGTCTAAATTATGTTGGAACTCAGACACTCTTTGTCAAATGTTTGCCTGCTGACAGTACTTAGCACCTCTGAACAGAGTGTCAGCAGTCAATCTCGTTTAT
Source organism: Oncorhynchus mykiss (assembly GCF_057628025.1). Lineage (NCBI taxonomy): Eukaryota > Metazoa > Chordata > Actinopteri > Salmoniformes > Salmonidae > Oncorhynchus > Oncorhynchus mykiss. The sequence continues at coordinate 3,464,373 of NC_143044.1, forward strand.
GTTCACACAGCAAAGTCCTTGAAGTCGTCAGCCACTCAGCCTTGTTAAAATACTCCAAACCAGAAGGTGGCAGTAGCGTTGTTTGGAAATGTATTGCTTTATGGTCTAGTCAATGTTAGCTGGGCTAATGTTGCCATTGTTGTTGTAGAAAGCTCTTATTTATACTTATACTAGCCAGATGGCCACAGCGATATAACTAGCTAGCTAGCTAGCAAGATGACAAAGAAACTATTTAATTCACTCTCCATAATCGCATACAGCCCATAGATACATTTTAGTTAGCTGGGTCATTCCTACTATGCAGTGTATTTTTGGACCTCATAACCTTTGTGGAAAAAGTATATCTTTAAAAAGAAAAACATATTGGTCAAGCGAGGGCGTTTACATTTTTTTTTGTGCATTTTCCAACCTGTTAGCCTAACAGGTTAGACTTTTGGAGCCTAAATTAGCCATAGCTCTGTGAGTGAGCAAGATTGAGCTAGCATAATAGTGAACACTTAAACTTCCCTTTCAAATATTTAAACTTCCCTTTGAAACATATTTACATTTTCTCTATAATGTAGCCTAACAAGGTGGAGATTTATGAGTCGGATATACAGACTAACAACATGAAACATGGAAAAATAGATTAAACTGAGTATTTATATTTACTTAGTTTTGCACCATTGTTTTCCCACCAAAGAAATGATGAATGAATGTGGTGTCATTGGGTGCGTTAGTAAATTCACTCTGGAGTGCCAGAGTGCACTCAGAGTGTGCTCTGGGCATTTGTAAATTCAGAGCGTTGTCAGATATTCCGTTCATAAATTCAAAGCATTTTGCTCTCGAGGCATTCAGGGTGCACATTGGACGCTCTGGCCGAGGAGTAGGGTTGATCCGAGCTTTCTGACCACACAATGGCAATCAAGCACCCAAGCTAACTGGCTACGGTTGGCTAGCTAGCTAGCTACTTCCAGACACAACTGAAAGAACACCTCACTCTGACCATTTTACTCATCCTAGCAGAGCTGGTTAGGCTGTTTATATATTAACCAAAGTGTTGGTGACTGTAACTGCGCTGCTGGCAACTTTTTAAATAAGTTTTTTTGCCGACTTTACCGACACCGGCCATCAGTTATTCTGCGCTCTGGCACACTCAGATGAGAGTGCTCTGAAATCGGAGTAGATAGCCAGAGCGAATTTACGAATTCGCCCATTTTAGGAAGGGGTTGTTTTCTTAAATGGAGAATTACAGCAAACTAACAGGGTGGAAAATTAAATAATAACAATTTTAAAAAAGTGATGAGAGAGAATTTAAATGGGACCATTTTTTTTATTATTTAACTAGGCAAGTCAGTTAAAAACAAATTATTATTTACAATGACGGCCTACCCCAGCCAATTGTGCACCGCTCTATGGTACTCCCAATCACAGCCAGATGTGATGCAGCTTGGATTCAAACCAGGGACTGCAGTGCCACCTCTTGCACTGAGATGCAGTGCCTTAGACCCCTGCGCCAGTCAGGAGCCCACTAAAAAGTAATAAAGAAAGATGTTAAATATTGTATTATTTTGTGGCTTATATTTCTTGATGAATAACATCCGGGGACATTGCAAAAACGCCTACATCCACTGACAAAAAGTTAAGGTAAAGGATACCTGACCTTTTATTTAAAGCCTTTTGGAATCCACATTTTACACTAAATAAGAAGAGATATATCCTGGGGACAGAAAAATCACTGCACAGTAAGAAATGTCCCAGCTGGCTAACGTTAGCTAAATGGTTTGCATGATTCGCTAGCTAGCTGTTCTGCTAGCTAGCTGTTGTGCTAGCTAGGTAAAGTAAACAGTGTATTGACTCTCGGCAGCTAGCTACAGCTGATTCATGGAAACGTATCCATTGCGATTTAATTATAATCTTAGTAGCCAAATAGCTAGTTTGGTAAAGCATTTCGTGTTGTGTGCATTGTGCTGCGCTTGCCACCCCATTCTTGTGTGTGACTGCTTTGCTCAGTTAGCAAGCAAATGTTAGCTAACTAATAAGCTAGTGCACATTATCAAACCTTACCAAAAAAGCCTGCAAGCACAAAATTCCTTAGCTAGATGTAAAAGATGTAAAGACTTGCTTTAGAAAAAAAAGTTGTAGACTTATGCAGCTTTATTGTTTTAGTTAGAACAATTTTGATGAAAAAGGTGGTTTATTTTTTCCTTTTTCTTGTCACTCCTGTCGGCTCCTCCACGTGGAAGTTTGTGCTTTCTGATTAGCTCAAAGTCAAGTTGTCGGCCACTGCAGAGCATTGCTATTCTACAAGTAGAAACGGCAGGTTCATCGGTACCAGGTCGGTACGCAGTAGGTACGTCTGTTCTGGCAAGGGAAGGAACGGCCTTCTACTGTGATAAGTACCTATCGGCAGTCTATCAACTTCTCGGTGGGTTTCATGCTTTACACACCTTCTGTGCATTTTGTTTCTACTTAAAGGGAAAATCTGCAGTTCAAACTATAACAAAGCAGATTACCCCTCAACTGTTTTGGTAATCGACTGTGGGATTGAGCTGGAGAAATGAAACAACTCTCAAATTCATAGAATGTGTTATGAATGCAAGGACTGAGCATCCATGGTATCAAAAGTATAGTTTTGAAGCTGTACAGTGTTTGTTTACAATCACATTGTTTACAAACAAAACAAGCTTATATTTTAGTTTCTGATGGGCTACGCCAGTTGAACTAAGCTCACGAGGCATTTAAGTAATATTATTCAAGAATGAATGGGTATATACAGTACATCATTCATTCATTTAAAAGTACAAACAATGGATGTAGCAATGTCAGTTTGCCCCATTGGTAGACAATGTCAAAATATTTTTTTTATTTTTGTGTCTCTTCAAACATACAAATCATCTTTATGTCCTTGACATATGTATATGCAGTGTGCATTGGCATCTGCACCAAATGAAGACTACTCATTAAGTGGTGATATAGCAATGCTTGGTTCATCCAAAATGAATGCAGCTCCTCTCCAAGGGTTAATGGAACACACACAGATAACAGAGAAAAGGAAAGACAAAAGCATCATCCAGTACAGAATTATCAAATTACAATTATGATTGAATTACATTAATTACTTTCCCTCTTCCCCCTACAAACACACACACACACACACACACACACACACACACACACACACACACACACACACACACACACACACACACACACACACACACACACACACACACACACACACACACACACACACACAAAACCCCATCTGTCTAATAAGGGCAGACGCAAGCCCAAATTGAAGCGTATGCTATCATCATTGAAGATGATTAAACATTTATGTCAAATTTGGCTCTATTCCCAGCTCGACTTTACTTCCAGATCTTTTGCATGTTTCTCGTCATTTAATGTGAAGGCACAAAAGGATCATTATCTTGCATCAAATGAGAGCCAGTGTAGGCTGCGCCAATAAACTACTCCATGAGTGGCTGCTAAAGATAATTAACCATGTTGTGCCAACCAACTTACCTCTGACTCTATACGCAGGGCCACACAAATGGAGAGAGAGAGAGAGAAAGAGAAAAATGAGAGGAGAGGGAAAAGAGAAAGGGAGGAGGGGGGTGGAGAGGAGGAAGAAATAGTGGGCCAAACTCGTTTTCCGCTTGATGGGTTAGCTGCAGAGAATGCTCCTCCACTAGGTGAATGATTAAGGGTGGAGAAACCTTTGCTACTCTGCCATTATGTACTTCAAAGGCAGGTTAAATGAAAAGCAAATGTGTTGCCCTGCTGCTCAAATACCTCAAATGTTTTAGCAGGTGCAAGCAATAAAGAGGTGGGCAGTGACAGCAGTGCAGTGGCTGCACCTTGCTTGGAAAAGCCTCCAGGACCCTCCTCTAGAGAGATAGCGAGTGAACCAGGGAAGGGAAATACTGACTGGTGGCCTGTGACTTCCATGTTTCTGTTCAATGTTCTCACCACTCTGACTGACCATTGAAAAGACTTTGGTGAAAAGGCAGTTAAAGGTCCAACGCAGCCGTTTTTGTCTCAATATCAAATCATTTCTGGGTAAAAATGAAGTACTGTGATTGTTTTCAATTAAAATGGTCAAATATCAACAAAAATAGCTTCTTTGCAAAAAGCTATTTCTCAAGCAAGAATTTTGCTAGGACTGTCTGTGAGTGGGGAGGAAAAAACTGAAAGCTAGCTGTTATTGGTGGAGAGGTTATGAACTCTCTTTCTTATTGGTCTATTAACTCATTTACCACCTGGTGATGTCACCAGGCAGGCCAAAATTCCATCCCACCAAAGCAGGCAAACATTTCAGGCAGTCTTCTGAAGCAGCGCTTACACTAAAGAGCATTATCATCATTTTCACAATTTCAAAGTATCATTCCGACCTCATAGTGTGGAAACTGGAAATATATACCAAACACAGAAAAATCACATTGTTGACTGCACTAAGCCTTGAAAAGGGCATTCAGCTGTTATTTTTGTACCTTTAATTAACTAGGCAAGTCAGTTAAGAACAAATTCTTATTTACAATGACAGCCTAGAAACAGTGGGTTAACTGCCTTGTTCAGGGGCAGAACGACAGATTTTTACCTTGTCAGCTCTGGGATTTGATCTAGCACCCCTTTGGATACTAGCCCAACATTCTAACCGCTAGGCTACCTGACGCCCCACTACATAAATTGTTGTTAATGATATGTGCCCATTGATTCTTGAAGATTATAACTTATGAATGCTTTATGAGCTTAATTCACCTGCAGTACCCCATCAGAACCCAAAATATAAGCTTGTTTTATTCCAATGTTTGTAAACAAAGAACATGTAAACAAATACTACAGCCCCAAAACAAGGTTAAAACAATCATTTTGATATCATGGATGGTTAATCCCTGCATCCATATCCCTGTTAATGAATTTGAGAGTGGTTACATTTCTTTTACCCCATCCCTCAGCCTTTTACCTAAACAGGGACGGGGAATCGCTGTTATCGGTGTTATTCTTACAAGGGGTGCCTTGTCAGAATTCGCTGACAAGTAGGTAAACCACCACTTCCCTCCGTATTAGTGGCCCAGCATCGTCCGGGTTTGGCCGCGGTAGGTTTCATTGTAAATAAACATTTGTTCTCAACTGACTTGCCTAATTAAATAAAATAAAAATTTAAAAATGTAAATGACCAACGTGCAATCATTGGAAAACTAATTGGACGATCTACGATTAAGACTATCCTACCAACGGGACATTAAAAACTATAATATCTTGTGTTTCACCAAGACGTAGCTGAACGATGACATGGATAATATAGAGCTGGCTGGCTTCTCCGTGCATCGGCAGGACAGAGCAGCTACATCTGGTAAAATGAGGGGCGGGGGTGTGTGTTATTTGTCAATAACTGCTGGTGCGCGATATCTAATATTAATTAAGTATTGAGGTATTGCTTGCCTGAGGTAGAATACCTCATGATAAGCTGTAGACCACACTATCTACCAAGAGAGTTCTCATCTATATTATTCGTAGCCGTCTATTTTACCACCACAAATCGATGCTCGCATACAAAGCTCTCCCTCACCCTCCATTTGGCAAATCTGACCATAATTCTAATCTCCTGATTCCTGCTTACAAGCAAAAACTAAAGCAGGAAGGACCAGTGACTCGCACAATACGGATGTGGTCAGATGACGTGGATGCTACGCTACAGTACTGTTTTGCTAGCACAGACTGGAATATGTTCCAGGATTCATCCAATAGCATTGAGGAGTATACCACCTCAGTCTTCGGCTTCATCAGTAAGTGCAACGATGACGTCGTCCCCACAGTGACCATACGTACACTTCCCAACCAGACGCCATGGATTACAGGCAACATCCACACCGAGCTAAAGGCTTGAGCTGCCGCTTTCAAGGGGCGGGACACTAATCTGGACGCTTATAAGAAATCCCGCTATGCCCTCAGACGAACCATCAAGCAGGCAAAGCGTCAATACAGGACTAATATTGAATCCTACTACACCAGCTCTGACGCTTATCAGATGTGGCAGGGCTTGAAAAATAGTACGGACTACAAAGTGAAACCCAGCCGCAAGCTGCCCAGTGATGCGAGCCTACCAGATTGAGTTAAATGCCTTTTATGCTCGTTTTGAGGCAAGCAACACTGAAGCATGCATGAGAGCATCTGCTATTCTGGATGATTGTGTGATCCCGCTCTCCGTAGCCGATGTGAGCAAGATCTTTAAACAGGTCAACATTCACAAAGCCGTGGGGGCCAGATGGATTACCAGGACATGTACTCAAAGCATGCGCGGACCAAGTGGCAAGTGTCTTCACCTACATTTCAACCTCTCCCTGACTGAGTCTGTAATACTTACATGTTTCAAACAGTCCACCATAGTCACTGTGCCCATTAAAGTGAATGTAACCTGCCTAAATGATTACCGCCCCATAGCATTCACGTCGGTAGCCATGAAGTGGTTTGAAAGGCTGGTCCACTTCAATTCGCATACCGCCCCAACAGATCCACAGATGACGCAATCTCAATCGCACTCCATACTGCCCTTTCCCACCTGGACAAAAGGAACACCTATGCTGTTCAAATCACATGTGAGAATGCTGGTCACATACACATGGTTAGCAGATTTTATTGCGAGTGTAGCGAAATGCTTCTAAAAAATGCTGTTCAAATCTATGTGAGAATGCTGGTCACATACACATGTGAGAATGCTGGTCACATACACATGGTTAGCAGATTTTAAATGCTTCTTAAAAAATGCTTAATTGATTACAGCTCAGTGCCCACAAAGCTCATCTCTAAGCTAAGGACCTTGGGACTAAATACCTCCCTCTGCAAATGAATCCTGGACTTGCTGACGGACCACCCACAGGTGGTAAGGGTAGGCAACAACATATCTGCCACGCTGCTCCTCAACACTGGGGCCCCTCAGGGGTGTGTGCTTAGTCCCCTCCTGTACTCCCTGTTCACCCACGACTACGTGGCCAAGCACGACTCCAACACCATCATTAACCCTTGTGTGGTGTTCATGTTTTTGTTATTCAGCCAATGTTTGCTGGTCTGATGGACCCACAACATTGTTGGGTTTTTAAAACAATACAGCCATAACAATTTACAAAAAAATACTTAATACTTAGATGTTGACTTATATCAATTACAAGAAATATAGACAGCATACATGGTTAATATTTTTAAATAAAGTAAATAAAAATCTATTATAATCAAGACATGGGTAGAATAAATCATGTTATCTTGAACAAATATAAATGAAACAAGGTTTTCATCACGATTGATGTTTATTGGTTTGATCTGAACAAATTGGAATTACAAATTTTACATACAGTATTTTATGGAAATGATAAATGAGCCCCATTGAACACAAATTAAGGCCGGTCTACACACCACATGAGGGATAGAGGTTTACTGTGTATGTGTGTTGCAAATGTATTTCTTGTACTTCTTGCATGTGTACTGTGTCTTCCTGTCCTTCTTTGGTCCACACACATCACAGCGCTTCTTCTTGTTGCTACCGGCTGCAATTTAGAATGATGAAAACACTTTTACTGATATCACTCACTCACATACATACATAGTCACCCCAGTCCAAGGTAGGAGAGTCAGACACACACAAGCAACAACATCACTTAAATCCGGTATTGGAGTTGTTGGTTCTGTGGGTCGGGCGGAGCGGCGGATGTTTCACCAGCATCCTCCTCCTGAATCATCCTCACGATGGCTCCAGAAGCTGGGGGATATGTTGCCGCCTCTGGATTTTAGGTCTTACCAATGCCTTGCCCAGCTCCTCGAGAAAGAGCCGTCTCCTCTGGAGCTTCCCTCTGTTCCAATCTGGGTTGAACGCCATCCATGACATCCATGACAAACGTGTTGTACGCTGAGATGTCCAAGATGTTGAGGAATATCACAAGTGGCCAGTGTAGGGTTCTTCTTTTGCAGCTGAAACCAGTCACGAGCTTGTCTAAATTGTCCACCCCTCTATTTGTGGCATTGCAATCCATTATGATTTCAGTTTTTGATGTTCCTTGCCCCAAATTCTCCCATCCCTTTGCTGTGTAGTCATGAGTATCACATTTTTTTGCTTTCTTTGGCACGTGGGACAATAAAGAGGTGTCGGCCAGAGTAATTGATGGGCCTGTTCTGTATAATTGAACAGCTGAGGTGGGAGCTCTGGCTTGTTTTTTCGTACTGTTCCTACTATCGTCAGCTTCGTCTTGTGGAGCTCCTGTCCCAGCTTGTGCAAAGTAAAAACGTTATTGCTCGTCCAGGACAACCCGCATCCCTTTGTTCTTCTTAGGGGCTCCTCCATCTGGCTTCCTCGTATACACTTGCAAGTTCCACGCATATGATGAAGCAGCATCACAGGGAGCCCAGATCTTGATTCCATATTTTGCAGGTTTAGACAGCTAGAAGGGGCAGCGGCCCCTAAATGGTATAAGCTGCTCTTCAAACGTAACGTTGGGCCCAGGGTTGTAAAACAGGGCAAGGCGGTCCACCCACTTGTCCCACACTGACCTGATTGCTACTTGCTTGTCTCTCTGCCGCCAAGCTGGTCTGGAGTCTAGGTTATTGAAGCGGATAATCCTGGACATAATGTGGAAGTTTTCCAGAGACATTGTTGTACGGAAAAGTCATCCGCCAGTTTCTGCATCCCACAGGGATTCGGTGGATTCCCCATTGGATCTGAAAATACCAGCAAGGATAAGCACCCCAAAGTATGCATGTAAATGAGTTTGGTCCATCTCCTTCCAACTCTCTCCAAAAACACACCTTAACCTCCAAATTAGTGCAGTCCAGGATTATTTTCTGGATGGTGTCTGGGATGAACAGTTCAAAAGAAGACTTTATGTCCTGCACATGAGTAACCGCCATCCGCTTTGGCCCTGGTTGCATCCTTGTCACATTGGCAGCAATGCGATCTGGATCATTCCTTCGGCAAGAAGACCATTCAATTTCAAAACATTTTGACATCCATATTTCTCCTCCTGCAGGCTGCTGATGAGCTGGTCCTGGGGCTGGCTGTTGACTGGCTGGTCCTGGGGCTGGCTGAGGGTTAATCTCATCCTCTTCTTCCCACTCACTGTCAGACTCCGAATTGACAGAGACATGATCCTCATATTTAGAAAATTCTTCATCTTCCAAACTAGCTTCTCTCTCTGCAAAAAGTATTTGTGAGGCCATCTGAGAAGAGATTATTTTTTGCCATACTGATTGATTGTGTTAAGGAGCCAAACATGCTAAGCTATTTATTTGTTGTGTTCCTCCCCCAATTTGGCTGGGGTAGAGTGTGGGAAAATACTGCATTTTTTACGATGTATCGAAATAATAAACTGTAATTACATTGTGCAGGTTCCCGCAAGACATTGTGTAGTTTCACACACTTCAAAGGGTAAAGAGTGTGAGAAAAACGGGACACAGGCAGACAGGCAGGGAGACAGATAGGTTCTTGGTGCTGTGTTGAAACAGCAGGCCCAGGGAGGAGGAAGACAGAGTGAAGCCACACAGCAAACATTTTTGTTTAATTTTGACTTGTTTTCACCTACACACACACTTTTCCACACTTTTATTAACCTCGGGTCCAATGTTCTCGAACACCACATTTGCAGTATAAATGTGTAGGGGGGTGCACAGTGTGCACTCAATTAAAATGTGTTATTTTACATGTTCTTCACAGAAAATGAGCCAAGGCCATTGAGTCTCAGGTTGAGAAAAATAGTTAATCGTATCATTTTTCTTTTAGTAACATTGAAAATGGGTCCCACATACCCGAACACCACACAAGGGTTAAGTTTGCTGACAACACAACAGGTAGGCCTGATCACAGACAACGATGAGACAGCCTATAGGGAGGAGGTCAGAGACCTGGGAGTGTGGTGCCAGTACAACAACATCTCCCTCAATGTGAGCAAGACAAAGGAGGTGATCGTGGACTATAGAAAAAGGAGGGCCAAACAGACCCCCATTAACATCGAAAGGGCTGAAGTGGAGCGGGTTAAGAGTTTCAAGTTCCTTCCCCAACGAACTATCATGGTCCAAAGACAGTTGTGAAGAGGGTACAACAACACCTTTCCCCCCTCAAAGATTTGGCATGGGTCCCCAGATCTTCCAAAAAGTTATACATTTGCACCCTCGAAAGCATCCTGACTTGTTGCATCACCGCCAACTGCTCGGTATCTGACAGTAAGGTACTACAGAGGGTAGTCCGTACGTCCCAGTACATCACTAGGGCCAAGTTTCCTGACATCCAGGAACTACATACTAGGTGGTGTCAGAGGAAGGCCCAAAAAATTGTCAAAGACTCCAGTCACCCAAGTCATAGACTGTTCTCTCTGCTACCGCACAGCAAGCGGTACCGCAGCGCCAAGTCTAGGATCAAAATGCTTCTTAGGGATAGGCGTCCCATCAATGGGACAGTTGTAAATCATGCAGCGCCTTGTGTCACAATCGCAGATTTTAGAGAAACAACAAATATTTGTATATATAAGTGTCTTATATCGGCTGAAAGCTTAAATTCTTGTTAATATAACTGTACTGTCCAATTTACAGTCATTACTGCAAAAAAATGCCATGCTATTGTTTGAGGAGAGCTCCTAACAACAAAACACTTTTGTCACTGCGATAGGTTTGATAAATTCACCTCTGAAGGTGAAATATGTACTTACATTCTGAAATCTTGCTCTGATTTATCATCCAAAGGGTCCCAGAGATAACATGAAGTGTCGTTTGTTAAATAAAATCATTTTTCATATCCTAAAAATATCCATATAGCATGCAAGATCGATTTTGTATTTCCACTCGTTCAATTTGCAAAGAAAGGAATCTGTGAAAATCTAACCCTAAACGTTGTTTCAACCAGTCAAATCACATGCGTATCTATTCCTCAGAGATCCTAGAACATAACCAGACTTCACTATATCATTAGGGGTGTAGTATATCCTATAGGACACCATATTTGGTCAGGGAGCGATGCCTTCATGGCACGCCAATGACACGGGCGGTCTTCACTTGATTGACTTTAACTTTGTCAAATAAGCACCAATCGGGGTCAAACAAAGCGAGCTAAATAGCCAATTAGCTGGGCTTTACGGGAGTATCAGGAAACCGTGTATCTTTTGTAAAATGTAGCTACTAACCTTGTGCGACAGCATGCCTTTTCCTTTTGGACAAAAACTATAAGAATTATTATTATTATAAAGTTATGAAAACTGGTTGTTTTGCAAATGTTGAATGGCTACTAACACTGGAAAAGCTAAATCAAAGTCCAAGTATAAAGATTTGACGATATTCTTGCAAAAAAAAGTGTATGAATGCAAATGTCTCCTTCACAATTGCCCAAATGTACCTAGGTGACTTTATTTAGCTAGGCGAGTCAGTTAAGAACAAATTCTTATTTTCAATGACGGCCTAGGAACAGTGCCTTGTTCAGGGGCAGAATTACAGATTTTTATCTTGTTAGCTCAAGGATTTGATCTTGCAACCTTTTAGTTACTAGTCCAAAGCTCTAATTTAGCTACTTGGCTACCTGCCACCCCACTTCACACTATGTGTCATGTAGTTCACTCATAATTCAAGTTATCAGTCTGAAACTTTGCACATACACTGCTCCCATCTGGTGAACACCATCGGAATTACAACCAGAGTGATGGCTAGAACTGGGACCTTTCTGTTTCATTTCAAAGATGGTGGTGGGAAAAAAAACGCTTGTTTTTTTCTTTGTATTTTCTTCTACCAGATCTATTGTGTTATATTCTCCTACATTCAATTCAGATGTATGCAAAGTTCAAAAGTACTTTCTTTCAAATGGTACCAAGAATATGCATATCCTTGTTTCAGGGCCTGAGCTGTATCATTTATGTAATTTTGTTGTGTTACTTTTTGATATTTTTTCATTTGAGTTTATTTAGTAAATATTTTCTTGACTCTATTTCTTTTTTATTTTATTTTTATTTCACATTTATTTAACCAGGTAGGCAAGTTGAGAACAAGTTCTCATTTACAATTGCGACCTGGCCAAGATAAAGCAAAGCAGTTCGACAGATACAACGACACAGAGTTACACATGGAGTAAAACAAACATACAGTCAATAATACAGTATAAACAAGTCTATATACTACTAGAGTTTGCTAAATTCTAAATTCTTGCTAAATTCAACCTACTTTTTTAGAAACAGCAATCAATATTATTTTCATTTCATTAAGTGAAATTGCACATTTGAAATCTTGACAATATGTAATGTTTTTTTTTTTTTGAAAGTGAATTGCGTCTAACTTTTTCACTGTAATATCAAATAGGATGTAATATGAATTACATCAATTTTTTTTTTAAATGACATACAGCGTAAATTAACCTAGCAGTTCACCAACAGTTGTCACTGTTTCTCAAGTCTAGCACAAATCCTCCAAAAACAATTTTAGTTCACCTGTTCCATATCAGCATCGTTCATTACAATATCACACAAATGCTGTTATTTTTACAATCGCTAACATCCTTTTGTCTAATCTGTAGTCACATTTTCAAAACTCTAAACACTATCAGCACAACATCCTTCTGTTGTGAACCATACCATTAAAACAATTAATGTTTTTCTTCACAGAATATCCAGCCAATTAACACGTTTCTAAAACGCTTACATTTTCTTTAAGCTTTCCCAGTACCAAAATGATGGATCTTTCTCGTCTTATTTACAAATGCTTGCACACAGCATGCCAGAAATGAAGACCTAATATTCAAAACCTTAAATATAGTATAAAGCCTGTAATTCTGCAACAACAGCAGCTCAAAAGCTATATTGAAACAGCTGATAAGCATTTTTGAATGAACAGATCATTGAAACATTGAGAAACAGCTGATATACTGTAAGTTGTGTAAAATAGACCAACCACAGCTGATTCCAATCTTAATCATAGCCAGGTGTTGAAGTTCTTTCAATTACATGGACATACACAGTAAAAAGGGGACTCTGGATTGATTTTGTTCAATGTGGATACAGAACAACACAGAAGAGCAGAGAGAAAAAAATGTCTGGACAAGGGAGAGGAGTAGTTGGACCACCAGGGAGAGGAGTAGCTGGACCAGGGAGAGGAGTAGTTGGACCAGGCAGAGGAGTAGCTAAACCAGGCAGAGGAGTAGTTGGACCAGGAAAAGGGAGAAGGAGAGGTAGGGGGAGAGCAGTAAGAATGCGTGGTGGTGTTCGAAGGAGAGTAAGAGCTGTTGTCACTGACGAAATAAGAGCCACCATCATAGACCATGTGATAAACCATAGTCTATCACTGAGAGAGGCTGGTGAAAGAGTCCAGCCTAATCTCAGACGGTCAACCGTGGCTTCCATTATCCAGCATTGTCAACAAACCTGTCACGTAGCTAGGAGTGGTGGGTGCGGAGTCAGGCGCAGAGAGCAGAGGTTTAGGGAAAAAAACAATTTATTCCGGTAAGTATGGTCACGCCAAAAACAACAGGCGAAATAATGACCGACCCAACCAAGACACCAAACAGTCCGAAAAAGAACAAAACACAAGCATACTTAAAAGCATTTACACATACTGTATTTGATTTCTTTCAGAGAGTCATGAAGTTGGAAGCTAATCAGACCCCACATGAAATCATTTATGTAGACGAAAAAGGGTTTAACCTGGCAAAAACACATCGACGGGGAAGAAACGTCACCGGGAAAAGGGCCACCGTTGATGTACCGGGTCAGAGAGGAGCAAATATCACAATGTGTACTACAATCTCGAGTGCTGGTTTGGTCCTGCAGAAATAGCAGATTGGTCCCTACAACACTGAGTTCCTTCTTTTGTTTTTAGATGACCTACACCAACAACTGGTGCCAGAAGCAGAAAGGGAACAGGTGGGATGAAACATGAGGATATTTGTGATTGCATGGGAAAATGTAGCATTCCACCATTCACATGCAATCACATACTGGTTTGCAGCCCATCCAAGAATGGTTTCCCTTTTCCTCCCCACCTACTTGTCTTCCCTCCACCCCATTGAGGAATTGTTTCTGCCTGGAGGTGGAAAGTGTATGATCATCGGCCACATGACCAAATGTCCCTCCTGGATGCAACGGATGCCGACTGCAGAGACATCTCAGCTGAAGACTGCCATAAGGCGTGCCAAGCGTTTCTATCCAAGGTGCATAGCGAGAGACGACATAAGATGTGATGTGGTTGAGAACATGTGGCCAAATGCTGAAGATCGTATAGATTTGAACAGGGCTGTGCAATTGTTTAGTTTTTTCCCTTCTGTGCCCTTTTCTTTACTGTAATTGTTTTATTTTTACACATTTGGAACCAAAGGCCATGTATGCTGGATTTCTTGTTGATCATTGGCAGCAATTTCATGTGGCTAATAAAGCTTTTACTGCTGCAATTCTGTCACTTGCTATTTTTTTCAACTGTACATTCTATAAAGTAAAGATGACTCATTCACTTTTAGATTGTATGTTGCCAAAAAATGCACATAAACAACACTCAACCCAAAAATGTAGGGTGGTTTACAGTAAAAGGAAACAGAATTATAAAAAAAACTATGGATTTCATATTGTCTATTGTATGCAGGTAGAACTGAAACATAAAAAGTCATGCGTTTTTTTGTAACGCCATCAACTGTTAGTATTTTGAAAGTCATTGTGCTATGATTGACTATATGTTCCTCTTGGATAGAAAACACGTGCTAGTGTTTTGACAGAATGATTAGATATTGAGTCAGGTTTGCCGTGTTTTGATCGAGTTAGTGTATGTAGAGAAAGTTTTTTAGCATTTTGAAATGTAGAGGTGGTATTTAATGAACAAAATGTGGTTTTGTGCAAAAAAAAAATTACTATTTGGCTAATTGTGTGATGTCGTGTGTTGCTGTTTTAAGAGTTAAGAAAAAGTATCTTAAGTATAGGTAAACGCTTGTTAGCAATTGTAAGAAACTGTAATGCTAATTAATGATAAAGCTCAGTACAGTCTCACAAAATCTTGTCACATCCTAGATGTCCAAACAACACATTTGTATGCATCAAGTCAGGAGACCACTTTCGTGTTCCAGAACGTTTAAAGCACATTACCAGAAGTCCATTGATGTGGATGGCTAAATCTATTTCAGTCTCAGTCCTTCGCATACAGTACATTCCATACACATTCACTCTAGTAGTAAGCGGTGCACTGACATCTACTTGCAAAGATGACAAAAGTAAAAAAGTCCGACAAACAAACCTTTCCCTTGCAATGTATGCCGCAGCAAATCAGAGTAACGTTTACTCACTGCATCTATCTGCATACGATGAATAAGAGGAGGAGGATGCTGCTGATGCTGAGGTTGCTCTTTGTTTTACCTTTCCATCATTCCCTTCCTCTTAGTCTATCTGCCATTTGTAAATCCACATCCGTGCAGTACAGGTGTTGATTAATCCTCTCGACATTTCACCCAGACATTCGTTCACTCTTATTGACATTTTCACTGCCACCAAGCGATCACAGGGAAAATAAAGAGTTGCCCTGGTATTTTGGAAGCTCCTCTCTAGTCCAACTTACACGGGCTAGCTGCTGTGATGGCCTACATTATGGAGTTTATGGGCTGTGGGGTGTGCGTGTGTGTGTGCATGGCTACCACAGCTTTCTGCACCGACACGCCATCCTATCTGGTTTGTGCTTATAATGCCAAGAGTGTGCAAAGCTGTAATCAAGGAAAAGGGTGGCTACCTTGAAGAATCTCAAATATAAAATGTATTTTGACTTGTTTAACAATTTGTTGGTTACTACATGATTCCATATGTGTTATTTCATAGTTTTGATACCTTCACTATTATTCTACAATGTAGAAAATAGTACAAATAAAGAAAAACTGTTGAATGAGTAGGTGTGTCCAAACTTTTGACTGGTACTGTATGTGTGTGTGTACGGGGGGGTTGGCGGTGGCTGCTCTCTCCTGCACGATGGGAGAGGAGTAAAATACCTGTTTGGCCTAGCCACATGCCAATCTTGACATTACCTCTTTACACTTTTACAGCATGTCTGTCAGACATGATCCAGCATCACTAGATCTGCCTGGTGAGAAAATCAATCTGTGTCTTTGCCGTACCAGCATCCTCACACACACATACCCAATGCTACCTTACCATTGTTTGTGCAAAAGATGACTGTACAGACCTGCTGAGCTACAGGGCTAAAACATTACAAGTACAACTTGAGTACTTTTAGACTTACTTTATTTGGTATGCAACATAAGAGGTCATAACTGTGGACGTGCAGTATTTGTGAATCGTCTCTGAAATCCCCCTATGTGTATGTGTATGGGATTGCTATGCACATGGGATGGATGTTTGTGTTTGTATGTGTGGCACTGGCACAGCAGTAACGAGCAGCAATGTGTGCTGCCGTTGTGACTTTACTGTGACTGTGATACGCCTGACTGTGGTTGACTCCACACAGGAGCTGAAATGATTTTCATGGTGGCAGTTCAGCCACAGATAAAGGTTTCTGTTCATTAAAAAATAAAAAAGTGAAGGGGGAAGAAAATGATCTGTCAACACATATTTTTTGTAATGCTTTTTTTTCTGTCTCATTACAATTTCAGAGCGGTGTTTTTTTCCCCCCAAATTCAGATGGAACACTGTACTCCAACTAATCAAACTAAAAGTTTGATCGTATTTTGTAATGGGTGCTTTGAACTTCTGAGAACTCCTTAACGCACAACAAATGCATGTACACCCCCCCCCCCCCCCCCCCACACACACACACACACACACACACACACACACACACACACACACAGACACACACAGTGTGTGGAGTACTTCAGACTATTCTTTCATGTTATTTACAGTGCCTTCAGAAAGTATTCACACCCCTTGACCTTGTCCACATCAACCTGAATATCCATTTGATACAATTTAGATTTTGTGTCACAGGTCTACACACAATACCTCATAATGTCAAAGTGGAATTATGTTTTGAGAGTCTTTTACAAATGAATTCCAAATGAAAAGCTGAAATGTCTCGAGTCAATAAGTATTCAACCCCTGTGTTATGGCAAGCCTAAATAAGTTCAGGAGTAAACATTTACTTACTAAGTCACAGTTGAATGGACTCACTCTGTGTGCAGTAATCGTGTTTACAATGATTGCTGAAGGACTACCACATCTCTGTACCCCACACACACAATTATCTGTAAGGTCCCTCAGTCGAGCAACGCATTTCAAGCACAGATTCAACCACAAAGACCAGGGAGGTCTCGGCAAGGACACCTATTGGTAGATGGGTAAAAAAAAGCAGACATTGAATAGACCTTTAAGCATGGTGAAGTTATTAATTACACTTTGAATGGTGTATCAATATACCCAGTTACTACAAAGACACAGGTGTCTTTCCTATCTCAGTTGCCGGTGAGTAAGGACATTGTTTATGGATTTCACCATGAGGCCAATGGTGACTTTCAAACAGTTGAATGGCTGTAATAGGAGAAAACTTTGTAGTTACTCCACAATACTAACCTAAATTACAGAGTGAAAAGAAGGAAGCCTGTACAGAATAAAAATATTCCAAAACATGTATCCTGTTTGCAATAAGGCACTAAAGTAAAACTGCAAAAAATGTAACAAAGAAATGTACTTTATGTCCTGGATACAAAGTGTTATTATTTTGGTGTCACGTGTGCTCCCTCTCCGGCATCTAGGTCACCAGGCTGCTCGTTATGGAGCATACCTGTCACCATTGTTACACCCACCTGGACTCTACCACTTCCGTGATTACCTTCCCTGTATATGTCACTCCCTTTTGTTTCTTCCCCAGGCATAATTGTTTCTGTTTCAGTTTCCTGTGTGTGCGTTGTTCGTGTTTCTTGGTTTGTATTATGAACTTGCTTCCCGACTCGCAGCGCACATCGTTACAGAATGACTTCTCAACAAAGGGAAGCATCAGGGAGTGTTTTTTTTCCCGGTGGGAATGACGTCGGGTCCGTCACAGGCTCTCATACCTCCGACAGATCGCCAGGCTCTCCTGCATCCGCCGGTTCGTCAGGCTCTCATGCCTCAGCCGGATCGCCAGGCTTCCCTGCCTCAGCTGGTCAGGTTTGTCATGTTGTGTCTTGTCTCTGTCCTTTCCCTTCACCCTGTCTCCCTCTGCTGGTCGTTGTTATGTTACCTTTTCTCCCCCGCTTTCCCCCAGCTGTCCCTTGTCTCCTCTAACTACCCGTTCCCCACCTGTTCCCTGTTTCCCTCTGATTAGGTCCCTATATCTCTCTCTGTTTCTGCTCCTGTCCTTGTCGGATTCTTGTTTGTTTGTTTGTGTTTCATGCCTGAGCCAGACTATCGTCATGTTTGCTGTAACCTTGTCCTGTCCTGTCGGAATCTGCCGGTCTATCTGAGCCTACCTAAGTTTGGTTATTAAAGAAGCTCTGTTTAAGTTAGTTCGCTTTTGGGTCCTCATTCACTCACCATAACAGAAGAATCCGACCAAGAATGGACCCAGCGACTTCGGATCCTCTCCACTCAGCCGTCGGAATCCAGGGAGCGATGCTAGGCAGACACGAGCAGGAAGTGTCTGCTGCTCGACATGCCGTTGAGACCCTGGCCACCCAAGTCTCCAACCTCACAGAACAGGTTCACCATCTCCGCCTCGATCCACCGGCCACTTCCAGGGCTTTCGAATCTCCGGAGCCCAGAATCAATAACCCGCCGTGTTACTCTGGGGAGCCCACTGAATGCCGCTCGTTCCTCACCCAGTGTGATATTGTGTTTTCTCTCCAGCCCAACACTTACTCCAGGAGCACTGCTCGTGTCGCCTACGTCATATCTCTCCTTATTGGACGGGCTCGTGAGTGGGGCACGGCAATCTGGGAGGCAAGGGCTGAGTGTACTAACCAGTATCAGGACTTTAAGGAGGAGATGATACGGGTTTTTGATCGATCTGTTTTTGGGGAGGAGGCTTCTAGGGCCCTGTCTTCCCTATGTCAAGGTAATCGATCCATAACAGACTACTCTATTGAGTTTCGCACTCTTGCTGCCTCCAGTGGCTGGAACGAGCCGGCTTTGCTCGCTCGTTTTCTGGAGGGTCTCCGCGCAGAGGTAAAGGATGAGATTCTCTCCCGGGAGGTCCCTTCCAGCGTGGATTCCCTGATTGAACTCGCTATTCGCATTGAGCGACGGGTTGATCTGCGTCACCGAGCTCGTGGAAAGGAGCTCGCGTTCTCCGTTGCTCCCCTCTCCGCATCACTACCATCTTCCTCTGCCGGCTCGGGAGCTGAGCCTATGCAGCTGGGAGGTATCCGCATCTCGACTAAGGAGAGGGAACGGAGAATCACCAACCGCCTCTGTCTCTATTGCGGTTCTGCTGGTCATTTTGTCACTTCATGTCCAGTAAAAGCCAGAGCTCATCAGTAAGCGGAGGGCTACTGGTGAGCGCTACTACTCCTGTCTCTCCTTCAAGATCCTGCACTACCTTGTCGGTCCATCTACGCTGGACCGGTTCGTCAGCTTCCTGCAGTGCCTTAATAGACTCTGGGGCGGAGGGCTGTTTTATGGACGAGACCTGGGCTCGGGAACATGACATTCCTCTCAGACAGTTAAGGGAGTCCACGGCCTTGTTCGCCCTGGATGGTAGTCCTCTCCCCAGGATTCAGCGTGAGACGCTACCTTTAACCCTCACTGTTTCTGGTAATCATAGCGAAACCATTTCTTTTTTGATTTTTCGTTCACCTTTTACACCTGTTGTTTTGGGCCATCCCTGGCTAGTTTGTCATAATCCTTCCATTAATTGGTCTAGTAATTCTATCCTCTCCTGGAACGTCTCTTGTCATGTGAAATGTTTAATGTCTGCTATCCCTCCTGTTTCCTCTGTCTCTTCTTCACAGGAGGAGCCTGGTGATTTGACAGGGGTGCCGGAGGAATATCACGATCTGCGCACGGTGTTCAGTCGGTCCAGGGCCACCTCTCTTCCTCCACACCGGTCGTATGATTGTAGTATTGATCTCCTTCCGGGAACCACTCCCCCCCGGGGTAGACTATACTCTCTGTCGGCTCCCGAACGTAAGGCTCTCGAGGATTATTTGTCTGTAGCTCTTGACGCCGGTACCATAGTCCCCTCCTCCTCTCCCGCCGGAGCGGGGTTTTTTTTTGTCAAGAAGAAGGACGGGTCTCTGCGCCCCTGCATAGATTATCGAGGGCTGAATGACATAACAGTTAAGAATCGTTATCCGCTTCCTCTTATGTCTTCAGCCTTCGAGATCCTGCAGGGAGCCAGGTTTTTCACTAAGTTGGACCTTCGTAACGCTTACCATCTCGTGCGCATCAGGGAGGGGGACGAGTGGAAGACGGCGTTTAACACTCCGTTAGGGCACTTTGAATACCGGGTTCTTCCTTTCGGCCTCGCTAACGCTCCAGCTGTCTTTCAGGCATTAGTCAATGATGTCCTGAGAGACATGCTGAACATCTTTGTTTTCGTTTACCTTGACGATATCCTGATTTTTTCACCGTCACTCCAGATTCATGTTCAGCACGTTCGACGTGTCCTCCAGCGCCTTTTAGAGAATTGTCTTTTTGTGAAGGCTGAGAAGTGCACTTTTCATGCCTCCTCCGTCACATTTCTCGGTTCTGTTATTTCCGCTGAAGGCATTAAGATGGATCCCGCTAAAGTCCAAGCTGTCATTGATTGGCCCGTCCCTAAGTCACGCGTCGAGCTGCAGCGCTTTCTCGGCTTCGCGAACTTCTATCGTCGTTTCATCCGTAATTTCGGTCAGGTGGCCGCTCCTCTCACAGCCCTTACTTCTGTCAAGACGTGCTTTAAGTGGTCCGTTTCCGCCCAGGGAGCTTTTGATCTCCTCAAGAATCGTTTTACATCCGCTCCTATCCTTGTTACACCTGACGTCTCTAGACAGTTCGTTGTCGAGGTTGACGCGTCAGAGGTGGGCGTGGGAGCCATTCTTTCTCAGCGCTCCCTCTCTGACGACAAGGTCCACCCATGCGCATATTTTTCTCATCGCCTGTCGCCGTCGGAACGTAACTATGATGTGGGTAACCGCGAACTGCTCGCCATCCGGTTAGCCCTAGGCGAATGGCGACAGTGGTTGGAGGGGGCGACCGTTCCTTTTGTCGTTTGGACTGACCATAGGAACCTTGAGTACATCCGTTCTGCCAAACGACTTAATGCGCGTCAGGCGCGTTGGGCGCTGTTTTTCGCTCGTTTCGAGTTCGTTATTTCTTATCGTCCGGGCTCTAAGAACACCAAGCCTGATGCTTTGTCTCGTCTCTTCAGTTCTTCAGTAGCCTCCACTGACCCCGAGGGGATTCTCCCTGAGGGGCGTGTTGTCGGGTTGACTGTCTGGGGAATTGAGAGGCAGGTAAAACAAGCGCTTACTCACACTCCGTCGCCGCGCGCTTGTCCTAGGAACCTTCTTTTCGTTCCCGTTCCTACTCGTCTGGCCGTTCTTCAGTGGGCTCACTCTGCCAAGTTAGCCGGCCACCCTGGCGTTCGGGGTACGCTTGCTTCCATTCGCCAGCGTTTTTGGTGGCCCACCCGGGAGCATGACACGCGTCGTTTCGTGGCTGCTTGTTCGGTCTGCGCGCAGACTAAGTCCGGTAACTCTCCTCCTGCCGGCCGTCTCAGGCCGCTTCCTATTCCCTCTCGACCGTGGTCTCACATCGCCTTAGATTTTGTCACCGGACTGCCTTCGTCAGCGGGGAAGACTGTTATTCTTACGGTTGTCGATAGGTTCTCTAAGGCGGCCCATTTCATTCCCCTTGCTAAGCTTCCTTCTGCTAAAGAGACGGCACAAATCATCATCGAGAATGTTTTCAGAATTCATGGCCTTCCGTCAGACGTCGTTTCGGACAGAGGTCCGCAATTCACGTCTCAATTTTGGAGGGAGTTTTGCCGTTTGATTGGGGCTTCCGTCAGTCTCTCTTCCGGCTTTCACCCCCAGTCTAACGGTCAAGCAGAACGGGCCAATCAGACTATTGGTCGCATCTTACGCAGTCTTTCTTTTCGCAACCCTGCGTCTTGGTCAGAACAGCTCCCCTGGGCAGAATACGCCCACAACTCGCTTCCTTCGTCTGCGACCGGGCTATCTCCTTTTCAGAGTAGCCTCGGGTACCAGCCTCCGCTGTT
Organism: Oncorhynchus mykiss; assembly: GCF_057628025.1. NCBI lineage: Eukaryota > Metazoa > Chordata > Actinopteri > Salmoniformes > Salmonidae > Oncorhynchus > Oncorhynchus mykiss. The sequence continues at coordinate 3,486,465 of NC_143044.1, forward strand.
CTCATCTCAGTTCGCCGAGTCCAGCGTCCCCTCCGCTCAGGCTTTTGTCCAACGTTGCGAGCGCACCTGGAAGAGGGTCAGGTCTGCACTTTGCCGTTATAGGACGCAGACTGTGAGGGCTGCTAATAAGCGTAGAACTAAGAGTCCTAGATATTGTCGCGGTCAGAGAGTTTGGCTCTCCACTCAGAACCTTCCCCTTAAGACGGCTTCTCGCAAGTTGACCCCGCGGTTCATTGGTCCGTTCCGTATTTCTCGGGTCATTAATCCTGTCGCAGTTCGACTTCTTCTTCCGCGATACCTTCGTCGCGTCCACCCGGTCTTCCATGTCTCCTGTATTAAGCCCGTTCTTCGCGCCCCCGCTCGTCTTCCCCCCCCCCCCCCCATCCTTGTCGAGGGCGCACCCATCTACAGGGTCCGCAGGATTTTGGACATGCGTCCACGGGGCCGTGGTCACCAGTACCTTGTCGATTGGGAGGGGTACGGTCCTGAGGAGAGGAGTTGGGTTCCCTCTCGGGACGTGCTGGACCGTGCGCTGATCGAGGATTTCCTCCGTTGCCGCCAGGTTTCCTCCTCGAGTGCGCCAGGAGGCGCTCGGTGAGTGGGGGGGTACTGTCATGTTGTGTCTTGTCTCTGTCCTTTCCCTTCACCCTGTCTCCCTCTGCTGGTCGTTGTTATGTTACCTTTTCTCCCCCGCTTTCCCCCAGCTGTCCCTTGTCTCCTCTAACTACCCGTTCCCCACCTGTTCCCTGTTTCCCTCTGATTAGGTCCCTATATCTCTCTCTGTTTCTGCTCCTGTCCTTGTCGGATTCTTGTTTGTTTGTTTGTGTTTCATGCCTGAGCCAGACTATCGTCATGTTTGCTGTAACCTTGTCCTGTCCTGTCGGAATCTGCCGGTCTATCTGAGCCTACCTAAGTTTGGTTATTAAAGAAGCTCTGTTTAAGTTAGTTCGCTTTTGGGTCCTCATTCACTCACCATAACAAGGTTCCCGCATCCCAGCTGGTGACAGGTTCCTGCGCATCAGCAGAGGTGATCGGTCCGCTCCTATTCCCCGGGATCGTCCCATTGGTTGGCATCCTGTGGCTGGAGCCAAATTTTTTGGCAAATCCAACACAACACATCACTGAGTACCGCTCTTCATATTGTCAAGCATGGTGGTGGCTGCATCATGTTGTGGGCATGCTTGTCATTAGCATGGAGTAGGGTGCATGGAGTGGCGCAGCAGTCTAAGGCCCTGCATCTCAGTGCTAGGGGCATCACTACAGGCGCCCTGGTTCGAATCCAGGCTGTATCACAACCGGCTGCGATTGGGAGTCCCATAGGGCGGCGCACAATTGGCCCAGCGTCGTCTGGGTTTGGCCGGTGTAGGCCGTCGTTGTAAATAAGAATTTGTTCTTAACCTAAAAACGGCAAAATCCTAGAGGAAAACCTGGTTCAGTCTGCTTTCCAACAGACACTGGGAGACAAATTCATCTTTCAGCAGGTCAATAACCTAAACCAAAAGGCCAAATATACACTGGAGTTGCTTACCAAGGATGACATTGAATGTTTCTGAGTGGCCTAATTACAGTTTTGACTTAAATTGGCTGAAAATCTATTGCAAGACTTGCAAATGGCTGTCTAGCAATGATCAGAACCAACTTGACAGAGCTTGAATTTGAAAAATAATAATTTTAAAATATTGTACAATCCAGGTGCACAAAGCTATCAGAGACTTACCCAGAAAGACTCACAGCTGTAATCGCTGCCAAAGGTGATTCTAACATGTAAGATGGCGTAGCAGTAGGACGTGTTGTCGTGTCGTGTCCCTTGTATATATCGTTTGTTTTCGGTTTTTTTTCTTCACATATCTTTAAAACCTTTTGCTGAACCTCAACTTCTTCTAAATACTCTCCTGCAACCCGCCTCACCCAACGTAGCTATTTTTCCTTCGGATCTGGAACCCCTCAACTGAAGCTAGCCAACTAGCCAACTAACTACCAGCTTCAGCAAAACATTGCTAGCGGTCTTCAGCTAACCGGTCATCAGCTAACCTTTAGCTCGGAAAGCTCTCGCCAGTTCGAACAACGCGACTCTAACCAGAGCATAACGGACCTATTTATTATTTTATTTTTATTTTTCATCCCCGGATTCCCATCGCAAACGGAACATTTTGAGCTCCTGGGCTACAACATCCAGACCCACGACCGGTCCATCGATGTCACCGCATGAAGAGGAATAAACAGACTCCCCCCATCGCGACGTCCCCAAAGGCTAACTCTCTAGCCCTTGCTATCTCCTTGCTTGCAAATTCGGCCTTTTAACTGCTAGCTTGTTTAGCCCGGTCCGCTAACTGCTACCGTGTTTAGCACCGTCTACTAACTGTTAGCTTGTTAGCACAGGCCTGCTAACCGTCTGAATCGCCGCGTCCCAAACACTCACTGAACCCATATTTACTTTCTATCCCTTTTCGATTTTTAATTTGTTTATACCTTCCGGTAACCTGCCTCACCCAATGTGATACGGAACCGCTATTATCTTTACATTTTTAGAACACACTCAAGAACCTCCAGAAGCTAACCAGCTAACTGGCTACAAGCTATTTAGTCATTGTTAGTTTTCTAACCTGGATAACACTCGCCAGTCCAGCTTCCCTGCCCCATCCACCGCTGCCCCTTGGACACTGATCACTTGGCTACATAGCTGATGCATGCTGGACTGTCCATTAATCACGGTAATCCATTCTGCTTGTTTATGTTTTATCTGTCGGCCCCAGCCGCACTTAGGCTCTATGTGTAGTTAATCCGATCCTCTCTGCCTAATCAATCGCCATTCTACCTGCTGTTGTTGTGCTAGCTGATTAGCTGTTGTTGTCTCACCTACTGTTTTAGCTAGCTCTCCCAATTCAACACCTGTGATTACTGTATGCCTCGCTGTATGTCTCTCTCAAATGTCAATATGCCTTGTATACTGTTGTGCAGGTTAGTTATCATTGTTTTAGTTTACAATGGAGCCCCTAGTTCCACTCTTTATACCCCTGATACCTGCTTTGTCCCACCCCCCACACATGCGGTGACCTCACCCATTACAACCAGCATGTCCAGAGATACAACCTCTCTCATCATCACCCAGTGCCTGGGCTTACCTCCGCTGTACCCGCACCCCACCATACCCCTGTTTGCGCATTATGCCCTGAATATATTCTACCATGCCCAGAAACCTGCTCCTCTTATTCTCTGTCCCCAACGCCCTAGGCGACCAGTTTTGATAGCCTTCAGCCGCACCCTCATACTACTCCTTCTCTGTTCCGCGGGTGATGTGGAGGTAAACCCAGGCCCTGCATGTCCCCAGGCACCCTCATTTGTTGACTTCTGTGATCGAAAAAGCCTTGGTTTCATGCATGTCAACATCAGAAGCCTCCTCCCTAAGTGTGTCTTACTCACTGCTTTAGCACACTCTGCTAACCCTGATGTCCTTGCCGTGTCTGAATCCTGGCTCAGGAAGGCCACCAAAAATTCTGAGATTTCCATACCCAACTATAACATCTTCCGTCAAGATAGAACTGCCAAAGGGGGAGGAGTTGCAGTCTACTGCAGAGATAGCCTGCAAAGTAATGTCATACTTTCCAGGTCCATACCCAAACAGTTCGAACTACTAATTTTGAAAATTACTCTCTCCAGAAATAAGTCTCTCACTGTTGCCGCCTGCTACCGACCCCCCTCAGCTCCCAGCTGTGCCCTGGACACCATTTGTGAATTGATCGCCCCCCATCTAGCTTCAGAGTTTGTTCTGTTAGGTGACGTAAACTGGGATATGCTTAACACCCCGGCAGTCCTACAATCTAAGCTAGATGCCCTCAATCTCACTCAAATCATCAAGGAACCCACCAGGTACAACCCTAACTCTGTAAACAAGGGCACCCTCATTGACGTCATCCTGACCAACTGGCCCTCCAAATACACTTCCGCTGTCTACAACCAGGATCTCAGCGATCACTGCCTCATTGCCTGTATCCGCTACGGAGCCGCAGTCAAACGACCACCCCTCATCACTGTCAAACGCTCCCTAAAACACTTCTGTGAGCAGGCCTTTCTAATCGACCTGGCCCGGGTATCCTGGAAGGACATTGACCTCATCCCGTCAGTTGAGGATGCCTGGTCTTTCTTTAAAAGTATCTTCCTCACCATTTTAGATAAGCATGCTCCGTTCAAAAAATGCAAAACTAAGAACAGATATAGCCCCTGGTTCACTCCAGACCTGACTGCCCTCGACCAGCACAAAAACATCCTGTGGCGGACTGCACTAACATCGAATAGTCCCCGCGATATGCAACTGTTCAGGGAAGTCAGGAACCAATACACAAAGTCAGTCAGGAAAGCTAAAGCCAACTTCTTCAGGCAGAAGTTTGCATCCTGTAGCTCCAACTCCAAAAAGTTCTGGGACACTGTGAAGTCCATGGAGAACAAGAGCACCTCCTCCCAGCTGCCCACTGCACTGAGGCTAGGTAACACGGTCACCACCGATAAATCCATGATTATCGAAAACTTCAACAAGCATTTATCAACGGCTGGCCATGCCTTCCGCCTGGCTACTCCAACCTCGGCCAACAGCTCCCCCCCCCCCCCCCCCCCGCAGCTACTCGTCCAAGCCTCTCCAGGTTCTCCTTTACCCAAATCCAGATAGCAGATGTTCTGAAAGAGCTGCAAAACCTGGACCCGTACAAATCAGCTGGGCTTGACAATCTGGACCCTCTATTCCTGAAACTATCCGCCGCCATTGTCGCAACCCCTATTACCAGCCTGTTCAACCTCTCTTTCATATCGTCTGAGATCCCCAAGGATTGGAAAGCTGCTGCAGTCATCCCCCTCTTCAAAGGGGGCGACACCCTGGACCCAAACTGTTACAGACCTATATCCATCCTGCCCTGCCTATCTAAGGTCTTCGAAAGCCAAGTCAACAAACAGGTCACTGACCATCTTGAATCCCACCGTACCTTCTCCGCTGTGCAATCTGGTTTCCGAGCCGGTCACGGGTGTACCTCAGCCACGCTCAAGGTACTAAACGATATCATAACCGCCATCGATAAAAGACAGTACTGTGCAGCCGTCTTCATAGACCTTGCCAAGGCTTTCGACTCTGTCAATCACCGTATTCTTATCGGCAGACTCAGTAGCCTCGGTTTTTTGGATGACTGCCTTGCCTGGTTCACCAATTACTTTGCAGACAGAGTTCAGTGTGTCAAATCGGAGGGCATGCTGTCCGGTCCTCTGGCAGTCTCTATGGGGGTGCCACAGGGTTCAATTCTCGGGCCGACTCTTTTCTCTGTATATATCAATGATGTTTCTCATGCTGCGGGCGATTCCCTGATCCACCTCTACGCAGACGACACCATTCTATATACTTCCGGCCCGTCCTTGGACACTGTGCTATCTAACCTCCAAACGAGCTTCAATGCCATACAGCACTCCTTCCGTGGCCTCCAACTGCTCTTAAACGCTAGTAAAACCAAATGCATGCTTTTCAACCGTTCGCTGCCTGCACCCGCACGCCTGACCAGCATCACCACCCTGGATGGTTCCGACCTTGAATATGTGGACATCTATAAGTACCTAGGTGTCTGGCTAGACTCTAAACTCTCCTTCCAGACCCATATCAAACATCTCCAATCAAAAATCAAATCAAGAGTCGGCTTTCTATTCCGCAACAAAGCCTCCTTCACTCACGCCGCCAAACTTACCCTAGTAAAACTGACTATCCTACCGATCCTCGACTTCGGCGATGTCATCTACAAAATTGCTTCCAACACTCTACTCAGCAAACTGGATGCAGTTTATCACAGTGCCATCCGTTTTGTCACTAAAGCACCTTATACCACCCACCACTGCGACTTGTATGCTCTAGTCGGCTGGCCCTCGCTACATATTCGTCGCCAGACCCACTGGCTCCAGGTCATCTACAAGTCCATGCTAGGTAAAGCTCCGCCTTATCTCAGTTCACTGGTTACGATGGCAACACCCATCCGTAGCACGCGCTCCAGCAGGTGTATCTCACTGATCATCCCTAAAGCCAACACCTCATTTGGCCGCCTTTCGTTCCAGTTCTCTGCTGCCTGTGACTGGAACGAATTGCAAAAATCGCTGAAGTTGGAGACTTTTATCTCCCTCACCAACTTCAAACATCTGCTATCTGAGCAGCTAACCGATCGCTGCAGCTGTACATAGTCTATTGGTAAATAGCCCACCCATTTTCACCTACCTCATCCCCATACTGTTTTTATTTATTTATTTTTCTGCTCTTTTGCACACCAATATCTCTACCTGTACATAACCATCTGATAATTTATCACTCCAGTGTTAATCTGCATAATTGTAATTATTTGCCTACCTTCTCATGCCTTTTGCACACAATGTATATATAGACTCCCCTTTTTTCTACTGTGTTATTGACTTGTTAATTGTTTACTCCATGTGTAACTCTGTGTTGTCTGTTCACACTGCTATGCCTTATCTTGGCCAGGTCGCAGTTGCAAATGAGAACTTGTTCTCAACTAGCCTACCTGGTTAAATAAAGGTGAAATAAAAATAAAAAAACTTAGGGGTGTGAATACTTATGTAAATTAGATAGTTCTGTATTTCATTTTCAAAACATTAGCAAACATTTCTATAAACATGTTTTCAAATCAAATCCAAGTTTATTTGTCACGTGCGCCGAATAAAACAGGTGTAGACCTTACAGTGAAATGCTTACTTACAGGCTCTAACTAATGGTGAGGGGGAAAAAAACAAAAAAAAGTATGTGTGTGTGTGTGTGTAGGTAAGTAAAGAAATAAAACAACAGTAAAAAAACATTTTAAAAAGAGTAGCAAGGCTATATACAGACACGTGTTAGTCAGGCTTATTGAGGTAGTATGTACTTGTAGGTATCGTTAAAGTGACTATGCATATATGATGAACAGAGAGTAGCAGAAGCGTAAAAAGAGGGGTTGGCGGGTGGTGGGACACAATGCAAATAGCCCGTTTAGCCAATGTGCGGGAGCACTGGTTGGTCGGGCCATTTAGGTAGTATGTACATGAATGTATAGTTAAAGTGACTATGCATATAAGATAAACAGAGAGTAGCAGCAGCGTAAAAGAGGGGTTGGGGGGAGGCACACAATGCAAATAGTCCGGGTAACCATTTGGTTACCTGTGCAGGAGTCTTATGGCTTAGGGGGAAAAACTGTTGAGAAGCATTTTTGTCCTAGACTTGGCACTCCGGTACCGCTTGCCATGCGGTAGTAGAGAGAACAGTCTGACTGGGGTGGCTGGGGTGTTGACAATTTTTAGGGCCTTCCTCTGACACCGCCTGGTGTAGAGGTCCTGGATGGCAGGTAGCTAGCTACGCACACTTGACCGGTGACTGTATCTCTCAAACCATGTATGTTTGGATACCGTGCGTGTGCAATCTACATACAGGGCAGACTGGGGAAAGGCGTACAGGGCAGATCAACACGCTCAACCAACGGACAGGGTGGAGGGTGGCGAATTTGACGACAACTTGAGGGAGGTGGGTTCCAAACAACAATGACCAAAAATAAACTCTTATTTGGTAAATGATACCGCTACTCAAAAGGGCACTTTGGAGATTGAAAGGGCACGTGCATGCCTAATAGCATGCAATGTAATGTACACGTATTGGGCTTCTGAAAATGGTTATTAGGGAATGTAGGTTTACGTTTGACAAAAAAATCGCAAACAATATTTGAGCATGTGTAAAATCTCCATGTAAGCAGATTGTAAAGCACTGTTTCTAATGTTAAGGTGTTTATTGCATTTGTTTTGGATTTCCGTAATGGAAAACCAGATGATTTCTGTTCTACACTGCTGGAATCATGGTGCCAAGTTGACTTGTGAAATTCAATTTAGAATCCATTCTCCCAAAGATTGCTATACATAGTGCAGTGTTCAGTCTTATAGTTCAAGACTATTTTGAGAGGGATCGATTATATTTAATTGCTTCGAAAATTGTTTGCCGTTGGAAGAGAGTTTTTGCTCCGTGCTGAATATTATGCAAAGAGGCAGCGACCCAACCAAAGGTATTTTTAGGGTCAGGTTGAGAGCTTACTGATGGAGTAGTGTGAGGAATCTTGGCTTCTGCACTTATCTGGTGTGCGGAGCGTGGGGCACTTTCCTCCCTCTCTCCATGTATTATTATTTATCTCTGGCACCAAACTTATCAAAATAATGTGGAGTAAGATCATTTTTGGCTTGCGCCTGACAAACTGATATAAATTTCAATCTGACTCTGACAGAAGTTTTCGTTTTGCCAAGAGTGCAAAAAAAAAAGGCATGGGGATGGGGGGTATACACGTCTTGTGAACACAAGTTAAAATGTTACCATGGGAAAATAGTTGTTTGCTATCGGGTTCTAACAGACATGATTTTGACTTTGATTTGTGAAACTGAAATTCTTTACTAATTGCATCTACTACTGCCAACATCTTTCCTCTCCATTACTGGTCCGACAATCACCACATTTAGATCACTATTCTATATTGTTTACATTTGATCATTATTACCACCTGTTGTGAACTCCAGTTCACAGTGTGGTGAGAACGTTCTGTGAATTAGATCCAGGCCCTCTCTAACATGTTACAGATTCAATGTGTTTCCGACTGGGTCTCCTCAGAGCTCATGAGAGCTCAGAATACCAGACTGAGCTAAACCTACCGAGGTGGCAAACCCGTCTGGCTGGGATGCCAGTCCATGGTGTATGCCATCTCCAATCGGGTCCAGTTTGGCACTGGAAATAGTGAGGGGCAATCTTGCACCCTCATTACACCTCAGCCACTCTAATTACAACCTGCTCAAGAGCTGTTATCCTACACCTCACGGTGACAATGACAGCGCCTCCTCTTAGAAGCCCGCTTCTCTCGGCTTTGTGGCAACCAGGGACGAGGTCCGTGACGCAACACAACACCCCTGCAAATAAATGAAGGCACTCCTGCCTCCTAGAAAGTTGTCTCAGCAGGGACTGACTAAACCGTGATTTGTTGAGGGCATTGGTATGTATTAGTAGTAGAATTTGTAGTAGTACATTGGTAGTAGTAGTAGTAGTTGCGGTTGTTGCTGATGATGACGATAATGAGGAAGATTATGGCGATGATGATATAGTTCATTCTGTCAGAGGTTAGTTAAACCGGTGTGAGTCATACTACAGAGAAATCCATTTGTACAGCAGAAAGCAAGGTGTTCCATGGTCTGCTATCACACACACACACAGTATTGTTTGAGATCCTATGTTATGCTGACAAATCCTCTTGTGGCAGCAATCACCTAAGCGTCTTCCATGAAAGGGATGTACTTACTCCACTTATTTCAGAATTGATTGTGTTCATCACTAATCCAAAGATGTTTTTTTTTTATGTAATACCCACCATCTAATCATTCTTCGCATACCAGGGGCTTGTTAGACAAGATATAACAGAATGTAATTGTTTTGTCAATTGATCGTGTAGAAAAGCCTAGATAACTCCTGGAATAGGAAACAAAATCAATGGCATGCAATTGGAACGAGACAAATTCACTCATACACTCCAATAAATAACCGGATTTGATAATAATGAATGCTGTTAGTACATGCAATTGGAAAATCTATGATAGATAATTCTATGATAAAGTCATAGCTAATAAGTATATAATTCAGGGAGTTGAATTTCTAAAATGCATAAGCAGCTCTCATAAAATAGACGTGTGTTTAAGTATATTGTCCAATAAATAAAGTCCTTGAGAACTATAGCGTGAAGCGATAGCCTCCTCAGTCCTTGCTGAACATAAACATGTTACACAGCATAATGTTTTTATGAGAGGTCACATTAGGCTGCTCAGCTCTTTAAAAGGTTTATGATGACCATTTAGCGTCACGAGAGCGAAGCTTAACACGGCCATGTCAAGATAACATGCAAGCATCAGTGTTGTTTTCATTGTCTGTCAGAATAGATTTTTACAGTGGCTAGAGGGAAGAGGGGCATATTATTCTCCAGCTAGGGCTGTCACTGCTGGAGAGGGAGGACAGGGAGAGCAGCCTCAAAAATATAACATGGAAAGGAAAGAGTCTTTGTGTCCAAAAAGATGATGAGGAAGTGTACCAGACAGAAGATAACCCATAGAAATAGAATTACTAGAACATTGCATCCCTATTCAAGTCAATGTAGCCATGACAAATTGCAGTGGTCTGTGGGGCTTTTCCATTCTAGTAATTACATTTCTATAGAATAACTACACCAGAGTAAGAGGATGATGAGGGCTGCATTCTATTACAGAAAATTGTTCCTTCCGATCTGTCCCTGTTTACTTTCCTTTGCAGCTCTGATGGGAATGGATCGGGCCGAAACTAGGTGGAGCTATTGCTGATGGGGCGGCAGGGTAGCCTAGTGGTTAGAGCGTTGGACTAGTAACTGAACGGTTGCAAGTTCAAATCCCCGAGCTGACAAGGTACAAATCTGTTGTTCTGCCCCTGAACAGGCAGTTAACCCACTGTTCCTAGGCCATCATTGAAAATAAGAATTTGTTCTTAACTGACTTGCTTAGTTAAATAAAGGTTAAAAAAAAATTGGGGGGAAAAATACGTCTTCCCAGGCATTTGACATTTGTGAAGGGGGGTGTACATGAGGAGAGCGGGCAATGTTTTGGATTGAAATGCAGGCTAAGAAGGGGAAACAAGAGTAAAGGGAGAGAGGGTATGGGGGACTGGGTCAGAATAAGATGTTATGGGGAAGTAGTAAGAGGTCCTGCACCTGTCCTACAGAGTTAGGAAGTGGACTCAGACTATGAATTTAGGCCTGGATATAGCCTAAAAGTTCAAATATATAATCTTCTCTGTAGTCTCGTTATCTTACTCGTGGCCCTTTGGTCTCCTGAAGATGACACCCAACAGAAAATAATCTCAGGGGAGATTGTGTAGCAGTAATTCTGAGTTGAAATCTGCAGACTAAATGATTACTCTTTGCCTCTATCTCCCCTATCATCCATGCATACATAATAAATTAAGGCTGGGGTTTGGGAGAGATGAGTAATCTGGTTTCATTGCGTCTCTCGCCTCTCTCTCTCATCCACTCACCCCACCACACAATTGTCAGATGGCACAGGCAGCTTAGTCAACCCTTAGCTATAGGCCAGGATAATAATTGCTGTATTAATTGGTGTTGTCCAGGCTAGACAGAATATAAGAGATCCCACTGGGGCTAATAATTAATGTTTTTTTCCCCTCTCTCCCGCTCCTTCTTTCCCTCCCTTTTCACCCTCCCCCTCTCCCACTCACCCTGTGTCTGCTGTAGTATCATTAAGAAAGGGCTTCTTCCAAGAATCGAGTAGTTAGATATCAGAGTCTCATTAGAGTATTTTTAGTTAAGACATGGGCAACAAGAGTATTGCCTGTGCTCATTATGTTTATTTCGATTCTGTAATCTTGTGCTTCAGGAAGAGAAAAAAAACAATATGTGGATATCATGTTAGCCCTACCAGTTCACAGTTGTATATAGGGATGAGGCGGTCTGACAAAGTCTGCTGTGGAAGCCTGTACTAAATAAATGACGCAGCCTTGATGAGAGCTCGACTCGACTGTGGTCCGGTCAGTTACAAAGCACTAATGCCAAGGAAGCCTAATATACAACAGACCATACAGCTTTTAAGTCTGATCCTCATCCTTTACTGCCCTCAGTTATGGGTTCAACACTGCTGTTTCTCAACGGCTTTCACATCCGCTCTATTTATACAGGCATTCTGTACAGTTCTGGTTTTACAAATAGTAGGCTCATGACTGGATTGTCTGTTTGTAGAGAGTGGTTTAGCTACCGGTGTCCTTGCTGGTGTGAAGCTTCTTAATTTGCTTAGGTAAGGATCCAGCTGGGTAAATGGGTAATGTGGAACTATAAGCTCTGTGAGTCAGTCTGTAGATTTGACTGCCAAGCAAACATTATGAAACGCATAGAGGAGCTCAGAGCGTTTTCATACAGCCACCTTCAGGAAATGGATAATTACATACTGTATTATGTCGTATCATGTCTAAAAGCACAGTAGCTGGCTGCACAGTGTTAGTGAATACACTATATCTTCCCCTCTAACAACAGAGTAGGCATGGTCTCGTACTTTTTGACTTGGGATACCAAAAGGACTCAAAAGTGTCTGTCTCACAGATTTGAAAGAACAAGTTGAGTTCATGTTGAAATGTCTATATTTTCTCACCTTTTAATGGCATGACACGTCTGTCTTTGTTGACCATAAGCCGGATATGGAAGTACCACTGGCTTGAGTGACTTCCCAGCCTAAAGCCAGCATTAGCAATAGATAAACATCTCTCCAGAGAAACCTGCTTCATTGAAAGGACATTTGTCTGGCATGAGAAAATGTAATACAAATATAGGAGAATATGATTCAGCGTACCTTCTATAACTTGTTGTGGGGTAGTTAGTGCCGAAAACAGAAGATATTCCAATTAACACGCTTCTCCAACAGTAATTTGAGGTTATATCTGGCATGTTAGCGAGACAGTCGAATAAATGTCTGCCCTGATATCCTCTCCCAACAGTATTTACTATACAAGGTAATTGTACCCACAGCCATAAGAAGACAGAATCGAAGCCCAGCAACAAACAACTTCACTGTAACAACGTGCTGAGGGAATTGGCCTCAGGAACACAGGTAAGCGAAGCTTTTCTTTTGCAAACAGACAGGGAATTAGGAGCTTGTTCAGGGCTCCCTCCCTTTGTTAACCGTCTTGACAGGGTCATTTGACCATCTGGTTTAATTACAGGTACTGACACACTCCCAAGCTAATGCTTAAGTGTCACCCATGCAGAGGTGCAAATTACTTTCCACTTTAGAGAAACGGGGTTGTGCCACAAATCAAACTAATGGCATTGATCGCCCCCAAGCTATAGCACAATCAACTTAAGTGACCATGCTAATCCATTTCTAGGGTTTCCTCCTTTTTATTCTGTTAGGTCACCCAGATGCCCCCTATTAAGTTGTGATGCTTCATAAGCATGAACATAAAATATGATTATAGTGTAACTTTTAGGACATGAACGATAGGTGATCAAATTTGAGGAATGGAATCCTATTTCAGTGTGTAAAACTGTAGGACATTTGAAGACTTGAGTGTAAACATAACTTTGTGTCCCTTCCACGTGTCAACACCCTGTGAAAATCTATAGTAGTAGTGAGAAGTCAGTGCCTCACTTGACTCCACATTACATGTGTACACATGTACACAATGTAGGAAAGAATGTTCCCTTACAAAAAAAAACACACTTGAAATCGCATTTTCACATTTCAAATTTAGAGTTCACACGTTAACACCACCTTTTCGCGTGAGAAGAAAAACGTGTATTTGCATGTGACTTTCAGAAGCGCGTGTAAAGTTTGTTCTTTTAACATGTGAAAAGTTTCTCGTGAAAATCTCACTTTCACATGTGGAATTGCAAGTTCACATGTGAAAATCAGTCACGTGTGAAAATGTAGTTTGCCGTTTCACATGTAAGAAAACTCCACATTGCAAGTTCACATGTGGTGGTGAAATAGTGTTGTTCTCCTCACACGTGAAAGGGTGTTGTTAACATGTTGCAGTAGCATGTTTCCACATATGGAATTGCAAATTCTGTAATGCCATTCTGTAAAAGGGTAACTTAGCCGACCTGAGTATAATAAAAAATAATTTTTGTTTATTTCTGAGCCATCCATCCGGACTGTTACTGCTGCAGGCGCATGCTTCTCTTCTTCTTACATTGGTCAGTGATCGTTGGAAGAAGCCAACTGAAAAGAACCGAGAAGTTAACGTGCTCCTTATTTACCCTTTTTTTCCCATGTTAAAATTTGTGCTGTCCGAGTTATCAGTGAACTACATTGAACTTTCAGTCATTTTAGGGCACACATTTGGTATTGCATTGTCTGAAAGCATTCAAAATACACTAAAAACATCCAAAATGCATTATCTATACAGCTTAAAACAACATTGCGATGTCAAAACAAGTTGCCTTTGAGGTTAAAAAAAGGGCGTTTATCAATTCACCTGTTCTTTTAACATGCTTTTCCCCACATATTTTTCTGTAAGGGTTTCCACCCGCTTCTTATTTTCGAGGCAAAGGTTTATGAAGCCGTAAGGCAAATTCAAACAGCTGCATTCTCAACATACCTAGCATGCAACACACGGGCAGTTAACTTAGATTGTAGTGAATGCTTGATTCTTGGTATGTGTTGGTTGACGTGGTGACAAAGCCACAGTCATACTGCACTGTCTGTTGACTCCATCAGAACCTGTCGAAAGAGAGTCCTTCACTTCTTTATTCATAAAAAATACATCCCTCCAAGACAAATGGAGTGACTGAAATGCTTTCTTTCTGTGGCAGGTTAGTTTCAGTTAAAATGGAGTTGTAACCTCACTGCCGCTCAGGTCTAAAAACAACCAGTCCTTATAGCAGATGAACAGAATGTCCTTTCTTTCAGCTTTTCTGTCATTCAGATTAACAAGCCTGAGTGCTGACACACGATCCCTTTAACACACACACAACCTGTCCTTAAGGACTAAGGGGACCAATGGTAATTAGGGAGGAGTCACATGGAGGCATCAGTGTCACATGCCAAATGCCACATTATACAGTATCCTACACTCTAGACATGAATCCCACTTATTAATCTATAACAAAAAAAATATGAATATTTTTGTAGACTATATGGTCTCACTTGAAATGAACAACAGCTACAATGACATTCTAAATTTGACTTTCTTATTTGCACTATAAAGTGTAAACCAGGGTCCCACTTCAGATGAACAACAACTTCAAAGGCTTTATGGCCTTCATAGATGCTTCACTATTTATTTATTAGCACATGTCCCTCAACATACAGACCTAAATAGGCCTTATAAAGGGTATACAAGGCTTGGACTTGAAAAAGGTGAACTGAAACTCAAATTTAAAAAAAACGTGCCTTTTCACATGGGTACACAGTCGTTTTTTTTTATCCAAGCAGAACAGTGTCTTACTGATCTGTTCCTGCAGGAGCCTGGTGTGCCGTCAACCACCCAACCCAGGCAATAACTGTCATTAATTAGTCTGATAAATTACGTTCAAAACAGTGACATGTTTAAATAGTCCAATTTAGCTCAAATCCTAAATGAGATATTACATCAAAAGCCAGCCATTTCTGGCGTTTTCCCCATTTGAAAAGCCATACTTCCTTCCTGAAAGCATTTTAAACGTTACGATTTCCTCAGATGATAAAGCGGCACCTTTTAATGAAATTCTAATTAGTAATTTCATGGACTTTGTAACTAACCATATCTGATTAGTGCACATTTTCCCAGCCCTGCTTTAATTAAGAACACTCATAGTACAGTTTCAAACAATTCCCCTTTCAAAGATTAAGCAAATGTGTTGGAAACTTACTTCGTAAACAATGAATGTTGCAATTTTTTAGATTTGACTTTCCTTTTTTTGCTCCATATTTGGTTTGTTGTTCTTTAATGCTTTTTGTCCATGTGCATGAAAAAAAAAACACTAATGGTGTAATGTAACAAATCTTTGCAGAACTGATTTAGTTCTGCTGATGGGGAACAAAAATCTCCTTCATCAGTTCTGCAAAAACTTGACTATATGTAGTCTCCTTTTAAACTTTACAACGGAATAAAGCAGGGTTCACCAATTGGCGGCCGGCCCGCCGGTGGTTTTATTTGGCTACTGAAGTTTTCTGAGCAAGAAAATAAGAACAAAAACCCAACAGGAAATCAGTTCCAAATGATTTTAATTTAAGAAATCTGTTCCCAAGTATTCCATGCATAATAGTGAGACACTTGTGATCATATACAAATGTAAGCAAGGTTTGAAATGATCATGTTTTTAGTCAAACATTATATCTTTTTGGGCTTCTTGGGGTCAATCTGCACTCTACAAATGATTTGTAATTATGTTCCCGCACCCCAACCACCTGCTCAAGAAAAAATAGACAAAATCTAGTTCATTATCCCTGGAATAAAAGCTAATACACTTTGAATTCTTATTCACTTGATTTCATCAGACCATATTTGTCTGTCTACACTCAAGAGTATGTGATTTTATTCACTGTTCCTTTAGGATATCATAGGTCCTTAGCTTGACATGTTTTCACATTTTGTAAAAAATGATTATGCACTGGTCTGTAGTAGAAGCATACAAACTGTTGACCAGAGCCCCAAGAAAACATAATTAGTTTTAGCTTCCATTCAAATATTTTTGTACTCGAGAAATAAATCTAGGTTCTTGAATTTGAACTTTGGCCCGGAGTATGAACTGGATTGGAATTAGTATTAATGTTCATCAGGCCTCTGTGTGGGAGTCTTTTCCTCACAATGTAGTGCTTTTGACACAGACTTTACCCAGTGGCCCTAGAGTCGGCCCCAGAGAGGGCCCCTGTGGAACCTCTCAGGTCCCTAACCACTGAAGTGTTTCCACGGTGGTGAACTGTTTCAATCTGACTGACATCCCAGCGTTGGAGAACACATTTAACCATGCACCAAGCGTGACAGACCCCCTCACCCCCACCCTCTGCGAGGTTGATAACAACCGGATGACGTGGCTTCCGCTTTTGGACGATAACAAGGCGACACTCCATCTTAACTCTTCCTCCACATTTACTAGGTTGGTTCAACAGTGCAGAAAAAGACCAGAAAGAAAGAAACATAGCTCAGGCATTTTTTTTTACGTATGCTACCTTAGGTTACCTCACCCCCTACCTCCTTGCCCCATCCATCTTTTTTAAACATGGAGTTCACCTTGTCAAGTCAAATGCCGGACCCGTAATTTGGACTAATAATTACCAGACATCACCACAATGAAACATCAGTGTCTGAACTTCTTTAGGCCAAACTGAATTTTAATACATTTGGAAAAGGTTGGCCAGAGGCAGGAACCCTGCACACTGGGAAAAGGAGCGCACATGTGGAAGCACTTTAGGATGTGATAAATGATTTGAAATCCACAGCTTTCCACAGAATGGAAATTAGGGCGAACAGGTGTTAAATGTGAACCACTGGTGCATTTTTAATCTGAAAGAAAACGTCCCAGGTCTTTGGGGCCAGATGTTGGGGGGCTGGGGATGGGAATCGGCTGGGGCATTGGTGAGTGTTCATGGCCTGAGGTGGATGATGTGCGGAGGCCCTATTTGCATGACCTCTCTCTCCACTGAGAAATAACGGGTCGCTTGTATCAGCTGTTCTCCAAAAGGGAACGAGAACCTTTCATTTTGCCCGATCGGCGAACACACTGCACCTCTGCTATTCCAAGACAAGACAGGTTTTTTCTGTAGAGCTTGGACTGTAAAGAATATCACTAATAACTTTGTGTATCCTAATGATAATATTTGTAAACTTATTTCCAGATATAATTCAAAATAGTGTTTTAGGGCTGAGGTAATATAATAACAGCCAAACGTCCGCAACAGAACATTTCCAACACTTCTGGCAATATTACAAATTTGTATTGGTCCATAAAATGGATAACTGCCATAAATTGGGCTGTAGTCAGGAAATGGCCAAGCATAATATCCAACAGAAGTGTCTCTGTTTTGACATCGGACATTTTCAGCCAGGAGTCAAACTTGACCATTACCTAAATGCCCATGATTTAATTAACCTTAGGTGTTCACCTAAGAGAGACATGTTGGATGTGATGAGTCATTTACATTGTCAGAGATAATGAAGGAATAACTGAAAGGCAAATACAACCGGCTATACAGAAAACAACTCCAATGCAAGTGAAGAGAAGGAGAATGGGATCATGTTTCACTGCTGGAGGCACAATACATTGCCTCTAATTTTGGACAGCCTCAATCAAGCGGTATGCCAACCTCCCCATCATCTCCATGGATTATTTGGTGGCATTACACCATCATCTAATTTTCAAGGATCTCTCTCACTCAATCATATACCCTCAACACCCCCCCCCCCTCCCCTCTCTTTCTCACACACTCGTACCGTACACACAAACACTAAATCATGTGCTGTATGCAGGTTGACGTTTATTGCCATGAGTCTTGCCCTGGAGGCAGAGCTAAATTTCATTTAAAAAATCATGAAAATAACAATTTGCTTTTTGGTCTTAATAAAAGGTTAAGCTTATGGCATTAGGGTGAACAGTGTATATAAGGTTAGAGTTAAGGTTAGGGTTAGCTTTAAAATCAGATTTTATGACACGGCACAGTATACTAAGCACTCTGTTCTCCATTTCTCTCTACCTCCCTTTCCTTCCCTCCTCTGTCAATCTCCCTTTCACTATTGATTCAACGGAAAGTTTCTCAGACACACATGGGTTGTCCACTTGTTTTCACTTGAAACACTCTCAGGTTGTTTTGTCCCAGCTGTCTAAACAAGGACATTAGGCACGTTTTGAGGCTGGAGTGACGTTGATGCGTTCTATATTTTCTTCGTCCTGAGAGGATCCCACAGTATGCCTCACTATGTGGTACTATGGTACTTTATATAAAGCTGAAATTCGGGAGGGAAATGGACAGCTGCTGAGACTGTCTGCTGTAGTTCAAGTGAATTGACATCATACCTGGAGGATGGCATGGTGCCCAGATGGAGCTTAATGTAATACTATCTTGACTCCAACCATTTCATTATGGGCGTGTGACCCCTCTTCTCCTATAGCCTCTGCAAAGGTAGGCTATAGACCAGCATTATTTTGCCATTGATGACAGTGCTTTCCCGGAGTCTAATTGGCTGTTTCATTAATAACATGGACAAACAAATTTAGCCGAACCTGTCCTCTTTAAAACTGCAGGAACAAAGAGGTGGGAGGAAATCAATCTTGGCGTTGTGCCTGAGCCGCTGACCCTTTCACGCTTTGAAGATTGTTGCTATAAAAAAACAGCATCTGAGAAGTTATTTAACTACAAACAGAGTCCTACCTTCCTCATTCCAGCTGCATAATCAGGCATAATAAGTGGCTGCAAAGGTCCACTTAATGTATTTCTAACACTGGAGACCTGCTAATCTTGTCAGGGGAATGAGATGGAGGGAGAAACGTGTTGGAAGCCCCGGCTGGGCATGGAGCTGAGCGTTTAACTCCATAACCATGCAGGCAAATGCCTGGGCGCCTTTTCACACAAAAAGAGAAAGGAGAGGGGTGGAATAAGCCCCAGTTTCATATTTCAGCCCAAAGTGGGGTTCCATTTTTCCGCTTTAGTTGCCATCGAGGA
Source organism: Oncorhynchus mykiss (assembly GCF_057628025.1). Taxonomy (NCBI): domain Eukaryota; kingdom Metazoa; phylum Chordata; class Actinopteri; order Salmoniformes; family Salmonidae; genus Oncorhynchus; species Oncorhynchus mykiss. Next base: position 3,505,650 of record NC_143044.1, read on the forward strand.
ACAGTGGCAAGGACAACAACAGCAGCCCCTGCAGTAACAGCCTCAGCAGGCTGAAGCCTCATAAACCGGAGCCATTATCAGTCAGTATGGGCCTTTAAATAGAGTGCCCTTCACATCAGGCATGCGTGTGTGCTCTGTTAGGCGGATATTAGCCCCTTCCTCATTCATGGATGGAGTATGTATGGTTGCAGAAAACTGCATGTGATTATTGGACAGTATTTTTTTTTTCTATCATTTTTCTATCAAATCCCCGAGCTGACAAGGTACAAATCTGCCGTTCTGCCCCTGAACAGGCAGTTAACCCACTGTTCCTAGGCCGTCATTGAAAATAAGAATTTGTTCTTAACTGACTTGCCTAGTTAAATAAAGTATAAATAAAAATAAAAAGACCATGTGCTTTAACCTGAAAGAACATTACATTTTTTTGGCTCTAAAACACAATTTTTAAGTTTCCTAGTGTTTTTATACAAATACTGTGTTTGTCTGATGAAGTTGTCCATTACAATATTAGCACGTAATGTTGTTTGTGGCTGGTCAATATTGTTTAATGGCCATCTGCTTGGAGTCTGCTCCAAATTCATGCTTTGTATAGGCCTCTTTGGTCCTTCCAAATGTGCAAAAAAATAATTAATACAGAATAGGCCTATCAAAAACACTTGTGATATATGAAGTGCAATTATGCTCTACATTTCAGGACAGATTGTATAGTATCCTGCTTTTGATCCAAAGGAAAATGACAGCTTAGTGTACCATCATACATGCCCAGTGAAATCCCTTCTGAAACACAAAAGCAAGTGAAGCCAGAGAAAACGCAAAAGGGAGATGAAGCAAATAAATACTTCCAAAACAACACTCAAAACTCATCAAATATCACATTCCCTCCACTGTATTTGTCAAAACACCTTTATGGAGGTCTTTAAAATGCAGCGTTCCCATTAACAGCTCAAGCATATAATCACATCTACGTAATGAGGTATTAATTAAGCAAAGGGCATCTATTGCCCTCACTAACAGCCTCATAAACAACTGACAGGAGATTTGTGATTTTTGACTCCCTGACACCATTAAACAAATCAATATTGGGTTGTGCAGCCGTGTACTTTGGCTGGCTCTTCTTAGTCTTAACCAATCAGCCGTGCTGAATACTAATGAGGGAATTAACTGCCTCATATTCGGCATGTGTCCCATCAAACAGATCCTTATCATGGGGGGAGATGAACGTCTCATTTGCATGGAAAAAGACTGCTTTGTAGGTAAAGATTTCACAATATGTCACTCATTATGTACCCCACGCACCTCCTTTCTCTCCTTTCTCCCTTGTTTCCCCCCTCACTCACACACGCATGCACAAACACACACACACACACAAACACACACAGCCACCACCGCACAACAATACATAGTCGTCCAACATTCACTACAGCATCCACTACAGTGGCTTACATGTGCAATTGGGGGGGGGGGGGGGGGGGCTTGAAGATGCATCTTACAATAATGCATTACCATTCATGCCAGCACTGTGTTGAACATTCTTTTTTTTTTCCCAGACACATTATTTTTCTAATCACGTCTGTGATTTATTTGAAATATTTCTGTCTGTGTGTTGAGACAGACAACCTCACTTGGCATTCCGGTCCTTTTGATTGTTGCAGTAATCTTATTTGATAAATATTGCTCTCAGCGCACTTAATGAGGTTTGCTGTTGAAATCACAATGGTGAGCCTTCCAAGCCTGTCAGGTATAATACCATTTAAAAGAGTGTCAGATAATACGGAGAATGCCGTGTTGTATTGGGTAAAAAGCATATTATGTGTAAAATACAGGCACTAGCTTAGAGCTATACAGTAGGTGCCATTCCTTCCTATAATGCATGGTCCTTCGAGCCAGATTCGAAACGATGGCTATCAGAAACACAGGTTATACCAGCCACAGATCCAATACAAGTTTGTTAGCTGCCGGGTTATTTTCATTCTTGATCAATTTACCAACGTAATATACAGCAATATCCCAAATCAGAAACAGTAGTTTATATAATTATATATATACACAAAACCAGATCATAAAAACATAAATTTTCTCTTGGCTTAAGTTTGACGAAGAGAAGCCCAGAATGCCAGAGCATCGTCTAATTTAGTCCCTCTCACTGATCGGCCCAGTGAAATGAATGACAGCGGGGACGGCCTGTTGTCTTTGTTCCGTGTGTGTGTGTGTGTGTGTGTGTGTGTGTGTGTGTGTGTGTGTGTGTGTGTGTGTGTGTGTGTGTGTGTGTGTGTGGCCGCGGGGCGGCGAGTTAATGCAGGAGATTGACTCTTAATTGCACTGGGGGAACGAACGCTCATCTTTTCTCATTAATGAGACGCAGCGAGAGCCCGGAGATTTTCTCATCACACAAATACGTCTCCTCCATCTGTCAGGTTAAGTGCAGTTTAGATTATTGCCTTGAACTTCCTGAACATGTCATTTCTCTGTGCACTGTCTCTTCAATTGTTGAACTTTGGGAGAGAAGGTGGGGCCTAGAGAGTCAGGTCGGGGTTCAGGGGTGGACCTCTGAAGTGAGGCAGTCACATATGTGATAGGAGGCCAGAAGGGGCAGAGCTCAACCTACAGTCCACAGTGAAACCTCTTCATAGAGCCTAACGAGGCAGATGAGAAGGCCATTTATAATATCAGGTTTCAATTGCGTTTTGTCCATTCTCCAGATCAAAAGACAATCTTAATTTGAGTGCTGTTCCAGAAGAAAAGTTGTCCTATCGTAATACAGATGATGAGGGCGAAATGGATAGAGAGAGAAGGAGAGGGGATGAGAATGGAGTAATGTCGGGCTTTCTGGAGGTGTGAGTTGACCTCTTGTCTGAGGAAATGACCATTGCTTCCTCATGAGCACAAAGCAGCAGACTTTTTTTGGTGTAGCACTAAAAATGTGCTCCTCTGGGGCTCATTGAAAAACGATAGCCGAATAAGTGTTTGAAGTCTGCCAAAGACGATTCTAGTGGGATGACGATGAAACTCTTATGCAGGCAATTTTCCCTCTCTTTTTTTCCCACTAACTGTACCATGATGCGTGTTCTCTTGTCGCGCCTGGAGTGGAGGTTGCCAAACTCATTTCACCTCTTGGACCTCAGCTTGACTCGAAGCCAGACAACCAAAAGTGATAAGGCTGAATTAAGCTGCTACTCTCCTGTGGGAATGTTATTATACCGCCAGAAAGAGGCATTGATTTCCTTATTGGAACAACAGGTAATGTTGTGTAAAAGAACTCTCTTAAGAGTCCTCTTAAATGGGAGGTAATACTGAGTGAAGAAAGATACAATTATGTTTATGGAAATAAAGAGGATTATACCATACCCTCCAAGGTCCACTTAAATATGAAAAATTCGCACATCAGTTTTGAGAACTGTAATCACCATCCTGTCTACTATATTCCACTATGGAATCACTATGTAAATGCTGCTGAAATAAATCTATTTTTTTGTCATTTATTGAACTTTTTTGAATTTTTTGGGGTATGGTAAAAAATATTTTGGGCAGGAGACAATGTGTAGGCAGTGATGACAAGCCTAGCTTAGTGTTTCCATGGTTGCACCTCAGTTCCCTCGAAACTGCAGCCCTCCCCGATATATGATCATGTTACACTCATTTGTTTTCATTATTGCATCAAAGACGAACTGGTCGTGCCTCTGCACCACAGCGCATGCAGGCCAGAAGAACAAATGTGATTCTGAAGTCACTTCAGGGTTACGTAAGCAATAAGGAATCTGTACTTTAATAAAAGGTTAGAATCACATTCTTATGTTACGACCTAAAGAGAGAAACAGCCACTGAACTTTTAGGAAATAAATCCTGTATTACCCCTTATTAAAGCTGGTTGATTTTAAAATCCTGATCTGGAGTTAAAGTTAATCCGTGCCACACTGTGTAACTTTTATGAAATAAAAGACAAACCTCTTCTGTAAAAAAAAAAAGTCAAATTCAACAAAAATGGAGCTTACCCACTCTAAAAAAATTATCCTCAGAATGACAACAAGTGTTGGTAAACAACATTGTTATTTTGTTTAAGGAGCTAAGCAGGGTATGTTAAGTAGTCTGTGCCATGAATCACAGAAGAGCCGGAGGGTAAGGGGTGAAGGGAAATTCTGACCCCAGTGGGCAGGTGGAGGTAAACTGAGACCCGTACCACCCGAGGGGAGGATGAACTTAAGACGTGTCCCTCACCGTCTTTTCGAGGTGGAGGTCAGCAGACTTCCTTCGCTGATCTTCCAAACTGCTCTAATCAGAGGCCTAGACCACCCCCTTTTCACCAGATGAAATAGAACCAACCACAAGGGCAGGGCAGTCACAATTAGGAGTGATCTAATATAATAAAAACCGAGCTGCAGTAACTGGGGTAGTCAGAGGAAGAACAGAGAAGATCTTTGTACAGGGAAAAATATTAATCATGAATTAAACAGACACGCCTTGTTCAAATGACTAAGATGTGTCTAAAGTCACTCTCTCCATCACAAGGGAACTCACCATCTTTGCCAGATGGAATACAATCCCCTCACATTTATACTTCTCAATCAATATTAATAATAATAAAAAAATATCAATTTATATCATAAGTATACACGGGTGAAAGGGACACAATGCATGCACTTTGAGCCTTCAAGTCTTCAAAGTTCTGATCGCATGAAATCTACATTCACAAAGACGTAAGGATGTAAAGATAACTGTCTGAAATCACACAGGTTGTTTGTTTTTCCACAAGCATCTCTAAGACAGTGTTATTGTTTGTTTTTCGAAATCCTGTAATTAAGACAGCCGCACATTTGTATTTCTGTTGTCTGAGGCCTTAGGCCAGGCTTAACAGTATTTAGCATTGTAGAGTGTACCCCCATCCAATAGGATAGATCAAAAACAGGGTAAAAAGGAGAAAATAGCATGTGGTCTCATAATCCACACAGTGAAATTGCAGACATTTTGTAAGCATGTCTTATATACAGTAGGTCAAACGTATACATACAAACTTAAGGAGCACGGCAATACACTTTTGCTCTATTAAGGTGAATTCACTACTCATTTATAGAAGGAAGTCAACATTAGTATCACACTAGTCATTTGCTGGCACATTTTTCCCAAGAAACCAAGGTATGGGTATAGATATTGGGCATTTCAACTGTGTAGCGTACCTAGAGTGAGTCTGCCCCTCCCATTAGTAATAATGTCAGCTCTCATCACCGAGTCTAAGATTAGCTAGACTTTGGCCGAACATTAACTGATGAACTATCTGACATCACTACTTCAACCTTTACAACAGAAATATTTACTGATTGAAGCCAACGGGAATTACAATGTCTTATTTCATACAATCAAAGCCAACTCACAGACAACTCTAACACACAACCATTACTCACTGTAACAATTTTCCTCTTTCAGCTGGTTGAGTTGTCAGCTTGACACAAAAAGTGATAGATGACGCCAAAAGGTATTTGGAAACGCCTTGGGTTTTTGACACTCATTACGTTGGGATTACAAGATGTCAAGCTTGAACATATTCCTCATTTCTAAAGTATACCTCGAACAAAGAGTTTACATTACAGGCCAGGAATCCTCATGTACCCACCGGGTTGTGTTTGCGCAGGGCACTGCTCATGGGTGATATCTCAACTCCCAACGTTACTAAACCTGGCCATCACCCGTCAGGTCCCAACCACGGAAAACAAACCATTAGCTGTCAAAGTGTGACCCACCTGCAATATTGACCGCTCATAAGTTTACACACAATACACTAACATACACTTCAGAGGAAGTTTTCTGTGTACATAGACAAATACTTTGAGTGCTGATCAAGTGATACTTCTTCTTTGAGCTGGTAATGAATTTGATTAGATTGTAATGAAATATATTGCATCAGAGAGATTCTTGTATATTGATTTATTTTCTACTTTCTTGTAGTGGGTTCCACAAATTAAACTCCTAAGATACAGATAGCAGATATAGAGAATGGCAATGTATCCAGCTGGGTTCAGGTGGATATCAGTGCATTTTAAAAGTGCCTCGCTTCCTCTGAGTCTCAGTCATCACTCAATCCACACCTAATGTTTCTTGCTTGTGCAGTCAAACATTTAACTATGTTACAGTGCATTTCTGTGACTTCATCACTTCAAAACTGACACTGCATGTCAGAACAGGGCTGCTAAGGGTCTGTCTATGGTAGTGTTGTGAGATATCTGTGACATCGCTAAGGGAAAGGCCACACACCCCCTGTGTTTGTGTCTTCGAGGCTGCTGCTTCCTTCCTCCTTCAGAAGGATATTGGCGAGGATTTGTGACGTTCCTCCTCCACGCTGCTTTGCATCCAATCAGCACATTTTATTTTCTTGTTTTTCGCAGTCCCCGCCCTTTTGAACTCAGGAAATGCCGCAAAGAGCAGGAATAGCTGCCCAGGGGTCAGTGGTTGGACGATGTGGAAGGGAGTGTGGGTCTTGCTCGGCGGGAGGTGGGGCACTCAATACCTGATTTGCCTGTAGTACTGAGATGGATGAGAGATGGAGGGATGTGGAGTGTGGGAGTTTAGCTAGAGCTAGACCTTTGGTATGCCCTGATGGTCCCGTAAAATCTCAGGGGAACCATGTTTTAGTTGCAAGAAAATGTCAGATGTGACCAGGAATGAATGGGAATTAACTATCTTAATTTAAGGAACAGGGGAGGGCACTGACTGAGATCAGGCCTAACGCAGCACATACAGTGTCTTCTGAAAGTATTCAGACCTCTTTACTTTTTCCACATTTTGTTACATTACAGCCTTCTTCTAAAATGGATGTAATTGTTTTTCCCCTCATCAATCTACCACAATACCCCAAAAAGACAAAGCAAAAACAGGTTACATTTTTTTTGTTGCTAATTTATTAAAAAAATGTCAAACTGAAATATTACATTTACATAAGTATTCAGACACTTTACTCAGTACTTGGTTGAAGCACCTTTGGCAGCGATTACAGCTTCAAGTCTTCTTGGGTATGACGCTACAAACTTGGCACACCTGTATTTGGGGAGTTCCTGTCACGCCCTGACCTTAGAGATCCTTTTTATGTCTCTATTTTGGTTTGGTCAGGGCGTGAGTTGGGGTGGGCATTCTGTTTTGTTCCATGTTTCCTATTTCTGTGTGTTTGGCCGGGTGTGGTTCTCAATCAGAGGCAGCTGTCTATCGTTGTCTCTGATTGAGAACCATACTTAGCCTTTTCCCACCTGTGTTTTGTGGGTAGTTGTTTTCTGTTTTTGTGTCTGCACCAGACAGAACTGTTTCAGTTTCGTTTGTTCTCTTTGTTGTTTTTCTTATTCAGTGTTCAGTTCTATTAATAAATCATGAACACTTACCACGCTGCGCTTTGGTCCACTTCTTCATGCAACAATGACCGTTACAGTTCCTCCCATTCTTCTCTGCAGATCCTCTCAAGCTCTGTCAGGTTGGATGGGGAGTGTTGCTGCAAAGCTATTTTCAGGTGTCTCCAGAGATGTTCAATCGGGTTCAAGTCCAGGCTCTGGTTGGGCCACTGAAGGACATTCAGAGACTTGTCCCAAAGCCACTCCTGCGTTGTCTTGGGTGTGTGCTTAGGGTCCTTGTCCGGTTGGAAGGTGAACCTTCACCCCAGTCTGAGGTCCTGAGCGCTCTGGGGCAGGTTTTTATCAAGGTACTCTCTGTACTTTGCTTCATTCATCTTTGCCTCGATCCTGACTTGTCTCCCAGTCCCTACTGCTGAAAAACTCCCCACAACATTATGCTGCCACCACCATGCTTCACTGTAAGGGTGGTGCCAGGTTTCTTCCAGACATGACGCTTGGCATTCAGGCCAAAGAGTTCAATCTTGGGTTCATCAGACCAGATAATCTTGTTTCTCATGGTCTGCGAGTCTTTAGGTGCCTTTTGGCAAACTCCAAGAGGGCTGTCATGTGCCTTTTACTGAGGAGTGGCTTCTGTCGGGCCACTCTACCATAAAGTCCTGATTGGTGGAGTGCTGCAGAGATGGATGTCCTTCTGGAAGGCTATCCTATCTCCACAGACGAATTCCAGAGCTCTGTCAGAGTGACTATCGGGTTATTGGTCACCTCCCTGACCAAGGCCCTTCTACCTGATTGCTCAGTTTGGCTGGGCGGCCAGCTCTAGGAAGAGTCTTGGTGGTTCCAAAGTTCTTCCATTTAAGAATGATGGAGGCCACTGTGTTGTTGTGGATCTTCAATGCTGTAGACATATTTTGCTACCCTTCCCCAGATCTGTGCCTCGACACAATCCTGTCTCGGAGCTCTACGGGCAATTCCTTTAACCTCATGGCTTGGTTTTTGCTCTGACATGCACGGTCAACTGTGGGACCTTAGTCCCGAAGGCCAGTTTTATTGCTTCTTTAATCAGAACAACAGTTTTCAGCTGTGCTAACATAATTGCAAAAGGGTTTTCTAATGATCAATTAGCCTTTTAAAATTATAAACTTGGATTTGCTAACACAACTTGCCATTGGAACACTGGAGTGATGGTTGCTGATAATGGACATGAAAAATCAATAGTAATTTACAACATTAACAATGTCTACACTGTATTTCTGATCAATTTATGTTATTTTAATGGACAAAAAAATGTGATTTTCTTGCAAAAACAAGGACATTTCTAAGTGACCCCAAACTTTTGAACAATAATGTATGTGTGAAATAATGCAATGTAAGATTGTGCCATGGCATTAAAAAGGGTTATACTGTGGTCTTATTGCTTTTATTACCCTTCAGTGTATGATACACTTGATCATCTCTGCCCATCTTTTCTGATAGTCTAGTACATTGCCTTGCAAAAGTATTCATCCCCCTTGGCGCTTTTCCTATTTTGTTGCATTAGAACCTGTAATTTAAATAGATTTGCATTTAGATTTCATGTAATGGACATGCACAAAATAGTGCAAATTGATGAAGTGAACTTGTTTCAAAAAATAAAAGATAATGGAAGAGTGGTGCGTGCATAAGTCGGACGTTTATATCCACCTGATCCAAATACATTTAAACTCAGTTTTTCACAATTCCTGACATTTAATCCCAGTAAAAATTCCATGTCTTAGGTGACTTAGGATCACCACTTTATTTTAAGAATGTGAAATGTCAGAATAATAGTAGAGAGGGTGATTTATTTCAGCTTTGATTTCTTTCATCACATTCCCAGTGGGTCAGAAATTCACACACACTCAATTAGTATTTGGTAGCATTGCATTAATTTGTTTAACTTGGGTCAAAGGTTTTGGGTAGCCTTCCACAAGCTTCCCACAATAAGTGGCTGAATTTTGGCCCTTCCTCCTGACAGGGCTGGTGTAACTGAGTCAGGTTTGTAGGCCTCCTAGCACGCACACGCTTTTTCAATTCTGCTCACAAATTTTCAAAAGCATTGATGTCAGGGCTTTGTGACGGCTACTCCAATATCTGGACTTTGTTGTCTTTAAGTCATTTTGCCACAACTTTGGAAGTATGCTTGTGGTCATTGTCCATTTGGAAGACCCATTTGTGACCAAGCTTTAACGTTTAACTGATGTCTTGAGTTGTTGATTCAATATATGCACATAATTTTCCATCCTCATGCTGCCATCTATTTTGTGAAGTGCACCAGTCCCTCCTACAGCAAAGCACCCCCACAACATGATGCTGCCACTCCCGTGCTTCACAGTTGGGATAGTGTTCTTCGGCTTGCAAGCCTCCCCCTTTTTCCTCCAAACTTAACAATGGTCATTATGGCCGAACAGTTATATTTTTGTTTCATCAGACCAGAGGACATTTCTCCAAAAAGTATGATATTTGTCCCCATGTGCAGTTGCAAACCGTAGTCTGGCTTTTTTATGGCGGGTTTGGAGCAGTGGCTTCTACCTTGCTGAGCGGTTATGTTGATATAGGACTCGTTTTACTGTGGATATAGATACTTTTGTACCTGTTTCCTCCAGCATCTTCACAAGGTCCTTTGCTGTTGTTCTGGGATTGATTTGCACTTTTTGCACCAAAGTACGTTCATCTCTAGGAGACAGAACGCGTCTCCTTCCTATGCGATATGACGGCTGCGTGGTTCCATGGTGTTTATACTTGCGTACTATTGTTTGTACAGATGAACGTGGTACCTTCAGGCGTTTGGAAATTGCCAAATTCCCAAGGATGAACCAGACTTGTAGAGGTCTACAATTCTTTTTCTGAGGTCTTGGCTGATTTCTTTTGATTTTCCCATGATGTCAAGCAAAGAGGCACTGAGTTTGAAGGTAGGCCTTGAAATTCATCCACAGGTACTCCTCCACTTGACTCAAATGATGTCAATTAGCCTATCAGAAGCTTCTAAAGCCATGACATCTCTTTTCTGGAATTTTCCAAGCTGTTTAAAGGCACAGTCAACTTAGTGTATGTAATCTTCTGATCAAGTGGAATTGTGATACAGTCAATTATGAGTGAAATAATCTGTCTGTAAACAATTGTTGGAAAAAGTACATCTGTCATGCACAAAGTAGATGTCCTACCCGACTTGCCAAAACAAATAAAATAAAATCAAATGGTATTTGTCACATACACATGGTTAGCAGATGTTAATGTGAGTGTAGCGAAATGCCTGTTGTTTGTTAGTCTGTAGTTAGTTTGTTAACAAGAAATTTGTGGAATGGTTGAAAAACGAGTTTTAATGACTCCAACCTAAGAGTATGTAAACATCCGAACACAACTGTATGTATTCACCCCCTTTGCTATGAAGCCACTAAATACAATCTGGGTCAAAAAATTACCTTCAGAAGTCACAAAATTAGTTAAATAAAGTCCCTCTGTGTGCAATCTAAATGTCACATGATCTGTCACATGATCTCAGTATATATACACCTGTTCTGAAAGGCCCAAGAGTCTGCAACACCACTAAGCAAGGGGCACCACCAAGCAAGCAGCACCATGAAGACCAAGGAGCTCTCCACCAGGTCAGGGACAAAGTTGTGGAGAAGCACAGATCAGGGTTGGGATATAAAAAAACATCTGAAACTTTGAACATCCCACGAGCAACATTAAATGCCTTATTAAAAAATGGGAAGAATATGGCACCAGAACAAACCTGTCAAGAGAGGGCCGCCCAACAAAGCTCACAGACCAGGCAAGGAGGGCATTAAACAGAGGCAACAAAGAGACCAAAGATAACCCTGAAGGAACTGCAAAGCTCCACAGCAGAGATTGGAGTACCTGTCCATAGGACCACTTTAAGCCGCACGCTCCACAGAGCTGGGTTTACAGAAGAGTGGCCAGAAAAAAAACATTGCTTAAAGAAATAAATAAGCAAACGCATTTGGTGTTCGCCAAAAGCCATGTGGGAGACTCCCCAAACATATGAAAAAAGGTACTCTGGTCAGATGAGACTAAAATTTAGCTTTTTGGCCATCAAGGAAAACTCTGTCTGGCGCAAACCCAACACCTCTCATCACTCTGAGAACACCCATCCCCACAGTGAAATTATGGTGGTGACAGCATCATGTTGTGGGGATGTTTTTCATCAGCAGGGACTGAGAAACTGGTCAGAATGGAAGGAATGATGGATGGTGCTAAATACAGGAATATTCTTGAGGGAAACCTGTTTCAGTCTTCCAGAGATTTGAAACTGGGATGGGGATTCACCTTCTAGCAGGACAATGACCCTAAGCATACTGCTAAAGCAACACTCAAGTGGTTTAAGGAGAAACATTTAAATGTCTTGGAATGGCCTAGTCAAAGCCCAGACCTCAATCCAATTGAGAATCTGTGGGGTGACTTAAAGATTGCTGTACACCAGCGGAACCCATCCAACTTGAAGGAGGTGGAGCAGTTTTGCCTTGAAGAATGGGCAAAATACCAGTGGCTAGATGTGCCAAGCTTATAGAGACATACCCCAAGAGACTTGCAGCTGTAATTGCTGCAAAAGGTGTCTCTACAAAGTATTGACTTTAGTGGCGGTGAGTTGTTATGCATGCTTAAGTTTAGTTTTTTTTGTCTTATTTCTTGTTTGTTTCACAATCTTCAAAATGGTAGGCATGTTGTGTAAATCAAATGATACAAACCCCCCCAAAACATTCATTTTAATTCCAGGTTGTAAGGCAACAAAATAAGAAAAATGCCAAGGGGGTTGAATACTTTCACAAGCCATTGTAGGTGTCACTTTGTATGGGTGGATATGTTTCTTATGCAAGTTACACATTTGGATCATAACCAAAGCATTGAAATTACAATTGGACTTGCATACCATACTTTCAGAAATCGGGACAATCACATTTGTTTTATTCTAAATAGCTTTACTTATAGAAATGCATAAAACCTGGCCATATCATGAACCTGCTAAGGTATGGGAGAAAATCAGTTTTCCCTCATATATCCCTCCACCTTAGCACTGTCATAAGCTATTTTCTGCTCTACTGCAAATCCTAATTGATCGCTCTCAATCTTAGCTTTACATTACATGGGGAGATGACATCATTTGATACCAATATTTTGTGCCGCTCTTGCAGCCTAATGTTGTTTTGCCAGCTTTACCGCAAAGCACTGTCTAGACAAAAGCATATACGTACACAGAAACACAGAGTGGATAAATGTTTAGACAGTCATTATTTTAATTTAAAATGGACTGACTTACCTCTAGGAGAGAATGCCAGTCATTGTTGAATCGCGGCAAGTGTTCTGCAATGGCCTCTTGCGCCTTGCTCTCTTTCAAGCGTAATGCTCACATGCTTCAGGGGAGTAAGTCAACTATGAAGAGACAATAGCGTAAGTTATGAAAAAAGTAGAGCTGAGGTCTTGCTGTCAATCCATTTCCACCCAGGACTGTAGCAGTGAATATGTATCCTATCCATTGACCGTTGCGTTTTTGAAGCTCAACGTGCACCTTTTGCCTCTGATGAATCATGTTTGTTCATATTCACCTGTCAATCGAAAAAAAATATTAGCAGTCATTTGAATGAAAGGGATAGTTCCTTTCAAAACAAAGAGTGTGTTGTGAAGAAAGGAACTGTGTAATGCAGACATACACATAATAGCCAGGTAGAATTTGTATTGATTTATACTCATCATGGCAAGCACTCTCTGTTATCAGAACAATTATGACACCCACATACATCAGTCACGATCATGCTTTATTGCTGCTCATTTCTTCAGGCTACAACAGCAGCATCCCAGTAGGCCCAGGCCCTGTGCCCCTAACCCTTACTCCTTTCCTGCCTCCTCCTTCTCCTCTCACAGGTTGTCCTCACTCATGCGCTTACTAAAAAACAACAGATCAGCACCTGTGATGGCAGGTGATTTATTTGACACTCTAAACCCGCCATGAAGAGAGCGCTGTAGAGAGGGAGGGACAGAGAGCCAGCAGACACACTAGCTAGCTGCAGCCCTGGAGGCCTGGAAGTCAACGCCCCCACTGTAAACCACTTACCGCTTGCTTCGTTCTGCTTCTCATGTGACTGTTTTCTTTATTTCCTCAGCTAAAAGACGGCTGAATCATTGCCATTCATCACCATGAGGTCATAAAAAGCCCGGAGGATGATATAATCATGTCTATTGAGGGGGTGTGGTTGGCTGATGTCCCCAGTGTGTGACATCACTGAACCTGGGTCCGGCCCCCAAGACCACAAGCTTTGGCCCCCCTCACAGTCAGGGCATGTTGGGCCACCATGCTGTGGACCAATGGCTGAGGATTAAAGCCTGTTTCCCCTGCGTCTGTCCATTTGATTGAGCTGATCAGACAACGCACAGTGCAGGATGTTGTCCAAGGACCTAACGAGAGTAGAATTATTGAGTAACAGGAAATGAAAAAATTCCTGCAATGCCGATCCACCACTCAAAGCAATTCTATTGCAATCTGGCCTGCCCCCTCTCTGAACTCCAGCCATGGAGGTTTCTTTCTTTCTTTTTTTTCATCCTTTAATACGGAGACTATTATGGGCTCAGAAACTACAGTACAGGCTTGATGCTCTCTCACTGGTTTCCAGTCAACAAATAGCTTTTGATGTTAGATGTGTCGTTAATAAAGCTGTATTCTTTACCTTTATAAGGATGTATTAAATACTGTGTGGCCCTGGATAAATCCAACATCCAGGCCTCATGTTACTGTTACTCATGTTACTGAAGCCTTATAATCACAATAACTACCTGTCTATAAAGAAATGGAGTTACCCTGTAACAGTCTTGAGTCGAGTAAGTTACAAAGGACACATAACCATCGGGGGGGGGGGGGGGGGGGGGGGGGGGCAGTATTCAAACCCACTGTCTGTCCCAAATCAGCTTAGTATTAAATGTGTACATGGCGCTGGGTTTGGCTGTGTTAGCAGGCCTAATATGTTGTAACAATTGGAAATCAGCTAGTGCAATGAGAGAAACAGCTAGATTACCTAAAAGCCTGGCCTAATGGTCCTGTTTAGGTCATTGTAAGGGCCATGGCACTGTAAGTACCTTGTGTAACAGGACCTTTCCTACAGCGGCAGATTAGTACCTGTGAAGTCAAGCAGAACTATTACCTTGGTGTTGGGATGTCAACCAACACCACATGAACAGCCTTACCAGTCCAGAGTTCAAAACATGAATAGTAACGCATTTATACAGTTGATTACCAACCAATTTGATTTAAAAGTGAAAACAACACAGCCCAAAGAGAGGAAGGCACAGTGTCTGTAAAATCTGTGGTGATTATCACAAATAACTTACCTGAATAAGTGAGTTAAGCAAACATCGATATGTGAAAGGAAGTCTGTTTCTGTCAAACTGTAACCACGTGAAGATGAAAAGTGAAGAAAGGTATCAAACTGTGACCGCAGAGCCGCCAACCCACCAGAACCTTTATGACTCAGTAACACAGACTCACACCCGTGCTAAACGAGCGTGTAAAATATTAGCGAAGTGAGGAAAAATTACAGGTGCATTACTTTAATATTTCAACCGCATGTGGGAATGTTTAACATGGCACCGCTAATGTGGCCCCACATGGCTGTTCTCGTTAACAGGACGGCTGGAGCAGGAGCTAGAGGGCACTGGGTGGCGGAGAACATTTGTGCCCATTAGTCAAATACCATTCGGGGGTTTGTTAAAACTTCAACACGGCTTGGAGCCATGTTTTGTGTTTTGTGAAACACTTCCTGTTCTATATGAGCTTCATTGCATCACGGCTCTATGGGCTGCACAAGTAATGATACAGGACTTGAAAACACATCTAGTCATGGACACTATTGCACTGTATCAGACGTATTAAATACTAACTGAACACCAGTTCTGTTACTGGGGTCCATTCACTTATACTGTATGGTTATAAAATCAACCAAACATGACCATTTCTGCATACTCAAATATACCCAAATCTGTCTCTCAGACAGAGAAAATGTGAACAGGTGGTTCTTTCAATGATTCCCGATTCATTACATTCCTCAAATACTTCAATTTGATCAAAAATAACAACCATTATCCCCTACGCTCACATATCAAACACTTAGACAGTGTCCAAAGAAGTGATTTGTGATACCACTGATGAACTACCCTTCACCTGCTGTGATGGACTCGAAATATGTAGCTAATCAAATCAAATCCAATGTCATTTGTCACATGCGCCAAATACAACAGGTGTAGTAGACCTTACAGTGAAATGCTTACTTACAAGCCCTTAACCAACAGTGTAGTTTTAAGAAAAACAAGTGTTAAGTAAAAAAATAGATAAGTAAAACATTTCAATTAAAATAACAAATAGTTGAAGAGCAGCAGTAAAATAACGGTAGCGAGGCTATATGCAGGAGTACCGGTACTGAGTCAATGTGTGGGGGTACAGGTTAGTCGAGGTAATCGAGGTAATATGTACATGTAGGTAGAGTTCATGTGACTATGCATAGATAATAACCAGAGAGTAGTAGCAGTGTAAAAGAGGGGGACGACGACAATGCCAACAGTGTGGGTAGCCATTTGATTAGCTGTTCAGAAGTATTATGACTTGAGGGAGAAGCTGTTAAGAAGCCTTTTGGACATAGACTTGGTGCTCCGGTACTGCTTGCCGTGCGATGGCAGAGAGAACAGTCTATGACTAGGGTGGCTGGAGTCTTTGACAATTTTTAGGGCCTTGCTCTGACACAACCTGGTATAGAGGTCCTGGATGGCAGGAAGCTTGGCCCCAGTGATGTACTGGGCTGTACACACTACCCTTTGTAGTGCCTTGTGGTCGGAGGCCGAGCAGTTGCCATACCAGGCAGTCATGCAACCAGTCAGGATGCTCTCGATGGTGCGGCTGTATAACCTTTTGAGGATCTGAGGACCCATACCAAATCTTTTCAGTCTCCAGAGGGGGAATAGGCTTTGTCGTTCCCTCTTCACGACTGTTTTGTTGTGTTTAGACCATGTTAGTTTGTTGGTGATGTGGACACCAAGGAACTTGGAGCTCTCAACCTGCTCCACTACAACCCCGTCGATGAGAATGGGGGTGTGCTCGGTCCTCCTTTTCCTGTAATCCACAATCATCTACTTTGTCTTGATCACGTTGAGGGAGAGGTTATCCTGGCACCACACGGCCAGGTCTCTGACCTACCCAGGTCCCTGACCTATAGGCTGTCTTATGGTTGTCGGTGATCAGGCCTACCACTGTTGTGTTGTCGGCAAACTTAATGATGGTGTTGGAGTCGTAGCCTGGCCGTGCAGTCATGAGTGAACAGGGAGTATAGGAGGGGACTGAGCATGCACCCCTGAGGGACCCCCGTGGTGAGGATCAGTGTGCAGATGTGTTGTTACCTACCCTCACCACCTGGGGGGCAGCCCATCAGGAAGTCTAGGATCCAGTTGTAGAGGGAGGTGTTTCGTCCCAGGGTCCTTATCTTGGTGATGAGCTTTGAGGGCACTATGGTGTTGAACGCTGACCTGTAGTCAATGAATAGCAAAAAAGTGATCTGGTCACATCCATATGGACCATCGAAAAAAGTGATCTACTCGTCCAAAGATGTGATCTGGGACGCCCCTGTGGATTGTCCAAGAAAATGATCTGATCATCAACAACAACAAAAAGATAATGGCCAGCCCTATGAATCTTCCCAAAAATTTGGTCTGGGACGCACACCC
The DNA here is from genome assembly GCF_057628025.1 of Oncorhynchus mykiss. Classification (NCBI taxonomy): domain Eukaryota; kingdom Metazoa; phylum Chordata; class Actinopteri; order Salmoniformes; family Salmonidae; genus Oncorhynchus; species Oncorhynchus mykiss. The sequence goes on from NC_143044.1 coordinate 3,522,704, forward strand.
CGATGATCCAAAAACTTAAACAGAATGTCCAATAAAGTTATCTGGAAGAGAGTCACCTGTGGTTCAAGTAAGTTAACCTGTGGTTGGAGGAAGTGATCCGGGGTACTCCACCACTCCAACTAGTGATGCAATGCTATGCTTGAAGGGGATCATCCATGGGTTTGTAACTTTATCTAGAGCCTTGGACATTTGCTCCGGATAAATAACTACATTATCTTCGCCATTTAAAACATCCCCAAAAAATGCTAACTTGAACCATTTTGGGGTTCTTACCGAAACTAAACCCAAAAGCTAATGTTATCATTTTGACAAGCCAAGTGAGTGAAAAAAAAGTTATAATTTAATGATTCTGACAGTGTTCATATCAGACGTCTGAGATAAGTAGAAAAGCCATCACACATTGTACAGTATACTCACACAGAAAGAACTGCAGTCACTTTCTTCTCAAATATAACACAGAGGTAACTGATGTCCAATCATTTGTCTCTGTCACTAACGTAGGGAGTTGAGTGGAATGTGTTTTTCTTTTGTGTGTAAACCTGCCAATTCCGAGGCTCTTTCATTCCCCCTCTTCATGCACATGAGGGACGGTTCAAAGGGTGACTCTCTGACATGGCGTGTGATCACTCCTCCGTCCTTTATCTGCCTCCCCACATTAGCACGTAAATGAGGCTGCACTTGGAGTTTCTACGAGCTGCGGCGTGCTCTGTGTGAACAGGAGTTGCAACGTTATCATTATTGGACAGATTTCTGACATTCTAACACTTCAGTCTCATTAACATTCAAAATGGCTGCGTATTGGACACTGTTAATGTTCTGAGGATTTTTGAATGCTTTCAGGGGTTTTCATCTACAAAACCAACCCGAGTATCCAAAGTTATGCGCCTCAGTTTATAGTATTATAATGAGTTTTCATCAGTGTGCTGCTCTCTGTAAGAGTATAATTACTGCAATCATTTACCAATAATACTCAGCAAAAAAATAAGTCAGTGTTCTTTGCAGAACTCCTGAGATTCTGACATGAATTAGTATTTTAGGCTGTAATATAGCTAATGAACAGCATTGTGACATTTCTAATGGGTCTGGATGTCCGTGATGACGTGTCTGCTGCAGTAGTGTGTGTACCTAGGCCTGCGGTGGGGCGACTGTGAGGTCCTGAAACGCCATTGTGATTCAAGCGGAGCTTTATCACATGGGATAGAACTGGCAGCCTCTTAAAATGTATTATATGCACTCTCCTTCCTTCTTTCTGACAGGAGTCCTTGGGATGAAAGTGGAAAGCACTGGAAAAAGAGACATTGTTTCCATGGAGAAGTCTTTGTTTCTATTCTCTCCATCCCAAGTCTCTCCAGGAATCCTCATTTCCACCATTCACCCATCCGCAGATAAAAGATGGCTGAAGGAGGGTATTTTCTCAATGGGGACAGCTTGTAACCAGTCTGCAGAAGGGAAGTGGCACAAAGCTCAAGACTGAGAGAAGGTTGGAACACAGCTTTCTGAATTCGCTCGCACTTTGTAGGGATGCTGGCTATAGAAGAATTTTCAAGCGGTCTAATCAGACAGTGAGCTGCAGACAGGTGCCTAGGCTGAGGCCTGATAAAGGCACAAAATACAATCTAAATTGTTGCATTCATATGAAAACTGAGGGGATAATGATACCACAATGTTTATGAGTCCATTTCAATCCAGGACCCCCCTTTTATCCCTGCGTTGGTTTGTTCAGGGCTCTAATAATTAAGCCTGTGTTCTTTTGGGGGGTGGCGCTTGGTGATGTCCAGGTTTAGAGAATGCCAGATTTGGCAGCTGGCGTTCCTAAAGCGGGTGCTTGGCATTAAGACAAGGGAGGGGAGAGTTCATGCCAGTCCCTGGGGAGTGGGAGGTGTTAACTTCTAATGGCTTTCTCCACCACAGCCCTGACATCTGCAGGACTCCCAGAAAAGAGAGCGAGATGTTTTTTGAAAAATTAATGGAGCTGAATGCATCTCACAGTGAGGAGAGGGCTGGATTAATCAGCACATTAAGGGCTAGCTCCGGATTGGAAATAATTATGGGAGCTGACAAGGTGCTGAGGTGCCAGAGCGAGCTCCTTTCAGGAATGCATTTTAAAAAGCAGTTTAAAAAGCCTTCAGATGTTGGCATTATCTTGCGTGACCAAATTAGGGGCAAATGAGAAAAGTTTATCTGGCATTTTGGAGTATTGAAAGAGCTTAGGCTTTATAAATTATACTGTGTGTGTGTGTGTGTGTGTGTGTGTGTGTGTGTGTATGAGTGTGTGCGTTGCCAGTGTGTGTGTGTATGTATGTGCAAAGTGGGGGAGGGGATGTCAGCAAAGAGAATTGTGGGTAAATCCTATTTTTCTGAAGGGAAAAAAAACAGCTTTCGGTAGATTAAAAGTGGGTGGTTTGTTTTTCTCTGAGGGACGGAATAAAACTTAAAAGAGAATTAATTCAAATGGGTGCTTGAAACTATCATACTATTTGTGCAAATGAAAAGTGGATGTCTTAACACCCAAGAAAGAGCCAGACGGTAAACTGATTATAGTTGACCACCCATGAAAAGCATGAAGAGGGGAAAAATAAATGATTTAATAAGCAGCATGTTTTGCTCCCTTTCAGGATTAATCTCCTATAATTTTTCCAGGAACGTGATTGGTCATGCGTTCTGCTTATCACTGACATTCCTTCACATTTGAAACATAATTTGTGTGATGATAGCCGTTTCCATCAGAACAGAATCAAGGTGATGTGCACCATGTCACTGATAAGACCTAGAGTTCTGTCAAACTGCGAGGTATTGGAAATATTTATATAATATTGAATCACATCGCTTAGATTCATTTCTTTGTCACAGTGGTGAGCATTAGTTGAGAAACAGAGCTGTAACAATATATCTTATTCCTCCTGGTCCCCTCTATCATCAGAGACATGTGATACTGAGGCCCTCTATGTTTTTGCAAAATACAACAAATTGTATATCCACATTGTGCCGACACTCAATGTTTCTCAGTGTTGTGGTGTGCATTAATCAGAATATCAGTAAATGATGATATCGTTTTAATTGTATGAGACCTAAACAGACATAAGTGGTGCACAAACAACATAAAACAGCAGATTCTTACTAGATTGTGACGTGACATTTATTGTTTGTTACAAATCAGTTTCCCTCAAACTGCTATGAGACAATGTATTTCCATTACTCATAGAGACATAAACACTTTTTATTATCAACAAAGCTATGAGCGGTCAATGGTCCATTTTGAATGAACTGAAGAAATACAGCATGCCCTGCGTGCAATCAGAATATGCCTATATTGATTACAGCTCTGTTTACGTATTTATGGCAATGTGAAAACAATAGCTTTGAAGAGGTCCAGAGATGGACATCAAAAGAGAAATGCTTGGTGTGAAATGCCAAACATTTGGCTGGACGTTTTGATCTTTAAAGGCCCTGATCAGATATGTAACCTTGGATAGCGATCTCCATCGTGGCTATTGTTCTCTTCTAACACAACTGCTCGCCGGGTAATGTCAACATGGCCCAATGACCAATTGGAGAGGTTCAAAAAACAAACAGCAAACCGCTTTAGCCTACAGTCTAAGCCACACAGCAACTGTGTAACAGTACAAGAGTCATGATTCAATATTGTTAAGACAACTTTGTCATAAATAATTGCAGAAAAGGGGCTTGGAGTATCCTCTAAAACCGCACGTTATTGTTCAAAGAGTAATTCTTCTTTCTCTTACCAATGCCGATGTAATAATTCACAATAGCTTGATTTACCGATCTAATCACATTTCTGAAATACCCAATCTGAGGGATACAAATTTGATTGAACTACTTCTACTGTTGTTGTATTAGAAAAGGTAATACTGGAAAGGTTCCTCAATTGAACAAAAAATAAATGGGTATGAAATGAACTTAATTGCCTTGAAATGAGACTCCTATTATATGGTTTGGATTCTAGAAACTGACAATAAGTTATAGGCCAGTGCTCGCAAAATGTTGAAATATTCAACATTGGAAAATATAATTGATTTAGGGACATATAGATTGTAGATAAGAATGAGTTCATATGAGTGAAATTATATTCCTCCATTTAAAATGCATAACAAGACAGAATAGAACTGAACGAATAATAGCCTACTCCGTGGAATGGAAGTACGTTAGGCCTACTCGTGTGTGTGAGGGACAGAGTGTCTGCATGTATGTCTTTCTCCGCTCATAGCCTGTGGGTGTAATACTTAAGCTTTCACATTTGCAAAATGCGACAGGATATTTACCACATGTAAATGCTTACATTTACTTGGAATTCTAATTTCCCCTAATCTATGTGTGCATAATTGTATTTCTCAGACCTCACCTTAGCCACACTGCTCGAGGGTCTTGGCTGGATCAGCGCTATACTCTACATTACAGACGCTAAACTGGACTGATTCTGATTATTTTGTTGCAGTACAGTACTCATCATAGAGTAGCGGTTACAAATAAATCAAACACGTAAAGTGTTGTGAAGAAAAGTGTTGCGAAACGTCGTTGACTCATGAAACACTTAATCATTTATCTAACTTTTTCCTTCATCAAACAACACAATTTGTCTTTGAACCCACTTCACAAAGGGGGAGTTACAAAAGACATCCATGGCTGCTCATTAAGGCCTGACCAACCTACTATTTTGGCTCTCCAGGCCTGGGGGACACTGAGTCAGGGTTTGGTGTTTGAACACACCTCTACCTCCTCTGTAAAGATGGCTGATCAGATGAGAGGAAACAAAGGTTGTTATTTATAGACCCCTTTAGATATGCTTCTAAGTCCAACCACATCCACCTCCAAACACGCACCAAACACGCGCCTCCACCTCCAAACACACACACACACAGTCAGTCACACACGTACGCGCGCGCACACACACACACAGTCAGTCAGTCAGTAGATTGGTTACTATTTCTGTGTAACTAGTTTTACAAAGAAGAGAGCACGCGGAGAGCAGTTCTACTGCACCCAGGGTCATGATCATTGCGATGACAACATCGGAACAGAAGAGAACAAATGGATCCAATTTACTATACTCAACACCTGGTGTGTTAGTCGCTAGGCTTTTAATGAACTCTAAAGCTATAGCAGTCATCCCTATTATCTGGTGATTTCTCACGAGAAATTACCATTCGTCCCCTTATTACACATGCTTACTCATTAGGTGACGGTAGCAAGGGGAGTATTAGGCAGGGAAGAAAGAGCAATCTCTTTCTGGATTCATTTTCTTTGCAAACCCACACAACTTATGGTTTTTAATAGAGTCAACAAGCACTGAATGAACACTCAGTATAACTGATGCTGTGCAGTAGGCGTGCCGTGTAACAGGTCTAACTGTTCACGTAGTGAGTCTTGTAACGATACCTTTCATTTTGTGTTTGACATGAAACATGACATGAAACATGTTTTTTTTTGGTTCCCAAAAGGGCAACAAAAAATATTTTCTCAGAATTGATTGGGCAATCAGTGTAGGCTACTCCAAATTATTGCAAGATAATTACTAAGTACAGGGTCTTTTTTAGCACTGAGGTCAGAGGCCACAGACTGGCACCTCTCTGCTGGCCTCTGTCGTGCAGCACAGTAGCTGGCATGGGCGGTTAGGGGTGTGGATGATAGGAGGGTGGTGAGGCCATTAACCAATCACAGTCTAATGAGGGGGAGCTGAGATAAAGGCCAGCTCCTGGTCTTTTTAATGAGGTAACTGAGGTAACCGGAGGCTCAGTGACACAGGCCGCGATGGCGACTCACAGCCGCTTAATGACACCCCTAATCCCTGCAGAGACGGCGCCACACACAATTGGCTTCCCCTCCATGTGGCGAAATATCCCAGCAACACCTTCTTGATCGCACCCTGTGACGCCAGTTAGCAGTCCGATGGCATTGGAAAATAGGACCTAATACACTTTTGAAAAAATACATGTGTGGATCAAGTAACGAGATATTTCTGAGGAGTGTTCTTGGGGTATTAATGCGGTCAGTTTAAAGAGCTGACCACAATCAGACACTTCCAGATCATTCTTGTTACCGTTATCCTTCTTCACAACGTTTAGAGCTGAGAACTGACTTGTTGTGACAGGAAGTGTAAAGACGTCTCGCCATCACCGACAGCCACCTAGTCTGGTGTGTCATCAGTGCTTCACATGATTACTGAATCTTATGAACAGACGATGTTACGGCAATGATCACAAAATGAAGGACAGGCCATGGCAGTCAATATTATGTTAGAGAGTAAGGTTTCAGTGCATGTGGATCCACGGAACTCCAGGTGATGAAGATGCTGAGCTTTCGTGGTAGTAATGCATTTACATATTCATCCAAAAGGTAGTATTTAGTGTTATTCAAAATAGAACTATCCTTTATTCATTTTAATATACAAGCTTAATTAGCTTCAACCCAATGCTAAGCTGGTCTGTATAATGAGTAACTTGAAATAGGCTAGCTATTTGCAAACATTGTTCAATTTCACATTTTATTCAAAGCTAATGCTTTACAAAACAGATGACTGATTATTTTTGCATATTCATGAGTGCCTTGCAAAAGTATTCATCCCCCTTTGGCGTTTTTCCTATTTTGCTGAATTACAACCTGTAATTTAAATGGATTTTTATTTAGATTTCATGGAACGGACAAAATAGTCCAAATTGGTGAAGTGAAATTTTAAAAATAACTTATTTAAAATAAAAAAGCAAAAGTGGTGCGTGCATGTATTCATCCACTTTGCTATGAAGCCCCTACATAAGATCTGGTGCAACCAATTACCTTCAGAAGTCACACAATTAGTTAAATAAAGTATGCAATGTAAATGTCACATGATCTCAGTATATAGACACCTGTTCTGAAAGGCCCCAGAGTCTGCAATACCACTAAGCAAGGGGCACCACCAAGCAAGCGGAACCATGAAGACCAAGGAGCTCTCCAAAAAGGTCAGGGACAAAGTTGTGGAGAAGTACAGATCAGGGTTGGTTTATAAAAAAAAATCTGAAACTTTGAACATCCCAAGGAGCACCACTAAATCCATTATTACATTTTTTTGAAGAATATGGCACTACAACAAACCTGCCAAGACAGGACCACCCATCAAAACTCACGGACCAGGCAAGGAGGGAATTAATCAGAGAGGCAACAAAGAGACCAAAGATAACCCTGAAGGAGCTGCAAAGCGTCACAGCGAAGATTGAAGTATCTGTCCTTAGGACCACTTTAAGCCGTACACTCCACAGAGCTGGGCTTTACAGAAGAGTGGCCAGAAAAAAGCCATTGCTTGAAGAAGAAAAATAAGCAAACATGTTTGGTGTTCGCCAAAAGGCATGTGGGAGACTCCCCAAACATATGGAAGAAGGTACTCTGGTCAGATGAGACTAAAATTGAGTTTTTTAGCCATCTAGGAAAATGCTATGTCTGGTGCAAACCCAACACCTCTCATCACCCCGAGAACACCATCCCCACAGTGAAGCACGGTGGTGGCAGCATCATGCTGTGGGGATGTTTTTCATTGGTAGGGACTGGGAAACTGGTCAGAATTGAAGGAATGATGGATGGCACTAAATAGAGGGAAATTCTTGAGGGAAACCTGTTTCAGTCTTCCAGAGATTTGAAACTGGGATGGAGGTTCACCTTCCAGCAGGACAATGACCCTAAGCATACTGCTAAAGCAACACTCAAGTGGTTTAAGGTGAAACATTTAAATGTCTTGGAATGGCCTAGTCAAAGCCCAGACCTCAATCCAATTGAGAATCTGTGGTATGACTTAAAGATTGGTGTACACCAGCAGAACCCATCCAACTTGATGGAGCTGGAGAAGCTTTGCCTTGAAGAATGGGAAACAAATCCCGATGGCTAGATGTGCCAAGCTTAAGGAGACATACCCAAAGAGACGTGCAGCTGTAATTGCTGCAAAAGGTGGCTGTACAAAGTATTTACTTTGTGGGGTGAATAGTCATGCACGCTCAAGTCTTATTTCTTGTTTGTTTCACAATAAAAATATATTTAGCATCTTCAAAGTGGTAGGCATGTTGTGTAAATCAAATGATATAATCAAATGATACAAACACCACAATAATCTATTTTAATTCCAGGTTGTAAGGCAACAAAATAGTAAAAATGCCAAGGGGGGTGAATACTTTCACAAGCCACTGTATATGACATGACAGTTGTTGCCAAGTGGATTCTGTCTTCTATTCCTTTTCACATACCTGTATATCCTACAAATGCCTCAAATCCCATCTAACAATGCCAACATACATGTGTTTTAGTGAAATCATCAAAGACAATGATTCCCAAACTCATTTTTTGTTTAAATATGGTGGATGCAATTATCTTGTTCATATTTAAAGAGTCCCTTATTAGAGCGAGTGGGAGAACTTGGATGGCTTGAATTCTTGATCCTCTCCCCAGACTCAAACTCAATGGACTTGCTGTCCAGGAGAACAGCAGAACATATGGAAAAGGATTTGCAAGTATAAATTCAAAAGCATGAGACTCCAAAACCGCACCCCACAAAAACATTCCATTCTTGAGATTGGTGGTTTGAAGTAGAGAGTACTTGTCGCATCTCATTCAGCAACGACAGATTCTGAGAAGGTATGAATTTAGCAGGGAATCTCAAAACAAATACATTGCCTTATAGTGAGACACCTCAATGTGCTGTGTTGAAATTAACATAGTTCAGCTGAGATCTATAGACCTACACAAGGAGGACTACAGTCAGCTTGCCTGTTGTCTGGAAAATATACATATTTTCCTTGTCTGGATAATAATGTATTCTCTCCCAGAGCATTTCCATACTTAGTTAAGTAACTACTTTAGTCTCAGCAAGACATCAGGGCTATGTTCCTGCATATGCTCTTGTTTAGAAGTTGCTTCCTATTCCTGGCTCCCGAGTGGTGCAGAGGTCTAAGGCACTGCATCTCAGTGCAAGAGGCATCACTACAGTCCCTGGTTTGAATCCAGGCTGTATCACATCCGGCCGTGATTGACCTATGGGTAGGCCGTCATTCTAAATAAGAATTTGTTCTTAACTGACTTGCCTAGTTAAATATAAAATATTTGAGATTCCACCCTGTTCTACAGAAAGTCTGTTTTATGTTTGTGGTCAAGACTGATTCCAAAGATAGCACATGATTGAGAACAGACATACAGTATAATAATAATACAAATGTATTCAACTTGTATAGTGCTATTCATTGCATAAAGAATCTCAAAGCAATTTAAAGCAAAACAAAAAAGACAAGCAATTTAGAAACCAACAACTACATCATTCATGAGATGGAAGGTCATGTGGAAGGCTGGGAAAGTGCATGGCTTGAGTGGTCAGCGCGGGGAGGTGGTCAAATGGGGAGAGCAAGCAAAGATGGTCTCTGAAGCAAGTCCGGGGGCAGGCAGGCTGCAACCTCAACCTATATGCGGTAAACACGTATTTCCATATTATGTGATTTATTTTGTTTCTGTGTGCTCGTACAAGTGTTATCTTCAAGGTTCCAAGACATATCAACAAACTGCTTCCACACTATACAGACAAATGCCTCTTTCTCTCTCCCATCTCTCTCTCTCTCTCTCTCTCTCTCTCTCTCTCTCTCTCTTTCTCTCTCTCCCTCTCATTTCTTCTTTCTCACCATCCCTCACTCCGAGCCCCTGATCCAGATGTGCTGTGCTCCCGGCGAAGTCTGAGGTGCCAGCTGAGGCAAGAGCGTTACCCTGGCGAGGAGAGACAAGGCGAGATGAAAGAGACACAGGGAGACAGTGGACGGATCCTTTTCTCCCTAACGTCTTTATTGGGAATCCACACTAGGAGCTCATCATGACACTAGGAGCTCCAGCCCATTGAGGCAGTCGCTCCAGGAAGCTGACCCCAAAATGCGTTATTACCCTGTTTAATATCAGCGATTGCTCACTTACAGTTTCATTACTGACATATTCCACATGTCCGTCCCTCTATTAAAGGTTTGTGGAAACCACAGTGAACATCCCTCTAAGCTCATACAGTTTATTCAGGTAAATGACTCTTTATGATATCAGTGGTAAAGTGAGATGGAGTTGTGTGTATTCATTGCAGGGAAACATGTACAGTGCATTTGGAAAGTATTCAGACCTCTTGATTTTTTCCACATTTTGTTACGTTACAGACTTACTCTACATTGTTTTTTTCCCCTTATCAATCTAGACACAATACCCCATAACCCCATGGCTTCTGTCTGGCCACTCTACCCCACAATACCCCAGCTCTGGCTGGGCCACTCAAGGACATTCAGAGACTTGTCCCGAAGCCACTCCTGCATTGTCTTGGCTGTGTGCTTAGGGTCCTTGTCCCGTTGGAAGGTGAACTTTCGCCCCCCAGTCTGAGATCGTGAGCGCTCTGGAACTGAATTTCATCAAGGATCTCTCTGTACTTTGCTTCATTCATCTTTCCCTTGATCCTGACTAGTCTCCCAGTCCTTGCCGCTGAAAAACATCACTACAGCACAATGCTGCCGCCACCATGCTTCACCGTATGGATGGTGCCAGGTTTCCTCCAGACGTGACGCTTGGCATTTAGGCCAATCTTGGTTTCATAATATAATGTTTACATAACCTACATTATTCATCTCATATGTATACGTATACACTGTACTCTATATCATCTACTGCATCTTTATGTAATACATGTATCACTAGCCACTTTAACTATGCCACTTTGTTTACATACTCATCTCATATGTATATACTGTACTCAATACCATCTACTGTCTCTTGCCTATGCCGCTCTGTACCAACACTCATTCATATATCTTTATGTACATATTCTTTATCCCCTTACACTTGTGTCTATAAGGTAGTAGTTTTGGAATTGTTAGCTAGATTACTTGTTGGTTATTACTGCATTGTCGGAACTAGAAGCACAAGCATTTCGCTACACTCGTATTAACATCTGCTAACCATGTGTATGTGACAAATAAAATTTGATTTGATTTAGTCTGAGGCCAATCTGGTTTCCTCAGACCAGACCAGAGAATCTTGTTTTTCATAGTTTGAGAGTCCTTTTGGTGCCTTTTGGCAAACTACAAGCGGGCTGTCATGTGCCTTTTACTGGGTAATGGCTTCTGTCTGGCCACTCTACCATAAAGGCCTGATTGATGGAGTGCTGCAGAAATGGTTGTACTTCTAGAAGGTTCTCCCATCTCCACAGAGGAACTCTGGAGCTCTGTCAGATTGACCATCGGGTTCTTGGTCACCTCCCTGATCAAAGCCCTTCTCTTCCCCAAATGCTCAGTTTGGCCAGGCGGCCAGCTCTAGGAAATGTCTTGGTGGTTCTAAACATCTATATAAGAATGATGGAGGCCACTGTATTCTTGGGGACCTTCAATGCTCAGAAATTTTTTGGTACCCTTCCTCAGATCTGTGGCTCGACACAATCCTGTCTCGGAGGTCTATGGACAATTAATTTGACCTCATGGCTTGGTTTTTGCTCTGACATGCACTTTTAAGTGTGGGACCTTATATAGACAGGTATGTGTCTTTCCAAATCATGTCCAATCAATTTAATTTACCACACATGGACTCCAATCAAGTTGTAAATCAATGATAACAGGATGCACCTGAGCTCAATTTCAAGTCTTATAGCAAAGGTTCTGAATACTTATGTAAATAATGTATTTCTGTTTTTTATTTTTTTATACATTTGTAAAAATTCTAAAAACTTGTTTTTGCTTTCTCAATATGGGGGTATAGTGTGTAGATTGATGAGGGAAACATTTTAATTTAATCCATTTTAGAACAAGGCTATAAAGTAACAAAATGTGGAAAAAGGGAAGTGGTCTGAATACTTTCAGAATGTACTGTATGTAGGAATGTTTTGTGATTCCAGGTACGAGGGGGTTTATCATTCTTGCGTTATCAGCCCACTGTAAGCCCATGATGATGGCACGGAGGAGGTTTTAGTGCAAGGAGTGAAGAAGCAGACCAGGGAGGTTAAACCTCTATGGGCGGTTCCTCATATGTCAATCCAAGAAGATTATGGGGATTTTATGCTTGTCACCAATCCGAACCAAATAGAGGTTACAGTGAATCAAATATTTAAATATTTAGACTTATGTCAATGAGGGAGAAATATGCTTTTCATTAGTTTTTGTTTAATTTTGTATGCTTTTAAAAATGTTGTTTTATAAAATGAATAAAGCTTTCAGAATTTAATTGTTTATTCAGTCTCGTTTTCATATAGTCAACATTGAAACTTGTTTTAAATGTGTGTTACAATTTGTTAAAATAGATAACCTAAAGCCGAACAAGAGCGCGAGTCCAGTGTTCACTGATTATTCTTGCACATCGTAGTTCACGAGCAGTCCCAAACATCTAAAGAATAAGCTATAGACTAGGGTTGAATGTTTTCCTGGTATTTCACAAATGTTCCATCCCGAGAATAACCCGCTATTGTTCCAGGTAACCCGCTATTTCCCACCCAAACTGGAAAGGTCAGTCTAAAGCATGTTAATATGCCTGGATTAGAGCCTTGATTGGCATGAAAAGTTAAGTCTGACGCTATCTGAGCCTGATGAGCCATACATTAAATATAATTCATTAGCCCCAACAAAGAAAAAGCCCAAATGATTGTTCCGTTATACAATAAATAGCCAATGATATACAGTATTCAGACCCCTTGACTTTTCCCACATTCTGTCACGCTTCAGCCTTATTCAAAAATTGGTTAAATAGAAAAAAAATCTCAGCAATCAACACACAATACCCAATAATGACAACGCGAAAACCGTTTTTTAGACATTTTAGCAAATGTATAAAAAAAACAGAAATAACTTATTTACATAAGCATTCAGACCCTTTGCTATGAAACTCAAAATTGAGCTCAGGTGCATCCTGTTTCCATTGATCATCCTTGAGATGTTTCTACAACTTGGTTGTTGTCCACTTGTGGTAAATTCAATTGATTGGACATGATTTGGAAAGGCACACACCTGTCTATATAAGGTCCCAAAGTTGACAGCACATGTCAGAGCAAAAACCAAGCCCTGGGGTTGAAGAAATTGTCCTTAAAGCTTCGAGACAGGATTGTGTCAAGGCACAGATCTGGGGAAGGGTACCAAAAAATGTCTGAGCAAACGGGGTAGAAAGGCCATGGTCAGGGAGGTGACCAAGAACCTGATGGTCACTCTGACATAACTCTAGAGTTCCTCTGTGGAGATGGGAGAACCTTCCAGAAGGAAGGACAACCAACTATGCAGCACTCTACCAATCAGGCCTTTATGGAAGAGTGGCCAGACAGAAGCCACTCCTCAGTAAAAGGCACATTACAGCCCGCTTTGAGTTTGCCAAAAGGCACCTAAAGTACTCTCAGACCATGAGAAACAAGATTCTCTGGTCTGATGAAACCAAGATTGAAGTATTTGGCCTGAATGCCTCCTCATCTCTGGAGGAAACCTGGCACCATCCCTACGGTGAAGCATGGTGAAGCATGGTCTTCATGCTGTGGGGTTATTTTCAATAGCAGGGACTGGGAGACTAGTCAGGATCGAGGCAAAATTTAACAGAGCAAAGTACAGAGAGAACCAGAGATCCTGCTCCAGAGCGCTCCGGAGCTCAGACTGGGGTGAAGGTTCACCTTCCAACAGGACAAGGACCCTAATCACACACCCAAGTCAACGCAGAAGAGTTTTTCGGGACAAATGTCTGAATATCCTTGAGTGGCCTAGCCAGAACCTGGACTTGAACCCGATCGAACATCTCTGGAAAGACCTGAAAATAGCTGTTTAGCAACGCTCCCCATCCAACCTGACAGAGCTTGAGAGGGTCTGCAGAGAAGAATGGGAGAAACTCCCCAAATACAAGTGTGCCAAGCTTGTAGCGTCATACCGAAGAAGACTTGACCCTGTAATCGCTGACTCTCTTTTCTGTATACATCAATGATGTTGCTCTTGCTGCTGGTGATTCTCTGATCCACCTCTACGCAGACGACACCATTCTGTATTCTTCTGGCCCCTCCTTGGACACTGTGTTAACTAACCTCCAGACGAGCTTCAATCCCATACAACTCTCCTTCCGTGGCCTCCAACTGCTCTTAAACGTAAGTAAAACTAAATGCATGCTTTTGAATCGATCGCTGCCCGCACCTGCTCGCCAGTCCAGCATCACTACTCTGGATGGCTCTGACTTAGAATACGTGGACAACTACAAATACCTGGGTGTCTGGTTAGACTGTAAACTCTCCTTCCAGACTCACATTAAGCATCTCCAATCCAAAATTAAATCTAGAATCGGCTTCCTATATCGCAACAAAGCATCCTTCACTCATGCTGCCAAACATACCCTCGTAAAACTGACCATCCTACCGATCTTCGACTTCGGTGATGTCATCTATAAAATAGCCTCCAACACTCTACTCAACAAACTGGATGCAGTCTATCACAGTGCCATCCGTTTTGTCAACAAAGCCCCATACTGTACCCACCATTGCGACCTGTACGCTCTCGTTGGTTGGCCCTCGCTTCATACTCGTCGCCAAACCCACTGGCTACAGGATATCTACAAGTCTCTGCTAGGTAAAGCCCCGCCTTATCTCAGCTCACTGATCACCATAGCAGCACCCACTCGTAGCACGCGCTCCAGCAGGTATATCTCACTGGTCACCCCCAAAGCCATTTCCTCCTTTGGTCGTCTTTCCTTCCAGTTCTCTGCTGCCCATGACTGGAACGAATTGCACAAAATCTCTGAAGCTGGAGACTCACATCTCCCTCACTAGCTTTAAGCACCAGCTGTCAGAGCAGTTTACAGATCACTGCACCTGTACTTAGCCTATCTGTAAACAGCCCCTCTACCTACCTCATCCCCATACTGGTATTTATTTATTTATTTTGCTCCTTTGCACCCCAGTATCTCTACCTGCACATTCATCTTCTGCCGATCTACCATTCCAGTGTTTAATTGCTATGTTGTAATTACTTCTCCACCATGGCCTATTTATTTCCTTAACTTACCTTATTTGCACTCACTGTATATAGACTTTTTGTTTTCTTTTGTTCAACTGTATTATTGACTGTATGTTTTGTTTATTCCATGTGTAACTCTGTGTTGTTGTATGAGTCGAATTGCTACGCTTTATCTTGGCCAGGTTGCAGTTGCAAATAAGTACTTGTTCTCAACTAGCCTACCTGGTTAATTAAAGGTGAAATAAATAAAAAAAATACAAAATTAAAAAAAAAGGTAAAGTAAAACATCTGAATACTTATGTAAATATGATATTTCAATTTTTTTATATGAATAAATAAATAACATTTCTAAAAAACTATTTTTTTTCTTTGTCATTATGGGGTATTGTGTGTAGATTGTTGAGTAAAAAAATTAATGTAATTTTAGAATAAGACTGTAACGTAACAAAATGTGGGAAAAGTCAAGTGGTTCGAATACTTTCCGAAGGCACTGTACGCTACTGCACATTACACACCACAGAAAAACCTAAAAGTCCATAAAAGGAGCTATGTTAAAAAATAAGGTGACCCCCGAAAGCAAGATGGAGATGTGTAAATTAGACGTACATTCAGTCCTAATATTATGGTTGCATATGCGGCAGCAAATGTAGGGACCCCAATGGAAACAAGTCCCTGACGTTATTGTGCAATACCAGTCACTTATTTAATTATTTGTGTATGTACTGACAAATAAAATCCATCCAAACTGTGCAGAGGCAATTTGATGAATGGAAAGAGTCTGTTAAAAAACACCAAAAAGTTTAATGACGTTCAGAGATTGTCAACCCAAGCCTTCGATACTGGGTAAGCCTACAAGTTTGGGAGGTAGGGATGTGTTTTCGGTTTGTCGAGATTGATTATGTCTATTTATTATGGTGTTAAAAACGCAAATAATGTCGGTATGTTTTGTTTATTGGTTGTGTGGTGCATTGGCACAGAAACCTGTCGGTGGAAAATTAATTGCATATATTTTATATAATTATAAATATGGCATCAAAATGTTGAAAATCTGATTTCAACATTTGAAACAGGCAGGTAGAGTGAGCTCCTCTGTGGTGGTCATCTAACTCTCAACCTTCTGGCCCGTAGCCAAGTAGATATCCATGTTTATTAACACGGGGTGGCTACAGTTATTGTCATTTGTGATTGTAAATAGTTAATTATATGAGGGGGGAGGGTGTTGCATTTATTTTACAGTACAAGGGGAGAAGAAAGAAAAATATGTTGGGGAAGGGAGGGGGCGTGCATTCCGATCTGTCCCTTTGTACCCTCCCCTTTATGTAACTTCTGTTCACAGAAGGCCACCATCTCATTTGTAGTGTGGAATTGTCCTTAGGTTTATTGCTTTTGGAAAAATATCACTGTATCCCTATCTAAAAATACTTGGAGTTAATGTACCTTGCTCTATTGTTGTGTTGCTGTTGAATTACAGCGCGTCAGTATCAATGTCATTAGATCACAAAATGGTGTGGCTAGCAGACCTAACCACTGCAACAAAAACAAGTTATTGCCTTAAGAAGGAAGCCCCCACACGCTGGCAAGGCTGCATTGTGTCACGTTCTGACCTTAGTTCCTTTGTGATGTCTTTGTTTTAGTATGGTCGGGGCGTGAGTTGGGTGGGTAGTCTATGTTCTTTTTTCTATGATTTGGTATTTCTGTGTTTGGCCTGGTATGGTTCTCAATCAGAGGCAGCTGTCAATCGTTGTCCCTGATTGAGAACCATACTTAGGCAGCGTGTTTTCACCCTTGAGTTGTGGGTGATTATTTTTCTGTTTAGTGTGTTTTGCACCCAACGGAGCGGTTTCGGTTGTGCTTTTTTTTTCTTTCTTTATTTGATAGTGTTCAGTTTAAATAAATAACATGAACACTTACCACGCTGCATCTTGGTCCTCTCCTTCCAACAGCCGTTACACATTGGGTCTTCTCATTTTTAGATATTGTTATTCTGGAATTGTCCACTGCTTGTTCTCATGGTGCCAATGAAAGAATCATATTAATGTGGTCAAATGCAGCTGGAAGTGTTTGATCTCTTGAACCTTATGTGGTCAAATGCAGTTGAAAGTGTAAGATCTCTTGAACCTTATTAATGTGGTCAAATGCAGTTGAAAAAGTAAGATCTCTTGCAGTGAGGAGTTAAATCAAAAGGTTCACTCGGGTGGGAAGGGGGGGGGGTTATTTTGGGTTTATAATGAATCTTGTTTTATGTTTTACTTGTAAATGGTGGAATCAATTAGCGTATTATTGCTTGGTAGGTGCATGTACTATAAATGTAGCTTATGTTATTGATAAGCATGTAATGATTATCATGTGTTATACAAGTGGTGGGTCTAATCCTGAATGCTGATTGGTTAAAACCACATTCCAGCCGGTGTCTATTCCAAAAGTTACCACCGGCTTAAGCTATGACGTTAAAATGCCTATTTACTCTGTTCCATCTGACTGCGCCATCCACTGTCTCATCAGACCAGCCAGGCAATTTATAAACTTGATCTCCATTAAATAAAGCATCTAGAGACATTATCTCACATTTCTTTTGAACTACCATTTAGTTTTCAACAGGGGAGATGTGTATAAACTTTGATGTCTGACTCACTGACATTTGCAACATTGTTTCAATATTCAAATTCAATCTCCAGCTTTTAGCTGTGTTGTTGGCTAGCTCCTCTGACGAGTGAGCCCATTTTCTATGCCAGGCAAAATTGCGCCTCATTAACTCATTGTTATTGATGTATCCAAATAAATGTCAGCTTAAACAAATGCAAATGCAGCTACTTTGCTGTCATTCTGGCTGCACTTTTTGATGTGACTGTAAGTTAGCCGTAGTTGGCTAGCTAGCAAGCAAAGGATAAGAATGTTGCCAGCCAGTGTGGCAATGGAACATTTAGAACAAACGACTGGGTCGCGTCCATAGATACAGAACAAAAAGACTGAACGACTAGGTCACGTCTCTGGCAACCAGCCGGCTTGGGTAGCAACCCTAGATTTGTGTCGTAACTATGTCTTGTGGAAGGATGAAATAGTATGAATAAATTTATCAAAATAACGTTTTTAATGAAAATATGTCAATCATTATTTGAAAATGTTGATAATCCGTTGTATAAAAGTGATAATGCCCTCGAGGCTGGTGTTTGGAGGATATATTGCCGGCCCTCGAATTCATCTCGGGCCTAACAACACATTGCCAATATATCCTCCAAACACCGGCTTCTCGTGCATTATCACTTAAATATGGCCGTGTGCTGACAAGGTATTTGTCCAATGCTGTTAATTCTGCCGATTGACTGAATACCGTCCGGTGGGTGCCATTTTATTTCATTTTGAGCACCTGCCCCCTGCACTACATATGATGAACCACAAGTTAAAACAAAAATAGGTTGAAGCTCTTGCTCTCTATTGCCCCCATCACTCTTGACAAATGGACCACTCATAGAGAGCCCTCATTGAGTGAGTTGTAACTTTAAGCGGCCCATCGCAGGTGAAGGTGATTTTTCTCTTCCTGCTCCACCTCAGCCGCCGATCTCTGGCCTCCATCAAAGGTGAACGTGCCGCCCCAGGTTCAGATTAACTCCACTGTCAGACCAAAGGCCTCCCCTCCTGCCCCTTTCCACCTCAACTCACACATCTCCTACAACAGGGGAAATGAAGGCTAGTTTAGCAGATCTTACAGCACGACTAAACACCGCCCCAGATCGCTGACAGATTGACAGGCTGGCTCAATCCATTGTCGCACTACTTGACTTATCTTTGCCTCTGGCCAAAAGCAGCTTCTCCAGGCCCACTCCCATACTCTCTTTCTCTCTCTCTCGCTCTCCTTCTTTCTGTCTGTCTATCTCTCTCACTCATACCAGGGGTGAAAGTAAACCAGTAAGTTCTAGTACGGTGTCCTGGCAAAATAAACAGTAGGGTTACACCGTACCGGTAAAATGTGAGCCTATGACAATCACCCAATGTCATTACACTTTCAGGTTTTTTTTTTGTTGTTGTAACAGATGTGTCTTTCTACTTTGAAAGTAGGATAAAACTTAAATACATTGACTTAACCTGACTAACAGGTTGTTGTATCAGTCTATTTCCAACCTAATCATCAGAACTATGTACATGTTGAAAATGCGTTGAAAATTCCAAGTAAAAATGTTACAAATCTTTTTAATCATAAGGGGGTTGAAATTATGTTGAATTTCGTATTTGATTAGACATACGTTATTTGACATTGTTTCAATATTGATAGTAAAATGGTATGTTTGAATCAACGTCATTGTTTAAAAGTCATGCCATTATCCTAAATAAAGAGGTATATTGCAATAAAAGGTGAAGCCACAGTCTAACGATTCCTGCATGAGCAGTGGCTCCTACTGGTATATGAGGGGTAATGCACTTCAGTGAGAACAAGTCCATCCAACAAGTACCATCCAGAGCCTCGTTTCCCAGAGCCTTTTGTAGTCTTAAGATCATCGTTTGAACCATCTTATGATATACGCTACATGACCAAATGTATGTGGACACCTGTTCGTCAAACATCTCATTCCAAAATCATGGGCATTAATATGGAGTTGGTCCCCCGTTTGCTGCTATAACAGCCTCTACTCTTCTGGAATGGCATTCCACTAGATGTTGGAACATTGCTGCAGGGACTTGCTTCCATTCAGCCACAAGAGCATTAGTGAGGTTGGGCGATTAGGCCTGGCTTGCAGTCTGCATTCCAATTCATCCAAAAGGTGTTCGATGGGGTTGTGGTCAGGGCTCTGTGCAGGCCAGTGAAGTTCTTCCGCACAGATCTTGACAAACCATTTTTGTATGGACCTTGCTTTGTGCACAGAGAAAAATCTGGACCACCAAAATCTGGACCACCTTTACTCCACACACAGAGATGCATACAAAGCTCTCCCTCGCCCTCCATTTGGCAAATCTGACCATAATTCTATCCTCCCGATTCCTGCTTACAAGCAAAAAAAATTACACACCTATGTGAGAATGCTAGTCATTGACTACAGCTCAGCGTTCAACACCATGGTGCCCTCAAAGCTCATCAATAAGATAAGGACCCTGGGACTAAACACCTCCCTCTGCAACTGGATCCTGGACTTCCTGACGGGCCACCCCCAGGTGGCAAGGGTAGGTAACAACACATCCGCCACGCTGATCCTCAACACGAGGCCCCCTCAAGGGTGCATGCTCAGTCCCTTCCTATACACCCTGTTCACGCATGACTGCATGCCCAGGCCACGACTCCAACGCCATCGTTAAATTTGCCGATGACACAACAGTGATAGGCCTGATCACCGACAACAATGAGACAGTCTATAGGGAATAGGTCAGAGACCTGACTGTGTGGTGCAAGGACAACAACCTCTGCCTCAACGTGATCAAGACAAAGGAGATGATTGCGGACTACAGGAAAAGGAGGACCGAGCACGCACCCATTCTCATCGACGGGACTGTAGTGGAGCAGGTTGAGAGCTTCAAGTTCCTTGGCGTCCACATCACCAACAAACTAACATGGTCCAAGCACACCAAGACAGTCGTGAAGAGGGCACGACAAAACCTATTCTCCCTCAGGAGACTGAAAAGATTTCAGAGAGTATCCTGACTGGTTGCATCATTGCCTGGGTATGGCAACTGCTCGGCCTCCGACCACAAGGCACTACAGAGTGTAGTGCATACGGCCCAGTACATCACTGGGGCCAAGCTTCCTGCCATCCAGGACCTCTATACCACGCAATGTCAGAGGAAGGCCCTAAAAATTGTCAAAGACTCCAGCCACCTTAGTCATAGACTCTTCTCTCTGCTACCGCACAGCCAGCGGTATCAAAGCGCCAAGTCTAGGTCCAACAGGCTTCTTAACAGCTTCTACCCCCAAGCCATAAGACTCCTGAACAGCTAATCATAGGGCTACCCAGACTCTTATTTTATGCTGCTGCTACTCTCTGGTTAATATCTATGCATAGTCACTTTAACTCCTACCTACATGTATATATTACCTCAATTACCGCAACTAACCAGTGGCCCACACGTTGACTATGTACCTGTACCCCCTGTATCTATCTATTTTTTACTTTACACTTATTTTTCTTAAAACTTCTAAGTAAGCATTTCACTGTACTCGGCGCATGTGACAAATAGCATTTGATTTGATTTGATTTGAAGTCTCTGAATGTCCTTGAGAGGCCCAGCCAGAGCCCGGACTTGAACCCAATTGAACATTTCTGGAGAGACCTGCAAATAGCTGTGCAGTAACTCTTCCCATCCAATCTGAGAGAGGTTGAGAGGCTCTGCAGAGAAGAATGGGAGAAACTCCCTAAATACAGGTGTGCCAAGCTTGTAGGGTCCTACCCAAGAAGACTTGGGGCTGTAATTGCTGCCAAAGGTTCTTCAACAAGGTACTGAGTAAAGGGTCTGAATACTTATGTTTTGTCATTATGGGCTTTTGTGTGTAGATTGGTGAGGGGGGAAAAAACTATTGAATCAATTTTAGAATAAGGCTGCAAAGCAACCAAATGTGGAAAAGGCAAGGGGTCTAAATACATTCCGGATGCACTGTAAAACTAGGCTACACTGCATGACACACTGTGATGGGTTGAATATCCCAATCATGAGCCCTGGCCAAAAATGTCTATATCGGGGCACGCTCACTAGGCCTACTGATGTTCGATTCAGTTTGAGAAGGAGAGCGTGAAGATGAGGAGGAGCGGTGGTAAGCTTGCTCGTACTATAATTGATTTGAATAAAAACAATATGTTATCGTTGCCCATAATGAAGCTATTTATCCGAGTTATTGACCTCACAGTAAACCATATTCAAGTCACTTAAATCATTGACATTACTATCAGGTGGCAGCCACGGAGATGGACAGCGCATATGAGCGCTGGAATTAGGCTAATTTGAGAAAGGCCTAATTCATTTAAAAAGTCTTCATTTAAGCAATCTCTCACAGTATAGGAAAAAGTAACAAGTATACACTCACAATTAAGTAAGTTGCTCTGGATAAGAGTGTCTGCTAAATGACTAAAATGTTTAAAAAAATATATATCATAATAATAACTTGACTTTAGGTTACCAACAACAAAAGGGCTTTGTGTTGGAGCCTATTTCTTCCTTTTCAATAAATAAAAGGTAGGCCTAGCGGTTTCACAGGCAGAATTGTAGACTACTATCAGCCAATTCCTTCAGTCACCATGCACTCCTTAAATAGCTCAGTGTCAATGAAGGGCTTGGTGTGTTAAGTTAAAACCAGGACTCAAATTGAGGGGGTAAAAGCATAGGTCTACCCCTTTGTGAGCTTAAGATTTAAAAAGTTTTTAACAGACCTGATTACATAAAGCGATTTATAACAACACTTTCGTCCGCGATGCTAGAAACACGCTGTAAAATGCCGGAGAAAGACGTGACTCCGATGCGTATGGGATATATTTTGCTTGTCTCTATGACATTCAGAGACCGCACTACGAACTTCTATAGCCGAGGAGACAAAAAATGTGACTTTGCTTGGGAAGTAAGATGTGATTCTGTCACTACGAATTGACGTTAAACTTTTCAACAAGCTATTAAACAACATACAGCAAGAAGGAATGAAAATGATTTTTTTTGGGGCCATAATATTATTATTATTTCAAGCCTGCCATTTAAGAAATAAATTGGGAAGCACCTGTAACACGTTTCAGGCTGGCAGGAGTGCTCAGCATTTCAACAACATGCCTAGACATTTTGCAGTTAGGCTGTATTAAAATGAAATGTAAAAATCAAACATGTTTTCCATGTGGTTGATAGCATTCCATTACTCCATTCCTAGTCATTATTATTACCTCCCCTAGCAGCCTTCCGTAGCCCATGGAGATCATACAAAATGAATAGGGATTCTATATGTAATTCTATGATTAGACCCATAACAAAAATTAACACATAGTAAGTCCCGTACTGGTAAGAAATGTAATCTACTTTCGCCCCTGACACACACACTTCCCATCTTTCTCCGCACTATCTTTCCAGCTTGTCCAGAGAAAATATATAACACGGGTTATTGTTGAGTTAACAGGTTCTAAAGGGCGAATAGATAGCATCGGCTCAGAGACTTGCCATGTCACAATGTTGCTTTGTGGTTTTCAAGAGAAACACAGTGTCGGTTAATGTTTCTTTTCATTTAATAGAGACCTCATGCTCTGTTTATGAGAAACTCTTAGCTCCTGGAACCCTCCTTCATACGCTAGGTTATGATACGGACCTACATTTTCAGCTGGAACAAATTTACCAGGGATGTTTTTTCTCTGTATCCCCAAGTAGGCCTGATGCCCCCGTCATTTCAATATGTCTTCATGGAGACCACTGGAAAATGTGTTACTCTCGGTTACTATAGTAAAGCTCATGAATGTTTAGTGTTGAGAGTCCCATTTTAGAATTAAAGCTAACCTCTTAAAGGTCCAATGCAGCTGTTTTTATCTCAATATCAAATCATTTCTGGGTAACAATTAAGTACCTTATTGTAATTATTTTAAATTTAAATAATAAAAAAATTAACAGAAATAGCTTCTTTTGCTAGGATTGTCTGGGATTGGTCTGAGTGGGGAGCGGAAAACTGAAAACAAACTGTTATTGGCAGAGAGGTTTGGAGTTATCTTTCTTATTGGTCTATTAATTAATTTACCACCTTGTTATGTCAGCAGGCAGGCCAAAACTCCATCCCACCAAAAACAGCTCTTACACTAAAAGGGCATTATCATAATTTTCACAGTATTATCCCAACCTCGTAAAGGGGAAAATATATACAGTGCCTTCGGAAAGTATTCAGACCCACATTTTGTTATGTTACAGCCTTGTTCTAAAATGGATTGAATAGTTTTTTCCCCCCTCATCAATCTACACACAATACCCCATAATGACAAAGTGAAAACAGGTTTTTAGAAATGTTTGCAAATTTAGAAAAACAAAAATACCTTCTTTACAAAAGTATTCAGACCCTTTGCTATAAGACTCGAAACTGAGCTTTTTCCATTGATCATCCTTGGAAAGATCTTTCTACAACTTGATTGGAATCCACCTGTGGTAAATTAAATTGATTGGACATGATTTGTAAAGGCACACACCTGTCTATATAAGGTCCCACAGTTGACAGTGCATGTCAGAGCAAAAACCAAGCCATGAGGTCAAAGGAATTGTTCGCAGAGCTCTCAAGAGAGGATTGTGTCGAGGCACAGATCTGGGGAAGGGTACCAAAAAACGTCTGCAGCAGTGAAGGTCCCTAAGAACACAGTGGCCTCCATCATTCTTAAATGACAAAAGTTTGGAACCACCAAGACTCTCCCTGGAGCTGGCCGCCCGGCCAAATTGAGCAATCAGGGGAGAAGGGCCTTGGTCAGGGAGGTGACCAGCATCAGGTCTGGAAGAAACCTGGCACCATCCCTTCTGTGAAGCATGGTGGTGGCAGCACCATGCTGTAGGGATGTTTGTCAGTGGCAGGTACAGAGAGATCCTTGATGAAAACTTGTTCCAGAGCGCTCAGGACCTCAGACTGGGGCAAAGCACACAGCCAAGTAAACGCAGGAGTGGCTTTGGGACACGTCTATGAATGTCCTTGAGTGGCCCAGCCAGAGTCCGGACTTGAACCCGATCGAACATCTCTGGAGAGATCTGAAAATAGCTGTGCACCAACCTGACAGAGCTTGGGAGGATCTGCAGAGAAGAATGGGAGAAACTCCGCAAATATAGATGTGCCAAGCTTGTAGAGTCATACCCAAGAAGACTCGAGGCTGTAATCGCTGCCAACGGTGCTTCAACAAAGTACTGAGTAAAGGATCTGAATACTTATGTAAATGTCATATTTACGTTTTTTTTTTAAGTTTTTTTTTTACAGTTTTTGCTTTGTCATTATGGGGTATTGTGTGTATTGATGAGGTAAACATTTATGAGGGAAAAAGCAATTTAATCAATCTTAAAATAAGGCTGTAACGTAACTAAATGTTGAAAAAGTCTAGTGGTCTGAATACTTTCCAAATGCAGTGTATAAAACACAGGAAATCAGTTTTGACTGCACTGGGTCTTTAAGACATCTATTAAATTTAACAGTGTTTATAATAGGTACTGTCGGGCAAAGATAGATGATAAACCTTTACCAAAAGTTTGAAACCCCTTTGCTTGGGTGAGAGCTGTCATTTGTGTCTCTTGTCAGCGTCATGTTTTCCTGAACAACTCCCCTGACCTGGCAAGCCTCCTGCCCTCAAAAGCACTATCCCTTTCCCTATTATGTGTAAGGATGGGAAGGGGGGGGCACTGCTCCAATCAGTGAGCTGCTCACCG
Source organism: Oncorhynchus mykiss (assembly GCF_057628025.1). Lineage (NCBI taxonomy): Eukaryota > Metazoa > Chordata > Actinopteri > Salmoniformes > Salmonidae > Oncorhynchus > Oncorhynchus mykiss. The sequence goes on from NC_143044.1 coordinate 3,547,966, forward strand.
GGCCTATCCGAACACAGGGGCTTGTTTTGCTAAAGCTGTGGAAAGAAGAAGAACCCTCTTAAATCAATGTTTTATTTACTGCACTGCACATGCAAGGTTGTTATGCGTGAAACCACAGGAGGCAGAGGCTGGCACACCCCCAGCTAGCTCCTGCAAGCATACCTCTCACTATGGAGGAAAAAAGTAGGCTACAAGGGGAAAATACATTTAGCATGGGTATATATGGTGTATTAATGTATATCAATTTCTATCCAATTGTTTTTATGTATACCTAAATATGACGTTGTTTATATGATATTATAAGTATACAACTATGTGCCTCACTACTTACAGTACATTAAAAATAATTGAATGGTACTGTACAAATTAATTTCTGCATCTCCAAATCCCTAACCATTTTCATAGCTATAGTGGTAGGAGATTAGGGCTTAGATTCAATCTGTAGCACTATAGCGCGATTGTGATTGAAATTTAAAGGCAATGTTCCTGCGTTCACGGAGACAGCATTTACGGTAAACTACTGTATATATCGGCTCAATTGGAAATTACCTTTACATTTCAATTGTGCTATAACACAGATCTTCCGCGCTACGCATTGAATCTAGCCCTAGGTCATCAAACTGCCCTAGGTCATCAATCTGCCCTAGGTCATCAAACTGCCCTAGGTCATCAAACTGCCCTAGGTCATCAAACTGCCCTAGGACATCAAACTGCCCTAGGTCATCAAACTGCCCTAGGTTATCAAACTGCAATGGGTTGAGTCCATTGTTGACAGATTTTGAGTTGTTTCAGGTTTGACATGGGAGAGTGTGTCTGCTGTCCAGGTGTCATTCGATCTGAAGAGGAATGTAGAAATAACACAGATTTATTGTTCCTGTTTGAGTGAGTGTTTGTAATGGCAAGAAGATAAATGATTTCCTTTACCTGGAGGAGGCATTTAAACAGTTTTGAAGTAGTTGTGAGGCTTTCAGCACACTCCTTTGCCTTGATACGTAAAGGCCACATGCATTTCAGATTGCAAAGGTGAATTGTCATTTAGATTTAATTTTTATTGCCGGCCGATGGCACTTCTCTGAAATGAACAAAGTCTAGAGGTACTTTCCATCCACTAAGACAGTGTAATGTAGTGTTATTTTATGAGACATTGGAATGGAATGCAAAATGACTGTTTTGTCTTGTATCTCAAACACCTGTTTGGGTACTTCAGCATCCAACCTGCATCAGTGACCTAGATTAAATGTAAACCTAAATAGTGATATTAAAGGAACTACATTGTATGTTGTATTGTAATTTCAATAAATGTCCTTAATATATTTACAGTAATAGTGGAATGCAGTGGAGTGCTGCTGAGGGGAGGACGGCTCATACTAATGGCTGGAACGGAGCAAATGGAATGGCATCAATCATATGTATTTGATACCATTCCACTAATTCTACTCCAGCTATTAACACAAGCCCATCCTCCTCAAATAAGGTACCACGAACCTCCTGTGGTGGAATGATGTGTTTCACAATGTTTTTTTCACAACAAAATGTAATGGGCCCACAATAATGGTGCAGCCTTCTTATTGGTCAACAAAAGACAGGCCGTCTCTTGTTGTCAAATTGACTGGGTTTGAGCGATATCTACATGTTTGGAACTTGTCCTTTGCTGGCCCCACTCAATTTGACAACAAGAGACAGTCTGTCTTTTGTTGACCAATAACAAGGCTGCACCATTAGAATACAATGTTGTGCGGTCCCAATATACATTTTTGGGGAGGAAAAATATTGTGAAACACCATCATTCCACTATTACTGTAGCTACATTGAGAACATTTTCAGAAATTACAATGCAAAAAATAATACATATAGCTCCTTTAAGAGTCATATGAGGCATAAACAACTGGTCACTGGTTAAAAGGCTCTTGTTGTGACTGTAAACAAAAGCTCTAACTCTAGATAATGGTTTACTCTGTGCCTTGCTCGGGGAGATGCAATGGCCAGTCTCAGTTGCTTAATTATCATCCTAATTTGTATTAGTGCTAGCTATCCTCTCAGGGATAATTATGTATCTAGTGTGTGGGAGCGCTTAATGAGGTTCAACTTAAGTCTTTACATGGAATAAAGGTTCAGCAGCCTCACTATGGGAAACAAACAGTGCAAGGCTTCCACTGCATTTTTTCACTTGTTTTTTGTCTTATATTGTAGATGTTTATGGTGCTCCTTAAGTGGTGCGGGGTTTCTCCACAAGTCCCTTTTGAACATGGCACACAGGAGCACTATCTATCTGAAGGCCACACGTTGAGGGCTGACGGCTACAGGGCTGTGTTGAGCCTCTTAAACATGACACTTCTTTAGCTAGTGGCATTTCAGTGCTGTCAGGGCTCGCTCTCTATTGCATCTCCACCTCTCTGGGTGCACTGACCCTATACGTGATAAAAATCAAAGAATGCTCTTATCAGATCCATGTCGTCCACCGCTATCCACTGTGTTATTGCTCCCCCCTCCTCCAGTGACATTTCCAAGGAACACCGACTACTAACGTGCAACAAAATTCCAAGTGCACTGAAACTAATCCTGTTTGGTAGGTGTTGATCACACCGATAAGAGCTCTTCCCTGGGTCTTGATATCAACTGGATTTTCCATGCCTTATCATAAAAAGGCAATCTCTCTCTCTCTTTCTCTATCCTCGTGTCTGTAAATGATACCAAACCTGTAACATACTACTCATTCCTTTTCCCTTGTGATTGAACATAGTAGGCTACATGGACAACAATGCTTAATTTACAAAGTAAACCCCACCCACCTGGGTGCTTGGTTTCTCGGCACCTAGGTTGTTTTTACTGGGGGTTAGGAAGGGAAACCATCTCATCTGTGACTGTGGGGATTTATTAGTGAGAGAAAGATAATTGCTACCCATAGGCCATTGAGGGCTGATTTACAACTGCTAATACTTGGGGTTCCTTGAGCCATTCTTCAGCGTACTTATCTCCAACCATGCCTGCGGCGCTGAGGAGAGAGGGGTCACGGTGAACGATGAGGGATGGGCTCGGCAAACCCTCCACTCAAAGCAATTTGGCTGAGACTAATGTGTGAGGAAGCAGCTAGCCTCCACACATCAACAGTGTAGGTCAGCTTGGAGCTGACAGGCATCTGTTGTTCTAAGCCAGCCCTGCACACAACCTGTCTAGCTCTATGCATTTCTGTTTCGGAAGGAGAAACTCCATCTTCTCCACATCAGTTTCCCTTACAGAGGAGAACACTTCTAGAATAGGCTGAGACCAAGATTATAATGCTCTAAACAGGATATGATTTCTTGAATAAACGTGTGGTCATATGTACAATGCAGTGGAGGCTGCTGATGGGATGATGGCTTATTATAATGGCTGGAATGGAGTCAATGGAATGGTATCAAACATGTTGTTTCCGTGTGGTTGATACCATTCCATTGACTCCATTCCAGCCATTACTAATAGCCGTCCTCCCCTCACCAGCCTCCACTGGTACAATGAACTTGGCCTGCTTCTTGACCTGCAAAACTGACTTGAAACATTACATTTTTTACATGACATTTTCTTAGTCACAGACTAAAGCCCTGCTTATACCTGCTTCTAACATGCATCCTTTTTCCTGATCTTGTCCACATTCTAATTGTGGCCACATTTTTAAACAGGTGTAGATTACGAAAATACACATTGTGATCTGATTGTTATCAGGCAGGCATTGTGTCTGAATATCTTACAAGTGTAGACGGATTTGGACAGTGAAACTATATAAATCCTCATAATCCCGCCCTCTAAAATCATTGACAGGTGATGTCATTGACTTATATCATCAATACGTCTCTTACATATTATTGTTAAATAATATCTGTCAAGTAATTTGCATACAGGTAGGGACCAGGATATCTGGTCAAAATGCATGGATGGATAATTGACACGTTTTAATACCATGTGTAGATGCAACAGCTACAATGTGGGCACAGTCAAAATGTGGGTAAGATCAGGACAAATAATGCATGTTAGCCCCAGGTATAAACACAGCTTAAGAGTAGATCATAAAAGTAGAGACAGCAGGTGTGAATGTGTGCATATGTGCTTGTGAGTGCCTGTGTTTGTGTAAATGTTGGGTTTTGTCCTCATCCAGGTCAGGACCATGTTGGTAATGTTGATTATAGTACCTCCACACAGGTACGTAAGAATGTTTTAGAGGGGAGCATGGTTGGAGGCGAAACAGGAAATGAAGAGTCTTGGGCCTGTCTGTCCACGATGATCCTCTAGCTGACCGGGAGGCAGGAGGGCTTCAGTGATCGCACTCATCTGGGAGGTCACGGGTTCAAAACCCAGGTGTTGTGCATTGCAGCAGGCCACTTCCAGTCTAAACAGTGTAAATTATTTTGTGGAATGCGAACGCTAACCCAGGATCAAAGAGGCCGGCCTAATAAGAGGCCGTTTTTTCTACTGTATCTGTGAGCAGGGGCATCTTGCAAAGATTATTTTAGAGGAGGCACGAAGTATGTGAGCATGGAGGGGGGAGAATTTAGCATTTTGAATTTTTCAAACACCAAAAGCACCTTTTTCATGCAATCTAGAACCATTATCATTATGCCTAATTTGATGTAAATAAAAATATGTATATTTTGCTGCATAGGTTATCAGTCATTCGGACTAGTGTTAGCTATCAAAATCATCCTCCCTCTTTTTCTCGCTCAAAGGCTTAAGCCAGACAGAATATTGATACATGTCCTACTGCTACTGTAATAGGTCCTATTACTGCAACATTCAAATTAACAAAAATGTATCTGAAAGGCATCCACACACATCAACAACCGTCGTGTTATATATAGCTTGATAACACAAGATCGATTTTGGTCTCTACTACGATATATTAAGTGTCAAGTGTTTTCAAAATGCAGCCGTACAGTAGGCTACACCTATACCATAGCCTACTGTAGCCTATCAAAGCTAGTTGCACACATTGGCCTATAATATCAGATGTAAAGTGAAGATGAAAGTGAGAATAGTAAGGTAGAAACCCACTCAAAAACACAGCCCGTGATTTTTCTTGATCTACAGTATATATTATCGAAAAAGAGGACATCGTAAGGTTTCTAGTGAACCTAAGGTTACGAATCAACTGTCAAAATTGAGTTCAATTGTGTTCTAGCAGTTAGGGCCCCTGCATATAGGCCTACTCTGTTCGTGTGGTTTTGACTCTGGCCCATGCCCTTATGGCCAAGATAACTTGATTTAGTTACACAATTCAAACATGGACAGTCCAGGGATATTTTTACCCCCGATCTTGATAACAAATTACCAGACATTTTTTTTTAAAGATTGCTGTATTTAAAGTGGAACTGACAGTGTTTGAACTACTTTGCAGATATGAAACAAACAGATCAATCATAAATATCAGGTTTTTTAAAATCCCAGTTTATGCTACAAAACCAACTTTATAAGAGGTATCTATTTTACTCTAAATACCATGAAGTACAGTGGCTTGCGAAGGTATTCATTTTTCCTATTTTGTTGCTTTAAAACCTGGAAATAAAATAGATTTTGGGAGGGGGAGTTGTATAATTTGATTTACACAACACGCCTACCACTTTGAAGATGCAAAATACTTTTTATTGTGAAACAAACAAGAAATAAGACAAAAAAACTGAACTTGTGCGTGCACGACTATTCACCCCCCCACACACACACTTTGTAGAGCCACCTTTTGCAGAAATTACAGCTGCAAGTCTCATGGGGTATGTCTCTATAATCTTGGCACATCTAGCCACTGGGATTCTTGCCCATTCTTCAAGGCAAAACTGCTTCAGCTCCTTCAAGTTGGATGGGTTCCGCTTGTGTATAATTGGATTGAGGTCTGGGCTTTGACTAGGCCATTCCAAGACATTTAAATGTTTCCCCTTAAACCACTCGAGTGTTGCTTTAGCAGTATTCTCAGGGTCATGGTCCTGCTGGAAGGTGAACCCAGTCTCAAATCTCTGGAAGACTGAAACAGGTTTCCCTCAAGAATTTCCCTCTATTTAGCGCCATCCATCATTCCTTCAATTCTGACCAGTTTCCCAGTCCCTACCAATGAAAAACATCCCCACAGCATGATGCTGCCACCACCGTGATTCACTGTGAGGATGGTGTTCTCAGGGTGATGAGAGGTGTTGGGTTTGCGCCAGACATAGTGTTTTCCTTGATGGCAAAAAAGCTCAATTTTAGTCTCACCTGACAAGAGTACCTTCTTCCATATTTTTGAGGAGTCTCCCACATGCCTTTTGGAAAACACCAAACATGTTGGCTTATTTTTTTCTTTAATCAATCACTTTTTTCTGGCCACTCTTCCTTAAATCTCAGCTCTGCGGAGTGTACGTCTTAAAGTGGCCCTATGGACAGATACTCCAATCCCCGCTGTGGAGCTTCGCAGCTCCTTCAGGGTTATCTTTGGTCTCTTTGTTTCCTCTCTGATTAATGTCCTCCTTGCCTGGTCTGTGAGTTTTGGTGAGCGGCCCTCTCTTGGCAGGTTTGTTGTGGTGCCATATTCTTTCAATTTTTTAAATAATGGATTAATTGTGCTCTGTGAGATGTTCAAAGTTTCTGATATTTTTTTATAACACAACCCTGATCTGTACTTCTCCACAACCTTGTCCCTGACCTGTTTGAAGAGCTCCTTGGTCTTCATTGCTTGGTTGTGCACCTTAGTGGTGTTACTCTGGGGCCTTTCAGAACAGGTGCATAAATACTGAGATCATGTGACAGATCGTGTGACACTTAGATTGCACTTAGGTGGACTTTATTTAACTAATTATGTGACTTCTGATTGGTTGCATCAGATCTTATTTAGTGGCTTCATAGCAAAGTGGGTGAATACATGCACGCACCACCTTTCCATTTTACATTTTTTGAAACAAGTTATTTTTTCAATTTCACTTCGCCAATTTGGACAATTTTGTGTATGTCCATGACATGATATCCAAATAAAAATCCATTTAAATTACAGGTTGTAATGCACAAAAAATAGATAAAACGCCAAGGGGGATGAATACTTTTGCAAGGCACTGTAGTGGCATTGTTGACATTCTATGTATGTATGACCATATCTATGTGCTCGCTTGTCAGAAAATGTCAAACAATAATAGAAAAATGTTGAATTAAAGGTGTCGTATTCTTCATGGTGGTGTACAGTTGAAGTCATAAAAACGTATTTTTCAACCACTCCACAAATTTCTTGTTCACAAACTATAGTTTTGGCAAGTCGGTTAGGACATCTACTCTGTGCATGACACAAGTAATTTTTCCAACAATTGTTTACTGTTGGGAAATGATGATTAATATGACTGAACAAATCATTTTAAATGGAACTGTAACTAAGTAAACTTATACTCTGTTTTATTATATCTGATTAACTATGACAGATTATTTCACTTATAATTCACTGTATCACAATTCCAGTGGGTCTGAAGTTCACATACACTTTAAACATCTTGGAAAATTCCAGAAATGATGAATCAATTGGAGGTGTACCTGTGGATGTATTTCAAGGACCTACCTTCAAACTCTATGCCTCTTTGCTTGACATCATGGGAAAATCAAAAGAAATCAGCCAAGACCTCACCTTTTGTGTTACGGTGCGTGAATGAGGACCCAAAAGCGAATTAACGTAAACAGAGCTTCTTTAATGACAAAACATAGGTAGGCTCAGATGGACCGGCAGATTCCGACAGGACAGGACAAGGTTGCAGCAAACATGACGATAGTCTGGTTCAGGCATGAATAACACAAACAAGAATCCGACAAAGACAGGAGCAAAAACAGAGAGAGATATAGAGGACTAATCAGAGGGAAAAAGGGAACAGGTGGGAAAAGGGGTGACGAGGTAGTTAGGAGGAGACAAGGAACAGCTGGGGGAAAGAGGGGGAGAAAAGGTAACCTAATAACGACCAGCAGAGGGAGACAGGGTGAAGGGAAAGGACAGAAACAAGACACAACATGACAATACATGACAGTACCCCCCCACTCACCGAGCGCCTCCTGGCGCACTCGAGGAGGAAACCTGGCGGCAACGGAGGAAATCCTCGATCAGCGCACGGTCCAGCACGTCCCGAGAGGGAACCCAACTCCTCTCCTCAGGACCGTACCCCTCCCAATCAACTAGGTACTGATGACCACGGCCCCGAGGACGCATGTCCAGAATCCTACGGACCCTGTAGATGGGTGCGCCCTCGACAAGGATGGGGGGGGGGGGGGAGACGAGCGGGGGCGCGAAGAACGGGCTTGATACAGGAGACATGGAAGACCGGGTGGACGCGACGAAGATATCGCGGAAGAAGAAGTCGAACTGCGACAGGATTAATGATCTGAGAAATACGGAACGGACCAATGAACCGCGGGGTCAACTTGCGAGAAGCGGTCTTAAGGGGAAGGTTCTGAGTGGAGAGCCAAACTCTCTGACCGCGACAATATCTAGGACTCTTAGTTCTACGCTTATTAGCAGCTCTCACAGTCTGCGCCCTATAACGGCAAAGTGCAGACCTGACCCTCTTCCAGGTGCGCTCGCAACGTTGGACAAAAGCCTGAGCGGAGGGGACGCTGGACTCGGCGAACTGAGATGAGAACAGCGGAGGCTGGTACCCGAGGCTACTCTGAAAAGGAGATAGCCCGGTCGCAGACGAAGGAAGCGAGTTGTGGGCGTATTCTGCCCAGGGGAGCTGTTCTGACCAAGACGCAGGGTTGCGAAAAGAAAGACTGCGTAAGATGCGACCAATAGTCTGATTGGCCCGTTCTGCTTGACCGTTAGACTGGGGGTGAAAGCCGGAAGAGAGACTGACGGAAGCCCCAATCAAACGGCAAAACTCCCTCCAAAATTGAGACGTGAATTGCGGACCTCTGTCCGAAACGACGTCTGACGGAAGGCCATGAATTCTGAAAACATTCTCGATGATGATTTGTGCCGTCTCTTTAGCAGAAGGAAGCTTAGCAAGGGGAATAAAATGAGCCGCCTTAGAGAACCTGTCGACAACCGTAAGAATAACAGTCTTCCCCGCTGACGAAGGCAGTCCGGTGACAAAATCTAAGGCGATGTGAGACCACGGTCGAGAGGGAATGGGAAGCGGCCTGAGACGGCCGGCAGGAGGAGAGTTACCGGACTTAGTCTGCGCGCAGACCGAACAAGCAGCCACGAAGCGACGCGTGTCATGCTCCCGGGTGGGCCACCAAAAACGCTGGCGAATGGAAGCAAGCGTACCCCGAACGCCAGGGTGGCCGGCTAACTTGGCAGAGTGAGCCCACTGAAGAACGGCCAGACGAGTAGGAACGGGAACGAAAAGAAGGTTCCTAGGACAAGCGCGCGGCGACGGAGTTTGAGTGAGTGCTTGCTTTACCTGCCTCTCAATTCCCCAGACAGTCAACCCGACAACACGCCCCTCAGGGAGAATCCCCTCGGGGTCAGTGGAGGCTACTGAAGAACTGAAGAGACGAGATAAAGCATCAGGCTTGGTGTTCTTAGAGCCCGGACGATAAGAAATCACGAACTCGAAACGAGCGAAAAACAGCGCCCAGCGCGCCTGACGCGCATTAAGTCGTTTGGCAGAACGGATGTACTCAAGGTTCCTATGGTCAGTCCAAACGACAAAAGGAACGGTCGCCCCCTCCAACCACTGTCGCCATTCGCCTAGGGCTAAGCGGATGGCGAGCAGTTCGCGGTTTCCCACATCATAGTTACGTTCCGACGGCGACAGGCGATGAGAAAAATACGCGCAAGGGTGGACCTTGTCGTCAGAGAGGGAGCGCTGAGAAAGAATGGCTCCCACGCCCACCTCTGACGCGTCAACCTCGACAACGAACTGTCTAGTGACGTCAGGTGTAACAAGGATAGGTGCGGATGTAAAACGATTCTTGAGGAGATCAAAAGCTCCCTGGGCGGAAACGGACCACTTAAAGCACGTCTTGACAGAAGTAAGGGCTGTGAGAGGAGCTGCCACCTGACCGAAATTACGGATGAAACGACGATAGAAGTTCGCGAAGCCGAGAAAGCGCTGCAGCTCGACGCGTGACTTAGGGACGGGCCAATCAATGACAGCTTGGACCTTAGCGGGATCCATCTTAATGCCTTCAGCGGAAATAACAGAACCGAGAAATGTGACGGAGGAGGCATGAAAAGAGCACTTCTCAGCCTTCACAAAAAGACAATTCTCTAAAAGGCGCTGGAGGACACGTCGAACGTGCTGAACATGAATCTGGAGTGACGGTGAAAAAATCAGGATATCGTCAAGGTAAACGAAAACAAAGATGTTCAGCATGTCTCTCAGGACATCATTGACTAATGCCTGAAAGACAGCTGGAGCGTTAGCGAGGCCGAAAGGAAGAACCCGGTATTCAAAGTGCCCTAACGGAGTGTTAAACGCCGTCTTCCACTCGTCCCCCTCCCTGATGCGCACGAGATGGTAAGCGTTACGAAGGTCCAACTTAGTGAAAAACCTGGCTCCCTGCAGGATCTCGAAGGCTGAAGACATAAGAGGAAGCGGATAACGATTCTTCACTGTTATGTCATTCAGCCCTCGATAATCTATGCAGGGGCGCAGGGACCCGTCCTTCTTCTTAACAAAAAAAAACCCCGCTCCGGCGGGAGAGGAGGAGGGGACTATGGTACCGGCGGCAAGAGCTACAGACAAATAATCTTCGAGAGCCTTACGTTCGGGAGCCGACAGAGAGTATAGTCTACCCCGGGGGGGAGTGGTTCCCGGAAGGAGATCAATACTACAATCATACGACCGGTGTGGAGGAAGAGAGGTGGCCCTGGACCGACTGAACACCGTGCGCAGATCGTGATATTCCTCCGGCACCCCTGTCAAATCACCAGGCTCCTCCTGTGAAGAAGAGACAGAGGAAACAGGAGGGATAGCAGACATTAAACATTTCACATGACAAGAGACGTTCCAGGAGAGGATAGAATTACTAGACCAATTAATGGAAGGATTATGACAAACTAGCCAGGGATGGCCCAAAACAACAGGAGTAAAAGGTGAACGAAAAATTAAAAAAGAAATGGTTTCGCTATGATTACCAGAAACAGTGAGGGTTAAAGGTAGCGTCTCACGCTGAATCCTGGGGAGAGGACTACCATCCAGGGCGAACAAGGCCGTGGACTCCCTTAACTGTCTGAGAGGAATGTCATGTTCCCGAGCCCAGGTCTCGTCCATAAAACAGCCCTCCGCCCCAGAGTCTATTAAGGCACTGCAGGAAGCTGACGAACCGGTCCAGCGTAGATGGACCGACAAGGTAGTGCAGGATCTTGAAGGAGAGACAGGAGTAGTAGCGCTCACCAGTAGCCCTCCGCTTACTGATGAGCTCTGGCTTTTACTGGACATGAAGTGACAAAATGACCAGCAGAACCGCAATAGAGACAGAGGCGGTTGGTGATTCTCCGTTCCCTCTCCTTAGTCGAGATGCGGATACCTCCCAGCTGCATAGGCTCAGCACCCGAGCCGGCAGAGGAAGATGGTAGTGATGCGGAGAGGGGGGCAACGGAGAACGCGAGCTCCTTTCCACGAGCTCGGTGACGAAGATCAACCCGTCGCTCAATGCGAATAGCGAGTTCAATCAAGGAATCCACGCTGGAAGGAACCTCCCGGGAGAGAATCTCATCCTTTACCTCTGCGCGGAGACCCTCCAGAAAACGAGCGAGCAAAGCCGGCTCGTTCCAGCCACTGGAGGCAGCAAGAGTGCGAAACTCAATAGAGTAGTCTGTTATGGATCGATTACCTTGACATAGGGAAGACAGGGCCCTGGAAGCCTCCTCCCCAAAAACAGATCGATCAAAAACCCGTATCATCTCCTCCTTAAAGTCCTGATACTGGTTAGTACACTCAGCCCTTGCCTCCCAGATTGCCGTGCCCCACTCACGAGCCCGTCCAGTAAGGAGAGATATGACGTAGGCGACACGAGCAGTGCTCCTGGAGTAAGTGTTGGGCTGGAGAGAAAACACAATATCACACTGGGTGAGGAACGAGCGGCATTCAGTGGGCTCCCCAGAGTAACACGGCGGGTTATTGATTCTGGGCTCCGGAGATTCGAAAGCCCTGGAAGTGGCCGGTGGATCGAGGCGGAGATGGTGAACCTGTTCTGTGAGGTTGGAGACTTGGGTGGCCAGGGTCTCAACGGCATGTCGAGCAGCAGACAATTCCTGCTCGTGTCTGCCTAGCATCGCTCCCTGGATCTCGACGGCTGAGTGGAGAGGATCCGAAGTCGCTGGGTCCATTCTTGGTCGGATTCTTCTGTTACGGTGCGTGAATGAGGACCCAAAAGCGAATTAACGTAAACAGAGCTTCTTTAATGACAAAACATAGGTAGGCTCAGATGGACCGGCAGATTCCGACAGGACAGGACAAGGTTGCAGCAAACATGACGTTAGTCTGGTTCAGGCATGAATAACACAAACAAGAATCCGACAAAGACAGGAGCAAAAACAGAGAGAGATATAGAGGACTAATCAGAGGGAAAAAGGGAACAGGTGGGAAAAGGGGTGACGAGGTAGTTAGGAGGAGACAAGGAACAGCTGGGGGAAAGAGGGGGAGAAAAGGTAACCTAATAACGACCAGCAGAGGGAGACAGGGTGAAGGGAAAGGACAGAAACAAGACACAACATGACAATACATGACATTTTGGTCATCAATCGACAAGATAATTGAAAAAAACATGCTTATTTTATTTTATAATATACATAATTTAAAATGGCCAAGTTCTATTCGCAATGGTATTCAGTTGGTAAGAGACAGACATTCCATAAATACTAGGAATAGATTGTCCACCATCTATGCGTTATCCAGACAGAAAAAAGAAATGGGCAAAAGAACATTTCGATTTAGAGCAATAAAGAAATGGAATAAATTAACTGAGCAAACTAGAAACTTTTCAATATATAAGTTTAAACATTATTTAAAAACAATTTAAATGTTGTGGGACTATAGTAGATGAAGAATCAATATTTTTTTATATTAAGTATTTATTGGGTCATTATGCTAGTGTATTATGTATGTTTGTAATAGTGTGTTATATGTGAAAGTGTGTTTGTATTATAAATTGTATTTTAATGTTAAGGACTCTTGGAAGATTAGTCCAAATTGGGACTAAAAGAGATCCTAATAAAAGAAAAGAAAAGAAAATTAAGCCTCAGAAAAAAAATGGTAGACCTCCACAAGTCTGGTTCATCCTTGGGGGCAATTTCCAAATGCCTGAAGGTACCATATTCATCTGTACAAACAATAGTAAACAAGTATAAACACCATGGGACCACGCAGCCGTCATACCGCTCAGGAAGGAGACGTGTTCTGTGTTCTGTCTCCTAGTGATGAACGTACCTTGGTGCGAAAAGTGCAAATCAATCCCAGAACAACAGCAAAGGACCTTGTGAAGATGTTGGAGAAAACAGGTACACAAGTATCTATATCCACAGCAAAACGAGTCCTATATCGAAATAACCTGAAAGGGCGCTCAGCAAGGAAGAAGCCACTGCTCCAAAACCGCCATAAAAAAGCCAGACTACGGTTTGCAACTGCACATGGGGACAAATATCGTACTTTTTGGAGAAATGTCCTCTGGTCTGATGAAACAAAAATAGAACTGTTTGGCCGTAATGACCATCTTTATGATTGGAGGACAAAGGGGGAGGCTTGCAAGCCGAAGAATTCCATCCCAACCGTTAAGCATCGGGGTGGGAGCATCATGTTGTGGGGGTGCTTTGCAGGAGAGACTGGTGCACTTTACAAAATAGATGGCATCATTAGGAAGAAAAATTATGTGGCTATGTTGAAGCAACATCTCAAGACATCAGTCAGGAAGTTAAAGCTTGGTCACAAATGGGTCTTCCAAATGGACAATGACCCAAGCATACTTCCAAAGTTGTGGCAAAATGGGTTAAAGACTACAAAGACAACAAAGGTATTGGAGTGGCCATCACAAAGCTCAATCCCATAGACAATATGTGGGCAGAACTGAAAAAGTGTGTGTGAGCAAGGAGGCCTACAAACCTGATTCAGTTACACCAGCTCTGTCAGGAGGAATGGGACAAAATTCACCCAACTTATTTTGGGAAGCTTGTGGAAGGCTACCCAAAACGTTTGACCCAAGTTAAACAATTTAAAGACAATGCTACCAAATACTAATTGAGTGTATGTAAACTTCTGACCCACTGGGAATGTGATGAAGCTGAAATAAATCATTCTCTCTGCTATTATTCTAACATTTCACATGCTCAAAATAAAGTGGTAATCCTAACGGACCTTAAACAGAGAATTTTTACTTGGATTAAATGTCAGGAATTGTGAAAAACTGAGTTCAAACGTAATTGGCTAAGGTGTATGTAAACTTCCGACTTCAACTGTATATGACCAGATTTTAATAAAATGTAATGTTGCTAAATCACTGTCAGTTCCACTTCAATGGATAACATAAATAGGAAAGAAATAAAATAATAACAGTAGGCTACACCAACATTAGTTTCCATTCACACAAAGTGTTGGGTAAACTGCCACAGTAGATTTGAAATACTTCATTTTTATTGTACAGACTGCTTGTCAAAGAGATAAAAATCGCCCGTAGTCTGTTCAAAAAGGACTGTTGGGTGATAATAACAAGCAGAGGGTAAACATATCTTGAAAGACTTTGGTTGCAAGCAGGACTAAGGTAACACCGACATCATATTTTAGGGAGCAGTAATGAGGTGACCAATAATGATTGCAATTGAGATCAGCTGTGCAGGTGAATTTAGTACATATTGATTTTTTTATTTAATTTTTTTATTTAACCTTTATTTAACTAGGCAAGTCAGTTAAGAACAAATTCTTATTTACAATATTGATGGTTTAACAAAGACATCAGCCAGTGATAATCTAGTGCCATCTATGTTTGCAATAGGCCCATTGTTATTTGATTATATTCCAATGTATTCTGTAGGCTACCCATTGGCCTATCTATTGTCACGTAATGAAAGGTGTGAAAACTGCCAATAGGCTACTGTTTGTGTATCCCTGGCTGAGTTGATGAGCTGTTTTGAGCCATCAGTTGATTGACAGATGTAGGCCCACTGTAGAACAATAAACTCTCCTCCAGTGTGGATGCTCGTCCACCACAGGAGGTTGGTGGCACCTTAATTGGGGAGGACGGGCTCGTGGTAATGGCTGGAGCGGTATTGGTGGAATAGCATTAAATACAACAAACACAAGGTTTTATGCCATTCCATTTGCTCCATTCCAGCCATTATTATGAGCCATCCTCCACTCAGCAGCCTCCACTGTCGCCCACGTTTTATAGCTAGGCTATGTATCATTTGTCAATGTAGTTATAGTCTTTAGTGTGGATGGCCTTTACATTAGGTGAGATTTCCATTGCTAAGCTGTTATTCGCCGACTACAGTACCATAGGTCTACAGTACTTTCAGTTTGATCTTTGTTGTGGATTGAAAGCCTGTATTGTGTGGCTTTAATATTTTATTTAGTAAAGCTGTCGAGATGTTTATGCATGGGGCCTTCCGTGTGACCCAGTGGCACTAGTGATTTATTTCAGCGTCAACACATTCCCAGTGGGTCAGAAGTTTACATACACTGCAATGCAGTGCTAGGGGTGTCACTGCAGATCCGGGTTTGATCCTAAACTGTGTCGCAGCCGGGTGCGACCGGGAGACCCATGAGGTGGTGCAAAATTGGCCCAGCATCGTCCGGGTTAGGGAAGGTTTTGGCCGGATGGGATGTCATTGTCCATCGTGCTCTAGCGACTCCTTGTGGCGGCCAGGCACATACACGCTGACTTCGGTCGCCAGCTGTACGGTGTTTCCTCCGACACATTGGTGAGGCTGGCTTCCGTGTTAAATGAGCAGTGTGTCAAGAAGCAGTGCGGCTTGGCGGGGTCGTGTTACAGAGGATGCATGGCTCTCAACCTTTGCCTCTCCCGAGTCCGTACAGGAGTTGCAGCGTTGGGACAAGAAAAAAAGGGCAAAAAAAGTACAAAAATAATCATTAAAAAATAAGATGTTTATGCATTTGAGCCTATCTAAAGAAGATTTTGTTGAGCTAAGACATTTTTCTTTGATGTGTAAATTATCAGACGATTCATTTTACTTCTTGAAAACATTGAAATAAATGTAATTAACAATTGGGCCTCTTTAAATGAATTGTTTTGCTTTTATTGAAGACAGAACAGTGTTGGAAAGACAGGGGGAGGGTGACGCAAAGGACAGTGGGCCGTATTCAAACCCATGCCGACTCTGTTACATATAACGCGAGTTAAGCGGCTGTAACCGCTGGAAAACACAGGAACTGAAGCCACCTAAGAATTCACACGAGATGTGCTGTAGCCTGTACATAGCCTACAAACACCGCCCCCTGGCAGCGATTCTAAATATTTCTTCAGATATTCAAATCCTGCTGCTGCAGGATTATTTTCCTCTTGCGATGAAGAGGTCAAATAAATCTGACATCTGTTCCTGTTAAATTGTCATTTTAATTAATGATGCACATTGATTCTTTAAGAACTTTTATCCCTTAGGAGTTTGGTACAACTGCCACACTGGTATATAGTATCATAACCCACGAATTAAAGCAATTTTTGTATTTTCTAAAGTCTAGCCAGCAGGCATGCCAGCCAAGACAGTTACACAAGCTACTTTAACTTGATTGATAGTCTGAAATGGCTTGGTAGCTAATATGAGGTTGGAAGATTGGGAACCTATCTAGCTGGCTAGCTAAAGCTAACTTCATAAAAATTGCATGGTGTCCAGTATTACAGAGAAACAACAAAACATTTGTGTATTATTTATCATTATTTATGCGAGTCCTGCCCATCACGGGCAGCTTAAATCAAATCACACGCTGTGTGTGTCACTCAACACTCTCTCTTCTCCTCTACTGACAATACTCTCTGCACGCGCTAGAGTATCTAGCATACTCCCTAGCATATCTTTGCTCCTTGGTACACCTTAGAAGGAACCACTTAATAGGGAGAATAATGGGGGTGGGGATATTCTTTGCCTGGTCTAGTCAGTGTGGCCCCTCTACAAAATACCACTGACAAATCTTTTTATAAAAGATTATGATAAAACCTCTGTCTGTGAGAGACCATGTGAGAGACCATGCCACCCATGTACAGTGGGGATCATAAATATTCACCCCCTTGGATTTCATCACATTTTATTGTGTTACAATGTGGGTCTAAATTATCTTTGTTTTGTCAATGATCTACACAAAATACTATGTAATTTCAAAGTGGGAAAAAAATTCTAACATTTCTTTAAAATAATGAAAAATTAAACACTTGATTAGATTGATAACTGTTCACCCCCTCAATACATGTTAGAAACCCCTTTGGCAGCGATTTCAGCTGTGACGCTTCTTGGAACAAAAATATAAACTCAACATGTTGGTCCCATGTTTCATGAGCTGAAATAAAAGATCCCAGAAAATGTCAATATGCACAAAAAGCAGATTTCTCTCAGGTTTTGTCCCCAAATGTGTTTACATCCTTGTTAGTGAGCATTTCTCCTTTGCCAAGATAACCATCCACCTGACAGGTGTGGGATATCAAGAATCTGACTAAACAGCATGATCATTACACAGATGCACCTTGTGCTGGGGGACAACAACACAATGCCACAGATGTTTCAAGTTGAGGGAACGTGCAAATGGCATGTTGACTGCAGGAATGTCCACTAAAGCTGTTGCCAGAGAATTTAATGTTTATTTCTTTACCATGTAATTTTAGCGAATTTCGCAGTACGTCCAACTGGCCTCACAACCACGGACTATGTGTAATCGCGCCAACCCAGGACCTTCACATCCGGCTTCTTCACCTGCGGGATCATCTGAGACCAGCTGTGAGTTTGCAAAACCAAACAATATCTGCACAAACTGTCAGAAACCATCTCAAGGAAGCTCATCTACATCCTTGTCATCCTATCCATGGTCTTGACCTGACTGAAGTTCAGCGTCGTAACCGACTTCAGCGGGCCAAGTACTCCCCTTTTATGGCCATGGATGAATTCCAGTTTCAACTGTACCAGGCAGATGGCAGATGTGTGGCGTCGTGTGGGCGAGCAGTTTGCTGGTGTCAACGTTGTGAACAGAGTGCCCCATGATGGCGGTGGGGTTTATGGTATGGGCAAGCATAAGCTATGGACAACAAACACAATTACATTTTATCAATGGCAATTTGAATGCACAAAGATACAGAGATTCAGCATGATATTGCACTGCCCTATGTCGCAAGGATCTGTACGCAATTCCTGGAAGCTGAATATTTCCCAGTTCTTCCGTGGCCTGCAAACTTACCGGACATGTCAACCATTGAGCATGCTTGGGATGCTCTGGATTGCTCTGGATTGACGTGTACGACAGTATGTTGCAGTTCCCGTCAATATCCAGCAACTTCTCACTGCCATTGAAGAGGAGTGGGACAACATTCCACAGGCCACAATCAACAGCCTGATCAACTCTATGTGAAGGAGATGTCTCGCTGCATGAGGTGTCTCGCTGCATGAGGCAAATGGTGGTCACACCAGATACTGACTGGTTTTCTGATCCACGCCTGCCTTTTTTTAAAGGTATCTGTGACCAACAGATGTATTGTACAGTATATCTGTATTCCCAGTCATGTGGAATCCATAGATTAGGGACTGATGAATTTATTTCAATTGACTGATTTCCTTATATGAACTGTAACTCAGTAAAATCTTTGAAATTGTTGCATGTTGCGTTTATATTTTGGTAATTTATGCTTGCCTAAACGAAGTGGGTGAATACTTATGCAACAACTACATTTTAGTTATTTAGTTTTTATTAAATTGTAAATGTTTGTAGAATTTTTTATTTTTACATTGACATTATTTTGTGTAGATTTGTCACACAAAAAAATCACAATGAAATCCATTTCAATCCCACTTTGTAACGCAACAAAGTGTGACAAAATCCAAGGGGGGTAAAAACCCATTGTAAATAATGGTAATCTGTCCCCATTTATCTCCTGTGTGGTCATTTAGGCTGTTGAATTGGAGTTGGATAATACAACTGGCCAGAGATTTCCTGTAGAATTGTATAGCGCAGTCAGTTGCCCCTATTACAGTCAATCCATAAATGTATTTAGTCATTTGTCCTGGTTTGAAATATACAAACAGAATCAAGGTTGACATAACATGCATAACTAGACATATAACATATTGTCACGGATTCCCCCGGTACTGCTGCTCATTCCGTTCACCAGCTCTGGAGGTCTACGTCACCGGCCTTCTAGGCTTCACTGAACTGGATCATTACTACCAACCCCGGACTGTCTTGTTTCATTATGCACACCTGGTTCCCATTCCCCCTGATTAGTATTTGTATATATGTGCCCTCTGTTCCCCATTGTCCTTGTTGATTATTGTTCCATGTCCGTTGGTCTTGTGAGTACCTGTGCTCTGTTGTATCGGCTTGCGTGTTACTGTGTTAGTGTGCACTTGCTATTACGGGTCTCGTCCCCTGTATTAACTCGAGGTTTTACACCTCACTCTTTGTTTGGGTTACAGCCCTGTGTTATATATATATACACGTGTTTGTTTTGGGCTTCGTCGCCGTCATGCTTCGTCACCGCCATGTTCATCACGTACGCTATTTTGGGTAGAGAAATAAAAATAACTATTTTGTATTCCTGCGCCTGTCTCCTATCATTATACAACGTGATACATATGTATAACATACAGTATAAAGTACTATAAGCTGGAGACAATACTTTGAACCATGTCTGCAAATCAAATACTGTAAAAAATGTAATGGCAATCAATGTAGGTCTTGTAAGAAATATTATTTGATTTCCAAAATGGAATAAATATATGAGGGAAATAAAATACTGATGGTTCAATAAATGTGTGTTCCCTTAGAACTCACCAGCTTACTTTTTTAATGTATTAATTTCATGTATTTCTCTCAGAGATGTCACTGTCAGAAAAGGTATTCCTCCTGCATATCTCGGCTTTTAATAATAATGATCTTTTTACCTGGGCAGAAATCTTACGGAGAGATAATCTGAGATAAATGTGGCTAATTGAGGCCAGGTGTATTTTCAGCACCCAAGTCAACAAATCTGAAGTAAACATGATAATTAGAATAGAGCTGTCTTGCATGTAAAAACACTGAGTTGACCTGTCTTTCTGTTGTTCCCAGGTTTCCACTCAGTCTGTCTAACCATCGTAGATGTGTGAAACACCTTTTACACCATTCTATATGATGAGTTTATACACAGTGGTTATCTCTGTAAACATTTCCATATTCATTCTGCACACACAGAAGACAACATTTCGGAAAGACTCTGGATGATAAATGCAGTTGCCGATACCCAGGATTCAGTTGTTACACAATAGTGATATAAGAAGATACAAATATTCCTATTCCATTACTATGGCATCCATATAAGGATATTGTCAACTGACAAATATACTACTAATAAGATCAACCCTTTGATGAAACACCAAAAAGGAGGCAAATGGAAAACTAGCCGGAAAAAGTAAATCCCTCCTTTCACTCATATACATCTCTGGTTTTCAGGCTACGTGATATTGTACATCCGACCTGTTAAAGTGGCTCAAACCAAACATACTTAATCATGAACATTTTTAAGGGGCTTTTTGGTGACATTTACGAGTGTACATTCTACTGTACACTCTAAACAAGCAGCCTTTTCCCAGAATGAATCGCCTAGAGCTGCTGTCACTGCAGGTGAAAATGAACCCTCCTCCTTTTCCTGGCCCCATGGAGAGGTCTGAAAGGGTCCTCTCCCTGGTCATACATGCAGCCTCTGCTCTGATGAGCTTGGACCGCTAACACCTCCGAGGAACCATGTTCTAATTACCCAGTCAGACTGACAGAATCTCCTTAATTACAAACTTCATTAGCTTACTGGACTTTGTTTTTCTCCACAATAGGGGATGGGCTGAGCGGGTTGAGCTGAGGTGCAATGGGGGGGAATAAAAGGGTTGGTGTTTTAGCACCTTTTTCCCCTCTGTGCAGTTCTCTCTTTTTTTTGTCGGAAATGTTAAGACCTCAGTCAGAGATCTAATTAGATTCATGGTGAGAATCAAACACCTTTTAACTAGCTTCTGGAGTCCCCTAAAAGGACAGCAAGAGCCAGGGTAAGAGTGCAGAAAATCAAACACAGCCACTGCCTTTCATGTGTGAAGTGGTCTGATTTGCTCTCTCCTCACCTTAAAATGTAAAATAACCTCAAGCACATAGACCCTGTAGCCTTCATATACCACTTCTATAAACTCATAGACCTATAGGGAGGCCTGTCAGAAACACTTTAAGAAGAGCATTGCGTACTCAATAAAATCAAGTAATCTCACGTAGAAAGACATTTTCTTCCCCTGAATTCTATTGTAAAACACAAATCGATCAAGTGTTCATATTGTAACTGTTTCTCAGTTAACTGTTTTTTTAAAAAACGACCCATTTGACTAATGCTTGCAGAGGTCAGATATACATTGCTGCTCATCATTTTCATTAAGATTCCCATGCAATTATTTGAGGATATCAGCTTTTAAGGCCTATAATTTGGGCTAACGATCAGATGACAGAGACAGATATAACCTGTTAAAGTAGAATTACTTTCCACTTGTTGCTGTGAAAAGCACCTTTTTCAACCTTTCAAGACAACTGGCTTCGATGGCAACGAAGAGAGCCTCTCTACACCAATGCCAGCTAAGCTTCAAAGTCGTTGCTCTCAGACATTGTAAGAATAGCGCAGGCAACAAAGACTAATAATTTTACCTAAACCTTCAAAATGAGTTATGTTTGTGAGTAATTAGAGGCTCCTCTCGGAAACGCCACTTGAGATCATGTCCCTCAATGGCTAAGCCATTGCAGAATGGTGTCCTTGTAATTGTTACATTATATTACATAATACAAGTGGATTATACGTCGGCAGAATAATGTGTCTATAATGTGTTAGATTATCGGCAGATGTGCGAGATGTCTACGAGGCATTTTACTTTCATGTCACATAATCTGACACATTGGTCTACAGTTACATTCACATTTGGGTTTTGTAGTTATACGTCACATTAGTAGATACATAGTTACTGTATATCAAAAAGCCTAATTTTTAAACACATCAGGTGCCTATTAGCTCCTACTGTCATCAACTATTGCTGCATCCTCAGCTTTACCCCATACACACACACGGTAGAGTAGAGGCACCCTTCTGTGTCCTTGACGAGCTACTGAGAGGCAGATATTGATCCTAGCTGTGTTAGGGGCTGTGTTCTTCTCACAGTCATCTATATTGGGAAGGGAGGGGATTCATGTGGCTGTATACAGTTACAAACTTAAGGTCGTGTCAAAACGTCAGGGCATGATAAATCCTGGATTTTGGTGGAGCGATCCTTTGGATATATATTACTTCCAGGCTATATTTTATGGAACACTTGTCCCACATATTTTGGATAGTCTAAATGTAATTCCTAATCACACTGGGGTTAGCTACAATCAGACAATTTTGGGGGGTTTTTGCATTGGAATTATATCGAATTCTGCTTATACCGTGCTATACCACAATAAACATCAAGTTCATGGGCCGAGACTCCAAGACAGTGACAGGTTGGCACGAAATCTGTAGCCTTTCTCTGCTGCGCTGTATAAGCACAATGGACAGCGCCCTACACACACAAAAGCAAGCACGTTTTGGTAATGAATATAGGCTACAGGATAGACCGAGTAATTCACCATTTACAAACAGCCTATGTGAAGGCAGCCATACACACCAATATCTTACCAATATAATGCAAACTAAATGCTGAAAGTAGTTGCCTAGTTATTCATGCATGCAAGCAAAAATACTGAATAGCAGTTTGGCTTAGAATACCGACACAACTGCGAATGCGAACAGAACAAAACCAAGTAGGCCTAGTAAACAAAATATCAGATCGAAAAAGGCAAGACACAATCTATATTTAGGCTAGTTACATTAACAGTAAACAAACACAGTAAAAAAAGGCCAAACAAATAGACCAATAGGCCCGCTTCAAACATGGAAAACCATGCCCCTAATGAGTACAACAACACGTTGTCATGGCACAATACACTTCTGTGGATCAAATTCGACCCACGTAATCAATTAAGCAATGCCAGCACACCATAAACACGTTTCCAATATGTACAGTTCCATTTACAGCCACGAAAACCAATAGGCTGCCAAGAACCATAACAGAATACATCTATTTACTGTATATGATCAAACATACCAATATGTAGCTATACCCAGGGGCCTCATTTCGATTCTTGCATTGGAATTATATTGAACTCTGCAGTACACGAGTATTCCAGCCACTCTCTTCCTATGAACCAGTTGCTATTAAATGAACATTTTTTCGACAGAAGATATGTGGCTAGGGTAGGATTCTAGACTAACCTGGGCTGGCTCATCTATTCCAAAATCGTCAGGAACAAACAGAGGTGGAAGCAGGCTGTGGAGCCATTATCCTGGCGGCGCTTGTGGAAGGGTGGTTAGGCTCTGCGCATGGAGCTAGCTGGAGCTCGGCAGCATCATCGCTGCTGGCCTTGGCGGTGGCATCGGTGGTTTGATGCTGCTGCTCATCGCTATCCTTCCCCTTTTGGCTTTGTTTGGGAACTTTGGCAAAGCCAATTGATGATATTCATTGTGGCAGTGGCAGACTAGCTGGTTCGAGCTAGCTAAAAAGGCTAAGGCTAATAACACCAGCGTTTTTTACATCTATCTACGAAGATCACTACACTCTGTAGTGGTGGAGCGTGAGGCAGAGTTGAGTGAAGCAGCTTCAACTGTAAACTTGACCCTGCCCGTAGAAATCAAAATCAAATATTATAGGCGGAGGCGTAGCACATTATTCACTTAGCCTACCACAGATAAGAAGCGTTTCTTCCCGCTTTTTATGAAAACACAAAGGAGTCATACTGTATCTAACCACCCCAGTGGCTTTCGATAGC
This sequence comes from Oncorhynchus mykiss, assembly GCF_057628025.1. NCBI lineage: Eukaryota > Metazoa > Chordata > Actinopteri > Salmoniformes > Salmonidae > Oncorhynchus > Oncorhynchus mykiss. Next base: position 3,571,923 of record NC_143044.1, read on the forward strand.
CTCCCTCTACACACACCGCGGCGTGCTCTGTCCATTGTGCTGACACAGCGCAGCAGACATACAGATTCAATCATTTGAACTTTTTTGCTATTTTTATATAGGGACATAAAACTAAATCTGAGAGGGTATAAGTTTCAACTGAGGGGGCTAAATCCCCTTTTGCCACCTCGTGGACCTGGGCCCGGCTGCAGGGCTGCGATTAACTTGATGTAAATCACAGATAACATGTTACCTTAACTGTATTAAAGATATTATCAATCATTTTGCATTCATTTGCCACAGACATGGGATCTTACATTTGCAAACAAATTACAAATGATCTCTCAGGGTACAAATATGATTTCCATTCACTTCCAAACTGGTTTGATTGAGAAGGCCAGAGAGAGTGTTGGAGCTGTTTACTGGTGACAGAAATTATGACCGTTTCCACCAACCAATCGCTCAATAAAATGTACAATGTACTGTAGTTCCCGCCACTGGAGCTACAGTACATTGAGAAATTAGAATCAGAATAATCAACAATCATCTAGTCTTGATTTCAAGGAATATTTTCCATGTGAGCTGTGTTGTGTAACAGGAAGAAAACGTGTTGTGAATTTACTGTAGAGATGTAGTTTTATGAATGCTCTCTATTGGATTCATAAAGCATCTCAGAATAGGAGTCCTGATCTAGGATACAGTCCCCCCCCCCCCCCCCCTCTTCATGTTGTAATCTTATTCATTATAATCTAAACGGCAATTCTAGATCAGCACTTCTGCTTTGAGACACTTGGAAAATATGGGCCCTGACCTTGCATTGACTTGCTGCACCTTGCAGGAGACAGTGATCTGAAAGGATTCTGTCATTATAGCTGCTTCAATGCATCTGTCAACTGTCAAGATGTCTCGCTTATAAACACATATTAGTTTAACAGACAGATCACAGTCTGTTCTTATCAGTCACTAAACGAAACCTCCAGGAGAGTGATGACATAACATTTCCATTGGTGACAATGACTGAGTTTCAACTATAGTGATGCATAGAATCTACAACACCTTACCAATAATTGAAGCTGAAGAATGCACAGTAGAGCAGTGGACTACACCTAAAATGTTGTATGTATACAATCATTAACATACCTCTTAATAATGAACACTAATTTCTGAAATTAACTTTCCTTGGCAGCTGAAAAGAAACAAGGTGTTTGTACTCATTGGAGTCAATCATTGAATAAATCAATTATTCAACTAATAAACAAATTAACTAATTAGCATACACAAAGCTTGATTCTGAAAGCAAAGTAAACAAAATACTTGCATTCAGAAAGCCAAAATATTACGCAAGTGGTAAAAATGGGGTACGTTTCCATCAAATAAGTCATACTTGAAATAACAGCATATATTGAATCTTACTGAGGGGACACATCACCCTGTAACCATTGGCAACCTGCACCCCATACAGCATCCCAGGGCATCCAGGCCACGCAGTTCAACACCAAGATTCTGCTCGTTTCCACCTCGACACTGGGACAAGTCTCTCATGCTGTAGGGAAATCCAGCCAAAACCACTCACTCACTTGAATAGACCACCCTATCCAGACATCCAACAGCCCACATCGGCAATAGTGTGATGATCCCAACCATAGCCAGCCAACACATCCAGCTTCACCAGATATTGCCAACGCCTATCCAGCCATACCCTCAGAGCAACCAGGAATCTCGATCTAGCCCTGTCTGATTGAACTAGATCTTATTGCACACCAGTAAGGGGGAGACTTGTCTTTGCCCAAGTTACCACCTGTATCACTTAGAGAGGGAGACGCTGCCAACCTGAATTTTATGCACAAAAGAAGAGTAACATGAACATGTGCCCTCAAATTCACCTGCCTGCCCATTTACTCCCATGAACTTCAGACTACAAAACATTTGACATCTTATTTAGAGATACAATCCTGAAGCTTGGTTGTTGACTGTTGACTTTTGATTCAAATAGTATGGTTCAGGCATTATAATATCATATATATATATATCCATTTCTTGCCTCATCAAACCATGAAAGTGTTAAATAAAGGGTGCCTCACTTTCAAAATAAAAACAAATTATCTCAATTGCTAAGCTTACTGTAGTGGCGTGTGGAAGAGCGCCCAAAAGGAGGCACACAGAAGTCAAATAGCTCATTACAAAAGACCGTATTTTATTCATCTTCAATAACGTTTACATTGCTGCCTCATACGCTGCTGAAAGCAGAAGAAGTGGACTGTCTACACTAAAAATTAGGGGTTCAACAAGGGTTCTTCTAAGATCCTCAAAGTTCTTTAAAGAACCCAAGGGTTCTTGGCTCTGAAAATTGCACCCAAAGGGTTCTTCCAAGAACCCCATAGGAGGTGGGGTTAATCGAGGAACCTCCTTAGTTGGTGGGGGTTCTTTCAGGAACCTAACTGCCCACTGAAACATTTGGAGAGCAGGTACAGGCACTTAACTGAAAAATGTAAAGATCTCAATTTAAGGTAAGGCCCTTCCTTGTATGATGTACATTTATATTGTTTTCTGATGACCCTGTATCTTTTCATATTTGTGCAAATCTTTCTAAAACAGAAAATGGACACAATTCCATGGATATCAATCAACAAAGAGGTAAGAATATGTATACTTTAAGAATATGTTAAAGGATAGCTGTATTGGGTGCAGATGACTGAACTGCTCACTTTTGTGTCTGTAGGTATAGAGACAAGGAGACATACAATGAATGGTATGTCAATTGGTATTGGTATGTTATGCAGATCACATTTACCATCCTCCTCCCTTACCTCTTCAACAAATATCCCATAGACCTTTACATTATGGACACGGTATGTGTATGAAAACCATTATTAAAACAGTTTTTTTCTAAATTCACATTTACCACAAAACCAAGGTATGAATACAGTTGTGTGCATGTTTTGTTAATCATCTGTATAACTACTATGTTTTGGATTCACAGACTTCACCCTCCCTAAACCTCTTCAATCATCATGCACTGCACATTCATTCTGGCTATGGACACGGAGAACATCAACACATTAACATCAACATGCCAGAGGATATACCCATTGGACTTGGGTCTCAAAGAATCCCTTTAAATGGATCCTCGAGGGAACATTTTGTGGTACATTCTTTAACTACCCCTCCCCTATAATAATTGTTAATAATAATATGCATAACAATAACAACAATAACGCCATATTTTAGTTGTCAGTGTTTATTATGATTTTAGTGTCAAAATAAAATAAAGAAAATCTAAATATGAGGTAAACTCCCAGCAGAGACCCAAATCCAATGGGTATGTCCTCTGGCATGTTGATGTTAATGTGTTGATGTTCTCCCTTTTAAAGGGTTCTTCAGTAGAGGTTCCCCAACAGTTTCAATTTGAAGAACCCCTAAAAGATACTTCAGGAAGCTTTTCTTTTTAGAGTGTATTGTTAGAAACGCACATTCATTTGTGCAGAGGAGCAGTGGAGGTGAGCTAATATCATGGGTTTTCTTGACCACGCCCCATGGAGTCCAGGCATCTAAGAGCAATGATATAGAGCTGGACAAATGATCCTTTTTCTATTACCTGTCTGTTATTGGATTATCCACCTGATCATGTGGTATCTTGATCCAAACGTGACAAGGTAAGTGGCCAAGCCATTCAGCTTTCACAGAGGACCATTTGGTGGCTTATTGTAAAAATACTGACATTATATCACTTTATAGTAGTCTTTGCTACAATGAGTGCATATTAACTACTAATTTCATATTAAATGTAAAATACATTTTTAAAGCAATAAAAATGGCATTTACGCCATCAGACCTCTCCCTAAATATAACAGTAAGGGAGAAAAAGTAGAATATTTCCAGGAGGGGTGTAGGTAGCAACCTTGCTCTTGGTAAGAGTAGACCTACAGCCTCTGTGAGTGAAACTGATTGCTTTAGTGGTACATGTTGATGTTATAGAGTATCTCTTCCCGCCCTCTATCCATCCCAAAATATCGCTAGAATAGGGTCCTGATACAACAACAAGCATTTGTTCCATTTTGTTATTGCATGGCATGCTGTCCTAATGTGCCATGTAAAACAGGCCCTAAACATCTGAAGGACAGTTCATTGTCAGCAAACAGAAACACACTGAGTCCTGATGTGGGAGGAGTAAACTCTAGGTCAAGAGACATTAAATAGTTTGGCTGCACATGTGATATATTTAGTGAAGCCATTGTTTGTTTTATTTAGGGAACGAATTGAGGATTTTCCTAACTGCAAGGCCCCTAAAGTATTTTATCAGGTGTACAGTCCAGCCACATGTTACACATTAGTGCTCTGAAGGGAATGTTGATTACTGATATATGCAGCCTGGTCTCCGAGCAAAACGTATTATGTTTTACTAAAAATCTGTGCCACTCCATTTAGTATGATATGTTACTAGATGTTAGGTTACATTACATTGGCCTACGTAAATCCAGGACACTCAAATTAGTATGATATGTTACATTTGGTAAACACTAGTTGACCAAAAGTATGTGGACACCTGCTCGTTGAACATTTCATTCCAAAATCATGGGCATTAATATGGAGTTGGTCCCCCCTTTGCTGCTATAACAGCCTCCACTCTTCTGGGGAGGCTTTCCACTAGATGTTGGAACATTGCTGCAGGGACTTGCTTCCATTCAGCCACATGTGCATTAGTGAGGTCAGGCACTGATGTTGGGCGATTAGGCCTGGCTCGCAGCCGTCGTTCCAATTCATCCCATAGATGTTCAATGGGGTTGAGGTCAGGGCTCTGTGCAGGCCGGCCAAGCTCTTCCACACCGATCTTGACAAACCATTTCCGTATGGCCCTCGCTTTGTGCACGGGGGCATTATCATGCTAAAACAGTTGCCACAAAGTTGGAAGCACAAAATAGTCTAGAATGTATGCTGTAGCGTTAAGATTTCCCTTCACTGGAACTAAGGAGCCTGAACCATGAAAAACAGCCCCAGACCATTTTTTCCTCCTCCACCAAACTTTACAGTTGGCACTCTGCATTGGGGAAGGTAGTGTTCTCCTGGCATCCGCCAAACCCAGATTCATCCGTCAGACTACCTGATGGAGAAGCGTGATTCATCACTCCAATGGCGGCGAGCTTTACAACACTCCAGCCGATGCTTGGCACTGCGCAAGGTGATCTTAGAATTGTATGCAGCTGCTCTGCCATGGAAATCCATTTTATGAAGCTCCCGATGAACAGTTATTGTGCTGACATTACTTCCAGAGGCAGTTTGGAACTCGGGAAGTGAGTGTTGCATCCGAGAACAGATGATTTTTATACGCTTCGTACTTCAGCACTTCCTGGTCCCGTTCTGTGAGCTTGTGTTGCCTACCACTTTGTGACTGAGCCATTGTTGCTCCTATACGTTCCACTTCACAATAACAGCACTTACAGTTGATCGGGGCAGCTCTAGCAGGGCAGAAATTTGACTAACTGACTTGTTGGAAGTCACTGAGCTCTTCAATAAGACCAGTCTACTGCCAATGTTTGTCTTTTGAGATTGCATGGCTGTGTGCTCGATTTTAAACACCTGTCAGTAACGGGTGTGGCTAAAATAGCAGCATCTACTAATTTGAAGGGGTGTCCACATACCTTTGGTGATCTAGTGTGTTATATTAGGTTACTTAAGGAAGAAACAAAAGTAGGGGGTGGGTGGGTGCATACCGTGAACGTCTAGCAAGCCAAAGGTTGCGTGTTCGATACTCATCACAGACAACTTCAGCATTTTAGTTAATTGTCAACTTCGCAACTACTTACTACTTTTGAGGTACTTTGCAACTACTTAGACTTTTAGCTAACCCTTCCCCTAACCCTTCAACCTAACTTCCAACCTTAACCCTAACCTTAACTCCTAACCTAATGTAGCATATCATAGTAAAGCAGTCAAACGTAATATATCATACTAAAACAGTTCAACATAGCATATCATACTAAAGAAGTCAAACATAATATATCATGCTAAACTATCAAGATGTAGGATACTATTTTGGCCAATGTAATATAACCTAGCGTAAAGTAACATATCATACTAAATGAGTGGCATTGTAGTAAAATATCATACGTTTTGCTCTGAGACCAGATTGCAGTACGCTGTATAATGTTTTTGAATGCAGTACTTCAGAAGATAGGGATATTATTTGTTTTCTGACTAAAGGGTTTGTGGACATGTGAGAACATATGATTAGGCCAACATGACATAAAAAGGGCAAGGTAGGCTAATGGGCCTCTGTTAAGTGAAACCTTACAACTTCATAAACCTCAGTAAACAAAGGTTTAGTTTTGAGGTCTCTAGGCCTAACACAGAAGTTTAAATAAGTCACAATGGTCGTTTTATCGCTAAGCCATTACAAACATGACTTGGCTATATTTATACAAACACACTCATTGCAAACGAGTTCTATATTGACCAACAAACCACATAAAATAATACATGAAAACCTTACCTTAATAATACTTACCTGTAACATTGTGTGTGCGACTGGAGGTTGTGTTAAAAGCAGTGGAGGCTGCTGAGGGGAAGACGACTCGTAATAATGGCCTGGAATGGAGCGAATTGAATGGCATTTGATACCGTTACACTTATTCTGCTCCAGCCATTTTCCACGAGCCCGTTCTCCCTAATTAAGATGCCACCAACCTCCTATGGTTAAAAGCCTTTAAAACACTGTCCGCTGGAGGCTAAGCCTGGTCAGCAAGGTGATTGCACTCTGCTGGTCAATGTTCAAGCAGATGCTGAAACTGTCCGCACGAGGTTTGTCACCGGCCTCTAGCCAAGAAGCCCTGTAGCCTAGGAGCCTGACAGACGGCGAAAGACACGTCTACAGGTGTTTCCCAGTACCATCTTGCCGAAACACGATATAAATGTTTAATTATAAAGTGGGCCATTTGTCACTGCTGCGCTCGAGACGTCTCTTGACCAAATTAGGAACCGGGTTTGACCTTGTGGTTGGCTAAATATTAATGACACCGCATTTGCTGTCATTAATATTTAGGCCTTCGGAGAATATATAATTTAAACACCACTGACGTAGAGAAAATTAGTTGAAGAGTTACGTGTTCCTATTGTCAAACATGGCTTATTTGCAATGTTCCATAGAATAATATTCAGATGTTTGCTAATTAGAGTTAGAGAATAGAACATATTTCTGTTGAAAAAGCTCCCATCATTGCTCTAAGCTTCTTCCCTCTCTCTCTCTCTCTCTCTCTCTCTCTCTCTCTCTCTCTCATTCTGTGGGCTATAGATAACATCATGTAGGAAGGGGTGGGGACAGGGGATTCCTGAATACCCGAATTTTCCATTATTTAGAAATAATATTCCAACAACAGTAACAGTCAGGAACCCTGCATTACATCATGATGCATGTATTTGGCAACACTCGCAAACAACTAATGGTGCGAACACAAGGAGCAAAACACAAGTCTAGACCTATTCTGTAATAAAGGAATTTCTCAAAAATATGGTACTACTTAATAGCTTGCGATATATAATCTTAATAAATAGGCTACCGCATGGAGAACGTTTTAACACATTTTTGAGCACCAATAACATCATAAGGGTCAGCACTGAATATTTAACGCGATCCCTATCCATATGTGCACCCATATCCTGCGCCCATAGGATATGTCTTACCCCCCAAATAAAAGTAGGCCCTATTAGAACGTTAGAGAGAAATAAGCATAACATGCTACTTTGGATAAGATGCTAAACTACACTAAACAACATTTTCAGGTGTATGCTATCCTGAAACTAAAATAGAATTGTAGCCAATGATAGGCGTAAATGATTGGTAAAATAGGCATATATCTCTGGGAAATAGGCGCTTACGGTTATCAGGACTACTTGTTTCTTACTTTATAGTAAGGCACTTAAGGAAGGGGTTCTAAATTAACATGTGAATTATATTAGCCTAAATATAAGGCTATAGAAACAGTAATAGTAGTCGTTTAATGAGCTATATAGGGCAGTCAATGCTAGGCTAATCGGTGATATTGAAAAGTGTTTACCTCTGCTGAACGTATAGCCCTATCCAACATACAAAGTAATAAGTTCAAAATTATAGATTGCACTTCTAGAATGAATAGGGTGTATCTGTCTCCTAAATTGAATATAATCTTATCCAGATTAATCTCAATAAATTCACGTGTGTGTGTGTCCTCAGTTAGGCCCTATATCAACTATATAACAACATGAAACCTTTGACACTCAAATTTCAGAAATATTATTTTGAAAAGGGCACGTAAAGTTGAATCAAAATCTCCGTTTGTAGTTGTTGCTCCATGTTTCGAAAAGGGGTATTTTTTCCCCAATACGTGTCAAAACCACCCGATCAATATCACTAGAAAAAGTCAGTGAACTATGCAGTCCGCCAATCTAAATTACAATTGGCTCTGCCTTCTGCATGTAAAAATGAAAATTGTTGTGTTTGGAAAACACTAATCTCAATAGGCCTATGCAAGCCCCTCCCTCGTTAATAATAAAATTAGAAACTGTTTCCGAGACACTATAATGTTTAATTTAATTTATTACGCAATTTGGAAGATGATTATATGGTGATTGCTAATTAGTCTTGTATATTTATCACTGTACCTTATGTCAAGGCCAAGGGAATTGTTTAGGGTTCATTCTCCCGTTTGAAGGATCAATTTCAGATGCAATTTGTGAAACAGGATAGATCAGTTTGTCCTGGCATCAAATTCTTACAGTGGGACGCAGCTCAAAAACATGTTATTCTCTGACATGACTTAAACACACTTATTATACGAGATGAGAACGTGAAAAGGCCGTAGTTGACACTGTGTACACCGCACTGTATAGGTCTACCTGGTGTCAAGCAACGTGAATGACGAAAGGAAGCATGTAGCGCTACAGCATAGGCCTACCAGTAGTCTAAATGCAAAGCAAAAAAAGTAAGTCTTCAAAAACGGAATCATAAATCATAAACATGAACGATATAAGCCATGATTAAAGTCGTCTGTGCCTAATGGTGATGTAATATATATTTTGATTAATTTGAAAGTGCGAGTTATCAATAGACTACAGGGCCTGGGCTAACACGAGCGGATTAGTCTCATTGCATGTTTTAACTAGTGGGCTTCAACTAATGTGTGTTTGTTTTTGCAGATATAGCCTACTTGTTTTCAGTATTTAGGATATAGCAGGAAAGTGGCGTTATTGGTGTGTAGTGGTCGCCGGTCGCCATCCAAATACCATTCACATTAGTGACTTCAGCAGACGTTGGCTAATTATAGCCTAGGTACTAATTGTAGATTGGGGGTTTTGGGTCACTGGGGCCATTTGATATGACCGCTTTTTAAATGACGGATAATTATTTCACATCAGGTAAGTAGACCTTTGGCTTATGCACAAGCCTTTCAGATGGTGTCAGAATCCATATTTCTCATAGAGTATTTTGCAGCCAGCAATGATCAGGGCCTCATTTCCCAGAGCCTTCGTTAGAACCTTCGTTATTAATGTGGCTATTAAAAACCTTCACACATCTACGAGTGATCCTGACCGCTTTTTTTTTGCCCTTCCGCGTCACTTTATTCACAGAAGATCCGCGCTAAACATAGAATCAAGATGATTAGGCTACGTGTCTGACTGTGACTGCCAAAACATCAGAAGGAAGTTGACTACTAATACAAAGTTTCCAAAGTAGGCAATTGTTACAAACAAGTGAAGGATAAAATTATGCTTCAAATGAAAAACGAGATGACAGCATTAAAATATACACAGGCTAAATAGACATATAGTTATCTGGGCTATTACAATAATATTGAAATCACTAAGTGAACGTTATAGTACGTGCTTGTTTGGGGAACACTTAACAAGTTGACTCGTAAATAACGATGCATCTGGTACGATCATCGTAATGCTTCAGTTACATCGCAACTGGTAAACGAGGACCAGGCTAAGTAACTTAATAAGAAACCAAAGCCATGGGGCTTTGATGATTGATCGTTTCCCAGTCCTTAATAAGCGTGGCACAAAAAAAAAAAACGCTTTAGCCCCTGTACTGCCTATAGCAGCGCAAGGTTAGATAAGCGGGTCACAGGGTCCCCAGCACTCCCCTTACGCACAGCTTGATTGTTTGGGAAAGTAATCGATTGATATATGAGGTCTAGCACCTCATAACCTAACATTCACTGACTCGGAGCAAGTTTGAGTGGAGGAAACAGTATAATAAAAATACCAACAACGTCAGCCCACTGGGCACACACTGGTTGAATCAACGTTGTTTCCCACCTAACTTCAATGAAATTATGTTGAAACAACGCTGAATAGACGTTGAATTGACGTCTGTGCCCAGTGGGACCTGCCTTGTTCAAGACAGGTGCGCTTTTCTGTGCACATTGGTACTTTATCCCTCGGGCTTCTGCTTTACTCTGTCACCTCAGTGATCATGGTAAATTGTCAAAACAAAAGATCATTAAATCCTTGCATTTGTCGGCCTCATAAAAATGAGAAGGTTTGTCTTTAGGTACAAACTCCTATGCAATATATAGGCTTATCATGGTCTTTATCACAAAAAACACAGAGCTATGTTGAATAAAATAAATTGACACCAGATAGAATGCAGTGTTAATCCATTAGGCCTATTTGACAAATATAGTCACTCTAATATATATATATACTTTTTTTTTTAACCAGGCAAGTGAGTTAAGAACAAATTCTTATTTACAATGACGGCTTAGGAACAGTAGGTTAACTGCCTTGTTTGGGGCAGAACGACAGATTTTTACCTTGTCAGCTCGGGTATTCGATCTAGCAACCTTTCGGTTACTGGCCCAACACTCTGGCCACTAGGCTACATTCATTTCAGCATGTGCCATAAAGGCCTGTAAGTTAAATAGAAATGTAGACGCGCAGCGGTCTAAAGCACTGCAATCTCAGTGCTAGAGGCGTCACTACAGACCCTGGTTCGTTTGGCTGTATCACAACCGGCAATAATTAGGAGTCCTATAGGCCGGCGCACAATTGGCCCAGCATCGTTAGGGTTTGGCCGAGGTAGGCCGTCATTGTCCATAAGAATTTGTTCTTAACTGACTTGCGTAGTTAAATAAAAAATTCAACAAAATTTGGTCTGTGAATGATATAGGCCTTGGCTATTCATAGGGAAACACGTCAATTTTAACAGATCTGGTTCTGTTATTTATTTAATTTCGTTAAATGCAAGGATCTGCCATTAAATTCAAAATATTGGCTTGTTTAAATCAAAAGAGTGAAAATGTAATAAAAGGAGACCAAGTCATAGCCTAATGAGGGGGCTATCCTGCCTATTGAGGCAAGGCGGAGGGAGAAAGTGCGCCAAATTTGTTTGCAGCGGATCAAGGCTCACCGCCTTCACTGCACTTTCTTTATCTTAATTCCAACTTGAAAAGATATAATTATCTAGTTTGAACAGGACTGCTATCAAATCCTTCTTTAGGCAGGGTAGGGAAAAGCTCGAGTGGATTGCGCGCTCTGAGCCGCTCGGTGTTGCCCGAGATAGGAGTAATGAAGTTGTGGAGTCCGGAGATACAAAGGGCATTAACCTCATTAGCATGAAACCTTTTCTTCTAACTATTGTGGGACCCTTTCAGCCCTCTAATCCCCCTATTTCAAAGCTGGGTTTGTAATAAAGCTTTTAGGGTTTTTTCAAAGCTAATGGTATTCTCTGAAGATTTTTATTGCTGTTATAGTGCATGGGCCTATTTAAATTCCCCATCCATATAGTTTGTATATAGGCCTATAGCCCCCCACACCACCCCCCCTTCCGAAAAGCTAATTTTCAAGCTGTGAAACAATTATAGAAATAAACACTACACCTCACATCATAAATCGTGCATAGTGGATTTGACACATTTCTGAGATAACTAGTGTAAATAGTTTTCCTATGTGCCTTGTTATTTTTGAGTCATTTATAATGAACGATGGGGGTAGGCTATATAAAAGGTCTCACATAGATGTAAAAACAATTTTTACATTTTCTTTATAATATGCTTTTCTTTTTTCCCCACACAAGCATAATAAAGCTGCACATAAATGAGAAGAGTAGCCTAGGCATGGATTGATGCTGTTTTGTGGGAAGAGCGTGTGTATATCTGTGGCTGTACGAGACAAGATATTAAACAAAGATCCCATTTTGCTGCACATTGCAACCTTCTCTTATCGCTTCTTGAGGGGTAGTAAGATTGTACTAAATTATGTCCAACCAAACCCCATTGGATCCACGGATTAAGAGATTAACGTGGACCACTGGGCAATGCATCCCCTTTCCCCCTCATATTACTCCCATGATAATTGCCCAAACTGATTTGCACTTTCACAAAAGCTCGTAGGACTCTTTGTAGCCTGAGCAGACCAGACGCTGCCCCTCTCGGAAAAACAACCATGCACTTGCTACAGAAAAAAAATCTTGCGTTCTCTCGTAATAGCATGATTTATAAATTACTTTAACAAGCCTCCACATTGTCTGGATTCCCTCTGAAATGTGTCATAGAGCTACCTCAAGTGTAGGCTACTTGAGAGACTGGTATGACCAAAATCAAGATATAGGATATAGGGTGATTGGTGACAGCGGGTATAAAATGTCAAGATAGGAAAGCTGCTCGTAAATCAAAACCATTAGGCCTACTTTTACTCTGCGCGCAACATATTGATAAAACTTTATTGACAAAATATTGACAATTACATACTTCTTGGAAGTATAATTTGTGTTAAAATTGTAGCAAACTTAACACAAACACAAAATTATGTACATTCTGGTAAAAGAGGGTTTAACAGAAACATTAACTTTTTGTTGGACTATCTCTGTACATGGAAACGCTCAGTGCTTGAAGTTCTCTCGCCTCTATGGCTGTCAATTCTTGCATTAGTCCTTCGTGGCAACTCTCACGGGAGGGTCAAGTCCTGACAATATGCTCGGGCCAGAATAACAGAGCCATGGTAAAGCTTGGGTTTAAGGAGTGTCTTGGATACTTTCCCTTTAAGTACTTCATATGTGGTTTGATAAACTTTTATAAAGTTTTCGAAATTCATTTCCATTTGTGTTTTCTTTAAAAACACTAACGCAGCACTGCTACTTCATACTGTTTGCACAATCACTTTAACACGATAATCATTAATTAAAAGACTGCACACTTTGTAAAAAGGAAGAAGCACAACATCTCTGAGATTGAGTAAAAACAAAGTTGTGTTTTGAAAAAAATAATCAAATTATAACAACTACCAGAAAGTCCATGCAATTCAAGTTTTACAAAAACAGTTTTGTATTTTGGTATCTTGAGTGGAAACGTTCATATTTAGAAACTTTCAGAAGTGCAAATTTCCAATGTGAATTGGAGATTCATTTTTGGGAGGTTCGTGGGAGATTGTAGTGGTGGGTTGGTGCGTGGAAGGGGGACAGGTAAGTGGACTGCGATACTGTCGATCACTTTCGCCTGGGCAATTTGATACGTATTGACAGACCCATGGTGACAGCAGTGCCACCAATCTGAATTCTCTCACCCTCAGCTGCCGATCTCCGAAGAATCGAAATGTGACATTAGCTTAACCCTCTCCCTGTACACAGCATCCTTAGCCACGTCATACTTCACGCCACGCGGCTGTCACAGGTTCAAACAATTTAGTAGGCTATTTTAATCGTCTGAAGTGACGTCAATTTCCTCGGGACTTCCCGATCCTTGTTTTGTTGCAAGTCTCCATCGGTTTATGTGATGGGTCCCCTTCTTCTTCTGTTGCGAATCTGAACCCTCCTCCTCCAACTTTTGCCGTTTGAACTTGGTTCTTCGGTTCTGAAACCACACTTTTACCTAAGGGAAACAAATAAAGGCTATAATAAATTCACAAATACTAAACAAAAACCACCCATGTGCGCAAAGTGTGAATTCAAATAGCAGAACCGCAAAAGATAAACATAGGCTCTCATAGATTGCCGTGTGAAAATTTGCCCAATGCTATGGCTTTACATTATAGGCTAGAAGTAAGGTTATTTTCCAAGATAAAAAAAATATTTCATGAACAAATGTAGGGGTAGTCCATTCATACCTTTATGGGATAAAAGTTTAAAAAACGGCATGCATGCTCTAGGTCTATGTCGGTTATAGCCTAGTATAAACATAAGCCAATATACCAGAAATTGATGTCCCTAAGCCTATTGGTCGAAAAAAAACATGACGCAAATAGGGCCATGGATATGCAATTGCATAAATATGTTTAATTTAATTTATAAGAATTTCAAACAATTGTCAAAATCCAGATTTCTTATACATAAACCTGTTAATTTTAAGCCTTTTGTAAATGCATATCAAAAGGCTACAGTGGGCTATATTCATATCTACAAGCCATTCGTCCGACAGCTTGGCAAGTGAGGTGCATTTAATGTGCTTTCAGTCAGCTAATTGAAGTGGGCGATGGTTCATTTCTTCCTCATTCCCCTCTAATAGCCTCCGTTTAGAGAAGAGCTGGTGGTGACACTGGGACAAAAGACACCGACCGTTCCGCAAGCTGATAGGCACAAATACGATCTTAAATATGGCCAGGAAAATTCATTGAGTCCGGCTCATTCTTTTTAGCGTGCCATAGATCCTATAAAATGGTTAACTGGTTAATTGCCCTCCATTTTGAATGGGAACCTTTTTCTCTCAACCCCGCCTAAAACGAGGTTATAGCCTATGATCATGGATTTGCTCCAACTAAAGCTTCAATGCCAATGGTGTAGCCTTTACATTTATTTGTCTCTCTAAAACTGCGGGTTATACGTTAATCCAAAAAGTGATTTTGAAAAATGAATAAACTTGTGTTTTCATTTCTAACGTTTTCCCCCTTCATTTAAATTCTTAAATTAGGCCTAGTCTAGGACATCTTGCAAGATAGATTGGGTCTAGGCCTATATTTAACCATACACTCTTAGAAATGTGTTTATTTTGGGGTTCTAGAACCATTTGGTTCAGTGAAAATAACCATACAAAAGGGTTATTTAGGCCTAAAGAAGTTTTAGGGCATCCATATATAAAGAAAGCCTTATGACCATTTTTGGTTCTATGCTATATGGAACCTTCCTTCTAAGTATGGCATTTGTGCAGTTTCCCCCAATATACAACATATTATCTGTTTTCAATATATATTTGTATAATTCCCCTAATGTCACTTATAGTTTATGCAATGAGAACTTTGAATTCCCAATAAGTAGCCTAATTATTCAGAGAAAATTTAGCATATTCCAGATTCCGTAGTCTACACAAAAACAGTTATTGTTGTAACCTGTGGGTCATGTCAGGTTTGATGCAACTTGACATGATCGTATTTTAAATCCATTCCCTATTCAAAGTAGAACTGATGCGGATTTAACGATAAACCTGTGAATATTAAATTCAGGGAAAATGTTCTTACCTGAGTTTCTGTGAGGCTAAGGGTGTGCGCAAGCTGTTTTCGTTCTGCACCTACGACGTAATGGTTTTTTTCAAATGCGTGCTCAAGCCGCAGAAGTTGCGAAGGTGAAAAAGCTGTCCGAATTCTTTTGGGCTTTCTGGCCAGTGCATTGTGCAAAAGGAAGCTCTCCGGGCTTGTTTCGTTACCTGAAAACGACAATGGGAGGGATATTCATTATGAACAATCTTGCAAACTGAGGCTAAAGAGACGATGATGCCGTGATCATATTTTGGTTATACGGTAGACTTGGGCCTTCTAACTTTTAACTAAAGTCTACGGCACCACTCAATTGAACATCGAGACCAATTTAGACACAGGAACACCTTGATTTTTTTTCGACAGCAAGAACTTAAACAATAGCAAATTGATACAGTTTATAGTCTTCAAATGGCAACGTCAGGATTATGCAGTAGCTATTTAAGCGGCGATTCTATCCCGTCTTTGGTTATCTTAAAAACACTACACATTGAAAATATAATAGTCTACAATAGCAAAGATTTCTGGGAGCATATAGGCTACCCCTTTTCAAACTTTTATTTTCTACATTACAGTCACTGGTAGGCTTTAATGTAAGTATATGCTGGAGAATAACACAGGATACATTAACCCTACATTTGTCTTAATTATTAACAAGACACTTGTAACCATTATTCGTTCCAAATTAAAATAAATCGTTTAGTTAGGTCTACTATATAATTTGCACGTCTCAGATACATATGTGCATGCACCAGCATAAAACAATGTTTTCAAATGACAGTCCAATTTGGGGGCGTATAAATTAATAGTGTGATTTTAAAAGTGCATAGCGTACAATTTCTTAAAACAGCAGTTTTGGCCATAAAAACATAGCCCACAAATATTACCCATAGCATATTCCATGGCACAGACGATTGCAATAAATGACACAGGCTTCTATCAATGTTGTTCAGTTGATTTGCACTCAGTTTAAACACACACATTTTTAAAACGAGAAAATAAATTAATAACATTTTTTTTTAAAGTCAACAATTTTGTTAAAAAATAACAATCCAATTAATTATATAGATCTACAATTTAGATTTGTATGGTGTTATGATTGTGTTTCAATAAAATGTTTTAGATGCTAAAGGACTTTAAGTCCACACTGCGATTTCTTCAACAAAATGTAAATTATCGGCTACAGGCAAAATACATGTGAACCCGTGTAACCACCTTAAGAAATACTATGCCCTACATTACTGAAAGTAGTCTACTCCAGGTTCGAATTAGCCTATAACAGACAAAAACAGTTTAAACACTTGTTCAAGACACCACAAATATATATTTCGATAGCTCACTGATATTTACGTCACTATAGCATTCGTGTCTTTATCCTCGTAAATACATGTTATATAAACTACAGTTAACGAGAAATGCTATGGAAAATCCCAAAAGACAAACAGTACAAATCCGTAATAAATACGTCAAAGAGACAAATGCGATCTCAACCTACCTTGGAATCTGTGACCCAAGTACCTATATCTATGTATTAGCCATGGGTAAAAAGTAGAGGGGTCCCTTTGCTGGCTGGCAAAAAGAGGGTGCGGACTATGCGAGGACGAAAGTGGGTGAGCCAAAGCGTGTGGAGGAGGCACCGAATGAACTGGGACACCGGAGTTGTTATGATGTGAGACCGCCTCAGCAAACACCAAGTCCGGATTAGAGTAGACGCCCCTGCCGCTGGAATGAAACCCGTTCAGAAATGGATTCATCTGGCTGGAGTTTGCATAGCTCAGAGCCGCTGGTCGTATGGGTTCCTCAGACCTCGAAACTGGTAGAGGATTATCCTTCGCTACCAACGATTCTATGGTAAAACACCTCTTCGGTGTAGGTTGAAACATGGTTTGATAGTCAAGATTCCCCAGTTTAGAATTTAAGAGGTGCAGGCGTTCTTCGTAAAAAATAGGCTACTACTCCACACCGAGAAAGTTTGTCAGCATAAATAACTTTGGAGCAAAGAGTGCAGCAAGAATAGAAGCCAAAGTAACAACAAATCAATTAATAGCCATAAAGGTGGTCGACTGCGCCAGACAATCCATGGATGTGATCGGTTCCTCACAGTTGTGCAAGCGATTTGTTAGTTCATGAGCCTAATTAGCGCTGGAGTCACATAAACAGCTTCCTCTGAAGCCTGTAATGGCATGGTGATTGGTCGCTGCTACTCGCCTTAAGGTTGAGGGAAGAGTCTTTAAGTGCGTCAATAGGAACAGGCACAGAGAGGCGGACTCGAGCAAAACGGAACGGATTCGTTCAGAACCAGATCTTCAGAACATTTTACATACTCATCTGAACCAGTAGAAAAGCTCAAGGTACTTACGTTTGCATTTATGTCTACCGATAAGGCCTGAGGGCAGTTGGTCTTAAAGGGGCCTTCATGTTTATCAGTGTTGATTTTTATGTTGAAGTATAGTGCTAAAATTCGGTTTAACATTTTTTGACATGTGTGATAAATTCTTAGTGTAAAATGTAGCCTACAAACCATTGAACTGGGTGTGTTTACCCAGAGCCAGCACATAGTTTTGTTTAAATAAGGGTCTACCATTTTACATGTAGGCCTACCTTTTAAATTCCATTTTTATTTTCCATTATTATGGTAATTCCAGCATACCCCACCACATACCCTGGCATCGTCTTTCCGTGTTTTCATTTTCTCCAATCCGTTTGTGATTAGTCAAGAATTGAGGTCTCCCCAATTTCTATTGGCTAGACTATTGGAGTAATGGATATTGGATCCACACGACGTTCAGTGCAGTTCGTTTGTTGTATTGACATACCAACTAACGATCCATTCATTTAGGACTACGTAGGCCTACCATATCCAGTGCAAGTCCAACATTCACTGATGAAAACTTTACCATTGGTAATTTGAGGTTTACAAAGCCTGTACCATAACAATAAAGCCAATCGTAATGTATAACCTAGTATGTACCGCAATAAACTTACATGTTTTAGTGATATATTCATTATTTTTGCTATTGCTGAATTCCAATGAAAATACGCATGTTGTTTTCTTAATCCATTAAACTCGCACTGTTGGAATAAGATAACTGTAGATTTTTAGTCATTATCATTATTATAAAGCCCATCTTTGGTGACCCACAAGTGTAAGAAAATGCTATCGAGTGCGTGTCCAAAACATTGACATGATCATATACATATGCTTATGTATATGATTATTAATTGTTATTTCATTGTTATTGCCGAGGGTACACTCTGTAAATTAAATCTAAGATAGATTTTGTATTTTGTATTTTTATTTATTATGGATCCCCATTAGCGGCAGCTACTCTTCCTGGGATCCGGCGAAATTATCAAGGCAGTTATACAATTTTAAAAACATTACAATACATTCATAACAGATTTCACAACAGACTAAGTGTGTCCCCTCAGGCCCCTACTCCACTACCACATATCTACAACACAAAATCCATGTGTACGTGTGTACAGTGCTTATGTTATCATGTGTGTGTATGCATGTGTCTGTGCCTATGTTTGTGTTGCTTCGCAGATGCATTTTTATTTGATTTTTTAAATCTGATTATACTGCTTGCATCAGTTACCTGATGTGGAATAGATTTCCATGTAGTCATGGCTCTATGTAGCACTGTGCGCCTCCCATAGTCTGTTCTGGACATGGTGATTGTGAAGAGACCTGAGTGGATGCATGGGTGGCTAAGCTGTGTGCTAGTCGTTTAAACAGACAGCTCGGCGCTTTCAACATGTCAATATCTCTCTCAAATACAAGTAGTGATGAAGTCAATCTCTCCTCCACTTTGAGCCAGGAGAGATTGACATGCATATGATTAATGTTTTATCTCTGTGTACATCCAAGGGCCAGCTGTGCTGCCCTGTTCTGAGCCAATTGTAATTTTCCTTTAAAATATATCTGAAAGATTTCGAAGGCTGACTTCAGTTGAACTAATTTTACGCCGGGACACCTCATGATAGTAGGCAACAGGGCCAACCAAGTCTGTGGCATTTCAATTGACTAATAGCAGAATGGTAGTCATGTCTTCTACGTGAAAACTGGGACGACGGAAACTTTACTGACGTCAGCAAGCATTGTGTTTATTTGAATCAATTGCAACACCAATAAGCATTTGTGATCGTACAACATCGCACCATTTATTGAAGGCCATTGTCTCATTCCGTAGTAATATTCACTGTTTCCCTCCACGGACAGTGTCTTTTTAAAACGTCCTGTGTATACAGTATAGGCCTATGATTTACATTTACATTTTATCTGCTGTAGGCCTATGTATCATATTGGCCTATATTACTCAATGAGGAAACTGACGTTTTGAAGTTAGACTGCTAATGCATTTACTACAGCACTAAAACAAAATGTGAGTAATAATAAACAAATATTATTATTATTATTATTATTATCAGTTCATCCGTATTATTGTTCCAAAAATGCTAATATTAATAGCCGTATAACAATACATTCCCTTATTTATTTAGTAGACCTAAGGAATAACTGTGGGTCTACTCAGTTAGACCTACTTTAGTGAAATGATGCAAGATACATCTTTATTTTTTCTACAACATAGCAAATTCCCCCTTATATTACACGGGTCTCATTCTTTAAATGGTTTCTTATTTTAATCCATCCAAGGAACCAGTGATGAAGGAGAGTTGCTCAAAGGCAGTTCAAAAGTGCGTCACCTATTGGTAGAGTTGTCAATGCAGAATATTTAGGCCTACATATGCGGATAATCGTTTGTTTATCGGTGATTAGGAAAAATCTGTATTTTCAGTTGCAGTCTTTTCAGTTGCATATCTGTTTGTAAAGATTATTATGATAAATGTACAGGTTTTTCTTTACAGCATCCGTCACGGATTGTGCGGATTTCCTCTCGGTTTTGACCAATATTCAGACATGGTGCGCTGCCGGCCTCAAGTGGACGTCTTGTGAAAGGGCACTTGCATTAGGCTGTTGTGGGCTTTCACACCATCATTAAAACGATGTAGACTAAATATTTTTGCAAACTCTTTAAATGTGTTAATTTCAGTTACAGGAAACAACGAGCAAGTGAGAAAAATAGTTTAAGTATCTATTCGAAGTTGTCCTCATCGAGAAACGTATGGTGTCGTTGCTTTTTATAGACATTTCTGATATAAGCCTATTTAATTCCCTTGAATATGTGTAAATATGAAATATTTCACATAGTAGGCCTAGGCTAGATCTCAAACTATTTTTCAAAAATAATAAAGTAATTGTTGAGTCAACTTTTTAACATAGGCTAATGTTGCATTGACATAGCTAAACTGTAGGGTCACTATAATTTCATATCTTTCCATGTTCATTACATTTAAACGGATGAAAATAGATGTTGAGTAATAATTACAAGCCAACCTTTTTGGAGATAGCCAACAATTTCGGCATTATGCATAATTACTATGCCTATTGAAAAATGACCATGCGTAAACTATTGTTGAATGATAAGGTGCATGGGTAAAGTAGGACCAGTAGATCTAAACCTGCATAGCCTATGAATTATCCGAGGGGGGCTTGCCTGTTTTGCATGTTATTTTGGCATTAATAAGTCTCACATATCATTTTGCAAACAATGTAAAAAAACAACAACAATATATATCATTGAGTTAATTAAGTGCATACAAACATGGTCTCTTTGTTTTCTTGCACAAGGCAGCTCCAAAATGCAGGTGTTTCAGCCTAGCTCAGTGCTTTCTGTGGTGGTGGGGCAAGCCAGCAGAAAATACGTTGCGCCGTGATTGGCTCAGTGTTCTGTCACTCATAGGGACACCATGTCACCCCCAAGTCTAAAGGGAGACCCTGAAAATTATAGCCCTTTAGATGCTGCCATATAGTTACATTAGAAGTGCCCATCCAAGAAGGCTCAAGGTCATTGGCCACAGATAAAATGACGTCAAATCATGTTATATGTACAGTAGCTTTGATTGGACTGATCATGTCAACATCATACTTTCAAAATCTTAGCTAGCAGTCATCATCATGAATCAAGTCGACAATCTACTGGCAAATCCTTTTAAATCCTTGTCATATGAAGAGAAATAATGAAGAGAAATTATAGATAAAACATATCGGAGCTCATCGGCCATTGGACATAAACATTACACAACAAGTTGGAAATCGCAAATTCAACAAGGAGTTTGAGTTTGTTTGTATTTTTACAGGGACAGTGCACATTAATCAACGTTTGAGTAAAAGTGCCAGTTTTAGCCAGCCGGCTAATTTTCAACCGCAGTCCCTGGTCAGGTTATTAAAAACAATTACAATAACAATACAGACAATCATTGAGCAGTGAGCACACGCAGAGCAACATAGGACAAGCAAGATATAGCATGCAGATAGAGAAACATAGCACAAAAAGCAACAAGACAAAATCCATAAAAGCAACAAAATGTTTCCACACCTCACAGCTACATGGAAACCGGCAATACACAACTAGGGATTATGTTCACAAATCTGATTGGCCTTCAGCCATATCTTCATGTTTTTTGTGAAAGTGTGATAGGTGGTGCAGTTATGTGTGTCTGATATACCAAACATGGGAAGCTCACACAGAGAAAGCAGATTGACTAAAGGTGCTTTTCCTTAAGGGAACTATACAGTCACCTGACCTTGTGGATCTGCTGCCATATGTTTGGGTTTTCTGTTTAACAAAAGTACTGAGTAGAGGGGGAGCCAGGCCATTTAGGATCATGAATACAAGACATGCATCGGTGTATTGCACAAGAGTTTTCCAACTTAGGAGCTTGTGCTTTTTTTTTCTTTGAATTTGACCCCCTTTTCTCCCCAATTTCTCCCCAATTTCGTGGTATGCAATTGTTAGTAGTTACTATCTTGTCTCATCGCTGCAACTCCCGTATGCGCTTGGGAGAGTCGAAGGTCGAAAGCCATGCGTCCTCCGAAACATAACCCAACCAAGCCGCACTGCTTCTTCTTCTTAACACAGCGCTCATCCAACCCGGAAGCCAGCCGCACCAATGTGTCGGCGGAAGCACCGTGCACCTGGTGACCTGGTTAGCGTGCACTGCGCCCGGCCTGCCACAGGAGTCGCTAGTGCGCAATGAGACAAGGACTGGCCAAACCCTCCCTAGGCCAATTGGGCGCGAACCCAGAGTCTCTGGTGGCACAGCTAGCACTGCGAAGCAGTGCCCTAGACCACTGCGCCACCTGGGAGGCCCCCTGGAGCTCATACTTTCTGAGGATGTAACAGTGATGATGGCTATTGGGCTTCCTATCAAGCACTTTGAGAGCCTGTTTGTAGACAGACTGAATGGGTTTTAATGTTGTACAGCAAGCTTGGGCCCAACTAGTCAAGCAGTATGTCAAGTGGGGGAGTATCATAGATTTGAATTACAGTTTTGCTACCTCTGTAGTCAAACAATTTAGTATAAATTTGAAATTAGCTAGGTTGTATTTCGTTATTTTAATTATTTTTTCACCTGCTTTTTGAAAGAGAGGTTGGAATCAAGTATGATGTCAAGGTTCTTAAAATCAGATACAACCTGACATCTGGCTCAGTTGCATCAGTTGCCACCCTTTGTGAAGAACATGCAGACAGTTTTTTTCACATTGAGATGCAAACATGAGTCACTGAGCCACTTTGTAACCTGGACCATGACAGTAGTGAGTTCTTGTGGAGCTTGTTGTTTGCACTTTGCATGCACATATATCACTGTATCCTCTGCATACATTTGAACTTCAGACCCAGTACAGACAGAAGGCAGATCATTAATGTACAGGCTGAACAGGAGGGGCCCCAGTATTGACCCTTGGGGCACGCCCACATCATAGCTAAGAGTGGGCGACAGCTCATTGCTCACTCTGACACACTGAGTTCTGCCTTCAGGGTATGATTTCATCCATTTCAAGGCATCGGGGGAAAAGATGAACTTGGACAATTTTGTGATGAGAACCTCATGGTTAACAGTATCAAAAACCTTCCTTAGGTCCAGAAACACAGCCCCAACAACTATGAGTGGTTTGGAAGGAATCAGTGACAGTGGCTGTGTGGTTACAAATCTGGGATTAAGGGGCTCTTTTCCAAGTTTAAAATGATAAACATTCAACATTGGCCATGCCGTCAATGAAGCATGATTTGTGCCGCCTTCAAAACAACTGTTAACTCGGAACTGCGAAAACTTGACTTCAGTGAGTTCAATACAACTGGGAATAAACGAGATCCAACTGGGAAGATATGTTTGAAGGATCACCCAACTCAGAATTATAAATCCGTCTTTCAGTTGTTTTGAAAGCACCATCAATTCAGAGAATGACAGACTTTGATGAAAAAATTTGCCCACAAAGGACCGCCACGCCACTTTCCTGTTCAAGTGAGCACAGCACAACATGTCACGCCCTGATCTGTTTCACCTGTCCTTGGGATTGTCTCCACCCCCTACAGGTGTCGCTTATTTTCCCTGATGTATTTATCCCTGTGTTTCCTGTCTCTCTGTGCCAGTTCATCTTGTATGTTCAAGTCAACCAGCATGTTTTTCCCGTGCGCCTGCTTTTCTATTCTCTTTACTAGTCCTCCTGGTTTTGACCTTTGCCTGTTTTTCTGGACTCCATTCCCTCCTGCCTGACCATTCTGCCTGCCCTGACCTCAAGCCCGCCTGCCATTCTGGAACTCTGAACTGGCTTTGACATTTTTGCCTGATCATGACCATTCTCTCGCCTACCCCTTTTGTATTGTTAATAAACACCTTGGACTCTAACCATCTGCCTCCTGTGTCTGCATCTGGGTCTCGCCTTGTGCCCTTACACAACAAGATGAGTCCAAAAATGTATTGTACTGTATGCTGCTGCATAAATTATGTAATTTCCCAAGGAAATATGTATACTTTAGCAAAGTGTATGTTGTGTAGTAAGATGTTTATGTGCCTCACTCTAATTATTTGGTATATTTACCGCTCTTAATTTCGCCTACTTGACTTGGTGGTGCACATGTAGCCTATAACCTGTTTTAGAGAAATGTAATCATCGACTATTGTAAGAGCTTTCATTGGCTGCTTATATGCCCCTTTATTTATCCTACGGTTCTGACTTAGTGTACAGGGACAACACTGTAAGAACGGCCCATGTTCTGAATTCTGTCGCTGTACATTTCAAAGGTGCTAAACAAATAGTTATATTTACTAATGTTACGTCCGTCCTAGCTTGCTCATTAATGTCTTAATCGAAATTATGGATTGCCTCTCATTCGCTTGTCGTCCCCTTATGCCATAGTTTGTACATCTCAATTGTCGTTAAAAAACACATTTGTTAAAGCAAATCAGCTATATCAGCTATGTTTTTTTTAAAGGCAGTAAATGAGGCTGAATGAACTGTTTCACTGTCAGACAAGGCTTCGCTGATAGCCAGGTGTAGCATTGGTAAGATGTTGGGACAACTTTATGTAGGTTGTTTGTGGCCACCGTTTGTCACCTTTATAGTGCAATTAATGTGTTGCTGGCATGCATCCCACTTGTTTAGTTTTTTTGCCCCAACAAGATTTACATTCTGAAATTGCCACTACATTAGGCCTATATTCTACACATTTTCTTATTAGCTCTTTTCGAATTTGGCAAAGGTATTCAGATCCCTTGGATTTCTTCACATTTGATTGTGTTACAAAGTGTTATTAAAATGTATTTAATTGTATTTTTTGTCAATAATATACCCAAATTACTAATGTCAAAGAGGATGAAATATTTAAACATGTTTTAAAGATGAATAAAAAACGAGAAAGTACATGTCCTGAAGAAAATGTAGTGTGCTTGCTAGCTTGTATTTATGGTTCTGAAATACGTCACAGTAGTGGCAGTGACTGCAGTCGTAATGGTAGTGATTGGTTATAGTTGAAAAAGTAAGTAGATGTAAAAATGTATTGAATGGATAGGATAGCCTGAACATGATGAACATGAAGTTGTTTTTGTGCCTTTAGCTTAAACGGTTCAATAGTTACTTTAAGTGAGTTATTTTATGCTATTCTGCACATTTATATAGATATAATTGATAAAGTTTTAAGAATTGGAAGTTACGATAGCCTGAACATGAGACAGTTGGTGTGATGTCTCTAGCTTGATTGGTTCAAGAGCTGATGTTGGTGGGTTGTATGATGCAAATGTATATAGCTATTAGTTAATCAAATATTTTAAGAATTTGAAGATAGGATAACATGAGAAATTTGTTTTGGTGTCTCTAGCTTGAATGGTCAAGGAGTTATTTTATTTTACCTTTATTTAACTAGGCAAGTCAGTAAAGAACAAATTCTTATTTTCAATGACGGCCTAGGAACAGTGCCTGTTCAGGGGTAGAACGACAGATTGAACTTGCAACCTTCCGGTTACTAGTCCAACGCTCTAACCACTAGGCTACCCTGCCGCCTTCCTGCCGAGTTACTGTTGGTGAGTTATTTTATGCAAATTGTTAAAATGTCTTTAATAATAGATTGGATTTTTACAGCACATTTCTACCAACTGAGGTACTCAAAGCTGCCTTGCTTGCAGTTTGGGTTTCTGTATAACACTTTGTGACACCCGCTGATGTAAAAAGGGCTTTATAAATAAATGATGGGTAAACTCATCTCATACACCACCAATGTGTAGCACCCCCTTGGGTGATGCACAGCAACCCTTTTTTGTGCCAGAACACTCACCACACATCAGCTATCAAGGTGGGGAGTGATGCATGCCAGTTAGGAATGAGGGGGTGAATAGGTGGCCATGATGGAAAAGGGTCAGGTTTGGAATTTAGCCATGACACCGTGTTTAACACATCTACTCTTACAATGAGTGCCATATCATTTTTAATGACCTCAGAAAGTCTGGACACCTGTTTAACATCCCATCTGAAAGACATCACACTACACAGGGCAATTTCCCCTTCACTGTCCGGGGGCATTGGGATCGCCTTAGACCAGAAGGGAAGAGTGCCCCCTGCTGGCACTCCAACACCACTTCCAGCAGCAGCTGGTCTCCCATTCAGGGACCAACCATGCATAGCTTCAGAGGAAAGCCAGCAATGGGATGCAGGGGCATCTTACTATATACAGTATATAAAACAAATGAGGGACCTGTTACCATTGTTTTTGTTGTCATAGATTTTGTAAACAAATGAAGCAATGCTATAAATCATGTAGAATGCTCTCATGGAATGTTACTCCTTGAGCATTACATATATGGAGATCACCTGACGGTTGCATGTCAAATTGACCCACTCTTTGATGATATGCGCAGAACATTGTGCAGCTTTAACCCATAAGCTACTAAATGGGGTCAACATTCTTCAAATTTTGTTATAACCATAGGCTAGTCAGGCGGTGTCAGAGGAAGGCCCTAAAAATTGTCAAAGACTCCAGCCACCCTAGTCGTACACTGTTATCTCTGCTACGACACAGCAAGCGGTACTGGAACGCCAAGTCTAGGTCCAAGAGGCTTCTAAACAGCTTCTAACCCCAAGCCATAAGACTCCTGAACATCTAATCAAATGCTCTGAGACAGGATTGTGTCGAGGCACAGGTCTGGGGAAGAGTACCTAAAAATGTCTGCAGCATTGAAGGTCCCCAAGAACACAGTGGCCTCCATCATTCCTAAATGGAATAAGGTTGGAACCACCAATACGCTTCCTAGAGCTGGCCGCCCAGCCAAACTGAGAAATCTGGGGAGAAGGGTCTCGGTCAGGGATGTGACCAAGAACCCAACAGAGTTCCTCTGTGGAGATGGGAGAACCTTCCAGAAGGTCAACAATGTCTGCAGCACTCCACCAATCAGGCCTTTATGTTAGAGTGGCCAGACGGAAGCCACTCCTCAGTAAAAAGGCACATGACAGATCGCTTGGAGTTTGCCAAAAGGCACCTACAGGACTCAGACCATGAGAAACAAGATTCTCTGGTCTGATGAAACCAAGATTGAACTCTTTGGCCTGAATGCCCAGTGTCATGTCCCAGCCAACCAGATACTGGAGAAGCCCTCACGATGCCGTGAGTCCAACAGGTTGCGGACGAAGTATGCTAGGGCCCCCTCGAGGTTGTTGCGTTGTGGGGTCCAACACTAGCCAAGGGACCAGCTGCCACCGGCCTGAGGAGAGATATGGTAATTGACGGGGAGCTGTAACCTGTACGTCACCTCATTGACTCTCCTCAGGACTTTGAACGGCCCCACAAACCACGGGCTCAGCTTCCGGTAGGACTGGCGGAGGGGCAAGTCCTTCGTAGAAAGCCAGAGCCTGTCATCGGGGTGAAAGACCGGGGCCATACTGCGTGACGATCGGTCTGCGTCTTCTGCCGGAACTAATCGTCCACTGCAGGAGCCTCGATCTGACTCTGGTGCCAGGGTGTCAGGGCCAGCTGATAGCCTAGAACACACTGAAAGGGTGTGAGGTTAGTGGAAGAGTAGCGGGGGGAGTTTTCTGCGTATTCTGCCCAAGGCAGAAATGCAGCCCACTCACCACGGACGGTCCTGACAGTAACTACGAAGGTACCTAAAGGTATCCCAGTTCCTGATTTACCCTTTCCACCTGCCCATTAGATTGGGAAAGGTACCCTGGAGTACATCTCCTGTCTTATTCGGTGTCCTGTGTGAATTTAAGTGTGCTCTCTCTAATTCTCTCTTTCTCTCTTTCTTTCTCTCTCTCGGAGGACCTGAACCCTAGGACCATGCCTCAGGACTACCTGACATGATGACTCCTTGCTGTCCCCAGTCCACCTGGCTGTGCTGCTGCTCCAGTTTCAACTGTTCTGCCTTATTATTATTGGACCATGCTGGTCATTTATGAACATTTAAACATCTTGGCCATGTTCTGTTATAATCTCCACCCGGC
Organism: Oncorhynchus mykiss; assembly: GCF_057628025.1. Lineage (NCBI taxonomy): Eukaryota > Metazoa > Chordata > Actinopteri > Salmoniformes > Salmonidae > Oncorhynchus > Oncorhynchus mykiss. Next base: position 3,600,172 of record NC_143044.1, read on the forward strand.
ACAGAAGAGGACTGGCCACCCCACATAGCCTGGTTCCTCTCTAGGTTTCTTCTTAGGTTTTGGCCTTTCTAGGGAGTTTTTCCTAGCCACCGTGCTTCTACAGCTGCATTGCTTGCTGTTTGGGGTTTTAGGCTGGGTTTCTGTACAGCACTTTGAGATATCAGCTGATGTACGAAGGGCTATATAAATACATTTGATTTGATTTGATTTGATTTAGAGAGACCAGGCAGCAGAATCAAATGACCGGCTTAGGAAAACTGGTCCACAATGAACAGGATGGTGGTGTACCCCTCCAAGGGGGGAAGGTCTGTGACAAAGTCCACAGAGAGATGGGACCAGGGTCATTGTGGAACCGGCAGTGGGTGGAGTTTGCCATAAGGGAGGTGTCTTGCTCTGTGCGCAGGAAGAGACATAAACCCGGACGTCCTGGGCCAAGGTGGGCCACCAGTACTTGGCGGAGAGACAGTCAATAGTACGGGCTATACCCGGGTGCCCTGACACAGGTGCTGTGTGTGCCCAGGCGAGGAGACGGTCCCGCACATCAGATGGCACGTAGATACGCCCCACAGGACAGTGGGCAGGTGAGGGCTCCTGTCGCAGGCTCGACGGATATCCGCGTCCACATCACCACGACAGGAGCCACAATGCGGGTCAGGGGAATATTGGGTATCACTTTCTCCCTCCGATCCTCTGTGTCATGCACCCAGGACAACGCATCGACCTTAACATTCTTTGATCCCAGACGGTAGGAGAGGGTGAAGTCAAACCTGGCGAAGAATGGGTCCACCTGGCCTGATGCGGGTTCAGCCTCTTTGCTGTTCGAATGTACTCCATGTTCCTGTGGTCTGTTCAGACAAGGAATGGGTGTTTTGCACCCTCCAGCTAGTGCCACCGTGCTTCAGCGCCTCATGATCCCCCGCATCGTAATTCTGCTCCGCGGGAGACAGCTTCAGTGAGTAGAAGGCGCATGGATGGAGTTTAGGCAGCGATCCAGTGCGTTGGGAGGGAACAGCCCCTACCTCCACGATGAAGGGCAGGGACGGGTCAGGGGGAGCTAGAACAGGTGCATTAGTAAAAAGTTCCTTGAGCACACGGAAGGCTTCATTGGCCTCCCCAGTCCAGCGCAGCTGTCGAGGACCTCCCTTCACGAGGGAGGTGAGAGTGGCCACCACTGCGCTGAAACCCCTAATGAAGCGCCTGAAATAGTTGGCAAAACCAAGGAAGTGCTGCACAGCATCCTGCACTGACCCTCTGCTCTTCCATCTCTAGTCCCGTGGTGGATATCCGATAGCACAGGAAGGAGACCGCCTGCTGAAATAAAAGGAACTTCTCCGCCTTGGAGTACAAGTGACGCGCTATCAGCCTCTCCAAAACGGACATGACATGAGAGACATGTTGCTCGCATGTAGTGGAGTACACTAAGATGTCGTCTATGTACACCACTGCATAACCCCAATTTAGTACTTTTAGTACTAACATAATTTAGGTTAGTATTGTGGAGTAACTACAATGTTGTTGATCCCTCCTCAGCTTTCTCCTATCACAGCCACTCTGTAACTGTTTTAAAGTCACCATTGACCTCATGGTGAAAACCCCGAACGGTTTCCTTCCTCTCCGGCAACTGAGTTAGGAAGTACGCTTGTATCTTTGTAGTGACAGGGTGTATTGATACACCAAAGGGTAATTAAGAACTTCACTATGCTCAAAGGGATATTCAATGTTGGCTTTATTTTTATTTTTACCCATCTACCAATAGATGTCCTTCTTTGTGAGGCATTGGAAAACCTCTCTGGTCTTTCTGGTTGACTCTGTTTGAAATTCACTGCTTGACTAAGGGACAATACTGAGGGACCCTACAGATAATTGTATGTGTGGGGTAGAGTTGAGGTAGTCATAAATATATATTTTTTAAACACTATTAATGCACACAGTGAGTCCATGCAACCTATGTGACTTGTCAAGCTAATTTTTATTCCTGAACTCTTTTAGGCTTGCCATAACAAAGACGTTGAATACTTATCAACTCAAGACATTTCATCTTTTCATTTTTTATTCATTTGTAAACATTTCTAATAACAATTTCACTTTGACAACATGAGGTATTTTTGACAACCATATATCATCGGGTGACTCCAAGTTACCTTCGATATGATTATATTATTTCCACTGCCATTACTCACATAATACATTTTACAGACACAAAAAGATCCCACCATGTCAGACAAACAAATTATCTGTAGGCATTTGTAAAATTGTAATGACACTTCCTGTTTCCACCACAGCTATCATGATAAAAAAAATATGTGGTTAGTGACTCCGCAACCAGAGGAGCAGAAAGATGAAGCAAGGATGAAGCAAATCAGCCCCGGTGGATTGTTTTTTTTACATCAATCTTAAGCAAGGCATCTAGCACATCACAAGTAGAAAAGTTTAAACACAACTTGATTATGCAGGTGAGGAGATACATTTTCACCCCAGTATTTCTACTTGCACAGCATCATCTGCACATCTAGCACTCCAGTGTTAATAATGCTAAATTGTAATTATTTTGCCTCATTGGCCTATTTATTGCCTTACCTCCCTAATCTTCTACATTTGCACACACTGTACATAGATTTTTTCTATTGTGTTATTGACTGTACGTTTGTTTATGTGTAAATCTGTGTTGTTGTTTTTGCCGCACTGATTTGCTTTATCTTGCCCAGGTCGCAGTTGTAAATGAGAACTTCTTCTCAACTGGCCTACCTGGTTAAATAAAGGTGAAAAAATAAAATAAAATTCCACACTTCAGTGGATTAACTGTTTTCCAAAATGTAGACTGTTCACCAGCAGATGTGAATTAACTTAGAAAGTAGCTTGATTTAGCTACTTAATTCAGGAAGTACATTTATTACTCATTAGTCTGAAACGCTGCCAATCAGCTACCGAGTCATTTGTTCTAGCCTTGGCCCAGGCCGGATTTCTCATCATAATGAGACCTGAAAGTTTTATAGAGAACAAAGGATTTGTTCTATTTTTAACTCTAAGGTGTTTAAAGGGGGCATGTTAGTCTGCCAGAGATATAAAAATAGATGAGAAATGTTCTAGAGCCAATTCAGGCTCTGGCATGCAGCTCATAGAGGAAAGCTCAGAGCAATTCATATTATGAAGAAACGCCTGGGGAGAATAAACAAAATAATGTATCGTCATAATCATATGAGGATCGATGTTTTTCTGTTTGGTATCTCTAATACATGCAGTAGGACAGTGATCACTGATGTCATTAACAAAAACATACTCACTAAGTCATTTGTCCAAATTTGGTCAATCAGCGAGGAGTTTCCTGGGTTTCTTACATTAATCTATGTAGGTTCACAGATGAGTTAAATCAGGTTAAAGTCAAGACGGATATTATTCAATGATCAGAGGCTGGGGTAACCCATTAGCAAAAACACACTGACTAAGTCGTTTGTTCAAATTAGGTCAACCAGCGAGGAGTTTCCTGGGTTTCTTACATGAATAGGTGTAGGTTCAGAGATGAGTTGACTCAGGTTAAAGTCAAAACAAATATTCTACAAATCATCAGAGGCCAGGGTAAACCAATCCAGGTTAAAATCTCTTTAAAATAACACATTCAGATGACAGACAAGGTTTTAAATATTCATAAATAGTCTCAACAGAATCCCTCAGCACAACAGGGGAAGGTAAATCTCTGCTACAAACACATGCATATCTTGGCATAAGGCCAAATCTAAAACCAAACACTCAAAAACGTTTTGGTTTTGGTAGTAGCAGCTAGGTTTCCATCCAATTGGCGACAGATTGTCATGCAAATATTCTAAAATCCACATAAAGAAAATATGCAAATTTTCCCACCAGTGATGTTTACACCAAACAGACTTTTTGCAGACAAATGACATCACTTACATTTTCATGTACCGAAGAATAATCTGAGGTTCAGTGTGTTTCCATCGCATTTTCAACTCCGATAATTTAGTCACAAACTGTTGCTTTAAATAGCAAATGTTCCTACTCTGGTTTTGGCACATGTACTCCAGCCAACAGCTCGCAGATACAGTGCTGGTAGGCTGGTTTACCTGATGATTACATAAGAGTGAGAATAATTTGTTGGTCAAACGACAGTCAAGCATATATCATTATGTCACAAGAATAAGACACTCAATATTTATTTGAAAGTAGCATCAAGCTCATCACCGTGCACTTTCACCATCCTGTGAAGTTCGTCATCATTTCTTTAATCTGTGGTTTAATAAACTGCATGGTTTCCCCGAGTCGTATTCTGGTCGTAGTGGGAGGACCACACACCATATTGCGTGACTCTAAATTTACTCCGATATGATGGTTATTATAGCAATATTTCCACATAAAGGCATTTCTACTGCCATTTCTCTCAAAATTAACTGAAGCATTTTAACTAAAATTACGTGTTAGCATTTTTAAGATTGTACCAAAACTTCCTGTTTCAACATAGGTGTCGTGATCTCATTTGACATGGTATGACTTTACGGGCATAACAACTGTGGATGGTAAAGTGACTCTTAGAGAACATGATGCCACAAGAGCCGATTTCACATAGCCGCCCCCCCTCTCTGATTCAGAGGGGTTAAATGCCGAAGACAAATTTCAGTCAGTGTTGCCAGTAAGGAAAGTAGCTATTGGCTGTCCTAAAAGTCACATCATCATCTAATTTGCATAATTGGCAATGTGCATGTAATTGTGATGGACGCTGTAGGAGAGAGGAATAACGTCGTGGGAGAGACATAAAGTGAGTAAAAAACACCCTAAATATGTTTAGAATTACAAATGAGCAAGCTGCAGAGTGGCACACACAGCGAATAACAACCAGATATTTGAGGCCATACTCCTCCTTCAGCACTTTATGGACCCCACTGTTAATCCCCGTCATAACAGAGGCATTGTCAGTCCCTATCCCAAGGAGATTCTCTTTTTTAAGACAACACTTCTCGAGGAAAGCCACAACAGCACAGGCTATAGATTTGGCATCTCCTCCCTCCATCCCAACAAGCCCCAGAAATGTTGATACAATTGTCTGCTTGGTGTCACTAAAGTACCTTATCACAACCCTCAGGTACTTGGAAACACTTACATCTGTGGACTCATCGAGGAGGAGGCTGAAACGCTGGTCACCCACATCTGCGACCAACCTTTTCAGAAAGTATGGTGCTAGAACACCATTAATCATTTCTGTGCACTTTGTCCTGTGCATTTTTAAGTGGGCAGCAGCAGCAGCTGTGGAGTCTGAGAAAGCAGCTCTACATGCTTCTCCAATGTGATCACATGCCAGCATGGAACAGTGTTCAGCGATAGCTAATGCCATGGTGGCCTCTTGTTTTGGGTGGAACTGTTATAAGGCTTTGCCTTTTGAGTATGTTTTTTAGTTGTCATGTGTTTTTTTTTTTACATCACTAAGTTTGGAGTAGAAATCAGCCTTACAATACAGGCAGGATGCCTGTGTATCATCTCCAATAAACAGCTTCAGCCAGACTTTAAATTCAGGGTTTGATTCCCACTCCTTTCTGTATTTTTGAGTGTACAGTTTAAACTGAGACATGATGAGCTAGCCAGCTAGATGTTTAGCTTATTTCACAGAGAGGCACCCACACAGTAGAAAAGGTGAGTAAGTGACTGAGACTGTGTGAGTCAAATGCAGTGATTTATTTGAGACAAATGACATTTTACATTTACATCCCACCCTGAATGTAAGCCAGGGCGGGATCAGCCAGCGGCGGCTTCCTGCATGCATGATTCATTTGCAGTCTGGACGCGGAGGGGTGAACATCTCCTGCTCTGGCTGCAGCTGGGAGTGACTGCTACGCGAGGACTGGGCTGCCTGTGAGTGCACCCGCTGCTCGTTGAGAAGAGTAAGAATGATACGTGTTTTCACGTCAGTCTCCAAACGTATCCAATAACACCAGAAAAAGTCACTAGTCGCTTTTTTGAAAATATGTCCAGAGGGGTCTGAATAATCCCTAAATATAGCGACGAAGTCGCTAAATTGGCAACACTGATTTCAGTTGAATGCATTAAGTTGTACAACTGACGAACTAGCCCCCTTTCCTTTTCCTCTTTTTCAGTCTATCACACCGGAAGATGTTGTAATCAGCAATTCCAATGTCCTCAGCCATGATCGAACCCTTGACCCAGGACTCCACGAGAACCAGATTATTAGTGCTCATATCATGCACCCAGACATCAAGAAGGTCGATATTTGACATCAAACTTCGCACATTTACGTTCATCAACACATATCCTCTAATATTTTAGGTGCAATTTATATTTTGGGTGCTACACCATTTAGTTTTATGTTACTTGGAGGATTTGGGCATGCTGCCATTAGCTTTTTGTACTAATGTGGATTGTTCTTTGGAAAAAGGCTGCACATTACATAAAGGAAAAAATTACATTTTCATTTGATAGAAAATGCAAATTAACTTTGCTTAAAAGTGTGAGAATTTTTATTATAAATCAGATAACAATTACATATGTAATAATAAGCTGATATTTTGCTACAATTGTTGCTTTTTCCAATAGTTTCTTCTTGGTAATCCATGCACACTACATGCTCGAACATCTCATTCCAAAATCATAGGCATGCTGCTATATAACAGCCTCCATTCTTCTGGAACATTGCTGCAGGGAGTAGCTTCCATTCAGCCACAAGAGTATTAGTGAGGTTGGGCCTGGCTCACAGTCGGCGTTCAATGGGGTTTAGGTCAGGGCTGTGTGCAGGCCAGTCAAGTTCTTTCACACCGATCTTGACAAATAATTTCTGTACGGAGTTCACTTTGTGCACGGGGGCATTGTCATGCTGAAACAGGAAAGGGCTTTCCCCAAGCTGTTGCCACAAAGTTGGAAGCACAGAATCGTATGTGGTAGCATTAACATTTCCCTTCACTGAAACTAAGTGGCCTAGCCCGAACTATGAAAAATAACCCCAGACCACTATTCCTCCACCAAACTTTACAATTGGCACTACGCATTCAGGCAGGTAGCGTTCTCCTGGCATTCGCCAAACCCAGATTCGTCCACCACTGCCAGATGAAGCGTGATTATTCACTCCAGAGAACACGTTTCCACTGCGCCAGAGTCCAACGGCAGCGAGCTTTACACCATAGCGCATGGTGATCGTAGGCTTGTGTGCAGCCGCTCGGTGATGGAAACCCATTTCTTGAAGCTTCCGACTATGTTCTTGTGCTGACATTGTTTCCAGAGGCAGTTTGGAACTCAGTAGTGAATGTTGCAACTGAGGACAGATTATTTTTGAGCTTGAGTGGTCCCATTCTGTGTTACCACTTTGCGTCTGAGCCGTTGTTGCTCCTCGACATTTCCACTTCACAATGACAGCACTTGCAGTTGAGACCGGGGCAGCATTAGCAGGGCAGACATTTTACTTACAGACTTGAAAGGTGGCCATTCAGTAAGGCTATTCTACTGCCAATGTTTGTCTATGGAGATTGCCTGGCTGTGTGCTCAATTTTATACACCCGTGAGGCTGAAATAGTCCAATCCACTAATTTGAAGGGGTGTCCATACTTTGGCATTTATAGTGCATGTAAAATGTTGTTAGCTTGAGGGTTAATGCCACATTTGATGCAGCCCAGTAAACACCAAAAAGTTACTAAAACTTGTCTTACCAGGAAAATAACAAATCCTGCGCATCCTTCAAAAAGGACCAAGTGTAAGAAGTTCTACAAAGTAGCTACTAGCTATGCTACCACAATCAGTCACAGAGAAATTGAGTGAGCAAAGAAAGAAATGCAACTGTTGAGCAAAGTACTTTATTAATAAAGGCCGTATTTATCTATAAACATGCAACTCATTGTGTTAAATATGGTTGAATGCTTTAAGATATAACCACACACTAGATATTAAGTGAGACTAATTGTATACTCTAAGCATGCACATCAAAATGGGAATTAACTAGTTTTTAGGTTAAGAAGCAACCTTAATTTTAGCAAAATACATATTCAATGGCAATAGAGATCATTGATGAGATGACAAGCTTATGCCATGGTAAAATTACTAGGAGGCTGGCAGCAATAGAGGTGTACAACAGTCATTGTGGGGCCAATTGGAAGCAGATGCTCAGAGAGAGGGTGGACTCAGCGGCGGGCAACAGTGGTCCAGCCGTCATCGTCGGTCTCTTCGTTGGTCTTCTTGGCGCGACCAGCGTTCTCTTTGTCTTTCTCAGAGCGCCAGGAGCTCTTCTCTCCGTCCGCTTCACGCTCACTCTCTCTGGGTCTGGGGGGAGCCGGACGTTCCTCTTTACGCACATCACGCTTCTCGTCGCCGGCACGGCGCCAAGAGCCTCCTCCTGTGGGCAGAGAATCTGTCTCGTTAGGGGATGGCATCTTAACTAAGTACTGCGTTTAAAAATACATCCTCCAGATTGGAAACAGAGAACCAGAGAACAGGGGTTACAGAAGTCTCATTTTTCAGGATATAGGCATGTATGAGTATTGCTGCATTAATAGGTTGATGCTTGATACTGGTTGACGCTTGCAATGAATACAGAGATGGCTAAATGGTTTAAAACCAAACTTTATACCGAAATTTTAAAACATGTAAGGTAGGTTTGCAAAGGACTGAGCAGGCTCATCTTACCTTCTTCAGGTTCTCTGCTGGGTGGGGGACGGTCACGGTCATCCCTGCGCTCAGGTCGCTCTCGACGGATAGGAGGGCGATCCTCGCGGTCAGGCTCTTCCTGACGAGCAGAGTCTCTCCAGCTTTTCTTGGGCACCTCATCATCAGCACCCGGCCTTCTCCAAGCACCACCACCTCCCTCCTCCCTGAAAACAGAGGTCCCCGATTACGGCATTTTTCTTTTAAATAAAAACACCTGTAAGACTAGTAAGCTTTCACTATATGAGTAAAACCATCCACCAGTTTAGGGGCACTCCTGATCATATAGTATTTGAGGCTCCACATCACAGTGGTGCTGTTTGTAAGTCCACATACTGTGCATCTGACCTGGGTGGGCGGCGCTCAGGGAAGCGTTCGCTCTCCTGTTTTTCCTCTCTCTCGACCTCTTCGCCCTCCTTGCTGCTGCTACCTTCGCGGGGTGGACCCCAGCTCTCCTCGCGGGCCTTCTCCCTCTCACGCCAGCCACCACCTGAAGCAGACACCAGAGCAACTGCCCATGATCCAGCACAACGTGTAAGAAGAACTGGCAAAAGTTGCCACTACACAAACATTTACTATTAGAAGTTCATTAAATATTAATTAACACAATTATAACAAATACAAGGGAGCGGGCTTTCAATAACAACATACTACACAAGACAAACATGCAACCACATTTCAATTATCCATATTTGGGACAGATTAAACAGGAAACATCCATACCGGGCCGGCCAGCTGGCTTCCATGGCTTGTCGTCACGGGGCCCGCCCCTTTCGTCATCTCCTCCTCTCCTGGGGCCCCAGGTGTCATCATCAGCTCCGCGTCTGGGGGCCCTAGACTCGTCCGTGCCTCTGCGGGGGCCGTCGTCAAAGCCACGGCGAGGACCTCTGTCTTCGTCAAAGCCACGCCTGGGGCCATCATCGAAGCCTCTGCGGGGAGCGCGGTCCTCGTCCCCCCCCCTTCTAAGACCCCGGTCATCATCCCCAAAGGTTCTCCTTGGTGGACGGTCCTCGTCCATGCCTCTGCGCAGGGGGCGGTCGTCATCCCCAAAGCCCCTGCGTGGGGGTCCACGGTCGTCGGCTCCACCACGGCGAGGGCCGTCTCCTCCTCTCCTGGAGGGTGGCTCTCTGTCTTTGTCCTCGCCGCCATCGGCTCTCCAGTCCCTAGAGAGAGAAAGAACAGCATCATTATAGGACAGGTCACTTTAACCAGTGAACACAAACAAAGTATTTAAAGCAGGTAAAATGCTTTAGATATGCAATCTGAATGAAATTCCACTCACTTATCTGGTACGGCGTCACTATAGAGAGTAATAAAAGATTTTTTGGACCAGTGAACAAAAAGTATTTTTAACCAGATGAAATGCTTCAAAAATACAGTCTGAATTAAGTCCCACTCACTTATCAGGCACAGGGCGACGCCTCTCCGATTCAACCTCAGTACGCCTCCTCCATCCTCCACCGCCCTCCTCCTTCTCAGCACCCCAGTCCTGGAGAGGAAAAGTGTACAACTTTCATTACCTTTAGATTACACACACAGCAAAAAAAGGAAAACGCCCCCTTTTCAGGACCCGATCTTTCAAAGATGATTAGTTAAAATCCAAATAACTTCACAGATCTTCATTGTAAAGGGTTTAAACACTGTTTCCCATGCTTGTTCAATGAACCATAAAAAATTTATGATAATGCACCTGTGGAACAGTCGTTAAGACACTAACAGCTTACAGACAGTAGTCAATTAAGGTCACAGTTATGAAACCTTAGGACCCTAAAGAGGCCTTTCTACTGACTCTGGAAAAACACCAAAAGAAAGATGCCCAGGGTCCCTGCTCATCTGCGTGAACGTGCCTTAGGCATGCTGCAAGGAGGCATGAGGACTGCAAATATGACCAGGGTAATACATTTCAATGTCGGTACTGTGAGACGCCTAAGACAGAACAGACAGCTGATCGTCCTCAGTGGCAGACCACATGTAACACCTGCAGGATCGGTACATCCGAACATCACACCTGTGGGACAAGTACAGGATGGCAACAACAACTGCCCAAGTTACACCACGAACGCACAATCCTTCCATCAGTGCTCAGACTGTCCGCAATAGGCTGAGAGAGGCTGGACTGAGGGCTTGTAGGCCTTTTGTAAGGCAGGTCCTCACCAGACATCACCGGCAACAACGTCGCCTATGGGTATAAACCCACTGCCGCTGGACCAGATAGGACTAGCAAAAAAATGCTCTTCACTGACGAGTCGCAGTTGTGTCTCACCAGGGGTGATGGTCGGATTCACGTTTATCGTCAAAGGAATGAGCGTTACACCGAGGCCTGTACTCTGGAGAGGGATTGATTTGGAGGTGGAGGGTCTGTCATGGTCTGGGGCAGTGTGTCACAGCATCATCGGACTGAGCTTGTTATCATTGCAGGTAATCTCAACGATGTGCGTTACAGGAAAGACATCCTCCTCCCTCATGTGGTACCCTTCCTACAGGCTCATCCTTCCAGTATGACAATGCCACCAGCCATACTGCTCATTCTGTGCGTGATTTCCTGTAAGACAGGAATGTCTGTGTTCTGCCATGGCCATAGAAGAGCCCGGATCTCAATCCCATTGAGCGCGTCTGGGACCTGTTGGATCGGAGGGTGAGGGCTAGGGCCATTCCCCCCAGAAATGCCTGGGAGCTTGCAGGTCCCTTGGTGGAAGAGTGGGGTAACATCTCACAGCAAGAACTGGCAAATCTGGTGCAGTCCATGAGGGGGAGATGCACTGCAGTACTTAATGCAGCTGGTGGCCACACCATAAACCCATGTAGAAATATTATAATTATTTTAACATCCCTCTAAAGTGAGCCATCTTCGACTCAACAGAAATTAAGCTGTGAGAAAGTGCTCTGGAGGAGATGTTGGCAAGAATGTGTAGTAGGCTACCTTCGCTTCTCCTCTGGGTTTCTCCTCAGACCTGGCAGGGGCCCTCATCTCCTCCTCCCTGCGGCGCTCGCGCTCCTCGATCTCCTGCTGCCGGGCTCGCTGCTTCCTCTCCTGCTCCTCTAGTTTGCGCAGGCGCTCCTGGTACTCCGCCTCCTCTGCCTCGCGTGCTTCCTGCTCGATGCGCTCGCGCTCCTCGCGCTCTGCAACACCACGTGGAAAACATGTAGAGTCAGACAACAGGGCACTGAAGACTAAATGGGGCAACCGTCACATGGGACACCCAGATGAACAAACACCAACCAACACACTTGGACCCTAAATCTGTGCGCACAACTTAAGTTTTTGCAGATATCTTCCATTGACATCAACTATTCCCTTTAAGAGGAACATCAGAGTTGACAAGATCTAAGATCATTGGACATCCATACTAGATACACCAAGTCTCCTCTGGGCCTGAGGTGTGACGCTGAGGTACCTTTCTTGAGCTGCTCCTCGTGGATGCGCTGGGCCTCCTCCTCCTTCTGGCGGTGGAAGGTGTTGCGACGGTCCTCCTTGCGGTGGATCTTCCTCTCCTCTAGACGCTTCTTCCTCTCCTCCACCAGGCGCTCCTGGAACTGTTTCAGTTTTTCCTTGGATGGTAACAAGAACAAAAATATTGAGGTGTATTCTTAATAAAACAAAGAGCTTATGCTTAATAAAATAAAAAATACAAAAATGAAAATAACTCAGGCAAAAATAACTCATGGTAGAACTCCATTGGCAATTAACACTTTTAGGGGTTATTCCTGCTTTATTTGCAGCACCTGAAGCTCTTTAAAGTAAATATTCACCCATGTTGAATGTGACATTGTTTTTGTGCATCGCTGAGTGATGTTCTATCGATTCCCTGGGCCAATTCATGTTTATCTGCGATATTGCCGTTCAAGCAGGCAGAAATGCAGCCGGTTATGACGTAGCATTGAGATAAAGCTGCTCTCGCTACACTGGAAGTTAATAGGAATAGGACCTTTAGATTGCCAAAACATACATGTCAGATTTCAATACGGGCAGATGTCATAACGTGGGAGGGTGTCTTCTCTCAAATGAGCCAATGACCATATATTCCTACCTCAAGAAATGTGTAATTTAACATGGGGTCTAACGGTGTTCACACCTTTCAGACAATTTTTGTGAACTCAGTGCGGTTTGCTATTTTTTTTTTCTTCTCAAGAGCTTGGTTCACTTGAATTCTGCGGTCCAGTTCCCTTTTTTAGGGCAATGTGAACACTAAGCTCCCCAGGTTTGCTTGGTATTAATCCCGCTCCACACACTAGACTATTGCAACACCGTTTCCCCCGCCATAGGCCCTCACATTGGTGCCACAAAAGAGAGAAAATGTTGTGCAGGTTCACAGAAAAAATTAGCTGTTTTTGGATATTGATTAGCGATTATCAAGGATGCACAGAAATTCCAAAATACTGTATGTGTGGAGTTTAGTTCAGATTATTTGTTTGCGATGTGCTCTATAGGCTAAGAGAGCTTCATAAGCTGTTTATTTGATTGTGAGGTTTGAATAGTGTGAGAAGATAACATATTTGATAAGAAAACACAGAAGAGCACAAAATATATTCTAGCTCTTAAAGGGTCAGTAGCCTACATTGGGTGTACAATTTTCAATTACAGCATTATTTAATCTGCAGTTATTCTTCTGCTATTTATTCCGTTACCAACATGTAAATGTTAATAGTATCTTCTGATTGCATTTAGTTAAAAGGTGAGCCATAATTGTAATCTATTAGCTTCCCAAAAGTATGTAGGTATATGGAATATCTAGCTGTCTGTTCACACATTCTGATGGAATGGCTTGTCCTGCACTTTGTAAAAACCCACAGTGCATTGAGTGAATGTTGGAAAAAGATCTTGGTTCCTTTCTAAACATAGCAATGTGAATGCAAAGAGGACTCGCACCACAAAATAGGTGAAGTGAACTGGCAAATGAGGCAAGGGCAGCGTGAATACAAAGAGAACTGAGATATTCAGCTTTTTAACCACAGAGTTCAGTTTAAAAGAGGGCTGAGATTGGTTATTTTAAAGAGGACTATATGTGAAAACACCTTAACAGATTTCTCCTGTTTGTCACTCGTCATGCAATGGACTGACAAGTGACAAATAGAAGAAATGTGTTAGGGTGTTTCCACATATAGTCTATTGTGATTGTCAGACTCCACTCTGAGGCATATTGATCTACAGGTTAAACAATGGTAAGATTGTAGACTTAAATTGATAGTGCAGTTTGTTTAGGCGATATTACAGCTAACTAGCTACTTCACATGCTAATATTGACTTTAGTATTAAAGTGTAGCTATGTTCGCTAGCCCACCCATATATAGCACTGCATTGTGGGTTTAGTAGTCGACCTGAGCTGCATCAGATTTCCACATTGCTAACAACCTTATAACGACAAAATGAAAAAAAAAATTCCCACAAGAAATATTGTTCAGTGTTATGGGACACTTGAAATTACAGGAATGAGTGGTTTTGGGCAGATTTTCCCTTTAATTCCATTGCCAATGGGCTTCTAGGGTCGGTGGTTTCATACACATTTTATGACATTTTGTGGTATATGGCCAAAATACCACGGCTAAGAGCTGTTCTTATGCGCAATGCCTGCATACAGCTCTTAGCCGTGGTTTATTGGCCATATACCACAAACCCTGAGGCGCCTTATTGCTATTATAAACTGGTTACCAATGTAAGTAGAACAGTAGACAGTTATTTGTCATACCCGTGGTATAACAGCTTTCAGCCAATCAGCATCCAGGAGCCAAACTACCCGGTTTAAAAATGGCATTTACCTCGTAGATGAAGCTTCGAGCATCTGTTATTTTGCCCACAAAGTTCTCCTTGTCCTCCATCATTCTGGACATCCTTTGCTTGTGCTCCAAGGCCCTCTCACGCTCCACCTTCATGTTGCTGATCTACAAAACAGATGGACCATAATCATTGACCATTGTGTAACAACAATATATATATATATATATATATATATTAAATTCATCACGAAAAACATGGACCAGTCAGCCTGACAGTTTTCCATTGCTAGAGCGTTCAGTTCGTGCTTGCCATCTACAATGGCTTTGTGAATGTTAAACACAAAAGGCATAGACTCTGAATAAATATATTGTCTTACCCGCTCCTCCTCTTGGAGCTCCCATAACTCCATGTCCTTGACACGCTGCTCCTCGTAGGCCTTCTTGATCAAGGGGATCTCCTCCAGACGTTTGGCCCTCTCAAAGTAGTCAATCTGCAAGGACCAGTCCACACATGAAACATTGAGCGAGTCATTTCCCCCTTAGTGGAGGTCTTTCTGCATCACCTGTTTAACAGGCAAGACAAAAACAAGGAATATACATTTGCTGAAATGTAAATGTCTTCACCTTTTTCTCCTGGTTCTTCAGGCGGTCCTGAAGCTCTCTCTTCTCCTTCTCAAGCTGCTCCACCTGTTTGGACATGATGAAGTCAGGGTCCAGGTCCTCAAGGTCCTGTGAAAAGAGAGGTTAAATAGTTAGTTCATTTCACCATTGTAGATCCACACTTAATTTCCAAAACTCATTCTAGATATAGATTTATATTCCGGACTCCGACATTGCTGGTTCTAACATTTCTTACATTTCTTGTTCTTTTTACTTTTGGATTATGTGTGTATTGTATTGCTAGATTTTGTTGCAATTTGAGCTAGAAATATAAGCATTTTGCTGACCTGCAAAATTGTATACGTGATCAATAAACTTTGATTTCAGATGTTATCTATACTCAACAAAAATAAATGCAACAATTTCAAAGATTTTACTGAGTTAGAGTTCATAACGAAATCAGTCAATTGTAATAAATCCATTAGGCCCTTATCTACGGATTTCACATGACTGGGAATACAGCTATGCATCTGTTGGTCACAAACTTTTTATAAAAAAGGTAGGGCGTGGCTCAGAAAACCAGTCAGTATTTGGTGTGACCACCATTTGCAGCGCAACATCTCTTTCAGAGTTGATCAAGCGGTTGACTGTGGCCTGTGGAATGACGTCCCACTCCTCTTTAATATCTGTGAAAAGTTGCTGGATATTGGCGAGAACTGGAACACACGGTCGTACACGTCGATCCAGAGCATCCCAAACATGCTCAATGGGTGACATGGCTGGTGAGTATGCAGGTCATGGAAGAACTGGGACATTTTCTGCTTCCAGGAATTGTGTACAGATCCTTGCGACATGGGCCGTGCATTATCATGCTGAAATATGAGGTGATGGCGGTGGATGAATGTCATGACAATGGACCTCAGGATCTCGTCACAGCGTCTCTGTGCATTCAAATTGCCATTGATAAAATGCAATTGTGTTCATTGTCCGTAGCTTGTGCCTGCCTGCCCACACCATAACCCGATCACCACTATGGGGCACTCTGTTCACAGCATTGACATCAGCAAACCGCTCGCCCACACGAAGCCATACACGTAGACCACGTGTATGGCTTCGTGTGGGTGAGCGGTTTGCGGTTGTGAGAGCAACTGCCAAATTCTCTAAAACGTTATGGTAGAGAAGTTACCATTCTCTGGCACAACAGCTCTGGTGGACATTCCTGCAGTCAGTATGCCAATTGCATGCACCCTCAAAACATCTATGGCATTGTGTTGTGTGACAAAACTGCACATTTTAGTGGCCTTTTATTGTCTACAGCACAAGGTGTGTCAGGTGGATTGATGATCTTGGCAAAGGAGACAATCTCACCAATAGGGACCTAAATAAATTTGGGCACAAAATTTGAGAAATAAGCTTTGTGTGTCTATGGAACATTTCTGGGATCTTTGATTTCAGAAAATGAAAATGGGACCAACAATTCACATGGTGAGTTTATATAATTGTTTGTTCAGTGTACATTCCAGGCAAACACTAAAGGTACTGATAAGGGTTTCTTTCACCCATTGGGAAGAAAACTTGCCTTAACGTCGATCTCAATGTGATCTTTTCATTTTTAACAAAGCATTATGTTGGACAGGTGTCAAGAGTGTACAGCTTAGTTGAGCTTGTGTGTAGTTTACCTCTATATCGATGTCTTTGAAGGCCTTGGCTCCCAGTTCAGTCTTCTTTATCTGCTCCAGCCGCTCGCGCACAGTCTTTTTCTTTATCTGCTCGTGCTCCTGCATGATGCGCTCCTTCTCGCGCTCCTTGGCCTCCTGGCGCAGGCGCTCCTCCTCTGCCTTGCGCACCTTCTGCAGCTCCGCCTCGCGCTGCTCCAGCTCCTCTTTCTCCCGCTGGATGTTGAGGTTCTCCAAGCGCTCCTTGCGCTCCTCGATGGTCTGCCGGCGGGCCAGGATGCGCTGGTGCTCCTTGCGGCCGTTCTTCAGGTAGGCGGTGATGGCTAGCTGGCTCTGCTCCTCGCGCTCTTTCTGGAAATGGTGGACAAAGAGGGTAGAAGAGTGAGAGATGGGGATAGGTTTGTTAGAGCGAGAATGAGCAATAAAGATTGATACTGTGCGAAACCCCTATTCGTGCACAATGTGAATTGGTGGTGTGTGTGTGTATGCACGGAACAATACATACAGTATTGGCCCAAAATGTTACATTTTCAAAATGCCTTAAATAGCTTATAATAATTTATGGAATGCACAATGGGATGATGGAATAGAAAGCATGTTTTGATATTTTATCACGGAGGACAGCGACGCTGTCTACTTTTTTTATAGGGCTAGCAGTGCATGTACAAATGCCATCTCGACGGGAGGCTGTACTCACCAGCATGGACGCAGGCTTGATGACCTGGATTGCTTTGGCCAAGGAAGACGACATTGCTGTCAGCTGGTTCCTGATCTGGGCAGAGGGCATGTTCTGCAAGAACGGCCCCACGGGAGAGTCCTCTTTGGTCGAGTAATTCAGGTCCGAACCAAAGCTCAGGTTCCGAGTGGTATGGTCAATTCGAACCTAGAAAAAGACATTTCAAAAAGATTTCAAGTGTGCCATTCTGTGTAACAAACAGAAGTGTGTTCATATTTTAGTTGTGGAAATACTGACTTAATTCAAAGTGTATAGGTATGAAAAACCTGTATTTAGGTGAAAAATCTACTTGGGTGTTTGTGCAAAATTGTACAGAGAATATTATTGACAAATCCATGTCCAGTACTCTACCTGCAGATCGCAGTGTCGGGCAGCATCCACAATGGAGCGCTCCAATTGGAAGGGATCCACAAATGGAACCAGGGAGGCCAGACGGTTGAACTCAATGCTTTGATAGATCTGAGCCACCTAATATCCCATTAAAATAAAACAGTGTTCAGTGACTAGTTAATAGCACCACAATTTGCATATTGTAACAATCAATGAAATCATGCATTCCACATGATAGCAGGGATGGGCAACATCCTGAGGCTTGAGAGCCACGTCGGGATATTCTTTTGACTGTTTGTTAGTCAAAAAATAAAATTATAATCAATGCGTGCTGTAAAAAGGACAGTTATTTTAAAAGACATCAGGTAGATTAAAACATTAACATAGTTTATATCAGAATTTAGATGTTCAAATGTAGTTTAATCCACCTTTTCTTTTATTATTACTAAATCCACCGTGGGTGTTATTTAAAATCGGCTCGACGGCCTCCTATAGTGCCCATCCCTGCAGTATAGAGTTACCGGTACAAGGACATCAGTTATCGTTTAAGAAATTGACAGACCATTAAAGTATAAGTGAGCAATCCAAAATGAGCAATAAGTCACCTGCTGCAGCAGCCTGAGGATGGTGTTACTCTGCAGGTGGGGAACATATTGCTGGAGGTCCGCCTCCTTCTCAGACTGGTCTCTCACCCAGTTCAACACCTAAGAGGAAAGTCAATACCATAGATGAAGAAAAACAAAATGGTAAATGAAATCAGCCATGACACAAATTGTTGTAATTTCAGAGGAGTTATACGTGTATGTATTTTATATTGTTTTTTGGACCGTTGCAAGTCAAATTGCCCAATGTTCCGACATTGAATTCAAATGTTACCTTTGTTACTCTTCCGCTCAGCTTCAGTGGGTGGAAGTCCATCTCCAGCCAATTGTACAGCTCCTTCACTTCAGGTACAATGTACTGCAGCAAGTTGAACCGAACCTAAAGGGGAAACATTACATGCACATAGCACTGTGAACAACCCCTGACAAAAGGACAACTAAAAAAAAAAAGAAACAGCAGTTGGTTAAACTTTCTCTGACTTCTCTAGACTAAAACAAGTTCAGCACTAGAATACTCCTAACACTGACATATGGGACATACTGTTACCGGTCTGCTCACAAACATAAAGATATGGTTATTTCTATAGTCTGTTCCATGCATGTGGGTATATACCATGTCATTGATGAGGCTCTGGCGGGTTGGTGGGGACTGCAGGCCCAGTAGTGTGGCCAGCCTACGGTGTTTCTCCACGATTATGCCGTCCATGTCCAACAGGCGGGCAATGTCTGTGCGTTCCGGGGTGATGGGAATGGACAGGGTGGCCAGGAGGACCCTTGTGGACATCCTAAGGGAGCGAGAGGAGAGCTGTGAGCAACTGCCTGACTGGCAACCTTGGATCTACTCATCAACAAACATTGATGACAAAAAGCACATGAAGAGGAAGGGTCAGTGTCCTGTAACAAAAGGCTCTGAATAGTTGCAAGTGAGGCAGAGGTGTGAGGGTGACTGATTGCCAGGTGATTAAGGTGAGAGAGAAACCATAAGTCCGGTTGATGAAAAGTCTGACAATTGTTTTGTTGTTGTTAAGGGAATGGCCATTCAAGTAATTATTTTTGCCACACATTCCAACAGACTGGTCAGGACTGGGCTTCCATACCTCTGCATCTCTTCCTGGGTGAGGTTCTTGCGCATCTCCCTGGAAAGATGGTAGAGGCGATGGAGGGTGCAGGCGTGGAACAGGGCATTCCCAGACTTCCAAAACACAGTGGACACCTTGTTGTAGTAGTTGGCCATAAGTTGAGGCTTGGGGGGCTTCTTGGAAAGGGCGAAGAGACCATGGATGTCTTCCACAGCCTTGAAAGCTTCCTGTAAAAATCAAAAATCTAATTTCACCATTCACAACACATAAAAATCAATGTTCATAATAAAATGTAGATAAAATTGCCTGCTGAAAAAAGAAAAAATGAGCAATAGGAGTATTTGAGATGCAACATTGTTACAACTAAACATTGCAAGCTAATCATATTTGACATACCTGCCAGAGCTCCATGGCAATGGCACTGTCCAGTTGCACCAGGCGTGTCTCCAGGTGCATAGACTGGCTCTCAGGGTTGTTCAAGTTGATGGCTGTGCTCTGGTTGTGGTGGCGCTGGATCTGACCCAGGTGCATGCGCAGATTGTCACAAAGCTTCCGGAACTCTGCCTTACGGGTGTACTGAAGGCAGAACTTGAAAGCTGTGGAGTACATTAGGATAAGGAGCAATAAATTGATTATGGTGCCAGAAAAGGTGAGTAAACCTAAACACTTATGCATCTCAGACTAATATATTTCTAATAACAAGATTGTTAGCTAACATCAAACCTACACTCAAACCGGGCACTGAAAATGTACATCAGGGGGCAGCAAAAGGCGGCACGGGCACGCAAGTGATTTTTGGGGCCCCCCAACGTTCAGTAAAAATGAATGCAGTTTTTGGTTCATTTGTTTTTTTTTAACTAATCACCAAGAACTCAGCAAAATAAAAATAATTTCAGAAATCTGTTTAAGTATTTCCACTTTCCTTTTTTTAATGTCTCAATGTAATCAGGTAGGAAATGCTTTTGGGGCTTACTTGTGGTCAATTTGCTGTGAAAATGTGTATAATTATTTTCATCCACTGACAAATTGGGTGAATGTAGTTGCCTACCCAGATGTACATCAGGTTAAAAGTTCAGATTGTGCTCACCTTGTTGGGCAATGTCATGGTAGAGGCGCTCCACCTTGGAGTTGTTACGCAGCAAGTCCAGGCATTGGCGGTAGGATTCCCACAGAAATTTCACCCAGGGAGTGAGCAGCAGACGGTCTGTACGATCCTGGGTGTCTTCACCACTCACAGCACTCAGAAGTACACTAGGATCACACAAGGTAGTCAAGTCATATTTGAGCTCATAGAACTACACCGTCAACATTGCATCACTGTGCACACATTACTACCATGCTAATGGTTTACAGCAGAGGTGAAGCACAATAGTTATCATGTTTACAGCTATTAAAAGGTGGCAACAATCAAGTTTACGGATAGTGTAATATATCTGAAATCTAGTATCAGTCCATTACATAGGAAAAAGTTTTCAATGGACCCATATCTCTAAGCTAAATAAAAGGTTCCTAGTTAAATAAAAGGGTTAGATAAAATAAATACCTCTCAGGAGTCTGGATGTTGTCAAGATCCTCAATGTCCAGGACCATCTGCTGCGACTCCCCCTTGGCTGTCTCCGTCTTCTCCTCGGCCAACTTCAGGTAGGCTCGAACCACATCCTCGAGGGATTTGATGTTCACCTACAGAACAAAATAGAGGGTCATACTTAACTCTGGCAGGCAAGTGACTTTTGTAGGATCAATAGTATGCCACGTTTAGGCTTGTCCAAGAGAGGGTTTGGTGTGCTGACCTGCTGGCAGATGTTCTTGTACTGGTATAGGCCCTCCTTGGCCAGGTGGCTCTTGCGCAGGTCCACGCAGAGCTCCAGGTACTTGAGCATGATGGGCTCGTGGATCTTCTGCCATGTTCGATGCTTTTTGCTCTTAATGACATCGTACAAAACATCCAAAGCTGGCTGCTTTTTGCCCACCTCCAAAAACTCTGTAAAAACATAGCACATTACATGAAAAAGGATGAAAAAAATGTTCTGAAGGTGAATCTGTTGCTGCAATATAACTTACACAAAGGACACCTAATAGATTACAAATATCGGAGTCCGGTTTCTCCAACATCACTGGAATTTAGGCTTACGAGTGTTTTAATGATGCATCTTTCCTACAACAGCCGAAGATGCCTCAATGATGCTCTTAGCAATGTTCTTTCGTTGCATGTGTCGATACTGATAGGATCGAAAGAAAGGCAGTCCGTCCGTCTCTCAGATCAGCTTTCTCCATTCAAATCCTACCTTGATATTATAATTATTCCACAATAATGATAGATCAGCTCCTAGAAAGATATCACTTGTGGCCGCAAATATCGAGACAGCTTATTCTAATGCTTACCCTATAATAACGTACTTAATCATGAACACATTAGGCTACACATCATTAAATATATTGAGGCAGAAATTACAGACAGTAGCTAAATAAAGCAACATTTAATTAACATGAAATTGATTTCAATATCATTGAAATAACAGTATATGGGCCTAGATATCCTATAATTTAGTTAGGCTATTTATATTTGAAAGCAGTCATCTCGGCTCTCATTTGAAGCATCTTTTTATCCTTTGCTTGTTTATAACAACTGCAGACATTGGCAACTTTGGAATTGTAGTCAACTTCGTGAGACATATAAACATCTTGACTCTATTTTGTGGACGTCTGTGTATAAAGTGACGCGGCAGGGGGGACAACACATCTAACCACATATTTGGCTGTTCTTCAAGTGGTCTTTAGATTATGAGCTTTCTCAAGTGCAACTTTAGTAATGATGTCGAAGGAGATTTAACGACGCTTCTACGAAGGTTCGTTCTAATGATGAACATAGCCTTAAGATGCTGTTGGGAAACGAGGCCCTGATAGCTGACTTTTTATTATCACATACACCGGACAGGTCCAGTGAAATGTGTTGTTTTACAGGGTCAGCAATAGTAGTACGGAACCCCTAGACTAGAGCAAATTAGGGTTAAGGACCAAGCTCAAGAGCACATCGACAGATTTTTCACCTTGTCAGCTCAGGTATTCGAACCAGCGATCTTTCGGGTACTGTCCCAACCGCTAGGCTACCAGCTGCACTTTAGCTACTATAGTAGGTATTTAGCTACACCCCAAACCAGCCATATGTTATGACTAACGAGCGACAATGTAACTGCAAGATTAATTAGTAGATAATGTTAGCTATGACAACATCACGTGACAACCGACTTTCATGGGGGGTGAGATATGCAAACCCTGCCCGGGGAACAGGGCGATGCAAAACGAACTCGCCCATTGATAGCCAATCTTAGCTGGGCCTTCTGTTTTGGTGATCCAATCTAGCTAGTTACCTTGTTAGTTATCCAAGACAAGGCTAAAAACATTAACCATCAGCAGCTCTTACCTTTCAGTTGATGTGGCGAAACCGATTATTAGTGACTTCCGAGTGAGTTGAACAAGTTGATCCCCGTGTCACTAGTTAGCAGCTTAGCTAGGGGATATGCTAATACGTTAGCTAACCCTTCAAGGCTAGGATGTGCTGACGTTAATGTTAGCTAGTTTGTGAACAAGATGGCAGGTACTTTTCGACGCACCCGGCCTAACATCAGTGACAGACATAAATCTGATCGGTGTGATTTTAGATTTCAAGTACTGTTATTGAATTGACCGGGCTATGACACCTTTTAACGTAATTATGGGTGGTGTTATTCAAAGGCCTAGTGACACGGGTGGCTTGAATGAGTGTACCTCTATACTTAAAACATGTCTTCCCCGCCATGCGTAGCTAGCGAAACACGGCAAGCCAATGTGAATACATAACTGGGACGCAAGCGCGGACATCTAAGAAATGATCATATACGACTCACCATTTGCTCGTTTGAGAGCATTCTCCGGTCGTTGGAAATATGCCGGCATTTTTCTGACTTTCTCGCGGAATGAAGAGAAGGTTGTTTTGGGTGAATTTGACTAATTTCACCGGTCCATCCGCGCCAGGCATTCACCCGTTCCGACAAGCTCCTAGGAAAGGAATGAACCACGTGAACGGCCCACATCAGTGACGACAAAGGTTCCCGTATGTAACAGAAGAGACGTACATCAGATAGAAAGGTTGTAAGTAAATTATTAAACGTATGTATATTGATTGAGAGGAAATTTTATTACAATTTCATGTGATTTTTTTTTCATGACGTTGCTGTAAAGAATTAAACAAATAAATATAAATTAAATATTTAATAAACATTAATTTGCTTTACAGGCATTTGAGATGAAAACATAACCTGACATTTAATGTGACATTTAAATAATACTTTCTTTGAGCATAACAGAAACAAAAAAAGGAAAATAGTGATACATTGATTGGTGGTAGATTACATATTTATTTCTATGAGAGGATAAGAGGAATTAACTCTTCTAATATAGTATTTCTATAGTGATGATACAGTAATACCGCCAACACAGCAGGTGGCACCAAAGAGATTAATCATAAACGACGAAAAAGTCTGCATTTGTGCTTGTGTATTTCTTTTTTTATGCTCCAAAAAAAGTCCGTGTAAAAAAAGACAGAATTTTTCAGGCTTTTCTTCAAAGGTAATTTTACCATCTCTACTTCTATTCGTAAAGCAACCGTAGAAGAAGATCCAATATCAGGAAGTAGGAATATAATTTGATAGACTTTGCTTTTTGAAAGCGTCAATGTTAGCTAATTATTTATTAATGTTCTAGATTTGCTCATTCTGCACGATCATAATTGCAGATCTGGACCATATACACGGTATTTCATTACCTTTGTTTCCTAGTACTGTAGCTATAGTTAGTTACGCGCATAAGTGTATTCTGCAAACTGTAGCTACATCTCCTCATTTCAAATGTTATGACAATCTAAGTTATTGTAGCTAATCATTCATTGTGGCTGGTTTATGTAGGTATAACCTTAGCTGGGTTTGTCAACTCCACATATTGGTGGAGTGATTGTTAGGTTGCCACGACTATCAATCGGTATGAGGGAAAAGACCAGTGTGTTGTGAACAACATTAGCGTGGGCGACAAGAGTGGAATAGGTTGTTCGCCTTCAAAATAAAGGTTCCGAATTGAAACTGATGCAAAAGGTTGCAAATCGTGAAAACATGACACAATTGGACTAGATAAGGCTAAACAACGTTGGAATGTTATATAAATTCAACAAAAGACAATTAGCTAGTTCATTTGACAAAGTAAAGTAAAAAATCAGTTGAAATCACACTGTGGATGTATTTGAATTCAGAATTGCATTGGGGGCATACTTACAATCCCAGTCAAAACTTTGGACACCTACTCATTCAAGGATTATTCTTTATTTATACTGTTTTATACATTGTAGAATAATAGTGAAGACATCAAAACTATGAAATAACACACATGGAATCATGTAGTAACCAAAAAAGTCTTTAAACGCATATTATAGATTCGATAAAGTAGCCCCCCTTTTGCCTTTGCATATTCTTGGCAGTCTCACAACCAGCTTCACCTGCAATGCTTTTCCAACAGTATTGAAGGAGTTTTCACATATGCTGAGCACTTGTTGGCTGCTTTTCTTTCACTCTGCAGTCCAACTAATCCCAAACCATCTCAATTGGTTTGAGGTGGAGTGATTGTGGAGGCCAGGTCATCTGAGGTAGCACTCCATCACCCTCTGACTTGGTCAAATAGCCATTACACAGCCTGGAGGTGTGTTGGGTCATTGTCCTGTTGAAAAACAAATGATAATCCCACTAAGTGAAAACCAGATGAGATTGTGTATTGCTGCAGAATTCTGTGGTAGCCATGCTGGTTGGCACGATGGCACCAAAAAATAGGGCAGCTCTGCTTTTAGCTCCTAAGCAACTTTGCAGTATTTTGCTTTTTGTGTGTTATTTATTACATTATTAGTCCTTATGTTTTTTTGTGTTATTACATACAGCCGGAAATAACTTTCGGATATCAGAGCGGCGGTAACTCACCTGCATTACGACTTTCTCGAATTGGATGCTTTGTTCGTACCCCCCAGGGCAATTTAACTGATTCCAGAGGCTGATCCAAAACACCGCCGGCGGAGAAGAGGTATTCGGAGTGGACTCCTAGTCCGACTCAGGAGGCGCGCACACCATCCACCGCTTCCGAGTATATTACTAGCTAATGTTCAGTTTCCGGATAATAAAGTAGACGAGCTTAGGGCGAGAAGGGATTGTAACATACTCTGTTTCACGGAAACATGGCTCTCTCGGGATATACTGTCTTCGTCCCTACAGCCAGCTGGGTTCTCAGTATATCGCACAGACAGGAATAAAGAACTCTCTGGGAAGAAGAAAGGCATATGTATCATGATTAACCACTCATGGTGTGATTGTGATAACATACAGAAACTCTTGTCCTTTTGTTCACCCGACATAGAATACCTCACAATCAAATGCCGACCGTATTACCTCCCAGGAGAATTCTCTTCGGTTATAGTCACAGCCGTGCATATTCCCCCTCAAGCCGATACACAGATGCCCTCAAAGAACTTCACTGAACTTTATGCAAACTGAAAACCAAATACAATTGAAGTCGTAAGTTTACATACACCTTAGCCAAATACATTTAAACTTAGTTTTTCACAATTCCTGAATTTAATCATAGTAGAAATTCCCTGTCTTAGGTCAGTTAGGATCACCACTTTATTTAAAGAATGTGAAATGTCAGAATAATAGTGGAGAGAATTATTTATTTCAGCTTTTATTTCTTTCATTACATTCCCAGTGGGTCAGAAGATTACATACACTAAATTAAATTGTTTAACTTGGGTCAAACATTTCAGGTAGCCTTCCACAAGCTTCTCACAATAAGTTGGGTGAATTTTGGCCCATTCCTCCTGACAGAGCTGGTGTAACTGAGTCAGGTTTATAGGCCTCCTTGCTCGCATACACCTTTTCAGTTCTGCCCACACATTTTCTATGGAATTGAGGTCAGGGCTTTGTGATGACCACTCCAATACCTTGACTTTGTCCTTAAGCCATTTTGCCACAACTTTGGAAGTATGCTTGGTCATTGTACATTTGGAAGACCCATTTGGGACCAAGCTTTAACTTCCTGACCGATGTCTTGAGCTGTTGCTTCAATATATCCACATACATTTCCTCCTCATGATGCCATCTATTTTGTGAAGTGCACCAGTCCCTCCTGCAGCAAAGCACCCCCACAACATGATGCTGCCACCCCCGTGCTTCACGGTTGGGGTGGTGTTCTTCGGCTTGCAAGCCTCCCCCTTTTTGCTACAAACATGACGATGGTCTTTATGGACAGTTTTATTTTTGTTTCACCAAACCAGAGGACATTTCTCCAAAAAGTACAATCTTTATCCCCATGTGCAGTTGCAAACCATAATCTTGCTTTTTTTATGGCGGTTTTGGAGCAGTGGCTCCTTCCTTGCTGAGTGGCCTTTCAGGTTATGTTGATATAGGACTCGTTTTACTGTGGATATAGATACCTTTGTACCTCTAAACAATTGTTGGAAAAATTACTTGTGTCATACACAAAGTAGATGTCCTAGCCGATTTGCCAAAACTATAGTTTGTTAACAAGAAATTTGTGGAGTGGTTGAAAAACGGGTTTTAATTATTCAATGTATGTGTATGTAAACTTCCGACTTCAACTGTATCTCTATAGTAGGCAAAAGTACTCTGGTGAGCCAGACTGGGAATCTTCGTAATCCTATTAATCGTACTCCCTCCTTTGTTATACTGCTGTGGGGAGACCAGTATAAATCTCTTCGGGTACTCATTGACTGGGGCAGATGAGAGTTTTATGAATGCTACTCTAGTTTCTGAATTAGGTATTCCCACTCAACTTCTCTCTGTTCCCATGGATACTAGAGCACTGGACTGACGCTCCATTGGTAGAGTTACCCACAGCACTGTTCCTGTTAATTGACGGGTTTCAGGAAATCACAGTGAGGCAATACAGCTGCTCCTCATTGAGTCTCCCCATGTTCCAGTTGTTTTGGGATTTTCTTGGTTTAAGAAACACAACCCCATTATTGATTAGACCACAAATTCAATCCTGGGTTGGAGTCCGTTTTGCCATTCCCATTGCCTCAAAGCACCGCATACTTCCCCGAGACAGCCTCCTCGGGGCTTGAGTCAAGTCTCGGATTTCTCTACTTTCCCCACAGAGTACCACGACCTCCTGGAGGTTTTCAGCAAGGCACGGGCTACTTCTATTCCCCGGCTCCAACCTAAGTGTATGTATACTTCCGACTTCAACTTTATCCTGAGGCCGTATTTATTGTAGCTGGGGATTTTAGCAAAGCAAATTTGAGGAAACCGCTTGCGAAGTTTTATCAACACATTGACCGCAGCACTTGCGACTCAGCTTTTCAAAATGCCTACAAGGCATCCGCCCTCCCGTCGGAAAATTTGATCATGACTCCATATAGCTCCTCCCTTCCTATAGGCATTAACTCAAACAGGAAGTACCTGTGCTATTGACTATTCAACACTGGTCTGACCAATCAGAATCCACGCTTTAAGATTGTTTTGACCACGCAGACTGGGATATGTTTTCCGGGTAGCTCTGAGAATAACATCGACAGATACGGTTTATCAGAAAGTGTATAGGAGATGTTGTACCCACTGCACACTGCCCTATCCCATCTGGACAAGAGGAATACTTATGTAAGACTATAGCTCAGTATTACACCCCATAGTACCCTCCAAGCTCATCATTAAGCTCGGGCCCTGGGTCTGAACCCAGTGCAACTGGGTCCTGGACTTCCTGACGTGCCGCACAAATCTGATTGTCATAAGGTTCCATGACTTTGTCCACACAGGGCATCTGAACACACAAAATACATTTTGATGATTTTCATAAAATTCTGTGTGTTTTATTTAACTTTTGTACACCTGTGGTGTTCCCGGTTAAAACTGACCGGTCATTAGAAATGAATGGGTGAGACTACAATTAGTGTATAAAATTGAGTTCAGGCACATACCCATTCATCAGATGGACACACTTCCTCTCCCAGACCACACACACACACACCTCATTCCCCTTCTTGGCTTCAATGGCAACCTCCACGGGAACCTTTCCCCCACGGGAACCACAACAGTTGGCGTTCTCACAATCGCAACATTGTTTCAATACTATATAGAACTTTTCTCACAATTCATTTTGTGGCAGCACAATGACCAAATGATATACTGTATGTGAGGCTCTTTTGATTATATCTTTGATCATGAACTTGTGAGGAGGAGAGAGGCCAGGAAACGGACAGTGAAGATGCATTAGAGGAAAAATTAGTCTGTGATAAATAGCACTGTTTCATCTGATTATTTGTTATAGTCAAAATAATCCATACATTTATGCTTTTTTAAACTCAAAAACAAGTTGTATGAGCTCAGGTCAATGAGGCCTACAGGCAATAAATAGCAAATAGAAGTTAAAAACTTGTAATGTTCACAAGAACTTAAGTTGCTAAAAAGATCTAACACAACATTAGGTGATCATATATGTATTGATATGGATTTATAAATAAGCTATAATGGGGCTGTCATTTTGGACTGCGAACACATAATTAATTAACATGAAACGAACACAACAGGAGGGTTAAACAGTAAACGGTTTTTGTTGCAATACATAATGAATACACCCCTGCTCCTTACCGAGGTACATTTGTTTTATATCGGATATTCAATGGAGATTTGGTTTTCTCTCATCAATATCTATTGAACCAAGCAATGATAATATAATATGATAATATAAATAGTGCATACAAAAAGACACCATTACTAACTCCTCCATGGTTCGTTGGACAAGGCCAATGAGGAAAATTAATGGAGTTTTTCTAGGGTTTTTGGATAAATGGCGAAAATAAGGTCTGTGGTAAACACAGGCTGAGGAGATCCTATACGTTTTGTTCTGCGAGATAATCTTCATCTGCTAACATCACTTTTTGTGAATCTTTAAGAATGTAGGTAATAATACTAATAATAACAATAAAAAAATCAAAGGCTTCATAATTCATAAAGGTCATGTTAACTGACTGCTATTATCTCATAGAACAAAACCTAGAAGATCTCCTAAAGGCGTTCACATGCTTCCCAGCCAAAACAGTTTGGAAGAGTACGTGCATATATTATGACAACATTTTGTGATGTTTTGGACTTTGTTGAGGGTTTTTTCGGCTGTTCGGGTACACTACTTTTTTTCTGGAGTCAAGAGGAAGTTCAGAGCCAATGTCTACGCCCCTTCGTCAGTGATTGGTCAACACCAGGGATTCTTCAATAAAACATTTGTTGTCATTCAACGAGAGATTACTAATTTTCATGCACGTTTTTTAAAAGTGTGTGTGTATATATATATATTTATATATAAAAAAAAAAATATATATTTGACCCTCTTTCTCCCCAATTTCGATCTTGTCTCATCGCTGCAACTCCCCAACGGGCTCGGGAGGCGAAGGTGGAGTCATGCGTCCTCTGAAACATGACCCGCCAAACCACACTTCTTAACACCCGCCTGCTTAACCCAGAAGCCAGCCGCACCTAATGTATCGGAGGAAACACTGTTCAACTGACGACCGAGGTCAGTCTGCAGGCACCCAGACTGCCAAAAGGAGTCACTAGAGCGCGATGAGCCAAGTAAAGTCCCCCCCAGCCAAACCCTCCCCTAACCCGGACGACGCTGGGCCAATTGTGTGCCGCCCTATGGGACTCCCGATCACGGCCGGTTGTAATACAGCCCAGGATCGAACCTCGGTCTCTAGTGACGCCTCTAGCACTGCCTTAGAACGCTGCGCCACTTGGGAGGCCATGCACATTTTTTTTATTTAAAAATACTTCATCAAGCATCTAGTTAGATGTAAAATTGCACGACTAAGATCTCTTTGGCAAAAACTTCAACATTTGACAGATTTCTTGAGTTATCTTAGATTAAATCTGACTATATTGAGGCTACTGTACTATTGCCCCTTCTTTCTTGTTTTTCAAGCGAAGGTCTTTTAAGGGAGTATGCGAGCACATTCGTTCAGTTTTGCTTAGCGAACTTCAGCTAACCGCCAGCCGAACTGAAGCATTCTGACACCTTAAGCCTGTATAACCTTATTTTCTGCATTTTTTCCAAAACCCATTTCTTCCCCCATACTTTTTTCCCATATGGATGGCTGAACGAACCAGAGGTAACTTATTATTGGATTTTAGGACTAGAAGCTCTATGAAGATGGTATATTCTGAATCGGGTGGATGGAGAAAAATCCACACCTTTCTTTCTTTTGTTTGAAACCTTATTATTAAAATCTTCAATAGCTCTTAGACAAAGCGTGCCATGACTATGAAAACGATATATTATGAATCGGGGGAGGAATCCACATCTTTTTTTAAATAGACATTTCAGATTTTTCTCCATCCACCTGATTCAGAATATACTGTACCACCTTCATAGTCATGGCATGCTTGGTTCAATAGCTATTGACTAGAGAAAGCCGAATATCCAATATAAAACCAATATTACTTTGGCCTGCTTGTTTGGTGAAAGTGTTGCTTCCTTGTCCTAAGAAAAGCTATCATGAGTTCCTAATTGTCAACTCCCACAGTTTACGACTGAATTGTGATGGGAGATGGCGGCACCAGAAACTCAGCTCATGCTAAGCATTGGATTAATTGGTAAGGCAAGACACCGAATATCATTCCCTTGTTGTAATTATGTTATCCTGCTGGTTGATGCATGCCAAGTGTTCTCCTGTTTGGCTTTGACTGTCACCACATGATATCAATGTGATCAAGTATTTGACTTCCTGTAAATCTTGAGAACAGTTAAATGTAAATATATATTGGTAATATTTGTAATAATGAGTTGTGAAAGTAATATGACATAGTATATTCACATTCTTCCCCCACACAGAGAAAGACGTGAATGCAGACACCTTGTGGGTGTGGTGCTATCCCTCAGTCAGTGCTGAGCTCCGGGAGGTCCTGCTCAGTAAGTGCTGTCTCACACAGGACAGCCAGGGCCTGAACACCTTTGTGTTCGGCCAGTTCTGCCGTACCTGGTACTACATATCCACTGTAGAGGTACAGGAACCCTCCGCCCTAAAGAAGGTACAGTTAGTTTAGAAATTCTCCATTCATTGAAAAAAACTTTAAGGTGTTGAAGGCCTAATGGTTATAAGTTCTATTATATTGCTCATATTTCTCTCTCTTTAGGTCACACATTTTTCATTAGTTGTCACAGCAAAGGACTTCAACCCTGAGAAGTATGCAGCATTCAGTCGAGTACTATGCAGGTACAACATACTGCACTAATGCATCCCCAATGCCAAGTGTCTGCTTATTTAATACTTCCCCCAAAATGTATTTCTTCATGTGTATTTTATCATTCAGAATGTACATCAAACATGGGAGCCCAGTGAAAATGGTGGAGGGTTACATTGCAGTCCTCACCAAAGGCATCTGCCAGAGTGATGAGAATGGCTCCTTTCTCATCAAGGACTACGATGTCAGGAAGGCGTACTTAGCAGGCTCAGTGAAAGGTAAGACAGTTATTACAGTATAAAGAAATGATTGTTGATACAAGGTGCTTGACACTGTCAAGATTTCTTAATGGCATGCAAAGAAGCTGATTGCCAGGATTAGGTAGACTATCTTGTGATTACTGTTTCAGATGTGGTGTCCCAGTTTGGGATGGAGACCATCATCCTGTACACAGCCCTTATGCTAAAGAAGAGGATTGTGGTCCATCACCCTCGGATTGAAGCACTGTTGGAGTTCACAAGGTGACTAAGGCAAATGAGAAAATGCAGTCAAGGTTTGAGCTTTGACAATCATAATTGTTACATTACGGTGGGCCAAAAACAATGGTAATTTAGAATATTCAATATACTTCATTGTATATTGGACTTCATCGTCGAAGTGGATAACCATAACATTTTCTGAAAGAACATTAGAATTTTGATAGCCTTTAGCCGCACCCTCATTCTACTCCTCCTCTGTTCCGCGGGTGATGTGGAGGTAAACCCAGGCCCTGCATGTCCCCAGGCACCCTCATTTGTTGACTTCTGTGATCGAAAAAGCCTTGGTTTCATGCATGTCAACATCAGAAGCCTCCTCCCTAAGTTTGTTTTACTCACTGCTTTAGCACACTCTGCCAAGCCTGATGTCCTTGCTGTGTCTGAATCCTGGCTTAGGAAGGCCACCAAAAATTCTGAGATTTCCATACCCAACTATAACATTTTCCGTCAAGATAGAACTGCCAAAGGGGGAGGAGTTGCAGTCTACTGCAGAGATAGCCTGCAAAGTAATGTCATACTTTCCAGGTCCATACCCAAACAGTTCGAACTTCTAATTTTAAAAATTAATCTCTCCAGAAATAAGTCTCTCACTGTTGCTGCCTGCTACCGAGCCCCCTCAGCTCCCAGCTGTGCCCTGGACACCATTTGTGAATTGATCGCCCCCCATATAGCTTCAGAGTTTGTTCTGTTAGGTGACCTAAACTAGGGATATGCTTAACACCCCGGCAGTCCTACAATCTAAGCTAGATGCCCTCAATCTCACACAAATCATCAAGGAACCCACCAGGTACAACTCTAAATCTGTAAACAAGGGCTCCCTCATAGACGTTATCCTGACCAACTGGCCCTCCAAATACACCTCCGCTGTCTTCAATCAGGATCTCAGCGATCACTGCCTCATTGCCTGTATCCGCTACAGGTCCGCAGTCAAACGACCACCCCTAATCACTGTCAAACGCTCTCTAAATCACTTCTGCGAACAGGCCTTTCTAATCGACCTGGCCCGGGTATCCTGGAAGGATATTGACCTCATCCCGTCAGTTGAGGATGCCTGGTCATTCTTTAAAAGTAACTTCCTCACCATCTTAGATAAGCATGCTCCGTTCAAAAAATGCAGAACTAAGAACAGATATAGCCCCTGGTTCACTCCAGACCTGACTGCCCTCGACTAGCACAAAAACATTCTGTGGCGGACTGCAATAGCATCGAATAGTCCCCGCGATATGCAACTGTTCAGGGAAGTCAGGAACCAATACACGCAGTCAGTCAGGAAAGCAAAGGCCAGCTTTTTCAAGCAGAAATTTGCATCCTGTAGCTCTAACTCCAAAAAGTTCTGGGACAGTGTAAAGTCCATGGAGAACAAGAGCACCTCCTCCCAACTGCCCACTGCACTGAGGCTAGGGAACACGGTCACCACCGATAAATCCATGATAATCTAAAACTTCAACAAGCATTTCTCAACGGCTGGCCATGCCTTCCTCCTTCCTTCCTCCATCCCTAAAGCCAACACCTAATTTGGCCGCCTTTCCTTCCAGTTCTCTGCTGCCTGTGACTGGAACGAATTGCAAAAATCGTTGAAGATGGAGACTTTTACCTCCCTCACCAACTTTAAACATCTGCTATCAGATGAGCAGCTGACCGATCACTGCAGCTGTACATAGTCCATCGGTAAATAGCCCACCCAATTGACCTACCTCATCCCCATACTGTTTTTATTTATTTACTTTTCTGCTCTTTTGCACACCAGTACAGTGCCTTGCGAAAGTATTCGGCCCCCTTAAGTTAATACTTTGTAGTGCCACCTTTTGCTGCGATTACAGCTGTAAGTCGCTTGGGGTATGTCTCTATCAGTTTTGCACATCGAGAGACTGAACTTTTTTCCCATTCCTCCTTGCAAAACAGCTCGAGCTCAGTGAGGTTGGATGGAGAGCATTTGTGAACAGCAGTTTTCAGTTCTTTCCACAGATTCTCGATTGGATTCAGGTCTGGACTTTGACTTGGCCATTCTAACACCTGGATATGTTTATTTTTGAACCATTCAATTGTAGATTTTGCTTTATGTTTTGGATCATTGTCTTGTTGGAAGACAAATCTCCGTCCCAGTCTCAGGTCTTTTGCAGACTCCATCAGGTTTTCTTCCAGAATGGTCCTGTATTTGGCTCCGTCCATCTTCCCATCAATTTTAACCATCTTCCCTGTCCCTGCTGAAGAAAAGCAGGCCCAAACCATGATGCTGCCACCACCATGTTTGACAGTGGGGATGGTGTGTTCAGGGTGATGAGCTGTGTTGCTTTTACGCCAAACATAACGTTTTGCATTGTTGCCAAAAAGTTCAATTTTGGTTTCATCTGACCAGAGCACCTTCTTCCACATGTTTGGTGTGTCTCCCAGGTGGCTTGTGGCAAACTTTAAACAACACTTTTTATGGATATCTTTAAGAAATGGCTTTCTTCTTGCCACTCTTCCATAAAGGCCAGATTTGTGCAATATACGACTGATTGTTGTCCTATGGACAGAGTCTCCCACCTCAGCTGTAGATCTCTGCAGTTCATCCAGAGTGATCATGGGCCTCTTGGCTGCATCTCTGATCAGTCTTCTCCTTGTATGAGCTGAAAGTTTAGAGGGACGGCCAGGTCTTGGTAGATTTGCAGTGTTCTGATACTCCTTCCATTTCAATATTATCGCTTGCACAGTGCTCCTTGGGATGTTTAAAGCTTGGGAAATCTTTTTGTATCCAAATCCGGCTTTAAACTTCTTCACAACAGTATCTCGGACCTGCCTGGTGTGTTCCTTGTTCTTCATGATGCTCTCTGCGCTTTTAACGGACCTCTGAGACTATCACAGTGCAGGTGCATTTATACGGAGACTTGATTACACACAGGTGGATTGTATTTATCATCATTAGTCATTTAGGTCAACATTGGATCATTCAGAGATCCTCACTGAACTTCTGGAGAGAGTTTGCTGCACTGAAAGTAAAGGGGCTGAATAATTTTGCACGCCCAATTTTTAATTTTTTATTGTTAAAAAAGTTTGAAATATCCAATAAATGTCGTTCCACTTCATGATTGTGTCCCACTTGTTGTTGATTCTTCACAAAAAAATACAGTTTTATATATTTATGTTTGAAGCCTGAAATGTGGCAAAAGGTCGCAAAGTTCAAGGGGGCCGAATACTTTCGCAAGGCACTGTATCTCTCTACCTGCACATGACCATCTGATAATTTATCACTCCAGTGTTAATCTGCTAAATTGTAATTATTCACCTACCTCCTCATG
This sequence comes from Oncorhynchus mykiss, assembly GCF_057628025.1. Lineage (NCBI taxonomy): Eukaryota > Metazoa > Chordata > Actinopteri > Salmoniformes > Salmonidae > Oncorhynchus > Oncorhynchus mykiss. The sequence continues at coordinate 3,635,621 of NC_143044.1, forward strand.
CCGTTTGCACACAATGTATATAGACTATTTTTGTTTTGTTTTGTAAAAAAAAATTATACTGTGTTATTGACTTGTTTATTGTTTACTCCATGTGTAACTCTGTGTTGCTGTCTGTTCACACTGCTATGCTTTATCTTGGCCAGGTCGCAGTTGTAAATTAGAACTTGTTCTCAACTAGCCTACCTGGTTAAATAAAGGTGAAATAAAAAATCAAATAAAAATTATATTAAATGTATGATTTAATTGTATTCTCCTCCCCCAGAGCTCTTCCAGCTCTGACATGGCACAGGAAAGACTGGTCCATTCTGCACCCTTATGTCCACCTGGCTGACAGTGAGTTGGAGAATCTCAGGACATGCACTGGTGAGGATGTCTGGATCATTAGATCCACATTACAACAAACTGATTCAGACTTGGGTGTGTACATTAAACACCAAAGAGAAGAAAATGGACTAAGGGAGGGACTTCCTGGACATGTTCATTTTCTGTTGCAAAACATTTTTAAATGTTTTCCTTTGCATGTCCTAATGAACACAACCCAGATATTGAACGGATACCCATTGTGTCCCAACAGTCAGTTCTTCACTGACAGACACAGGAAGACTCATGCAATAATTGACTTGCATTGAATTAATTTGCATGCATGTTGTTCATAAAGAAATATGTTCCTTGGAGATTTTCAACCCAGTGTTCAGTTTTAGTACCCACCATCTGCATTCACCCATATGCTCACTGTCTCTGCAGGATATGTGGCAGGATTTGTTGACCCACAAGTGAGCAACAGACCGGATTTGTTTGATGTGTATGTAAACCTCCCAGATACTGAGATTACCGTATCCCAGAGTGCCAAAGGTGGGTGTCACAATTAGTATATTCTTCCTATGAGTGTAGAAGACAAAGTGAAGAATGTTTACATTTTTTTTTTTTAAACTGAGTTTTACCTCATTATTCTCATTATTCCAATGCAAGCATCCACCATTTCTTAAACACTATAACTCTACCACACTACCAGAGGCCATGGCTATGGGAAAGTTGCACAAAGACATTGGCCTCGTCATTGTCCAGTCTGCAGAGGATGCTGATAGAACAGATGGGCAGGTTATCAAGGTGAGTTGAAAGCATACATTACATCCTTTCCATTTGTCCATCTATGCTCAGAGATAATGTTTGGGATGTCTATTCAAAGACTTAGTATTTTATACAATTTGAGATTATACATGTAATGAGGTGTTATAGAAATGTAATACATAAGTATTCAGGTATTTAGCACAATCAATAAAAATAAAAAAAGCTGTCTGTTTGCTATGATGACTGAAATTCAACCTGTTTCCAGGACATTTCCATAAAGACGAGGGAGATCCTTGCTAACCTGGCGTCCTTAGCTGAGGACTGTGAGAACTCTAAAATCACCCTGGAGACCTTAAAGCAGCGTCACTTCCCGCCTGCTACCGAAAACTTCTTGTTCCACTTGGCAGCTGCTGAGCAGCTTCTCAAGATATGACCCTTGACCTCCTACATCATCTGGTGTGAGGTCACTCTGAATATTAGCATGGGTATTCATCTATGTAATTATACATACAGTGCATTCGGAAAGGATTCAGACTCCTTGACTTTTTCCACATTTTGTTACATTACAGCCTTATTCTAAAATGTATCAAATAGTTTATGTATATATATAAAAAAAAAAAACTGATATCACATTTACATAAGTATTCTGACCCTTTACTCAGTACTTTAGCAGCGATTACAGCCTCGCGTCTTCTTGGGTATGACGCTACAAGCTTGGCACCTGTATTTGGGGAGTTTCTCCCATTCTTCTCTGCAGATACTCTCAAGCTCTGTCAGGTTGGATGGGGAGTGTCACTGCACAGATATTTTCAAGTCTCTCCAGAGATGTTCAAGACCGGGCTCTGACTGGGCCACTCCAGGAAATTCAGAGACTTGTCCCGAAGCCACTTCTGCATTGGCTTGGCTGTGTGCTTAGGGTCATTGTCCTGTTGAAAGGTGAACTTTCACCCTAGTCTGAGGTCCTGCGCGCTCTGGATCAGGTATTCATCAAGGATCTCTCTGTACTTTGCTCCGTTCATCTTTCCCTTGATCCTGACTTGTCTCACCATCCCTGCCTCAGAAAAACATCGCCACAGCATGATGCTGCCACCACCATGCTTCACAGTAGGGATGGTACCAGGTTTTCTCCAGACGCGACGCTTTGCATTCAGGCGAAAGAGTTCAATCTTGGTTTCATCAGACCAGAGAATCTTGTTTTTCATGGCCTGAGAGACTGTAGGTGCCTTTTGGGAAACTCCAAGTAGGCTGTCATGTACCTTTTACTCAGGTGGCTTCCATCTGGCGACTCTACCATAAAGGCCTGATTGGTGGAGTGCTGAAGAGCTGGTGGTCCTTCTGGAAGGTTCTCCCATCTCCACAGAGGAACTCTGCACTTGAGCTCAATGCCGAGTCTCATAGCAAAGGGTCTGAATACTTATTTACACAAGGTATTTCTGCTTTTTATTACATATACATTTGCAATACATTTGCAAACATTTAAAAATATATATGTTTTGGCTTTGTCTTTATGGGGTATTGTGTGTAGACTGAGGAACATTTAACATTTTTAGAATAAAGCTGTAACATAAAACATGGAAAAAGTCAAGGGGTCTGAATACTTTCCAAATGCACTATGTTGCAGTAAGAAAGAACCGTGCACTTGCATTCAAAGTTTTGATTTGGTTTGTGGGGACAACAGTAGCCAAAATGCAAAAATGTACTTTTATACGTCACAACTAGTATAATGTGCTATAGCTACCTGCTATAGCTGTTTGATGTCAATTTCATCAAATTCAGTTGTTGTATGGCAGCTTAGTTTGAGTGGCCAAGTTTCATACATTTTGTCCACATATTGATGCATATTGTGGAAGTTGAAACCACAAATATGCCACAGTTGCATTTTAATGGTTAAGGTGAATGGGAAACACTCAGGTGTTATGTATCACACACTATTGCATTCCTGACACTTAACAATACTAAAAGTCTACTTGTCATTATCTGTGACAGAAAAAAAAAAAAAAAGAAACATTTTCTTTATTGTAAAGTATTGTCTTGACAATAATACAATAACAAATACCTAAAATATTGGTGCTATGGGCAATATGTGAAATAGGGCTAATCCATTGAACACTGACGAGGTACGTGTTTGCTTGTAGTTACTTTGTCTTACTGTTATATGAACAATTGAGAACATGGTTGTCTTGTTCCCCAGGTGCAGAATGGCTGGGAATATAAGCACTGCTGTGTCTTAAACGGTCTAATAAATCACGTAGCCCTAGCATTACATAGTTCAGGAATCCAATAGTTTATTTTAAGACTTAACAGAATAATTTGAGGTCTCAAGAACCACGATTTATCCCCTTAGATTTCAGAATTAAAATAAGAGATGCATGGCAAATGAGATATATGCAGTTTGTTATTTTAAAATCATTTATCTTAACAATGTGTTGTCGATTCTTATTAATTAATAAAGTGCCAAAATGGAACTAATATCTTTGGGTAATGCAATATAAGGAATCTCTCATGTTTGGGTGTTGCTCAGATGAGAGGGAGAACAGATAGCGTTTTTCTAACCTTGTGTCCTCAGTTTGATAAGCAGGAGACCGATTGCCAAGGGTGGAGGCATAACGGATATGTGTCCTCCCTGGAAAGCTGTCCGCTATTGTTAGTTACTGGAGCAATTTCTTTGGTTTTGTATATGACCATTATGTCAAATGATGTTGCATACCTATTTGTTACTGTAATATGACATTGATATTTTGAAAACAATGTAATTTATTGTTTCACTTCTTGGGCAATTCTACCCTTGTTCTCAAAGGCTCGTCTTTGTGCCTGAATAGATTCAATGAGACACTAACGTTGCATGCACTACGCATGTCCTCATCTAGGTGTTAGGAGATTCAACTAATCTATTTGAAATTTCTGGAATATCCTATTTGTTCTAAAAATACATTTAAGTATCTGTGCTGTCAACAAAATCCACACTTTTTAAAAAATGAAAATGTACATGTCAATTTAACTAAAATACTGGAGTAATATGATTTGCTTTTGTAAGATCAAACTTGTAAACCAAATCACTAAACTTGAAAGGTGAACAGCTGTACGAGGAAGGGCATTGTTACAAACTCATGATTACAATGAATTTGCAGTGCATTGTTAATTTACATCCACTTACAAGTTGCAGCTATTAAATTCAACTGAATCGAAACATGGACTCTGTCCTTTATCAATTTAATTAATTATGACTGAATTCATCATCCTAGTGTATGAAGCAACACTGCATCCCGTGGCCGTAAAGGTTACTTCTCATGCTGCCCAGTCAGTGAAGTCACACGGATTTGGTCCTCCTGCTCCCACACTGCAGTCTGCAGAGCTTGTTTGCTGGTGCCTCAGAGGCCCCTGTGGTAGAATAGTTCACCACTTACCGCTGCAGTCTCTAATTCTTTTTCCAGCTTTTCCTTTTTGATCTGTAAAGCAGAGAGAATAAAATGTTGAGTTGCAGTATGTTTGGGTTTTGGAAAGCGCACAGTAAATACAGTATTAACGTATCTAAGTCCTACCGTTCCAAGCTGTGGATAGAGACTGAAGGACACTGGGATCATCAGGCCCAGGACGATCGCAGTGCTAATGTGACGTATAGGAGCCACCAGCAGGGGGCTCCTTTGCAGAAACCTTGCCCTGAAATGACAGAAAAAAGATGGGGTCAATTTGTTCATAGCTTTAGGTAAAGAAATCTTCATAATTTTTCTGATTTCAAGCTAAATGTTTGCTGGATTAAAGCACATATTGTATTAGTCATATCAAAGGCAATATTAGCAAAGCTGTGTCACCAACTATTTATAAAACAGATTAGCTAACCTTATATACTCAAAGACTTGAATAGGTCATAGTGGGAAATGCAGCCCCAGCACAAGACGAGTGACTTACTTTTGCAAGAGGAAAATAAGAAGATTAGGAACAGCAGCTGTAGTGCCTAACAGAGCAGCCCTGGAGAGAGCAGTCTCCCTCACAGCCTAACCAGGAAACATGGCAGCGATCATTATATTAAAAAAAGAGCCTGCTGATGCCTTTTTATTTTACTTCAAACTTTTTCCCGCTCACCTTTGCTCCAGCTGCCTGAGAGATTCCAACAGAATTCCCATTGGAATCAAACACCTGGATTCCATTCTCAGACTCCTCACTTCTGACAATGACCACATTGAAATAGGCCAGGGAGGCTATGGGATAAAGCACAGAACTGAGAAAAGGAACACCACCCTATCCATAAATGTGGATAAGGGCTTCAGAAACAAACACCCTTTGATCAATAAATCTATCAACAAGGACTTTGTTCATAAGACACAATTAGAGTTACACTGGGGCACTGATTCCGGATAGAAATGGTAACAACGTTCATCTAAAATTGGGATTGTGATAATTCTTTGTAACAGTACCCTGATGTCCCAGATTTTTTTTTTAATTTCACCTTTATTTAACCAGGTAGGCCAGTTGAGAACAAGTTCTCATTTACAACTGACCTGGGCAAGATAAAGCAAAGCAGTGTGACACATGGAATAAACAAACATACAGTCAATAACAATAGAAAAGTCTATATACAGTGTGTGCAAATGAGGTAAGGGAATAAATAGGCCATAGTGACAAAATAATGACAGTTTAGCAATTAAACACCAGAGTGATAGATGTGCAGAAGATGAATAAGCAAGTAGAGATACTGGGGTGCATAGGAGCAAAGAAATAAATAACATAATGGGGATGAGGTAGTTGGATGAGCTATGTACAGGGGCAGTGATCTGTGAGCTGCTCTGACAGCTGGTGCTTAAAGCTAGTGGGGGAGAGTGTCTCCAGTCTCCAGTGTCTCCAGGGGAAAGTGTCTCCAGTTTCAGTGATTTTTGCAATTCGTTCCAGTCGTTGGCAGCAGAGAACTGGAAGGAAAGGCAGCCAAAAGGAGGAATAGGCTTTGGGGGTGACCAGTGAAATATACCTGCTGGGGCACGTGCTACATGTAGGTGCTGCTATGGTGACCAGTGAGCTGAGATAAGGCGGGGCTTTACCTAGCAAAGACTTGTAGATGACCCGGAGCCAGTGGGTTTGGCAACGAACATGAAGCGAAGGCCAGCCAACGAGAGCATATAGGTCGCAGTGGTGGGTAGTATATGGGGCTTTGGTGACAAAACGGCTGGCACTGTGAGTGTTGGAGGCTATTTTTGTAAATGACATCGCCAAAGTCAGGGATCGGTAGGATAGTCAGTTTTATGAGTGAAGGATGCTTTGTTGCGAAATAGGAAGCCGATTCTAGATTGAATTTTGGATTGGAGATTCTTAACGTGTGTATGGAAGGAGAGTTCACAATCTGACCAGACACCTAGGTATTTGTAGTTGTCCACAAATTCTAAGTCAGAACCGTCCAGAGTAGTGATGCTGGACGGGGCGGGCAGCGATCGGTTGAAGAGCATGCATTTAGTTTAACTTGCATTTAAGAGCAGTTGGAGGCCACGGAAGCTCATTGAAGCTCGTCTGGAGGTTAGTTAACACAGTATCCAAAGAAGGGCCAAAAGTATACAGAATGGTGTCGTCTGCGTAGAGGTGGATCAGAGAATCACCAGCAGCAAGAGCGACATCATTGATGTATACAGAGAAGAGAGTCAGCCCGAAAATTGAATCCTGTGGCACCCCCATAGAGACTGACAGAGGTCCCTCCGATTTGACCCACTGAACTCTGCCTGAGAAGTAGTTGGTGAAACAGGCGAGGCAGTCATTTGAGAAACCATTGAGAAACAAAGGCTGTTGAGTCTGCCGATAAGAATGTGGTGATTGACAGAGTTGAAAAGCTTGGCCAGGACGATGAATACGGCTGCACAGTATTGTCTCGTATCGATGGCGGTTATGATATCGTTTAGGACCTTGAGCGTGGCTAAGGTGCACTCAGATCACTTACTTTCAGTGCACTTTTCAAATGAGAAATAGTTTTTCAAATCCTTAGCACTTACCTGAGAGGGGTATTGGTAATACGGACCTAAAAAACATCTGGACAGCTGGGCTGCTCATGCTAAGTCGCTGTATGACTATTTGAGGAATTGCCTGAAACACAGGTAAAGTCAAACCTGGTGTCATCTTGATGATCAAACATGCTCTGACAGCCATCATCTTTTTAAAATGTAACTAGGCAAGTCAGTTAAGAACAAATTATTATTTACAATGACAGCCTAGGAACAGTGGGTTAACTGCCTTGTTCAGGGGAAGAACGACAGATTTTCACCTTGTCAACTCGGGTATTCGATCTAGCAAACTTTCGGTTACTGGCCCAACGCTCTAGCCACTAGGCTACCTGCCGCCCCAATCTACAAGTATGTCATTAACCAAATACATAACATTTTTCCCCATTAGTGATACTCACCCCTGCACATGTTGCATATGCAACTGATCCGACAATCAACAGACCCTGCTTCAAAGAGGTCTTAATGCCCTGATGGAGAAAAGACATGATACGAATATAAAAAGAAAAAGTAGATAACAGATCACAGTGTGGGATGACATAATTGGGCAAAAATAAGGTAATTTCTTTACTATTTACCTTGTCAGAAGATGCGTTTCTGTTTGCATGATTGAATCCAGCGCTGTAACTCTGAAGCAAAAACTACAGAAATATTTTTCTTAGTGAACAATATTGAGTACCAGGCAGTAGCGGTCAGTGACGTTTAAGATGAGGGAGGACTATTTTTTTTATGAGCATGGCCTTTTTCTATTACAGCATATTGAATGACTGTCAATCATATTCCATTTACCCAGTTCAACATAACGTTGATAGGTTTAGGCTACTACTCATACCTATCATGAGCTTGCAACAACCTAGCCTATGAATGAAAGTTTACAACGTAGGTGCACAGGTTGAGAGAAACATTTGAATAATCAAGGTGACAGACAGTGACACATTCAAAACTGCCTTGCACACTCTTGCCTGCATCTAGCTGATCTAGGGTGTAATCATTAGTCCAACAGTTGCAAACCAGTTTCTATCAGACAAATTCAGACAAATTACGTTTTGCTCCGTTTGCTTCCATTTAAGAAACGTTTTTCAAAAGAATCAGCAGTCATCTAACAGACTCCCATCCAGAGCGACCCACAGAAGCAACCAAGGTCAACATCCTGGTCAAGGGCACGTTGACAGATCTCCCACAAGGTCAAAAAAACGGGGACCCGAACCAGCGACCCATCAGCCACCGCCACAAGTTTCCGACCGCCAGGCCACCAGCCCTCTAAGACCACTCCCCACAGTCCCCAAGAGCTGCCCCTCAACCATCCGAGAATGAGAGTGTGTGTATGTGTATAAATACTTTTACTAAGACTGGCCTGGTCTCTCCAAATTTCCCAACAGTACTATTTCTAGGGTCAATTTTAGATCAATCAACCATTCCTGAACCTGAAACCAGAAACAGGCTGAGGGCAATACCAAAACAAATGGTCTATTTATTCTGTATCCTCACAACAAAATCTGCAGCGCTGCGATGATTGTACGCCCCAAATATTCAACATTTTGTTGGTGGCAAGAATTCTGTACAATAATTTTAGATGCCAAGCAAGAAGTCTTGAATCTTGCAGCTGTTCAACTATTGTCTTTCTCTCCTTGAGTCAACTACTCACCACATTTTATGCACTACAGTGCCAGCTAGCTGTAGCTTTCAGTACTACATTCATTCTCTGTTCCTTTGATTGTGGACAAAATGTAAGTTCATGCTGCAAGAGCACTGATAGATTGGAGGACGTCCTCCGGAACTTGTCATAATTACTGTGTAAGTCTATGAAAGGGGGTAAGAACCATAAGCCTCCTAGGTTTTGTTTTGAAGTCAATATACCCAGAGTGCTGTTAAGTCAACTGTAGACTTTCATTGCAAAACAGTGTTTCAATAAATTATTTCAGTGAAGAGGATGGTCCTCCCCTTCCTCCTCTGAGGAGCCTCCACTGGTACTTGGTTATGATTATATCAGTTGATGTGATCATCTACAAGTCCCTTACCTGCCAGAATAGAGCCGGTTTGACTCCACTGTGTGGCAAAAAGCTGGCAACAACCTGAAGGAAAATGAAAAGTATGTTAATCAACCACTACAGTGTGGTGAATATGAGATATCAATTCATTTGAAATAACCATGAAATTGAAATACACCAGCTGCAATTGCTATGGGAGTTTTAGGGTGATTAACATTTTTTGTACTAACAATTTAGAGTAAAAAGTGATACACCATGAAATAAAATGTAAAACACTTACCAAAGGGGCTGATATTGGTAAAAATGCTAAAAAATAAATTAAATGAAAAATGCCGTTAAAAGATATCATGATTTTGTTGCCCTTATTTTCTGTAAAAAGCTAGTCTCTCGACCAGGGCTCTCCAACCCTGTTCCTGGAGAAGTACCATCCTGTAGGTTCACTCCAACCCTAATCTAGCACAGCTGATTCTAATAATTAGCTGGTGGATAAGATGAACCAGGTTAGTTCCAACTGGGGTTGGAGAAAAAAACCTACAAGAGAGTAGCTCTCCAGGAACCGGGCTGGAGACCCTGCTCTAGACAGCCTCCCACAATGTTACCCATGTTTGTTGCCCTAGTCTGGGATTTCTAAGACTGGCTTGACTAATGTAACAAAGCACAGAGAAAAGAACTAGGCTACGATCAGACATTTCACTTGATTAATTAGACAGTACCTTGAGGACGGAAAACAGCTGGAAGTATAGCACCAGTACCAGCATGAACAGAAGACTGCAGGAACAGAGATATCAAAACTTTGGAAGATATCAAAATAAATGCCATAACCAAGCCATAATGTACACTACCGTTCAAAAGTTTGGGGTCACGTAGAAATGTCCTTGTTTGAAAGAAAAGCACATTTTTTGTCCATTAAAATAACATCAAATTGATCAGAAATACAGTGTAAACATGGTTAATGTTGTAAATGACTATTGTAGCTGGAAACAGCAGATTTTTAATGGAATATCTACATAGGCGTACAGAGGCCCATTATCAGCAACCAAGACTCCTGTGTTCCAATGGCATGTTGTGTTAGCTAATCCAAGTTTATAATTTTAAAAGGCTAATTGATCATTAGAAAACCCTTCTACAATTATGTTAGCATTGCTGAAAACTGTTGTTCTGATTAAAGAAGCAATACAACTGGCCTTTAGACAAGTTGAGTATCTGGAGCATCAGCATTTGTGAGCTCGATTACAGGCTCAAATTAGCCAGAAACTCGTCAGTCTATTCTTGTTCTGAGAAATGAAGGCTATTCCATGTGAGAAATTGCCAACGTCAACAGTGAAGAAGCGACTCTGGAATGCTGGCCTTCTAGGCAGAGTTGCAAAGATAAAGCATTATCTCAGACTGGCCAATAAAAATAAAAGATTAAGATGGGCAAAAGAACAGACACTGGACAGAGGAACTCTGCCTAGAAGGCCAGCATCCCGGAATCGGATCTTCACTGTGGACGTTGAGACGGGTGTTTTGCGGATACTATTTAATGAAGCTGCCAGTTGAGGACTTGTGAGGCGTCTGTTTCTCAAACTAGAGAACCAGTTGAGCACCGGGCCTCCCACTCTTTCTATTCTGGTTAGAAACAGTTTGCACTGTTCTGTGAAGGGAGTAGTACACAGCGTTGTACGATATCTTCAGTTTCTTGGCGATTTCGCGCATGGAATAGCCTTCATTTCTCAGAACAAGCATAGACTGATGAGTTTCATAAGAAAATGATTTGTTTCTGGCCACTTTGAGCCTGTAATCGAACCCACAAATGCTGATGCTCCAGATACTCAAATTAATCAGAACAACAGTTTTCAGCTATGCTAACATAATTGCAAAAGTGTTTTCTAATGATCAATTAGTCTTTTAAAATAATAAACTTGGATTAGCTAACACAACGTGCCATTGGAACAGGAGTGATGGTTGCTGATAATGGGCCTCTGTCGACCAATGTAGATATTCCAGTATTATTATTTTTTTTTTTCCCAGCTACAATAGTCATTTACAACAATGTCTACACTGTGTGTCTGATCAATTTGATGTTATTTTAAATGGACAAAAAAAGGTTATTTCAAAAACAAGGACATTTCAAATGTGACCCCAAACCTTTGAACGGTAGTGTATAATGTTATAATTTTTCAATTCGCTCTGATGATATCAGACCGTTTGTTTCTGTACAAGCCAGATTTAGTACAGGTTGTAGACTTAGCTGGTTGTAGTATCTCACTTACAAGAGAAAGTACCCATGCTGCATCTCCAGCCTAGAGGAAACAGAACTTGATTTAAAATGTGTCAAATGAAAACATTTGCCATGATGATAGAAAAACTTACCGTGTGAGCAATTTTAGCCTACCTTTTCATCTTGCACCATTGTCTCCACACTTCCAATGAGTGAGTGGGCATTTTCTATTTCAGCCTGAGAAAAAGAAAAACGTCATTTTAATATACATTTTTCACCTTTGTGAGCTACAATTCATGGTGCTTGAAATTCTCTGTGCAGCAAGAACACATAGCAAAAGAGATCTGTGACATAGCCCCAAATGTGACTCAGTGGCGCCTCCTGTGTGAGTGAACTGTTCACAGTCTACTCTGGTGATTTTCAACCTTCTTTTAACTGTGGCACAACTTGATGTGATAACAACTTTTCTGATCCATACATTTTCGGTGACAAACATTTTTCATAGATTAAATAGAGTTTATTTAAACTATTTTCATAGTTCCTTTACTCATGGTTAATTTGTGTGTACCCCTTTGAACTTCGGTAAAATAGGTCTCACTTTTGAACGGAAAGGTCTAGCAACGAGCGGTTTTCTGCATTGTAAAGGTGCAACCACAGACAACGCCATGCTCTGTTTGTTAGTAAGACACTGTGGTACTGCAACCTGGTCTCAAAGCATTTTGTATTATTCTGTAAATTAATCTGAGGCACTCCATTTATGTTACATTCCGTGTGGTATGTATGAATCGTTACAAATGATAATTCATTTATATGTAATGAATTTGCAAAAAAGTATGATATGTTACAAATTCTAGATAGGTTGCTAAAGTTAGCTAGGCTAGGGGTTAAGAGTTAGGGTTAAGTTTAAGAGTTAGGTTAAAGGGTTAAGATTAGGGGAACGGCTAGCTAAAAGGGTTAAGGTTAGGGTTATCTAACATGCTAAGTAGTTGAAAAGTTAGTAATTAGCTAAAATGTTCTGTGATGAGATTTGAACTTGCAACCTTTGAGATGCTAGACGTTTGCGTTATACCCCTTTCATTTTTGCCTTTAGTAACCATCCGTCTTATGTAACCATACCAAATGTAACACACCATACTAAATATAATGTCCTGGATTTATATACATAATAATACGAAATGCTCTGAGACCAGGTTCGTTACTGCAAAGCCGCAGACCTTCGCTAATGGTTTTCACAGGCAAAGTAAAATTATACAAATCATTTTGCTTGTGATGTGCGCCCCTCAAATGATACAACTGTAACAACAGCTCCTGCGCACTGGACTTGAAACAAAGATGCAGATGTAACCATGTGTGCCATTCAATGAATTATCTGAGCGCCACTGGTGCGCCCAAGTCAAAAACCGACATTCATGCCACTGGTCACGTTTGTAAGTGAGTGTTTAAAAAAGAATATCAAGATTAGGAAAGGTTTCGCAGCACACCTGATAGTTCCTCAAGGCACACCAGTGTGCCGCAGCACACCGGTTGAAAACCACTGGTCTACTCTACAGCCTTAAATACAATTTATGCTTGCTCTGGCAATGCAATCCGGAGGCTCCGTAAGGAGGGTTAACACAATTGCAGAGCCTCCAGAGGCAAAATCAAACTCTGTACCGCATTGCTGTGTGCCTCCCAAATTTTGTAACAATGTGGAGGGCTCCGTATACCTCTGCATTGACATGGTTGGTTGACGGTAGGTGGGGACGTTAGGTCCTGTATAAACAAACTCACTTCCTTTACAACAGCTCTGCAAAGTGCAAGAAGCAGGAATTCTCTGACTTCTACGGAGGCCGCACAGCAAAAAATGCTGTACAGCAAGGATTACGATGCGGCCACCGAAGAAGTCAGAGCATTCATGCTTCTTGCGCTTCCTGGAGCAGACCTGTTGCCAAGGAAAGGAGTTTATTTATACAGGACCTCCTGCTCCCACCTACCATCAACCAGTCATGAAAATGCGGAGCTATACGGAACCCTCTCCGTTGTTACAAAATTTGGGAGGTGTGCGTCTATGCAGTTCGGAGCTCGAGGCTACGCAATTGCATCTCACACCCTCCGTACGGAGCCACGGGATTGGGAGCCAAGGTTAGGTTGACTTTTTGCAAAGTGGACCTTTGCGGGACAGTCAATGTTTTAACGCCTGCAAGTTCAAGTCTAGCCAAATAATGCACTAAAGGAGCCTAACGTTAATCCTTATAGTCCAAGGACCTTACATGTTCTGTTTAAAACTTCTCAGGGATAGCCCCCTTTTTTTCAATTTTCAGGACCTGAAGGATATGCATATTCTTGGTAGCATTTGAAAGGAAATACTGAAGTTCGTAGAAATATGAATTGAATGTAGGAGAATATAACAATAGATCTGGTAGAAGAAAATACAAAGAAAAAAAAGGTTTTTTTTTGTTGTATTTTCTTTCTACCACCATCTTTGAAATGCAACAGAAAGGTCCCAAATCTAGCCATCACTCTGGTTGTAATTCCGATGGTGTCCACAAGATGGCAGCAGTGTATGTTTCAGACTGATAACTTGAAGTATGAGCGAGCTACGTGACATTTAGTATGAAGTCACCCAGGTACATTTGGGAAAATTGTGAAGGACACATTTAAATTAAATTTTTCTACAAGAATATCGTAAAATCTGTATACTTGGACTTTGATTTAGCTTTTCCCGTATTAGGAGCCATATTGTAAGTTCAACATTTGCAAAACACCCAGTTTTCATAACTCTCCATATTCTTGCAATTTTTGACCAAAAGGAAAAGACTGTCGCACAAGGTTAGCAGCCAAATGTTGTGACAGATACGGGGTTTCACAGCTCATTGGCTATTTTGCTAGCTTTGGTTGACCCCGATTGGTGCTTATTTGACAAAGTTAGTCAATCAAGTGAAGACCGCCCGTGTCATCGGTCAAATATGGTGTCATAAAGGATATACTACACCCCTAATAATACAGTGAAGTCTGGTTACGTTCTAGGATCTCTAATAAAATAAACGTGATTTGACTGGATGAAACAACGTTTAGATTCACAGATTCCTTTCTTTGCAAATTGAACAAGTGGAAATACAAAATTGATCGTGCATGCTATATGGACCTTTTTAGGATATGATAAAGGATTTTATCTAACAAAACAACACTTCATGTTATCTCTGGGACCCTTTGGATGATGCATTCTGAAATCTTGTTCTGATTTAAGTACACATTTCACCTTCAGAGGTGCATTTATCAAACCTATTGCGGTGGGGGGAAAAAAGTGTTTTGTTGTTAGGAGCTCTCCTCAGACAATAGCATGTCATTTTTTCACAGTAATAGTTACTGTAAATTGGACAGTGCAGTTATATTAACAACATTTGTTGTTTCTCTAAAATCTGCGATCGTGACACACGGCGCTGCAGTATTTACAACTGCCCCGTTGATGGGAGCCTAGCCCTAATTAAAGGTGAATTGGCTCTGGAAGCCAAAACAGCCAAATACTCCATCTCAAATCAAATCTTATTGGTCACATACACATTTAGCAGATGTTATTGCGGGTGTAGCAAAATGTTTGTGTTTCTAGCCCCAACAGTGCAGTAACATCTAACAAGTAATATCTATTAATTTCCCAACAATACACACAAATCTAAAGTAAAGGAATATATACAATACTTGGACGAGCAATGTCGGAACGGCATAGACTAAAATACAGTATATACACACATATGAGATGAGTAATGCAAAATATGTAAACATTATTAAAGCGACTAGTGTTCCACTATTAAAGTGGCCAGTGATTTCAAGTCTATGTATATGGGGCAGCTGACTCTAAGGTGCTAGCTAGTGATGGCTATTTAACAGTTTGATGGCCTTGAGATAGAAGCTGTTTTTCAGTCTCGGTCCCAGCTTTGATGCACCTGTACTGATCTCACCTTCTGGATGATAGCGGAGTGAACAGGCAGTGGCTTGGGTGGTTGTTGCCCTTGATCTTTTTGGCCTTCCTGTGATATAGGGTGCTGTAGGTGTCCTGGAGAACAGGTAGTTTGCCCCCAGTGATGCGTTGGGCAGACCGCACCACCCTCTGGAGAGCCTTGCGGTTGCAGGCGGTGCAGTTGCCATACCAGGCTGTGATACAGCATGACAGGATGCTCTCAATTGTGCATCTGTAAAAGTTTGAGGGTTTTAGGTGCCAAGGCAAATTTTTTCAGCCTCCTGAGGTTGAAGAGGTGCTGTTGCACCTTCTTCACCAGGCTGTCTGTGTGGGTGGATCATTTCAGTTTGTCAGTGATGTGTACACCGAGGAACTTGAAGCTTCCCACCTTCTCCACTGCGGTTCCGTCGATATGGATAGGGGGGGTGCACCCTCTGCTGTTTCCTGAAGTCCACGATCAGCTCCTTTGTTTTGTTGACATTGAGTGAGAGGTTATATTCCTGGCACCACTCTCCCAGGGCCCTCACCTCCTCCCTGTAGGCTGTCTCATCATTGTTGGTAATCAGGCCTACTACTGTTGCATTGTCTGCAAACTTGATTGACTTGGAGGTAGTGCGTGGCCACGCAGTCATGGGTGAAGAGGGAGTACAGGAGGGGGCTGAGCACACACCCTTGTGGGGTTCCCATGTTGAGGATCAGCGAAGTGGAGGTTTCCTACCTTCACCACCTGGGGGCGGCACATCAGAAAGTCCAGGACCCAGTTGCACAGGGCGGGGTTCAGACCCAGGGCCCCGAGCTTAATGATGAACTTGGAGGGTACTATGGCGTGTAATGCTGAGCTATAGCCAATGAACAGCATTCTTACATAAGTATTCCTCTTGTCCAGATGGGATAAGACAGTGTGCAGTACAATGGCGATTGCATCGTCTGTGGATCTATTGGGCGGTAAGCAAATTAAAGTGTGTCTAGGGTGTCAGGTAAGGTAGATGTGATATCTGTTCCTTGATTAGACTCAAAGCCCTTCATGACGACAGAAGTGAGCGCTACGTGGCGATAGTCATTCAGTTCAGTTACCTTTGCTTTCTTGGGTACAGGAACAATGGTAGACTTCTTGAAGCATGTGAGGACAGCAGACTGCGATAGGGATTGATTGAATATGTCCTTAAACACTCCAGCCAGCTGGTCTGCGCATGCTCTGAAGAAGTGGCTAGGGATGCCATCTGGGCCGGCAGCCTTGCAAGGGTTAACACGCTTAAATGTCTTACTCACGTTGGCCACGGAGGAGAGCCTACAGGCCTTGATAGCTGGCCGCGTCAGTGGCACGGTTATCCTCAAAGCTGGCGAAAAATGTGTTTAGCTTATCCGGAAGCAAGACATCGGAGTCCGCGAAGTGGCTGGTTTTCCATTTATAGTCCGATTGTCTGTAGACTATGCCGCATACATCTCATTCCTGAGCCGTTGAATTGCGACTCCACTTTGTCTAAGGAACTGACGGTTTGCAGGTTTGATTGCCTTACGGAGGGAATAACTACACTGTTTGTATTCGGCCATATTTCCAGCCACCTTGCCATGTTTAAAATACGATGGTTTGTGCTTTCAGTTGTGTGTGAATGATTCCATCTTTCCATGGTTTCTGGTAGAGGTCGACCGATTATGATTTTTCAACGGCGATATCGATTATTGGAGGACCAAAAAAGCTGATACCGATTAATCTGACCATTTTTATTTATATACAGTGGGGTAAAAAAGTATTTAGTCAGCCACCAATTGTGCAAGTTCTCCAACTTAAAAAGATGAGAGAGGCCTGTAATTTACATCATAGGTACACTTCAACTATGACAGAAAAATTTGAAGAAAAAAAATCCAGAAAATCACATTGTAGGATTTTTTATGAATTTATTTGCAAATTATGGTGGAAAATAAGTATTTGGTCATCTACAAACAAGCAAGATTTCTGGCTCTCACAGACCTGTAACTTCTTTAAGAGGCTCCTCTGTCCTCCACTTGTTACCTGTATTAATGGCACCTGTTTAAACTTGTTATCAGTATAAAATACACCTGTCCACAACCTCAAACAGTCACACTCCAAACTCCACTATGGCCAAGACCAAAGAGCTGTCAAAGGACACCAGAAACAAAATTGTAGACCTGCACCAGGCTGGGAAGACTGAATCTGCAATAGGTAAGCCCTGTGGGAGCAATTATTAGTAAATAATAATTGCTCCCACAGTTGATTTCTTCAAACCCAAGCTGCTTACCTATTGCAGATTCAGTCTTCCCAGCCTGGTGCAGGTCTACAATTTTGTTTCTGGTGTCCTTTGACAGCTCTTTGGTCTTGGTCTTTTAAGTGGGAGAACTTGCACAATTGGTGGCTGACTAAATACTTTTTTGCCCCACTGTATATATGACAATTACAACAACTGAATGAACACTTATTTTAACTTAATAGAAAGAAAAAAAATATATATATATAACATAAATAAAATCAATTTAGTCTCAAATAAGTAATGAAACATGTTCAATTTGGTTTAAATAATGCAAAAACAGTGTTGGAGAAGTAAAGTGCAATATGTGCCATGTAAAAAAGCTAACGTTTAAGTTCCTTGCTCAGAACATATCAAAGCTGGTGGTTCCTTTTAACATGAGTCTTCAATATTCCCAGTTAAGAAGTTGTAGGTTGTAGTTATTATAGGACTATTTCTCTATATACCATTAGTATTTCATATACCTTTGACGACTGGGTGTTCTTATAGGCACTATAGTATTGCCAGCCTAGTCTCGGGAGTTGATAGGCTTAAACAGCGCTGTGTTTCAAGCATTGCGAAGAGCTGCTGGCAAGGAGGAAAATGCAGTTTGAATAAATGCTTACGAGCCTGTTGCTGCCTACCACCGCTCTATCAAATATCAAATCATAGAATTAATTATAATAACATCTCCTATACAGTTTCCAGGGTTAGAGTAGTGCAGAAGTTGTCATATGCTGAGGCAGTGAAGAAAGTAGAGTAAGATAGGTCAATGGGCAGGGATCCTGAGAGGAGTGGTGTGAGTAGTACACCTGTACCACTACAGAGGGATAGGCCAACAAGTGATATATTTTTCAGTAAGATTGGATTTTTATCATTTATAGCAATGGTTATCAACTGTACTGCAGGGATGGAATGCAAGTCGCAGAAAATTGAGGTTATGGTGGCAGCTGCAGAGAGGTATTTGGGTGTACGAGACTTGACATCAGAAGAGTTGCAGGGTGTGTTAAGTGGTGGTATCCCATCCTTTCAGATTGTTGGCATGAGGTAGGAATAAATAGATTTAAATAGTGGAGTGGTGTGGTGGTGTTTTTGAGAGTGTGTGTTAGATGGTAGAGTATTTGTTGGTTTATTTTTTCAAGCAAAGTATAAGGGAGTTGTACTCCTGTCTAGTTGGTGGCGGTAATGCAACATATTGGATGCCAACCGCTGATAAACCTCATCGAAGAAGAAAAAGGCAGCTTGGCTGTCGAAACTTTGGTTATAAAAATATTGCACCTTTTCTTTTTACACCTGCTACTGAAGAGAGAAGAATGCCTTGATCGCGAGGTGACATAGATAGCAGCCGTTGCTTTACGAGGTATCTGAAAATACATGATCTAAGTGATTGATAGTTGGTATTCAGCCATCATAAAAGTATGCCTTATTTACTTTGAAGAATCAAACAAAATGTAAAATACACAACTGAAATATTGTATTAAAGTCATGTGGATAGATGGATAAGCAGTAATGGACAGTCACTACCATCATGGGTCTTATTAATTGTTGTACTCTGTTGTTATAGCATGCAACCTACATAATGCACTTAATGTTTAAAAAAAAATCTAAACCGAAAACCATTTTTTTAATAATCGAAACGACCTCAAAGCACTAATTGCTCAGCACTACAGATAGCTAATTAGCACAGGTCCTCCCTGTATTATGTAAACAAGCCCTGTAACATCGAAATACGGCCATGTGTGAACCATAACCCTATAAAAAAAGTGTGTATCAATTTAACCTTTTGTTTTAGAAAAACGACATCGCTAATATGAAAGATACGGTCTATATGCACCCAAATCTGTACAGCAGGAGAAGACGCCTTCGTCCAATGACGCGTATGTGTAATGGAACGGGGAGTAGTTCAAATCCAGCTAACGGTTCTCTCCACAATCGAGTCACATGTGGAGTTTACAAAAAATGTAATAATTCATAATTCACATTTCCTGGATACTCACATCAGAGCAGAGCAAGGAACTTGGGTCAAGAATATTAAACCAGAGGCGTAGTCGACTGAGGAATGTCTGGAAAATAAATGACATGCATTTAAACACTTCAGATCAACAATCATTCCAAATATGCATTCTGTGGCTTACTACATACAGTATGTTATTAATTGCTCATCTAATACGTTGATGGATGGGATATTCACCTTGCCCTCGTTTTTCCAATAAAGTAAGTTAATATCCATTTGAAAAAGCAACGACTACCCACAAAGTCACAGTGAATTATTGGTGTATAGGTTACATATTTTGTTTCATTATGTAAAGAAATTTAGAAATAACTCCGTTTGAATTGTACGTGTCTAGGTCAAGTTCTATGTACAATTTACTTCCGGAGTTGATCACATGGCAGGGAGCGTTTGCCATGTTCACGAGAATCAGCCTGAGCTGGGCAGTGCGCAAATTGGCAAGCACAATGACCAAAATTAAGAAATCCGCAGATAGCGAACCAGTTTATATTACGCCTGCTACGTTATGTTACAAACTTTTATATATATATATATATATATATATATATATATATATATATATATATATATATTCATTCCAAAGGTATTTTACCTAGCTAGATAAGTTATTATTAGGCAGCCTACCTGCGCAAAACATTTGTATGACGCCCTAAAACACAGCACTGCTGTAGACACTTATTTTAATTGTGTTTGCGGATCGCAACCAACCTAGAGGTGCATACACTGCCACCTACTGTCAGACCGGTCACGTCCTCCCTAGTAACTGCGACCCATTATATGGAGACCGGAGTATGGGCGTGTGCAAAGGAGTGGGCGTTTCTAAAGCGAGCAGGTAATTCTGCTATGCCTAACAATCTCTGCAAGGTCAAACATTGTCCAAGGTACAACAACTCGAGATGAAAGTATAATATGTTCACATAACTAAACCAGGATCAAATCAAATTGTATTTGTCACATGTGTCCCAAATACAACAGGTGTTTTTATTTTGATATTTTATCTCACCTTTATTTAACCAGGTAGGCCAGTTGAGAACAAGTTCTCATTTACAACTGCGACCTGGCCAAGATAAAGCACAGCAGTTCGACACATACAACAACACAGAGTTACACATGGAATAAACATACAGTCAATAATACAGTAGAAAAAAGAAAAATATATATACAGTGAGTGCAAATGAGGTAAGATAAGGTAAGGCAATAAATAGGCCATGGTGGCGAAGTAATTACAATATAGCAATTAGACACTGGAATGGTAGATGTGTAGAAGAGTAATGTGCAAGTAGAGATACTGAGGTGCAAAGGAGCAAGATATAAATAAATAAAACAGTATGGGGATGAGGTAGTTAGATGGGCTGTTTACAGATGGGCTATGTACAGGTGCGGTGATCTGTGAGATGCTCTGACAGTTGGTGCTTAAAGCTAGTGAGGGAGATATGGGTCTCCAGCTTCATTGATTTTTGCAGTTTGTTCCAGTCATTGGCAGCAGAGAACTGGAAGGAAAGGCAGCCAAAGGAGCAATTGGCTTTGGGGGTGACCAGTGAGATATACCTGCTGGAGCGCGTGCTACGGGTGGGTGCTACTATGGTGACCAGTGAGCTGAGATAAGGCGGGGCTTTACCTAGCAGAGACTTGTAGATGACCTGGAGCCAGTGGGTTTGGCAATGAGTATGGAGCGATGGCCAGCCAACGAGAGCGTACAGGTCGCAGTGGTGGGTAATATATGGGGCTTTGGTGACAATACGGATGGCACTGTGGTAAACTGCATCCAATTTGTTGAGTAGAGTGTTGGAGGCTATTTTATAGATGACATCGCCGAAGTCGAGGATCGGTAGGATGGTCAGTTTTACGAGGGTATGTTTGGCAGCATGAGTGAAGTATGCTTTGTTGTGAAATAGGAAGCCGATTCTAGATTACATTTTGGATTGGAGATGCTTAATGTGAGTCTGGAAGGAGAGTTTACAGTCTAACCAGACACCTAGGTATTTGTAGTTGTCCACATATTCTAAGTCAGAACCGTCCAGAGTAGTGATGCTGGACGGGCGGGCAGGTGCGGGCAGTGATCGGTTGAAGAGCATGCACTTAGTTTTACTTGCATTTAAGAGCAGTTGGAGGCCACGGAAGGAGAGTTGTATGGCATTGAAGCTCGCCTGGAGGTTAGTTAACACAGTGTCCAAAGATGGGCCAGAAATATACAGAATGGTGATCTCTGCGTAGAGGTGGATCAGAGATTCACCAGCAGCAAGAGCAACATCATTGATGTGTACAGTATACCTTACTATGAAAAGCTTACTTATGAGCCTTTAACCAACAATGCAGTTCAAGAAAGAGTTAAAAAAATATTTACTAAATATACTAAAGTAAAAAATGAATTAAAAAATAACAGCCCTCCTTTCCCTGTAGTTCACAATCAGCTCCTTTATCTTGCTCACGTTGAGGGAGAGGTTGTCCTGGCACCACACTGCCAGGTCTCTGACCTCGTCCATAAAGGCTGTCTCACGTTGTCAGTGATCAGGCCTACCACTGTTGTGTCATCAGCAAACTTAATGATGGTGTTGGAGTTGTGCTTGGCCACACAGTTGTGGGTGAACAGGGAGTACAGGAGGTAACTAAGCATGCACCCCTGAGGGGCCCCACGATTGAGATGGTGTCGTCTGTGGATCTGTTGGGGCAGTATGCGAATTGGAGTGGGTTTAGGCTTTCCGGGATAATGGTGTGGAAGTAAGCCATGTCCAGCCTTTCAAAACACTTCATGGCTACCGACGTGAGTACTACTGTTCTGTAGTCATTCAGGCAGGTTACCTTCACTTTCTTGGGCACACGGACTATGGTGGTCTGCTTGAAACATGTAGGTATTACAGACTCGGTCAGGGAGAGGTTGAAAATGTCAGTTGGTCTGCACATGCTCTGAGTACACATCCTGGTAAGACCACAGCCTGTCGTTTCCAAAGGGAACAAATTAGCCATAGTGGGCAGAACAAGCAAGGAGGTGGGCAGAGCCAAGCACGAGCAAGCGAGATCCTATTTGCATGTTCTAGTATCATATGCATATTTCCGTTAGGGAACACCTGCTCTATGAAGTGCGCGCGTGCAATAACTAAATTCGCCTTTGCACACCTTCTAAACAACACGATTTTAAAATACTTTGGCAAAGGGCAAAGTCAACCAAACTTGTCCACTCTGTTCATAACAGATTTCTAGTTTTGTGAACAAAAAACTTTATTGAGATCAAATGTTTAATCGATAAGAAAATGTGCCCAATGTCCATCTTGTTCCATCTTCTCCTACTTCCCGTCAGTGGGTTTACTCTCACTATGTGTTTTTTAAATTGTTTTATTTTGGGTGGAAGAAGAAGTCGTGCATCTTATCTTTTTTTCATTCCAAAAATCCCGTTACTGTACCTTATAGGCTTTTGTACAACAGAGGCGCAACATCGCAACCAGGAACGCCTGCGAAACAGACCAGACCGGGGTTTGAGAAGTCAATGAGAGAAGTTAAAAACTCTTAGTTAGTTGGTAAATCTAAAGGCACAACCTAGATCCAAGCCAATGTCTTAAGTAATTAAGCATATTGTTTTCATTCAAAACCACTTTATATCGAAGGAGTTCCTTTAAATTTACGACGAGCACATGCGCAGTTCGCTTGAGACCCGAAGGTGTTTCTACGCATGAGCTTTGTTAGCCAACAAGTGTGGTCAGGGATCTCTATTGGAGAAGCAGTTTTAGCCTATCTTTATACTGTATTCTCTTTGTCAAAGCCATGTGATTTGCTGCAGTGAGTGTCCTCTCTCCTCATTCTCAAAACACATTGGAGGAGAAGGTCAGAGGGGCGTCCCGAAGGGCGTCCCTCTGGCTTTCTCATCCAATGAGAAGGAGAGGCGCGCGGACACTAGAAGAATGCAAATTGAGGCCTTGGTATCCAGTAATGCGATTCAGCCTCTGCACTTGTCAATATACAAAATGGCAGCCACCATTGGGAGACTATTAAAGACCTCTGTAAGTTCATTCAGAAATATTTTTATGTTACAACGTTAACAGTAGTAGTGGGCTGCATTGAAATACAAACGGTTTAATAGCAATTTATAATTTCGTTGTAGCTATATAAATGGCAATGCGAATTGGACGAAGTTGCAAAAAGTTGCAACTGAGCTTGACCGGAACGTCACTGTAATTTTATTCAGGACAAATCCCTCTGCCCTAATAAAGACTTACCGCTAATGCCACATTTTAAGTAAAAACTCTAAATATACAATCATTGATTATACTAACTGTCTAATGATCATCAGCGCCAATAATGACAGTTGTTGTCACGAAGTGCAATTTCTCTATCTCCCTCTCTAACGTTACCCCTCCCCATCTAGGCAAAGGTTGCAACTGGAGGACTGAAAGTATCAGCCTCGCCACATGGAAATTCAGTGAACAAGGCCTCAAGAATTTTGACCTGTCCTGTACTGCAGAAAACCTGTTTCTCCACCAGTATGTATGGACAGGGAATGTGATATGAAGTTGATCAAAGTGAGGGGGATGCAACAATTATGCATATTAAATAGCATTTCCAAAACACATTCATTAACTGCTCAACAATTTTATACAATTATATTAAAGTCCTGCAATAAAGTAAATGTTATAACATTTTTGTAATTCCCCTAAATATAGAATCCACTTTATTCATTTAATATCTTTCTCCCAATAGGTACAGCTGGATGGGCTCCAGCTGTCACTCAGCACGCACCACATTTTAAAGCTACAGCTGTCCACAATGGCGAGTTCAAGGAGATGAGCCTAGATGACTTTAAGGGCAAATACCTAGTCCTTTTCTTCTACCCTCTCGACTTGTGAGTAGCACTATTCCCTTGGAAAGACGAGAATGGATTGCTGTGTTTAGCTGCATGTCGTGCACGGTACACCAATCCTTGACTTTATTAGTCTTTAGAATTATTTAACGACCTATGTTCTTTGCACTACAGATACTTAAGCAGGAGATTGTGGATATGCCATTTTATTCAGAAGCATTTTTTTTCTTTCTCATTACAGCACGTTTGTTTGTCCGACAGAGATCATCTCATTCAGTGACAAGGCCAGCGAGTTCCATGACATCAACTGTGAAGTGGTGGGCGTGTCGGTGGATTCGCACTTCACCCACCTGGCATGGATAAACACCCCTCGCAAGGTACAGTGGGTGTAGCTAGGGTAGTATTCCATAGACATACAGAAATCATTCCATATACAGTACCAGTCTAAAGTTTGGACACACGTACTCATTCCAGATTTTTTCTTTATTTTGACTATTTACTACATTGTAGAATAATAGTGAAGACATCAGAACTATGAAATAACACACATGGAATCATGTAGTAACCAAAAGTGTTAGATTTTAGATTCTTCAAAGTAGCCACCCTTTGCCTTGATGACAGCTTTTAACATTCTTGACATACTCTCAACCACCTTCATGAGGTAGTCACCTGGAATGCTTTTCCAACAGTCTTGAAGGAGTTCCCACATATACTGAGCACTTGTTGGCTGGTTTTCCTTCTCTGCAGTCCAATTCATCCCAAACCATCTCAAATGGTTTTAGGTCGGGTGATTGTGGAGGCCAGGTCATCTGATGCAGCACTCCATCACATTCCATCTTGGTCAAATAGCCCTTACACAGCCTGGAGGTGTGTTAAGTCATTGTACTGTTGAAAAACAAATGATATTCCCACTAAGCATAAAAGAGATGGGATGGTGTATCGCTGCAGAATGCTGTGGTACCCATGCTGGTTAAGTGTGCCTTGAATTCTAAATAAGTCAGTGTCACCAGCAAAGCACTCCCACATCATCACACTTTCTCCTCTATGCTTCACAGTGGAAACCACACACGCGGAGATCATCTGTTTACCTACTCTGCGTCTCACAAAGACACGGCGGTTGGAACCAAAAATCTTACATTTGGACTCATCAGACCAAAGGATAGGTTTCCACCAGTCAATTGTCCATTGCTCGTGTTTCTTGGCCCAAGCAAATCTCTTCTTATTATTGGTATCCTTTCGTAGTGGTTTCTTTGCTGCAATTCAAACACTTTTTAAAACATTTTATTTAACTAGCAAGTCAGTTAAGAACAAATTATTTTAAAATGACCGCCTACCCTGGCCAAACCTAACCCTTTTCTTGAAAGGTTCTGTATTGACTGACCTTCATGTCTTAAAATAATTATGGACTGTCGTTTCTCTTTGCTTATTTGAGCTGTTCTTGCCATAATATGGACTTGGTCTTTTACCAAATAGGGCTGTCTTCTGTATACCACTCTACCTTGTCACAACACAACTGATTGGCTCAAACACATTAAGGAAAGAAATTCCACAAATTCACTTTTAACAAGGCACACCTGTTTATCGAAATGCATTCCAGGTGACTACCTCATGAAGCTGGTTGAGAATGCCAAGACTGTTTAAAGCTGTCATGTGTCTTGTTCTCAGGCTGGAGGTTTGGGTGACATCCACATCCCCCTGCTGGCAGACCTCAACAAACAGGTGTCCAGAGACTATGGCATACTTCTGGAGGGTCCTGGCATTGCACTGAGGTACTGTGCATTCTAAATGGCAACCTATTCCCAATAGTGTATTTAACACTGCATTGTATGTATTTCTACCATGATATTGAGTAGTTGTCTGTTTGTCCATTAGGGGACTGTTTATCATTGATCCAAGTGGTGTGGTGAAGCATATGAGCGTCAACGACCTGCCAGTGGGCCGCTGTGTGGATGAGACCCTGCGTCTGGTGAGGGCCTTCCAGTTTGTGGAGACTCACGGTGAAGTATGCCCTGCTAGCTGGACCCCCAACTCTCATACGGTGAGGCCACTCTCCTTCACTACCCTGCCAGGGCCTCAGACAAATAAAATGAATACAAGCACCAAAATATGAGTAGCAAGGACTTTGTCTTGGTCTCCCAACAGTACATTGTTTTTGGATGATCAGTTTGCTTACTATGCAAGTTTTTGTTTTTCAGATCAAGCCAACTCCAGAAGGTTCAAAGGAGTACTTTGAGAAAGTCAACAACTAGATGACACACTTCACAGCTTTAATAAATCAATTATCCAGAATTGAGAAAAAAAACTATAGATATACCAAATACTTTCCATTATAGTTTAGTTTTAAAGTAGATTGAAATAAAGATTTGAAGTGGTCGATTGTCTGAGTTGAAACATTTCATCCTGTTCACTAGCTTCTATTTCTCACAAGCAATTCACTGTGATCACATTGCAAGTATTGAGAGCCTACACGTTTGTTTTAAAATAATGAAATGGTCCTAACATTGCAAAGAGCATGTAAATATTGTTAAGAGTTTCAGGGGTCTGTTGACAGTATCAACATAAGCAAAGAGGGGGGGGAGGGAAGAGAGAAACACCCATCACACACTTTTCAATCAATTAAACAAAACTGATCATACATAAAGATTGTATTTTCCCCGAACAGTGTTATCAGAGACCGTTGCTACCGTGTCTTGATAGTTGAAAAAAAAGTTGCCAGACAACTTAACCTTCATTTACAAACCATGCCTATATAAGCTCTGTACAGTTTTTTTTTTTACAACAAGTTAATATGCAGGTTAAAAATGTCTTGACATACTGTACACAGGTGCCAGAAATCAACTTCAGTGGATGTAAAATTTGAGAAAGGCATTGCAACTTCTCATACATTTAAGGTACATACTGTATTTACACATGGGGGGAGTATTAAATACTCTGCAGCACTGTATTTCACTCTGTACAGTACGTTTGTGGCAACTTGGCACAATCGCCTCATTTCATCTGACATTCAATGTTTCAGGTTATGAGGGACGTCTGACCAAAGAACAGAGCCCTTTAAAGCTTTAAATAATCCACAAAACCAAATAGTGTCATCTTGTCAATGTCATTCCTTTCTGCAAGCAGCCAGCACAAAGTCAGCGACCAACTTTTTTTTATTATTGCTACAACCAGGGAAAGTGAGAAACTGCCAAAAAAAAAAAGCTGAATTTGATGAGCATATGGTTTGATGGAAACGTCATGCAATTTCAGGCAAGATGTAACAGCGCCACCCCAAGCACCAAACCAAAGAGACAAAACTAAATATATTTTTGCTTAGAACTGAATCATTTGTAAAAAAAATAATAAAAACTTGTAGTAAATCTGTACAACCAAAATACATTTGGGATCTACATCTAAAGTTACATTACGGTTATATACACTTTTCCCCCTATCCATATTATCTTTCACAAGTAGTCTTCATTCAAACCCTACCATTAAGAAAACATAGCCTAAACAGGATCACATCAAACATCCATTTAAAACAATATGTCATTTATAATGTAACTCAAAACCAACTGTTGATCACACCTTCCTTTCCTGAATGTTTTTTTTCTCCATATGTACAGCAAACAAATTTCTTGGGTGGCTGGTTGTAAACTACTGCATTTGGAAATTAGAATTGTCCAAATATGGGAATGGTGCCAACTCAGATAAGTTAGTATAACATCCAGTTACTGTATGTAAAAATTGTGTAGTGTAGCTGGTAAAAATTTAATGTAGAAGCCAGAATAAAATAATATTTCATCCAGAGTGACTCAGGAATACAACAGAATCAGGTCAGAGCATGAACAAACCCAACTCTTCAAATATTCTAATACAATAGAACAAAGGCTTTCAATATGGCCTCTTCACTGAAGAGAGCTAGACTATTCCATCAATAAAGATCTTTGTTCTCTGGTGACGGGTGGGACTGGATTGGAAAGGGGAAGCCATGTTACGTTTTGAACAGCTGCTTCAGAACATTGATTGAAAGCAATTGATAAAAACAGAACCGATGTTAATGTTTTCTTTTTCCTGCAGTTTTTTGCTCTAGTACACTCTTTTGCAACATTGCAACAATTAATTCAGAAAAGGGAAAAACTACATTTGTACAAATTGGAGATGCCACAATCTCTTTTTGCAAAAGAAACGACTTGTGCCCGCTTCTGTTGGAGAGCTTCAGCTGATCCTTGGATCCCTTGCTGCTTGCGACTGTCCTAGTCAATTTTCACATTTGTGTAGATCTTCCTCACGAAGGCACTTGTTCCCACATACCCAACGGCTCCTACAAAAGATAGATATTACAAGATGATTATTGATGCAATGACAACGCATGCTTTGCACTTGTTTGAGCATTTAAAAAACATGTTTACGGAATAACTCGGTCACAATACTTTGATCAAAACAGATGCTGTGAATAAGAGAAGTTGAACCTACCACACATGATTCCCAGAGACGTACTGAATACTGCCATGTAGCCAAAGTAAAAGGACGTCTGGAACAGACCATACATCCTGAAACGGAGTGGGACAAAACAACTGTCAGCAGGCAGTGGTAGAAAAAGTACTCAATTGTCATACATGAGTAAAAGTAAAGATACCTTAATAGAAAATCACTCAAGTAAAAGTCAACGGGTATAATACTACTCTATTTGGTTTTAAATATACGCAAGTATCAAAAGTAAAAGTTTAAACCATTTCAAATTCCAGATGGCATTTTTTATTGACAGATAGCAAGGGGCACACTCCAACACCCAGACAATTTAAGCATGTGTGTTTAGTGAGTCTGCCAGATCAGAGGCAGTAGGGATGTTCTCTTGATAAGTGTGTGAAAATGTAACGAGTACATTTGGGTGTCCGGGACAAAAAAAAAAAAGCACATTATTTTATTTTTAAGCTTGTTTTAGCTGATTTCATGGGCCTATAGATGAGTACCTTCCATTTAGGACACATTTTTATTGGCAACTTCTAGAACCAAATTTATTGTACTGATCAACATTTGCATAGAACAAGCAATCTCTTTTCAAAATGTGTGTGCCGTTTAAGAAATAATGATGTTATTCGTGAGGCAGAATGTGGCTGTAGAATCTGACTTTGTAGCTATGGAATCTAGACGGGAAGCAAAGGAAGACAAGTTCATTTGTTTTTGGTGGCGAGGGAGATGAAGTGAATTAATAGTTTGATTAGTAAGCTTTGAAATCAGCATTTTTGCATATCAAACAAAGTACTAGGGTAGTGAATCCAGCTGAAAGTTAGCCTACAATTGAAAGCTGGATGCCATCGGTTTTCTCTTGCATTGTAAAAGTGTTTTAGCCTGTATAGACATTGTTTTGCGAAGTGACGAACATTTCTACACAGTGTTGCATTATTCAATTGTGTTAACTTCTGTGCAGCATGAGTGAGGACTGGGGAGCTAATTAAAGCCCAGAGAGCTCTAACAATGAGTGAGTAGGTGGAGCAAGCACTATGCTCTTCACGCTATAAAGGGCCTGCAGTGATAAGATTTGATCCTGTCGATGAGACAAGATAGTAGCTACTAAACAATTGGATACCACGAAATTGGGGAGAAAAAAGGGGTTAAAAAAAAAGTGACTAACAAAATCAATGGGTCCCCCCCCCCTATTCGATGCAAACTGGTGAGGGCCCCAAAATGTAATAACAACCTTCCCCTTTCTATGCACTGGGGCTAGTCTTTACGGTCAACATATTATTTACTTCAGTTGTGTACAATGTGTTTTAAATAAGAAAGTGGATTTTGGAACTCACTTTGTTTTGAAGAAATAGTAGTAAAAGGAGTACATGTAAACATAAACTGCAGTGGATGCAGCAGAGAGAAAGCTTGTCCATTGCCTGAGTGGAGAAAACAAATTATTTAATTGAAAAGCACAGATACAACATCCTCAGGCTGGCTATTACTGTGTTACAGTAACTCTGGTGTCAAGGTTTTCCTGAATTTAGCTGTGTTATAGTCCTAAAGCTGGCCATGTTTAATATCCATTAAATTGTTGGGAACATATAGTATGCGACTTTCTTTTTAAAGTTTACCATCCCGTTAGTCAGCACCTAAAATTTGGGTGTGCGTTTTTAATAGTTTTAAAGCTAGCCATGTAATTATATACTTACTTTGGCCTAATCACACAGTGGTGTATAAGGGCTCCACAAGGTCCCTAATTTAATTAATGTCTCTACGATTACATAATTCAAGTAAATTCATTGCTGGTTATCTTTTACTCACCATCTGTAGTCCTCAGCATTGAGGAGGAAGTAAGTACAAACAATGGTGACACACACAGTGACAATGCAGAGGATAACCAGGACCAGCATCATGAACCCGTACACGTAGTAGATCTTGTAGGCCCAAAATGAAGTGAAAATGAAGTACCTGCAAAATAAGCAAACAATGTATTTCCACTTCCAGCTACGCACAGGTATTATTTGGTGAATTATCGAGCTGCTAAATGCTGATGTGCAGTCGGAAAGTATTCAGACCCCTAGACTTCCCACTTTTTTACGCTAGCCTTATTCTAAAATGTAATTGTTCTTTCCCCCCCTCAAAATCAACAATACCCCATAATGACAAAGCAAAAACATGTTTAGAAATGTATACAAAATAAACTGAAATATTTTATTTACATAAGTATTCAGACCCTTTACTCAGCACTTTGAAGTACCATTGGCAGCGATTACAGCCTCAAGTCGTCTTGGGTATGACACTACAAGCTCGGCACACCTGTATTTGGGGACTCTCTCCCATTCTTCTCAGCAGAACCTCTCAAGCTCGTTCAGGTTGGCTGCACAGCTATTCTCAGTACTCTTCAGAGATGTTCAAATCGGGTTCAAGTCCGGGCTCTGGCTGGGCCACTCAAGGACATTCAGAGACTTGTCCCGAAGCCACTCCTGCGGTGTCTTGGCTGTGTGCTTAGGGTTGTTGGAAGGTAAAGCTTCGTCCCAGTCTGAGGTCCTAAGCACTCTGGAGCAGGTTTTCATCAAGGATCTCTACTTTGCTCGATCTTGGCTAATCTCCCAGTCCCTGCCGCTGAAAAACATCACCCACAGCATGATGCTGCCACCACGCTTCACCCTAGGGATGGTGTCAGGTTCCGCCAGACCTGACGCTTGGCATTCAAACCCAAGTTCAATCTTGGTTTCATCAGACCAGAGAATCTGGTTTCTCATGGTCAGAGTTCTTTAGGTGTCTTTTGGCAACCTCCAAGCAGGCTGTCATGTGCCTTTTACTGAGCAGTGGCTTCCATCTGGCCATTACCATAAAGGCCAGATTGGTGGAGTGCTGCAGAGATGGGAGAACCTTCCAGAAGGACAACGAGAGCTGTCAGAATGACCACTGGGTTCTTCGGCACCTCCCTGACCAAGGTCCTTCTCCCCGATTGTTCAGTTTGGCCAGGCGGCCAGCTCTAGGAAGAGTCTTGGTGGTTTCAAAATTCTTCCATTTATGAATGGAGGCCACTGTGTTCTTGGGGATCTTCAATGCTGCAGAAATGTTTTGGTACCCTTCCCTAGATCTGTGCCTCGGCACAATCCTGTCTCGGAGCTCTATGGACAATTCCTTCGACCTCATGACTTGATTTTTGCTCTGATACTGTCAACTGTGGGTCCTTATAGAGACAGGTGCGTATGTCCAATCAGTTGAATTTAGCACAAGGGGACTCCAATCAAGTTGTAGAAAAATATCAAGG
The DNA here is from genome assembly GCF_057628025.1 of Oncorhynchus mykiss. Lineage (NCBI taxonomy): Eukaryota > Metazoa > Chordata > Actinopteri > Salmoniformes > Salmonidae > Oncorhynchus > Oncorhynchus mykiss. The sequence goes on from NC_143044.1 coordinate 3,667,534, forward strand.
ATGATCAATGGAAACCAGATGCACCGGAGCTAAATTTAGAGTCTCTTAGCAAAGGGTCTGAATACTTTTTTGGTTGCATGTCTAAACCTGTTTTCGCTTTGTCATTATGGGGTAGTGTATGTAGATTGAGGATATTTTATTTAATCAATTTTGGAATAAAGCTGTAACTATCTAGATCAGTGGTCACCAACCTTTTGACTCAAGTGATCTTAACTCTACCCGTCATATTTTTTTGCAACATCAACCAATTAAAAACAGTTCTGTAGCATTGAGGTTTGTGCAATAGTCCATAAGCCCAAAACATTATCATTGCATATTGGCTACGCTTGAATTGCCCTGCCAATGTTGTTCTTTACAGACCATTTTGAAATTCAATTTCAAAATTGTAGGTATATGATCACACTGGTTGTATTGCTTGTGAGGCACAGGTGAGTGAGTCTTTTGTTTTACTGGGCTGATGGCCTGATGGTCAGTCTGAGGGGAGGGAGCAGCAGTTGGGTGAGAGGCAGCTGCTCACTAACTCACCATCCCTCAACAAGGGTGCAATTGCGGCCAGCAAGTCAGGGCATTCCTGCATTTGCAGGGATCCCTCTATATACTTCTATTGGTCAATTTTTAAGTTAGGACTGGCGGAAGCGCTCCAGTAAAGTAGGTGGCGTTAATGCACAATAACGATGAAGCAAGCTGCAGATAAACCTCACAGAAGGGGCAACACAACGGTAGCTAGCTAGCCATACAACGGTAGACAGTGTCCTTCAACTAGCAAGCTAGTTAGCAGACGGTGTCGCCCTAGCCTCCCCTCTGTTGTGCTATTGGGGCAACCGGCAGCCATTGTTACGCCTGTTGGGCACGGTTTTATCCGGTACACAGCAGGCGGGAGCGACACCGCGTGTTAGCTAACACAGGGTGTCATTGTCGTCCCAGCCTCTCGCCTGCTGTGCTATCGGGGCAACCAGCAGCCAGTGTCCCCCACCTGCCCAGGAACGGTTTTCCCGTAGTTCTGTTATCAATGAGGGCAGGCGGGAGTGAAGGACACAGTCTTCTGGTGTTACAAAAATATCATCATAGAAGCATCAAATTTAAAAAAGGGCAAATCCTCTAAAGCCCAAAAAGTAGGCTACTATGTCATATTGTGAAATGTGCATTCAAATAAATTTTTACCTGGCCAAATTATTAGATTATATTTTTTGTTGTTGTCAGATTTAAAACACTCTCCCCACTGTTTATGCGCAGTGAGGATTCACCATCTAGAGAATTATTTTGTAAATCTACATATATCTCAAAAAAATACACACTTAAACACAATGTAACTCCAAATCAATCACACTTCTGTGAAATCAAACTGTCCACTTAGGAAGCAACACCGATTGACAATACATTTCACATGCTGTTGTGCAAATGGAATAGACAACAGGTGGAAATTATAGGCAATTAGCAAGACACCCCCAATAAAGGAGTGGTTCTGCAAGTGGTGACCACAGACCACTTCTCAATTCCTATGCTTCCTGGTTGATGTTTTGGTCACTTTTGAATGCTGGCGGTGCTTTCACTCTAGGGGTAGCATGAGACGGAGTCTACAACCCACACAAGTGGCTCAGGTAGTGCAGCTCATCCAGGATGGCACATCAATGCGAGCTGTGGCAAGAAGGTTTGTTGTGTCTGTCAGCGTAGTGTCCAGAGCATGGAGGCACTACCAGGAGACGTGGAGGAGGCCGTAGGAGGGCAAGAACCCAGCAGCAGGACCGCTACCTCCGTCTTTGTGCAAGGAGGAGCAGGAGGAGCACTGCCAGAGCCCTCCAAAATGACCTCCAGCAGGCCACAAATGTGCATGTGTCTGCTCAAACGGTCAGAAACAGACTCCATGAGGGTGGTATGAGGGCCCGACGTCCACAGGTGGGGGTTGTGCTTACAGCCCAACACCGTGCAGGACGTTTGGCATTTGCCAGAGAACACCAAGATTGGCAAATTCGCCACTGGCGCCCTGTGCTCTTCACAGATGAAAGCAGGTTCACACTGAGCACATGTTACAGAGTCTGGAGACGCGGTGGAGAACACCGCCTGCAACATCCTAAAGCATGACCGGTTTGGCAGTGGGTCAGTCATGGTGTGGGGTGGCATTTCTTTGGGGGGGGGGGGGGGGGGGGCGCACATTAGGTACCGAGATCAGATCCTCAGACCCCTTGTGAGACCATATGCTGGTGCGGTTGGCCCTGGGTTCCTCCTAATGCAAGACAATGCTAGACCTCATGTGGCTGGAGTGTGTCAGCAGTTCCTGCAAGAGGAAGGCATTGATGCTATGGACTGGCCCGCCCGTTTCACAGACCTGAATCCAATTGAGCACATCTGGGACATCATGTCTCGCTCCATGATCCAGAAGATTGGGAGAATGTCATATGGTCAGATGAAACCAAAATATAACTTTTTGGTAAAAACTCAACTTGTCGTGTTTGGAAGACAAAGAATGCTGAGTTGCATCCAAAGAACACCATACCTACTGTGAAGCATGGGGGCGGAAACATCATGCTTTGGGGCTGTTTTTCTGCAAAGGGACCAGGACGACTGATCCGTGTAAAGGAAAGCATGAATGGGGCCATGTATCGTGAGATTGAGTGAAAACCTTCCATCAGCAAGGGCATTGAAGATGAAACGTGGCTGGGTCTTTCAGCATGACAATGATCCCAAACACACTGCTCGGGCAACGAAGGAGTGGCTTCGTAAGAAGCATTTCAAGGTCCTGGAGTGGCCTAGCCAGTCTCCAGATCTCAACCCCATAGAAAATCTTTGGAGGGAGTTGAAAGTCCATGTTGCCCAGCAACAGCCCCAAAACGTCACTGCTCTTGAGGAGATCTGCATGGAGGAATGGGCCAAAATACCAGCAAGTGTGTGAAAACCTTGTTAAGACTTACTGATAACGTTTGACCTCTGTTATATACCCTTTGTTGGCAATGACAAAGTATTGATCAACTTTTATTATTGACCAAATACTTATTTTCCACCATAATTTGCAAATAAATTCATAAAAAATCCTACAATGTGATTTTCTGGATTTTTTCTCATTTTGTCTGTCATAGTTGAAGTGTACCTATGATGAAAATTACAGGCCTCTCATCTGTGGAAGAACTTGCACAATTGGTGGCTGACTAAATCATTTTTTGCCCCACTGTGTGTGTGTGTGTGTGTGTGTATATATATAATAATAATAATAATAATAATAATAAATTGTTTTGACCTCAAAGCAGTAGTAGCTGAATGCAAATCAGGGAGCCAAATGAACGTCTTTCAACGATACGATACGGTTCTGACTTTTTGGGACTGTCACCAAAGAGATCAGTTCAAAAAGAGCCGTTCATTCGTAAACTACCCTTCACTGATGAGTGGAAGTAGGGAGAACGCGCATGTTATGGCATATAAAAAAATAAGTGTTGAAAGTGACGAACAACAACTTAAATATGAACTTCCTCAAAAATATGTATTTGTTCACTCTCTCTAGTCATGGTTTCAAAGTCTTGAAATTGTACATAAACTTTGCTGTGAGTGCAGTCTACAGTGCAAGGAAACGAAGGTTACATATGTAACCGCAGGTATGTGAGCTATTTTGATCACTCCGCGGAGGAGGGATACACCTGAGGTAAGGATTTACAGATTTACTCCCGTGTACACCTGTGTCACGGCTGGGGTCCGCGCCTATATAAAGACCCCATGGCCTCGACACACGTTCTCTACATCATTTTTGAGGCGCCTCTAGCGCCGTAGAGGATTGGAGTGATCCAAATAGCTCACATAACCATATGTAACCTTTGTTTCACTATATTGGATCACTCCAATATATTGGTATACCCGTACCAGAGTAGTCGGTGCTTGAGGGACCTAGCCAGCCAGCGGTGAAGTCCCAGCGCGGGACCGCGACTCAGGGGCACAGTCCCCAGAAGGGGAGGCGACGCCCAGGACCGCTGAACCAACTGCTGAGGGAGGTGCCACTGGCAAGCCCTCATCCAAGCGAGACTACAGGTATTGGAGGACAGACTGCACCCTGCATGACTCGGGCACAACCTCAATACCAGTGCACCAAGAGCAAAACAACCGCCAGCGCAACTGGTATGCCTCGGTTGTAGCCGGCGCCCATGTGCTCTGCATGGTGTTCATTACACCCTCCTGTGGTCCTAACATGTACCATTGGTGCCGTTCAGTAGCCTAGCCAAGCCAAAAGACTGAGGTGGTGCGGCCTCGGATGCCACAGAGTATCCCCAGCCTGAGACAGCAGGTCCAGTCTCAGGGGAAGTTGCCAAGATGTCCCAGACAACAGCAGAAGGCTGAACCAGGGTCATCTGGGCCAGTATGGGGCCACCAGAAGCAGACGATGCTCTGCCAACCTGGTCCTGTCCAGCACAGCCTGGATCAGGGGGAATGCGTAAAGCTCTAGCCCTGGCCAATCGTGATCCAGAGCATCCAAGCCCAGAGGCCCTGGTGTCACCGACATGGAGCACCACAGGGGGCAGTGCGCATTGTCCAGAGAGGCAAAACAGGTCCACCTGCACCCTCCCGAACTTGTCCTACAGGTGCTGCACCACCTGGGGATGTAGGCTCCAGTCCCAAGGTGGCGGGCCCTCCCTCGGGAGCATATCCACTGCTACATTCAGGATGGCAGGTAAGTGTGCTGCATGTAGAGACGCTAGATGTCCCTGAGCCCAGAGGAGCTCCCGTGCCATAAGATTGAGGCGGTACGACCTCAGTCCACCCTGATGGTTGATGTAAGCCACCACTGTGGTGTTTTCCGTTCTCACCAGGACATGTTGGGCCAGCAGTACAGCTCGGGGCTCTAGTGTATTGATATGCCTGCCGCTCCAAGTGGGTAGCCAACAGCCGCTGGCCGACCTGCCCTTGGTCATATCCCCCCCAGCCGAACTGGGAGGCACCTGTGCTGACTAGCTCCCGGCGGCACATCCTCAGCATCTCCACCCCACCTGAGAGAAAAGAGTGACAGCACCACCTCACTCAACAATGCCCTGAGCGGTCACCCGCAGCTGGCGGTGGTGCTTCGGGTGCAGCCGGTGGGAGTTGAACAACCGAGGCCAGAGATGGAGCAGGCCCAGGGGAATCAGAAACGAGGCCGCTGTCAGCAAGCCCAACAGGCGTTGGCAGGTTAGGACGGATACCATCTGCCCCAGACGAAAGTGGTTGAGGCAAGATAAGATCACCTGAACCCTTCTTGTGGGTAGGCGTGCTCTCATGAGGACTGAGTCCAGTTCCATGTAAATGAAGGCCACCCTCTGGGTTGGCGTCAGACGACTTCTCGTTGTTTATAGTAATGCCCAGCCCACCACCGATGTGGGTCAGGAGTTTCTCTGTCTGACAGGACCTGGGTCCTGCGGAGGTCCAGAATAGGTCGAAACCTGGGACCACAAAATAAGTGGAGTAGAACCCACCTAGACGTTCTAAACTCTCGATCCTGCGGATGGCACCCTTGTCCAGGAGAGAGATCTCCAGACGCAGGGTTGTGCGCCTTTACGAGGACAGGGAAATAGAGTTAGGGGTCCTGCCGAGGCACGCCTTTCCTCTGGCGCCCCAGGCACATCCCTATGGCGGTGACGGTTGACAGGTTGTTGTTCCACCGCACGCTGTGCCCCTCTCCACTGTCGTTCCTCAGCACGAGGCGATGGGGCAAGAGAGGGACCCCACTGTCGTTCAGGTGCAGGTGGGTGGCGACGGTCCCTCTGCCTTGGACCCGGGGTGGCGGCATGAACAGTCTCAGGGTCTCCCAGTCCCTACAAACCTTATCGGTCTGCTCCAGAATGTCATTCTGCCCTGGGGTGATGGGGAGAGTGGCAAAAGTGCTCTGGAGAGCAGCTTCAGTCGCAGTTCCGGCTTCAGTCGCGGGTCCGCCCTATAATTTCGTGGTCCGGGAGGACCATGGCAGCTAGCATGGTGTCCATGGTTGGGTACCCCGAGGCCGAGTGACAATGCACCCGCCACATAACTACATGGTCCAGTCTCTGCTTTGAGTCGGAAGCGCCCCTTGGCAGAGGCCCAGCTCTCCGGAAAGGCCTCACGGAACTCAGCAGAGATGGGGACAGATGGAGAGTCATCACTGTCCACCAGTTTGATGCCCAGTGCAGTGGCTACCCGAGTGAGTAGGCCCCTCATAGCCTCTCGAGCTCTGGGAGAGATGAAGCCCCACCGCCGGCTTCGGATGGCCTGTCAGCCGCGCTCACAGTGGTAAACAGTGCCAGCATCGTCCCCCAGGAACAGCCCATTACTGGCCAACAGGGAACAGCTATCGTCACCGTCGAAGCTATCAACCTCCGTTCAAGGTGGTCTTCATTGACTGCACTGAAGCAAGCTCCTCTAATGTCAAAATCTGGGGTTATGCCTCGTGTCACGTGCATCACTGCTCTCATCCAGGGCCAAGGAGAAATACAGTGCCTTGCGAAAGTATTCAGCCCCCTTGAACTTTGCAACCTTTTGCCACATTTCAGGCTTCAAACATAAAGATATAAAACTGTATTTTTTTGTGAAGAATCAACAATAAGTGGGACACAATCATGAAGTGGAACGACATTTATTGGATATTTCAAACTTTTTTAACAAATCAAAAACTGAAAAATTGGGCGTGCAAAATTATTCAGCCCCTTTACTTTCAGTGCAGCAAACTCTCTCCAGAAGTTCAGTGAGGATCTCTGAATGATCCAATGTTGACTAAATGACTAATGATGATAAATACAATCCACCTGTGTGTAATCAAGTCTCCGTATAAATGCACCTGCACTGTGATAGTCTCAGAGGTCCGTCAAAAGCGCAGAGAGCATCATGAAGAACAAGGAACACACCAGGCAGGTCCGAGATACTGTTGTGAAGAAGTTTAAAGCCGGATTTGGATACAAAAAGATTTCCCAAGCTTTAAACATCCCAAGGAGCACTGTGCAAGCGATAATGTTGAAATGGAAGGAGTATCAGACCACTGCAAATCTACCAAGACCTGGCCGTCCCTCTAAACTTTCAGCTCATACAAGGAGAAGACTGATCAGAGATGCAGCCAAGAGGCCCATGATCACTCTGGATGAACTGCAGAGATCTACAGCTGAGGTGGGAGACTCTGTCCATAGGACAACAATCAGTCGTATATTGCACAAATCTGGCCTTTATGGAAGAGTGGCAAGAAGAAAGCCATTTCTTAAAGATATCCATAAAAAGTGTTGTTTAAAGTTTGCCACAAGCCACCTGGGAGACACACCAAACATGTGGAAGAAGGTGCTCTGGTCAGATGAAACCAAAATTGAACTTTTTGGCAACAATGCAAAACGTTATGTTTGGCGTAAAAGCAACACAGCTCATCACCCTGAACACACCATCCCCACTGTCAAACATGGTGGTGGCAGCATCATGGTTTGGGCCTGCTTTTCTTCAGCAGGGACAGGGAAGATGGTTAAAATTGATGGGAAGATGGACGGAGCCAAATACAGGACCATTCTGGAAGAAAACCTGATGAGTCTGCAAAAGACCTGAGACTGGGACGGAGATTTGTCTTCCAACAAGACAATGATCCAAAACATAAAGCAAAATCTACAATGGAATGGTTCAAAAATAAACATATCCAGGTGTTAGAATGGCCAAGTCAAAGTCCAGACCTGAATCCAATCGAGAATCTGTGGAAAGAACTGAAAACTGCTGTTCACAAATGCTCTCCATCCAACCTCACTGAGCTCGAGCTGTTTTGCAAGGAGGAATGGGAAAAAAGTTCAGTGTCTCTCGATGTGCAAAACTGATAGAGACATACCCCAAGCGACTTACAGCTGTAATCGCAGCAAAAGGTGGCACTACAAAGTATTAACTTAAGGGGGCTGAATAATTTTGCACGCCCAATTTTTCAGTTTTTGATTTGTTAAAAAAGTTTGAAATATCCAATAAATGTCGTTCCACTTCATGATTGTGTCCCACTTGTTGTTGATTCTTCACAAAAAATACAGTTTTATATCTTTATGTTTGAAGCCTGAAATGTGGCAAAAGGTCGCAAAGTTCAAGGGGGCCGAATACTTTCGCAAGGCACTGTAGGTGAAATCCTTTACCTGGTCTTTCAACTGTTGTTCCATATTCTCTGCGATGCCCTCAACATGCAGTGTCACTGTTTGTCTTGACAGGGAAACATTTTAAACAGCTCTTTGTTGGGGCAAAGTATCGCTGCAGAGGTAATTAAACATTCTTTAATGAATTCGCCCTCAGCGAATGGCTTGCTATGTTTAGCAATTTTGTGGGACAGTACATAGCTAGCTCTCGCAATTCCACAATTTGCTGAATGCAGTTTTGTGAAAAGCCCTGGCTGCTTTTGCAACTGAGAAAAACTCTTGATGCACCTGCCCTCTGCTCAGAAGACATATTCCTATATTTCTCTGCATGCTTCATCTGGAAGTGTTTTGGACAAGTTGCTCTCTGCACACAGCTTTTCCTGATACCTCAAATATTTTGATGTCCACATGCTGGATCGCCGTACATTTATCGAAAAACGAATAATTAAAATAGGAACAAGGCTTTATCGTTGGGTTTTCATAGAAATGTTTGGTGATAGACAAGGATTGCCTAGGAGATCGACCGGTTGGTGAGAACTGATCTAGATTATAGTGTAGTGAGGTTAATGTGAGGTAGGACTTACATTTCAATGAAAATGGAACCGAATGGAAGGATGCCTCCCAGACAAACAATGACAGCTGGCTCCATGAACCTGGAAAATGTTATACATTTACAATCAACTCACAATACAGACAGTGTCACCAATAGTTTACCAATCAATCAGAGCTATGCAACTCCAGGCCTCAGCACGGTTTTCATTCCTCTGGTAATCCAGGACTGGTTTCAACCTGGGAAAGTAGGTATAGACTTTGGCCAATCAGACCTTGATTGAACTATCAACGAGAAAATAAACTTAACAGTACAGTGGCTCTCAAGTAGCAAACATATCAGCACTGGGATCTTAAACAAACATCAATGAATGTAAAATACAAAATGGCACACATACATTGCTTTTAGTGAGTCGTGCTGTACAAATAAGATCATAGTCATAGATACCATTTCTTCTCAGGGATTGGCCGCGGCACTGCATTGACTCGACACGGAAAGTTGGGCTGGCCAGAGAGGTTTCTTCCCAGAATGGTCCCCACAAGGTTGAGTGGCAGGATAACAAACAAACAAATGCAGCAAACAGCCACCTGAAAACAACATGAAATGGTAGAATCCATGAGATGATTCATGAGAGCAGACTATATTTAAGCAATAAGGCCTGGGGGGGTGGCATATTGGCCATTGTAATGTGGATGGTTCGAGCCCTGAATGCTGATTGGCTGACAGATGTGGTATATCAGACCGAATACCACGGGTATGACAAAACATTTATTTTTCCGTTGGTAACCAGTTTGTAATAGCAATAAGGCACCTCGGGTTTGTGATATATGGCCAATATACCACAGCTAAGGGGTGTGTCCAGGCACTCCACGTTGCAATGTGCACAAGAACAGCTCTTAGCTGTGGTGTATTGGCCATATAGCACACCCCCTCGGGCCTTATTGCTTAAATATACCACAGCTAAGAACGGTTCTTAATCACAACTGAGTGCCTGGATACAGCCCTTAGCCGTGGGATATTGGCCATATACCACAAACCCTAGAGGTGCCTTATTGCTCTTATAAATTGGTTACCAATTAACAGAATTTCTGGGGACCCCATTTTTTGCTAGAATTTCTGCCAAACCCACCCCACATCTAATGACACAACCTTTATTAAAAAACAATTTTTATATCAACAAATAACCAATTCAGTACATGTTCATCTCTCGTTTCAAAATGTAAATCAACCATTTACTCAATAAAATAGTAATTTTCTAATTACATTTCTCAATAACATTTGTATGTTGTCCCATACAACACAATGATCTGTTCTCTTTAATATTTTGAATACTACTGCTCTAAACTCACCATTGTGCCAAAAGGGATGGCTCGGGAGGCATGGTAGTACATGGCGATGAAGTTGATGAAGAAGGCTGTCCCACACACCATGGCAGGGATCAGGAAGGCCCCGATAAACATCTGTTTAATCCATCGTCTGCCTATAGGATCAAATATAAAATCGGTTACCATAAGGGTGCACATTATGAGTGAATGGCAATCTACCATACCATGTGAAAGAGAGCGACACGGCTCTATGTAATTTATTGGTCTGTGACTCACTGACACCGCCCCTGATTAGAGGGGAATAATGCAGCCCAAGAGTTAACACACACACAGGAACTTTAAATCACACTCAAGAGAATATGAACACGGGTATGGTTTCTGTGTTCACACATCCCATGCACATATGTCCACCCCACACTCACAGACTGGAATAACACCATTCAGGTACTGGCAATATTTACTCATGGGTCAGGCTGGCTAGCCAATCAGGACCTGGAGACACTGCATAGCTAGAGCGCGCACAGTAGTGAGACGCATGGCTATTGTCCGATTGGCTAAAGCCATGAGCTGGAGGAGATATTGATCTCTCATGTGAGGGGGAGAAAGGGTGAGGATGGGTGAGTCAGCCCGAACAGCTCCAGAAAGAAAATGCTCAAGCTAGAAATGAGTCCCACGGCGCCCTCAGGAGGAGGATTCTGTAACACCATGTGCTATTTACACATAATGACACTAACAATGAAGCCACATTTTTGTCAATACGCATCAACCGCAGCATTCTACACAAAGTACCACAAACAGTGTTTTGACCACCCAGGCTCCATGTTCAGAAAATGTCATGGTGACAATATTGTGTGTGCAAAACTTCCCTTGCAAAGTGCAGTAATAATTGAGGTGTGATGTGTAGGAATGGAGTTTCTATTTTTAAGACAAACCCTTACATACCTCCTTGTTTTGCATACAAACTTCCGCCAAAATAGCCATTGACAGGAGAGGTGGCAGCATACACAAAGATGGCTGTGCTCAGCATGGATCCTCTCCTGCAGAGACAAACAGGAAGCCGCAGTGCGCATGAACACACCCACGTTAGACAGAAACGAAGACACACTCCATTAGGTTATCTGCGGGGAGGTACTCATCACTCACTCGGTGTACAGATCCTCAATCATGGCCACGACGATGACGATGAACGAGACCGAGAAGATCTGGCATCCAGAGCCAATAAGAGAGGAGAAGATCATTGGGTGGCTGGACGGCCGGAACACGTCTCCATGGACCTGCTTCCACCCATACTCATCTCCCAGGTCCCTGTCCTGCAGCAGGGAGAGGCGTCAAAGGTCCAGGGGTACATTAAGACAAAGGACATACAGCTAGCCAAAATCATACGAAGCCCTGGGCCTAAACTAATAAAGCAAAATCTTAAGTGCATGATGTTCAATGTGATTTTCTATCACTAATGCTACCAAGGCTATGAAACGTTACCATGTCATCCATTTCCTCCTCTTTGCTGTATCTAGCATAGTCCTTCCTTAAAGTTCTCATCAGGATCATGGACACCAGGCCAACCAAGAAGATAACCATCATGAAGGAATTGAAGATGGAAAACCAGTGAATCTAGAGAAAACATACTTTTTTTTATTACCACAGGGAATATCGCACATCCCTAGATTCCAGAACATGACATCCTTGAATCACAGAATTGTTAAAGCTGCAATATGTAACTTTCTGGGTGACCCGATAAAATTCACATAGAAATATTAGTTATAGAGCTGTCACTCATTGAAAGCAAGTCTAAGAAGCAGTATATATGTTCTGTGTGTGCCATTTCTATGCTTCCCGTCTGTTTAGATGGCACAATGATTCTCTACACTATACTTGCTTGTTTGGGTCACAAACTGAAATTAGGCAAACTATTAGAATTTTAGCAGCCAGGAAATGGCGGAGCCATTTCCACATACTGCATCCTTAAAACAGGTTGATCACCGAGTACTGTACAGTTCAGTGCAAAATTGCATTGCTTATCTTGAAAGATTCAACTTACTCTGTGTTGGAAAAAAGATGGATCAAGATACTTGTCAAATCGGTCTTCAAACTTCACATCTGACTTCTTCCACTTTACCTGTGGTAAAAGACGATTCACATCATTCCTTTGGCAAATGAGCCACGCTTGGATGCTGATGTAGGGGACTTAACTTTATATAAAACAATATAAAGCTCGGTGTAGTCAATTTAAACATCACACCTCCAAAATACATATTCAACCCTGTGTATATTAGAAAAATCAAGTCCCATTTCCATAAAGCAATTGCAAATACTTACTGAGTACGACATTGCAATTCGTGTGTTAGGCACAAGCTTGACTTTGCCTTCACTTGTCAGGTTGACATCAACAATTCGGTTGCCATTGAAGCCGATCTCCAATTTCTTGTAAGTCCACAGATAATGATCCTCTCCGTTTTCATCTGCCTCGCCAACAATTCCTAGAATATAGAGAGATTAGTGCACTGTCACCAGAAATTTACTGGCAACATGACAAGTTTGGTGTGGAATGCATTAACCAGATCCAGGGCCAAAGTCCATATTTATTTACTCAGCTACTGGAACTATTCTGTGGTTATAAAGACTTGGGCAAGGCCATCTGCCCCTCCTCCTGTGCATATATATACACGCAGAGTACACCAAACAATAGGAACATCTTCCTAATATTGTATTGCACCCCCGTCCGTCCCAGCCTCAATTCGTCAGAGGTTGGATAGTACAAAGTGTCAAAAGCGTTCCACAGGGTTGCTGGCACCTGTGGAAGCATGTTGCCTCCAAAGCTTCCCACAGTTGTGTCAAGTTGGCTGGATGTCCTTTGGGTGGTGGATCATGCTTCATACACACGGGAAACTGTTGAACGTGAAGAACGTGAAAAATGTACAAACCGATACGCCTTAAATCTTTTGTCTTGCCCATTCACCCTCTGAATAGCACACATGGTTAGAGTGTTGGACTAGTAACCGGAAGGTTGCAAGTTCAAACCCCAACGCTGCTGTCCCCAGAACTGGATAATTATTCAATGATTGACATTTTTGACTAATCTTCCTCTCTTATTTGGCCTAGGCTTCTGTTTTATACGACGTAGGTAGGTTGTAGCCTACATTGCGAATAATAGGCTATGGAAATAGGCCTACTCTTTCATAAGCTTTGCTCAGCTGTAAGTTCTTTTCACTTCCAATTGGACTTTTCCATCTTGATATTGTTCGCTCAATTTCACTCGTTGTCATTCAAAATAAAAAACTGTCCGAAAATGGCCTATAGACCGACTTTCCCATTTGAAAGCTGCAACTTTAGGACATTAAACACAAGCCTATTAGGGAAATAATAACTAACTTGTATTAATGCTTTGATAGGCTATTTTAATTAGTAGGATTTGCCTTTTGGTCAATTGATTTGCAACAGCAAGGAAGAGGGATGCACGCATCATTTCCTTTATAGCTAATAAACTAATATTTACTGAACTGTATGGTTTTTTAAATGACTCACCGTTTTTTTTGTCTTGCTATGGTTTGTTCTACCCCTCTCATTATTACCTTAGGCCTATGATGGGTTCTGACTTCTAAACTTGAAATATGTTACCGAGGGAGAGAGAGGAATGCCAAGTTGACATTGTCAGAACATGTCAATGTTTTTAGGTCATTCAAAAACAACTTCAAACTTCCTGATATAGCCTAGAACTCCATTAGATAAATTAATTGTTTGATAATGAAGTAGCGCGGTGGGAGAAAGCCAGCATGCATAAAAACCAAAGTCATATCAAGTGGGAGAGAAAAAACAAATTTAGGCTTTAAAATAATTAAGACACCAGTGTGTCTGGTAAAAATATTCAAAGAGAGAAAAAAATAATAATAATTTTCTGACTGGACATTTTGAGCTGCTTTGGTGAAAAGCGTACATTATACTCTTGCATTCTGTAAATTGTTGAAAACATATTTATTGAAATAGCTTATGCAGGCTATAGCAAAAGCCACCTGGCATGGCCCGGCTGTGGGCTGCCGGGTCAGCTCTACTGCGGTGCCAGTCAAGTTTAAGTAAACTATACATCGGCACGTCGCCCAACCCTAGTAGGCACCATTACATGTGAAATAACTCCATGTTTAAGACATTCCTCATTCCAAAACTGGGCCCTTTTCATAGATAACCTTTGTCATAGTCAAACAACTTCCCATACCAACCAGTGAGGCAACAGATAAAACCCAGAAAAGTATGAATGAACATTTGGATGCCTTCATTTCAACTGCCTCAGGGGCATTACTGATTCTCCATAACTAAATGACTGGACAAGTTGCAACAGGCAGTGCAGCAGTATCACTCACCCCAGATAGGTAGGTCATCAATGTACATTTGGTACCAATAGTGGTTTTTAATGGCATATACAAAGGCATCCCGTTTGGCTTTGTCCAACTCGATTTCACAGTATGTTGTTTGCATGACTTCATCTGTGAGAGCAAAATGACAACAACAAAAAAAGTGTTTAGTATGACATAACACTACAAGACATAATGCAAGTGTAGGCTGCTTTTGGATCTAACTTCACGCTAGGAAAGAATATAATATACTACTCAAAATCAAACAACGCTGATCAAATAGTGACTTTGTCACTCCAGGGTCCAAGTAGTACAGTTGCCTGTGGGTGTAGATTTTTGGATACCTTTGAACTTAATGTCTAGGCCACTGAACTCCAGCTCGACTCCTTGCAGAGCCTCTCCTAATGTCTCATGGTAGTGGCTAATGGTCTTTTTGGTGCCCACGCAGAAGGGCAGGGAGAAGTACTTGTACGTTTCTTGTCTGTTGTGGTAAGGCCCCACTGTATTCATCCATAAAACCACCTCCTCTTTATCTGTGTACTGAAAAAGGGAAGAAACACATTAAACATGCTATAACTTACTTGTTTTGCTAGTTCTCAGATGGCAGCATTTGGTATTCCATTCAAGGATATAAATTGTGCATTCAGGCAAATAAATAACAAAAACAGCCAACATGTTAGTCTATTCCAAGCAGCCTCCATCTACAAAGCATTTGGATAGCAGCTGTCTGTGGCAAAAATACATTGACAATGAGTCATAAAGTTACTGTTTTAATGACACCATGTCAAAACCAATCCACACGACATACAGGCATGTCATCAACAACGAAATGTATATTGAACGGAATACAGGTCTTTTCAACCGGAAAGAAAACTCAAGCAAGCGCCCTTGTTAGTTGTCAGCTTGACAATCATGGGCAGAAAACAATGTAGCGACAAGGGGCTTTATCCATATAAAAACTCACCTGATCACATTCACACTGACAACACAGCATTGGTAAGGATGTCTGCTTTGCGCTGGTTGTGTAGTCAGCTATTCATTCTGCACTGAGCGCGGATGCAAAGCTTACTAGCTAGTGCTAACTGGCTACGGTACCAGTGAGGACCAAGTTGAAGCTTGCTCTTGAGAATCCAAGGCATTAACAAGGCACTGTGCCTTATGCAAAGGGTTCTCAACTATAAACAAGGATTAAATCCAATTTATACTTGATCCAAAAATGTGGTTGGAGGCTCCATATGGAGGGACGCAATTGCGGAGCTTCTGGAGACATGCAGATTGAAATTGCAAATTGAGCGCCGTACTGAATCGCCATGCACCTCCCAAATTTTGTAACAATGCAGAGGGCTCTGTATAGCTCTGCATTGACATGATTGGTTGATGGTAGGTGGGGGCGGGAGGTTCTGTATAAACACACTCACTTCCTTGACAACAACAAAGCGCAAGAAGTATGAATGCCCTGACTTCTGCAGAGGCCATATCACCGTAAATGCTGTACGGCCACTGCAGACGTCAGATTGACCACGCAGAGCCTTTTACCGGTAAGACCATGTGAACTTTTAATGTTTATAAACGGCAATAATTGCTTGCAAAAGGCCTACGTTTTTTTTTAACATACACTACATTGCCAAAAGTATATGGACGCCTGCTCATCAAACATCTCATTCCAAAATCATGGGCATTAATATGGAGTTGGTCCCCCCCTTTGCTGCGATAACAGCCTTCACCCTTTTGGGAAGGCTTTCCACTATATGTTGGAACATTCCATTCAGCAACAAGAGCATTAGTGAGGTATGGACCTCAGTGCACGGGCATTGTCAGGCTGAAACAGGAAAGAGCCTTCCCCAAACTGTTGCCACAAAGTTTGAAGCACAAAATCATCTAGCATGTCATTGTATACTGTAGCATTAGGATGTCCCTTCACTGGAACTAAGGGGAATAGACCGAACTATGAAAACAGCCCCAGACCATTATTCCTCCTCCAAACTTTACAGTTTGCACTACGCAGTTAGGCAGGTAGCGTTCTCCTGGCATCCCCCAAATCCAGATTCAGCAAGCTTTACACTACTCTAGCAGACTCTTGGCATTGTGCATGGTGATATTAGGCTTGTGTGCAGCTGCTCAGCCATGAAAAAACATTTCATTAAGCTCCTGACGAACAGTTATTGTGCTGACGTTGCTTCCAGAGGCAGTTTGGAATTCTCTAGTGAGTGTTGCAACCGAGGATGGACCATTTTTACAGGCTAAAAGCACTCGGCAGTCCCGTTCTGTGAGCTTGTGTGGCCTACCACTTTACGGCTAAGCTGTTGTCACTCCTTGACATATCCACTTCACAATAACAGCACTTACAGTTGGCCAGGGCAGCACTAGCAGGGAATACATTTTACAAACTGACTTGTTGGAAAGGTGGCATCCTAGAACAGTGCCACATTGAAAGTCACTGAGCTCTTCAGTAAGGCCATTCTACTGCTAATGTTTGTCCATATTGATGGCATGGCTGTGTGCTCGATTTTATACACCTCATTAACAGGTGTGACTGAAACAGCCAAATTGACTAATTTGTTAAGGGTGTCCACATACTTTTGGCCATGTAGCAGGTTTGCACAGATCCATACTGCTGTGTGTGCCTTCAACCAACAAACTACACTTCTGCTACACTTCCCCATTACACACAAGTTTTCTGAGCAAGCTAGATAGTTGACCACCTGTATTAATTAGCTATATTCTGTCTGTCTTCAGTAAACAAGCGCTAACATGGAGATATGGACGTGTGGGATCACAAACCCTATACAAAAAAAAAAGTGTAGTAATTTAACTTTGTTTTTTTTTTTAAATGATTTGTCACTGATATGAAATACACGTCTCTTACGTTTCCAAACCAGTACCGCAAGCGATAACGTCAAGTTAACATTCAGACCGAGCTTCGGGGCTATTACAGCACTCCCCCGGCCAGAAGATACGTTCATGAATAAGACGCTAAAGGTAGTCAGCATCTATGAATAGGCTAGTGTTGACGCTAGCCAACGTGCAAAGTTGAGAATTATTGGCTAGGTTGAAGCATGATCAAAACACTATATAGGTTACAGGTCAGAAATCAAGAGCAAAAGTATTTACTTCCAATTGTACTGTAAAACGCGGAATGCGATTTGCTTTTGTCTTGACCATTTGATGTCCTAGTACCTAGACAGGCCTGCCGCCTTAATAACCGGATATGCAGTCTTCGCAATGGCAACGTTAGTAAACTACCAAAAATACTTAACTAGGCATATTCCTAGAGACATTTTCCTATATGTACTTTGCAAACTAGCTAGATAAGTAGTTAAATAACCAAATATGGATGAGTGGTTATGCAAAATATTCCTACCATATGTATGCAATGAGATGTCACTGGCTAACATTAGCCAGCTAACTTCGCTAGCTAACTTTGGTCCCCTACGTTAACTTGTTCGCCAACGTTAGTTATTGTATTTATTATTTATCAACATTGAACATTAACCTCATAACAATGAACTAGTTAGTTACATGCAACGATATTATTACTCTTATCTCGCTGAGTTAAAAAATAATATATAGGCTAATCGGTTGTATCATGTAGCTACTACAGCTGGCTAACAAGCCAGAACGTCCATTATTTTCACACTACACACAAGGCTACCCATTTTTATTCGACCTCAAATGATCTTACCGTGTGTTCGTGTTCATCTGCCTCAATCGGCATTAACATCTCGGCAACCGAGAGAAAGACCACCACTGCAATCTTCCACCTGGAAGACCCCATCATTTTCTGGGAAAGTTTGCAGATTTGGGATGTTAGCTCTGTTAGTGCTATCCCACCTTCTTCCTGGTTGTACGACAGTGGCAGTTTTTCTGGATGCTCTCGTACGCATATGGCGTAAATTGCCTCACTCGCATCGCATTCACTTGTGATTGATGCAGACATGTCACATGGCTTGTAATCTCAAATCAAATCGAAGACGGTGAACAATCCGTTGAATAATGGAACTCCGGTTTCTACGCTGTCCGCAACTTTCAGCCACGTCATCCGATTGTAAGTATTAGAAATGCCTCACCTTTGGGGGCATGAAACCTGGCCCACTTCTCATGTATGACTAAACTGTTGATATCTCATTTTACAGAGACAACTCATTGAACAGATCATCATTATACACTACCATTCAACAGTTTGGGAGTCACTTAGAAAATGCATTATTTTTTAAGAAAAGCTCTTTTTTTTTTTTCAATTAAAATAACATAAAATTGATCAGAAATAGTGTAGACATTGTTAATGTTGTAAATGATTAGTGTAGCTGGAAACAGCGTTTTTATGGAATATCTACAGTGCCTTGCGAAAGTATTCGGCCCCCTTGAACTTTGCGACCTTTTGCCACATTTCAGGCTTCAAACATAAATATATAAAACTGTATTTTTTTGTGAAGAATCAACAACAAGTGGGACACAATCATGAAGTGGAACGACATTTATTGGATATTTCAAACTTTTTTAACAAATCAAAAACTGAAAAATTGGGCGTGCAAAATTATTCAGCCCCCTTAAGTCAACTTTGTAGCGCCACCTTTTGCTGCGATTACAGCTGTAAGTCGCTTGGGGTATGTCTCTATCAGTTTTGCACATCGAGAGACTGAATTTTTTTCCCATTCCTCCTTGCAAAACAGCTCGAGCTCAGTGAGGTTGGATGGAGAGCATTTGTGAACAGCAGTTTTCAGTTCTTTCCACAGATTCTCAATTGGATTCAGGTCTGGACTTTGACTTGGCCATTCTAACACCTGGATATGTTTATTTTTTAACCTTTCCATTGTAGATTTTGCTTTATGTTTTGGATCATTGTCTTGTTGGAAGACAAATCTCCGTCCCAGTCTCAGGTCTTTTGCAGACTCCATCAGGTTTTCTTCCAGAATGGTCCTGTATTTGACTCCATCCATCTTCCCATTAATTTTAACCATCTTCCCTGTCCCTGCTGAAGAAAAGCAGGCCCAAACCATGATGCTGCCACCACCATGTTTGACAGTGGGGATGGTGTGTTCAGCTGTGTTGCTTTTAAGCCAAACATAACGTTTTGCATTGTTGCCAAAAAGTTCCATTTTGGTTTCATCTGACCAGAGCACCTTCTTCCACATGTTTGGTGTGTCTCCCTGGTGGCTTGTGGCAAACTTTAAACGACACTTTTTATGGATATCTTTAAGAAATGGCTTTCTTCTTGCCACTCTTCCATAAAGGCCAGATTTGTGCAATATACGACTGATTGTTGTCCTATGGACAGAGTCTCCCACCTCAGATGTAGATCTCTGCAGTTCATCCAGAGTGATCATGGGCCTCTTGGCTGCATCTCTGATCAGTCTTCTCCTTGTATGAGCTGAAAGTTTAGAGGGACGGCCAGGTCTTGGTAGATTTGCAGTGGTCTGATACTCCTTCCATTTCAATATTATCGCTTGCACAGTGCTCCTTGGGATGTTTAAAGCTTGGGAAATCTTTTTGTATCCAAATCCGGCTTTAAACTTCTTCACAACAGTATCTCGGACCTGCCTGGTGTGTTCCTTGTTCTTCATGATGCTCTCTGCGCTTTTAACGGACCTCTGAGACTATCACAGTGCAGGTGCATTTATACGGAGACTTGATTACATACAGGTGGATTGTATTTATCATCATTAGTCATTTAGGTCAACATTGGATCATTCAGAGATCCTCACTGAACTTCTGGAGAGAGTTTGCTGCACTGAAAGTAAAGGGGCTGAATAAAAAGTTCGCAAAGTTCAAGGGGGCCGAATACTTTCGCAAGGCACTGTACATAGGCCCATTAGCAGCATCCATCACTCCTGTGTTCCAATGACATGTTGTGTTAGCTAATCCAAGTTTATAATTTGAAAAGGCTAATTGATCATTAGAAGAGCTTTTTGCAATTATGTTAGCACAGCTGAAAACTGGCGTCCTGATTAAAGAAGCAATAAAACTGGCCTTCTTTAGACTAGTTGAGTATCTGGAGCATCAGCATTTGTGGGTTCGATTACAGGCTCAAAGTGGCCAGAAACAAAGGCCTTTCTTCTGAAACTCGTCAGTCTATACTTGTTCTGAGAAATTAAGGCTATTCCATGTGTGAAATTGCCAAGAAACTGAAGATCTTGTACAACGCTGTGTACTACTCCCTTCACAGAACAGCGCAAACTGGCTCTAACCAGAATAGAAAGAGGAGTGTGTGGCCCCGGTGCACAACTGAGCAAGAGGACAAGTACATTAGAATGTCTAGTTCACGAGTCCTCAACTGGCAGCTTCATTAAATAGTACCCGCAAAACACCAGTCTCAACGTCAACAGTGAAGAGGCGACTCGGGGATGCTTTCAAAAACAAGGACATTTCTAAATGACCCCAAACTTTTGAACGGTAGTGTATCTACTAGGATTTCTAGGTACATCTCATTACATCATCATAAAATACAGTATGTATCACTTCCACTGTAGTGATTTGTCTCTTTTAGTCTTTATCTCAGACGTACTAGTAACCAGTCATGTAAACATCCAACAAGAACATGTACGATTCATGGATGTTGATCACATTTTATTTGTAATGTAATACTTGCCAAGAAGAAAAGCTTTTACAGCAGTAACTTTTCTGTAATCACTACTAAGAATTCACCTGAGCTTGAACACTTTAAACATTGATTAATAATCATTTTTCACATTTATAATTCATAGAAAGGAAACCAATGCATTGCCTCCATCTCAAAAGTTCTGTAATTTGCACATAGACTAAGACTATAGCTAGATAATAATGCATTGGACATCTCAGTAAGTGCTAAACCCAGAGCTGAACCTCATAGATTCTCTTTTTTTTTCTCAGTCCTTTCAGCTAAGTAAGTGCTTTTACATTACTGGCAATGTAACTTCTATCTGATATTAGATCAATGATTGGACCATGTGATTGAAGTCCACCCTACTGATTTGCCATAAGGTAAAGAGACATGCAAACTGTGCATCTAGGTTTTGCAGTTCTCTAGATATGTTGAAACAGTTGATGTCCAAAGGTTCTTCTGCATAGGTCACTGGATTAGGGGGGCAACGAATGTACAAATTCCCTGTAATGATATGGATGAAAAAAGGTGTACGTTTTATAGTTAGAATAAACATTAATATAGAATCGGAATTGCCTTTTTTTTCAAATTGCAATTGAAGAGTTGACAGGATTTCCTCACCCAATAATGTTGGGCATGTGAGGGTCTTTGTACAATCCATTGTGAAGGTACCCAAGGGATCTGGCGAACGGTACCATCTTTACTCGATTCTCTGAGTTTTGGGCACTCTGTGCAATTTCATACAGCTTGATAGGAACACAACAAAGGACGAGAGGTGGAAACTTCCTTTTAACTGTATATCATGTTTCCAGGAACCCTTCTTGCTATTGTCATTCAAACCATACATATAATATCACACATGTTGCCTGTGATAAAATAGACAGATGACAACAGATAAATGATTGTTAGTTACAGTAAAAGTATAAGCCACACCTGCTGAGCCATGTGGATAGGCACTACGTGGTCATCCTCTGCATGAAGTATCAGAAGAGGACTCCTCATCCTCTTCAAGCTGTAGAGACATGGTGAAACATCACTTTCATGAACAGTCAACCTCAAACTCTCAGAACAATCCCTGAAACACATTTAGGTTGCAGTGGGTGTAGCAGTTATTTTGATTTGATTTGTTACCGCATATTGCAAACCTGATATCAAAATAAAGGATGACAAGTACGGTGAAAAGTTGCATGAACCAAAACAAATGTACAACAAAATGTTTTAGGGTAAATCAAAAATACTTACTTTTCGTCATTAGGGAAGATTATATTGTATTCTGCCATTGTGTCCAGGAAAAAGTACTCAAAACCTGGGAACTTCCAATAAAACTGAAGACAAAATGCAGTTTAGTACATTAATGAATACAAAATCATGGCGTTTAAAGATGTACTGTATCGCTATGGAGAGGAGGGTATGTGAATCTTACCCAGCCAAATGGATCATGAGCACCCTTCTGTCGAATGTTGGTGTATGCTCCCTCAATGATCACACCATCAACAACAACCCCTGATAAAAGCAAAAATATTCCAAGCATGTAAATATATCAAGTCAGCTTCCATAATGAGTCACACAAGAAACTTTCATGAAATGAATGTCATTATGCCGACCATGTGTATTGTACTTTAACCAGAGGGTATAAAATACGAAAGTTGAATGGATTCAGGCCTACCATGTTCCATTAGTTTGACTGCAGTATTAGTGGCCACTCTGTACAAAGATGAGGGGGGAAATGGCATTTTACTGCTCATGTCTTAAACTCTATCAGAGTAACTGTCAAAATGTTCTGTCATATTTCTAATCATTGATTTGAGTATTTCAATCATAACCATTAGTGAAGGTAGATTAAGTAGAAGTAGTGATAGTGACAGATCCTCTAACTTAAACTCACAACATAAATATCACAAATGCTGTATTGTGTATGAGGGGAACAAGCAACAAATGAAACAAGTAAGTGTTGAATCAAACTTTAAACATAGTCCAGTCTCTTGAATGAACAATGCTTACTTTTAAACATAATCATCATTTAAATAATGAGATACCTACCAGTGGAATGACATACACATCTCTCTGGAATGTAAGACAAAGGCATTACAGAGAAAGTTTAAGTTAATCAAGGTCAATTTAATAAAGGTAATATTGTGTCTGCTTATGCAGACGCAGTATTACTTTTGTTTTCCTTTGCTTTTATGAAATTTGCCTTACACTTCAATTACATTACATCTGAGATGTGCATTTTATTTGACTGTTAGGCTCTTCATGATTTTAATCGTGGTCATATGATTTAACTGTTATTTGTTTTGAATTTAAATCTGAGCATTGTTCATTTAAGAGACCGCTGTGTATACTTTGAGTAAAAGCTGAATTGTGTGCAACTATGCATTGACATAAGTTATCATTTCCACTTGCTTTTCTCTACAGACTGAACCATCCACCTGGTCACTCACCCAGTGCCAAGGGAGTGTCCCCATAATACCACCAGACTGCTCCCACTGTGGGCTTTTACCCACTGGTACAAGTAGAGGGTGTCAGTGGTAATACCAACTTCAGTGGGCTCTCCGGTGGAGTCCCCAAAACCTGTCAGAGTTTCTTATATCAATGGCTGTACAGTATGCAAACGTACTAGACTACGTATAGTCCTATCATGTCATGTCTGTGCCTGAGGTAAACTTGATGCAGTTGTATACTGATTTGTAAATTACCACAAGGGGGCAGTCAGAAGCAAAACAACCCCAAGAGGGTAAGGTGAACTTTACTACAGTATTTGGAATTGGGAGCTGGTTATCAGTCTCTTTACAGCAAGGTGAAATAACACACCACAAAATGAGGCTAATGTCAGGTTGTCAAAGATATGTGTAATGACATGTTTCAACCGTCTAGTAGAATAATGATAATTTTAACCAACCTCTGTAGTCCAAAGCCAAAACATGGTAATCCATTGCACTCAGTAGCTGTAGACAAAGGCCAATTACCAGTTTATCATTCACACCATGATGAAGCAACTTTTGTTGTAGTTGTCAGTCACTTACATTTATTACTCCCACACGGTGACTTTCTGCCCTGTTTGAAATAATGTGGACTTTTAGATTCAAAGTGAGAACATTTGAAATATTATTGTGTAGCAATCCATTGTTCTTGCTACCTTGTGCCTCCATTGCCATGGAGATAAATGATGATCGGATTTCCAGCTCCCAAAGAATCTTGGTACCATTCCAAGTCCTTTCCCTGTGCCTCTTTCCACTGGCGTTCAGGGACTGTGTGCCTTGAAGATATTGTACAGTGACAACACTTGTAAGGGACTGTATACTGACTTTGTATAAAGTTCAATGCAGTCTTTTATAAATCTACACTGTCCAGTGGCAGTGAATGTACTTCACATGTAAGGTAGGTAGGCTACATTAAACGTAACTCACAATGTAACCTGGAGAAAGGGTTTATGTTAGCCTACTCACCATACGCCCAATGAGATCCCTTGTTCGGATGTAAGGTACATGTTCATTGTGTGGTTAAGAGACAGGTCGGCTGGCTGGCTATGGTCGACGAAGAATGGGACCCTGACTAAAAACAAGGTGAGAATATATACTAATTACTCTGAGTTATTATTCCTAATTTGTCCAGTAATTTGGATAATGCTCATGATTACACTCACCTCTGTGAGAATAAACCAGGTGCTTTATGATGTCAGGAGACAGTGGCATCATGAAAGGCACAGAAACATAAATGACACATACAGCCAGGAGACCTCTTTTGAACCACCACAACAAATGGGGGCTAGGTCTGAGACGGAGAGAAAGACAGAGGGAGAGAGATCTATTTCACTTGCTTTGGCAATGTTAACATATGTTTCCCATGCCAATAAAGCCCTTAAATAAAAACATTTAAATTGAATTGAGAGAGAAATTGGATCATTACTTCCCCAAACTCAAGAAAAAAAAGCATAAACATTACAATGACAACTGTTTCATGCTGTCAGCTGACCTTACTGGATATTACTATTGAAGTGCATGTTACGCCAATAATACAGGTGAAGTCGGAAGTTTACATACACCTTAGCCAAATACATGTAAACTCAGTTTTTCACAATTCCTGACATTTAATCCTAGTAAGAGTTCTCTGTCTTAGGTCAGTTAGGATCACCACTTTATTTTAAGAATGTGAAATGTCAGAATAATAGTAGAGAGAATGATTTATTTCAGCTTTTCTTTCTTTCATCACATTCCCCGAGGGTCAGAAGTTTACATACACTCAAATAGTATTTGATAGCATTGCCTTTAAATTGTTTAAATTTGGTCAAATGTTTCGGGTAGCCTTCCACAAGCTTCCCACAATAAGTTGGGTGAATTTGGGCCCATTCCTCCTGACAGAGCTGGTGTAACTGAGTCAGGTTTGTAGGTCTCCTTGCTCGCACACACTTTTTCAGTTCTGCCCACAAATGTTCTATAGGATTGAGGTCAGGGCTTTGTGATGGCCACTCCAATACCAGGAACAGATACAGCCCTTGGTTCTCCCCAGACCTGACTGCCCTTAACCAACACAAAAACATCCTATGGCGTTCTGCATTAGCATCGAACAGCCCCCGTGATATGCAGCTGTTCAGGGAAGCTAGAAACCATTATACACAGGCAGTTAGAAAAGCCAAGGCTAGCTTTTTCAAGCAGAAATTTGCTTCTTGCAACACTAACTCAAAAAAGTTCTGGGACACTGTAAAGTCCATGGAGAATAAGAACACCTCCTCCCAGCTGCCCACTGCACTGAAGATAGGAAACACTGTCACCACTGATAAATCCACCATAATTGAAAATTTCAATAAGCATTTTTCTACTGCTGGCCATGCTTTCCACCTGGCTACTCCTACCCCTGTCAACAGCACTGCACCCCCAACAGCAACTCGCCCAAGCCTTCCCCATTTCTCCTTCTCCCAAATCCATTCAGCTGATGTTCTGAAAGAGCTGCAAAATCTGGACCCCTACAAATCAGCCGGGCTAGACAATCTGGACCCTTTCTTTCTAAAATTATCTGCCGAAATTGTTGCCACCCCTATTACTAGCCTGTTCAACCTCTCTTTCGTGTTGTCTGAGATTCCCAAAGATTGGAAAGCAGCTGCGGTCATCCCCCTCTTCAAAGGGGGGGACACTCTTGACCCAAACTGCTACAGACCTATATCTATCCTACCATGCCTTTCTAAGGTCTTCGAAAGCCAAGTCAACAAACAGATTACCGACCATTTTGAATCTCACCATACCTTCTCTGCTATGCAATCTGGTTTCAGAGCTGGTCATGGGTGCACCTCAGCCACGCTCAAGGTCCTAAACGATATCTTAACCGCCATCGATAAGAAACATTACTGTGCAGCCGTATTCATTGATCTGGCCAAGGCTTTCGACTCTGTCAATCACCACATCCTCATCGGCAGACTCAACAGCCTTGGTTTCTCAAATGATTGCCTCGCCTGGTTCACCAACTACTTCTCTGATAGAGGGTCAGTGTGTCAAATCGGAGGGTCTGTTGTCCGGACCTCTGGCAGTCTCTATGGGGGTGCCACAGGGTTCAATTCTTGGACCGACTCTCTTCTCTGTATACATCAATGAGGTCGCTCTTGCTGCTGGTGAGTCTCTGATCCACCTCTACGCAGACGACACCATTCTGTATACTTCCGGCCCTTCTTTGGACACAGTGTTAACAACCCTCCAGGCAAGCTTCAATGCCATACAACTCTCCTTCCGTGGCCTCCAATTGCTCTTAAATACAAGTAAAACTAAATGCATGCTCTTCAACCGATCGCTACCTGCACCTACCCGCCTGTCCAACATCACTACTCTGGACGGCTCTGACTTAGAATACGTGGACAACTACAAATACTTAGGTGTCTGGTTAGACTGTAAACTCTCCTTCCAGACCCATATCAAACATCTCCAATCCAAAGTTAAATCTAGAATTGGCTTCCTATTTCGCAACAAAGCATCCTTCACTCATGCTGCCAAACATACCCTTGTAAAACTGACCATCCTACCAATCCTCGACTTTGGCGATGTCATTTACAAAATAGCCTCCAATACCCTACTCAACAAATTGGATGCAGTCTATCACAGTGCAATCCGTTTTGTCACCAAAGCCCCATATACTACCCACCATTGCGACCTGTACGCTCTCGTTGGCTGGCCCTCGCTTCATACTCGTCGCCAAACCCACTGGCTCCATGTCATCTACAAGACCCTGCTAGGTAAAGTCCCCCCTTATCTCAGCTCGCTGGTCACCATAGCATCTCCCACCTGTAGCACACGCTCCAGCAGGTATATCTCTCTAGTCACCCCCAAAACCAATTCTTTCTTTGGCCGCCTCTCTTTCCAGTTCTCTGCTGCCAATGACTGGAACGAACTACAAAAATCTCTGAAACTGGAAACACTTATCTCCCTCACTAGCTTTAAGCACCAACTGTCAGAGCAGCTCACAGATTACTGCACCTGTACATAGCCCACCTATAATTTAGCCCTATCAACTACCTCTTTCCCAACTGTATTTAATTTATTTATTTATTTTGCTCCTTTGCACCCCATTATTTTTATTTCTACTTTGCACATTCTTCCATTGCAAAACTACCATTCCAGTGTTTTACTTGCTATATTGTATTTACCTTGCCACCAAGGCCTTTTTTGCCTTTACCTCCCTTCTCACCTCATTTGCTCACATTGTATATAGACTTGTTTATACTTTATTATTGACTGTATGTTTGTTTTACTCCATGTGTAACTCTGTGTTGTTGTATCTGTCGAACTGCTTTGCTTTATCTTGGCCAGGTCGCAATTGTAAATGAGAACTTGTTCTCAACTTGCCTACCTGGTTAAATAAAGGTAAAATAAATAAAATAAACCTTGACTTTGTTGTCCCACAACTTTGGAAGTATGCTTGGGGTCATTGTCCATTTGGAAGACCCATTTGCGACAAAGCTTTAACTTCCTGACTGATGTCTTGAGATGTTGCTTCAATATATCCACATCATTTTCCATCCTCATGATGCTATCTATTTTGTGAAGTGCACCAGTCCCTCCTGCAGCAAAGCACCCCCACAACATGATGCTGCCACCCCGTGCTTCACGGTTGGGATGGTGTTCTTCGGCTTGCAAGCCTCCTCCTTTTCCTCCAAACATAATGATGGTCATTATGGCCAAACAGTTCCATTTTTGTTTTATCAGACCAGAGGACATTTCTCCAAAGAGTATGATCTTTGTCCCCATGTCCAGTTGCAAACCGTAGTCTGGCTTTTTGATGGCGGTTTTGGAGCAGTGGCGTCTTCCTTGCTGAGCGGCCTTTCAGGTTATGTCGATATTGGGCTTGGTTTTACTGTGGATATAAATACTTTAGTACCTGTTTCCTCCAGCATCTTCACAAGGTCGTTTGCTGTTGTTCTGGGATTGATTTGCACTTTTCGCACCAAAGTACGTTCATCTCTTGGAGACTGAACGCGTCTCCTTCCTGAGCGGTGTGTGTTTATACTGGCATACTATTGTTTGTACAGATGAACGTGGTACCTTCAGGCGTTTGGAAATTGCTCTCAAGGATGAACCAGACTTGTGGAGGTCTACAATTATTTTTCTGAGCTCTTGGCTGATTTCTTTTGATTTTCTCATGATGTCAAGCAAATAGGCACTGAGTTTTTTTAAGGTAGGCCTTGAAATACATCCACAGGTACACCTCCAATTGACTCAAATGATGTCAATTAGCCTATCAGAAGCTTCTAAAGCCATTACATAATTTTCTGGAATTTTCCAAGCTGTTTAAAGGCTCAGTCAACTTAGTGTATGTTAACTTCTGACCCACTGGAATTGTGATACAGTGAGTTATGAGTGAAATAATCTGTCTGTAAACATTTGTTGGAAAAATGACCCGTGTCATGCACAAAGTAGATGTCCTAACCAACTTGCCAAAACTATAGTTTGTTAACAAGAAATGTTGGGACTGGTTGAGAAACGAGTTTAAATGACTCCAACCTAAGTGTATGTAAACTTCCAACTTCAACTGTAGGCCTATTTACTAGTCTAGACTCATTGACTCTAGTCTCGACTAGACTAGACAGGATGATCATTTTAAGCAGTGCTAGTGTGAGGCACAGCCTACCAACTCACCTCGGCTGCGCACTCAATGACACCTTAGTTTTATTTCCATCAGTCTTCTGCTCCTCGGAATCATGGTCACCGGTCCTCTTCCTCATCCTGAGACGTTTACTAACCGAGCCACCAGTCCTCTGCATCTGTAATACAGCCGTTATGTTCTGATCTAGATTGACATCCAGGCTATGTGACTAACTACTTTATGGCCAACCCTTTGTACTTTTTTTTGTCTACCGCCGAGGCTCTATGGGTGAAAGTCCAGTAGTCTCACACTGTTGATAAGGAAATTAGGGAGGAGTTAAGTGGGTTTAAGGTAACCTAGAGTTACCTGTGTATGTACAGTCGTGGCCAAAAGTTTTGAGAATGACACAAATATAAATTTTCACAAAGTCTGCTGCCTCAGTTTGTATAATGGCAATTTGCATATACTCCAGAATGTTATGAAGAGTGATCAGATGAATTGCAAAGTCCCTCTTTTCCATGCAAATGAACTGAATCCCCCCGAAAACATTTCCACTGCATTTCAGCCCTGCCACAAAAGGACCAGCTGACATCATGTCCGTGATTCTCTCATTAACACAGGTATGAGTGTTGACGAGGACAAGGCTGGAGATCACTCTGTCATGCTGATTGAGTTCGAATAACAGACTGGAAGCTTCAAAAGGAGGGTGGTGCTTGGAATCATTGTTCTTCCTCTGTCAACCATGGTTACCTAAAAGGAAACACGTGCCGTCATCATTGTTTTGCACAAAAAGGGCTTCACAAGCAAGGATATTGCTGCCAGTAAGATTGCACCTAAATCAACATTTATCGGATCATCAAGAACTTCAAGGAGAGCCGTTCAATTGTTGTGAAGAAGGCTTCAGGGTGCCCAAGAATGTCCAGTAAGCACCAGGACTGTCTCCTAAAGTTGATTCAGCTGCGGGATTGGGGCACCACCAGTACAGAGCTTGCTCAGGAATGGCAGCAGGCAGGTGTGAGTGCATCTGAGGCTTTTTTTTTTTTTTTTTTTTTCATCTAAGACTTTTGGAGGATGGCCTGGTGTCAAGAAGGGCAGCAAAGAAGCCCCTTCTCTCCAGGAAAAACATCAGGGACAGACTGATATTCTGCAAAAGGTACAGGGATTGGACTGCTGAGGACTGGGGTAAAGTAATTTTCTCTGATGAATCCCCTTTCCGATTGTTTGGGGCATCTGGAAAAAAGCTTGTCCAGAGAAGACAAGGTGAGTGCCACCATCAGTCCTGTGTCATGTAAAGCATCCTGAGACCATGTGTGGGGTTGCTTCTCAGCCAAGGGAGTGGGCTCACTCACAATTTTGCCTAAGAACACAGCCATAAATAAAGAATGAAGAATACCAACACATCCTCCGAGTGCAAATTCTCCCAACCATCCAGGAACAGTTTGGTGATGAACAATGCCTTTTCCAGCATGATGGAAAGTCTATGGTAAACACAGGTTTGGGAGATTTTGTATATTTTGTTCTAGGCAAAAGTGATAATTAAGTGGCTCGGGGAACAAAACATCAATATTTTGGGTCCATGGCCAGGAAACTCCCCAGACCCTAATCCCATTGAGAACTTGTGGTCAATCCTCAAGAGGCGGGTGGACAAACAAAAACCCGCAAATTCTGACAAACCCCAAGCATTGATTATGCAAGAATGGGCTGCCATCAGTCAGGATGCGGCCCAGAAGTTAATTGACAGCATGCCAGAGCGGATTGCAGAGGTCTTGAAAAAGAAGAGTCAACACTGCAAATATTGACTCTTTGCATCAACTTCATAATTGTTAAAAGCCTTTGACACTTATGAAAGGCTTGCAATTATACTTCAGTATTCCATAGTAACATCTGACAAAAATATCTAAAGACACTGAAGCAGCAAACTTTGTGAAATTTAATATTTGTGTCATTCTCAAAACCTTTGGCCACGACTGTACAAGCCATGAAATAATGCTTCCCGGTGTACCTTTATGAATTTACAAATTTAGAAATATGTTTGGCAATCATAAGGATAACAGTCTTTCATAGAACACAATCCCAACGCACAAAGGCATACTTCAGTGTATACAATGGAGACATATAATACCTGTAAGAGGGATCTTTTCACATGGAACATATACAATTCAGTAGGATACCTACAGCGTAGGCCTTTATGAATAAGGAATTTGATATTGGTATGTGTTTTCATGTTTTATGATCACAGCAATACAGCTTTGAGATCCACTGTGCTTCGATGTACAATGGCGTACACTGAGTGTACAAAACATTAGGAACACCTGCTCGTTCTATGACAGACTGGCCAAGTAAATCCAGGTGAAAGCTATGATCCCTTATTGATGTTACCTGTTAAATCCACTTTGATCTGTGTAGATGGGGGGTGTAAAAGGATTTTTAAGCCTTGAGACATGGATTGTGTATGTACCATTCAGAGGGTGATTTAAGTGCATTTGAATGTGATATGGTAGTAGGTGCCAGGTGCACTGGTTTGTGTGAAGAACTGCAACACTGCTGGGTTTTTCACACAACAGTTTCCCTGAGTGCATCAAAAATGGTCCACCACCCACAGCATTGGTATAAACATGGGCCAGCAGCCCTGTGAAACACTTTCGACACCTTGTAGAGTCCATGCCCCTACGAATTGAGGCTGTTCTAAGGGCAAAAAGAGGGGTGCAACTCAATATTAGGAAGGTGTGCTTATTGTTTTGTACAGTCAGTGTAAGTTTAGTATTGCCTTTCAACCAATCCAGTGCATTTTTTAAGAAAAATCAACAATACGTCAAAGGATTTAACTACTGGAAACTGAAACAATTGGATCAAACAAAGACCAACAGATCAATCCCACTTTTCAAGCCTGCTGAAGGCGTGGTGGTGTGGTAAACACAGTGGTGGAAAAAGTACCCAATTGTCATACTTGAGTAAAAGTAAAGATGCCTAAATAGAAAATGACTCAAGTGAAAGTCATCCAGTAAAATACTACTTGATTAAAAGTCTAAAAGTATTTGGTTTTTAATATACTTAAGTGTCAAAAGTGAAAGTATAAATCAATTCAAATTCCTTATATTAAGCAAACCAGATGGCACCGTTTTCTTTCTTTCTTTTTTAAAATGTACTTACGGATAGCCAGGTGCACACTCCAACACTCAGACATCATTTATAAATGAAGCATTTGTGTTTAGTGAGTCCATCAGATCAGAGGCAGTAGAGATGGCCAGGGATGTTCTATTGATAAGTGCGTGAATGGGACCATTTTCCTGTCCTGAGCATTCAAAATGTAACTAATACTTTTGGGTGTCAGGGAAAATGTATGAAGTAAAAATCACAATTGTCTTTCGGAATATTGGTGAAGTAAAAGTAGTCAAAAATATAAATAGTAAAGTACAGATACCGCAAAAAATTGCTTAAGTAGTACTTAAGTACTTTACACCACTGGGTAAACACCACACCCCGCTCTACTAGGAGCATGCACGAGGTGGTCTGCGTATGTCATATTCTGTGGCCTTGCCATTCCATTTCTTGACTGCCCCTGTAACACAGAAATAAACATGTATATTTTGAACTTGAATAAACTTTCTTGAAATGTTCCGTATTGACTGACCTTCAAGTCTTAAAGTAATGATGGACTGTCATTTCTCTTTGCTTATTTGAGCTGTTCTTGCTGAAATATGGACTTGGTCTTTTACCAAATAGGGCTATCTTCTGTATAATGTCACAACACAACTGATTGGCTCAAACACATTAAGAAGGAAAGAAATTCCACAAATTAACTTTTAAGAAGGCACACCTGTTAATTTAAATGCATTCCAGGTGACTACCTCATGAGGCTGGTTGAGTGAATGCTAAGAGTGTGTAAAGCTGTCAAGGCAAAGGGCTACACTTTTTTGGTTAGTACATGATTCCATATGTGTTATTTCACAGTTTTGATGTCTTCACTATTATTCTACAATGTAGAAAACAGTAAAAATAAAGAACAACCTTTGAATGAGTAGGTGTTCTAAAACTTTGGACCGGTAGTGTAGTCTGGATGCAATCAGGAATCCGAATATGCATAAGCAATGTAAAGAGATATGTTGAATGAGTGGGGAAATGTACATTCTACACAAATTACTTTGATAAAAACAAAGAAAAATGTGTGTGCCTGAGGGGAAATACACTTTCATACAGCCAGAGATGAACCACTATGGTGACAAATATTTATCATCTAAACCATGTGACCTCTCACCTCACTGTCTGTAGAAGTGTTCTTCCTAACCAGTCCCTCAACAGCTCTCTGATTGAGCTCCAGCCTCACTGGGTCCTCAGAGGAGATAAAGGCTGGGAAGAGATAGAGGGATTGAAGAATCAGTCATTCTGTTACGGTGCGTGAATGAGGACCCAAAAGCGAATTAACGTAAACAGAGCTTCTTTAATAACAAAACAAAACGTAGGCTCAGATGGACCGGCAGGTTCCGACAGGACAGGACAAGGTTGCAGCAAACATGACGATAGTCTGGTTCAGGCATGAACAACACAAACAAGAATCCGACAAAGACAGGAGCAGAAACAGAGAGAGATATAGAGGACTAATCAGAGGGAAAAAGGGAACAGGTGGGAAAAGGGGTGACGAGGTAGTTAGGAGGAGACAAGGCACAGCTGGGGAAAAGAGGGGGAGAAAAGGTAACCTAACAACGACCAGCAGAGGGAGACAGGGTGAAGGGAAAGGACAGAAACAAGACACAACATGACAGTACATGACAGTACCCCCCCACTCACCGAGCGCCTCCTGGCGCACTCGAGGAGGAAACCTGGCGGCAACGGAGGAAATCATCGATCAGCGCACGGTCCAGCACGTCCCGAGAGGGAACCCAACTCCTCTCCTCAGGACCGTACCCCTCCCAATCTACTAGGTACTGATGACCACGGCCCCGAGGACGCATGTCCAAAATCCTACGGACCCTGTAGATGGGTGCGCCCTCGACAAGGATGGGGGGGGGGGGGAAGACGAGCGGGGGCGCGAAGAACGGGCTTGATACAGGAGACATGGAAGACCGGGTGGACGCGACGAAGGTATCGCGGAAGAAGAAGTCGAACTGCGACAGGATTAATGACCTGAGAAATACGGAACGGACCAATGAACCGCGGGGTCAACTTGCGAGAAGTGGTCTTAAGGGGAAGGTTCTGAGTGGAGAGCCAAACTCTCTGACCGCGACAATATCTAGGACTCTTAGTTCTACGCTTATTAGCAGCCCTCACAGTCTGCGCCCTATAACGGCAAAGTGCAGACCTGACCCTCTTCCAGGTGCGCTCGCAACGTTGGACAAAAGCCTGAGCGGAGGGGACGCTGGACTCGGCGAACTGAGATGAGAACAGCGGAGGCTGGTACCCGAGGCTACTCTGAAAAGGAGATAGCCCGGTCGCAGACGAAGGAAGCGAGTTGTGGGCGTATTCTGCCCAGGGGAGCTGTTCTGACCAAGACGCAGGGTTGCGAAAAGAAAGACTGCGTAAGATGCGACCAATAGTCTGATTGGCCCGTTCTGCTTGACCGTTAGACTGGGGGTGAAAGCCGGAAGAGAGACTGACGGAAGCCCCAATCAAACGGCAAAACTCCCTCCAAAATTGAGACGTGAATTGCGGACCTCTGTCCGAAACGACGTCTGACGGAGGGCTATGAATTCTGAAAACATTCTCGATGATGATTTGTGCCGTCTCTTTAGCAGAAGGAAGCTTAGCAAGGGGAATAAAATGAGCCGCCTTAGAGAACCTGTCGACAACCGTAAGAATAACAGTCTTCCCCGCTGACGAAGGCAGTCCGGTGACAAAATCTAAGGCGATATGAGACCACGGTCGAGAGGGAATGGGAAGCGGCCTGAGACGGCCGGCAGGAGGAGAGTTACCGGACTTAGTCTGCGCGCAGACCGAACAAGCAGCCACGAAGCGACGCGTGTCATGCTCCCGGGTGGGCCACCAAAAGCGCTGGCGAATGGAAGCAAGCGTACCCCGAACGCCAGGGTGGCCGGCTAACTTGGCAGAGTGAGCCCACTGAAGAACGGCCAGACGAGTAGGAACGGGAACGAAAAGAAGGTTCCTGGGACAAGCGCGCGGCGACGGAGTTTGAGTGAGTGCTTGCTTTACCTGCCTCTCAATTCCCCAGACAGTCAACCCGACAACACGCCCCTCAGGGAGAATCCCCTCGGGGTCAGTGGAGGCTACTGAAGAACTGAAGAGACGAGATAAAGCATCAGGCTTGGTGTTCTTAGAGCCCGGACGATAAGAAATCACGAACTCGAAACGAGCGAAAAACAGCGCCCAGAGCGCCTGACGCGCATTAAGTCGTTTGGCAGAACGGATGTACTCAAGGTTCCTATGGTCAGTCCAAACGACAAAAGGAACGGTCGCCCCCTCCAACCACTGTCGCCATTCGCCTAGGGCTAAGCGGATGGCGAGCAGTTCGCGGTTTCCCACATCATAGTTACGTTCCGACGGCGACAGGCGATGAGAAAAATACGCGCAAGGGTGGACCTTGTCGTCAGAGAAGGAGCGCTGAGAAAGAATGGCTCCCACGCCCACCTCTGACGCGTCAACCTCGACAATGAACTGTCTAGAGACGTCAGGTGTAACAAGGATAGGTGCGGATGTAAAACGATTCTTGAGGAGATCAAAAGCTCCCTGGGCGGAAACGGACCACTTAAAGCACGTCTTGACAGAAGTAAGGGCTGTGAGAGGGGCTGCCACCTGACCGAAATTACGGATGAAACGACAATAGAAGTTCGCGAAGCCGAGAAAGCGCTGCAACTCGACGCGTGACTTAGGGACGGGCCAATCAATGACAGCTTGGACCTTAGCGGGATCCATCTTAATGCCTTCAGCGGAAATAACAGAACCGAGAAATGTGACGGAGGAGAAATGAAAAGAGCACTTCTCAGCCTTCACAAAAAGACAATTCTCTAAAAGGCGCTGGAGGACACGTCGAACGTGCTGAACATGAATCTGGAGTGACGGTGAAAAAATCAGGATATCGTCATTTAAACGAAAACAAAGATGTTCAGCATGTCTCTCAGGACATCATTGACTAATGCCTGAAAGACAGCTGGAGCGTTAGCGAGGCCGAAAGGAAGAACCCGGTATTCAAAGTGCCCTAACGGAGTGTTAAACGCCGTCTTCCACTCGTCCCCCTCCCTGATGCGCACGAGATGGTAAGCGTTACGAAGGTCCAACTTAGTGAAAAACCTGGCTCCCTGCAGGATCTCGAAGGCTGAAGACATAAGAGGAAGCGGATAACGATTCTTCACTGTTATGTCATTCAGCCCTCGATAATCTATGCAGGGGCGCAGGGACCCGTCCTTCTTCTTAACAAAAAAAAACCCCGCTCCGGCGGGAGAGGAGGAGGGGACTATGGTACCGGCGGCAAGAGCTACAGACAAATAATCTTCGAGAGCCTTACGTTCGGGAGCCGACAGAGAGTATAGTCTACCCCGGGGGGGAGTGGTTCCCGGAAGGAGATCAATACTACAATCATACGACCGGTGTGGAGGAAGAGAGGTGGCCCTGGACCGACTGAACACCGTGCGCAGATCGTGATATTCCTCCGGCACCCCTGTCAAATCACCAGGCTCCTCCTGTGAAGAAGAGACAGAGGAAACAGGAGGGATAGCAGACATTAAACATTTCACATGACAAGAGACGTTCCAGGAGAGGATAGAATTACTAGACCAATTAATGGAAGGATTATGACAAACTAGCCAGGGATGGCCCAAAACAACAGGTGTAAAAGGTGAACGAAAAATTAAAAAAGAAATGGTTTCGCTATGATTACCAGAAACAGTGAGGGTTAAAGGTAGCGTCTCACGCTGAATCCTGGGGAGAGGACTACCATCCAGGGCGAACAAGGCCGTGGACTCCCTTAACTGTCTGAGAGGAATGTCATGTTCCCGAGCCCAGGTCTCGTCCATAAAACAGCCCTCCGCCCCAGAGTCTATTAAGGCACTGCAGGAAGCTGACGAACCGGTCCAGCGTAGATGGACCGACAAGGTAGTGCAGGATCTTGAAGGAGAGACAGGAGTAGTAGCGCTCACCAGTAGCCCTCCGCTTACTGATGAGCTCTGGCTTTTACTGGACATGAAGTGACAAAATGACCAGCAGAACCGCAATAGAGACAGAGGCGGTTGGTGATTCTCCGTTCCCTCTCCTTAGTCGAGATGCGGATACCTCCCAGCTGCATAGGCTCAGCACCCGAGCCGGCAGAGGAAGATGGTAGTGATGCGGAGAGGGGGGCAACGGAGAACGCGAGCTCCTTTCCACGAGCTCGGTGACGAAGATCAACCCGTCGCTCAATGCGAATAGCGAGTTCAATCAAGGAATCCACGCTGGAAGGAACCTCCCGGGAGAGAATCTCATCCTTTACCTCTGCGCGGAGACCCTCCAGAAAACGAGCGAGCAAAGCCGGCTCGTTCCAGCCACTGGAGGCAGCAAGAGTGCAAAACTCAATAGAGTAGTCTGTTATGGATCGATTACCCTGACATAGGGAAGACAGGGCCCTGGAAGCCTCCTCCCCAAAAACAGATCGATCAAAAACCCGTATCATCTCCTCCTTAAAGTCCTGATACTGGTTAGTACACTCAGCCCTTGCCTCCCAGATTGCCGTGCCCCACTCACGAGCCCGTCCAGTAAGGAGAGATATGACGTAGGCGACACGAGCAGTGCTCCTGGAGTAAGTGTTGGGCTGGAGAGAAAACACAATATCACACTGGGTGAGGAACGAGCGGCATTCAGTGGGCTCCCCAGAGTAACACGGCGGGTTATTGATTCTGGGCTCCGGAGATTCGAAAGCCCTGGAAGTGGCCGGTGGATCGAGGCGGAGATGGTGAACCTGTTCTGTGAGGTTGGAGACTTGGGTGGCCAGGGTCTCAACGGCATGCCGAGCAGCAGACAATTCCTGCTTGTGTCTGCCTAGCATCGCTCCCTGGATCTCGACGGCTGAGTGGAGAGGATCCGAAGTCGCTGGGTCCATTCTTGGTCGGATTCTTCTGTTACGGTGCGTGAATGAGGACCCAAAAGCGAATTAACGTAAACAGAGCTTCTTTAATAACAAAACAAAACGTAGGCTCAGATGGACCGGCAGGTTCCGACAGGACAGGACAAGGTTGCAGCAAACATGACGATAGTCTGGTTCAGGCATGAACAACACAAACAAGAATCCGACAAAGACAGGAGCAGAAACAGAGAGAGATATAGAGGACTAATCAGAGGGAAAAAGGGAACAGGTGGGAAAAGGGGTGACGAGGTAGTTAGGAGGAGACAAGGCACAGCTGGGGAAAAGAGGGGGAGAAAAGGTAACCTAACAACGACCAGCAGAGGGAGACAGGGTGAAGGGAAAGGACAGAAACAAGATACAACATGACAGTACATGACACATTCGACAAGTCAGTTAAATAAAGAGAGCATTGATAAGCTAAAATGTCCATCTCCCATCCATGGAGAGACCTACTATATATACTGTATTTTACCATCAAGAGGTCTCGGAGGTAGCGAGGTGGGGTGGCTTGGCTCATCTCCTGGTCAATAGGGATGAGCGAATCATCACTGGTTCATACACACACAGGACAGGGACATAGAGCCTAGTTAATACAACACTACTACAGAGAGAAATGGCATCTTTTGTAGGCACTAACGCTGAAAATAAAGTCTATGGTAAACAAAGGTTTGGGAGATTTTGTATGTTTTGTTCTATGAGATAGTATTCATCCGTGTTTTTGTAATCATAAAATGCACATAAAGGCGTCATAATTCCTAAAGGTCATGTTAACTGACTGACATTATCTCGTATAACAAAACACATAAGATCTCCTAAACCTGTGTTAACCTCAGACCTCATTTTCAGCATTTCTCCCAAAATCATTTTCTTTCCCAATAGAAATGACTGAACAAACCAGAGGTAAATTATTTCTGTTTTTTAAGACTACAAACTGGCGAGCTCTATACCATGCCTTCTTAATTGCCCATGGGAAGATTAAACACGTTGTAGTGATTTGAATGGGAATCTAAAGCTTCAGTCTCATAGACAACATCATGTTAATAAATGTAGTGCGTAACAATAGGTATTACAGAGTGTTACGGGTTTAAGTATGATAATGCTATCTCTTACCTATCCAGCTCTGAATCTGGGTCAGCTCCTGATTTTTGGGCCAGTGAAGCAGCCTGGGATGGTACAACCTGAGCGGTTACAGTCTGCCCAATCTGTCATCAAGCGGCTCCGTTTCTTCATCAGCCAGTGATCATCCTTGAGAGCAGCTCCTTTTGTCTCCTCATCCTGAGGGAAAGAAACACTGAACACACACCCTTCCCTGTGTCCTACACAGGACTCATAACAAGGCAGCCATAGCCTACTGTAGGGGTGCACCTCAACAGTCTACAGTGGCTTCCTCTATCTCTGATCTGAACAGCAGATAGATGAAAGCATTCGGGTATTTGTTTTCACCCGTCCAGTTCATTCAGATGAGTATGAGCAGAGAACAAAACAGAATGACAGTGAGCCACTTCAGACTATTGAGATGCACCCAAAACCTTGGGTAAGGTGCCACACTGTACCTCGAATTTCAGCTTGGCTCCATTGAGGTCCATGCAGGAGTGGAGACACTCCCCCACCACCATGCCCCTCACACGCACTACGCTGCTATCCAGGTGGCTCTGCATCTCTCCCAGCATGAACTGTAGCAGTTCTGACAGAGGAAAGGATAGAAGGGTCGTGATCATGAAGCACCAAACAGTAGAAAATAGTCTTCAACAAGACGGAACTACATGGACACTTCCCATAACAAAATGTTAAGGATTTTTGTTGTTGTTCATTTCTCAAATGAACACAACCCGGAGGTGGACAGGTCAGAAAGTAATGTGAACAGCTCTGATCGTGTGACACAGTACTGTGTCGTAGTGTATCCGAGCGTAGCTCCTGTAGCCCTGTATCACTCAGTCGTCCCACACACAGCAGCAGAGCCCGTCTCACATACAGCTGCTGCTCCAGAGGGGATTGGGTGATGACAAACCGGGCCTTTTTGTCCTTCAACACCAGGTTCCCCATGATCCTGGACCTCTGTTGGGCCTAGAGGAAAA
Organism: Oncorhynchus mykiss; assembly: GCF_057628025.1. Classification (NCBI taxonomy): domain Eukaryota; kingdom Metazoa; phylum Chordata; class Actinopteri; order Salmoniformes; family Salmonidae; genus Oncorhynchus; species Oncorhynchus mykiss. The sequence continues at coordinate 3,707,565 of NC_143044.1, forward strand.
ATAACACTTTTACATTATGAGAGAAAGAGATTGGACAAAGACGCAGACAGTTTGACACCTTTTTATAACCTCTACCCATCCCCTTCCCTTACCTGTTGACAGCCTGCACCTGCCCAGTGATCCCACTCTCCAGCCAGCACTCCAGGACCTTCTCCAGAAGCTTCCAGCACACAATCTGCCACACCATGTCTGAGTGAGTGCAGGAGGAGAAGCGAGGTGCCAGTACCTCAAACACTAACCCTGCAGAAAGAGACACAAAATTATGTAACTCTTTTGATGAATGGACAAGTGCAGCAGTTGACAATCATCAATGCAGCAGAAACACATATTGAATGCAGCCTTGCTTACCACTGTGTCCCTGAACACAAGCCTTCCCCAGTGCATGGGCCACAAAAGTCAGAAAGCAGTGTTTTCCATCGGGTAACAACACAGTGTATTGACAGTGAGTGACACACAATAACATACATGTTGGATGTAGACAGTTAAAGTTAAAACAACCATAAGTAGGCCCTTAATCAGAATTTACTATACTGCATTAAATAATTACTATATTCTGCATACAAACAAACCTCTGAGCTTGACTGACAGGTTCTCTCCAGCGCAGTCTAAGGATGTTTATAAAAGCCAATTAAACTGCCAATAATCAAACAAGTATAATGGCAAAGTTTAGAGCTTGTCAGTGAAGTATAACTAATGTTTTTTCCCCCATATAAACATGTATCGTTCTTGTATCATATCTACATACGTATCGGGTCGTCCTGAAAAGGAAAGATAACCCCCCCAGTGGATATTTAGTGTTTAGAATGTATTTTATGTTTTAACATCAGTCGCGCAAAAAAACATTGTCTATTCAGGTACATGGGAACTTAACCTCAAAATGTATTTTATGTGCACTACGTCATCACGCCCTTACAAAAATTTACCACGGTACTACTATGGTATTTTCATTCATACAATGCTACTAATATGGTACTTTCACTTACAGTGCATTCGGAAAGTATTCAGACCACTTCCCTTTTTCCACATTTTGTTACGTTACAGCCTTACTCTAAAATGTATTAAATAAATGTTTTCCCCAATCTATACACAATACCCTATAATGACAAAGTGAAAATAGGTTTTTAGAATTTTTTGCAAATTTATTAAAAATAAAGAACATAAATACCTTATTTATGTAAGTATTCAGACCATTTGCTATAAGACTCAAAATTGAGCTCAGGTGTATCCTGTTTCCATTGATCATCCTTGAGATGTGTCTACAACTTGATTGGAATTGTCTGTAGAGCTCCGAGACAGGACTGTGTCGAGGCACTGATCTGGGGAAGGGTACTAAAAAATGTCTGCAGCATTGAAGTTCCAGAAGAACACAGTGGCCTCCATCATTCTTTAATGGAAGAAGTTTGGAACCACCAAGACTCTTCATAGACCTGGCAGCCCAGGCCAAACTGAGCAATCGGGGAAGAAGGGCCTTGGTCAGGAAGGTGGCCAAGAACCCGATGGTCACTCTGACAGAGCTCCAGAGTTCCTCTGTGGAGATGGGAGAACCTTACAGAAGGACAACCATGTCTGCAGCACTCCACCAATGAGGCCTTTATGGTAGAGTGGCCAGATGGAAGCCACACTTCAGAAACAAGATTCGCTGGTCTGATGAAACCAAGATTGAACTCTCTGGCCTGAATGCCAAGCGTCTGAAGGAAACCCTACGGTGGAGTATGAGGGTGGCATATCATGCTGTGGGGTTGTTTTTCAGCGACAGTGACTGGGAGACTAGTCAGGATCAAGGGAAAGATGAACGTTGATGAATCCTTGATGAAAACCTGCTGAGGCAAAGGTTCACCTTCCAACAAGACAACGACCCTAAGCACACAGCCAAGACAATGCAGGAGTGGCTTCGGGACAAGTCTCTGAATGTCCTTGAGTGGCCCACCCAGAGCCCGGACTTGAACCCGATTGAACATCTTTGGAGAGAACCTGAAAATAACTGTGCAGCAACACTCCCCATCCAACCTGACAGAGCTTGAGGATCTGCAGAGAAGAATGGGAGAAACTCCCCAAATACAGGTCTACCAAGCTTGTACCATCATACCCAAGAAGACTCAAAGCTGTAATCGATGCCAAAGGTGCTTCAACAAAGTACTGAGTAAAGGTTCTGAATATTTTTTGTTTTTATTAATTTGCTAAAATGTCTAAACCTGTTTTTGCTTTGTCATTATGGGGTATTGTGTGTAGATTGATGAGGAAATAAACAATTTAATCAATTTTAGAATAAGACTGTAGCGTAACAAAATGTGGAAAAAGTGAAGAGGTCTGAATACTTTCCGAATGCACTGTACTTCCTGAATTACCATGGTATAGATAGATGTGGATCATGGAAATACCATGGTTTTTACCCTGCATTATACATTCTACCATAGTAATGCAGAATTATGATAAATGCTGCAAATAATTATCATATAGTTGTCACGCCCTTACCTTAGATATCTCTGTTTTTCTATATATTTTGGTTAGGTCAGGGTGTGACTAGGGTGGGTACTCTAGTTTTTTGTATGTCTAGGGGGTTTTGTATATCTATGTTGGCCTGATATGGTTCCCAATCAGAGACAGCTGTTTATCGTTGTCTCTGATTGGGGATCATATTTAGGTAGCCCTTTTTCCCCTTTCCCCCCGTTTCCCCACTTCCTGTTGTGGGATCTTGACTATGTGTAGTTGCCTGTCAGCACTATTATGGATAGCTTAACGTTTTGTTTGTTCTTTATTGTTTTGTTTAGTGAGTTTCAGGTTATTAAAATATGTGGAACTCTACACACGCTGCACCTTGGTCTCATTCATACGACAAACGTGACAATAGTACCAGCTTTATTAATTGTGCGTTACCATAGCACAATCGCAGAATCATGTATTCAATAAATGAACCCCACAAGGTCTAAAGAGGTTGGTTGGTTTTATATTGATGAATTGCTACACCAGTATGGGCAAATTTCTGATAAGGTCAGGCTACTATTGTTGATCCTAGTTTGTCTGTAAAATTAAAGATAAAGGGAAATAGTTGATGTGAAAAATGGGTAAGACTTTCTGTATTAATTGTAAAAAAATTTTTGCTCATGTTTGGGTTCCTGGTCTTGCCATCCTAAAATGTGGGAGATTGTAAGATTCACTACATCACCAAAAGTAGCTGGACACCCCTTCAAATTAGTGGATTCGGCTATTTCAGCCACACCCGTTGCTGACAGGTGTATAAAATCGAGCACACAGCTATGCAATCTCCATAGAACATTGGCAGTAGAATGGCCTTACTGAAGAGTTCAGTGACCTTCAACGTGGCACCGTCATAGGATGCCACCTTTCCAACAAGTCAGTTCGTCAAATTTCTGCCCTGCTAGGGCTGCCCAGGTCAACTGTAACTGTTGTTATTGTGAAGTTGAAACGTATAGGAGTAACAATGGCTCAGCCCTGAAGTGGTAAGCCACACAAGCTCACAGAACGGGACCACCGAGTGCTGAAGCGTGTAAAAATGGTCTGTCCTCGGTTGCAACACTCACTGCAGAGTTCCAAACTGCCTCTGGAAACAAAGTCAGCACAATATTTGGGTGTCCATGGCCGAGCAGCTGCACACAAGTCTGAGATCACCAGGCGCAATGCCAAGCTTCGGCTGGAGTGGTGTGAAGCTTGCCGCCATTGGACTCCGGAGCAGTAGAAACGTGTTCTCTGGATTGATGAATCACTTCGCCATCTAGCAGTCCGACGGATGCACAAAGTGAGGTCCATATAGAAATGGTTTGTCGAGATCGGTGTGGAAGAACTTGACTGGTCTGCACACAGCCCTGACCTCAACCCCATCTAACACCTTTGGAATGAATTGAAACGCAGACTGCGAACCAGGCGTAATCGCCCAACATCAGTGCCCGACCTCACGAATGTTCTTGAGGCTGAATGGAAGCAAGTCCCCTTCAGCCATGTTCCAACATCTAGCGGAAAGCCTTCCCAGAAGAGTGAAGGCTGTTATAGAAGCAAAAGGGGGACCAACTCCACAGTAATGCCCATGATTTTGGAATGATATGTTCGACAACCAGGTGTCCACATACTTTTGGTCATGTAGTCTATATGGTAGCCAAATGCTTGGCATTGTGTAATCATTAACAGTATTTAAAGTCAAGGGTGTTGCCCTTGATTCAGGCCCGCAGAGGGAGCCGCTTGCTCTAGTGTTTGCTTCAAGCACTCTCACTCTTGAGCAAACCTGCCTAGTAAGGGTGCGTTCGTAAATTCCCTCAGGATAACTAATTAATTTAACAACACTCAACACTCCTTGAATATGGCCAGTGTCAGTAAACGTCAGCAAAAAAATGAGGAACGGGGGAATCTGATAACTCTCTGAATTTACTAACGCATAGAGCGCACTCTGGCTCTCCAGATTGAATTTAGGAACACACCCAAAGAGAAACATTGTAACTTGGTGTTTTTAGGGATATGTTGAGAATTACATGATGGAAATGTATCTATGAGATAAAATGACAATGTATATCTTTTTACAAGTAGTTTTTTAGTATGTTGGCTATTAAGAATTGTATAAGAGTATAGCCAAGTCATGGTACTGTTGCAATACCATAGTATTTTCCTACCATGGTAGTGACCAGAAAAACATAATAGTACCATGGTATTTATTTCATTGTACTACCATGGTACATTTTTGTAAGGGCGCACAGCATTTTATCAGCAACAAGCCATTGTTTTTATAGATTTTAGAATATTCGCATGAAAATCTGTTGCCAATTGGATAGAAGCCTAGCTAATGTGCTGTTTTGTATGTGTTTATATAGAATATAATAGAATCCACTATGATACAAATACTTTACTCTTCTCTATTTTATTATTTTGTCAAAAACCTGATCCATCAGGTTTTGACCCTGAAGTCAAGGGAAATTGACTCGTTGAAATTGATAGAAAAATTGTCAGCTGATTGAAAAGAGGAACAGAAAGTCCTAAAAATACCACCATACAATTGCAGATACATTAGAATGCTGTGTTAACACTTTCACAACCCCTACTGTCGCATGACTAACAGTCATGCGGTCAGAAAACAATATGTTGACCATGATTTTTTTCTCAAATCACCCTTTTTTTTGTGTGAAAGTGCATAACTCGCTAAATGTAATTCCTGGCAGCCAGGGGCCTTTTACATTATAACCGACTCGCTTGCATAACTAACCTATTTCACAAAGACTGAAGATGAGCATTTAAACAACAGGAGAACGAATCCCCTAAGATAAATCTGTTTTTTTACAAAACCGACAAGGTAGGCAACATTATCATAACATTAAGATGACATTATTATAACATTAACATATTATTATTCTAACCACTAAAATGTGTAATGTACAGTACCAGTCAAAGGTTTGGACACACCTACTCACTACAGTTTCTTTATTTGTACTATTTTCTACATTGTAGAATAATAGTGAAGGTATCACAACTATGAAATAACACATGGAATCATGTAGTAACCAAAAAAGTGTTAAACAACTCAAAATATATTTTATACTTGAGATTCTTCAAAGTAGCCACCCTTTGCTTGATGACAGTTTTGCATACTCCTGGAATTCTCTCAACCAGCTTCATGAGGTGTCACCTGGAATGCATTTCAATTAACAGGTGTGCCTTGTTAAAAGTTAATTTGTGGAATTTATTTTCTTCTTAATGCGTTTGAGCCAATCAGTTGTGTTGTGACAAGGCGGGGGGGGGGATAGAGCTACACAGAATATAGCCCTACTTGGTAAAAGACCAAGTCCGTATTATGGCAAGAACAGCTCAAATAAGCAAAGAGAAATGACAGTCCGTTACATTAAGACATGAAGGTCAGTCAATGCAGTCGTTTTTTCATGTGCAGACGCAAAAACCATCAAGTGCTGTGATGAAACTGGCTCTCATGAGGACCGCCACAGGAAAGGAAGACCCAGAGTTACCTCTGCTGCAGAGGATAAGTTCATTAGAGTTACCAGCCTCAGAAATTGCAGCATAAATAAATGCTTCACAGAGTTCAAGTAACAGACACATCTCAATATCAACTGTTCAGAGGAGACTGCATGAAATCATGACTTCATGGTCGAATTGCTGCAAAGAACCACTGCAAAGAAATTATCCTTCGGTCTGATGAGTTCAAATTTGAGAGTTTTGGTTCCAACCACTGTGTCTTTGTGAGACGCAGAGTAGTGAACGGATGATCTCTGCACGTGTGGTTCCCACCATGAAGCAATGAGGAGGAGGTGTGATGGTGTGGGGGTACTTTGCTTTTGACACTGTTGGTGATTTATTTCGAATTCAAGGCACACTTAACCAGCATGGTTACCACAGCATTCTGCAGCAATATACCATCCCATCTGGTTTGCGCTTCGTGGGACTATCATTTGTTTTTCAACAGGACAATGACCCAACACACCTCCAGGTTATGTAAGGGCTATTTGACCAAGAAGGAGAATGATGGAGGTGACCTGACATTCCAGGTGAAGCTAGTTGAGAGAATGCCAAGTGTGTGCAAGGCTATCATCAAAGATGTCTACTTTGAAGAATCTAAAATGTATTTTAATTTTTAAAAACATTTTTTGGTTACTACATGATTCTACATACATGATATGTTATTTCATAGTAGAAATGTAGAACATACTAAAAATAAAGAAACTCTTGAATGAGTAGGTCTGTCCAAACTTTGACTTTGACTGTATATGTGTGCATACACTGAGTATACAAAACGTTAAGAACACCTGCTCTTTCCATGACAGACTGACCAGGTGAAAACTATGATCCCTTATTGATGTCACTGGTTAAATCCATTTCAATCAGTGTAGATAAAGGGGGGGGGGGGGACAGGTTAAAGAAGGATTTTTCAGCTTTGAGACAATTGAGACATGGATTGTGCATGTGTACCATTCAGAGGGTGAATGAGCAAGACAAAATATTTAAGTGCCTTTGAACAGAGTATGGAAGTAGGTGCCGGAAACCGGTTTGTGTCAAGAACTGCTCAACAGTTTCCCATGTGTATCAAGAATGGTCCACCACACAAAAGACATCCAACCAACTTGACACAACTGTGGGAAGCATTGGAGTCAACAAGGGCCAGCATCCCTGTGGAACGCTTTCGACACCTTGTAGAGTCCACGCTCCGATTAATTTAGGCACATCTGAGAGCAAAAGGGGGGAGTGCCACTCAATATTCAAAAGGTGTTCCTAATGTTTGGTATACTCAGTGTATTTGTGTTAATGTAATGCAATTTTCTATTTAAAAAAAAGGATGTGTTTTGATTGGATTACATTTTCTTTCTATAGATGGAGAGACTCTTTCTTGTGCATGTTCTGTTTACAATGTGCTGGGCTGTGCCTCAAGGTGAGAAGTCTGACCATTTATTCCTAAATCCAAAGCCTAAAGTTTGTCATGATACAATAGATATATTATCTCTGTATTTTATTTATTCATGTATCCTTTTTCCAAGATAGAAAGTAGGTGCCGAGGTAGCCTAAAGATCTTGAGAAAAAAGCAATCAGTCTATTTTTAGGTTAGAACAGAATAAACAGTCATTCATGCAATTATTAATGATTGAATTAACTCTCTCAAAAAGTATTGGTGCCTGACAATACTGTCTCCACATGTCGAATATGATAATTATTCAGATCTAAATGGCCTACATGAGAAATGCATGTATTGTACTGTGGGCTCCTGAGTAGCGCAGCGGTCTAAGGAACCGCAACTCAGTGCAAGCGGCATCACTACAGTCCCTGGTTTGAATCCAGGCTGTATCACATCCGGCTGTGATTGGGAGTCCCATAGGGCGGCGCACAATTGGCCCAGGATTGTCCGGGTTTGGCGGTCATCGTAAATAAGAATTTGTTCTTAACTGACTTGCCTAGTTAAATAAAGGTTCAATAAATATATATCATTTGTTCATCATACAGAGGCTACCAGTATTTACAATGTACTCTCTCTGTCTCATCAGACCTCTCAGGTAAAATGTTCACATTTCCAAAGGAGTCCGACTCTGATCATGTGGGGCTAATACCAAAGGGAGAAAACTATCCTTCTGTGACAGTATGTCTCAGGTAATCAATGTAGTATTCAATACTTCAATGTGTCTGTATCTAGCATTAGAAAGCTGTGCAATGCATATTGGCAACAATACTATGGTGTGAGCAGCAGTCAAAACGTCTTTGAAATATTTATTTTTCAGTGGTAATTCTTAGTAAATAAGTGGGTAATATTTTTTGTTGTTGCATTTAGTTCATTTCAGCCACAAAATGAATTTCCAAGGCTTAGCTAATGTGTGTATTATGAATTTCATAAAGGTATTTCACAGATGTCAAGAGGGCGTTTTCCATCTTTTCCATGGCAACTCCGACAAGCACCAATGACTTTCTGTTGTTCAAAGAGTCCAATGGTGACATGGAGCTACACGTTAGATATGTGGGAAGTACATTCACAGGGCTACCAGATGAGCAGAACATGTGGATGGCTCTGTGTGGGAGCTGGGACTCAGTCACCGGACTCAGTCAGGTTTGGATCAATGGGAAGCCAAGTGCAAGGAAGATAGGATACACTGCTGGGAGTGTGCTGAATGGAAAACCCATCATAATCCTAGGTCAGGACCAGGATTCTTATGGTGGACATTTTGATAAAGGACAATCGTTTATTGGTCAACTCACTGATGTGCACATGTGGAATTATGTTCTGTCACCTTGTGAGATCCAGCGCTTCACAAGCGACTTAAATTTCACCCCTGGGAATGTACTTAACTGGAGGTCCCTTGAATACACGATTAATGGGCATGTTGTTCTAGAAAACAAGCAAACACCCTGCCAAGAATGAGCAGTGTCAACCAATCATTCAGCGTTGTTGAGAAATGTTGACTATAATCAAACATCTGAATATGCTTGTGTGTCTATTCACAACTATCCTGCAAATCATCATAAAAAGTGTTTTTCTAATCAAATCAAGAAACACATTATATTCTTTCCTAAAGCAATATCCTCCAATGAATCTAATAAATTTACACTCTTTATAATAACTTGTGTATTTCAGTGCAGGCTCATTGGCACCCGGGTTAAAGGTCGAATTCAGACGTTTTAAAGGGCAAATTCTCACGGCAAGAATTTTGCTAGGACTGTCTGGGTGTGGTCTGAGTGGGGAGGGGAAAACTGAAAAGTAGCTTTTATTGGCAGAGAGGTTTGGAACTTTCTTATTGGTCTTTTGACTAATTTACTGCCAAATTAGTCGGGCATCGTGACATCACCATGCAAGGCCAAAACTCCACCCCACCAAAACAGCCTGAAATTTCAGGCAGTCAGTTCAAACAGCTCTTACACTAAAAGGGCATTATCATCATTCTCACTATTCCACAGTATTATTCCAACTTCATAGTGTGGAAATATATATAAAACACAGAAAAATCCTGTTTTATTTGGGTAAGCAAACATACTTAATCCACATGTTTAAGGACGAAGTTAACCAAATCAGTTTTTCAAAGATAAACCCACCAAAATACAGTTTTGTTTATTTACAAAACATTAAAATCATGTAAACTTAAAAGGTTCAGTAATTGATTTACACTTCAGTCTGAATGAGCTCTGTTATTTCCTGGGTTGTCTAGCAATATGCAAACACTTACGCAAACACTTCAAATAAATTGAAATTGTATCCCATGCAATGTTTGCTTAAAATTTTTCACGGTCCAGACAAACGAAAACACATCTGGAATTGGTAACCTTATCATGACATTTCAGACTTTACAGACGCGCCAACAGATAGGGTAGAATTAGAGTCTTCCAGTGATTGGTGAACCAGGTACACACCAAATGTCACCTAAAAAACAATCAGAACACATTTACAGCATACTTACTGAATGGCTAAAATGGACATTGTATCCAAAATGGGTCATTTGGGGATAAAGGATACTGTGTACTTTGCTGTGTGCTTTCTTTGTTTTCTATGTACTCTGGCTACCTCCTATTCTAATGCAGTCCACCCAATAGTAAGTCAGACGGTGTGTCATAGGAAAAAAACTCTACACACCCTGGGACATATTGTCACACACTGAAATTAAACACAACTTCCCCGCTCTCTCTCTCAATCTCTCTCTCTGTCACACACATACACACTGCAGCAGTTGTTTTACACTGACCTTCCCTTTGCGATAGGCAGAGAGAGACAGAAGAGGCTCCTTGGTCTTGGCTCCTGTGCTCTGATCAACCCCGATCATCTGGCATCTGCCACACCGACCTGCCACCTTCACATCACAAAGAGATGATGCAGTTATAGCTTTTCATTACAATTTCAGTAATAAGTGTTCCCGTTTATGATCTGCATCCTCACCTGGAAATGGGTATTTCCAATAATCAAGTGTGACCAATCATCTTCCTCAAATGGCTCCTTTCCAGAGATGACTAAATTGGCCCGAAATCGACTAATAAGTGTCTGGGTGTCAAGAGGCTGATGGTCATCAGAGGACTCCTGTCTGTACCACAGTGGTTAGATGGACCACAAGGAACAAGAAAAAAAGGATGGCTCACATTAATAAAAAACAATTGATCATTCAAATGTAACTGTTAACAGACATTACCTGGGGATTGTTGTGAATAAACTCCCTGCTATCAACCAATCAGCATCCAGGATTTAAACAACCCATATTATAATGCAGAATTTAGTATGTCACAAATTTCAAATGTCCTCCACCAAGAATGAGTGAGGCCCTCAGGCAATAATAACATGTTATACTATACCTGTTTGTGATATGTCTCTGAAGCAAATCGACACTGGCACGGTTGACTATTAGGTACTGGGCTTCATTCACCAATGAGAGGGCAGTGGACGAGACCTCTGGGGCAAGTCATTATGCATTTAAGAGGGCAAAGAAAACATTCAAGAAACATTCATGCATACAAAATATACTCAACAAAAATATAGACGCAACAGTTGTTTCATGAGCAGAAGAAAAAAAAAATCCCAGAAATGTTCATTACTCACAAAAAGTGTATTTCTCTCATTCTGTGCACAAATTTGTTTGCATCCCTGTTAGTGAGCATTTTCCAAGTTAATCCATCCACCTGACAGGTGTAGCATATCAATAAACTTATTTAACAGCATGATCATTACACAGCCGCACCCTGTGCTGGGGACAATAAAAGGCCACTCTAAAATGTGCAGTTTTGTCACATAACGCAATGCCACAGATGTCTCAAGTTTTGAGGGAGCACGAATTTGGCATGCTGACAGGACAGCAGGAATTTCCACCAGAGCAGTTGCCAGAGAATTGAATGTTCACTTCTCTACCATAAGCCACCTCCAACTTTGTTTTAGATAATTTGGCAGAACTCCCAACCGGCCTCACAACCACAGACCAAGTGTAACGCCAGCCTGGACCTCCATATCTGGTTTCTTCAGCTGTGGGATCGTCTGGGGGGGTACTTCTGTATGTAACAAAGCCCTTTTGTGGGGACAAAACTCATTCTGATTGGCTGGGCCTGGGTCCACAGTAGGTGGGCCTGGCTCCCAAGTGCGTGGGCTTACCCAGATGGTCATGCGCCATCACAATCTTCAGTCTCTTTCCCACTACTCTCTCCTCTATTATCCTATCATCTCTCCATTCTGCTAAATCCTTCTCCCTCTCTCAACATCGACAAGACGGAGCTGCTCCTCCCGGGGAATGCCTGCCTTCTCAAAGACCTCTCCGTTACGTTTGGGAACTTCCCAGTGTTGCCCTTCCAGAGTGCAAATAACCTTGGCGTGACCCTGGTCAACACCCTGTCGTTCTCTGTAAACATCAAAGCAGTGACTCGCTCTTGCAGTTTCATCCTCTACAACATCCGTAGAGTACAACCATGCCTCACACAGGAAGAGGCGCAGGTCCTAATCCAGGCACTTGTCATCTGCCGACTGGACGACTGGAACTCGCTGTTGGCTGGGCTCCATGCTTGTGCCATCAAACCTCTGCAACTTATCCAGAACACTGCAGCCTGCCTGGTTATCAACCTTCAAGTTCTCCCAAGTCACCCTGCTGCTGCGCACACTCCACTGGCTTCGAGTTGAAGCTTGCATCCACTACAATAGGATGGTGCTTGTCTACATCAAGCATCAAGAGGAACTGCCCCTCGCTACCTTCAGGCTATGCTCAAATCCTACACCCCAAGCCAAGCACTCCGTTCTGCCACCTCTGGTCTCTTGGCCCTCCCACCCCAACAGGATAGCAGCTCCCACTAAGCACAGTCCAAGCTCTTCTCTGTCCTGGCACTCCAATGGGGGAACCAGCTTCCCCCTGAAGCTAGGACAGCAGAGTCCCTGCCCATCTTTCTGAAAGCACCTGAAACCCTACCTTTTCAAAGAGTTCCTTAAATAATCCCCTCCTCACCTCAAACTGACTTTGCTGATAGCTAGATGGGACAACCCCATATCACAGTAGTTATCTTAAGATGAATGCACTAACTAACTCGCGTTGGATGAGAGCGTCTGCTAAATTACTAAAATGTCAAATGATACTCTAGTATTGCATCTGAAATTAAGTTTACCAAAGACATTTCCCTTTCACCTTTTTCATGGCCCTTTTTCATGTCGCGACTGAAATCAGGACTTTGCCTTATCAAACGACAAGGCTGTCCAAGGAACTCTGAGAGCCATGATGCAGCTTCATCGCCACAGTCCACTGTCTCCACCCTTGGGATGGAGAGAATACAATAACAACCATTACAACATTCCTGAATCAAGGGGATGGTCAAATATCCTTATTTTAAATTATCTGTTATAACATCTGAAGGTGACTAAAAAGCATTGAAAAAAATACTCAGTGGCAGACCAGTGATTGTGGGAAAATGCGTCAAAATTAAACATGTCATTCTGATGATACATGTCTTTCAAGCCTACTCTACAAAGACATAGCTAGTAGTTTAATAAAAAAAGCCAACTCACCTGTCACCACACACCATGTTTTGACACACCCTATGACTCTGGGGTGGCTCGCTGTGGTTTTTCAAAGGGACACAAATAGCGTTCATGCCTGAGAGAGAAGAGGAACTCTTTTAAAACAGTTCTGAAAATGTGTTACTGAAATGTATTTGACGGGTGCTGCTGAATAACTGACGTGTCACAATAAAACATTTTATAAATGTATATACAGTGCCTTGCGAAAGTATTCGGCCCCCTTGAACTTTGCAACCTTTTTCCACATTTCAGGCTTCAAACATAAAGATATAAAACTGTATTTTTTTGTGAAGAATCAACAACAAGTGGGACACAATCATGAAGTGGAACGACATTTATTGGATATTTCAAACTTTTTTAACAAATCAAAAACTGAAAAATTGGGCATGCAAAATTATTCAGCCCCTTTACTTTCAGTGCAGAAAACTCTTTCCAGAAGTTCAGTGAGGATCTCTGAATGATCCAACGTTGACCTAAATGACTAATGATGATAAATACAATCCACCTGTGTGTAATCAAGTCTCTGTATAAATGCACCTGCACTGTGATAGTCTCAGAGGTCCGTTAAAAGCGCAGAGAGCATCATGAAGAACAAGGAACACACCAGGCAGGTCCGAGATACTGTTGTGAAGAAGTTTAAAGCCGGATTTGGATACAAAAAGATTTCCCAAGCTTTAAACATCCCAAGGAGCACTGTGCAAGCGATAATATTGAAATGGAAGGAGTATCAGACCACTGCAAATCTACCAAGACCTGGCCGTCCCTCTAAACTTTCAGCTCATACAAGGAGAAGACTGATCAGAGATGCAGCCAAGAGGCCCATGATCACTCTGGATGAACTGCAGAGATCTACAGCTGAGGTGGGAGACTCTGTCCATAGGACAACAATCAGTCGTATATTGCACAAATCTGGCCTTTATGGAAGAGTGGCAAGAAGAAAGCCATTTCTTAAAGATATCCATAAAAAGTGTCGTTTAAAGTTTGCCACAAGCCACCTGGGAGACACACCAAACATGTGGAAGAAGGTGCTCTGGTCAGATGAAACCAAAATTGAACTTTTTGGCAACAATGCAAAACGTTATGTTTGGCGTAAAAGCAACACAGCTGAACACACCATCCCCACTGTCAAACATGGTGGTGGCAGCATCATGGTTTGGGCCTGCTTTTCTTCAGCAGGGGCAGGGAAGATGGTTAAAATTGATGGGAAGATGGATGGAGCCAAATACAGGACCATTCTGGAAGAAAACCTGATGGAGTCTGCAAAAGACTTGAGACTGGGACGGAGATTTGTCTTCCAACAAGACAATGATCCAAAACATAAAGCAAAATCTAAAATGGAATGGTTCAAAAATAAACATATCCAGGTGTTAGAATGGCCAAGTCAAAGTCCAGACCTGAATCCAATCGAGAATCTGTGGAAAGAACTGAAAACTGCTGTTCACAAATGCTCTCCATCCAACCTCACTGAGCTCGAGCTGTTTTGCAAGGAGGAATGGGAAAAAAATTCAGTCTCTCGATGTGCAAAACTGATAGAGACATACCCCAAGCGACTTACAGCTGTAATCGCAGCAAAAGGTGGCGCTACAAAGTATTAACTTAAGGGGGCTGAATAATTTTGCACGCCCAATTTTTCAGTTTTTGATTTGTTAAAAAAGTTTGAAATATCCAATAAATGTCGTTCCACTTCATGATTGTGTCCCACTTGTTGTTGATTCTTCACAAAAAAATACAGTTTTATATCTTTATGTTTGAAGCCTGAAATGTGGCAAAAGGTCGCAAAGTTCAAGGGGGCCGAATACTTTCGTAAGGCACTGTATATATATATATATATATACACTGCTCAAAAAAATAAAGGGAACACTTAAACAACACAATGTAACTCCAAGTCAATCACACTTCTGTGAAATCAAACTGTCCACTTAGGAAGCAACACTGATTGATAATAAATGTCACATGCTGTTGTTCAAATGGAATAGACAACAGGTGGAAATTATAGGCAATTAGCAAGACACCCCCAATAAAGGAGTGGTTCTGCAGGTGGTAACCACAGACCACTTCTCAATTCCTATGCTTCCTGGCTGATGTTTTGGTCACTTTTGAATGCTGGCGGTGCTTTCACTCTAGTGGTAGCATGAGACGGAGTCTACAACCCACACAAGTGGCTCAGGTAGTGCAGCTCATCCAGGATGGCACATCAATGCGAGCTGTGGCAAGAAGGTTTGCTGTGTCTGTCAGCGTAGTGTCCAGAGCATGGAGGCGCTACCAGGAGACAGGCCAGTACATCAGGAGACGTGGAGGAGGCCGTAGGAGGGCAACAACCCAGCAGCAGGACCGCTACCTCCGCCTTTGTGCAAGAAGGAGCAGGAGGAGCACTGCCAGAGCCCTGCAAAATGACCTCCAGCAGGACACAAATGTGCATGTGTCTGCTCAAACGGTCAGAAACAGACTCCATGAGGGTGGTATGAGGGACCAACGTCCACAGGTGGGCGTTGTGCTTACAGCTCAACACCGTGCAGGACGTTTGGCATTTGCCAGAGAACACCAAGATTGGCAAATTTGCCACTGGCGCCCTGTGCTCTTCACAGATGAAAGCAGGTTCACACTGAGCACATGTGAAAGACGTGACAGAGTCTGGAGACGCCATGGAGAACGTTCTGCTGCCTGCAACATCCTCCAGAATGACCGGTTTGGCAGTGGGTCAGTCATGGTGTGGGGTGGCATTTCTTTGGGGGTGCCAGGCTACCTCTGTGCTCGCCAGAGGTAGCCTGACTGCCATTAGGTACCGAGATGAGATCCTCAGACCCCTTGTGAGACCATATGCTGGTGCGGTTGGCCCTGGGTTCCCCCTAATGCAAGACAATGCTAGACCTCATGTGGCTGGAGTGTGTCAGCAGTTCCTGCAAGAGGAAGGCATTGATGCTATGGACTGGCCCGCCCATTCCCCAGACCTGAATCCAATTGAGCACATCTGGGACATCATGTCTCGCTTCATCCACCAACACAGACTGTCCAATAGTTGGCAGATGCTTTAGTCCAGGTCTGGGAGAGGATCCCTCAGGAGACCATCCGCCACCTCATCAGGAGAAGGCCCAGGCATTGTAGGGAGGTCATACAGGCACGTGGAGGCCACACACACTACTGAGCCTCATTTTGACTTGTTTTAAGGACATTACATCAAAGTTGGATCAGCCTGTAGTGTGGTTTTCCACTTTAATTTTGAGTGTGACTCCAAATCCAGACCTCCATGGGTTGATAAATTTGATTTCCATTGATAATTTTTGTGTGATTTTGTTGCCAGCACATTCAACTATGTAAAGAAAAAGTATTTAATAAGAATATTTCATTCATTCAGATCTAGGATGTGTTATTTTAGTGTTCCCTTTATTTTTTTGAGCAGTGTATATACTCAGTTTATTAGGTACACCACCCCTTTCACGAAAATGGTTCGCTCCTAGAGACAGTGAGTCACGTGGCCGTGGCTTGCTATATAAAACAGGCGGACAGGCATAGAGGCATTCAGTTACAGTTCGCTTGAACGTAAGAATAGGCTAAACGAATGACCTAAGTGACGTTGAGCATGGTATGATTGTCGGTCTAGGCGTGCCGGGTTCCAGTATTTCAGAAATGGCCGGCATCCTCTACTTCTCACGCACCACAGTGTCTATCTAGGGTTTACCGAGAATGGTGCGACAAACAAAAAAACTTCCAGTCAGCTGCGGTCTTGTGAGCGAAAACAGCTCGTTGATGAAAGATCGAAGGAGAACGGCAAGAATTGTGCAAGCTAAGATGCAGGCCACAAACAGGCAAATAATGGCGCAGTACAACAGTGGTGTGCAGAACGGAATCTTGTAATGCACAACTCGTTAGTCCTTGTTGTGAAAGGGCTAAAGCAGCAGGCGACCGCACCGGGTTCCACTCCTAAAGGCTAAAAACAAGACAAAGCAGCTCCAGTGGGTACGCGATCACTGGACAATTGAGGAGTAAAAAAACATTGCCTGGTCTGACAAATCTAGGTTCCTGTTGAGTCATGCTGATGGCAGAGTCAGGATTTGGTGTAAGCAGCATGAGTCCACGGCCCCATCCTGCCTGGTGTCAACAGTACAGGCTGGTGGCAGTGTTGTAATGGTGTGGGGAATGTTTTTCTGGCACACGTTAGGTGCCTCATAACCAATTGAACAATGTTTCCATGCCATGAAAAATTCAGGCTGTTCTGGAGGCAAAGGGAGATCTTTGATGTCATGGTGCTATTTTGCTTCCACCGGTCCAGGGGCCGTTGTTAAGGTCAACGGCATCATGAACTTTATCTAGTACCAGGTCATTTTAGCCCAAAATCTGGTTGTCCTTGCCAGGAGGTTGAAACTTGGTCACAAGTGGATCTTTCAGCAAGACAATAACCCCAAGCACACGTCAAAACAAAATAATAAATGGTTAATTGAACACAAAATAAACATTTTGCAATGGCCATCTCAGTCTACGGACTTTAGACCCATTGAAAACCTGTGGTTTGATTTGAAGAGGGCAGTCCATAAGCGCAAATGAAGGATATCAAGGAGCTGGAAAGATTCTGTATGGACAAATGGTCTAAGATCCCTCCCAATGTGTTCTCCAATCACAAAAAAAAAGGCTCAGCTCTGTTATCCTTGCAAGGTGAGGTATGGGAAGGTATTGAAAACAGGGGAGCCTAAAACATTATTACTTGTTAAACAAAATGTCTTTCTCTGGGCAATTGTATTAGTATAAAACAATAATAAAAAAACATTTGCATACAACATTTACATTTTAGCAGACACTCTTACCCAGAGCGACTTACAGTAAGTAGTGAGTGCATACATGATTTATATAATATAGCTCAGATTTGAATAATTTATTTTATAGTATTTTTTGCACATCCTTGTCAGGGGTGCCACAACCTTCGGAACTGACTATATAGATGTCTGACCTGAGGCCTGCAGGAGCAGTGTGTTTGAGGGCAGGTAGATCTGTGGATGAATGAGGCATAAGCGTGGTTCTCTCTTTTGGTTCAGACACACTCTATTACCATTCACCACCATCCAGCCCCGGTCATGGAGCAGACCCAGAGCACCCACTGGCCAGTCAGTCACCTGCATAAACACATATCACAATCAAAACACCGAAGAAGTGAGAAATCAATTAATAGTACTGCTAGGCAAACACACATATCGTAATTGTGTTTAGTTGATGAAATAGTACTTCTTACAACTAATATCCAACCATAGGTTTTTAATACTTTTATCAAATCATAATATGGGTATTTGGTGAACCCTAATCATTTGCATTGTAGATTTAATGACAGCCAAACAATATTAAAAGTGTGTGCTCAAACCTCAAACGCTGCACAGGATTTGATTGGATATATGTAAATGTTAGTCAGAGTTTGGGCCTTTTCATGGCTCTTTGCATCTTTGGTGATGGCTTTCCCTCCACGTTGGTTCACAACTAGATCTGTAGATGCATGCTCTCTCTCATCTATGTGGTCAGGTTTACCATTGGTAAGCATGGTGAGCAGACATTGACTGGAACCTTTAGAAGAGGTGTTCGATTTCAGTCTGTCTAGTTTATCTTGGTCCACTTTTACTGGTTTCTCCACAAAGCAGTCCGCAACGAAGTTCAGGAAGTTTTGGCAGTCCTGGAAGGTTGACATGTAGCCGAAAGATACACGCACAGATCCCGTTGGACGGCCGTCTACCAGGTCTATGTTGTCTCCACAGACATGACCCGCCTTGAAGAACCCGGAAGAGGACATGACAACAGTATATTAAGATGAAGAATGATCTTTATTGTCTTTTGCACAAACACATGTGCAATGACACTTACAATTCATTGCTCACCTGTAGGTTGCTCTTCACCACTTGATTGGTGATGCCAAGGAAGAGCTGACAGGCACCTGTGTTGCAGAAGCAACCTGTCCGCAAATGGATATTAAAAAGACTAGCCAGCTTGTCCACCTGAGGAGACGAGAAAATGGAAAATGGCTAGACATTTAAATCAATCAGCAGAAATGTAAGACAAAAACATAACACACTTAGGCTTTGTTAATTATAAATCTACTTCTGTGTGGATGTGTGAAAGAAATAAATGCAACAAAAATCTCGGGCGCAGTAAATAAAATAAGCTAATTTGAGTGGACCTGAGAGTATCCAATCATTTGTCCATGACAGTCCATCAAGTTGAAGTTGAGGATGGCTCCCTGTGTGCTCGGGTTCTCAAATTCACTGTCGGAGTATATCTGAGCAACCGGTTGTCCGTTGCCATGGCAAAGACTAGACAGCAACATGTAGGTATAGCGTGTTAAACCAAATGTATGCAGCTGGATCTTGTCCATACCTCCTGAAGGAGAAAGAAAATGATACTGAGCTGCAATACAATAGCAGAAGGGTTTCATTGACTCATTTCAATCTCTGTTGAATATCGGTCCTCTCCTTACTGATGTTAAAGATTTCTGTGAAATTGATTTAATGAACAACCACTCAACCATTTGAAAATGATTTAACATTCGGAGTTCTTACTTTGATACTTCATGTAACAACAGATGATATTGATGCATTATAGTGATGCATATTGATGCATTATAGTGATGCATATTGATGCATTATAGTGATGCATATTGATGCATTATAGTGATGCATATTGATGCATTATAGTGATGCATATTGATGCATTATAGTGATGCATATTGATGCATCACTTTTTGTTTAATCCATGTCTTTTAAATGATTCACATGTACATACCTGTGAGCGTGTGGAGAGAATCAAAACTATGATTTAGAGCAATGATGTCTAGGAAAGAGACGGTGCCATCTTCAAACCTTAATCGAGAACAAAACCACAAGATGTATGACAAAAAAAAAAGAATCCCACAAAATATTCTCTCTCTAAGCCTTGATCACGCGACTTCGTAAATCATATTTGTTCATTTACACGTGCATTATTACATTTCAAAGCTCATGCAATAGTTTACCGGCTAGACATATTTGACGCTGGCACATAATAGTTATCCCCTGCTAGGTAGGCCGCTGCTGTCCCCCCACCAAAATACGTCTTTCTTAGGAGGGCAGCTGTATCATTCCGGACCAGGAGAGCCCCTAAACCTGTGGGGAAGCCAAACATCTTATAGAAGGAGAAGGGAACAAAGTTAGCTGAGTGCTCCTGCAGATCCAGAGGAGAGCAGCTGGCAAAAGAGGCAGCATCCAGCAGGACGAACCACCGGCCCTTGCTATCACACGCTGGGTAGAGCTGCCGCGCCTGGATGCCCCTCACGTACCCCAGAGGGTATTTTCTGCCAGAGAAATTGCTCTGTGCTGGGTAACAGAAGAGGTGTGGTGTCTGGCAACTGCTACCTTCACTCTGGTCCACATCTTTGGCTCTGGCCTCTATCTCCTCGGGGGAGACAGGTAGAGAAACTACTCCCAGTGCTGAAATAACTCCTCTGATACCAACCACTGAGGTATGGTTATCGGTCAGATAGCAGAACTGACTGGCTGGCTCCGCAGCAGTGGGAGGCCTCCAGGGAAAGCTCTCAGCGACTAATTTGAGAGCTGCCGTACTGCCAGACGTGAAAATCACTGAGTATTCGTCAGGAGTGGTGTTAAAATGCTGCAATATCCTGGAAGAAAATACATTTCCGTTCAGTACATGTCCTCAATAGAGGAGGGCATAAATTAGTGGTCACAGTGTCACATTCATTAGGATGGTATAATGGTGATGAATTATTTCTGTGAACGGAGAGGCTTACCTGTATCTGACATGCTCCACTGTGTCATGTGTCAGTCTGCTGCTGGGGTTATGGCTGTGAGGGTTGCCTAAAAACAAAAATATTAGAAGAATATATTGAAACTATTTCTCAAGCTAGAATTTTGCTAGAACTGTGGAATGAGTGAGGGGGAAACTTAAAACTAGCTGTTATTGGCAAAGAGGTTTGGAACTCTTTGTTATTGGTCTATTAACCAATTTAAAGCCTGGTGATGTCACCAGGCAAACCAAACACCAGCACATGCACATAGTCTGATTTAAAAGGTCCTGTGTAAAATGCATTTTCAACCAGCAACTATCAGGAGATAACATCGATGAAATGTTTTCACACTTGTACAGTGTTAGTTTCATCAGCTGTTGTACAATATGATACAAAACACAGGAAAACTTAATTTTAACTAAACTGGGCCTTGAAGATAGAGGACCCAGCAGCCTATTTAGTTGGTGTGGAGCAGCAACAGTCTCTGAGTCGGAAGTTCAGGTGCAAATCAATCAGTCAAATGTAATTATAAAGACATCAGCAGATGTCACAAAGTGCTATACAGAAATGCAGCCGAAAACCCCAAACAGCAAGCAATGCAGATGTAGAAGCATGGTGGCTAGGAACCTAGGAAGAAACCTAGAGAGGAACCAGGCTCAAAAATAGGAGGTATTTATTTACAGTGCAGGGCAGGCAGTGATGAAGAAGACTGGATACAAAAGGGTCAGGCAATGATGAAGAAGACTGGATACAAAGTTGAGTATTTACAAAGTAAACAGTCTGTATTAGGAAAGAATTGTTGACAAAAATACTTGTACATTGCAATTGGCTACTTGGCCGATTGCAAAATTAGAGGACTAAGTCAAACAAACACAGGGCAAAACGCCTATAAACAAATCTGAGTTCGGCAGAGCTATAGCCTAGTAACAGGGAACAAAACCAGAAAAGGAAATTATTTGAGGAACAGAACCCAAACCCGGAAACACAAGTGATCTATACTGTTCTGGAACAGAACAGTTATTTTAAAAGAATGGGAACCAGTTAATAACATTATTTTACATTCCAGGCATTTTTTCCCCAGTCTCCTTACTCTGTCACTCACAAACATATTACAGTGCCTGCCTGCCAGCTGGAAATCTTTGCCAGAGGGTTTGCATGTGTGTGTGTTGGGTACCTGCCCCTCCCCTCTGAAGCATAGGTTACTATAGCCTACTGCAAGGTTACACGCATTATTCAGAAATTAGGGAGAGGTGTTTAAAAGAATGGAGTAACTTTTTCAATGGTAGTTAAGGAACCTATAGTTATCACGTTTCACATTGTATTTATTAACTACAAAAAGCTAAGACGTGTTTTTAATTATAGTTCTGCTCTGCACACACAACAAGCTTGTTAGTTAGCTAGTTAATGTTTGCTTTGGTCCAAGTTAAACCAACTCAGAAGTTCAAAAACGTTCAAGGTTCTCCATAGAAGTCGCCCCTCTGTAGGCATAATTCTGTGGGCCTTATTCAGATAATGTATGTCATAACAAGATGCCCAGCACTTCAAGGCAAGCTTCCTCCATCCTCTCTTTATGTTGCATCTCACGCCCTACACTGTGACTGGCATCATAGTGTGTGTGTTTGTATTTCATTATGATTAAACCATGCTGTTAAGACAAAAATAAAATGAGCTGTTAACGACTTCCTGTACAGATTAAATCCCTTACCTGCTCCATGGCAAGCTGCTCTATCAACACTGATAGTTGAAGTAATTTAATGTAGAGCTAAATGTAAAAAAATATTTAGTTTTCAGAGGTTTAAAAAGGAAGGCAGATGACCTAGGTGTGACATTATGGCCCAATCCAGCCTTTTTGCCTAAGGTTTTATCACCCGTTCACATCAATCAAGCCCTCGAGCTGGCGGCCTACTGCCCCCCTCCTTTCCAGAATGCGGAGGAGGAGCGAGCAAATCTCCTGTGTCCAGTCCGTTCCCTCAAATGCAATATGCATGCCATGGCGCACTACAGGAAGTCAGATCAGCTGTTTCTGTGCTTTGGTGGGAAGTAAGTCCGGTGCTGCTGGGTAAATTGTCCAACGGCCGACCCCCGCCATTCAGTTTATCCCCCCAAACCTGTTTGTGGGGTTTGAGGAGGGGCTGACCATGGCCACGGCCTCTTGGGGCTGGGGGGGTTGGCTGCATCGCCGTCTTGGGCTGGCGAGCACCTGTTTTAGGCTAGTGGTAGGGCCAAGGGCATGTGTAGGGCTGGGCTGAGTTAGAGCGGCAAGGTTGACGTGCGTCAAGCCTCCCTCTGCCCCGACTCTGTGATGCCTGGTTTCTGGGCTGTGCGTTCCACAGCGGTGTAGCCTGACTCAGCTGTTTTGTACATTTGATGGCGCACTCAGCCGTGGGGCTGAAGAGCATTATGGGGACCACTGGGAGCTTTCTCAGCATCCTCCTGGAGTCATTGGACATTGGGGCTTGGGCGAACCAGACCTGGCGACGAGTCACAACCACGGTGGACATCAGTCTGCCTAGCTCTCTAGTCATGATTGCAAATGCTTGAAGAGATACATCATTCAGGCTGCAGAGATCCAGGTCTGCTATGAATTCATCCACCTTAGGCATATGGTCCAGCCCATATTGTTTTGTGTCGCCCATGGCAGGTAGCATCCTACGATCCTTGCCGTAGTGGGCAAGAGTTTGATCAGAGCCTTGGAATGACTCCTCTAACCCATCTTTAGCATTGAGACTGAATGTGTCTACAACACTGGTTGGCCCCTTTCCTTCGCAATGTTGGGCATGTCATCATCCTGGTCACTAAAGTGCCGGTTGGATACCTGAGTGGAGAGAAGGTCATCATCACGGCTATCTGAGTCCTCTGTTGCGTCCCCCA
The DNA here is from genome assembly GCF_057628025.1 of Oncorhynchus mykiss. NCBI lineage: Eukaryota > Metazoa > Chordata > Actinopteri > Salmoniformes > Salmonidae > Oncorhynchus > Oncorhynchus mykiss. The sequence continues at coordinate 3,731,132 of NC_143044.1, forward strand.
TTCTGGAGGGTGCTAGAGAGCCCCGACTCAGGGTGCTTGAGGGAATTCAAAATCGTTTTTTTCTGCTCTATCTCAGAGGATAAGGAATCGACCTTCCAAGTGAGGCTCTTATTTTTTAACCTTTTTCACCTATTATATTACTTAAATCATTAAGTAATATAATAGTAACCGGGACTGTATTACAACAGCTAGCACAATATACAGTAAAAGGTAGAGAGCTACAATAAACTGGCGGGAGTTGTACAGCCCCTGCAAAATCATTTTAGGTGAGCCTAGCTATGACCACTGTGCTGGAGCTGGAGAGATATGTTTAAAGGTAAGCTTATTTATGTGAAACACACACGAATGGCCGTCGTTTGGTAAGCCAAGCTGACAACACACAGTGGAGCTGGTAGACTAGCATGTCAGTAATACCTGGGGAGAGGGATGCCTAGGGAAGGCAATGCGAATCTCACGTTTTATAGCTGGCTAGGCTAACGTCCTAGACGCGGTTATCTAGGGAAGTGACCCATTCGAGTTTTAAATAGTCGAAGGACGACTAGTGCCAGGTGGCCTCGATAACGAGCATAGCAATGGAGGATATCTTGACAAGGTTAGCACCGGAGTCCGGTGGACAACACACACATATAAACTAGCTGGTGGGCTAAGTCAGCACAACACAAGAAAGCCCGATATCCTTTGATAAAAGGGATAGGTAGGGGAGAGCTGTCACACAGCATCGGAGGGCAAATTTCGCGCTCTGACACACAGGTCACAGGCTGTTGGTGACAGACTGACAATACACACAACTCACACAGAGTTTACCTACCGTGACCTGGGAAGATGCAATCTGAACAACGGGAGCAGCGGAGCAGTCAACTTGTGCTATACAGCTCCGCTGACTTTGCGAGAATAAATAAGAGACAGTGCATGGTAGAGCATGGTCTGCCGTTTTATATGAACACTGGGGCATGTCCTCCCATGCTGTCAGGTCACTGGTGTGACTGTTGTTATAACTCGACCTGTGTGGAACGTGAGGGATATAACCCATACTATACTGTCAACCATACTGACGGTCTGAAAGGTATGACGTAGAACTGGTCGGAGCAGTGGAATGGAATGAAAAATAATTATGGTTCTGTTCGGGAACTAAACTAGTGGAAAATAATTTGTTACCACAAAAAGTAGCTCTCCATGAATAAAGAGAATGGGGATCCTAAAATGACTTGCCCTGACCTGGCATACACCATCTTTATAAAGGTCAATTCTTAATAAACAGTGAAAATAATACGCTTGAATGGCAATAGTATTGTACAATTGACATGCAATGGCCAATACATTAATTGTTAATAAAAACAAGAGCATAATTTACATAAATAGTCCAAAAATGTATTTAGCAATCTCAGATTTCCCCTTTAATTAAATGACTTTTTACACTTGTAACAATTCAGCACATTATATCAGTTGCAGCTAATTATATTTGGTATGTGAGGAAATACTCACCATATACATTCGTGCAGATATCCTGATAGAATTCTCTCACCAATGACTCAGGATATAGTGTTGTTCCAGCATGATCCAGGTATGTAATGCCTGTCAAAAAGTTGGTTTTGAAATTAGAGAAATCTCGGCAAAGAGTTTTTATCTGGATATACCCTGCTGAAAAAAACTGTTCTAAAAAACAAGCTGGTCAGTGCTGGTATGATGCTAGTCAAGCTGGTCTGACCAGCATGGTCGCTCTGGTTTAGCTGGTGACCAATCTTTGCTGTGTTTTGGACACTGGCGACCAGCCTTCTCTGTGTTTTGGACACATACCAGTTTATGCTGGTGATGCTGGTATACCAGCTGGTCTGTGATGTTCTAGCTGGTCAATCTGGTCTGATCACACCCATCATTATCATATTCCCCAGCATTCTCTACTGCGGTTTCATTTTTATAATTGTTTGTTTCAATATATTTTTTGTTTGTTGTGTTTGTGCATGTACATTGAGTGATTAATTAATATTATATTACACAAATATACATCACAGAACTGTGGGAAAGGAGTGTTTGTCAGGTGAGGGTGAAGGACACTGTCTACAGGTGTCCTAGCTAGCTAATTACCGGTGGGTGTCGACCCGCCTTCCGCCTGTGTACTGGGGTCCTAGCTAGCTAGTACACAGTGTCTTTCGACCCCAGCTTTTCCGAGAACCTGCCCTCGGTATAACGTTAACAGAACTGCGGGAAAGCAGTGCTCGGCGGGTGGGGGCAAAGAACACTTTCTCCCGGTGTCCTGGATAGATAACTACCGGTGTTGCCCCCGCCTCCGGCCTGTGTATCGGAGTCGTAGCTTAAACATTGACCAAAAGAACACCCACATGCAGGAATGCCCTGAATTGCAGGCCCCAAGCACACCCTTCTTGTTTTTTCAGCAGGGTAATCACTTATGTGCATCTAATAACAACATTGTCATAAGAACACAACAACATACTATGGAGGACCAAACCTGCTGAAATTATAATTAAATAAAGTAATAAATACATGCACACATAGATTAATTAATTAATCCACACATAATTTTAAAAATGAGCAAGCAAATACAAAAAACACTGACTAAAATTAATATTCTCTACATATCTGTACGTATTCAATTATTTATCTAATTGTTCAAACTTTTATTAATTTGATTAATTTATATATTTTTTGTATTTCTTCCTCCAATATCATGAGGAGGTTTCAATCAAACTTCGGTGGGTGGTATCTAACACACCATTGCTTGATGAATGTCACAGCACGTGGGTGGGTATAATTTGTGGAACGTTCCAACAGGAATCTGTTCCAAAAACGTTGTAAAGTACAAGGTTGACAACAAACAAGGCATACAAAGTAGCATGACCAATTCACCTAGCTAACTAGTTCACCACATAGCTTATTCTTAATGTTTGTCCATAGGCTACCAGACACATTTTTCGGAATAAACGTGGTGAGTGAAACCTTAATGAAACAGCCCACTCCCTACCCGGTATTTTATTTGGCCGCTATACAACTCCGTATGCGTTGTTTGTTGGCAACCTTGAAGTTTTTGGAATAGATTCCTGTTGGTACGTTCCACATTTTATACCCATCCGCAGCACGTTGCTTGACTGTTTTTGAACCACCTATGTGAAGCTAGCCACAATAACGATTAGCCACAATATTAGAATTTGAGGATTGCCTTCAAAATAAAAGTCCAGAATGGAAACTGACGCAAACAGATACAAATAGGGGAATCATGCCATATTTGAACTGGATAATAATTAAACGTTTCGAATGTTGTTATATAAATTCAACTAAATACAATAATTGGTTAATTTGAAATTGCACTGTGGATGTATTAGACTTCAGAATTGTATTGGGGCATACTGTAAGCTACTGTGTATTGAATGTTCATATTGCAATGTACAGCTTTACCTATCGATCTTGGCTCCATGAAATGAGGTATCAGCCTACTCGGTGACAACCACGGAATACAACTGTTTAGAGTTTATACAGCAGCACATAACAGACTTTATCTCCAATGTCCCTCCAAAAAAGTGACATATCATATTGATACATAGCTATATGCGCTACACATTATTTTTTTGGGGGGTGCTAATGTGGAACAAAACTTAATAAGTGCTGTCATACTTAAACGCAGCCCAGGCAAATGTAATCGCTCAATACGCCGTGGCATTGATCAACCAATGGTGTTATATACCACGCACAAAGGAAGAAATACATAAATAAATGAAGAAATAATATAAATGAATAAAATGAAAGAAAGTGTGGTTAATTATTTAAATCATGAATACATTTTTAAATATGTTTGTGTGCATTTATCTATGGCAGATTGTCCCTGCATAACATATAACATATACTATGTTACAATGTTACATCACCGGTTTGCATTGAACCAGTTTAATTTAACATAAACCCCACGCAAAAAGTAACCCAATGTACCTTTAATCCTTGAGAACTCCCGTTCTATCACGTCTTGGAAGACACTCTTATAACCGTAATGATTCCACACTTCCTCGAAGCTCTCAAACGTACACAGTTGATTAAAATTCAACGATTCCTTCTCCATGCCCTCATGCAGTGGCATTTTCGCGTCTTGCACATGTCGAATGGCAGTATCGAGTTGACAAAGTTCTAAGTTCACACTGCATCGCTGACAGACAGTGACAGTCTGTTTTAGTAGTAGTCATTTGTATCGAAACGATTTACCTCGCATTCCCAAGACAATACGACTGAGATAATTATAGATCTGTTACTGAGAATGCAGGAAATGGAATACAACATCATTTACATTTGAAAATGGACCGAATCTGTCAATCGGGACAATAATTGGGCAAAACATAATACTGGCTAATGAAAATGAAATACTGTTGCTATTACGGATTTATTTAGTGATAACCATAACAATTAAAATTCCTATTCAGTCAATTCAAGGAGTGATTTGAAATGTAATTCAAGAATGTGCATTAACACACACACACATCAATGTAATGTACACACACCTGCAGAAATGCAATAATAATCATTTTTGATATATGGAGGCCAAAGCACGTGGTCTGGAAGCAAGTGACATGAGGAATTCGCAGAGGCCATTATTGTCTCCTTTCCATGCAGTGAGCAGTAATTAAATATGCCACTTATGCTTCGCTGATTCATTTCCCTTCACAATTTGGTGGCTCAGCTGAATGCAGCTCTATGGGCAGAAGGGCTGCATTGTATCCATTATGGCCTCATTATGGATTGTAAAGGCTTGATGTGGGGGAGGGGCAGAGTAAGGGTAAAGCATCCCATGAAGACATTATGGATGTCTCTCTAAACATAACCCATGCAGACACTATAACCATAGCGCTCTCTGGACAGTGTCCTGCAGAGGAGCCAATTTGCCCTGCCCTCAGGCCTCAGCAGCTGGTGGATCTTTCCACAGAGCAACACCTCTCATGTGCCACTGAAATGGAGAGATGCAGGTTATTTTGCCCTCTGTAGGGGATTATCTAGGGCTAAACTAGAGGACGGACAAATAGCAAAGCCAACCTCACTCCAGCCAGTCTAGGGGCACAGATAGCCATCTGTCGATTCTCTGTGCAATAACTGACAACAAAGGGGGTCAAACATTTAACGACGACTGTAAAACTAGAGGACTACTCATTCTGGAGAGACGAGGAAGAGGTCTTAATATTTATACTAAAACAGCAGGTTAGTGTTTAATACTAATAGTTCTTGTCACATTACAGGCCCCTCAACCAATGGGGCTAACAGCGGATTTAGGCTTTCAGATACGTTATGTTTCCCTTGGTAATAATATTGCAAAGAAGAAAACTACAGTAGTCTTACTCAACCGTAGACTTGAATCCCCTGTTCTTTTAACGATTTACAAATAAATTGCCCTCTTATCTTGAGTTCTGTGAAGTAGACTTACAATAGCCGTCTTCCCTGAGTTGACACATACTTAGCTAACCGTGTCATTGAGTTTCTATACCCTTATTGTTAAATTCAAATCAAAATCAAACTTTATTTGCCACATGCGCCGAATACAACAAGTGTAGACTTTACCGCAAAATGCTTACTTACACGCCGTTAAACCAACAGTGCAGTTCAAGAAGAAGAAAATATTTACCAAGTAGGCTACAATAAAAAAGTAATAATACAAAGTAATACAATAAGAATAACAATAACGAGGCTATATACAGGTGGCACCGGTACCGAGTCAGTGTGCAGGGGTTGAGGCTAGTTGAGGTAATCTGTACATGTAGGTGAGGGCGAAGTGACTATGCATAGGTAACAAACAAACTGCCAGTAGCAGCAGTGTACAAGAGGGGGCAATTTTGATGAATTGTTCAGCAGTCTAATTGCTTGGGGGTAGAAGCTGTTGAGGAGCCTTTTGGTCCTAGAAAACAGTCTATAACTTGGGTGACTGGAGTCGCTGCCAATTTTATGGGCTTTCCTCTGACACCGCCTATTATATAGGTCCTGGATGGCAGGAAGCTTGGCCCCAGTGATGTACTGGGCCGTTCGCACTACCCTCTGTAGCGCCTTACGGTCAGATGCCGAGCAGTTCAAATCAAATCAAAGTTTATTTGTCACGTACGCCGAATACAACCTTACAGTGAAATGCTTACTTACAGGCTCTAACCAATAGTGCAAAAAAGGTATTAGGTGAACAGTAGGTAGGTAAAGAAATAAAACAACAGTAAAAAGACAGTATATACAGTAGCAAGGCTTTAAAAGTAGCGAGGCTACATATAGACACCGGTTAATTCAGGCTGTTTGAGGTAGTATGTACATGTAGATCTGGTTAAAGTGACTATGCATATATGATGAACAGAGAGTAGCAGTGGCGTAAAAGAGGGGTTGGTGGGTGGGACACAATGCAGATAGCCTGGTTAGCCAATGTACGGGAGCAGGCAGCTTAGCCCCAGTGATGTACTGGGCCGTACGCACTACCCTCTGTAGTGCCTTGCAGTCAGAGGCCGAGCAATTGCCGTACCAGGCAGTGATGCAACCACTCAGGATGCTCTCGATGTTGCAGCTGTAGAACCTTTTGAGGATCTCAGGACCCATGCCGAATCTTTTTAGTTTCGAGGGGGAATAGGCTTCGTCATGCCCTCTTCACGACTGTCTTGGTGTGTTTGGACCATTCTAGTTTGTTGTTGATGTGGACACCAATGAACTTGAAGCTCTCAACCTGCTCCACTACAGCCCCGTCGATGAGAATTGGGGCGTGCTCGGTTCTCCATTTCCTGTAGTCCACAATCATCTCCTTAGTCTTGGTTACGTTGAGGGATAGGTTGTTATTCTGGCACCACCCGACCAGGTCTCTGACTTCCTCCCTATAGGCTGTCTCGTCGTTGTTGGTGGTCAGGCCTACCACTGTTGTGTCGTCTGCAAACTTAATGATGGTGTTGGAGTTGTGCCTGGCCATACAGCCGTCGGTGAACAGGCAGTACAGGAGGGGACTGAGCACGTACCCCTGGGGAGCTCCAGTGTTGGGGATCAGAGTGGCAGATGTGTTGCTACCTACCCTCACCACCTGGGGGCGGCCCATCAGGAAATCCAGGATCCAGTTACAGAGGGAGGGGTTTAGTCCCAGGATCCTTAGCTTAGTGATGAGCTTTGAGGGTACTATGGTGTTGAACGCTATGAATAGCATTCTTACATAAGTGTTCCTTTTGTCCAGGTGGGAAAGGGCAGTGTGAAGTGCAATAGAGATTGCGTCATCTGTGGATCTGTTTGGGCGATATGCAGATTGGAGTGGGTCTAGGGTTACTGGGATAATGGTGTTGATGTGAACCATCACCAGCCTTTCAAAGCACTTCATGGCTACGGACGTGAGTGCTACGGGTCTGTAGACATTTAGGAAGGTTGCCTTTGTGTTCTTGGGCACAGGGACTATTGGGGGTCTGCTTGGAACATGTTGGTATTACAGACTCGGTCAGGGAGAGGTTGAAAATGTCAGTGAAGCCACTTGACAGTTGGTCCACGCATGCTTTGAGTACACGTCCTGGTAATCCTTCCGGCCCAGCGGCTTTGTGAATGTTGACCTGTTTAAAGGTTTTGTTCAGGGGGCCTCCCGAGTGGCACAGTGGTCTAAGGCACTGCATCACAGTGCTCGCTGTTCTGCTAGAGATTATGGGTTCGAGTCCTGTCTCTGTCGCAGCCGGCCGCGACCGGGACACCCATGGGGTGGCGCACACTTGGCCCAACATCGTCCGGGTTAGGGGAGGGTTTGGCCCGGATATCCTTGTCCTATTGCTCACTAGCGACTCCTGTGGTGGGCCGGGCGCAGTGCACGCTGACATGGTCGTCAGGTGTATGGTGTTTCCTCCGATACATTGGTGCGGCTGGCTTCCAGGTTAAGCATTGTGTCAAGAAGCAGTGCGGTTTGGTTGGGGTATGTTTCGGAGGACGCACGTCTCTCGACCTTCGCCTCTCCCAAATCCGTACGGGAGTTGCAGCGATGAGACAAGACTGTAACTACTAATTGGATACCACGAAATTGGGGTGAAAATACACACACAAAAAAATAATGTTTTGTTCACATCGACTACTAAGAGCATTATCACACAGTCATCCAGAACGCCTGTGCTCTCATGCGTGCTTCAGTGTTGCTTGCCTCGAAGTGAATATAAAAGGCATTTAGCTCATCTGCTAGGCTCGCGTTACTGGGCAGCTTGTGTCTGGGTTTCCCTTTGTGGTCCGTAATGGTTTTCAAGCCCTGCCATGTCCGACAAGCGTCAGAGACGGTTTTGTTCCATTGTATTCCATGCAGTATTCCATTTTATGTACAGAACTGCATTTTATTGACGAAACTGATGTAAAGGTGAGGCTTTAGGTAATGTTCAATGTTCTATACCCTTGTATACCAGGAAAACATTTATTTTATCCCCAAGCTTAGATTGGCCTAATCTCGTTGCATGATGTGAGAGGAAGGTTTTAATATACTCCGATGTTACAGAACAGTATTTAGGCCCTATAACACACAATTAGGGCGCGGGCCACAACACAGTCTCTGAACAAAGTCATTTTTCTTATGATAAATATCTTCCAGAAATGACTATTTCATGAGTATCAAAGATCAAATTCAATATCGATTTTGTTCTCAAGATAAGAGTTAGTCAAGAGTACATGTGAACACTGACGCGTAATTGAATTTTGCTCACAAAAATGAAATTGTTATTAAAACCCGTTGTCACTGCACATGTTTGTTTGTTGTTGTTTGGGAAAAGCATGAATGATTGAAATATGAGATAATCTGTAAATCATGTTTATGGCTGCTGTTTTGTATCAGTGTTTTGTTCTAAAGTAGTGAGTGGGTGCTGACATGCTAGAGGTGAAAGAAATGGGTCAGAAGGGTCTTAAGCATTAACCAAACAAATCCTGGCCTATAGGATTAGGCTGGGATGTTGCTGTTTGTTGGATGCATTTACAGTACTTTAAAATGACACAGAGAAGGGAATCACTCTTGTTAGGCCATATATACAGTGCATTCGGAAGGTATTCAGACCCCTTGACTTTTTCCACATTTGACACGTTACAGCCTTATTCTAAAGGGATTAAATAAAAAAAATTCCTCAGCAATCTACACACAATACCGCATAATGACAAAGCGAAAACAGTTTAGACATTTTTGCAAATGTATAAAAAATAAAAAACAGAAATACCTTATTTACATAAGTATTCAGACCCTTTGCTAAGAGACTCGAAATTGAACTCAGGTCCATCCTGTTTCCATTGATCATACTTGAGATGCTTCTACAACTTGATCGGAGTCCACCTGTGGTAAATTGATTGGACATGATTTGGAGGCACACACCTGTCTATATAAGGTCCCACAGTGGACAGCACATGTCAGAGCAAGTCATGAGGTCGAAGGAATTGTCTGTAGAGCTCCGAGACAGGATTGTGTCGAGGCACAGATCTCGGGAAGGGTACCAAAATATTTCTGCAGCATTGAAGGTCCCCAAGAACACAGTGGCCTCCATCATTCTTAAATGGAAGAAGTTTGGAACCACCAAGACTCTTCCTGGAGCTGGCTGCCCGGCCAAACTAAGCAATCGGGGGAGAAGGGCCTTGGTCAGGGAGGTGATCAAGAACCCGATGGTCACTCTGACAGAGCTCTAGAGTTCCTCTATGGAGATGGGAGAACCTTCCAGAAGGACAGCGATCTCTGCAGCACTCCACCAATTAGGCCTTTATGGTAGAGTGGCCAGACGAAAGCCACTCTTCAGTAAAAGGCACATGACAGCCCGCTTGGAGTTTGCCAAAAGTCACCTAAAGACTCTCAGACCATGAGAAGCAAGATTCTCTGGTCTGATGAAACCAAGATTGAACTATTTGGCGGAAACCTGGCACCTTCCCTACGGTGAAGGATGATGGTGGCAGCATCCTGCTGTGGGGATGTTTTTTTTCTTTCAGCGGCAGGGACTGGGAGACTAGTCAGGATCGAGGCAAAGATGAACGGAGCAAAGTACAGGAAGATCCTTGATGAAAACCTGCTCCAGAGTGCTCAGGACCTCAGACTGTGGTGAAGGTTCACCTTCCAATAGGACAACGACCCTAAGCACACAGTCAAGACAACGCAGGAGTGGCTTCGGGACAAGTCTCTGAATGTCCTTGAGTGGCCCAGCCAGAGCCCGGACTTGAACCCGATCAAACATCTCTGGAGAGACCCAAAAATAGCTGTGCAGCAACATTCCCCATCCAATCTGACAGAGCTTGAGAGGATCATAAGAGAAGAATGGGAGAAACACCCAAATACAGGTGTGCCAAGCTTGTAGCGTCATACCCAAGAAGACTCAAGGCTTTAACTGCTGCCATAGTTGCTTCAACAAAGTACTGAGTAAAGGGTCTGAATACATACGTAAATGTGATATTTCAGTTTTTTATTTTTAATAAATTAGCAAACATTTCTATAAACCAGTTTTTGCTTTGCTATTATTGGGTATTGTGTGCAGATTGATGAGGGAAAAGTACAAGTGAATACATTTTAGAATAAGGCTGTAACCTAACAAAATGTGGAACAAGTCAAAGGGTCTGAATACTTTCCGAAGGCACCGTACCCTGCTGGCTGCTCAACAACTTTTTGGATTCCTAATATTGTTATTTGCAACGATAGTATATTATTTTTGAAATGGCCCTTGTCTGGTATTTGCAACAATGGAATGTGTGTAGATTTTTGCATTGCTTGCTGGGAAATGACCCAGGCTTGACCTCGCTCTCCAATTGTCCTTGTTCACAAGCAGGAAGTTGAGGACCCTTAAGAAAACCCAAATTTTATTGGAGAATTATTATGAATATTGAAGCAATTGTAATGAAACAAATATATGCTGTGTGAATGTGATGATATCCCACTGGGCAAAATTGGTTGAATCAACGTGGTTTCCACGTCATTTCAACTCCAAAAATGTATGTGATGTCGTTGAATCAATGTGGAAACTGATTGATTTGCAAAAAGTCATCAACGTCAGGGAATTTCATATTTTGTTCACCCAACCTTTAACCTAATTCCAATGACAATAAAAAAATGTTGTTGATTCCACGTTGAATTCACATTAGTTGACAACTCAACCAAATGTAAATCCAAACTAGATGTTAAACTGACCTCTGTGCCCAGTGGGATGTTATTGTCAAACTCAAACATTATTTTACTCATGATCATCCTTGTGTGTAATCCTTGTTGCTTCCATGCCTTTTTTTAGGTGTGGCATGGCGGCAAAGCTGTGTCTTCATCAATTGGTGTGTGCGTAGAGATCCTATTAAACTATGTAAGTATCTGAGTGGGGTCAAACATCATGCAGGAGTCATGCCACACTTTGTAAGATACATAAGTGACAAATACAGTTATATTTAGAGCATTGTTGTAGCCTTGGGAAATAATTGAAATAATTTTGGTTGGTTGAAAAAATGATTCTGTTCAGTTAAGAACAAATTCTTATTTACATTGACTGCCTACACCGGCTAAACCGGGACGATGCTGGGCCAATTGTGCGCCGCCCTATGGGAATCCCAATCACAGCCTGGATTCGAACCAGGGTGTCTGTCGTGACGCCTCTAGTACTGAGATGCAGTGCCTTAGACCGTTGCATTCACCCTCACCAAGTAGCATGTATGTCCATGTTGAGTGTCCTACTTCCGTCTGTGTTATATTCAGAGACATTCCTCTGTGGTTTTGGGTATAGGATGAATGTTACATGCGAACAGTGGGACATTGTTCTCCCACAGTGTGATATTGGCAGGGTCATGTTAGAGACAGTCACACAGACATCAGTTGATCTTCTTCTCTGTAGGACTCAAGCAGTTCCTTTTTGTATAATCAAAGAAGAATCACACATGTTCTGTTTAGATGGAACTAATGAGGGAGTCCCATGTGAGCATCACACCAGGGGCAAAGCTAATTTTACCCAGTAGCAACTATCAACCGCTAAAACAGGATAATGATCAGCCTTGCATCATCGGGCTAATGATAAAGAAATATGTTACCATGCATGCTTACCGGTATGTGGGCACATTTCACTCTGGAGGCTTGGATTTAACTTTTGAGTTCATATGTGGTGAAAAACTTGACGTCAAAATCAAAGACAACGGCATTATAGGGAAAACTCTTTAATTGTAAAATGACAAATGAATTGTCTGATTAATTCTGGGAAAGCCTTTCCATTAGAGTTTTATTGACTGCCTGTTATATTGGATACATTTCAAGGGTCGTGCAGGGCTTTTGAATTTTTATGTTATGTTATGACCGACTGAACAAAATCTATTGACTATGCCAGTTTCATGTGAATTGGGTCCCCGTTTTTGTCTACAGAGTGTTGTATGAGTGTCTAGTCCGTTGATAAGTGTGAATATGTCTGACAAGGAAGATGGGGCCTCAGGGGGGGGGCTGAATGTTACCCTCACGTTTCGGCTTCTCATGCATGGGAAGGTAAACGCACGTCTCATCATTACAACATATCCCTCTTCTTTTACATTATTCTGATTGTCAGATCACATATTTTTTTTTTCATATCATATTTTTTATGATTGTTATTGATTTAAGGCTTAGAAATGTTGATGCTACATTTTTGGGTGTCTCATTAACAGGAAGTGGGCAGCATAATTGGAAAGAAAGGGGAAACCGTCAAAAAGATGAGAGAGGAGGTAAGTCTTATCCCTACAACTGTTATTAAAAAAAACATGTTTTTTTTCTCTCAATATAACGGAAATAAAATGTCAATAGAATTGGAATACAGTGTATGCCTTGCTTTCTGGAATAAAGTGTATGTTTTACACGACTCACCTAAAACTCTGTGAGTGTTTCCAGAGTGGCGCTCGCATCAACATTTCAGAGGGATCTTCTCCAGAAAGGATTGTTACCATCACAGGACCAACAGAGGGCATCTTCAGAGCTTTCTCTATGATCGCTGAGAAGTTTGAGGAGGTAACAAAATACTCTGGTACCATGTTAACATCCTGTAAGTACTAAAGTAACTCATTTCCTCACCTTGCGGCAACATTTGACTCAAATCTTCCATTGACTTCAATGAATGATACAGTACAAAAGCTCATGATATCATTTCTGAGATCAGACCCCTATTTTTTGATAACCTTAAAAACTGTTGTCTAAACCTCTATTTCAGGACATTACAGCTGCAATGACAAACAGCACTGTAACAAGCCATCCTCCAGTGACACTCCGCCTTGTGTTCCCAGGCAGTCAATGTGGCTCCTTGATAGGCAAAGGAGGCTCCAAGATCAAGGAGATCCGAGAGGTAAAAGAAGCTAGGCCTCAAGCATCTCTCATTTACATTTGTCCAGCGGAGGGCTCATTTGATTTAGACTGCTCCCAGATCTGTTTGAGCTGTATAGCCAACTCATGACTTTAGGAGTTGTTTATACAGCACATATCTGGTGATCCCATCCTAACCTTTACATCACCCAATGAAACAGCCTCAGGTGTATTAATTACAATGACGCAACAGCACCACACAACACTATTCAGGGAGACTGATAAGTGTGGAGTACCAAACAATGTGCTCACTCAAAATAATGTATTGATCGACGGAATGGGTGCTGAATCTTCATTGTAAACACAGTAAATTAACAATGAGCAGGATTGCACTCTCCGAATAATTAGATGTCAAATATTTATGTTGACATAATCTTGGAACACAGAACCAAATCTTGTGTGCGCTGTCCAGCAGTCTGTCACAAGAGACAAATTTGTACAACATGAACGTTGTGAGTGTCAAATATCAATATCAGACATTGTACAATTATACAATATATTTGTAATATGTTAATTATATATGATCTAATGACCTATGTAATCTTTTGACAAGTAATTCCCTATCTCTGTAATTGACTCCTATTGTATGATATGTCCAGACCACAGGTGCTCAGGTGCAGGTGGCAGGGGACATGCTGCCGGAATCCACTGAGAGAGCTGTCACTATCTCAGGCACTCCTCAGGCCATCACGCAGTGTGTCAGACACATCTGCTCTGTCATGCTGGAGGTAATCATGCCAATACAATTAACATACAGTATTATTATAGCATCCAATTAGCTGTTTGGTCAGACCTGAAATGGCTATAGGCTCCATAATTATGGTATTTAACTCAGGTTCACACCATAATAATGGAGGCTACAGACATATCAGACCAATTGATATCAAAGTAATCTAAGAAACAATGCAATCTCACTACCTGCCCCATAGGGTGGTGCACAGTTGGCTCAGCGTCGTCCGGGTTAGGGGAGGGTTTGGCCCGGGTAGGCCGTCATTGTAAATAAGAATTTGTTCTTAACTGACTTGCCTAATTAAATAAAGGTTAAATAAAAAAATGAAACCTGTTGTTGATAGTGATGTGTTTGTCCAATCAGCCATTGCTGTTTGTTGTTTGTTCGTGTCTTCAGTCACCGCCCAAAGGAGCAACAATCCCATATCGCCCCAAGACCATACCTGGAGCTGTCCATCCAGTATTTCAACAACAACAACAACATGCCTCACAAGTGAGTACCATTTTTGCATGTACAAAAGTGACACTTTAATACAAAACAGTAAGGTAAAAAAAAAAAACACACACACACATCAGCCCTTTGGCACTAATGATTGGCAAGTGATGGCAAGTGTCCTTCTCTGTCCTTGCACCCCAATGGTGGAACCAGCTTCCCCCTAAAGCTAGGACCTGCCCATCTTCCAAAAACATCTGAAACCCTACCTCTTCAAAGAGTATCTTAAATAATACCACAGTACCCCCCACCCTCCTATTTTTTTGCCTTTTGAGAACTAACACTCGCACTTGACTTTGCTGATAGCTACTTTGTTGAGGAAAAATGTACTTACTATGAGTGATATATGTGGTTGTCTCACCTAGCTATCGTAAGATGATTGCACTAACTTGTAAGTCGCTCTGACTAAGAGTGTCTGCTAAATGACGAAAATGTAAAATGTAAATGTATATGATCAAATATCTTTCTAAGGGTGATGACGTTATGTTCAGGACATTGTCGATCACCTTGCTAAAAAAGCCACCATGTTCAAGGCATTCTGCATAGTTATGAGGATAGGTCACTTCCATTAGAAATGTTAATGTATGTGTCCATGCTAATGAATTCCTTGAAAATTAACCTGTTATATGACGATAAATGAATTCACATTTGGTCATCTAACTCTGTGGAAGGCTGGAAGGAGAGCTACTAGCCACATAATGTTGTTTTGTACATTAATTAACATACCTGCTTGTAATTAAATATGTGTATAAAAATGAGCTCTGGTAAAAATGCAAACTTGGCAACAATCATTCCACGAATTACAACATTTTTTTGCATTTTTTTTTTACCCCCTTTTTCATGGTATCCAATTGGTAGTTACATTCTTGTCTCATCGCTGCAACTCCCGTACAGACTCGGGAGAGGCGAAGGTTGAGAGCCAATGCATCTTCCGAAACACAACCCAACCACTGCTTCTTGGCACAATGCCCACTTAACCCAGAAGCACCAATGTGTCAGAGGAAACACCGTACACCTGGCGATCATGTCAGCGTGCACTGTGCCAGGCCCACCACAGGAGTCGCTAGTGCGCGATGGGACAAGGCCCTAACGACGCTGGGCCAATTGTGTGCCGCCCCCTGGGTCTCAAGGTCGCCTGGACTCAAACCCAGAACCTCTAGAGGAACAGCTAGCACTGCAACTCAGTGCCTTAGACCACTGCGCCACTTGGGAGGCCCTCATTCTTGGAATTTCATGGAAATTCATTGCATTTCCTGTTTTTCCAATTAAAATGCAGATTCTGCATTTTCCTGACCTTTTTCAATTCAGAGTAATCAAGTTATGAAATGTAATTCTGAAGTGAAACACAATGCACAAGCCAAACATCAACCAGGGTATCTTTCACCACTAGAGGGAAGAATCTGCATATAAAGACATCTCACCACTATTTGTAGATTGTGAGTGGCCAGATGAGGAGAAATTGCTGCTACAGCCAGTTGACTGAAACATCTATTGCCCCTGGTCAGATCTGTCATGGAAGTACACAGCTGTTAGTAAGCCCATCTTCCCTTTACAAATAACGGCAATGTACTGATGCGCTCTCGTCTTACATGTAGCAAAATCCATTGTGACCTTTCACATTAAAAAAAAACAAAAAACGAATGGATTATCTTTTAGATTAAATTAGGTGGATCGAACCATGGAGGTAGTAGATAAAAACATGGGACATTTTTTAAAGGTCTTACAGATTTCAGGGATGTGAATAAAGCAGCATAGAAGCTACATTCAATTCTCACGTGTTGCAACTCTTTTGAAAAGAATCAAAAAGGGACAAGAGTAAAAATGTTCAAACAGTTATAGTAACCCAATCAATATTGTATCCCATTTTTTTCAGGCCTTCACAATTCAAGGACAGTATGCTTTTCCACATCAAGATGTAAGTGTATTTGTCCGATCCAGTAACACCCACCCCAATGACCCACTCCTGCCCACCACCACCACCACTGCCTTCCAAGCCAACACTATGCCCTCAGTGCACCCACTAGCAAGGATGAAACACTAGCACTTTCCTGTACTGTAGTCTTTACTAACACTAACATAGCAGCGTGCTTTCTTTCAAAAGAGTGTCAGCAAAGACAGGGACCATAAAGTAAAACTAATGATGGCTTGGCCCTTCTTGCTCATAGAAATACCACATGTAATAATGACAAATCAAATCACTTCCATGACAAGCCAGCAGGATTCTGAAGACCCTCATCAAATTCTTCACCAAATTAACACACACTTTGAACTCTGTGTTTGAACTTCAGATTGGTTCTGTATGGTAGCTATAGCTGTCATCTCCTCTGAAATAATCCAGTTTGATTGGTTAGTTCTAACTTCCTTCCTACCCTGCAGTTGACCAAGCTTCACCAGTTGGCTATGCAGCATATCCCCCTCCCTTCCCTTGGGCAGAGCAACCCTACCTTCCCTGGTACGTACCCAAGGCTCCCTGGGGAAGTCCATCTATCCCTCTCTCTTTGTCCTCTTTCTTCCACTCTCTGTCCTGCTGTGCTCATCACACCAATCAAAAACCCTCTTCTGCTTCTGGAAGGAGCACATCTTCTTTCCATTATTTGACATGGTTATGTTCTACTGTATGTCTGAAAAGATGGAGCCCTTTCTATATGAAGTGGTAGCCTACAACTTACAGACCCCTCTCCTTGACCTTGGCAATGATTCTCCTCTGTTTCTAACACCCTCCATACCAATCCTGACCTATACCACCCCCACGTATTCTACCCCACAACAAACAAGCAAGCAAATTGAAATAACACAACATTCAAACAGGGAGAATTATTGCCTGACAGGGTATTGCAACAACAAAAAAATGGTGCACTTCAAAATGAGAAAATTCCCCGATTGTAATGCTAAGGTCTATTAATAATGTGTTAAGGAACTTTGCTCTTTTTTTGTGGTATCATGTTATAGTTTCATGTTAGATGTGTATGCAATATGACCTGAATTGTTGACAGTTGCCAAATAGTTCATGAATGTGATGCCTCCGGCATCAGACATAGCATACAATGCCATTATATTCAGTGCATATGGAAACGATGTAGCACTGTCGTTACCATGCTATGTCCTACTCTGCAGGAATGGGTGCCTCTGTCCCCACCAGTTCTCAGGAGCTGGCAATACCCAATGAAGTAAGTTTTGCTCAGTCTCATCAGCATCATACAATGTACGTCATATAGATCACATTCTTTTAGGCACCCTAAAATGAGAATGACAGCTGAAATGGTTGTTTTCCCGAAATGTAAGCCAACTGAATGCTATCTCTCTACATGATGTTCTATTCTTATCTTTTAGGTAGACATGTTTCCAAACTGAGAGAAATAAAATAGTCAGATGTCCAAATTGGCAAGGAAAATGTCAGATATTCCAATTGGGGAGATAACATTATGGAGGATGCAGATATTTTAATTGGACTGATAATGCACGAGCAACATGCATGACACATCTTTTCATTTTCATTTTCACTTTCCAATCTTTCCCTCAGCTTATTGGCTCCATAATTGGCAGACACGGAAGCAAGGTCAATGAGATTCGCCAGGTGTCAGGAGCTCACATTAAGATAGCCAGTGCCACGGACGGATCGCCCATGCGCCAAGTCACGATCATAGGCTCTCCGACCAGCATCAATGTGGCACACTACCTCATCAATGCCAGGTAAGACTGCTTCACTACCTCTAACCGGTCAGTTGGGAGTGTGCACTACATGACAGACAACTGACAAGATACAGCTGACAATGGAGGAGAAAAACAGACAAGATAGTCAAACGACAGACAAGATAGTCAAACAACAGACAAGATAGTCAAACAACAGAAGATATAATCAAACAACAGACAAGATATAATCAAACAACAGACAATATAGTCTAACAGACAAGATAATCAAACAACAGACAAGATAGTCTAACAGACAAGATAATCAAATAACAGACAAGATAGTCTAACAACAGACAAGATAGTCAAACAAACAATGTTGACATGATGAAAGGATGACATTGTTTTGTTTTTTGGAAAAGCATTACATCTAATCTTAGTGCCTTGGGGTCTACTTACAATCAACTGATCCATACTCACAAAAGCATGAAAACCCTTTTGTCTTATTAATTCTGCTTTTAACACATAACATTCTTCATGTAATTATTTTTTCTCTATTTTTCAACTCTCCTCCAATGCTTTGCCCATTCTCTTTCCTACTTTCTTTGGATATGCCTCTCTTCAACACCTTTGCTGAATCCTACCCATTTTCTCCCCACCCGATCCTCTCCAAAAAATGACTACCTTCCCTGTATCTGTTTACAGCTTAGAGATGGCTAAATACACCATGCATGCTGCTTCCTCTGCATCACCTGTTGACCTCAACAACATGAGCTTCTCTCAGTCTGTTCCCACTGTCTCCACACCAACCTCTATGGCTGTCATGGCTGCCACTACCCAAGTCCCTGACACCATGAACATGCACTCCCCCTCCACCTTACAGTCTATCCCCACCCAGCACTATGCTGTCCCCGTTTCCAGTCTACTTGGCATGAAAACGCTCCCTATGCTGGCTATGCACCCAGCAGCTGCCTCAGGCCTTCCACAAGGTCTCTCCCCTTACAGCACTAAAGTACCTACTGCTGGCATGAAAAAATCTGACCGCCAGAAATTTGCCCCATATTGACTTAATAGGATAAGAATTGAATCCCCCATCCAAAAATGTGTTTGGGGTCAGTACTGCATTACACTTGTTCCCTGTTGCAAAGCTTGATTAAGTTATATTGACTGTATGATTAAGGATATCTCTACTGATAATGAAACCTGACATTCAGCTACTTTAGTGTATCAGTATAATTGTTTGCAACTGTAAGTGAAGCTAAATACCCCCTAGTGTATCTGAACATACATAAGAATACACAGCCATTTATCAGGCTTACAGTATGTGATGCACAGAAACAGCTGATACTTCCAATATAACAATTTCCTCAGATAGAATGTACTGTACTTTGTTTGGTATCAATGTAAGTAGTTGACCAATGATATTCTTAGGAAAAGTCCAGTTTCAAACAGGAATTGACGCTGTAGCAGCTGCATACCATTGGTAGGTTTACTTGTTTTATAAAGTAGTTATTACTGTGATGTTTACTGTAACAAGGGTTTTTCCACTCTATTCCGCTGTCATATTTCCTCATCTCCTCCAATAGGCTCTCGTCAGTGGTAACAGGCTTGGGTGTTCTGTAGTGTTGTTGTTGCATATGCAGTGCTGAAAGGATTACCAGGAAGCCATATTGGATTCTTGTGGCTTTGACAATACACAAGAATCCTGTAGAGTGGGACTGTCCTAACTAACTCCTATAGTGCTGTTTTTGTGACTTGGTTTTCTCAGAACTGAAGTCCAAGAGAACAGAACTCTACAGTCCAATTCATATTCTACTCTGCTCTCAGTGTATGTGATTGATGCAGCACAATATTGTAACAACGTTATGTTTATGCTTGTGTTTTTAATTAGGGTCTACCCTTAGTTTTGTTGATGAGCTATTCCAATTTATTATATTTATGACAACGTACATAATGTATTTTAAATAAATTGAGCCTTTTGTGAATACAAATGGGTATTTTCTATTTTTTTATTGTGCAGCAAAATTAAACAATTCACACACTTTAGGTTAGGTTACCCTGAATTTGAATAATTCTTGTTTTGATACAGTGGGTATCATAAGTATTCACCCCCCTTGGATTTTTTTCACATTTTGTTGTGTTACAAAGTGGGATTGAAATGGATTTTACTGTGACTTTTTTGTAATTGATCTAAACAACAAAATACTCCATAAAGGTGAAAAGACAATTATACAAACATTTACAAGTTAATAAAAATGTAATAACTAAAATATTTTAGTTGCATAAGTATTCACCCTTTTGTTTAGGCAAGCCTAAATTAGTTTAGGAGTAAACATGTGACTTAACAAATTACATAGTAAGTTACACATGGACTCTGTGTGAAATAATAGCTGTTGACTTGAATGACTAACCCTTCCTCTGTCCCCAATACATACAACATCTGTAAGATCCCTCAGTCAAGTTTTGAATTTCAAGCACAGATTCAACTACAAAGACCAGGGAGCTTTTTGAAAGCCTCTTAAAGGGGTAAAAGTCAACAACAACAAAAAAAAGAAGGGAAGTGATTGGTAGATGGGTAACAATAACAAATCAGACATTGAATATCTCTTTAAGAAAGGTCCTATTAATAATTATGCTGTGGATGATGTATTAAACCATCCAGACACAGCACAGATACAGTTCTGAACTGAGATGCAGGACAGGGAGGAAACTGCTGAGGGATGACACAATGAGGCCAATGGTGATTTTATAACAGCTACAGAGTTCAATGGCTGTGATGGGAGAAAATTGAGGATGGATCAACAACATTGTAGTTATGATACAATAATGACCTGAATGAGTGAAAAGAAGAATAGAAATATACAGAATAAAATATATTCCAAAACATGCATCCTGTATGCAACAAGGCACTAAAGTTATACTGCAAGGAAACACACACTTTTTGGCCTAAATGCAAAGCCTTATGTTTGGGGCAAATCCAACACAACACATCACTGAGTAACTGCCTCCTTATTTTCAAGCATGGTGGTGGCTGCATCATGTTATGGGCCTTAATGGCCATGTACTCTTACAATCTCCACCCGGCACATCCAAAAAAGGACTGGCAACCCCTCATAGCCTGGTTCCTCTTTTCTTTCTGGGTTCCTGCCTTTCTAGGGAGTTTTTCCTAGCCCCCGTGCCTCTACATCTGCATTGCTTGCTGTTTTTAGGCTGGGTTTCTGGTTTTAGGCTGGGTTTCTGTTTTTAGGCTGAGTTTCTGGTTTTAGGCTGTGTTTCTTAATAAGAACTCTGTGACATCTGCTGATGTAAAACAGGCTTTATAAATACATTTGATTGAAAATGGATTGATATGGGTGTGCTTGACATTGGCAAAGATTAACCCAAGAAGACTCACAGCTGAAATCACAGGGTGGGTTTTTTTTGTAAAAATTGTAGATTTTTTTCCCACTTTGACATTTACTGAGATCATTGACAAAAAAAGTATAATTAAATCTATTTTAGTCCCACTTTGTAACACAATAAAATGTGAAGAAATCCAAGGGAGGGGAATATCTATGATACCCTCTGTACAGTATATCTTTCTCATTCACATGAAGAGTGAGACAGAATTCAGATATGGTATGGTAATTGAGTCCACAAATACCTTTCCACTTTGCTAGATTCTTTTTCAATAATTTATTGTACACGAAAGTCTATGTTATTTTTGTCAAAATAACCTTTTTCTAGGAACTAACACTATTTATATCTAGTATTCCTATGGGGGAAATTGTACAGAATTGCATGACAGCATTCAGGATATGGAGTTTACAAGACTGTTATACCCCGGCTAGAGTTTGTCATAATAGTTATCCTGATCATACCATACAAAGTCTAATGCAGTTATAGTTAAGTTTGGAGCATGTTTAGCTATGCAAACCTTGATAGAGTACTCTGTAGTCTCGCTGGTGAAATCTCTGTTGATCGATATGTTTGTATGACTGTTGTGTGCTATTTATTGCATCAGTTGTTCAATCTTGTTTTTGTGGTTGGTCACAAATCACATCACAAATCTTCTGTCTGTCAATACCCTAGTCTAAAACCCTAGTTTCCTATGAAATAATATTGCTTTCTGTCAAATGATACACTGTACCTTTAAGCTACAAAAAGTGGGCAAACTGTTTTAAATAATAAAACATTTAGATGAACTTGGCTTAACCCAAAACATCAACTCAATATTCAACAATGTTTCTCATGTCCAAATCGTGTATTATTTCCATTCAGGTCTAAAATGCTGTTGGTGATAATCAATAGTTAATAGGGGATGGAAATGTAATGACAGCGAGTGAAGCCATTTCAACCTTTGGGTGAAGTGTAAATGCAGCAGCCAACTGCCAACAGTGTGCTGTGCTGTGTCCCTGGGCAGTTAGGAGTTCACAGATTCTTGCTTAATGCTATATTAATGATTTCCCCTATCACCCTGTCACAGGGAAAAGGGAAGAGACACTGAATTACTCTAAATAATCAATTATATTAATGCAGTACACACAGTATCGAGAATGAAAAGCATTTTAAGGGCAAAATCACTCTGCAGTGCTGCATATCGCCATACTCACTCAGTTAGTTGCCTAGATTTTCAGACAATGACCATGGAGTAAGACATAGACCAAAGGGCTTAATTATGGTACTGGAAAGCTTTATAAATTATATTATTTTCTAATGGAAAAGGGTAAGGAGTCCTGAAGTTTATGAGGGATGTTTGTGTGTGTGTATATGTATGTAAACATAACAAAAATAAACATCCTCTCACTGTCAACTGCGTTTATTTTCAGCAAACTCAACATGTGTAAATATTTGTATGAACATAACAAGATTCAACAACTGAGACATAAACTGAACAAGTTCCACAGAAATGTGACTAACAGAAATGGAATAACGTGTCCCTGAACAAAGGGGGGGTCAAAATCAAAAGTAACAGTCAGTATCTGGTGTGGCCACCAGCTGCATTAGGTACTGCAGTGCATCTCCTCATGGACTTCACCAGATTTGCTTGCTGTGAGATATTACCACACTCTTCCACCAAGGCACCTGCAAGTTCCCGGACACTTCTGGGGGGAATTGCCCTAGCCCTGACCCTCCGATCCAACAGGTCCCAGACGTGCTCAATGGGATTGAGATCCAGGCTCTTCGCTGGCCATGGCAGACTACTGACATTTCTGTCTTGCAGGAAATCACGCACAGAAGGAGCAGTATGACTGGTGGCATTGTCATGCTGGAGGGTCATTTCAGGATGAGCCTGCAGGAAGGGTACTACATGAGGGAGGAGGATGTCTTCCCTGTAATGCACAGCATTGAGATTGCCTGCAGTCTCAGTCCGATGATGCTGTGACACACCGCAGCAAGACCATGACAGACCCTCCACCTCCAAATCGATCCCGCTCCAGAGTACAGACCTAGGTGTAACGCTCATTCCTTTGGCAATATACGCAAATCCGACCATCACCCCTGGTGAGACAAAACCGCGATTCGTCAGTGAAGAACACTTTTTGCCAGCCCTGTCTGGTCAGCGACAGTGGGTTTGTGCCCATAGGCAACGTTGTTGCGGGTGATGTCTGGTGAGGACCTGCCTTAGAACAGGCCTACAATCCCTCAGTCCAGCCTCTCTCACCCTATTGCGGACAGTCTGAGCACTGATGGAGGGATTGTGCGTTCCTGGTGTAACTCAGGCAGTTATTGTTGCCATCCTGTACCTGTCCCGCAGGTGTGATGTTCAGATGTACCGATCCTGTGCAGGTGTTGTTACACGTGGTCTGTCACTGCGAGGACAATCAGCTGTCCATCCTGTCTCCCTGTAGCGCTGTCTTAGGCGTCTTACAGTACAGACATTACAATTTATTGCCCTGGCCGCATCTGCAGTCCTCATGCCTCCTTGCAGCATGCCTAAGGCACATTCACACAGATGAGCAGGGACCCTGGGCATCTTTCTTTTGGTGTTTTTTAGAGTCAGTAGAAAGGCCTCTTTAGTGTCCTAAGGTTTCATAACTGTGACCTTAATTGACTACTGTCTGTAAACTGTTAGTGTCTTAACGACCATTCCACAGGTGCATGATCATTAATTGTTTATGGTTCATTGAACAAGCATGGGAAACAGTGTTTAAACACTTCACAATGAAGATCTGTGAAGTTATTTGAATTTTTACGAATTATCTTTGAAAGTCAGGGTCCTGAAAAAGGGACGTTTCTTTTTTGCTGAGTTTACGTGCGTGTGTGTATGTGTGTGTGTGTGGGGGGGGGGGGGGGGGGGGGACTTTGCCTGCTATTAGACTATAGGATTGATCCATCTGGGCACACTCAGTTCACCATGTATTTCTCATATCAGCTCAATTAAATTACAGTCGTAAAACATTACACAGAGACCATTAAAGATTAAACAGGATACTAAAATCAATCTTAATTGGTTAATCTGAGCGTCTTCTCAGAGTTCACTCATTAATTCTCTACAGAGAAGCTATACCCCTCCTAGTGGTCAAGTCGGCGCTCCCATTTCACTGAAAAAAATAATATGTGACGTAAGGACCCTAATATTTTTTTTGTCACTCATACCCAAAAAAGTGCCAACGTAGACGAGGAAGAAAGCTTTGGCGCCACTCGCCTTGCAGTATTTCGAACGAGCGACTGGAAGGGAAGGAGGACCTCTTTATATCAAGGAGGACCTCCCTATATGAAAGAGGACCGCAAGTTGCTCAAGACGCATCTACGGACAATCAAGCATCCTTATTGGAAACTACTAGACCCGTGTTTGCAATAGTGTTTGTAGTTTTGTTTTGTTGTAGGCTATATGCGACAGTTGTTATGTCTCTATAGTGATATGTTGTTACCGTGAGCAGCTTATAGCCTGCACTAAAAAAAGCTTCGACTTCTACCTCAACCCAACGGTCACCCAACGGATAAGGACACATGCAGAAGCTTACAGGTATGCATTTATATTATCTGCCACTCTTTCAATTGTTTCGCAACTTAACAGGTGAATACTCAACCAATTAATCCAATATGAAGTAATGTACATTCATACCAACTTACTTTGTTGCAATAGGAGATAGTATCTATACATATTGATGCATAACGTTACGCCCCTGACGTCCATAGTAGCCAATCTGCAAAGGATTTAAAGGTAGTAAATGCAAATGCACAAGCAATTTTTTATGCATCTGAAAAGCATGGAATCCAGTGAGGTAGTAATAAGAGCACCATTCGAAGACAGTCCACCTGCTAAGACTGTGGTGCTCTATTGTGCCAACCAATTGAATGAACTCAAATTGTGTATGCCGCTATATTCAGAATAATTAACGGTTTTATTGTCATTTTGAAGTGGACTACAGTACGATGTGGATTGGCTGCCCCCCCTCCAAAAAAAAATGATTTATTGTTTGATCGTGCCTCCTGTTTTGCGACGTTTTGCAATGTCTGAAGTGCATGCAGTAGACTAGGCTAGGGCTGTAACAGGTGGGGATGTCAAGACTAAGCATCATCTATTTGATCATACAATGCATTATACAGCAAATGCACGCCTTGGAATGAGCAATTGCAATATGGAACATTGCATTCTCCTATCACATGAATCATTTGTCATCAAGTTAAATCATATTGAAAGGTATGTATGCATACATTGTGTTGAATGACCAGCAAACCCCATTTTTCATGGGGACCCATACATTATCCACCTGCACGATTCCAGACATGCATGGACTTCAGGGGCCAATTTTTTATAATATTAATCAATATCAAAATGATCATGCTTTAAGATTCTGTTCACCCATAGGAGTGGCAATTTTTCAGCCAAAGGCAATATTTGGTTGAAATGCAATATTTCAATTACATAGCATGGGATCATTAATAAAACAGGTTCTTTGCTGTTGCACAATATGCAGTATCATCAGATATCATCAGATACATTCAAATTTGATTTCAAGTTCCACCCAAAAGCAAAGAGATACCAGGGTGGTGGTGGTGAGGGGATACATTTGATCTGGATTACTGGATCAAAGATTTTGCAACCTCACACAATTTCTGAATAATCCCACACATCTCAGATAGCCCACATGGTTAACACATTAACCCCAGCAGACATGAACCTGGGACATTTTGCATATCAGCCTTATTAACTGGCCATTAAGCTTGAGGATCAATATTGAGGATCCAATGTTGTTATTTACAGTTACAACCTTCAACAGGCTTAAAGTATTTGGGCATACACAATTACATTGATAAATTACATTTTGGGATCATTTAATTATTTTTGATTAAGGATTGTTATTGCATGTTTAGGCTTCTTTTTTTGGGGAGTTGGGATTTGGGTCAGTAATAAATATAACAGTCAATGCATGCAATTCAATGAAACACTGGCAGGCAGCATTAGAAACGTATTGGATTCTGTCTCAGCCACTCTCATTGCTTTAATTCAATTTTTCTAATTTCACACCATTTATTCACATAAACATATGGAAGCTTTTCAAGTGAAGGAAAATGTATTCAATGCCGTCCCAACACTGTCAACTCTCAGCCCACTTGCTGTTGGAACACTTTCCATTTCATCTCACTTGATCTACATTGTCACAAAATTAAACCGATCTCAAAGGAAATGCTTGAGTTGCATATGCCTTCTTTGCAGAACATGCAATTTCATCTATGCATACAGTGCCTTCAGGAAATATTCACACCTCACATTTTGTTGTGTTACAGTCTGAATTTACAATGGATTAAATCGAGATTTTATTCAGCTGGCCTACACACAATAACCATTGGCCAGATCAATTTGAATTATGTTTTTAGAAATTGTACAAATTCATTGAAAATTAAAAGCTGAAGCGTCTTGTTATGGCAAGCATAAAATTCAGGAGTAAAAATGTGCTTAACAAGTCACATAATACGTTTCATGGACTCACTCTGTGTGCAATAATAGTGTTTAACATTTCTTTTGAATGACTGCTTAATCTCTGTACCCTACACATACAATTATCTATAAATTCCCTATATTCGAGCAGTTAATTTCAAACACAGATTCACCCACAAAGACAAATGCCTCGCTTAGAAGGGCACCTATTTTTAGATGGGTAAAAATAAAAAAGCAGGCATTGGGATTTCACCATCAGGCCAATGGTGACTTAAAAACAGTTACAGAGTTTAATGGCTGTGATAGGGGAAAACTGAGAATGGATCAACAACATTGTAGTTACTCCACAATACTAAACTAAATGACGGAGTGGAAAGAAGGAAGCCTGTACAGACTAAAACTATTCCAAAACATGCATCCTGTTTGCAATAAGGCACTAAATTAAAACTGAACTTTGAACTTTACTGTGCATTCGGAAAGTATCCAGACCCCTTGATTTATTTCACATTTTGTTACGTTTACAGTCATATTTTAAAATGGCTGTAAAAAAAATTGATGAGAACTCTATTGGTAGATAGTGTGGTCTACAGCTTATCATAAGGTACTCTACCTTAGGCAAGCAATACCTCAAGACTTCTTTAATATTAGACATTGCACACCAGCTGTTATTGACAAAAAGACACACACCCCCACCCCTCGTCTTTGTTCTGCCGGTGCATTGAAAATCTCTCCAGCTCTATATTATCCGTGTTGTCGTTCAGCCACTACTCGGTGAAACATAAGATATTTCAGTTCTTAATGTCCCGTTGGTAGGATAATCATAATCGTAGGTCATCAATTTAATTTTCCAATGATTGTATGTTAGCAAGTAGGATTGATGGCAAGGGAAGTTTACTCACTCGCCTACGAATTATCAAAAGGCAGCCCGATCTGCGTCCTCTTTTCCTCCGTCTTTTCTTCACGCAAATGACGGGGATTTGGGCCTGTTCCTGGGAGAGCAGTATATCTTTCTCATCGGACTCGTTAAAGGAAAAAGCTTCTTCCAGTTCGTGGTGAGTAATCCCCATTCTGATGTCCAGAAGTTATTTTCGGTCATAAGAGACGGTAGCAGCAACATTATGTACAAAATAAGTACACAAATAAGTGACAAACAATGCAAAAAAATGACCAAAAAAGCACAATTGGTTACGGGCATGTAAAATGTCAGCCATCCTCGCTGATGCCATCTTAACATGATTGGAGTTCCTCTGTGGAGATGGGAGAACCTTCCAGAAGGACAACCATCTCTGTAGCACTCCACTAATTAGGCCTTTATGGTAGAGTGGCCAGAATGAAGCCACTCCTCAGTAAAAGGCAGTGGTGGGAAAAGTACTACATTTTCAAACTTAAAGTAAAGATACCTTAATAGAAAATGACTCATGTCAAAGTGAAAGTCACCCAGTAAAATACTACTTGAGTAAAAGTCTAAAAGTATTTGGTTTTAAATATACTTAAGTATCAAAAGTACATGTAGTTGCTAAAATGTATCAAAAGTAAAAGTATGAATAATTTACAATTCCTTAAATTACCCAATCCAGAAGGCACAATTGTTTTTTATTTTTTATTTATGGATCGCCAGGGTCACAATCCAACACTCAGACATAATTTACAAACAAAGCATTTGCATTTAGTGAGTCTGCCAGATAAGAGGATTGGACCATTTTCTGACCTGCTAAGCATTCAAAATGTACTTTTGGGTGTCAGAGAAATTGTATGTAGTAAAAAGTGCATAATATTCTTTAGGAATGTAGTGAAGGAAAAATAAAAGTTGTCAAAAATGTTAATAGTAAAGTAAAGGACAGATACCAAAAAAAAAAAACTTAAGTAAAAAATACTTTGAAGTACTACTTAAGTACTTTACACCAATGATAAAAGGCACATGACAGCCCGCTTGGGGTTTGACAAAAGGCACCTAAAGGACTCTCAGACCATGAGAAACAAGATTCTCTGGTCTGATGAAACCAATATTGAATTCTTTGGCCTGAATGCCTGCATCATGTCTGGAGGAAACATGGCACCATCCCTACAGGGAAGTAGGGTGGTGGTAGCATAATGCAGTGGGGATATTTTTCAGCGGCATGGACTGGGAGACTAGCCCGGATCGAGGGAATGATGAACGGAGCAATATACAGAGAGATCCTTGATGAAAATCTGCTCCAGAGCGCTCAGGACCTCAGACTGGGGTGGTTCACCTAAGGTTCACCTTCCAACAGGAAAATTAGCACACAGCCAAGACAATACAGGAGTGGCTTAGGGACAAGTCTGAATGTCCTTGAGTGGCTCAGCCAGAGCCTGGACTTGAACCCGATCGAACATCTCTGGAGAGACCTGAAAATAGCTGTGCAGCGACGCTCCCCTTCCAACCTGACAGATTTTCAGTGGCTCTGCAAAGAAGAATGGGAGAAACTCCCCAAATACAGGTGTGCCAAGCTTGTAGTGTCATACCCAAGAAGATTTGAGGCTATAATTGCTGCCAAAGGTGCTTCAACAAAGTACTGAGTAAAGGGTCAATACTTACAGTACCAGTCAAACGTTTGGACACACCTACTCATTCAAGGGGTTTTCTTTATTTGTACTATTTTCAACATTGTAAAATAATAGTGAAGACATAAAAAAATATGAGTTAACACATTTGGAATCATGTTGTAACCAAAAAAGTGTTCAACAAATCAAAATATATTTTATATTTGACATTCTTCAAAGTAGCATTTGCACACTGTTGGAATTATCTCAACCAGCTTCATGAGGTAGTCACCTGGAATGCATTTAAATTAACAGGTGTGCCTTGTTAAAAGTTAATTTGTGGAATTTCTTTCCTTCTTAATGCATTTGAGCCAATCAGTTGTGTTGTGACAAGGTAGGGGTGGTATACAGAAGATTGCCCTATTTGGTAAAATACCAAATCCATACTATGGGAAGAACAGCTCAAATAAGCAAAGAGATACGACAGTCCATCATTACTTTAAGACATGATGGTCAATCAATCTGGAAGAGTGCAGTCGCAAAAACCATTAAGTGCTATGATGAAACTGGCTCTCATGAGGACCGCCACAGGAAAGGAAGACCCAGAGTTACCTCTGCTGCAGAGGATAAGTCCATTAAAGTTACCAGCCTCAGAAATTGCAGCCCAAATAAATGCTTCACGGAGTTCAGGAAACACACACATCTGAACATCAACAGTTCAGAGGAGACTGCGTGAATCACACCAAATTTCAAATCAAATGTTATTTGTCACATGTGCCGAATACAACAGGTGTAGTAGACCTTACAGTGAAATGCTTACTTACAAGCCCTTAAACAACAATTCAGTTTTAAGAAAAATGCCAAGAAAACTAAGAAGTAAAATGAACAAATAATTAAAGAGCAGCAGTAAAATAACAATAGCGACGCTATATACAGGAGGTACCGGTACAGAGTCAATGTGCGGGTGTACCGGTTAGTCGAGGTAATTGATGTAATATGTGGGTAGAGTTATTCACCTCTCTGGGATAGGTGGGATGTTAGCGTCCCACCTGGCCAACATCCGGTGTAATGGCAAAGCACCAAATTCAAATTACTATAAATATTCAACTTTCATGAAATCACAAGTGCAATACATCAAAATAAAGCTAAACTTGTTGTTAATCCAGCCAAGGTGTCAGATTTCAAAAAGGCTTTACGGCGAAAGCATACCATGCGATTATGTTAGGACAGCGCTTAGCCACAAAAAGCCATACAGACATTTTCCAGCTAAGGAGAGAAGTCACAAATCGGAAATAACACATATGGAATCATGTAGTAACCAAAAAATTGTTAAACAGCTCAAGAAATATTTTATATTTCAGATGTTTCAAAGTAGCCACCATTTGCCTTGATGACAGCTTTGCACACTCTTGGCATTCTCTCAACCAGCTTCACCTAGAATTATTTATTTTCCAACAGTCTAAAAGGTGTTCCCACGTGTCAGAGGAAAGCCCTAAAAATGGATTTGACTTATCACTTGGGGATAGAAGCTGTTTAGAAGCCTCTTGGACCTAGACTTGGTGCTCCGGTACCGCTTGCCGTGCGTTAGCAGAGAGAACAGTCAATGACTAGGTTGGCTGGAGTTTTTAACCATTTTTAGGGCCTTCCTCTGACACCGGCTTTCATGGTCGAATTGCTGCAAAGAAACCACTACTAAAGGACACCAATAATAATAAGAAACTTGCTTGGGCCAAGAAACACGAGCAATGGACATTAGACTGGTGGAAATCTGTCCTTTGGTCTGATGAGTCCAAATTTGAGATTTTTGGTTCTAGCCGTTGTGTCTTTGTGAGACGTAGAGTAGGTGAACGGATGTTCTCTGCATGTGTGGTTCCCACCGTGAAGCATGGAGGAGGAAGTGTGATGGTGTGGAGGTGCTTTGCTTGTGACACTGTTGGTGATTCATTTAGAATTCAGGGCACACTTAACAGCATTCTGCAGCAATACGGCATCCCATCTGCTTTGCACTTAATGGGATTATCACTTGTTTTTCAACAGGACAATGACCTAACACACATCCAGGCTGTGTAAGTGCTATTTGACCAAGATAGAAAGTGATTGAGTGCTGCATCAGATGACCTGGAATCTACAATCACCTGACCTCAACCCAATTGAGATGGTTTGGGATGAGTTGGACCGCAGAGTGAAGGAAAAGCAGCCAACAAGTGCTCAGCATATGTGGGAACGCCTTTTAGACTGTTGGAAAATAATTCTAGGTGAAGCTGGTTGAGAGAATGCCAAGAGTGTGCAAAGCTGTCATCAAGGCAAATGGTGGCTACTTTGAAACATCTGAAATATAAAATATTTCTTGAGCTGTTTAACAATTTTTTGGTTACTACATGATTCCCGTATGTGTTATTTCATAATGTTGATGTCTTCACTATTATTCTAAAAAGTAGAAAGTAGTCCAAATAAAAAGAAAACCTTGAATGGGTAGGTGTGTCCAAACTTTTGACTGGTACTGTATGGAAATGTGATAAATTCAAAACCTTTTCTAAAAAACATTATTTTTCTTTGTCATTATGGAGTATTGTGTGTATATTGATGAGAGCAAAAAACGATATCATCCATATTAAATAAGGCTGTAATGTGACAAAATGTGGAAAAAGTCAAGCCGTCTGAATACTTTCCAAATGCACTGTATGTCCTGAATACAAAGCCTTATGTTTGGAGCAAATCCACAACACATTACTGAGTACCACTCATCATATTTTCAATCATGGTGGTGGCTGTATCATGTCATGAATATGCTTGTCATTGGCAAGGAACTAGGGAGTTTTTTGGGGGGGTAAAAAAACAGAATAGGGCTAATCACAGGCAAAATCCTAAATAAAAGACTGTTTCAGTCTGCTTTCCAACAGACACTGGGAGTTTAAATTCACCTTTCAGCAGGACAATAGCCTAAAGCACAAGGCCAAATATACACTGGAGTTGCTTACCAAGATGACATTGAATGTTCCTGAGTGGCCGAGTTACAGTTTTGTCTTAATCTGTTTGAAAATCTATGGGAAGACTTGAAAACGGTTGTTTAGCAATGATCAACAACCAACTTTACAGAGCTTGACATTTTTTTAAAGTATGATGTGCAAATATTGTACAATCCAGGTGTGCAAAGCTCTTACCGAGACTTACCCAGAATTCACCCACAGCTGTAATCGCTGCCAAAGGTGATTCGATTATGTATTGACTCAGTATTTCATTTTCAATACATTTGCTAAAAGGTCTAAAAACATGTTTTCATTTTGTCATTGTGCGGTATTGTGTGTAGATGGGTGAGAAAAAATATCTATCTAATCCACTTTGAATTCAGGCAGTAACACAACAAAATGTGGAATAAGTCAAGGGGAATACTTTCTGAAGGCAGAACAGAAATATGAGCCCTCAGTGTGCTTAGTAAACATCTCTCACACAATCCGTTTAGAAAATTGTGTGTCTATGTTATAGTTGTAATAGTGCTTACTATAAGCCTAAGGAGAACACTGCCTTTCCCTTTAATTGCAGCTTAGCTTTAATTGGGGAATTTTGGTTGTAGACTCCATTTATTGATGTATCTTTTTAAATATTTGATTTGACTAGACAAGTCAGTTAAGAACACGTTTTTATTTACAATGACGGCCTACCCCGGCCAAACCCTAACCCGGCCAATTGTGCTCCGCCCTATGGGACCTCAACATGATGGAGTTGAACTACTCTGGAGATTTGTGGGGCTTCATTGCTGATGTGATAGGTGACCTCCAACACACAGATGCTACCTGATTCAGGAGGCAATGCCTCTGTACACACTCACGTTGTACAACTGATACAAATGGTAGTGATACAACAGAAAGTTTTTCTGCACAAAAGAAATACACAAGCATTTTGGAGTCACCCCACAGTCATTGTGTAAACATTATTCGTGCAGTCAAGCTCTCTGTTTGACTCACAAAAAAATATCAGCTGTATCACAACCATTGTGAAAAATTCTTTGTACACCAGTTGTACAACATGAGTGTTGTACACGGCCACAAAAGAGGAAATGCTGTCGCCAGTTATCCTCTTTCCAGCCGTAGTCTGTTATAATACACTGCTGATAATATCCTACCTCGGAGGTAAGAGCACACTCCACACTCATTCCTATTTGCATAAGAGTACATTTTTGGGTAGACACTCCCTGACACAGGAGGCTGAACAACATAGTGTAGAGATGATAATCATTAATAAACAATTATGGTAATTATTTGCTCATTGCCCCCAGAAGATTTTGGCATGAAGTGAGAACTCCACTCAAGAATAAGAGATTGCCCCTTCATAGATGTGTGTTGGACCAACAAGAGCATTAGAACAATCAGCCATGGAACAACCCTAGGCTCACAACGAACCCACTGGGCACAGACGTCATTTCAACGTCTAGCTTTGATTTACATTTGTTTGAGATGTCAACTAACATGAATTCTACGTGAAATTAACACAAAAAAGGTCACCATGTCATTGGATTTAGGTTAAAAGTTTGGTGGAGAAAAAAAAGACGAAATTCCATTACCTTGATGAGTTTTTGCAAATCCCAATCCGTTGATTCAACGTCATCAGATTGCGTTTTTTTGTTGTTGAAATGACGTGGAAACAACATTGATGCAACCAGTTTTTGACCGGTGGGAAGGAAGGAAGGAGGAGGAGGATCAAGTCCCCTATAGTGCTACTTTGCTATGTGTGCCTCCAGTTGACGAACTACACTGCCTCCCCAGTTACGCTTACACACAGGTGTTCCTAGCACGCTAGATAGCTAACTAGTACAGGTGGCCGCCTATGTCTTCCGTCTGTCTTCTGTAAACAAGCAATATAACATGGCGATATGGCCGTGTGGGAACACTCACCCTATAAAGGTGTGTAGTATTTTAGCCTTGTGTTTTTGGAAAATTATTTCTCGCTGATATGAAAGACAAGTTCCATATGTTTCCAAAACCGTACTGCAAACGATACGTTTTAACGATCAGAACGAGTTTCGGGGATTTTAACAAAACTCCTGACCAGATGATAATATCGTCCATAGGCGCGAAAGCAGTTTGCGTCTACGAATGGGTTAATATAGGACAGAGAAAATTACCCAATGAAATGACTGTAAGCAGCCAGTTACATTATATCAAAGTACTGATGTACAAAAAAATAAACAGACAAGCCCTTGTAGAATGGATCATTGTGTAATATGATGAGAAGTAGGGAGAGAGATCAATCTTCAGTCAGTCTTCAATCAGGTTAGATCTTGACCACTTAGCCGGCCACACGGGGACTGACTCTTCCCATCTATCGATGTGGAGCTCCTCTTGATGAGCAG
The DNA here is from genome assembly GCF_057628025.1 of Oncorhynchus mykiss. Lineage (NCBI taxonomy): Eukaryota > Metazoa > Chordata > Actinopteri > Salmoniformes > Salmonidae > Oncorhynchus > Oncorhynchus mykiss. The sequence goes on from NC_143044.1 coordinate 3,765,951, forward strand.
CTTGCCATAAGTCCCTCCCACCTGGCCCATGGTCCAGGATTGACACACACACACAGCCAATCACATCCTTGATGAAGTAGCGCACATCAGGACTGAGGGGTATCTGGCCCTAGCTCTGGAATTTCTAATTTCATCAGCAGGTATAGGGGGTAGTAGCTTCTCTGGGTCAGCATGTGTTTCAAGATGCGTGAGAATCTTTCCGAACCGGCAGCACATCTGATCTCCTCTGCTCCCATGTTGAACACGATGTTCGTAGTGGTCAAGCCAAAGGTCACGTCCTCAATGACAGCGTAGCCTAATGGTTAGAGCGTTGGACTAGTAACCGGAAGGTTGCAAGTTCAAACCCCAGAGCTGACAAGGTACAAATCTGTCGTTCTGCCCCTGAACAGGCAGTTAACCCACTGTTCCTAGGCTGTCATTGAAAATAAAAATGTGTTCTTAACTGACTTGCCTAGTAAAATAAAGGTAAAATAAAAAAATAAAAATGAGCATGGTGCAGGGGTCAGGCACCAGTGTCACGCGCTCAGCATCATGCTTGCTGAGGTTCGGCAGGGTGAAAGGGGGTTGTGGGTAAATTAAGCGATGGAGGACATATCTCTGGGAGGGAACAAATGCCAACCGCCATCCAACTCCTTGTGTGTCCTCTACAATGCTTCCCATACATCTGGAGAAGATGGCGTCAAACGTCTCAGTCACCTGAGATTTCTTTATCTGCTCATGCAAAGTCGCCAAGCAGTATGCAGACGTCGGGGCGGTCCCTGACGATGACGTTAATGAAGTCCACCAGGAGGTGAAAGGTTAGGCTGTTAGACGGGTTTAGGGACCACAGGCCATTAGCTGCTCTGGTACATCAGGAATGTCCATTTCCTGTTTGATGGGATTTGAGTAGAACAGAAGAGGGACTCCTTCATAGAGTTTAGATGCCACCAACTCCCTAATACAGTCTTACAGAATAAGACTATAATATAACATATGTCACAATTTCAATGTCTCAATGAGTGCTATTGAACCTGGCAGTCTCACACTCTTCAATACCTCAGCTCAATTAAATGCGGCTGAAATATTGCTCTGTTCAGTCAGATACGCACTGTATCATTTTTAGAATCCTTTGCACTCCAGTATCTCTACTTGCACCTTCATCTTTTGCACATCTATCACTCCAGTGTTTAATTGTTAAACTGTAATTATTTCGCCACTATGGCTTATTTATTGCCTTACCTCCCTTACCTTACCTCATTTGCACACACTGTATATATACTTTTTTTCCTATTGTGTTATTGACTGCATGTCTGTTTATTCCATGTGTAACTCTGTGTTGTTGCTTGTGTCGCTTTGCTTCATCTTGGCCAGGTCGCAGTTGTAAATGAGAACTTGTTCTCAACTAGCCTACCTGGTTAAATAAAGGTGAAATAAAAAAATAAAAAATCAATAAAATAATTTGAGATGTCAAGACAGCCTTGACCTTAAACAGAATGAATTAAAACTATGTCAACAGGTATGACTTAACCTTCTCTCTTTAACAATGAAGACAAAACACGTTTATTCATTCTGACCGCAGTAGAGCAATAACGCCATACACCTTTAGAAGTCACCGGAAACATTGATAGTCTTCTGTCCGCCAGAGAGGAACCATTCATTCGGTGCTGATAAAAACCACCACGCTTGTTCTGTGCTATACAGAAATAGCTAATAACCACTGTTTGATAACCATTGGGATTTTTTTCTCCACACACACAATTTCCTTTCACATGCACTAACAGATGAAAGGCAATAAGAAAAAAAGAATATGAGCAAAACAAAGATGAACATGCAACTGACTAGGGCCACTAGAACCAAGGAGATGATGGTTAGCCTGAGGGCCATCCAGAGGCAAGTAGGAGGAGAAGAGGACAGCTAGCAGCAGTAGCAGTGTGGGACTGTGACAGCCAGGCACTAGCAGCTGTTAAAGGTAGTGAGGTTATGGAGAACGGAGCCAAATTAAGTACTTTTACTAATGAACTATTGGCTCCGTCTGCTGCGGCACTATCTGTATGGCACTATCACTACCTCGTTCTGCTACCTCGTTCGGCCCAGTCTTAGCCTTGCTCCTTGGATTTTGCCTCTTGGCTCATACACAACAATATAACAGAACAGAATCACCTCACAACTACCAAACACCAGTGGTGTAACAGCTGGGTAGAGTCCATTCATTTTCAAGTCGGGCCTTTTCTGTTCTGTGAATAGATTGGACTGATTTTCGGGCATTGCAAAATTGTCATTATTTTGAAATGCATACAGTGCATTCAGAAAGTATTCAGACACCTTGACTTTTTCTTCATAATGACAAAGCAAAAACAGGTTTTTAGACAATTTTGCACATTTATTACAAATAAAAACAGAAATACATTATTTATATAAATTTTCAGCCCCTTTGCTATGAGACTCGAAATTGTTTCCATTGATCATCCTTGAGATGTTTCTACAACTTGATTGGAGTCCACCTGTGGTAAATTCAATTGATTGGACTTGATTTGGAAAGGCACACACCTGTCTATATTTGAGGTCGACCGATTATGATTTTTCAACGCCGATACCGATTGTTGGAGGACCAACAAAGCCGATACCGATTAATCGGACAATTTTTTATTTATTTATTTATTTTGTAATAATGACAATTACAACAATACTGAATTAATTAACACTTATTTTAACTTAATATAAAACATCAATAAAATCCATTTAGCCTCAAATAAATAATGAAACATGTTCAATTTGGTTTAAATAATGCAAAAACAAAGTGTTGGAGAAGAAAGTAATATGTGCCATGTAAAATATGTACCATGTAAAAAAGCTAACGTTTAAGTTCCTTGCTCAAAACATGAGAACATATGAAAGTTGGTGGTTCCTTTTAACCTGAGACTTCAATATTCCAAGGTAAGAGGTTTTAGGTTGTAGTTAATATAGTATTTATAGGACTATTTCTCTCTATACCATTTGTATTTTATATACCTTTGAATATTGGATGTTCTTATAGAAACTATAGTATTGCCAGTGTAACAGTATAGCTTCCGTCCCTCTCCTCGCCCCTACCTGAGCTCGAACCAGGAACACATCGACAACAGCCACACTCGAAGCATCATTACCCGCTGCAAGGGGAATAACTACTCCAAATCTAAAAGCGAGTGACGTTTGAAACAGTATTAGCGCACACCCAGCTAACTAGCTAGCCATTTCACATTTATTACACCAGCCATTGTTATAAACAGCGCTGTGCTTGCGAAGAGCTGCTGGCAAAATGCACGAAAGTGCTGTTTGAATGAATGATTACGGGCCTGCTGCTGCTCTATCAAATCAGACTTAATTATAACATAATAACACACAGAAATACGAGCCTTTGGTCTTTAATATGATCGAATCCGGAAACTATAATTTTGAAAACAAAATGTTTATTATTTCAGTGAAATACGGAACCGTTCGGTATTTTATCTAACGGATGGCATCCCTAAGTCTAAATATTCTTGTTACATTCTTGTTACATTGCACAACCTTCAATCTGTTCTACTCAAATCCCATCAAACAGGAAATGGACATTCCTGATGTACCAGAGCAGCTGATGGCCTGTGGTCCCTAAACCCCTCTGACTGCCTAACCTTTCACCTCCTGGTGGACTTCATTAACGTCATCGTCAGGGACCGCCCCGATGTCTGCATACTGCTTGGCGACTTTGCATGAGCAGATAAAGAAATCTCAGGTGACTGAGACGAGACGTTTGATGCCATCTTCTCCAGATGTGTGGGAAGCATTGTATGTCATAATTACGTAAAATTCTGGCAAATTAGTTCGCAATGAGCCAGGCAGCCCAAACTGTTGCATATACTCTGACTCTGCGTGCAATGAACGCAAGAGAAATTACAATTTCACCTGGTTAATATTGCCTGCTAAACTGGATTAGTAGTTATAACTAGTGATTATGATTGATTGATTGTTTTTTATAAGATAAGTTTAATGCTATCTAGCAATTTACCTTGGCTTCTACTGCATTCACGTAACAGGCAGGCTACTCGTGGAGTGCAATGTTTAGAGCGTTGGACTAGTTAACTGTGCGGTTGCAAGATTGGAACCCCTGAGCTGACAAGGTGAAAATCTGTCGTTCTGCCCCTGAACAAGGCAGTTAACCCACAGTTCCTAGGCCGTCATTGTAGATAGGAATGTGTTCTTAACTGACTTGCCTAGTTAAATAAAAGTATAAAACAACAAAAAATAATATATATATATATATATATTTTATAATCGGAAATCGGCGCCCAAAAATACCGATTTCCGATTGTTATGAAAACTTGAAATCGGCCCTAATTAATCGGCCATTCCGGTTAATCGGTCGACCTCTAGTCTATATAAGGTCCCACAGTTGACAGCGCATGTCAGAGCAAAAACCAGGCAATGAGGATGAAGGAATTGTCTGTATATCTCAGAGACAGGATTGTGTCACGGCACAGATCTGGGGAGGGGTACCAAAACATTTCTGCAAACCTGGCACCATCCCTACGGTGAAGCATGGTATCATTTTTCAGGGACAGGGACTGGGAGACTAGTGAGGATCGAGGAAAAGATAAATGGAGCAAAGTACAGAGATCCTTGATGAAAACCTCAGGCTGGGGCGAAGCTTCACATTCCAACAGGACGACGACCCTAAGCACACAGCAAAGACGATTCAGGAGTGGCTTCGGGACAAGTCTCTGAATGTCCTTGAGTGCCCAGCCAGAGTCCGGACTTGAACAAGATCTAACATCTCTGGAGAGACCTGAAAATAGCTAGGCAGCGACACTCCCCATCTAACCTGACAGAGCTTGAGAGGATCTGCAGAAAATAATGGGAGAAACTCCGCAATTACAGGTGTGCAAAGCTTGTAGCGTCATACCAATGAAGAATAGATGCTGTAATCGCTGCCAAAGGTGTTTCAACAAAGTACAGGGTAAAGGGTCTGAATAGTTACGTAAATGTGATACTTCAGTTTTTTTTATATGGGTTATTGGTATAGATTGAGGGGGGGAAAACAATTTGATCAATTTTAGAATAAGGCACTAACGTAACAAAATGTGGAAAAAGTCAAGGGGTCTGAATACTTGCTGAAGGCACTGCATTGTCACGTAACTGCATCCCCAGGCTGGAAGTCTGAGGCTGTGGTGTTCGAGACTACACATGAAGTGACTTTCAATCTATGTTTAGAGTTGTCTAGAATTGAGCTTGACCACAGCCCTTATCTCTATCTCTTATCTCCTGCTGTTTTCAACTCTCTAGAGACAGCAGGTAGAGATACTCTGAATTATCAGCTATGAAAAGCCAACTGACATTTACTCCTGCGGTGCTGACCTGTTACACCCTCTACAACCACTGTGAATATTATTATTTGACCCTGCTGGTCATCTATGACCATTTGAATATCTTGGCCATGTTCTGCTATAATCTCCACCCGGCACAGCCAGAAGAGGACTGGTTCCTCTCTAGGTTTCTTCCTAGGTTCTGGCAGTCCTAGGGAGTTTTTCTTATCCACTGTGCTTCTACACCTGCATTGCTTGCTGTTTGGGTTTTTAGGCTGGGTTTCTGTACAGCACTTTGTGACATCAGCTGATGTAAGAAGGGCTTTATAAATACATTTGATTGATTGATCTCAATATACACTTCCCTGAGGTGCCAGGACATGATTTTACTTGTCAGGCACATCCATTTATTAAAATGTAGTATTCCCTAAGAAATACTATGTTTTTATTCTTACTGATAACATACGTTTTTCATTCCCTTTATATTAACCTACTGCATTTTTTAACAAGGCTGACTTGCTCAGGGAAAGCTTAAAGTATTTATATACCTTCTGTTCTTTCTTGAGAATCCTAATTCGGAAACAGCAGTTGTACTCTACTCTATTGAAAACGAATTCATTGCCAGCGGAGTTGACATATTAATAAATACTGAAGGGTTTATTCTTAAATGAGTCCAGACACTCATCTACAGCTAATTGTCAGGTCAGTCAATACAGCTAAAATCTCACCTTTTTACACAAAGATACAAATATTGATTCCACTGCAAGTGTTTTAGTAGAGAGAAGAAAAAAAAATGTACTCAACATACTACTCTTAAGAACATGATTGAAAGTCGAAACAAAACACAGCAAGGCATTCAAACTCAAATCATTAAGATGTCAAGTTAGTTGGGTAATCAAGTCATGTGATTAGTAATGAAACCAAAAAAGAAACTCATCAACTCAATGCATTCATTGTCGTATGTCCTGCTTACCTAAGACCAACTTAGTGGCATTGCGGTTAGTGTCCACCCTGAGATTGGAAGGTTGGGAGTTCGATCCCCGGCCGAGTCATACTATCAGAGAGCGACTCTCTGCTTTTGCTGGTCTGTGACTCTGCCCCCGGTCAGAGGGGAATAAGGCCTCACAAAAGGTACACACAGGGAAACTTTATTCACACACACACACACACACACACACACACACACACACACAGTGAGATTAATTATCTATACATACCAAAGACTGTAAAAATGGGACCAGATGTGGACCCATAGGGTAAACCCTGTCTCACGCTACAGAAACTGCAGAAACCCTGTTCCTACAGCATGAGTCATTCTGGCTCGCAGAAGCCAAGCCTTGTTGCAAGGCTACGACTTAACCAGGATGTTGGTGCCATGATAATATCATAGCCAATGTCATATATAGTCATGACAGTTTGTCTGTTTATGACAGCATGTTTGTCATAAAACAACCATTGTTTGATTACTGAATTCAATAGATTTCATTGTAACAAAAAAACGGGGGGGGGGGGGGGGGGGCATTATTTGACCAATGAAAATAGTGAAATAAATATTGATTCCCTTAACATTAGTGGTCTTAAACTCCTGGCCTGCATGCCACATCAGATCCGTAAGCTGCAGTTTGCTGGCCCCAGGCCTGGTGTGTGAGACCATTGCACATGTACAAAACCAGAGCCATAGATTTAGAACATATAATGGAACACTTCATTTTATTGTTATTTTTGTTCAAATCTATTTTTTGGGGTTGCATACACATATTTAGCAGATGTTATCGCAGGTGCAGCGAAATGCTTATGTTTCTAGCTCCCACAATGCAGTAATGCCTAACAAACACCAAACAATGCACAACAAGTCCCCCAAAAATGTAAAGAAATAAATGAAGCAATATACACTTTTTACTCTGTTCAGTGATCTAAGTTGGTCTAGAAATGTCCTCTAGCTACAGTAAATTCATTCTTCCTGAAAAGAAAGATCTCTTTTCTAATCAATTTCTCCCTGTATAGTTGTCTGATTTTATTTGAACCGGAATCCATTGATTATATTTCCTTTGTTCCGGGTGGGGAGTGAGATTCAGGTTAGTTTTTGGCCATTTTCTCCACAGTCTGTCCCTGCTGGGAGCATTTGATGCAAGGAAGTGTTAGTGTAAGAAAGCCTATTGATTTCCTGACACCGGCAATATGAATGCACTCCGTTCTGACAGCCCAAGTCGCTGAGGTTTTCTTTAGGTCATGTGAGGTGTTTCTTTGATAGGATCCGGTATTGCAATGAAAAAGCAGAACCCTTATTGGGGCTAACATGAAGACAATTAGTCAGATATTTTTATGCTTGTATGGCCAACTCCTGTGGTCATTGTCTTGGTCATTGTTTGGCCATGATAACGACAAGAGGAGTTTGCTATAAAGCACAGAATTAGGACCAGGCTAAGAGACAATATCAATGTCTAGCCTACATATGGTCAAATACTTAATTCCAGTTTCATTCTCTTTTTCCAGATGGACTGGCTCACACCTGAGATATGAAGTGTGTTATGTGAAGCCAAGGTGTCATCCCACCTTCCAGGTGGTGGGGAGAGATGGTGCACTCTGTTGCCATGACAGTGGAAGTCCTCTTTGTTATGTTGTTTCTGACCAGTACTCAGTGTAATCCCCTGGCAGACTTGTCAGTGAGCCGGGAACGCTTGGAGCGTGTCCTGACCCAGGCCAGAGAGGACAAGCAGGACAAGCAGCAGGCCTCAGGGGGGGCGCTCAGCTACAGCACCCAGCAGCAGCTGGAGGAGATCAGCTTCATGGGCCTGGAGACCCACAGAGGGGCCAGCAACAGAACCTCTGTCAACAGATCCAGGCCAAACTCCAGCATCCAGAAACTTGCTGGATCCAAGGGTGGGAAGGCATCACAGGAGTTGTGGGAAGAGCAAGAGGGGGGCCTGAGCCGAGTAGACGAGGGTCCCACGAGTGAAACAAATCTTTCTCTTGACGCTATCGACGAGTACGCATATCCAGATTACAGGGGGAAGGGCTGCATGGACGAAAGTGGCTTTGTGTTTGCCATCGGGGAGAAGTTTACCCCGGGGCCCTCCACATGCCCTTGCCTCTGCACGGACGAGGGACCCCTGTGTGCCAAACCTGAATGTCCCAAAGTTCACCCTCGCTGCATCCGGGTGGACACCAGCCAGTGCTGTCCAGAGTGCAAAGAGAAGAAGAACTACTGTGAGTTCAGGGGAAAGGTCTACACAACGCTACAAGAGTTTAAGGTGAGTCTGGAAATTATATCTTTAAAGGTTGACAGGGTGTTATTCTCTAGGAAGCAAACATAAGAAAATGAGCCAAAACGGGAATGGATTACCTGAACGTGTACAACAAGAAACGCTAGTGTTTGTTATCCGTTTCAAAATGTTTTTCCACATGAATACAACCCAGGTGATGATGACATCCTTAGGCAACCTCTTTTATAGTGCTATTTAATTGAAATGTTTTCTTGTGACAGTTTTCTTATGACAATCTGTGTTTCAAGAGATCAACCTCTGAATTGAAAAGAAACTCCAGCACACTAGTGATCTAGTAGCTGATTAAACGCAACTCCACGATTTACGATGGAGTTGAGCGGCGACTTGTGTGGGAAGACTGGAGCTCTGACGTCACATAAAATGAATTACACACTACCAGTGGTTGAAAAAGTACCTAAATATCATACTTGAGTAAAAGTAAAGATACTTTAATAGAAAATGACTCAAGTAAAAGTGAAAGTCATCCAGTAAACGACTACTTTAGTAAAAGTCTTAACGGTATTTGGTTTTAAATATACTTAAGTATCAAAAGTAAATGTAATTGCTCAAATATACTTAAGTATCAAGTAAACGTATAAATCATTTAAAATTCCTTATATTAAGCAAACCAGACGGCACTATTTTCTTGTTATTTTTTTATTTACGGATAGCCGGGGGGGGCACACTCCAACACTCAGACAACATTTACAAATGAAGCACGTGTGTTCAGTGAGTCCGCCAGATCAGAGGCATGTTCCCTTGACGAGGGATGTTCCCTTGCTTAGTGTATGAATTGGACCATATTTCTTTCCTGCTAAGCATTCAAAATGTAATAATTCATTTTGGGTGTCAGGGAAAATGTACGAAGTAAAAAGTACATTGTTTTCTTCAGGTATAAAGTATTTTTACTTAAGTACTTTACACCTCTGCACACGACATTGTTCTGGGTAGCTATTCTTTGGATGCTAAAATGACGTCGGAGCTCCAGTCCCCACTAGTCGCTGCTCAACTCCATTGTAAATCATGGAGTTGAATTTAGTCGGCTGGCAATCTAGATGTTCCACAGTTTTAGTGGAACTTGTTACCAACGTTTCGGTCTCCGTAGACATTCCATGTGGGAAACTGTTGATAGATTGCCAGTGTATCGTGAATACTATGACAAAATACTTTTCAGTGTAGCGAGCAAACAAGCAGCGAAGCACATTAGATGATGGCAAAAGTCAGCATTTATTTTATTCACACAAAGTTTGAACATTCCTTGGGCTGCTAAATTCTATAGTATGTTTAAGCTTAAGAGCAATTGTGTTAATATTCTTATCTTGATATATTCTAGTCTTGGTGGAGTTATCTATTTTAAGCCAAGCCCAGGAGACCTCAAAAGGGCTTATTCTTTTATTTATTTTAGAAGTTCCATTCACAACTATTCCATCAGCCTTCTATTCTATTTTTGATGAAAGAAAGGTATTATATGTGACTGTTTAAGGCATCCCTTTGTGCTAGCACTGGAGGGTCACACCAGGAGGTTAGGTCTAATATGGGACTTATTTCCATTAATGCAGAGTGATACAAGCAGCTCTGTATTGAGAGGCACAGCTTGTAGCTCTCCTGGGAGAAGTCTGTGCAGAGAGAGAGAGAGATCAAAAAGAGAGAAAGGAAAGAGAGAGAGAGACCCACTTCCACTAAAGTAAATGTCTCCTATCCTCTGTGGATGCCTGCCTAGAGGTTTAGAAACAAAGCAACAGGCAGAGCCTTGTGGTCGATTGCTGTGTTCTGCGGCGGTACTGTTAGTGGGGTCTCTCTCTTGCCGTTTTTCACATTGGAGTGCTGGTCAGAAGCTCGAGCCGCTCTGCAACCGTCTTGATCCATGCTGTTAGGTTTAACCTATGTTCTCTGATTTAAAGGGAAATGCTCACACGGCCACAAGTGGCTTCAGACTAAAGCCTACGGTGGTAGCATCTCCAGTCAAGGGGGGTGACTTGGTGGAAGGCATATTGTCGACACAAGTTGCATCATGGGCCCTGTTTTTCCACAATACTTTCAGACTTGGAAATCTCCATTAATCAAACTGTTCTCTCTAGTTCACAAAGCAAGACATTTGCAGCTTATATCTTCTGTTTCCAACTGAGCGCACAATCAGCACATTGATTTCCCTATTCTCGGTTGATTGTGCACTGAAGTTCATTTCTCAACTCATGTCTCCTTCAAATGAAGTATGTATTTCCAATAAAGTGCCGTGAGATGGGACCTCCCTGTGTTCTATGCTCTGTGGCTGAATGTTTGATGTTCAATGTCCCTGTATTGGCTAGTGGACCAGACAGGCGAGTGAGTGAGTACTTGCATGAGAGAGAGAGAGAGAGATTTTTAAACAGTCTTTTTCCCTCTGCCCCCAGGTGTCTCCGTGTGAGAAGTGTCGCTGTGAGGGGAGTGGAGAGGTGTTGTGCTCTGTGTCAGCTTGCCCCCAGACAGAGTGTGTGGACCCAGTGTATGAGCCTGATCAGTGCTGCCCCATCTGTAAGACCGGTGAGAGATCCTGCTTGTCTCAACATTTTTGGTACCTTAATACGGAACACACGACATTTCATTTACCATTTTGATTTGACTGTATGTCTTTGAGAAATCATACATGATTGGCCTGACAAATTATTGCCAATAGTTGGTTGCAGTGCTAGATTTATTCATATGATTGTGTGCATGTGATAATGTATGACTCTTTATTAGCCAGCCCTGTTTGTTTCCAACGCGAACAGATATTCTAGGTTCGGTGCCACAATATGCTGGTGTGAATAAAAGGCGAAATCAGGGTTTGAGCATCCTGGGTTAGTGTGTGAGAGCTCTCTGATTTGAAAGAATTACACTGTCTTATAAGGGCGCTTCTCTGGCTCACTGTGGACTCTCTGAAGTTGTTTCAGATGATTTTAGACAGCATGTCCTAGATTGTGTCCCCTTATTTTTCTTGGCGTGACTCTAATGCAACATGGCAATGTCAGCAACGTAGCTTCCTTCAGCAGAAAGAATGATGGCTGGTGAGACTCATCTCAGGCGTGGCCTCTTAAAGCGATGATGTTTATCACAAACAAGGGAAATGCTATCAACATTACATTAAATACAGTGCACTTGGAAAGTATTCCGACCCCTTGACTTCTTCCCTGTATTGTTACGTTACAGCCATATTCTAAAATGTATTAAATAAAAAAAAATATCCTCATCAGTCTACACACAATACCCCATAATGACAAAGAGAACTGGTTTTCAGACATTTTTTTACAAATGTATGAAATAATTCAGTACCATGGCTATGAGACTTGAAATTGAGCTCAAGTACATCCGGTTTCCATTGATCATCCTTGAGATGTTTCTACAACTTGATTGGAGTCCACCTTTGGTCAATTCAATTGATTGGACATGATTTGCAGCGGCACACACCTGTCTTTATAAGGTCCCACAGTTGACAATGCATGTCAGAGCAAATACCAAGCCATGAGGTTGAAGGAATTGTCCGTAGAGCTCCGAAACAGGATTGTGTCGAGGCAGAGATCTGCGGAAGGGTACAAAAAAATGTCTGCAGCATTGAAGGTCCCCAAGAACACATTGGCCTCCATCATTCTTAAATGGAAGACGTTTGGATCCACCAAGACTCTTCCTAGAGCTGGCCGCCCAGCCAAACAGCAATCGGGAGAGAAGGGCCTTGGTCAGGGAGGTGGCCAACAACACAATGGTCACTCTGATAGAGCTCCAGAGCTCCTCTGTGGAGATGGGAGAACCTTCCAGAAGGAAAACCATCTCTGCAGCACTCCACCAATCAGGCCTTTAGTGTAGAGTGGCCAGGCAGAAGCCACTCCTCAGTAAAAGCACATGACAGCTGGCTTGGAGTTTGCCAGAAGGCACCTAAAGCACTCTCAGACCATGAGAAACAAGATTCTCTGGTCTGATGAAACCAAGATTAGACTCTTTGGTCTGAATGCCAAGTGTCACATTTGGAGGATGTCTGGCATCATCCCTACGGTCAAGCATGGTGGTGGCAGCATCATGCTGTGGGGATGTTTTCAGCGGCAGGGACTGGGAGACTAGTCAGGATCGAGGCAAAGATGAATGGAGCAAAATACAGAAATCCTTGATGAAAATCTGCTCCAGAACGGTCAGGACCTCAGACTGGGGTGAAGGTTCACCTTCCAACAGGACAATGACCCTAAGCACATAGCCAAGACACAGAAAGGTCGCAAGGAAAGTCTTTGAATGTCCTTGAGTGGCCCAGCCAGAGCCTGGACTTGAACCCAAACGAACATTTCTGGAGAGATCTGAAAATAGCTGTGCAGCAACACTCCACATCCAACCTGATAGAGCTTGAGAGGATCTGCTTGAGAGGATCAGCAGAGAAGAATGGGAGAAACTCCCCAAATACAGATGTGCCAAACTTCTAGCATCATACCCAAGAAGAACCGAGGCTGTAATCGCTGCCAAAGGTGCTTCAACAAAGTACTGAGTAAAGGGTCTGACTACTTATGTAAATATTATATTTCTGTTTATTTTACATGATATATTTGGAATAAATTAAATGTTTTTGCTTTGTTATTATAGAGTTTTGTGTGTAGAATTTTAGAATAAGGCTGCAATGTAACAATGTGGGAAAAGTCAAGGGGTCTGAATACTTTCCGAATGCGCTGTACCTTGATATCATTTACCCTATAGCAGCAAACATTCAATGAAAAGTGGTACCAACAAATATTTTGGGGGGGTGTATTTATTGATACACATCAAATAACCAGTGTTGGTGTGGCATTTCAAGTGAAGTTAAAAGGTCACTATGAACCTTATCAACTTCACCTGACCTATGTCAACTACATTTGAGAAATACAATATTTTAATATTTTTATATATATTTCTAAGTACTGTATTGTTTTAAATTGCAATTTTTGCAACAGATATTTTTGCATACATGTGCATTTGTTCTCTTCAGCAGTAATACTGTCTCTCTATGGATGTTATGGGGTTACTATAGTTACTGCAAGTTCCCTGGTGCAGAGATTTAGACAGTAATCAATGTTTGCCCCAAAGTCAGGATTTAAATGTTTGCCCCAAAGTCAGGAGTTATTAAAGAGGCACAGACTAGCAGAACTATGACATACTGAATGTAGTGTCCATGTATATTCAAAGATCGTAACAAATTCATGTGCTCATTCAGGCAATAAGAGCTTTGTGGTTTCATGCTTTTAAGACAAATCAAGGCCAGTGTCAGGCCCTCTATTACCATAAGATTACTACATTACCATTTTCCCCGTTTCAGAGTGCCACTTTAAAAGTGTCAAGTGGTACTTGACTCTACATTTAACGCAAATGTTGTCATGGCTTCATTGAGAAGTACTTGGATCAGTAGATTATTACATGGGTAGCCACATAGGTCTGTCTGGTAACAATGAAACATTTTCCTCATCCTGAGTCCGTAAGAGGACCACTGTCAGCTATAGTAAAGGCCACTTGTATCTGAGTCAAGCTGAGAAGTTAACCTTTTTCTCATTTGTCTCTGTTAAAATGTCACACCTCCAGCTGCTTTAAAAGGACTATGCGTGAACATTTTGGCACCCCCAGTCACACCCATTCGCCACGTTACGCAAATCTAAAATAATTCAAATCAGTGAGGCTAAGTGAACAAGTGCACACCTTGCTAGGAAGCACAGATAGTTGTGACGTGGCCAGTGTTGATGCAGTAAGTCGTGTTACTGGGCCAGAAGGCAGCATCGTCATTCTGATCTCAATGTCCCAGTGTATCATAGACACTGGGCTGTTTAGGTTCTCATGTTTTTGATTCCCCTCATCAAAGAGATTGAAATACACAAACACATGTTTGGTTGAGCTCATTTGCTTCCCTCGATGGTTCCCTTGCCACCTCATTCACATTTCTTACATTAGGTTTCCTCGTATGCGAACGTGTAGTTAGACAACACACCTTTTCATATTTTCCTACAGTAGGCTACTTTTTGGGCTCTATTTTAACAAACCTAACACAATGGTACATCTTGGAGCCGGCAGTAGCGCTATAGGTACGATGTCGTAGTTGTTGAACATAGCATTCACACTGATATAGGGGCTAGGCCCTACCGTAAATCCATTATGGCTGAGTTATGGACATGCAAGAATGTTGTCAATAAGCAAGATAGAATGCATTATTTATAAGGCCTAAATAGAGAGGGAATAACTCTACTGAAATTCTAATCAAAACAGCTTGTTTTAAATGGGCTATGTCTGAATACAGTTGGGGGGGTGGGCAGGACTGCTGGTGTGTGTAGACAACACTACAAGAAACATGCATGGTCCAATTCCTCATTAAGCCCTTGTGGGTGTAGAGTTTTTAAGGAGAACATCCATAGGGCTTCGCACTGGAGAAGGCACTCATCCGTATTGCGGCATCTGCAGCTTGAGAATGCGGTCAAAGGCACAGAATTTAAGATCAACCACAACATGATTAGCCTCATGAAAACGTCTGGCCACTGGTAACCTATGGATCTTCTCCTTAAAAACCTCAAGGGCTTAATGACCTTTTATGTTTCTTCTAGTGTTGTCTACACAAACTGGTAGTCCGTCCATATCTATTGCTTCTGGTATTGCTATGTAGCCCAGACTGTTGTCTCTTCCCAATTATATCTGACAATGAATTGTCAATTTTTTTTTTTTTATTCCTTTTTATATATTCTTTTATATATTAATAAGCATTGACTCCCTATTTGCCAGTCTCTAATTAACTATCTGCTTGCACCTGTTGCACTTGTTACACACAGCAGGTGTTTTAAGTACGTGTCGTCTTAATTTGTTTGTACAGCACTGATGAAGGCATATGGTCGAAATGTATGCTCTGTTTATTTAAAAGAAATATATATTTTTTATAAAAGCACCACAGCACTTTCACTTTGTGTATTCTTTTGAGCATGGAATAAATGAATTGTATCATTTTTGCACATCGGCCTGCTTGGGTTATTCCTCTTCATGGTTTTGAGTGCAAGTACTTTTTGAACTCTATAAACATAATGGAACCATCTTGTAACGGTTTTCTGTATGAGAAGGAGAGTCGGACCAAAATGCAGCGTGTAGATTGCGATCCATGTTTTAATAAACAAACGTAAAACACAAATCAATACAAACACTACAAAATAAAGAACGTAATGACCGTAACGAAAACCTAAACAGCCCTATCTGGTGAAAACACATTGACAGGAACAAGGACACTAAGGACAATCACCCACAAAACCCAACACCAAACAGGCTACCTAAATATGGTTCCCAATCAGAGACAATGACGAACACCTGCCTCTGATTGAGAACCATATCAGGCCAAACATAGAACTAGACAAACTAGACATGAAACATAGAATACCCACTCAGCTCACACCCTGACCAACCAAAACATAGAAATATACAAAGTAAACTATGGTCAGGGTGTGACACATCTTACGAATCTCATTCACACTTCTCCAGAAATAGCAGACAGCTCCTTAATTCTTATCTTAAAGCCATTACGGTGAATAATTCTAATATGTTTGGTTTTTAATGAAATTGTGTATGTAAAAAAATATATATTTCTTTTGCCATAATATCTCTAAATAAATTGGTCAGGAGCATGATATCATAAAATTGCCAAGATAATAAAGACATGACACATTGCTTTTGAACCAGCCTTCATTATAGTAGCCTAGGCCAAGGGTAAATGTAGCCTATGGAGGGCTTGGTTTTTAATCATATGAAATGGAAAACATGCAATTGTTACAGAAACATTACTTCTAAATACGAGGGTCACCGGCATCATCTCATCTCTCGTTTCATGATGATCATATGGACAAATACAGGACATTTTCCACATTTTGTTACGTTACAGCCTTATTCTAAAATTGATTAAATTCATTTTTCCCTCATCAATCTACACACACTACCCCATTGTGTCGAGGCACAGATCTAGGGAAGGGTACAGTTTGGATCCACCAAGACTCTTCCTACAGCTGGCCGCCTGGCCAAACAGCAATCGGGAGAGAAGGGCCTTGGTCAGGGAGGTGGCCAACAACCCAATGGTCACTCTGACAGAGCTCCACAGTTCCTCTGTGTAATTAAAATATATATTTTTAACTGTAAAGTAAAAATAGTATCAGTTCAACTTCAACTTCCAGAAGGACAACCATCTCTGCAGCACTCCACCAATCAGGCCTTTATGGTATAATTAAAATATATATTTTTAACTGTAAAGTAAAAATAGTATCAGTTCAACTTCAACTTCCAGAAGGACAACCATCTCTGCAGCACTCCACCAATCAGGCCTTTATGGTAGTGGCCAGAAGTAAGCCACTCCTTGGTAAAGGGCACATGGCAGCACACTTGGAGTTTGCCAAAAGGCACCTAAAGCACACTCAGACCATGAGAAAAAAGATTATCTGGTCTGATGAAACCAAGATTGAACACTTTGGCCTAAATGCTAAGCGTCAAGTCTGGAACAAACCTGGCGCCATCCCTACGGTGAAGCATGGTGGTGGCAGCATCATGTTTTGGGGACGTTTTTCAGCTGCAGGGACTAGGAGACTAGTCAGGATCAAAGAAAAGATGAACAGAGTAAAGTACAGAGATCCTTGATTAAAAACCTGCTCCAGAGTGCTCAGGACCTCAGACTAGGGCGAAGCCAATACAACGCAGGAGTGGCTTCGTGACAAGTCTCTGAATGTCCTTGAGTGGTCCAGCCAGAGCCCGGTCTTCAACCCGATCGAACATCTCTGGGAGACCTGAAAATAGCTGTGCAGTGATGCTCCCCATCCAACCTGACAGAGCTTAAGAGGTCTGCAGAGAAGAATGGGAGAAACTTCCCAAATACAGGTGTGCCAAGCTTGTAGCATATTACCCAAGAAGACTCAAGGCTGTAATCGCTACCAAATGTGCTTCAACAAAGTACTGATTAATGGGTCTGAATAATTACAGTACCAGTCAAAAGTTTGGGGACACCTACTCATTCCAGGGTCTTTATTATTATTTTTTTTTACAATTTTCTACATTGTAGAGTAATAGTGAAGACATCACAACTATGAAATAACACAAATGGAATCATGTAGTAACCAAAAAAGTGTTTAACAAATTCAAAATATTTGAGATTCTTCAAAGTAGCCACACTTTGCCTTGATAACAGCTTTGCACATTCTTTGCATTCTCTCAACCAGCTTCATGAGCAATGCTTTTCTATCAGTCTTGAAGGAGTTCCCACATATGCTGAGCGCTTGTTGGCTGCTTTTCCTTCACTCTGCGGTCCAACTCATCCCAAACCAACTCAATTGGGTTGAGGTCAGGTGATTGTGGAGGCCAGGTCATCTGATGCAGCAATCCATCACTCTCCTTCAAAACACAATCCATCACTCTCCTTCAAAACACTTTGTCTGGAGGTGTGTTTTGGGTCAGTGTCCTGTTGAAAAACCAATGATAGTCCCACTAAGCGCAAACCAGATGCGATTGTGTATCGCTGCAGAATGCTGTAATAGCCATGCTGGTTAAGTGTGCCTTGAATTCTAAATAAATCACCAGCAAAGCACCCCCACACCATGCCTTATCGCATTGTTATTATTATGTGTTTAGATTGATGAGGGGAAAAAACTCATGTATCCATGATATATTTTTTTTAACTAGGCAAGTCAGTTAAGAACAAATTCTTATTTTCAATGACAGCCTAGTAACAGTGCTGCTTTGTTCAGGGGCAGAACGACAGATTTTTACCTTGTCAGCTCAGGGATTTGATCTTGCACCCTTTCGGTTACTAGTCCAACGCTCTAACCACTAGGCTACCTGCCGCCCCATAAGGTTGTAATGAGGCTGTATAAGGCTGTAATGTCATAAAATGTGGAAAAAGTCAAGGGATCTGAATACTTTTCGAATGCACTGTATAGCTTACATGAAGGGGGTTTTACGCATGTTTAAAATGGGAGCTGGCTAAAATGTCAGCCTCTAATACATATATAAAAAGGGGATGTCCGCTCACTGTTTTGCTGCTCCCAAGCTTGATCTTTTAATACATCTTTGGTTGTTAAGATTGATTTCAAACCAGTCACACGAGCCAAACCCTTTATTGATAGGCTTGCCTAATTGGCGAACGCATTAGGCAGAACAAAAAAATGTGGCTTCATGCTTGTTTTAAATCTAATGAAACTAAATCGAAAAAAACATTAGTTTTTTATCTTTATTAATGCAAGGGTTACTGGCACAAAAGCAGACCTCTCTTGTTCCAAGAGCATAAAAGGCACTGTGCATCGCGGCCGGATAGGTTGCGCTTCCACTCACAAAATCCATGGCATTACCAACTGCCTTACTGCTATGACCTGCTTTTTGTTGGTCTTTAAAATTCCGATATGCGCTTAATTTTAAGCACACACCTCAAATATTGCCACCTCTCCCACCTCGGCACAAGCGAGCTGTTATTAGACAAGTGAATTGCTGAACCTGGCTCAAGGGTTGGAAAATGCCAGAACGCCAGTTTTTACATGCTGAAATGGCCAACTAATGTGCGTTTGGCACTTGCACCGCCTTAGTAGAGCCCTATGTGATCTTTATGTCCTTATCCACTTCAGTGTTGATTATACATCTACCAATATTCAACAACTCACCCATTCTCCAATAAGTTTGACTCAGGGTAGTCTCAAGTTTTGATTGTATTGTAGGTGTCAGGCTCACACGCAGATGTTGTTTAAGGCGGAAACAGCTGTTGCAACCTCCTGAGAGCTCCGTGCATCTGAAGTGTGACATCAAAGCATCTCTCATTGCTAATGGCCATCATGCTGTAGACAGGGTGGGAGCCTCACAAAAAAAGATTGTGCAGTCATGGAAATACCTTATTCTTACCCTTTCCTTACGGACATGTACAACAGGAATTGTTTTTAGAAGAAAGACTGAGAAATAGAAGTTGGTCATAGAATAGTTGTCATCATTTATGCTGTCATTCTTTTTATCTAATTTTCACACACATTACATTACTATCATTCATTTGATAGTATGCCTTGTATTACCATTGTAAAAAACCTAAGGTTTGGGAAGATTGACACAGTCATTTGGGCTTTTTCAGGCATGCCAAATCCGTTATAATCAGCAGCTAGAGAGCACCATGTCTCAGATGTGTTGTTCACACTGTATGCAAAGAGACACTTGAGGAAGAGCCAGGGAGAGAGATGAAAGTGAGCGGTATTGCTAACATCCACTCCAGGCAGTTGTTCATGAATATCAAAGAACATCTGTGGCATGGCACCTTTGTGAAATGAAAACAGGTTCCACCAGGTTTTTACCTGTTCATTTAACCAGGGTAATCTGTCGTGACGATACAATCATCATGTTATATTTTATTTCATATAACAGCTCAAATACAATTAGTCGATTGTTTGGTCGTTGGGCTGTTGGTCGACCGAGATTGTTTTAGTCGAGAAAGTAACAAATATATATATTTGCGCCCATCCCGAGGCATGCAGAGGCCAAATCGAGCTCTGTACCACATTGCCAGTTCTGTCAATTTAGTCATTGTCTTTTGTTTGGAGCACTCCAGTCAATGTTGAGTAAGGACACACATGCATAAAAATAGGCCTATGGGCTACTTGGCCTGTGCGCAAATGTAGGCATATAAATGTGCCCATTTGGGGATCTGATAGTATTTCTGATTGGCCTTAACTCACCACCACTAATGAATGACCTGTGGAGCTTCTCCAATTTAATGTTTTCTTCACATCAAACAGCAAACAACAAAGTCTGTTTTTACATCCATTGAGATTTACAATAGTTTCTAAATGTATTTGAAAAATCATTCCAGCTCTCTCCCTTTCGATATCCACTCAGCGTGAAAGGAATTTTTTTTTGTGTTCTGATCTAGTGGAAACGTCATAAAATAGGCTTCTTATCAGTGCATGACTTGGACTGAAATAGGTTCCGGTACTCATTTTGGGTGCTGGTACTGTTTTATATTTAGGTGGAGGAGCTCCATAATATTTTTGAGCAAATATTCTACAAGAGGAACAGGAGCTCAAGCAGTAGAACATTTGAGGTACCGCTACTCAGCTCTGGTGAGCTCCTGCCCAAGTCAAGCACTGCTTCTTATCCCTTGCGTAAATAGCCTAAAGCTGTTTCTGCCCCGAGCTCACTGGCGCGGGCAACTGCGGGCCCAGAATATTTTATATAATGTTGTAAGTTTGCTAGCGCAAGCTTTGGACCAGACCCAAGTTAATAGTTGATACAATGTATCAAGTTTGTTGCAGACAGGCCATGTGTAGCCAATGCGATTTATAGGATATTTATTTTTTCATTATATTTTCTACCTGCAGGTTGCAATGTTCATATTTGTTGGCTTTATGTAGGCTATTTTTACATAGTTGGCAATGGCAGTAGAAGTTACTTTTTAGGTTTGTATTATTTTCATTTAGCTTTGGATATAATTTTGATTAGCCACATGACAATGATTTTTGAGATATGAAGACTTAATTATAAAATTAAACTGTTTCACGAAAATGTGCATATGAAAACCATAATTGGCATGCAGATCAGTAGAAATGGTAAGATAATTTGGCATTCCATATGAGAAAGGTTGCCGATTTCCTCGTGTAGCCTATTAACGGCATCTTCAGGAGAGTAATGGCAGAATCTGCGAAAGCCAGCAGGAGCGGGGAGGAGAATAGTTGGGTCAGGTTATTTTATTTCTTCTGGTTATCTAGATCTCTGGCACCCTCTTGAAGCATCAAACCATAACCTTAAAGCATCAGACAACCTCAATG
Source organism: Oncorhynchus mykiss (assembly GCF_057628025.1). NCBI lineage: Eukaryota > Metazoa > Chordata > Actinopteri > Salmoniformes > Salmonidae > Oncorhynchus > Oncorhynchus mykiss. The sequence continues at coordinate 3,787,263 of NC_143044.1, forward strand.
CACATAGTTGATTTTATTAAAACACATAGGGTGTGTCTATATATGGAAAAATACACCTATAACATTTTGAGCAAATGATTGGTCGAAATAACAGAACTTTCGGTCGACCAATATTTTTTTTAGTTGGGGACAGCCCTAGTTTACCATATAGTAGAATCTGGAATGATACAGTAGATGTCAGAATGCATGCACAGTCAATTTTGTAATATTTGTGTTGTGGAGAGTAACACCAGGCAGGAGACGGGAGTACAGGTTAGCGTGTCGTTTAGTTAAACATCTCGTGTAATACCACTTAGGACCATAGTGCGCATGTGCACTGTCTAATAGGTGTCGTAACGTAACACTTTCGTAATGCATTACTGCTTAGTAACATCATTGCAACTAATATAGACAGACGTAGATCACAGATACTGCACTCCTGCGCCATAGCTTTTAACTCCTAAGAATGAGGTAAGTATTTTGGAAATACTCTAATGCAATACCTGAACAATGCATATTTAAAATGTCTCAACTACTGGGTGGAAGTAGACTTATCAGAGCCCAGCACAAGTCCAGGGGATTATTCTGCCCTGAAGGAGGAACTTGTGCTCTATTAACTAAAGACAGGTAATGTCCTTTTTCTTTCACTTTGCTTTTGAACGTATCAGTCTTTGTTATTTCACTGTTCATTTTTCAACTCAAAGGTCAAGCTTTCGAGGTGCTCTTTGCTGTTGAAAAGGATACCTCCGCTCTTCCTGGGCTTCCAGTGGTAGGCCAGGTTCGGGTGGAAGGTCAGGCTCTGTCTCTTTTGTACGTCCACAGTCAGGAGCATCGTCCTGGGGGTCGTTGTTGTCGTTGTCTCTGCTGGGGCATTGGACAGTAGCAGGTGATCCACATAAACGTTGAAATGGCCAACTTGGATATGGAAGGTAAAAAGAGCTATGCGTCGAAGGATCACACCTTCTTGGGGTGTCTGAAATCATGTACATCACCCTTTTCTCCCTCTTTGAATTATCTGACAGTCTGAGTCTGTCATGAGCTTTCTTCTGCTGTATCTGGTGCTTAGCCACAGTGTTGGACAACTCTGGTTTCAACAGTGTCAGGTGGGTATGTGGTTGGCGTTTCAGAAACATTTCAGCTGGTGTACATTCCGTTACTGTGTGTGGTGTGTGTGCCGGTAAATGAACAGCAAGTGGGCAAGCCTTTGGTGGGTGGGCACAGACTGAACCTTGAGTCTAGTCCTTCTTAAAGGTTTGCACTGCTCTCCGTTGCTCCTTTTGATGCAGGATGGTAAGGTGGTAGCAGGATGTGCCTTAATCCGTTGTTTTGCAAAACATTTAGAAGTGGTTCCAGATAACTGCGGGCAAGTGTTTTAATTTGAGTGACCCCTGGAAGTCCCTCATACAGGTCAGACAGCAGTCTCCTCCAGAACTTGGGAGGTAACACCACCCTTGATCCCCACAGAACACAGCCTTGATTCGTAGATAACTGATATTTGTTATTGTTGAATGGACAAAGGCTATTGTCGCTTACAAATGTTGGCCCGCCCACCTATGTTAAGTCCAAGACTTTTGAAAGCACTGGGTCTTTCTTGGTTTCCTTTGCCCTGTCTGAAGGAGATATATGCAGTTTGTCGATGAGAGAGATCTGGAAGTCTGCTCCATTACTTCAATGGCGGTGTCACTTTTGCATGGTAGTCTTGATAGTGCATTGGCATTTGCGTGATCACTGGATCGTCTGTACTCGATCTCGTGGTCGTAGGCTAGCCCTATCAGAGCCCAAAGTTGCATTCGAAGTACAGCCATGGTTGGTATGGCTGATTTTGGTCCAAGGATGGCCAACAAAGGCTTGTGATCTGTCAGCAATTTGGAAGTTCATTCCGTAGAGGTATTTGTGAAAGTTCTGCACTCCAAATATTATGCTCAGGGTTTCCTTCTGAATTTGAGCTGAATTTTTCTCACTTGGTGACAGTCTGTGTGTCACGGTCGTCGTTAGAATGAGGTGAGGACCAAAGCGCAGCGTGGTAAGTGTTCATCATATATTATTAAGCCGAGAACATTAAACAAAATAACAAAGGAAAAACGAAACGAAACAACTAACGACACCTGCCTCTGATTGAGAACCATACCAGGCCAAACGCAAAACACAACATAGAAAAGGAACATAGACAACCCACCCAACTCACGCCCTGACCATACTAAAACAAAGACATAACAGAAAGAACTAAGGTCAGAACGTGACACTGTGATGCAAATGCGATGGGGGTGTTCTTCACCTGATGATAAAATATCTGAGATGACGGCTCCTACTCCTTATGAAGATGCATCACAAGCGAGCCTCCGCTTCGTCTCTGTGTCGTAGTGGTCAAGCCGCTTGCTCTTTCGAAGATGCTGTTCGGAAGTTTTGAATGCTTCTTCTAATTGCGAAAACCATTTCCACTTTGTTGGCCTGCAGCAGTTGGTGAAGTCGATGCAACAGTGTGGATAGGTTTTTGTAGGGGATAATACATTTTTCGTAACGAAAAAAATCTAGTCTGAAATTTCAAAGTGGAAATTACAAACTTCATATGCCTTTTTAAATCTCAAATACACTATAGAAGTTTTACATTTCCTACATTGCAGGGTGATCAAATTAAGATCCTACGTCTGTAGTTCAGGAACCCCAACAATTATCTCCGCTCTGATACATTCGTGGTTGCTGTTGCTGTCGGTTTGGTGCAATCCTTGTGCATTGATCTTGTATCTGAGATACCTGGAGAAACTCACGCAATTGTCTGCGTTTAATTCTCACTCCAAAACATTGAGAAACACGTGTGCTTTTTTTCATCTTTTAAATTCATTTGCAGCCAGCCAACGCTCAAAGCACTCTAAATAGTAATCCTCTTTTGTAGCCTCAAACTCTGGTACTTGACCAATGGTTGCCATTTTCATAGTTATTTGTTCTGTTTCTACATTCACTTGTATTCCTTAATTTTCAGAATGTTCATCTAATTCTTCAAGTTTTTGCAATTTCTTCATTCTCTGCACACATTTGTAATCATGCACACACTGTTTTACGTTTATTTTGTCTTCGTATGCCTATTTTTTTTGTTAAAAATATTTCCCCCTTTATCAGAATACATATTCTCCACTGAGATCACCTTTTTTTCAATGGGTTCAATGCCAGTTCTTACTTTCCCCACCAGTGTCGATTTTCTGGACTCCAATAGGATCACTATTAGCAGCTTCCGATCACTGTGCTATTTAGCAATGCTTAGCTAGCTTTATAGCAGTCTTCTACTGGTGGTAAAAACTGGCGATTGCCCATGCCATCATATTTTCGAGTTTCATTACTCACGCGACATTCTTCCCTTCAAGCAATGTCTGTTGATGAAGTTTTATCACCTCATCGCCACTGTAATATTTGTGTTGTTGAGAATATCCCCAGGCAGGAGACAAGAAGTGTGTCGTTCATTAAAACATCTTGTGCAATATCACTTAGGACCATTAGGTGTCTGTCTATTAGGTGTTGTAACATAACACTGCCGTAATGCATTACTGCTTAGTAACAGCATAGTAACTAATATTGACAGATGTAGATCACAAAACTAAAAATGTAAGTCTCGGTAGTTCTAAAGATTCCATTTCCATATTTTGTACACACAATCAATTATACCTGTCAACACAATATATAAAAAGCATGCTGAGGAACTTCACTGCTGTACATTTTCAGTTTCCTGCACTCTCCAAGAAGGCATGAAGAAGAAAGTCAATCCGGTAGTTGACTTGACTGACTTTCAATCAGTGTTGGGGAAGCTACATTTACATTTAGAAAATATAGTTTACCAAGCTACCAATTACTTCCCATTGGAAGAAGTTAAGCTACCCTTAAGAAAAATATAGTTTACTTAACTAAAGTTACCTTGAAAAAGTCGTTTTTTTACGGAAATAAACTGAACCAGAGCCAAAACCACTTCAAACAGCGAAACATGATGAAGCCTGGTCGTCAGGGGAAGCCTAGTCATCAGGGGGAACAGGAACTCTCATTTAAAATGAGGTAAAAATATTAATGGAATAGGTTTAGAGATGCTGCAAAAATATATTCTTCTTGCTTGGACTATAAATGGAATTAAGTGGCTATAGTTTACAAATGTTTTGTTATTTAATGAAATGTTGTTTTTATAAATGGGCTGTTTTCCCCAAGTACCAGGGCAATAACAATAACGAGGTAATAAACAGGGGGTACCGGTACCAAGTCAATGTGTGGGGGCACAGGTTAGTCGTGGTAATTTAAGTATTATGTACATGTAGGTAGGGGTAAAGTGACTATGCATAGATAATAAATAGCGAGCATCAGAATTGTAAAAAAAAGGGAGGGGGTGTCTAGACTTGGTGCTCCGGTACGGCTTGCCATGCGGTAGCATATAAAACAGTCTATGACTTGGGTGGCTGGAGTCTTTAACAATTTTTTTGGGCCTCCCCGAGACACCGCCTAGTGTAGAGGTCCTGAATGGCAGGAAGCCTGGCCCCAGTGATGTCTGTGCCGTACGCACTACACTCTGTAGCACCTTCTGTTCGGATGTTGAGCAGTTGCCAGGTGGTGACGTAACCGGTCAGGATACTCTCGATGGTGCAGTTGTAGAACTTTTTTAGGATCTGGGGCCAAATCTTTTCAGTCTCCTAAGGGAGAATAGGCGTCATGCCCTCTTCACGACTGTCTTGTTGTGTTTGGACTATGATAGTTTGTTGGTGATGTGGACACCAAGGAACTTGAAGATCTCAACCCGCTCCACTTCAGCCCTGTTGATGTGAATGGGGGTGTGGTCGGCCCCCCTTTTTCTGTAGTCCACGATCAGTGTGGCAGATGTGGTGTTGCCTACCCTTATCACCTTGGGGCGGCCCGTCAGGAAGTCCAGGATCCAGTTGCAGAGGGAGGTGTTTAGTCCCAGGGTCCTTAGCTTAGTGATAAGCTTTGTGGGCACTATGGTGTTGAACACTGATTTGTAGTCAATGAACAGCATTCTCACGTAGGTGTTCCTTTTGTCCAGGTGGGAAAGGGCAGTGTGGAGTGCAATTGAGATTTAGTCATCTGGTGCTGATGTGAGCCATGACCTGCCTTTCAAAACACTTCTTGGCTACAGACGTGAGTGCTACATGGCGGTCGTCATTTAGGCAGGTTACCTTCTCTGTCTTGGGCACAAGGACTATGGTGGTCTGCTTGAAACGGGCAAGTGTCAGTGAAGACACGTCCTGGTAATCATCTGTCCCCGCTGCCTTGTGAATGTTGACCTGTTTAAAAGTCTTACTCACATCGGCTACGGAGAGCGTGATCGCACAGTCGTCTGGAACAGCTGGTGCTCTCATGCATGCTTCAGTGTTGCTTGCCTCGAAGCGAGCATAAAAGGCATTTAGCCCATCTGGTAGGTTTGCGTCACTGAGAAGATCACGTCACTGGGCAGATTGCACAAGGTTGTGCTATTTTCTTTGTTTTTTTGCATTGTTTGTAACTTTAAAAAATATATATATATTTTGTGCATAATGTTACTGCTACCGTCTCTTATGACCAAAAATAACTTCTGGACATCAGAACAGCGATTACTCACCTCAAACTGGAAGAAGATTTTTATTGTAACGAGTCCGATGTGAAGGATATACTGCTTTCCCGGGAACAGGCCCAAATCCCTGTCATTTGCATGAATAAAAGACGTAGAAAAAGGAGGCGGAGGTCGGGCTGCCTTCTGAGAATTCGTAGGCGAGCGAGTAAACCCCCACTGCCATCCATTCTATTGACCAACGTGCAATCATTGGAAAATAAAATCAATGACCTACGATCAAGATTAAACTACCAACGGGACATTAAAAGCTGTAATATATTATGAGTTGTGGCTGAACGACGACATGAATAACATACAGCTGTCGGGTTGTACACTGTATCGGCAGGATAGAACAGCAGCCTCTGGTAAGACAAGGGGTGGCTGTCTATGTATCAAGGTTTTGCTTGCCTTAGGTAGAGTTTTCATCTATACTCTTCGTAGCAGTCTGTTTACAACCAAAAACCGATGCTGGTACTAAGACTGCACTCAACGAGCTGTATACGGCCTCCTAGTGGCCGCGGACTTTAATGCAGGGAAACTTAAATCTGTTTTACCTAATATCTTACAGCATGTTAAATGTGCAACCAGAGGGAAAAATAACTCTAGACCACTTTTACTCAACACACATAGACGCATACTAAGCTCTCCCTCGCACTCCATTTGGCAAATCTGACAATAATTTTATCCTCTTGATTCCTGCTTACAAGCAAAAATTAAAGCAGGACGCACCAGTGACTCGGTCAATAAAAAAGTGGTGATATGAAGCAGATGCTAAGCTACAGGACTGTTTTGCTAGCACAGACTGGAATATTGTCTGGGATTCTTCCTATGGCATTGAGGAGTACACCACATCAGTCACTGGCTTCATCAATAAGTGCATTGATGACGTCGTCCTGACAGTGACTGAACGTACATACCCCAACCAGAAGCCATGGATTACAAGCAACATCCACACTGAGCTAAAAGGTAGAGCTGCCATTTTCAAGGTGCCGGACTCTAACCCAGAAGCTTATAAGAAATCCCGCTATGCCCTCCGACGAACCATCATACAGGCAAAGCATCAGTACAGGACTAAGATTGAATCGTACTACACCGGCTCCCACGCTCTTCGGATGTGGCAGGGCTTGCAAACTATTACAGACTACAAAGGGAAGCACACCTGAGAGATGCCCAGTGACACGAGCCTACAGACGAGCTAAATTATTTCTATGCTCGCTTCAAGGCAAGTAACACTGAAACATGCATGAGAGCACCAGTTGTTATGGACGACTGTGTGATAACACTCTCCGCAGCCGATGTAAGACCTTTAAGTAGGTCAACATTCACAACGCTGCATGGCCAGACGAATTACCAGGACGTGTACTCCGAGCATGCGCTGACAAACTAGCAAGGGTCATCACTGACATTTTCAACCTCTCCCTGTCTGAGTCTGTAATACCAACATATTTCAAGCAGACCTAAATGACTACTGACCCGTAGGACTCAGGTCTGTAGCCATGAAGTGCTTTGAAAGGCTGGTCATGGCTCACATCAACACCATTATTCCAGAAACCCTAGACCCACTCCAATTTGCATACTGTCACAAACAGATCCACAGATTATGTTATCTCTATTGCACTCCACACTGCCCTTTCACACCTGGACAAAAGGAACACCTATGTGAGAATGTCATTAATGGAATAGAGCTCAGCATTCAACACCATAGTGCCCTCAAAGCTCATCACAAAGCTAAGGACTCCGGGACGAAACACCTCCCTCTGCAACTGGATCCTGGACTTCCTGACGGGCCGCCCCCAGGTGGTAAGGGTAGGAAACAACACATCCGCCACGCTGATCCTCAACACAAGGGCCCCTCAGGGGTGCGTGCTCAGACCCCTCCTGTTCTCCCTGTTCACTCATGACTGCATGACCAGGCATGACTCCAACACCATCAAGTTTGCCGATGACACAACAGTGGTAGGCCTGATCACCGACAACGACAAGACAGCCTATAGGGAGGATGTCAGACCTGGCCGTGTGGTGCCAGGATAACAACCTCATCGTCATTGTGATGGACTACAGGAAAAGGAGGACCAAGCATTCCCCCACTCGGCAGGTAGCCTAGTGGTTAAGGCGTTGGACTAGTAACCGAAAGGTTGCAAGATCAAATCCCAGAGCTGACAAGGTAATAATATGTCGTTCTGCCCCTGAACAAGGCAGTTAACCCACTGTTCCTAGGCCGTCATTGAAAATAAGAATTTGTTCTTAACTGACTTGCCTAGTTAAATAAAGGTAAAATAAATTAAAAACAGGGTTAAGATCAGGTTGAGAGCTTCAAGTTCCTTGGTGTCTATTTCACCAACAAATTAACATGGTCCAAGCACACCAAGACATGTTGTGAAGAGGGCACGACAAAAGCTATTCCCCCTCAGGAGACTGAAAAGATTTGGCATTCGTCCTCAGATTCTCAAGAGGTTCTACAGCTGCACCATCGAGAACTGGTTGCATCACTGCTTGGTATGGCAACTGCTCTGCCTCCAACTGCAAGGCACGACACGGCCCAGTACACCCCTGGGGCCAAGCTTCCTGCCATCCAGGACCTCTGTACCAGAGGAATGTCAGAGGAAGGCCCTAAAAATTGTCAAAGACTCCAGCCACCCTAGTCATAGACTGTTCTCTCTGCTACCGCACTGCAAGCGGTACCGGAGCGCCAAGTCTAGGTCCAAGAGGCTTCTGAACAGCTTCTACCCCCCAAGCCATAAGACTCCTGACCATCTAATCAAATGACTACCCAGACTATTTGCATTGCCCCCCCCCCCCCCCTTTACGCTGCTGCTATTCTCTGTTATTGTCTATGCATAGTCACTTTAATAACTCTACCTACATGTACATATTACCTCAATTTCCTTGACTAACCTGTGCCCCCGCACATTGACTCTGTACCTGTACCCCCTCTTTATAGCCTCGCTATTGTTATTTAACTTCTGCTCTTTAATTATTTGTTACTGTTAATGCTTTTTTTAAAGATATTTTTCTTAAAACTGCATTGTTGGTTAAGGGCTTGTAAGCATGTGACAAATACAATCTTATTTATTTTTTATATGTTAGGAACCCGTAAAACGGCAGCCTTCCCCTCCCGCGCCATCTCTCTCAGCACTAAATAAATCAAATGTTGAAACAGAATGGCATTGCACATCTCACTGTTAATATTCCCACTATGATGCGGTTTTAATATAAGGTCCTTATTTTTTAATTTTGTCCAAATCATCCTAAAGTATCAACAAACAAAAAAATATTTTTTATCTGTGTAAATAGACTTTATTAGGGCAAGTCTACAGTGAGCACAAATCAGTTCACTTGCAAGACCTATTACGCTGGAAATATTTTAATGTTAATTTCAAGCACTTTTGATTTAGCTAGAGTGCGCTTGCCAAAGATCAGAATGAGCACAATCACTTTATAACGCAACATTTTTACAGACAAAACCATCAGTAGAGACATTTTTATTTGCACAGCCTTTTATCCCCAACAAGTCAGTTTGATGGAAACACCCCTCTTGTGGGACAATGTGTATAGTGTTTTTATGCAGATTTTTTGAATATTCTGTCGCCACATGGATGGCAACCTAGCTAGTAACCAGATTTCCATCCAACCTTTCTATGTGAGGAAAGTACATGTACATAATCATTCCGTGCCTACTTGTTCGGTCTGTGGTTGTTTATTTTATGCCTGCTGGTTAGTCGGGCAGACACAGAGAGAAGTGACAGAGGAATGCATTATCAAGAAGGATAGAGAACAGTTGCTTCACGAGGTATCTCTACCTGAAAATGCATGATCTAAGTGATTGATAGTTGTTATTAAGCATTCATAAAAGTATGCCTTATTTACTTTGAAGACCTACTAAAATAGTGATTTTTGTCAGACAGCATATGCAACAATTGAAATATTTTATTAAAGAAAAGTAATGTGAACAAATTATGGTTAAGTAATGGGCAGTCTACCATCATGAGACTTTTATGAATTGCTTTATTCTGTCTGGTTACAACATTCAACCCACATAATACATTTCATTTAGAAATGCATTTCATTTAGAAACTGAAAACCGTGATCATTTTTTAATAATAGATCAGAACCCAAACCGACACTAATCGCTTAGCACTAGTAATCGCTCAGCATTGATGGTTTTGTGTTTCATGACAAAACCACTAGTAAAGTTCAAAAGCCATTTAACTTTTTTTTGGGGGTACATAGGAATTTAATCAATTTTTTTTGGGATGTACACTATTTCATTACACACAGTCAATTTGATGGAAACACATCTCGGGTGGGAAAATAGGCATATTGTTTTTATGCACTGGTGTAAAGTACCTCAATAAAAACACTTTAAAGTACTAGTTAAACTTTTTTGGGAGGGCATCTACTTTACTTTACTATTTATGTTTCTGACTAATTTTACTTTTACTTCACTACATTCCTTAAGAAAATATTGTACTTTTTACTCCATACGTTTTCCTTGACGCCCAAAAGCACTTGTTACATTTTGAATGCTTAGTAGGACAAGAAAATTGTCCAATTCACGCACTTATCAACAGAACATCCCTGGTCATCCCTACTGCATCCGATCTGGCGGACTCACTAAACACACATGCTTTTTTTGTAAATTATGTTTGAATGTTGGAGTGTCCCCGTGGCTATCCGTAAATCATTTTAAAAAACGAAAAAGTGGTGCCGTCTGGTTTGCTTAATGTAACGAATTTTAAATGATTTATAATTTTACTTTTGATACTTAAGTATATTTTAGCAATTACATTTACTTTTGATTACTTAAGTATATTTTAAACCAAATACTTTGACTTTTACTCAAGTAGAATTTTACTGTGTGACTTACTTGAGTCATTTTCTATTAAGGTATCTTTACTTTTACTCATGTATGACAATTGAGTACTTTTTCCACCACTGTTTCCATACGGATTTTAGAATATTCACATTAAAATCTGTAGCCAATTGGATGGAAACCTAGCTAGTGACAGCTTATGAGATAAACAAGAATGGAAAACGCTCTACTTCTAGATCAACACTAAAACCTAATATACCCTGTCGCTTCACAAGATAAAACCTTCTGCTGTCTTACAGCATTGTTCCGGAATAATAAGATAAAAAGAAAGAAACAAAGTCACACACTCTAATTATTCTCATAGTTTACTCTCCGTTAGTCAGCACCTCTACAAAACAAACATTTTTGGGTGTGCGTCAGCTTATGCCTTTTACTAGACTAGAATAAAAAGAGGACTTTTAACATGTGACAGCACATATTCAAGACTACACACTCATTCTATTGCAACATGTTGGGAAGTAAATGATTCATACCATAGAAAAATCACTGCTCCAAAGGCTTCTCCCCTTCAAACACTTTCACTTACCATTTTCACAAAGCCAAGGCATTTTGCTGCATTCATAATGCATATGTACTAAGGAACTGCATTACGGGGAAGTGATTTTTGTCTATTCTGCTATTTCCCTTACCTCAGCTCGCAGAGCCAGAAAAGTGGAGCATTAAGGTGTCCCTGATTTCTCTCATATGGCAATGGCTGTTCCTTTCACACTCAGTCCACCTGCTTAGTGACATATTGGGACAAGTTTTCAGTACCTGCATATTACACAAGCACATATTACACCAATCCATTTGTGTTTTCTGATACATTCTGATGCTGGAGGTTATTAATGGTGGATAATGCTCTTTTGAGTCCCTTTTTAATGTGTTCGGATAAAAACACGATCTACTGTCAGAGAAGAGAGATGTGTTAATGAAGCCACTGTGACTAAAAGGTGGGTGTTCAAGTGCTAAGCAAAATAAAGGGTGACAGCAATGAGTAAGCACAGCGAAGCACAGAATGGGTGCATAAATTAATAGCCATGAGTGTCATGCTAATCATTCTGTGCACAAATTGATGACCGGCTGTCGCTTAAGTCTTGGCTGCATAATAACGTTTCGTCTGATTTGTATTGGGGTGCAGTCTACCTCTTTATAGTGTCAAACATATGATTATATGCCAGTTTGTTCATTCAGAAGTGTGTCTCAATAATTTTGACTGACTATCCTTGAGGCAATATTTTGCTTATTATTATTAATGAATCAATTGCGACAGCAGACAGGGACATGTGGTGAGTTGTTATTCAGGGAGTGTTTCTTCAGTTTCCATTTGAAGAGTTATAAATGTGTGAGTGCTCACATTTTTACAGCCTCAACAAACTGTTCATTATTGATTGATGCACCAGCATGCTTTTCCTTAGTATTTCTGTCCAGTGAAGATTCCTTTGCTTCAGCTGAAAGACTTGCAATTTATCAGTGGCAGTGGCATCTTAATACTATAATAGTGTTGCTCAAGCCCATGTTAAAGGAGAAACCATTCCCTGCAGCTGTATGCCATGTTGTGGCTGCAGCTCCAGGAGTGGGTATTTGGGTCCATGCTGCTTGAAGGGGTGATTTATGTGAATATATTTTTCGCCAGTTGGGGAAGACAGATGGGGTTTTTCGAGACAATGGCTAATGTTTCACATTGGGAACCAGAGCTAAGTAGGTTATAATGTAGGTTATGTGTAACTGAAGATTGATGAACAGAGATTGTACTTTTCATTGCAACTGCATCATTTATCAAGTCAATGTTTTATTTGTCACATGGGCCGAAAACAACCTTACCATGAAATGCTTACTTACAAGCCCTTAACCAACAATGCAGTTCAATAAATAGAGTTAAGAAAATATTTACTAAATCAACGAAAGTAAAAAATAAAATGAAAAGTAACACAATAAAATAGCAATAACGAGGCTATACACAGGGGGGGGGGGGGGGGTCAATGTAAATACAGTGGTTTGCGAAAGTATTCACCCCCTTGGCATTTTTCCAATTTTGTTGCCTTTACAACTGGGAATTAAAATAGATTTTTGGCGGGTTTGTATCATTTGATTTACCCAACATGCCTACCGCTTTGAATATGCAACATATTTTTATTGTGAAACAAACAAGAAATAAGACAAGAAAACAGAACTTAAGTGTGCATAACTATTCACCCCCCCCCAAAGTCAACACTTTGTAGAGCCACCTTTTGCAGCAATTACAGCTGCAAGTCTCTTGGAGTATGTCTCCATGAGCTTGGCACATCACAACTCCTTCAAGTTGGATGGGTTCCGCTGGTGTACAGCAATCTTTAAGTCACACCACATATTCTCAATTGGATTGAGGTCTGGGCTTTGACTAGGCCATTCTAAGTCATTTTAATGTTTACCCTTAATCCACTCAAGTGTTGCTTAAGGTCATTGTCCTGCTGGAAGGCGAACCTCTGTCCCAGTCTCAAATCTCTGGAAGACTGAAACATGTTCCCCTCAAGAATTTCCCTGTATTTAGCGCCATCCATCATTCCTTCAATTCCGACCAGTTTCCCAGTCCCTGCCGATGAAAAATGGATGCTGTTCTCGGGGTGATGAGAGGTGTTGGGTTTGCGCTAGACATAGCATTTTCGTTGATGGCCAATAAGCTCAATTTTAGTCTCATCTGACCAGAGTCTCCCACATGCCTTTTGGCAAACACCAAACATGTTTGCTTATTTTTTTCTGGACACTCTTATGTAAAGCCCAGCTCTGTGGAGTGTACGGCTTAAAGTGGTTGTCACACCCTGACCTTAGATATCTCTGTTTTCTATATATTTTGGTTAGGTCAGGGTGTGACTAGGGTGGGTACTCTAGTGTTGTACAGTATGTCTAAGGTTTTGTATGTCAAGGGTTTTGTATGTCTAGGGTTGTTGTAGGTCTAGGGGTTTTTGTATTTATATGTTGGCCTGATATGGTTCCCAATCAGAGACAGCTGTTTATCATTGTCTCTGATTGGGGATCATATTTAGGCAGCCCTGTTTTCTACTTTCTGGTGTGGGATCTTGTCTACGGTTAGGTGCCTGTGTGCACACTAGTAGCTTCACGTTTAGTTTGGTTGTTTGTTTTCGATGAGTTTCAGTTGATTAAAAATATGTGGAACTCTATTCACGCTGCGCCTTGGTCCCATCATTTCAACGAACGTGGTCCTATGGACAGATACTCTAATACTCTAGATACTCTAACTCCTTCAGGGTTATCTTTGGTTTCTTTGTTGCCTCTCTGATTAATGCCCTCCTTGCCTGGTCCTTGAGTTTTGTTGGGCAGGTTTGTTGTGGTGCCATATTCTTTCCATTTTTTTGATAATGGGTTTAATTGTGCTCCGTGGGATGTTCAAAGTTTTGGGTATGTTTTTATAACCCAACCCTGATCTGTACTTCTCCACAACTTTGTCCCTGACCTGTTTGGAGAGCTCTTTGGTCTACATAGTGTCGCTTGCTTGGTGGTGCCCCTTGCTTAGTGGTGTTGCAGACTCTGGAGCCTTTCAGAACAGGTGTAAATATACTGTGATCATGTAACAGATCATGTGACACTTAGAGTGCACACAGGTGGACTTTATTTAGCTAATTATGTGACTTCTGAAGGTAATTGGTTGCACCAGATCTTATTTAGGGGCTTCATAGCAAAGGGGGTGAATAGATATGCACGCGCCACTTTTCCATCTTTTAACATTGTAATTTTTTTTGAAACAAGTTATTTTTATAATTTCACCTCACTAATTTGGACTCTTTTGTGTTTGTAATGCAACAAAATAGGAAAAACACCAAGGGGGGTGAATACTTTTGCAAGGCACTGTAGTCCTGGGTGCCATGTGATTTAATTGTTAAGCATTCTTTCGCTTGGGGGAAGAAGCTGTTAAGGAGCTTTTTGGACCTAGACTTGGCTCTCCGGTACCTCTTGCCATGTGGTAGCAGAGAGAACAGTCTATGACTTAGGTGACTGGAATCTTTGAAAAAATGTTGGGCCTTCCTCTGACACCGCCTATTATATACACTTCCGTTCAAAAGTTTGGGGTCACTTAGAAATGTCCTTGTTTTTGATAGATAAATGATTCATACCATAGAAACATCACTGTTCCAAAGGCTTCTCCTCTTCAAACACTTTCACTTACCATTTTCACAAAGCCAAGGCATTGCGCAGTGAAGAGGCGACTCCAGGATGCTGGCCTTCTAGGCAGAGTTCCTCTGTCCAGTGTCTGTTCTTTTGGACATCTTAATCTTTTCTCTTTATTGGTACTATTTGATGAAGCTGCCAGTTGACACTTGTGAGGCATCTGTTTCTCAAACTAGCCACTCTAATGTACTTGTCCTCTTGCTCAGTTGTGCACCGGGGCCTGCCACTCCTCTTTCTATTCTGGTTAGAGACAGTTTGTGCTGTTCTGTGAAGGGAATAGCACACAGCGTTGTACAAGAACTTCAGCTTATTGGCAATTTCTCGCATAGAATAGCCTTCATTTCTCAGAACAAGAATTGACTGATGAGTTTCAGAAGAAAGTACTTTGTTTCTGGCTATTTTGAGCCTGTAATAGAACCCACAAATGCTGATGCTCCAGATACTCAACTAGTCTAAAGACGGACAGTTTTATTGCTTCTTTAATCAGAAAAACAGTTTTCAGCTGTGCTAACATAATTGCAAAAGGGTTTTCTAATGATCAATTAGCCTTTTAAATTTATCAACTTGGATTAGCAAACACAACGTGCCATTGGAACACAGGAGTGATGGTTGCTGATAATGGGCCTCTACGCCTTTTCCAGCTAAGATAGTCATTTACAACATTAACAATGTCTACACTATATTTTGTATCAATTTGCTGTTATTTTAATAGACAAAAATGTGCTTTTCTTTCAAAAACAAGAATTTCTAAGTGACTCCAAACTTTTGAATGGTAGTGTAGGTCCTGGATGACAGGAAGCTTGGCCCCAGTGATATACTGGGCTGTACGCTTTACCCTCCTTAGTGCCTTACGGTCGGATGCCAAGCAGTTGCCATACCAGGCGGTGATGCAACCGGTCAGGATGCTCTCGATGGTGCAGCTGTAGAACTTTTTGTGTATTTGGGGATCATGCCAAATCTTTTCTGTCTCCTGAGGGGGAAAAGGTGTTGTTGCGCCCTCTTCACGACTGTCTTGGTGTGTTTGGACCATGAACCTGCTCCATTGCAGCTCCTTCAATGTTAATTCGGGCCTGTTCGGCCCTCCTTTTCCTGTAGTATCCATTGGATATCTGTGTTTTACAAAGTTGTACAGTGTGTTGTATGGTATGTTGGTTGATATACTCATGATGTTGAAATGGTTTTGTTTGGATAATCCCTCAACTATTAGTAAATATTTTTGGTTAATGGTCATTTGTGCATCAGTAACATTATCTTTCATCAGAGAGATGAACCAAACGAAAAACAGCTCTGTGGGATCGTGGGTGGAATGGCCCTACTGTGTTTGCCATTCCATCCACTCCAACCACAATCCCACTAAACATTTTTTCAGGTCTTGGATTGACTGTATACAAGATCATGAGATATTGACTGAGACCAATTTAACAGTTTATTCAATTCCTCTTTTGCCAGGGCCAAACTGTTATGCAGACACACAAGTGATCCCAGCTGGACGTGAGGTGAAGATCGATGAGTGTTCAATCTGTTACTGCACGTATGAGGAGGGCACGTGGCAGATTGAGCGTCAGGCCACCTGCAGCAAGAATGAATGCTAGCAGAACTAGAGACTGGCACTGGAAGTGGGCATGGGGGCAGGGGTTATGGGGCCATGGGTGCTCCCGTCGTGATAATTGCCAGTAAGTACGCAACTCAATGCTAGCCTGACTAAACCAAAGTGAACTCTGTTGAGCACAAACAATGGTGAGCGCAGTGTTCATTCTGGTTTGACCAGGCTAACTCAACGCAGCCTTCACTCAGTCTAAACCTGAGGTCAGGGTCACCCTCCAGACCGTATGATTTCTGCATTTATAACCACATGGATTATTAAATCAAGCTTTGTATGAAGATTTGTAATCCACATACAGAATATCTATTTATCTATGTACTGAATTATTTATGGAGATATACAGTAGAAAAACTATAAACTAGCCAAAATATATTTTTTATAGGCACTGTATTTTATTAAGCTGCTATGTATTGGGTTAGAGGTCAAATAAACATCATGGAATGTATAGAATCCTTACTGTACAGCTGTCTGTGTTTTATAGAGGTAGAAACCATAGCCTACAGACAGGCAAGTGTCATTACCTGAAGTTAACCAATTGGTAAGGTTTCAATAGGACAACTTTATGTAATTTTGAAAATGACTTGTTGAAGAAATGTAAGAAGTTACTTGACTGTTTAAAGATTTAGCTCTCTTTTCTTGCCATTTTGATGTGTTTTGATTTTATGTGCATTTTGTAAGCAGTTCTCTATTACGGTGCCTTGCGAAAGTATTCGGCCCCCTTGAACTTTGCGACCTTTTGCCACATTTCAGGCTTCAAACATAAAGATATAAAACTGTATTTTTTTGTGAAGAATCAACAACAAGTGGGACACAATCATGAAGTGGAACGACATTTATTGGATATTTCAAACTTTTTTAACAAATCGAAAACTGAAAAATTGGGCGTGCAAAATTATTCAGCCCCCTTAAGTTAATACTTTGAAGCGCCACCTTTTGCTGCGATTACAGCTGTAAGTCGCTTGGGGTATGTCTCTATCAGTTTTGCACATCGAGAGACTTAATTTTTTTCCCATTCCTCCTTGCAAAACAGCTCGAGCTCAGTGAGGTTGGATGGAGAGCATTTGTGAACAGCAGTTTTCAGTTCTTTCCACAGATTCTCGATTGGATTCAGGTCTGGACTTTGACTTGGCCATTCTTACAACTGGATATGTTTATTTTTGAACCATTCCATTGTAGATTTTGCTTTATGTTTTGGATCATTGTCTTGTTGGAAGACAAATCTCCGTCCCAGTCTCAGGTCTTTTGCAGACTCCATCAGGTTTTCTTCCAGAATGGTCCTGTATTTGGCTCCATCCATCTTCCCATCAATTTTAACCATCTTCCCTGTCCCTGCTGAAGAAAAGCAGGTCCAAACCATGATGCTGCCACCACCATGTTTGACAGTGGGGATGGTGTGTTCAGGTTGATGAGCTGTGTTGCTTTTACGCCAAACATAACGTTTTGCATTGTTGCCAAAAAGTTCAATTTTGATTTCATCTGACCAGAGCACCTTCTTCCACATGTTTGGTGTGTCTCCCAGGTGGCTTGTGGCAAACTTTAAACAACACTTTTTATGGATATCTTTAAGAAATGGCTTTCTTCTTGCCACTCTTCCATAAAGGCCAGATTTGTGCAATATATGACTGATTGTTGTCCTATGGACAGAGTCTCCCACCTCAGCTGTAGATCTCTGCAGTTCATCCAGAGTGATCATGGGCCTCTTGGCTGCATCTCTGATCAGTCTTCTCCTTGTATGAGCTGAAAGTTTAGAGGGACGGCCAGGTCTTGGTAGATTTGCAGTGGTCTGATACTCCTTCCATTTCAATATTATCGCTTGCACAGTGCTCCTTGGGATGTTTAAAGCTTGGGAAATCTTTTTGTATCCAAATCCGGCCTTAAACTTCTTCACAACAGTATCTCGGACCTGCCTGGTGTGTTCCTTGTTCTTCATGATGCTCTCTGCGCTTTTAACGGACCTCTGAGACTATCACAGTGCAGGTGCATTTATACAGAGACTTGATTACACACAGGTGGATTGTATTTATCATCATTAGTCATTTAGGTCAACATTGGATCATTCAGAGATCCTCACTGAACTTCTGGAGAGAGTTTGCTGCACTGAAAGTAAAGGGGCTGAATAATTTTGCACGCCCAATTTTTCAGTTTTTGATTTGTTAAAAAAGTTTGAAATATCCAATAAATGTCGTTCCACTTCATGATTGTGTCCCACTTGTTGTTGATTCTTCACACAAAAAATACAGTTTTATATCTTTATGTTTGAAGCCTGAAATGTGGCAAAAGGTCGCAAAGTTCAAGGGGGCCGAATACTTTCGCAAGGCACTGTATGTATTCATGTTTAAAATAAACAGCAACCTGGTGCACTGTAGGCGCTTGTATGGTAATATCAATTCCTTGAACCAAATACAGTTTTTAGATGTCGCAGCACACATCCTATTGATTCATGTTGATTTAGATGTTTCATTTTTGCAACTGTTATCTCACAAGACCGTTTTTATATGCTTGATGCAAGAGCTGATGGTTAATATTTCATAGACTGTCAAGAGAACATAGAAGAAATGAGTAAACAATTGTGCCAATTAATATGCAACCGCTATCTGCATTACAATAGAGGTTCAATGGTAACTGAAAATCTTGAATTTCCATAAAATCTGCCTAAGGACATAAGCTGGAATCATGTTCTTTTTAACTGAATTAATAAGGAGGAGACTGGGCTCTAATTACGTTGATCCCCACTTCCTGCTCTCTTTTCCAGCTGTAAAAGGTTTGCTTACTGGGAAGGTGTAAGTCGGAATTAATATTTAGGGAAGAGAAAAGGTTGTCTTTAATCATTACAGGTAGGCTAAGGATGAAAATACAGTACAATGTCATGATACAGTGCATTTGGAAAGTATTCAGTCCCCTTCCCTTTCCCCACATTTTGTAACATACAGCCTTATTCTAAAAACCCGTCTTTGCTTCATCAGTATGGGGTATTGTGTGTGGATTGAGGGATTGTTAAAAATAAGGCTGTAATGCAACAAAATGTGGAAAAGGGGTCTGATTACTTCCCGAATGCACTATATGATGGAGTACTAAAACCAGCTCCAGGGTTGGAGACACAATCTGCAATGGTGGATTTAGTGTTGAGCTGTGTTTTTGTATTGAACCATTTTCACTCACAGTGTGATCGGTTGCAGTAGTACCAGATGTTTATACAGCTAAACTCAGCAAAAAATAAACGTCCTCTCACTGTCATCTGCGTTTATTTTCAGCCAACTTAACATGTGTAAATAGCTGTATGAACATAACAGGATTCAACAACTGAGACATAAACTGAACAAGTTCCACAGACGTGTGACTAACAGAAATGGAAAGATGTGTCCCTAAACAAAGAGGGGGTCAAAATCAAAAGTAGCAGTCAGTATCTGGTGTGGCCACCAGCTGCATTAAGTACTGCAGTGCATCTCCTCATGGACTGCACCAAATTTGCCAGTTCTTGCTGTGAGATGTTACGCCACTCTTCCACCAAGGCACCTGCAAGTTCCCGGACATTTCTGGGGAGAATGGCCCTAGCCCTCACCCACGATCCAACAGGTCCCAGACGTGCTCAATGGGATTGAGATCCGGGCTCTTCGCTGGCCATGGCAGAACACTGACATTTCTGTCTTGCAGGAAATCACGCACAGAACGAGAAGTATGGCTGGTGGCATTGTCATGCTGTAGTGTCATGTCAGGATGAGCCTGCAGGAAGGGTACCACATGAGGGAGGAAGATGTCTTCCCTGTAACGCACAGCGTCGAGATTGCTTGCATAGACAACAAGCTCAGTCTGATGATGCTGTGACACACCGGCTCGGTGTAATGCTCATTCCTTCGACAATAAATGGCAAAAACCATGACTCGTCAGAGAAGAGCACTTTTTACCAGTCCTGTCTGGTCCAGCGACGGTGGGTTTGTGCCCAAAGGTAACGTTGTTGCCTGTGATGACTGGTGTGGACCTACCTTACAACAGGCCTACAGCCCTCAGTCCAGCCTCTCCCAGCCTATTGCGGACAGTCTGAGCACTGATGGAGGGATTGTGCATTCCTGGTGTAACTCGGGCAGTTGTTGTTGCCATTCTGCACCTGTCCTGCAGGTGTGATGTTCGGATGTACCGATACTGTGCAGGTATTGTTACACATGGTCTTCCACTGCGAGGACGATCAGCTGTCCATCTTGTCTCCCTGTAGCGCAATCTTAGGCGTCTCACAGTACGGTCATTGCAGTTTACTGCCCTGGTCACATCTGCAGTCCTCATGCCTCCTTGCAACATGCCTAAGGCACGTTCACGCAGATGAGCAAGGACCCTGGGCATCTTTCTTTTGGTGTTTTTCAGAGTCAGTAGAAAGGCCTCTTTAGTGTCCTACGTTTTCATATCTGTGACCTTAATTGCCTACCGTCTGTGAGCTGTTAGTGTCTTAATGACTCTTCCACAGGTGCATGTTCTTTAATTGTTTATGGTTCACAAGCACGGGAAACAGTGTTTAAACCCTTTACAATGAAGATCTGTCAAGTTATTTGGATTTTTACGATTTATCTTTGAAAGTCAGGGTCCTGAAAAGGGGACGTTTCTTTTTTTGCTGAGTTTATGTCTGACTCTACTACAGACTACTTTTGGACAATTACCCTTCTTAATACTGGTGGAAGAATTTAGCCTAATCCCATTATGGTTTTACAAAGTAACAGCACAGAACAGTGCATGATGAAAAGGAGGCAAATGGACAGATGTGGTGATGTTTTGTCGGAGAGGGTCTGCTCTTCAGCTTGGCTCTCGGTGCCCCGGACCCTAATGAGCAAGCCACACAGCAGCGTTCTTTGATCCAGGGTTGCCAGACAACGGTAGTGTGCCTCCAGCAGTGAGACGTGCCTGTGAGCCAGCCCTGCAGGATCGAGGTAAATAAGCCCAAATGTGTGCATTTACATGACAAGCTCCGCTCAAGCAGCAGGGGAGCAGTGCCACACATCCGTTTCTGTCTCTCCTCATCTACCCCTGTTCCCATACGCTTCCGCTCCCTTTCCAATCACATCTCAATTCACTCTCAAGATTTATGGATTGGGAATGTACTTGTGTGAAATGAATGCTCTTCTTTCCCTCTTTTCCTGTATACAATAGGTTACACTTGCTGGTGTGCACTGTGCATACTCCAGTCTCCATTTAGATGTTGATCTCTTTACTTTGTTTGGATAGTCCATCTGTAGATGCTTTACAGACTATCTGCAGCTTCTCTCTCCCCCCTCCCTTCCGTCTGTCTCCGTCTGTCTCTCTCCCCTCCCTTCATCTGTCTTTGTCACTCTCTCTCCTCTCTCTAAGTTAGCAATGAAAGAAAATGTAAGATTCACTTCCAAATGACTAATTGTCAAAACAGAAGAGAGGCCAGCTGTGTATCCACTCCAAAAGTAATGAATGTGTGCATGGACTTTATTTTATATCTCTGGTGATTGTGGATCCAATATTAATGAAATATTGGTTTTGGGATTCAGCCATTTATTCAACAGTTATCCATTCAAAGTTGTCTGACGTGAAGTTTAAGATTGAAAAGCATGATTAAAACCATCTCGAATGTTTACATACTCTAAGAGAGACTAAATGAGTTATCTACTTTGAAATGAAATTCCCAAAGTATCGTGCTTCAAGACTGCCGAGTCTTCCTTCAAAGAGTGTACATTAATTGGAGACATATGTCTGGGAAAAACACAAGAGATTATCCTGGTTCTCTCGACACAGTCACCTCACAATGAATCCCTATCGTTCTGGACAATGCTCATATCAGTGAGCCTGCATGCCTTTGCTCCTATTGAATGACGAAATTCATTATTCTTTAATGGCACCCAGCCATGGACCTCTGTCAAATTAAAAAAGTGCCTGCAAGGGTTGAAGGACCATTTGAGTAGTCAAGTGTTCAAATAATGAAGGCACCATCAGTTAACCAGTATCTGCGACAGTATACCAGTATTTGAGACTAGAATCTGTCATTAATTACATGTTGTTAGGATTACATTGCTGAGCTATCTCTTATATTAATGTGTTAGTAACATCTACATAAATTACTTACAATATCCATACGGCTGTGGAATAAACAAGTTGGGATAAATACCATTTACATGTGGATGCCAATGTAGCTAATCTATGCATACTGTACACACACACATATATATATATATATATATATATATATATATATATAACTCTTTGAATGCTGACATATATATATATATATATATATATATATATATATATATATATATATATATATATATATATATATATATATATATATATATATATATATATATATATATGTGTGTGTGTCAGCATTCAAAGAGCTACAGATCACTGCATTTGAGCTCCTCAAAGGTTCCAGGGATATTACAAGGACACCTCAAACAGAACATGTAAAGGGTCTGTGTGCGTCATAAATACGGCGGATTCAAATGATGTATGATATCAAACATAGGCATAGCCTGAGATAATTTGTTTACAGACACATTCTCTTGATATTTTTCATCATTGCCCCCAGTGGAAAAGTCTGGCAAAGAAAAAGTCAAGAGTTTTACGGTACTGTACTGGAGGTTTGGAAACAGCCCAGACCTAGACTACTGCCTGTGTATGCCAAGAAGAGTTGAGGCATTTTGTTGGCTAATCTGTTAGGAGTGCATCTCATGCAGCTTGTCAGTTCTCAGAGTATAGGATGCAACATCGCTGAATTCTGAATGTGCCCAAAGGAAATATCTGTAACAAATGCTTGTGCTGAAATATGTTTTTTTTCTTTTTACTCTTTAAGTTTAGGAGATGTGAGTCATTCTGAGTCTCCTTTCTATCTGTTTATGACATTGAAAGTAATATTGTTTACCATTTTACATCTTTCTTGCTTCATGACCTGTACCTTTAATGGGAGCTAAAGGCCATGCTTCCATGTTGTCATGTAGAGGCCAGCCATTTAAAATGATTTCTGCTTCTGGCAGAGTTCACATTGATAAGAGGATTCTGTTCTCCAGGTTCATAACCCAATTGAATTATGTTACTCCGTCTGCAAACCAGAATTTGTAAGATCCTGGTCGAATGAAACAGACGGAGGCCCAGCTAGGTCAAAAAGGTTTATTCACGGAACGTTCTAAAGTCAAGAATACAAAACAATTCATTTTATACTGACTTCTCACGCGCACACATACACACAAACATACGCACACACATACACACAAACATACGCACACACATGTCCTGCTACGCACACACTGTCTGTCTCACTACCCTTGTCCTTGAGACGTACTCCCTGTTCTCTCCCAAATCTCTAGACAGGTCGGCACCAAGCTCAGACAGTCTGTGTTTGAAATACCATAAAGACATTGTTTTACCCTAATTCTGACTAGGACTACACATTTATTATTATGATTTTATACATTCTAATCAATTCCATACAATTATATGTTTCAGGGCGGAATATTCTAATCATTCAATTAACAGATAATTCTCACCTATCACACATCCACAAACAAATCTACCTTTATACCATTTCAGTCCGAATATTAGGAATGTGTGTTGCTTGTGAGTGCATTGAGGTGTGCTGTTTTCTGTAATGTGTGGCTGTTATTATCAACACTCTGACTCGTTAAGATATTTCATATACACAGACTTCGAGACTAAAGTTGCAGTAATTCAGTCAGTCCTTCTTTATGTATAGATAGAATCGTTTTTTCTGCCTTTGTGTATTTCAGTCATGCTCTTCACTTTATTTCTTAAGAATTCTGCAGTGCAGCTGTACACACTGTACATGAATTACACCAGACAGCAGCCTAATGCTAGTAAACAGCTTCTGAATCAGATCTGTCCAAATCCATTAAATCCATCTCACACAACACGTACAGTAACATTCCCATGTGACCTGGCACTCCTTGATCAATTTAAGTTCATCTGTTCATGATTGAATGCTGAGCTCTAGAGAGTCTGACTGGCCTGAAATTGTGCTTTAGATTCAGTGTTATATTTCGTCTGTTGCTATCAGCCACACGTTAACATTTTGAATTTCACATTTCTGGATGGGGTTACATTCAGCTGGGGTTGACACAGTCACAGGGGTGAAACGCCAACATCTCTGTAACATACCCTACCATAGCATTATATTCCAGAATCCCAGTCACCATGTTTGGTTGAAAAGGGTCCAGTTGTGGTATCAGAAACCAGCATCAGCAACAGACAATGCTTTACCTCCATATCAACATCAATCACTAATGAAGAGAGGAAAGCATGTCTCCGTCTCCCCTTCTCCCAAAAGTAACTGTCTAATGGATATTGGGGATTTAATCTAGCTCTATCCATCATGGCTTGTTTTCCGTCCAGATGGGTGAATGATAAGATAAGGACTACACGTCTTCTAGGACAACACTGCAACACCATCTCCTCCAGAGAGAGGCAGCCAAACTCCGGTGTGACCTGATTACTGGATGCATGCCAGGTGGTTCAATAACGAAGAGCATTGTTTTGATAGGCACATCTGCGTAACTAGCTGTCAGTCAGATTGCAGGGAGGATTGTGTTATCGTAAAGAAAGCAGCCTTTCTCTTCGCTCGACTGAGTTCCACATGTTTGTATTTATAACCCACCATTTTATATGCCCCTCGTATTGTAATTCATCATCTAACACTTGATACGGGCTGTCAGAGCACACAGTGCATATATTAACTTGGCTTACAGTAATATCGATGGCCCATCTTCTCCCCTGCGGGTACCTAGTTTGTGAACAACACAGGTGTGTCAGAATTAAATGCAAACAACTCTTGACATTTTTAACGGAGTCTTTCCTTAATGATATCTATCCTCCAGATACCTGACAGCAGTTATTGGTTAGCGAGTGACTGACTGAGGCAGTGCATTTGCTGCATTTAAGTTTCAAAAGCAGGTAATTCCACTTTGGTCGGTGGGAATGAAAACAGCTTGGCTAGGCAATAGTGGGGTTGTTTAATAATGGACACAAGGTCTCTGAAGACAAGTCCATTTCTCTGAGCAACAGAGAAAGTCCATTACCCTCGGGGTTTCTTTGCCTAATGCAAACGCGTACTATCTTAATTCAGAATCAGAGATGTATTATTGCACACAGATAAAGAGCTTTTAGCCACATCCAGAGCTGTCTCTTTCTTCTGCCTCACATATGGAAAATACTACACAACAAAATATATACAAGGAGAATGGGTCTGAAATTCCTTCGGGTAGATTGTTTCCTGTGAGCAATTTCCTATTGTTTCCTATGATAAACCATCTGAATATACTTTGTTTCTGAGGAATAATTGTTTGATTGATTTTTCTATAGCCTTGTAATGCTGGGTCATAGTCTACATGTTAAAAACCTATTTGATTTAAGTACAAATGGGTGTAAACATGGGCGCTTGCCAAAAATGGAATTCCATATTTCAGTCATAGACCATTGACCTAAACAGTTACACATATTCAGTCATCACTGTTCTATTACTAAAATAATGCATCTTATTGGTTGATGCTGATGCATTATTTTAGTAATAGAACAGTGATGACTGAATATGTGTAACTGTTTAGGTCAATGGTCTATGACTGAAATATGGAATTCCATTTTTGGCAAGCGCCCATGTTTACACCCATTTGTACGTAAATCAAATTGTATACTGCTAGCTAAGTGTACTGTTAGCTAGCTAGCCAACGTTAGCTGGTTGGCTTGCTAGCTAACATCACGTGCATGATCTTATTATTCGTATCTCAGAGCCATTTGCTTGGCTAGTTACAGCCTAATGTTAACATTGAACCTGGTTGCTTAGCTACCTGCAGATTCATGCAGGGTAGTAACGTCATGAGTTGGGATTATGGTTCATTATTTAGCTGGCTAAATAGCTACATGTCTTAACAAAAGACTAAGACTAAGTAACCATTTTGCGTGTGTTCGTAAATTCAATCTGGCCATCTACTCCGGTTACAGAGCACTCTCGTCTGACTGTGCAAGAGCACGGAATAACTGATGAATTTACAAACGCTCAACACCTGTTGAATATGGCCGGTGTCAGTAAACGTCGTTAAAAAAGCGGAATTCAATTGTTGCCAGCAGCGCAATTAGTCACCAACTCTCTGGATAACATGAAAACAGCCTAATCAGCTTTGCTAGGGCGAGTAAAATGGTCAGAGTTTGGGTGGGGCTAAAGCTTAAGAGGGTGTGATTGGTGCTGAATGGGTGTAGACAAAGAAGAGCTCTCCAGTAGGTACCAAAACATTCAAAGGCCATTTTTTTCAAAAGTGAGGTCACAAGTTGATCAACTTTCAAAGCAGAATTACGTACCCATTGTTCCTCAAATGCAGTGTATGATATACCATTTTGTAGCGAGTCTCTACTTTTATCCAATGTAAAAAAAAACACAATTTAAAATGTTGAGTTAAGACTGAATCAATTCGGTCGGTCACATATGGTTGGATTTTCTGCTAATAAAATTGTTTTTAACATTGCTTATGTACATTTGCATTATTCTTTGAAGCGCTATGCTTTAGTTGCATAATCCAGGTTAGGTTGAACACCCACTAAAAGCTTTAATTAGCAGTATGTTTAGTGGAGACTCCACAGCTGAATTAGTGATGGGAATGAACAGGATAAACTTAATGAGGTGACTCATCACTTTTCTCCAGCAGGTAGACCTTTGTTTGCGTAGGTAGGCTGCTTACTTTTCTTTTGTGAGTTCTATCTACTCATGAATTCTTCATCTGCATGTTCTGTAGGTTTCCTAGTCTCTGACAGCTTCGCTGAGCGTGACATTGGTATATGATGATTTTCAGTAATATTCAGCCTTGGGGAATCTGAACATTAACCATCATGCTCATACAGCGTCATGATGGCGCCTTAGAGGCTGGACTGGGGAAATAATGTGTGTGAAAAGCTCCATATTAGAAGCATTATAAAGTGGAGATTTTCCGCCCCCCACCTCCTTCATGAAAAATGTACAGAGGCATATTTATGACTTCATTGAACTAACTGAGTGTGACAAGTACAGAGCAGGAGCGACTGAGGGCAGGGAAGCAGTAGCACAATAAAGCCCTTGGCCACTCTCAGAGGACATGACTGCCCCTGGTGCTCATGGGAGTTTTCATCTAAGCATTCTGTTAGAATTGTTTTTCCCAGTGGTTGGAGGTACAACATGAGACCGAATCTACTACATCCACTTTGCCCTGAGTCAACTCTTATGCATGGCCAGTGATCAATTCACTGCCTCTTTACAATATGATGCATACATCCCAAGTGCCATGACCTACAGCACGAGGCTATAAATATATGGCCATACATTTTCACGAGTTTAGATAGACATATGGACATACTGTACTCCAAGTAACCAGTACAAAGAAACACCATGTATGGACAGTGTTTGATTCTCTTTGCTTCTAGCTTATATATAAGTGGACATTCCTCACATACCTCATGTATAAGGATCCCTATAGATCAGATTTCTCTCAGGCCATCACAAGACCCAATAACTTCTTCTGGAATGCTCCACTAATTCTTTATTTCCTTTTGGTTATCAGCTTTTCTGGCTAATTTATGTATTTATATGTTACATTGAGACTTTGGAATTCCGTTAATGATTAAAACAATATCAAATTAATTGTTGCTGGATCCGTTTTATTTCTAGGTCTGCTATGTACTCTCGAACCCAAGACCCCAGAGATCCATGCCCTCCTAACAGTATCTGTCTCTCTTTCTCCCATCAAGATTGCCTGATCTGTAGGTGTCATTCTGGGTCACCATCAGTCTTCAGCCCGTTGTCTGATTGCTTAAAATAATCCCTGCCCAGGAGGAGAATCAACCCCACACACATTGCCTACGACAACAACACTGAAATCATGACTTTGCTTTAATGACCCTCTTCATCACAACAGCTCCAAATTCCAAAGCTGCATTTTCTTACAGAGGAATGCAGCCAGTTCAGATCTGTCGCTGCAGCGCGGTAGTGTTAGGACCGGCACTATGGGATAGATGTGAGATTTAAATCATTTCCGAGACTGCAGAGGAGGAGGAGAAAGAGGCAGACAAGCTGACTAATAGTAGAGAATTCTGTAACAAGGACTGCTTCAACGGAAATTTCTCACTCCAGAAATACCCTTGTCCCTGCCAAAAATACTTTCATCCTGGGGCAAAAGGGGAGGGTTTCAATTCATTAATAGCTTTTCCCGCTACATAACTAGAATTTTTTTTAAAACACATTCATTGAAATAAATGATGGGATATCATATAGAATACACTTTGAATGGGAGTGTAATAAATAGGGCACTGGGTGGAATTAATTATTTGACCTCAGGAGTAATGGACATGGAACTTTTCAATATTATTCTATGCCAGGGCAAATGTATTGTACTTGACACATACTACCTGACACATTCTACAAAGGGTATATTGACTTGGTAAATGGTTGTATTATTAATACGGTAGGCCTATTCAGTTCTGTGAAACGCCAGTGTCATTTGAGACACTGTGAGAGACAAGCAGTGTGATTTTTCACAGCACATGGTTATCAGAATAACTAATTAGGTTATTTTTAACCCAGCACTTTTAACATGTACAGCTCTTGAAAGGTTTACGTTAGCTAAAGACAGCCTGACTAAAGATCATCCATCAACAGACGTCACCATCATCACTATGACAGCCTAGATTAGAATGAATTACCGCTCAAGATCAGAGCATAAATAGGCCTTCATTTAGCCACAATGAACAATTGAGATTGAGACGACCATATTGTAAGATAGTGTTTAATATGGAAGAGTTTCAATTTATTTGCACAAACATTTACTTGTCAAATTGCAATTTTAACAACCCAAGCATCTTCTAATGTATGGGCACTGAAGCAGATTGTATGTGATGTCTTTTGCTCCACTGCACATAACAAAACAGCCCTTTGCAGGCAGAACAGCAATATCACCAGATCAAGCAATTTACAAATGAACAACCCTTGTGTATCCAATGCACCTACTGTATTTGTCTTGCTTCAAATTAAAAGTCAGCTATTCCTTATAGTCATGTCAGACTGTCAGCACTATCTTTGTTTTGAATTTTGACTTTTAATTTTCACACTGGATAGTTTACATGCAACAACTTCAAACGTATTATATTATTTTCACCAAACTGGTTCTGTCCAAGAAAAACTATCTGGTAGTCTCACATATCCACTAGGCCTAAATTGTAGGTCTACAATTACTATTAGGATACTGAATTGTCATGGATAGTGGATCTGTGCCTCCATCTAGTGATGATTTACAGGTATTGCTAAAAATAATGCACACATTAAATAAAGAGAATGCCCGCTGTGCAGTGCATACTTAAGTGGGTAAATGTATTTGTTATAATTTTGAATTTCCTCCAAATTACAGGGGAGCTCCATTCTGCAAATTCTCCTTGTAATATCCTCTCCTGTGTTAGATCCTTTTTGCTCCACCAACCCTCAAACCGCCACCACAAATGCACAGAAAGTGTTTATAGCTAAACGATATTACAATCTAAATAAATGTAATCTTATTCTTATTTTCTCTCTCTGATTAAATCATTGATTTGCTTAAATCCTTGAAAGGGTGATCCTCTTTCCAAATCAGTAATTTGACCCAGCAGCCAACATAGCAGTCTCCAGGCAACAAGATACTCAGAAAGTCATTACCTGCCTTGACTCCGTCATAGTTATCCAACAAAGGCTCTGTGACTCAAGCAATCGTGGGTTGATTTTTTTTATTTTTTTTTATCTTGGTCTGTCACTCGGTGTCCGAATAAACGATGGCTGGAGTGTGCGTTCCATCTGAGCCATCCTCTACGGATTTGCACCGGGTCAGACTTCTGCAATCAAATGTAAACCGAGTTAGTGCAAGATGGATGCACAGGCAAATGAACTTGCCCTGCGAGAGAGGTCCGGAGGGAAGATATTACTTTAAAAGTTTACTAGAACAACAGAGGAGTGCATTCTCGAAATTCAACCTACTGGCCCATCCACCTGCGGACAACGCGCCCTTGTCGCCTTTACGAGATGAGGTCTTGTTGATTGATCCGTGCTCTGGCCATCTAAGTGCGGGGGCTGAGGTGGATTTGTCAACTAAAGGAAGACCTCAATTTATAGATATCCCTTATATTCCGTCTGGATTATGGGTCGCCGCCGGTTCCAGAGAAAGGCCCCAGACTCCTTCAGTCAGGCCATCAGCCTGCGACCTGTCAGAAAACAAGGCATGGAACTCAAGGACAATGCCAGACGCAGCTCTTCGGGCCAGTCTTGGAGGTACAAATTTAAACTAACCTAGGCCTAATTATAAAGTTAAATGTCAAGTACACTTATAAGGCTAACAGTATAGCATAATACACATAAGCCGACCCAATTCTTTAGGCAAATTTATTTATTTTAGTTATAAAGACTGTATGTATATAAATCCAACATTTCACTGTAGCCTACTATGCCAAATAGGCTTGCAGTTTCCCGCACTTTACTAGCCTGATATGTCGTCAACAGGTTGGACAAGTCATTCGAAGGTGAAACCAGGGCCTCCCAAAATGCCATGTACCTTGAAATCCTTCAGTTTTTTCCCTGAAAGAGATAACCTGGTATAACCTCAAGCGTTTACATAATGATACATTTTAAACGGTTTCAAAGCAGTGAAGTGAAATCTTGTTGATTGTTTATGTGTTTGATTTTGAAGGATGTCAGCCCCTCTGGCCCCAGTCAGTGGATAGAGAAGGCAGCACAACGTTATATCTACACTTCAGTGGCTCAGAGGTCAGGTGCCAACCAGGACCTTCATATTTTCTCCAAAACACATTGTGCAGCATAATATAGTCACTGTGTTCCATTCTGATATGTATCGTATGGTTTCTTTGACCTTGTGCATGATCAAGACATTGCAACCATAGCATCCAGTTATATTCTAACTTGTGTGCGCTTTTTTAATAAATCACAAACAGTGTAGGCCTAAGTGTGTCACCCTGCTTTGTCATATATTAACTTGCAGGGGCTATGAGGACGTCGGTTGGGACGCAAAATTACCGCGGCGCGTGAAGCCCCCAGCAACCACCCTTGAGAAAATGGCGGACCCTGTGAATCAGCATTTCACCCAGAAGTGTTACCACAGCAAACCAGAGCTGTGGCAGGTGAGTGCATGTGTTTGGAAAATACACAACACTGAAGTTAATTTAAATGCTGTCCATCCCAGTTGGAATGAGAGGATTTGGTTTTAATGGGACACCCTAAACTAACAAATAATGCAGAAATAGTGCTGCCTCTAACTCTTCTCTAAGGCGATTGGAGCCCATTGGAACAGACACCAGCTTCGTGCTAGGAATGAAGTGAGGAAACCTATAACATTGTGAGTGTTTTGGCCTAGCCTTATTTCATGATGTAATTACATGAACGGATTTTGCTAGATGCTCGTCTTGTTGAAAAAACAAGCCTGTTTCTTTGTTCTAAGATTGTTTCATTTTATTTCACAGCACCAGCCCCTGCCCAAACACCTGTCAAATTCCATTGTATGGGTAAGAAGTTCTAGCCTCTGTTTGTGCTCTTGCCAACATTTTGTATTTTACTATTTTTGTTATCTTTTTTTCACGTCAATTTGTTTTGTTTGTAGGTTCATGTGTAGGCTAAAGCAGTGCCTCTGAGGAAGAGTGAAAATGTGTCTCTGAGTGTGACTGGACGTGCTTGTTGTGTGTCCTCTTTATGTCATTGGAGTGGTGTGGTGGGGTCCATGAACATGGACAACATAGATAAGACAGGACATGACTTCTACCCCTTGACTATGCAGCGGACCACATTGCCCCCATACACTCCCACGGCACAGTATGTATCTTCATGATGTACCTTCGCTGATCATTATACCACACTTGCCCAATATAAGGGAAAGGGGGATACCTAGTCAGTTGTACAACTGAATGCGTTCAACTGAAATGTGTCTTCTGCATTTCACCCAACCCCTCTGAATCAGAGAGGTGCGGCGGGCTGCCATAATCGACATCCAATTCTTTGGCACCCGGGGGTTAACTGCCTTGCTCAGGAGCAGAACAACAGATTTTTACATTGTCAGCTCGGGGATTCGATCCAGCAACCTTTCAGTTACTGGCCCAACGCTCGAGCCACTAGGCTACCTTACACAAGATACCTTGACTAATAATACACTAAGCATTATTGGTGGCATTGAAGATTCTAGTAAGATTGGAATCACACACATTCAAACATATTATCTGTTTGTTTATAGTGTCATTCATTAAATTGTATTCTATTGGATATACACTACCGTACAAAAGTTTGGGGTCACTTAGAAATGTCCTTGTTTTTGAAAGAAAAGTACATTTTTTGTCCATTAAAATAAAATAAAATAGATCAGAAATACAGTGCCTTGCGAAAGTATTCGGCCCCCTTGAACTTTGCGACCTTTTGCCACATTTCAGGCTTCAAACATAAAGATATAAAACTGTATTTTTTTGTGAAGAATCAACAACAAGTGGGACACGATCATGAAGTGGAACGACATTTATTGGATATTTCAAACTTTTTTAACAAATCAAAAACTGAAAAATTGGGCGTGCAAAATTATTCAGCCCCTTTACTTTCAGTGCAGCAAACTCTCTCCAGAAGTTCAGTGAGGATCTCTGAATTATCCAATGTTGACCTAAATGACTAATGATGATAAATACAATCCACCTGTGTGTAATCAAGTCTCCGTATAAATGCACCTGCACTGTGATAGTCTCAGAGGTCCGTTAAAAGCGCAGAGAGCATCATGAAGAAGAAGGAACACACCAGGCAGGTCCGAGATACTGTTGTGAAGAAGTTTAAAGCCGGATTTGGATACAAAAAGATTTCCCAAGCTTTAAACATCCCAAGGAGCACTGTGCAAGCGATAATATTGAAATGGAAGGAGTATCAGACCACTGCAAATCTACCAAGACCTGGCCGTCCCTCTAAACTTTCAGCTCATACAAGGAGAAGACTGATCAGAGATGCAGCCAAGAGGCCCATGATCACTCTGGATGAACTGCAGAGATCTACAGCTGAGGTGGGAGACTCTGTCCATAGGACAACAATCAGTCGTATATTGCACAAATCTGGCCTTTATGGAAGAGTGGCAAGAAGAAAGTCATTTCTTAAAGATATCCATAAAAAGTGTCGTTTAAAGTTTGCCACAAGCCACCTGGGAGACACACCAAACATGTGGAAGAAGGTGCT
This sequence comes from Oncorhynchus mykiss, assembly GCF_057628025.1. Classification (NCBI taxonomy): domain Eukaryota; kingdom Metazoa; phylum Chordata; class Actinopteri; order Salmoniformes; family Salmonidae; genus Oncorhynchus; species Oncorhynchus mykiss. The sequence continues at coordinate 3,820,630 of NC_143044.1, forward strand.
CTGGTCAGATGAAACCAAAACTGAACTTTTTGGCAACAATGCAAAACGTTATGTTTGGCGTAAAAGCAACACAGCTCATCACCCTGAACACACTGTCAAACATGGTGGTGGCAGCATCATGGTTTGGGCCTGCTTTTCTTCAGCAGGGACAGGGAAGATGGTTAAAATTGATGGGAAGATGGATGGAGCCAAATACAGGACCATTCTGGAAGAAAACCTGATGGAGTCTGCAAAAGACCTGAGACTGGGACAGAGATTTGTCTTCCAACAAGACAATGATCCAAAACATAAAGCAAAATCTACAATGGAATGGTTCAAAAATAAACATATCCAGGTGTTAGAATGGCCAAGTCAAAGTCCAGACCTGAATCCAATTGAGAATCTGTGGAAAGAACTGAAAACTGCTGTTCACAAATGCTCTCCATTCAACCTCACTGAGCTCGAGCTGTTTTGCAAGGAGGAATGGGAAAAAATGTCAGTCTCTCGATGTGCAAAACTGATAGAGACATACCCCAAGCAACTTACAGCTGTAATCGCAGCAAAAGGTGGCACTACAAAGTATTAACTTAAGGGGGCTGAATAATGTTGCACGCCCAATTTTTCAGTTTTTGAACTGTTAAAAAAGTTTGAAATATCCAATAAATGTCGTTCCACTTCATGATTGTGTCCCACTTGTTGTTGATTCTTCACAAAAAAATACAGTTTTATATCTTTATGTTTGAAGCCTGAAATGTGGCAAAAGGTCGCAAAGTTCAAGGGGGCCGAATACTTTCGCAAGGCACTGTACAGTGTAGATATTGTAAACGTTGCAAATGACTATTGTAACTAAAAATGGCAGATTTTTTATGGAATATCTACATAGGCGTACAGAGGCCCATTATCAGCAACCATCACTCCTGTGTTCCAATGGCACGTTGTGTTAGCTAATCCAAGTTTGTCATTTTAAAAGGCTAATTGATCATTAGAAAACACTTTTGCAATTATGTTAGCACAGCTGCAAACTGTTTTTCTGAATAAAGAAGCAATATAGCTGGCCTTCTTTAGATTAGTTGAGTATCTGGAGCATCAGCATTTGTGGTTTCGATTACAGGCTCAAAGAGGCCCAGGTGCACAACTGAGCAAGAGGACAAGTACATTAGAGTTTCTAGTTTGAGAAACAGACGCCTCACAAGTCCTCAAGACTGGCAACTTCATTAAATAGTACCCGTAAAACACCAGTCTCAACGTCAACAGTGAAGTGGGAACTCCGGGATGATGGCCTTCTAGGCAGAGTTCCTCTGTCCAGAGTCTGTGTTCTTTTGCCCATCTTAATATTTAATTTTTTTGGCCAGTCTGAGATATGGCTTTTTCTTTGCAACTCTGCCAACTCTGCCTAGAAGGCCAGCATCCCAGAGTCACCTCTTCACTGTTGACATTGAGACTGGTGTTTTGCTGGTACTATTTAATGAAGCTGCCAGTTGAGGACTTGTGAGGCATCTGTTTCTCAAACTAGCCAATCTTGTCCTCTTGCTCAGTTATGCACCAGGGCCTCCCACTCCTCTATCTATTCTGGTTAGATCCAGTTTGCACTTTTCTGTGAAGGGAGTAGTAAACAGCATTGTATGAGATCTTCAGTTTCTCTGCAATTTCTCGCATAGAATAGCCTTCATTTCTCAGAACAAGAATAGACTGACGAGTTTCAGAAGAAAGTACTTTGTTTCTGGACATTTTGAGCCTGTAATCGAGCCCACAAATGCTGATGCTCCAGATACTCAACTCCAAATGCTGATGCTCCAGATACTCAATACTCAACCTGAAGAAGGCCAGCTTTATTGCTTCTTTAATCAGAAAAACAGTTTGCAGCTGTGCTAACATAATTGCAAAAGGGTTTTCTAATGTCCAATTAGCCTTTTAAAATGACACACTTGGATTAGCTAACACAACGTGCTGTTGGAAAGCAGGAGTGATGGTTGCTGATAATGGGCCTCTGTACGTCTATGTAGATATTCCATACAAAATCTGCCGTTTCCAGCTACAATAGTCAGTTACAACATTAACAATGTCTATGCTGTATTTCTGATACATTTTTAATTTTATTTTAATGGACAAAAAAAATGTGCTTTTCTTTAAAAAAAACAAGGATATTTCTAAGTGACCTCAAACTTTTGAACGGTAGTGTATGTCAATTTTTTCCCATTGTACAGTGGACTGTATGCAATTTATGAATAATGTACAAATGTACAATATTTTTGTCCCAGCCGCCCCACCATCCCTGGCTATACCGGCAAGGCTCACTGTGATGGTGCTCGGTCCTCTGGGTTCAGTCTGCCTCTTCTACCCAGCTCTGCCCCATGGTGAGTCCCTAGTACCCTACATGTAGTCATACACAATGATTCATTACCATATTGCATATATGTCAACCTCATTCAGCTGTGTGGGACATACAGTATGTGAAACAAGTGTTTTTTTCCCATTCACATTGGACGAGGGTTACCACTATAATCCATTAGAGGGCATCCTGAACTCTCTAACAACATCTGCCGCAGGCTACGTCGATGACTGTGAACCCCAAGGCATCCATGGGCTTGCCAGTGATTAGACCGACAATTCCTTGATAACAAAATTAATGTTTTTAATAGTGTGGGCCCTATGGTACCTTTATTTCACAAAGGAATGTTCTGTTTTGTCCTTGAGCGACGCTATATATACAAAAGTATGTGGACACCCCTTCAAATTAGTCAATTTGTCTCTTTCAGCCACACCCGTTGCCGACAGGTATATAAAATCGAGCCCACAACCATGCAATCTCCATAGACAAACATTGGCAGTAGAATGGCCTTACTGAAGAGCTCAGTGACTTTCAGCGTAGCACCATCATAGGATGCCCCCTTTCCATCAAGTCAGTTAATCAAGTTTGTGCTCTGCTAGAGAGCTGCCCTGGTCAACTGTAAATGCTGTTATTGTGAAGTGGAAATGTCTAGGAGCAACAATGGCTCAGTTGTGAAGTGGTAGGCCACACAAGCTCACAGAATGGGACCGCCGTGTGCTGAAGCGCGCAGCATGTAAAAATCGTCTGTCCTCGGTTGCAACACTCACTAGAGAATTCCAAACTGCCTCTGGAAGCAACATCAGCACAATAACTATTCGTCGGGAGCTTCATGAAATGGGTTTCCATGGCCGAGTAGCCACACACAAGCCTAAGATCACCATGCGCAATGACAAGCGTTGCCTGGAGTGGTGTAAAGCTCGCCGCCATTGGACTCTGGAGCAGTGGAAACCCTTTCTCTGGAGTGATGAATCACGCTTCACCATTTGCAGTCCAACTGACAAATCTGGGTTTGGCAGATGTCAGGAGAAAGCTACCTACCCGAATGCATAATGCCAACTGTAAAGTTTGGTGGAGGAGGAATAATGGTCTGGAGTTGTTTTTCATAGTTCAAGCTTGGCCCCTTAGTTCCAGGAAAGGAAAATCTACAGTATACAATAACATTCTAGGCGATTCTGTGCTTTCAACTATGTGGCAACAGTTTGGGGAAGGCCCTTTCCTGTTTCAGCATGACAATGCCCCGGTGTACAAAGCGAGATCCATAAAAAAAATAGTTTGTCAAGATCGGTGTGGAAGAACTTGACTGGCCTGCACAGAGCCCTGACCTCAACCCTATCGAAAACCTTTGGGATGAATTGGAATACCGGCTGCGAGCCAGGCCTAATCGCCCAACATCAGTGCCACGAACGACCTCACTAATGCTCTTGTGGCTAAATGGAAGCAAGTCCCTGCAGCAATGTTCCAACATCTAGTGGAAATCTTTCCCAGAAGAGTGGAGGCTTGTAGCAGCAAAGGGGAGACCAACTCCATAATAATGCCCATTGTTTTGGAATGAGATGTTCAATGAGCACATACTTTTGGTCATGTAGTGTATATCAGTTCAGAACCACAGCAGGTAGAGGAAAAATATGTTTTTATTTAAATAATAATCCTGCAAAAAAAAAATCAAATTCGAAACAACAAACTTCAAATAAAAATATAGTTATTTTGAATTGTGACATGATAGCTCAAAAATCATATACTGTATTATTTAAAATGTTAAGGAGTTCTGAATACAATCTAAGCAGCTAGTTACCAATCGTATCACTTGGAAGTTTTGGGAATTAAAGCTGATCCACATGACTACTTGTTTATCAAATGGAGAATTCGTATTGGCTCAAGCTTTTCAAGTCCTGTAGCAATCAGCACCAAGCAAAGAGTTTGGGCCTTAGTTATACAAGTTTTCTAAAGGTTCCCCCAGTATTGTTGCCCGAACACAATATGGATGTTTTGAGAATGTGTTTAGGATGACTTTTGTGTCCCCAATATACCCATAGGAACCATGTTTCTTTCATTAATGATTGTATGCAGTATGACAATATCCCATACTAACCGCAATATAAATACTCTGCTGTACATTGTAGCTGAAGATTAGATATCCAACTATTACTAAAATGAAAATAACTGCTTGCAGTTTGAAATTAAAAGTATTTATGTGGTTACATTTAATTTCACCATGAAATCTAAATTCCATGTAATAACATGGTATCTGTGCGACGCCCATTTAAAATGTGGGGAATACCTTTAGTTTTTAAATGAACCAAGGCCGGGTTCAAATCCAATCAGCAGCAGATCCACGTTATAGCGCGCTTTACATTTATAGGTCATTTCCGATTGAGCAGACGTATGCATCTTTTATCGTGAATGTGGTCTCTGTGAACGTGGGAACATTGTCTTTAAAAGGTGCTATTGCTGTCAATGCGCAGTAAGATTGAATCCCGGGCCTAAATGTTTCTGTTAAGAAGGACAGTAAACTGAGGGCAAATTGCAATCTTATAAGTACTGTATCCAGGCCCGGCTTTAGGATATGTCTGAGGAGTTATTTTAAATCCTTGGGAGGCACAACTAGTATCACTTTCGAGTCCTAATATAACAAGGCAGATTGGTCCTACTGTAACGAGTGCGCTGAGAGTTGGGAAACAAGTTCAGGGAGTGAGTGTTTTAATAAGTAAATTAAACAATAAACATGTAACACAAACCGACATGAAAACAGAGTCAATAACACCTGAGGAATCAGATATAGGGAAGACAATTAAGGAGGTGATGGAGTCCAAGTGAGTGTCATGAGGCGCAGGTGCGCGAGACGATGGTGACAGGTGTGCGGGATAATCAGCAGCCTGATGACCTAGAGGCCAGAGAGGGAGTATACAGTGGGGCAAAAAAGTATTTAGTCAGCCACCAATTGTGCAAGTTCTCCCACTTTAAAAGATGAGAGAGGCCTGTAAAATCACATTGTAGGATTTTTTATGAATTTATTTGCAAATTATGGTGGAAAATAAGTATTTGGTCAATAACAAAAGTTTATCTCAATACTTTGTTATATACCCTTTGTTGGCAATGACAGAGGTCAAACGTTTTCTGTAAGTCTTCACAAGGTTTTCACACACTGTTGCTGGTATTTTGGCCCATTCCTCCATGCAGATCTCCTCTAGAGCAGTGATGTTTTGGGGCTGTTGCTGGGCAACACGGACTTTCAACTCCCTCCAAAGATTTTCTATGGGGTTGAGATCTGGAGACTGGCTAGGCCACTCCAGGACCTTGAAATGCTTCTTACAAAGCCACTCCTTCGTGGGCTCATTGTCATGCTGAAAGACCCAACCACGTTTCATCTTCAATGCCCTTGCTGATGGAGGGAGGTTTTCACTCAAAATCTCACGATACATTCATTCTTTCCTTTACACGGATCAGTCGTCCTGGTCCCTTTGCAGAAAAACAGCCCCAAAGCATGATGTTTCCACCCCCATGCTTCACAGTAGGTATGCTGCAACTCAGCATTCTTTGTCCTCCAAACACGACGAGTTGAGTTTTTACCAAAAAGTTATATTTTGGTTTCATCTGACCATATGACATTCTCCCAATCTTCTTCTGGATCATCCAAATGCTCTCTAGCAAACTTCAGACGGGCCTGGACATGTACTGGTTTAAGCAGGGGGACACGTCTGGCACTGCAGGATTTGAGTCCCTGGCGGCGTAGTGTGTTACTGATGGTAGGCTTTGTTACTTTGGTCCCAGCTCTCTGCAGGTCATTCACTAGGTCCCCCCGTGTGGTTCTGGGATTTTTGCTCACCGTTCTCATTTTGAGCCCCAGATCGAGGGAGATTATCAGTGGTCTTGTATGTCTTCCATTTCATAATAATTGTTCCCACAGTTGATTTCTTCAAACCAAGCTGCTTACCTATTGCAGATTCAGTCTTCCCAGCCTGGTGCAGGTCTACAATTTTGTTTCGGGTGTCCTTTGGCAGCTCTTTGGTCTTGGCCATAGTGGAGTTTGGAGTGTGACTGTTTGAGGTTGTGAACAGGTGTCTTTTATACTGATAACAAGTTCAAACAGGTGCCATTAATACAGGTAACGAGTGGAGGACAGAGGAGCCTCTTAAAGAAGAAGTTACAGGTCTGTGAGAGCCAGAAATCTTGCTTGTTTGTAGGTGACCAAATACTTATTTTCCACCATAATTTGCAAATAAATTCATTAAAAATCCTACAATGTGATTCTCTGGATTTTTTCTTCTCATTTTGTCTGTCATAGTTGAAGTGTTCCTATGATGAAAATTACAGGCCTCTCTCATCTTTTTAAGTGGGAGAACTTGCACAATTGATGGCTGACTAAATACTTTTTTGCCCCACTGTACATGACATTTACTGCTGTTTAAATGTACAAAAAATGTATCTGAAATGTAACCGGACACATCAACAACTGTTGTTTTATACAATTGTGTTATATAAATACAAGGAAGATATGAGCCCCCGCTATGACATAAGTGTGTCTAAAATGCAGCCGTAGCTGCCATAGGCCTACACATAATTTGCGCCTACCGACACGCACAGATCAGCTCGACAGAATGAGCACCACTACCCTATCAAAGATTCTTATGAAGCTTCATGGCTTCAACTTGAATCATTACAACTATATGCTACATTTCTGTCGAATTTGTGACGCTACACAATGTGCGCAACCTACAGTAAGCCATGCCGCCACTTCTCCAGGTGTGCAATATTTTCTGTGGGAGAGTTTCAGAAAAGCAAACTAAATTTAACTTAGTGCATATTCTATATTCATAGCCAATTTGCCATTTCCTACCTGACAGTAGCCTATTTGAATCTGCCGTGAATAACAGTAAATGCCCATTCACATTCAGAAAGCAACACACACGCGCACACACACGCTAAAGCAAGAGAGCAGGGAGGTTTTGAAAAAGTAGGCTGTGTGTCGTTTTCATACTATTGACATCACTTGTACAGTAGCCTATCACACAATGACTGTGTGTAATGAAAATGAATGACGACAGAGGGAACTTCTTTGAGTAGGCTAGGCACAGCAATGGTCCTGTACTACTGCGACATCCAAAATGTACAAAAATGTAGGCCTATCTGAAATGCAGCCATATACACAAACGTTTTCATTTTTCCGCAAGAAAGCACACAATGTTGAAGAGAAGCCCCACAAAGACTGGCAGGCCAAGATGCGCTCATTAAACAGCACACACCATACCCATCGATTCAGGACCACGGACAGAAGGCTACCGCCAGTCAGCGCGATGAAAGGATGCGCTGCCAATTTCAGCACCACCGCAGTGGACAGCCAGGACAGTAGGAGGACCGCGCCAGGGCTGACCTCAGAGCACAACAAGAGGCTTCATTGGTCATTGTCCCTATACCCATAAAATAACGCAAAGCTGAGAATGTTAAAGCTCACTGAACCCTACAATGAAGCAATTAGGGTTGCAAACCGTTGGTAATTTACCAAAGTTACCAAATATACACATTAAGAACTTAAAGTGGTAAAGCTTTCTGATCCCTACAATATATATACAATATATAACAAAAGCAGCGGCATCCGCCGTACGCGCGGTAAATCAATTAGTCTAATTCATTTGATCAATGCAATTTCATCTTTGTAGACTGCAACCACCACATAATTGTTCACTCAACCCCCCCCGCAGAGCACAAATTAATGCTGCTAATTACAACTTCCTCGTCTTCTTCAATTACATTTGCCTCCACAGTTCACCACACACTAAAAATGTATGGAACAAACTGACCAGGCCCTGTCACACTCCCAGTGGTTGTGGTGTTGCACCTTGTGGAGGGTTTGTGGCCACTTGTCTGCTTCTATCCATCTGCTTCTATTCGTCTACTTTCTAATTTGACATTTCTTCATTGCTGGTTCTGTTGTGTTTGGTGGCCAGCTGGCTGTGGCTATCATGGTGGCATTCGGTTTTGATGTGTCACTGTTGGCGCGTAAAGCTGGAGCTTGGGTTGGTGGTAAGTGCGGGAGGAGAGAGAGACAAAGGTGGGTCCATGCCTCATTATAAAGGGACCCAGGCAGGTGCACCCGTGAGGGCAATCAGAGACAACCAAACCGGGGTTGAGTTCGGTATTACAGAATGGTGTGCAACGTTGAATTCAACGGAAACGGTACTGTACTGAATGACTAGTTGGAAAATGTTGTGATTATGGTGACCCAGAGGCTAGTTACCATATAGTGTGCTGCACAAGTTTTGCAATTTCAGATGGTCACACCCATATTGATCAGGTCAGACCTCGCCACAACCACCAGACATGAGCAAACGTACCTCAAAGGCTGTTGAAGAACGGTGCACACTGTTTTGGAGAAATGTGTTGTTTAGTACAAGCTATCACGCAACATAGCAAACATTGAAGCGAAACTGAAGGCACCCCAGAGTTGGCCTCACACACAAAGGGTCGGGTTAACAGCATGAACTTGACACATCGTATACAAATCATAATAGCCCCTTTTCCCACATATGACATAAAATCCTTGAAAGTTCCCAAGGTTCCGGTAGTTTACTGGTACATTTCTAAAGTTACTGTTAATATTCCCTCCCTTTGCAACCCTAAGAGCAATCAAATGGAACCTAATGTAACTATCACTCAATCCTCCTTTCTCCTTCACTCTCCCAAATTGGCAGCCATGATTAAAGTTCAAGTTGAAGTTGTTGGACATAAGGAGGCTTTTATAATAGGGACCTTGCAGCAGTCAAAGTAGATATACTAAATATACACAAACAACAGCCCAAAAGAAATAACCTCTGTATCAGGCTTAATCTGTCCTATCTACACAGAAATAGGTAGAGGGCAAGACTGTGCAGACTGTGTCGTCTTGATTCAGAATCTGCCTAACAGGACCTCAAAAGCCTTGTTCACGCTGTAGGCCTTAATGCTCAAATCTGTTTTATTTTTTCAAATCCAGTTTTGTAATTCTGACAGCAAGTTACGAGTGATCAAATTGTATTTGTGTGTTTAGACTGTGGTCATTTGCTGACATGGCTATGCTAGTTGTCATGGTAATGGCCGGTGTGTGTCCAGTTGCATAGGCTGAGGGGTGGTGGTGCTTGTGCTTCCTCCGACTCAGACGTTGCTTGGTAGCAAGCTTTGGTTACAACAATGCTGGCCATGGAAGTCTCCCAGTTGCTTTGAATGTTCGAAATCATAGTGTAAGAACACTTTTAAAGCCTCAAAGGATAAGTCCTTTTTGGCTAGCCACAGCAGTCAACTAGCTAGATAGGTAGCTGTTTAGCTTGCTAGCACATTCCCTCATTTGTTTGTAAACAATTAGCAAGGTAGTTACAGTACCTACCACATGTTCTTGTCAAACTGTCAACAGACTACAGGTAAATCCCAACATATTGTCTTGATAGGGCGTTGGGCCACCACAAGCCGCCACAACACCTTCATTGAGCATTGGCATAGATTCTACTGTCTGGAACTCAATCTGAGAAATGTGACACCATTCTTCCCAGGAAATTCCATCATTTGGTGTTTTGTTAATGTTGGTGGAAAACGATATCTCAGGCACCGCTCCGCAATCTCCCATAGGAATTGAATTGGGTTAAATCTGGTGACTTTAGACGGCATATAGTGAGACATCAGTAAGTTGAGCAGTCTTCGCCACTGAAGCTCCTGCCAAACGTGCCCCAACAATCACACCAGTCACTGAGATCTCTTCTTCTAGCCATGGTAGCCAAAATAATGGGAAACTAGGCCTGCCCAGAATTTTTACTCATAACCCTAAGCATGCTTTCAATATACTTTGTATCCCTCATTTACTCAAGTGTTTCCTTTATTTTGGCAGTTAGCTGTTGGTACCGAGATATGCAGCCACAAGTCGCATGGCCGGTATTCAGATTTGTATCTAATTTCAAACCACCTGCGAAGGTGGTTTGAAATGTGGCTTGGAATATCTGATTCCATGTGCTTTTTGGCTGTTCAGATTGAAGGAAAAAGATCTGATTAGAATCGGATATACAAAAAAATGTATTTGTGTCACTTCAAACTGCTAGTGTGAACAGGGCCGGTACGTACTGTATACTCACTTGGCACCTACCAGGACCATTCAATTACGCAATTGGCAATTGAAGAGTTTATTTCCAAAATGCTATCTACACCAATTTTTCACATTTGTGTTTTTTCATCAGAAATAATTGCTTATGGGTACATTCATGTGTGTATAAAATATTACTGTTCTCAGATTTTGTATTCATAGATGTTAGATGTGTATGAAAAATATTTTTTTTTTGCTAAATTTTTATATATCCATTGTTTAGCTGGAATTGAATGTTCGTATGCTGTATATTTTACTGTGTTATGTGGTTGTCTCACCTAGCTATCTAAAGAAGAATGCACTTACTGTGTGTCACTCTAGATAACAGCATCTGCTAGAATTACCAAAATGTAAAATTTACATGTTTTACATATACAGTGCATTCGGGAAGTATTCAGACCCTTCACTTTTTCCACATTTTGTTACGTTACAGCCTTGTTGAAAAATGTATTTAAAAAAAAAAATCCTCATCAATCTACACACAATACCCCATAATGACAAAGCGAAAACAGGTTTTTAGAAATGCCTTATTTACACAACTATTCAGACCCTTTTTGCTATGAGACTCAAAATTGACCTCAGGTGCATCCTGTTTCCATTGATCATCCTTGAGATGTTTCTACAACTTGATTGGAGTCCACCTGTGGTAAATTCAATTGATTAGACAAGCATGTCAGAGCAAAAACCAAGCCATGAGGTCAAAGGAATTGTCCGTAGAGCTCCGAGACAGGATTGTGGCATTCTTAAATGGAAGAAGTTTGGAACCACCAAGACTCTTCCTAGAGCTGGCCACCCACCCAAACTGAGCAATTGGGGGAGAAGGGCCTTGGTCAGGGAGGTGACCAAGAACCTGACAGATCTTCAGAGTTCCTCTGTGGAGATGGGAGAACCTTCCAGAAGGACAACCATCTCTGCAGCACACCACCTATCAGGCCTTTATGGTAGAGTGGCCAGGCGGAAGCCACTCCTCAGTAAAAGGCACATGACAGCCCTCTTAGAGTTTGCCAAAAGGCACTTAAAGGACTTTCAGAACATGAGAACAAGATTCTCTGGTCTGATGAAACCAAGATTGAACTCTTTGGCCTGAATGCCAAGCGTCATGTCTGGAGGAAACCATGCACCGCTCATCACCTGGTCAATACCACTCCTTCGGTGAAGCATGGTGGTGGCATCATCCTGCTGTAGGGATGTTTTTCAGTGGCAGGGACTGGGAGACTAGTCAGGATCAAGGGAAAGATGAACGGAGCTAAGTACAGAGAGATCCTTGATAAAACATGCTCCAGGGCGCTCAGGACCTCAGACTGGGCGTTCACCTTCCAACAGTACAACGACCCTAAGCACACAGCCAAGACAATGCAGGAATGGCTTTGTGACAAGTCTCTGAATGCCCTTGAGTAGCCAAGCCAGAGCACGGACTTAAACCCGATCGAACATCTCTCGTGACCTGAAAATATCTGTGCAGCAATGCTCCCCATCCAACCTGACAGGGCTTGAGAGGATCTGCAGAGAAGAATGGGAGAAACTCCCCAAATACAGGTGTGCCAAGCTGGTAGTGTCGTACCCAAGAAGACTCTAAGCTGCCAAAGGTGCTTCTACAAAGTCCCAAGTAAAGGGTCTGAATACTTATCTAAATGTGATATTTGCGTTTTCTATTTTAAATACATTTGCAAAAATTTAAAAAATCTGTGTTTGCTTTGTCATTATGGGGAATTGTGTGTAGATTGATGAGCAAAATATTTTTTTTATAATACATTTTAGAATAAGGCTGTAACGTAACAAAATGTGAAGGGGTCTAAATACTGTCTGAATACACTTATTACTCATATTATAATTTTTTTTTAAATATTGATTTCCCTAATGTATCATTTGTACAGTTCTTTACACAGTACATTTGACTGTGTAAAACCTAGCAGTACGTCTTATTTCTCTGAGAATGAGGCAGATATGTACAATTTTGCACAAAGAAAACATGATTTTTTGTCCCTCTGAAATGAATACATGCCATGATTAGATAGTGAAAAAACACACCAATCTCTTTCATAATTCCTTTAAACAATAAAAGCTAATTTACCAACATTTCTGAAAATGGATATACAGTATACCATTTTGTAATGAAGCTCTTCAATTACAACCAATAAACCGGTTCTACAACGTAAAGGCGATTTCCACATCCCTTGTTACATTTGTAAATTTGTCGAAATCAGACTTAATCTTAATATTTCATCATCATTCATAATTGAACACAATTTAATTTACATCATAGTAAACTCATTCATATTAGTGTCCTCGCAGGAAGGGAGCGCACCCACAGACTAACAGCAAACAAGCACATTTTCAGAAAATAAAATTAGCTTATTCCTCAAGAGTCTATATAAACACACTCAGAAGAGAGGAAATGATAGGCCTAAAGGAAAATGTAACTTTGGTGCCTATCGTAGTCTACCAAACATGAAACAGAAATGTCTAAATGTTGTAATAAACGGTATGGAAATGGAATGAGGAAACGCTAGCAAGTATTGTATGCATTTTGAACTTGGGAAGGAAACATAAAAAGAATGTCGATGCGGAAACTCTCTCGTTTGGTGGGATTTTGAAGGGTGCACAGGCGGAGAGACATGCCTAAGTGCGTCTTGGCCACAAGGCTGCTCTGTGACATAAACTCAAGAGCGACAGGGAAAGAAAATACGATGAACCCTTCAATGAGTGGCCTGGGAATATAACATAATTGATGTTCAAGGACATCTGACCTCCTTCACCTTGCCTTTGGCCCTCTTCACCCTGTCTTTGCCCCTCTTCCCCTTGCCGTTGCCCCTCTTTACCTTGCATTTGCCCCTCTTCACCCTGCCTTTGCCCCTCTTCCCCTTGCCTTTGCCCCTCTTCACCCTGCCTTTGCCCCTCTTCACCCTTCCTTTGCCCCTCTTCCCCTTGCCTTTGCCCCTCTTCCCTTTGCCTTTGCCCCTCTTCACCCTGCCTTTGCCCCTCTTCACCCTGCCTTTGCCCCTCTTCACCGTGCCTTTGCCCCTCTTCCCCTTGCCTTTGCCCCTCTTCCCCTTGCCTTTGCCCCTCTTCACCCTGCCTTTGCCCCTCTTCACCTTGCCTTTGCCCCTCTTCACCCTGCCTTTGCCCCTCTTCACCTTGCCTTTGCCCCTTTTCACCTTGCCTTTGCCCCTCTTCACCTTGCCTTTGCCCCATCTTCACCTTGCCTTTGCCCCTCTTTCACCTTGCCTTTGCCCCTCTTCACCCTGCCTTTGCCCCTCTTCTCCTTGCCCTTGCCCCCACCTTGCTATTGCCCGTCTTCACCTTGCCTTTGCCCCTCTTCCCCTTGCCTTTGCCCCATCTTCACCTTGCCGTTGCCCCCTTCACCTTGCCTTTGCCCCTCTTCACCTTGCCTTTGCCCCTCTTCACCCTGCCTTTGCCCCTCTTCACCCTTCCTTTGCCCCTCTTCCCCTTGCCTTTGCCCCTCTTCACCCTGCCTTTGCCCCTCTTCACCCTGCCTTTGCCCCTCTTCACCTTGCCTTTGCCCCTCTTCACCCTGCCTTTGCCCCTCTTCACCTTGCCTTTGCCCCTTTTCACCTTGCCTTTGCCCCTCTTCACCTTGCCTTTGCCCCATCTTCACCTTGCCGTTTCCCCTCTTCACCTTGCCTTTGCCCCTCTTCACCCTGCCTTTGCCCCTCTTCTCCTTGCCCTTGCCCCCACCTTGCCTTTGCCCGTCTTCACCTTGCCTTTGCCCCTCTTCCCCTTGCCTTTGCCCCATCTTCACCTTGCCGTTGCCCCTCTTCACCTTGCCTTTGCCCCTCTTCACCTTGCCTTTGCCCCTCTTCACCCTGCATTTGCCCCTCTTCACCTTGCCTTTGCCCCTCTTCACCCTGCCTTTGCCCCTCTTCCCCTTGCCTTTGCCCCTCTTCACCTTGCCTTTGCCCCTCTTCACCCTGCCTTTGCCCCTCTTCACCTTGCCTTTGCCCCTCTTCACCCTGCCTTTGCCCCTCTTCCCCTTGCCTTTGCCCCTCTTCACCTTGCCTTTGCCCCTCTTCACCCTGCCTTTGCCCCTCTTCACCTTGCATTTGCCCCATCTTCACCTTGCCTTTGCCCCTCTTCCCCTTGCCTTTGCCCCTCTTTACCTTGCCTTTGCCCCATCTTCACCTTGCCTTTGCCCCTCTTCCCCTTGCCTTTGCCCCTCTTCCCCTTGCCTTTGCCCCTCTTCACCTTGCCTTTGCCCCTCTTCCCCTTGCCTTTGCCCCTCTTCCTCTTGCCTTTGCCCCTCTTCACCTTGCCGTTGGCCCTCTTCAACTTGCCTTTGCCCCTCTTCACCTTGCCTTTGCCCCTTTTCACCTTGCCTTTGCCCCTCTTCACCTTGCCTTTGCCCCATCTTCACCTTGCCTTTGCCCCTCTTCACCTTGCCTTTGCCCCTCTTCACCCTGCCTTTGCCCCTCTTCTCCTTGCCCTTGCCCCCACCTTGCCTTTGCCCGTCTTCACCTTGCCTTTGCCCCTCTTCCCCTTGCCTTTGCTCCATCTTCACCTTGCCGTTGCCCCTCTTCACCTTGCCTTTGCCCCTCTTCACCTTGCCTTTGCCCCTCTTCACCCTGCATTTGCCCCTCTTCACCTTGCCTTTGCCCCTCTTCACCCTGCCTTTGCCCCTCTTCCCCTTGCCTTTGCCCCTCTTCACCTTGCCTTTGCCCCTCTTCACCCTGCCTTTGCCCCTCTTCACCTTGCCTTTGCCCCTCTTCACCCTGCCTTTGCCCCTCTTCCCCTTGCCTTTGCCCCTCTTCACCTTGCCTTTGCCCCTCTTCACCTTGCCTTTGCCCCTCTTCACCCTGCCTTTGCCCCTCTTCACCTTGCCTTTGCCCCTCTTCACCCTGCTTTTGCCCCACTTCCCCTTGCCTTTGCCCCTCTTCACCTTGCCTTTGCCCCTCTTCCCCTTGCCTTTGCCCCTCTTCCTCTTGCCTTTGCCCCTCTTCACCTTGCCGTTGGCCCTCTTCACCTTGCCTTTGCCCCTCTTCACCCTGCCTTTGCCCCTCTTCACCTTGCCTTTGCCCCTCTTCACCCTGCCTTTGCCCCTCTTCCCCTTGCCTTTGCCCCTCTTCACCTTGCCTTTGCCCCTCTTCACCTTGCCTTTGCCCCATCTTCACCTTGCCTTTGCCCCTCTTCCCCTTGCCTTTGCCCCTCTTCCCCTTGCCTTTGCCCCTCTTTACCTTGCCTTTGCCCCGCTTCACCTTGCCTTTGCCACTCTTCACCTTGCCTTTACCTCCCCTGTTGTCTTGTCATTTTTTCATCAATATGGCTATTTTCTCCTGAACCATTTGGTCTATCCACTGGAAACTCAAGAACAATATAGACACATACAGTATATAAAGAATCAGATTTTTTTTACGTTCAAAAAATATATATAATTCAAGTATATTTCTATAGATGTTCAAAATAAACTGTTAATTACCATCGTTTCTGAAAATTACCAGGAGTTTTGCAACCCTACCATTGAAACATTTCCAAAATTAAAGTGGGTAAGTTAAATGCCGGGCCAATGTTTGTAAAGTCAGGACTGTAACTTTAGGTGAGCTCCATATATATATATATTAAAAAATCCCATTCATCGTAACTTATTACCTTTTTAATTGTGCAAATTGTTTCATTATTTTTTTGTATGGTCAGAGAGAGTTATGTTCACAGTTAAGTATGTGTTAGAATTCTGCTTTTAATATTATTTATGCTCCAACTAACTCCCTCAGTGTTGATGTGTTTCACAGGACCAATCAGGGTTTATGGAATCCTCCGGTTTATGCTCGCACTGCACCTCTGTCCAGAATGGTGACCACTGTGCCTCCACAAAACCCATTCCTACACTCCAAGCGACCAGTTTTTCCTATTTAATGCCTCTTCAAGAACACATGAGAAATATTAAACAAAGCGTATGAGAAACTTTGGAACGTGTAGTCGTCCATTTTATGCCATCCAATCTGTGTGTGTGAATAGATCTATAATGATGTGATGTCAATGACTGATTCTGGCGGAGTTGGAGAATAATGAAAGACCTCATTAGCATAATTCCCCTGATTTAGATGAGTGGTTTTGTGACTTCAGGGCTGTGAGCTTTTAGTTATCATTGTCCTCTCCAGCCTGCGCGCGCGCGTGTGTGTGTGTGTGCATGCGTGCGTGTGTGTGTGTGAAGGTACAGTTGTTTAGCTGTCGAGAAGAGGCGTCCAGAGAATCCGGCCACGCAGCCACTCCGAATAAGAAAACAGTGAGAGCACTAACCAAAGACCCAGTTCTTTAGGAAGAATAAGAAATAAGAAATGTGTATGTGTGTGTAGTCAATGTAAATTTCCCCATAAGTTATCTATTTTACAGTAGGTATATCATGCAGGTATAACACTTACTGAGTAATAAAAATCTACACGGGTAATTTTTGAAGTGAACGCTTAGATCTGCAGTAAGGTGAATAAAAGACAGAGTGCTGTTACAGGTTCGTCTGTTGACAGGAAACTGGGGTGTGCGGCTTTCCTGTCTCTTGTCCATCATCTAATATGTGTTTCTGCGTTGAAAAGGGTCTTGCCAGGATTTAGCTCTGTGAGATTGACTCGAGAGGGTTGTAGAATGGGTTGGAGTAGTAAAAATTCTCCAAAAGTAATTTTGTTGCGCAGGGGTGGAAGGAATTGTAGAATGGGTTGGAAGAAATTCACAGTGAACTCAATCAAATAAAACTCTAGGATTTACCTTCAAAAAACAACAGACATGCTCCTCTTCAATACCACCCCATGGTTATGCACCATTAGAAATCAACATGTTCCTCTTCAATACCACCCCATGGTTATGCACCATTAGAAATCAACATGTTCCTCTTCAATACCACCCCATGGTTATGCACCATTAGAAATCAACATGTTCCTCTTCAATACCACCCCATGGTTATGCACCATTAGAAATCAACATGTTCCTCTTCAATACCACCCCATGGTTATGCACCATTAGAAATCAACATGTTCCTCTTCAATACCACCCCATGGTTATGCACCATTAGAAATCAACATGTTCCTCTTCAATACCACCCCATGGTTATGCACCATTAGAAATCAACATGTTCCTCTTCAATAATCAAACACAGTTCACGAGGATACAATAGTTGTTTAGCTAGTGGTTTAAGACCTTTTCAATTCACATGAGCTTTCACTACCTGTAGGGCCTCTGGACCGATTGAAGGATTTCCTCCCTAATGGTTCGACAGCCTGACTGCTGACACCTCTGGTGTCAAACCTCGTGTGTGAAACAGTTGGGGCTGAAATGGAAATGTTTTCACTCTCTCCTTCCACAGAGAGAGGGAGTTGATAAGGTTCAAATGTGAATAGTGTCTTCAGTTTTATGTTTGCTTTCCTTTACATGCAGCTGGTCATACAGCTCCTGGAGTCCTACATACTTGAATCTTTTATCATATAACTTATCTGTATATGCTTGATCATCGTGCGTTTTTTTCTTATATTTTAAGGATTTTTCCCAGTTTTATTGACTAGAATAGGCATGGAATGAAGATGACAGATAGATGGAACATATAACGTTGAGTTTATTAGGATCCCCATTAGCTATTGCACATGCCGCAGCATGGAGTCCACACAAAACATAAAATACAGTGCATTTTTCAGAAAGTGTTCAGAGTCCTTTTTTCCACATTTTGTTAAGTTACAGCCTTATTCTAAACTGTATTACATTGTTTATTTCCCCTCATCAATCTACTCAAAATACCCCATAATGACAAATCAAAAACAAGTTATTAGAAATGTTTGCAAATGTATTAAAAAATAGAAAAACTGAAATATCACATTTACATAAGTATTCAGAACCTTTACTCTTTGTTGAAGTACATTTGGCAGCGATTACAGCCTCGAGTCTTCTTGGGTATGATGGTACAAGCTTGGCACACCTGTACAGTATTTGGGGAATTTACCCCATTCTTCTCTGCAGATCCTCTCAAGCTCTGTCAGTTTGGATGGGGCACGCCGCTGCACAGCTATTTTCAGGTCTCTCCAGAGATGTTCGATCGGGTTCAAGTCCGGGCTCTGTCTTGGCTGTGTGCTTAGAGTTGTTGTCCTGTTGGAAGGTGAACCTTCGCCCCAGTCTGAGGTCCTGAGCGCTCTGGAGAATGTTTCATCAAGGATCTCTCTGTACTTTGCTCTGTTCATCTTTCCCTCGATCCTAACTAGTCTCTCAGTCCCTGCAGCTGAAAAACATCCCCACAGCATGATGCTGCCACCACCATGCTTAACTGTAGGGATGGTGCCAGGTTTCCTCCAAACGTGACGCTTGGCGTTGAGGCCAAAGAGTTCAATCTTGGTTTCATCAGACCAGAGAATCTTGTTCCTCATGGTCTGAGAGTCCTTTAGGTGCCTTTTGGCCAACTCCAAGCGGATTGTGTAGCTGGATTCTCAGGATGCCTTTTACTGAGAAGTGGCTTCCATCTGGCCACTACTATAAATTCCTGATTGGTGAAGTGCTGCAGAGATGGTTGTCCTTCTGGAAAGTTCTCCCATCTCCACAGAGGAACTCTAGAGCTCTGTCAGGGTGACCATTGGGTTCTTGGTCAACCTCCCTGACCAAGGCCCTTCTCCCCCGATTGCTCAGTTTGGCCGGGTGGCCAGCTGTAGGAAGAGTCTTGGTTGTTTCAAACTTCTTACATGTATAAATGATGGAGGCCCCTGTGTTCTTGGGAACCTTCAATGCTGCAGAAATGTTTTGGTACCCTTCCCCAGATCTGTGCCTCGACACAATCCTGTATCGGAGCGCTACGGACAATTCCTTCAACCTCGTGGCTTGGTTTTTGCTCTGACATGCACTGTCAACTGTGGAACCTTATATAGACAGGTGTGTGCCTTTCCAAATCATGTCCAGTCAATTTAATTTACCACAGGTGGACTCCAATCAAGTTGTAGAAACATCTCAAGGATGATCAATGGAAACAGGATGCACCTGAGCTCAATTGTGAGTCTAGTGAAGGGTCTGAATAATTACGTAAAAAAGGTATTTCTGTTTTTATTTTAAATACAATAGCAAAAATGTCTTTCTTTGTGTGGACATTTTTTATTGAATCCATTTTGGAATAAGGCTGTGACGTAACAAAATGTGTAAAAATGGGAAGGGACCTAAACATAGCCCTAAACACATTAAATCAGTTTTTGGTTTAGGTACAGTGAAGAAACCCATAGTGGTGTGTCTGGTGGGGTATTTTAAGGTAGTAAGATGGCGCCGACAGATAGGAAAACTCTGCTTCTAGCTCCTAAGACACGTTGCACTAGTTTTTTGTGTGTGTTATTTCTTCATTTTTTGCACAGAAAATCTTTTGTGTTATTACATACAGCCGGAAATAACTTTTGGAAATCAGAGTAGTGGTAACTCACCAGCATCACCACCAGGAATACGACTTTCCCGAATTGAATCTTTTGTTTGTAACAATTTAACTTATCCCAGAGGCTGTTCCAAAACACCGCCGGCGAAGAAGAGCTAGTCAGAGTGGACTTCTAGTCTGACTCAGGAGGCGTGCACACCACCCATCACTTCCGAGTATATTACTTGCTAATGTTCAGTCTCTGGATAATAACATAGACGAGCTCAGGGCGAGGATCTCCTTCCAGAGAGACATCAGGGATTGTAACATACTCTGTTTCACAGAAACATGGCTCTCTCGGGATATAGTGTCCCCATCCATACAGCCAGCTGGGTTCTCAGTACATAGCGCAGACAGGAATAAAGAACTCTCTGGGAAGAAGAAAGGCTGGGGTGTATGTTTCATGATTAACTACTCATGGTATGATTGTGATAACATACAGAAACTCAAGTCCTTTTGTTCACCCAACCTAGAATACCTCACAATCAAATGCCGACCGTATTACCCCCAAAAGATAATTATCTTTGGTTATAGTTACAGCCATGTATATTCCCCCTCAAGC
Source organism: Oncorhynchus mykiss (assembly GCF_057628025.1). Lineage (NCBI taxonomy): Eukaryota > Metazoa > Chordata > Actinopteri > Salmoniformes > Salmonidae > Oncorhynchus > Oncorhynchus mykiss. Next base: position 3,840,962 of record NC_143044.1, read on the forward strand.
CAAAACCACAATGGCCCTCAAAGAACTAAACTGGACAAAGCAAATCTGAGGAAAACGCTACCAACACATTGACTGTAGTACTCGCATTGGGAAAACATTGTACCACTGCTACTCAACTTTTCGAAATGCCTACAAGGCCCTCCCCTGCCCTCCCTTCGGCAAATCTAATTCCCCTCCTTTCCTATAGGCAGAAACTCAAACAGGAAGTACCTGCGCCAAGGTTTATTCAATGCTAGTCTGACCAATCAGAATCCATGCTTCAAGATTGTCATGACTCTCCTGTGAGGATCCAAAGATCAGGTTACAGTGGATCAGTGTCTACTGAGCCCTCTCACCCGCAAAGGGGAGGGATTGATGTGAGGGTTTTATCACGTTTGATTGTAAATTGTAGGCAGCAGACTACTCCTGTTGGTGTCTAGAATGGGTGAATGGAATGTCTCTTTGTTACAGATTATTTTTCTGCCCAAAAACTCTTAAAATCCAACAATGAACACTGGGACAATATATTTCAACATCCGAATGTTGGGAATGATGAGAGATGGAATATGGGAAATGAATGTCTATTTTCTGACGTCATAAAAAATGCTATTAAGACGTTATAACGAAAATATTGTAACTTGATGAGCTTTTACACTGTGTATATCAGGTTTACATCCTTTACATTGTGTAGAAAATGGATGAAGAGAATATTTTTGTGACAATAGGATTGTGATTTTAGTTCTCTAACGAGATCATAGAAGTGATGATACTTTGCCTCGTAACTAGCCACGCCCGAGGGAGCTCAGAGTGTGTCAGTATGACGGAAATTACTATTTGTACCCAAGGTTATAAAAGATTGATTTAAGAATTAACATACCAGACTAGAAGGACCACCAGCTCCAGCTAGATCTACATTGGTCATGACCCTGAAAATCAACACGAGGTTGGAGAAGACAAAGGAGCCTCTAACAATCAAGGTTACAGTTGAGTAACTGTATCTAAGAAAGGGAATTTAAGTAGGACCATCCAGTTATTCTCTTCAAATCATCATCACCTACACTGCTTTCATCACCACTCTGGGGATCATCGACACAGCTGATTAGCTGTCCTCAGAAGACCACTGAAAGTAAACACAGACAACTAAGAAGAGGGACACTGTGACCTCTTTTGGACAATCACAGCCTTATACTGAAGAATGAAGGAGAAGGCCCAATCGAACCCTTCTAACAAAGCGGAACCCTTTTCACGAAGGCCCGGATCCAACAGAGATACACAACAAAGACCTTCAATGCGTAAATATATGCATTACTTTCGGGGCAAGCTATTATGATTACTGTAAACGTACTTCCCAAATGGATCCAAGTGTTGCTTCTCTTTCTCTCTCGCGTTCTCTCTATCTCTTTAACTCTACATCATTTGTAACAAGTGTCATATTGTGTTAGTCCGCTAGGGACCTGTTGTCATCGTATTAAGTTTCTAATCAATAACCTATACTGTGTGTGTATGTATCCTGTGTTATCATTTTGTTTGTTAGTAAATAAATAATCAAATCAATTTGTGTGGTACGGAATGATCAGTAAGACTCGGTTTGTGCAGATTCAAGAAGTCTGCAACGTTCAGAATGAGACTGATATGAGGTAATGATTAATACGTGACTGCATCGATATAAACAGTTAAAGTCGGAAGATTACATACACTTAGGTTGGAGTCATTAAAACTAGTTTTTCAACCACTCCACAAATGTCTTGTAAACAAACTGTAGATTTAGCAAGTCGGTTAGGATATCTACTTTGTGCATGACACAAGTAATTTTTCCAACAATTGTTTACAGACAGATTATTTCACTTATAATTCCCCTGTATCACAATTCCAGTGGGTCAGAAGTTTACATACACTAAGTTGACTATGCCTTTAAACAGCTTGGAAAATTCCAGAAAATTATGTCATGGCTTTATAAGCTTCAGATAGGTTAATTGACATCATTTAAGTCAATTGGAGGTGTACCTGTGGATGTATTTCAAGGTCTACTTTCAAACTCAGTGCCTCTTTGCTTGACATCATGGGGAAATCAAAAGAAATCAGCCAAGTCCTCAGAAAGAAAATTGCAACGTTCATCTGTACAAACAATAGTACGCAAGTATAAACACAATGGGACCACGCAATGGTCCTAACGCTCAGGAAGGAGACGCGTTCTGTCTCCTAGAGATGAATGTACTTTGGTGCGAAAAGTGCAAATATATCCCAGAAGAACTGCAAAGGACCTTACAAAGGACCTTACCTTTCGGGTAGAAAAATTACTTGTGTCATGTGTTAAGTAGATGTCCTAATCGACTTGCCAAAACTATAGTTTGTTAGCAAGAAATTTGTGGAGTGGTTGAAAAACTAGTTTTAATGACTCCAACCTACGTGTATGTAATCTTCCGACTTCAACTGTAGTTGCATTTAAGAGGTTTTTAAAGCTTACCTCTTTATGTGTCTGTAGGCCTACTCTGTCTGGGGTGGAAATGTTGGCCTAAATTTTGAAAGTACCATGCCCAGATTCCTGATAACTTCTCAGATAGTTTCATTGCAAACAAGACACACTGATTTGGAATTGCAGAAATGTGAAAATATGAACTTATCTCTGTCCATTCTTAGCCTGTAATTTTGGTAATTTGAGAGGTATTAAAAAATATTATTCTAATATGTACAATGTCATAGAATTTCATGAAATGTTTATAAAAAGCCATTTTTTCACGGATCTGCAAATACGATGATAGATTCATGCAAAAAGGTAAAAATGTGCTCTTTTAGGGTACAGTTACAAAGCCATTTGTTTTTTTAAGTGGTAGAAATGTTCCTCTTCTCTACGCCAAGTCCTTCACGTGTACACGTCTTTCCGCCATTCCACTTCTGATGCCAATTTAGCAAATTCTGCGCGTAACCTCGACTGGGACTCGAACCTGGGTCCAGTGACTGTCAAGCCAACACCGTACCTCTTGACTAGGTCGCTCAGTGTTGGTTAAGGTCACTACAATATTTATTACAGCTCTTTATTGTCACATGCTCTTATGTCAGCCTTTATAAAGGCTTCAGAACTGGCTGTGACATGTTCAAACTGTATTTAACATAACCATAGATCACTTAAACTGGTAAAACACTTCCACTCACGGGTGGCCAAAAATAACTAACTTAAAGCCACACCCCCACTAAGCCATACCTTCAATTATTATACCTTTATTTTCAAAATATTGGGTGCAAAAATGTACCATTATACTAGATTATCTACACATGTACCCCAAAAGGTACCAAACAGTACCATGTGAGATCATATGTGTACCTCTGAAGGTACATTATGTATATTTTCATCTTTTTTTACCCCAGGGAACAATACTGTATGCTAACCTTGCCCTTTTTTCTGAGAGTGTGGGTGTGGACCTCTCTGCTCAACATTCAGTGATTGGCATGTGCTAATGACCATCAATATGCATGGTTCTGCTCTGTTCCTGTCTCTGACTGAAGAAACAAGACGTCTCTAACTAGCCTGGTCCCAGATCTGTGTTTTTGCCAACTTCTATCGTCATTGTCACAAAAAGGTGTCTCTGACTATTAGCTCAATGTCACAGGTATCAGAAACTTTCTTACTTGTCTTTGATAGAACTACTTGACAATCACAATTTCACACCTATGAATTCATTTTAAAAAAATTAAAAAGTCAGTTTAGACTCTGTTTTCATCCTGTTCTTTACTGTGTAGTTTGTTACTAATTGCCAGGGTAGCAGTTTAGCAGCAGATTCTCTATAACTTTCCTAAGGCTTCAGATACACAAACATACTGCAGACATAAATGTATGCTTCGGGGGCTGTGCACATTGTTTACTGAGATAATAAAAAATATAAACTGAGATTTTTGCATTTATTATCATCATGCCTCTTCATTGCCAAGGAGCGTATTGATAGTTTTGCTTTAGCTACCTCCCCCTAAAAACATCCTCCCTTTCCCACAAGATTGCCAATGGACTGCATCTCATTATTGGTCCCCTTTTCAAAGCAGAGTTTACTAACACAATGACTAAATCACCCACTATCCTTCAGGATCTTCCAATGCCTGCCTAGCCAGTAGATTAATTTCTCTTCCTCATCTTATTTTTTTTTTGTCTTCGTTTCTCCATACAGAGGCTAAATGTCAAGCATGCCTGACTCCTTCTAGTAACACATTCATTCCAGCAGATAATTACCATAAGGAAATTGATGCTTCAGTGTGCAGAGGGGAATTTAATTTACTCTGACATTCCACAGCATAATACATTCCAAAAGAAGTGTTTTTCACTTTCCAATTGACTTTTTAGATAAATTTGACTATTTAACGTGATTGCCGGTCTTGAACGTCTTTGACTTATAAAGGTGTTGAAACCAATTAAGGGCTACATGCTGTTCGTGCTTCCAGATTTGAAGCTGTGAATACTGCTTACAGATCCATGAAATCAGAAACAGGATGGATATTTTGTTCATTGGTCTGTGTTTGTGTTTGGTGTATGTGGTGTGGTCTATATGATGATCATTCCACAACAAGTAATTACTGTATGTTTATGAAAGCCACCGTGTGAAATAAAACATTGCGATTAATCATTTGGTAACACTTAAAGCCTGCCAGCATAATGCTTCATAACTTGTTATAAGCATATATGATTATGTATCATGTTTTATAATAAGGCTTATAAATAAATGTTATGTCTCTCAACGTAGGACATTTTTAACTAAGGGCTTTTATCCAGTCAGTATCAATATAAGATGATATCAAGACATACCCAAGCTCAGTATAAGTCTTACAATGCATTATAACCTCATCATAACCCATTATGCCTGTACACTTTATTAATGTCACTACAGGTTTCAAAAGTAATGCTCAAGAAACAAAACTGTGCCACCTGCTGAGAGAAATACAAGTACTGTAAATGTGATGGATGAAACCTCTCTTTAAACTAGACTGTGTCCCTGTGTCCTGGTGTCGCCCCACACGTGAGAAGGTCTGCTGTGTCACTGGAATAGGGTGGTATCTCTACAGCTGGGAAAACCATGCTCCTCTGCTGGACATGATTAGAATGCGCATTGTGCTGATTCACACTTCTGCTCTGAGATTCCCTCTGTCTGGCCTCTGGTCAGGAGTTGGGCTACAGGGCCCTTAATTCTGCTATGACACAGCTCTTTATGTTGGCCTCGCACTCACAGTGAGTTCCTTACCAGACCTGTACTGTAGCTAAAGGTACCTAGCCTTCATAGAGACGGAATCAAAATAACTCTTTGGAGGCTGTTGTAATCCATAGTAGCATGTGGAAACAACAGACCAAAAACACACTCCTGCTAAAAGTTCCTCTTTTGCGCCAATGACCAGCCCAACTGCATGTGAATGTTGTGCTGCTTTTGAGATAAGGGCTGCCTTCCACTGTACCGTTTAGGGGATTTAGCTATCTAGAACATGCAGCATCTCCACAGATAGCACCACTCAGAAAGGTTAGAAAAGAATGGGATAATGGGAGAAACAGTCACTTTTCTCATAGTATATTGCAGCACAGATTCACTGTACCAGAAACTTCATTTAAGGTGTAATGACTAAACATGGCAGAGAAATGAGCCGATTTGTTTGAATAAAACAAGAGGTATAGTACTCATTATTTATTGACTATTTCTATAAATATTAATCCACAAATTATATCGCTTTGAATAATTTGAGGCAATATCCCATTTGTGCATGCAATACTGTAATAGACCAATATTCTTAACAAGTTCGTTTTTTAAATATGCATTTACAAACTACTATGAATTTTCTGAAGAAAAAAAAAACTAAAGTTTATGTGCCCTAAAATATGTTGGCTACAATGCTGCTACTATGTTGGCAGAACTTTAATTCAGTGCACTAAACAAAAATGCAATTATATAGTAGTGACATGAGTAAAAAGGTGGGGGGTTTGGCGAAGAGAGGCAGCACTTCTTCGTGCAATCTATCCACACTGCCCAGTCTGCCAATGGAGGGACATGCTGAGGTATTCCTAAACAAGGAAACAGCTGATACAATATCAGTATATATACAGTATCAATGAGACAGTAGCAATGAGTCAATTGGTTGCTTGTCTTTAGGAGTCTCTTTAAAGAGTTATTAGGTGTTTAATACATTTGACTTTTCTTTCACATTTTTTCAATCGCAGAGCTGCTTGGAATAAATTATTTCAAATGAGACTTCTAGACCAGAGCATTATCCTCAGTTAGCATCACCTGATCTAGAGACTTATCTATTTTTTTCTCGTTTTTCAGCAAACCACTGCCACCTCAAAGGTCTCTGTCCTACTGGAAATATGGGATAACAATGTAAAACCTTGGGTCATTAAGCGCATAGGCGTACTAGCCTACATTTCTATAATGTCACTGAATTATTCATGATTCAATAATGAAATGTGTTCGAATGGTATAAAAGTATAGGGTTGAGTATACGTGATAATATGCATTTGTTGTTACAAAAGCACATGGAAAGATGCAACTTTACACAATGGTTGTGGTGTACCTGTCACAATATTTGTTTACACATAATTTGAAACCAACACAGTTGTCGTTTTAATTGCGCTGTGACTCTTATAGGATGCCAGAACAGGTGACAGAAGGGGAGCTGCTCATATGCAAGTGAGGAGTCCCCATCCTTCTCTACGAAATAAATAAATAAACAATGAATCGTCCAGTCTCCTGTGCGCCTCATCCCATCTCATGCATGGCTGCCAGTAATGGTCTACTGGGTGTCAGCTTTTATTGGCACGATACAAAGCAAGAGCTAAGGGCTGCTGCCTCCACTCCCCAAGCAGACTCGACCTCTGGATAAAAGCAAGCAAAATGCCTCAGTCGAGCACAGAAACATTGAAATGTTAGGCTGGAAAGAGGAAGTACAGTGGAGAGGGGAGGGACCGAGGGCAGAGTTCCATGGGGCTGCCGCGGCGCTTCGAACTTCTGCACATGGAGCGGGGGAGAGTTGGAAGAACTTCATATTGCAAACTCAAGGAATAGCAGGTAGAGTAACTTTCACGATGCTTGTTAACTTCGAACTCATTTAAAGCGTTTATTCGTATTTCTAAATAGTAAGAAAGGGCCTTACTCGTAAAAAAAGAAAAAGAACTATGTAGCGGATTGGAAAACATTGTCCTGAAGTCTGGTGCAGGTGCGCGAGCGTCTGAAATCCTGTGATGTGAGTGTTTGTATAGTGGCGCATGTAACGGATTTGACCAAAAAGTCCAGGGAAATTGTCATGTTTAATGAATGTTATACAATTTTGATCAGCATTGTAGTTAATTTCAAACGCACTTAGGAAAATAATGGAATAATGGAAAATGTTCCTCTTTTCCCATACTCCTTTTTGGAGATTGCAGGAATTGCTCACAATTATCTTGACCATATAGAAGTATCAGGTTATATTTCTTGCCATTGACGATTAAAGTTTAAAATAATTATGGTTAATATAAAAACAAAAATACGTTTTTGTGGTTTGCAAGTTTTACATAGACTCCTTTCACTTTTCGTACCAGATCAACACCTGTTGCAACTGTGCGCATCCAGAATGAATATCTAATTATAACTATTTTGCTTCATGTCATTCAAGCTTCATGTCATTCAAGAGTTCTTATTTCAGAAGTCCACTTCATATTATTACAAATCAAACGAAGTAGGCCTGAGTTCAAATAAACGCAAAAACATTATATTAACACTCCTCAATGAGACTGCTGAAACTAATTAGCTATACTACGTTGCCTACAAGATAAAAAAAACGTGGTGTTTCTCTGCTTTCTCAAAGTTACATGAAAAAGAGACACACACACACACACTTCGAAATCCTGTTTCAAGGTGCCCAAGACGTTCGCAACCATTGGTTGGTCTGAGCCGAACATGACTTGTGTGTTGAGATAGTATTGGTGGGCAGGACTCAAGTAACTGTTAACATGTTGTGAAACTGACATTCAACAAAAACACCAAAGGAAGATTCATTTTGAGAGAAAAATTGGGGAAACAAGTCCACAAAACTTCTCACACTTCTGTGCACTGGGACATAATAATTCTACAAACTTTAACTCGTAGGTTATTATATTCCTATAACGTAGAACTATATAAATAAACAATGCAAAATCCAACTCAAGTCTAATTAATTTGGTTAAACATAAGAAGGTATATCATTTGCGCATTGTCCAGTTTGTACTCACAAAGCATCAAAAGCCACGTTGATATTGTTTTAACTTGATTTAATGTGTTGATAACAATATTTCAATTCTGTTAACATAGCCTCCCGCTGGGCAAAAACTGACTGACGTTTTCATTTGGATTGACCTCGTCAGTCTGTCATGGAAAGAGCAGGTGTTCTCTAAGGTACTCACTTTTTTTAGGGCAGCTAAACACTTGCATTTCAATTTGATGGTAGTAGCCTACATACTTTTTAAAAGTGGATTTTAAAAATGAATCCAAAATTAAAAACACAACAACTAGTCAAATGTACTTGCCCTCATATGAAATCAACTCAGTATATTGAAATTACTATTAGTAAATCAAACAATGACTTGCACCCCACCCCATAGCACAATTACGACATTTTATGTATCTGCTTCTTCGGATTGAGGATGGTTGAAATGCTGCAAACACATGCTTATGGACACATCCACTTCCTTGTTACGAGCAGACTGAGGAAGGGGAAAGCGAAAGAAAGGCAGTTATTAAAATGATCGTCACTGAATACGAGGGTAATGAAGTGTGTCAGATGCAATTGAAGACCCTATAAGGAAACTCATTTCGCCCCTGTAATGTAGCCATTCCAACCCTTTACAATAGGTGCCCAAACATCTGCTCAGTAAGATTATCATCTTTCAATTCATGGCGACACATTTCCTTAATTTCCAATGAGAAATTGCTGTATAAATATTAAAAGATGACTGTTTTGACTGTTTATTATATTACGTGGTATAGTGTAGTAGGGCATGGTTCCCCAAATTGTGGGTTTGGAACCACAGGTGGGTCGCTGGTAAGGCATGAGCGAGTTATGGCACAAATGTTGTTTTATTTAACACCGCAATGGATGAGGTGGGACTCAGTACACAAAATGTCATATCCATTTTTTTTAAATCTCCTTATCAAAATATATTAATCAAACTGATAACATTGTATTTTAGGAAAAAATTGCCACAAAAGCCACTGTTCTTAATGAGTGATTGTTTTTTGTATGCCATATGTCAAAATGAATTTTCTGGAGAAACACATTAGTATTTTCAAGTACAGTCTTGAATCACACTTCTCACAGAAGCAGCATATGCTAATAATAGTTTGGGAACAAAAACATTTCAAGTAAGAATACCTGATATGATACGTTTCTTGTTTTAATTTTCACCAACAACAAAAACGTCTGAAAAACTTAGCCTGATGTTCTATATCACCACCTAGATTGTATTGATTTTCATATATGACTGTTTGATTCATTGGTATTAGCCCCCATGTAATTTGCATATGATTTTTGTTGATATTCCAACATTTAAGGATGAATATGAGTTGCTAGATTATAGTTTATGTTATAAAACCCTGTCTGTCCGTTTTTACTTCCTCCCATTATCCAAAGTGTGCTGGTGTAGTCCACTTTGGCTGTTTAACGGTTAGGCTGTTTCAGTCTCCACCCTGCTCCCCCCCCCCCCACACACACACACACACACACACACACAATCCCTTGAGTTAGGACTGAGGGTGTTGTGAACCCACAGCCCTCTTCCTGTCTCTCCTCCCCTTAGTAAGCGCACTCAAACCCACTGCCATGACTCTTCCTGACCTTTATGAGGCACTTTCATAAAGCAGCTGTTGCCGTTAGTGCCTTGTTTTGTCATACTGGACTTTAGAAGGTGGTGTCATTCTGGAATATTGTCTGAATGAAACCATCCACAAAATATACAACATATTGAGAATTATCAACAAGGGGGAAAAAAACATTAGAGCAAGAAATTCAACTAATTGTATTTTTTCACAAACGCCTGTGGATCAAAATGAAACGTTACGGTGAACCTTAGACAGGGGATAAAAGTATGATAAGAAAAATGCTCCCCGTCCCCCAAAACATTACTTGAATCTAGCATCAGGTACTAAAAGTAAGAACGGTGTCACTTTGGGTGAATATACAACTTCCTGAATGTTCTCATGCACCTTGCTCTCCACATGCCTACACAACTCGCTTGTGGTTTAACATGGGAATGCATTTCTCACTTCTGTCAAAGTCCCCCACCAACACCATCAGTATTTCCCTTCGCACCATCTGCCCAGAAAAAAAGGGCACATGAGAATACCACCCCCTCTCGACCACCAAACTCCAGATGCTAAAGAATGATGACGCAGGCATGGCCTCCTAGTCTTATATCGACACACATCAGCACGCAACACCAACTGCGCTTTCTGCGCCACATCTCCTGCACTAATGACCTCTGCCCTTCCCACCCCCTCGGCAACCTCCCCACCACCTCCCCCACGTGAGTCCTGGGTGTCTGTGGGTTGTGGAACTCAGCCTCGACTCGCCTGTCCGCTGAACATTGTGCGTTGCAACAGTGGCGGGGGCTGCTTGGTGGCTTCCCACTATTTGTTCCAAATGTGTGGAGCCATCTGTCAGTAAAACAGGAAGGCCTAGGTTCCCCTTCTCCCTTGGGCTTGCTTCGCTATTTTAGGGAGCTTCACTTCTCCCTGTGTGGCTGGCTGGGCCGGGCAAGCGGCTCCACCAAGGGCCTTCTTGAAGTGGCGGAGCCGAGGCTGAGGCTGTTGTGCCCATCTGCTGCAGGCTTGAGGGGGATGCATTATTAATGGGGCCACGCGCACTGGTGACTCCTCAGATATGCAGCAGGCTCTGGCCAGGGGATGTGCTCTTCTTCATTAAACTGCCCCCTCTTGTGCGAGAGAAACTTACTTCGGGGCCCCTCGGCCTTCCTCTATCGATCTCCCTGTCCCTGGTTCTCTCTCTCCACTTTCGCTCTCTGGCACACTCCCTGTCAGTCTTAGTTCCCTCCCCTCTCTATCTCTGTATCTTCCCCCTCTCTATCTTTCTCTGTCTCGCTCTCTCTTTCCGGGTCCCGCTCTGCATCTCTCTCGGACTGTCTGTCTCCCTCTTCCTCTCTCTCTCTTTCTTATCTTTCTCCCTCTCCTCTCTCTTTGTTTCTGATTGTGGCTCCTCTCGCACATGTCTGTGCTCGAGGTAGTGGCGCGCTCAGCGATGCATGCTCAGTAAATTAGAGCGAACACGAGCGCCGATAAGCTTGGCACGGGCAAACAGACGCATCCTCAGTGACCTAGGGCCAGTTAATTTTCTGCTTAATTTTGCGGCAGTCAGTTTGCATTTGTGGATGATTACGTGGCAGGAAATTAACAATAAATAACAAATGTGGTCTGAAAGCCCCTTCCCAGCACCCCCATCGCCATAGCCCATCATGCGGGGCCAAGCCACTCTCCCAGCCCGCCCTCTCTGTCAGACATGTAATGAAAATGTCTGTAATTCTTTGTAATGTAATGTGGGGGACAGTGGTGTGTCTTTCGGTGTGACAAGAGTGATCTTGCCGGGGTGACGGAGTTGTACAGAGAGAGGTCACCCCTTTAGTCAGCTGTGGCTTTTTATAATGTTGTGTTTTTTTCAGCCCTGCGGAGCCGTTGATTGCATTTAAACACATCTACATCGCTGTGTCTCTCTATCCCATTAGAGTACCTGCACCGAATGGAGATGGAGGAGGCACAGGAGATGTCTCAGATGCCAGGTAAGAGCTTCTGTTTTCAGAACTGGCACTGTAGGAGCATGTCTGGTAGAACAGAGAAGCACAGCGTGAGTTGCACAGAGCCCAAGCTGAGTGGCACAGTCATACCACATGTAATAGATTATAGATAATTATGGTTCTATATTATGAGCAATAATGAACCATGTTCTGGTGGCTAATGGGTTTGCTGGTGTTTCCCCATGTAGGCAGGGACAGCCCCCCTCCCAATGATGTGTCTGAGGAGAACGACGAGGCCATGCCCATCCCAGAGGACCTGTCTGCTAGCTCCAATCTGCAACACAACAACAGGGGTGACAAAGAAGGCTTGGGTGAGTGACAGATCACATGAGTTTCACCGTGCTTCCCTAATGCACCACTCCTACATCAGTAGGCCTATGAACCAGTTAAGTTGCTGCACCTAGACCAGTATATCCATCAAACCTTTACCTGTATACCCCAAAACCTGGACGTTTCCAGAGCACCTTCAGAAATATCTAAACCCTCAAAAGTAGTAGCACTGTTGTTGCTAATAATAATAATGAAAATAATGATCTTTTTAAAAATGATGTGGAAATACATGACGAAATACATGAATAATTAACAATACATGTGTTTGTTACACCCGCCTACACTTAAAATACATTTCAGCACTTTTTGTACATAGTCCTCTCATTTTAGGGCACCAAAGGTATTGGGACAAATTCACTTATATGTGTATTAAAGTAGTCAAAAGTTTAGTATTTGGTCCCATATTCCTATAACACAATGACTACATCAAGGTTTGACTCTATAAATTTGTTGGATGCATTTGCTGTTTTGTTCAGATAATTATGTGCCCAATAGAAATTAATGGTAAATAATGTAGTGTCATTTTGGAATAACCTTTATTGTAAATAAGCATAAATATGTTTCCAAACACTTCTACATTCATGTGGACGCTACCATGATTACGGATACTCCTGAATGAATCGTGAATAATGAAAAGTAAGAAAATTACAGAGGCGTAAATATTATACTCCCCCCCCCCCCAAACCTCTCACCAATACAATAACAGGGGAGGTTAGCATTTTTTTTGGGGGGGGGGTTAGATATTTATGCATCTGTAACCTTCTCACTCTTTCCATGACAGACAGACCAGGTGAATCCTCGTAAAACCTATGATTCCTTATGTCACTTGTTAAATCCACCTTAAATCAGTGTAGATGAAGGGGATGAGACAGGTTAAAAAAATATTTTTAAGCCTTGAGACAATTGAGACATGGATTGTGTATGTGTGCAATTCAGAGGGGAAATGGGCAAGACAAAAAATGTAAGTCCCTTTGAATAGGGTACGGTAGTAGGTGCCAGGCGCACCGGTTTGAGTGTGTCAAGAACTGCAACACTGCTGGGTTTTTTTGCGCTCAACAGTTTCACTTGTGTATCAAAAATGGTCCACTACACAAAGGATATCCAGCCAACATGACACAACTGTGGGAAGCATTGGCGTCAACATGGGCCAGCATTCCTGTGGAATTGTCTTGAGACCTTGTAGAGCCCATGCCCCAACAAATTGAAGCTGTTCTGAGTGCAAAAGGGGGTGCAACTCAGTATTAGGAATGAGTTCCTAATGTTTTGTACACTCAGCATAAGTGAATATGTCCCAATACTTTAGGTCTCTTCAAATGGGGGACTATGTACAAAATGTGCTGTAATTTCTAAACAGTCCACCTAATATGGATTAAAATACGCCCCCCAAAAAGCTGACATACTCTACAAAAAATCAGCACTTTAACCTCGTAGTTATTGTATAATTTCAGAGTACAGAGCCAAAACAACAACAACATTGTCACTGTCCTAACACTTTTGGAGCTCACTGCACATATCATAAAAACAAATGTCTTAGTAACATAACTATTTTGTTAGTAACATAACATTTCGTAACGGCATCCCAACAAGCGGTTGCCACATGTAACAACAATCCCTTAGATCCACTCATTACTTGCAATCTGGCACTTTCACCAAACACAGTTCTTTTGAACATGCAATCTAAAAGTTATTGATGCATTTAGGTCATTGGCAGGAAAGGTTGCACATTTCTCTGATCCGTCTCATGATGTGCAAAACCTTAAGGAATGGCTAATGTGCCCTTGATATGAGGATGTTACTAAATTAAGCCAGGGAATATCATGGACATAATATTAGCATTAGTTGATGTACACGTTTATTTCAACTCGGGACATGACTGCGATATCAGGGGACACCAGGCAGCATTTACCACACGGAGTTTTGGAATTTTAATTGTTGCTTCATGGGAACATTTGTGAAAAGCACCCCTACCTGCATGCAAGGTGAACCATATCATATTCTATGCCTAAAAGTACAGTAGCTCATGCAACCAATAGCTAGGGTGTCTTTGTGGGATGTGTCGGTGATCCATTGTGATAACTACAATACACCGTAAGTGTTGCTATAAAGTGTGGCGTAAAATTAGAATGTCGCTCCTTCTGTATTAGCTCCAGATAGCGGTGTGGTGTCGTGTACCGTTGCACTTTGAGGCGGCGTATGTCAAATAACATGTCACAGCAGAGGAAACTGAAATAGGATGTGCAAGAGTTTCCTAAGAAGAACTTGCCATCAGTCAGTTTCAACACTCCAGGAGATAAAGACTTCAGGAGCAGAGTCGAGTTCAGAGATCAGCACCGCACATCCCAGCGCATCGCACCACCGCACTGCTAACGCACCTGCAAACACACACACACACACACGCTTTCACTTCAACTGTCAAGCTGTTAACTCAGCAGCACACATAAGGAACTCCAGCCCTTGCCAGCGTGCCATAGTTTACGACAAGGATGCCCATTGTCATGCACCGGGGATTTATTGTAACTGCCCTACCTATCATGAAGTACACACGTGTCTTTATCAAGATTCACCTTAGTTGACGTGAACACGTCGGTCAGTATTTGTTGTGGAGCAATCATCATAAGACATGATGAGACTTTCACGTCCAGCAGCTGCAATTCCAATTTTTATTCATGATCCACCAACTGATTACATTTCTGAAAGCATTACATGGACTAGCCCCTACTACTTCCTGATATTTTGGTCATAAATGCGCCTTTTTTTTGGGGGGGGGGGGGCTCTGTGCAAGTGTGCAGTTGAGCTAGAGATAGAAGAGTAGGCCATGGGGAACACAGGCATATGCTGCTGTGGTTTGCCCTAGTCAGCCATGGCTTTCTCCATATGACTGTCTTTGTGGCTGAGCCTATGATTAGTCATTTCACTTGCCAGATTTGACATATTAGGAAAAACAGCTCAAATGACTCAAATCTTCACTGATGCACAATGGGGACTATGACTTAGAGATCACAGTCAGACAGTTTAGAATTTTTACGAGCGCTTCCTAAGTCAATCGAATGATATTTGTTGATCAATTTGGGAATGTCGTTACAGACATTATTCCATAGTACTTTCAACATGTTTTTGTAAATTCACTGAGAGGTCATGAGAGGTCATCGGTGATAAAAGTTACTGTATTGTGTTCTTTGTTGAGTTTGTTTTTTAAGGACGGGTTGAATGATTCCTCATCTCTATATCTGGTCTTATAGTATTTTGAAGAGGTCCTGAATCAGGAGAGAGGTCGGCCTAAACATAGACAATAGGGTGTGCGTCTGTTGGTATGTGTTGGTCTTTGAGTGTGAGCGAGTGTAAGTGTTTGTGTATATGTGTTGCTCTGCACTCCCTGAAGATCTAATCACCAGTGTGAGAGGAAGTGACTGTTATATCTATGCAGTGCATCGCTGGCTCGCTGATCAACCCCAAATGCATCAGGGAGTTATTATTATCTGTCAGGATCATGTGGTACAAAGGCTATGGGCCTGAAGTGCAAATCGCACACAGGATCGTGTAACTGAGACAGGGAGGCTGAAAGTATAACGGAAGCTCAAGGCCTCAAAGCCTGGTTGCTTTTTGCAGTTTTCCATTTACTTTCCAAAGCTAGCATAGGTTCGTCCTACAAAGCGTCTCCAGGTTCATCCTTCATTGCCTCACCATACAAGTCAACAAGCACAACAAGTATTCCCCTTGTGTGGGGAGTACAAGACATATCATCTCACAAGTATGCTTTACAAGTTGCCTTATTGAATTCCATTGTTAATAAAACATATATTTGGTCATTACAGTCACACAGACAGTAAAATGACATGTCACAGTAGGTCTTTCTGGTGACACAATTTCTTTTTCGCTATGAATCATTAGAGTTATTAAGTCATTCACGACAAACGTGTTTATTTCATCCCCGAGTGCTAAGCTTTTGAGTTCTCGGAAATTCAAGGCTAGTAGAAAAGTCCACTTTGTTTTTGGTGCTCCTAATCAACACTGACACACTCAAAGGAGTCATGTTCAGTGTGGCATTAACATGGTTTTACACACATGTGGTTGTTTCCACAGTCAGGCAAGCACACACTGGCCTATTTTCATCAGGCAGTGAGAAAAAAAGCCCCGTTACAGGAACCTCCAACAGGCTATTTTTACTTCCACACTAGATATCTAAGCCAACACCAATGACTTGTTATCAGTTACCTGTGTTTCCTGTGTATTATTTTCTTATACTGAACAAAAATGTATTTTACTGAGTTACAGTTCAGTTCAGGGGGGGGGGGGGGGCTGGGAGGGCATAGGCCCACCCACTTGGAAGCCAGGGCCACCCACTGGGGAGCCAGGCCCAGCCAATCAGAATTAGTTTTTCTCCACAAAAGAGTTTTATGACAGACACATAAACCTCAGCAACCTCCCTCCACCCCCACTCAGACCTCCACCCCCATTCAGACAATCTCGTAGGTGAAGAAGCCGGATGTGGAGGTTCTGGGCTGGCGTGGTTACACATGGTCTGTGGTTGTGAGGCCGATTGGACGTACTGCCAAATTCTCTAAAACGACATTGGAGGCCGTTTGAATGTTAATTTCTACCGTTAATTCTCTGGCAACAGCTCTGGTGGACATTCCTGCAGTCAGCATGCCAATTACATGATCCCTCAAAACTTGAGACATCTGTGGCATTGTGTTGTGTGACAAAACGTGGACAATAAAAACGTTTTGTCACACAACACAACCAACACAAGGCGCACCTATGTAATGATCATGCGGTTTAATCAGCTTATTGCCACACCTGTCAGGTGGATGGACTATCTTGGCAAAGGAGAAATAGGGATCTAAACTAATTTGTGCACGACAATTGAGAGAAATACGCTTTATGTGCTTATGGAAAATGTCTGGGATTTTTTTTTCAGCTCATGAAACATGGGACCAACACTTTGAATTTATATTTTTGTTCAGTATAGCTTGTGAATTTAGAAATGTGGCGTCTCTTTTGTACCAATGTATCAAATCAATGAAGCTGGAGCTGTTACTAAGTAAACTCAGCAACAAAAAGAAATGTCCCTTTTCAGGACCCTGTCTTTCAAAGATCATTTGTAAAAATCCAAATAAGTTCACAGATCTTCAATGTAAAGGGTTTAAACACCGTTTCCCATGCTTGTTCAATGAACCGTAAACAATTAATGAACATGCACCTGTGGATTGGTCGTTAAGACACTAACAGCTTACAAACGGTAGGCAATTAAGGTCACAGTTATGAAAACTTAGGACACTAAAGAGGCCTTTCTACTGACTCTGAAAAACACCAAAAGAAAGATGCCCAGGGATCTTTCTCATCCACGTGAACGTGCCTTAGGCATGCTGCAAGGAGGCGTGAGGACTAGGACTAGATGTGGCTAGGACAATAAATTGCAATGTCTGTACTGTGAGACGCCTAAGACAGCGCAACAGGGAAACAGGACGGACAGCTGATCGTCCTCGCAGTGGAAGACCATGTGTAACAACACCTGCACAGGATCGGTACATCCGAACATCCAAACCTGCGGGACAGGTACAGGATGGCAACAACAACTGCCCGAGTTACACCCGGACGCACACCCGGATGCACAATCCCTCCATCAGTGCTCAGACTGTCCGCAATAGGCTGAGAGAGGCTGGACTGAGGGCTTGTAGGCCTGTTCTAAGGTAGGTCCTCACCAGACATGACCGGCAACAAAATCGCCTATGGGTGCATACCCACCGTCGCTGGACCAGACGGGACAGGCAAAAAGTTCTCTTCACTGACGAATCGCGGTTTTGTCTCACCAGGGGTGATGGTCGGATTCGCGTATATTGTCGAAGGAATGAGCGTTACACCGAGGCCTGTACTCTGGAGCGGGATCGATTTGGAGGTAGAGGGTCCGTCATGGTCTGGGGCGGTGTGTCACAACATCATCGGACTGAGCTTGTTGTCATTTCAGGCAAACATGATCCTGCAGCATGACAATGCCACCACCCATACTGCTCCTTCTGTGCATGATTTCCTGCAAGACAGGTATGTCAGTGTTCTGCCATTGCCCGCGAAGAGCCCGGATCTCAATCCCATTGAGCACGTCTGGGACCTGTTGGATCGGAGGGTGAGGGCTAGGGCCATTCTCCCCAGAAATGTCTGGGAACTTGCAGGTGCCTTGGTGGAAGAGTGTGGTAACATCTCACAGCAAGAACTGGCAAATCTGGTGCAGTCCATGAGGAGGAGATGGACTGCAGTACTTAATGCAGCTGGTGGCCACACCAGGTACTGATTGTTACTTTTGATTTTGACCACCCCTTTGTTCAGGGACACATTATTCCATTTCTGTTAGTCACATGTCTGTGGAACTTGTTCAGTTTATGTCTCAGTTGTTGAATCTTATGTTCATGCAAATATTTACACGTTAAGTTTGCTGAAAATAAACGCAGTTGACAGTAATAGTACAGTATAGTAATAATATTTTTTGCTGATTTTATATGATAGCCTACAGTGTTGAAAAGTATGTTTATTTCTTTAACTTCCAAGTAAAGTGAATAAGACCAGGGTTTTGTCATGGAAAGTCTCTGGAAAGATACCTGAGCTTCAGTGTTCTACACTAACCCTCATGTTGTCGCTCAGGCCCCTCTCTTACTCACTATCACATAGCTGAGACAGATAGCACTGAACCTAGCAAGGCAGAGGGAACTACTACTGCTGTGCTGTAGCTTCTCAGCGATATACAGTATGGGGAAATTGCGACAAAATTCGGGATGGGAAGAAGGGGGGCTCCCGAGTGACGCAGCGGCCTAAGTCACTACATTTCAGTGCTAGAGGTGTCACTACAGACACCCTGGTTCAAATCCAGGCTGTTTCACAACCGGCAGTGATTGGGAGTCCCATATGATGGCATACAATTGGCCCAACGTCGTCTAAGTTTGGACGGTGTAGGACATCATTGTACTGACATGCCTGGTAAAAAAATGGAAGGGTTTTTACTTTATATCATGTTTGTCACACAGTCCCACACCTTGATTTACTTGTTTTGGGAAGCAAGTGTTAAATCACACAGAGAAGGGCAAACAATGAGAGCAATAAAACAGCTACCATTAATCTCTAAATCTGCCTCTCAATGTCAACGTCAGACATTTAAGTCAAATTAACAATAATTATAAACGTGGTAGTTTGGGTTCTCAATGCTGATTGGCTGAAACAACATTTCAGCTGTGTGTATATCAGACAATATGACACGGGTATGATGCAAAAATACTTGTTCAGTGTTTTATTTACATTGGTCTAGAAGAAAAAGAAACGCACACCTATTAAGACGAGGTGCTGGCTAGCGGAGTAGAAAACTTGAAAATAAAATAATAAAATAAAAGTTAATTACCAACGTTTCGACATAAACCCTGATGAAGACAGCTTGGCTGTCGAAGCGTTGGTAATTAAATTTTTGCATCTGAGCTCCTAGAGTGTGCGGCTCTCTTTTATTTTATTTTCAAGTTATTTACATTGGTAACCAGTTTATAATAGCAATAAGGCACCTCAAAGTTTGTGGTATATGGTCAATATACCACGGCTAAGGGCTGTATCCAGGACACACTTACTCATTCAAGGGTTTTTCTTTATTTTACTATTTTCTACATTGAATAATAGTGAAGACATCAAAACTATGAAATAACACATATGGAATCATGTAGTAACCAAAAAAGTGTTAAACAAACCCAAATATATTTTATTTTTGAGATTCTTTAAAATAGCCATACATTGCCTTGATGGCAGCTTTGCACACTCTTGCATTATCTTTACCAGCTTCATGAGGAATGCTTTTCCAACAGTCTTGAAGTAGTTCCCACATATGCTGAGCACTTGTTGGTTGCTTTTCCTACACTCTGCAGTCCAATTCATCCCAAACCATCTCAATTGGGTTGAGGTCGGGGGATCACCTGATGCAGCACCATCACTCTCCTTCTTGGTCAAGTAGCCCTTACACAGCCTGGAGGTGTTGTTTTGGTCATTGTCCTGTTGAAAAACAAATGATAGTCTCACTAAGAGCAAACCAGACGTGATGGCGTATTGCTGCATAATGCTGTGATAGCCATGCTGGTTAAATGTGCCTTGAATTCAAAATAAATCACCAGCAAAGCATCCCCACACCTCTTCCTCCATGCTTCACGGTGGGAACCACACATGCGGAGATCATCCGTCCACCTACTCCGCGTCTCACAAAGACACGGCGATTGGAACCAAAAGTCTCAAATTCTCAAATCATTCAAATCAGACCAAAGGACAGATTTCCACCAGTCTAATGTCCATTGCTCGTGTTTCTTGGCCCAAGGAAGTCTCTTCTTCTTATTGGTGTCCTTTAGTAGTGGTTTCTTTGCAGAAATTTCACCATGAAGGCCTGATTCACGTAGTCTCTAGACCTTTGTGAAGCATTTATTTGGGCTGCAATCTGAGGTGCAGTTAATTAACTCTAATGAACTTATCCTCTGCAGCAGAGGTAACTCTCGGTCTTCCTTTCCTGTGGCGGTCCTCATGAGAGCCAGTTTCAACATAACGCTTGATGGTTTTTGCGACTGCACATAAATAATCTTTCAAAGTTCTTGGAATTTTCCAGATTGACTGACCTTCATGCCTTAAAGTAATGATGGACTATCGTTTCTCCTTGTTCATTTGAGCTGTTCTTGCCCTAACATGGACTTGGTCTTTTACCAAATAGGGCTATCTTCGTATAACACCCCTACTTTGTCACAACACAACTGATTGGCTCAAACGCATTAAAAAGGATAGAAATTCCACAAATGAACTTTTAACAAATGTTTTCCAGGTGACTACCTCATGAAGCTGGTTGAGAGAATGCCAAGAGTGTGCAAAGCTGTCATCAAGGCAAAGGGTGGCTACTTTGAAGAATCTAAAATATATTTTGATTTGTTTAACACTTTTTTGTTTACTACATGATTCCATACGTATGTGTTATTTCATAGTTTTGATGTATTCACTATTATTCCACAATGTAGAAAATAGGGGTGCGCTCTCTCTTTCTGTTCTATTTCGTGCCTTTCTGCTTTCATCTAGCTAGCTTCCTTTGTGTTCTATAGGCGTGTGGTTTGTGTTCTCTTCACCTCGCCTGCTCAGTGGAAAAACATGTAGGCTATGTGTCCAATTGCAAAGTGACATCAGGGCAACAGACAAAATGTTGTAAGGCGAGGGAGGAGCATTGTACTGCCCTGAACTTACAGTATTTCAGCAGTTAGCATAATATAACTAATTCTAACACGAATTGTTCTTTGGTCAATCCACTATCACCAATGTGATGTTGAATTTGATTATTTGAATAGCTAGCATAGTACTGTACACCAAATGCTGATTTCATCCAGCATCACCAAGATGGTGGTGTTGGGTTGATAATGAAGTTGTGTTTGAGAGCAACAGGAAGTCACTGTGTTCACACCAGTTGCCTTTCCGCTTTCACTGGATGAATCACGCACTATGGAAGCTTGTTCCCTCCAAGTGTCAGTGAAAACAAGCGTCCTGCAAAAAAAGACTCAAGTTTCAGTTACACCGTTTTACAATTCCTTGTCTGTGCTTCCCTTTCTGTCACTTCTCCATAATTCTTGGTATTTTGGTTAGGCAGGCCTCGTTTCTGACGCTTCCCCTTTTCCCCCCTATAGATTCCTATAATTCATTATTTCCACTTCTTCCTCTTTGGGTGTACAAACAAGGTAGACACATGAGGAAATCAGCCACCATGAAATGCAAATGAGGTTGAGGGGTTTGCAAGGTTTCAAGTGTTTATTCCCTCCAGTATTTAAAATCGGGCACAATCACATTTACTTATTTACTTTGATTACTTAAAAAAAAAAATCCAATCAATTTTCCACGTTGATTCAACATTTAATTTTTATTGTTGAAATGATGTGGAAACAACGTTGATTCAATCAGTTTTAGCCTATGTGTTCAGATATTGTGTTTTTAAGTTAGCGTTTTATGTGTATTTGTTTGTGTGTGTGTGTGTGTGTGTGTGTGTGTGTGTGTGTGTGTGTGTGTGTGTGTGTGTGTATGTGCATGCGTGTTTGTGTGTGCCTTTATCATAGTTTGTTGGTCTGGTTGACACCGCTGCCATCCTTAGTTTCACACGGCTTCCTGTGTCTCTGTTTCCTGTTTATCTTGCTGTCATTTTCACAGAAGAGTGATGATGAGAGATGCAGTATATAGTTTCACCATCTTCTTTAGCAAAAGTTTAAAAGAAATCTATATTATTCATCTGTTATGTTTGATCTGGAACATTGATCACAAGAACCCACTGCATGAGTTCAGCAAATTTGTTTCAAAGTTTTGTCCTAGTGTACTCAGCCAATAAAGTTGAATTGAGGATTGCTGCACAGAAAGTGCTGATATAAATGCTCTCACGCCGCAATTAACTATTCCTATCAGTAAGTTAATTGGAGGTGAGGCATGCTCTCACAGGTGTTCATAGACCTCATAGACTAAAACAACCAGTCAAGTAGAGGGAGACATAGACACATGCCCTTAAACTAAAAAGTCACATATTGTCCCATAGAAAGTCAAAGATTTACATCTAGTCAAATAGTAATATAGTAATGTACTCATATTTCTACACAGTTAGTTAGGCTATAGTCCCCCAGAAACATGTTCCTATTCTAAACAGTGGCCCACTGCCCTCTTTTCCAGCCTGTAACATTAAAGTTGAGGCTCGCTGTGACGAGGAGAATGGGCTCGCCATTGACATGATGATGAATGGCGAGGAGGAGGAGGAGTGTGCGGAAGACTTGCGCGTGCTCGATGCCTCGGGGGCCAAAGTGAACGGCTCCCATGCAGGCGGCCCCGACAGCAAGGGCCCCTACTCCTCGGCTGGGGGTATCCGCCTGCCCAACGGGAAGCTCAAGTGTGATATCTGTGGGATAGTTTGCATTGGCCCCAATGTGCTGATGGTGCACAAGCGAAGCCACACTGGTAAGCCATCCGCGATACTCATCGCCCTTACTTTGCACCCACGCTCACTGGTAGCCTTACAGAGAGATTATGTGTATGTGGGGTAGAGAAGATGAGATGGATTCTGTCAGTGTCTTTATCTTCACTTGAGACACCGAGAGCAGTAGACAGAGCACTGCGAGGGTTAGTCTGTGTTCTTAGGTCTTATTCCAAAGTTGCCTACAGAGCATGAGTTATAGGCTTCAACACAAGTAATTGGGGTTTCACACTATTTTAGAGTCCGCCATTTACGTGGTATTTACTTGGAAATCTAAAGTGGCAATTACGTGCTTATCACCTAATAAGTATGTTTTTGAATATTTGACCACTAAGCACCACTTAGTAGGCTACCATGCTACAGTGCTAGGCATCCACCGATGGTGTTAAATTCAACGAGATAAGCACCAGGAGCTGCTAACTGTTACCATGTCACTTCTCCGTAATTGAGGTGCAATGAAGCAGTTGAATACTTGTTTTTGTAAAAGTTATTACTTAAACAATTGGAGCTATTTGATGTTGGCAGAGCTTAACATGAGTAGATAATGTGTTATTAAACATTGTTGAGTTTTTTTTATGTGGATAATATATAGCTTTCATTGGTTTGGATTAGTTTCAGAGGCATATTTTCCCATAGTTACTGTGCTATAGTCATTATATTGGTCTATAACGCTGTAAAGGGATGTTTTAGACTGAAATATCGAAATTTGGTCAAGTATGTCATCTGTCATTTGTAGTATCTACACTATATTCTGTATTGGTGACTGAGGAAGCCACTATACAATTATAATTCTCGGAGTGTTCTTTTAAATGATCACGTGAGAGAAGTGGCTCGTGATCAATTTGTTGTGTGATAAGATTGAAAAAGTATGATGAATATAATCCCTAAACATGCCCTTATATCACAGTTGAAAAACAGGATATCTGCAGCAATTAAATGGAATCTCCACAAAATGGCAATTATCCGAGTATTACAAGTTTTTCAAAATTCAGAATTGATATTCTATTGTAATGAACCCAAACCAGTGACGGGGAACATTTTTCAAAAAGGCACTTAACTGTCAAGCTTTAGAAACTAATGAAACCCAAAATGGAAGAAAGGAACACTAGACTAATGTAAATGCAAAATAACATATAATAAAATATATAATGAAGTGCCTCCTATTTAAATAGAAAATATTCTGTGGTGGGTCTGCTCCTGAAATGCATTTTTAATGAGTTTCCTTTTTTCTATATTTTTGCTGCTTCACTGGTAACTCTTATTTTATGGGGCCTTTTGAGAAAAAAAAGCCATATTAAAACCTTCTCACAGAATGCCACAACACTCAGAGAGGCTAGATATTGGTTTATTCCAGAACCACTGATCAGGAAGACTGGCTCTCAACACAAAGTGTTTCCTTCACTTTATTCAAATGAGCTTGAATTTGCATTGTGATGGGCTGCTCTTATTTTAGAGACGAAGAAGAAGAGAGAAAAAAAAGAAGAGATTTTCTGATCAAATTGACCCAGGCACTGGTGCATTACGGAACTGGCAGCCTGAGTCTGAAAGGCTCTTGTTCGATCAGAGCGCCATTCGGCTCCGAGGTTCAGGGCCAGGGAGTGCATGGAGAAATGGAGTGTCACTCCGCTCTCAAACCCTCATAGGCTGGTTGATTGGCCTGTGCTCAGAGTTCCTCCATCATTCACCGTGTTCTAGTGCTTGGGAGTCTTGCGGTACAGTGACCCCCACATTCACATCCACAGTGGTGCTATTGGTTGGAGATGCTTTAGTTCTTGCATCTAGATCGCAAAATTCAAACAATGGCTCTATACCTGGGCCCATTATTCTCTGAAGAGAGGCTGTTCTCGTTGAGCCGAGCCGACATTGGTGCGGCTCAAAGCAAAATGACAAACTCGGAATGGTTGCTAAACTGATACAAATGACAAAAATGGGTCCATCTCATACTGTAAGATGACAAAAGAGAAAGCACGTTCATACATTCCCCACACACTGTCAACACTTTGCATTAACCCTCGGTTATATAAAGCATAGAATTTCATTCATACAGGCCTACTCTTACAAACAAAATACTAATCTGCTGTAATGTACATCATTGTCATTTTGTGTCCGAGCTCATAAAACAACATTTTGCTGAAAAGATTCCTATTTTCTACATGATAATATTTGCATAACTCACAAAAACACCTATACTGCAGTTATGTATTTGTGAGATTACAAAAGTGTGCTTGTCAGTGAAAAATATGCCAACACTCATTTGCAACGAGCCAATTACATTTAAAGTGTTGATACATGCTGTAGATGAGTGGCAGCTGCTCCTGTGTGCTGGCCCTAACAACCTGCTGTGTGGTGTTTCTTGTCCTCAGGAGAGCGTCCATTCCAGTGCACCCAGTGTGGCGCTTCTTTCACCCAGAAAGGCAACCTGCTACGTCACATCAAGCTCCACTCAGGAGAGAAGCCCTTCAAGTGTCACCTGTGCAACTATGCCTGTCGCCGGAGAGACGCCCTCAGCGGTCACCTGCGTACCCACTCTGGTGAGTTAGGAGGGTAGGATTAGTGGTCAGTGTGTTGTGGACATTAGGGCACGCAACATTTTAAAAAGGTTTTGAAACAGAAACAAAAAATGGACCATGTAATCCATGTAGTCCCTCCCTGTTTCAGTCCAATTTCTCCCGTTTAGGGCCTAAATCAACTTTCCAGGTGGTGGTACTTACCCAGTGGAATTGTGAGGGAACACCTGCCCTGTACTCTGTGGTCTTAGTGTGGAGTGGGAACCATCCCACTGGGCGCACACTGGTTGAATCAACATTGTTTCCAATGTGATTTCAATGAAATTAAGTTCAATCAACGAGGACTTAGACGTTGAATTGGCGTCTTTGCCCAGTGGGATATCAGTCATCTGCAAAGATATGATTATAAAGCCATGACATTTATCATGTCAATGAAACATGGGACTGGGTCTTTTGGAGAATGAAACAGAATGCCATTATTATAAGTCAAAATACAACATATGCACATGTACACCACTCACAATATGGACAGTACAATGGACATCTCACATGCTTGAAAAATGGCTCTCAATTAAAATGCTGTCAATACTCGCTGTCACTTCTTGCAGTTGGAAAACCCCACAAGTGTGCTTACTGTGGGCGGAGCTACAAGCAGCGTAGCTCTCTGGAGGAACACAAGGAGCGGTGTCACAACTACCTCCAGTGCATGGGGCTCCAGAACAGCATCTATACAGGTTAGTGTGTGTCAGTCTCTCACCTTCACCCACACTGTTGACCTACTTTGAACTTGACTACTCGTCACCACTCAGGACTCACTCTGGTGGCAACATTAATGCACCAACAATGTTGAAATTGCAACAATACTTCCAACAGGTCAGGCTCGATTTGAATGACATTTACCTGCAGAATAAATGTTTCTCTTCCGATGCAAGGCTTCCATAATATATTGGAGTGTTTTTTTGCTGTTACTGATGACTCATATCCAGTTATTCTAAAAGGGGGAAACACTTTATTCAGTAAGGAAATGTGGTAAAAAAATATATAAAAAAGCGGCAGCTTATTTTCTTGGATGATCTTCAAGTTCTCATTCTGTGAGTCCATGAACCATAAATAAGAGCATGACAAAAAAAAAATGCTGTGCTCTTCTCAGTTCATGTTTTGTTAAAGAATGTGTTGACAGTTCTGCTTAAAATCTTATAAGACTTTTGTGAATGTGGAACATGGTTTAAAGTTAAATAAATACAGTAAGATAATGTAGCTTTTTACAGTAAGATAATGTAGCTTTTTACAGTAAGATAATGTAGCTTTTTACAGTAAGATAATGTAGCTTTTTAATAGTAAGATAATGTAGCTTTTATAGTAAGATAATGTAGCTTTTATAGTAAGATAATGTAGCTTTTTTATAGTCAGATAATGTAGCTTTTTATAGTAAGATAATGTAGCTTTTTATAGTAAGATAATGTAGCTTTTTATAGTAAGATAATGTAGCTTTTTATAGTAAGATAATGTAGCTCACGTAAAAAATGACCTCTTTATACAAAGGAGAGATCCATTGTGGGCGGATGTACATGTAGCCTACTGAACTGACAACATTAGGAAGTGGGGCAAGAGTGCAGAGGTTAAGAAGAGGAAATGATGAGAAAGGCTGATCACTCTGCTTTGCTTAGTGAGTAAGGCCAATGTATACCAACTGCAGCACATCTGTCAATAAAGGCCTCCTCATCATTGTTCCATGTATCTACAGTCAGGGAGGGATGCTTTAGCAAATTGTAACAAGATCCTGTTATACAGTAATTATACTTTTTATCAGGTCAGATTTCACTACTTTGATTCTGAAACCTACTTTTCTGTCTTGCTTTCCAGTAGTAAAGGAAGAAAGCAACCAGAATGAGCAGAGGGAAGACTTAAGCCAGATGGGATCTAAGAGAGCCTTGGTGCTAGACAGACTAGCTAATAATGTAGCCAAACGTAAGAGCACTATGCCACAGAAGTTTGTAGGTAAGGGATAAAGTCTTCTACCTTCGCATACCAACAAACATGTAAAGCACAGGACTTAGGTTCCAATTGTCAGAATTGTGTATTTCAGTTTGATGCATTCGGATTTGCTACCTTTGCGCTGCAGAATAAGCAATAAAAAAAAAAAAAACAGCACATATTCAGCATGATCACCCTTGTGCCTGGAATCTGCATATCATTATAACAATGTTTGAGCTTTATTTAAGTTGTGCAAAGATAATATTTTCATTGAGTTCAACTTGATCCTTACCCTTGGTGTATTATACATGTATCTGAAGATTACTCTTTCTTAAACTAACAATACAAATATATTTACAAAACATGTCAGAAATAACAACTAAAACTAAGTAATCAGTCATGAGAAAAATGCAAAGAATGGAATATTCTAAATAAGGAGAATCACTTTTCAATGTCAAAAGTGGCCAATAAATTGACCACTAGAACCACAATTAAACATAAGTCCTTGTAATGTTTGATATCAGGAAACTGAGTTTTTTAAAATTTGAATTGTAGTCTAACATTGGTATTCATCTGTTTTCTCTTTCTAACCCTCAGGTGAGAAACGCTTCTCCAACATCTCCTTCGAGGGTGGCCCGGGGGAACTGATGCAGCCTCATGTCATCGACCAGGCCATCAACAGTGCCATCAACTACCTGGGTGCCGAGTCACTCCGACCGCTCATCCAGACATCCCCAACCTCCTCTGACATGGGGG
The DNA here is from genome assembly GCF_057628025.1 of Oncorhynchus mykiss. Classification (NCBI taxonomy): domain Eukaryota; kingdom Metazoa; phylum Chordata; class Actinopteri; order Salmoniformes; family Salmonidae; genus Oncorhynchus; species Oncorhynchus mykiss. The sequence goes on from NC_143044.1 coordinate 3,869,271, forward strand.
TCATGGGCTCCATGTACCCCCTCCACAAGCCCCCTGCAGAGGGCCACGGCCTGTCAGCCAAGGACAGCGCAGCCGAAAATCTTCTGTTGCTCGCAAAGTCCAAGTCAGCCTCCAGCGAGAAGGACGGCTCCCCCAGCCACAGTGGCCAGGATTCCACCGACACGGAGAGCAACAATGAAGAGAAGGCAGGTGTCGGGGCCTCAGGCCTCATCTACCTGACAAACCACATCACGTCCGGGGTACGTAATGGCGTGCTGCCCCTGGTGAAGGAGGAGCAGCAGCGGCAGTACGAGGCCATGCGGGCCAGTATCGAGATTGCCTCGGAGGGGTTCAAGGTGCTGAGTGGAGAGGGGGAGCAGGTGAGGGCATATCGCTGTGAACACTGCCGCATCCTCTTCCTAGACCATGTGATGTACACCATCCACATGGGCTGCCATGGCTTCCGAGACCCCTTCGAGTGCAACCTCTGTGGCCATCGCAGTCAGGACCGTTACGAGTTTTCGTCACACATGACCCGAGGGGAGCATCGCTACTGAGTTGCCAACTGAACACACACTTACTCATGAACATACATACACATGTACTAAACACACACACACGATTTTTATACATTGTCAAGAAATTGCATGTTGAAGAACAAATCTAATTAATGTGTATTTCACATGTTCAGGAGGAAAAAAAAACTATTCCTTGATCTGCTTTTTTAGAAAACAAAAAGGTGTTCAAATAACTGAACAAACAACTTAAAAAAATCATTGTGCCTCAGCAGTAAGTATCATGTGTCACATACTGTATAGTTTTAAGTCATTCATCTACCCTTTGATGTCTGTGTACATTAAATACATGTCTGTTTTTCTGATAGCCTACCTAGACAGGAATATCTGTATATTTTATTCTAAAGAATACAAGGTATTGCTTGACATTTAAGTTATAACTTTACAGTGTTATTCGTCACTGTAATAACCTTTTTGAATTCCACCCAAGGAAATTTAGCTCCTTATTTTACTTAAATGTTTTTTTTATATGGACTTTTTATATATTATTTATGCCGTGTTTTTTTTTGGTAATTTATTACAGTTGGTGTTAGGGTTTCCCGTTTGATTTATTTAGTTCAAACATTCCCTACCATTAATCAAATGTGATACATTAATTTGAGTTGAATAAATGACCGAACTAGAGTGTTTTTACTGAAAGATGTTTGTTTGATATAATGTACGGATGGGATTCGATTTTGTCCCAGCTTTTTACCTCGGTGGCAAAGAAAATGTGACTCTCAATTTGGACTAAACTTTTAAAGTCTTTTCACCCATATATCATGCTTGCAAAATATCAATAAAGGATATTTTACATACACAAAAATAACACTGATTTGTTATTCTTTCATAGTAAGCTTCACCAGGATTACATTATATACCTGTTCAAATATTTTCAAGGATATTTCAAAGAAGGTTGCACTGTATTTTCCTACTGGAGGAAATGGACAACTTTTCACACTATTCCATTTCTACCCCTGGACATTTGAATGACAATCCATTGTAGTTATTCAAAGCAATTCATAAATCATTAGGGTGCAACATCTGGCACATGAATACATTTGACTTTTAATGTAAATGATCTAACAATATCCCATGGAATAGATAACGGTGTTTGCTCTGTACATTTCAGCCATTGAGAATATACCCTAGGCAAAAAGATACAAGTATAGTACATGACCCGAAACATGAGTCAGCAACCTTCTCAATTCTTTCATTACCAAACCATGCTGCCATGGTAACCAAATGGCTAAATAAATTGATAGAAATACAGAAATGTAATTGCACGTTCTCAAACTTTCCTAAATCGTTAAGTTAACAATATGCCAGTCATTCAAAATGTAGCTGCTAATGGTCAAGGAAAAACTGAGGGAATGATTGACATGTATATTCCTGGTAAATATTTATATTTCTTTTTTAAGTAAAAACATTGTTGCCAATTTAATTCATGATGAATAAATGAATACTTAGTGTATTTAAAGTGCACATTAGATACTTTACATGGTTTTAACCCCAATATGGGTTTGCTACAGTGTCCTTACTATCATATTCAGGCAACTAAAGCATTTTGTATATGTACCCAACCTATCTGCTATTTTCAGAAAGGAATATTAGGGTAGTTTAGAGATTGAAATGTAAAAGTATTAATGATATAATGAAACCACATCATCACCAAGCAGTGGTACACCATGGCTTAAATGACAGAGAAGTTGATTAAGCAATTCACTATAGTTTAAAAGATCTAGCAATAGGGCAGTAGGGCTCAAATAATTCAGGTAAAGAACCACAGGGCAGGACACTGAACACCGGACAGCAGAGGTCCAGACCAGGTGTGTAATTATTAGTCCAAACCGTTAGAAATTCAGGACGGTCCCTCCCTGTTCCGCTTTGTTTGCTTACGTTTGGATCCGTCTGGTCCCGAGTGAATACACCCCAGATAACTTGAGAGAAAAGTGTGCTTACACACAAAGAACCAGACTGCCAGGACAAAGAAAACCAGGGAGCAAAGATCCACTGTCGCACACAGAGAACAGTGGGTGAACGCTAACACACAGAAGACCAGAGAGGATTGCCAGGCCACAGAGAAGATGTGGGTGAATGCTTCATGTCGCACACAGAGATAACCTAGAAGAGTGAAATGCCAGGAAAACACAGATAACAAGAGAGTGGACAACTAGCTTGAGGATGAGGCATTGAGGATGAGGCAGTGGAACATGAGGCTGGGGCCAGGGCTCAGAGGACCAGGCCTAGCTGCCTGGAGAGAGAGGCGAGGGACGGCAGAGGAGTTCATCAGGGCTGTGCAGCGACAGGGGCATCCGTCCAGATGGCTGCAATGTGATCTGGCCAACAAACGCTCCCCCTGCCAGAATCCCAAATCTCACCTCCACTTTCGGACAGTTTGCTAAAATAGGACTACTCAACCACTTAAGAATCAGAGTTAACCATTCCATTAGGGAGGATCCTATTTGACAGATTATGTTCAGAGTAAAAGATTGGGCCTGTAACTGAAAGGTCACCACCAATAATGGCTGATCCCTGGCCGTTACCCTACTCTCCGAGGGTGTCTCGAGGGGAGTTGGATATGCAAAAAAAATCACATGTCCATTTCACACCACACACTTGTACATGTGTAAAACAATATAAGCACCTCCTATTTGACCTTTGACATCAAGGGAAAAAAGCATCAAAGTTTCCATCTTATGAATGGATGGAAAGGGGTCCGTCCATGGACTACAAATGTTAGACTGGTGTTCATAGGTTTAGATTACCTGCTAATGGTCAAGGAAAAACTGAGGGAATGATTGACATGTATATTCCTGGTTCCCGGCTGTGATAGCTCAAACTGGGGTGAGTTTAAGGACAAAAATACTGTGAAAGACGGATGTATGAGATTATTTGGCAGTCAGCAACACAAATAAAAGTTAGAAAACATTTATAAAAAAAAAAATCAGCCATACCTCAACAGGCAGACCAACAGGCAGTCCAGTTCGCGGTCAAATTGTTCAAATTACTGCTGTTGAGGTTTGTAAACGTAGAACGCACAAGGTGCAATTTCGAAATTTGGTAGTGCATGGGCAGTTGTCTAGTTATGTCATTCACTGACAGACGTTAGAGAGCTATTTATAACCTGTCAGAAATGTCCAGTTGACTACTAGCTAGATAAGTAAATTAGGCTAACAAGCTACCTAAATATTGTATCATGGCCAGATTACATGCCCAGGGGCTTTTATCCCAAATGTGCCCCGTCACTCAGGTATCATATGAACACTCATAAGACATGGCAAAATTGCAGGAATTTAGCTTTAACTGCTAAATAAATATATTGGGCCCATGGCAAAATGTGTAAAATTGCAGGAAATTAGCTTTAAAATGAACAAATGCTCTCCGCCAACAAGAAGGGTGTGAGGTGGGCCCATTACTACACCGTTAAATGACAATATACATCCGGACCTTTTCCACCTAGGACATTAGTGTGACCGGACTTTCTCAAATAGCAGTCGAGTACCCCTGACCTATGTCATCTTCAATAAACTTGACAGGGGTCCTTTTCCTTTGTAATGTAGCCTAGTACTGTTTAACTTAAATTCAAAGCCAAAACTCAACCCAACATTCCTAGAATTAGAAGTTGTTAAACCTACAGCGGCAAGAAAAAGTATGTGAACCCTTTGGAATTACCTGGATTTCTGCATAAATTGGTCATCACATTTGATCTGATCTTCATCTAAGTCACAACAATAGACAAACATAGTGTGCTTAAATGAATAACACACAAATTGCACTTTTTTCTTGTCTACATTGAATACATCATTCAAACATTCACATTGTAGGTTAGAAAAAGTATGTGAACCCCTAGGGTAATGACTTCTCCTAAAGCTAATTGGAGTCGGGAGTCAGCTATCCTGGAGTCCAATCAAAGAGAAGAGATTGGAGATGTTGGTTAGAGCTGCCTTGCCCTATAAAAAAAACACTCACAAAATGTGAGTTTGCTATTCACAAGAAGCATTGCCTGATATGAACCATGCCTCGAATAAACTAGATCTCAGAAGACCTAAGATTAAGAATTGTTGACTGGCATAAAGCTGGAAAGGGTTACAGAAGTATCTCTAAAAGCCTTGATGTCCGTTCATCAGTCCACGGTAAGACAAATAGTCTGTAAATGGAGAAAGTTCAGCACTGTTGCTACTCTCCCTAGGAGTGTCCGTCCTGCAAAGATGACTGCAAGAGCACAGCGCAGAATGCTCAATGATGTTAAGAAGAATCCTAGAGTGTCATCTAAATACTTACAGATATCTCTGGAACATGCTAACATCTCTGTTGAATAGTCTATGATACGTAAAACACTAAACAAGAACGGTGTTCATTGGAGGACACCATGGAAGAAGCCACTGCTGTCCAAAAAAAACATTGCTGCACGTCTGAAGTTTTCAAAAGTGCACCTGGATGTTCCACAGTGCTACTGCCTAAATATTCTGCGGACAGATGAAACTACAGTTGAGTTGTTTGTAAGGAACACACAACACTATGTGTGGGGAACAAAAAAGGCACAGCACACCAACATCAAAACCTCATCCCAACTGTAAAGTATGGTGGATGGAGCATCATAGTTTGGGGCTGCCTCAGGGCTTGGACAGCTTGCAATCATCAATGGAGAAAATTAATTCTGAAGTTTATCAAGACATTTTGCAAGAATCTGTCTGCCCATGAAACTCATCAGAAGTTGGCTGATGCAACAGAACAACAACCCAAAACAAAGAAGTAAATCAACAACAGAATGGCTTCAACAGAAGAAAATATGCCTTCTGGAGTGGCCCAGTCAGAATCCTGACCTCAACTCGATTGAGATTTCCTCAAAAGAGCAGTTCACACCAGACATCCAGAGAATATTGCTGAACTGAAAGTTTTGTAAAGAGGAATGGTCCAAAATTCTTCCTGACCGTTGTGCAGGTCTGATCCGCAACTACAGAAAATGTTTGGTTGAGGTTATTGCTACCAGAGGGTCAACCAGTTATTAAATGCAAGGGTTCACATACTTTTCCCACCCTGCACTGTGAAGGTTTAAACAGTGTGTTCAATAAAGACATAAAAACGTATAATTGTATGTGTTTTATTAGTTTAAGAAGACTGTATTTGTCCATTGTTGTGACCTAGATGAAGATCAGATCAAATTGTATGACTAATTTATGCAGAAATCCAGGTATTTCCAAAGGGTTCACATACTTTTTCTTGCCACTGTACATGATGGTAGAATATGACATTATTCTGGGTATCAAGTGTCTGGATCTGCCATCCCAGCACCAGAGGAATTCTGTGTATCTGTCCCGGTCCAGCTGTGGGGAGCCTTGCTGTTCTGACAGGCTTCCACCAACCCTCTGGCATGTGCGCACTACTTGCATTGCTGGCTGATTTTACAAAGTTTCAATACTGCAGCCAACCCCAGAACTCTGAAATATTAATCAGCGACTTGACAAAAATATAATGAAAAATACATGAAACCTTTTCATGGTCTTCCAGTTTTTCAAAGATTGTTTTATGAAAATCGTGCGCACAATCTATAATCGTCTCCTTCTCAACCAGTGACAGTCTATTTACAGAAAGGCATTCAACTTAAAAGGAGATAAACTACATTCAAAATCTCTGTTGACTCCTTGTACATCTGGAGAACTAAGACTTGGCAGAGAGGGCAAGTTTCAGCTTTAAGGGGAGGACAGACAGTCTTGCATTTGGTGAAACACGACTGAATAGCTTAGTGAGAGGAGAAGGATACCAAAAGTACTTGTTTTGGGATCATTCAAATATGGATTCTTACAGAAACAATTCAATTACAGTTTTCCTGTCACATACCAGCTTAATAGCATATGGTCACTGTGACAGGCAGAGGCAATACAAGGCAGATCAGTGGGCGAGCCTCATCATGAGATCAGGACACTCCAATCCATAAAATTAAGTCAATGTTTCAGCAACATTTTGGATTCTCTGTTTGAGAATTCGTTTTTATTTAAGTAAAATTCTTATTTACAATGACGGCCTCCTGCGGGGATGAGGGCTGGGATTAAAAAAATATATATATATATAGGACAACACGTCATGACAAGAGACACCACATAAAGAGCGACCTAAGACGACAACACAGCATGGCAGCAACACATGAGAACACAGCATAGAAGCAACACAACAACAACATGGTGGCAACACAACATGGCAGCAGCACAACACATGGTACAAAAAATTGGGCATAGACAACAGCACAAAGGGCAAGAAGGTAGAGACAACAATACATCAGGTGACACAGCCACAACTGTCAGTAAGTGTCCATGATTGAATGAAGAGATGGAGATAAAACTGTCCAGTTGGAGTGGTTTTTTGCAGCTCGTTCCAGTTGCTAGCTGCAGGGAACTGACAAGAGGAGCGACCCAGGCATGTGTGTTCTTTCAGGACCTTTAACAAAATGTGACTGGCAGAACAGATGTTGTATGTGGAGGAGGAGGGCTGCAGTAGGTATCTCAGATAGGGGGGAGTGAGGCCTAAGAGGGTTTTATAAATAAGCATCAACCAGTTGGTCTTGCGACAGGTGTACAGAGATGACCGATTTACAGAGGAGTATAGAGTGCAGTGATGTGTCCTATAAGGAGCATTAGTGGCAAATCTGATGGCCGAATGGTAAAGAACATCTAGCCGCTCGAGAGCACACTTACCTGTCGATCTATAAATTACGTCTCCGTAATCTAGCATGGGTAGAATGGTCATCTGAATCAGGGTTAGTTTGGCAGCTGGGTGAAAGAGGAGTGATTATGAAAGAGGAAACCAAGTCTAGATTTAACCTTAGCCTGCAGCTTTGATATGTGCTGAGAGGACAGTGTCTAGCCATACTCCCAGGAACTTGTATCAAGCTCTAAACCCTCAGAGGTAGCAATCACACCGGTGGGGAGAGAGGCATTCTTCTTACCAAACCACATGACCTTTGTTTTGGAGGTGTTTAGAACAAGGTTAAGGGCAGAGAAAGCCTGTTGGACACTAAGACAGCTTTGTTGTAGAGCGTTTAACACAAAATCCAACGAGGGGCCAGCTGAGTATAAGATTATCATCTGTGTATAAATGGATGAGAGAGCTTCCGACTTCCTGAGGTTTGTTGTTGAGGTATGTTGTTGAGAAGAGAGTGGGGCCTTGGAGTACTCCCTTGGTGACAGGTAGTGGCTGAGACAACAGATGTTCTGAATTTATACACTGCACTCTTTGAGAGTGGTAGTTAGGAAACCAGGCCAAAGACCCCTCAGACACCAATACTCCTTAGCAGGCCCACAATAATGGTATTGTCTACCGTATCAAAAAGCATTAGACTGGCCAATAACAATAGAAGCACAATATTGCTGAGAATAAAAGGCAATAGTGGCATAATTTAGGACCTTTAACGATGCAGTGACACATCCATAACCTGAGCTGAAACCAAATTGCATACCAGAGAGAATACTAAACATGAAGAAAGCCAGTCAGTTGATTATTGACATGTTTTTCCAAAACTTTTGATAAACAGGGCAAAATAGAAATTGGCCTATAACAGTTAGGATCAGCTTGATCTCCCCCTTAAATAAAGGATGCACCGTGGCTGCCTTCCAAGCAATAGGAACCTCCCCAGAGAGGAAAGACAGGTTAAAAAAGGTCAGAGATAGGCTTGGTGATGACAGGGGCAGCAACCTTAAAGAAGAAAGGGTCTAAACCATCTGATCCAGATGTTTTTTGGGGGTCAAGTTTAAGGAGCTCCTTTAGCACCTTGGACTCAGTGACCGCCTGCAGGGAGAAACTTTGTAATGGGACAGGGGGAAAAGAGGGAGGAGCATCGGGGCTTGTCGCATTAGAAGGGGTGGGAGATGAGATGTTAGACGGGCAAGGAGGCATGGCTGAGTCAAATAGGAATCCTGAATTAATGAAGTGGTGATTAAAAGAGCTCAGCCATGTGCTCCTTGTCAGTAACAACCACATCATCAACATTAAGGGACATGAGCAGCTGTGAGGAGGGTTTATTCTTCAGGTCTGTAACCATTTTCCAGAACATCTTGGGATTGGATCCACAGAGAGAACTGCGCTTTAAAGTAACTAACTTTGGCCTTCTGGATAGCCTGAATGCACTTATTTGCCTGAATGAGAGCTAGTTTGTCTGAGTATGCATGTGCCTTTTGCAGACCTGCCAACCCTGTCCAACTTTTTTTTTAGAGTACCAGACGCACGCAGAAAATTGGAGATACAACTCACCTGCATGGCATGATGGATGGTCTGATCGCAATTATAGAATTGTACCAAATCAAATATTCTTGACAGCATTCCATTTACACAAAGTTACTAACGAGACATAATTAGAAAGAAGACAGAAAGGGCCTTTATTCTTGGAGATGTTTAATTTTACTAAACAAATAATAAGTTATTTGTTTAGGTACAAACGTCGCATCCACGATAAAACTTTTAAAAAAAAACTCTGATATGATAAGAACAAATGTTTGAAGAGCATCAGTATGAAATAAACATGTTATCCATAATAAAACTGAAAAGGCTATGATAGGAAACAGTGGGTGAGAACAAATCTTCTGGAGACCTTTAAATGTTCAGGAAATCATTTCCTAGACAGATTTGCCTGGTAGCTAGCAGATTTAGCCTTACGCAGCAGGGCATCAGGGTAGACTTCTCTGTGGCAAACAGTTCCTTTGGCAATCGTTGAAACCGTCGGGGGTTTTGTTCTTGGAAACAAGACTGAATATTCGATGCAGTCTGCATTGCTGTGGAATATGACCAATATCCCCAGCATCACAGCCGAAAGGTGGGAGTAGACAAGGCTGCCCCTCCCTTTTCATTGTGCAGATTTCTATCTAGGCCTGATCCCTGCGCATGTTGACCAGACTCTGCTCAAAGGTTGTTGCCTGATAATAGTCTAAACTACTCTTCCACCAGATCAAGAGAGGCTCCCTCAGGAATAATGAAGGGAAAGCATGCCATGAAAAAGTTGAGGGATGAGGACTTGTCAGTCTGCCTTTTGGCGATGTCAGCGACCACTGCATGCTGAAGGAGCACATCTCCAAATGTAAATTTCAGCAACATGTAGTCTACTGCAAAATACATTTATTTTCTGACATCTGCATAGGTCTTCAGATACAGCTTGCCTTGGCCCCCAAGTTTAGTCTCTAAAGCAGAGGAACGCTTGTGACCTTACAAACAGGGCTAATCACTAGGGCCAGCTCACAGGTTTTTAGACACGTTCCTAATCAACACTAAAAGCTAAATAATTTAGAAAACATAAAAATAAAAACAAATGATCGCATCGACACAGAGCGCAGACTGGTTACCGCAAAGGGAATCTGAACGCTGTTCGCTAGACGTAGAGGTGCCTATTGTATTTCTTTGCAGCGCATACATCAATTCAGATTTTCAAAATTGTCAAAATCTAAAATCTAGTGCAAAGGCATTTTAGAAGCATAGCTTCTATAGCTAATACCGGATACTCATTCATTCATCACGCATCACGTCTTCTAAACTCCCGACTCCATTTAATGCCAATATATTTATATATCTTTTTTTACATTTATTATACTTTTGTAATGCTTTTTGTGACGTGGATCATAATTACAGTTAGTCTACCAGGTTGTGTGATCCTCGTAATGTTACGTGGAAAATACAACTAATGGGACGCAGAATTAAATGTATATCACACTCGCACAAATGAAGCTATTTTTCGTATTTGCATTTCAATTTCCTTCACTGGCAAATGCGAGTGAACTGCTGGTACTTTAGAGCCCACTGAATGTTCATCTTATGTTCGCTTGAAACAATTAGTGTTTACCTTTCCACAACACACGGAGTCAAAAAGGGATTTCTCCATGTATTTACTTACAGCTGACGTCAGCATCATAACAAACAGGAGGGGCAGACACGGGGTAGCTACATCGAATAATGATGTTTTAATCTCCTTGTCCATTGACTCAAATTCCATACACGTCTGTGTGTTGCCGCTCGAGAATCAGGATGTTAGATTTACTCAGTGGATGTATTTTTTTTTATTAAAATGTAAATACAATTACAAAAATAAATAAATCAGGCCCTATTCATTTCTGCGTACTTTTAAATCGGATCTCGTACCTGCATACATGGACAGAGAATTGCGTAGTTGGTACGCAAAATTTGTGCGTGCTGGCAGGTCTGCTTTCGCCAAATGGAATTTTTGAGGTGGAGTAACTTTGCCAGATCACGGTCGAATGTAAACTGTAAGGGATGAAGATATGCAAGTGACAGGGAGACACTAGACCTCATTTAACAAACATTGATGATGACAAGAAACTGAAAGCTGATGTAGGCCTGATTTCATCTGCTTTGGATAAACAGGTAGCTAGCTAGCTAATGGAGTGAATAGGGAATATTTCCCGTAATCCGTCTTCAGAAAAACACTGTCACATTTCCTCTCTGTGTTACAAAGGAAAACCTGTTTGCTGTGCAACGCAATAGAAAACATTTAGAAAATTTATTAGGAACATATTACTTACACCAACATCGTATTTAGTGAATCAACAGTGTAGTAAAACAAATAGCCTATCTTTGGAAATGAACATTGTGCCATGGATTAGTAAATGAAAAATCAAGTTAACATTGAGACAGATTATTAAAATAGACTCATTTTATGGTGGAGTCTGTTGTGGGAAATCTAAAATGCAATTTTATTTACTCAACATAAACTAAATATATCCACAACAGCAGTAAATGGCAAATATAGGCTAATATGTGTAATGTGAGTCCATACTGCTTCCCTGATCAACGACCACAACCAAAGGTATTGTTCCACTCCTCATAGAGCTCCAGGTCTTTGGCTGAGACGCTGGGCCTCACGATCCTCAGGGCCTCCTGGAAGTCACAGTGGAGGATGGGCCGCACCTGGTCGGGGGTGATGGTGGCAATGTCACTGAGCTGGATGCTCCGGATGGGGCCCAACGCTGCCTCCCGGCACAGTCCTGTCATATCGGCCCCGGAAAAGCCCTCCGTCCCTGTGACCACGTTCTCCAGCTCTTCCTCTTCCATCTGGCTTTTCTCGCAGGCCATGAGGTTAGAGACTATCTGCCGTCTTGCGGCTGCCTCGGGAAGGGGGATGTAGAGGCGTTTGGAAAGGCGGCGCCGAGCCGCCTCGTCTATCTCCTGAGGGCGGTTGGTGGCCCCCACCACCAGGATGCGGTCGTCGGCTGAGGTGGCCGCCCCGTCCAACTGAACCAGGAACTCAGTCTTTATCCGCCGGGATGACTCGTGCTCCCCGTCCGTACGCTGGGACAGCAGAGAGTCTATCTCGTCGATGAAGATGACTGCTGGCTGGTGGCAGCGGGCAATGGCGAAGAGTGCTCTCACCATTTTCTCTCCCTCCCCCACCCACTTTGAGGTGAGAGATGAGGCGCTGATGCTGAAGAAGGTGGCGCCTGACTGGCAAGCAATGCATTTCCCAATCAGAGTTTTTCCTGTCCCCGGGGGCCCAAATAGGAGGATGCCTTTGGGTGGACCACGGAGGCCAGTGAAGATGTCAGGCCGGAGCATAGGCCACACAACAATCTCCTTGATGGTGGCTTTGGCAAACTCCAGGCCAGCAATGTCATCCCAGGCTACGGGCGGCCCGTGGTCCATAATTTCACTCATGATCAACTCGATGATCTTTGGCTCAAAGTTTTTCAGACGCTCGTCTACTGGCTGAGTCTCCTGGGCATTGTTGCTCCCGACCCCACCCTCCTTGTCCTCTTGCCTTGGCATTGGGGACACAAATTTGGAAAATGTCCCCCGTGGCCTGTTGGCCCCCAGTGACTTCTTCGTGGCATTCCCCATGGCAACCACCATCCCAGGGGGCTGCTGAGCTCTCTGGGGCTGGTTGGAGTGCTTTTTCTGCTGATCAACAATAAACTGCTCCCTTGCAGTTTTGAAGTTAGTGCCACCACCACGTGGGTCTTGCCCTCTAGATGCCCCCCCTCTGCCACTCTCTCCACAGGAGTTATAGAATGTCTTCCTCTTGGAGGGGTTAGAGTTGAAGAAGACAGATTGGTTCGCTTCAGGGCCTGGGTTTGGATGTGGTGGAGCTGAGGCGTGCTGGCCAAACAGAGACTGAGCACTTCCTGAGGGGCCAGCAGAGGAATTGTGGTGGCTGGGGAATCCCTCAGGGCCTCTTGGTCTCTCTGCAGTAATACTCTGTAAATTGCTGAAAGTGCTGTTGCCCGCAGCCTTGGGCCATGATGTGGGTCCCAGGGGTTTGAATGGAGGCTCTGCAGCTCTGAGTCCAGTGGAGGAAACAACAGGCAGGGAGCTGCCTCTGCTCTCTTGTCCAACAGTGATGTTAACATCTGCAGGTGCCACCAGGGACTTTCCACCCCCTGTCCCAGCCTGAATCATCTTCTGCACGCAAGGCAGCTCCAGCACATTCACAGTTGTCAGGGACGACTCCCATTTGTCGCTGTGGTTCCTCTGACTGCGGGCCAGGTGCAGTGCACTCTCTGCATAGTTGTTAAGCCCCGTGCGAGGGTCGTCCGAGTCCAGCACTGCGGCATAGCGTTCAGAGTAAGTCCTGAGCAGGCTGGCCGTGCCGGCCTGAGAGAGCTGGGAGCTCGCCCATGCATATTGAATGGCGAGGATGTGCGCCCGATAGGAGTCTGCCGTCTGCTCAGGTGCGCAGGTGCCAGATGAAATGTCAAAGGACCTCCTCTGCCACTCGCCTAGGTGTGCACCACTCATGCCTGGCGTGCTCCAACCTGTTTGAGAAATGAGGGACAGGACTCATTAAAAATGCATGACCCAAGAAGCAGCCAGGCAAACAATAACACACACACACACACACACACACAGAGAGAAGACAGTCATTTTATAAATTCCATGAGCCTCAGTAAGTTGTGTTGACAGCCTGGTCTCATAGACTAGACTTAACATAGTAAATCTGGGACACTCAAATGTGTATGATATGTTACGTTTGGTATGGTTACATTAAGACAGAAGGTTACTTAAGGCAAAAACAAAAGAGGGTGGTTGGTCAGGGTGGGCGTATAATGCTAATGTCTTTGCAACCCAAAGGTTGCCCGTTCGAATCTCATCGCAGACAACTTTAGCAACTTATTACTTTTCAGCTACTTTAAAACTACTAGCATGTTAGTTAACCCTCCCCCGAGCCTTAACCCTTTAACCAAATGCCTAACCTTAACTCCTAACCTAGCTAACATTATCCACCTAGGAAAACATTCCATCACAGGTAAGATATAGGGGTTAAAGCAACAACAACAAAAAACATGGCTGAAACTTAAGTCGATCTCAGATCGATTGTTTGGGGCCATGTAAGAAAGTCATGACCATCATGCTTTTAGCGAAAGAGGATCATTTTGTACATATATTAAACTGCAAGTTTGACCAATTCCAGTCCCCTTGCTTAGAGGGTTCAGGCTCCTCACCAGGATCATTTTTATGTAGGACTGAGTAGCTTAGTTCTGGTGACTTTTTAAAAATACATTATGTTCCAAAATTAATGAAAATAAAATGATGCTGGCACCATCTAAAATATAATTTGCACCTCCTGAAATGGGCACAATAATTTACTAGTAAACACTTAAAAATATTTGTTACATATTCAAGCTTATGCATGGTCTATATTTTCAGATGTGCTATGAGCAATAGGCATGATCACCTGTAACCAACTGCTGAAGCATAGTTTGTCCATCTGCATTTACCCCATTGGACACATCCTAATTTTTATTATTAAAAAAAACATACATAAATACATTATTAAATACTTTTCAGCCCAAAAATGTAATAGCTTTTTGTTTCAAATCAAATTTTATTGGTCACATACACTAGGTTAGCAGATGTTATTGCGAGGGTAGTGGAATGCTTATGCTTCTAGTTCCGACAGTGCAGCAATATCTAACATGTAATCTAACAATTCCACAACAACTACCTAATACACACAAATCTAAGTAAAGAAATGGAATAACAATATATACATATAAATATATGGATGAGAAATGACAGAGCGGCATAGGGAAAATGCAATAGATGGTATAAAACACAGTATATACATATATGAGTAATGCAAGATATGTAAGCATTATTAAAGTGACAAGGGATCCATTTATTAGCAGCCAATGATTTCAAGTCTGATTTCAGCAGCCTCTCTGTGTTAGTGATGGCCTTGAGAGATAAGCTATTTTTCAGTCTCTCGGTCCCAGCTTTGATACACCTGTACTGTCCTCGCTTTCTGGATGGTAGTGGGGTGAACAGGCAGTGGTTCAGGTGGTTGTTGTCCTTGATGATCTTTTTGGCCTTCCTGTGACATCCTGAGGGTGTCCTGGAGGGCATGTAGTTTTCCCCCGGTGATGCGGTGTGCAGACCGCACCACCCTCTGGAGAGCCATGCGGTTTGGGGCGGTGCAGTTGCCATACCATGCGGTGATGCAGCCCGACAGGATGCTCTCAATTGTGCATCTGTAGAAGTTTGTAAGGGTTATAGGTGACAAGCCATATTTCTTCAGCCTCCTGAGGTTGAAGAGCCACTGTTGCGCCCTATTCACAACACTGTCTGTGTGGGTGGACCATTTCAGTTGGTCCATGATGTGTACGCCGAGGAACTTAAAATGTTCTATTACAATGTACAGTGCTTTCAGAAAGTATTCACACCCATTCAATTTTTCCACATTTTGTTGCATTACAGCCTGAATTTAAAATTGATTAAATTGAGATTTGTATTTGTCACTGGCCTACACAAAATACCACAATGTCAAAGTGGAATTATGTTTTTCGAATTTTTACTAATTAAATGAAAAGCTGAACTGTCTTGAGTCAAAAGTGCCTTCCACACCATTTTAAATAAGCATGCCCCGTTCAAAAATTTAGAACCAGGAACAGATATAGCCCTTGGTTCACTCCAGACCTGACTGCCCTTGACAAGCACAAAAAACATCCTGTGGCGTACTGCATTAGCATTGAATAGCCCCGTTTTAGGGAAATTAGGAACCAATATACACAGGCAGTTTGAAAAAGCTAGCCCACTGCACTGAGGCTAAGAAACATTGTACCATGGATGGTGTCTATTACTGCTGGTCAACATCTCCCATTTGTCTCACCGCAAAAACTGTTGCTTGCTTTATTTTTCTTATTCACACAATGTAATACACCCCCAGTGTATTACATTGCACTATTTTTCTCTGGTGATAGTAAGTAAATATCTAAAAAAGTATTTGTCTGGTTATTTGTACTTGTGTTTGAATCAAGTCACTCAGTAAAATTGTACTGCTTTGTACATGAGCTATGTAGATGAGGGCTTGGGGGTCTAGCCTTACTGTCTACAGCTGGACAGCCATTCTCACCCATTTAACATAGCAGGAAAGATCTCATTGAAAGGCCACGACACAACCCAAGTTAATGGTAAATGTCTTGAGGGTCTTGTCACCCAAAAAATATGAAAAACTTTCTTGGCATTCTCTTAACCAGCTTCACGAGGTAGTCACCCGGAACACATTTTAATTAACAGGTGTGCCTTGTTAAGTTAATTTGTGGAACTTAATGCATTTGAGCCAATCAGTTCTGTCACAAAGGGGTGGTATACAGAAGACAACCCTATTTGGTTAAAGACCAAGTCTATATTATGGTAAGAACAGCTCAAATAAGCAAAGAGAAACAGTCCATCATTACTTCAAGACTTGAAGGTCAGTTAATGTGGAAAATTTCAAGAACTTTTAAAGTTTCGTCAAGTACAGTCACAAAAACTATCAAGCGCTATGATGAAACTGGCTCTCATGAGGACTGCCACAGGAAAGGAAGACTCAGAGTTACCTCTGCAGCTGAGGATAAGTTCATTAGAGTTAACTGCACCCCAGATTGCAGCCCAAATAAATGCTTCACAGGGTTCAAGTAACATACACAACTCATCATCAACTGTTCAGAGGAGACTGTGTGAATCAGGCCTTCATGGTGAAATTGCTGCAAAGAAACCACTACTAAAAGGACACCAATAATAAGAAGAGACTTGCTTGGGCCAGGAAACACAAGCAATGGACATTACACCGGTGGAAATCTGTCATTTGGTCTGATGAGTCCAAATGTGAGATTTTTGGTTCCAACCAGTGTCTTTGTGAGACGCAGAGCAGGTGAACATATGATCTCCGCATGTGTGGTTCCCACAGTGAAGCATGGAGGAGGTGTGATGGTGCTTTGCTGGTGATACCGTCTGATTTATTTAGAATTAAAAGGCACACTTAACCAGCATGGATACCACAGCATTCTGCAGCGATACACCATCCCGGAGATACAGCATCCGATCTGGTTTGCGCTTAGTGGGACTATCATTTGTTTTTCAACAGGACAATGACCCAACAGACCTCCAGGCTGTGTAAGGGCTATTTGACCAAGAAGGAGAGTGATGGAGTGCTGCATCAGATGACCTGGCCTCCACAATCCCCCGACCTCAACCCAATTGAGATGGTTTGGGATGAGTTGGACCGCAGAGTGAAGGAAAAGCAGCCAACAAGTGCTCAGCGTATGTGGGAACTCCTTCAAGACTGTTAGAAAAGCATTCCAGGTGAAGCTGGTTGAGAGAATGCCAAGAGTGTACAAAGCGGTCATCAAACCAAAGGGTGGCTACTTTGAAGAATAAAATATATTTTGGTTACTTCATGATTCCATGTGTTATTTCATAGTTTCGATGTCTTCACTATTATTCTACAATGTAGAAAATAGTAAAAATAAAGAAAAACCCTTGAATAATTAAGTGTGTCCAAACTTTTGACTGGTACTGTACGTGTGGACATGTTTTCCTAACCACACTCCAACATTTACTGTAGGGTGCCATGTGTGAAAGCAGCATCCTGGAAAGACACTTGACCAGCTGGTGTGAGGATGTAGTCCTTTGTGTTGTTGCACATGTCTATTGCGTCTTCTGGCTCTTGAGCGGCAGTAGTTGTAGATCTTCTTGGCGTCATCAAGGCCAGAAGAACCTTTGAATAAAAGAGTTACCATTAGTATTGAAAAGGACCATGAAAGTTATTAAATGTGTACGGTCATAACTGTGTAGCCTATCCTTTGGACATAGGACCTATCCTCTTATTGGGATGCCAGATCACTTTTATGTGAGGCATAGCATTACAATGTTTATATTGGTATAATTTTCACATAATATGTATATAGTCACATGTATTTTGAGCATCTTACCTGGATATGGTCAGTACCTTGCATCGCAGACTGCCATCAGGACCATTGATAAAAATCCCTTTTAGTTGTCGTAATTGCTGCCCGAACTTGCCGGATCTCGGATCTGAAGATGTTTTCTGTCGACAGCTCATGCACAAAACTGATAATTCCAGCAACCCCCCGAATCTCTGGCGATTTCTGCCCATTGTGCCATAGAGGGATAAGCAACTAAATCTACCTTCAGGACATGCCAGATAGCGTGGCACACTTCCATGATGATGGCGCAAACGGTTGAGATTCCAAAGTTAAATATTTTAACTCTCGGCAATACTTTTCTGTGTTGTGCCACTCGCTAGGGTCACAGACAGCCTTTCTGCAGCACAAGCTGTGAGTTCTCTCGTGTGAGATGTATGGGGCAAGCTGCTGAAGCAAGTCGTCAAATCTGGCAACCGACATCCGAAAGTATTGAAAATGTCTTTCAGCGTCACTGCTTCGCAGAGGTTGGACAAGAGAAATGTAGTCATCCACTCCAAGTGTTCAGTGGATTTACTTGCCATTTTCTCTCCCCCCCCTCTCGTCTTGAGTAGTAATAGCAATACAAGCTCTAGCAAATGCAATTCAAATTAGAGACATGTTTGCTTCTATGGCTAAAAGGTAGTATCATTAAGCATAGAACACCAGACTAGCCTGGCATGCAACTAGCATTTGTAAACAGGCATATAATACCAGATCCGGAAGTTCAAACGCCTTTGCTAGCTAGAATCAAAGAGTGCCTCATCAGCCCCTCTTGAATGGTAAACTACTTTGGCTCCCCAAGCCCCCAGTGGATATACACTACACAAAACAGACTTCCTCTCTGGGTGGAATGCAACATAGAGTCCGCTGCCACCGTAAACCATTATTGAATGCCACAATTGAACGAGTATAGAAATAAACGTGGTGGCAATGTAAAACTGGGATCCTTCTCTTTTTAAAAAAACAACAAAGACCAAAAGTTTTTTCAAACGTGTTCTCCTGCTGTTTGCATTAAGAATAGTTGTGCATTGACTGCTTAAACACGTTTCTTTCCTTTGGCTCTAGCATTAAATGCGTCTCAAGAGGAATATTTATCTCGCATAGCACACACAAGCCGACTAGGTAAATATGTCAAAGATGTTACTATGGGTTTGTCTGATTTTGTTTTAGTAACATTACAATCCAGTAGCACTGGAAGGTTACATCCTGAGTGACAAAGTATAGGCTTTGAATTACTTTGCCAGCAGCTACAGTAGCCTACACACTGCTGTCTGAGTTGAGCGCATTATTATACTATTTAATTCCCTTCATCGGAACATCGGAGTGTCATCAACAATCATGCGGTGAAAATAAAATATTTGATTATATATTTCATGGAACAGACATGCTTCTGTCTGTATTAGGCAATGCAATTTCCAAAACAGCACAGAACAAGAAAGTTTGAAAAAGTTTACGTTTTTGCTGTGAGCCAAGATGACAATGGGATATTTACACCCCTAAGGCGTGCGGAGCGCAGACGTTGTGTCTATTATCTGACTGTAAATATACCAAACATAACATTTCATACTAATCTGAGTGTCCTGGATCTACCCCCGAGTCCAGTTGGTGTTGAAGAGATCGTCACATAACTTCACTTATTCAATGTGTCATGTCAAGTAGCTAACTTCACATTTTAGCCATATGGCACATTTCCGAACTCCAGTCGGGATTATGAATATAACGTCCGAAAGTGGAAGATAATGTTTTTGGAAAATATTTACCCACTAGCCTCGGCGTCACGGGTCCCCTAAATTACTGTTGTCATTTGTGTTCAAGGTTGTCTTTATTTTTATTTTTTACTCGCTTCGAGCATATTTTCGTAACACCTGGCTGGATATCGAGGTGCAGCGCGACTGAATCAAGATGAACTGTACATTTAGCGGGTACATTTTGCAGGCGACCAGGCTAGGCAAATGGACAGCTTTATCAAAAAATAACTGCTTATTCTGTTCACATTTTGGCTCGCAGTATTTCAATCTTCTCGATGGAGTAGTGTGGATAAAGATAACATTTGGAGTACAGTGGCATTTCCCATCCCTGCATTGAGGTACGCGTCGGATCCACGGTGTCTTAATGTAATGTAACCATGATTGCGTTCCGACCCAGTGCACGTCGTAAACAGGCGCGATAGGGTCGGTATCTTCTAGCTAGCTAGTTGGCTTAGCTAGCTAATTTACAAATTTAACGGGCGTGTTAGACAGATCTCGACTTACCACAGATACGTAACAAACAGTTGTAGCTGGAAAAATAGTGAATAACTTTTTTGCACCATGGAAAAGTGGTTATATCCCATTCACAGGCCCAGCTGGTACAAAACAATGCTTTCCGTCCATAGGAAGAGGAGAAGCGAGAGGTTTTACTCCGCCCACGAAGTGACGAAATGTTTTATGGAGGTAAATGAGTGTCGAATTTGGTCAACAATGAAAGATATTGCTACGTGAAGTTTATTTGTTCGAATATAAGTTTCGTAATGGTTAGGTTGTTACGAATGCACTGATATAAGTGGACGCACGAGGCATTTTGGCAACTTTGGAGCAAAAAACGACTTTATAGCCTGTTGTCATAGCAACAGATAGGACTCGTCAAAGATATTTCAATGTGGAGTGCCAGAGGGCGTAAATTCAGATAATTATCAGATTGTCCGTTTGTAAATTCAGAGCGTTTTTGCTCTGAGCGTTCAGGGTGCACACTGGACGCTCTGGCTGAGGAGAAGCGTTGATCCGAGTGTTCTGACATCACAACTGCAGTCAAGCACCCAAGCTAACTGGCTAAAGTTAGCTAGCTTGTTAGCTACATCCAGACATAAATGAGAGAACACCTCACTCTGACCATTTTACTTGCCCTAGCAGAGCTGGTTAGGCTGTTTTCATGTCATCCAGAGTGTTGGTGACTGTAACTGTGCTGCCGGCAACCATTTAATTAGGCCTCTTTGCTGATGTTTACTGACACCAGCCATGTTCAACTCATCAGTTATTCTGTGCTCTGGCACACTCAGATTAGAGTGCTCAGAAATCGGAGTAGATAGCCAGAGGGAATTTACGAATGCACCCTTAAGCAATAAGGCCAGAGGAGGTGTGGTACATGGCCAACCTACAATGGCTAAGGGCTGTTCTTATTCACAATGCAATGCGGGGTGCCTGGACACAGCCCCTAGCCATGATATATTGGCCATATATCACAAACCCCTGAGGTGCCTTATTGCTATTATAAACTGGTTACCAATGTAATTAGAGCAGTGAAAGGAAATGTTTTGTCATACCCATGGTACACGGCTGTCTGACAATCAGCATTCAGGGCTCGACCCACCCGGTTTATAAAACACATTTTAGCATGGACATTGCAAATTGAGGGCTTCCACTATTTTAAAGTAGTCAACTGGGTGGGGATTCCTATGAGTTGGGAGCAATCAGCCAATTCAAGAATAATAAAATTGACTATTTTTATATCGAGATAGCCTCAATGCTGTCACAGATGCTATAATGGCACAGATACAAAGATGAGTCCTCTATCTGATGTTCTGAAAGAGTTGCAAAATCTGGACCCCTACAAATCAGCTGGGCTAGACAATCTGGACCCTCTCTTTCTAAAATGATCCACCACAATTGTTGCAACCCCTATTACTAGCCAGTTCAACCTCTCTTTTGTATTGTCTGAGATCCCCAAAGATTGGAAAGCTGCCGCGGTCATCTTCCTCTTCAAAGAGGGAGACACTCTAGACCCAAACTGTTACAGACCTATATCTATCCTACCCTGTCTTTCTATGGTCTTCGAAAGCCAAGTTAACAAACAGATCACCAACCATTTCGAATCCCAGCATACCTTGCTATGCAATCTGGTTTCCGAACTGGTCATGGGTGCACCTCAGCCACGCTCAAGGTCTTAAACGATATCATATCTGCCATCGATAAAAGACAATACTGTGCAGCCATATTCATTGATCTGGCCAAGGCTTTCGACTGTCAATCACCACATTCTTATCGGCAGACTCAACAGCCTTGTTTTCTCAAATGACTGCCTCGCCTGGTTCACCAACTACTTCTCAGACAGAGTTCAGTGTGTCAAATTGGAGGGCCTGTTGTCCGGACCTCTGGCAGTCTCTACGGGGGTGCCACAGGGTTCAATTCTCGGGCCGACTCTTTTCTCTGTAAACATCAATGATGTCGCTGTTGCTGCTGATTATTCTCTGATCCACCTCTACGCAGACGACACCATTCTGTATACTTCTGGCCCTTCTTTGGACACTGTGTTGCGACTCTAGGGGCAGTATTTTCATTTTTGGAAAAAAAACGTTCCCATTTTTCGTCAGGACAAGATGCTAGAATATGCATATAATTGACAGCTTTGGATAGAAAACACTCTAACGTTTCCAAAACTGTAAAGATATTGTCTGTGAGTATAACAGAACTGATGTTGCAGGCGAAAGCCTGAGAAAAATCAAATCCGGAAGTGCCCCATATTTTGAAAGCGCTGCGTTCCAATGAGTCCCTATTGAGCTGTGAATGTGCCATCAACCAGCTTACGCTTTCTACGTATTCCCCAAGGTGTCTACAGCATTGTGACGTAGTTTTACGCATTTATGTTGAAGAATAGCCATAGGCGGCTACATTGCGTAAGTGGTCACCTGATGACTCCCAGAGTGACTCTCACGTAAACTACAGAGGTAGCCATTACTCCAATCGGTCCTACTGAAAAACGAATTGTCCCGACAGATATATTATCGAATAGATATTAGAAAAACACCTTGAGGATTGATTATAAACAACGTTTGCCATGTTTCTGTCGATATTATGGAGCTAATTTGGAATGTTTTTTTGCTGTTTTCGTGACTGCAATTTCCGGGCGATTTCTCAGCCAAATGTGAAGAACAAACGGATCTATTTCACCTACAAAAATAATCTTTCGGGAAAAAATGAACTTTGGCTATCTACCTGGGAGTCTCGTGAGTGAAAACATCCGAAGCTCATCAAAGGTAAACAATTTAATTTGATTGCTTTTCTGATTTCCGTGACCAAGTTACCTGCTGCTAGCTGGACAAAATGCTATGCTAGGCTATCGATAAACTTACACAAATGCTTGTCTAGCTTTGGCTGTAAAGCATATTTTGAAAATCTGAGATGACAGGGTGATTGACAAAAGGCTAAGCCGTGTCTCAATATATTTAATTAGGAATATTTTCTAGGGATATTTATGTCCGTTGAGTTATGCTAATTTGTTTCAGGCGATGATTACGCTCACGCATGCGGGATGGGGAGTCAGTAGAGGTTCTTAACAAACCTCCAGACGAGCTTCAATGCCATACAACTCTCTTTCCAGGGCCTCCAACTGCTCTTAAATGCAAGGAAAACTAAATACATGCTCTTCAACCGATCGCTGCCCACACCTGCCCGCCCGTCCAGCATCACTACTCTGGATGGTTCTGACTTAGAATATGTGGACAACTACAAATACCTAGGTGTCTGGTTAGACTGCAAACTCTCCTTCCAGACTCACATTAAGCATCTCCAATCCAAAATTAAATCTTGAATTGGCTTCCTATTTCGCAACAAAGCATCATTCACTCATGCTGCCAAACATACCCTCATAAAACTGACTATCCTACCGATCCTTGACTTCGGCGATGTCATTTATAAAAAAAACTCCAACACTCTAATCAGGAAATTGGATGCAGTCTATCACAGTGCCATCTGTTTTGTCACCAAAGCCCACCACTGTGACCTGTATGCTCTCGTTGGCTGGCCCTTGCTTCATATTCTTTGCCTAACCCACTGGCTCCAGGTCATCTATAAGTCTTTGCTTGGTAAAGCCCCGCCTTATCTCAGTTCACTGGTCACCATGGCAGCACCCACCCGTAGCACGCGCTCCAGCAGGTATATCTCACTGGTCACCCCCAAAGCCTATTCCTCATTTGGCCGCCTTTCCTTCCAGTTCTCTGCTGCCAATGACTGGAACTAATTGCAAAAATCACTGAAGCTGGAGACTCATATCTCCCTGACTAACTTTAAGCATTAGCTGTCAGAGCAGCTCACAGATCACTGCAACTGTACATAGGTCATCTGTAAATAGCCCATCCAACTACCCCATCCCCATATTGTTTTTTTTGTTTTTCCATTGCACCCCAGTATCTCTACTTGCACATTCATCTTCTGCACATCTATCACTCCAGGGTGTTAATTGCTAAATTTTAATGATTTCACCACTACGACCTATTTATTGCCTTACCTCCCTAAACTTACCTAATTTGCACACACTCTATATAGATTTTTTCTATTGTGTTATTGACTATACAGTGGGGAGAACAAGTATTTGATACACTGCCGATTTTGCAGGTTTTCCTACTTACAAAGCATGTAGAGGTATGTCATTTTTATCAATGGTACACTTCAACTGTGAGAGACGGAATCTAAAACAAAAATCCAGGAAATCACATTGTATAATTTTTAAGTAATTAATTTGCATTTTATTGCATGACATAAGTATTTGATACATCAGAAAAGCAGAACTTAATATTTGGTACAGAAGCCTTTGTTTGCAATTACAGAGATCATACGTTTCCTGTAGTTCTTGACCAGGTTTGCACACACTGCAGCAGGGATTTTGGCCCAAACCTCCATACAGACCTTCTCCAGATCCTTCAGGTTTCGGGGCTGTCCCTGGGCAATACGGACTTTCAGCTCCCTCCAAAGATTTTCTATTGGGTTCAGGTCTGGAGACTGGCTAGGCCACTCCAGGACCTTGAGATGCTTCTTACGGAGCCACTCCTTAGTTGCCCTGGCTGTGTGTTCCGGGTCGTTGTCATGCTGGAAGACCCAGCCACGACCCATCTTCAATGCTCTTACTGATGGAAGGAGGTTGTTGGCCAAGATCTCGCAATATATGGCCCCATCCATCCTCCCCTCAATACGGTTCAGTTTACCTGTCCCCTTTGCAGAAAAGCATCCCCAAAGAATGTTTCCACCATGCTTCACAGTTGGTATGGTGTTCTTGGGGTTGTACTCATCCTTCTTCTTCCTCCAAACACAGCAAGTGGAGTTTAGACCAAAAGGCTCTATTTTTGTCTCATCAGACCACATGACCTTCTCCCATTCCTCCTCTGGATCATCCAGATGATCATTGGCAAACTTCAGACGGGCCTGGACATGCGCTGGCTTGAGCAGGGGGACCTTGCGTGCGCTGCAGGATTTTAATCCATGACGGCGTAGTGTGTTACTAATGGTTTTCTTTGAGACTGTGGTCCCAGCTCTCTTCAGGTCATTGACCAGGTCCTGCCGTGTAGTTCTGGGCTGATCCCTCACCTTCCTCATGATCATTGATGCCCCACGAGGTGAGATCTTGCATGGAGCCCCAGACCGAGGATGATTGACCGTCATCTTGAACTTCTTCCATTTTCTAATAATTGCGCCAACAGTTGTTGCCTTCTCACCAAGCTGCTTGCCTATTGTCCTGTAGCCCATCCCAGCCTTGTGCAGGTCTACAATTTTATCCCTAATGTCCTTACACAGCCTTCTGGTCTTGGCCTTTGTGGAGAGGTTGGAGTCTGTTTGATTGAGTGTGTGGACAGGTATCTTTTATACAGGTAACGAGTTCAAACAGGTGCAGTTAATACAGGTAATGAGTGGAGAACAGACGGGCTTCTTAAAGAAAAACTAACTGGTCTGTGAGAGCCGGAATTCTTACTGGTTGGTAGGTGATCAAATACTTATGCTATGCAATAAAATGCAAAATAATTACTTAAAAATCATACAATGTGAATTTCTTTATTTTTGTTTAATATTCCGTCTCTCACAGTTGAAGTGTACCTATGATAAGCATTACAGACCTCTACATGCTTTGTAAGTAGTAAAACCTGCAAAATCGGCAGTGTATCAAATCTCCCCACTGTACGTTTGTTTATTCCTTGTGTAACTCTGTGTTGTTGTTTGTGTCACACTGTTTTGCTTTATCTTGGTCACGTCACAGTTGTAAATGATAACTTGTTCTCAACTGGCCTACCTGGTTAAATAAAGGTGAAATAGAAAAAATAAAAACATCTCTATGGCCTGTTGTTCACACACTTATCTGCCCTCTTATTGGCTAGAATGGTCCCTCTGATATAGCCTCCTCCCGCCTGCCTTCCATCTTTGAGTACATGTGTTTCCATCGTTAGAGCGGTCACTTTACTATCTTGTCAATATAATAGGCAATCGCCTGGCCTGCAAACCTCAATGCGTGTTCATCTCAGATTGTATTTTTGCTTCTCAGATGGTATGGTTGCGCAACCTGTGTGTTGGTCACATGTATCGCCTGAGTCTGTAGCTTTGTTCCAGGGCATCACTGCACTACTCACATACCAGTCGGTACACTGATCCAGGGCTTAATGTTAACCACTGTTGCAGCTAGCTAGCTAGCAAGTATACATTAGCTAGTACTCGCTAGCTAGGTTGCTTTGTCGCCACCTAGTGTTTGTTGTTGGAAGAGAGGCTCACAATGGTTCCTCCTTGGACTGCCAGGACACACAGACAGGAAGGTTGCATTTGGCTTCTGGTTAAGAGCTAGGCCATTCCCAGGTTGGTGGAGAAGGAGCGGACTGGGAGGAATGTTGTTTACGTCGGAGAGTCGGAAATGGTGGAGGGTAGTGCAGATGAAATGGAGGAAATTGAGAAAAAGTTGTTGAAGCAACAGCTGTGCTGGAATGCGAACAATATGGATGTCAGTTCTAATGGTATGGAGCGGAAGGATAAGGGTCAAAGACCGGAATGGTCAGTAGTGGAAAGACATAAGAAGAGAGACCACGATTCAGAAAGCAGTGGAGCATTTCGTAAAGACAGCATAAAGAGGGCCAAGGTAGGAAGCAAGAGTAATAATGTGTTGGAATGGAAAGTGATGATTGTGTTCGATGAGACCACAAGGCCTCATTTAACCCTATCCAACTAACTAATGCTGTAGAGAAAGACGTTTTTGAAGTCAAATTAGCTCGGATCATTGGAATTGGTAGATTGTTCACATTTTGTGGTAGCCAGGCTCGGCAAGAGAAGATTCTGAAAATGGAAAAGTTGAATGTGAAGGAGATCAGGGAAGTAATCAATGGAGTCCCAATATCTATGTCCATAGGTTAAATTAAAGAAAATGTTAAGGGGGGAAGAGAAATTGAGGCCAAAAGCGTGGAAAAGCATGGAATGAGAACTACAGCATGGATAGATGGAGCTTCCATGGCTGCTCCTCCTGTACTAAGTGGACCTAATGTCGGTGCTGGTATTTCTACTGGTCCTGGCATGGCTTCAAGGCCTGTTATGAAATATTGCACTCATGAATGTATGGTGTCAAAGGACACTTTGATAATGAATAAAGTTGACTTCATAGCTTTTATTGGTAAAGTTATCACATGGTAAAGAAAATCACATTGTAGGATTCTTAATGAATTTATTTGCAAATTATGGTGGTGGTGGGGGGCGAGGGGGGTGTGTGTGGTTTTTATTTTATTTTCATGGTAGTACAGAATTGGGAAGATCATGAGTGATCGTACATTCCAGCACAGTAGGTGGGGAAATACACTTAAACGATTGTTTGCAGACCTCCATGATATCAGAGAAGAAGAAGATAGCTTAGCTAGCTAGTGACTGTAGACAGAAGTCGAGGAGTAAAGACGGGCGAGGTGCATCTGTGACAGCCGGAAGTCGGACACTTATGTGATTTTCTAACAGCAAGGCTCAGATCAACATGGCAGTGTTGGTTGATTTAGTGAGTTTTTTATGTTTTTATTGTAGAATTATAGATCCTTTTTAGTCAATGTTTTGTTGATATAAAATTTCTGTTGATTTCAGCTTTATTGAATGGAAAATTGCCCTCCCTGGAATCCTGTGTTTCAGACATAAGGAAGTGGATGGCAGCAAATGTTCTACTTTTAAACTTGGACAAAACAGAGATGCTAGTTCTAGGTCCCAAGAAACAAAGAGATATTCAAAGAGATATTGTGAATTTAAGTATGCTCTCTCTAATTCTTTATCCTTTTCTCTCTCTCTTTTTCTCTGAAGACCTGAGCCCTAGGACCATGCCTCAGGACTACCTGGCCTGATGACTCCTTGCAGTCTCCAGTCCACCTGGTCGTGCTGCTGCTCCAGTTTCAACTGTTCTGCCTGTGGCTATGAAACCCTGACCTTTTCACCAGACATGTTACCTTGTCCCAGACCTGCTGTTTTCAACTCTAGAGGCAGCAGGAGCTGTAAAGATACTCTGAATGATTGGCTATGAAAAGCCAACTGACATTTACTCCTGAGGTGTTGACCTGTTGCACCCTCTACAACCACTGTGATAATTATTATTTGACCCTGCTGGTCATCTATGAACATTTGAACATCTTGGCCATGTTCTGTTATAATCTCCACCTGGCACAGCAAGAAGAGGACTGGCCACCCCTCACAGCCTGGTTCCTCTCTAGGTTTCTTCCTAGGTTCTGGCCTTTCTAGGGAGTATTTCCTAGCCCCCGTGCTTCTACACCTACATTGCTTGCTGTTTGGGGTTTTAGGCTGGGTTTCTGTATAACACTTTGTGACATCAGCTGATGTAAGAAGGGCTTTATAAATACATTTGATTGACTGAGTGTTGCCATTGTTTATAAAAGTTATTTTTCTATAATGTCGAAATAAACACGTAGCTAACCTCCATATCACACACACAAACGGAAATCATAATACAATACTATGTGTGTACACATAGTACGATCAATTAGAGAAAGCCTCAAATATCACATTTATTCGTATAAATCCATTGTAATCCTAAATCACAGCAAATTGTTTCGTGTTTCCAATGCAATGTTATTTGTCACATGCTTCCTAAATAACAGGTTTAGACTAACAGTGAAGTGGTTACATGTCCTTTTTCAACAATGACGAGTTAAAGATAATTAAAAAAAACATTATATATACAGTACCAGTCAAAAGTTTGGACACACCTACTCATTCAAGGGTTTTTCTTTATTTTTTTACTATTTTCTACATCGTAGAATAATAGTGAAGACATCAAAACTATGAAATAACACATATGGAATTATGTAGTAAACAAAAAAGAAGTGTTAAACAAATCAAAATATATTTTAGATTCTTCAAAGTAGCCATCCTTTGCCTTGATGACAGCTTTGCACACTCTTGGCATTCTCTCAACCAGCTTCATGACGTAGTCACCTGGAATGCAGGTGTGCCTTGTTAAAAGTAAATTTGTGGAATTTCTTTCCTTAATGTGTTTGAGCCAATCAGTTGTGTATTGACAAGGTAGGGGTGGTATACAGAAGATAGCCCTATTTGGTAAAATACCAAGTCCGTATTATGGCAAGAACAGCTCAAATAAGCAAAGAGAAACAACAGTCCATCATTACTTTAAGACATGAAGGTCAGTCAATGGGGAAAATTTCAACAACTTTGAAAGTTTCTTCAAGTGCAGTCGCAAAAACCATCAAGCACTATGATAAAACTGCCTCTCATGAGGACTGCCACAGGAAAGGAAGAGCCAGAATTACCTCTGCTGCAGAGGATACGTTCATTCGAGTTACCAGCCTCAGAAATTGCAGCGCAAATAAATGCTTCACAGAGTTCAAATAACATACACATCTGAACATCAACTGTTCAGAGGAGACTGCGTGAATCAGGCCTTCGTGGTCTAATTGCTGCAAAGAAACCACTACTAAAGGACACCAATAATAAGAGACTTGCTTGGGCCAAGAAACACAAGCAATGGACATTAGACTGGTGGAAATCTGTTATTTCGTCTGATGAGTCCAAATTGTAGAGTTTTGGTTCTAACCTCTGTGTTTTTGTGAGATGCAGAAAAGGTTCAACGGATTATCTCTGCATGTGTAGTTCCAACCGTGAAGCATGGAGCAAGAGGTGTGATGGTGTGGGGGTGCTTTGCTGGTTTTTATTTATTCTATTTACCCTTTAATTAACTAGGCAAGCCAGTTAAGAACAAATTCTTATTTACAATGATGCCCTACCCCGGCCAAGCCTGGACGACGCTGGGCCAATTGTGCGCTGCCCTATGGGACTCTCAATCATGGTCGGATGTGATACAGCCTGGATGACACTGTCTGTGATTTATTTAGAATTCAAGGCACACTTAACCAGCATGTATACCACAGCATTCTGCAGCGATACACCATAGCATCTGGTTTGTGATTAGTGGGACTATCATTTGTTTTTCAACAGGACAATGACACAACACACACCTAGGCTAAGTAAGGGCTATTTGAGCAAGAAGGAGAGTGATGGAGTGCTGCATCAGATGACCTGGCCTCCACAATCACCCGACCTCATCCCAATTGAGATGGTTTGGGATGAGTTGGACCGCAGAATGAACGAAAAGTAGCCAACAAGTGCTCAGCATATGTGCGAATTCCTTCAATACTGTTGGAAAAGCTTTCCAGGTGAAGGTGGTTGAGAGAATGCCAAGAGTGTGCAACGCTGTCATTAAGGCAAAGGGTGGCTACTTTGAAAAATCTAAAATAGAAAAATAGATTTAGACTTGTTTAACACCTTTTTGGTTACTACATGATTCCATTAGTGCTCTTTCATAGTTTTGATATATTCACTATTATTATACAATGTAGAAAATACTAAAAATAAAGAAAAACCCTTGAATGAGTAGGTGTGTCCAAACTTTTGACAGGTATTGTATATATACATACAGCGCCTTTGGATACTATTCAGACCCCTTAACATTATCCACATTTTGTTACGTTACAGCCTTATTCGAAAATTGATTAAATTGTTTTCCCCCTCATCAATCTACACACAATACCGCATAATGATAAAGCATTTTTTTTTATTTACTGAAATATCACATTTACATAAGTATTCAGACACTTTACTCAGTATTTTGTTGAAATTCATTTTGCAGCGATTACAGCCTCAAGTCTTCTTGGGTATGACGCTACGGACAATTCCTTCGACCTCATGGCTTGGGTTTTGCTCTGACATGGACTGTTAACTGTGGGACCTTATATAGACAGGTGTGTGCCTTTCCAAATAATTTCCAATCAATTTAATTTACCACAGGTGGACTCCAATCAAGTTGTAGAAACATCTCAATGAGGATCAATGGAAACAGGATGCACTGGAGCTAAAATTTTGAGTCTCATAGCAAAGGGTCTGAATACTTACATATGTAAATAAGGTATTTCATTATTTTAATATTTTTTTATTTGCTAAAATGTCTAAAAACATGTTTCGCTTCCTCATTATGGGATATTGTGTGTAGATTGCTGAGGATGTTTTTTTTTTTAGTTAAATCTAATTCATTTTAGAATAAGGCTAAAACATAACAAAATATTGAAAAAGTCAAAGGGTCTGAATACTTCCTGAAGGCACTGTATGGTTGAATCATCAGCATACATGGACACGCATGCTTTGTTTAATGCCAGTGGCAGGTCATTGGTAAAAATAGAAAAGAGTACAGGGCCTAGAGAGCTTCCCTGTGGTACACCACAATTTACATGTTTGACATTAGAGAAGCTTCCATTAAAGAAAACCCTCTGAGTTCTATAAGATAGATAGCTCTGAATCCATGATATGGCAGAGGTTGAAAAGCCATAACACATACATTTTCTCAACAACAGGTTATGGTCAATAATATCAAAGGCTATATCTAACAGTACAGCTCCCACAATCTTCTTATTATCAATTTCTTTCAACCAATCATCAGTAATTTGTGTCAGTGCAGTACATGTTGAGTGCCCTTCTCTATAAACATGCTGAAAGTCTGTTGTTAAGTTGTTTACAGAGAAATAGCATTGGTATTTGGTCAAACACTATTTTTTCCCCATCAGTTTGCTAAGAGCTGTTAGCAAGCTAATAGGTCTGTTGTTAGAACCAGCTTTACTACTCTTGGCTTCCCTCCAGGTCTGAGGACAAAGACTTTCCAATAGGCTCAGATTAAAGATATGACAGATAGGAGTGGCAATAAAGTCAGCTACCATCCTCAGTAGCTTTCCATCTAGGTTGTCAATGGCAGGAGTTTCGTCATTATTGATTGATAACAATACATTTTCCATCTCTCCCACACTAACTTTACAAAATTCAAACTTGCAATGGTTTTCTTTCATTATTTGCATTTTTATGCATGAGTAAGATGGCTCACTGTTCGTCGTTGGCATTTCCTGCCTAAGTTTGCCCATTTTGCCAATTAAGTATTCATTAAAATAATTGGAAATATCAAATGGTTTTGTGACGAATAAGCCATCTGATTTGATGAAAAATGGAGTTGAATTTGTCTTTCTGCCCATAATTTCATTTAAAGTACTCCCATGTTTTTTTCCATCATTCTTTATATCATTGATCTTGGCTTCATAATACAGTTTCTTATTTTTTTGTTGAGTTAAGTCACATAAGTCAGCCAGGCAGATGTGCAGACTTATTAGTAAACTCCTTTTGCCCCATCTCTTTCAACTATACAGTTTTTCAATTCCTCATCAATCCACGGAGCATTAACAGTTCTACAAGTCAGTTTCTTAACAGGTGCCTGTTTATCAATAATTGAAAGAAGAAATGTCATAAATTCATCAAGTACAGCGTCTGGATGGTCCTTATTAATCACATCAGACCAACAAATAGTTGTTACATCATCCACATCCACATCTTTTGTATGATCTTATACATTATTTTAGGCCCAGCTTTTGGAACTTTGGCTTTCCTGAATATAGCCACTATATTGTGATCACTGCATCCAATGGGTATGGATACAGCTTTAGAACAAAGTTCTACAGTATTAGTAAAAATGTGATCAATACATGTGGATGTTCAGATTACAGGCACTGGTTACAGTGAGAAACTTCCTCTTGAGTCGACAGTTTGATGAAAACCAGTCAATATGCTGGTCCACAAGAAAGTACACCTCTCTGTTTACATCATATACACTATCAAGCATTTCACACATTATTTACATACTGACTGTTAGCACTTGGTGGCCTATAGCAACACCCCCCAAAAAAAGGCTTTAGATGTGCCAAGTGAACCTGCAACCACAACACTTCACTAACACTTGACATAATATATATTCTCTAAGCATTACAGGGATATGGCTCTGAATATATACAGCAACACATCCCCCATAAATATTTATGTCTCTTCTATAGATGTTATATCCTTGTATTGCTACTGCTGTATCATCACATTAATTATCTAAGTGAGTCTCAAAAAGGGATAATATATAAATGTTATCTGGTGTTAGCAAGTTATTGATTTCATGAACCTTATTTCTAAGGCTACATATATTAATATGGGCTATGTTCAGCCCTTTCATGGGTAGTTTATCAGAGAGACATATGGAGAAGAGCAAACAAAGCAAGAGAAAAAAATATACATTCAGCAGTCCATTAATCAGTTGGTGTGTCGTTTTCATATAATTTGGCTGATTTAGGGGGCTTGTGCACATTAGTGTTTTGTTAAGTAGTTAGCTAAGTTACTGACTAAGCTAATTATTAATAATGTTTTTGTTGTTGTTGCATTTCAAGTGGGCATTGTTGACAGGCCAGGGCCCATATTCCCAAAGAATCCCAGAGTAGTACTGACTTTAGGATAAGTTTAGCCTTCACACCAAGTAAAATTACATTGACATGGGGGAAGTTATCCTAGATCATTATTCTTACTCTAAGACACTTTGTGAATATGGGCCCTGGAAGAAAGCTGTTGCCCAATACCTTGCACAGCAGTCTGTTCACCACAGGACCCTGGAGCAAGGGTAGGCAACCTTGTGCCTGGAGTGCCGCAGGTACTGCAGGATTTTTTTCCAACTACGCACCACACCATGGGTGCGTTCAGTTAGCTTGAACGTTTGTAACGTTGCAGACTGGTTTGTACTAAAAGCAACGTTCTCTTAAAACATTCTTGTACGTTTTTGACAGAAACTGGCTACTCTTTAGTTGACTGATGTAGCTGGCAAGGTAACTGCTGTTTAACTTAACAGAATAAACTAAACCACTGTTTATTTGCAGTGCTGAGCTAGTATTGTAACTTTAGCTAATGTTTCATCCCCTCTCAACTGAGGTGAATGAATTAGCTATACTAGCTAGTAGCTACAACAGCCAGGTCAGCTCTATCCTCTAGCTCTCTGTCAGATAGCGATATGAAGTGGCTATTATTACTATATTACAGCAGTTGTTTGTATTGTTTGTTGTTGTTTTTTCCAGTTTCAACAGAAGTAAATTAACTTGGCTAGCTTTCGCCAGATGATGCACCGTTAGAGAGAAAGAGCTGGCCAAATGTTGGCTAACGTTAGCTATGCCTCACTCACACTAGACCTGAATCAAATGATAAAACCATCAGCCAAATGATTAAAGATTGATATTCTGATGTTTTTTCAGTGCAATGTGAGTTTTTATTATACAGTATGGCAATGTAATGTTATTGATCTGTCAGTTTCCCTAGCTAATTCCCTACTTTTCACACTAACATAGTAATAAACAGCTCTAACGTTACAGGCTTCACTGTCATGGACCAATCTCTTCATTCCGCTCCCGCCAGCCTGCATCTGCAGCTTTTCATACCACACTCCGTCTGACTCCCACCCACTACCGCAAGAACTGGTCCCAAACCCAACCGCAGTCCCGCCATGTTATTTTAGTGATGCAGCTCACTTGCCAGCCATGGTCCCAGCAATTTTGCGCCCTATAGGCAATATCATATGCGCAAAAATAACTTTTTCACATGGCCCGAACTTCCACCTTGTGTATTCTTCTATTCTAACTCATTTGAGTTCCTCCAAAATGTTTTATATATTTTTCAGTTTTAAAGCAAGTTTTCTGCAGTTCCACACATTTTGCCATGGGGTGGAGAGAACATTTAGCAATTGTATAACAAATTTCATGCAATTCTACCATTTTGCCATGGGGTGGAAATAATGTTTTTTCCGTTTTGAAGCTCATTTCCCGCAATTCTACACATTTTGCCGTGACTTAAGCCATGTTAATGATATCTGAGTGAGAGTAACTAACTAAATCAATAGGGGCCCCCTGGAGGTCAGGGCCCCTGGGCAAGTGCAATGTGTGACCGGTCGGTATTCGGACATGATAGCTGTCTAGACTAATTTACAAATAAAAAAAGAGTTAGCTGAGATGGCTAAGTGAGTGACTGTCATTGACTGACATAACCAAATTTAGAACTTGCACCTTGTGCATTCTACTATTCCGCTTATGTCGCTTATGCCTGGAGCCAGCCCTGACTGTACCTGTTTTTTTTCTGTCAATAATTTATTGTGGCCACCAACAATTGGAATGTGCATGCCACCACCTACTGTGCGGGAGTGTGTAGTCCACAGGAGGTTGGTGGCACCTTATTTGGGGAGGACAGGCTTGTGGTAATGGCTGGAGCGGATTTAGTGGAACAGTATCATTCCATTTGTTCCCGTTCCAGACATTATTATGAGCAGTCCTCCCCTCAGCAGCCTCACTGTTGTAGTCGATCACGTTACACTTACTTTGTGATACAAAAAACTGTGTGCTGGCTGTGGTGAAAAGGGAAGTTAAAAAAGGGAGTGGGGGGGATTGCACCACTAACTAACCCTGCACCTATATCCCACCCTTCTATAAAAACATGATGCTAAGAAGCCAACCGTACTGAATTACATATTATTCAGATCACTCTGTATTGGCCTACTACTCACAGGGAACTGATCTCTTATTCTTGGCCATCATCCTCTCCTCTCCTCCATGCATCAGCATACGACACCTTCTGCACTATGACCCTGACAACCTCTACCTGTCTCTCTTGCACCTGACACTTCTGATCCCCAACGATTCTACACACTCTTTTGTCTCCTGCCCTCCTGACCTACACACTTCTTACATCTTGGAATCAGTCCTTACTACACACTGCTGCAACATGTACATAAGCTTGGCATACATCAGGTGGCGTCACTCCTCACGATTCTCGTCCTTCAACAAAGCAGTGATTTGTAGATCTATGTAGCTATGCGGAGGACTAGATTGGACTTATGTTTAACACTTATGTAGGATAGGTGTAAAGCACTATACTCAAATTGGGCCGAATCCTGTGCCCTCCCATCTTACAAAGCTCAATGATAGTCCATGGTGCCATCTGGTGGTGAAGAAAAAGTCTGTGAACCCCTTGGAATTACTTGGATTTCTGCATAAATTAGTCTTAAATTTTGACCTGATCTTCATTTTGGTCACAACAATAGACAAACACAGTGTGATTAAACTAATAAAACACAAATTATTTTATTTTTCTTGTCTTTATTGAATACATCATTTAAACATTCAGTGTAGGTTGGAAAAAGTATGTGAACCCCAAGGCTAATGACTTTTCCAAAAGCGAATTGGAGACAGGAGTCAGCTAACCTGGAGTCCAATCAATGAGACGAGATTGTAGATGTTGGTTAGAGCTGCCCTGCCCTATAAAAAAACACTCACAAAATTTGAGTTTGCTATTTACAAGAAGTATTGCCTGATTGTGAACCATGCATCGAACAAAAGAGATCTCAGAAGACCTAAGATTAAGAATTGTTGACTTGCATAAAGCTGGAATGGGTTACAAAAGTATCTGTGAAAGCCTTGATGTTCATCAGTCAGTAAGTAAGTCAGTCAGTAAGACAAATTGTCTGTAAATGGAGAAAGTTCAGCACTATTGCTACTCTTCCTAGGAGTGGCCGTCTTGCAAAGATGACTGCAGGAGCACAGCACAGAATGCTCAATGAGGTTAAGAGGAACTGTAGAGTGTCAGCTAAAGACTGAAAGAAAACTCTGGAACATGCTAACACCTCTGTTGACGAGTCTACGATACGTCAAACACTAAACAAGAATGGTGTTCATGAGAGGACACCACGGAAGAAGCCACTGCTTTCCAAAAACAAAACATTGCTGCACGTCTGAAGTTTGCAAAGGAACACCTGGATGTTCCACAGCACTTCTGGCAAAATATTCTGTGAACAGATTAAACTAAAATTGAGTTGTTTGGAAGGAATACACAACACTATGGGGGGGGGTACACCAACCTCAAAACCTCATCCCAACTGTAAAGTATGGTGGAGGGAGCATCATAGTTTGGGGCTGCCTCAGGGCCTGGACAGCTTGCAATCATCAATGGAAAAAATGAATTCCGAAGTTTATCAAGACATTTTGCAGGAGAATGTTAGGTTATCTGTCTGCCATTTGAAGCTCAACAGAAGTTGGGTGATGCAACAGGACACGACCCAAAACACAGAAGTAAATCAACAACAGAATGGCTTCAGGAGAAAATACGCCTTCAGAGTCCTGACCCCAACCCGATATAAAATGCTGTGGTGTGGTCTCGAGGGGTTCACACCAGACACCCCAAGAATATTACTGAACTGAAACAGTTTTGTACAGATGAATGGTCCAAAATTCCTACTGACCATTGTGCAGGTCTGATCCACAACTACAGAAAACGTTTGGTTAAGTTTATTGCTGGCAAAGGAGGGTCAACCTGTTAATTACATACTTTTCCCAACCTGCACTGCGAATGTGTACACAGTGTGTTCAATAAAGACATGAAAATGTAATTGTTTGTTATTAGTTCAAGCAGACTGTTTGTCTATTGTTGTGACTTAGACGAAGATCAGATCCAATTTTATGACCAATTTATGCAGAAATCCAGGTAATTCCAAAGGGTTCACATACTTTGTTTTACCACTGTAGCTAATAGCAGAAAAATTATAGTGTACTGTGGGAATTCAAATATATTTTGTTTAATTGGGGATAATCCGGACCAGTCCAGTATGTTCAAGTCTAATTAGTCCAGTCAAGTGCAGTCAGCCCCGTCTAGTCAATCAGTCATGTCTAGCCATGTGTCCAAACAGGCTTGGACCCCGGACATTGCTGTGCATTGTATTTCACTTCATGTCTCATAACTTAATTTATAAGATCTGCTGGGTATTGATTGAATAGGAGGCAAACTCAACTGACCATTATTAGGCCATACTCTCAAGAGAATAAGATACATTAAATCTGCACATTCATTCAGAGATTTCATCTGTATCCATTTCAAACAACCAAAATAGAGGTTTCTTTTAGACAAAAAAACCCCACTCTCTATCAAAACCTTTTGACCCTTACGAGTTTCTCAAACCCAGAGGCGCAACATCGCGAGACTTCCAGGAAGGCTGTCGAAAGAGACGATGCAGACCGGTTTAGGGTTTGAGAAGTCAATGGCCATGTTCGAGAAGATCAAAAACTGTAGTGTATCATGGGTATATTGTGCCTGACTGATCAACAAATGGAGTAGTTATTTATGATGCAAAGTTATTTGTAGATCAGTCAGTCGGCAGCCAATTGAGAGAAGATAAACATTATTCCTTAGTTGTAAATTGTCATAAGTAGCTGGACATGTAATTCCTCCAACCTCGTAAAATTGACAAACTGACACGTTTTTCTTTTCGTAAACAACTTCATATTGGAGTGCCTTTCATTTGACGGCCTTTACATGCGCAGTTCGGGGCGATGACGTATTTCTGCGCATGAGCTTAGCTAGATCCTCACAAGTAAAAAAAAGATTTAAAAAAAAAGGCCTGTCTACACGACCAACCAGCTGAGGGAGTGTAATAACACGTTTACCCGTTTCGGTATATTTCGAGTTCAAGTTTGAGGTTCAAGACAATTGCGAACTTTGAAAAAAATAGGTAAAGTCATGACGGCAATGATCTTTAGGTCGGAAAGTCTGAGTTCTAGAAAGATGCAAGAGTTGCAAGAACTGTTTTTCCCAGTAGGAGCTAGTTTTTTTCCCCCGAGTTCCCAGGTGTCTTGAATGCACTGAAATCAGAAGTCGGAGATTTCTGAGATCCAAGTTGTTGTGATAGCGACACACATAACTAAATATGCCAGGTTCAAAACAACTTGGAACCACCAATAGATTCGGCAACGCCACTGAAGTTCATAACATTGAGAAAGGACAAA
The DNA here is from genome assembly GCF_057628025.1 of Oncorhynchus mykiss. Classification (NCBI taxonomy): domain Eukaryota; kingdom Metazoa; phylum Chordata; class Actinopteri; order Salmoniformes; family Salmonidae; genus Oncorhynchus; species Oncorhynchus mykiss. The sequence goes on from NC_143044.1 coordinate 3,907,904, forward strand.
AGGGTAAATTGTCTTTTTCTTTTTTAGTTAACTAATATACTAGATATAGCTAACTTGCAACTCTCATCTAAAATGAGCTAGCTAACTAGCATAATGGATTCCATTCCAACCACAGAGTTATTCTATTTGATAAAGCAACATTGTCGTTTTTATTTTATCTACAAGCCTTTCATTATAATAGTAATATAGCCTATCATATTCTTTCTCTCTATATATATATTTTTTAATCAGTTTTGATATTGCAGATAGGTTGTGGCTTCCATCAATGTAATTGTCTGCATCATTTCCAATCCCCCATATAATGTATATTTTAAAATATATTTTCCTTTATTATTTCCCCCTAATCCTACCATCCCTCCCAATCCCTCACCTAGTGTATTCTTTACCTTCAACAGATGCACAGCCTTTCGAAAAGGAAACACTGCAAAGAGCTTTGGGTGTTTAGAAAAGTGCCATGCAATTCCAATCAATTATTATAATAAAATGTTTTTCCATCTTCCATAGCTTGAAGACCATGCCTTTGCACAGAGATGGAAACTGGTAAAAAAAAAAAAAAGAAGAAAAAAAAGATGGACTGCAAGGTGATAGATAATAAACATCTCCCACGTTATCTGCTTTACTTTCCTGGTTTTAAGGTAGATATGAAAAAGTATATCTACCTACTGTAAGGAAAAGTCTATAGCTGCATTTATTTAATATGTAAAACAAATAAATTACCTTAGTAAGTGCCAAATAAATCAACTGGGTTGAAATCATCTTAAATTGGCCAAAAATCAACAAAGAATTTTTTTTATCTGTGAACATTTATGTGAAAGTGTATGTTTTACTTGTGAATTACTTGTCCGTTTGTTTAAATGCCATTTTAAAAACAATGCAGCTGTAGTCAGACACAGCGGCCAAACACAGCAAAGGTTCCAATCATTTTTTAGATGGTGAATTTTACAAACACTTCAAATTAAGTACAGTATGTGTTTGGTGTAATTCTTTCTCAGACAAGGTGAGTTTTATCAATATATTTGTCTCAATTTACCAACAAAAAAAAAATCTAAATGCTAATTAGCAACCTCAGCAAGACTACAAATTCCTGCAGGAAGCTCATGCATATCATCTCTAGCCAACGCTTTCAGCTTCGTTCATTAGTGTGATCAGATACCTGTGCCTAATCCATGTTGAATCCATGTGCTGTATTGAAATACATACTTTTAGATTTGTGTAGATTGTTGTGAATTGTTAGATACTACTGCACTGTGGGATCTAGGAACACAAGCATTTCTCTAGACTCGCAATAACATCTGCTAAATATGTGTATGTGACAAATAAAATTTGATTTTGAATTGAATAAAGTGTTTAATTTCTCTGTCTTGGCTAGCCACTGACTACACTTGAACTAGTTAGCAGAGCAGTATATATATACTATTTTTGTATTACTTAGCCTAGATAATTGTTTGTACAGTATGTCGACTCTGGTGTCTATTTCAGACCTTATGACATTTTTGAAGAATGAGCATTAAAAGGGGAGAATACTGCTATAAGTCTGGCCATGTGAAGAAGTGCAGCTATAGTTAGGGGGCAATTTACCGTTTTGGTGAAGGCCAGCATGAGGGATAAAGTGTATCCTGTGTCGGCGAGTGTAGCTATTAAGTTTGCGCATTCTATGCAGCTGTTAACATTCTACAAGGAAAGAGACACGTAATATTGCACTACAATATTTTGGGTTAAGACAAGTTACTATGAGTAAGGGCAATGATAAACTTGCAAACTGGGTTTGAATAAGACATCCGATTATCACTTTGCATGTAGAATATTTGGTTTTATTATATGGATCACGCGTTATCGAACATCACACTCCCTCGTCTGATTGGTCGAATTTGTGGCCGTGGTAACTAGTGACGAATGCTAATGTGCTAGTCGGAACTAGGAAGTTCTGAAATATGCGACTTGCTAACTGGTTGTAGTTATACACGTGCCACGTTCAAAAATGAGGCTGATATTTAATCGGATGTATAAATATGACACCCTTTTAAATAATCGAATGACCTAGAAAAGCACTCATCGCTAAAAAAGGGGGGAAAAAAGTAGTAGTACATTTTCTGTGAAAATCACTACAATAAATGTGCTTTAGCTAAAACCCTGGCCTGGCTAAACTATCTAGCTACTAAAAATAAAAAATAAAATAACAAATATACACACAAATGAGTAATAATTTAAAAAAACATATCTAGCGATTTACCTCTGGGGGTCCTCACCGGGATATGCAGTACATAAACATTTCCGTTATAAATGTATGTTGTTATGAGGAAATATACCGTTGAAATGTAAATATAACTGTTGATGTTGAATCTGCAGAATGTATTTCATTTAATTAACTTAAGTGAGGTACCAGAATATAAAGACTACAATAACCACAACTGTGAACTCGGAAATCTCCGATTTACTCCAGCGCGTTCAAGACAACTGGGAACTTTGGGGGGGAAACGAGCTCCGCCTGGGAACAATCGTTTGAACCGTCATCGAAGTCGAAATTCAAAGTCGGAAACTCTGGCATCTTTCAAGAGCGCAGTCTTTCCGGCCTGAACATCATCGACGTCATGATTTGAGCTCTTATTTTTCGACTTCCCAGTTGTCTTGAAAGCTCCTTAAAATAACCTTTACTGGAAATGTGAATCTCTTTTCATTGGTCGTTGTTTTGTCTCCAAGTTAAAACAGCTAAAATCTTAGTAAAGTACCAGTTTACATAGATAACGATTTAAACAACACTTAAGAAATATATTCAGCTACGTAACATTAGCAAAGCAAGCCAGATAGGTGAAGCCAGAGGATCTCAGCCAGACGTGGGACCAAGTAACGTTAACGTCGTTAGTCAGGCACACCCTAAATCTGGGCACCCATGACTGAAACGTAACGTCAGGCGAGAGTCATGCAACATGAAGTAGTTTTGACTTTTGTGATCTTGAAAGACATTCACTAGCAACAAGAACATGCGAATCACTTTTTTCAGAACCTGGATATGACTGTCTCATCATGCCACAGACACATCCGTCCGCGAGATAGCGTTTGCCAGCCAGTCTGCTAAATTCAATAGCTACACCTGGGCTAGCTAGCTAATAATTCGTTTTGTTGTGTGCTTTTGCACATATACTATTGTTGTAATATGAATGCACCGATGTATACATTTGTCGCAAGAGACGAGAACAGCACCATTTATGCTGAAGTCTCCAAAATTCTCGTCGCAACTGGACAATGGAAGAAACTGAAAAGGGATAATCCCAGATTCAATTTGATGTTGGGCGAACGGAACAGACTGCCATTTGGACGGCTTGGTAAGAGTAGCACTTTTGGCATACTCAGTAAATGGTATTGCATGGCTTTGAATACATTTTGTTGGAGTGTCAGTATTCTTGTTCTCACCCTCAAATTGAACCCATTAATTGTGTCGCATGAAACAGCTAATGTAGAGATCTATAATGTAGGCCCATAGTAGATACACACACACCACCAGTACTATTATGGCACTCACTGCATCGTTCCCAGCCTCCTTGTGAGTCTAACCAGGACTGCTGCATATTCTGCATTATGCAAAGAAACAAGAAAGTGATTCCCTTATACCACTAATAATGTTCCTTAATAATTTTTTTGTGGCCCACCCCTGTTTCACTTTACGATTCATATTTTGGGCTTGACTATCCTGGAGCCCATAGTCTAGACTATATTGGCTAATATGTTACGAAATGTAAACCTTATCCTGGTGATGTCACTGAATCACATCCTCTGCGGATGAGTAAGAGAATGACACAAAGTAGGACACATTGAAGTTTGACTACAGAGAGGGAAAAGGACCAGACACGTGCAAAATGCTTTCCTGTGTTTACACCGCCCTATTGTCATCACTTTTTTCTTCATGTGTTTGTTTATCCTCCATAGGTCATGAGCCAGGACTGATGCAACAGGTGAATTATTACAGAGGAGCAGACAAGTTGTGCCGCAAAGCATCTTTAGTCAAGTAGGTATTTGAACTTTGGTATTGAAAAGGTTTGTGTAATCATTTTCACTCTGATACTGTAACTTACACTCAAATTCACACTGATGCTGTAAATATCATCAATATCCTCTTTCTTTACATTATGCAGGCTAATCAAGACTAGCCCAGAGCTTCCAGACCCCAGCAACTGGTTACCTGAATCCTACATCATCTATCCTACTAACCTAAATACCCCCGTTGCTCCTGTAAAGAATGGCATCAGCCACCTGAAAAGTAACCCCAAGACAGATGAAAGAGAAGTTTTCCTGGCCTCTTATCACTCAAGAAAGGAAAGCGGAGAGGGAACAGTGTGGATCGCCAAGTCATCTGCTGGAGCAAAAGGTACATCCCAGTCATCACGTGTGAAGGCTCGGGTTTCTATTGATAGCTAGTACTGATAGATACTGTAGTCGTTGGGCACTATGGGGAAAATATGATATTGTTGCCTAAAGAATCTATTTTTTTAAGTTAATGCTTGCCTCATGTTTTTGGAAGTTTCCTTGGACTGCCCAGTGAGTTACAAACTCTTTATTGGCAAAATATGTATTCCAAGGATTGTATACAAAGATTAGGCTTGGGTTGGTTTTCTTGTTCCAGGTGCTGGAATTTTGATATCCTACGATGCAAATCAATTGCTGGAGTTCATTGATAATCAAGGGCAGGTTCATGTCATTCAGAAGTACCTAGAAAGACCACTACTGCTGCAACCTGGCAACCGTAAATTTGACATCAGGTAAGCAGCTGATACTAATATTTTTGTGAGTGATAGCACATCTGTGTGTTTATTACATATTTATTACCAACAAAATACCATATAGCCTTATAAATACACAATTCGGGCTGTCTGAGGAACAGTAACAGAAGCAATGTTATTGCTGGGGTTTTGCCCAGTAGTCTTTAACTCTGCGGGTTTGTATGGTTCTTAGGAGCTGGGTGCTCGTGGACCATCAGTACAACATCTACCTGTACCGGGAGGGTGTGCTGCGGACGGCCTCGGAGCCCTACGACAGCTCCAACTTCCAGGACGTGACCAGCCACCTGACTAACCACTGCATCCAGAAAGAGCACTCCCAGAACTACGGCCGCTACGAGGAGGGCAATGAGATGTTCTTCGACGAGTTCCGGCAGTACCTGCTGAGCACCCACAACATAGCACTGGAGACCAGCATTTTACCTCAGATCAAGCAGATCATAAGGTAGCTAGCTACTTTTCATCCTGTGCTGTGATGTTTGTGTTTTACTTAATTGAAGATGGAAAAATACCCTTTTTTGTCAGATGACATTGCAAACATGACCTTTCCCTAACATGCATAGTTCTACAAATAGCTATGTACAGGTATTTGCTACACCACTACTCAGACTCCTGACAGTGGTTGTTCTGTCTGGTCTCCTAGGAGCTGTTTGACATGCATTGAGCCAGCCATCAACACTAAGCACCTGTCCTATCAGAGTTTCCAGCTCTTTGGCTTTGACTTCATGGTGGACGAAAGCTTCAAGGTGTGGCTGATCGAGATCAATGGAGCTCCGGCCTGCGCACAGTCAGTATTATTTTATATCCTTTTCCTCCTAGTGGTCATATACACATATGCAGTGCATTCAGGAAGTTTTCAGACCCTTCCCTTTTTCCACATTTTGTTACATTACAGCCTTATTCTAAAATTGATTAAAATCATTTTTTTAACTCATCGATCTACACACAATACGCCCTAACGGCAAAGTGAAAACAGGTTGTTCGAAATGTTTGCACATTTATTAAAAATAAACAACAGAAATACCTTGTTTACATAAGGTTCAGACCCTTTGCTATGAGACTCGAAATTGAGCTCAGGTGCATCCTGTTTCCATGGATCATCCTTGAGATGTTTCTACAACTTGATTGGAGTCCACCTGTGGTGAATTCAATTGTTTGGACATGATTTGGAAAGGCACACACCTGTCTATATACAGTTGACAAGTGCATGTCAGAGCAAAAACCAAGCCATGAGGTCAAAGGAATCGTCCGTAGAGCTCCAAGACAGAATTGTGCCGAGGCACAAATCTGGGAAAGGGTACCAAAAAATGTGCAGCATTGAAGGTCCCCAAGAACACAGTGGCCTCCATCATTCTTAAATGGAAGACGTTTGGAACCACCAAGCCTCTTCCTACAGCAGGCCACCCGGACAAACTGAGCAATCGGGGCCTTGGTCGGGAAGGTGAACAAGAACCCGATGGTCCCTCTGACAGAGCTCCAGAGTTCCTCTGTGGAGATGGGAGAACCTTCCAGATGATCCAAGATGGCGTTTCAGTAGGACGTATGTATTTGTTGTTTTGTTTCCGTGTCTTATCCCGTGTAAATAGTATGTTCGTATATCTCTTAATCTCTTATCCCGTGTAAATAGTATTTTCGTATATCTCTTAATCTCACTTTCTATCTACGAACTAAATATACTTTCCTGCAACCCCCCTCACCCAATTTGGTACGGATCTGCTATTTTTATTCCTTATAACTGGAACTTCCATCCGGAGCTAGCCAGCTAACTAGCTACTAGTCTTTGTTAGCCACGGGCTAGCGGTCTTCACCTTTTTGCCGGTCATCAGCCAGCCTTAGCTCAGACAACACCTGCCAGTCTGCACAGCGCGATATCAACTCGGAGCATAAATTGGACTGCTTCTCTCTACCATATTACCAGATTCCTGCCTCTCTGGATCATTACGCCGGATCATCGCAGCTAGCTAGCTGCAAACGAGGGGCTACTGTTAGCTAACGCCTCTGTCCCGAAGCAAGCACCAGCTAGCCTCGAGCTAGGACCATATACCAGCTAATTCTAGGGCTACAATACCTCCTTTGCTAATTGGCCTGGACCCTTTATTGTCGACATGGAGCCACGCTGATCCATTACGACTGGACTGCCGACGTGATCGCCTGATGTGGTCTCAACAGGCTATTCTGTTATGATGTCACCGTAGTAGAGGTCGACCGTTTAATCGATATGGCCGATTAATTGGGGCCGATTTCAAGTTTTCATAACAATGGGAAATCTGTATTTTAGGACACCGATTTGGCAGATTTTTATATATATTTATTATTATTATTATTATTATTTACATCTTTATTTAACTAGGCAAGTCAGTTAAGAACACATTCTTATTTTCAATTAGGGCCTAGGAACGGTGGGTTAACTGCCTCGCTCAGGGGCAGAACGACATATTTTCACCTTGTCAGCTCGGGCGATTCAATCTTGCAACCTTAGTTAACTAGTCCAACGCTATAACCACCTGCCTCTCGTTGCACTCCACAAGGAGACTGCCTGTTACGCGAATGCAGTAAGCCAAGGTAAGTTGCTAGCTAGCATTAAACTTGTCTTATAAAAAAACAATCAATCATAATCACTAGTTAACTACACATGGTTGATGATATTACTAGTTTATCTAGCGTGTCCTGCGTTGCATATAATCTGACTGAGCATACATGTATCTGACTGAGCGGTGGTAGGCAGCAGCAGGCTCGTAAGCATTCATTCAAACAGCACTTTCGTGCGTTTTGCCAGCAGCTCTTTGTTGTGCGTCAAGCATTGCGCTGTTTATGACTTCAAGCCTATCAACTCCCGAGATGAGGCTAGTGTAACCGATGTGAAATGGCTAGCTAGTTAGCGGGGTGTGCGCTAATAGCGTTTCAAACGTCACTCGCTCTGAGCCTTGGAGTGGTTGTTCCCCTTGCTCTGTATGGGTAACGCTGCTTCGAGGGTGGATGTTGTCGTTGTGTTCCTGGTTCGAGCCCAGGGAGGAGCAAGGAGAGGGACGGAAGCTATACTGTTACACTGGCAATACTAAAGTGCCTATAAGAACATCCAATAGTCAAAGGTTAATGAAATACAAATGGTATAGAGGGAAATAGTCCTATAATTCCTATAATAACTACAACCTAAAACTTCTTACCCGGGAATATTGAAGACTCATGTTAAAAGGAACCACCAGCTTTCATATGTTCTCATGTTCTGAGCAAGGAACTTAAACGTTAGCTTTCTTAGATGGCACATATTGCACTTTTACTTTCTTCTCCAACACTTTGTTTTTGCATTATTGAAACCAAATTGAACATGTTTCATTATTTGAGGCTAAATTGATTTTATTGATGTAATATACAGTGGGGCAAAAAAGTATTTAGTCAGCCACCAATTGTGCAAGTTCTCCCACTTAAAAATATGAGGCCTGTAATTTTCAACTACAACATTTTCTGCCAAGATAGAACTGCCAAAGGGGGTGGAGTTGCAATCTACTGCAAAGATAGCCAGGTCTCTGCCCAAACAGTTTGTGCTTCTACTTTTAAAAATCCACCTTTCCAGAAATAAGTCTCACTGTTGCCGCTTGTTATAGACCCCCTCAGGCCCCAGCTGTGCCCTGGACACTATATGTGAATTAATTGCCCCCCCATTTATCTTCAGAGTTTGTACTGTTAGTTAGATGACCTAAACTGGGATATGCTTAACACCCCGGCCGTCCTACAATCTAAGCTAGATGCCTTCAATCTCACACAAATTATCATGGAACCTACCAGGTACAACCCTAAATCCATTTAAACATGGGCACCCTCATAGATATCATCCTGACCAACCTGCCCTGTAAATACACCTCTGCTGTCTTCAACCAGGATCTCAGCGACCACAGCCCCATTGCCTGCGTCCGTAATGGGTCCGCGGTCAAACGACCACCCCTCATCACGCTCCCTAAAACACTTCAGTGAGCAGGCCTTTCTAATCGACCTGGCCCGGGTATCCTGGAAGGATATTGACCTCATTCTGTCAGTAGAGGATGCCTGGTTAATCTTTAAAAGTGCTTTCCTCACCATCTTAACTTCATATGGCTGCTGGGGCAGTATTGAGTAGCTTGGATGAAAAGGTGCCCATTGCAAACGGCCAGCTCCTCAGTCTCAGTTGCTAATATATGTATATTATGCATATTATTAATTAAGTATTGGATAGAAAACTCAAGTTTCCAAAACTGTCAAAATATTGTCTGTGAGTATAACAGAACTGATATTGCAGGCGAAACCCTGAGGAAAATCAAAACAGGAAGTGGCTTCTATTTTGAAAACTCCATGTTCCATAGCCTCCCTTTGCTGGATTTAAAGGGATATGAACCAGATTCCTTTTCCTATCGCTCCCTCAAGGTGTCAACAGTCTTCAGACAGTTTCAGGCTTTTATTTTGAAAAATGAGCCAGAATGATAACATCGCGTCAAGTGGTCACATGAGTTTTGCTTGCGCAACAGAATTTGGACAGCCATTGTTTTCCCCTCTCCTACTGTGAAAGACATTTGCGGTTGATATATTATCGATTTATATATTTTAAAAACAACCTGAGGATTGATTATAAAAAAACATTTGACATGTTTCTGTGGACATTATGGAAACTATTTGGAATTTTCATCTGCGTTGTCGTGACCGCTCTTTCCTGTGGATTTCTGAACATAACGCGACAAACATACAAACAGAGGTATTTTGGATATAAAAATTATCTTTATGGAACAAACGGAACATTTGTTATGTAACTGGGAGTCTCGTGAGTGAAAACATCCGAAGATCATCAAAGGTAAACGATTAATTTGATTGCTTTTCTGATTTTCGTGACCGAGCTACCTGATGCTAAGTGTACTTAATGTTTTATCGTGCGATCGATAAACTTACACAAACGCTTGGATTGCTTTCGCTGTAAAGCATAATTTCAAAATCTGACACGACAGGTGGATTAACAAAAGGCTAAGCTGTGTTTTCCTATATTGGACTTGTGATTTTCATGAATATAAATATTTATAGTAATATTGATTGTATGTAGCGCTATGCTATTCAGCGGTTGTTGATTACACTTATCCCGATAGGGGGATTGCAGCCATAACAAGTTAAATAAGCATGCCCCATTCAAAAAATGTAGAACTAAGAACAGATATAGCCCTTGGTTCACTCCAGACTTGACTGCCCTTGACAAGCACAAAAACATCATGTGGCGTACTGCATTAGCATCGAATAGCCCCCGTGATATGCAACTTTTCAGGGAAGTTAGGAACCAATATACACAGGCAGTTTGAAAAAGCTAGCCTTTGCTTTCCTAACATAAATTTGCATCCTGTAGCACAAACTCAAAAGTTCTGTTACACTGTAAAGTACATAGAGAATAAGAGCACCTCCTCCTGCTCATTGCACTGAGGCTAGGAAACACTGTCACCACCAACAAATCCACGATAATCGAGAATTTCAAGAAGCATTTTTCTACGGCTGGCTATGCTTTCCACCTGGCTACCCCTACCCCGGTCAACAGCTCTGTACCCCCCACAGCAACTTTCCCAAGCCACCCCTATTTCTCCTTCAACCAAATCCAGATAGCTGATGTTCTGAAAGAGCTGCAAAATCTGGACCCCTTCAAATCAGCTGGGCTAAACAATCTGGACCCTCTCTTTCGTAAATTATCCGCCACAATTGTTGCAACCCCTATTACTAACCTGTTAAACCTCTTTTGTATTGTCTGAGATCCCTAATGATTGGAAAGCTGCTGCGGTCATCCCCCTATTCAAAGGGGGGAGACACTCTAGACCGAAACTGTTACAGACTATCTATCCTACCCCGCCTTTCTAAAGTCTTCGAAAGCCAAGTTAACAAACAGATCACCGACCATTTTGAATCCCACCGTACCTTCTCCGCTATGCAATCTGGTATTCGAGCTGGCCATGGGTGCACCTCAGCCACACTCAAGGTCCTAAACGATATCATAACCGCCATCGATAAAAGACAATACTGTGCAGCCGTCTTCATCGACCTAGCCAAGGCTTTCGACTCCGTCAATCACCGCATTCTTATCGGCAGACTCAACAGCCTGGTTCACCAACTACTTCTCAGAATTCAGTGTGTCAAATCGGAGGGCCTGTTGTTCGGGCCTCTGGCAGTCTCTATGGGGGTGCCACAGGGTTCAATTCTCGGGCCGACTTTTTTTCTCTGTATATATCAATGATGTTGCTCTTGCTGCTGGTGATTCTCTAATCCCCCTCTACGTAGACGACACCATTCTGTATACATCTGGCTCTTCTTTGGACACTGTTAACTTACCTCCAGATGAGCTTCAACGCCATACAACACTCCTTCTGTGGCCTACAGCTGCTCTTAAATGCAAGTAAAACTAAATGCATGCTCTTCAACCGATCTCTGCCCGCACCCGCCCATCTAGCATCACTACTCTGGACGGTTCTTACTTAGAATATGTGGACAACTACAAATAACTAGGTGTCTGGTTAGACTGTAAACCCTCCTTCCAGACTCATATTAAGCAGCTCCAATCCAAAATTAAATCTAGAATTTGCTTCCTATTTCGCAACAAAGCCGCCTTCACTCATGCTGCCAAACACCCTCGTAAAGCTGACTACTGATCCTTGACTTCGGCGATGTCATTTTACAAAATAGCCTCCAACACTCTACTCAGCAAATTGGATGCAGTCTATCATAGTGCCATCCGTTTTGTCACCAAGGCCCCATATACTACCCACCACTGCGACCTGTATGCTCTCATTGGCTGGCCCTCGCTTCATATTCGTCGCCAAATCCACTGGCTCCAGGTCATCTATAAGTCTTTGCTAGGTAAAGCCCCGCCTTATCTCAGCTCACTGGTCACCATAGCAGCACCCATAGCTAACTCCTCATTTGCCTGCCTTTCCTTCCAGTTCTCTGCTGCCAATGACTGGAACAAATTGCAAAAATCACTGAAGCTGGAGACTTATCTCCCTCACTAACGTTAAGCATTCTGTCCAACCGAGAGGTTTGGGTAGAGTAATTATTTTGAAAATGTTTGTTCCATTGTTCAAAGCTTAGACGGCTATGTTAACCTCCCATGTTAGGTTTAATTCATGTTGTGTCTTTTGATCACTGACGTCCAAGTGAACCTAAATGTGCTTGTAAAATTGTCCTTTGAATCATTCATTTGTTCAGGTATAATCTCACCATGCCTGATTTTAAGGGGTATCTTATTAATTGCACTCTCTCCATCCTCTAGGAAACTCTACCCGGAGCTATGCCAAGGTATCGTGGACATAGCCATCTCCAGTGTCTTCCCACTGAACAATGATACCGAACCACGATCATCTTCCTCCTCCCCCGCTCCCCACTCCTCCTCCCCCTCCTTTTCCACTCTCAACTCATCCTGTTCCTCTCCGAAACTGAGAGGACCCCTCCACGTGGGCCCATTCACCCGGTTGTAAGTCCCTCCTCTGCTTCAGAAGTTCCAACCTCTGCCCTCTGCTCCTCACTCCTATGCTTTTCCCGAGATGTCCCACAGGCCAGGAAGCTTTGCCATCTCATTGGTTCTTGCATGGCAAGTTGTCTCGAATGGGAATACCCTTGTGATTGACTGAAGATTGTGTGACTTTCTCGTATGTGCTACCACATTCTCCTCCCCATACCCCCACAGTGGAAGCACATTTCAGAGGAAAGCCTGGACAGGCATTCAGAAAATGAATGTGTGTAGACTTGGTGAATGTTCGGATGGTGATGAGGATTAAGATTAATTGGCGACAGACTGACAGATTTGGGGGTCCCAGAACAAGAAGCTTCCCTTGTGAACCAGTGCTGCCACTGAGGCGACCCTAGACTGTGTATGGACGGCCTCTGAAGATGGAGGGGACGCTTCACTTATTATACAGACTTTAGTGCCTTACATCTCCACCCATACCCCCTTAAAGATGCAACCTGTCGATTTTAGCATAGCGCCTCTGCTACTGCGTGTGTTATGTGAGCCTGTGTATTGTCGGTCAGGCAAGTGTGTATGTCTGTGTGGTCTAGTCTTTTTTTTTTTTTCTGGGTTTGGAGATCTTTGGATTTTATCCACAAAAGTTAGCATTATCAGGGGAGGGGAAAAAACTTTCCTGCATCTTGATATGAATACCTGACATTGCCTATAAATCGTTCTTCATATCATGGTTATTGAAAAAGCCCCAGAGTTTTTTTTTGTTGTACTGTATTTTAAGAGGATTAAAGCAGAAAATAGGCTACATTTTTATTGCTACTGTAATTGTATTATAGCTATTTGATAGCTGTTATTCCATGCTCGCTGTGTAGTGTTAGCTCTTCCATTTTGACAGACTTTTATTCAAGTTCATTTAGTCAGTGTTGTTCATTCAGTGTACAAAAGATTCCTAGACAGACTACTCCTTTTTCCTCTGTCAACAAAGAGCATTTGTGGAAGGACTAGAGATAAACCTCCCCTGTTTAATTTGAGACTAGCTTTGCAACTTCCGAACATTTCAACCCATTTGAACCTTCTAAAGGTTCTAACAGTCAAACCTTTACACGGTTATGCACTACAGCTGTAGATCTGTTTTTGTTTGTGATTTTAATAGAGATTGCATGCCGGTGTGGAAGCATGTTACTGTGTCTGTTGTGTGTCATAATGCAAGTAGCCAAGAGCTGCCTTTTTAAAAATGGTCTATTTCATAGAAAGTGAGTTTCTTGTTAGTTTTTCCTTGAAAACCTCTAGTAAACATAGTAGCTTCAACCCCACAAACTACTTTGTCAACGCAAGGAAGGATAAAAGGATTTTTAGACTACTAGCGCTGTTGGTTATGGTGTTGCATAGCTTCCATAATATTACGTGGAGTTGTAATGCATGCATGCTAACAAGTAGTTTTTCCTGCCCTTGTCTGTCTGTTAAACTGTACTATTCAGTGTAGACAACCTGACCACGTTCAGTTTACAGAGGCTTTAGCATTATTGCCCACAGTTAACTCTTAGATTAAGTTACTTTGTCCTCTGTTAAAATGTATTTTAAGTATTAGTTAGTCCCTTTTAAAAGGGGCAATCCGTAGTTGAAACGATAACAAAGTGCATCTGTTTCGGTAAAAGGCTAGGGGGATGCGGCTGGAAAAAATGTAACCACTCAAATTCATAGACCGAGCTATGGATGCAAGGACTGACCATCCCATGATATCAACATTAGAGTTTTAACCATGTTTTTAGGCTATTGTTTGTTTACATGTACTTTGTTTACAAACATTGGAGTAAACCAAGCTTATACACTACATGAAAAAGTATGTGGACACCTTCTCGTTGAACATCTCATAAAAAAATCATTGGCATTAACATGGACTTGGTCCCCCCCCTTTGCTGCTATAACAGCCTCCACTCTTCTGGGAAGGCTTTCCACTAGATGTTTGAACATTGCTGCTGGGACTTGCTTCCATTCAGCCACAAGAGTATTAGTGAGGTTGGACACTGCTGTTGGCCGATTAGGCCCGGCTCGCAGTTGGCGTACCAATTCATCCTAAAGGTGTTCGATGGGGTTGATGTCAGGGCTCTGTGCAGGCCAGTCAAGTTCTTCCACACAGATGTCAACAAAACATTTCTGTATGAACCTTGCTTTGTGCACAGGGGCATTGTCATGCTAAAACAGGAAAGGGCCTTCCCCAAAGTTGGAAGCACAGAATTGTCTACAATGTATTTTATGCTGTAGCATTAAGATTTCCCTTCACTGGAACTAAGGGGCCTAGCCCGAACCATGGAAAACAACCCCAGAACATTATTCCTCAGACGATTATTCCTCCAAACCCAGATTTGTCTGTTGGACTGCCAGTTGGTGAAGCGTGATTCGTCGCTCCAGAGTCCAATGGCGGCAAGCTTTACACCACGCCAGTCAGCGCTTGGCATTGCGCATGGAGATCTTAGGCTTGTGTGCTGCTGCTCGGCCATGGAAACCCATTTCATGAAGCTCCCGACGAACAGTTCTTGTGCTGACGTTGCTTCCAGATACAGTTTGGAACTCTGTAGTATGTGTTGCAACCAAGGACAGACAATTTTTACAAGCTTCAACACTTGGCGGTCCAGTTCTGTGTGCTTGTGTGGCCTACCACTTCAAGGCTGAGCCATTGTTGCTCTTAAACATTTCCACTTCACAATAACAGAACTTACAGTTGACCGGGGCAGCTCTAACAGGGCAAAAACTTTACGAACTGACTTATTGGAAAGGTGGCATCCTATGACTGTGCCATGTTGAAACTCACTGAGCTCTTCAGTAAGGCCATTCTACTGCCAAGGTTTGTGTATGGAGATTGCATGGCTGTGTGCTCGATTTTATACACCTGTCAGCAAGGGTGAGGCTGAAATAACTAAGTCAACTAATTTGAAGGGGTGTCCACATACTTTTGACTCCATAGTCTATTTTGGGTTCTGATGGGATACGAAAGTTGAACTTAACTCATGAGGCATGTGCAAGTTATATTCTTCAAGAACCAATGGGTACGACTGCAGACTGCCCCTTTAACCACTACCTCTTCTCTTCATTATCACACATTTTCAAATATTTTAGTTGAGGTCATGCTTCAACATGTTTTGAGTCAAACACCGCTTAAGGGACAACATTGGCACATTTATATTTTAATCCGTATCTTATGTTTACAAGATTGCTATGGGGAATGATGTACGGACAAGTGAATGACTGCTAAAATCAAATCTATTTGATATGCACATGGTCAAAACGTACAATGGCTATGAATTATATTATATAGTAGTTGCCGTTGAATGTTCAGTTAGATTGTATATCATAGGGGCAAAAAATAAAGGTTTGTTTCTAGATAAAAAAAAATAAAACTTTATTCAACATATTGGAAAATATCCAAAGACAATTATCAGTATTATCAAAATTAGGGAAATGTCTTTCAAGCCAAGGGAAGGGGTGTCAGTGGGAATTGCCTCTTGATGTTTGGAAGATGCAATAAACCTCCTGCATATTTCATTTGTTTGATTGTAAAAAGATACATTTGGCTATTGCTATCTGGTCTGTGTGACTATTAATTGTTCAATCTCTTGTAACGTCTGGTTCTCCTCAGTTTATTTGAACTGAACTTTTCCCATTTTTAATTACTTGCATTATCATCGTATTTTATGAATTCCTATTTCTTACCAAAGTTGAAAAATTGCTTTTATGTCTAAAAGGAATGTCATTATTTTCCCCCATAGTATTACTTATCTAGCTATGAATGTGAGTTTTAGGTATTTCAAGGCCTTTAAAGAGCAATGTGTAACTTCCTTTGAGTGTACCGCCATGGGAGACGAAGAAGTGACTTAAATCTGTCATTATCAAACATTTTCACTAAACCAAGGCAGCCAAGAAGAAAGAAATCCGTATAAGACATAACAGCAACATTGACACATTTGAAATGTTAATCTCTCCTCCAGTCAACAAGGTTATACTGTACTGTATGTAGTCAGAGGAATGTCTATGATGTCTTTTTCTTCAGCCATTGTTTCTTAAACTCTTGCATGAAAACTTGATTGGATAAAAAAATGTATGTAGAATAAAATGTATTGTTGATCAGAGTCTCCTGACTTTTATTGTGGTGTAAAGGTGACATAAGTGGTGATATAAGACCCAGGGATGTACACTAGATATAACATGAAACAAAATAATATACAGTACTAGTCTAAAGTTTTAGAAAACCTTCTCATTCATAGGTTTTTCTTTATTTTTACTGTTTTCTACATTGTAGAATAATAGTGTAGACATCAAATCTATGAAATCATGTAGTAACCAAAAAGGTGTTAAACAAATCCAAATATACTTTATATTCTTCAAAGTAGCTACCCTTTGGTTTGCACACTCTCAACCAGCTTCACCTGGAATGTTTTTCCAACAGTCTTGAAGGAGTTCCCACATATGAGCTTTTTCTTCACTCTGCGGTCCAACTCATCCCAAACCATCTCAATTGGGTTGAGGTCGGGTGATTGTGGAGGCCAGGTCATCTGATGCAGCACTCCATCACTCTCCTTCTTGGTCAAATTTATACTCATCAGATGAAAGGACAGATTTCCACCAGTCTACTGTCCATTGCTTGTGTTTCTTGGCCCAAGCGAGTCTTCTTATTGCTGTCCTTTTAGTAGTGGTTTCTTTGCAGCAATTTGACCATGAAGGCCTGATTCATGCAATCTATCTGATCTGAATCTGATTCACGCAATTTATTTACTAACTCTATTTTATCAATGAACCAATCGGGCTTCAGGAAGAAGCATAGCACAATTATAGCAGCCATGAAGGTTTTAAATTATATCACTGAAGCCATTGACAAAAAACAGCACTGTCTCATTTTTTATTGATCTCTCTAAGGCTTTTGATACAGTTGATCATGCTATACTAAGGCAGAGATTGTCGAGTGTAGGTCTTTCAGAGCATGCAGTTGCATGGTTTGCTAACTATCAGTCTGATGGAACTCAGTGCACTCAATTTGATGGGCTTATGTCTGTTAAATTGTCTGTCTTGAATGGTGTGCCCCAAGGCTCTGTACTTGGTCCTCTCTTATTCACTATTTAAACAAAAATGTCCAAAATGCACAACTTAATTTTTATGATGATATTGTTATTTACTGTTGTGCCTCGTCTCTTACAAAAGCTTTCCAGAACATGCAAACTGCTTTTTATACTGTTCAACATACCTTGTGTATGGCCGCTCAGCAACGAAGAAGCCACTGCTCTTAAACCGCCATTTAAAAAGCCAGACTACGGTTTGCAACTGCACAAGGGAACAAAGATAGTACTTTTTGGAGAAATGTCCTCTGGTCTGATGAAACAAAAATATAACTGTTTGGCCATAATGACCATCTTTATGTTTGGAGGAAAAAGGGAGATGCTTGCAAGCCGAAGAACACCATTCCAACCGTGAAGCACGGGGGTGGCAGCATCATGTTCTGGGGGTGCTTTGCTGCAGGAAGGACTGGTGCACTTCACAAAATAGATGGCATGAGGAAGAAAAATTGTGTGGATATATTGAAGCAACATCTCAAGACATCAGTTAACATTAAAACTTGGTCGCAAATGGGTCTTCCAAATGGACAATGACCCCAAGCATACTTCCAAAGTTGTGGAAAATGGCTTAAGGACAACAAAGTCAAGGTATTGGAGTGGCCATCACAAAGCCCTGACCTCATCCTATAGAAATTTTGTGGGCAGAACTGAAAAAGCATGTGTAAACAAGGAGGCGTAGAAACCTGACTCAGTTACACCAGCTCTGTCAGGAGGAGTGGGTCAAAATTCACCCAACTAATTGTGGGAAGCTTGTGGAAGGCAACCTGAAAAGTATGACACAAGTTAAACAATTTAAGGTCAATGCTACCAAATACTAATTGAGTGTATGTAAACTTCTAACCCACTGGGAATGTGATGAAATAAATAAAAGCTGAAATAAATCACTCTCTACTATTACTCACATTCTTAAAATAAAGTGGTGATCCTAACTGACATAAGACAGGGAATTCTTTACTAGGATGAAATGTCAGAAATTGTGAAAAACTGAGTTTAAATGTATTTGGCTAAGGTGTATGTAAACTTCCGACTTCAACTGTGTGTGTGTGTATATATTCATCTACCAGAAAGAGCTCTTCTTCCTGCCCCTAGGTTTTGCACTGAAGGTGAAATGAAGCAGTGATATTTGGAACAGGAACATGCATGTGACTAGAGCAGGGCAATATATCGAATTAATTTGATTAATTCAAATTTGTTTTTGCACAATATTCCAAATGCCTGTATCGCAATAATTTGTTTTTATGAGCGTTCATGTCTGCTTGTTATCATGTCTTTTTGGTCTCGTCTCTTTCATTCCTTCTGTGCATCTTCCATTTACATCAGCGATCTGAATATAATGCCGAGATGCTCATGTCGCTGCCCTAACAATTAGAGCCGTTGACCCAAATGGCGGGAAGGCAGGCGACAAGCTTAGGTCCAAAATAAGCCCGTAGAAACGCATTGGGCTTATTTTGGACATATTTTTGCAAGAGTGAAGCCTCGCGCTTCTCCTCTTCCTCTGTTTACACACACACACACCAAGCCCCTCCCCCTGCCACTCACACCAACACATTTGAGAGATCACTTCATCTCTGACAAGCGGTTTCAACTCACTATTTACATTTGAGGTTTGGTTCAACAGAATCGGTCATATGGATACAAACACATTGAGACATTATTTTCTCTAATAGAGAAGTTAACTTCAACATCTGAACAAAGTGGAAAGGCTAGCATGCTGTTCAAACAGTTGGAGACGGACAGAAAGGTGTGTTCATAACAATTAAAATGTTCTCCCTTGTTAGCTAATCAATACATACAAGTTGGCTAAACTTGAAATATAAAGCATGTGGGCTGGTGCTTGAAAGATTGAGACCTGTGTTAATTTTCTAATGGCTGCTACAAGAAGTTAGTCATTATTAGTGAATTTGCATTATGCATAGTTCTGGTCATTTTTTATATATAGACTTGAAAGCCAGATCATGATTATTGCAAAGAAGCAGGTTCAATTATTTTGATAAAATAATTATACACTGCTCAAAAAATTAAAAGGAACACTAAAATAACACCTAGATCTGAATGAATGAAAAATTCTTATTAAATACTTTTTTCTTTACATAGTTGAATGTGCTGACAACAAAATCACATAAAAATGATCAATGGAAATTAAATTTATCAACCCATGGAGGTCTGGATTTGGAGTCACACTCAAAATTAAAGCATCCGCCAACTCCTGGACAGTCTGTGGTGCAACAGTCTGTTGGTGGATGGAGCGAGACATGATGTCCCAGATGTGCTCAATTGGATTCAGGTCTGGGGAACGGGCGGGCCAGTCCATAGCATCAATGCCTTCCTCTTGCAGGAACTGCTGACAGACTCCAGCCACATGAGGTCTAGCATTGTCTTGCATTAGGAGGAACCCAGGGCCAACCTCACCAGCATATGGTCTCACAAGGGGTCTGAGGATCCAAACAAATGCCACCCCACACCATGACTGACCCACCGCCAAACCGGTCATGCTGCAGGCAGCAGAACGTTCTCCACGGCGTCTCCAGACTGTCACGTCTGTCACATGTGCTCAGTGTGAACCTGCTTGAAGAGCATAGGGCGCCTGTGGCGAATTTGCCAATCTTGGTGTTCTCTGGCAAATGCCAAACGTCCTGCACGGTGTTGGGCAGTAAGCACAACCCCCACCTGTGGACGTCGAGCCCTCATACCACCCTCATGTAATCTGTTTCTGACCGTTTGAGCAGACACATGCACATTTGTGGCCTGCTGGAGGTCATTTTGCAGGGCTCTGGCAGTGCTCCTCCTGCTCCTCCTTGCACAAAGGCGGAGGTAGCGGTCCTGCTGCTGGGTTGTTGCCCTCCTACGGCCTCCTCCACGTCTCCTGATGTACTGGCCTGTCTCTTGGTAGCGCCTCCATGCTCTGGACACTACGCTGACAGACAAAGCAAACCTTGCCACAGCTCGCATTGATGTGCCATCCTGGATGAGCTGCACTACCTGAGCCACTTGTGTGGGTTGTAGACTCCGTCTCATGCTACCACTAGAATGAAAGCACCGCCAGCATTCAAAAGTGACCAAAACATCAGCCTGGAAACATAGGAACTGAGAAGTGGTCTGTGGTTATCACCTGCAGAACCACTCCTTTATTGGGGGTGTCTTGCTAATTGCCTATAATTTCCACCTGTTGTCTATTCCATTTGCACAACAGCATGTGCAATTTATTGTCAATCAGTGTTGCTTCCTAAGTGGACAGTTTGATTTCACAGAAGTGTGATTGACTTGGAGTTACATTGTGTTGTTTAAGTGTTCCCTTTCTTTTTTTGAGCAGTGTATTATTAGTGGGGCTTAAATTTAGCCTAATTACACACACCCTGAATTCATTAGATTATTGCTGACTGTTTGAAATGCAGTGTATTTGAACTTTAATTGTACAACAGCTTCAAACATATATCGTGAATCGGCCATGAATTTGAAAAAAATCGATATGATTTTCAGGCCATATCGCCCAGCCCTACATGTAACATTTTATTAAAAACCTCTAGAGTCGATGTCCGCACCCCTGCATAAACCAAATTAGCATAATACAAAAGTTCTCAAAAAATTACAGTTCATATAAGGAAATCAGTCAATTGAAATAATTTCATTAGGCCCTAATCTAAGGATTTCAAATGACTGGTAACACAGATATGCATCTGTTGGTCACATATGCCGTAAAAAAGAAAAAATGGGCCTCAGGATCTCGTCATGTTATCTCTGTGCATTCAAATTGCCATTGACTAAAATGCAATTTTGTTTGTTGTCCGTAGGTTATGCCTGTCTATACTATAACCCCACCGCCACCATGGGCCACTCTGCTCACAACGTTAAAATCAGTAAACCGCTTGCCCACATGACACCATACACGTGGTCTGCGATTTGAGGCTGGTTAGACGTACTGACAAATTCTCTAAAACGACGTTGGAGGTGGTTTATGGTAAAATTAACATTAAATTCTGTGGCAACAGCTCAGGTGGACATTCCTGCAGTCAGCATTCCAATTGCACATTCCCTCAACTTCTGACATCTGTAGCATTGTGTTGTGACAACTGCACATTTTAGTGGCCTTTTATTTATTAACATCTCAAGGATGATCAATGGAAACAGGATGCACCTGAGCTCAATTTCAAGTCTCATAGCAAAGGATCTGAATACTCATGTTTTAAGGTATGTTTTTAATTTTTAATACATTTGCAAACCTGTTTTTTCTTTGTCATTATGGGGTATTGTGTGTAGATTGAGGACATCTAATTTAATCAATTTTAGAAAAAGGCTGTAACGTTACAAAATGTGGAAAAGGGGTCTAAATACTTTCCGAATGCACTATATATATTCAAATGAATAAGTGTTCTGTTTAATTCTGTGTTTGCATGTTTAGAAGGAATGTGTAGATGAATGCTCATGGTTTCTGTCTTTTCCTACCAGATCCTGAAAAAGTCATAATGAGAGAGGAACTTTGGTCGTGGCCATGTTTACAAGACAGAGCTGGTTGAGAAGAAGGGTGAGGACAACCTGGTGTTTGGGGTCAAACCCGGTGGTCCCAAGGTAATGGACAAACTGGATGCTGATGGTCTGCCCCCCCACCCCCACGTCGGTGCCTTGCTACAGTACTGAGACACCTTCTACAGCCACCTCAACACCGGACAGAGCTTTGTCAACTTCTATACTTGAGCCTGTCTCTGCTCTATGATAATGAGTCGGCCAGATGCAGCTGCTAATGCAATTTATAACTTGCTGTTTTCTCTCGCTTGCGTAGGAGTCAAGAAAACTGTGGTAGACAACATCAAGGTGTGCAGCAACGATGCTGGTGCGGGCTGGTTCAACCGCATCTGCAATATGGAGCGATGGCCCTGTAAACCTACCATCGGGGACAAGTTCGCCATCCACCATTGGCAGAAGGGCATCCTGAGCCGCCTGTGGCCTGCCGAGGACATGCCCTTCAGAGAGCGGCATGACCACCGACATCCTGTCCAATTCCCACGGCTTCCCCTCCCCCATGACCATTGGCATGCTCATCGAGACCACGGCTAGCAAGTCAGGCGCCCTTCACGGCCTGTACCAATATGTCACGCCCTTCACCTTTTCTGAGGAGAACTCGGCGCTGGAGCATTTCAGCGACATGCTACGCCGGCTACAACCACTGTAGCACAGAGCGCCTCTCCAGCTGGCCTCAGCGGCCTTGAGCTGGATGGGGACATCTTCATCGGCGTGGTCTACTACCAGCGGCTACGTCACATGGTCTCCGACAACTTCCAGGTTCGGCCGCGGGACAAGGTGACCAACCAGCCGGTGGGCGGGAGGAACATCCAGGGGGGCATCCACTTTGGGGAGATGGACTGCTCCACGACCACCTATTCAACTGCTCTGACTGCCTCAATCCTCAGGCCGACTCTTTTTCTCTGTATATATCAATGATGTTGCTCTTGCTGCTGGTGATTCTCTAATCCACCTCTACGCAGATGACACCATTCTGGAAACAGCATCTCCAATCCAAAGTTAAATCTAGAATTGGCTTCCTATTTCGCAACAAAGCATCCTTCACTCATGCTGCTAAACATACCCTCGTAAAACTGACTATCCTACCGATCCTTGACTTCGGCAATGTCATTTACAAAATAGCCTCCAACACTCTACTCAGCAAACTGGATGTAGTCTATCACAGTGCCATCCGTTTTGTCACCAAAGCCCCATGTACTACCCACCACTGCGACCTGTATGCTCTCGTTGGCTGGCCAAACCCACTGGCTCCAGGTCATCTTTAAGTCTTTGCAAGGTAAAGCCCCGCCTTATCTCAGCTCACTGGTCACCGTAGCAACACCCACTCGTAGCACACGCTCCAGCAGGTATATTTCACTGGTCATCCCCAAAGCCAACTCCTCTTTTGGCCGCCTTTCCTTCCAGTTCTCTGCTGCCAATGACTGGAACAAATTGCAAAAATCACTGAAGCTGGAGACTTATATCTCCCTCACTGACTTTAAGCATCAGCTGTCAGAGGAGCTTACTGAGCATTGCACCTGTACACAGCCCATCTGTAAATAGCCCACCCAACTACCTCATCCTCATATTGTTATTTATGTTTGCTTTTTTGCACCCCAGTATCTCTACTTGCACAGCTTCATCTGCACATCTATCACTCCAGTGCTAATGCTAAATTGTAATTATTTCGCCACTATGGGCTATTTATTGCCTTACCTCCCTAATGTTACTACATTTGCACACACCGTATATAGATTTTTCTATTGTGTTATTGACTGTACGTTTGTTTATCCCATGTGTAACTCTGTGTTGTTGTTTTTGTCGCACTACTGTGCTTTATCTTGGCCAGGTTAAATAAAGGTGAAAAATAAAAATGGTCTCTAACCTATCATAAATAATGGCTGAGTTAAGAGATAAGTCAAAGGATAGTTGGAATCTACCAAAAATTGTAAAGATATTGCACAGTAATTGTAATATATAAATAACATTTGTCATTTTGCAGACGCTCTATACACAGAGACTTATAATTAGTACATTCATCTTAAGGGGGCTAGGTGAGACAACACATCACAATCATATCAAGTACATTTTCCCTCAGAGTATTTATCAGCATACAATACTGTAAATCAGTCTATTTAGAGTGACATTCTGTAAGAAAATAGACTTTGATGGTGTACTTTAAGCATTAGACAAAGTTGATTCATGTGACCACTAGGGAAAGTGAGTTTTGACATTTAGACTAAGTAGACTTTTCGTTACTTTTCGGAATGACAATCACGACACATTCAAGTGGCTCAGTTGTTTCGGACCTGTGCACAGGCTTCAGCTTCATATTTCCAGTAAACTATATGTAATACCTACCTCCACCAACAGATAACATAAAATGACAGAATTATACATTAGCTGCATTAGAGAGTAGAGACGATGAACAATGAAACAGAATTTTGGTAGGTAAGCAAATAATTGTTGCTGTAAAGTAATTTTGTCTTTCATCCAGATTGAATATGAAAGAAAATAAGATGATTTTGACAATCCCTTTTACAAAAAAAAAATTGTTTTCATTAACTCAGGCCTTTGGAAACAATCTTCATGTGATTGGTTTAGACATTGTTCCCTGTACTTTCACTTCAACTTGGCCAGCACCTCAGGTAAATCCAGCACAGAGGGAATGGTGTAGTCTGGATTGACAGATCCCTCAGGTGGACACACCCCTCCGTTATTAATCCACACTGTGGCTCTAACCCCTGCATTAAACCCCCCGACAATGTCTGTGTCCAGGGAGTCTCCCACCATAACACAGTCGTGAGCCTGCACCGCGAGCAGGCCAAAGCAATGGGTGAAGATGGAGCGGGCTGGCTTCTCTTCTGCATGCTCTCCCCCCACCACCACAGCATCAAACAGCCCCTGACACCCCAACGCCACTACCTTCTCCCTCTGTGTCTGGGTCTCTCCATTGGTCAGCAGCAGCAGTTTGTGGCTGGTCCTCAGCTGCTTCAGCAGGGTAAGTACTGGAGGTGTTATGGTTAGAAGCTCCAGGCGAGTGTTCTTCCATTGGTAGTAGCACTCACTGGCAAGGGTGGGGTTAGAGCTGGGACTCCCACCCATAACCTCCTGGATGCTCTCCTCCCAGTGGCTGATCCGCACCTCATCTATTGTCCTACCACCAGCTGGGTCAAAGGTCTCGTGATGGAGCTTGTGCTTAAATCTGTCACAAATGGCAATGGTGTGTTCATGGTCTAATGTTGTCTTCAAGAGCTCTGTGACCTAGGAAACAAGGAAATCAATGCTGATCGTAATATGTGTACCTAAACAACCCAGGGAATGTTTTGATCAAGCAAAGGACAATCGAATCAAGTACCTGTAAGCCTACTTTACTCGGTGGGAAAAAATGGAATGTCATGAAACGGCCGTGCTACTCACTTTTTGAATGGCCACTCCACCGGCACCCGCTGTGTCAATGAGCGTGTTATCCAAGTCGAGCAATATCGCCTTGATACCTTCACTGTTCATTGCCGCTATCAACAGGTTACAAAGAAATTTAATGTTAGTATAGCTTTTATACGGCGAAACAAGTTACTAGCTAGCTACTGTAAATGCATGTCTTCAATGCGGAAATGTTGGCAATAAAGAAACGCATTATGGGAGGTGTAGGTTTTCAGATCTATTTTTCTTTTCGTTTTGGCCACTAGAGAGCGTCAATATATCACATAAAACAGTATAAATTCCAGACAAATTACTTTCACAAATGTATATAATTTATGATGCATGAGTTGCAATTGTTTTTAAGTTAAACCATTTGTTTTATTTTTATGAAACTCTGCTTGAGTGATCAATTAAAATCTAAGTATACAGTGCCTTGCAGACGTATTCATACCCCTTTTATCTCTTCAAATTGTGTTGTGTGATTTAAAATGTATTTAAATGTAATTTATTGTCAACAATGAACTCAATACTCTGTCAGTGGAAAGAAAATAGAGATTAATTAGATATGTTAACTAATATATAGTTATTGCATAAGTATTCAGCCCTTTTGTTAAGGCAAGCTGAAATAATTAGCTCAGGAGTAAAATTTAGTTTAACAAATCACAGAATATGTAACATGGACTCTGTGGGAAATAATAGGGGTTAACATGATTTTCTTATGACTAACCCTTCCTCTGTCCCCATAAAGTACATACTGTAAGGTCCCTCAGTCAAGTTTTGAATTTCAAGCACAGATTCAACTACAAGACCAGGGAGCCTATCAAAGCCTCATAAAATGCCAGTGATTGGTCGGTAACAATATCAAATCAGACATTGAATATCTCTTTTAAGCATAGTGAAGTTAATAATTATGCTGTGGATTATGTATTAAACCACCCAGACACAAAGATACATGCGTCCTTCTGAACTGAGTTGCAGGACAGGAATGAAACTGCTCAGGAATGTTACCATGAGGCCATTGGTGATTGTAAAACTGTTACAGACTTCAATGGCTGTAATGGGAGAAAACTGAGGATGGATCAACAAGATTGTAGTGACTCCACGAGAATGATTTAAATGACAGAGTGAAAAGAATAATACAAATATACAGAATGCCTAAATGCAATGTTGGGGCAAATCCAACACAAGACATCACTGAGTAACTGCCGCCTTATTTTCAAGCAGTGGTGGCTGCATCATGGTATGGGTATGCTTGACATCGGCAAATACTGAAGAGATTTTTAGGATAAAAATAAACGGTGTGGAGCTAAGCACAGGCAAAATTCTAGAGGAAAACCTGCTTCAGTCTGCTTTACAACAGACACTGGGGGATGAATTCACCTTTCAGCAGGACAATAGCCTACAACACAAGGCCAAATCTACACGTGTTGCTTACTAAGAATACAGAATGTTCCTGAGTGGCCAAGTTACAGTTGACTTAAATATGCTTGAAAATCTATGGCAAGATTTGAAAATTGCTTTGTAGTCATGAGCACCAACATCTTGACAGAGATTGAAGAATTGTGAAAATAATAAAGGGCTAATATTGCACAATCCAGGTGTGCAAAGCTCTTCGAGACTTACTCAAGAAGACTCACAGCTGTAGTCTCTGCCAAAGGTGTTTCTAACATGTATTGACTCAGGGGGTTGAATACTTATGCAATGACAATATTTTGTTATTTAATATCTATTAATCTTTATATATAATAGCCACCCTTTGCCTTGATTACAGCTTTGCACACTCTTGGCTTTCTCTCAACCAGCTTCATGAGGAATGCTTTTCCAACAGTCTTGAAGGAGTTCCCACATATGCTGAGGCCTTGTTGGCTGATTTTCCTTCACTCTGCGGTCCAGCTCATCCCAAACCATCTCAATTGGGTTGAGGTTGGGTGATTGTGGAGGCCAGGTCCTCTGATGCAGGACTCCATCACTCTCCTTCTTGGTCAAATAGCCTTTACATGACCTGGATGTGTGTTTGAGGTCATTGTCCTGTTGAAAAACAAATTATAGTCCCACTAAGCACAAACCAGATGGGATGGCGTATCACTGCAGAATGCTGTTGTAGCCATACTGTTTAAGTGTACCTTGAATTCTAAATAAATAAATGATAGTGTCACCAGCAAAGCACCCACACACCATCACACCACCTGCTTCATGGTGGGAACCACACATGTGGATATCATCCATTCACCTACTCTGCGTCTCACAAAGGCACAGCAGTTGGAACCAAAAATCTCAAATATAGACTCGAAGGACAGATTTCCACTGGTCTAATGTCCGTTGCTCGTGTTTCTTGGCCCAGGCAAGTCTCTTCTTATTAGTGTTGTCGTGAAGTGACTATCATTCATTTGATGACATGGTATTTATTGAATAATTAGCCATGTTTAATTATTACGTGATTCAACTAATAATGTAACAATTAACACATTAGTAACCTGGGGCACCACGGGAAAAGTTTGTGTTAATGAGTTACCGTTTCCAGAATTAAGTCAAGAATATATCAGAATCTCTATCATAGCAGTCAATAATTTCCTTATCAGCAGACATGCCAACATGCACGTATTTTGCATACCAACTACGCAATTCTCTGTCCATGTACGCAGGTACGAGATCCGAGTTAAAGTAAGCAGAAATGAATAGGGCCCAATTTTTTTATTTGATTAAAAATTTATTTTTGAAAAATCCACTCACTAATTGTTTCAAGCTAACGTTCGCGAACATAAGGATAGGGTAGGCTAGTGGTTAGAGCGTTGGACTAGTAACCGGAAGGTTGCAATTTCAAACCCCGGAGCTGACAAGGTACAAATCTGTCATTCTGCCCCTGAACAGGCAGTTAACCCACTGTTCCTAGGCCGTCATTGAAAATAAGAATTTGTTCTTAACTGACTTGCCTAGTTAAATAAAGGTAAAAAAATAATAAAAAATGGTGTGCTCTAAAGTGCCAGCAGGTCACTCGCATTTGCTAGTGAAAGGAATTAAATGCAAATACGAAAAATAACTGGTCGCATTTGTGCGTGTGTGATTATACATATAATTCTGCATTCCGTTAGTTGTATTTTCCATGTAACATTACGAGGATCACGCAACCTGAGACTGTAACTGTAATTATGATCCACGTCACACAAAGCATTACAAAATTATTATAAAAAATAAATAGAAACATCTTGGCATTAAATGTTGAGAGTTTAGAAGATTGCGCGATGAAGAATGAATGAGTGTATTAGCTATAGAGGCAATGCTTCTAAAATGCCTTTGCATTAGATTTGAGATTTTATCAATTTCGAAAATCTGAAATTATGTATAGAAATACAATAAGCACCTTTGCATAGACTGAAACACTGGACTCTTCTAGCGAACAGCGTTCAGATTCCCTTTGCGGTAACCAGTTTGCGGTCTGTGTTGATGCGATCATTTGTTTTTGTTTTTATGTTTTCAAAGTGATTTTGCTTTTAGTGTTGATTAGGAACTGTCTGTGTCTAAAAAGCTCAAACTTGTGAGCTGGCCCTAGTGATTGGCCCTGTTTGAGAGGTGACAAGCGTTCCTCTGCTATAGAAACTAAACTTGGGGGCATGTGCTAAGAAAAACGTTACAGATAATTATCTCCATTCTGCACTGTCTGTATGTTTATTCCATTGCAAGTACAATCTTAGATAATTCCACAAAACATATTTATTTTATATGTTCTGTACTTATCAGTATGAATCTCTTATGTTTTATAAATACCTTTTCAGAGGACTGAACTGAACCAGGTGTGATCCATAATGTTTGTCTAAACACATGAATCTTCAATTTGCCGCCCGCGTCTGTACTCTGAAAAGTTTGGCAGGTCTGTATCAGTCTCATTATGAATGCTGCATAATCCTTTAAATCTGCACAAACCCAGGTCTCACTAATCATTCTGTACCACACAAATTGTTAACAAGCTAAATGATAACATAAGACATACACACACACAGTCTAGGTTATTGATTAGAACTTAATACAATGACAACAGGTCCCTAGATGACCAACAAAATATGACAAGTGTTACACAAGATGGAGATTTAAAGAAAGAGAGCAAAAGAGAAAACAACATTAGTAAACTATGCTTAGTTTAGCCCTAATACCTTGCCCTGAACGGCCACCCTCATGGTAAGAAGTGCAATGCATGCATTTATGTTTTGAAGATCTCTGTTGGGTATCTCTGTTGGAGATCTCCGTTGGATGTCTCTGGATTGGCCTGGTCTTTTTTTTCTCTTTCTTTTTTTATCCCTCTTTTCTCCCCAATTTTGTGGTATCCAATTGGTAGTAGTTAGTCTTGTCTCATCGCTGCAACTCCTGTACGGACTCAGGAGAGGCGAATGTAGAGAGCCATGCATCCTCCGAAACACAACACAACCCAACCAACCAATGCTTCTTGACACAATGCCCATCCAACCTATAAGCCAGCCACACCAATGTGTCAGAGGAAACCCCATACACCTGGCAACCTGGTCAATGTGCACTCTGCCCGGCCCGCCACAGGAGTCGCTAGTGCGCAATGAGACAAGGATATCCCAAACCTTCCCTAACCCGGAAAACGCTGTGCCAATTGTACGCCGCCTCATGGGCCTCCCGGTTGCGGCCGCCTGCGACAGAGCCTGGGCTCGAACCCAGAATCTCTGGTGGCACAGCTAGCACTGCGATGCAGTGCCTTAGACCACTGCAACACCCGGGAGGCCGCATTGTTCTGGTCTTTTGTCCTCAGGTGTAAGTCTCTGATTGTTCACAATGTCCTTTCTCTTAGTTGTCTGTTTCCTTGCACTCATTCTGTAAGAGTGGTCGTCTCTGGACGGCTAATCAGACGTGTAGATGATCCCAGCATGGCAATGAGAGCAGTGTAGACAAACGATGACCTGAAGAGAATAACGGGGTGGTCCTGCTTGAATTCACCTTCCTAGATACAGTACTTAGGACAGCCACATTGATTGTTAAGAGGTTCCTTTGTCTTCTTCAGCCTGGTGTTGCGTTTGGGTTCGTGACTTATCAGTAGACCTCGGCTGCTACGCCCGTTCATCTAGTCTAGTATGTTAATTCTTAACTCGCATGCTTTATACCCTTGGGTATAAAGGCGTGTTTCCGTCTTCATGACACACTCTCTGGGATCCCTTGGGCATAGCTAGTTACGAGGCAAGGTATTAGAATTTACTATGATCTTGTTTAGACAAATAAAATCACTTACCGTCACAAAAACATTCTCTTTAATCTGGATATTTTCTATACTACGTAAAGTATGTAAACAAGTACACAAACTCTTCAAGTTAAAATGTTTTTGTTATAAAATCTTCATTTTACTTTTAATAACATCATAAAATAGACATTTAATTTTCATATTCCATCCATCATTATTCCCACCCATTCGGATGATGAAATACACTGCTCAAAAAAATTAAGGGAACACTAAAATAACACATCCTAGATCTGAATTAATGAAATATTCTTATTAAATACTTTTTTTCTTTACATAGTTGAATGTGCTGACAATAGAATCACACAAAAATGATCAATGGAAATCAAATGTATCAACTCATGGAGGTCTGGATTCACACTCAAAATTAAAGTGGAAAACCACACTACAGGCTGATCCAACTTTGATGTAATGTCCTTAAAACAAGTCTAAATGAGGCTCAGTAGTGTGTGTGGCCTCCACGTGCCTGTATGACCTCCCTACAATGCCTGGGCATGCTCCTGATGAGGTGGCGGATGGTCTCCGGGGGGATCTCCTCCCAGACCTGGACTAAAGCATCCGCCAACTCCTGGACAGTCTGTGGTGCAACGGATGGATGGACAGTCTGTGGTGGATGGAGCGAGACATGATGTCCCAGATGTGCTCAATTGGATTCAGGTCTGGGGAACGGGCGGGCCAGTCCATAGCATCAATGCCTTCCTCTTGCAGGAACTGCTGACAGACTCCAGCCACATGAGGTCTAGCATTGTCTTGCATTAGGAGGAACCCAGGGCCAACCGCACCAGCATATGGTCTCACAAGGGGTCTGAGGATCTCATCTCGGTACCTAATGGCAGTCAGGCTACCTCTGGCGAGCACATGGAGGGATGTGCGGCCCCCCAAAGAAATGCCACCCCACACCATGACTGACCCACCGCCAAACCGGCCATGCTGGAGGATGTTGCAGGCAGCAGAACGTTCTCCACTGCATCTCCAGACTCTGTCACGTCTGTCACATGTGCTCAGTGTGAACCTGCTTTCATCTGTGAAGAGCACAGGGCGCCAGTGGCGAATTTGCCAATCTTGGTGTTCTCTGGCAAATGCCAAACGTCCTGCACGGTGTTGGGCTGTAAGCCCAACCCCCACCTGTGGACGTCGGGCCCTCATACCACCCTCATGGAGTCTGTTTCTGACTGTTTGAGTAGACACATGCACATTTGTGGCCTGCTGGAGGTAATTTTGCAGGGCTCTGGCAGTGCTCCTCCTTGCACAAAGGCGGAGGTAGCGGTCCTGCTGCTGGGTTGTTGCCCTCCTACGGCCTCCTCCACATCTCCTAATGTACTGGCCTGTCTCTTGGTAGCGCCTCCATGCTCTGGACACTACGCTGACAGACACAGCAAACCTTCTTGCCACAGCTCGCATTGATGTGCCATCCTGGATGAGCTGCACTACCTGAGCCACTTGTGTGGGTTGTAGACTCCGTCTCATGCTACCACTAGAGTGAAAGCACCGCCAGCATTCAAAAGTGACCAAAACATCAGCCAGGAAGCATAGGAACTGAGAAGTGGTCTGTGGTTATCACCTGCAGAACCACTCCTTTATTGGGGGTGTCTTGCTAATTGCCTATAATTTCCACCTGTTGTCTATTCCATTTGCACAACAGCATGTGAAATGTATTGTCAATCAGTGTTGCTTCCTAAGTGGACAGTTTGATTTCACAGAAGTGTGATTGACTTGGAGTTACATTGTGTTGTTTAAGTGTTTCCTTTATTTTTTTGAGCAGTGTATATTGTCCCAGGCCCGTTTATTTGATCATAATCTACAAAGACATTCCAGACACCAATATTAGGTGTCATAAAACCCCCACATTCATCCCTCCCCCCTCTGCGGGAGGGAGAGATCTCTATCGAGTTGATCCACCGTAGCCTGATCCTTTGACCCTCCCAGGATTAATGACAGTGTCCTTTAGTAGGGGTTTCTTTGCAGCAATTTGACCATGAAGGCCTGATTCATGCAGTCTCCTCTGAACAGTTGATGTTGAGATGTGTCTGTTATTTGAACTCATTGAAGCATTTATTTGGGCTGCAATCTAAGGTGCAGTTACCTCTAATGAACTTATCCTCTACAGCAGAGCTAACTCTGGGTCTTTCTTTCCTGTGGCGGTCCTCATGAAAAGCCACTTTCATCATAGCGCTTGATGGTTTTTGCAACTACACTTGAAGAAACGTTCAAAGTTCCGGATTGACTGACCTTCATTTTTTTAAAGTAATGATGGACTGGCCTTCGCCTTTGTTTATTTGACCTGTTCTTGCCATAATATGGTCTTGGTCTTTTACCAAATAGGGATATCTTCTGTACACCACCCCTACCTTGTCACAACACAACTGATTGGCTCAAACGCATTAATAAAAAGGAAAAAAAATCCACAAATGAACTTTAACAAGGCACACCTGTTAATTGAAATGCATTCCAGGTGACTTCCTCATGAAGCTGGTTGAGAGAATGCCAAGAGTGTGCAAAGCTGTCATCAAGGCAAAGGATGGCTACTTTGAAGAATCTCAAATATAAAATATATTTAGATTTGTTTAAATTTTAGATATATATTTAGATATATTTAGATTTGTTTAAAACTTTTTTGGTTACTACATGATTCTATATGTGTTATTTCATCATTTGATGCCTTCACTATTATTCTACAATGTAGAAAATAGTAAAAAATAAAACCCTTGAATGAGTAGGTGTGTCCAAACTTTTAACTGGTACTATATATGTAACCTAAATGTCCACAAAATGTATAAGTATACTTTCAAAAACGCAGGTGAACAAAAAATAGCATATTACCCAGCATCCTTTTCTGCAATTGAATTTTTGATTTATAATCTGATACAGTTCATACTCATTTAGCTTATTCAAATGTTTTGATGTTAAATTTCAAACTGAATACTGTTTTACTTTTACATATTACACATTATTGAAATGTTAATTTAAGAAGGTACACCCACATCAAAACCTCATCCCAACTGTGAAGTGTGGTGGAGGGAGCATCATAGTTTGGGGCTGCTTTGCTGCCTCAGGGCCTGGACAACTTGCTATCGTTGACAGAAAAATATATTCCCAAGTGTATGAAGACACTTTGCAGGAGAATGTTAGGTTATCTGTCCTCCAATTGAAGCTCAACAGAAGTTGGGAGATGCAACAGGACAATGACCCAAAACACAGAAGTAAATCAACCACAGAATGGCTTCAACAGAGAAAATACACCTTCTGAAATGGCCCAGTCAGAGTCCTAACCTCATCGTGATTGAGATGCAGTGGCATGACCTCGAGACCAGTTCACACTAGACATCCCAAGAATATTGCTGAACTGAAACAGTTTTGTAAAGAGGAATGGTTCAAAATCCTCCTGACCGTTGTGCAGGTCCGATCCGCAACTACAGAAAATGTTTGCTTGAGGTTATTGCTGCCAAAGGAGGGTCAGTCAACCAGTTATTACATCCAAGGGTTCACATACACAATACAGGGTGGAAAAAAGTATGTTTACATGGTGTGTTCAATGAAGACATGACAACGTGTAATTGTTTGTGTGTTATTAGTTTAAGCAGACTGTTTGTCTAATGTTGTGACCTAGATGAAGATCAGATCAAATTTAATGACCAATTTATGCAGAAATCCAGGTATTTCCAAAGGGTTCACATACTTTTTTCTTGCCACTGTAGATATATATTTATATTCCGGACTATGACATTGCTCGTTCTTTCTTAATTCCTTTCTTTTTGTTTTGGTGATTTGCATGTATCACTGCACAGATGGTGATAGGAGTCATTTCGCTACACCCATGATAACATCTGCAAAATATGGGGCCTCCCGGGTGGCGCAGTGGTTAAGGGCGCTGTACTGCAGCGCCAGCTGTGCCATCAGAGTCCTGGGTTCGCGCCCAGGCTCTGTCGTAACCGGCCGCGACCGGGAGGTCCGTGGGGCGACGCACAATTGGCCTAGCGTCGCCCGGGTTAGGGAGGGCTTGGTCGGTAGGGGTGTCCTTGTCTCATCGCGCACCAGCGACTCCTGTGGCGGGCTGGGCGCAATGTACGCTAGCCAAGGTGGCCAGGTGCACGGTGTTTCCTCCGGCGCATTGGTGCGGCTGACTTCCGGGTTGGATGTGCGCTGTGTTAAAGAAGCAGCGGCTTGGTTGGTTGTGTATCGGAGGACGCATGACTTTCAACCTTCGTCTCTCCCGAGCCCGTACGGGAGTTGTAGCGATTGTAGCGATGAGACAAGATAGTAGCTACTACACAATTGGATACTACGAAATTGGGGAGAAAAAGGGGTAACATTCAAAAAAAAAAAACATCTGCAAAATATGTGTATGCGACCAATACAATTGTATTTGATTTATATGAAGTGTGAAGGTATTCATTTGCATATGCATTTCCCCTTTGATAACAAAAACAGATGACTTCATAATGAGTTCTAAGAAAGTACTGGCATCTAAAGGAATCATGTGCCATTTAGAGGGTGAATGGGCAAGACAAAAGATTTAGGGTAGTAGGGTAGTAGGTGCCAGGCGCACCGGTTTGAGTGTGTCAAGAACTGCACCACTGCTGGGTTGTTCACGCTCAACAGAATGGTCCACCACCCAAAACTGCTACACTGTACATACCATGTGTTGACATATAGAGGATCTATGTACTCTACTGACCTCCTGTTGTCAAGGTCCTGACACTGGTCACACACACATGCATGTGAGATTTTATCAAGCACAGAGAAATGTATGAGCTATAGTCTAAAAACAAGAGCACTGCTGCGGCTAATTCCATCTGCCATGGCAACGGTGGGAGTAAGGCAACCTGCACGCACACACAAACAACTCCAGCAGGACAGGACGATCCTGCTCAGGCGCTTTTGTAATATACGATCGATCGTATGATATCACCTATAGCATCAATATATAATTGTGATATATGTGGGAGGCACCATGAGCCTACAGTATCATTTCACTCTACATTATTGATATCACATGGGGAAGCATATCACGTTATTGTGTTTATATTTGCCACTGTGTGCGTGTGTGTGTGTGTGTGTGTGTGTGTGTGTGTGTGTGTGTGTGTGTGTGTGTGTGTGTGTGTGTGTGTGTGTGTGTGTGTGTGTGTGTGTGTGTGTGTGTGTGTGTGTGTGTGTGTGTGTGTGTGCAAGCACAACTCACCAGTAACTTGTTTCTGTAAACTCATGAAAGCAGAATGTTCTATAAGTGCATCCTGTACATTAGAATCCTTGGTGTGCCAAGTCAAATAGCACAGCAAGGTTTTTTAGGAACGGACTCACAGAAGAGGTATGGGTAACCAAACACATCTAGATATGGAGAAGCAGGTTTCCAAGAGCTTCACTAAGAGGTGGAGCATCAACTGTCAATTATTTTATGCACATTTTAGAATGATATGCTAGTTTTTGGGGGGTTTAGAAGCAATCCAAAAGTATAATGTAGTGGTAGACTGGTAACAGCATAAATTGCAGCTGCTGGGGCAAGGGAGTCTGGAGCCCTGGTTTATCAAGAGCATAAATATGGGGGATACCTCGGGCCTTTCTGTTCTCTCTGTCTGCGTGTAAATATAGGTCTCCACACCCTAGGGCTGACTACGGTTTACAATGGACATTTCTATGGTTCTCCACTCAAGGATCAGGAAAACAAGCCAAGTAAAGTTCCTATTGCTTACGGTCTTTGATTGGATCAAGGTGTGTAAAAAGTCGTTTCAATACAGAAATCCTTGGGATATAGGAGTGGAAGATGAACAGACGAATGGAACGGATGCTTTACGTATACAGAGGTTAAATTGCTTTCCGATCCAAAATCATTTTCCCCTTCATTAGAGAAGGAAAGAAACGTGTGGTGGTTTTAGGAGCTCTCCAGATGGATGGTCTGGATGTTGACGAGGAGCAGACGTGACGCCATGTGGATGCTGTGTCACTCATCTAGTCATGCTCAGAGCTAACGCTCCACTATGACATCACCAAGTCCTCACCTCTGACATATGACTTAGTGTAGTGAGTCCATCAACAAAAGAGTGGGAGGTTGCAATTTTGTGAGCTATTCCCGAGGCCCCTTTTTCTCAATTTCCACCTGAACGACGTGCCCAAAGTAAACTTCCTGTTGCTCAGGCCCTGAAGCCAGGATAGGCATATACTTGGTACCATTGGAAAGAAAACACTTTGAAGTTTGTGGAAATGTTAAAATAATGTAGGAGGATATACCACAATAGATATGGTAGGAGAAAATCCAAAGAAAAACCAACCGGAAATTTTCTTTTTTTGAGAGCCCATGCTCTGACATTGGAAAGTATAGGGGCATACTGAATTCTAGCTCCCAGGATGCAATTCCTATGGCTTCCACATGGTGTCAGCAGTCTATGTTCAACGTTTCAGGCTTGTAACTTCCAAAACGATTAAGAAATATCAGTTTTAGGACAGGGACACAGTCTTGGAAATTAGTGTATGCGCGCATGATGAAGACAGAACGCACCTGATAAAATCGGTTTCCTAATATCAGGATCTAGGGAAAGGGAAAGGGGATACCATGTCAGTTGCACAACTAAATGCATTTTATGGGTAGGAAGGTAGCCTAGTGGCAAGAGCGTTGGGTCAGTAACTGAAAGGTTGCTAGATTGAATCTCCGAGCTGACAAGGTACAAATCTGTTGTGCTGCCCCTGAATAAGGTAGTTAACCCACTGTTCCTAGGCCGTCATTGTAAATAAGAATTTGTTCTTAACTGACTTGCCTATTCAAATAAAGGTTAAATAAAAATTATTCAAAAGTGTTTCTTCCGCATTTAACACAACAACTCTGAATCAGAGAGGTGTTGCCTTAATCGACGTCTATGTCATTGGCGCCCGGAGAGCAGTTGTTGTTAACTGCCTTACTTGTGCCTTTGGAAAGTATTCAGACCCCTTGACTTTTACCACATTTTGTTATGTTACATCCTTTTTCAAAAATTGATTCAATTATTTTCCCCCCTCATCAATCAACACACAATACCCCACAATGACAAAGCAAAAACTGGTTTTTAGAAAGTGTTGCAAATTTATAAAAAATAAACTGAAATTTCACATTTGCATAAGTATTCTGACCCTTTACTCAGTACTTTGTTGAAGCACCTTTGGCAGCGATTACAGGCTCAAGTCTTCTGGGGTATGATGCTACAATCTTGACACACCTGTATTTGGGGTGGTTCTCCCATACTTCTCTGAAGATCCTCTCAAGCTCTGTCTGGTTGGATGGGAAGCATCGCTGCACAGCTATTTTCAGGTGTCTAAAGAGATGTTCGATCGGGTTCAAGTTCGGGCTCTGGCTGGGCCACTGAAGGACATTCAGAGACTTGTCCTTAAGCCACTCCTGCGTTGTCTTGGGTGTGTGCTTAGGGTTGTTCTCCTGTTGGAAGGTGAACCTTGGTTCCAGTCTGAGGTCCTGAGCACTCTGGAGCAGGTTTTCATAAAAGATCTCTCTGTACTTTGCTCTGTTCATCTTTCCCTCGATCCTGACTAGTCGACCGGTCCCTGCCGCTGAAAAACATCCCCGTAACATGATGCTCCCAACACCATACTACACCATAGGGATGGTGCCAGGTTTCCTCAAGACGTGACGCTTGGCATTCAGGCCAAAGAGTCCAATCTTGGTTTCATCAGACCAGAGAATCTTGTTTCTCATGGTCTGAGAGTCTTTAGGTGCCTTTTGGCAAACTCCAAGCGGGCTGTTGTGTGCCTTTTTCTGAGGAGTCTCTTCCGCCTGACCACTCTACCATAAAGGCCTTATTGGTGGAGTGCTGCAGAGATGGTTGTCCTTCTGGAAGGTTCTCCTATCTCCACAGAGGAACCCTGGAGCTCTGTCAGAGTGACCATCGGGTTCTTGGCCACCTTCCTGACCAAGGCCATTCTCCCCCGATTGCTCAGTTTGGCCAGGCGGCCAGCTCTGGGAAGAGTCTTGGTGGTTCCAGACTTCTTCCATTTAAGAATGATGGAGGCCACTGTGTTCTTGGGTACCTTCAATGCTGAAGAAATGTTTTTTTTCTCTGACATGCACTGTCAACTGTGGATACTTATATAGACAGGTGTGTGCCTTTCCAAATCATGTCCAATCAATTTAATTTACCACAGGTGGACTCCAATCAAGTTGTAGAAACAACTCAAAGATGATCAATGGAAGCAGGATGCACCTGAGCTCAATTTCGAGTCTCATAGCAAAGGGTCTGAATACTTATGTAAATGAGGTATTTCTGTTTTTTATTTGTAATACATTTGCAAAAATGTCTAAAAATCTGTTTTCACTTTGTCATTATGGGGTATTGTGTAGATTGATGAGGATTTTTATTTATTTAATCAATTTTAGAATAAGGCTGTAACATAACAAAATATCGAAAAAGTCATGGGGTCTTAATACTTTCCCGAATACATTTTAGTCACTCCAGCTTCGTGTAAAACCAGTGCCAAATCCTTTGTAAAATAGAGATGAGTAACGACCCGAGGCAACTTCCCTGAGAGACACCACACTACATATCTGATGTTAGAGAAGCTTCCATTGAAGAACCCACTCCGGGTTTCTATTGAATGTGATGGCAGGTGATGTGAATCCATAGCAAGTAAGTTTTTTCAATAACAACTTATGATTAGGGTTGCAAAGGGTCAGAAACTTTCCAGTAAATTTCCTGAATTTTTCTGGAAATTTTCCATGGGAAGTTAAGCTTGGGAATTCCTAGAATTTTGCTTAAATTCATCAAAAAAGTTACTCAAAAAAGCAACTCTAGGTCTTGTGGCATATTTTGGTTAAACTATCCCCAATTCAATGAAATTGCAACCCTCTGCATGCACAGTGCATTCTTCCATCATATGTGCAGCCGATTCTCAAGATCTTGCACACTAGTGAGATACTATTAAGCCCACACAGCTACACTGTCTGAGCCAAGGACTACATACTTTCTGGTAAATGTTTATTATAATACTGGGTGGGGTGAATAGATTTTATACGACATACATGATTTTTTTGTTAACTAGTAATAGCAGTCTACAGCAAAGGGTGTTTAAATAATGTCTAACTTGTTAACAATTTCTGCTAGTTAGTTTTTGCTACCATGTGGGTTTTAGCTTGCTTGAGCCTGCTAACTGAGGAGTGTCAATTCACCTGTTCCCATACATTTTAAAACATTTATCTTACAAATGAGTTGTTTAATCTAACTGCTTAACTATTTATCTGTACATGGAATTGTATTTTTTATTTATTTTTATTAAACATTTTCTAATCTTTACAGGAAAATGTCATGGGCACCATCTGATGTGTGGAGACATTTCACTGCAGCTAATGTAAAAGGAAAAGCTGTGTACATTTGCAAATACTGTATCAAATCATATGTGAAGAATGCAAGAAAGATGCAGAATCATCTGGCCAAGTGCATAAAGTTCCCTTAGCGCTCACAACAAGCAACCTCTGACAAAAGTTCCTCTACTTCTATTCGAGGTGAAAATTATGAATCAGACACCTTATCGATAGCAACAGCTCATGGTCCTCCTCGAATCAGAAGTTTTTTGACTCAATGAGAAATGCTGATGAATGTCTTACTAGAACTGTGTCTGCACCTGGTTCACCTCTGATGCTCACAGGCAATGTGTATTGGAAGATATTTCTGAATGTTCTTTGACCAGCATACACCCCTCCAACCAGACGTGCTGTATCTACTCATTTGCTGGATGCAGAGTTCAATAGAGTTCAAGTGAAGGTTAAGCAAATCATAGAGAAAGTAGACTGTATTGCAATCATCATGGGTGGTCGAATGTTTGTGGACAATTAATAATGAACTACATCATCTCCACCCCTCAACCAGTATTCTACAAGAGCACAGACACAAAGGATAACAGACACACCAGTCTCTACATTGCAGGTGAGCTGAAGGCAGTCATCAATTACCTTGGACCACAGAAGGTATTTGCACTTGTGACAGACAATGCTGCGAACATGAAGGCTGCTTGATCTAAAGTGGAGTAGTCCTACCCTCACATCACACCCATTGGCTGTGCTACTCATGCATTGAATCTGTTCCTCAAGGACATCATGGCACTGAAAACAATGGATACACTCTACAAAAGAGCCAAGGAAATGGTTAGGTATGTGATGCATCATCAAGTTATAGCAGCAATCTACCTCACCAAGCAAAGTGAGAAGAATAAGAGAACCACATTGAAGCTGCACCAGCAACACCCGAAGTAGTCTCTCCAATAAATGGCCATATCACAGTCTGCCGATATGGACAACCCCATAAGAGGATCCTCCTGGATGATGTATTTTGGGAAAAAGCGGTAAGCAGCCTGAAACTCCTGAAACCTATAGCAGTAGCCATTGCACGGATTGAGGGAAACAATGCCATCCTGTCTGATGTTCAGACTGCTTGCAGATGTAAGAGAAGAAATCCGTACTGCCCTGCCCACTTCACTGTCACTCCAAGCAGAGGAAACTGCAGTTCTGAAATACATCAAAAAGCATGAAGACTTCTGCCTGAAGCCCATACCCGCAGCAGTGTATATGTTGGACCCCAAGTATGCTGGCAAGAGCATCCTGTCTGGTGCAGAGATCAACCATGCCTATCGTGTCTCGCCAACTTGGCCTGGATGAGGGCAAGGCTCTTGGCAGTCTGGCGAAGTACACTTCCAAGCAAGGGCTTTGGGATGGAGATGCAATATGGCAGCCGTGCCAGCATATCTCATCAGCCACCTGGTGGAAGGGACTTTGTGGATCTGAGGCTCTTTCCCCTGTTGCCTCCATCATCCTCCAAATCCCACCAACATCAGCCGCCTCAGAGCTCAACAAAGCACACAACAGGCTGACCAATACAAGGGTTGAAAAATTGGTGGCCATCTGGGCAAATTTGAAGCTTTTTGAGCCTGACAACGAGCCATCCTCATCAAGGTTGGAAAGTGACAGTGAAGATGAGCCTCAGAGTCTGATGTTCAAGAGGTGGACATTGAGAAGGTCCAGTCCAGGGAGAAGACATGGAAGCATGAGAGGAAGACAACCAAAGCTTTAGTTTCTAGACTATAATTTTACAGATGTATGTTGGAAATGTTTTTGGGAAATGCGATGGATCATTAAAGTTCAATTCGTAACTAAATCGTTTTTTAAATTTCTATTGGACGGATTTAATAATTTGCAACTATGTCTACTTATGATAAGGTAAAAGGTTGATGTTTCTGTCTCCATATGATATGATAAATATATCCAATGCAAAAAACCTCTACAATTAAATGGTATTAATATGACTTTGCATATATTTCCGTTAATTCCCATATATTCCCGTCAATTCCCATATTTTCCCATTAATTCCCACGGAAAGTTTCCACCTCTGAATATTCCCCAAAATGTGCAACCCTACTTATGATCAATAACATCAAAGGGTGCACTGAAATCTAATAATACAGCTCCAACTATCATTATATTACCCATTTATTTTAACCAATCATCAGTCAAATGAGTCAGTGCCGTAAGAGTTGAGTGCCCTTCGCTATGCATGCTGAAACTCAGTAGTTAACTTGTTCTCTGAAAAATAGCATTGTATTTGGTCAAACACAATCCTCCCTATCAATTTACTAAGAACAGGCAGCAAACTGATTGGGTGGCTGTTAGAGCCAGAAAAGGGTTCTTAACTTTTATTTGGCACTGGAATTACTTTAGTTTCCTTCCATGCCCGTGGATACACACACTCCTTTAGGTATGTTTAAAGATATATCAAATAGGGGGAGCAATAAAGTCTGCTACCATTCTCAATAGTTTACCCTCAAGGTTGTCTATACCTGGTGGCGTATCATTATTGATAGACAACAATACATTTTCCACCTCTCCCACACTGACTTGACCAAATTCAAATCCTTCTCTTTCATTAAAATATGATGGTTCACAATTCAATGTTGTCATTTCATGTCTTTTTTTTTAAATTAGGCAAGTCAGTTAAGAACAATTTCTTATTTACAATGACGCCCTACCCCGGCCAAACCCTCCCCTAACCCGGACGACACTGGGCCAATTGTGCGTCGCCCTATGGGACTCCCGATCACGGCCGGTTGTGATGCAGCCAGGGATTGAACTTTAGTCGTGAAATAGTCATTGACATGCTGCCAATATCGGAAGGTTTTGTTATAAATTACCCGTCAACTTCAATGAACAATGAAGATGAATTGGGCATTCTGCCCAATATATAATTTAAGATACTCCAAAGTATTTTTCCATTGTGTTTTATGTCATTTGTATTTGCTTGGTAATATCATTTATTCTTATTTTTGTTAAATTTAGTCACAGCATTTCTCAATGTACAGTCTGTCAACCATTCAGCTGAGCAGCCTGACTGGTTTGCAACCTCTGCATCATTTCTTTGAATCGTACAATTTTTTAATTAATCAGCAATCCAGTGGACTCTAACAGTTCCCACAGTTAGTTTCTTAACAGGTGCTTGCTTGCCAACAATTGGCCATTTTTTTTACAAATACTTAGAATGCTGCATCTGGATTCACTTCCTCATACACATCTTCAACATCCCAAAAGAAGAGGCTTTAGATGAGGCAGGTAAACTTGCAACCACAGCACTTCAACAACATTTGACATGAGAGCCTCTCTAAGCTTTTTCACGCTAGGGTATTTTTCCACACAGCTAAACCAAATACCAGGAAGTTGTAAATCATTTGGTGAAAGGGACAGACAAAATGGCACCAGTGTTCTTTACCCGCCTAGATGGCTGGTCATGTTTTTTTTTTACTCTGTCCCAAACACTAAGGCAACAAAAACAAAACAGGCACGCCCAGCTCTGTCCCATTACAAAGGGCTCTATTCAATCTGTAAAGCTGAAGCGTTACCGATTCCACGATAGAAATGTGGAGATAATGCAGCATTTACCATGCACCGTGAATGCAATCTCTGCTAAAGTCATGCTGTAAAGCTGAATCTCCCTCCTTAATATCCCCCCATTCCCCTCTCTCTCTCTCTCTCTCTCTCTCTCTCTCTTTCTCTCTCTCTCTCTTTCTCTAACTTTCATTCTCACCTCCACAGACTGGATATTGACGCATAGAACTCAATACATTGCATTCAATTATCCCTTACTGATGTCACTTGTTAGATCCACTTCAATTAGTGTATTCGAAGGGGAGGAGAATGGTTAATGAAGGATTTTTAAGCCTTGAGACATGGATTCTGTATGTGTGTCATACGGAGGGTGAGTGGGCAAGACAAAGATTTAAGTGCATTTGAATGGGGTATGGTAGTAGGTGCCAATAACTGCAATACTTCTGGGTTTTTCATGCTCAACAGTTTCTCCTGTGTATCAAGAATGGTCCATCACCCAAAGGATATCCAGCCAACTTGACACAACTGAGTTACGGATTGGAGTCAATATGGAACAGCATCCCTGTGTAAAGTTTTCGATACCTAGTAGAGCCCATGCCCCGACAAATTGAGACTCTTCTGTGGGCAAAAGGGGGGTGCAAGTCAATATTAGAAAGGTGTTCCGAATGTTTTGTACACTCAGTGAATATTCTCACACTGGATATTGGTGGCGATGACATCAGTGCTATACTCTAGCATGTTTCTAACATGACTAATAACATTGTGATGGACTGAGCTGCCACCAATGTGAAGGATACAAAAACGTAACTTTACTGGAATATTGAAACACATCCTCCTGAGATGTTTTGAAACATTACATGGTGTCTTGCAACCACTTAATCAAGTGTTCTGTAACACCAGTAATAGTGCATTGGTAAAATCACCAGGGAAGCCAAGCCAGGAAAAAAAATGTTTGGATCAAGATACGTCGTTATAATCATTGGCCAGTACGGAGAATTA
Organism: Oncorhynchus mykiss; assembly: GCF_057628025.1. Lineage (NCBI taxonomy): Eukaryota > Metazoa > Chordata > Actinopteri > Salmoniformes > Salmonidae > Oncorhynchus > Oncorhynchus mykiss. The sequence goes on from NC_143044.1 coordinate 3,952,218, forward strand.
AGTAAAACCACAAGTCCAAATCCCTATCTTCATTCATGGCTAATCTCCGGTGAGATACAGCCAAAATAACATTTTGATTTAGAGCAATAAAGAAATTGAATAATTTATCTGAGCAAACCAGAAACCTTTCAATATATAAATTTAAAAACTACTTTAAAACCATGTAAATATAATACACTGTTAGAGTATTATGGTCAATATGTTAGTGTATTATGTGTGTTTGTAACGTCCGTTATATGTGAAAATGTGTTCGTATTACAATTTGTATTTGAATGTTTAAGGACTCTTGGAAGATTAGTCCAGATGAAGACTAAAACAGATCCTAATAAAATAAAATAAAATCCATGGCGAATTTAGGAAAGGGACGATTTTAGATTTTAGCTAGCTAGCTAGCCACCGGAGGACAACGACACAACAAGATGCAACTATTCAAGTTTCTGTCAATGACATTTGGCTTCTAATGTGATGTGATTGGTGTGAAGACAAATCCAAACTGGCTACCCTTGACACTTTTATTTGGTGCGCCAGGACCATTCACAGCTAAGCTCACTCAGTTAAGCTCAATGCTGAATGGCTCTTTTTTTAAATTATGTTTTTATCAAGGGAAGCCAAATACTTGCTGGCTTCCCTTGCATTCAATGCTACGGGCTGCAACAAAGTCATACTCTTTTTGACCAGACAGCAAAGATGGGCTTCACATACAGAGACAAAGCGTCGCATATTCGTTCACTTGGATACTTTTTCCGGTGAGATACATTCAGCATCTTGCGAATTTAAGAACATTTATGAAAAACAGAGAGACAAAATATAAATAATTTAGAACTTTTTTTCCTAGGCCATTTTTTGCAGGAAACTTGGCTTCCCTTGGCATCCATGAATACACGTTTTAAACAATTTCATGGTTTTTAAATCCTGTTTACTCCACTTCTTCTGGAGTATTTTAATGTTTAACAATGATTCATATACCAAACAAAAATATAAACTGAACATGCAACAGTTTCAAAGATTTTACAGAGTTAGAGTTCATATAAGGAAATCAGTCAATTAAATGAATTGAATTGGCCCAAATCTATGGATTTCACATGACTGGGAATACAGATATGCATCTGTTGGTCACATATACACTATATATACACAAAAGTATGTGGACACCCCTTCAAGGGCTACCAAGTGGCGCAGAAGTCTAAGGCACTGTATTGCAGTGCTAGAGGTGTCACAACAGACAGACCCTGGTTCGATCCCAGGCTGTATCACAACCGGCCGTGATTGGGAGTCTTATAGGGCGGCGCGCAATTGGCCCAGCATTGTCTGGATTAGGGAAGGGTTTGCCCGGGGTAGGCCGTCATTGTAAATAAGAATTTGTTCTGAACTGACTTACCTAGTTTAATAAAGGTTAATTAAATTAAATTTGAATTAGGCTACTTCCGCTACACCCCTTGCTGACAGGTGTATAAAATCAAGCACACAGCCATGCAAGTTTCAAGTTCCTTGGTGTCCGCATCACCAACAAAGTATCATTGTCCAAACACACTAATTCTCGGTCTGACTCTTTTCTCTGTGTATACAGTGCCTTGCGAAAGTATTCGGCCCCCTTGAACTTTGCGACATTTTGCCACATTTCAGGCTTCAAACATAAAGATATAAAACTATATTTTTTTGTGAAGAATCAACAACAAGTGGGACACAATCATGAAGTGGAACGACATTTATTGGATATTTCAAACTTTTTTAACAAATCAAAAACTGAAAAATTGGGCGTGCAAAATTATTCAGCCCCCTTAAGTTAATACTTTGTAGCGCCACCTTTTGCTGCGATTACAGCTGTAAGTTGCTTGGGGTATGTCTCTATCAGTTTTGCACATCGAGAGACTGACATTTTTTCCCATTCTTCCTTGCAAAACAGCTCGAGCTCAGTGAGGTTGGATGGAGAGCATTTGTGAACAGCAGTTTTCAGTTCTTTCCACAGATTCTCGATTGGATTCAGGTCTGGACTTTGACTTGGCCATTCTAACACCTGGATATGTTTATTTTTGAACCATTCCATTGTAGATTTTGCTTTATGTTTTGGATCATTGTCTTGTTGGAAGACAAATCTCCGTCCCAGTCTCAGGTCTTTTGCAGACTCCATCAGGTTTTCTTCCAGAATGGTCCTGTATTTGGCTCCATCCATCTTCCCATCAATTTTAACCATCTTCCCTGTCCCTGCTGAAGAAAAGCAGGCCCAAACCATGATGCTGCCACCACCATGTTTGACAGTGGGGATGGTGTGTTCAGCTGTGTTGCTTTTACGCCAAACATAACGTTTTGCATTGTTGCCAAAAAGTTCAATTTTGGTTTCATCTGACCAGAGCACCTTCTTCCACATGTTTGGTGTGTCTCCCAGGTGGCTTGTGGCAAACTTTAAACAACACTTTTTATGGATATCTTTAAGAAATGGCTTTCTTCTTGCCACTCTTCCATAAAGGCCAGATTTGTGCAATATATGACTGATTGTTGTCCTATGGACAGAGTCTCCCACCTCAGCTGTAGATCTCTGCAGTTCATCCAGAGTGATCATGGGCCTCTTGGCTGCATCTCTGATCAGTCTTCTCCTTGTATGAGCTGAAAGTTTAGAGGGACGGCCAGGTCTTGGTAGATTTGCAGTGGTCTGATACTCCTTCCATTTCAATATTATCGCTTGCACAGTGCTCCTTGGGATGTTTAAAGCTTGGGAAATCTTTTTGTATCCAAATCCGGCTTTAAACTTCTTCACAACAGTATCTCGGACCTGCCTGGTGTGTTCCTTGTTCTTCATGATGCTCTCTGCGCTTTTAACGGACCTCTGAGACTATCAAAGTGCAGGTGCATTTATACAGAGACTTGATTACACACAGGTGGATTGTATTTATCATCATTAGTCATTTAGGTCAACATTGGATCATTCAGAGATCCTCACTGAACTTCTGGAGAGAGTTTGCTGCACTGAAAGTAAAGGGGCTGAATAATTTTGCACGCCCAATTTTTCAGTTTTTGATTTGTTAAAAAAGTTTGAAATATCCAATAAATCCACTTCATCCACTTCATGATTGTGTCCCACTTGTTGTTGATTCTTCACAAAAAAATACAGTTTTATATCTTTATGTTTGAAGCCTGAAATGTGGCAAAAGGTCGCAAAGTTCAAGGGGGCCGAATACTTTCGCAAGGCACTGTATCAGTGGTCACTCTTGCTGCTGGTGATTCACTAATCCACCTCTACGCAGATGACACCATTCTGGAAACAGCATCTCCAATCCATAATTAAATCTAGAATCGGCTTCCTATTTCGCAACAAAGCCTCCTTCACTCATGCTGCCAAACATACCCTCGTAAAACTGACTATCCTACAGAACCTTGACTACAGCGATGTAATTTACAAAATAGCCTCCAACACTCTACTCAGCAAATTGGATGCAGTCTATCACAGTGCCATCCGTTTTGTCACCAAAGCCCCATATACTGCCCACCACTGCGACCTGTATACTCTCGTTGGCTGGCCCGCCAAACCCACTGGCTCCAAGTCATCTATAAGTCTATGCTAGGTAAAGCCCCGCCTTATCTCAGCTCACTGGTCACCATAGCAACACCCACTCATAGCATACGCCCCAGCAGGTATATATCACTGGTCACCCGCAAAATCAACACTTACTTTGGCCGCTTTTCCTTCCAGTTCTCTGCTGCCAATGACTGGAACAAATTGCAAAAATCACTGAAGCTGGAGTCTTATATCTCCCTCTCTAGGTTTAAGCATCAGCTGTCAGAGCAGCTGACCGATCACTGTACCTGTACACAGCCAATCTGTAAATAGCCCCCCCAACTAACTAATTTTCATATTGTTACTTATCCTCTTGCTCCTTTGCACCCCAGTATCTCTACTTGCATCTCATCTGCATATCTATCACTCCAGTGTTAATGCTAAATTGTAATTATTTCGCCTCCATGGCCTATTTATTGCCTTACCTCCCTACTCTTCTACATTTGCACACACTGTATGTAGATTTTTCTGTTGTGTTATTGACTGTACATTTGTTTATGTGTAACTATGTTGTTGTTTTTGTCGCACTGCTTTGCTTTATCTTGGCCAGATCGCAGTTGTAAATGAGAACTTGTTCTCAACTGGCCGACCTGGTTAAATAAAGGTGAAATAAAAAAATAAAAATAAAACACTAAGACAGTTGTGAAGAGGGCACGACAATGCCTTTCCCCTCCCCGGAGACTCAAAAGATTTGTTATGGGTGCCCAGATCCTCAAAACGTTCTACAGCTGCACCATCGAGAGCATCCTGACCGGTTGCATCACCGACCTGGTATGGCAACTGCTCGGCATCTGACCGTGCGGCACTACAGAGTTTAGTGCGTACAGCCCAGTACATCATTGGGCCCAAGCTTCCTGCCATCCAGGACCTATATACTAGGCGGTGTCAGAGAAAGGCCCCAAAAATTGTCAAAAACTCCAGACACCTAAGTCATAGACCGTTCTCTCTGCTACCGCACAGCAAGAGGTACCAGAGCGCCACGTCTAGGTCCAAAAGGCTCCGTAACAGCTTCTACCCCCAAGCCATAAGACTGCTGAACAGTTAATCAAATGGCCACCTGGATTATTTGCATTGACCCCCCTTTTGTTTTTACACTGCTGCTACTCGCCGTTTATTATCTATGCATAATCACTTTACCCCTACCTACATGTACATATTACCTCGACTAACCTGTACCCCCGCACATTGACTCTGTACCGGTACCCCCTGTATATGGCCTCGTTATTGTTATTTTATTGTGTTACTTTTGTTTATAAAAAAAAAGTAAATAATTCCAGGAGAATGATACCTGCACAAATGCCTAGTGCCAACTGTAAAGTTTGGTGGAGTAGGAATTATGGTCTATTTTTCATGGATCGCGCTAGGCCCCTTAGTTCCAGTGAAGGGAAATCTTAACGCTACAGCATACAATGACATTCTAGACGATTCTGTGCTTCCAACTTTGTGGCAACAGTTTGGAGAAGGCCCTTTCCTTTTTCAGCATGATAATGTCCCCATGCGCAAAGCAAGGTCCATACAGAAATGGTTTGTCGAGATCAGTGTGGAAGAAGTTGACTGGCTTGCACAGAGCCCTAACCTCAACCCCATCAAACACCTTTGGGATGAATTGGAACGCCGGCTGCGAACCAGGCCTAATCGCCCAACATCAGTGCCCGACCTCAGTAATGCTCTTGTGGCTGAATGGAAGCAAGTCCCTGCAGCAATGTTCCAACATCTAGTGGAAAGCCTTCCCAGAAGAGTGGAGGCTGTTAAAGCAGCAAAGGGGGGACCAACTCCATATTAATGCCCCTGATTTTGGAATGAGATGTCTGACGAGCAGGTATACACATACTGTGTATGTGCCGTGCCGAGTCCATACTTCAAGTTAATCTGACACTCAAACCACCGAGCAAACAATGTAAGCACAAAGCACCATCAATCATAAATATGACAAGGTAGGCGCTGTCTCCCCTCATAACACTACCCCCCTCAAGCAGGGCAGAGTCCCTTCGGCACCTATACAAATAACTTGGTGACATTTATTTATCAGAATTGGCAGTAGGAATGACACATAAAAAAAAAAACTCAAATTAAGTGTTTATGACTTTTTTCTAGAACAGGTAAATAATATACAAATGTCCCGTGCTCAACAACAATACAATAGTCCTTGTAAGTTCTCAACAGGCTCTCTCAGACTGGCTGAGCAGGAAAGCAATGGACATGGCCACTTTGAATTTTAGAACAAGACAGTGGCTGTTATAGCAGCAGAAGGGGGACCAACTCCATATTAATGCACATGATTTTGGAACGAGATGTTTGACGAGCAGGTGTCCACATACTTCTGATCAAGTAGTGCACCTTAAAAAAACAGTTGAGACATTGATCAGAAAACCAGTCAGTATCGGGTGTGACCACCATTTGCTTTATGCAGTGTGAAATCTCATTCGCATAAAGTTGATCAGGCTGTTTATTGTGGCCTGTGGAAGGTTGTCCCACTCCTCTTCAATGGCTTGCTGAATATTTGCGTTGAAGTTGCTGAATATTGGCGGGAACTGGAACACACTGTTGTACACGTCGATCCAGAGCATCCCAAACATGCACAATGGGTATCTGGTGAATATGCAGGCCATGGAAGAACTGGGACATTTTTAGCTTCCAGGAATTACGTACATGTCCTTGTGACATTGGGGCTGTGCGTTGTCATGCTGAAACATGAAGTGATGGCTGCGGAATAATGGCACGACAATGGGCCTCAGGATCTCATGATGGGATCTCTGTGCATTCAAATTTGCCATTGATAAAATGCAATTGTGTTCATTGTCCGTAGCTTATACCTGCCCATACCATAACCCCAACGCCACCATGGGGCGTTGACATCAGCAAACGTTGACGTCAGCAAACTGCTCGCACACACAACGTCATACACGTGGTCTGCGGTTGTGAGAACGGTTGGACATACTGGCAAATTCTCTAAAACGATGTTGGAGGCTGCTTATGGTAGAGAAAGGAACATTAAATTCTCTGGCAGCAGCTCTGGTGGACATTCCTGCAGTCAGCATGCCAATTGCACACTCCCTCAAAACTTGAGACATCTATGGCATTGTTGTCACGACTTCTACCGAGGAGGCGCTCGGCGCTCGGCGTCGCCGGCTTACTAGCCGCTACCGATCCCTTTTTCCTTTTCTAGTTGTTTTGTCTGTGTTCCTTTTCACACCTGGTTTCAATTGTGTTTATTTCTGTGTGTATATAGGGCACCTGTTACCAGCCTTAATTCGTGCAGGATTAGACTTGTGTGTATTGCGCTCGATTGTATTTGATGTTTGTTGTTTTTCACTATTACACACGTGTATGTAAAGTGTCGGAACTGTGTTTGTTCCTCCGTGCGTTTGCACAAGTTTCTGGGTATTCGAGAGCGTAGTTTTGGGATTTTTGTCTGTGCCGTTTTGTATTGGTGGACTATATTATTAAACACGCTTCTCAGACATCCCTGCTCTCCTGCGCCTGACTCCTACACCTCTCACCAAGACGCATTTTATCACAGAATCCTGCACCAAGATAATTATGGAGTCAGCAGGAGCGGACGCACTCCCAGGGTCCGTGGAGGAGCGAGTTCAACACCACATGGCAGTGTTACACCGACTGGGGACCGCCATGGATCAGGTGATGGCGGCGATGGAGAGATGGGAGAGAGGTGGCCTTCCCACACCGTTATAAGCCACACCCCAACCAGTACCACTCCCCTCTCCTTCATTGCCTGAGCACAGTGGGATTCGACTCGCCCTCCCGAGGGAGTATGATGGGACGGCGGCCGGGTGCCAGGGCTTCTTACTCCAGATGGACCTATACCTGGCGACTGTTCGTCCGGCTCCTTCGGGGGGTGGGAGCGTGAACGCCCTCGTCTCCTGCCTCGCAGGTAAAGCCCTGGAGTGGGCCAACGCGGTATGGAACGATCCTGACTCAGCGAGGGACCACTACCCAGAGTTCACCCGCCGCTTTCGGGCCGTGTTCGATCACCCACCTGAGGGTCGAGCGGCGGGTGAACGGCTGTTCCATCTGAGGCAGGAGAGGAGGAGTGCTCAGGACCTTGCTCTAGAGTTCCGGACCTTGGCCGCTGGCGCGGGATGGAACGACAGGGCCTTGATCGATCACTATAGGTGTAGTTTGCGTGAGGACGTCCGTAGGGAGCTAGCCTGTAGAGACACCACCCTGTCCTTGGACCAATTGATCGACATGTCCATTCGGTTGGACAACTTGCTGGCGACCCGCGGACGTCCAGATCGGGCTCTGCCCGGACACCTCAGGTGAGTCGGCACCAGGCTCACCCAGAGCCCCCTGTTGGTCACATGTATGTTGGTCACATGTATTGTTTTTCCTGAATTTTCCCCTCTTTCCCGGCATAAGGCGCTAGTAGATTCAGGCACGGCGGGGAATTTTATTGACCGCGGTTTAGCGAACAGGTTAGGGATTCCCCTTGTTCAGCTTGACAAACCCTTCCCAGTGCACGCCTTAGATAGCCGACCATTAGGGTCAGGGCTAGTCAGCGAGGCCACGGCTCCACTGGTTATGGTTACGCAGGAGGGTCATGAGGAGAGAATTAGTCTCTTCCTCATTGATTCTCCTGCGTTTCCGGTGGTGTTGGGGATCCCCTGGTTGGCCCGTCACAATCCCAGGATTTCATGGCAACAGAGGACTCTACAGGGGTGGTCGGAGGAGTGCTCAGGCAGGTGTGTAGGAGTTTCCATCGGTGCTACAACGGTGGAGAGTCCAGACCAAGTCTCCACCGTGCACATTCCCTCAGAATATGCCGATTTGGCCGGGTTGAAGAATGCTCCAGCAGTCTTCCAATCTTTTGTGGATGAGATTCTCAGGGACCTGCACGGTCAGGGTGTGGTGGTTTACACCGATGATATTCTGGTCTATTCCGTTACACGTGCCGCGCATGTGTGTCTGGTGCGCAGGGTACTTGGGCGACTGTTGGAGCATGACCTGTACGTCAAGGCTGAGAAATGCTCGTTCTTCCAACAGGCCGTCTCCTTCCTTGGGTATCGCATTTCCACATCGGGGTTGGTTATGGAGGATGACCGCATTGCAGCCGTGCGTAATTGGCCAACTCCAACCACGGTAAAGGAGGTGCAGCGGTTCTTAGGGTTTGCCAACTACTACCGGAGGTTTATCCAGGGTTTTGGGCAGGTGGCTGCTCCCATTACGTCACTGCTGAAGGGGGGCCCGACGCGTCTGGGATGGTCTGCTGAGGCGGACAGGGCTTTTGGTCGCCTGAAGGCTCTGTTTACCTCGGCTCCCGTGCTGGCGCATCCGGACCCCTCTTTGGCATTCATAGTGGAGGTGGACGCATCCGAGGCTGGGGTTGGAGCTGTGCTCTCCCAGCGCTCGGGTGCGCCACCAAGCGAAACTATGACGTGGGGGATCGGGAGCTGCTAGCTGTTGTCAGAGCCCTGAAGGTGTGGAGACATTGGCTTGAGGGGGCCCAACACCCTTTTCTCATCTGGACTGACCACCGTAATCTAGAGTACATTCGGGCAGCGAGGAGACTGAACCCTCGTCAGGCAAGGTGGGCCATGTTTTTCACCCGATTTAGGTTCACCATCTCCTATAGACCAGGCTCCCAGAACACTAAGGCAGACGCACTGTCCCGACCATATGATACGGAGGAGCAGGCCACTGATCCTGCGCCCATCCTCCCGGCTTCGTGTCTAGTGGCACCTGTGAGGTGGGAGGTGGACGCAGACATTGAGCGAGCATCGTGTGTTGAGCCTACTCCACCACAGAGTCCAGCGGGACGAGTGTATGTTCCGCTGGAGATTAGAGACAGGTTAATTAGGTGAGCTCACACATCCCCCTCCTCTGGTCACCCGGGGATCGGTAGGACGGTGCGATGTCTTCAGTGGGAAGTACTGGTGGTCCACTTTAGCCAAGGACATGAGGGTTTATGTGTCCTCCTGCTCAGTGTGCGCTCAGTGCAAGGCTCCTAGGCACCTGCCCAGAGGGAAGTTACAACCCCTTCCCGTTCCACAGCGGCCTTGGTCACACCTGTCGGTTGACTTCTTGACCGATCTGCCACCATCACAGGTCAACACCACGATCCTGGTCGTTGCGGATCCTGTCGTCTCCTCCCTTTGCCCGGTCTCCCTACAGCCCTACAGACTGCGGAGGCCCTGTTTACTCACGTCTTCCGGCACTACGGGGTGCCTGAGGATATTGTTTCTGATCGGGGTCCCCAGTTCACGTCCAGGGTGTGGAAGGCGTCTCGGTCAGCCTAACCTCTGGGTTTCACCCCGAGAGTAATGGGCAGGTGGAAAGAGTGAACCAGGATGTGGGTAGGTTTCTGCGGTCGTATTGCCAGGACCGGCCAGGGGAGTGGGCGAAGTACATCCCCTGGGCAGAGATGGCCCAGAACTCACTCCGCCACTCCTCTACGAACCTGTCGCCCTTCCAATGTGTGTTGGGCTATCAGCCGGTCCTGGTACCATGGCATCAGAGCCAGACCGAGGCTCCTGTGGTGGACGATTGGGTGAGACGCTCAAGGGAAACCTGGGAGGCCACCCACGGGTACCTTAAACGGGCCGAAGGGCGGCAGAAGGCCAGTGCCGACTGCCACCGCAGCGAGGGACACACCGGTACACACTGGGGGACCAGGTCTGGCTCTCGACCCAAAACCTGCCCCTCCACCTGCCCTGAAGGAAGCTGGGTCTGCGGTTTGTGGGGCCATTCAAAGTCCTGAGGAGAATAAACTAGGTGTGTTATAGGTTACAGCTCCCCCCGTATTACCGTATTAACCCCTCGTTTCATGTGTCTCTCCTCAGGCCGGTGGTGGCTGGTCCGCTTCAAGAAGATGATATGCGGGAGGTCCCATCGGGTGGGCGCCGGCGTATGCAGTTCCGTCCATACTGGACTCGAGGCGTCGGGTGGGGGGTCTTCAGTACCTCGTGGACTGGGAGGGGTACGGTCCGGAGGAGAGATGCTGGGTGCCGGTGGAGGACGTACTGGATCCACCTATGCTAAGGGAGTTTCACCGCCTCCATCCGGATCGCCCTGCGCCTCGTCCTCCGGGTCGTCCTTGAGGCCGGCGTCGTGGCGCTGCGGGAGCCGTGCGTCGGGGGGGGGGAGGGGTACTGTCACGACTTCTACCGACGGTAACTCCTCTCCCGGTTCGGGCGGCGCTCGGCGTCACCGGCTTACTAGCCGCTACCGATCCCTTTTTTAGTTGTTTTGTCTGTGTTCCTTTTCACACCTGGTTACTAGTGGTGGATGTAAATGGGGGAAAGGTTGGTCTCATCATTGAATGCCAATTTGTCTAAGCACAAAAGGCTGCTTGATACTAATGTAGAATAATATTTACCTTTTTTCAAAAATGCATACGACATTGTGTAAAATAAGAATCAAATCTGACAATGTTGAATTACCCACAATCCTCCAAAAACTGAGCCACGTGGAAAGATAGGAAGTGCAAGCAGAGTAAAACCAAAGTACCAATGAGTTAAATCACTCAAATGTTCTCTATCTTTGGATATCCTCATGAGAAAAATGTAATAAAAAAATGTAATTAACAAATGACAAGTTGCATTCAATTTGTATTAAGCTTTTGTTAGTTGTTTTTTTTGAGTGAATTTCAATTCACCCCAGAATATTTTTGTGTGTTGACTGTGTAAAATTCTAAAGAAATTCCAATGAAATGTACAATCTTACTGCCCCAGAAGTCAGGGGTTCAATTCCCGCTTCTGCCTGTCGCACTTTTGCTCCTTTTCTGTCTCCTCCCTTTTCTAATCTGTCTAAATAAGGCCTTCAAAAAATGAAGGATGCAATCAATCAATCAATCACTCAATCAATATATAGTCTATAAATAATTTGCATTCTGTCATCATTTGATTAAATGAGAGATACAGTCTGCAAAATATATTTGTAGGTGTTTTAATGCTGCCTTTTACATGCACTGAACCCCCAAAAAGTGTTTTGACAACACTTTCCTAAAAACACTAATACTCCGATTGATTAACCACTTTGGATGTTTCAGTGTACTTTTATTGATTGTTATACATTGGGGTTTACATTCAAACACCTGATCTCAGGTTAGGTGCACTACTTTTCATGGTTTTATGACACAAATCATTATGTTTTGAGTCTTTCTGTGTTTACTGTGTAGTATTTTTCCCAGGGTGGGACACAGAGCAGTGAGTGCACCCAGTATGCATACGCGCCTGTAAATATATACAAAACTATCAACAACTTACATCACTACATCAAACATGTCTAACAAAACAAAACACAGGTAAACTGTTATAATCTCCACCCGGCACAGCCAGAAGAGGACTGGCCACCCCTCATAAACTGGTTCCTCTCTAGGTTTCTTCCTAGGTTTTAGCCTTTCTAGGGAGTTTTTCCTAGCCAACGTGCTTCAACACCTGCATTGCTTGCTGTTTGGGGTTTTAGGTTGGGTTTTCTTTACAGCACTTTGAGATATCAGCTGATGTAAGAAGGGCTATATAAATCAATTTGATTTGATTTGATTTGATTCAAACAGAACCTGTTATTGTTTCTGTCCATGACGATGACATCACTCTCAGAGTTGCAGTCACAAGATGTAGAGATTCACACAAACAAACCGTTAAGTAATGTAGCGATTTTAGTGAAAATGGGGTTACATGCTTTTCAAAACAAAAGTTTTATTCAAATGTGTGTGGACCTGTAAAGCAGAGGTAACATCCCAAGCCTGTCCTATAAAAGTGAACCCTATACTGTATTTTGTTGTTGCTGGCCTCTGGTCATCGGTACTAAAATGTAATTGAAACTCTCTCACAGTCATAAACATAACAGTAACATGGGGTGGAAAATCACAGATGAATTTAGGATATTGACATCAATTAGCAACGAACTAACAAATGAAAACAGTGAGTGGTCTGTCACCGAGTCCTGTTCGAAAGTGTTAAATTCAGCACACTCCTCCGAAAGCAAGGAAGGAATGGTCAGAGCTCACACACCACAATGAGAAAGCTGTCAATGCCACTATCAGCAAACCGGTAATTAATTAATGCCTTGGTCAGACTTCCAACACCGTTGGGAGGAGGATCTCAGTTACAGATGATAAAACTCTCAATATAACAGCACAAACTACATTTTAGAACAATGCCTTTGACAGCATTTACGGTCAGCTGTGATCCAAACACAATGTGACATGGGAGAGTCAATAGAGTTTAGCACACAAAAAGCTCAGCTTGTAAGGAAAAGTATTGGAAGTTAATCATGGAATATTCTGTTTTGTGTTGTGTTGTGTTGTGGTAACCAGCCACTGTTTGTACTGCTGCACAGTTATGCCCACACATTTCCATATACGCACATCACAGGGAAGGAAGAGGATTCACTGACTCCTAATAGACTCTAAACAATTTCCTCCATCAGTCAGAGGTTTGGTTTAGATGTTATGGCTCTTATAACACTATTGTACCATGTATTTGTAAAGCAGGTCGCCACACAGAAGTTATAAAACAGCCAACAGGCATGAATGTTGAAGTGACATATTAGTCAGACCTTCAGAATAGGAAGACAAGGGACAGATAGGATACCCAAATGCCCATCTCAAAAACGGCTAATCTCTATGCCACTACAATTACAAAGCAATTACTAAACAAATTATTATTATGAAACAAATGTTGTTACTGAAGTAATGACAGTGTTATTACACAGGCATATGAGCAATTTAATATAAAGTCTTAACGCTGTTCCTGTGCGGTACTTGCTGAACCAGTCACACCACTTGAAACATGTTTGAAGGTGAAAGCACTGCTGACATTTTGTCATCATAAAGATTAAGCCACAACCTTGCTTTTCATTTGATTGAATCATTGTTTAACCAAGTTAAAGCTCACACACCGGTAGGATTGTCAAACGTTTTCCCGCTGACAGTACTTAGCACCGCTAAAGAGAGTGTCGGCAGTCAGTCACTTTAGTTTTCACACAGCAAGGACCTTGAAGTCGTCAGCTACTCAGCCTTGTGAAAATAATCCAAACCAGAAGGTGGCAGTAGCGTTGTTTGGCAATGCATGTCCATGTGTGTTGCTTTATGGTCTAGATTTCAATGTTAGCTAGCTAGCTGCACTAATGTTGCTATTTTGTAGAAAGCCCTTGTTGATACCAGTCAGATGGCCACAACTAGGTAAGTATATAGCAAGATGACAAAGAAACCGTTTAAATCACTCTCCATAATCCCATACTGCCAGTCCCAGCCTATAGCCAAATGTTTAGCTAGCTAACTAATGCTAGCATATTCGCTAGCTAGTACAACACAGTATCAGTACCAATGGTATCTAAAAATGAGCACGTCCCTGTTTGACTTCCAGCATGCCCAACTTCTCATCAACCCAAACTCCCAGATATGTGTATACTTTGACTTGCTCTATGGCATAATCTCTAAGGTAGTAATGACATGGTTTTAGTGTTTAGTTATGGAAAATACCATGCATTGGCATACGACCAAAAAAAAAGCTCTGAAATCGACACTTGTGTGCTGCTTGTTTACATTGGCCCACCGCACAGCTACCCGCATGAGGGATGCACTATGTACTATCCCATCCTAGGTCTAACAAGAACTGTTGCTGACTTCATTTGGTTTACATAATTAGCATACAGCCATTTAGCTGTGACAAAGGCCCCAGACATGGAGAAGAAGTCAACATTCAGGGACAATTGGTGCATTAACATGTTTATCACAATCTAAACTGCAATTAGGAATACATTCAGACGTGTTATACTTCTATGCGATATGCTGTCAGAGGCAAATAAATCTCTCTTGACGCCAGCCCAAATTTAAACTCATGCTCTGTCAAACTCAGTTCCCAACACAATACAGAAATACAGTAAACACACCGGTATCTTAAGAGTTAAATATTTCACTACATACATACAGTATAACAAATGAAATCCTGAATAGACTATGGTAGGACACCAAATACATAGCAGCTTCCTTTGCAGCAGTAATAAATGCATTCAGATCATATTTCTGTGGGACTGAACAAATAACTGTAGAGGTTGTGCGAGTTCTCCGTCCAGGAAAACTGTCTGACTTCCTCAAACTGTCCATGGCAGCCTGAAGAAAGTATAATGTTGATGAAGATGTCAGATTAGAGTTTGATGAGTTCTTAGAAAAGGACAATAGAAAATGATAGCGTTATACATTCCATGTCCTATTTCAGAGCATGAGAGATCCCTCTCTACACGTTTCCTTGGGCGCGTTTTCCCCTCCCTCTCTGTACGTGTTCGTGAGAAGACGGTGCAACAGAAAGTTGTCAGGGCAGAGCCGCCACACGAGATATACTCTTCTATAACAATAACACTATGGCAGCTCCTCTTACCTCTGTAAACCTTGATGTGTGACTGACATAGAAACGTGTAAGTAGGCCAATCAACGGAGCCAGGAAAGGCACACATTCAAACACAACAATATATCACAGTATTCTATGACATAGTGAAGAGAGGATAGACGTTAGACGTTATAATTTATGACACATTTACTTTTGCATTTTGCATAATGCTATTTCCCCCACACTAAAAAATGCAAACAAACACAAAAAAGGCTTCCTTTTGAATCACTTGAAATGTTGATACATAAAGATATTATAAGACATTATAAAGTCTCATACAGTACATGCTTATAATAAATTATACTCCTAATAGCCAAGTATTTCTTACGTGTATTCCTGTCTTTAGAAATGAACTGAAGAGTGCGGGTCTGGTTCTGTTGTGAGGGGTGTGTTTGTAAATGTGTACGTGTTAGCGTGTTAGCGTGAGAGAGTCGGGAGATTAGAGAGCCCCCCATGTGTGTTTATCCCGCTGCGACCTTGCCATTCCAGTTTGCCGTGTTCTATTCAGCTGGACACAAAATCCATTTCCTGGTTACATAAACGAATGTAAACTACAAGGAATGTAATGAGCCCTACTGTAACAAAGGCACCGTCACATTCTACAGAGCACAATACTTTTATCAATGGAAACACCCCTAACCCCTAACCCTAACCTTAAACCTAAGTCTAACCCTAACCCCAAAGCCATAAAACTATATCAAATCCTAACTCTTAACCCTAACCCTAACCGTAACCCCTAACCTTATTGTAACCCTAATTGTAACCCTAACCCTAAAATAGCATTTTTCCTTGTGTGTCCGGCAAATTGGTCCCACCAGTGGAGACTGCTCCTCAGAGGAAGAAAATGACCATCCTCCTCAGTGAATTTTTATAAAAATAAAAATAGTGAATAATTTAAAAAGTTATTATTTTTAGTTAAAACTATACTAAATATATTCACTCTATTAAATAATTGATTAAAACAATGGAGGTCTACAGTAGTCTCAACAGCACTCTGTAGGGTCGCACCATGGTGTTGACTTCAATACAAAACAGCGTGTTTTCATCCCTTTTCATAGACTTACACAGTAATCATGACAACTTCCAGAGGATGTCCTCCAACCTATCAGAGCTCTTGCAGCATGAACTGACATGTTATCCACCCAATCAAAGGATCAGTGATTGAATCTAGTACTGAAAGCTTAAGCTACAGCTAGCTAGCACTGCAGTGCATAAAATGTGTTGAGAAGTTGACTCAGAGAAAGAAAGACAACAGTTGAACAGTTTTGAACAAATGAATTACTTATAAAAAGGAAGGAGAAGCAAGAGCTCTCTCTCTCGCCATGTGTCACCTCAAAATGATCTTGACCTGTGTGTGCCTATGTTGCAAACTTCCATTCATAGGCCAGGTTGTAGCAACCTCATGATGTTTGTTACAGGGAAATGTGAGTATCATGTAGTAGACTGCTACGGCATCTTGTTAATCCAAGATGGCGTAGCAGTCGGTCGTATGTTTGTCTTTTTCAAACATAAATTTGCATCCTGTAGAACAAATTCCAAAAGTTTTGGGACACTGTAAAGTCCATGGAGAGTAAGAGCACCTCCTCCCAGCTGCCCACTGCACTGAGGCTAGGGAACACTGTCACCACCGATAAATCCACGATAGTCGAGAATTTCAATTAGCATTTTTCTACGGCTGGCCATGCTTTCCACCTGTCTCCCACTAACCCGGCCAACAGCTCTGCACCCCCCGCAGCAACTTGCCCCCCGCTTCTCCTTCACCCAAATCCAGATAGCTGATGTTCTGAAAGAGCTACAAAATCTGGACCCCTACAAATCAGCTGGGATAGAGAATCTGGACCCTCTATTTCTAAAATGATCCGCCGCAATTGTTGCAACCCCTATTACTAGCCTGTTCAACCTTTCTTTCGTATCGTCTGAGATCCCCAAAGATTGGAAAGCTGCCGTGTTCTCCCCCCTCTTCTAAGGGGGAGACACTCTAGTCCCAAACTGCTACAGACCTATATCCATCCTGCCCTGGCTTTCTAAAGTCTTCGGAAGCCAAGTTAACAAACAGATCACCTACCATTTCAAATCCCACTGTACCTTCTCCGCTATGCAATCTGGTTTCCGAGCTGGTCATGGGTGCACCTCAGCCACGCTCAAGGTCCTACACGATATCACAACCGCCATCGATAAAAGACAGTACTGTGCAGCCGTCTTCATCGACATGGCCAAGGCTTTTGACTTTGTCAATCGCTGCATTCTTATCAGCAGACTCAACAGCCCTGGTTTCTCAAATCACTGCCTCGCCTGGTTCACCAACTACTTCTCAGATAGAGTTCAGTGTGTTAAATTGGAGGGCCTGTTGTCCAGACCTCTGGCAGTCTCTATGGGGGTGCCACAGGGTTCAATTCTTGGGTTGAATCTTTTCTCTGTATATATCAATGATGTCGCTCTTGCTGCTGGTGATTCTCGAATCCCCCTCTACGCAGACGACACCATTCTGTATACATCTGGCTCTTCTTTGGACACTGTTAACTTACCTCCAGACGAGCTTCAATGCCATACAACACTCCTTCCGTGGCCTACAGCTGTTCTTAAATGCAAGTAAAACTAAATGCATTGCTCTTCAACTGTTCTCTGCCCGCACCCGCCCGCCCGACATGCATCACTACTCTGGACGGGTCTGACTACAAATACCTAGGTGTCTGGTTAGACTGCAAATTCTCTTTCCAGACTCACATTAAGCATCTCCAATCCAAAATGAAATCTAGAATCGGCTTCCTATTTCGCAACAAAGCATCCTTCACTCATGCTGCTAAACATACCCTCGTAAAACTGACTATCCTACTGATCCTTGACTTTGGCAATGTCATTTTCAAAATAGCCTCCAACACGCTACTCATCCATTTTGTCACCAAAGCCCCATATACTACCCACCACTGCGATCTATATGCTCTCGTTGGCTGGCCCTCACTTCATATTCATCCCCAAACCCACTGGCTCCAGGTCATCTATAAGTCTTTGCAAGGTAAAGCCCCGCCTTAACTCAGCTCACTGGTCACCATAGCAACACCCACCCGTAGCACGCGCTCCAGCAGGTATATTTCACTGGTCATCCCCAAAGCCAACTCATCCTTTGGCCGCCTTTCCTTCCAGTTCTCTGCTGCCAATGAACGGAACGAATTGCAAAAATCACTGAAGCTGGAGACTTATATCCCCCTCACTAACTTTAAGAATCAGCTGTCAGAGCAGCTTACCAATCACTGCACCTGTACATAGCCCATCTGTAAATAGCCCACCCAACTACCTCATCCCCATATTGTTATTTATTTTTGCTCCTTTGCACCCCAGTATCTCTACTTGCACATCATCATCTGCAGATGTATCACTCCAGTGTTAATGCTAAATTGTAATTATTTTGCCACTATGGTCTATTTATTGCCTTACCTACCTAATCGTACTACATTTTCACACACTGTATATATATGTTCCTATTGTGTTATTGACTGTATGTTTGTTTATTCCATGTGTAACTCTGTGTTGTTGTTTTTGTCGCACTGCTTTGCTTTATCTTGTTCCAGGTTGCAGTTGTAAATGAGAACTTGTTCTCAACTGGCCTACCTGGTTAAATAAAGGTTAAATAAAACAAATATATAAAAAAGTAGCCTAACCCTATTGATGTTAAATTGAACTGGGTGAATGCAATATGAATGACAGTCACTACCAGGACTTCTGGTACTCACAAGGATAGTTAAACAAACAAACAAACAAACAAACAAAAACACACACACACACACACACAGCAATGTCTTACTATATTTTAGGACTTTTTGTGGACCAACAATTAATTCCCATTCAAAATTATATTTTCCCTAAACCTAACCCTAAACCTAACACTAATCCCAATACCAACACTAATTCCTCACTTCTCTTTATTTTAGTAGGTTTACTATTCTTGTAAGGACTTCTTACTTGTAAGGACTTCTTCATACTCAAAAGTATAGTAAAAACATGCACACACACAACTGCTCTTCTCTTTCCCTCTCTCTGCTACAGATAGGAGCCAATCTAAACACTCGGGGAGGAAGCCTGTGTTCCACAGCATGTAAATGTTGTCTGCTGCTGTCACCATACATCAAAGCTTGTTTAGACAGAAGTGATCCCGACTAACAGGCCAGCCCTTACCTCCACGCTAGAGTACCAAAGCCATGACAGCCTCTTTATTTTAACTATGAGAAACAAAACAATCCCAGCAGCACAATCCTTCCTGGCACAACTCTACACACCTTGTTAACTTCTTAGTAACCGCCACAGCAGTGCTCCAAACACTGAAAGAGAGCATCCATGGTTCTCAAGGATGTGCAAAAAAGTGTGTGAAGCTCTAATCTCAATCCTAGAAATGAATAGATATTAAATGTAACATAAAACCCTCTATGCTCATCCTTTTCCAGTTCGGGCCTGTTTAAAGTAGACAGAAATTGAGTGTTTCCAATTTGTCCCTGGAGCTAGAGCAGTGAAGGTGGATTTTGACGAGGTACATTAGGGGTGTATTGGGGAGTAATGGGTGAGTGTTTGTGGAGGGTCGTGTGAAGGTGCTCCCTCTCCCTTTGATTGTGGCCATGCGAGGGCAGCTGTGTTTCTTCCGTGCACCCTATTCTATCGACCCTTCTGTCATTCCAGGGGAGAGTGAGGGAGAGACCAAACAAAGAAGAAGTTTCATACGTTTTCATTAGATACGGTACCGAGATGGCACCGAGTCCGGTACCGAGATGGCAGGAAGCGATGTACTGGGCCTGTCATGACAAATAATGTCCCCCGGCCAAATAGTGCACCCCTCATAATCACAATGGGATTCGATATACTATTAGCATCCGTTACTATATCAACACCGTGATGACCTAATGATTAGAATTTTGGAGATCATTACGGCCTAAATTACGTTCTTTTCATCATCGCTGTGCAAACAAGGCTGATTTTTGCGGCAATTTCGCTATTTAAACAAGTTTTGTTTAGCTAATAAAATGAAAACATGAATTCAAACTACTTTTGGGTAACCTTGTTAACATTACAACGTGAAATCCATGTCTTAAACATTGCTACGTTTCGGAAATGGTAAAGAAAACGTGTAATCTGCCTGAAACATTAAAGTTACTTACCTTACAGATCAGGAAGTCAGCTAATTTCCACCCCATTAATGTGCAAATCCGTTTGATTCATACACTGGCTTGTCTGGCTGTCATGTTTAATTTGAACCTGCCCTTCCCTTATCTACACTGAGATAATGTCATTTCAGTAGTACTCTATTATGATAAAAAAAAAATATATATATAATATATATATATAACTCACATAGCTCATTAGTACACCCTTGGGGTTGAATATATATGTATCTATTGTAGGTCCTAGGATACAACAATTAATAATGTAGAGAAAATAAATACAATCAAAGGAGAACTTACAACAATAAACACCTTGTGAAACAGCAGTGAAAACCAACCTGGCAATATTTAAGATTATAATACATCAACTTTGATAGTCTTTGGTACAATTGTGTTGTACACTCACATGGCAATCATAGACCAAAATACTGAATTCAGGTGGAATATAGAGGAGGCAGTTGCGAGGTTCTGCCAGTCACTTGTTCTCAACAGACAGCCAGTCTCAGAAGGGGGACTTGAAGAGGAGACTGCAAAGTCTAGGCAATGCTGCTCCCTTTGTTCTGAGTGTTCACAATGCTGCTGTTGTTAGTTAATCTGTGTATCTCACATATTATGTGCCTGGTATGACAAAGCAAGAAAACCTTCTTAGCAGATCATGACAACATGACACAACAGTAGCTGTAGATGATGTAATGAAAAGTTGGAGGGGGGTTGGTAATGGAGGACATCAGGTGGATCCACGTCTGGGTGTTGGGCAGAACCCCTAGGTCCTGAAGAACAGGAGCAGAGTTAAAGGGAACAGGGTAGGAGACAGAGACGCAAACAAGCAAACACACTTTACTGTGAGAGAGTTTGATGGATTAGTGCAGTGTTATAAATGGGAGATATGTACTTTTCAACCCTTTTTGGTTCCAAGCACCCTTTTTAATGGGTTTCAGAAGGGAATTTAGATTTAAGCACATACTCTTCCTTTACTGACCTTAATGGGTATTGCTTCCACCCACTTGGTAGTGATCGGTCGCCGTCAGACACCAGCTGTTGCCATTCCTGAATTTCGTGACGAGGTCCACCCCAACATTTAATTAAAGTGTTAGAGAGATGACTTTATTCTTACCCGTATCTGTGTCATACAGTATGCAGATTTTCATATTTGTAAGGATACTGACACACACATCCTATAATATTGAACTCTGCTGTGGTCAAATGAAGAAACCATTACAAAACAACTTATCAGGGCATAATTTGAATTGGGACACTTAGTGATCATGTTCCATAGTGAAAAAACTTTGACGGGCTTCAACTCCGGCTCCACAGCCTTCGCCATCTCAAACTTCTGGCAGGCTAGACAGGGCACTGACCTTTAAGCACAAAGTGACAAATTGAAACATTGTGTGCTCTCTGATATGACATTCATTGAAATTATAATAATTTCAGATATAATAGAATGTGATTGATCAACAAAAGGTTATTTCACTTGCCCAGCTGTCCACCTCCTTGACAATTCCCCGTCAGATGAAGCATAGGTTGATTAAGGCAATCATGCGCTTCACTCCGAAATGGCCAGCATGCATCTCGGTCAGCACGGCCTCCTTCTCCTCCTTAGTAAAAATCACCCTCCTGTGTGGCTAGCCATCCTTCCCCCGTAGGTAGATATGATTGCCTAACAAGTTGGAATAGAAGAGTTGTTGAAATACTCAAGTATAAGTATATTTGCACTGCTGCCTTTCTCTCTCTGTTTCTCTCTCTCCATCTGTCTCCCTGTCTGTCTTCTACTCTCTTCCCACCTCTCTCTTTCTTCCCACCTCTCTCTCTCTCTCTCTCTCTCTCTCTCTCTCTCTCTCTCTCTCTCTCTCTCTCTCTCTCTCTCTCTCTCTCTCTCTCTCTCTCTCTCTCTCTCTCTCTCTCTCTCTCTCTCTCTCTCTCTCTCTCTCTCTCTCTCTCTCTCTCTCTCTCTCTCTCTCTCTCTCTCTCTCTCTCTCTCTCTCTCTCTCTCTCTCTCTCTCTCTCTCTCTCTCTCTCTCTCTCTCACTTCACCCCCCCCCCCCCCCCCTGTGTCTGTCTAGAGAAGACACCTAGTTAAGGGCATTTGGAATTACCATCATTGCTTACACCTGTCCATTTGATTGATCAGGTTTAACTTATAGCTAGACACCTCAATATGGCAGACATAACCATATCAGTGGAGGCTGCTGAGGGGAGGACGGCTCATAATAATGTCTGGAATGGAGTCAATTGAATGGTATCATGTTTGATACCATTCCATTTAATCCATGTTATGAGCCATCCTCCCCTCAGCAGCCTACACTGAACTATATGTATAGCTAGCAACTAGCTAACGTTAGATGGAAAATGGTTGTTGAAAAATAGTTGGACATAGCTAAATCCGTCCAGTTATCCAATTGAAGTTAACTGCTTAACGTTACCCTGAATTGTGAATTTCTCTGAATGTTGTGCCTCTTGTCGAGATCAGTGGTGTCTTCATAGTATTTTGCCTGGTTGGAAAGATAGAAGAAAATTATGCTGTGAAATAGAACTAGAACTGCCCGCATCCTCCTTCCTTCGTGACTGCTATGAGGTAAAATAGAGCCAAGCAACCAGCATAGCATGGTCACTTTGGTTCATTACGTAATCTGGTCAGAATGTTGTAAGTTCTAGCAACAGCCCTAGCAACAGAAGTTAGAACTCATCGAATCCCATTGTGACGTATAGGGGGACACTATTTGGCATGACAGGCCATACGCACTACCCTCTGTAGCGCCTTGCGGTAAGATGCAGAGCATTTGCCATACCAAGTGGTGAGGCAACAAGTCAGGATGCCCTCGATGGTACAGCTGTAGAACTTTGAGGATCTGAGGACCTGTGCTCGGCCCTCCTTTTCCTATAATCCATGATCAGTTCACGTTGAGGGAGAGGTTGTTGTCCTGGAACAACACTGCCAGGTCTCTGACATCCTCCCTATAGGCTCTCGTCGTTGTCAGTGATCAGGCCTACCATTGTTGTGTCATCGGCAAACTTAATGATGGTGTTGGAGTCGTGGGTGGCCACGTAGTCGTGGGTGAACAGGGAGTACAGGAGGAGCCTAAGCACACACCCCTGAGAGGCCCCCATGTTGAGGATCAGCGTGGCAGACGTGTTGTTTCCTACCCTTACCACCTGGGGGGGGGCCGTCAGGATGTCCAGGATCCAGTTGCAGAGGAAGGTTTTGAGTCCCATGGTCATTGGCTTAGCAATGAGCTTTGAGGGCACTATGGTGTTGAACGCTGAGATGTAGTCAATGAACAGCATTCTAGCGTTTCTGGGATGATGGTGTTGATGTGAGCCATGATCTGCCTTTCAAAGCACTTCGTTGCTACAGATTTGAGTGCTATGGGCGGAAGTCATTTAGGCAGGTTACCTTTGCATTCTCGGGCACAGGGACTATGGTGGTCGGCTTGAAACATGTAGGTATTACAGATTCGGTCAGGGAGAGGTTGAAAATGTCAGTGAAGACAATTGGTCAGCGCATGCTCTGAGTATGCGTCCTGGTAATCCGTCTGTTCCTGCGGCCTTATGGAGGGCGTGATCACAGTCATAAGCATATGAACTGTGCGGTTTGCCATGCCAAATTTGACTTGGTATACGCCTGTTTCCTGGTCATGAGAGCATTTAAGATTCCCTTTCACATATACAACTACATCTTAACGAGTCATAACAGCACAACTGGGCTGAACGTTGCGCACAACAAATTACATCATGGTTTTGAATGAAAGCTCGCTGTGCCAGTAAAACGTGTTAACAGTCCGTGACCTTGCTGAAAATGTTTAACATTGCACCCTAATTACCTCAAGTCATGAGATGCTCATCGGGAGTCGGCTTGGACAACACACAGGTAACTGGCAAAATAAAGGAAACACCAACATAAAGTGTCTTCATTTGTTCACCACCAACCACCAGAACAGATTCAATGCGCCTTGGCATAGATTCTACAAGTGTCTGGAACTCTATTGGAGGGATGTGGCACCATTCTTCCAAAAGAAATTCCACCATTTGGTGTTTTGTTGATGGTGGTGGGAAACGCTGTCTCAGGCACCACTCCAGGATCTCCCAGAAGTGTTCCATTGGGGTTTCACCATAGGTTGAAGGTGCTCACTCAGAATGGCTGTGTATTTATTGCCATTTACCTTACCCTCTTAGGTAAGGTAAATCTAAACCATGCCAGGTAAATGCACCCCACACCATAACAGAGCCTCTAGAACCCTCATTCCTTCAACTGTTTCCATTATTTCGGCAGTTGGTGTAACGTGTATGCTAAGAATCGGGAAGCAAGTACAGGGAGTGAATTTAATAAATAACAGAACGTGATATGAAACACAAAAGCAGAGTCAATAACGCCTCGGGAAGGAACCAACGGAAGTGACAGATATAGGAGAGGTAATCAGGAAGGTGATGGAGTCCACGTGAGTCTCATGAGGCTCACACGAACACTTTTAGCAGTTTTTTTTGCATTGGCTGTAGTGCAATCCACTGCATCCACTGCATCCACTGCATCCACTGTATTCACTGCATCCACTGCATCCACTGCATCCACTGCATCCACCGCTTTAAGTCATTCGCCTGTTCGATGGACAGGTGCTTCCCAAAGTCAGTTTTTTTCAGACATGAGAGGATGCCAAAAAGTACATTTTCACTAAATCCTCTTTAAAGTGAGCTAGCAATAGTTTGGACCCGAGAATTGAAAGCTGAGACTCTCACGAGTCTAATAGCAGTAATGCCAAATTCAATATTTCATCAAATAATTTTTTACAAATGGATACCTACAGTGGTCCTAAAAATTCAAAATCAAGGCTCAGACTCACAAGGGTTTTAATGAATGGCTTTTACATTTGTTCATTCATAACGTTCCTACCCCTCTCTAGCTTTCCTCCTCTCATTGGACTAGCCCCACTGGGGCCCTCTAGTATTACTGTCGGGAGTGAGGAGTCTCTTGGCGAATGGGGACGTGGGTGGAAGGGAAGTGCCTTGTTTTCCACTGTGAAAGCTGGGGTATACAGAGGCGAGGTGGCACAATGATGGGGTGTGTGGGTGTGGGTGTGTGTGTGTTTCCATGCACTTGTGCGTGTCATGATAGCAGTAGAGGTGGGGGTCATCGTCTGGCATTTTTTTTTTATGCAGCTCCAAAAGTCACACAGCTTCCTTCCTGTAGGGAACAGGCATGGCTAGCTGATCCATATTGTTGATATCAACATCCTACTGATCTAGGTCCACATTAAATGAATGAAAAATAGACCCCTCCTTTGCTCCTCCAGTCCATGAATGCAACAAGAGCAGGACAACAACCACAACAACGTACTCTGACTGCAAGTCACCTCTGAAGAAGTCTCCCAGGTCTGCTATTGACCCCTTGCCAAACGGAAGTTTGACCTCAACAATAGGTTTAAGACCAGAGACACTCGGTAAACCACTAAATCTGTCCAAATCTGCCACCACCTGATCAACTCTGACTGCCTTATCAGCAGCAACTAACAGCTCAGAGGAAGTATCAATCCCGCTGCCTTAGTGGAACAATAAGCTGAGAAAATGCAGTGCCTGAATGGAGACTGGCTGTCAACAGGGAGCTCTCTCTCCAAGGGGGGAATTTCTCTCCCTTCCTCCTGGGGTCCAAACTCGTTGGCAAGGTGACTTCACATACAAGCACGAAACTCATGTGAGTCATGAATGATTCTATAAGTCAGGGAACAGACTAGAACCCTTCTGCTTCTGGTCTTTTGGACGCTAAGGAGGTATTTTAGAAATGATGACAACAAGGTTTAATGCAAAAGAAGCACTGTTAGCCTCCCGAGTGGCGCAGCGGTCTAAGGCACTGCATCGCAGCGTTTGAGGCGTCACTACAGCCCCTGGTTTGATCTCAAGTTGTGTCACAGTCGGCTGTGGCCGGGAGACCCATGAGGCGGTGCACAATTGGCCCAGCATTTTTAGATGGATGGTTTGGCCGGCCGGAATTTCCCTGTCCCTTCGCGCTCTATGAATCCTGATTGTCAAAGGCTCTCAGTCGGTTGGTGCATTCTCCTCAACCAGTACAACAAGAGGATTAACAATGAATCAGTCGACTCTGATCTTTCATTTAAAATAGACCCAATCCCCCAAAAAGTCAGTAAACAGCTGAGACACCAGAGAACAGATCATGTATTGTTCCAGGGTCGTCGTCTGTATTTTTTTATAGGGAGTTGTATAAAGTTATCTTAATGTTCTGAGAACATAACTTTAAATAGAACCATGAGGAAACCTGCAGAAAACATTATGTTGAAGTACTGATGTTCCCACAGAAGAACGTTATTTAATAACATTCTCAGAACAATGAGAACATTACTTTAAATGGAACCATGAGGAAACCTTATGCTGAAGTACTGAAATTCCCATCTCAGAAACATATGCTTCTCAGAACGTTGTGGG
Source organism: Oncorhynchus mykiss (assembly GCF_057628025.1). Taxonomy (NCBI): domain Eukaryota; kingdom Metazoa; phylum Chordata; class Actinopteri; order Salmoniformes; family Salmonidae; genus Oncorhynchus; species Oncorhynchus mykiss. Next base: position 3,978,689 of record NC_143044.1, read on the forward strand.
TTGTATGCAAAAATAACCATAGGACACTCAAACGCAACTCTGTGTTTTTCCATTGTTCCCCTCTAAATCAGAGACCGATTTAGACCTGGGACACCAGACAGGTGCAATTAGTTATCAGGTAGAACAGAAAACCAGCAGGCTCTGGACCTCGTTGGGTAAGTTGAATACCACTGCCATAGGACAACCACGATCTCACTATGCTCTAAGAAGCATATGGTTCTCAGAACGTTATATGCTAGCTGGGATAAGACTCATCTCGAGAACACTTCAGATTGTGCAACAGACAAGATGACTCAGGTACCTTGCTTGACTTCACCTCTGCAGGCTGTGGCCAATCGTGCGTGACTGTCTGACTGACTGACATCATTACCTGCTTGTAAAAACACCAAAGATGGGCTCAGGGAGGGGGTAGAGGGGAGGCTAAGCTCCCCTTTATAGTGATTATTCACCTCTGACCTCTCACATGGGGAGATAGATAAACAGAAGAGGGAGACCACTAGGCTACAATAACTGACTCGGTTAGGGTTAGAATAGCATCATCGTCATCATGCAGAGGCTAGATAAGATTAGGGCTCATCAGGCATGGTAACAAGCCTCTCAGTTGCTGCAGAACTATTTTATCTGTGTGCACAAGTGTTAACATTTTACTGCAGTGGGCTAAATCAGGGTAACAGAGTGATTCTTGGTAGTCTTAAATCTACTTTGTAACAAAAGTACAGACAGTTATGAGCTTAAAAAAAGAAGACACCCGTACCATGACAGATAGTTTTAATGTATTTAATTTTGAGTTTGCATCCCAATATTAAACATCACAGAAGACTGTAATATAACTACCATTTGACAAAGAAATACAATATTTGTCAGGTTTTTTGTAAATAGTCTAATTATGATTAATAACATTCCTTATGTGGCCAAAGAGGGCATTCTTGGTCATTGACTGCAGGAAAGGGCTACAGAGTAACCTGCTATCACATAGAAAGTCTGAGATTCCACTTCAAATGGAGGCAGGGGATCAGCTTTCAGAACAGATCTACTGAAAACAGTCAAGGGCCAAACTAAGATCATGTGACTTGTAAGTGCTTCCTGAAGGAAGCAACCATTTGAAAAAGAAAAACATTCCTTTCTGATTGTTTTGTGCAAATAAAGTAGTGCCAATCCTCCATTTTAATGTCCTTTTTCTGACTTGCCTACTGGTTTACAAGTCACGCTTCAATCTAGAAGGACAGCTCAAAACAGAAACAATCTACCTTTACTTAACCTGTATGATATGCACAAAATATGTGTCTGAGACCAGGCAAAAATGATAAATCTTGCTAAATTGCCTCAGACTGGTTTATACTTAGCCTGAATATTTATTTTCGTAATCAGTTCACGAAGTACATTTACAAACAAAGTAGTTCTGGTCTCATTAAGAGCTCTCTTCCATGAATTTCTCTACATAGATCTTGTCAGTGTTTTCTATTAGGACAATGACCCGTGGCCACAGCGAAAGAAGGACAAGCGATGACAGCTACACCCCCTGATGTCAAAGAAAGGCCATAAAGTTCATCAAGGACAACAACCACCCGAGCCACTGCCTGTTCACCCCGTTATCATCCAGAAGGCGAGGTCAGTACAGGTGCATCAAAGCAGGGACCTCCAGTTCACTTTAATAATGGACATTTATGGAAATGTATGTAAAAAATCTATCACAATCCACTTTAAACAATGCCACTTAATATAATGTTTACATACCCTACATTACTCATCTCATAGGTATATGTATATACTGTACTCTATATTATCATACCCTGATGAAGACAGCTTGGCTGTCAAAATAGTTGGTAATTAAATGTTTGCATCTGAGCTCCTAGAGTGTGTGGCTCTCTTTTATTTTCAAGTTTTCTACTCCGCTAGCCAGCACCTCGCCTAAATAGGTGTGCGTTTCTTTTTCTTCTAGATTATACTGTACTCTATATCATCTACTGCATCTTTATGTAATACATGTATCACTAGCCACTTAAAACTATGCCACTTTTATGTTTACATACCCTACATTACTCATCTCATATGTATATACTGTCCTCGATACCATCTACTGCATCTTGCCTATGCCATTCTGTACCATCACTCATTCATATATCTTTATGTACATATTCTTTATCCCATTACACTTGTGTGTATAAGGTAGTAAGTAGTTGTGGAATTGTTAGGTTAGATTGCTCGTTGGTTATTACTGCATTGTCGGAATTAGAAGCACAAGCATTTCGCTACACTCGCATTAACATCTGCTTATCATGTGTATGTGACAAATAAAATTTGATTTGATTTGAGTTTGTTTCCTGGCAACGACCACAAGGGCGTTTCAAAGAGCTGTCAGTCAAGGCGATTTCATGAATACCAACTCAGCCCATTCATTCAGGCTTCCTGATAGTTAGAGATGAGAGAAAAGGTACAATTTCCTTTCATTCTGAGCATTTTAATAGCGTAGAAATATTGATTTATGTTTTGGTCATTCAAAGTCTATTTTTTACATGGGAAATAAGATGACTGTGCGGGATCAACAGTTACAAAGTTATTGCATGGATGCTTGAAATCCGGTTATGTTCAAACCCGGTCTCTGTCATGTATTGCAGGCCTATATTATCAGGCCTCAATAAGGGAATAAAACAATGGACTATCAGCTTATAATTATAATTTAAAAAAAGGTATGGTTATTATTCATAATTATGACCATTATCATGTTTGTATAGCCTAGAATATGAATGATTAATAATACAATTATAATTATAAATTAATACTGACATATTTTACTTGTTGAAAATTGTAGGCTATATTCCTGTATAATAAGAAATAAAACGACAAGAAAAACCCAGTCAGTGTTTTTGTTCTATTCATGAGTATGATCCTCTGTAGCCTATATGTAGGCTAAACACATTAGGACCCTTTTTTTATTCATAGCATATGAAAAATACATGTTCTTAGATCCATTTGAAACTCGCATTTAGCTCAACTGTAAATGACACAAATTCGTTTGAAATCCTTAATAAATTACAATATCAGATCATTTGAAAGAATGGATGAGTAGGCCCCTACACCCAAGCTTTATTTACGTAAATTCAACACCGTTCAAATTAAATCCTCTCTCATTTGCTGCATGTTAAGATATTGAATTTGAATAAACAATAGCTTTCATCAGACACTAACTATCATTTAAAAAAGATAATGATATTTCATTATGGTTGTGGATCATCAACTACATTCAGCAGCGGGACGATTTTTTTCTTGAGCGGATGGTCAGGTGGCCGGGACATAATTACAAATCATTTGTAGACTGAAATTTGACAGCAAGAATCCCAAAGAGATATCATATTTGACTAAACCATAATCATTTCAAACCTTGCATACGTTTGTAAATGTTCACTTGTTTCTCTCTAGTATGTGTGGGAATCCTTGAGAACAGATTTCCAAAATTAAAATTACTTGAGCTGATTTCCTGGTGTTTTTTTTTTTTTTTACAGTATTTTATGTTAAACAATTATTTTTGTTATATGTTCTTAATCAAAAATATTTATTTTAGCTCAGAAAACTTTGGGGGACAAAGTAAAACCTCCCGCGGGCCAAATTCGCCCACCCGGCTGCCAGTTGGAGAACACTGGACTTGGTGGGTCGGAGAGACAGACAGAGAGGGAGAGAGAGAGGGGAGAGTAAGGGGGAGGGAGGGGAGCTGACAGCTCTACAACAAACCACGACTCAGACGCTGACGACCTATGATGCTATTTGACACTTCTGTTTAAGATAAATCATAACTTGGGACAACAGAAGGCTATTCACATGTGGAGAGTGGAAGGTCTGGAACTGCACGATAATATAAATAAAGTTACTGGACATAATAACTGCATTTATTTTTCTGTCTATTGCGCAGGTTTTGCGGATTTCATTCTTCAATAATTCGTACTTTCAAGCAGGATCAGCTATATAAATAAGTGACACCTAATGAGCGCGCTTCTTGTGCTTACATTAAAACGTAGCCTTACAATCTGTATCGACGGGATAGGAGCTTATTCATCCAAACATTAGTAACAGACAAACTACAATTAACATCAGGCTGTTATTTTCTTAGAAGAAGCAACAAACGAACTGCAAGGTGGTGTTTATTTATTCCCGGTATTTTGTGCCATATTTTGCTCTGTAATAATATTTCCGCTAGACTATATTTGTGTCTCAAAATAATGATTTTTGGATTTACGTGTATTTTGCCCTATAATCAATTAATGATTTTTTTATAGAACTAACTTATTGCTTTCTCTAGGCTCCATAATGGACTTGCAAGTCATATTCGAAGAGATGACTCGGCCAATGCCAAGGAGTATCGGCCTGCTATTGGCGTCTTTGACTTTTCTCTTTGCCATGCTCCTGTGGCGCAGGATCAGGCGGAGCTGGGAAGTACACAGCCCGCCTGGACCGTTCGCTTGGCCGGTCATTGGGAACGCAGTAGAGCTTGGCAACACTCCTCACCTCTATTTCTCTCGCATGTCACGGAAATATGGGGATGTCTTTCAAATCAAACTCGGCTGCCGGGACGTTGTGGTACTGAATTGCGACGCAATCAGGCAGGCGCTCATCAAAAAGGGATTTGATTTCGCAGGCAGACCTAACTTTGCCTCGTTTCAATATGTTTCCAATGGCGATGGCATTGCTTTTGGTACGTTTAGCGAATGGTGGAAAGTGCATCGAAAAGTGGCCCAATCTACTGTTCGGATGTTTTCTACCGGCAACATGCACACCAAAAAGGCCTTCGAAAACCATGTTGTCTGCGAAGTAAGGGAGCTGCTCCATATTTTCCTGGTAAAAACTAAAGAGCACCAATATTTCCAGCCGATGACATACTTGGTGGTATCAACCGCTAACGTAATGACCGCGGTGTGCTTTGGAAAGAGGTATTCATACGACGACGAAGAGTTTGCGCAAGTGGTGGGACGAAACTATCAATTCACCCAAACAGTGGGAGCTGGAAGCATCGTGGATGTTATGCCTTGGCTCCAGTATTTCCCCAACCCAATAAAAAACATATTTGAAAACTTTAAAGAGCTCAACCAGGAGTTCAGTAAATTTATCCTTAATAAAGTTGTCGAGCACCGAAAGACCATTCAGTCAAGCACCATCCGGGACATGACAGATGCTTTCATCATGGCATTGGACCATCCCAAGGACAGCTCACCAAGGGTCTCACCAGGCAAAGATTATGTGCCACCCACTATCGGTGATATTTTTGGAGCAAGCCAAGACACACTATCTACTGCTCTTCAGTGGATAATGCTGATACTTGTGAGGTAATACATATTAATTTTGAATCAGCTAAAGTGAAATGAAAGTACTATTTTTCTCACATGATATGTTCTGTTAACAATCACCTATGTGTAAAATTGAGAAAGCCCAACATGTAAAGTGAATAATTTATATGCGTAAAGTGGAGAAAACCTATGCCTAAAGTGGAGAAAGCTATTTTTTACTGGGACAATTACTTAACCTCCTAGTATGCCACCATCTCACAATCAACATAAAAAAAACGAAAGAGCACTTATGCTCTGCTCTTTCATTGTTGGTAGGGTACTGTACTTGCTCTTGAATTCGGCACTTCAGTAGCAGAACTATGATGTTACGTACTAGTATTAAATATCAGAAGCGCCCAGGCAGGTATTGGCAGCCTAAAATGAGGACTCGGCTGTTTTTTCCTAAACTATCGCTTCAGGAAATAACGTATTCTGAGCAGTAGAACATGCTGTGTGTTGCCAGTTGGATTAACAGTAGGCATACTGTATCTTGTTTGCGCAGGAAAAATAAAAGCGTTTACATACCTAGTAATTAATGCAATTGTTCTGAAGCTGATTGAGGACCTTATTAGTGATTAATGTGTTTTGTTTTATTTATATTTTGATGTCTGCATTTTCTGTAATTTCTGTAATTTTGGGCTCATCTGTAAAATACACCTTAGTCTCAGTATGACTCCCCGATAAAGTAAATGTTAAATAAAAAGTAAATAAAAGTGATAATGACCTTGAAGCCAGTATTTGTAGGATATATTGGCACGATTTGATTTCGTCTCAGGACTAACAATCGGGCATTATCACTTAATTATACAAGTGGTGGGTCTAATTCTGAATGCTAGTTAAAAGCGCATTTCAGCCGGTGTCTATTCCACAAGTTACCACTAGCTAAATATATGACATTAAAATGCCCATTAACTCTGTTCCATCTGACTGCGCAATCCACTGTCTCATCAGTCCAGCCAATAAATTAATACACTTGATCTCCACTATAAAAAGCATCTAGATATTATCTCACATTTGTTTTTGACCAACATTTCGTTTTCAACAGCGGAGGTTTGTCTAAAGAGAGAGCACATTTTCTATGCCAGGCGAAATCGTGCCTCATGAGATCAATGTTATTGATGTATCCAAATAAATGTCTCTAGAAAACAGTTAAACAAATAAAAATGCAGATACTTTGCTGTTATTCTGGCTGCACTTTTTGACGTGACTGTAAATTAGCCGTAGTTGGCTAGCTACCCAGCTAGCACAGTGGATTTGGGCCGATTCCCGCTGAGATTCGGGGCACTCCGCTGAGAGTCAGACTTGGCCGACCTCAGGTGGCCCAGAGTCTGGGCCGCCTTTGGCAGTATTACCACAGATAGATGAGTAGAACATCTTTGGTATTACTTACGGTTAGGATTCCGGGCAGCAACTGGGCCGATTCCTCATTGCTAGCTGGGTATAAAGTAAGGGATAAGAACGTTGCCAGCCAGTATGGAAATGAAACATTCAGAACTAACGACTGGGTCACGTCCATAAATACGGAGCAAAAAGACTGAACAACTGGGTCCCGTCTATGGCAACCAAACCAATAGAACAAATGACTAGCCGGCTTGGGTAGCAACACCAGATTAGTGTTGGGACAACATATAATGGAATGATGAAATAGTATGAATAAATTCATCAAAACAAAGTTTTTAATGAAAATATCTCAATCATTATCTGAATATGTTGGTAACCCATGTTTAAAAGTGATAATGCGATCGAATGTATCATTGGAGGATATATTGGCACGGTTTGCCGGCTCTTGACATCGTCTAGGGCCTAACAACAGCCATGCAAATATATCCTCAAAACACCGGGTTCTCTGCAATTACAGTGCATTCGGAAAGTATACAGACCCCTTGACTTTTTCCACATTTTGTTACGTTACAGCCTTATTCTAAAATTGATGAAATTGTTTTTTTTTACTCATCAATCTACACACAATACCCCATAATGTCAAAGCAAAATAAATAAAAAAACAACCGAAATATGACATTTACAGAAGTATTCAGACCCTTTACTCAGGAGTTTGTTGAAGCACTTTTGGCAGCGATTACGGTCTAGAGTCTTTTTGGGTAGAAAGCTACAAGCTTGGCACATCTGTATTTGGGGAGTTTCTCACATTGTTCTGTACAGATCCTCTCAAGCTCTGTCAGTTTGGATGGGGAGCGTCGCTGCACAGGTATTTTCAGGTTTCTCCAGAGATGTTTGATTGGGTTCAAGTCCGGGCCCTGGCGGGGCAACTCAAGGACATTCAGAGACTTGTCCCGAAGCGACTCCTGTATTGTATTGGCTGTATGCTTAGGGTCATTGTCCTGTTGGAAGGTGAACCTTTGCCACAGTCTGAGGTCCTGAGAGCTCTGGAGCAGGTTTTCATCAAGGATATCTTTGTACTTTGCTCTGTTCATCTTTCCCTCGATCCTGACTAGTCTCCCAGTCCCTGCCCCTGAAAACCATCCCCACAGCATGATGCTGCCATTACCATGCTTCACTGTAGGGATGGTGCCAGGTTTCCTCCAGAAGTGACGCTTGGCATTCAGGCCAAAGAGTTAAATCTAGGTTTCATCAGACCAGAGAATGTTGGTTGTTCAAAACTTCTTCCATTTAAGTATGATGGAGGCCACTGTGTTCAAGGGAGCTTTCAATGCAGCAGAATTATTTTGGTATCCTTCCCCAGATCTGTGCCTCGACACAATCCTGTCTCGGAGCTCTACAAACAATTCCTTCGACCTCATGACTTGGTTTTTGCTCTGACATGCACTGTCAATTGTGGGACCTTATGTAGACAATTGTGTGTATTTCCAAATCATGTCCAATCAATTGAATTTACCACAGGTTGACTCGAATGAAGCTGTAGAAACATCTCAAGGATGATCAATTGAAACAGGATGCACCTGAACTCAGTTTCGAGTGTTATAGCAAATGGTCTGAATACTTATGTAGATAAGGTATTTTTTAGATTTTGTTTATTGTTTTTGTTTATTTTTTATTTTAGGGGATAGATCCGTTTTAGTAGTGCAGATATATTGTAGATTCCATCAATGTAATTGTCTGCTTCATTTCGAATCCCGCATACATTTTTTTGTAAATATAGAAACATATCTTTTTGAAATATATTTTCCTTTCTTTTCCTCCCCTAACCCTACCACCCCTCAACTAATTTGAGTAAACTAATAAACAACACCACTTAGGCTTCTACTTCCAGCTTATACATACTATATACATTTTACAGACACAATGTATTTTACAATAGTTATATTTTGTTTGTTTTTAATTCCATCCTTCAGCTACCATCAACCCCTCCCATCTATGTCTGAAGCCCATCCAGTTTAATTTATATTTTGCCATGTATTTTTAACTGTGCTGTTTCACAAAAGTTTTGAACGTATATACATCTCTTAACACCATCCATTTTTATTTGTATTTGCCATATATTTTTCAACTGTGCTGTGATGTTTCACAAAAGTTCCAAACCTTTGTATTCTCATAGTTTCTACAGATTGTAAATTAAAGATAAACATTTTTGCTAAAAGTAGTATTATATTATTGATTGATTGATTATAACTTTTCAAATACCCCAGGAGTGCTATCTGCAGAGTTAGCTCCAGGTAAATGTTGCACTTCTTCAACCATTCATGGACCTGCGACCAAAAACAAGCTACATATGGACAGTACCAAAACAAATCATCTCTTCGCACCAAAATCTGCAGAGCTGGGATGGTTGTATCCCCCATATATATAACGTTCTATTGGTTACAATAATTTTGTATAATAATTTAAATAGATAAATTCAAAGTTTTGAATCTGGTGTTGTTTTGCATATCAGTTCATAAACTATGTGCCATGGAATCGGTACATCGAAAATCTCTTCCCAACTATTTTGCATTCTACAGTTTGTAGCACCTCTGCCAATTTTATGGTCCTTAAATGAAACTGGTATACTTTTTTATTTATCACAAATTTCTTTGAAAATCTTTAATGCAGGACTAACAGACAAGTTCCTTACTTTTTCCCGCTTCCACTTGCCTCTTCCATTTTTGTGGCAATGCTGCAATTAGTTGGTTGTAATTTTGGGTAGCACAGACATTTCCATATATTTTTGTTAGCTGCATGTGTGACATAACTCCACCAGTCCTATTTATGATAAAATTTACAAAGATTATACCTTTAAAAAAAGAAATTTGTTGAAAAATTATGTTTTTTTGAATCAATTAGTTTAACCACAATATTTGCTGTATTATTTGTTCTGTCTTTTCTGACGGAGTGCTATATCAAAGGGAAGTAATCAGGGAGGTGATGAAGTCCAGGTGTGCCTAATGAGGCAATAATAATAATAATAATAATGCCAGGACCGGTGGTTACTAGACCGGCGATGTCGAGTGCTGAACAAGGGGAGCAGGAGTGGACGAAGAGGACAACGCTGGCCAGGAAGACGGCCCCAAGGACGAAGAGCGGGCCGGTCTGGACGGCGAAGGTGGAAATCTCTGATGAATTTGGGGTCTAGAATGTCGTCCACCGGAACCCAAAACCTCTCCTCTGGACTGTACCCCTCCCAGTCCACCAGGTACTGTAACCTACCTCCACGACATCTGGCGTTCAGGAGGGAACTGGCGGCATACGTGGGACTACCCTTGATGTCCAGGGGAGGCGGAGGGGTGGGAGACGGCATCAGCGAGGGGACCAGGAACCACCGGCCTGAGGAGGGAAACATGAAAAGAGGGTGAGATCCGGTAGTCATTGGGAAGCTGTAATTGGTAAGTTACCTCATTGACCCTCTGGAGGACCGGAACCACTCATCCATCGCAGGGGCTTTGGTTTGGCTCAAGGTCCACGGCGCCAGGCTGGTGCCCCAGGATGCACTGGAAGGTAGACAACCCCGTGGAGGAGTGAGAAAGTGAGTTCTGGGCGTACTCTGCCCAGGGAAGATACCGGGCCCACTTCCTCTGTGGGTCCTGACTGTGACTCCTCAGCAACCTCCCCAGCACCTGGTTGGTCCTTTCCACCTGTATGTTGGACTGAGGCCGTTACCCGGATGTGATGCTCAATGTGACCCCCAGCTTCTCCATGAAGGCTCTCCATATATGTGATGTGAATTGGGGACCACGGGTGGCGACAAAGTCCTCCAGAAGGCCATAGTGCTGGTGTTTTGCAGGTACTATTTAATGAAGCTGCCAGTTGAGGAGATATGAGGTGTCTGTTTCTCAAACTAGACACTGTAATGTACTTGTCCTCTTGCTCAGTTGTGCACCGGGGCCTCCTACTCCTCTTTCTATTCTGGTTAGGGCCAGTTTGCGCTGTTCTGTGAAGGGAGTATTACACAGCGTTGTACGAGATCTTCAGTTTCTTGGCAATTTCTCACATGGAATAGCCCTAATTTCTCAGAACAAGTATAGACTGACGAGTTTCAGAAGAAAGATATTTGTTTCTAGCCATTTTGAGCCTGTAATCGAACCCACAAATGCTGATGCTCCAGATACTCAACCTATTTGAAGAAAGCCATTTTTATTGCTTCTTTAATCAGGACAACAGTTTTCAGCTGTGCTAACATAATTGCAAAAGGGTTTTCTGATAATGGGCATCTGTAGGCCTATGTAGATATTCCATTTTAAAAAATCTGCCATTTCTAGCAACAATAGTCATTAACAATGTCTACACTGTATTTCTGATCAATTTTATGTTATTTTAATGGACCAACAATTTGCTTTCCTTTCAAAAACAAGGACATTTCTATGTGACCCCAAACTTTTGAACGGTAGTGTAGGTCAACTGGAATATGACTAAAGAGTTTGTAGATCATCTATGAGGCTGTGGAGGGATCCAAATTATGGTTTAAAAAAGCATGAATCATCAGCATACAATGACAACTTTGTTTTTAAGCCATTGATTTCTAACCCCTTGATATTATTGTTGAATCTGATTTTAATAGCTAACATTTAGATGGCCATAATAAATAGATATGGCGATAGTGGACAACCTTGTTTTACTCCTCTTGACAGTTTAATACTTTCAGAGAAGTAGACATTGTTTACTATTTTACACCTAGGGTTACTATTCATATTCATATTCATACTATTATTTATTTAACTAGGCAAGTCAGTTAAGAAAAAAATCTTATTTACAATGATGGCCTGCCCCTGCCAAACCCGGACGATGCTGGACCAATTGTGCTCCGCCCAATGGGACTCCCAAATCACTGCTGATTGTGATACAGCCTGGAATCAAACCAGGGTCTGCAGTGACGCCTCTAGCACTGAGATGCAGTGCCTTAGACCGCTGCGCCACTCGGGAGCCCACTAGCAGTGAAAAGGTTTTTGCCATTCCAAAGATACGGTACAGTACTGTATTTTGGGGGGTAGAATTACTGTACCATTCAAAATACAGCAATTATTTCCCCGCCCACAACATTTTCCAAAAATGCACCATAATTTGCAGTAAAAATGTACTGTTGATAATGAGACAAATGTGGACTCCCAATCACGACCGAACTTCTACCCATTTTATAACAGATTCTCCAAAATTGAAATATTCCACGCATACATTCCAGGCATCCCAGTCTTACTTTATCAAAAGCCTTTTCAGTGTCAGCTATGTTTTTCATAATGTTTTTCATAATATTCTATTGTTTCCAGGACTTATATTATATTATCTCCAATGTATCGTCCATGTAAAAAACCTGTTTGATTACGATAAACAATATCTGACAATACCTTCTACATTTTATGCGCTATGGATTTGGAAGAATATTTGCATTACAACACTGAAGGTGCCTCCATTTTTTAAAAATGTACCGGATTTTCAGTAATAATGAAGTTAGATATTGTTGTTGAGCATTTTTTTAGGAGTGGTTAAAACATGCTAATAACAGTCCTCTGAGTATAACAAAACATGTTTATGTTATGTTTACGGGTATAACATCCAACCCTGGAGTTTTCCCAGGTTTTAAATGATTTAATTGCATCAAGAAGTTCCTCCTCTGTAATTTTGCCTTCACATGAGTCTTTCTGTATAGCTGTTAATTTTACATTATTAAAATAAATAAAATCCATACAGTTATCTTCGGTTGGTGGAGATGGAGGAGACTGAAATGAAAATGTGCTTAAAGTACTTTGATTCGTCTTTCAAAGTATTGTTTGGTAAATCATGGGTGACTCCATTTTTCACAAGTTTCAGTAAAACAAATTTGGTAGCATTTCTATGTTGAAGATTAAAAAATGTTTTGTTGATTTTTATCCCATGTTCCATCCAGTTCGCTTTATTTTTATAATATATTACAGTTGATCTTTCTTGAATAAGTTCCTCCGTTTCTTTTTGTTGTTCCTCTAACTTATTCTGTGCCTCTATAGTACAGTTTTATTGCTACTGTATCAATGTGTACTATTAGTTCTTCCATTTCCTTAATTAATATGGCTTCTTTTGACCAAAATTGCTTTTGTTTTAGATACAAGTACTGAATTGCATGGCCTCTAAAGGCACATTTAAAAGTGTCCCATACAATAAGGGGATCTGGTGTACCTATGTTATGTCCGGAAAAGTCTGTTATCATCCAATAAGCTTTGATTACATTTCCAATTTCCTCGCCCACGTGGATATTTTGTAAGAGTAATATATATGGCAATTATTTGATGGTCCGACTGCATTTTGTCCCCTATCAACACATTTTAAACTTTTGGTGCCAGTAAGAAGGACATAAGAAAGTAGTCAAGATGACAAGCTTGATTGAGCCTCCGCCATGTACAGTTGAAGTCGGAAGTTTACATACACCTTAGCCAAATACATTTAAACTAAATTTTTCACAATTCCTGACATTTAATTCTAGTAAAAATTCCCTGTCTTAGGTCAGTTAGGATCACCACTTTATTTTAAGAATGTGAAAGGTCAGAATAATAGTAGAGAGAATGATTTATTTCAGCTTTTATTTCTTTCATCACATTCCCAATGGGTCAGAAGTTTACATACACTCAATTAGTATTTGGTAGCATTGTCTTTAAATTGCTTAACTTGGGTCAAAATTTTAAACCAAGATGGCGTAGCAGTGCAGATGTGGTTTGTCATCCTCTCGTTTACTTTTTGTATATATTTCAATTTATTTTTCAATCTTCTTTACATTTTTAAATTAAATATACCTTCCGGTAACCTGCCTCACTCAATGTGACACGGATCCGCTATTTGTTTTAGACCTTATAGCCAGAACCTCCATCAGAAGCTAACCAGCTAATTAGCTACTAGCTATTTAGTCAATGTTAGCCACTGCTAGCAGCCTTTACCTTCTGCACAGGCACCAGCCGTTTTTTTAGCCAATTTTTTATTTTATTTTAGATAATACCTGCCAGCCTCGGACTGTTTTTCTCCACTACAACGCCGGATTCCTGCCGTAAACCCTGGACCATTACTCCTGATCATTGCCGCTAGCTAGCTGCCACAGAGTGACCCAGCCCCGAAGCTAGCCCTGAGCCAGGCCCCCCTCCCGGCCTACTCTGTGATCAACCGGCTACTCAGTTGTTGCCTCCTGGACTCTACCGCCAACACGGCTAGAATCCACTACTCCACCGGATACTTGCCGTAAGCTCTGGACCTTTGCATCGGATCATCGCTGCTAGCTAGCTGCTACCGAGTGGCTATAGTGGCTAACGCCCCTGCTACCAGATACCTCCTTTGGCCCATCTCCCACACAGGCGGTGACCTCACCCAGCATAACCAGCGTGTCCAGAGATGCAACCTCTCTTATCATCTCTCAGTGCCTGTGCTTACCTCCACTGTATCCGCACCCCACCATACCCGTCTGCACATTATGCCCTGAATCTAATCTACCACGCCCAGAAATCTACTCTTTTTAATCTCTGTCCCCAATGCACTAGACAACCAGTTTTGATAGCCTTTAGCCGTACACTCATCCTACTCCTCCTCTGTTCCTCGGGTGATGTGGAGGTTAACCCAGGCCCTGCGTGTCCCCAGGCACTCTCATTTGTTGACTTCTGTAAACGAAAAAGCCTTGGTATCAGAAGCCTCCTCCCTAAGTTGGTTTTACTCACTGCTTTAGCACACTCCGCCAACCCTGATGTCCTTGCCATGTCTGAATCCTGGCTTAGGAAGGCCACCAAAAATTCTGAGATACCCAACTACAACATTTTCCATCAAGATAGAACTGCCAAAGGGGAAGGAGTTGCAATCTACAGCAGAGATAGCTTGCAAAGTTGTGTCATACTTTCCAGATCTATGCCCAAACAGTTCGAGCTTCAAATTTTAAAAATGAATCTCTCCAGAAATAAGTCTCTTCAAAGGGGGTGACACTTTGAACAGTTGCATATCGCGGGGACAATTCGATGCTAGTGCAGTCCGCCACATGATGTTTTTGTGCTGGTCAAGGGCAGTTAAGTCTGGAGTGAACCAAAGGCTATATCTGTTCCTGTTCCCAAACTGTTATAGACCTATATCCATCCTGCCCTGCCTTTCTAAAGTCTTCGAAAGCCAAGATAATAAACAGATCACGAATCTCACTGTACCTTCTCCGGTGTTTCCGAGCTGGTCACGGGTGCACCTCAGCCATGCTCAAGTCACTAAACTATATAATAACCGCCATTGATAAAAGACAGTACTGTGCAGCCGTCTTCATCGACCTGGCCAAAGCTTTCGACTCTGTCAATCACCGTATTCTTATCGGCAGACTCAATAGCTTTGGTTTCTCAAATGACTGCCTCGCCTGGTTCACCAACTACTTCGCAGACAGAGTTCAGTGTGTCAAATCGGAGGGCCTGTTGTTCGGACCTCTGGCAGTCTCTATGAGGGTGCCACAAGGTTCAATTCTCGGGCCGACTCTTTTCTCTGTATATATCAACAATGTCGCTCTTGCTGCGGGTGATTCCCTGATCCACCTCTACACAGACGACACCATTCTGTATACATCTGGCCCTTCTTTGGACTATGTGTTAACAAACCTCCAAATGAACTTCGATGCCATACAACTCTCCTTCCATGGCCTCCAACTGCTCTTAAATGCAAGTAAAACTAAATTCATGCTCTTCAACCGATCGCTGCCCACACCTGCCCGCCCGTCCAGCATCACTACTCTGGACGGTTCTGACTTAGAATATATGGACAACTACAAATACCTAGGTGTCTGGTTAGACTGTAAACTCTCCTTCCAGACTCACATTAAGCATCTCCAATCCAAAATGAAATCTGGAATCGGCTTCCTATTTCGCAACAAAGCATCCTTCACTCATGCTGCCAAACATACCCTCGTAAAACGGACTATCCTACCGATCCTTGACTTTGGCGATGTCATTTACAAAATAGCCTCCAACACTCTACTCAGCAAATTGGATGCAGTCTATCACAGTGCCATCCATTTTGTCACCATATGTCACAAAAGCACCATATACTACCCAACACTGTGACCTGTATGCTCTTGTTGGCTGGCCCTCGCTTCATATTTGTTGCCAAACCCACTGGCTCCAGGTCATCTATAAGTCTTTCCTAGGTAAAGCCCCGCCTTATCTCAGCTCACTTGTCACCATAGCAGCACCCACCCGTAGCACATTCTCCAGCAGGTATATCACACTGGTGACCCCCAAAGCCAATTCCTCCTTTGGCTCCTTTCCATCCAGTTCTCTGCTGCCAATGACTGGAACGAACTGCAAAAATCACTGAAGCTGGAGACTCATATCTCCCTCACTAGCTTTAAGCACCACCTGTTAGAGCAGCTCACAGATCACTGCACCTGTACATAGCCCATCTGTAAATAACCCATCAAACTACCTCATCCCTCATACTGTGATTTTTTTTTCTTCTCCTTTGCACCCCAGTATCTCTACTTGCACATTCATCTTCTGCACATCTATCACTCCAATGTTTAATTGCTATATTGTAATTATTTTGCCACTACAGCCTATTTATTGCCTTACCTCCCTCATCCTACCTCATTTGCACACACTGTATATATACTTTTTCTATTGTATTATTGACTGCATGTTTGATTATTCCATTTGTAACTCTGCGTTGTTGTTTGTGTCAAACTGCTTTGCTTTATGTTGGCCAGGTCGAAGATGTAAATTAGAACTTGTTCTCAACTAGCCTACCTGGTTAAATAAAGGTGAAATATATGTATATTTTTAATTATAAAACAAAAAGTGCAATTGCAAAAACTATCAAGCGCTATGATGAAACTGGCTCTCATGAGGACCGCCACAGGAAAGCAAGACCCAGAGTAATCTCTGCTGCAGAGGATAAGTTCACTAGAGTTACCAGCCTCACAAATTGCAGCCAAAATAAATGTTTGCCAGAGTTCAAGTAACAGACACATCTCGACATCAACTGAAGACTTTGTGAATCAAACCTTCATGGTCAAATTGCTGCAAAGAAACCACTACTAAAGGACACCAATAATAAGAAGAGACTTGCTTGGGCCAAGAAACACGAGCAATGGACATTAGACCAGTCCTTTGGTTTGATGAGTCCAAATTTTCAAGATATGGATCCAAACACCAGGGCTATTTGACCAAGAAGGAGAGTGGTGGAGTGCTGCATCAGATGACCTGGCCTCCACAATCACCCGACCTCAACCCAATTGAGATGGTTTGGGATTTGTTGGACCGCAGAGGGAAGGAAAAGCAGCCAACAAGTGCTCAGCATATGTGGGAACTCTTTCAAGACTGTTGGAAAAGCATTCCAGGTGGTTGAGAGAATTCCGAGAGTGTGCAAAACTTTCATCAACGCAAAGGATGGCTACTTTGAAGAATCTAAAATCTAAAATATATTTTGATTTGTTTAACACTTTGATTACTACATGATTCCATATGTGCTATTTCATAGTTTTGATCTCTTCACTATTATTCTACAATATACAAAATAGTAATAATAAAGAATAACCGTTAAATGAGTAGGTGTATCCAAACTTTTGACTGGTACTGTATATTTTCAAAGAAGCATGTTTCATCGTTATTTGGACCATATAGATTAATGAGCTGTATCTGTTTATGGTCCAATAACATACTTAAAATCATCCATCTACCTTGCAGATCTGTTTGGACAATTTGCACATTTGGCTAAAAATTCTTGTTTATAAATTTAATCACCCATTTTGTGTTTCTTTGCACATGGGAGAAATCCTTTTTCCACACAACTTCATCTAAAATTGTTGTGAGTTTCCTGTAAACAGTAGATATTATTTTCCTTGTCTTTTAGCCAGGTAAATACTGATCGTCTTTCCTTATTATCTGCTAAGCCATTACAATTATAGCTGGCTATACTTATTTCACCATTTACCATACTGAGATACAAACTTAAATTCTATTTATCATTATATACAGTGCCTTGCGAAAGTATTCGGCCCCCTTGAACTTTGCGACCTTTTGCCACATTTCAGGCTTCCAACATAAAGATATAAAACTGTATTTTTTTGTGAAGAATCAACAACAAGTGGGATACAATCATGAAGTGGAACGACATTTATTGGATATTTCAAACTTTTTTAACAAATCAAAAACTGAAAAATTGGGCGTGCAAAATTATTCAGCCCCCTTAAGTTAATATTTTGTAGCGCCACCTTTTGCTGCGATTACAGCTGTAAGTCGCTTGGGGTATGTCTCTATCAGATTTGCACATCGAGAGACTGACATTTTTTCCCATTCCTCCTTGCAAAACAGCTCGAGCTCAGTGAGGTTGGATGGAGAGCATTTGTGAACAGCAGTTTTCAGTTCTTTCCACAGATTCTCGATTGGATTCAGGTCTGGACTTTGACTTGGCCATTCTAACACCTGGATATGTTTATTTTTGAACCATTCCATTGTAGATTTTGCTTTATGTTTTGGATCATTGTCTTGTTGGAAGACAAATCTCCGTCCCAGTCTCAGGTCTTTTGCAGACTCCATCAGATTTTCTTCCAGAATGGTCCTGTATTTGGCTCCATCCATCTTCCCATCAATTTTAACCATCTTCCCTGTCCCTGCTGAAGAAAAGCAGGCCCAAACCATGATGCTGCCACCACCATGTTTGACAGTGGGGATGGTGTGAGCTGTGTTGCTTTTACGCCAAACATAACGTTTTGCATTGTTGCCAAAAAGTTCCATTTTGGTTTCATCTGACCAGAGCACCTTCTTCCACATGTTTGGTGTGTCTCCCAGGTGGCTTGTGGCAAACTTTAAACGACACTTTTTATGGATATCTTTAAGAAATGGCTTTCTTCTTGCCACTCTTCCATAAAGGCCAGATTTGTGCAATATACGACTGATTGTTGTCCTATGGACAGAGTCTCCCACCTCAGCAGTAGATCTCTGCAGTTCATCCAGAGTGATCATGGGCCTCTTGGCTGCATCTCTGATCAGTCTTCTCCTTGTATGAGCTGAAAGTTTAGAGGGACGGCCAGGTCTTGGTAGATTTGCAGTGGTCTGATACTCCTTCCATTTCAATATTATCGCTTGCACAGTGCTCCTTGGGATGTTTAAAGCTTGGGAAATCTTTTTGTATCCAAATCCGGCTTTAAACTTCTTCACAACAGTATCTCGGACCTGCCTGGTGTGTTCCTTGTTCTTCATGATGCTCTCTGCGCTTTTAACGGACCTCTGAGACTATCCCAGTGCAGGTGCATTTATACGGAGACTTGATTACACACAGGTGGATTGTATTTATCATCAGTAGTCATTTAGGTCAACATTGGATCATTCAGAGATCCTCACTGAACTTCTGGAGAGAGTTTGCTGCACTGAAAGTAAAGGGGCTGAATAATTTTGCACGCCCAATTTTTCAGTTTTTGATTTGTTAAAAAAGTTTGAAATATCCAATAAATGTCGTTCCACTTCATGATTGTGTCCCACTTGTTGTTGATTCTTCACAAAAAAAATACAGTTTTCTATCTTTATGTTTGAAGCCTGAAATGTGGCAAAAGGTCGCAAAGTTCAAGGGGTCGAATACTTTCGCAAGGCACTGTATGTTGGTAAACTTACTATTAAAAAATGCCATAGTAATTGAGTGTCCATATAGCTGTACCATGATATTTGCATTGCTACTAAGTAAACCTTCAATTTTCATCCACTATTCCACCCGCTAGACCCCCCCACCCCCCATCGGCAGACCATCTATGTCCCCCCGGATCCCAGGGCCCCGAGAGACCGGGACCCATCCTTCGAAAGAACACAGTACCACTCACAGAACAGAAGTAGATCAACCCCCCAAAACATTTCCAATGCCCTCACCTCGATTTGTATTATATATAGTTATCAATATAAATATTTCTATTTATTTATATATATAAATAAAAATAAACTCCCCATGGGTTACTGCAGCTATTGTTGCCAGCATTTCCACTACCTGGGTGGAGGCACCCCGCCGGAATCCCCACCGGCTAGGTACAAGGTCGTCAAGTTTCTCATTAGCAGCTTTGAGAAATTCCTTGTATATTATACTCGCCCATCAGGGGGCTTTGGCTTTGTAAGACCCACTCTGCCAGGCAGGCCCAGAATCTTGAGGGGTTGGTACTGCTTTAGTGGGTCCATAAAACAGATAAGGCCTTCTCCTTATGGGTCGTATGGGTCGTTCAGGTGTGTGTCTAGGGTATAGGGTTGGGGACCGTTCCATCATGATAGAACAGTAAATAACTCAACTATATTAATAATTTATTTAAAAATGTATATCCCATATCTGCACAAAATTGAAAGCTCTCTCTTACAACCCCTGCTCACAGACACACATGGGCTTAGGTATTCGCTCCCATTTCCTTTTTCACTTGTTTAACTCCACACTTTTCCAAACACAAAAACACACACCCCACCTTGCATCACAATACACCCACACATACCCACATACTGTGCTTTCTACAGTGCCTTGCGAAAGTATTCGGCCCCCTTGAACTTTGCGACCTTTTGCCACATTTCAGGCTTCAAACATAAAGATATAAAACTGAATTTTTTTGTGAAGAATCAACAACAAGTGGGACACAATCATGAAGTGGAACGACATTTATTGGATATTTCAAACTTTTTTAACAAATCAAAAACTGAAAAATTGGGCGTGCAAAATTATTCAGCCCCTTTACTTTCAGTGCAGCAAACTCTCTCCAGAAGTTCAGTGAGGATCTCTGAATGATCCAATGTTGACGTAAATGACTAATGATGATAAATACAATCCACCTGTGTGTAATCAAGTCTCCGTATAAATGCACCTGCACTGGGATAGTCTCAGAGGTCCGTTAAAAGCGCAGAGAGCATCATGAAGAACAAGGAACACACCAGGCAGGTCCGAGATACTGTTGTGAAGAAGTTTAAAGCCGGATTTGGATACAAAAAGATTTCCCAAGCTTTAAACATCCCAAGGAGCACTGTGCAAGCGATAATATTGAAATGGAAGGAGTATCAGACCACTGCAAATCTACCAAGACCTGGCTGTCCCTCTAAACTTTCAGCTCATACAAGGAGAAGACTGATCAGAGATGCAGCCAAGAGGCCCATGATCACTCTGGATGAACTGCAGAGATCTACAGCTGAGGTGGGAGACTCTGTCCATAGGACAACAATCAGTCGTATATTGCACAAATCTGGCCTTTATGGAAGAGTGGCAAGAAGAAAGCCATTTCTTAAAGATATCCATAAAAAGTGTTGTTTAAAGTTTGCCACAAGCCACCTGGGAGACACACCAAACATGTGGAAGAAGGTGCTCTGGTCAGATGAAACCAAAATTGAACTTTTTGGCAACAATGCAAAATGTTATGTTTGGCGTAAAAGCAACACAGCTCATCACCCTGAACACACCATCCCCACTGTCAAACATGGTGGTGGCAGCATCATGGTTTGGGCCTGCTTTTCTTCAGCAGGGACAGGGAAGATGGTTAAAATTGATGGGAAGATGGATGGAGCCAAATACAGGACCATTCTGGAAGAAAACCTGATGGAGTCTGCAAAAGACCTGAGACTGGGACGGAGATTTGTCTTCCAACAAGACAATGATCCAAAACATAAAGCAAAATCTACAATGGAATGGTTCAAAAATAAACATATCCAGGTGTTAGAATGGCCAAGTCAAAGTCCAGACCTGAATCCAATCGAGAATCTGTGGAAAGAACTGAAAACTGCTGTTCACAAATGCTCTCCATCCAACCTCACTGAGCTCGAGCTGTTTTGCAAGGAGGAATGGGAAAAAAATGTCAGTCTCTCGATGTGCAAAACTGATAGAGACATATAGAGACATACCCCAAGCGACTTACAGCTGTAATCGCAGCAAAAGGTGGCGCTACAGGGGGCTGAATAACTTTGCACGCCCAATTTTTCAGTTTTTGATTTGTTAAAAAAGTTTGAAATATCCAATAAATGTCGTTCTACTTCATGATTGTATCCCACTTGTTGTTGATTCTTCACAAAAAAAAAATACAGTTTTATATCTTTATGTTGGAAGCCTGAAATGTGGCAAAAGATCGCAAAGTTCAAGGGGGCCGAATACTTTCGCAAGGCACTGTATGTCCTCTGTTTGCTGTGTTTTCATCCCTACCATGTTGATTCTGAGTACTTTTTTTATTTGCAAAAATGTAAAAAAAAATGTTTTCGCTTTATTGTTATGGGGTATTGTTTGTAGATTAATGCGGCCATTTTTTGTATTTAATCCATTTTAGAATAAAGCTGTAATGTCACAAAATGTGGAAATAACCTGTAACCTGCAGCCCATAGTTACCCACCAAAAAGTATTTATCACTACTGTATTGAGAATGCCCTCAGTGTTGAAATAGAGGTTAGCTTCTCAATAGGAAATTATTTAGGAAATTATTGAATTACCTGTGATCTGAGTGTTCACCTTTGACCTTTTCCTATATAGGTTTCCTCATATTCAGCTGCGTCTCCAGGAGGAAGTAGACAAAGTGGTCGACCGGAGCCATCTGCCCATCATCGAGGACCAGTCCCAGTTGCCTTACGTGATGGCCTTCATCTACGAAATGATGCGCTTTACCAGCTTCGTGCCGCTCACCATCCCCCACAGCACCATCACTGACACCACCATCATGGGCTACACCATCCCCAAGGACACAGTGATCTTCATCAACCAGTGGTCCAGCAACCACGACCCCACCAAGTGGACACACCCGGAGACCTTTGACCCTCTGCGCTTCCTGGATCAGGACGGCTCACTGAACAAAGACCTGGCCAGCAGCGTGCTCATCTTCTCCTTGGGAAAGCGGCGGTGCATCGGAGAGGAACTGTCAAAGATGCATCTGTTCCTATTTACAGCATTGCTGGTGCACCAGGCCCACTTTAGTCCCGACCCAGACAAGCCGCCCACCATTGACTACACCTACGGACTAACCCTGAAGCCCAATAACTTCTCCATAGCAGTCAGTCTACGGGACAGCATGGAAGTCCTGGAGAAGGCTAGTCAAAAGCCCCTCTATGGGGGGACTCAGGAGGACACAGTCAACTCCAGATCAGACTGAGAATAGAGTCACTAAATTAAGCTTGAAAGAAAAAAACTCTGAAGAAGATTAATGAGCTGCAGTTCATCCTCATGTGCCATCAGATATCAGCTACTATATAGTTATTATAAATGTATTTATGATCTGAATGTAACGGATGTCACCAGGGACGGACCTGGACGTTCTGCTGCCCTAAGCGAGACAAAAATCTGCCGCCCCCTTGCTATCCCCGCTAAACTATGTACAGCAGTGGTCGGCAAAAGGTTATGCCTTGGGCAACAAAAAAAATGTCTCACCTGAAAGTCGGAGGAACAGAACATAATAGCAGCCCAATTCATAGGGCTACACTACAAATTAAATAAAAATGTTAACACATCTAGTTAGTAGGCAATATAATGAGTTCAATGTCATTAACATAGCCTAATATGATTTCATTGATAAAATCACCAATGTCTCTATTCAATTCATTTGTCATATTTCTGTGTGCTTTGATTGGGGAAAAACATATTGCAATCAAAAGAAAGTGTTGGGCTGTAAAAAGAGGATAGTGAAAATATAAGTTTCAGGGAAGAATGGACAGAGAAATAGGCTATCTTACCTTACTTATTCTTAATGTCAAACAGCTGTTTGCAAATAATTAAATCTTAGACATCCTTATGAATCTAAGCATGGCACTTTCAAAAGTTACCTTTCCATGCAGCTCTACCTACGCAGAAAAATATAGGCTTCAACTGTTGGCTACTCCTCCATTGCGTAACCCAAGAACAGAAGTGCAGAATGTCATAGAGAGGAATCAATATATCCCAATATGCATCGGAGTCATGTCTTTCGCGGGCATTTTAAAGCTTGTTTCTACCATAAGGCCTCACAGAGTTAAGCATCGTTATAGAACCATTTATATAATCTGGATACTTTTTATTCATATATTTCAAAACATAAAGCAAACAACATATATCCTTTTTGCCATTTTCTTTAACAAATGGTATGGGATACCCTCACTCAATTTGAGCCCAAACACACAAACACACCAAGCCACACCCAGACACGTTATTTAAGGAGTTATTTAAGGAGTGCATGCGTATTGGAGGATTTGGCTATACCGACATCTATGCATAGCATAATTGTGTTAGGTCGGCCTATCACGTTTTTGAATAGGACGAAATAGGCACCAATTATATATGTAATTCTATGATTAGGGCCATAAAAAATGTTGGTGGGCGCGTGCACATATATGAGGTCCCTTACCGGGTAGAAAGGACTTTTACTTTAACCCCTGCATCGGAGAGTTACAATGTTGCAATCACTATGCAGCCAGCTGCCTATAGGAGAAAACCGAGTTTCTTACTAATAATTTGCCACCTCTTATCACACATGGCACGACCCCACAATTGTTATAATTAGAATAAAAATAACACTTTTATTTAACATATTTAACATATCATTTAATATTACTGTAGAACTGTAAAAAGAGAGATCGTTTGAGCTCTTCATAAATGCATGGTGGGCCTCGTTTTGCTGGAGCAGTGTAAAATAAGCTTTCTGTCACTGACCCAGCTGTGACAAATTTTGTTTATTTACATATCGGATTTGATTGTCCAACATCAGTTTAAACATTTCTTCATTTTGTGGCCCGCCTAGAATGGCCTCTGCTGCATTGCAGTAAGTGATATTTTCTCTGGGCAGCTGTCCATGGTTCTGAAATCAAATCAAAGCTACACAGAATTTCCACAAACTTCAGAAAGTTGCCATTATTTGGCTCGTTCAGCCTGCCGGTGGTCCCACGTAGCGCAATGTTCTGGGTGGCCAATATGCGTATCAAGGCCTCTGCAGCACCTGTAGGGCTTGGGCATTAATAGTTTGCTTGAACACCAGACTGATCTCCAGCTCGTTCCACCTCTGAAAAATATCTAGGCGGTCATGCGACTTCTCGGGCGAGCTGAGGAGGTGGCACAGATTCTTCCAGTCCCTGGTTCCATCCCTGACCAGTGTAGATTTGTACTCGTGCGAGAAAAAAAACAGAAAGCTGCATTGTTTTTGCTTGGAATAAAAGAGCCATGGTCTCGCCCCTCTCTCCCCGTTCGCCATTATCCTATCGTATTGTGCCCCCGAAAATATTCGTTGCCCCTCATCTCTTTGGAAATTCCACTCCTTATCTTGATGTGGCCCAGCCTGCACTAACATATCCCGTAAATATGTTTTTTGTTGTTGTCTGGGAGTCGGATTTAGCATCACTGTCATCCGAGACATGGCGCGACAAATCTGAGTTGGGGTCCCACATAGTTGAGTCTCCGCTGACATTGTTTGGAGGTTTGGCTAGACTGGTGCGACAATCTGTTCTTGTCCACCCAGAGAGCTGTCATCATCGGTGGAAGTGGATGGCTCTGACTCCTCCGGCTCGCCTTCTTCTCTGCTAGAACCAGAGAACGGGGGCTCGTCTGTCTCTGTGAATTTATGGCCTGTCCTTGGAGGTTTGCAGTGTGGGTGCAATAATTGAATAACATGGATTTCTACATTTATTTTGCGACGCTCGCGACGTGTCCGGTCTGGTCAGCAGTGAGTTTCACACATCCCCATGTACTACATGAACACTATTTTCATACATCTATATTTTCTTTGTTTTACGGGATATCACGCAAATAACTATGGATCATATTTTTTTAAATCAAAATTGCACATGTATTGGCATATATTTTACTGGAACCTGACATAACATACAGTAGCTTGCAGTGGGGGAAATGGTCTGTTCTTACACACAGCCAATTGGCCACTTCAGTAACTATATTTTCTGACATACTGACTGGAGTTGATTCAGTCTCTTCACTTGCATCCACCATCTCAACAAGTACCTTGTGTACCTTTTATGTCCCGAATATATCTCTAAATAAGGTCAATATGATACATTTTAATTTGCATATTTGGCACTAGCCAAAAAAAAAAACAGGAAATTCAAATGAGCAGCCCTTTCCTAAATTTGACATGCATTATGCACTAAAGTTTTACAGCAAACTCAGCTTATTATACCTGCTACTGCTATTGATATGCATACGGTGTAAAACATTTGAAGTTGAATAAACGTTTAAAAAATCAAGGCAACCAGCTTCAACACGATTATAATATGATATTAAACAAAAAACACATTTTGGTAGTAATAACTTTTGTAACAATATTAACAAAAATATGTGATTTGACCAAGGAGAGTTCAATTTCTTTCCTCAACTGTGCTATAACAACACTGATTGGATGGACCAAGTAAGTGGTCAGACTTTACTTTGCTTAGGCCTTATACCTGAGTAACTAATTACCAATGTAACTATCTTGTACTTACTAGTACTTACTAACAGGCTAGTAAGTACTAGTAGTTACATGTAGTTATGCAGTACTACGTTATCCTGTTTCCTTTTGAAAAACAGAATTTGCAATAGTAAGTAGACTACTTGCAAACCTGTACTTACATACATATCTAAACGTATTTCCGTCACAGCTACACTGGAATAAGGCCATAATAGTTATGTGCTTCTGAATGCTGATTAACTTCTATTTTGTTCCAGATCCATACTCTGTTCCAATAGGCAAGGCAAGGGTGCACTGTAACAGAAACCTGTAAATTATACAGAAATGTGTTGTATTATCAACAGTCACGTTTTTACTGCAGCATACTGTACATTATGGTGCATTGTGGGAAAATGTTGTGGGCGGGGAAATAATTGCTGTATTTTGAATGATACAGTACTTCTACCCCCCAAAATACAGTACTGTAGCGTATCTTTGGAATGCCAAAAACTGCTAGTGGGCTCCCGAGTGGTGCAGCGGTCTAAGGCAGTGCATCTCAGTACTAGAGACTCACTACAGACCCTGGTTTGATTCCAGGCTGTATCACAAGCAGCAGTGATTGGGAGTCCCATAGGGCAGCGTCGTCATTGTAAATAAGAATTTGTTCTTAACTGATTTGCCTAGTTAAATAAAGGTTAAATAAATACAAAATAGTGGGTGCATGGTATTGTTGTTTCTTGGGTATTAACATATTTTGAGGCGTGCCTTGTAAGATGCTATATATGATGTACCTGTGAGTGAGAATGCTGTACCAACGTAACTCCTATGTGGTTATAGTGACCCATCAATTTAAAATGTATTGGGGACAGATTGAAGTGGCAGAAATTCTTAAACTTTAAATGGTTTGGTCCCTTTTGCCCTGTAGTAGCTGCCAGTTTGGAAGAATTTGTTAAGGCCACTAGATGTGCAAGCGATATAAAGAACCAAATATCAATTAATATGCTGTAATGTTTGTAAAAACTTTACCTAGCAGCCAACCTGCTTGCACCAATTCCTTGTAATTACAGTAAAACACTGTACAATACAAAGTACTCCCCTCAATTAATTTCATTAATTCATGAATCTATTCATTTTTTACAATATAATACAGTACATTTTCTGGTATTACTGTGTGTCATTACATAGTACTTCCTTTTAAACCATATTTATATTGCAGAAGGTGTACTGTAATATGAAATAATGAACTTTACTTGCCACAAGCTGCTTGTAAACTACTGTCAATTTCACAGTAACACCTTTACAGTGTTACTAAGTGTACATTGTTTGCAAATGTAGCCTGTGTCTGTGAATTGCTGTAACATAAAGTACCAGTCAAAAGTTTGGACACACCTACTTAATTCAGGGTTTTTCTTTATTTGTACTATTTACTACATTGTAGAATAATAGTGAAGACATCAAAACTATGAAATAACACATATGGAATCATGTAGTAACCAAAAAAGTGTTAAACAAATCAAAATATATGTTATATTCTTCAAAGTAGCCACCCTTTGCCTTGGAATTCTCTCAACCAGCTTCATGAGGTAGTCACCAATCAGTTGTGTTGTGTTGGTTGGTGTACAGAAGATTGCCCTATTTGGCAAAAGACCAAGTCCATATTATGGCAAGAACAGCTCAAATAAGCAAAGAGAAACAACGAATGATGGACTGTCATTTATCTTTGCATTTTTGAGCTGTTCTTGCCATAATATGGACGTGGTCTTTTACAAAATAGGGCTATCTTCTCTATACCACCCCTACCTTGTCACAACACAACTGATTGGCTCAAACGCATTAAGAAGGAAATGTCACGATTGTCGTCGGGAGAAGGAGAGGAGGACCAAAGTGCAGCGTGGTACGTATCCATAATACTTTTAATCCAGAATGAATACACAAACAAAAACAACAAAACGATAAACGAACAGTTCTGACAGGTGCAACAAACACTAACCAGAAAATAATCACCCACAACTCAAAATGGGAAAACAGGCTACCTAAGTATGGCTCTCAATCAGAGACAACAATAGACAGCTGCCTCTGATTGAGAACCATACCAGGCCGAACACATAGAAAACAAAAACCTAGACCTACAACATAGAATACCCACCCACATCACACCCTGACCAAACTAAAAATAGAAACATACAAAGCAATCTACGGTCAGGGCGTGACAGGAAAGAAGCTGATTGAGAGAATGCCAACAGTGTGCAAAGTTGTCATCAAGGCAAAGGGTGGCTACTTTGAAGAATCTCCAATGTAATTTATATTTTTATTTGTTTAACACTTTTTTTGTTTACTACATGATTCCATATGTGTTATTTCATAGTTTTGATGTCTTCACTATTATTCTACAATGTAGAAAATAGTAAAATTAAGAAAAATCGTTGATTGAGTAGGTGTCCACATTTTTGACAGGTAGAGGAAGTATTCACACCCCTGAGTTTGTATATTTGGTATGGTGTTTTAGATTATTGTCCTACTGAAAGGTAAATTAATCTCCCAGCGGAGTCCACCAAGCTTAGGTCCATAATTTCTTCTCCTGAAAAACTCCCCCGTCCTTAAGAGCATACCCATAACATGATGCAGCCAGCAAAACACATGAAAATATGGAGAGTGGTACTCAGTAATGAGTTGCATTGGACATGTCCCAAACATAACACTTTGTATTCAGGGCAAAAAGTTAATTGCTTTGCCAATTTTTTTGCAGTATACTTTAATTCCTTGTTGCAAACAGGACGCATGTTTTGAAATATTTTTATTATGTACAGCCTTCCTTCTTTTCCCTCTGTCATTTGGGTTAGTATTGTTGAATAACTACAACGTTGATCCATCCTCAGTTTTTTTCTATCACAGCCATTAAGCTCTGTAATTGTTTTAAAATCACAATTGGCCTCTGTGAAATCCCTGAGCGGTTTCCTTCCTCTCACGCAACTGAGTTCGGAAGGACGCCTGTGTCTTTGTAGTGACTGGGTGTATTGATATACCATCCAAAATGTAAATAATAACTTTGCCATGTTCAAAGGAGTATTCAATGTCTGCTCTCTTTTTACCCATTTACGAATAGATGCCCTTCTTTGCGAGGCATTGGAAAACCTCTCTGGTCTTTGGGGTTGAATCTGTGTTTGAAATTCACTGCTCGTGGGATCTTACATATAATTCTGTGTGTGGGGCACAGAGATGAGGTAGTCATTCAAGAATCATCTCTATTATTACACACAGAGTGAATCCTTGCAACATATGTGACTCAAGGTCCTTTTTTACTCCAGAACTTATTTAGGCTTGCCATAACAAAGGGGTTGAATACTTATTGAGTCAAGACATTTCAGCTTTTCCTTTTTAATTGTGTGTAAACCAGTGACACAAAATCAAAATGTAATCCATTTTAAACTGTAATACAACAAAATGTGGAAAAAGTTAAAGGGGTGTGAATACTTTATGAAGGCACTGTGTATCTAACCAGCTCTTTAGTAAGTAGGGGTTCATTCTAACCAAAGAAAAAGTATAATGTCAGAATAAAAAATAGAATGTATATTCCTAAACACTGCAGTATCAGCAAAGGTATTTTTAAAAGTGACAACACTCTCTCAAATTGACTATGGCTGAGATTTCATATTTTTAAATAACAGGTTGAATTGTTTCAGAATATAAAGGTTGCCCTATTTTCTGAAATAGACACTGTATTCATAGAATGATGCTGATACTTTGCATGACTTTCTAATTTCAGCAAGCGAAGGTATTGTATTATGGGCACATAGCCATGTAATGTTGGAACAAAGGGGAAGTGTTTTGGTGAGTCCTTTCTCTGTGTTATGTTTTATATCGCCCAGAAGATCCTGTACTTGATCAGTGAGAGGTTTGCAGCCAGACAGCCAGCTTGGAGTGTGTGACAAATTCAGATAAAGCCAGATGATCGCTGATAAGCCACTTCTCAGGCTCTCCCCTTCACTGAATAGAAAAGGAGGAGAGTCAAAGAAAAATATTGGCCTCAGATCTCAGAGCTAGCGGGAAAGAAAAGTGTGGAAAGATAAGACTCAGGGAATTGGGGGGGGGGGTAGATTTTATGGAAAGACTTTTCAAAACAAACAAGCCATATTCCAACATACAGCAGCACTATGAATGCATGGTTCAAAGCTCTTATCAGTCCTCATCCTGTACACATGACCCAGTTGGAATATGACTATCAATGGTCGTGGTCATGTTGAATGCACTGTAAACATCATAGTGCAGGCAGACAACATTTGGCATTGAATGTTAACCCTGACAATGTCAGCCTCAGGGTTATTACTACAGCACAATACAGCCTCTGCTAAGCCTCTCCTACTACTACATTATTACCCACACAAGCCAGGAGAGAGTAATGAGTGTCCGGCCTTGCATCTGCAAAGGAAAGAAGAAGCCGTATAACTCTGAAAATCCAAGCCACTGCCTGAAATGATCACAAACATATGTGATGAGGGTGGGAGTCATACAAATCTAGAGAGCAGGCGGGTTGGGTGTGTGGGGGATGGGGCACATAGAGGTTTGGTGGAATAGAAAACAGTTCTTCAACATGATATGTCCACATCCCCACTACCCAACTCCAACCAGTAGAAAAAGACTGACCATATGTACAGTTTACAGGCACACCTTGATCTTGATTGAGGTAAAAGGCCTATTAAGTTTATCTCCTAACCAGTCACCTTCAGTTAAAATAGCATTGTGATCATGGGTGCCAGTGATTCATATTTGGGGCATTTTAGGTCTAAAATACAAAATAAAATACCACAATTAAAAACAAAAACTACAGTAATCCTGATATGACTTATGAGCAATGGTGTAAAGTACTTAACATCACTACTTAAGTAGGTTTTTTTGGAGTATATGTACTTTACTTTACTATTTTTGACAACTTTTACTTTTCTACAGAAAATTAAAGACAATTATATACTTTTTACTCCATATATTTTCCATGCCTAAAAGTACTCGTTACATTTTGAATGCTTAGCAAGACAGGAAAATGGTCAAATTCACACACTTATCAAGAGAACATCCATGGTCATCCCTATTGTTTCTGATCTGGCGGACTCACTGAACACACATGCTTTGTTTGTAAATTATGTTTGAGTGTTGGAGCGTGCCCCTGGCTATCCGTAAATAAATAAAAACAAGAAAAAAGTGCAGACTGGTTTTCTTAATTTAAGGACTTAAATATGATTTATACTTTTACTTTTGATACTTAAGTACAGTGCCTTGCGAAAGTATTCGGCCCCCTTGAACTTTGCGACCTTTTGCCACATTTCAGGCTTCAAACATAAAGATATAAAACTGTATTTTTTTGTGAAGAATCAACAACAAGTGGGGACACAATCATGAAGTGGAACGACATTTATTGGATATTTCAAACTTTTTTAACAAATCAAAAACTGAAAAATTGGGCATGCAAAATTATTCAGCCCCTTTACTTTCAGTGCAGCAAACTCTCTCCAGAAGTTCAGTGAGGATCTCTGAATGATCCAATGTTGACCTAAATGACTAATGATGATAAATACAATCCACCTGTGTGTAATCAAGTCTCCGTATAAATGCACCTGCACTGTGATTGTCAGGTGCGTGAATGAGGACCCAAAAGCGAATTAACAAACAGAGTTTCTTTAATGATGAACACACGTGGGCTCAGATGGACAGGTAGATTCCAACAGGACAGGACAAGGTTGCAGCAAACACGATGATAGTCTGGTTCAGGCATGAGACACACAAACAAGAATCCGACAAAGACAGGAGCAGAAACAGAGAGAGATATAGAGGACTAATCAGAGGGAAAAAGGGAACAGGTGGGAAAAGGGGTGACGAGGTAGTTAGGAGGAGACAAGGCACAGCTGGGGGAAAGAGGGGGAGAAAAGGTAACCTAACAACGACCAGCAGAGGGAGACAGGGTGAAGGGAAAGGACAGAAACAAGACACAACATGACAGTACATGACAGTACCCCCCCACTCACCGAGCGCCTCCTGGCGCACTCGAGGAGGAAACCTGGCGGCAACGGAGGAAATCATCGATCAGCGCACGGTCCAGCACGTCCCGAGAGGGAACCCAACTCCTCTCCTCAGGACCGTACCCCTCCCAATCTACTAGGTACTGATGACCACGGCCCCGAGGACGCATGTCCAAAATCCTACGGACCCTGTAGATGGGTGCGCCCTCGACAAGGATGGGGGGGGGGGGGGGGAAGACGAGCGGGGGCGCGAAGAACGGGCTTGACACAGGAGACATGGAAGACCGGGTGGACGCGACGAAGATATCGCGGAAGAAGAAGTCGAACTGCGACAGGATTAATGATCCGAGAAATACGGAACGGACCAATGAACCGCGGGGTCAACTTGCGAGAAGTGGTCTTAAGGGGAAGGTTCTGAGTGGAGAGCCAAACTCTCTGACCGCGACAATATCTAGGACTCTTAGTTCTACGCTTATTAGCAGCCCTCACAGTCTGCGCCCTATAACGGCAAAGTGCAGACCTGACCCTCTTCCAGGTGCGCTCGCAACGTTGGACAAAAGCCTGAGCGGAGGGAACGCTGGACTCGGCGAACTGAGATGAGAACAGCGGAGGCTGGTACCCGAGGCTACTCTGAAAAGGAGATAGCCCGGTCGCAGACGAAGGAAGCGAGTTGTGGGCGTATTCTGCCCAGGGGAGCTGTTCTGACCAAGACGCAGGGTTGCGAAAAGAAAGACTGCGTAAGATGCGACCAATAGTCTGATTGGCCCGTTCTGCTTGACCGTTAGACTGGGGGTGAAAGCCGGAAGAGAGACTGACGGAAGCCCCAATCAAACGGCAAAACTCCCTCCAAAATTGAGACGTGAATTGCGGACCTCTGTCCGAAACGACGTCTGACGGAAGGCCATGAATTCTGAAAACATTCTCGATGATGATTTGTGCCGTCTCTTTAGCAGAAGGAAGCTTAGCAAGGGGAATAAAATGAGCCGCCTTAGAGAACCTGTCGACAACCGTAAGAATAACAGTCTTCCCCGCTGACGAAGGCAGTCCGGTGACAAAATCTAAGGCGATGTGAGACCACGGTCGAGAGGGAATGGGAAGCGGCCTGAGACGGCCGGCAGGAGGAGAGTTACCGGACTTAGTCTGCGCGCAGACCGAACAAGCAGCCACGAAGCGACGCGTGTCATGCTCCCGGGTGGGCCACCAAAAGCGCTGGCGAATGGAAGCAAGCGTACCCCGAACGCCAGGGTGGCCGGCTAACTTGGCAGAGTGAGCCCACTGAAGAACGGCCAGACGAGTAGGAACGGGAACGAAAAGAAGGTTCCTGGGACAAGCGCGCGGCGACGGAGTTTGAGTGAGTGCTTGCTTTACCTGCCTCTCAATTCCCCAGACAGTCAACCCGACAACACGCCCCTCAGGGAGAATCCCCTCGGGGTCAGTGGAGGCTACTGAAGAACTGAAGAGACGAGATAAAGCATCAGGCTTGGTGTTCTTAGAGCCCGGACGATAAGAAATCACGAACTCGAAACGAGCGAAAAACAGCGCCCAGCGCGCCTGACGCGCATTAAGTCGTTTGGCAGAACGGATGTACTCAAGGTTCCTATGGTCAGTCCAAACGACAAAAGGAACGGTCGCCCCCTCCAACCACTGTCGCCATTCGCCTAGGGCTAAGCGGATGGCGAGCAGTTCGCGGTTTCCCACATCATAGTTACGTTCCGACGGCGACAGGCGATGAGAAAAATACGCGCAAGGGTGGACCTTGTCGTCAGAGAAGGAGCGCTGAGAAAGAATGGCTCCCATGCCCACCTCTGACGCGTCAACCTCGACAATGAACTGTCTAGAGACGTCAGGTGTAACAAGGATAGGTGCGGATGTAAAACGATTCTTGAGGAGATCAAAAGCTCCCTGGGCGGAAACGGACCACTTAAAGCACGTCTTGACAGAAGTAAGGGCTGTGAGAGGGGCTGCCACCTGACCGAAATTACGGATGAAACGACGATAGAAGTTCGCGAAGCCGAGAAAGCGCTGCAACTCGACGCGTGACTTAGGGACGGGCCAATCAATGACAGCTTGGACCTTAGCGGGATCCATCTTAATGCCTTCAGCGGAAATAACAGAACCGAGAAATGTGACGGAGGAGGCATGAAAAGAGCACTTCTCAGCCTTCACAAAAAGACAATTCTCTAAAAGGCGCTGGAGGACACGTCGAACGTGCTGAACATGAATCTGGAGTGACGGTGAAAAAAATCAGGATATCGTCAAGGTAAACGAAAACAAAGATGTTCAGCATGTCTCTCAGGACATCATTGACTAATGCCTGAAAGACAGCTGGAGCGTTAGCGAGGCCGAAAGGAAGAACCCGGTATTCAAAGTGCCCTAACGGAGTGTTAAACGCCGTCTTCCACTCGTCCCCCTCCCTGATGCGCACGAGATGGTAAGCGTTACGAAGGTCCAACTTAGTGAAAAACCTGGCTCCCTGCAGGATCTCGAAGGCTGAAGACATAAGAGGAAGCGGATAACGATTCTTCACTGTTATGTCATTCAGCCCTCGATAATCTATGCAGGGGCGCAGGGACCCGTCCTTCTTCTTAACAAAAAAAACCCCCGCTCCGGCGGGAGAGGAGGAGGGGACTATGGTACCGGCGGCAAGAGCTACAGACAAATAATCTTCGAGAGCCTTACGTTCGGGAGCCGACAGAGAGTATAGTCTACCCCGGGGGGGAGTGGTTCCCGGAAGGAGATCAATACTACAATCATACGACCGGTGTGGAGGAAGAGAGGTGGCCCTGGACCGACTGCAGATCGTGATATTCCTCCGGCACCCCTGTCAAATCACCAGGCTCCTCCTGTGAAGAAGAGACAGAGGAAACAGGAGGGATAGCAGACATTAAACATTTCACATGACAAGAGACGTTCCAGGAGAGGATAGAATTACTAGACCAATTAATGGAAGGATTATGACAAACTAGCCAGGGATGGCCCAAAACAACAGGTGTAAAAGGTGAACGAAAAATTAAAAAAGAAATGGTTTCGCTATGATTACCAGAAACAGTGAGGGTTAAAGGTAGCGTCTCACGCTGTATCCTGGGGAGAGGACTACCATCCAGGGCGAACAAGGCCGTGGACTCCCTTAACTGTCTGAGAGGAATGTCATGTTCCCGAGCCCAGGTCTCGTCCATAAAACAGCCCTCCGCCCCAGAGTCTATTAAGGCACTGCAGGAAGCTGACGAACCGGTCCAGCGTAGATGGACCGACAAGGTAGTGCAGGATCTTGAAGGAGAGACAGGAGTAGTAGCGCTCACCAGTAGCCCTCCGCTTACTGATGAGCTTTGGCTTTTACTGGACATGAAGTGACAAAATGACCAGCAGAACCGCAATAGAGACAGAGGCGGTTGGTGATTCTCCGTTCCCTCTCCTTAGTCGAGATGCGGATACCTCCCAGCTGCATAGGCTCAGCACCCGAGCCGGCAGAGGAAGATGGTAGTGATGCGGAGAGGGGGGCAACGGAGAACGCGAGCTCCTTTCCACGAGCTCGGTGACGAAGATCAACCCGTCGCTCAATGCGAATAGCGAGTTCAATCAAGGAATCCACGCTGGAAGGAACCTCCCGGGAGAGAATCTCATCCTTTACCTCTGCGCGGAGACCCTCCAGAAAACGAGCGCGCAAAGCCGGCTCGTTCCAGCCACTGGAGGCAGCAAGAGTGCGAAACTCAATAGAGTAGTCTGTTATGGATCGATTACCCTGACATAGGGAAGACAGGGCCCTGGAAGCCTCCTCCCCAAAAACAGATCGATCAAAAACCCGTATCATCTCCTCCTTAAAGTCCTGATACTGGTTAGTACACTCAGCCCTTGCCTCCCAGATTGCCGTGCCCCACTCACGAGCCCGTCCAGTAAGGAGAGATATGACGTAGGCGACACGAGCAGTGCTCCTGGAGTAAGTGTTGGGCTGGAGAGAAAACACAATATCACACTGGGTGAGGAACGAGCGGCATTCAGTGGGCTCCCCAGAGTAACACGGCGGGTTATTGATTCTGGGCTCCGGAGATTCGAAAGCCCTGGAAGTGGCCGGTGGATCGAGGCGGAGATGGTGAACCTGTTCTGTGAGGTTGGAGACTTGGGTGGCCAGGGTCTCAACGGCATGTCGAGCAGCAGACAATTCCTGCTTGTGTCTGCCTAGCATCGCTCCCTGGATCTCGACGGCTGAGTGGAGAGGATCCGAAGTCGCTGGGTCCATTCTTGGTCGGATTCTTCTGTTAGGTGCGTGAATGAGGACCCAAAAGCGAATTAACAAACAGAGTTTCTTTAATGATGAACACACGTGGGCTCAGATGGACAGGTAGATTCCGACAGGACAGGACAAGGTTGCAGCAAACACGATGATAGTCTGGTTCAGGCATGAGACACACAAACAAGAATCCGACAAAGACAGGAGCAGAAACAGAGAGAGATATAGAGGACTAATCAGAGGGAAAAAGGGAACAGGTGGGAAAAGGGGTGACGAGGTAGTTAGGAGGAGACAAGGCACAGCTGGGGGAAAGAGGGGGAGAAAAGGTAACCTAACAACGACCAGCAGAGGGAGACAGGGTGAAGGGAAAGGACAGAAACAAGACACAACATGACAGTACATGACAGTGATAGTCTCAGAGGTCCGTTAAAAGCGCAGAGAGCATCATGAAGAACAAGGAACACACCAGGCAGATCCGAGATACTGTTGTGAAGAAGTTTAAAGCCGGATTTGGATACAAAAAGATTTCCCAAGCTTTAAACATCCCAAGGAGCACTGTGCAAGCGATAATATTGAAATGGAAGGAGTATCAGACCACTGCAAATCTAC
Source organism: Oncorhynchus mykiss (assembly GCF_057628025.1). NCBI lineage: Eukaryota > Metazoa > Chordata > Actinopteri > Salmoniformes > Salmonidae > Oncorhynchus > Oncorhynchus mykiss. The sequence goes on from NC_143044.1 coordinate 4,015,520, forward strand.
CAAGACCTGGCCGTCCCTCTAAACTTTCAGCTCATACAAGGAGAAGACTGATCAGAGATGCAGCCAAGAGGCCCATGATCACTCTGGATGAACTGCAGAGATCTACAGCTGAGGTGGGAGACTCTGTCCATAGGACAACAATCAGTCGTATATTGCACAAATCTGGCCTTTATGGAAGAGTGGCAAGAAGAAAGCCATTTCTTAAAGATATCCATAAAAAGTGTTGTTTAAAGTTTGCCACAAGCCACCTGGGAGACACACCAAACATGTGGAAGAAGGTGCTCTGGTCAGATGAAACCAAAATTGAACTTTTTGGCAACAATGCAAAACGTTATGTTTGGCGTAAAAGCAACACAGCTCATCACCCTGAACACACCATGCCCACTGTCAAACATGGTGGTGGCAGCATCATGGTTTGGGCCTGCTTTTCTTCAGCAGGGACAGGGAAGATGGTTAAAATTGATGGGAAGATGGATGGAGCCAAATACAGGACCATTCTGGAAGAAAACCTGATGGAGTCTGCAAAAGACATGAGACTGGGACGGAGATTTGTCTTCCAACAAGACAATGATCCAAAACATAAAGCAAAATCTACAATGGAATGGTTCAAAAATAAACATATCCAGGTGTTAGAATGGCCAAGTCAAAGTCCATACCTGAATCCAATTGAGAATCTGTGGAAAGAACTGAAAACTGCTGTTCACAAATGCTGTCCATCCAACCTCACTGAGCTCGAGCTGTTTTGCAAGGAGGAATGGGAAAAAATGTCAGTCTCTCGATGTGCAAAACTGATAGACATACCCCAAGCGACTTACAGCTGTAATCGCAGCAAAAGGTGGCGCTACAAAGTATTAACTTAAGGGGGCTGAATAATTTTGCACGCCCAATTTTTCAGTTTTTGATTTGTTAAAAAAGTTTGAAATATCCAATAAATGTCGTTCCACTTCATGATTGTGTCCCACTTGTTGTTGATTCTTCACAAAAAAATACAGTTTTATCTTTATGTTTGAAGCCTGAAATGTGGCAAAAGGTCGCAAAGTTCAAGGGGGCCGAATACTTTCGCAAGGCACTGTATATTTTAGCAATTAAATGTACTTTTGATATGTAAGTATATTTAAAACCAAATACTTTTATACTTACTCAAGTAGGATTTTACCGAGTACTTTTACTTGAGTCATTATCTATTAAGGTATCTTTACTTTTACTAAAGTATGACAATGGTGCACCACTGCTTATTCTTGATAGCGTGACAGATGACATTTTGGTTACATCACATTACATCACAATTTCCTAGTAGCCAAAAAGACTGACAGTCAAGTCCCTGATGGCCCAATATTTTTTTCCATGACAGTTCGTCACAAGTAGAATATAGGTGTCAACCTCCCACAGACCAGCAATGTGCACATTAGCAGACGTTTGCCAGTAAACCCTACTTTCAACTACCGTAAAGAACATTTCCAGTTAGGATATTATCATAATTTGGTGCTACATTACTACCGAGTGTTTGCCAGATGTTAATAACCCTTAAAGCGCAACTGAAGGTAATAAACAACGTCTCTGATATCAATCGGCCTATGTGGCATCGATATTAGTCAGAAACATTTATTCTAATGTCAAAATTGACTAGAAAGTGTTCATAGGATAATTTTGGTCATAAAGTCAGTCTCGTCCAAAGCAGAGTTTTGAAATGACTTACTTGAGGGTTGCGTTTTGATTTCGAAAACGTTCACTTACCCACTACATGGGATACACAGCTGGGGTGATTGGTGGACGGCAGGTAGCCAAGTGGTTGGGGCGTTAGGCGTGTCAACGAAAAGTTGCTGGTTTGAATACCCGAGCCGTTAAGGTAAAACATCTGTCGATGTGTCCTTGGACAAGGCACTTGACCCTACTTTGCTCCAGGGGCGCTGTACTATGGCTGACCCTGTAAAACAACACATTTCACTGCACCTATGCGGTGTATGTGACAATAAAATGTTTTTTTTTTATTGCGTTCGATGCAGTCTTACTGCAGAACACAGACAGTGAGACCGACCTGCCCAGCAGAGTAGCGTACTTTGTTTACGTAAGACAATACCTCGCAATGTTTTTTTACTTGAGAAATACTGCACCAAACAGCTTAGCTATATGTGAAATGTATTGTATAGCTCTCATATTTAGCCTCACATTTAAGTGTTTTACCATTTTATTAATGAAAAACAATTTGACATGAAGTTGCATTCATGACTTTTATTGACTAATGTTAATTAAAAAATGAGGTCCACTAAACAAAATCCCAACATTCATTTAAATGCATTTTGTGCTGATAGTACAGGAAATGTTGGCTCAGCTAGTCAGTGACAACTGTGTTGAATGTAGAGTTTGTGACAGCCACTATGAGTTTATTACAGACACTATGTCCTGGGCTAAGGGACAATCACAATGCAATAATTCTGTATCCTCTTCTATGTAGAGTTCTAACGAGACCCCAGATTGGGACAAACATCAGTTTTTTTTCCTGAATTCAAATGAAATGCACCCCAACTGTGGTATGCAGTCACTGATGTTTGTCCCAAGGCTCCCAGGGAAAGGGTGGGAGCACCAAAGGAAGGTCAGTTACTTCCCCCCCAAACTAGTCATGTTCCAGACCAATTGGCACCTCCTCATCTGAGCAGTAAGCTCTGTAATTTCTCCCTGTTCCAGGTGTCACCTGAACATTTCGTAACCCACAACAGTCCCCAGTCTATTACTCCATCTGCAGTCTCATCTTCAAGACAAGCATGCAGACATCACGGTCAGAGATAGCGTTATAGCCACTTCTCTGACACAAATCTGGTTTCAGCCACAGAATGCAACACTGCGATTAAAACACATGAAAATCAACTTGTCAGTCCAATATGAAAATTAGGAAGCATTTGGTCAGAAGTTGCAACAGGATTACTTTCACTGACATGGAATACTGTAGTTCCTTGCTGTGTTGAGGCAAATTCCATTAAATTTGGTTCAAATCATCAGGCTAAACCATCTTTCCCAGGATTTCTTTTGAGTTGTTATAATACTGAATAGTGTTCCTTCGGGAGGTAGCTATTTAGAGTGAGTCTGTGCCATGGCAATACCCTAAAACATGACCAGACTAGAGGGAAGTAGGCCTGAATATGATCCAGTGACAAATTCCAAATGGCTCTGGCACAAACTGTAGTCTGCACAAAAAGGGGAAGGGGAGCGGGCCTTACAAAAAAAACAACACTACCGATGACAGTCAGGTCAGAACTTGCTTACATACCTTGCTTTTCCATTATCTTTGGACTGAGAGATGGGTAAATATTTGGTTGATAATATAATTAAAATATCCCCATTACATATTAATAAAGTAAAAATAGTTGTGTGCATGAATTGCAGCAGCAGGAACATCATCTCTCACACAAGCATGCACATAAACAGTAGGCACATACTCAGAACTTGGGACTCAGAACTTGGGGCACATATCAAGATTGCACATATTTATTAACTAATGGCAGACTCAAATACCATTGATCAGTGGTGTCTATATAATGTTTAATGTATTTCATTTACAATATAATTTACTTCACTGCAATGTGCACCACCCTAGATAAAACTAAAGCATACATTCATATTGCTGGAATATAGAAAAACTTATTAGGCAAAAACAAAAACAAGTACCATTCTTGTAGTTCACCTGTTGGATAAAGTACACACCAGTTAATGGTTTCCAGAAGACAAAATTATACTTAAGAGAAATAATAAAGAACCACAGATTCTTATAGCCCATACTTTCCTCCCAATAATCCCAAAAAGAAACCATACAAATGAAAAATACTGAAAGTATAAAAATCCATCTCACCATTTGCATTTTTTTAACACACAAAAAAAATGAATAGAACAGCATTCAAAATTCTGTAAAAGCTATCGCCTACGATATAAAATCTCTGACGTGTACATTGCCCATGGACTATTAGGCTACAAGATCTAATCTCAAATGACATTCTATGCTCAAAAATGTCCTCTAGCTAGCTGGAATGTAATGAGCAGAACCCCGACCTTGTGTGAATGTGAGGACCCAAGGAGCCGTTTAGGGGTCACGTTTCCTTCCTTATTTTTTTATTTTACCTTTATTTAACTAGGCAAGTCAGTTAAGAACAAATTCTTATTTTCAATGACGGCCTAGGAACAGTGGGTTAACTGCCTGTTCAGGGGCAGAACGACAGATTTGTATCTTGTCAGCTTGGGGATTCGAACTTGCAACATTATGGTTAGTAGTCCAACGCTCTAACCACTAGGCTACCCAGCAAAAATGAATACATGTTTTTATTATTGTGAATTTTCATTGTTGGACATTAAAGACTAAATACACCAGGACATCAGCTTCAAGTGATTTTGATTTAGAAAATCTGTTCCCAAGTATTCCCACGCATTATAGAGATAATGTGATTGTATACAAATGTAAGCAAGGTTTGAAATTATTATGTTTTTGTTTTGGATATATCTGTTTGGGTTGATACAGGTGACCAATCGTATTGAAAACAACTTCAGTATAATTATTAAAATCTTCATAAAATGTATTGCCTGGTCCCCTACACTTAATTGCTGACTGTATTGATGTGAGGTGGAAGATAATGTATATCCCATTGGGACCAACACCATTGATTGACTTAGGTCCAACTGTCCATTTTACCACAATCTCTTTAGCGAACAGATGTCAAAGCACTATGCATTCATAAGACATCATGACATGTCTGTGATAAGTTTGTTCTCCAGAACACTGTTCCCTAGTATGCACAGCCGATCCAGTCATCTCCAATCCCAGAGAGCACGAGGAAGATACTGTCCCAACAGTAATCAAGGAAGACATGGATTGGCTTCCCTTCATAGTGTGTTTTCCAGTGAAGAGGATCCTGGGTTCCTCCCTAGCAATAGGATGGAGCCATTCCACAATATCCTCAATTAACACCTAGAGCAGAGAGAAGGGTGTCCAGCTCCTTCTGTGCCTCCTCATCCTTGGGGGGGAGAGAAAGATGAATTCATCTCTTTTTTTAACCACAACAATTACAAATGTGATAAAACTAAGACTTTAGAGCACAAGCGTAAGCCAGTGACATTACAGTCAGTACCTACCTCTTTGGAAATGGTTTCCATTGAAGTAGCAGCATCACACATCTTCCTGGCCTGACTTTTTTGCCCCAGGTCTCTGTAGCACTGACCAATCAAAATCACATTCCTCATCATAATCAACATCATCACTGGTGCACATAAAAAGCCATTTGATTACGGGATATAAATATATGTCGATTATTATAAACTGCTTGGTTCGAGCCCTGAATGCTGATTGGCTGACAGCCGTGGTATATCAGACCGTATTCCACGGGTATGACAAAACATTTATTTGTACTGCTCTAATTACATTGATAACCAGTTTATAATAGCAATAAGGCACCTTGGGGGTTTGTTGGGTCGTGCCTAAGAACAACCCTTAGCTGTGGTATATTGGCCATATACCACACCTACAGATGCCGTATTGCTTAAATATAAGATGCACACATAACAAGAACAATGGCAGCCCAACTTACCTTGGCTAAAAACACATAGTTTAATTTGGAGTACTTGGGACTGATCTCCTCCACCTGTGGAAAATTATGAAAATATAAGGTAAACTTGAGAACACTGCACATGCTTAGAATCAACTCTTCCTCGAGTTAAGCTTCCCGAGGATGGGAAAAAAATGGATTCTCCTTGTCCAGAATCTCTGTAATGTGTCAGCCCTAAAGGGATTCATCCCTGATTCCAGTATGAAGCGGAGGTGATTTGGAATCAAACCCTCGTGAAAAGGTAGCCCAGTCTGAGACTTGGAGGCACAAACATCATCCCTCGGACACGACGATGACGAAGTTAAGTGTTACCATAAAGCTAGAAAACACGGTTGTATTCTTCCATTGGACCTGCACCAAAAACACACCACTGACAAAAACACTGACAGTTTATGTTCTAAATGCATCAAATCAGTCCAGGACAGGTATGACGTTGGTACAGGATTTGGGCAAATGAGTGCAACTGAACATAGAACTTGCTCAGCACATGCAATCATAGACAGGACTAACCATAGCATTGTCATACCTCTAGCAATTGATATGTAGACACAAATGAATATGTCTATGTACTGTATATTTCACTTGACTCAACCTTTTATTCTGACCCTATGTAGCCTTAGCATTAATCATACAGTGAAAAAAGTGCTACGACAACACCTGGGCACTAGCCACTGTTTGTGCACTTGGCTGTTGCGGCACATGTTGCATAACTCAGCAGGATGTGTTTATTGAAGCTAGACAGCCTCTACCAGAGTCCTTGCGGCTAGGAGCAACAAGTTACAACAGAGACCACTTAAATCAAATTGATGGGTGAGATACACAAGACAGGAGGAAGAAGCATGCAGCAGGCCAGGAGCAATCCCGGCCAGGAGCGATTTCATTTCTCTTTATATAAACATGTGAAAAGTGTTAACACAGATTACGCCTCTTTAAATACTTGGGGTTTGGTCTTTAAATCTGGGTGCAGAAGCGACCTCTGGGCAAATTCTGATTTAACACAAAACAAATAGGCTGCTGTGTGCTACATGTTTTAATGGTTTGGAGAGAGAGCATGAAAGACAGTAGAGCCTATGGCTTTGCAAGATAAGTTAAAGCAAGGACTTAGAAAGACTGCGTGATTATAACAGGCTAAAGTACAGCAGAACCATAAAAGTAACAGAAACAGGGTACCCGTCCACATTCAGAACCAGTTGTTTGGGTAAATGAGAAATGTACTGGTGAAGTTACATTTGCAAGGCCTGACACGCTTTACGCCATCAAACACACGTCATATAGCACGACGATTCCGCCTGCACTGATCTGTCTCGTATCTCGCAAAGGGTAATGGGATAGATCAAAAGGAGTCCGGCTCAATGGGCTGTCATAACATTGGAAAATACTGTATTGCATAGGTGACTTTGCCAAATGAACCCAATTTCACCGTCAAAAAGTCAGAATGAATAAACTCAGCTAAAATAGAAACGTCCTCTCACTGTCAACTGCGTTTATTTTCAGCAAACTTAACATGTGTAGATATTTGTATGAACACAACAAGATTCAACAACTGAGACATAAACTGAATAAGTTCCACAGACATGTGACTAACAGAACTGGAATAATGTGTCCCTGAACAAAGGGTGGGTCAAAATAAGTAACAGTCAGTATCTGGTGTGGCCACCAGCTGCATTAAGTACTGCAGTCCATCTCCTCCTCATGGACTGCACCAGATTTGCCAGTTCGTGCTGTGAGATGTTACCCCACTCTTCCACCAAGGCACTAGCCCTCACCCTCCGATCTAACAGGTCCCAGACATGCTCAATAGGATTGAGATCCGGGCTCTTCTCTGGCCATGGCAGAACACTGACATTCCTGCCTTGCAGGAAATCACGCACAGATCGAGCAGTATGGCTGGTGGCATTGTCATGCTGGAGGGTCATGTCAGGATGAGCCTGCAGGAAGGGTACCACATGAGGGAGGATGTCTTCCCTGTAACGCACAGCGTTTAGATTGCCTGCAATGATAACAAGCTCAATCTGATGATGCGGTGACACACCGCCTCAGACCAGGACGGACCCTCTACCTCCAAATCGATCCCGCTCCAGGGCACAGGCCTCGGTGTAAAGCCCATTCCTTCGACGATAAACGTGAATCTGACCATCACCAATGGTGAGACACAACCGCAACTCGTCAGTGAAGAGCACTTTTTGTCAGTCATGTCTGGTCCTGCGACAGTGGGTTTGTTCGGTGATGTCTGGTGAGGACCTGCCTTACAACAGGCCTACAAGTCCTCAGTCCAGCCTATCTCAGCCTATTGTGGACAGTCTGAGCACCGATGGAGGGATTGTGCGTTCCTGGTGCAACTCGGGCAGTTGTTGTTGCCATGCTGTACCCGTCCCGCAGGTGTGATGTTCAGATGTACCGATCCTGTGCAGGTGTTGTTACACGTGGTCTGCCACTGCAAGGACGATCAGCTGTCCGTCCTGTCTCCCTGTAGCACTGTCTTAGGCGTCTCACAGTACGGACACTGACATTTATTGCACTGGCCACATCTGCAATCCTCATGCCCGCTTGCAGCATGCCTAAGGCACGTTCACGCAGATGAGCAGGGACCCTGTGCATCTTTCTTTTGGTGTTTTTCAGAGTCAGTAGAAAGGCCTCTTTAGTGTAATAAGTTTTCATAACTGTGACCTTAATTGCCTATCGTCTGTAAAGCTGTTAGTGTCTTAATGATCGTTCCACAGGTGCATGTTCATTCATTGTTTATGGTTCACTGAACGAGCATGGGAAACAGTATTTAAACCCTTTACAATGAAGATCTGTGAAGTTATTTGGATTTTTACAAATTATCTTTGAAAGACAGGGTCCTGAAAAAGGGATGTTTCTTTTTTTGCTGAGTTGTTAAGCTAAAACGATAAATCAGGTAATTTACTTTTTTTCTTAGTTGCTCAATTTTACATCTAGCTAAGAAGTTTGGTGCTTGAAGGAGCAGTAATTCCGGAATTTGACAATGTGCACGACAACTAACTTAATCTAGTGCACACACTCAATGCTGAACACCAAATGCTTCCTCTATAAGATCAAGCTACTCTAGCAATATTATTTTATCACAATGAGTGATTTGATTTATTAGGTTAATTAGGTTTATAAGCCAATACTAACGGCGACATCTTACTGGGGTCCGACACATAATGAAAAAGACATTACAGACAAAAGATTGTACAATTTACATAAATTTAAAAACATTAACACGTAGTGTGTGTGTTTATCTGTCAGTTACGCATGTGTCAGTACATTTTACAAGAATTGAATTTGTTCTGGACCTGGAGACTGTGAAAAGACTCCCGGTGTCATGTCTGGTGGGGTAAGTGTGTGTGTCAGTGCTGTGTAAGTTGACTATGCAAACAAGTTGAAGAAGAAGTGTTTTTTTTTTATTTAATTTTACCCCTTTTTTCTCCCCAATTTCGTGGTATCCAATTGTTGTAGTTGTCTCATTGCTACAACTCCCGTACGGCCTCCGATACACAACCCAACCAGCCGTACTGCTTCTTAACACAGTGCGCATCCAACCCGGAAGCCAGCCGCACCAATGTGTCAGAGGCTACACCGTGCACCTGGCAACCTTGGCTAGCGCGCACTGCGCCCGGCCCGCCACAGGAGTCGCTGGTGCGCGATGAGACAAGGAGATCCCTACCGACCAATCCCTCCCTAACCCGGACGACGCTAGGCCAATTGTGCGTCGCCCCACGGACCTCCCGGTCGCGGCCGGTTACGACAGAGCCTGGGCGCGAACCCAGGGACTCTGATGGCACAGCTGGCGCTGCAGTACAGCCTGAAGAAGAAGTGTTTACTCAACTCTTGGTCAAGAGTAACTGGCATGCATCGTATTAATATTAGCCCTCTGATTACAATGAAAAGCAAGATGTGCCACTCTGTTTTTGGGCCAGCTGCAGCTTAACTTGGTCTTTCTTTGCAGCTCTTGACCCTATGGCTGGACAATAATCAGGATAAGCTCAAACTAGAGCCTGCAGGACTTGCATTGTGGAGTGTGGTATCAAAAAAGCAGAGCATCCCTTTATTACGGACAGACCTCTCCCCGTCTTTACAACCACTGAATCAATATGTTTGGACCGTGACAGTTTACAATCTAAGGTAACGCCAAGTGATTTAGTCGCCTCAACTTGTTCAACAGCAACACCATTCATTAACAGATTCAGCTGAGGTCTAGAACTTAGGGAATGACTTGTACCAAATACAAGATATTCTGGACGAGTTTTGAAGAAGCAGCTAGCTGCTGCGAGTCAGTGCAGTAAACCTCCAGTCAGCTGCTGCTGCGCTCAGCTGATCCAGACATTAGTAGGAATCGCGGAGAAGCATACTGATCTACGGACTGATTTTTGATAATGGTTTAGGGAAGAGCAATCAATACATACTGGGTCAAACGCTTATGCTCGACACTGCACTCCATGGTAGCGTGGAGAATAACAATACCTTGAGGAAGTTCTTCAGACCATCTTGGACCGTGGCACTCGGAGGCTCTCCAAACAATGTAGCAGCAACTTTCCTTTCAATCCACGACAGCTGAGCCACCTGAACAGAACCAATGTATAAAGCCGTTTCAGAACATGGCAAATCAGATAAGCATTTCAACATGGTGGGTAAAAGTAGAATTTAAACATGGTGGGTAAAGTAGAATTTAAACATGGTGGGTAAAGTAGAATTTAAACATGGTGGGTAAAGTAGCATTTAAACATGGTGGGTAAAGTAGCATTTAAATCTGTGCTAGTAGTATTTACAATGCATTCGATAAGCATTCAGACCCCTTGACTTTTTACACATTTTGTTACGTTTTGTATTTTGTAACAGCATTATTTTTAAAACAATTAAATTACCTGTTTCCCTCATCAATCTACACACAATACCTGATAATGACAAAGCCAAAACAGAAATACCTTATTTATGTACACTACCATTCAAAAGTTTGGGGTCACTTAGAAATGTCCTTGTTTTTGAAAGAAAAGTACATTTCATATCCATTAAAATAACAACAAATTGATCAGAAATAAAGTGTAGACATTGTCAATGTTGTAAATGACTGTTGTAGGTGGAAACGGCAGATTTTTAATGGAATATCTACGTACATAGGCGTACAGAGGCCCATTATCAGCAACCATCACTCCTGTGTTCTAACGGCACGTTGTGTTAGCTAATCCAAGTTTATCATTTTAAAAGGCTAATTGATCATTAGAAAACCCCTTTGCAATTATGTCTGCACAGCTGAAAACTGTTGTGCTGATTAAAGAAGTAGACTAGGTGAGTATCTGGAGCATCAGCATTTGTTGGTTCGATTACAGGCTAAATATGGCCAGAAACAAAGAACTTTCTTCTGAAACTCAGTCTATTCTTGTTCTGAGAAATGAAGGCTATTCCATGCAAGAAATTACCAAGAGCTGAAGATTGGCCCGTCTGAGATATGGCTTTTTCTTTGCAACTCTGCCTAGAAGGCCAGCATCCCGGAGTCACCTCTTCACTTTTGAAGTTGAGTCTGGTGTTTTGCGGGGAATATCAAGGGATATGTCAGGGGAGTAAAGGTGCATTTTTCACTGTACAAAGAATCTTCCAAAATACTGCTGCCAAGGCCCTGTCGCTCATGATTTGGAGACAATATAATCTACCATAAAAGCAGTTTCTAATCTTAACACACACCATCCCATCATGACAAACAGTGAGAATTAGAGATGTGCATCTTTCCCTTTCAAGACGATTCGATATAAGTGCTCCGATACGATACGTTTTACTTTGAAATGACTCAGTGCGATTCAGTTTGTTTAGAGAACGAATCGATGCGATTTAATTAGATGCACTACAATTCGATGCACTAACATTTTCAGCATAAAGACAGCCATTTTAAATTCTAAATTAAAATCTGCTGCTGATGGAGGTCATGAGCTGGGCCTCTCGGGGCTGACTTCTCTCTCTCTGTGTGTGTGTGTGTGTGTGTGTGTGTGTGTGTGTGTAAATTATGTACAGTGTCTTCAGAAAGTATTCATACCCCTTGACTTATTCCACATTTTGATGTGTAACAGCCTGAATTCGAAATTGATTAAATCAACAAAAGAATTCACACCCATTTACACACAATAACCCATAATAAGAAAGCAAATGTATTGAAAATAAAATACAGAAATACTATATTTACATAAGTCAATACTTTGTAGAAGCACTTTTGGCAGCATTAACATCGGAGTCTCTCTGGGTCTCTAAGAGTATTGCACGCATGGATTGTGCAACATTTCCCCATTATTATTTTCAAAATTCTTCAAGCTCTGTCACATTGGTTGTTGATCATTTCTAGACAATCATTTTCAGGTCTTGTCATAGATTTTCAAGTAGATTTAAATAAAAACGGGAACTCTGACAATGTTTTGCAGAAGAAAGTAATATGAGCAAAAGGGTATATGGAGGGTGTGTGTGTGTGTGTGTGTGTGTTGACCGCCGCCATTGTTCTATAGGCTAATGACGCCCGTTTAATTTTCTAAACTGACCCCTTTTCAGGGAGTGTATTCCTCACTGTATGGTTGACTTGGGTTAGAGTGGGTGTGTGTGTCACATACAGCATAGCACCAGCGGCCGAGCAGGTAGTAAGACATAGGATCTTGTGGTTTCAGCTCAATGGCCTTATCCAAATGATCCTGAAAGGAAGAGAGGGAGGAAACAGAAGAGTACAGCATTCATTCATTAGACCAGACATTCTCCTATGACCTGATCGGCCCTACTCCACGTACCCAACCACCCACAACTATTTCACAAATCACTCACACACTTACATGAATGTATAAAAAGCTCCTATTTGTCATGCAACCCTCTCCTTTTCCCCTCCCCCTGTTCCATTTCCACTCTATCGCAAAATCAGTCTCTTTCGCTCTCTCTCTCCTCTTGCTCACTTGGTCTCCCTCCAACTCTCCTCCCCCTCTCTCTTTCTCTCCATACACTGCATGTTCATCATGTCCGCCCCCCTCTCCCTCCACACCATTCAAGGCTTTGCAGGTAAACAGAGTTTGTGAAGCAACTCACAGATAAGATAAATGCTGCGTGCGGTTGTCTCAGTCTCTGCTGTTATGCAACCCTTACATCTGAGAGTTAGTGAGGGGAGTTTCCTGCCAATAAGGCTAAGACATGTATAGCAGTCAATGTATAGAGGCGCTGTCCACAACTGTGTGTATAGGAACACTTTTTTACGTTTCATTTGAACAACACCTGACCTAAATAACACAGAGGGTGATTCTGGCTGTCAACTTGTGGTGATGGGAGGACCCTCTAGACACAGATAAGACTCAACACTGATAGACACAGACTACAGGGGAGGTTCTGGAAAAGTACAAGCCCTGACCTCAGTTACTCTCTCTTATTATGATTAATTCCACCAATCAATCTGTGTGCCTGCTATCACCTCAGGTGCTACTAATGTACAATGCCTTCAGAAAGTATTCAAACCCCTCGACTTACTCCACATCTTGTTGTGTTACAGCCTGAATTCAACATGAATTCAATATTAATATTTGTTCACCAATTTACACACAATACCCCATCATGACAAAGTGAAAACATGTTTTTTGACATTTTTGCATATTTCTTGAAAATGAAATACAGACATCTCATTTACATAAGTATTCACACCCCTGAGTCAATACATATTAGAATCAACTTAGACAGCGATTACAGCTGTGAATCTTTCTGGGTAAGTCTCTAAGAGCTTTGCACACCTGGATTGTACAATATTACAATTCTTCAAGCTCTGTCAAGTTATTTTACTATTATAATTAAAACATACAATATACTTGCAGTGAAGCCGCAAGTACATCACATTAGTAATCTAACAGCCTCCCATCCAGAGCAACACACAGAAGCAACCAGGGTCAACGCCCTGCTCAAGGGCACGTCGACAGATCTCCCACCAGCCCTCCAAGATCCCCCCCCCCCCCCCCCCCACAGTTCCCCAAGAGCTGCCCCTCAACCATCCAAGACCCCCCCCCAGAAAAAAATGAATTAAATGTTCTAGTTGCTAGTTGTTGATCATTGCTAGACAGCCATTTTCAAGTCTTGCCATAGATTTAAGTCAAAACTGCAAACAGGATGCATGTTTTGGAATATGTTTATTCGGTACAGGCTTCCTTCTTTTACTCTGTTATTTAGGTTAGTATTGTTGAATAACTACAATGTTTATCCATCTTCAGTTTTTTCCTATCACAGCCATTAGCTCTAACTGTTTTAAAGTCACCATTGGGCCTCATGGTGAAATCCCTGAGCGGTTTCCTTCCTCTCCAGCAAATGAGTTTGGAAGGACACCTGTACGTTTGTAGTGACTGGGTGTATTGATACACCATCCAGTGTAATTAATAACTTTACCATGCTCAATGGGATATTCAATGTCTGCTTTTTTAAAATGTATTTATTTTCTACCAATAGGTGCCCTTCTTTGCGAGGCACTGGAAAACCACTCTGGTCTTTGTGCTTGAATCTGTGTTTGAAATTCAGTGCTCGACTGAGGGACCTTACAGAAAATTGTGTTTGGGGTACAGAGATGAGGTAGTTATTCAAAAATCATGCAACTTATGTGACTTGTTAAGCACATGTTTACCCCTAAAGCTTATTTAGGCTTGCCATAACAAGGGGTTTGAATTCTTATCAACTCCAGACATTTCAGATTTTCATTTTTAATGAATTCGTAAAAATGTAAACAAACATAATTCCACTCTGACATGATGGGGTATGGTGTGTAGGCCAGTGACACAAAATCTTAATGTAATCCAAATTAAATTCAGGCTGTAACAAGAGCATGTGGAAAAAGTCAAGGGGTGTGAATACTTTCTGAAGGCATAGTAGGTAACGTCTGACATGGTTCAAGTACACAAAACAAACACTTGAAATCGGTGACCACATGAAAATATAGCTTTGTGTGTAGACGGTGTCAGAAAATCACTTACTTTGAAGATGTAGCCATTCTTTATCCTGTTCTGCACAGTCTCATACTCTGTCATGATGCCACACATTATGGCGTACCTAGAAAATAGGGATGTGCATGGTTATTCAAACATCCGAACAGAGGTTAGTATTCAAATACTTGTGTGAGTAGGCTATTCATTTTTGCGAGGCCAAAAAACTATAGGCCTAACACCGAAATGGCTTTTTCTAAATGTAATTAAAATATCCATGTGACATTGTTGCATACTACAAGGATAATGTACCATATTTCTAATTATTAATTTAATAAAACAACAAACTTTTTAATGTAGTTTTTATGAGGTGTGCCCCATAAAAAGACTGGCAGTTGTGTGTAGCTTGTTGCCTATGTTGGCCAATCAAAGCGGAAAAGAGGCTCAATGTGTAGCAAGTGCAGTGAGCGTTCACTAATGCAATGCAAGACGTAATAAAATGAATTAAAAGGTTTGCAAAATGAGGAGTAGGCATAGGCTAAAACGAGCAACAAACAGGTAACGTTAGTTGTTTTATCTGAATGGGGTTGGGGAGGTGGCGCTGCATGTAGCCTCAATTAGCCTAGCTAGCTATTGTTGGCTAGCTAGCTACTCTAGGCTACTACAGTCAAGACAGGTACTATTATATGAGATGATAAATAACATTGTGGCTGCTACAAGTTAGCTAGTCTTGGCTGTAGCCGAATTGGCTTGACTACTGTTACTTTGTCTGGTTCTCTCCCCCTCTGTCTGCCCTCTGTCGCTCCCATCTCTCACACACAGCCCACTCCTGCAGCAATAAAGCGCCAGCCTATGTCCCTCGCGCAACAGTGCTCAGGTATAAAAAAATAAAAAATAATAATAATTAATTATATATATATATATTTTTTAAATATATATATATATATATATATATATATATATATATATATATATATATATATATATATAGGTAATATTTTTTTAAAAATATTTGTATATCAGACAACAAGAAAAAAGATACTATTTGAAGTGAAATGATTTCAAACCCCAAATCCCTACTAGAGACAAATAATTGAGAGAAGTGTTCAAAACATTTTGCTTTGTAAATTTGTCATGCCAATAAAGCCTTTTGAATTTGAAAGAAACAGATCACGGAGAGATGGCTATAAAGAAGAGACAGGTGGAGAGAGAGAGAGAGAAATATTGAGGAGGGTTTGTATAGGGGTCCTTCAGTTCAGTCTTAATAATAAAAACTACAATACTGTATGTTGAAATGTTAACTAAATCGATAAAGCACGCCCAGGCAACTTTCTCCAACAGGAGTCAGGCATGATGCAGAGTAGGGATGTGTTGGGGTGGTTGCCTGACTTACACCACCCATTTCCTGGATCACTAGCCACATCTCAACCCAGAAGGCGCTGGAAGTCAACAACACTCATGTCACGTCCTGACCATAGAGAGCCCTTATTTTCTATGGTAGAGTAGGTCAGGGCGTGACTGGGGGTTAGAGGCTAGACTTATGTGGGGTTCTAGTATTGTTTTTCTATGTTGGTGATTTTGTATGATTCCCAATTAGAGGCAGCAGGTAATCGTTGTCTCTAATTGGGGATCATATTTAAGTAGCATTTTTCTCTATTGTGTTTTGTCGGATATTGTTTATGGGTAGTTGTATGTCAGCACTCCATTGTCGTCACGTTTCATTATTCTTTATTGTTTTGTGTGTTTCACAAAATAAAGATGTGGAACCCAGATCACGCTGCGCCTTGGTCCGTCTCTACAAACATACGTGACAACTCAACCTCCCAGACAAGCTCCTCACTAAGCAACTTGGAGGAGAGATAAGATATGCAGCTCTGACTCTTTTCCCTTGTTCTCACTCCCAATTAAAGCTACAGTCTAAGCTTTAGGAAGCTGTTCAACAGTAATTTCAATTATAGATGTGTACCCAGTGTATAGCGTCAAAATATGGTTCAAGCGATCACTTGGACATCATGGATTGTCAGTCCAAAACAAGTGGAGGGGCTGGTGTTCTGTTTTCAGAATCCCAGAATGTGGCTTTATTATACAGGGAACAAGGAAGAGGCTAAATGAAACAGTTTGGTCCGTACAGTGGAAGACTGGAGTAAAAACAGTCTGTAGCCTGAGGCTGTGGGTTTGGAGAGAAGAAGAATGAGGTGATCAAAGTCCTTTCACCACAAGGTCTCTAATCCTGCTGGTTACTCACAGCGGGACACAAACACTACAAAGAATCAAGGGGGTGAAAAGGTCTCCTGACAGTGAAGAGGTTGGTACTGATGGTAGATGGGGATGTGTGTGTGTTAGTGAGCGGTGTCTGGTAGCCTGTGAAAGCCTTTTTTGGCAGGCCATGAAATAGAGACTCTCTCTTGCTGGGCTTTAATCCGATAAAATGATGCAGGCATAGCGTACTACTTCACCGGATTGCAGCTCCTAACGAAAACAGTGAAAAACTTACCGGGTTATCTAGTGTGTTGTGCCAACTGCCAATGTTAAATTATGTTGCCTGATTAGCAGGAAACTAGAAGGATTTTGTGTATGATCTGTGTAAGTACCAATATAATATGCTCCTTGTGATTTATACATGTGCAGTGCATTCGGAAAGTATTCAGACCCCTTGACTTTCAACATTGTTACTTTACAGCCTTATTCTAAAATTGATTTAAAGAAATACCCCATAATGAAAGCAAAAACAGGTTTTTAGAAATGTTTGCAAATTCATTACAAATAAAAACAGAAATAACTTATAGTATTCAGACCCTTTGCTATGAGACTCGAAACAGAGGTCAGGTACATCCTGTTTCCATTGATCATCCTTGAGATGTTTCTACAACCTGATTGGAGTTCACCTGTGGTAAATGCAATTGACTGGACATGATTTGGAAAGGCACACACCTGTCTATATAAGGTCCCACAGTTGATAGTGCATGTCAGAGCAAAAAGCAAGCCATTAGGTGGAAGGAATTGTCCGTAAAGCTCAGAGACAGGTTTGTGTCAAGGCACAAATCTGAAGGTTAGAACACAGCAGCCTCCATCATTCTTAAACGGAAGAAGGTTGGAACCACCAAGACTCGTCCTAGAGCTGGCGGCCCAGCCAAACTAAGCAATCGGGGGGCATTGGACAGGGAGGTGACCAAGAACCTGATGGTCACGTCTGGATGAAACCTGGCACCATCCCTACGGTGAAGCATGGTGGTGGCAGCATCATGCTGTGGAGATGTTTTTCAGCATAAGGGACTGGGAGACAAGCTTGCCAAGCTTGTTGTGTCATACCCAAGAAGACTCAAGGCTGTAATCTCTGCCAAAGGTGATTCAACAAAGTACTGAGTAAAGGGTCTGAATAGTGTGGAAGGACCACCAGAGGGCAGGCTGGGCTCATGGATAGTAGCCCAACAAGGCATGGGAGACAAGGTAACCAGAGGCAATTAAGCACAGCTGACGGTACTAATGACATACTCTCCTTCCCCTATAAGAGAGAGAATGGAACCAGCAGAGAGAGGGAAAAACTATCTCTGGAAGATGGCCACCGAGAGAGAGGAGCTATCCAGGAAGAACCACTAAGACGGTGACAATCCCGTGACTTTTTGTTGTAGTTTAAAGATAATCCTATTATGTTCTTGTTTCATCTGGAGAAGAAGATGTATGTTTTTCCTGGGAAGATTTTCATTGATCATGTTGGAGTGTTTGTGTTGACCCAATGCCCTCAATAGAGAACTGTGTTCAATCAAGAAAACTTACTCCTGACTCGTTTATTCCACCTTCCCGCTTTAGAGTGACGCCCAATTACTTGGTCCACTCACATTGGTGGAGGATGCGGGCATTAGGTGGACGAGTGACACAAGGATAAGTGAGTAAATCAAGATTCTTCCAGTAGACCCGGAGGAACCATTCAAGAACGATGGATAACGCCCTACTACAACAATTGATCACGGCACAGCAGACAACCATAGAACTCCTGCAACAACAGCTGAGCCGACGAGAAGAACCTAGAGTTAAGCCAAGAGCGGCTGCTCACGCCATCTTACCTCGTCTCTCCAAGGAGGATGATATTGAGGCCTTCCTCATGATCTTCGAAAGGACGGCCACCTTGGAAGAGTGGCCGCCCACAGAATGGGCGAGCGCATTAGCCCCTCTTTTGACCGGGGTGGCTCAGGAAGCCTATTTTGACCTGGATTCCCGCGAAGCTGCGGACTATGGGCGACTAAAAACCGAGATCCTGTCCCGGTACCAGCTGACTGCCAGAGATAGGGCTGTAAAATTCCATCAATGGACCTATACAGCTGATCAACCCGTCCGTGCCGAGATCTTCGCATTAATATGACTGACGAAACAGTGGCTAGAACCTGGAAAGGGAGTAGGACATGTGATAGAGACTCTCGTAGTGGACAAGATATTGAGAGAATTACCCAGTGACTTAAAAAGGGTTGTGGGGCAAGCCAACCCGTTGTCAGCCGACGACATAGCCCAGGCGGTGGAAACATATCGGTCTACAGGGGAGTTGTTAAAAAGTGACAAGGAGGAACGGAATGAGTCTTCTAATCCCGTACCACGACTCACCCCGGCGCGCCCGCCACCGAAACGTCCAAACCCCCCCCGGAGGTGGGAGAAGTCAGCCACCACACAGCAGGGTCGGTGTTATAAATGTCAGTCTCCCAACCATTATGCCCCACAATGTCCTAGCAAGGATGAGCCCATGGTCACGGAGTCATTACTGCCTATCCCCACACATCCCGTTTTGAGGGGGCAGGATCAACACTGTTGGTTAGCAGAGATAGCCCCAGCCTCAGAGATTCCGGTGCGAGTCGAAGGACAAGATGTGGTAGCTATTCTCGACTCGGGAAGTATGGTTACGTTAGTAGAGGAGCGGATGGTGACCTCCGCAACACTGCTACCAGACAAAGTAGCCGTATCCTGTATCCATGGAGACACCCACTATTACCCCACTGTGAATCTGCCTATTCTCACTCCAAAAGGAAGGTGTACAGTCAGCAGGGAAAGTGCCCCAGCTGAAGGTGCCATTATTGATCGGGAGAGACTGTCCCCTATATAAGGAGCTTCGGCAGATGACGTTATGTACGGGAAGAAGGGGGACAGGAAAGAAGAGAAAATCCAAGCCCAAGGTAGTAGTCCTTACAAGGAGACGTAGCCGTGTCCTCGTCCTCTGCAGCAGAGGAAGAAATAGCGACCCAACGTTTACGACAGATATTCCAGGAAACCACAGATGAAGACACATGTGAAGGGTTATACACAACGCAGGAAGAAAGGAGCAACCAGGCGCTAAGGGATATATTTGAAGCTCCATCCGAGGAGGGAACCTGGAAGGGATTCTCCTCGGTCACCCCTGATGGGGATGTGGAACATCCTCCACATCCCTCTACCGAGGTCGACCTGCCCCAGGAATTAAAGGGACAGTTCGGCACCACGCAGCATAGAGACCCAGACCTAAGGGAGTCCATGAGGAAGGTGAAGGTGATCGATGGGGGGAACGTCGACGGATCAGGTGAGCCCCCTCTTCCTTACTATGCAATCAGGCGGGGTCTCTTATACTGGGTCGTACGACGAAGGGGGGGAAACCAGGAATTACTAATGGTGCCTAGGCCATAAAGGGATACAGTTCTACAGTTAGCCCATTCCCACGTCCTAGGAGGACACCTGGCACGAGACAAGACTATTGACAGAATCATGCAGAGATTCTATTGGCCCCGGGTCACCCGGGATGTGGCCAGGTATTGTAGGACGTGTGATCAATGTCAATGTACAGCCCCACGGCCACACCTACGTAACCCTTTGATTCCTCTCCCCATCATAGAGACTCCCTTTGAACGCATAGCTATGGACCTCGTAGGACCCCTCCCAAAATCCGCCAGAGGACACGAGTACATCCTAGTGGTTATAGATTACGCTACCAAGTTCTCGGAGGCCATACCCCTGCGTAACATGTCGTCAAAGGGAATTGCCAAGGAGTTATTCCTGATAGTCTTGGGGAGGCCCACACGAGAGAACATCTTAACCGATCAAGGAACCCTGTTCATGTCCCGGTTGATGAAGGACTTGTGTCGGTTATATCAGGTTCAGATACGTACAAGCATATTCCATCCTCAAACAGACGGGTTGTGTGAACGCTTGAACAAAACGATTAAAAGCATGTTGAGAAGAGTGGTGTCCCGAGACGGGAAAAACTGGGACATGCTTCTCCCACACTTAATGTTTGCCCTGCGAGAAGTACCCCAGGCATCCACTGGATTCTCTCCGTTTGAATTGCTCTATGGCAGACCCTGTCGAGGGATCCTCGACTTAGCCAAGGAGACCTGGGAGACCCAACCATGCCCCTTTCGATCCACAATAGAACACGTTACCCTGATGAGAGACCGCCTGTCAGCAGTGTGGCCCATAGTCAAGGAGCATATGGAGAAGGCCCAAAGGACCCAAGGCCGGGCTTATGATAAGTCCGCGACCCCCCCGTGGGTTCACCGTGGGAGAGAAAGTGATGGTGCTTGTGCCCACGGCCGAACATCGCTTGCTGGCGCAGTGGAGGGGGCCCTACGAGGTAATGAAAAGGGTCTCACCGGTCAATTACCTCATCAAGCAACCTGACAGGAGGAAGAAGGTCCAACTCTATCACATAAACCTGCTGAAGACGTACCATGGACGAGAGGAGGAGGTGGCTTTGATGGCCCTGGAGGGCAAAGGAAAAGAGGAGGCTCTACCACAGGTGCGCCGTGGCCAAACTCTCCTACCGGAGCAGTCAAGACAGCTAGACAAGCTGATTATGAACTTCGGTCGAATATTCTCTCCATTCCCAGGACAAACAGATGTCCTGTTCCACCATATCCACACTGAACCCGGCAAGAAGGTGCATATCCGCCCTTACAGGATTCCTGAGGCTCGCCGAGTCATCGCTAAGAAAGAGGTGAGGGAAATGTTGAGGATGGGCGTGATCGAGCCCTCGACGAGTGAGTGGTCCAGTCCCATAGTCCTGGTCCCCAAATCCGATGGTAGTATGAGACTCTGCAACGACTTTAGGGGCGTGAATGCCATCTCTACATTCGATGCATATCCCATGGCCCGCGTGGATGAACTCTTGGAGCGCTTAGGAAAGGCCAAGTTCCTCACTACCCTGGATTTGACGAAGAGATATTGGCAAGTGCCGGTGGCTCCGGAGGATCGCCCAAAGACTGCCTTCGCCACCCCAGAGGGGCTTTTCCAGTATGTGAGGATGCCCTTCGGACTGCACGGTGCCGCTGCAACTTTCCAACGCCTCATGGATGCCATTCTACGGCCCCATCAAGAGTATGCAGCGGCGTACATAGACGATGTGGTCATCCACAGCGAGGACTGGGATAGTCACCTCCTGCGATTACGGGCGGTGCTTGTGAGTTTGGAAGCCACAGGGTTGACAGCCAATCTAAATAAATGCTGCCTGGGCCTGTCCGAAGCAGAATACCTGGGGTACACCGTGGGGAATGGGAAAATACGCCCACAGGCAGAGAAGACAAGGGCAATTCGTGACTGGCCTCGACCCCGGACCAAGCGAGATGTTCGGGCCTGTTCACAAACCTCATCAGGAAAAACCTGCCAAACCAGGTAGAGTGGAAAGACGAGACGGAAGAGGCCTTTCAATTGCTAAAAGATGGCCTGTGTTCTGATCCCGTTCTACAGGCTCCGGACTTCTCACAAGAGTTCATTGTGCAGGTCGACGCCTCGGATACAGGGCTCGGGGCCGTACTAGCTCAGGGTAAAGGTGAAGAAGAGAAGCCGATTCTCTTCATTAGTAGGAAGCTCAGCGATCGGCAACAGAGGTATGCGACCGTAGAGAAAGAGGCCTTAGCCATCAAGTGGGCCCTCGATTATCTCCGGTACTACCTACTGGGTCGGAGGTTTGCATTAGTTACTGACCATGCGCCCCTCACGTGGATGGCTGGTAAGAGAAACAATAACAACAGAATAGGCAGATGGTTTTTGTCTTTACAACCGTTCTCTTTCCATGTCATCCACAGGGCCGGATCGAGGAACGGGAATGCAGACGCGCTGTCCCGACGCGACCAAGACGGTGCGTCTGGCGCCCGACCCTCCGGTTCGGTTCTGGGGGGGAAGGTATGTGGAAGGACCACCAGAGGGCAGGCTGGGCTCATGGATAGTAGCCCAACAAGGCATGGGAGACAAGGTAACCAGAGGCAATTAAGCACAGCTGACGGTACTAATGACATACTCTCCTTCCCCTATAAGAGAGAGAATGGAACCAGCAGAGAGAGGGAAAAACTATCTCTGGAAGATGGCCACCGAGAGAGAGGAGCTATCCAGGAAGAACCACTAAGACGGTGACAATCCCGTGACTTTTTGTTGTAGTTTAAAGATAATCCTATTATGTTCTTGTTTCATCTGGAGAAGAAGATGTATGTTTTTCCTGGGAAGATTTTCATTGATCATGTTGGAGTGTTTGTGTTGACCCAATGCCCTCAATAGAGAACTGTGTTCAATCAAGAAAACTTACTCCTGACTCGTTTATTCCACCTTCCCGCTTTAGAGTGACGCCCAATTACTTGGTCCGCTCACAATACTTATGTAAATGTGATATCCGTTTTTTTATTTAATAGATTTGCAAATGTTTCTAAAAACCTGTTTTTGCTTTGCCATTATGGGTGTTGTGTGTAGATTGAGAGAAAAAACAATTGTATTCATTCTAGAATGAGGCTGTAACGTAACAAAATGTGGAAAAAGTCAAGGGGTCTGAATACTTTCTATAAGCCACCTATTCAAATAAGACAAAGAGAAGTCAAGTGCCACCCACACCACACTCAAGAGAACCTTTGTCTATTCTCTGCCAAAGCATTGGTGGGCAAGTTGTGTATAACTGTAACAAAAAGGTGCTTGTTTATGGTCTAATGGTAGTGCAAGGTGCGGCCACACCACTGCTGGTTGGCGCTCGATGAGTGGGGAGCTCCACAATACCACAGGAGCAGAGATCCTATCTCCAGCTTTTAGCCGACTGGTTTCCAATGAAAACATTCTGCTGTGTGATTATGAGCTTTAGCAAGTTATGCACCACCGACCGGCTAGCTACCTCTTATGAAGAAACACGTCAGTGGATTGATGATAACTGGGTTGTTCCGACTTCCAACATGGTGTGAACTATTACATGTAACTGGAATTGAATGAACAGTGACCACAGCTGGACTAAGTGAGACCATTAAAAATAATGGCCTGATGATTCTGTTATGACTGGAGGAGTCAAGCGCAGAGAGCAGGTAGTTCCGTACGTGGATATTTTATTCCAATGACAGCGGAAAAACGGACATGCAAAACACAAGGGCGCATGAAACAACCCGTCCAAATAAACAGGACTAAAACTGTCCGGAAAAATAGAGATCACAATAATCAACCAACACCATAAAACAGAGAACAAGCCCGCTCAATAACTAGCGGGCCTAGTGCCCTTAAATAGCCTACAAACAAAACTAAACTCAAAACAGGTGTAACCAATTAGACCCAACTAACAGAAACAAAAGGAAAGGGAATCGATGGCAGCTAGTAGGCCGGCGACGACGACCTGAAGAAGGTAGTGTGTGAGCCCACCGAATCAATTTATCACGGACACCAAGCGGCACGTACCTAAGATCAGTCGGACACTGAAGGCGCAGGTTCAACCCTCAACGCCCGCTCGATGTCCGCGTCCACCTCCCATACCACCGGGGACACCAGCCGAGAGGCTGGAAGGATAGGAGTGGGATTGATGGACCGGTCCTCGGTGTCAGAGACGGGACAGCGCGTCGGCCTTAGTGTTAAGGGAACCTGGTCTATAAGAGATCGTAAATCTAAAGCGTGTAAAAAACATGGCCCACCTAGCCTGACGCGGATTCAGTCTCCTCGCTGCTCGAATATACTCCAGATTGTGGTGGTCAGTCCAGATGAGGAAAGGGTGTTTAGCCCCCTCTAGCCAGTGTCTCCACACCTTCGGGGCTTTTACCATAGATAGTAACTCCCGGTCCCCCACATCATAGTTCCGCTCCGCCGGACCCAGCTTCTTGGAAAAGAAAGCGCAGGGATGGAGCTTCGGTGGCGTGCCCGATTGCTGTGACAGCACAGCTCCAACCCCAGCCTCGGACGCATCCACCTCCACTATGAATGCTAACGAAGGGTCCGGATGCGCACTCTAACAGCCTCCACTCTTCAGGGATGGCTTTCCACTAGATGTTGGAACATTGCTGAGGGGGTTTGCTTCCATTCAGCCAAAAGAGCTTTAGTGAGGTCGGGCACTGATGTTGGGCAATTAGGTGTTCCAATTCATCCCAATGGTGATTGATGGAGTTGAGGTCAGGGCTTTGTGCAGGCCAGTCACGTTCCACACCGACCTCGACAAACCATCTCTGTATGGACCTCGCTCTGTGCACAGGGGCATTGTCATGCTGAAACAGGAAAGGGCCTTCCCCAAACTGTTGCCACAAAGATGGAAGCAAAATGTCACGCCCTGACCTTAGAGATCCTTATTATTCTCTATGTTTGGTTAGGTCAGGGTGTGACTCGGGTGGGAAAGTCTGTTTGCTATTTCTTTGTTTTTGGCCGAGTGTGGTTCCCAATCAGAGGCAGCTGTCTATCTTTGTCTCTGTTTTCTGTTTAGTGTTTCTGTCTGACAGAACTGTGCGCTTTCGTTTTCACGTTTGTTATTTTGTTTGAGTGTTTTTTTTAAATAAAAGAATCATGAACACTTTCCACGCTGCGCTTTGGTCCACTCTTCCTACCACCAACGAGAGTAGTTACAGAAGATCCCACCAAAAACGGACGAAGCAGCGTGGCCAGGAGTGGACATGGGAAGAAATCCTGGATGGAGAAGGACCCTGGACAAGGGCCGGAGAGTATCGCCATCCAAGGGAGCAGATGGAGGCAGGGAGAGCAGAACGGCGACGATACGAGGAGTTAGATCAACCTCGACGCAAGCACGAGAGGCAGCCCACACAGGGAGATTGGCGGAGTCAGGGTTTAGACCTGAGCTAACTCCCCGTACTTACCGTGGGGAGCGTGTGACCGGTCAGGCACCGTGTTATGCGGTGATGTGCACGGTGTCTTCAGTGCGCATTCACAGCCCGGTGCGCTCTGTTCCAGCTCCCCGCATTTGCCATGCTAGAGTGGGCATCCAGCCAGGATGGATGGTGCCGGCTCAGCGGTCATGGTCTCCAGTGCGTCTCCTCCGGTGAGACCTGTTCCAGCTCCACGTACGAAGCCTCCAGTGATGATCCATAGCACGAAGCCTCCAGTGATGATCCATGGCACGAAGCCTCCAGTGATGATCCATGGCACGAAGCATCCAGTGATGATCCATGATCCTAGACGTTTCCACTTTACAATAACAGCCCTTACAGTTGACCGGGGCAGTTCTAGCAAGGCAGAAATGGACTTGTTGGAAAGGTGGCATCCTATGACGGTGCCACGGTGAAAATCGCTGAGCTCTTCAGTAATGCCATTTTACTGCCAATGTTTTTCTCTGGAGATTGCATGGCTGTGTGCTCGATTTTATACACCTGTCAGTCAACGGCATGGCTGAAATAGACAAATCCACTAATTTGAAGGGGTGTCCACATACTTTAATTTATACACAGTTCATTCAGAAAGTATTCAGGCCCCTTCCCTTTTCCACATTTTGTTAAGTTAAAGACTTATTATAAATGGATTACATTTTAAACAATTTCTCAATCTACACACAATACCCTATAATGACAAAGCAAAATACTGTTTTTAGAACACAAATACTGTTTTAACACAAAAAAAAACACATACCTTATTAATATAAATATTCAGAGCCTTTGCTATGAGACTCGAAATTGAGCTCAGGTGCATCCTGTTTCCATTGCTCATCCTTGAGATGTTTCTACAACTTGATTAGAGTCCACCTGTCGTAAATTAAATTGATTGGACATGATTTGGAAAGGCACACACCTGTCTATATAAGGTCCCACAGCTGACAGTGTATGTCGGAGCAAAAACCAAGCCATGTAGGTTTACATTATTGTTGTCTGGCTCTAATCACAGTGGATACAATGTAAATGTGATCTATACAAGCCCTGTTTTTACGAAACCTGTTCTGCTCATCTTCAAGTAAACCTGACATTTCTAAATACTGAGTCAACCTGTTGTTTAAGATACAAGAGAATAACGTGTAGACTGCTAAAAGGCTGACACCTCTGTAATTTAATGGAACCTGTGGATCATTCTTTGATGACTTTGGGATTGGTTAAATGATAGACATGTACCAAGTTGAAGGGACGATACCATTTTCAAAACAGCTCCTCCATTCCTGTTGCTTTTGTGTTTTTTGCTTTATCAACAGCATTCAGGAATGAGTTGAGGTGTATCGAGCCCTATTCTTCCCAATTTAACCCATTCTTTAAGTTGGGTCATTTCATCATCAAACACAGATGGTATATTGTTGCCTGAAAATAGGTTAGCAAAAATATTTCCCAGTTATTTAATACACAATTCTTCTTAATGTTTGAGTTGATTCAGACGCACACATATCATACCTCGAAGACATGTTAACCTCTCACCATTACAATAAGAGAGGAGGTTAGCATTTTTGGGGGTTATGATATTAGTGCGTCTATCTTTCTCACTCATCATTATTCACAATTCATTTTTTATTTCACCTTTATTTAACCAGGTAGGCCAGTTGAGAACAAGTTCTCATTTGCAACTGCGACCTGGCCAAGATAAAGCAAAGCAGTGTGACACAGACAACAACACAGAGTTACACATGGAGTAAACAATAAACAAGCCAATAACACAATAAACAAGTCAATGACACAGTACAAAAAAGAAAGTCTATATACAGTGTGTGCAAAAGGCATGAGGAGGTAGGCAATAAATAGGCCATAGGAGCAAATAATTACAATTTAGCAGATTAACACTGAAGTGATAAATGAGCAGATGATGTGCAAGTAGAGATACTGGTGTGCAAAAGAGCAGAAAAGTAAATAAAATAAAAACAGTATGGGGATGAGGTAGGTAGATTGGGTGGGCTATTTACAGATGGACTATGTACAGCTGCAGCAATCGGATAGCTGCTCAGATAGTTGATGTTTAAAGTTGGTGAGGGAAATAAAAGTCTCCAACTTCAGCGATTTTTGCAATTCGTTCCAGTCACTGGCAGCAGAGAACTGGAAGGAAAGGTGGCCAAATGAGGTGATGGCTTTGGGGATGATCAGTGAGATATACCTGCTGGAACGTGTGCTACGGGTGGGTGTTGTTATCGTGACCAGTGAACTGAGATAAGGCGGAGCTTTACCTAGCATAGACTTATAGGTGACCTGGAGCCAGTGGGTCTGGCAACGAATAGGTAGCGAGGGCCAGCCGACTAGAGCATACAGGTCGCAGTGGTGGTTGGTATAAGGTGATTTGGTAACAAAACGGATGGCACTGTGATAGACTGCATCCAGTTTGCTGAGTAGAGTATTGGAAGCTATTTTGTAGATGACATCGCCAAAGTCGAGGATCGGTAGGATAGTCAGTTTTACTAGGAAGGTCATTCAGGATTATCCGTAATCATGGTAGCATCCACATTAATGTAGAAGTGTTTAAAAACATATTTTTTACTTACAATGAAAGTGACTCCAAAAGGACACAATACATTATTTAACATGAATTTCTATTGGGCACAAAACAAATTGGAAATAACCCCCAAAAACAACAAATGCATCCAACAAATATGTAGAGTCACAAGCTTGATATCGTCACTTCGTGCTACGAATATGGGACCAAATACTACACTTTTGATTACTTTAATACACAAGTGAATTTGTCCCAATAATTTTGGACTATGTACAAAACGTGCTGCAATTTCTACACGGTTCAACCGATATGGATGTAAATACCCAAAAATGAAAGCTGGCAGTCTGCACTTAAACTGTTGTATAAAAAAGTACTGGAGTACAGAGCCAAAACAACAAATGTGTCACTGTCCCAATACTTTGAGCTCACTGTATGCCTTCACATTTTGTGTCACAGCCAGAATTCAAAATTGATTAACTATATTTTTTGTCTCACCCATCGACACACAATACCCCATAATGACAAAGTGAAAACATGTTCTAAGACATGTTTTGAAATACAGAAATATCTCATCTACATAAGTATTCACACTCCTGAGTCAATACATGTTAGAATCACCTTTGGCAGCGATTATAGCTGTAAGTCTTTCTGGATAAGTCTATTAGCTTTGCACACCTGGATTGTACAATATTTGCACATTATTCTTTAAATTATTCAAGCCCTGTCAAGTTGGTTGTTGATTATTGCTAAACAGCCATTTTCAAGTTTCGATTTAAGTCAAAACTGGAACTAGGCCACTCAGAAACATTCAATGTCATCTTGGTTAACAACTCTAGTGTATATTTGGCCTTGTGTTTTAGGTAATTGTCCTGCTGAAAGGTGTCTCCAAGTGTTTGTTGGAAAGCAGACTGAAGCAGGTTTCTTTCTAGGATTTTGCCCTTTGCTTAGCTCTATTCCATGTATTTTTATCCCCCCCAAAATCCCTAGTTCTTGCCGATGACAAGCATACTAATAACATGATGAAGCCACCATGATTGAAAATATTAAGAGTGGTACTCAGTGATGTTTGCCCCAAACATAACACTTTGTATTCAGGACATGAAGTTAATTTCTTTGCCACGTTTTGCAGTTTTACTATTGTGCCTTATTGCAAACAGGATGCATGTTTTGAATATTTGTATTCTGTACAGGCTTTCTTCATTTCACTCTGTCATTTAGGTTTGTGTTGTGGAGTAACTACAATGTTGATCCATCCTCAGTTCTCTCCTAGCACAGCCATTCAAATAACTGTTTTAAAGTCACCATTGGCCTCATGGTGAAATCTCTAAGTGGTTTCCTTCCTCTGCGGCAACTGAGTTAGGATGGAAGCCTGTATTTTTGTAGTGACTGGGTTATTGCTACACCATCCAAAGTGTAATTCAGGCTGTAACAACAAGATGTGGAAAAAGTCAAGGGGTGTGAATACTTTCTGAAGTCACTGTTGGTTATCATCAAGATTAGTTCACACAGACAATCTCCTGCCATGGCCTTGTGTGCTTTGGCAGCATAACGAGGACACACACAATCTTAAATCAAATCAATATGTAGTACCTGAGAATTTTCCTGAGTGGTTCCTTTTGAATCAGTAGAGTGATGATTGGCCTTGTCCTATTTTACCTGGCAGGGATTGCAAGGCACTCTAAAACTAGATGCTTGTAAGGACAACATTCCAACCACACACTGCAGCCCAAGAAGGCATGAGTCACTGTTCTAGGGACAGCTGCAGGGCTACTCTGTCACTCACCCAAAACCAGAGGCTTCTGAACCTCTATCATGGGCAAGTCCTATTGCAAGTTTCAGGCCTTGTACTAACTAAAGATATTCATTGGATATAAATTCATCCATGACTGATTTGGGGGGGGGGGGGGGGGGGGGTTGTATCATTTGATTTACACAACATGCCCACCACTTTGACGATGCAAAATATATATTTTTTTATTGTGAAACAAATAAGAAATAAGACCAAAAAAACTCAACTTGAGTGTGCATAACTACTCACCCCCCCCAAAGTCAATACTTTGTAGATGCACTTTTTGCCGCAATTACAACTGCAAGTCTCTTGGGGTGTGTCTCTATAAGCTTGGCACATCTAGCCACTGGGGTTTTTGCCCATTCTTCAAGGCAAAACTGCTCCAGCTACTTCAAGTTGGATGTGTTCCGCTGGTGTACAGCAATCTTTAAGTCACCCCACAGATTCTCAATTGGATTGAGGTCTGGGCTTTGACTAGGCCATTCCAAGACATTTAAATGTTTCTCCTTAAACCACTCAAGTGTTGCTTTAGCAGTATGCTTAGGGTCATTGTCCTGCTGGAAGGTGAACCTCCGTCCTAGTCTTAAATCTCTGGAAGACAAACAGTTTTCCCTCAAGAATTTCCCTGTATTTAGCACCATTCATCAATCCTTAAATTCTGACCAGTCCCTGCCGACGAAAAACATCCACACAGCATGATGCTGCCACCACCATGCTTCACTGTGGGGATGGCTTTCTTGGGGTAATGAGAGGTGTTGGGTTTGTGCCAGACATAGCATTTTCCTTGATGGCCAAAAAGCTACATTTTAGTTTCATTTGACCAGAGTACCTTCTTTCATAAGTTTGGCGAGTCTCCCACATGCCTTTACGAAAATGACAAACCTAAAAAGTAACTTCTATTGCCATTTCCAACTATGTAATAATAGCCCATAGAGCCAACAAATAAAACAATTGCAGCCTGCAGGTAGAATAAAACATAAATAAAATAATATCCTAGAAATCATTCTAGAAATCATTTTTTTTTGTTAAATTATTTTATTTAACTAGGCAAGTCAGTTAAGAACAAATTCTTACCTACAATGACGGCCTACCCCAGCTAAACGCGGACGACGCTGGGCCAATTGTGTGGCGCCCTATGGCTATGCATGGCCTGTCTGCAACTTGAAACATTGTATCAACTATTAACTTTGGTCTGGCCCAAAGCTGTGCTAGCAAACTTGCAACATTGTATAAAATATTCTGCCGCTCAGAGTTTCCAGCACCAGTGAGCTCCGGGACAGACACAGCTGTAGGCTATTTGAGCAAGGGATAAGAAGTAATCATTTTTTGATGTTTCCACTGGATAAGAGCATGACATTTTTCCCCTTCACACTAAGTGGTTATCGAAAAGGAGAGCTGGAAAGGTTTTTCAAATACATAGAGGAACTATTGTCATTTTCGGTGGATGTAAAAACAGACTTTGTTTGCTTGCTGTTTGTGGTGAAAAAAGAAGCTCCACAGCTTATTAGTGGTGGTGCGTGAAGCCAATCAGAAATACTATCAGATCCACAAATGGGCACATTTATATGCCTACATTTGCATGCAGGCCTAGTAGCATGTAGGCCCTACTTCTATGTGGGCATCCTTACTCAACATTGACAGGAGCACTCCAAACAAATGACTAAATTGACAAAACTCGTAAATGGAACTAAAACGTGTTTTTCACAAGTGTAGCATAGGTTGTGGCTCTGCAAACAACGTGTCCACTCCGAAAATTAGAATGGTAAAAGACTGAAATAAATATTCATATATTGAATACAATTTTAACCTTAACCCTAAACATCCTAGAAATAGCATTTGACCTTGTGGGGACTAACAAAATGTCAGTTTACTAATCTTCTGGGGACTTCAAGGTCCCGACAAGTATAGTTAAAACACACACACACCTCAAATAGGTTTTAACACTAGCCTCTGTTTACCTAGTTCATTTCAATGTGCTTGTACATGTCTGGAAATGTGGGTGTGTGCATAGTGCACACTACACAGCCAATGTGCTCATAGATGGGTGTTGGAGGAAGAGTGACTCACTAACCGGCTGAGTCAAATGTACTTATGCTAACAACAATGAGGCTAAAATATATGCAATCAATGGAGTGGACATGCAAGGAGAGGTAACAACATTTCACTCTTTTGGGATCTGAGTGGATAAATGTACATATTACCAAGCCATAAGTTACATAACTTTAGGGTTACAAACTAATCGAGT
The DNA here is from genome assembly GCF_057628025.1 of Oncorhynchus mykiss. Taxonomy (NCBI): domain Eukaryota; kingdom Metazoa; phylum Chordata; class Actinopteri; order Salmoniformes; family Salmonidae; genus Oncorhynchus; species Oncorhynchus mykiss. Next base: position 4,047,617 of record NC_143044.1, read on the forward strand.
TTCCCATCTAGGATTGGAACATAGGTTTAAGACGATGTATGTGTAGTGTATGGCTAGAGTGAAAAAGACTCACCACTGATGACTTTCGGCACACATAGGGTTCAGTTTTACAGCTTCCTCTCCAACTTTCTTCCCTGAGGGGAGAGAATGAGGAAATTAACAAAGCTACTGCAGGATAACACAAGCTCAGTATACACAATACCGGAAGCACGTTTGTTCACGTCATATACAGTATATACAAATGTATTAGGCATATATACAGTGCCTTCGGGAAAGTATTCAGACTATTTACACATTTTGTTACGTCAGAGCATTATTCTAAAATTGATACAATTGTATTTGTGGAGTTTCTCCCATTCTTTTCTGTAGATCCTCTCAAGCGGTCAGGTTGGAAGGGGAGCATTGCTGCACAGCTATTTTCAGGTCTCTCTAGAGATGTTCGATCGGGTTCAAGTCCGGGCCACTCAAGGACATTCCGAGACTTGTCCCGAAGCCACTCCTGTGTTGTCTTGGGTGTGTGCTTAGGGTTATTGTCCTGTTGGAAGGTGAACCTTTGCCAAAGTCTGAGGTCCTGAGCACTCTGGATAATGTTTTCATCAAGTATCTCTCTGTACTTTGCTCCGTTCATCTTTGCCTCGATCCCGACTTGTCTCCCAGTCCATGCCGCTGAAAAGAATCTCCTCAGGATGATGCTGCCACCACCATGCTTTACCGTAGGGATGGTGCCAGGTTCCTCCAGACGTGACGCTTGGCACTTAGGACAAAGAGTTTAATCTAGGTTTCATCAGACCAGAGAATCTTGCTTCTCATAGTCAGAGTCCTTTAGGTGCCTTTTGGCAAACTCCAAGCAGGCCGTCATGCGCCTTTTACTGAGGAGAGGCTTCCATCTGGTCACTTTACCATAAAGGCCTGATTTGTGGAGTGCTGCAGAGATGGGAGAACATTCTGAAAGGACAACCATCAATTGAATTTACCACAGGTGGACTCCAAATCAAATTGTAGAAACATCATAAGGACGATCAATGGAAACAGGATGTACCTGAGCTCAATTTTTAGTCTCATAGCAAAGGGTCTGAATACTTGTTTTTATTTTATTCTTTACGCTTCTAAAAACCTGTTTTTGCTTTGTCATTATGGAGTAGTGTGTGTAGATTGAGTAGTAAAAATGTGTATTTAAAAAAATTGTATAGGGGCCTCCTGGGTGGCACAGTGGTTAAGGGCGCTGTACTGCAGCGCCAGCTGTGCCACCAGAGATTCTGGGTTCGCACCCAGGCTCTGTCGTAACCGGCCGCGACCGGGAGGTCCGTGGGGCGACGCACAATTGGCCTAGCGGGCTTGGCCGGTAGGGATATCCTTGTCTCATCGCGCACCAGCGACTCCCGTGGCGGGCCGGGCGCAGTGCGCGCTAACCAAGGTTGCCAGGTGCACAGTGTTTCCTCCGACACATTGGTGGCTTCCGGGTTGGCTTCCTGATTGGATGCGCGCTGTGTTAAGAAGCAGTGCGGCTTGGTTGGGTTGTGTATCGGAGGACGCATGACTTTCAACCTTCGTCTCCCAAACCCGTACGGGAGTTGTAGCGATGAGACAAGATAGTAGCTACTAAAAAACAATTGGATACCACGAAATTGGGGAGAAAAACGGGTAAAAAAAAGTGTATATAATTCCCGAATCCACTGTATGAGCACAGGAAAAAAGATCATGCTGCAGGCAGCATAGAGAAGAACTGATAATTGATTGTATGGCGCAAGAACAAATGCAAATGTATGTTATTGAGAAATCTTTGTAGAACCAAAACATGCACACAGCCTTTGCTCAACGAACTCTAACACAAATCACTTGGGTTGCTGCAGTTTGCGAATGTGCTTATCACCCTCACACCAGTCAAGCAATGCATTCCACCAAGAGTCGTTCACAATGTAGTCCGGTTGCGGCCATAACTAGACCTCGGTTCAAATGTATCAATAAATAAATCTGATTTGTATGCCTAGCAATGAACAAAATCTACATTGTTTAAAGCATACTTTTACAAGTCTTAGTCAGAAATGACAGCTTCACCAAGCCCCTCTCCGCCCTAACAAATGGGAGTCGTTGTCCCAAAAGCGTCAAAGCAGGCAACAAGCTTAGGTCCAAAATAAGCCCATAGAAAGGCATTGGATATATTTTAGACAGATTTTGTCGAGAGTCAAACCTTTCACTTCGCCTCTTCCTTTCTGCTCATGGTGAACAACATGAAAAAGAGGCTTGTAGAATAATGACTCTTTTGAGTTTTAAGTTAATCGTTCGTTGGTAGGGGGTCCTGCGTGCTCTGGACTAAAATAACGAAATTAGTAAAAATATTTATTTTGACTGAACGAGTCCAAAAGTCACTAACAAGAGCCAAACTTCCCATCACTAGAAGCCAGGGGAAGTTCAATGGCAGAAATCAGCTAGAGGGGTGGAAACCCAGTGACGCCTCGCAACACGTCAAACAAATCACATGCTTTGCTTGGGCGGAGCTCCAAGGGTGCTCACCAGACAAGTGCCGTAGCAGCAACAGTGCGCGCGGACTAAAAATGTTACCTAAATAAGCGCTGGTGAGAAAACCAATGTGCTGCAACTGTTCTAATATGTTTTTGCAGCAAAGCTGCAGCAAGAGGGGAGAAATGGTATACAATGCTGGAGTGATTATTTGGCTGTGCAGGCTACCATGAGGGACAAGAAGTAGCTAGCCACAATGAAGTTCTTTTTGAGAAAAGTCAGAACCTTGTATGATACATTAGTTTTACCAAACTCATCAAAAAAAGAAACGTCCCTTTTTCACGACCCTGTCTTTCAAAGATAATTCGTAAAAATCCAAATAACTTCACAGATCTTGATTGCAAAGGGTTTAAACACTTTCCCATGCTTGTTCAATGAACCGTAAATAATTAATGAACATGCACCTGAGGAACGATTGTTAAGACACTAACAGCTTAACAGACGATAGGCAATTAAGGTCACAGTTATGAAAACTTAGGACACTAAAGAGGCCTTTCTACTGACTTTGAAAAACACCAAAAGAAAGATGCCCAGGGTCCCTGCTCATCTGCGTGAACGTGCCTTAGGCATGCTGCAAGGGGGCATGAGGACTGCAGATGTGGCCAGGGCAATAATTGCAATGTCTGTAACTGTGAGACACCTAAGACAGCGCTACAGGGAGACAGGACGGACAGCTGATCGTCCTTGCAGTGGCAGACCACATGCAACAACGCCTGCACAGGATCGGTACATCTGAACATCACACCTGCGGGACAGGTACAGGATGGCAACAAGAACTACCCGAGTTACACCAGGAACGCACAATCCCTCCATCAGTGCTCAGACTGTCCGCAATAGGCTGAGAGGCTGGACTGAGGGCTTGTTGGCCTGTTCTAAAGGCAGGTCCTCACAAGACATCACCGGCAACAACATCGCCTATGGGCACAAACCTAACGTCGCTGGACCAGACAGGACTGGCAAAAAGTGCTCTTCAATGATGAGTCGCGGTTTTGACTCACCAGGGGTGATGATCGGATTCGCGTTTATCGTCGAAGGAATGAGCGTTACACCGAGGCCTGTACTCTGGAGCGGGATCGATTTGGAGGTGGAGGGTCCATCATGGTCCTCCTCCCTCATGTGGTACCCTTCCTTGAGATGTTGCTTCAATATATTCACATGGTATTATGAGGAAATAAAATTATCTATTTTGTGAAGTGCACCAGTCCCTCCTGCAGCAAAGCACCCCCACAACATAATGCTGCCACTCCCGTGCTTCACAGTTGGGATGGTGTTCCTCGGCTTGCAAGCTTACCCCTTTTTCCTACAAACATAACGATGGTCATTATGGCCAAACAGTTGTATTTTTGTTTCATCAGCCCAGACGACATTTCTCAAAAAAATACAATCTTTGTCCCCATGTGCAGTTGCAAACCACACTCTGGCTTTTTAATGGCGGTTTTGGAGCAGTGGCTTCTTCCTTGCTGAGCGGCCTTTCAGGTTATGTCGATATAGGACTAATTTTACTGTGGATATAGATACTTTTGTACCCGTTTCCTCAAGCATCTTCACAAGGTCCTTTGCTGTTGTTCTGGGATTGATTTGCACATTTCGCACCAAAGTACGTTCATCTCTAGGAGACAGAACGTGTCTCCTTCCTGAGCGGTATGACGGCTGCGTGGTCCCATGGTGTTTATACTTGCGTACTATTGTTTGGACAGATGTACGTGGTACCTTCAGACGTTTGGAAATTGCTCACAAGGATGAACCAGACTTGTGGTCTACAATTGTCTTTCTGAAGGTCTTGGCTGATTTCTTTTGAATTTCCCATGATGTCAAGCAAAGAGGCACTGAGTTTGAAGGTAGGCCTTGAAATACATCCACAGGTACACCTCCAATTGACTCAAATTATGTCAATTAGCCTATCAGAAGCTTCTAAAGCCATGACATGATTAAAAAAAAATAGAAAAAATCCAAGCTGTTTAAAAGGCACAGTCAACTTCGTGTATGTAAACTTCTGACCCACTGGAATTGTGATACAGTGAATTATAAGTGAAATAATCTGCCTGTAAACAATTGTTGGAAAAATTACTTGTCATGCACAAAGTAGACCAACTTGCTAAAACTATAGTTTTTTTTTTAAACAAAGTTGTGGAGTGGTTAAATGACTCTGACCTAAGTGTACGTAAACTTCCGACTTCAACTGTATATAGATGATGTCGCCATAGTCTAGGAACGTTGACTGAATAATCGGCTTTCTACTATTTAGCGAGAGGCAGGACCTATTTCTATAGAAGTACAATAAACTTTTTAAAAAGACAGCTTTTCATCTATTCAGATGCCCAGATATTTGTAAGCCTCTTCCACATTTTGTTACGTTACAGCCTTATTCAAAAATAGATTAAATAAAACATTTCCTCATCAATCTACACACAATACCTCATAATGACAAAGCGAAAACAAGTTTAGAAATTTTTGCAAATCTATTACAACTAAAAAATACCTTGTTTTTTAACTTTACATAAGTGTTCAGACCCTTTGCTATGAGACTCGGAATTGAGCTCAGGTGCATCCTGTTTCCATTGATCATCATCATTGAGATGGTAAATTCAATTGATATGACATGATTTGGAAAGGCACACACCTGTCTATATAAGGTCCCACAGTTGACAGTTCATGTCGGAGCAAAAACGAAGCCATGAGGTCGAAGGAATTGTTCGTAGAGCTCCGAGACAGGATTGTGTTGAGGCAAAGATCTGAGGAAGGGTACCAAAAAAAATGTCTGCAGCATTGAAGGTTACCAAGAACACAATGGCCTCCATCATTCTTAAATGGTAGAAGGTTGGAACCATCAAGACTCATCCTAGCACTGGCCACCCAGCCAAACTGAGTAATCGGGGAAGAATTGCCTTGTTCAGGGAGGTGACCAAGAACCAATGGTCACTGACAAAGCACCAGAGTTTCTCTGTGGAAATGGGAGAACCTTCCAGAAGGACAACGATCTCTGCAGCACTCCGTCAATCATGCCTTTATGGTAGAGTGGCCAGACAGAAGCCACTTCTCAGTAAAAGGCACATGACAGCCTGCTTGGAGTTTGCCAAAAGGCACCTAAAGGACTCTCAGAACATGAGAAAATTTTGAAACCAAAATTGAACTCTTTAACCTGAATGCCAAGCATCACGTGTTGAGGAAACCAGACACCGCTCATCACCTGACCAATACCATCCCTATGGTGAAGCATGGTGGTGGCAGCATCATGCTGTGGAGATGTTTTTCAGAGGCAGGGACTGGGAGACTAGTCAGGATTGAAGGAAAGTAGAACGGCGCAAAGTATAGAGAGATCCTTGATGAAAACCTGCTCCAGAGCGGTCAGGACCTCAGACTGGGGTGAAGGTTTACCTTCCAACAGGACAACAACCCTAAGCACACAGCCAAGATAACGCAGGAGGGGCTTCGGGACAAGTCTCAATGTCCCTGAGTGGCCCAGCCAGAGCCCGAACTTGAACCACTATCTAACATCTCTGGAGAGACCTGAAAATAGCTGTGCATTGACACTCCCCATCCAACCTGACAGAGTTTAAGGGGATCTGCAGAGAAGAAAGGGGAGAAACTCCCCAAATACAGGCGTGTCAAGCGTCATACACAAGATTCGAGGCTGTAATCTCTGCCAACTGTGCGTCAACAAAGTACTGAGTACAGGGTCTGAACACTTATGTAAATGTGATTTCAGTTTATTTTTTTAATACATTTGCAAAAAAGTCTAAAATCCTGTTTTTGCTTTGTCATTGTGGGGTATTGTGTGTAGATTGAGGATTTTTAAAAATCCATTTTAGAATAAGGCTGTAACGTACCAAAATGTGGAAAAAGTGAAGGAGTCTGAATACTTTCCGAACGCACTGTTCATATGCTTAAATCATCAGTTATTTTTATGGACTCTAGAGAACATACTTAGTTTTACCTACATTCAATACTAATTTCAGGTCAATAAAGTTTCTGTAATACAATGAAGGCAAACTGTTCCTAAGTTTGTACACTCAGTGTTTATGCCATATGATAAGCTGCCAAATTCATTGAGACAGCTGATACACAGACAATGACAATTAAATTAAACATATTGGAGATAATATTTAGAAGAGAAATATTCAACCTGAAATAGGATACTGGCCATTGGCCCAGTTTTATTGGAAGGCATTCTAATTGGTCAACCACAGGCTAGGGCTGGGTTATAAACTACATCCTGTCCCTTTGTTCACTGGCGAGAATCATAGGAGAGAATCCCTGAGGACAGGGGAGAAACATCCATCTACCATAACATCTATGATTTATCCTCTTTGAATAAACCTCTTTCCTCCTCCTGATTTGCTTTGGGGTCTGTGTTAAAGAATAACATCAACTAGATCTTACAACTAGACAAAAAGGACATTTTAATTTGAGAATACAACACAGAAACAAAGACAGAACCACTTCCCCTCTTTATTGCAGGATTGTGATAGTTCAACTATTATTAAAAATGTCAATGTTAATCTAACAAAACAAGTTTAAACATTTCACTACAAAATGTACAAATAAGCTATCTCGTATGTATGTAAGGATTAGACATCTTAGTCTAAACAATAGATACTTGAGTAGTAATAAGTAGGCAATTATAACTAAAGCATCATTTAGGGTTAACAAAATAACTCCATACCAGCGGTGGCCAACCTTGCTCCACTGATCCACTTGGTGAGCAGACTTCTGTTCCAGCCCAACAATAGCACACTTGATTATTAACTCATTACTGATGGGCTGAAACAGAACCCTGCACACCCAGCAGACCTCCAACAAGGGTTGGACTTCTCCAATTATAAAATCGGTTTATACATTGCTTGTGTGATGTTTTAACTGTATTTTTGTATACAGCATGTGCTAATTTAGGTCGGCCTACACATACTACCCATGTTAGCAAATGTTCTATACAAAAATACTGCTGGTATACACAGTTGCTTTGTGAGGTGTTCAGGTTCACAGTTAGCCATTGTTATGGAAATGCAAGATGAAAAGTACCAGTGGCCCTGCTTTGGCCCCAAGTGAGAGTAGGTCTGCCGGAGCCATGGCCCAGTGAGACACGGGTGCCGGCAAGTGTAGATGGAAACCGAAAAGTCTGAGCCTTTTGAGTAAAACACTGTATGGATATGCGCCATTACTCTCTTGGGACATTCATTGGGATTTCTCGCTTCATCTGCAAACACAGGCTTTCACAGTGCTCCATATTTGAGGACAGAAAACATAAAAAAGAAAACAGGCTTCATTATACATCACTGAATATTAAGTTGGTATTACAGTATCTCTGTCCTAAAAGTTTTACTCTAGTACAGTAACTGAATCTGTAAACTTTTCATAATGTCCTCCCACAAAGTTACCTGCCCTATCCAGTTGCCTAAGCTCTCCCTTCACGGAGCTACAATTTCACCCTCTTCCATGGATGTTATCTACAAATGCATTTGGAGACTGTAAATTTAAAACAATGAGTATGTCAAGATAGCTAGGTAATAGAACATTAGCTAGCTGCTGACATTTAATTTAACTTAGCTAAACAGTGTGTAAAGTTTTCTAGCTAGCAGCTCAGTTGAGTTACCCTACTTTTCCAAATGTATTTACTTACTTGAATAAGTCCTCCCACCGCCTGTTTTTTGGGTCCTTACAAAAAATGTAAAAAATGGGCAGGATTTTTTCGGTGGCAGCAAAGCGCAGCCATGTGGATTAATGGAGACGAGGCAAAAAGTGTGTGTCACCAGAGCAGTTTAGAACGTGTTGTGACGTTTGACTTTAAACAGCGTAATCCACTTTCAATAAATATAAAATCGCAGACAGTTAGCCACACTTGATAACTTGAAAACTAGCACATGTAACAAATCTACAAACGGTGTCCTACGGAAAATAGTGACGCACATAACGCACAGCACCTCTTCTACGGGCATGTGGGGGAGGGTTCTTGAAATGTAACATCCAATTAAAATCTTGCTGCTGGGAGCCAGTGGACTATTCAAACCATTTTTGCAATACAACAAATCTCAGAGGGAGGCATGACAATATGATTTTGGTGGTACGGCAATGAGAGACTAGTTAGTGTAACACAAGACATGCAAAGAGCGCTGAGATGTGTAACTTTGCTGACAAGCAATGCAGGGATGGAGTATTTGGCAAAGGCAGGGAAAAAAGAAAAGCATGCAAACATAACGCATTAAACATTTTTTGGGGGGAGGGAACACCTCTGTTCACTTGGAAGTGGTGCATGATATCACAGCTGTATAGTACAAACATTATGGTTGTGTGTTTAAAGAGAATACATACTTTTTTATTGCCTTTTATAGAAGCTATGTTAGAGAGGTTTCTGTTTTGACAACAGCATTACGTCATACTATTCTGCACATCTGAAAAGCGTGAAAAGATCACGGTTATTTGTAGTGTTGTTTTGGCCAAACTAAGAATGAGAACATGCTGGATGGATTGCATGGGGGGGGGGGAAATAAGCCCCCCCCCCCACACACACAACTGTCCTATTCCTTAAGATAATTTAATATGGAGGAATAGACCCTGTCAATTGTTCATCGTGCATTATTGGTGATGCACATGTAGTTGTGAGTACTTCATTATAAGCCTTCGGATGACAGAAGACATGTGCTCAAAAACATAGCCAAAACTCAGACCCTTTCAATTGGCTCTGTGGCCAGATCTCAAACTGGCTGACTGAGGTCATAGTATGGTTACTAGAGGTTCATGTCAACTGGGTTAGTTTTCCAGGTGTCATTCAGTTCAGGACTACTTTCAGGCCACTCCGAGAAGTGGACAATGCCAACAAGTGGGTGGCCTGCAGAACCAGCTGTAAAAATGACCTTACATGGCTCCAATACCAGGAGCTGCTAGGAGCTCTGTTTTGGATGCACATTTCTGGACACTAACCTCGGAATTGGGAGATTTCTGAAAACCTTCGGATTTTTGGGAAATAAAAACCTGGGCATTTCTGAAAAGCTTCTGGAATTGTATAATCCTAATCTTTGGTAAATGGTGTGAATGCTAAGGATCAGTATGTGGTTTATTACCAGTTTCTGCTTGGGTCTTCTTTTGCTCTAGGTTGGTAGTGATGTCATGAACATCCACGTAGGCCCGAACTAGTCGCCATAAGAACGTAGTGTTCTGTCCAAACTGAAGAAAAGAGGTGTTCGTGTCAAACTTCATATTTTTGACATTTATTTGGAGGCAGGCTTCACCTAGGCGCTCTTCTGCGCCACCCTGGATTCAAATAGTATTTGCTTTCTTTCAAATACTGTAAGCACCTTTGGATTAGGCCTGTCTACAGTGCCAGATGAACAAGATTTGCTCTTTTGGAACTATTCAATTTGTTGCATTGCACCAAGCAAACCCAAGCAAAGCTCAATCAAGCGCATGGGACATTTTTTGAAAGAAAGCAAATACTATGTGAACCCATGTCTGCTACTGCTGTGATTTTTAAGAAATACAGATATCTACTAGCCCTAGGACATCCAAACTCAAGACTTGGAAAGTTGGTTGATGTGGCCCACCTGCTCCCGCTTATCCAGCATGGTGCGGAGGCACTCCCTCTTGTCTCCATCGCTGCCTTCGTGTAGAGCGTCCACCCTCTCCAGAAGGGCTGAGAACTCCTTCAGAGGCTCGATCACAGTCACTTCATACGGATTCTGACCCTCAGCCTCAATCTGCTCTTCTTCCTCAGAGTCGGTTAAAGCTGTTATGTACCTGAAACATAAAAAGCATTCATTAGCACCACAGCCTACACCTTCCTAATATTGAGTTGCACCCCCCTTTGCACTCAAAACAGCCTCAATTTATCAGGTAATTGTTAGAGGAATTTTGTTCCTACGTGTTCATTAACCAATTCCATTAAAACACTCTGTCCATTTATAAGAATTTGAATGGTTCTCATTTACATAAAATACAGAGACCAGTCATCAACATTACCCAATAGTGTTTATTCTCGAGAGCTCTGCTCATAACACCATGTACATTGGTTTATATACCTCACATTGTCATAAATGTCCCTCCTCTCAGATACAATGGCAATATGGTTCAAGCCTTCTCACATTGTCTAACACCTGTTAAACGATCTACTACAAGCCCAAGGTCTCTCCCCTCCCTGAGTGGGGACAGAATGTCCTGTAAGAAACACAGTATTCCAGCCGTCTGACAATAGCTCCATTCGTTTCTAACAAGGAACAGAAAGTCTTTGTTCTAATTCTTGACTAAAACTACACACATTATATTCCGTGTTTTGATTATAATAAGATTCATACATTCATAGTGACAGGGTAGTATTTTGTTTAGTTATAGTTCTACGTTAAATGTATACCATTCTTGAGACACATGGGAAACGTGTGAAAAACCCAGCAGCGTTTCAGTTCTTGACACACCCAAACCAGGTGTGTGTGGCACTTACTACCATACTCTGTTCAAAGGCACTTCCATCTTTTGTTCTGCCCATTCATCCTCAGAATGGCCTCAGAATGGAACACAGTTGGTTGTCTCAAGGTTTAAAAAAATCCTTATTTAACCTGTCTCCTCCCCTTCATCTACACTGATCGAAGTGGATGTAACAAGTGACATCAATAAGGGATCATAGCTTTCACCTGGATAGTCTCATGGAAAGAGCACTGTTCCTAATGTTTTGTACAATCAGTGTATATTCTCAGTTCCCTTGGAATGTGTTTTCATAGTAAACATAGGTGTGAGGAAGATGAACTGAATGAAGGTGGTTCAAACTATGGTTGAAGATTTTCATACCGTTCCTGTACGGCAGTGCACACAATGTAATTACGCACAAAACCAATTTAGGCAGTAGGGATCTTGATCCAGGAGGGGATTGGTTATTGTAACCGAGAAGCTCAATCTTGCAAGCTAGTACGTTAGCAAACCAAATGCATAGCTGGGAGTCCTGAGCTGGAGATCATTCTCTAATTTACTGTTAGTGGAGCATTCCTAAAAATGTAGACCAGCATTGTAAATAATAATTTGTTCTAGGCAAGTCAGTTAAGAACAAATTCTTATTTACAATGACAGCCTAGGAACAGTGGGTTAACTGCGTTCAGGGGCAGAAAGACAGCTCAGGGATTCGATCTAGCAACCTTTCGGTTACTGGCCCAACGCTCTAACCACAAGGCTACCTGCCGCCCCTAAATAAAGGTGAAATAAAACGTAAAGTGAAGGGTGAAAGTATCTCCAGAAAGGGAGCTTCCAAGACACTTCCAATAACGGATTAACATTCACTGCATATTTACACGCAAACAGCGACATGCTTGTTTACACAAGTGGGTCACTTAATTTTGTCACTAGCAGTTAAAAAGTCTGACAGACACTTGAAGGGTTTCCCGTGCCAAACACAGGGAGACTGGTCTCTGTCATGGCACTCAGTGTCGGACACTTGTCTCGGTCATTGTGAGGCATACAATGTGCCCGCATTAGGCCTTCGAAAAAGGTCCCCTTTCCATTACTGTAGCTAAGGATGTACTTACACCCACAGCTAACACTTGAGTAGGGGAAGGGAAAAAGCTGACAGTCAGGTAGAAATAAAAAGACATGGAGGACTGAAAGTGAAAAAGTTCAAACATGAAAGGCCTCCATTAAAGGTCCGGCAACAGCTGCGTGTGCGTCATCTGTGGTTCTGGGAAAGTTTGTGTCTGGGAGCGATGGTTCTGGGGGAGGTGTGTTGGAGTGGGCTACTGACAGGTGCATATTGGGCCCACAACTGGAGGCCCCATCTTAGATCCCTCTCACCCCACATACCTCACCTCAGGCCCGAATAGCTGATTACTTAAATCAGTGCCTTTGAGACAAAAGTATGTGTTTGCAGGAAAACTGCAACACTGCTTCTCTGCAGGGCAGGCAGCAAAATTCAATGACGTAAGAACCTGGCAAGCCAATGTTGGAATTCTATTTTCACAAAAAAAAAATATAGGCCTATTTTGACAATGAAAAGGCTTGGTATAAATTGAAATAAAAGTATCTATGTGACATTGCTATTTAGCCTACAACGATAGACCATTACATTCAAAACATGACTGTTTTTATGAGTGTGCCCCATAAAAAAAAAGGGGGAAAAAGACATGGTGCTTATTGTTGCTGTCGGCCAATCAAAGTGGCTACAGCCAGAGGCTCCATGTGTAGCAATGAAGTGGGGGATTTCTTATCAAAGCAAAAAGGAATTAAAATTAAAGAATTAAGGCTAAACGAGGAGTTGGCTACAATGATCAACCAACCGTTAGGCTGTTGTTTCATATGAATGGAGTTGTTGGGGAGCACAGCAAAATAGCCAGCTAGCTAAAGTAGCAAGGCTAATTGAGGCTAACTTAGCTGGCTAGCTTCTTTCGCTACAACGATGATGCAGTGAGGACAGGCTACCAGATGGAATGATAGAAAAACGGGTTGCTGCCATAAGTTCTAACTAGAGCGAGTCAGTTTGGCTAGTCTTTCTCCCTCCGTGCCACACACTGTCACACACACCAACCCCTGCTCCAAACTCACCCCTCCCCTCCCTACTGCTGAAACAAACCCAGGTTCCTAAACCCCTCTCTGCACAGTGACCTCGGAGTAAGCTCCAAACCTGTAGGCTAGTGCTGAACTCATTTTTTATTTTATATTATTTCAAATATATATTATTTTTTTTCAGTTAAATCGGCCAATACAACAGGACTTAAAATTATGAATGGACTTGCTTGTTTGAGCTGCGATGACCATTCTCCAAATTGTGGTGTATTTATTTTTTGCGCTTGCACACAATGTACTTGTACATTGAGTGATTCACAGTATTTATCCAGATCCCTAGCGGAGACCTCCCCAGTTGCATGCTCTCCATCATGCCTTACCGATTCATTCACTTGTCCAGTCATTCCTTTTTTCTTTCGTTCATGCAGTCCTCTCTTTCCCTCTCGCGCTTGTTTACTCAATGAAAGATGGTGAGAGGCAGCAATGCTGAGCACTGAATGCATTCCTGTCACACCATTCCACGGCCATTGAATCACTAGAGTCGAGACAGAAAAAAAGCCCAGGATGTAGGGCTGTGGAGGTCATGAAATTGTCAGCCGGTGATTGTCAAGCAAATAACTGCCGGCCTCACGGTAATTGACCGTTAATTAACAAAACACATTTAGCATCTCCTGGCTTCTACGCATAGCCTACAAGCCACTGATGCAGACCTTTGGAACAATCTACATTTTAAAAACTCAAATCCATGTAATATAGCCTACAACATCACAATAAATCCATTATTTTAGACTGGTCTATAGAAAGACTACATTTACTTCATATCATCTATTTCAGAAGAACAGAATAGCATACTCAGAGTTGTCATTATGTTAAGCCCTGATTTGGCTATGCTATAAGGCTGTTGGCTACACTAGTTCACTTAGCAGCCAAGATTTGCTTAGAATTCTGTGGTATTGTTTTATAGTATGATGAATACAACTGAACATAGCTGAATAGAGAGGATTTTTTCTCAAAAGGATGATGGAGTGCACATACATGCGGCTATTCTGTGTTGAGCGCTTAAAAGAAAAAGTGTCCCTTATTACGCTTAATTTAGAGTTATTTATGCAACTTTAGTTGTAATACAAACATTGGGCTTCATGTTTTAACTTTTAATACATTCTAAGGCTGCATGATGCAACTAACGATTTGAAAAAAAAGTTGCATGAAAAGGCATGCAAAGCAGAGCTCTGCTTTGTTTTTTTGCTCAGGCTGCACACATCAGTCTCTCATTCACAATTTTACAAGCACTGGATAATGCCTTGAATTTCCCGGCAGCACTCCCTTTGTGTGGTCATAATGCTGGTGGTCTGCTTGAAACATGTAGGTTTTAAAGACTTGGTCAGGGAGAGGTTGAAAATGTCAGTGAATACACTTGCCAGTTGGTCCGCGCATGCTCTTACACGTCCTGGTAATCCGTCTGGCTCCGCGGCCAAGTGAACACTGACCTTTTAAAAAAAGGTCTTGCTCACATCGGGTAAGGAAAGCATGATGACAGAGTCATCCGGAACAGCTGGTGCTCTCATGCATGCTTCAGTGTAGGCTCGCGTCACTGGGAAGCTCGTGGCTGGGTTTCCTTTGTAGTCCGTAATTTTTTGCAAGCCCTACCACATCCAACGAGTGTCAGAGCCGGTGTAGTAGGCTTCAATCTTAGGCCTGTATTGACACTTTTTTTTTCAGTGGTGGAAAAAGTACCCACTGTCATAATTGAGTAAAAGTAAAGATGCCTCAATAGAAAATGACAAGTAAAAGTCACCCAGTAAAATTCTACTTGAGTAAAAGTATTTGGTTTAAAATATATTTAAGTATCAAGTACTTTAAAGTATTTTTACACCACTGGCCTGTTTGATGGTTCGTCTGAGGACATAGCGGGATTTCTTAAAAGCGTCCGGATTAGTGTCTCGCTCCTTGAAAGCGGCAGCTCTAGCCTTTAGCTCGGTGCAGATGCACTTATTGATGAAGCCGATGACTGAGGTGGTATACTACTCAATACCATTGGATGAATCCCAGAACACATTCCAATCTGTGTTAGCAACACATCCTGTAGCGTAGCATCCACGTCATCTGACCACTTCCGCATTGAGCAAGTCACTGGTACTTCCTGCTTTAGTTTTTGCTTGTAAGCAGAATCAGGATTATAGAATTCTAGTCAGACTTGCCAAATGGGGAGGGCGAGCTATGTATGCATCTCTGTGTGTGGAGTAAAGGTGGTCTAGAGTTTTTTTCCCTCTGGTTGCACGTGACATGCTGGTAGAAATGAGGTAAAAATTATTTAAGTTGGCCTGCATTAAAGTCTCCGGCCACTAGGAGCGCTGCTTCTGGAGCGTTTTCTTGTTTGCTTATGGCCTTATACAGCTCTGAGTGCGGTCTTAGTGCCAGAATCGGTTTGTGGTGGTAAATAGACGGCTACAAATAACATAGCTGAAAACTCTTGGTTGATAGTGTGGTCTACATCTCATCATGAGGTACTCTACCACAGGCGAGCAATACTTTGAGACTTCTTTAATATTAGACATCGCGCACCAGGTGTTTTTGACAAAATAGACACACCCCCACCACTCGCCTTACCAGACGTAGCTGCTCTGTCCTGTCGATGCACGGAAAACTCAGCCAGCTCTATACTACCCATTTCGTCATTCAGCCATGACTCCGTGAAACAAAAGATATTACAGTTATTTGTCTCGTTGGTAGGATAGTCTCAACCGTAGATCATTCAGTTTGTTTTCCAGTGATTACATGTTGGCAGATAGAAGTGATGGTGGTGGTGATTCACTCACTTGCCTACGACTCCTCACAAGGCACTCCAACCTCAGTATTTTCTTCACGCGAATGACAGGGATTTGGACCTGTTCTCCGGGAAGCAGTACATCTTTCACGTCGGACTCATTAACCTCTTAAAGAAAAAATATTGGTCCAGTTCGAGGCAAGTAAATCTGTTCTCCAGAAGCTCTTTCCAGTCATAAGAGTCCATAACTTGGTTCTCTCACACAATTGCATTGCCTATAAAACATTTAAGTGTTTGATTAGGTTTTTAATAAAGTTTGCATTGATGTCAGAGTGATTAGAGGGACAATAGAGTGCTGAGTACAAGGCTGCTAGCAAGTTTGGTAGGTTACTAATGACCATTACAGCTTGGAGAAGCCTAATTACTGTGACGTAATGGTCACGTGGAATTTGACTGCCGTCATGACTAGTGACCACCAGTGTGGCGGTAATATGGTCATCATAACATCCCTACCAGGATGCATTTGTGTGTTGTTTGTGCTTCCTCCATTTACAGATGGGGAACAATCATCACAGGGCCCGCGGTGCTGTTTCAACACTAAACAAAAACACACATAGCCATCTTTAACTTGACTGTGTTCCGTACCAGTTCGATTTAGGTCTAGTTAGGGGACAAGGCGAAAGGGTAAAGAGAGTGGAGGCCTACTACAGTGGCAGCAGGTGCCTTATAAAAGGTTGAGAAGGATGATGAACATTTTGAGAGAGAAAAAAAAAAGTACAGGTACTACGTACACCATTTTACACTTGTCTTGAAGGCTCAGATTTGGGTTAGCATTTCTTACTGTAATACAACACTGCTTAAAACATCAAAAGGGCCAATGGGACATGTTCAGCACTGGCTCTGTGGATTGCTACTCTCCCTTAATACATAGAGCGTTCCAGTAATGTTGTCGCGGAGCATATTTTCAAAAGCTTAATAGAGATGAAGGATGAAAGAAATTCCCTCCAGCTGCTTTGATGACACAATGACAGTGCTTAACACCTTTAAGGCCAATCATCACCTATCCTTTTGGGTGCAATGTTTTAACCGCACTGTGTGTAGAGCACACACTAATTAGTGTACAGGACTAAACATGATACAAATAGTTGCCCTGTACTTTGATGTAGTGCTACTTTAACCTTGGCACCAAATGAATGGGTTTGTAAATGCCATATTAAAGTCTTAAGATCTAATGCTAGTTCTACACAGACAACATTCTCTCAGTGAGAGGGATTGTACATTTAACATTCAGACGGAGAATCCAGTTTGGAGTGTTCCAAGGGAGCTTAAGCAGCAGTGGTCACCATGGTAAAGTGTAAAAACCAACATGAAGAGTTTAAACTCCCAACATCCTCTGATCTAGCACCATGCTTCAGCGTAGGGATGGTTCCAGGTTTCCTTCAGATGTGCCACTTGGCATTCAAGCCAAAGAACTCAATCTTGGTTTCATCAGACCAGAGAATCTTGTTTCTCATGGTCTGAGAGTCCTTTAGGGGCCCTTTGGCAAACTCCAAGCGAGCTGTCATGTGCCTTTTACTCAGGAGTGGCTTCCTTCTGGCCACTCTACCATAAAAGGCCTGCTTGGTAGAGTGCTGCAGAGATGGGAGAACCTTCCAGAAGGACAACCATCTACACAGAGGAACTCTGGAGCTCTGTCAGAGTGACCATTGGGTTCTTGGTCACCTCCCTGACCAAGGCCCTTCTCCCTCGTTTGGCAGGGGGCCAGCTCTAGGAAGAGTCTTGGTGGTTACAAACTTCTTCCATTTAAGAATGATGGAGGCCAGTGTTCTTGGGGACCTTCAATGCTGCAGGGCTCCCGAGTGGCGCAGCAGTCAGGCACTGCATCTTAGTGCTAGAGGCTTCACTACAGGCCCTGGTTCGATTCCAGGCTGTATCACAACCGCCTTGATTGGGAGTCCCATAGGGAAATGCACAATTGGCCCAGCTTCGTCCAGGTTAGGGTTTGGCCGGGGTAGGCTGTCATTGTAAAATAATAAATTATTCTTAACCGACTTGCCTTAATTAAATAAATAAAAATGATCTGTGCCTCAACACAATCCGGTCTCGGAGCTCTACGGACAATACCTTCATCCTCATGACTTGGTTTTTGCTCTGACATGCACGGTCAACTGTGGGACCGTTTATATAGAGGTGCCTTTCCAAATCATGTCCAATCAATTGAATGTACGACAGGTGGACTCCAATCAAGTTGAAGAAACATCAAGGATGATCAATGGAAACAGGACGCACCTGAGCTAATTTTCAAGTCTCATAGGAGAGGGTCTGAATAGTTATGTAAAGAAGGTATAAAAAATAAAAAAAACATGTAATACATTTGCATACATTTCTAAAAAAACAGTTTTTGTTGTCATTATGGGTTATTGTGTATAGGTTGAGAAGGGGGAAAAAATGTTTAATCCATTTTAGAATAAGGCTGAAAAGTAACAAAATGTGAAAAAATTAATGGGGTCTGAATACTTTCTGAATGGACTGTATCGTGTAAATCAGTGCCTTTCGTGAAGTTCCGAATGCAAGAGATGGAGACAAAATGCATCCGACATAATGCTTTAAAACGAGGCCTTTGACAGCTCGGCATACAGACTGGGAGATTGATGGGCCTGCTCAGTTGAGGTGGTAAGTTCAAGGAAGCTATGACAGATGACTGATTGAGCTTTCCTCCTTGCAAATGTCTAAACTGAGCAAATGCACTCCTTAACCTGCTAAATAATTAAGCCTCCTTCCTTGTCACACGTCTGTGCAGCACAGAGTACAGTCTGTTCCCAGTAATAGGCACTTCGTGTTTTTGCAAGACCAAGCACAATCTGTAATACCTCAACACTGGTCACGATCTGCATATCTTTGCAAACACACCAGAAAAAGCCAATTGTAGGTTTCACAACACAAGACTGAAAAAGGGCAATAAAAAAAATGAGGGCCGACAGCGTCGGAAAGAGAAGTATGGGCATCTTCACAGGAATAATGTATTTCTAGTTACTGTGTGGCTGTATTGTGCTAAAATAACTTTTTTTAAAGTTCAAAAGAGACAGGTTACACTGCTCTCATGTGCTTTACTTGGGTGATGCTCCAGCATTTCTTTAAAACAAGATCAAGGATAACAACCAAAGACATTGTTTTTACCAGGCCCCTTTTACCCTGTCCTTCTGCTACTGAATAATCCCAAAATGACATGGCCTAAAATAAAAAAGTGTCTCTCTGGGCCACACGTTATGCACCCATGCCTCTAAACAATCATTACATTATTTATCAATTCATTGCACATTTTGCCAGATGTATTATCTCCAGACAATGACAATTAGGCCTAAGAAGAAAACTAGCTATGTTAATTAGATGTCGACCGATTAGTCGGCATGGCCAAAATATTTGGGCCGATTTCAAGTGTTCAGAACAAAATCGGTCATCAGCATTTTTGGACACTGATTATGGCTGATTACATTGCACTCCACGAGGAGACTGTGTGGCAGGTTGACTACCTGTTATGCGAGTGCAGAAAGGAGCCAAGGTAAGTTGCTAGCTAGCATTAAACCTATCTTAACATAATCACTAGTTAACTACACATGGTTGATGATATTACTAGTTTTTCTAGCTTGTCCTGCGTTGCATATAATCGATGCGGTGCCTGTTCATTTCTCATCGAATCACAGCCTCCTTCGCCAAACAGGTGATTTAACAAGCACATTCGCAAAAAAAAAAGCACTGTTGTAGCACCAATGTGTACCTAACCATAAACATCAATGCCTTTCTTAGAATCAATTCACAAGTATATATTTTTAAACCTGCATATTTAGTTAATCTTACCTGCTAACATGAATTTATTTTAACTAGGGAAATTGTGTCACTTCTCTTGCGTTCCGTGCAAGCAGAGTCACGGTATTGCAGCAGTTTGGGCCGCCTGGCTCGTTGCGAACTGTGTGAAGACCATTTCTTCCTAACAAAGACCGTAATTAATTTGCCAGAATTGTACACAATTATAACACAACATTGATGGTTGTGCAATGTAACAGCAATTTTTAGACTTAGGGTTGCCACCCGTTAGTTAAAATACGGAACGGTTCCGTTTTGTTTTCGAAATGATAATTTCCGGATTTTACCATATTAATGACCTATATTGTTCCTGTGTGTTATTATAATTAAGTCTATGATTTGATATTGGATAGAGCAGTCTGAGCGGTGGTAGGCAGGCTCATAAGCATTCATTCAAACAGCACTTTCCTGCATTTGCCAGGAGCTCTTCACTCTGCTTCAAGCATTGCGCGGTTTATGACTTCAAGCCTATCAACTCCCGAAGTTAGGCTGGCAATACTAAAGTACCTATTAGAACATCCAATAGTCAAAGGTATATGAAATACAAATGATATAGAGATAAATAGTCCTATAATAACTACAACTTAAAACTTCTTACCTGAGAATATTGAAGACTCATGTTAAAAGGAACCACCAGCTTTCAGCTTTCATATGTTCTCATGTTCTGAGCAAGGAACTTAAACGGTAGCTTTTTTACATGGCACATATTGCAATTTTACTTTCTTCTCCAACACTTTGTTTTTGCATTATTTATACCAAACATGTTTCATTATTTGAGACTAAATTGATTTTATTTATTATATCAAGTTAAAATAAGTGTTCATTCAGTATTGTTGTAATTGTCATTTTTACAAATACACAGTGGGGAGAACAAGTATTTGATAACCTGCAAAATCGGCAGTGTTTCCTACTTACAAAGCATGTAGAGGTCTGTCATTTTTATCATAGGTACACTTCAACTGTGAGAGACGGAATCTAAAACAAAAATCCAGAAAATCACATTGTATGATTTTTAAGTAATTAATTTGCATTTTATTGCATGACATAAGTATTTGATACATCAGAAAAGCAGAACTTAATATTTGGTACAGAAACCTTTGTTTGCAATTACAGAGATCATACGTTTCCTGTAGTTCTTGACCAGGTTTGCACACACTGCAGCAGGGATTTTGGCCCACTCCTCCATGCAGACCCTCTCCAGATCCTTCAGGTTTTGGGGATGTCGCCGGGCAATACGGAC
Source organism: Oncorhynchus mykiss (assembly GCF_057628025.1). NCBI lineage: Eukaryota > Metazoa > Chordata > Actinopteri > Salmoniformes > Salmonidae > Oncorhynchus > Oncorhynchus mykiss. The sequence continues at coordinate 4,068,466 of NC_143044.1, forward strand.
TTTCAGCTCCCTCCAAAGATTTTCTATTGGGTTCAGGTCTGGAGACTGGCTAGGCCACTCCAGGACCTTGAGATGCTTCTTACGGAGCCACTCAGTTGCACTGGCTGTGTGTTTCGGGTCGTTGTCATGCTGGAAGACCCAGCCACGACCCATCTTCAATGCTCTTACTGAGGGAAGGAGGTTGTTGGCCAATATCTCGCGAAACATGGCCCCATCCATCTTCCCCTCAATACGGTGCAGTCGTCCTGTCCCCTTTGCAGAAAAGCATCCCCAAAGAATGATGTTTCCACCTCCATGCTTCACGGTTGGGATGGTGTTCTTGGGGTTGTACTCATCCTTCTTCTTCCTCCAAACACGAGGATTTTAATCCATGACGGCGTAGTGTGTTACTAATGGTTCTCTTTGAGACAGTGGTCCCAGCTCTCTTCAGGTCATTGACCAGGTCCTGCCGTGTAGTTCTGGGCTGATCCCTCACCTTCCTCATGATCATTGATGCCCCACGAAGTGAGATCTTGCATGGAACCCCAGACCGAGGGTGATTGACCATCATCTTGAATTTCTTCCATTTTCTAATAATTGCGCCAACAGTTGTTGCCTTCTCACCAAGCTGCTTGCCTATTGTCCTGTCCTCTACTGTATATATAAAAATCGGCATCGGCTTTTTTTGGTCCTCCAATAATCTTATCGGTGTCGAAAAATCATAGTCGGTCGACCTCTAATGTCAATGCTTCCCGGAGACGGTTTCTGACAGTTTGTGCAGAAATGTTTCAGTTGTGCAAACCCACAATTTCATCAGCTGTCCAGGTGGCTGATCTCAGACAATCCCGCAGGTGAAGAAGCCGAATGTTGAGGTCCTTGGCTGGCACGGTTACATGTGGTCTGTGGTTGTGAGGCACATTGGACATACTGCAAAATTCTCTAAAACAACATTGACAGCTTATGGTAGTGAAATAAACATCCAATTTTTGGCAACAACTCTGGTGGTCATTCCTGCAGTCAGCATGCCAATTGCATGCTCCCTCAAAACTTCAGACATCTGTGGCATGGTGTTGTGACAAAACTGCACATTTTAGAGTGGCCTGTTGATCAGTACAATAAAATAAGTCCCAACAGGAACGAAACCACTTGTTTTTCATCCGTAGCTCCATGAAATCAGCCAAAACAAGCCCAATAACTCAATGCAATAACTTTATTGCAAATAGGCCTAGGCGACATCTTGATTTACCCAGTTTATCAATAGATTAGAAATGTATCATTCAAATAAATGATTATCATGTTATGTAGTTAGATGTTTTTATTTTGTTGTTGACCAAAGTGAAATTGATTGTATGATTCTATAACTGACTAATTAATACATACATAAAAAAAACTTAAATGTAATGATATATGAACTCAAAAGACCTGTCTGGATCAAGTGCCATTCTGTGACTTTGGCTAATACACCTTTTTATGCCATGGTATCAATGTGGTATCGGAGTCAAAATTCTGGTATCATGACAACACTAGTTTACCCTCGTCCCTGTTGGAGAGGCAAACTCCATTGATTACAAAAGGTAACAGAAATTCCCCAATATGACTCGGTCTTCATCATGTGATATAGTATATGATCTATTTTTTGTATTACACTTCCATTCTATTAGATTTAAAGTAGACCATCTGATTATTATTTTGGTTCCTATCACACCAAACTATATCACTCAAGTATGGACCGGTTCCACCAGTCTGAACCATACACCCTGTAGTAAATGATGGCCTGAGTAACAGTGAATAGGCCCTCAAAGTCTAAACGAGGAAGTGCGAGGCACAGCAACAGACAGACTGAACTAAGACACCAAAACAACAATGATTAACTACCCAGAGTACTCTGGCTGGCTGTTGGCCTGCTTGTTATGTTGTTACAGCAAGAATTGCTCCAGGCGACTGCTGCCAGAGCTCTGCCAGGAGATAAATCTGGAGCTAACCTAATGATTCATGATGAGCTAATGATTCAGTTTGATTAAGCAGTATTTGACGGTCTTTTTAAGCTGACCGGATCTGCTCACTCACTGCTAATATGTGCTGGCTTCTTGCTCCCACCACAACCCCAGCCTCCACCTGATAGGTTCTGTGTTCCTGTCGGGAGATGGCTGGCTGCAAGTAGGACCTTCAACAGGTCTCTATTGTGTAAGTATTTCACCTAAATACAGAGAAATTAATGTTTGTTTAAATGAATGTTTCAAAACCCATTATTTCTCCCCAGTAGGATTCAATAGCGAGTCAGGACCAAGAGTGTGATCAGCCCTTGATAGCCCACCTTTTCTCTAACAAGGGTAAAACATCTGGTGTCCTGAGCAATCATAAAATTATTAGTACATGTAACAGCTTATAAAATCGGTGCATTTGATCCGCCTATGTGCCGGCTCCAGTAACACAAGACTCCCTCTTACGCGCAAGTGAAGTGAGTTTTGGAAAAACTTAAAAGTACGCATCCTAGAAATAGTTCACATACAAACTAGAGGTCGACCGATTATGATTTTTCAACGCCGATACCGATTGGAGGACCAACAAAAGCCTATACCAATTAAATCGGCTGATTTATATTTTTATAATAATGACAATTACAACAATACTGAATGAACACTTATTTTAACTTTATATAATACATAAATAATAATCAGATGGTCTACTTTAAAGCTAATAGAATGGAAGTGTAATACAAAAATAGATCATATACTATATCACATGATGAAGACAGAGTCATATTGGGTCATTTTAGTCTCAAATAAATAATGAAACATTCAATTTGGTTTCAATAATGCAAAAACAAAGTGTTGGAGAAGAAAGTAAAAGTGCAATATGTGCCATGTAAAAAAGCTAACGTTTAAGTTCCTTGCTCAGAACATGAGAAAATATGAAAGCTGGTGGTTCCTTTTAACATGAGTCTTCAATATTCCCAAGTAAGATGTTATAGGTTGTAGTTATTATAGGACTATTTCTCTCTATATCATTTGTATTTCATATACCTTTGACTATTGGATGTTCTTACAGGCACTATAGTATTGCCAGTGTAACAGTTTAGCTTCCGTCCCTCTCCTCGCCCCTACCTGGGTTCGAACCAGGGACACATCGACAACAGCCACCCTCAAAGCATTGTTACCATCGCTCCACAAAAGCAGCGGCCCTTCTATAGCAAGGGGAACAACTACTTCCAAGCCTCAGAGCGAGTGACGTCACCAAATGAAAACGCTATTAGCGCGCACCCCGCTAACAAGCTAGCCATTTCACATCGGTTACACCAGCCTAATCTCAGGAGTTGATAGGCTTGAAGTCAAAAACAGCACAATGCTTGAAGCATAGCGAAGAGCTACTGGCAAATGCAGGAAAGTGCTGTTTGAATGAATGCTTACGAGCCTGCTGCTGCCTACCACCGCTCAGTCAGACTGCTCTATCAAATCATAGACTTAATTATAACATAATAACACACAGAAATACGAGCCTTAGGTCATTAATATGGTCAAATCCGGAAACTATCATTTCGAAAACAAAACGTTTATTCTTTCAATGAAATTTGGAACCGTTCAGTATTTTAACGGGTGGCATCCCTAAGTCTAAATATTGCTGTTACATTGCACAACCTTCAATGTTATTCCATAGTACAATTCTGACAAATTAATTACGATCTTGTTAGGAAGAAATGGTCTTCACACAGTTCGCAAGGAGCCAGGCGGACCAAACTGCTGCATATACTGACTCTGTTTGCAAGGAACGCAAGAGAAGTGACACAATTTCCCTAGTTAAAAGAAATTCATGTTCGCAGGCAATATTAACTAAATATGCAGGTTTAAAAATATATACTTGTGTATTGATTTTAATAACGGCATTGATGTTTATGGTTAGGTACACATTGGTGCAACGACAGTCTTTTTTCGCGAATGCTTTTTTAGCGAATGCGCTTGTTAAATCACCCGTTTGGCGAAGTAGGCTGTGATTCGATGAGAAATTAACAGGCACCACATCGATTATATGCAACGCAGGACAAGCTAGATAAACTAGTAATATCATCAACCATGTGTAGTCAACTAGTGATTGTTAAGATTTAATGTTTTTTATAAGATAGGTTTAATGCTAGCTAGCAACTTACTTTGGCTCCTTGCTGCACTCGTGTAACATGTAGTTAGCCTGCCACGCAGTCTCCTCGTGGAGTGCAATGTAACCGCCCACAATCGGTCGACCTCTAATAGAAACCTTGTATGTCTGAACTCAATCAAATAGTCTTCACAAAAATAACAGTCGCTGTGGCAGAACGTTTATTTTGATTGACGATTTCCTGCGTTTATCAAAAGTCCCATCAGTAGCCTTATTTCAGATGTGTCCATGTGCTTCTTAGGCTTATTAGGGAAATCATTATTGCAAAGCATGTACATGTTTTAAATTAAATGCATTCAACTGTGCTCACTGATCAAGTACAGGTGGGTTAAGGTGGTGCAGCTGGCAGAGGAAACCAGCATTTGAGTATAAAATGCATGGTGGATGCTTTGATAGAGGAGATGACATAGCCTACTGCAATCATATATTAATATCAGTGAATATTATGTATTGTAGGAAATGTAAAAGGAGCTTGAGCCATTGAACATAAAATAGTACTGAGTCATTAACCAAAATGTCTGTTGTTTTTCATTTTTTAAACAACTAATTGACCGACGTCGGTTCAATTATTTGAATTCCATTTCTTTCAGTTTTTTTTAGAGAGAGATATAGATAATAGATGATAGATGATAGATGAATAGATGAATAGATGAATAGATGAATAGATGAATAGATAGATATTTTTTTAGATAGAAAGCAGTTGCTTCGTGAGCCTGAAAACACATGATCTAAGTGATTGATAGGTGATATTCAGCAGTCATAAAAGTATGCCGTATTTCCTCAAATTGTGATTTTTGTCAGACATCATAGGCAGCAGCTCTTTTTTTTACCCCTTTTTCCTCCCCAATATCCAATTTGTAGTAACAGTCTTGTCTCGTCGCTGCAACTCCCGTAGACTCGGGAGAGGTGAAGGTCGGGAGCCGTGCGTCCTCCAAAACACAACTCAACCAAGCCGCACGCACTGCTTCTTGACACAATGCCCACTTAACCCGGAAGCCAGTCGCGCCAATGTGTCAGAGGAAACACCATTGCACTGCGCCCGGCCCTCAACAGGAGTCGCTAGTGCTGGCAAAACCCTCCCCTAACCCGGACGACGCTGGGCAATTGTGCGCCACCCCATGGGTCTCCCGGTCGTGGCTGGCTGCAATAGAGCCTGGACTCTAACCTAGAATCTCTAGTGGTACAGCTAGCACTGCGATGCAGTGCCTTAGACCACTGCGCCACTCTGCCTTAGGCAGCAGCTCTATAGAGATGAGATGACTTGGAATAAAATAAAATAAAACAAATTTTATTAAAGTAATGTGAATAAATTATGATTATTCAATCAAACCCAAAATCCGTGATATAATCAATCCGAAACGATCTCAAAGCACTAATCGCTCAGCACTAGCATAGAAATAAAGGCATGTGAAATACTATGAACAGTGCCTTGTTTTATTTATGAAATCATACTGATGGGTGGATTTCCCCCCTGTATCTGAACCAAACATGTGAATATCCCAGAGAGAGAGCGAGAGATGGGACTCACCCTCCTTCACTCTCAGCCTCCTCTTCAGAGCTTTGGCCTCCAGCTCTGGCCACTCCCCCTGCAACTTTCCTCCTGCGTGTGGGTGTAGTTCGGTTTGGTGGGCCTGCCCTTACGCGCGCCACAGCCCCCTCAGCCCGGCCGCTGCGTCCTCTCAGCTCATCCCTGACGTGATCCTGCAGCTTTGGGATGGCACTCTTTAGGGCCCGCACCTCATCCTTCAGCTCTGACACACACTGGATCAGCGCTGCAAGACGATCAGAAACCTCAGCCTGACCCGGCATTTCCCTGACCACCATACTGGCTCCAGCCACCCGCTGGTCATTACTGCTGAGGTACAGCTTACTGTGCACACCATGTCCACTCGTTGGCACGGCCCTCCTACTGTTGTACAACACCACAGTGCCCAGGCTGAGGCCAGCCGCTCCAGCCAACACACCCAGGACCAGAGCCTTGTCTGACAGGGCCATCCTGCCGGCCTGGAGAAAGGGGAGAAATGAGAAAGATTAATAACACATTAATAATGAATGTTTTGTTGTGCAGGAACAACTTCTGATTTTAAGAATCCTTTAGGCTACTTGAATATTCGGCACAGAGAAATTAGGTTAACATACATATCAGCAAAGGTCCAAGATCTGGGTACAGCAGAGTTGACTGAGCAAGGAGCGGAGTTAGCCAGCCCTCAGCTCTTGTAGTCTTTCACCTGTGATGTAAATGCCTAACCCAATCCGCACCTCCATTCTAACCTAATTCCATTCTACCAGTCTGTATCCAAATGGATTTGATAGCTTCTGTCAGATGAGCAGGTATAATCTCAGTGCCTCTAAAATAATACCATTTAGGGTATTTGTCTAAGCTCTTAGCAGTTTCTACTAACACTGAGGTGAGACCTACGGATAAATTGCCCTCAAGCCAATTAAGGTCACTGTTAATCAACAGACAGTCATTGTTCAGGGCAGTATTGTAATTGGAATGGTCAGCTACCTGTCAAAATGTGGAGTGCCTCACTTGAAAGGTCAAGCAAGCTAGTTTGGGATATAAAAATGTAGCTACTGTAACTAGTAAGACACGAAACTTCTGCAACCCAGCAACCATACAGTGACAGCAAAGATGAGTTTGAGAAAGTGACCTTCTTAGCTAGCTAGTAGCTAGCTGTCAAGCTACAGCTGGCGACGACCTCCTGGGGAGAAATAAGTCACTCTCCTGTAATGTCCTCGCATTCACCTCAATGTTAGACTAGCTAGCTACGTTTGCGCAACGGGTTAACGTTAACAGGATTAGCACGCTAGCTAATACTCAAACTAGTTTATCTAGTCAATTCGCGAGCCAGAATAATGTTAAAGAAAAAGGCATGCCATGGCATGGACAGTCACCTAGCTTGCCAACTTAACGTTAGTGCCAAACATGAGTGTTAACTATATGTGGTGTCTGCTAGCTATAAGCACACAGATAAAATTGCTAACTAAACATAAAAATCTGTTACTTTCATTAACCTATTAAATAATATCAAACAATTCTATATATTTTGATCTCCAAAAAGTTTGAAATTGTGTCTGTCAGTGACCTTACTGCGGAGAAGCGATCAGTCTTTCTTCTATATCTCCCGTTTGAGAAGTTCTTCTTCTTGTGGGTTTTATGGCAGACTACACCCAAAAAGGTGTATTGCCGCCACCAACTGGACGGTTTGAAACCCCCCCTCCCCCAAAATACAATTAAATAATAAATCCATAAGTAATAGTGAACCTTAATCCACCCTAATATAATTGTACATTGCCGAAACAAACAAAACTCCAATTTTTTCCTTCTTTCAATTCAACATGTGTCCCTTCTCAGGCTCTAAGACCTGAGAAGGAGGTACGGCTTGCGCCAATATTCCATGTAAATATTTCGCTGAGAAATCTTTCAACCCCAGGAACCGCTCTGAGGTGCATCCACAATGAATTTGATCTTCCTGGACCTTCTCTCCACCTATGCAGTTGCCATTAATTACCATAGCAATAAAGGCCAAAAAGTCCACCTTCTTAACCTTTAAAATGTCAGGATCCTGCTGGTGAAAGGCAACCCCTGCAGCCTGCAATGCAGGCCTATCCACCACCATGGACTCTTCTGGTGCACCATTCAAACCCTCAACCCTTTTCACAGCTGCTGCATATGAAATGCTCTGCACAGCCCTGACTTTGGCCACCTCATTCTCGTTCACAATTGTGGAGCATTCAAAAGACATGGCTTCATGGTTCCCACCACAATTGCAACATTCATTACTTTTATAAACACATATGTTTTTTTCCACAACTTGGACATCTCGGCTTCTCTCATCTGCAAACACTTGATACATGACCAAAAGCTTCACAGTGATAACACTGCATTGGTCTTGGGATAAATGCTCTGACTCTGTAGTTATACCCTAACTGCACTTGAGTAGGGAGAGACTCCATTTTTAAAACAAACACAGACTCCTCACTTTTTCACCAATCACTACACGATTCATCCAACGTGCTTCAAGTCACCCCAGGAATATTTGTAATCTCTTCAAAATCGACCACAAGACGCCAAATATAACCCCCTTGAGGGGTGCCCTGTTCCAAAGAGACACACACTACATTTCAAACAGATCAAATCGGTTCAGACACAACACACTCTGTAGTGTTCTGATCCGCGGAAGCAAAAAAAATATAAACAGGGCCACCTCTCGTGATCCTCACAGCCTTCACTTTACCCAGCACTCTCTCCACCAGTTTGGATAACAAATGGTTTCTTCAAGATTGGTACTCTGCTCAGTTGCTCATTCATTAACAAACTGTACTCCTACTAGATATGATGGGTCCTTCTCATCACTGTACACTACTTTACTCCATTTTCTATTATTTTGGACAATACTCCAATTCTCCTTGATTCTACCGCCATTGTGTTCAGAATCCACTTCATCATCCGCTTCCGCCATCTTTCCAACATCACTCTTCCTATCTTTAGACAAGTTCTTCTTCTTCTTCGTATTTGTTGGTATAATGGCGGTCGGCAAACAAATGTTATAGGTGAATGCTGCCACCTACAGTATTGGCTGTGTATTATCAGCCTACAATTTTGTAGTATGAATTCATTACACTTTGTGAAAAATTGCCCTATCAATTAACCCTGTGTAACATGTCTTGCATTTCATGTTGTATAATTACACCAAATCTGAATAGTTCACATGCCTGATATTACTGTACATTCCTTTTGTTGTTGTAAGTGCCCTTTTTAATGTCGCACACTTCCTTCTCCCTGTGTACTGTCTCCATGTGGAAGAGGTAGGTTACTGAAAAATGTCCCATAAAAATATGTTAAGATTTATTAACTTTTTGCATTTATGAACTTTTAATCTGTTGATTTGTGAATGCTGTACATGCCCGCTAAGCTACAGTAGATGTTGTCATTGCGTCATGTCCCCTGTTGTTATTTTGTACTTTACAGAGGAGTTGGTGCATAAGGGCAGCACAACATTTAATTTATGGATGTTTATTTCTTTATCAGGTATGCCATGTGTTTTTGTTTGTAATGATATGTTGACTATATTTTTCTGCTAGTTTGCAAAATCATGTACTAACGGTACATAACGCATGGCTGTAATTTATGAAAATTGGCTAGCCCCATACGATAAACATACATTATAGAGTTAACGTCGGAAGTTCACATACACTTAGGTTGGAGTCATTAAAAATCATTTTTCAACCACTCCACCAATGTCTTGTTGACTAAATATAGTTTTAGCAAGTCGGTTAGGACATCTACTTTGTGCATGACAGATTATTTCACTTATAATTCACTGTATCACAATTCTAGTGAGTCAGAAGTTTACATACACTAAGTTGACTGTACCTTTAAACAGATTGGAAAATTCCAGAAAATTATGTCATGGCTTTAGAAGCTTCTGATAGGCTAATTGACATCATTTGAGTCAATAGGAGGTGTACCTGTGGATGTATTTCAAGGCCTACCTTCAAACTCAGTGCCTCTTTGTTTGGCATCATGGGAAAATCTAAATAAATCAGCCAAGACCTCAGAAAAACAATTGTAGACCTCTGCAAGTCTGGTTAATCCTTGGGAGCAATTTCCAAACGCCTGAAGGTACCATGTTCATCTGTACAAACATAGTATGCAAGTATAAACACCATGGGACCACGCAGCCGTCATACCGCTCAGGAAGGAGACACGTTCTGTCTCCTCGAGATGAACGTGCGAAAAGTGCAAATCAATCCCAGAACAACAGTAAAGGACCTTGTGAAGATGCCGGAGGAAACAGGTTCAAAAGTATCTATATTCACAGTAAAACAAGTCCAATATCGACATAACCTGAAAGACTGCTCAGCAAGAAAGAAGCCACTGCTCCAAAACCGCCATAAAAAATGCCAGACTACGGTTTGCAACTGCACATGGAGACAAAGATCGTACTTTTTGGAGAAATGTCCTCTGGTCTGATGAAACAAAAATAGAACTGTTTGGCCATAATGACCATCATTATGTTTGGAGGAAAAGGGGGAAGGCTTGCAAGCCAAAGAACCCCATCATGTTGTGTGGGTGCTTTGCTGCAGGAGGGACTGGTGCGCTTCACAAAATAGATGGCTTCATGAGGTAGGAAAATAATGTGGATATATTGAAGCAACATCTCAAGACATCAGTCTTGAGTTAAAGATTGGTTGCAAATGGGTCTTCCAAATGGACAATGACACCAAGCATACTTCCAAAGTTGTGGCCAAATGGCTTAAGGACAACACAGTCAAGGCACTGGAGTGGCCATCAGAAAGCCCTGACCTCAATCCCATAGAAGATTTGTGGGCAGAACTGAGAAAGCGTGTGCGAGCAAGGAGGCCTACAAACCTGACTCAGTTACACCAGCTCTGTCAGGAGGAGTTGACCAATATGCACCCAACTTATTGTGGGAAGCTTGTGGAAGGCTAACCGAAACATTTGACCCAAATAAACAATTTAAAGGCAATGCTACCAAATACTAATTGAGTGTATGTAAACTTCTGACCCACTGGGAATGTGATGAAAGAAATAAAAGCTGAAATAAATCATTCTCTCTACTATTTTTCTGACATATCACATTCTTTAAATAAAGTGGTGATATAACTGACCTAAGACAGGGATTTTTACTAGGATTAAATGTCAGGAATTGAGTTTAATGTCAGGAACTGAGTTTAAATGTATTTGGCTAAGGTGTATGTAAACTTCCAACTTCAACTTTATGTGTGTCTTTCGGAGGTGTTGGGATAAACCTTGTGCACAATTGATAAAGTGACCTTCAGTATCACTTATCTGCCATGTAATGGAGGTATTCATTTTGCCAAGGATTTGCCATCCAGGTGTTCGGGTGGAAAGCATGCTCACACTCATTCCATTGATGTCTATCTCAATCTCAATGACCTTAGCCTTACTTTCAAAATTCTTGTTGGGCACAGAGAAAACATTACCAGAACAAGAATCAGCAAAACTCCTTGCTTGTATATGTTACACTTGACTTCCGGCGCCGACAGAGATGGCCGCCCCCGCTTCGCATTCGTAGGAAACTGTGCAGTATTTTGTATATCAACTCAATCATCAAGTTTTGCAGACGACACTACAGCGGTAGGCTTGATTACCAACAACGACGAGATGGCCTACAGGGAGGAGGTGAGGGCCCTCGGAGTGTGGTGTCAGGAAAATACCCTCACCCTCAATGTCAACAAAACAAAGGAGATCCACATCATCAGGACAGTAGTGGAGAGGGTGGAAAGTTTTAAGTTCCTCTGCGTACACATCACGGAAAAACTGAAATGGTCCACCCACACAGACAGCGTGGTGAAGAAGGCGCAGCAGCGCCTCTTCAACCTCAGGAGGCTGAAGAAATATGGCTTGTCACCAAAAACACTCACAAACTTTTACAGATGCACAATCGAGAGCATCCTGTCGGGCTGTATCACCGCCTGGTACGGCAACTGCTCTGCCCATAACCGTAAGGCTCTCCAGAGGGCAGTGAGGTCTGCACAACGCATCACCGGGGGCAAACTACCTGCCCTCCAGGACACCTACATCACCCGATGTCATGGGAAGGCCAAAAAGATCATCAAGGACCACAACCACCCGAGCCACTGCCTGTTCACCCCGCTATCATCCAGAAGGACAGCGTTGCCTAGTTGTTAGAGCATTGGACTAGTAACTGAATGGTTGCAAGATCGAATCCCCAAGCGGACAAGGTACAAATCTGTCGTTCTGCCCCTGAACAGGCAGTTAACCCACTGTTCCTAGGCCTTCAAGAGTTTGTTCTTAACTGATTTGCCTAGTAAAATAAAGGTAAAAAAAAAAGGCGAGGTCAGTACAGGTGCCTCAAAGCAGGGACCGAGAGACTGAAAAACAGCTTCTATCTCAAGGCCATCAGAATGTTAAACAGCCATCACTAACATTGAGTGGCTGCTGCCAACATACTGACTCAACTCCAGCCACTTTAATAATGGAAAAATGTATGTAATAAATGTATCACTAGCCACTTTAAACAATGCCACTTTATGTAATGTTTACCTACCCTACATTACTCATCTCAAATGTATATACTATACTCTATACCATCTACTGCATCTTGCCATCTTGATGTAATATATGTATCACTAGCCACTTTAAACAATGCCACTTTATATAATGTTTACATACCCTACATTACTAATCTCATATGTGTATACTGTACTCTATACTATCTACTGCATCTTGCCTATGCTGTTCGGCCATCACTCATTCATATATTTTTATGTACATATTCTTATTCCTTCCTTTACACTTGTGTGTATAAGGTAGTTTTTGTGAAATTGTTAGGTTAGATTACTTGTTAGATATTACTGCATGGTCGGAACTAGAAGCGCAAGCAATTCGCTACACTCGCATTAACACCTGCTAACCATGTGTATGTGGCAAAAACAAATTTGATGTACCCAAGCAGCAGAAGCATCTCCAAGGCAGAGGAGGTGACAGTTTAAGCATTACTTTTACATGTGATAGTCTATTAATGGATGGGTCTGTGATTTACACACTCCTTTTAAGTGCACCAAAAACATGATTGAGCATAATTATGAACGTAAAAAGGAATCAACCAGTCCTCTGTTATGTCAAAAAAAATATCCATGGGCACAGTGGGTTACTATGTTACTGTCTTGCCAAATCCCAGTCCAGCCATGGGCCCTCAGCCAGCTTGTTCTAATTGTTAATCGTGACCAAGATACACATGAAACTGTAGTTTCTTTGATTGTTAGATCTTACCTATGACAAAAGGCATGGTTTTCTTGGACATGCCATCAACTTTTTTCATATAGATTCAGAAGTTCACCCCCATTATTATAGCTGGTGCTGGTGGTTGTGTTGGATGGTTGTCAAAACTGTTGCTGAGAAAACAAAGGTAGGTTGACATAAAAATACATCCCAAGATGTACACCCATGGGTCGAGAGATGACTGCATATATCAGGGGCCCAGTCTCTGTGTGTCACATGACCAAATTAATACTACGTTCATTAGCTATCTCTCCATTACCGGGGCAACATCACGCGTGTAATCCCGGCCCTCTCGCCCACTGCATAGCTTGGCATGGCAGGTCACCCCTGCCTACGCTGTTATGACCCGTGCAGCACAGGCTGTGCTTTGTCAGACTTTTGCAGCCCCCGAGTGTCACAGGGCTGCATGTTGTATTACTCAAGTATCAACTTCTGGAACACTGTTAGCTTCTATTATCAAGGACTACATGTCTATTATCAAAATAACTACATGTCAATCAAACTATAGACCATCATGCCGTGTCAGTAACTTAGGTCCAACATGATAAGACAGGAATAGCAAGTTCAGAAGTAAATTCCTCTGACAGCTCCTGACAGGTGTTTGATGATAACTCTGGGATGCCCTGAGAAAGCAGATTCAAACCTGTGAACTAAGACAACACTGCCCCTCTGCAGGTGGTATTGCATATATGTCTCTCGCTCGCTCTGTCTCACGCACACACGCACACGCACACGCACACACACACACACACGCACACGCACACACACACACACACACACACACACACACACACACACACACACACACACACACACACACACACACACACACACACACACACACACAGCTTTATTTTAACACTACCTTAATTACTGCCAGTCTCCTGCTTTCTCTTGCCAGACATTTCCTGTTAACCCATGTGGCAGACGGAGGAGATGCAACGAAAAGGAAAAGGCTAATTTGTTATCATGCAGATGGAGAGGCTGACAGAGAAATAGAGGTTTACACTATCTACTCCTCTCACACTGCCTGCCAACAAATGTTAAAAATTTAACTCTGGAAATCTCATCATGAAACGCTAAGGTGACACATTTCTTTATTTGAGCACTAGCTGCTTAGAGTCATATATTGTAACTTTACCGGGCACACCGTTGTCATCTATTGGTATTTGTAGCAATACTGTTAATTCAAGTTCCAAATGAATGGTGGCTAATTAAAGGCAGCCAAACTGTGACCTTTACCTGTTACCTAGTGGCCTTACACTGACATCACTAGACAAGGGACTGAATCCCGTTGGCACCTGAGATTAGGATTTTCATTCCCTTTCACTTCCTCTCCAGTGGGTCTGGGACGATATGTCAGTCATGGCAGTGGCATTGCATTCCTTCTACAGCAGTTAAACATCACTTACGCCACACATTTGCTGATTTTGAGAGAGAGAGAGAGAGAGAGAGAGAGAGAGAGAGAGAGAGAGAGAGTTGTAAATACAACCCATATTTATGCTTATTTATTTTATCTTGTGTCCTTTAACCATTTGTACATTGTTAAAACACTGTATATATATATATATAATATGACATTTGTAATGTCTTTACTGTTTTGAAACCTCTGTATGTGTAATGTTTACTGTTAATTTTTGTTGTTTTTCACTTTATATTTTCACTTTGTATGTTGTCTACCTCACTTGCTTTGGCAATGTTAACACATGTTTCCCATGCCAATAAAGCCCTTGAATTGAATTGAATTGAATTGAGAGAGAGAGAGAGAGAGGTGCTTTTTTACATTTTTTTTTTTTTTACATAATTATTAGAGATTTTCTTTAATATAATCTTCCATGCTAAAAACCTTCCTAGCCTAGAACTTTGTTCTTAGCCACAGCAATTTGCGCAACCATATAACCATTTTGACTGGCTCTTTGGACCATCCAGAGAAGGCTCTATCATTCATTTCCAAATGAATATGGACTTTAGCCCCAGAACACTTTCCAGCATTTTGCTAAAGAATCTTCTTTAAATTGCAGAATCTTATAAAACAATCTTATGAGGATCCTTGAATGCTTTCCTAGTTGACTGCTAATTTCATTTTTTGTCTTAGCTGATCTATAGAAGAATTTCTGTTGGAATGATCTTCTCACAGTTCCTCAGAAATAGTCATATTCAAGATGATTTCAGCCAAAGTTTTTCAAGATACTCACGAAACAAACTGGAGACCGAAGGCAAGTCAAGTTGACATAAGGTGCTTTTCGTTGTAGTCCAAACTTTCCCACCAGGTGGCGCCTAAAGAACTAACTTTAAACAGCTCACCTGTTGGGACTATGGGACCACTAGTGTAGGACACATTAGAGGAGTAAACCAATGAAATGAGGGATGTTGCAAATATATATATATATATTTTGTTGTAATGTGTATGTCTTTCAAAAGATCAACATTTTGTGGTCACCATTTCTCAGATCAGCCCCTTATTTGACACCATTGCACCATTGTCTGGGTGCAAGGTAAGACAACAATTATGGTAATCTGATATTACACACAACGCAAATATGCTGACTGTACCTAATGAGTTGCCCATCGTTCTTGGTATCTCAGTATTGTGTCTCATTTTGGTACAAAATGAGCAATGTCTGTATGTCTGTGTGGGTTAAGAAGGCCTGAGTCATCTCACAGGTTTGTTATGTCTCCACTTATCAGGTAGCTAGGATTTAATTAGACATTACAAAACACCAGGGTCATATTCAACTGGCAACAAACAGAAGAAAATGAACTAAAACTGGGAGGGACTATCTGCACCTGTCCAATTGCAAATGCACATTTCTGTTGCACAATGTTTTAATGGTGTGCCTTGATGAATACGACCCAGACAAGGCCTTGGCTGAAGGGAGGAGAAGGGGCTGTCATAAACACTTTGAGCAGCTTTGCATCAGCATAACTCATTAACCTCTGTGGAACACCTGACATCGGAGGTGAAGTCATGTCTACCCGCTACCCAAACTGCTCCACATGGCGTTGTGAAGTTAAAACAAAAATATGATGAATTATGTTTAGCTAATTGTCTATGACAGAGCATCCTCCAAATAACTGTTTTTCAGCATGAAGTGTCAACAGCTCAAAGTGGCCCAGTACCTGCCTGTGTATTTAATGTGAATAGTGAAAATAATGTTATTTCGGGAAATTAGTGCTGTTACGACTCCTTCTTTCACTGAGAAGAAGATTATAAACACAAGCAATAAATACAGTACCGTTCCACAACCCTCTCTCCTCTTCATGTTTTTCTCTCACACTCTCTATGTATGTGGTTGCTGAGTAGAACTACCACAGTGGCAGCGAGGCCCGGAATAGCAGATGGTGGGGAAGGGCTGTATACTTGCATGTGGGCCGCCGACTAGGTGCTCTTTAGTGCTCCTCAACCATACTCCGTCCAGCGGAATGGAGTCTGCTGCTTCCTTATACATGCCAGTGGTCAGGGCCCGGCCTGCACGCCCTCAGCTATTTCTGTCTCTCCCTCTCCCTCCAAGTCCAGCTGCACTCACTCCACACAGATAAAGAACTGGGAAGAGAGAGAGAGAGAGAGAGAGAGAGAGAGAGAGAGGTGTAGAGAGCGAGAGAAGAGGGGGAGGAGAGGAGAGAAAGAGGGAACACAAAGAGTAATGAGAGGGTCATGGAAAATTAGAAATGTCGTGTCTTCGTGACATGAACATTTCTCACATCCTGAAATGGCAACATCATTAGAGAGAAATTCATGAAACATATGACAAAGACATTCCACGGATGCTAATATTCCTGATAGCACAATCATATAAAGTAAGACTACTTCTTACTAATAAGTCTCCAGGAAGAACAGAGTAGAGTGCCACATCACTTCAGAGTTTGTTTAAACGTGGAAGTGGCTCATTGAATTCAACCAAATGGAACACATAAATTCACAATCCGGCAAAGAGAGAAGATTGCTAAGTTCTTGAACTCTGCACAGAGCAGTTTTGTTAGAAGAGGAACCTAAGAAGCATTTGTGTAACATTGTATAGCCTTCCTGAGTGAGTTAAATGTGTTGTACGGTTCTGAAAAGAACGGAGAGAACGTTTGGGTGAATGTTTCTGCTTTGTGTACACTCAGATAAACTCCAGATATCCAATGACGCACACACACACACACACACACAGGCACACACGATATACAGGTATGCATCTATAGTATGTACACACTTTGTGCGAATGTCTTTGTTAAGGGGAGTAAGACTGTGTGTGTATGTTTCAGTCTATGCCCTCTCTGTATAAAATGTATTTACAGAGATCCCTTTCTTTGTGTCAGTGGTGGTTGACTGACAGCTTCTCTTAGCTCCGGAATTGCAGATAACCAGGCCCAGATGGAGCTGGTTGGATGTTTCTGCACCACTGATTTACTCCAATACCTGGGACAGGACAGAGCGAAGGGACCAAACCGGCACCCATATCGCCCTCCCCCCAACCCCCAGCCCAGGACAAATCCTAACCACATGGATGGGAGAGGTGTAGATGTCCTTTCGATCTGTCCTGCAGGAGAATCAGGATATCCCGTTTAGGGGTTCTCTCCCTGCCCTGGCTGTGGCACATTCTACAATATGACCAGTTAGGTTTTGAGGTTGTGATAGTTTACACTGTAACAAACCCATAATGGGACTAACAGAAATGAATAAAACAGATGAAAATGAGTCATGGATGACCGGCCATTGTATAAGGCACCTCTGCACATGGACTGTAGCTGAATGACTACCAATGTCACGCCCTGATCTGTTTCACCTGTCCTTGTGCTTGTCTCCAACCCCTCCAGGTGTCGCCCATCTTCCCCACTTATCCTCTAGGTATTTATACCTGTGTTTACTGTCTGTCTGTGCCAGTTCATCTTGTTTGTCAAGCTTACCATCATTCGTCCTGTCAGCTCCTGTCTTTTCCCAGCCTCTCTTTTTCTCGTCATCCTGGTTTTTGACCCTTGCCTGTCCTGACCCTGTACACCCCGACCACTCTACCCGTCCCTGAGCCTGCCTGCCATCCTGTATTTTTGCTCCACCTCTGGATTACTGAACTCTGCCTGTCCCTGACCCTGAGCCTGCCTGCTGTGCCGTACCTTAGCTCCTAATCTGGATTATCGACCCCTGCCTGCCTTGACCTGTCGTTTTCCTGCCCCTGTGGTTACAATAAACATTGTTTACTTCACACAGTCTGTACTTGGGTATTACCTTGATTCCTGATAAACAAAGTATTCAGATAGCAGCTGACTGACTTACAAAGTATTAAATTCCACCACATGGGTGTGTAAACACTTTTAAATAAATAAATTCATGCATAGGTCAAGGAAGATGACTTATCACACTGTGTATTGCACAACCAATTTACCAAAGAATATATTTGAAACTATGTCTAGTTTCTTTCTCTTCTCTTAGTCCTATCGGTTACTGTTGAAATGCTTAAATGACTTCTCTGTAAACAAGTCCATTGTAGACCTTGCACATACTGTACCACACAACCTTTCAAATGTGACCTTTCCAAAAACAGCCATCGATCTCTCTCTGGCCATTCGTACATTATGTAGTCCTACACACACTGTTAATCATGAATCATAATCAAATCATCTATATTCTAATAATAGAACTCAATGAACGGGTCTAATTATAGAATTTAGATAGTGAAGATAAGAATGTATTTGTCTCTCGATTATTAGACAGACTTGCTATCAATGCCTTCTTTCAAGCCCCGCGTTGATGACATACGCTAATGCCTCTACCCATCAAATGCCCTTCCTTGTGCATGATCAGTTCCTTTGTATACCCTCTCAGTACCCCTGTCCTTTGCACACGCTCAGTTTCACCGCACGCGCTCAGTGTCTCTGTTCTTCTGCACACGCTCACTGGCTCTGAATACAATAAAGGTTAAAGTATCTGTGGCATGTGGCTGGTAGCCCCCAACTCAGCAGCTCAGATTGCCTCTGACAGACACTGAAGCTGCTGAGTAAAATACTTGCATTAAACCTTTACACTTCTGCTTCTGTCCTAGTCTGTATTGGGTAAAAATGACATACTAAGTTAAGATCATTGATAAATTACAATAGTTCTTGTATCTATGCCTATCGACTTATAATAAATCTGAAAGATAGTATCTGTCTCTTCATATCACGGTGCGTGAATGAGGACCCAAAAGCGAATTAACAAACAGAGTTTCTTTAATGATGAACACACGTGGGCTCAGATGGACAGGTAGATTCCGACAGGACAGGACAAGGTTGCAGCAAACACGATGATAGTCTGGTTCAGGCATGAGACACACAAACAAGAATCCGACAAAGACAGGAGCAGAAACAGAGAGAGATATAGGGACCTAATCAGAGGGAAAAAGGGAACAGGTGGGAAAAGGGGTGAATGAGGTAGTCAGAGAAGACAAGGAACAGCTGGGGGAAAGAGGGACAGAAACGGTAATCTAGTACGACCAGCAGAGGGAGACAGGGTGAAAGGAAAGGACAGAAAGACACAACATGACAATACATGACAGTACCCCCCCACTCACCGAGCGCCTCCTGGCGCACTCGAGGAGGAAACCTGGCGGCAACGGAGGAAATCCTCGATCAGCGCACGGTCCAGCACGTCCCGAGAGGGAACCCAACTCCTCTCCTCAGGACCGTACCACTCCCAATCTACGAGGTACTGGTGACCACGGCCCCGAGGACACATGTCCAAAATCCTACGGACCCTGTAGATGGGTGCGCCCTCGACAAGGATGGGGGGGGGGGGGGGAAGACGAGCGGGGGCGCGAAGAACGGGCTTGATACAGGAGACATGGAAGACCGGGTGGACGCGACGAAGGTATCGCGGAAGAAGAAGTCGAACTGCGACAGGATTAATGACCCGAGAAATACGGAACGGACCAATGAACCGCGGGGTCAACTTGCGAGAAGCCGTCTTAAGGGGAAGGTTCTGAGTGGAGAGCCAAACTCTCTGACCGCGACAATATCTAGGACTCTTAGTTCTACGCTTATTAGCAGCCCTCATAGTCTGCGTCCTATAACGGCAAAGTGCAGACCTGACCCTCTTCCAGGTGCGCTCGCAACGTTGGACAAAAGCCTGAGCGGAGGGGACGCTGGACTCGGCGAACTGAGATGAGAACAGCGGAGGCTGGTACCCGAGGCTACTCTGAAAAGGAGATAGCCCGGTCGCAGACGAAGGAAGCGAGTTGTGGGCGTATTCTGCCCAGGGGAGCTGTTCTGACCAAGACGCAGGGTTGCGAAAAGAAAGACTGCGTAAGATGCGACCAATAGTCTGATTGGCCCGTTCTGCTTGACCGTTAGACTGGGGGTGAAAGCCGGAAGAGAGACTGACGGAAGCCCCAATCAAACGGCAAAACTCCCTCCAAAATTGAGACGTGAATTGCGGACCTCTGTCCGAAACGACGTCTGACGGAAGGCCATGAATTCTGAAAACATTCTCGATGATGATTTGTGCCGTCTCTTTAGCAGAAGGAAGCTTAGCAAGGGGAATGAAATGAGCCGCGTTAGAGAACCTATCGACAACCGTAAGAATAACAGTCTTCCCCGCTGACGAAGGCAGTCCGGTGACAAAATCTAAGGCGATGTGAGACCACGGTCGAGAGGGAATGGGAAGCGGCCTGAGACGGCCGGCAGGAGGGGAGTTACCGGACTTAGTCTGCGCGCAGACCGAACAAGCAGCCACGTAACGACGCGTGTCATGCTCCCGGGTGGGCCACCAAAAACGCTGGCGAATGGAAGCAAGCGTACCCCGAACGCCAGGGTGGCCGGCTAACTTGGCAGAGTGAGCCCACTGAAGAACGGCCAGACGAGTAGGAACGGGAACGAAAAGAAGGTTCCTAGGACAAGCGCGCGGCGACGGAGTGTGAGTGAGCGCTTGCTTTACCTGCATCTCAATTCCCCAGACAGTCAACCCGACAACACGCCCCTCAGGGAGAATCCCCTCGGGGTCAGTGGAGGCTACTGAAGAACTGAAGAGACGAGATAAAGCATCAGGCTTGGTGTTCTTAGAGCCCGGACGATAAGAAATCACGAACTCGAAACGAGCGAAAAACAGCGCCCAACGCGCCTGACGCGCATTAAGTCGTTTGGCAGAACAGATGTACTCAAGGTTCCTATGGTCAGTCCAAACGACAAAAGGAACGGTCGCCCCCTCCAACCACTGTCGCCATTCGCCTAGGGCTAACCGGATGGCGAGCAGTTCGCGGTTTCCCACATCATAGTTACGTTCCGACGGCGACAGGCGATGAGAAAAATACGCGCATGGGTGGACCTTCTCGTCAGAGAGGGAGCGCTGAGAAAGAATGGCTCCCACGCCCACCTCTGACGCGTCAACCTCGACAACGAACTTTCTAGAGACGTCAGGTGTAACAAGGATAGGAGCGGATGTAAAACGATTCTTGAGGAGATCAAAAGCTCCCTGGGCGGAAACGGACCACTTAAAGCACGTCTTGACAGAAGTAAGAGCTGTGAGAGGAGCTGCCACCTGACCGAAATTACGGATGAAACGACGATAGAAGTTCGCGAAGCCGAGAAAGCACTGCAGCTCGACGCGTGACTTAGGGGCGGGCCAATCAATGACAGCTTGGACCTTAGCGGGATCCATCTTAATGCCTTCAGCGGAAATAACAGAACCGAGAAATGTGACGGAGGAGGCATGAAAAGTGCACTTCTCAGCCTTCACAAAAAGACAATTCTCTAAAAGGCGCTGGAGGACACGTCGAACGTGCTGAACATGAATCTGGAGTGACGGTGAAAAAATCAGGATATCGTCAAGGTAAACGAAAACAAAGATGTTCAGCATGTCTCTCAGGACATCATTGACTAATGCCTGAAAGACAGCTGGAGCGTTAGCGAGGCCGAAAGGAAGAACCCGGTATTCAAAGTGCCCTAACGGAGTGTTAAACGCCGTCTTCCACTCGTCCCCCTCCCTGATGCGCACGAGATGGTAAGCGTTACGAAGGTCCAACTTAGTGAAAAACCTGGCTCCCTGCAGGATCTCGAAGGCTGAAGACATAAGAGGAAGCGGATAACGATTCTTCACTGTTATGTCATTCAGCCCTCGATAATCTATGCAGGGGCGCAGAGACCCGTCCTTCTTCTTGACAAAAAAAACCCCCGCTCCGGCGGGAGAGGAGGAGGGGACTATAGTACCGGCGTCAAGAGCTACAGACAAATAATCCTCGAGAGCCTTACGTTCGGGAGCCGACAGAGAGTATAGTCTACCCCGGGGGGGAGTGGTTCCCGGAAGGAGATCAATACTACAATCATACGACCGGTGTGGAGGAAGAGAGGTGGCCCTGGACCGACTGAACACCGTGCTCAGATCGTGATATTCCTCCGGCACCCCTGTCAAATCACCAGGCTCCTCCTGTGAAGAAGAGACAGAGGAAACAGGAGGGATAGCAGACATTAAACATTTCACATGACAAGAGACGTTCCAGGAGAGGATAGAATTACTAGACCAATTAATGGAAGGATTATGACAAACTAGCCAGGGATGGCCCAAAACAACAGGTGTAAAAGGTGAACGAAAAATTAAAAAAGAAATGGTTTCGCTATGATTACCAGAAACAGTGAGGGTTAAAGGTAGCGTCTCACGCTGAATCCTGGGGAGAGGACTACCATCCAGGGCGAACAAGGCCGTGGACTCCCTTAACTGTCTGAGAGGAATGTCATGTTCCCGAGCCCAGGTCTCGTCCATAAAACAGCCCTCCGCCCCAGAGTCTATTAAGGCACTGCAGGAAGCTGACGAACCGGTCCAGCGTAGATGGACCGACAAGGTAGTGCAGGATCTTGAAGGAGAGACAGGAGTAGTAGCGCTCACCAGTAGCCCTCCGCTTACTGATGAGCTCTGGCTTTTACTGGACATGAAGTGACAAAATGACCAGCAGAACCGCAATAGAGACAGAGGCGGTTGGTGATTCTCCGTTCCCTCTCCTTAGTCGAGATGCGGATACCTCCCAGCTGCATAGGCTCAGCTCCCGAGCCGGCAGAGGAAGATGGTAGTGATGCGGAGAGGGGGGCAACGGAGAACGCGAGCTCCTTTCCACGAGCTCGGTGACGAAGATCAACCCGTCGCTCAATGCGAATAGCGAGTTCAATCAAGGAATCCACGCTGGAAGGAACCTCCCGGGAGAGAATCTCATCCTTTACCTCTGCGCGGAGACCCTCCAGAAGACGAGCGAGCAAAGCCGGCTCGTTCCAGCCACTGGAGGCAGCAAGAGTGCGAAACTCAATAGAGTAGTCTGTTATGGATCGATTGCCTTGACATAGGGAAGACAGGGCCCTGGAAGCCTCCTCCCCAAAAACAGATCGATCAAAAACCCGTATCATCTCCTCCTTAAAGTCCTGATACTGGTTAGTACACTCAGCCCTTGCCTCCCAGATTGCCGTGCCCCACTCACGAGCCCGTCCAGTAAGGAGAGATATGACGTAGGCGACACGAGCAGTGCTCCTGGCGTAAGTGTTGGGCTGGAGAGAAAACACAATATCACACTGGGTGAGGAACGAGCGGCATTCAGTGGGCTCCCCAGAGTAACACGGCGGGTTATTGATTCTGGGCTCCGGAGATTCGAAAGCCCTGGAAGTGGCCGGTGGATCGAGGCGGAGATGGTGAACCTGTTCTGTGAGGTTGGAGACTTGGGTGGCCAGGGTCTCAACGGCATGTCGAGCAGCAGACAATTCCTGCTCGTGTCTGCCTAGCATCGCTCCCTGGATCTCGACGGCTGAGTGGAGAGGATCCGAAGTCGCTGGGTCCATTCTTGGTCGGATTCTTCTGTCACGGTGCGTGAATGAGGACCCAAAAGCGAATTAACAAACAGAGTTTCTTTAATGATGAACACACGTGGGCTCAGATGGACAGGTAGATTCCGACAGGACAGGACAAGGTTGCAGCAAACACGATGATAGTCTGGTTCAGGCATGAGACACACAAACAAGAATCCGACAAAGACAGGAGCAGAAACAGAGAGAGATATAGGGACCTAATCAGAGGGAAAAAGGGAACAGGTGGGAAAAGGGGTGAATGAGGTAGTCAGAGAAGACAAGGAACAGCTGGGGGAA
This sequence comes from Oncorhynchus mykiss, assembly GCF_057628025.1. Taxonomy (NCBI): domain Eukaryota; kingdom Metazoa; phylum Chordata; class Actinopteri; order Salmoniformes; family Salmonidae; genus Oncorhynchus; species Oncorhynchus mykiss. The sequence goes on from NC_143044.1 coordinate 4,092,455, forward strand.
AGAGGGACAGAAACGGTAACCTAGTACGACCAGCAGAGGGAGACAGGGTGAAAGGAAAGGACAGAAAGACACAACATGACAATACATGACACTTCATGTCCCGGACGTGTCCACAATCTTTTTGTGCTTCATAAGGTGTGTCTGCTCCCTCATGCTTTATACCCAAAATGCCCCCACTCTGGGGTATTTTTCAGCAGGGCACTGTGGAATGACTCCAGATAACCTGAGTTTTTACAAAATTACAAAATTGATTACATGGTCTAGAAGGTACTCTGTGGTCCTGAGTCTACCTCTAACCACCTGTAACCCCATAACACAAACGCAAACCATACAAATACTACCCAATTCATGTTTATACCATGCTTACTGTAAATTGAGCCATCTTGGCTGTCATCTTGTAAATATTTTGGCCAACTTACCTTCAACTTGTGCAGAACTAGGGGTTGGAAGTGCATGTTGATGGAATCCGATTATGTGGCACCTGCAACAAAATACACAATACAAAAAAATACCCCCCCAAAATACCTAGTGCCATGAATACCTAGTGCCATTATTCAAGTTTGTGGGTATGCCCCCTCTACCTAGTGGCAATATCAGCATTCGCTATGAATGCCGGAATTTGTGGTTCACTATGAGCAGACCAATATACAGGGTGTTGAATCAGCCCAATTCTAGCAGTGAAATGTAAATGTGCTAGTTCAAGCTTATGGTAAAATGTAATGCTGTTAATATGGAAATGACTATGTGCCGTGGCAGAGCCAGAGTGAAATTTCCCTTTAAGCTAACGATATCAGTGGTGGAAGAGGGCCGAGCTACAGGTGTTTGTCAGACTATGAGACATCCCGAAAATGGGTCTTCTCACGGAAATGTCTGTAGCGTCTGAACCATTTGGCCTACATTTGCTCTAGCCCGCTACCAGTTAAAACATTTTTATGGAAGTATACACTGAGTCTATAAAACCTGTTCTTTCCATGACATAGACTGACCAGGTGAATCCAATTGAAAGATATGATCCCTTATTGATGCCACTTGTTAAATCCCCTTCAATCAGTGTAGATGAAGGGGAGGAAACAGCCTCTTTGGGCTGAAATCCCGTTAACGGGATAATATGACAACAGCCAGTGAAAGTGCAGGGCGCCAAATTCAAAACAACAGAAATCTCATAATTAAAATTCCTCAAACATCTTATACCGTTTTAAAGGTACTCTTGTTGTTAATCCCACCACAGTGTCCGATTTCAAATTTGATTTACGGCGAAAGCACCACAAACGATTATGTTAGGTCACCACAAAGCCACAGAAAAACAGCCATTTTCCCAGCCAAAGAGAGGAGTCACAAAAAGCACAAATAGAGATAAAATGAATCACTAACCTTTGATGATCTTCATCAGATAACACTCATAGGACTTTGATAAAGTTCATATTTATATCAAGAAATCTGAGTTTACATTGGCGCGTTACATTCACTAGTTCCAAAAACATCCAGTGATTTTGCATAGCCACATCGATTCAACAGACATACTCATCATAAATGTAGATGATAATACAAGTTATACACAATATAGATATAGATGGAATTATAGATATACCTGTCCTTAATGCAACCGCTGTATCAGATTTTTTTTTTTTTTACTTTACTGAAAAAGCAAACCATGCAATAATCTGAGACGGCGCTCAGAACAATCAAGTCAAAATAGCCCCCATGTTGTAGTCAACATAAACCATAAATGACATGCTAAATATTCCCTTACCTTTGATGATCTTCATCAGAATGCACTCCAAGGAATCCCAGGTCCACAATAAATGCTTGATTTGTTCGATAATGTCCGTTATTTCTGTCCAATTAGCTACTTTTGTCAGCGCGTTTGGTATACATATCCAAACGCTCGTTCTGGTCAGCGTTATGTCGGACAAAAACTTCTAAAAGTTATATTACAGATTGAAGAAACATTTCAAACTAAGTACAGAATCAATCATTAGGATGTTTTTAACATTAATCTTCAATAAAGTTCCAACCGGAGTATTCCTTTGTGTCTTCAGAAGCCATGGAACGCAGGTCGCTATCATGTGCAATGCGCGTGACCAGAAAATGGCTGACTGCCAGACACCTGATTCATTCTGCTGTCATTCAATCCCACAACACAGTAGAAGCCTCATTCAAATTTCTATAGGCAGTTGACATCTAGTGGAAGCCCTAGGAACATCATTAATATCTCAAGCGGATTTCAGTGGGAACTGTGTTGAGTACATACCTGCCTCAGATTTCTCACTTCCTGTTTTGATTTCTCCTCAGGTTTTTGCCTGCCATATGAGTTCTGTTATACTCACAGACATCATTCAAACAGTTTTAGAAACTTCAGAGTGTTTTCTATCCAATATTACTAATAATATGCAAAAATTAGCAACTGAGACTGAGGAGCAGGCCGTTTACTTTGGGCACCTTATTCATCCAAGCTACTCAATACTGCCCCCCAGTCATAATAAGTTTTAAAGAATGATTTTTAAGCCTTGGAACAATTGAGACATGGATTGTGTATGTGTGCCATTCAGAGGGTGAATGGACAAGACAAAATATTTAAGTGCCTTTGAATGGGGAATGGTAGTAGTTGTATCAAGAATGGTCCACCACCCAAAGGACATCCAGCCAACTTGACAATTGTGGGACGCGTTCGAGTCACATGGGCCAGCATCCCTTTGGAACGCTTTCGACACCTTGTAGAGTACATTCCCAACAAATTTAGGCTGTTCTGGTGGCAAAAGAGGATGCAACTGAATATTAGGAAGTTGTTCCTAATGTTTTTTACACTCAGTGTATATGGAAGTAGTTTAATGCCAAAAGAAAGAAAGAAAGAAAGAAAGAAAGAAAGAAAGAAAGAAAGAATGAAAGAATGAAAGAATGAAAGAAAGAAAGAAAGAAAGAAAGAAAGAAAGAGAAAATGTATGATCTTGTCTCATCGCTGCAACTCCCCAACGGGCTCGGGGAGTTGAAGGTCAAGTCATGCATTCTCTGAAACATAACCTCCTCCTGTGCGCATGCCACACTGCTTCTTAACACGCTGCTTGCCTAACCTGGAAGCCACCAATATGTCAGAGGAAACAGTCTTCAACTGACGACTGAGGTCAGCTTGCAGGAGCCTGGCACAAGGAGTTGCTAGAGCGAGGAAATCCCCCCCAGCCAAACCCTCCCTTAACCCGGACGACACTGGGCCAATTGTGCGCTGCCCTATGGGGCTCCCGGTCATGGCCGGGCTATGAAACAGCCTGGGATTGAACCGAGGCTGTAGTGGCACCTCAGCACTGTGATGCAGTGCTTTAGACTGCTGCGCCACTCGGGAGGCCCTGGGATGTACTTTCTACCATTTAATTTGCTCTTCCGACTGTCAACTCCTGGCTGAATCAATGCACATGTCTGGAACCTTTACAAGTGTAAGGCGGCAGGAGAGAGTGGTTTCGATTTATAACCAGTGATCTAAAAAAAAAAGATAGATTCCAAACAAAAATCACTTTCTGTTTGTCATAGGGGAACACGGCGAATTCTTAGCGAGTTCAGGAAGCCAAGATAGAGCTCTGTGAGACTTAAACAGCGATGGGTGCAGATATTTTGCTCAAGAGAGACGTTCAGAAAATATGCACAGTTTCTCTAACACGAAATATACAAATATGTATTTTATAGTCATAAGGAAGGGGGAATTTTATAGTCATTTTGTAAATGTATGAAACTATATTTAAATAAATTTAGAAATGTATTATCCTTTATGAAAAATTATATTTTCAAGCCTTATTCATACACTTTTGTTGAATAGGAAACAGTGCATTTGGAAAGTATTCAGACCCTTCCCTTGTTGAACATTTTGTTACGTTACAGACTCATCCTAAAATTAATTAAATAAACACTTTCCTCATCAATCTACACACAATACCCCATAATGACATCACAATACCCCATAATGACATCACAATACCCCATAATGACATCACAATACCCCATAATGACAAAGTGAAAACAGGTTTTTAGAACTTTTTGCAAATTTATTACAAATAAAAAACAGATACCTTATTTACGTAAGTATTCAAACCCTTTGCTATGAGACTCGAAATTGAGCTCAGATCCATCCTGTTTCCATGGATCATACTTGAAATGTTACTACAATTTGATTGGAGTCCACATGTGTTAAATTAATTTGATTGGACATGATTTGGAAACGCACACACCTGGCTATACAAGGTCCCATTGTTGACAGTGCATGTCAGAGCAAATTAGGTCAAAGGAATTGTACGTAGAGCTCCGAGACAGGATTGTGTCGAGGCACAGATCTGGGGAAGGGTACCAAAACATTTCTGCAGCATTGAAGGTCCCCAAGAACACAGTGGCTTCCATCATTCTTAAATGGAAGAAGTTGGGAACCACCAAGACTCTTCCTAGAGCTGGCCACCAGGAAAAACTGATGGCCACACTGACAGAGCTCCAGAGTTTCTCTGTGGAGATGGAAGAACCTTCCAGAAGAACAACTATCTCTGCAGTACTCCATCAATCAGCCCTTTATGGTAGAGGCCAGACTGAAGCCACTTTTTAGTAAAAGGCACATGAAAGCCTGCTTGAATTTAGCCAAAAGGCACCTAAAGACTCTCAGTCCATGAGAAACAAGATTCTCTGGTCTGATGAAACCAAGATTAAACTCTTTGGCCTGAATGCCAAGCGTTACGTCTGGAGGAAACCTGGCACCATCCCTAGCATGGTGGTGGCAGCATCATTCTGTGGGGATGTTTTTCAGCGGCAGGGACTGGGAGACTAGTCAGGATCAAGGGAAAGATGAACGGAGCAAAGTACAGAGCGATCCTTGATGAAAACCTGCTCCAGAGCGGTGAACATTTCTAAAACCCGGTTTTTGCTTTGTCATTGTCAGGTATTATGTATAGATTGATGAGGGAAAAATGATTGAATCTATTGTAGAATAAGGTTGTAACGTAACAAATACTTACCAAGACATGAAATGTTCCTGAGTGGCCTACTTACAGTTTTGACTGAAGTCTTATTGAAAGTCTATGGCAATGCTTGAAAATGACTGTCTAGCAATGATCGACAATCAACTTGACAGATCTTGAAGAATTATTTAATGAATAATGGGCAAATATTGTACAATCCAGGTGTGCAAAGCTCATAGACAAAGAAGACTCAACATTGGCCAATGCTACCCCAGAAAACAGTAAAGATTCCTACAACGTTAGATTACGTTCCGATGGAGCCCGAAATTGGTTTCACAGGGCCTTGGATTAGCCTTACTGTGACACTAGCTTGAAGTCTCACTCAGCCTACTGTACTGTCACCACTCTACCATGCATACAAGAGTATCCTGATAATTATCATGGCAAAATAGCAGTAAAAGGCTGGTACTACCAGACTACTACAGTCTGATTACAAGTCAACGGCCTGTGGTGAACCTCATGGAATTCCTATGGGATGGCTCACTCCTTCGTTTCACAGATCAATACCGTACAATTTTCTATTTTCTATTGTGGATATGTGCCAGACATATGTGCCAGGCGTCACTATGCCATCTTACCTTAGTAGCATTTAGCATAGTAATTGACATGAGTCAGAAAGCTGAGAAAAATGTTTTCCTTCTCAACTTTAAGTCACCAGCTGCCACTGACAGCTATGATCACAGTAAATCAAAACTGTAACTACTGTACTACTGCGCAGGGAACTCTTCTATCTTCTTTTGAACAGTAGCTAGAACACTAGTAGACAGATAAAGGTCACGATGTGTGGTCTATTGACCTGTCATCTGTAAGATGCCAGATCACCATGCAAATCAGTTTGGGGTACTGCCGCAACGCAAGATGGTGTTTAAACTTCCCACAATGCCTCGCTTTCTCCACACACAACTCCGTGCTCACTTTTAGAGAATTAACCAATAGTTAGTCCCTCCCTAAGTACATTGAAAAAAATTGTGAAATGTTTACTGTCAGCCTGAGAATAAATGTGCACATTAGGACCTAGAGTAAAGTAGGCCGGGAGCAGAGCTGATTACTGATAAGAGTGCTAATGGAATCATTATTAACTGGCCTCTCAACATCTGGCCTCAAGCCTATATACATGTACAGTCTGTACAGAGAGGACACATTGCACATTTAAAATTAATCTTAACTTATTCAGGATGTCATCATAATTCTTAGTATGGGGGAAAGTATATCTTCATGAAAACATATTTGCTGTTACTCCTGCCGGAACCCCCAGAGAGTAGAGATTGTGGTGGAATGCTTTATAAGGCTTAATCTCGTGACGTTTCTGCATTATTTAAAGTTGCTCTCTTATAAGAAGATCTATCCTCAAAACCTGGCACTTTTAACTGGGGCCCGTTCAAAGTACCATGCTAGAAATGCTGATGTAGGATCAGTTTTGCATTTAAGATAATACGATCATATTGCCAGTTGGACCTGATTCTAGATCAACCCTCCTACTGTACTCTGAGATGCTTTTTTAATGCAGGCTCAGGCTCTTTGGTATTATTTCTAATGCCTTGCTTTCCATCTTTCCATCTTTAGCACAGTGTGATACTATGTGCTAACACTCATGCAGGTGTAAAAGGTGTGACAGCATCCGGAGGGGGAAGGTGGGAGAGGGGCAGGGACGTGTTAATTGATTCTATGAGAGGGTGCCAGAAAGCTTGATAAAAATGTGGATGATGTCACCGTCAGGATATTGACTAACTAATGCTATTTCCTATTTGTATATAGCAACAAACTGCAGGAGAAATAGAAAAGGGGAACATACAAAGAAAGAACAGGGAAATAGAGAAATTTTTAGAGCATTGTCAAAACGGTGGCAGGTAATGTTTTACACGATGAAAACAATATTGGACATTTCAGTTGAGGCAAAGAGGTTATGTTTATACCAGCCCAGGGTACAGTTTGTGAGGTGGAAAGTGACCTCAGTTGGGCTATTCAGTCAGGACACACAATGTTGTCTGGGGAGAGAAAAACCACACGTAGGACTACTTACTACATAGGTCCTTCTTGTTAAAGAAGCAAGTATGTGCCAAAGTAAATGGATCCTAATGACTGAGTTGGAGTCATTCCTCCCAAAACACAAAACACAACACATGATGGAAGTATATTCCTGGCAAACACTTCAAATGTTTTCAATGGAATTGGAATTTGCCTGGCTTTTTGGATTTGAATGTTGTTGCTGTTACTCCTACTGAGATTCAACGGTAGAGTAGCAGAGAGAACGGCAGTGGGACAATCCCACCCCTCCTTTCAAAACACTGTCTTAGTGTAACATAACGTCAGCCAGGACACTGCAAATCACTTCACACACTGCGACCAAACTGCTTTCCCTCCGCATTTTACTTCCCAAACAAACATGTTTTTATAATTTGGTCATTTATATGAACCGTCAAGTACGAACACTTGGGACTAACAGAATAACATTTTCCCATATCTCACTAAAAGCTATAAAAGACATGAATCTGGCAAGTCAGGACACATGACACATTTCAGTTTGAGATGAGCCTCCTCAGTAGATTCGTTTATCTAAATGTCACTTGTAATTACATGAGCGCAGAAGAGTTCATCATTGTAGTCTGCATTGATTGTGTATCTTCTGGGAAAAGTTATTTTTAGTTGGTTGGTGCAGCAGCACCAAGCACTACGTCTCTGTAGTTTCCACTATTTAATGTACCCCTTAAAGAAAAAGAGACAGTGGTGTGTTCTCTTCCTCCTCAGATCATGTGCTGACCACATGTACGCCTCAGTGACATCACTCTGAGCTAGTCTGGGTACCAGTCTTTTTAGCTAACATGCCACTACTTGCCAATCCTGTCATTTGCCAAAGATACTTGTATTTTTGGCAATCTCAACATTCAATCCACCTCATTTTCGAAAGCTTTTAAGACACGGCAGCCAAACTTGGGAACTATGGATACAACTTACTCTGCGCCCACGCATTATCATAATTCATTACCATGTTTTTGTTAGCCGATACATCCTGAAAAAATATACCATATTACTGGTCTGCTGATGTGCCTGGACCTTGTAGGCTAAACTGCAGTGAAAAAAATCCATAACTGATCCAAATGGTAGCCCAATCAGGCAGACTAGATGCGGTTATTTTGAAATGAATATGCATTCAAAAGGCCAGGCTTTTAAAACCTCTCGGGGATAGGGGGCAGAATTTTCACTTTTGGATAAATAGCGTGCCCAATTTCAACATCCTCCTACTCATGCCAAGAATATAACATATGCATATTATTCATAGGTTTGGATAGAAAACACTCTGAAGTTTCTAAAACTGTTTGAATCATGTCTGTGAGTATAACAGAACTTATGTAGCAGGCAAAACCCAGAGGACTAACTGTTTAGATTTTTTTTTCCCTCTCTTTTCCCTGAGTATTTCTTAGGAACCTGTTTTCAGTTCCTACCTCTTCCACTGGATGTCACCAGTCTTTGGAATTTGGTTGAGGTTATTCCTTTGTGCAATGAAGAAGTAGGCCAACTAGGAACTGGGTACACTGTTGAGAGTTGCGCAAGACATAAAAAGTATCGCTGGTTTGTTTTCATTCCTGTATTGAACACAGAAAGACCCGTCTACAATTTGATCAATTATTAACGTTTAAAAATACCTATAGCTTCTGATGCTTTCGCCGAAAAGCATTTAAAAAATCTGACATGTTGGCTGGATTCACAACGAGTATAGCTTTAATTGAGTATCTTACATGTGTGATTTAATGAAAGTTTGAATTTTATAGTATTTTATTTGAATCTGGCGCTCTGCATTTTCCCTGGCAATTGGCCAGTTGAGACATTTGCGTCCCGCCTATCCCAAAGAGGTTTTAAGCGGTTATTCAAATGATATAGGCTATTCACTGCATATCACAGCCTAGACTACAGTTTTGTACTTGTGAAACAGTAGTAACATTCTTCATTACATTGTGTTGTTGTAGCCAAAGTAGGACACAATTCTTGTCCCTAAAAAACTGAAACAATAGGGTAGCTTTTCGAGCTGGTACCCAGGAACTGGGAGGGATATATAGTATTCTGTACACTATATATACAAAAGTATGTGGACACCCCTTCAAATTCGGCTATTTCAACCACACCCGTTGCTGAGGACCCTCCACTGCTCCACTGGCATCTCCACTGGCTTATCTCTCTTCCATCATCTCTCTATTCATCTCAATAGCTCTTGAACCTATAGCCTAGCCCAATGCGTGTCCCAGAAGTAGCAATATATTTTGAACAATGAAAAAAAATATATAGGCAATAGAATCACATTGGCTGGTGGTAAAAATGTAATGAACGGAAATCCTCTTGTTCTCCCCGCGCCCAATGTTTATGTTTATAATTAAATGTATTATGTCAGAATGCCCAATGTTAGAATGTTTACAATCAAATTTATCAATTAAGTTCTAACTTTTTCCAAATGGTCTAATTTGCATAAACATTGTCATTGGAGGATAGCTGTGAGAATCAAATCATCTAATCTCCTCAAGCTCATTAATGATAGTGTTCATATTTGAAGATTGCAGAAAGGCCACTCTCTTTGGCATTGTCAAGGAGTGGCAAGGAGTGGAATGTTAGCTTAAGAGACTGGTATGCAGGTTGTCTAAACATCAGGCTGTGGTTAGGATACCATGGTTACCATGGTAAGGATACTCCATGGATATCAGTCTGAAAGAAGTGCTGTAAAAAAGATGCAAGTGTCTCGACAAGCCAGAATGTTGAATACAGTGTTTTACCGGTTTCCCGCACTCTTGGTCCTTTTGATGATAGGAAGTGTACTGTACTATACCACTACCCTGTGGATATTTTGTCTCAATTTACCTCCTATATATGGACAAAATCAGCAGACAACAGGTAAAGTTCTTTCAAATTAAGTTTATTCAACAGTCTGACTTGTGATGGGTCTGTTCACAAAAGGTGAACCTACATGTTAGAGACCAGAGAGGAGTCTTCCACTCTTGGATTTGTAGAGGCTATAGTATTCAGTCTAACCCTGAGCCACATCACCAATCTATTCACAAGTGCTGTTTAAACAGTGTCAAATGATGTCTTTTCAACTTAAATAGACGTTGGCTCAACAACTGTAAGCTGTCTACAACAGAATCAACCCCTGCAATCATTTCAGTAACATAGCATGGATAATGCATCATCAACAGCTGGTTATTACTGGCCCAATCTATCACATAAGACATCATTGTATGCTTGAAATGGATTAGGGAGAGTGAGTTATCTATGTCAAATCTACTTGAGCAGAGGAGTGGGAATTTTGTGCTCTGTCCTACATCCAACATGACAGGACTACTTTTAGCGTACAATTAGGACGTGCGAGGACACACTCCTTTCCCCCAAAGCAAAAACACACATGGGGAAACGCATTTGCTGGAGAAGGCTTTCACCTCCTCTCTATCCCCCCTCTCTCCCTTCTCCTTGTTCTCTCTCTCTACCTTTATATATACAATCTATGCTCTCAACACCCCACCTCCCTTCTCTGACTCACTATCAAGCAGCAGTGGTTACCAAGGTGACAGGTTTTTTGTGTGCAAAAATAGCAACACAGTTCATCAGCTTACAGTGTATCAATGAAACTCAGATAATGAGTGGAATATATTGTTATATACAACCCAGGTATTGTTACACTCTGATCTGCTTCACCTGTCCTTGTGATTGTCTCCACCCCCATCCAGGTGTCGCCCATCTTCCCCATTATCCCCTGTGTATTTATACCCGTGTTCTCTGTTTGTCCATTGCCAGTTCATCTTGTTTGTCAAGTCAACCAGCGTTTTTGTTCTCAGCTCCTGCTTTCCTCACCCTCCTGGTTTTGCCTGTCCTGACTCTAAGCCCGTCTGCCTGACCACTCTGCCTGACCCTGAGCCTGCCTGCCAACCTGTACCTTTGCCACACCTCTGGATTGTTAACCTCTGCTTATAGTGACCCTGAGCGTGCCTGCCGTCCTGTACCGTTGCCCCACCTCTAGTTTACTGACCCCTGCCTGCCTTGACCTGTCTATTTCGTTCCACTGTTGGAACATTAAACCATTGTCAAATTGACTTTTCTGCATCTGGGTCTTACCTTGATTTCTGATAGTACGAAATGGCCACGACTGACCTAGCAGTCCTGGGCCAGCTGAGCAACACCATCTACACCCTGGGAGCCACCATCGGTAGGCACGAGGACGGCTGAACGCCATGACCGGGCGTGGGACAGTTTGCTGGAGCAATTCCACAGGTCCAAGAGTGCTTGGAATCAAGAGGCACCGTTCAATATGTTCCTGCACGGCGTCTCGGAGGAGGTCAAGGACGAGCTTGCAACGCGGGACTTATCTACGGAGCTCGATTCCCTCATCACTTTTACCATCGATGGACGATTACGGGAACTAGAGGAGGAGAGGAAATTGGATTTCTCTCGCACGCCCAGGGATCCCACCTTGCCTCTGAGTCATCCTGGAAGCTCCCGACGGTCTCGTTCCCGAGGCATCCAGAAATGCCCGAGGGCTGCTGAAGACAGCTGAGTCAACACATACTGAGCCTATGCCACTAAGCAGAGCTGGGCTGTTGCCAGCAGAACGGCAATACAGGATCGACACGAAGAGTTATCTGTATTGCGGGACTCTTGGTCAATTTGTTTCCTCTTGTCCTTAAAAAATACCTGGCTCACCGGTAGGAGCGAGTAATCTGGTGGGCCTATATGGAGAACGTTCCTGTTTCCATCACCCCTTTTCATGCTCTTCTGCTGTGGGGAGACCAGTCTAAATCTCTTTGGGTTCTCATTGACTCTGGAGCTGACGAGAGCTTTTTGGATGCTACCCCTGGCGTCCGAGCTGAACATCCCCACTCAGCCCCTCTCTATTCCCATGGACGTTAGAGCGCTGGACGTGCGCTCTATAGGCCGAGTCACCCACAACACCTCTCCCATCAACCTACGTGTGTCACGGAACCACAGCGAGGCATTCCAGGTCCTGCTCATCAAGTCCCCTCAGATTCCCGTGGTATTGGGATTATCCTGGCTCCAGCAACACAATCCCATCATTAACTAGTTTACTGGTGCCATCATCGGCTGGAGCCCATTCTGCCACACCCATTGCCTGAAGTCAGCACAACCTGCCCTGGGACGTCTTCATGGGGGCTCGGAAGGTGCCCTGGACCTCTCCATCATTCCTTCGGAGTACCATGACCTCCGGGAGGTGTTCAACAAGGCCCGTGCAACTTCACTCCCACCGCACCGACCTTATGACTGTAGAATTGACCTTCTCCCTAGCACGATTCCGCCCCAGGGATGACTGAACTCTCTGTTGGGACCAGAGACCAGGGTGATGGCGACGTACACTGGGTCTCCCTTGCAGCAGGATTCATCCATCATTCTCCCGCTGGTGCAGAAGAAGATGGACAAGACCCTGCACCCGTGCATTTACTACCGGGGTCTCAATGACATAATGATGAAGAACCACTACCCGCTACCACTCATCTCATCCGCCTTTGAGCCGCTCCAGGGGGCCATTGTGTTTTCCAAGCTGGATCTACGGAACGCCTACCACCTGGTGCTTGTATGGGAAGGGGATGAGTGGAAGACCACCTTCAACAAGGACAACGGTCACTACGAGTATCTGGTCATGCCATTTGGCCTTACCAACACCCCTGCTGTGATTTAAGCTCTGGTCAATGATGTTCTCCAGGACATGTTGAACCGGTTCGTCTTTGTCTACCTAGATCACATCCTCATCTTCTCCAGTTCCACCCAAGAACATGTGCTCCACGTCCAACTGGTTCCCCAACGCCTCCTGGAGAACCAGCTGTTTGTAAAAGCAGAGAAGTACGAGTTCCATCGTTCCACCATCCATTTTCTGGGTTTCATCATCACCGCAGGGAGTGTGCAAATGGATCCTGGGAAGGTGAAAGCGGTGGTGGATTGGCCCCAGCCTACTTCCTTGGTGCAGCTGCAACGCTTCCTGGGGTTTGCCAACTTCTATCGCCGCTTTATCTGGGGTTACAGCACCATGGCTTCCCCTCTGTCCGCACTCACCACGCCTAAGTTTCCATTCACGTGGTCTCCAGCTGCTGACCGGGTATTCCGGGAACTCAAACATCGCTTCACCACAGCTCCCAGCTTGGTTCATCCAGACCCTTCCAGTCAGTTGGTGGTGGAGGCCGATGCTTCTAATGTTGTAGTGGGGGCGGTCCTGTCCCAGCGTTCTGCCCTGGACCTCAAGCTATATCCCTGCGCCTTCTTCTCCCACCACCTCAACGCCATGGAAAGAAACTATGTCGTGGTGAATATGGCGTTGGAGGAATGGAGGCTCTGGCTGGAGTGGGCCCATTCCTCCAGGCTTGCCTGCCACCCAGGCTCCCGTCGAACCCTGGCCTTCGTGCAACAATGCTTTTGGTGGCCTATGATTGTTCCGTATGTCACCACGTTTGTCTCCTCCTGCACAGTATGAGCTCAGAATAAGACTCCTCGACAAGCTCCGGCTGATCTTCTGCAACCACTGCCTGTCCATCACCGTCCCTGTTCCCACATATCCCTGGATTTCGTCACTGGCCTCCCCCCGTCTGAGGACAACACTGCCACCCTGACTTTGGTCGATCGGTTTTCCAAGGCCGCTCCCTTCATTCCTCTCCCAAAACTACCCTCGGCCAAGGAGAAGGCCCAGATCATGGTGCAGCACGTCTTCCGTATCCATGAACTGCCCATGGACATGGTCTCCGATCAGGGGCCTCAGTTCTCGTCCCGGTTCTGGAAGGTATTCTGCTCCCTCATTGGGTCGTTGGCCAGCTTGTCCTCTGGGTTCCACCCCCAGCCAGTCGAGGCAAGCCAACCAGGAGCTTGAGACTGCTCTGTGCTGCCTGGTCCCCTCCAACCCCACCTCCTGGAGCCAGCAGCTGGTGTGGGTGGAGTATACCCGCAACACCCTTCCCTGCTCTGCCACAGGCCTATCTCCGTTTGAGCGTTCCCTGGTGTATCAGTCCCCACTCTTCCCCGAGCAGGAGGAAGAGGTCGGTGTACCTTCTGCCCAGATGTTTGTTTGCGGCTGTAGTCGTACCTGGAGGAGAGCCCGGCCGGTCCTCCTCAAGACCACCTCCAGATATCTACGACAAGCGGATCGCCATCGTCTCGGGCAGAAAATATGGCTTTCCACCCGGGATCTGCTCCTCCGGGTGGAATCCCGCAAACTCTTCCCCCGGTTTATCGGCCCATATCCCATCTCCAAGATTATTAGCCCCTCTGCTGTTCGTCTTCTGTTGCCCTGTACCCTTCATATACAGCACATCCCGCCTTTCATGTGTCCAGAGTCAAACCTATGTCTCACCGCCCTTTGTCTCCTATTCCCACCTCTGGATTGTTAACCTCTGACTACCCTGACCCCGAGCCTGCCTGCCGTCCGGTACCATTGCCCCACCTCTGGATTGTTAACCTCTGCCTAACCTGACCCTGAGCCTGCCTGCCGTCCGGTACCGTTGCCCCACCTCTGGTTTTAGTGACTACTGCTTGCCTTGACCTGTCTATTGCCTGCCCCTTTTGGAACATTGAACCATTGTCAATTCGACGTGTCTGTATCTGTGTTTTACCTTGATTCCTATTAGGTATTTCAGCAGTGCATAGTACACTACACTATAATTCAAAATGGTAGAACTTAGAGTGACTCTTTCCACTTTGTCCTATTGAAGCACTCTAGGCTGATGATGTAGTATTTACAGCCACACTCATATATGATTTGGTTTGTACCTTCCGACATAAATTGATCAAATGTGTTCATTTATGAGGTAAAAATACAAACATGTACAGTGTTCAGCCCTTTATCAAACTATATAAGTTAACTAGACACTACATAATTTTGTTTCAGTAGTTTTTAGCAGTTTGATTAAGTGATGGTTCAATGTATTGATAACAAATTACAAAAAGATCATATCAAAAGTAAAGTGAATGTTGCATTTTGAAAAGCAGATACATTGATTGATTACTGTCTGCATCCAAAATGAAAGAGTAATTTGGTGCAGTGGACATGTGACTTTGTGAATTTGTTTGTTGTACTCAGTCAATGGAAATGCCCATTAGAGTTTTGAAACATGAGCCATTTTGATGATCTGTTTACATTTTTGTGCATAGAGTTATGAAAATGTACCACATACTTGTGAAAATTGTCCCAAAGCGATTGAAAAAAAAACTAATTAATTAGCCAATTAATAGCTTTCCTCTGGAGCACTGCAGTGCTGCTCAACCCTACAGGAAATAGAGAAATGTGTGGAGGAACATAAAGAGATACTGTACAAAATTAAATCAAATTTTATTTGTCACATGCTTCGTAAACAGCAGGTTGTCACGCCCTTACCTTAGAGATCCTTTTTATGTCTCTATTTTGGTTTGGGGGGGGGCATTCTATGTTTTGTGTTCTATGTTTTCTATTTCTGTGTGTTTGGCCGGGTGTGGTTCTCAATCAGAGGCAGCTGTCTATCGTTGTCTCTGATTGAGAACCATACTTAGGCAGCCTTTTCCCACCTGGGTTTTGTGGGTAGTTGCTGTCTGTTTTTGTATCTGCACCAGACAGAACTGTTTCGGTTGTTCTCTTTGTTGTTTTGCTATTCAGTGTTCAGTTCAACTAATAAAATATGAACACGTACCACGCTGCACCTTGGTCCTCACCTTCTCCTTCCAACAGCCGTTACACAGGTGTAGACTAACAGTGAAATGCTTACTTACGAGTGGGTCCATTTCCAACAATGCAGAGTTACAGATAAGATTCAAAATTAAATAAAAACGATGCAGTACGAAACAGCGACAATGTGAATGAATATACCGGCATGAATATACTTAAGAGAAATAGTGGGAGAATGAGTGTCTTAATGTGTGTGCTAATAAAATAGACAGGGATAGTTTGTGTAAGAGAGCGAGAGAGAGAGAGAGACCAACCCCCTGAATACAGCAAGCCATGTGTCTGCTTTATGCCCACTAGATTTACAGAGCAGCTTTTATCAGATCAAGGCAGAGAGAGAGTGGAGAGGAGGAGAAAGAAGAGAGAAAGAGAGAGAGAGAACACAGAGCAAGATATTGTAGTTTAAGAGAGGGGGACAGAGAGCAGACAGTTTAAAGAAAAGGACAGACTTCCAGCGCAGCAGCCAGCAGCAGCAGAGGCAGCATACTGATCCTCCACACAGTAACCTAGCTGTCCAGCCTGCCCCCCAGCCTGACCTCTCTCCACCCCAGCAAACAGCTGTACAGCGACAAGAGAAAGAGGGGGGCTCGACACACCAGGGAGCAGAAGGAGAGGATCCCACTCGTCCCATCCCACTGCAGCCTGCACTAAAAACGTCTCGAGCTGTGGCTTGGAAAGCAGACAGACAGATAGACAGACAGGCACAGGTGCTGCAGACGGCAGTCATAGGGTAGGAGGAGACTACAGTTCCAGAGAGGAATAGCTAGCTCGAGCTTCAGCCAGCACTAGTGAGTCCGGGAACCACACGCTACACACACCTCTTCAGCAGTCAGCACTAGGACTGAAGTCCTTCAGGAGGACAGTGGACACCTCCTTCTGACACGAACCAGGAGCTCATCACAGGGATTACAAAAGGTGAGGAAAAAGTGGGTTTTAGACTTTTTAGTTTGTAATGTGTCGGATATCTCTGGCATTGTATCATGTACAGTGATTTGGTACGTTCTGGTAAAACCTTCAATGGGACTAAGTATTCAAAGGGAGAATGTTGCTGTTAACTTGGTTCACCTTCACTGTTGGACGTCTTGCCTCAGTTTAGCAGTTAAGAGCGTTGGGCCAGTATCTGAAAGATTGCTGGTTTGAATCCCTGAGACCACTAGGTCGGAAAAATCTGTCGATGTGCCATTGAGTAAGGCACTTAACCCTAATTGCTTCTGTAAATCTGTCTGGATAAGAGCATCTGCTAAATGACTCAAATGGAAATGAATATGTATCATTGAGTTTGTAGTTGATGGGTTAGTGGTCAGGTTCTACTAAATGTTTGAACTGTGATTGGTGGTCAGTTACGGATATGAAGAGTGCAGGGGTAAGTTATGTCCACAAAATTATATTGCACGACACAACAAGGGGTGAGCAGTTAGGGGCAACCTGACACCATCTTTTGTTCCTGGAGGGGACATTTTTAAGCCAGGCAACACATTTCTGACATGTTCTACTGATATGTAGAGCTTTGCTTTGCGTTAATCTCACGAGTGAACAGATTTGGAGAGGTTTCCGCTGTGGTTTTGAAAGGGATTTCAGAATATCTAGCCCCAACAAGACTGCACTCATCGCATTGCCAGTGAGTGGTTGTGTTGACATTCCCTTCATGTCTTTTCTGCTTTGATATGGTTTCCTGCCAGGCCCTGCCAAGTACAACTGAGCAGAGAGCAGAACCCATGCTAGCGGGTGGCACAGGGTAATCGCTGAGGGCTGGTGTGGAGAGGCACAGAGGAGGGGAGAATCAGACAGAACAAACACTATTCTGCATTCTACTACACTCCCACCACAGCCACACCAGGCTCGAAGAGGAACAACTGCCTATAATTGACGTTTCTATATGTAACAAAGCAGTTCAAACCAATTCTCTCTGAGTGTCTTCTAAGGGATACCATTACCATCTGCTGTTGGTTCATCTGCCCTGGTTCTTTTTGTAATCGCGGCCCAAAAAATATATGGTTGTTTGTCTATTCATGGTCATGTCAGAATTTAAGGGGTTAAAGGATAGAATTTAATAAACAGTCCATCATACATACTGTACATCAAAATGTACAACTCATTTTTTCAAAACTCCATGTTCAGTGAAGTAGAAGAAGAAGAAGCAACATCCCTGTAACCCTGAAATCCCAGTAATGCTATTATTAGACAAACATTTGCTTGAAGGATGGAAGGTGATGGTTTCGTTTTTTTAAAGAAGGGCAGTGGGGTAAATAGGTCAAAATGTGAGCCGAAGTGTGAGCAGCCTCAATGCTTAACCGTAGGCCTCTCTAGCTCCGCCACCCATGTGATGCATTTCTGTATACAGTGAGACCAAACTGCACAGTGTCATGATAGGCACTTGTCTAGACCAGGCCTGGGCAACTCCAGTCCTCAGCAGTCTGATTGGTGTCACACTTTTGCCCCAGCTATCACACCTGACTACAATAATCAACTAATCATGATCTTCAGTTAAAAACGCAATTTGTTTAAATCAGGTGTGTTTGCTAGGGATGGGGGGGAAAGTGTGACACCTATCAGGCCGACGAAGATTGGAATTGCCGAGGTCTGGTCTAGACTACAGCACGTTTACACAAGCTCTAATAATAAGATGACCCAGATAGTCACATGACTTCATTGGCGGTCTACATCTCCGAAACAGACTGTCGTGAGGAGACGAGAGACAGGACCCCACTGCCCTCACCCCCCCAAAATCATCTGCCCATTACCCAGAACCCTCTGCGCTTCCCTAGTCTACTGCAACCTTCTCTGCTTACAATAGCTAACACCGCTAAACTGGGCCTTACATTGCATTCCCCATCATGTCTGTAATGAACCCAAACCAGTTCTAATAGGCTGGACTACACAGATACAGACAGCTGACCCAATGACACCAAAGCTTTATTTGCCACTCTCGATGATTTGGACCGGTGCTCAGCAACCACTTGTGAGGAAGTCGCCAGCAGACCCCCCCCCCCCCCCCCCCTTCCCCAGAGTTGTAAATGAAAACCCACGACCGCATTCTGCAGTGGCGTCGCGGGGGGCCCGAGGGTGGCAACGTGCACGTGCCGCACTCATTGCTCCCTTTTGGGCCCTGTTCCAAAAGTAGAGTGTGAATCTGGCTCTTGGGGGTTAGGAGTTAGACCAGTATGCACCTGCTCAACTTCTAGCACCCCGCCAGAGACAAAGATGTATTCCTGGGGTCAGCAGGCCAAGCGGTTGCTCATTGGCCCTGTAGTCTGATTTCCTCTTTACCTACCGCTGGACCTCAGCCTACTGTGGCTAATCACGGGAAAACTGTGAGTGAAGCAAGAGAATGTGTTCTCACTTGCTTGATTGAAAAGCTTGATTGACAAAATGGAATCGCAGAAGTTTGACACATTCAGGAGAGCATCTCCTTCAGTTTGTTTGTACCAGCCTTGTTGTAAATTAGGACAATTTCACAACCAGTGAAAATTTTGTTTAAATATTTATAGCAGATATTTTTTGCTTTTATACAGCTTGAGTCCTCGATTGGTTATCCTCTCTGGAAAAACAGAGTTAAATGACTGAGCTGAATGCCACTTCCTTTTTAATTTACTAGTGACCTCTGGCATTCCAATAATGACTGCCAAATGCAGCCAAACGCCACTCCACCGCGAGGATGACCAGTTTGAAGGTCCTCCGCTTTCCCTATACCAGCTGACACCTTCATTTAGATGAATATCGGATGTCTCTCTATGCTATACTGTCAATAGTCTAACTCTGTAGAAATATACCAAGACATATTCCCCCTTGGCCAGCAATGAGAAATGTGGCTTTGCGGAGGATTTCTACAGAGGTATACTACTGATTCCAAAACAACATGATCATCCATCATAAAACATCAGCAATGCATTTCCCATGACACTTGAGAAAAGCAGATCTGTATTCCATCTGCACAGACCCAGCAGGTGGTCTGGCTTTGGGCAGTCCAATGATCAATAAGTATAGGCAGACTGTAGTTGCCTCAGCCAGTGACCTTCTTCTGCAGTGTGGGACTCTAATTTAAGGCAGATAACGTGGCTGGTAGCTGCAATCCCAGCGCAGAGCACAGACATTGGACCGAACCCATGAGAGGAAGGGTTTAGGATTTGGAGGTTTGCCTGTGCTTTTCTCTGACTTCCTATTGGAACCCAATTCCCAGCTGCAGTGAGCTTTCAAGGTCCAATGGGAAAAGAGCAGTATGGAGAGATGGAGGGAAAATGAGGGAGGGAAAGGTAGTCAGATGCTATGCGAGGCAGGGGATCTTTGTTTTTTCTTTTCTGTTCCTTCAAAGAAACACTGCAGGAGTGTTTTTCTGACAGTCTGCTATTCATCTTTCTCTGTCTGTCTTTCTTTCTCACTCGCTCCCAGTCAGACGCACAGTAAACAAACACACTCTCCTTCTCGCGAATGGAGCTTTTTCAAATCTGCTTGCTCTCTCTCCTGAGCCTAGTCAAGCAAACACTGGCACTCGCTCCAACACTCACTTGCACACAGCTCTTAAGAGAGCAGTGCTGCCGTACAGACCCACTCACAGATATTCTGCATCCTTCCACCCTGCTTGTCATGTCTAAATATAGAGCCACAGTGGCAAGTTTATTTGTGTTGCAATGCCCCCCCCAGTGAGAACATTCTCTGAACCACTTTACATAGCCTACCATACTGTATGTTCAGTTTTTGGGCCCTTTTGTGTTGTTTGAGTAAGTAATGCATGGCCATTGTTGTATTAACGGGAAGTAAAACTACATTTAGTACAAAAAACATTGATGTTATCACTTAGATGAGCAATGGTGGGATCCTCATTTATTTAGTCTCGTGCACCAAGTGGCTGCTGTTGAAAGAGACTGTTGTATCTGTTGTCGTCAATGTTATACTGGCATCTGGTCTACAATCCAGATTCAAACACCATGCCAGGTGTCCACGGCTGTCCCCACTAAACATCTACAATGGATAAATGTAGCTAGCTTACTTGGTGAGCCTCTGATAAGGATTGTGCCTTTCTGTTGGATGCAGTGTGTCCCATTGGGGTCTGCTGCACACAGCGGGAATGTGGATGCTTTCTCAGTCAAACATTTCTTGGGTGGACTTGGCCGCCCAGGCACTTATGTGCAGCGGTGCACTCTGTCAGTGAGGGTCACTGCCGACAGACCTCTCACAAGTAAATATGTCTATAAATGGGCAAGCACTCTCTCACTCTATCTACTCTCTACTCTGTATTGCTCCCTCTTCTCCCTACCCCCTTCATCTTAGCCGCTTCCCCTCCTCCTCCTCCGTGTATTTTTCACTTTCTTTGTGAATGCTAGATTCTGTCAAGTGCCACAAAGTTTTCCCCTTGATCAATTCCTCCTCAACATGTGTTACTGTAAGTACAGCAAAATCATGTGCGAACATTGCGACACATTAAACTTCTAAGCAAACAATGGTCAAGAGGTAGTACTGTAGATTGTTTTTCAATTATGATTATCCTGATGCTTTGCAGGCTTATCGCACCGGGCACAGGCTGGCTGAATCAACATTGTGTCCATGTACACATGCATACACACACTCGCATTCAAATGCACACACAGTCACATACACACATGTAAATAGTGCCAGACAGCCACACAAATGCATACAGTAAGCCTTGCTGTTTTGATTTGTGTTGTCCTTGATGTCTTGTTTTTGCATCGTTGTTTTCTGTTGTTGCTTTCCTTTGTTTTTGTCTTTTTTTCCATCTTGTTATTTTTTTGTCTGTTGGCCCATTGGGTCGGTGGTGGTTTTAGAATGCCAGCATCCCGGAGTCGCCTCTTCACTATTGACATTGAGACTGGTGTTTTGTGGGTACTATTTCATGAAGCTGCCAGTTGAGGACTTGTGAGGAGTCTGTTTCTCAAACCAGACACTCTAATGTACTTGTCCTCTTACTCAGTTGTGCATCAGGGCCTCCCACTCCTCTTTCTATTCTGGTTAGAGACAGTTTGCGCTGTTCTGTGAAGGAAGTAGTACACAGCTTTGTACGAGATCTTCAGTATCTTGGCAATTTCTCACATGGAATAGCCTTCTTTTCTCAGAACAAGAATAGACTGATGAGTTTCAGAAGAAAGTTATTTGTTTCTGGCCATTTTGAGCCTATAATCGAACCCACAAAGGCTGATGCTCCAGATGCTCAACTAGTCTAAAGAAGGCCAGTTTTTTTGCTTATTTAATCAGAACAACAGTTTTCAGCTATGGTAACATAATTGCAAAGGGTTTTCTAATGATCAATTAACCTTTTAAAATGTTAAACTTGGATTAGCTAGCACAACGTGCCATTGGAGCACAGAAGTGATGGTTGCTGATATAATGGGCATGCAGCCATTTCCACCTACAGTAGTCATTTACAACATTAACAATGTCTACACTGTATTTCTGATCAATTTGACGTTATTTTAATGGACAAAAAATGTGCTCTTCTTTCAAAAACAACAACATTTCTAAGTGACACCAAACTTTTGAACGGTAGTGTATATATACAGTGGGGAGAACAAATATTTGATACACTGACGATTTGGCAGGATTTCCTACTTAGAAAGCATGTAGAGGTCTGTAATTTTTTATCATAGGTACATTTCAACTGTGAGAGACGGAATCTAAAACAAAAATCCAGAAAATCACATTGTTTGATTTTTAAGTAATTCATTTGCATTTTATTGCATGACATAAGTATTTGATCACCTCCCAACCAGTAAGAATTCCGGCTCTCACAGACATGTTAGTTTTTCTTTAAGAAGCCCTCCTGTTCTCTACTCATTACCTGTATTAACCTCACCTGTTTGAACTTGTTACCTGTATAAAAGACACCTGTCTACACACTCAATCAAACAGACTCCAACCTTTCCACAATGGCCAAGACCAGAGAGCTGTGTAAGGACATCAGGGATAAAATTGTAGACCTGCACAAGGCTGGAATGGGCTACAGGACAATAGGCAAGCAGCTTGGTGAGAAGGCAACAACTGTTGGCGCAATTATTAGAAACTGGAAGAAGTTCAAGATGACGGTCAATCACCCTCGGTCTGGGGCTTGATGCAAGATCTCACTTCGTGGGGCATCAATGATCATGAGGAAGGTGAGGGATCAGCCCAGAACTACACGGCAGGACCTGGTCAATGACCTGAAGAGAGCTGGGACCACAGTCTCAAAGAAAACCATTAGTAACACACTACGCCGTCATGGATTAAAATCCTGCAGCGCACGCAAGGTCCCCCTGCTCAAGCCAGCGCATGTCCAGGCCCGTCTGAAATTTGCCAATGACCATCTGGATGATCCAGAGGAGGAATGGGAGAAGGTCATGTGGTCTGATGAGACAAAAATATAGCTTTTTGGTCTAAACTCCACTCGCCGTGTTTGGAGGAAGAAGAAGGATTAGTACAACCCCAAGAACATCCTCCCAACCGTGAAGCATGGAGGTGGAAACATCATTATTTGGGGATGCTTTTCTGCAAAGGGGACAGGACGACTGCACCGTATTAAGGGGAGGATGGATGGGGCCATGTATGGCGAGATCTTGGCCAACAACCTCCTTCCCTCAGTAAGAGCATTGAAGATAGATCGTGGCTGGGTCTTCCAGCATGACAATGACCCGAAACACACAGCCAGGGCAACTAAGGAGTGGCTCTGTAACAAGCATCACAGGGTCCTGGAGTGGCCTAGCCAGTCTCCAGACCTGAACACAATAGAAAATCTTTGGAGGGAGCAGAAAGACCGTATTGCCCAGCGACAGCCCTGAAACCTGAATGATCTGGAGAGGGTCTGTATGGAGGAGTGGGCCAAAATCCCTGCTGCAGTGTGTGTAAACCTGGTCAAGAACTACAGGAAACGTATGATCTCTGTAATTGCAATCAGGTTTCTGTACCAAATATTAAGTTCTGCTTTTCTGATGTATCAAATACTTATGTCATGCAATAAAATGCAAATTAATTACTTAAAAATCATACAATGTGATTTTTCTGGATTTTTGTTTTCGATTCCGTCTCTCACAGTGGAAGTGTACCTTTGATAAAAATGACAGACCTCTACATGCTTTGTAAGTAGGAAAACCTGCAAAATCGGCAGTGTATGAAATACTTGTTCTCCCCACTGTGTGTGTATATATATATGTTGTTGATTTAATGTTAATTTCACGTTTTTTAACTCAACCAAATATAAATCAAAACCAGACGTTGAACTGTCTGTGCCCAGTGGGTTAATATTACAATTGAAGCAAAACATCCAGCGTATCAAAGTAAAAACAAAACATCTCTATCTCTCCTCCGACAATTTGCTCTCCTAACTCCTACTTTCCCTCTTTCTGAGCATCACTTCATCTTGGTGCGTGTCTGGGCAGCAGCTCTCTCCTCCATCGCCTGCCCTGCCCTGATCCTACTAAAGCCCCTTCACATCACTTTAACCAATCTGCAGTCCAGCTGTTCCATATTAGCACATGCAGAAGAGTAGAAGGAGGGAGCCTTGGGGGGCCTTGTGAGGATCTGAGTAGAGGGGCCTGAGCCCGGGCTTCAGTTCAGCAGGTCTAACACTCGAATCAGATGCAGGGGGGTTGAGGGGAACTGGGGATGAGGATGTTCCGTGCATGTCCACAATTTCTTTTGGGTCTTGTGATGGTAACTTTATATTGTAATCAGAATAGGGATTGACATGAAGTGTAGATCATTATTGACAGATCAGTAAGGATTCTAGGAAGAAGTTGGAGAAATGTATAAATGTGTCAACAATGTGACTCAGTTTGTTATGTGAATATTGAATTTTAATGTAAAATGTAACATTGACTCAAGCATCTTGGCATAAAACATACCCCATATTTTACTAATATACTGTGTTTTGGGGGAAAACTGTATAAAATATCTGATCTCCTTTTTGTTTTCTTTCTATCTTCAGGAAAGTGGCCTGTTGACCACTCTGCAACGTCATAGACAACACTGGTGAGAACTTGGACTCCTGCTCAACTTGGATTTCCTGATTAATGACACAAAGATCGAACCTATCTTCGGAGCAGGCAAAGACAACACAGCCGTTTCATTGAGAATGTAATTCCACCATCTCCGCAGGGAGACCTTGTGTTCAATGTGAAGTTCTTCACCAGTCCTAACGTTCTAGGAGTATTCTCCTCCCTTTGTCCTTTATCTCTGAGCTCTATTCAACAGTGACCACCATGCCTGCCAAAGCACCCATCTACCTGAAGTCCAACAACAGCAAGAAAGGCAAGAAGTGTCGTCTGAGGGACATCCTGTCCCCAGACATGATCAGTCCACCGCTGGGGGACTTTCGCCACACCATTCACATCGGAAAGGGCGGCGAGAGGGACGCCTTCGGGGACATGTCCTTCCTCCAGGGGAAGTTTGAGCTCCTGCCTGGGAAAGGTGGGGTGTTCCGTCCGCAATACGGCGTCCACAATGAGTTCCTGCGGGCCAACAGTGCATCTGATGCCCAGTTCACCGAGACGCCCTCTCCGGTTCTGAAGAACGCCATCTCGCTTCCTTCTATCGGGGGGTGCCAGGCCCTCACCTTGCCCCTCCTCTCCACCAATATGTTCTCTATGCCCGTTAAGGAACCACTGGAGAGCATGGTAGGGCGGGTTCCTACCCCTCCCCTAGGGGGCCCAGATGGGACTGATAAACTGGGGATCCTGGAGATGGAAACCCTGTTGTGTTCCATTGAGGTCTTAAGCAGCAACCACACCAAACCTCCTACAGAGGTCACAACCAAACCAGACGTCCTGCTGGATCTGATAGAGAAACCAGAGAAGCCAAAGACAAAGAAATTCTTCAAAAGCAATTATGAAAATGATAATATTGAGAGCGGTTATGAAAAGCCTACACCAACCTACTACATCAACGGCAACATCAATGGCACCTGCAATGGTAACGAAAGCTTCAACGGCAACGGCAACTGCAATGGCTTGGGAAGCTTTAACAATGACATTACCCTCTGCTATGAGAAAGCGCTCTCTGACTGCAATGGAGACTGGGTGGACAGGGACAGCGGGGTGGACGAGGGGCGCATTTGCGACATTGACTTTGAATTCTGCAATGACAAGAGGGTGTCACAGGATTCCATCTCCCACATCACTGGTTCCCTTTTGTCACTTGAACTCGATTTGGGCCCATCCATTCTTGATGATGTACTCAACATTATGGGTGACCCCAAGGTAATGAGCAGACCTTGAACAATGCTCAGGCTAGTGAGTTGAAAGGGAAATATAGAACTTAAGAGAGACCTATGAGAAAAGACTCACAAACCTGTCAAAATATTGTCCATGGCATGTGGATATTATTGTGATGGAAATTCACTTCGGTATGCAGCGCTGCTTTGTGTCGTTATTTTCTGAAATACGTTTCTGTCTTAGCTTCCTTAGGGTTTCAATGCTTTTTCTGTTTGTGCTTTGTGCTACAGGCATGAGAGATGCATGCGCTGTTGAATTACAACTAAACCCCAGCCTATTTTGCAATCTATTTTAGTGTTTTTTTAGTGTTTTTATCCCGGCTTTAGCTGTAGATAAAAAAAGATACGTGTTCTGAAGAAGTTATTGCTTTGATACACAATCTAAAGCTCTGTTTCTCAATATCTAAATATAATGCATCTTGGTGACTTTTAATGTGTTTATCAAAGCACTATTTTGTTTGTCACATGACCATTTTATTAACCAAACTACAAAGATCCTATGCATACTATACAGTACTTGTGTTTTTGTTATATAGCTTTAATAAATAAAAATGTGTCCTTTTTCCCCCCTACGTTTTTTCAAAAGAGTGAAATAATTTGTGATTTAGCAGAGTTGTATCCTTGGTGGTATGAGATCTTTCAGAGGAAAAGACAGAGGTATAAGATGGAGAGTGAAATATAGAGGAACACAAAGTGAAGACGATAGGCCTACACAGTACAGTACACTTCAGTACAGGTAAAAAGCAAGAAGGCGTGAGGGGAGAGATGCGAAACTCAAACAGACCGAGACAGTGGAAAAGAGAGAAGAGGGACAGAATGGCTTTCTTTCTCGCCTTCTGGCATTCTTTACATTCTCCTTCACTGCCCTGCGGTGGGAGCACTTGTGGGAGAGCACTCCTTGATCTGCTCAACCAGGCGCCTGCTCCTTTTGTTTGCGTGCGGACGGCACAAGCAGAGGAGGGGTCTTTAAAATTCCCTACATTCCAGCAATGGAGCACATGCATCTAGGAGCGGGCATAAATCAGCTGTTTAGAGTAGAAGGGGCTTTAAACCCACCCATCAATCAGTGTATAGTGGCGTTGGGATTGTAAAAATCTTGCCGCCTACCCACAGGCAAACTATGTTCAGTACAAAGAGATGGATGGCCACTCACCTCTGTCTGGCTACAATAAAGGAGGTGTTGGCATAGCAGTGTTGAGGCAACAATCTGAAAGGGTAAGGCAGCTGTAATTACCAACGCCTGTACCCTCTTAACCACCGCCCTCTCCCCCTTATATACAATCCTCATCCCCATCCTCCATCTCCTCTTATGGTCTCTGAGTGGCCACATGCAGGCTAAGTGTGCCCCCCCCCCACCGTGTCCCATTAGATGTCTTAAGAACCAGCTATGGTGCCACTCTTTAACCGGCATAGGACCCCTTCAGAAAACATAGATAAGGCCAGCCACAATAATACCCCTGCGGGAACCATTTTCACAAGCTTCATCCCATTCCCATATTATTGTGTTAATTTGACATGTTCATTATTATCAAGTTCATTTGGCATGCAAGTTCTGAGTTCGGTTTGCTTCCATTTTTGTAGAGGAATAACTAGAGGTGATAAACCTCCACCAAATAATTGGGAGACCTCAATATGTCCGTAAACAACAATGTAAAACCTGGTTAGGGGGGGCGGCGTCTCGTGCTTGGCTGAACCAGACGTGAGGAGGAACATATTTCCGCCGCCCGTCATGCAAAACGAATGTGGTAGCTAGCAGATGCCCTGACCAGTAGAAATTCCTTGGGATGAATTGTAAAGAGTTTTGCATGTGTCACCTCCGTAGTTTTCGAGCACAACTTCTGAGCACTGACTAGTAATGGAAATCGTGCTGCTGAGGAAGAGGTAATGACTCTGTTCATATCTGTAATGGTACGTCATTGAGTTGATGACAGTCTTCAGAGGACAGTCGTGTAACCATACATGTGTGGCTGTAGTATGTTGTGTAAACACACTGCATGTACACAACATTAGTATCACCTTCCTCGTATTGAGTTGCACACCCCTTTGCCCTCAGAACAGCCTCAATTCATTGGGGTGTGGACTCTATAAGGTGTCAAAAGTGTTCCGTAGGGATGCTGGCCGATGTTGATGCCAATGCTTCCCACAGTTGTGTCAAGTTGGCTGGATGTCCTTTGGGTGGTGGACCATTCTTGACACACACAGGAAACTTTTTGAACATGAAAAACCTAGAGCGTTGTGGTTCTTGACACACTCAAACCGGTGCGCCTGGCATCTACTACCATACCCCGTTCAAAGGCACTTAAAGCTTTAATCTTGCCCATTCACCCTCTGAATGGCACACATACACAATCCATGTTTCAATTGTCTCAAGGCTTAAAATCCTTCTTTAACCTGTCTCCTCCCCTTCATCTGGGCTCCCGAGTGGCACAGCAGTCTAGGGCACTGCATCTGCATCTCGACTATCAGCCTCAGATAACCTCTACTGCCTGTCTCAATCCCCAAATTGCCAATTCTCTTAGCTGGTCTACCCAAAAATCATACAATAAGAATAGAGAATGCAAGGGATTGTACTTCTTTGTATAGAAGATGGAAAATAGCCTTGTTGGGCTGTGTTTTTATGACCAGGGGGGTCCAGGGCCAAGGTCAGTTCCTGTTGACCTGGATCAACCCAGGGTTCAATTCTCTACTGCTACAGCTGCTATTCCTCAACGCCTATGTATGTCAGGCTTCTATCACGCACCAAATGGAAACATTTAGCATGTGATACGCTCACAGACATATTACAAATTATAACACCGTCCCTACTTGTTTCTCACTTGCTTCTCTGGCTCCATCTTGAATTCACTGCCTGTTTTCCAGCTCAGACTAAATGCCTTTGAAATTCAATTACTACAAAGGTTTGGCCCAAACTTTATTTGCCATGTTTTCGCAGTCTTTAGTGCTGGGGAAAAGGGAGGGTTCTAATTGGTTTAGCCTTATTAGGGACACTCCAGAAGGAGAGAGAGGTGACATGGGCGTCGGCAGATTCTGCACTTCCTTGTGCCCTGTGTCGGTCAGTCGCTTGACAAAATCAGCAAATACTTAATTACTCAATTCTATTTTCTATGACTTTGGTGGTGTGGGTTGGCAAAGTGGTAAGAAGCCTGACGTAAAAGGAGGACTTTAACTGGAAAAAAATATGTTTATTCACTTTCCTGTTACATGGAATTCAACTAGACTAAGCATGGAAACACAAACAAATAAAGTAGTTCATAGCCATATTTTCGAACATATTACACACTCCCTACAGGGAGGTATTAGCCATGGGCAGCCAAGATCATGGATCAGTAAGGTACCATAAACAGTCCACCCTAAGTTGAAGTGGCTAAACTATAAATATACTACTGAGCTTGTTTTCGCAAAGAATGTTCTCGTTCATCACGAGAGTTGATAAATCGTTCAGGTGTTTCTCAAGAAACTGTCTCTCGCTTCAAATACCCCAACAGAACATTTGAGATCATGGGAGTCCAGCTCTCGCATGTTTCTATTTCCTGGACTAAGGTGAAGCTGTCAGGTTTCAGGATGAATAAGCTTTGGCCCGTGGGCCAGGAGTGCCAAAGAAAGCATAACTCAAACCCAGGCAAATTTTTCCACCCCCGCTCAGACAGAGCCCGGAATAATGTATGCAGTGTCTTTCACATAGAAGTGTTACTTATGGAGCCCCTCATAGTGGTATTCGCACTAGGCAAATAGAGGGACATTTCCCTGCTCTCTGGCCCGCCGAGGAGAAAGTAGAGGCGCGGTCAGGAGGATAAAGATATTCTTGTCTTCCCCTCACTGCTCTTCCACAACATCGAGCAAAACATGACCGCTTTCCGTACACCCAGAAAGGAAGGCAAGAGTAAATGTTCTGCTAGGCTTATCTTAAAAATAAATATGAGTGTTATTGTTGTTGCATAAGAAGGAGATATGATTTCTTGTCGAGGGCAATAAGTGGAGCTTTATGGGAACATTTACTTTGGGATGCTGTGCACAGAGGCAGGGATCAAGTGTTCTCCCCAAACCTGCTGAATCTGCCGCTTGGAATGGAAACCAGCTCACCTTAGACAGAAGGGTAGAAAACGTGAGGCCGTGGAAAACTTTCTTTGCCTGAGGGGCACAAACATTACAGGAGGAGAGAGTGACGCAGAGCAGACTACAAGCAGGCTCACACGCAGTTTGGTCTCAGGGGCCTGCATACTTCAGGTCTGCCCGTGTTAACGGTTGTTTGCTACCGTTTCCATGGCGAGGGAGGTTTGTGTCTGCAGCACGTGGAGACGGAAGCTGAGGAGGAGGCAGAGGGCAAAGGTCAAGGATTGAAGCGCAAGACGGTGTCAGATCGTTGGGAGAATGATGGGAACAAGACGAGACTGTAGTACCTCACTGTGTGTTCAGCCCTCAGTCCTCACAACCCGTAAAGACGTTTATAACTGTTAGCTTGCATGTGGTTAACCCTAAAGGTCTATGTTGGTGTCTTATTTTGAGAGGGAGAGTTTGTTAATTAACGTGTTACCACTGCATTTGTGAAGTTTGAACTTGGTGGACAACATAAATCGTAGGTAATGTAGAGTAATACATTAATGTACAGTACAGTAAAAGAGGCATGATGTACATTCATGTACAGTTAAGAGGAGTGACTGGTACTTTATTGGCTTCAGATACATGTTTCTATGCCCCAGAGTTCAGCCTGCATTCAGAGACAGACAGACACAGTACTGTACAGTATTCTGCTGTACTGTCAGCTTAGCGATTAATACAGAAAAGCCTTCATGAGACAGGACACAAGCAGGGGCCCGAAACCAAAAGTCTGCAGAGCTTGCCAGTTAATCTCCTTAATTTATGACATCCCTCACACTGAAAACATCATGAATTATTCAGTCATCCCACTCCCGACAGAATGCGTGCAATAGTGACAGAATCTTGTCATATAAAATGTTAGCACAGGATATTTATTAAGCATCTCACAGTAGGACTTCTGATCTAGGCTCAGTTTTGCCTTGATCTGCCAACTTCTGTCTGTATCGTCTGAAAAGTTTGGACCAATCATATGTAAAGGTGATTCTCTCACGAACATGTACATGTCGGTTGTTTTGCTCTAGGAGGTCATCAAGCCTCACAAGACTAGTCTGAAGGTAGCCGGTACCAGGTTCAAATCAAATTGTATTTGTTACATACACATGGTTAGCAGATGCAGTAATATCTAACAAGTAATCTAACAGTTCCCTAAAAACTGCCTAAAACACACAAATCTAAAGCGGTGAATGAGAATATGTATATGTAAGTATATGGATGAGCGATGGCCGAGCGGCATAGGCAAGGTGCAATAGATGGTATAAAATCCTGTATATACATGTGATATGAGTAATGTAAGATATGTAAACCTTAAAGTGCCATTATTTAGAGAGGCATTGTATCAAGTGACTAGTGATCCATTTATTAAAGTGGCCAGGGATTGGGTCTCAATGTAGGCAGCAGCCTCTCTGAGTTAGTAATTGCTGTTTAGCAGTCTGATGGCCTTGAGATAGAAGCTGTTTTTCAGTCTCTCGGTCCCAGCTTTGATGCACCTGTACTGATCTCGCCTTCTGGGTGAATGGAGTAAATGTGGAAATAGTTTAGTACATAAAATAAGGGTATACAATAGTTTCCTGATCTTTCTTATATCTCTCCGATATAGGACAGACACCTCAGAACAAACTTCCATAAAAATTATTTTTGACTATCTGTATATCCACAAATGAAGCTGTTATTCAATGCGTTTCTATGGGCTAATAGCAGTAAGGCCAAATTCTATGTTTCATCAAATAATTGTTTTATAAACTGTATATTTTTTTTATACCTTTAGTCCTTTTTTTATACCTTAATAGCTTAAGTAAATTAAAAATCAAATAGCTAAATGATCCCTGGTATGACCATCTTAAAACAATTCCATTAGCTTAGTAGAACCCCCCTCCCCCTTCTTCACCCTCACCCCCACCCCAGCTGAGACTCTAGAGGGTTAAATCATAATGAATAAGAGAGGGAATCTATATCAGTACTCCTACTGAGACGCTTTAGAGACGCTGAACTGTCCTCAAAAGGCAGTGTGAGTAGGAGGGGGTGAGATCAAAGCATCCCTTTCCAGTGGCGTCTCCTCTGCTAAGTTCGGCTGTGTTTTGAACAGCTCTACTCATCTCTACGACAACAAGTGCACATTAAGAGTATCTCCAATAGGGTGCCTTACTCAACTGTCTATATCCACACGTGTGGAATTAACGTATGTGATAGTTATATATTTGCTCTTTGCAGCGTTTCCTCAACAACCCTATGAGAATTCCTTCGATGTCGGGGGGGGGGGGGGGGGGGGATGTAGACTGGGAGGACATTTCCTCTTATAGATATGGGGGAAATCCAGCCGGGGTGACATCATTTGCCTCTTTTTCTCTCATCCTTCTCTCTCTCTGTCCTTATCATACAGCTCTAGGACACTTCTGTCAGTGTCGTGGCACTACTGTTTAGAAGTTCACAGTGTCACCTCAGAATCCTAAAGTGGGCATTTGCACCCAGTGTACTTACTGTAGTGTACTCAATGAGCATGCAAGGACAGTTACTGTTAGAAGTACAGTAGGCCTACTGTTACGAAACCAGCTAGCTAGCCTACTGATATTGTTGCCCTCGCTATGTCTAGGGGTCCTAGGCCTAGCTACATGGTCTATACCCTGATTTGTTGTGTGCATATATGTGAGAAGTCAGAGTACGCAGACTGTGGTGCATGCATGTGCCCAGGAGACAGTAAACTTCCCGGGGTCCAGGGCCACCCCTGTCTTGAATCCCAAAGGGCCAGACAGTCCAAGCACATTATTAGTTTGAAATGGTGACTAAAGTAAATATGTACAAAAAGAATGCCCAAACTAAATAGACAACACGAAAACAAAGGCTGGTGATAGGAGGCTTCTTAACGCCTCTCTCTCACGGGTTGACAATCATCCCTAATTGCCCACACCTGTGTGATTATCAAGGCTTCACAAGGCTTTCTGAGAGAGCCTCTGACCCGGTTGCTGCTGCCCCCTGGGGATGGAGTGTGGAAGTGGTAGTGTCTACTTATGCTCCTAAGACCTAAACTCCCTAACCAATATCATAACACTACAAAATAGATATATTGTGAGTTTCTATAGTGAATTTAAAAAGTATTAGAAATGCATGAAACATTTTTGTACATTCTAGCCAGTGACTAACTCAAAGAAAGCAATATTGCTTTTATCTACCTCTAACATTAACTTCCTGTATTAACCAAGTTTAACCTACTGTACCACACACTTACAAACAAAGTCACATACACAGATGGATTTTTCCCCCCATTTTTAAATGGAGGAGTGTTCACAGGTCAACGGTTTACATTCCTTCCGTTATAGCCCAGCCGCCCTCGGATTCTGCCCTTTTAAGGTAAGACCCTACTCTCTGTTTTCCCTATCCTCCTCTTGATCCCTCCATTTCCAAGGAGCTCTATCAGTGACTCAGATTCTCTTTTATCACCTAAAAAAACGTTTGTTGTTGTTGTCACTGGAGCTGTCATGTGAGCTGTCATGTGATCACATCTGCAAGACTGGTTCCTCTATAGTCTAAACTCTTGAATAATCAGGCAGTAGCTGGGCACTACTCACTTCACGTTTAGTCTGTTTGAACCTTTTCCCTTTGGACTGTCAATCCCAGTCAGCGTGGGGTAAATCTGCGACAAACCCACAGTACACCCTGAGCCAGAATCCATGTGACATTTCTACTCCAGACCTCAATCACTGTCTGATTGAGCATTAGACCATTTTAAAATAAGAGCTACTTCCTTCCTGATAGTGGACCAGATTGAATTGAATTTGACAGAGTCCGTATAAGTGTAAGTCAGAAGCCGACACCAACAACGTTATGGGTAATATTTTCAGAATGTGTCAGCATAGGTTTGAAACTGTGCTGTATATTGTTAATCTGCCAAGAAGAGAAACTGTTCCTCCAATGGACAACCAGATGTTCTATCTTGTTGGGTTATCTGACCAGAGTCTGACCAGAGTCCGGAGTCTTCTATTAAAAAAGTGTGAAGAATCAGATTGTGTGAGATGCAATGTAAGCCCTGCTGTATGTCTCAAAAAATCATGTTAGTCTGTTTTGTCTTAATACCTTGCATCTGTAAATGTATTTTTGCCGGTTGTGTGACTCTTTTAACATATTTCCCAGTTCCTCTTGTGTACACACACTGACATCCATAAGGCAGATGTAAAACTCTTATTTAACACATTTTTCCAAAATTTCAAAAGTCGAAAGGTTTTCAGTTAATAGCAGCGGTGAAATTTCTCAGATCTATGTATTTTTGTTGTTTTGTACCCAATTGTCATAAAAGTAAAGATACCTTAATAGAAAATGACTGAAGTAAAAGTGAAAGTCACCCAGTAAAATCCTACTTGAGTAAAAGTCTAAAAGTATTTGGTTTTAAATATCAA
Source organism: Oncorhynchus mykiss (assembly GCF_057628025.1). Lineage (NCBI taxonomy): Eukaryota > Metazoa > Chordata > Actinopteri > Salmoniformes > Salmonidae > Oncorhynchus > Oncorhynchus mykiss. Next base: position 4,126,769 of record NC_143044.1, read on the forward strand.
AAGTAAATGTAATTGCTAAAATTTTCACATCTGCTCCTGCTACGCCCTCTGGTGTTCATCCAGTGTCTTCTTGACCTGCAGTTAATCCCCCTGAACACTCTCTTTCCCTCTCCCTCTCTGTGTGATTGTGTGGTTGGAGACAGGTGTGCTGGAGTCAGAGCAGATCCCTACCAGCTGCAACTCGTTCCATAATCAAGACCTCTACAAATACTCAGTCCTGCCACTTCCACTCTGCCAGATTGTAATCTCTGCTCAGTCAGTTCATGATTCTAGCCATTCATGATTATTCAAGAGCCTATGCCTGTTTCCCTGCCAGACACCCTTTATCCTCTCATTGCAGTTACCGCTCTGTCTCTGGCTCCTATTCCACATCTCACCACCCAACTACCTTGCTCTGGATTTTACTCACCACCACTACCTTCCATTCCCCTCAGGACCTGTTTACCCTGTTCACCTCAGCTAACTCCAACCTCAGTCTCCACATCTGGTTTTTCTGCAACTCATCTGAGCTTCTGTATAGTAAAGTACAGAACAGATACCCATGTAAACTACTTAAGTAAAAATACTTTAATGTACTACTTAAGTACTTTACACCACTGTGAGGAACATGAACTCATCCAAAGATAGTACATCACCAATGTCAAGTTGAATGATCAGTGAATACTTTAGAGGTATACATTTTCGACCTCCTCCAACATGGTTCTTCATCTCTTAGAGTCGATGGTCCTCCCTCCCAGTCATCAGTGAGGAAATTACTTGTCTGGGGTAATGTTGACGTTATCAGGATTGTTCAACATCATTTTACTTAAAAGTAAAATTTCAAATCAAAACATAATTTGCAAAGTTTCAATAAATCTTGAAATCTTACTACAAAATATTCAGGAAATGTTAAAATACTCAAATGAATACTAGATTGTATTTTCATATCTGAGGTACAATAACAGAGTGTTGACATGTGCATGTAACAGGGTTGGTTGTGGTTCCACTTGCCACTGAAGAAATATATATTCAATGTTAATGTATTCCTATTGGTTGGTTGAACATACATATAAACAAGGTATTATGCCATTGGTCAGATAGGGGGAGTCCGATAATTCTATGCAAGAGGTAGTTACATTTCTGAAATATCGTATGCTATTTTTTTATTTACAATGTGTACAAATTCACTATGTATGTTTCCTGATATATATATATATATATATATATATATATATATATATATATATATATATATATATATACGTATATATAGTTGAAGTCAGAAGTTTACAAACACCTCATCCAAATACATTTTAAACTCAGTTTTTCACTATTCCTGACATTTAATCCTAGTAAAAATGCCCTGTCTTAGATCAGTTAGGATCACCACTTTATTTTAAGAATGTGAAATGTCAGAATAATAGTAGAGAGAAGGATTTATTTCAGCTTTTATTTATTTCATCACATTCCCAGTGGGTCAGAAGTTTACATACACTCAAGGTGTATTTGGTAGCATTGCCTTTAAATTGTTTAACTCGGGTCAAACGTTTTGGGTAGCCTTTCACAACCTACCCATAATAAGTTGGGAGAATTTTGGCCCATTTCTCCTGACAGAGCTGGTGTAACTGAGTCAGGTTTGTAGGCCTCCTTGCTCTCACATGCTTTTTCAGTTCTGCCCACAAGTTGTCTATAGGATTGAGGTCAGGGCTTTGTGATGGCCACTCCAATATGCCATTTTGCCACATCTTTGGAAGTATGCTTGGGGTCATTGTCCATTTGTGACCACGCTTTAAACTTCTGACTGATGTCTTGAGATGTTGCTTCAATATATCCACATACTTTTCCTTCCTCATGACGGCATCTATTTCGTGAAGTGCACCAGTCCCTCCTACAGCAAAGCACCCCCACAACATGATGCTGCCACCCTCGTGCTTCATGGTTGGGAGGGTGTTCTTCGGCTTGCAAGCCTCCCCTTTTTCCTCCAAACATGATGATGGTCATTATGGCCAAACAGTTCTATTTTTGTTTCATCAGACCAGAGGACATTTCTCCAAAAAGTATGATCTTTGTCCCCATGTGCAGTTGCAAACCGTCGTCTTGCTTTTTTTATGGCGGTTTTGGAGCAGTGGCTTCCTACTTGCTGAGCAGCCTTTCAGGTTATGTCGATATAGGACTCGTTTTACTGTAGATATAGATACTTTTGTACTCATTTCCTCCAGCATCTTCACAAGGTCCTTTACTGTTGTTCTAGGATTGATTTGCACTTTTCGCACCAAAGTACGTTCATCTCTAGGAGACAGAACGCTTCTCCTTCCTGAGCGGTATGACGGCTGCGTGGTCCCATGGTGTTTATACTTGCGCACTATTGTTTGTACAGATGAACGTGGTACCTTCAGGCGTTTGGAAATTGCTCCCAAGAATGAACCAGACTTGTGGACGTTTCTAATTATTTTCTGAGGTCTTGGATGATTTCTTTTAATTTTCCCATGATGTCAAGCAAAAAGGCACTGAGTTTGGAGGTAGGCCTTGAAATACATGCACAGGTAGACCTCCAATTGACTCCAATGATGTCAATTAGCCCATCAGAAGCTTCTAAAGCCATGACATCATTTTCTGGAATTTTCCAATCTGTTTAAAGGCAGAGTCAACTTAGTGTATGTAACTTCTGACCCACTGGAATTGTGATACAGTGAATTATAAGTGAAATAATCTGTCTGTAAACAATTGTTGGAAAAATTACTTAGTAGACTGACTTGCCAAAACTATAGTTTGTTAACAAGAAATGTGTGGAGTGGTTGAAAAATGGGTTTTAATGACTCCAAACTAAGTGTATGTAAACTTCCGACTTCAACGATACAGTACCAGTCAAAAGTTTACACACCTACTCCTATTCAAGGTTTTTTCTTTATTTTTACAATTTTCTACATTGTACAATAATAGGAAAGACATCAAAACTATGAAAAAACATATATGGAATCATGTAGTACCCCAAAAAAGTGTTAAGCATATGTGGGAACTCCATCAAGACTGTTGGAAAAGCATTCCTCATGAAGCTGGTTGAGAGAATGCCAAGAGTGTGCAAAGCTCTCATCAAGGCAAATGGTGGCTACTTTGAAGAATCTCAAATATAACATATATTATATATTGGTTAACACATTTTTGGTTACTATATGATTCCATATCTGTTATTTCATAGTTATGACTTCACAATTTTTCTACAGTGTAGAAAATTGTAAAATAAAAAATAGATGAAAAAAATCTTGAATGAGTAGGTGTGTCCAAACTTTTGACTGGTACTAATATATATATATATATATATATATATATATATATATATATTAGTACCAGTCAAAAGTTTGGACACACCTACTCATTCAAGATTTTTTTATTTTTTTTATATATATATATATATATATATATATATATATATATATATCTATATCTATACACACACACACACACATACTGAACAAACAAACAAAAAAACATGTAAAGTGCTGGTTTCATGGGCTGAAATAAAAAGATCCCAGAAATGTTCCATCTGCACTAAAAGCTTATTTCTCAAAAATGTTGTGCACAGATTAGTTTACATCCCTGTTAGTGAGCATGTTATCCTTTGTCAAGATAATCATCCCCCTGACAGCAGTGTCATGTCAAGAAGCTGATTAAACAGCATGATCATTACACAGGTGCACCTTGTGCTGGGGACAATAAAAGGCCTAAAATGTGCAGTTTTTTCACACAACACAATGCCACAGATGTCTTTAGTTTTGAGGTAGCGTGCAATTGGCATCCTGACTGCAGGAGTGTCCACCAGAGCTGTTGCCAGAGAATAAAATGTTAATTTCTCTACCATACCCCGTTTTAAAGAATTTGGCAGTACGTCCAACCGGCCTCACAACCGCAGACCATGTGTAACTACCCCAGCCCAGGACCTCTACATCCGGCTTCTTCACCTATGGGTGGGGTGAGGAGGAGCACTTCTGTCACTAATAAAGTCCATTCTGATTGGCTAGGCCTGGCTTTCCAGGCTCCCTGCGCCCCTGCCCAGTCATGTGAAATCCATAGATTAGAGCCTAATTTATTTGTTTCAATTGAGTGATTTCCTCATATGAACTGTAACTCAGCAACATTTATGAAACTGTTGCATTTTGCATGTGTATTTTTGTTCAGTATATATATATTTAACTGTTAGATATTGGGGGCTTCCTGGGATGTGCTTTTGCATGTTATTGCTGTAAGAGAGAGTTAGCTAGCGTGCTCTAATTGTAATGATCGCATTAGCACCGTGCTATTTCATAGTTATTGCCATGCTAACATACGAATCACGAATCTACAGCCGTCAACATACTGTTGTCCTGGTACTTACATTTAATGTACTGTATTTTGTACTATTTTTGTCATTGTTATATTTGATTACAAAATGCCCAGTCTGATGTTGACATGCAAGCAACAAATCACTTATCTACTGCCATCTACATACTATTGTCCTGCACATGTAATGTGCTTTCTTGTGTCTACTGTCATAATAAACACCAATCAACTGGGACTGCTGGCTGGGTATTCCTTTCTTTAAAAACACAGTGCAAGAGAGTTACGAAGTACGATCATATCGGTTTCATGTACACATCAAATTTGCATTTCGAGTAGAAAAAAAGGGTTAATGGTTTGTGCTGGTGGATGTAAACAAATATAAATTTGAATGTTGAAATTATGTGAAATAAATATCACCACTGATCTCTCAACAGATGCTTTAGGGATCTTGTAACTGGTGAGCAGCCAGCACCCTCTGCTGCATTCAAATGGAAACTGTCAGTAAACTGACGAAAAGTATTCGCCAAACTATCCAACGCATATAAATCCCTGGACATGAACAGAAACCCTAAGTCGACCCCAGTCAGCAAATATTAATGCCCCTAACAATTAGACTCAGAGTAAGAGAATTGTTGACCTGCTTCACCTCTAGCACCCAGGTGATCCCCAGACCACCCAGATTTGTCTCAGCACTTAACCAGAACATTCCACACTTCTGAATGTCAAATACAATTAGGCCCTAACAGCTGCTCCATCCCACATTGTTGGGATCTGGTGATCCAGCAGGTCAATTGGGAAGGTTAGCACTTCTGGGAATCAAATACATAATAATGGGATTTTTCTCTTATCCTTAAAGCGAGAGAGAGAGAGAGAGAGAGAGAGAAATAAAAAAGGAACCAAACAATGGAATCTGTAATCTGGAGGTCTAGACCATGCACTCAGATGGTCCTAAAAACCCAATCCACTTGCCCAAGAAAATTCTCTGAGACATGCTCGATGCTCTGGGGGAAAGTATATTCCAGGAATTTTTGTCTTTAATGTTCTAACATCCCAGTTTTTTTTTTAAAAATGTCTTATTTAAGTAAAATAGTTTTTGCGTCACTACCCTAAGTTTTCATATGTGGGTCAAATATGACCCGTATGTATTTCCAATGGAATTCACTGCATTGTACTCGTCAAACTGACCTTCCTTCTTGCTACAACAATAAAATCAAAGTAATTCATAAAATATGTATTATGGAACTTGTTTTGAACGTTCATTAAAATCAACGTTTTCATTTCTCTTTTTTTAACTCACTGAGTAAAAGGAGTTTATCACGACACAAGGCTAGACCCAGATGGTTGGAGTCTTACAATATTTATTAATCCAATAGGCGAAGGCAAGAGAATGGTCTCGGACAGGCAATTCAGAGTCCAAAAGGTACCGAAGGGCAGGCAGAATCAAGGTCAGGGTAGGCAGGATGATCAGGCAGGCGGGAAAGTAGTCCAAAGTCAGGCAGGGGTCAAAACAGGGGGGACTATCAAAAAGAAAACAGCAAAAGGAGTACGGGACAAACACGCTGGTTGACTTGACTAACATACAAGACGAACTGGCACAGAGAGACCGGAAACACAGGGATAAATACACCGGGGAAAATAAGCGACACCTGGAGGGGGTGGAGACAATAACAGGAACAGGTGAAACAGATCAGGGTGTGACAGTTTCATAGGGAGGCTCATAAGAATGTTGCCAGATATACAACCAAAATGGTTTTACAGATGTTGTATGAGGAAGCCATTGGTGCCTCTGACTCAGAATCTGAGGTATCCAATTCAGATGACACAGACTATGTGCCTGTTGGTCAAGTTGGAGTTGTGGATGCACCTGTCAGTCCAGCTGTCCTAGATGATTCTACAGATGAAAACCAGTCAAATAGACTGAGTAAAAAGGGTTTTACTGGAGTGAACCCCCCCACTAAAGCCAGGACCAGAAGCCATAACATCCTGAGGAGCTGCCCCAGGGCCTGTGCCGGGGTCAACAGTTGTGTCAACAAAAGTTGCCTGGGAGCTGTTCATTATTGACAACATCATTGAGGAGGTCCTAAAGTGTGCAAATGTAAAAGGATGGAGAATAGCGACAGAAAAAGGGACAGAGTGGAGAGAGGTCAACAAAGAGGAACTAAAGGCCTTTATTGGCATGGATAAAAGGTGGGATGTCTCCACACGGGAGCTATTTTTGGATCCACTACAGTCTCCAATGTATACGGCCACCATGTCGGTTCGGAAGATATGAGGATATCCGTCGCTACCTGAGGCTTGATGACAAAAGGACCAGAGGGTTCAGAGAGGCAACGGACCACCTGGCAGACTTCCGGTATGTGTGGGACCTTTTCTTAACAAACTGTAGAGGAAGGTTCATCCCCAGCGACTGCGTCACAGTGGATGAGCAGCTTCCTCCAGACGTGACGCTTGGCATTCCATCCAAAGAGTTCAAGATTGGTTTCATCAGACCAGAGACTCTTGTTTCTCCTGGTCTGAGTCCTTTCGGTGCCTTTTGGCGAGCTGTCATGTGCCTTTTACTGAGGAGTGGCTTCCGTCTGGCCACTCTACCATAAAGGCCTGATTGTTGGAGTGCTGCAGAGATGGTAGTCCTTCTGGAAGGTTATCCTATCTCCACAGAAGAACTGAGGCAATTGAAAGATGTTGGGTGATGAAAGAGAGCCATGCCACCACCACTCAGAGCAGCCAGGGCCAGAAGAGGAAGAGGTGCCAGCTCTGCCCAAGTGCAAAGGATAGAAAAGTCAGCAGCTGGTGTTCTCAGTGCAACACACCCTTCTGCAAAGAGCACAGTCACATGCTTGTGGTTTGTAACAAATGCATGACTAACACCATGCCCAAACCCAACGCGCCCGTACATCCGCGTGCGCCATCGTGCGCAAATAGATTTTGTCCCCCCACACCAAACTCGATCATGACACACAGGTTGAAATATCAAAACAAACTCTGAAGCAATTATATTCATTTGGGGACAAATCGAAAAGCATTAAACATTTATGGCAATTTAGCTTGCTGCTGTTAGCTAATTTGTCCTGGGATATACATATTGAGTTGTTATTTTACCTGAAATGCACAAGGTCCTCTACTCCGACAATTAATCCACACATAGAAGGGTCAACCGAATTGTTTCTAGTCATCTCTCCGTCTTCCAGGCCTTTTCTACTTTGGACTTTATAAGGTGATTAGCAACTAACTTTCATAAGGTGTATTACCACAACCAACCTTCAAGTTCATCTTTCAATCACACATGTGGGTATAACCAATGAGGAGATGGCACGTGGGCATATGCTTCTAAAATCCAATGAGGAGATGGGAGAAGCAGGACTTGCAGCGTGTTCTGCGCCACAAATAGAAGCAACTTCTATTTTAGCGCCTGGCAACACAGACACTCGTTGGCTCGCGCGAGCAGTGTGGGTGCAGTGATTGAATAACATGTTTGAGTAAAATTACTTTGCACGCGACGCCAGCGGTTTGGTCAGCATGTAATTCAGCATAAGTAAAGATCACACACGCACTCTTTGTTAACTTAGTACACACGCACACTTAGTATCACACACGCACACTTAGTATTCATGTTTTCTAAATTCACAATTGTTAGTGTTGTCATTTAAATTGATGATGAACTTTGGATTTTCAAATAAATGTTTTTGAAATATTATAATGCACGCTAAAGGTGTTTTTTTTGTTCTTCACACGAAAAGGTTGAGTGAAACTTTGATTGTAAGATTGATTGTAAGAAAAATATGCTAGTATTTTCAAAGGCTGTAATGAATTTTAATAATATGTTATCATTGAAATGTGTATCAAACTGTCTTCACTGCCATAGTCTTGATATGTGGGATGTTTTTGTTTGGTTTTATGTGGTCACAATTCTCTAAGATTACTGTAATTCATCCACTGCTTTATTATACATTTTCAAGCGCAAACCTGTTGAAAACCTAAGAACAGTTCTAACTAAACATTTCTGAAAATATAATTTGCGCTGACTCCTGTGTGTGTGTGTGTGTGTGTGTGTGTGTGCTATTGATCTTAAAGCCTCTTATTAAATTGTAATGTTATATCCTATTGTGATTTATTCTATGATACTTTGAGAATGTATATAAACAGAGTTGTTTCCATCTGAACAAGGGGAGGCACAGCAAATATATAGCCTGTACCACATCCAGCCCTGATGTCCCCTTTCCTTTTGTCCATAAAGCCAACCCTCAGACCCTCTTTTAAGGCATCAAGGCAAACCCTCTCCTCTTTTAAGGCGCCATAACACAACATCTGACATAGGTGCAGCACTCCGGCTACTTGTGGGTGCGTGTCAATAATTATAGGTGCTGTATTGTCTGTACATATTTGCTAAGCAAACTGTGCTGCCGTCACTGTGTGCCTGCAAGGAAAATGCATGTAAGTGCTTCTTAAACTCTGGACTTCAGGAAAGATCATGGAAACCTGTTCTTACACTCCTTACCTTTTGCAGTGAGAGACTTTCAAGCAACAACAGGGCAAACCTCCAACATGATGCTAGTAATTGTCAAAGGATGAACAAAATAATCATCCTTATTTGTTATGTCTTTCATTCATGTATATCTGCCCGGCTGAGGAATAGAGTTAATCATTAATACATGTGAAAATCATTGATTAAAGTCGATTAAAGATGCCCATCATCATGGGTGGACCACCTTTTCAAGAAGACTGCAGAATAATAGTAGAGTGACAGAGTGTAAAATATTTCATGAACAACTTTTTAATAAGGCATTTTGTTTGAATTTACTACATAGTAAACAAGAGGGCATTTTGGTGACCGGTTGATTATTGACTTCACCTGCCATCTAGTGTTCAAATGAGTAAAGTGACCTATCACACAAACAATTGTTTGACTTGATATGCTTACCTAAATGATCTGAGCCAATTGCAACCAATGGGCCGGGCCGAATGCTTGCGCATTACTGCTGGATTTCTTAAAATGCTATTACCGCGGGATTACATGCCCCATGCGTGCTAAACTATACTTGATTGCAAATAAAACCCACAAGGATATACCAGCAGATCAAATCAAGGCTTATTGGTCAAGTACACAGATTTGCAGATCTGCTTATGTTAATAGATCAGTGATTTTATTTTATTTTATATATTACAAGTATTCAAAAATATTCTTAAATATACTGCAAATTCAAATGATACACTTCAAATATTGAGATGTACTTTGAGTATATCTTAAGTGTACTGTAAATGTACTATCATTACACTTCAACACACTTATTAAATGTGTTCCTTAAATATTTTTTTCAGTCTTTTAGTATTCTATAAATGTACTATCATCACACTTCAATAAATGCATTAAAAGTGTACTTTAAATGAATAGTTTTCCCAGTATTTTAGTATACTATACATATATAATTTCACTTCAATACACTTATTAAAACTGTACTTTAAACACATAGTATTAAAAGTGTACTTCCAGTATACTATCAAAAAAGCATGTGCAAAAACATTTCAAATCAAATCACATTTTATTGATCACATACACATGGTTAGCAGATGTTATTGCAAGTGTAGTGAAATGCCACTGGTGCACAGTTATCAAACATGTTACTTGTAAATTGCTGATCTAGCCACAACTGCTTTGTAAATAGTGTGTTGTAACATTGGCTGAGAAGTTGCTGTGGTCAATCAAGGTAACCTTTACATGGCTAATTACAATAGCTAATGTGGTTACTGAGTAGAAGTCTGTTTGTAAAAGTATAATTGAAACACATTATAAATATACTTTATTTGTAAAGAAAATGCAGGAGTTCTAATTCAAATACCATATTAGTATACTTGTAAAGCTTGACAAATATACATAAAATGTACGTAAGGTGTATTCAAAGCATATTTGTTTTGCTCTTTATTTAATATACTTAGAATATACTTAAGTAAAAAAAAGTGTACTTTCAGTACCAGTCAAAAGTTTGGTCATTTAAGGGTTTTTATTTATTTTTACTACTTTCTACATTGTAGAATAATAGCAAAGACATCCTAACTATTAAATAACACATATGGAATCATGTAGAAGCCAAAAAGTGTTAAGCAAATCAAAATATATTTTAGATTCTTCAAAGTAGCCACCATTTGCCTTGATGACAGGTTTGCACACTCTTGGCATTCTTTCAACCAGCTTCACCTGGAATACTTTTCCAACACTCTCGAAGGAGTTCCCACATATGCTGAGCACTTGTTGGCTGATTTTCCTTCACTCTGCAGTTCAACTCATCCCAAACCAACTCAATTGGATTGAGGTCGGGGGATTGTGGAGGCCAGGTCATCTGTTGCAGCACTCCATCGCTCTCCTTCTTGGTCAAATATCCCTTACACAACCTGGAGTTGTGTTGGGTCATTGTCCTGTCGAAAAACAAATAATAGTCCCACTAAGCGCAAAGCAGATGGGATTGCGTATCACTGCAGAATGCTGTGGTAGCCATGCTGGTTAAGTGTGCCTTGAATTCTAAATAAAACACTGACACCAGCAAAGCACCCCCACAACACACACCTCCTCCTCCATGCTTCACTGTGGGAACCACACATGCAGAGATCATCTGTTCACCTACTCTGCGTCTCACAAAGACACGGTGGTTGGAACCAAAAATCTCAAATTTGGACTCATCAGAGCAAAGGACAGATTTCCACCATTCTAATGTCCATTGCTCGTGTTTCTTGGCCCAAGCAAGTCTCTTCTTCTTATTAGTGTCCTTTATTAGTGGTTTCTTTGCAGCATTTTGACAATGAAGGCTTGATTCACGCAGTCTCCTCTGAACAGTTGATGTTGAGATGTGTCTGTTACTTAAACTATGTGAAGCATTTATTTGAACTGCATAACTCTAATAAATGTATCCTATGCAGTAGAGGTAACTCTGGGACTTCCTTTCCTCTGGCGGTCGTCATGACAGCCAGTTTCATCATAGCGCTTGATGGTTTTTGCGACTGCACTTGAAGAAACTTTCAAAGTTCTTGACATTTTCCACATTGACTGACCTTCATGTGTTAAAGTAATGATGGGCTGTCGTCTCTTTTTTCTTACTGGAGCTTTTCTTGCCATAATATGGACTTGGTCTTTTACCAAATAGGGCTATCTTCTGTATTCCACCCCTATCTTGTCACAACACAACTGATTGGCTCAAGCACATTTACAAGGAAAGAAATTCCACAAATTAACTTTTAACAAGGCACACCTGTTAATTGAAATGCATTCCAGGTGACTACCTCATAAAGCTGGTTGAGAGAATGCCAAGAGTGTGCCAAGCTGTCATCAAGGCAAAGGGTGGCTATTTTGAAGAATCTCAAATATAAAATATATTTGATTTGGTTGGGGGGACACTGTGGCCCCGTCTGATGATACCCCCAGACAGGGCCAACCAGGCAGGATATAAACCCACCCACTTTGCCAAAGCACAGCCCCCACACCACTCAACAGATGTAGCAGTAGAGATTGCTACCATGCTAGCTAACCATCATAATGGGTTTGGTTAGCTAATTTAGCAAGCTAGTGTCATCACCCAGATTAGCATCTGAATTCAAATGATTTTGAGTGTAATACAGTTGTTTGGTGACAATGGTGTGAACATTATTCAGCATACTGTGTAAATGATTATAACCCAAAATAAATCTAACTACAGACCCTGGAATCAAACCAGGGTCTGTAGTGACGCCTCTAGCACTGCAATGCAGTGCCTTAGACCGCTGCGCCACTCATGAGCTCTGTGGTGAATTTTGTAGGCTTGTGTTCCACAGACTATGAAAATTAATTTAGTTTAATTTACAAAGACTACCAGTGGTGCTTCTTTTATTGCTAATTCGTAGGCTACTAATTCAATATTGATTTCAAAACGCACACACTAATTATACATTTATTCAATGTAATGCTTAGAGTATTAATTATTATGTATATCCTATTGCCTTCAATAGGATATACATAATAATTAATACTCTAAGCATTACATTGAATAAATGTATAATTAGTGTGTGCGTTTTGAAATAAATATTGAATCAGCTATGTTTGTTTGATTTATTGACTAGATGTACAGTAGCTAACAAAGTGTAAATAGCCTGGTCTGGCTAAGTTCTCCAAGTGTTCAGGTGAAGGAGCAGCTACTCCACTAAGGCGAAGCCTTGCTTCACAACTCATGAACCCAATGCAGTAAAAGACACTTACATGATTCTGTCATTTCATTTCAGGTCTGTATCAGCAAATCAGCAAAAAATGACCCCTCCTGTCTCAGCCTCCAGTATTTATGCTGCAGTAGTTTATGTGTCGGGGGCTAGGGTCAGTTTGTTATATCTGGAGTACTTCTCCTGTCCTATTCGGTGTCCTGTGTGAATTTAAGTGTGCTCTCTCTAATTCTCTCTTTCTCTCTTTCTTTCTCTCTCTCGGAGGACCTGAGCCCTAGGACCATGCCTCAGGACTACCTGACATGATGACTCCTTGCTGTCCCCAGTCCACCTGGCCGTGCTGCTGCTCCAGTTTCAACTGTTCTGCCTTATTATTATTGGGCCATGCTGGTCATTTATGAACATTTGAACATCTTGGCCATGTTCTGTTATAATCTCCACTCGGCACAGCCAGAAGAGGACTGGCCACCCCACATAGCCTGGTTCCTCTCTAGGTTTCTTCCTAGGTTTTGGCCTTTCTAGGGAGTTTTTCCTAGCCATCGTGCATCTACACCTGCATTGCTTGCTGTTTGCGGTTTTAGGCTGGGTTTCTGTACAACACTTTGAGATATCAGCTGATGTACGAAGGGCTATATAAATACATTAGATTTGATTTGATTTGAAATCCCCACAAATGAAATGTTAACGAAAACATAAACGTGAAGATATACAGTTGCGGCCAAAAATATTGGCACTTTTCTTAAGTAATTCCCTATTTCTTCTTAATTAAATAAGATGAAATTGAATAAAAAGGTTTGAATTTTCAACATTGCAGAAACCAATTATATTTTGTAAATTTGAGTTTACTGTTTTAATTGAGAAAATAAAGACAAATGGCATGGACAACATTATTGGCACTACGAGCTATTACTTGTTTACACAGCCCTTGGCTAAGATAACTGCAGAAAGCTTCTCGCTGCAGCTTTCTACTGACAATTTGGCCCACCTTTCAGCAGCAATCTGCTATAATTCTTCAATATTTGAGGGCTGCCCTCTACCAATTGCTGTTTTCAGATCTCACCATAGGTTTGGATGTGATTCAGATCTAGAGTCTTTGCTGGCCACTCCAGAACAGTCCAAGCATCTCTTAACCCTTCCTGGGTGCTTTTTATTGTGTGTTTGGGTCGTTGTCCTGCTGAAAGACCCATCTTTGACTGTAGGGAGGGTGTTCTTTTCATTGAATGCCTTATTTGGTCATCTGTAAACACACCGCTGATCTACATTGCTAAAGAGCTCCAATTTTGTTTAATTGACCCACAGAACATTTCCCCCAAGATTTGGTTTTTGAGAGTTTCAATCAGGCTTTCGTGTGTCTCCTTCAGCAGTGGGGTCTTCCTATGTTTACCAACGACCAAATGAAGCATTCAAAGAAAAGAACACCCGGCACAGCCGGGGGAGGTTTAATATTGCTGTTGGGTTGCTTTGCTGCCTCAGGTATTGGAGGTTTTGAATGTATGCAAGGCATAATGAAATCAGCTGATAATCAAGGTGTTTTGGAGTGCAATGTTCAAACCAGTTTCCAAATACTGTCTCTGTTGAAGGTTGTGGGTCTTCCAGTAGGACAACAACCCCTAACGCACATAAAAAAAACACCCTGTAATGGTTCAAGAATAAACACTGGAGTGGCCAGTGAAACGTCTAAATCTGAATCCATCCATACCCTATGGCGAGAGCAGAAAGCATCAGTTGGTGGTAGTTTGCTGCTGAATAGTGGGCCCAAATTGGCAAAATTGTAAACTTAAGTTCACAAAAATAAAATTGGTTCTGCAATGTTGAATTTCAACTTAGTAATAGGGAATTATGGAAGAAAAATACAAAGCCGTCAATTTTATTTTGACGCAACTGTATAATCGAAGCAGTAATGAACTTGTGATCATTGCAAAATAATTTGTCAGCTCAAATCAAAGTTTATTTGTCACCTGCGCCGACTTTACAGTGAAATGCTTACTTACAGGCTCGAACCAATAGTGCAAAAAAGGTATTAGGTGAACAATATGAAAGTAAAGAAATAAAACAACAGTAAAAAGACAGGCTATATATAGTAGCGAGGCTATAAAAGTAGCGAGGCTACATACAGCCACCGGTTAGTCAGGCTGATTAAGGTAGTATGTACATGTAGATATGGTTAAAGTGACTATGCATATATGATGAACAGAGAGTAGCAGCAGTGTAAAAGAGGGGATGTGGGGGGCACACAATGCAAATAATCCAGGTAGCCATTTGATTACCTGTTCAGTTGTCTTATGGCTTGGGGGGAAAAACTGTTGAGAAGCCTTTTTGTCCTAGACATGGCACTCCAGTACCGCTTGCAGTGTGGTAGTGGAGAGAACTGTCTATGACTGGGGTGGCTGGGGTCTTTGACAATTTTTGGGGCCTTCCTCAGACACCGCCTGGTGTAGAGGTCCTGGATGGCAGGCAGCTTAGCCCCAGTGATGTACTGGGCCGTACGCACTACCCTCTGTAGTGCCTTGCGGTCAGAGGCCGAGCAATTGCCGTACCAGGCAGTGATGCAACCAGTCAGCCAGTCAGTCATGCTCTCGATGTTGCAGCTGTAGAACCTTTTGAGGATCTCAGGACCCATGCCAAATCTTTTTAGTTTCCTGAGGGGGAATAGGCTTTGCCGTGCCCTCTTCACGACTGTCTTGGTGTGTTTGGACCATTCTAGTGTGTAGTCGATATGGACACCAAGAAACATGAAGCTCTCCACCTGCTCCAATACACTCAACTACTATATGAGTGTATGTAAACATCTAACCCACTGGGAATGTGATGAAAGAAAGAAATGCTGAAAGAAATAATTCTCTCTACTATTATTCTGACATTTCACAATATCACAATACAGTGGTGATCCTAACTGACCTAAGACAGGGAATTTTTACTAGGATTAAATGTCAGGAATTGTGAAAAACTGAGTTAAAAACGTATTTGGCTAAGGTGTACTTAAACTTCCGACTTCAACTGTATATCCACTCCCTACAGTACATATGATGATTGACACATCTCTTGCTCAATGCTGTTGATGTGTTGACTTCAATACCTTCCTATGTTGAATAGCACTATCAAAGATGTACAGAAGCTGGTGTAACACTTTACTTAAAGTGGGCATACATTAGACATGTAGAAGACCTTAATGAAACAAGTTATAACACCTAACATTGAGTGTTGCAATATCATTCATAACAACCTTAGTACCACATTCATTCAAAATCCTTCATAACATTTTTTTTCAAAATAAAAGAGGAAAAATTCCTCTTCAAGTAAAGTAGTACCATGTGTTTTACATTACCCAAAACTTTCGTAGTAGAATATTTGGCCTTGGTGCGGCTGGTTTCCGGGTTGGACGGCGCTGTGTTAAGAAGCAGTGCGGCTTGGTTGGGTTGTGTATAGTGCGGCTTGGTTGGGTTGCTCATGTGTAAGCATTTCATGGTAAAGTATACACCTGTTGTATTCGGCGCATATGACAGATAACATTTTATTTAAAGTTTCCGAGTAACTTTACACCCTTAAGAAAAAGTGCGTATGGAGGAGTATATCCCTGCATCCTTTATGTCAACCTGGATGTTTTTGACATTGGCTAACATTACTATGTTTATGTAGTACTCATAAACATGTTATGCGGTCCTTGATAAAGTTCCTTACACTGTTGTATCCCAGACTTCACCTTACATGATCCCTTATACAACTACAAACATGACATACAGTAACAGACTAGACCTTTTCTCTCAACAACATAGCCTCTTGTTCCAAGGGAGGGTGAACGTGCATGTTGTTCAGGGCAGTAGCTCATTGGTTTTGTCAGCATGTGTAAACAAATGTTCCCATTGTCCTTGGTGACTGTCCATGATAACAACAGCTTACAACTTCACCCCACTGATTGGTACTATACTCATGAGTTTGGTGTCTGAACCTCTACCGTTGGCTTGCATACAAATTCCCTTCCAGATCAATTATGAGAGTGTGAAGATTGAACAGGAGAAAAGTTCCACAAAGTGTTTGATGCTCAGACATTGATCAGATATAAGCCATACAGAAATTCCTTTAGTTCAGCAAACTATGACAATGCATTATAATATTTTATATTCTCCCCAGATAAGTATTTCTCGAGGTCTGTGCCACTGTAACAAGCTATACGGGCACAGGGCGAGACCCAGATGCAGATGGTTTGAGTCTCTGATATTTATTATAATCCAAAAAGCAGGCAAGAGAATGGTCGTGGACAGGCAAAAGATCATAAACAAGGTCAGAGTCCAGGAGGTACAGTGTGGCAGGCAGGCTCGAGGTCAGGGCAGGCAGTATGGTCAGGCAGGCGGGTTCAGAGTCAAGTCAGGCAAGGGTCAAAACCGGGAGGGCTAGCAAAAGAGAGATAAGAAAAAGCAGAAGCACGGAAAAACACGCTGGTTGACTTGACAAGACAAGACGAACTGGCAACAGACAAACAGAGAACACTGGAATAAATACACAGGGACTAATGGGGAAAACGGGTGACACCTGAAGGTGGGTGGAGACAATCACAAAGACAGGTGAAACAGATCAGGACGTGACACAAGCGATAGCTCTAATAGCATGTACAGGTGTGTGTACTCATTGCAGTATGTTTGTGCAGTAAACATACTGTATGTTTAAGTGATTGTGGGATGTGGGTTACCCTCTCATCACTGCTTTGTTGCAACAATATAATTATGTTCTCAGAATTGCTTCCTAATTGGGCAAAGAAACACAAAATGGAACATCTGCATGAGGTTTTCTATTAAGGTAATTGTGTTGCTAAGCAGAATACAAAAATATGTGTGAATATACTAATATTAGGCAAGCTAAATAAACAAGGGTTACAGTGTTTGGTAAGTAGCATAGTGTAACAATGAGTAATCACAATATTTGTTACACTGTACATACAAGATTAATTACCCAGTAATAACAACACTGAAGTCTGAACACGAAGCATCACTGGACTGGAGGTGTTAGTATCTATTAATATTAGTGATGGGCCAGCGGCAGTCTTTTTTGAGGTGACGTGTTGCATGTCATCCATGGGCTATGGTTCTAAGACCCTGTCAGCACCTTCAGAGAACATGATTGGTAATAATGGATGCCATTTCGCTGTGGGGTGGGAGAGTGTCATTCATTAATTGGCTAAATACCTATAATGGTTTTTAAAAGGTAGTCATGATGAATCAGGAAAGGTCACAATGAACCTCCCATAACTCCAATGTCTTTCATTTATTTGTCCTCAGCAACATGAGCACTGAAGAGTTATTGCTGCAGACCAGGTTAAAAGGTCACATTCTTTTCTATTCCATGTATAATTAATTCTCTGACCATTGTGGACAGCTACTCAGACCTGGCAAAATGCTTGATTTTTGTGCCTGGAATTGTGGTTTGCAAAAATACTTTTTTTTACCATTTGAACTGAAAACCATTAACATAAATGACTGAATTGTTTCCCAGAAATGTTTTGATATGGCTCTACTGGGCCTTTAATACATTCATGATGCTGTAGTTCCCTCTGGTTTTTGTCACTTGAAGAATGTGTTGTCTTGATGCAGCTTTGAGTAAGTTTAACTGGCATTGTTTCTATTTACCATGCAAACTGGGCCCACCAAGCTGTGTTCCAGCACCCCACGACCCCACACAACAATCAGAGGACTAGACCGTGTGACAACGTGGGCGGTGCCTTTGTTAGTGACAGCTCAACACCATCTTTCCGCAGCACTAATTCTCAGACACATCTACAATTCCTGCCCTCTCCCAGGAGATAGTCATCAAAAAAGGGGCCATGTGTGCAGAGCACCAAGGCTTGGCACGCAGCTTCTTTTCATCTTCTGTTCAGAAC
Organism: Oncorhynchus mykiss; assembly: GCF_057628025.1. Taxonomy (NCBI): domain Eukaryota; kingdom Metazoa; phylum Chordata; class Actinopteri; order Salmoniformes; family Salmonidae; genus Oncorhynchus; species Oncorhynchus mykiss. Next base: position 4,145,103 of record NC_143044.1, read on the forward strand.
AGACAGAGAGAGGGGCAAATGTGGAGAGATAATGAGGTGCCGTTTGGATGAGTTATGAAACGTTTTCACTGCACAACAAAAAAAAAGTTGGCTCGAATCTTTGGCAGACAGACCCTCATTTCAACATGAAACGCTTGTTAATGGAAGAAGTTCCTCTTACTTGATCCAAAGTTCAAACGTTTTGATGTTATCTAACTGATTATTTTTTGTTTAAAAGCCAAAAGCGAGCTAATTCATATTGTACAAGATCTACTGTATTCTGTACAAGTTATTCATACCCAATTAAATTGCAGACTCAAAGGAGACACAAGGCTTTTGTATGGTAAACATATGTCTCCTCATATGTGCGTTGGACTAGTAATATTTTTTCTTAACTGACTTTCCTAGTTAAATAAAGGTTAAAAAAAGGCCCCCAAAATTGTCAAATACCCCAACCACCCCAGTCATAGACTGTTCTCTCTGCTACCGCATGGCAAGCGGTACCGGAGATCCAAGTCTAGGGCCAAAATGCTTCTCAACAGCTTCTACCCCCAAGCCGTAAAACTCCTGAACAGGTAATCAAATGGCTACCCGGACTATTTGCATTTCTCCCGCCCATTCCTTAGCTTTTTTTCTGGCGACTGAACTTTGTTATTGTTTCAACTGTGGATTTCCCCTTTATAGATGTTCCAAGAAGATGTCAGTCGTCTCAGATGACTGTAATGATGATTAAAATTAAAAACTGGCCTTATACAGGCCATGCAGCCATTTCATCTGCAGTTGAAACAACAACAAAGCGATCACACTGCCACTGTTAAATGTTTTATTTAATTTTTGCTGAGGAATTGGCCTGGAGAAATGTAACTAAATTCATAAGTTTAGTTTATACCTGGTGCTAACATGCGTCCTTTTCTTGATCTTGTCCACATTCTGATTGCGCCCACATTTTCAGAAATGCGTCTACACATGGTATAAAAATTGGGTAACCATTCATTTTACAGCCCGTTAATTAGTATGTAATTACTAGGTAAAGACATAGTAACTAAAACAAAATTCATAGTAACCATTTAGTCTTGAACATACTAACTAGGAACCAAGGAAGCAAGTCCTAAAGTGTGGTGGAGTGTGGTGTCAAAAAAGCAGAGCATCTCTTTATTACGGCCAGACCTCTCCCCATCTTTACAACCATTGAATCTATATGTTTTGACCATGACATTTACAATCTAAAGGATCGCCAAGTAACATAGTCTCCACAATTTATTCAACAGCAACACCATTCATTACCAGATTCAGCTGAGGTCTAGAACTTAAGGAATGATCTGTACCAAATACAAGTTTTAGAGATGTTCGAGAAAAAAATGTCATTTCATAAAAATTAGGATTTGTATGATCTATGGAAAATGTTTTACCTACCTACTTCTACTTATTAGTGTGCTTGCTAAAAGCCTTTTTATTATTTGTTTTACTCCGCCACTTGTAGCGGCAAAACAGTAAAAGCTACCAACACCAAAAACTACTTTAAAACTTCCAGACTGGCACTGGTCATGGTACGTGAGGGGAAAAAAACATGTTGATACTACTGTACTTATACTGTACACTACAAACTAAGTGGAATGTAGCTAAGCAGAGGCAAAATCCTAGCGGAACACCTGGTTCAGTCTACTTACCACCAGACACTGGGGTATGAATTCACCTTTCAAATAACCTTATTAAACACAAGGCCAAATCTACACTGGAGTTGCTTACCAAGAAGACAGTGAATGTTCCTGAGTGGCCATGTTACAGTTTTTACTTAAATCTGCTTGAAAATCTATGGCAAGACCTGAAACATGTTTGACTCAGGCGTGTGAATACTTGAGTCAATACATACGTAAATCAGGCAGGTCTGTATTTCATTTTCAACGCATTTGCAACAATTTCTAAAAACATGTTTTCACTTTGTCATTATGGGGTATTGTGTGTCGATGGGTGAGAAAAAAACTCAATTTAATAAATGTTTTATTCTGGCTGTAACACAACAAAATGTGGGAAAAAAGTAAGGGGATTGAATATAACTTGGGAATTCAAGCTGTCCAGGCCCTGGGGCCTATCCAGGCCCTGAAGCCTATCCAGGCCCTGAGGCAGCAAAGCAACCCCAAGCCATGATGTCCCTCCAACATACTTTACAGTTGGGATTACATTTTGATGTTGGTGTGCAGTGCCTTTTTTCTCTCCACACATAGCGTTGTGTGTTCCTTCCAAACAACCCAGTGGTGCTGTGGAACATCTAGGTGCGCTTTTTCAAACTTCAGACGTGCATCAATGTTTTTTTTTTGGACAGCAGTGGCTTCTTCCGTGGTGTCCTCCCATGAACACCATTCTTGTTTAGTGTTTTACGTATCGTAGACTCGTCAACAGAGATGTTAGCGTGTTCCAGAGATTTCTGTATGTCTTAAGCTGACACTCTAGGATTCTTCTTAACCTCATTGAGCATTCTGCGCTGTGCTCTTGCAGTCATCTTTGCAGGACGGCCACTCCTAGGGAGAGTAGCAACAGTGCTGAACTTTCTCCATTTATAGACAATTTGTCTTACCGTGGACTGATGAACATCAAGGCTTTTAGAGATACTTTTGTAACCATTTTCAGCTTTATGCAAGTCAACAATTCTTAATCTTAGGTCTTCTGAGATCTCTTTTGTTCGAGGCATGGTTCACATCAGGAAATGGTTCTTGTAAATAGCAAACTCAAATTTGGTGTTTTTAATAGGGCAAGGCAGCTCTAACCAACATCTCGAATCTCATCTCTGGAATTACCTGGAGTTTTGCATAAATTGGTCATCAAATTTGATCTGATCTTCATCTAAGTCACAACAATAGATAAACATAGTGTGCTTAAACTAATAACGCACAAATTATTGTATTTTTCTTGTCTATATTGAATACATCATTCAAACATTCACAGTGTAGGTTGGAAAAAGTATGTGAACCCCTAGGCTAATGACTTCCCCAAAAGCTTATTGGAGTCAGGAGTCAGCTAACCTGGAGTCCAATCAATAAGGGTTCACATACTTTTTCTTGCCAATGTACCTGCATTTGTCCAATAGAAACTCTCATTTGCAACAGTTGGACTAAACATTACACCCTAGATCAGCTAGATGCAGGCAAGAATGTGAACGGCGGAATTAAATGTGTCACTGGCTGTCAGGTCAAATTTTTCTCTCGACCTGTTATGCACCTACGTTGTGTAAACTTTCATTCATTCATCGGCTAGGTTGTAGCAACCTCATGATGGGTATAGGGAAAATGTGAGTATCATGAAGTAGCCTAAACCTACTGCTGTTACATTAAACTGGGTGAATGGAATATGAATGACAGTCATCCAATATGCTGTAATAGAAATAAGGCCATGCTCATGAGAAGGGAAAAAAATCATATTCCCTCATCTTAAAAGGCACCGACCGCCACTGGTCTGGACACAGAGAGCGAGCAAGGCAGACCGGATTTTCAGAAGGCAATGCTACAAGGATCCAGACCAGATATAAATGTGGACAAACAGAATGTGACATGAATGTGGATAAGAGTTTCACATAGACGAAGCAAGGATGGGAAAGTCAGGCACAAATCTTTTCCACTAAAAGCCTTCCCGGGAAACAGAAAACTGAAACAACTGAAGCTTTTAATCAAACAACTGTCTCCCTGTGTACTGCACAACCTTCGGTTTAGACTCAGATCAGACAGATGGGAGGTACTCACAGGATAAAAAAATAATAATAAAAAGACAGGATTTTAGAAACAATGTGAGTAAAGGTTTGAAATGGTAATTGGACTCCACTGACAGCTCTGACTGCCGACTCCTGCAATGAGTTAACATGACTGATTCCCTCATACAGTTTTACTCAATAAAACCTCTAGGGCTCATCTCAGTGGATCTGGGAGGTATCAATGATTCATTATAAGGGGGATTTAGATGCTTGTTATTAAGTGTTTTGAATTGAGTACACTCTTAGAAAAAAAGGTGATTTGGCTGGACCCATAGGAGGACCCTTTTTTGTTCCAGCAGGTAGAACCCATTTTGGGTTCCATGTAGAACCCTCTGTAGAAAGGATTCTACATGGAACCCAAAAGGGTTTTTACTTGCCATCAAAAAGGATTCTTCAAAGGTGTATCCTATGGGGACAGCCAAATAACTCTTTAAGGTTCTTAGAGTGTAGTCTGAGGACCTTTGGTCAATTTGCTGTTTGTTTGGAAGCAAACAAAGAGAGTAGTTGGTTGGGGATAGCTTGGCTAAGACAGGTTGTACATTCAGCAACCAACTCTTGTTGAATAACAGAGAAACTACTCAATAAATCCGGCATGTAATCCAATGTGTGTTCTAGAGCAGCACTGCCCTGTAAGGCACCTTACATTGAATCCCGTACTGAGCCATGCTGCCATGCTCATAGCGAACACACATTTTTTGTGGAAAACAAAGTATGTGTTAATAAAAGCAGTTAATAAAAGCAATTAAGGTTTCCTCTAAAACTAGATAGAATGATCCAATCAATACCTAACTAACAAAACTTTTAATGATAGCTAGCTAGCTAGCTAGGCTACTAAAGCTAACATGCTAGCTAGGTTAAAGCAACCATGTAGCCAGCAGCTACAGTAATGATAATAATTTAGACTCACTGAATAAATGTGATTGGCACAGGACAAAGTGGATGAAATGATCTGCTGCTGCCAAGGCCAAGGGTCATTGAAGATCCTGAAAATGTTAGTCTTCCAGTTTGTTAGTCCAGTAATGTTGGTATGTTATTTCTATTTCCACTGCTGATTATTCACAAATGTTTGTTGCACAAATGTCACTGTCAGAGCAGGTCTTTATAGACAATTTGAACACATTTGTCCAACCATAACAGATGAATGGCTAATGCAGAAAAAGAGCATTGATGGATTCTGGCACCACCATAGCTTACAGAAATACATAGACAGGCAGCCATCATGGCCTCAGTTTTTTTTTCGACACGCTACTGCAAAGTGACACCTACTTCTACTGTATGAATTGGTCATGTATGTTTGGTTAGAATATAGTTAAAAAAACATGAGCTGGCGCACACCCGGGAAAAATAGTTTGCGTGGAGTTGCTGACTAATGGCAAATAAAGTATAAACTATCAAAATAAAGAAAGTAGCACACTCCATGTATAAACTCCCAGCAATTTAATGGGTATTTACCAACGTTTCGGCATCACTGTGCCTTCCTCAAGGGAATAGAGTGCAATAGAATGAGTGACAGTCAATCAAATCTACTTCATGAAAAGGGGGATATTATTTTCAATTGCAATTTTGAAAGTAGTTGATTTATTTATTGAATTTATGAATTTGACAGGCAATCAGTTCCTACAGAGAGCGCCAGGGAACCAACCTCTGGTAGGCCAGATGGAGCCCAGGACAACAACACATGGTTAGTGGTTTTATAAATTACACATAAAACATATCATATTCAGAATGAATAATCACAAGGTTTGTGCTAGTTTGAAAGGGTTTGATTCACCTTAAGCCAGTAGTATTTCCAATTCACATGACCCGACAAGAAAACCCCCAGGCCTATAGTTATAGTACAGATGAAAAGGGAAGCTATCTATATTAATAATAATATTTTGTTATAGACTACGAATAGGACGCAGAGTTTTACCTGACCATGTTTCAGGAAAAACTCCAGGACTTTCCATGAAATGATTAGACGTTATGTCTGTCAAGCCCAGATCTGTTTCACCTGTCCCTGTGATTGTCTCCTATTGGACTCTGAACTGGTTTTGACCTTTTACCTGTTCACAACCATTCTCTTGCCTACCCCTTTTTGGATTAATAAACATTGTAAGACTCCAACCATCTGCCTCCTTTGTCTGCATCTGGGTCTCGCCTTGTGCCTTGATAATATCTTGCTAATTAAGAGAGAAAGAGAGAGGGCGGCAGGTAGCCTAGCGGTTAGAGCTTTGGGCCAGTAACTGAAAGGTCGCTGGTTTGAATACCGGAGCCGACAAGGTGAAAAACCTGTACTTGAGCAAGACACTTAACCCTAATTTTCTCCAGGGGCTGACCTTGTGGGTAGGCTGTCATTGTAAATAAGAATGTGTTCTTAACTGACTTGCCTAGTTAAATGAGAGAGAGAGAGAGAGAGAGAGAGAGAGAGAGAGAGAGAGAGAGAGAGAGAGAGAGAGAGAGAGAGAGAGAGAGAGAGAGAGCGAGAGAGAGCTCGATCTCAAAAGTGTAAAAACTTCGTCAATCTTGGAGATTTCAACTGACAGACAAGTATTTGGTTTTCCAAATTAGTCCCACTTTCATGCTTGAAGCCAAATGTGATTAGTGTTTCAAGCAGCAGTTCTCCAGGTACTATTTTAGAAATGCTTCAGCGGAGAGGGATGACAGAGCTGACAAGCTCAGAGACAGACAGAGAGCAACAGAGGGATAGAGAGTTAGGGAGAGGGATAGATGAGGAGAGAGAGAGAGAGAGAGAGAGAGAGAGAGAGAGAGAGAGAGAGAGAGAGAGAGAGAGTGAGCAAGGTGGATGAAATAGTACGTGACAAAATTGATTATTCTAAAGCAGGCTTAACGTAATCTTGTCTGCCAACACAGGCACAGCACAAACACACAGTACACACTTGATGAGTACAGTAGCTGCAGCCAGCAGACCTGTGAATCAGCATCAGCCTAAGTGTCTTTGATATTAGGACCAAAGGGCCTGCCATGCCAAATAGTGTCCCCCGGCCAAGTAGTGTCCCCCTCTACATCACAATGGGATTCGATGAATTCTAGCTTCTGTTGCTAGGGCTGTTGCTAGAACTTGCAACATTCTGACCGGATTACGTAATGAACCAAAGCATCCGTTGCAATGCTGGTTGCTTGGTTACCTTTAAGCTGTATTTTATGGTGACATTGCTCGCTACTTATGAAAGCACCAAGATCTCGACAAGGGGTGCAACTTTGATAGGGGGGCAGAGAAATTCACAATTCAGGGTAACGTTAAGCAGTTAATTTCTATTACTGTCACTGTTTGATAACTGGAAGGATTCATGTACAACCATTTAACAACAACAAATGAATCTAGCTAACGTAAATTGGTCATCTACATGTTACTAGCTATACATTTAGTTATATGTCTGTCACATTGAGGTATCTAGCTACTGTGTAAGTTAACCCTGATCAATCAAATGGATCGGTGTAAACAATTATGGTAACTCCAACTGCCTTTAACTAGGTGTCTTCGTTAGACAGAGAGACCCATACAGAAAGAGAGAGGAAGAAAGTGAGAAATAAAGTGACAGGTGGGAAAAGAGTGAAAGACAGAGATAGAGATGAAGAGTGAGTGAAACAGAAAGAGAAAGACATCCGTGCAAATTGACTTAGACTTTAGTATTTCAACAACTCTTCCAACTTGTTAGGCAATCACATGTGCCTGCGGGGGAAGGATGGCCAGACACACAGGAGGGTGATTTTCACTAAGGAGACCGTGCTGACAGAGATGCATGCTGGACATTTCGGAGTGAAGCGAATGATTGCCAAAATCATCCTACGCTTCTTCTGGCATGGGATTGTCAAGGATGTGGACAGCTGGGCAATTGAAATAACCTTTTGTTTATCAATCGCTATTATATCAGAAATTATTATGATTTTGATGAATGTCATTTCAGAGTGCACACAGTGTCTGATGTGGGTGGAGGCAATACCTATTAAGGTCAGTAAAGGTTAAGGTCAGTAAAACGATTTTCATGTTGATACCCATCAAGGACAAACTCCAAAGCGATGATGGACATCTTTAACACTCACTGTGCTCCTGAGGTAACCTTGAGTGATCGAGGTTGTGAACTCTGGAACAAGGTAATAACATTATAGGCTATATTCTGTCACCAACTATAAAAACAACTAAGTTTATTTACTGATGTGCGATTTTCTTTAGACCAACAAAGCCTTGTTCGAGGACTGGGGGATGAAGCACCGGGTCTCCTCTGCATATCATCCACAGACCAACGATTTGTTTTGTTTTTTTACAATTAGTTTTTATCGTTTTCCATGGTACATAATCAGACAGATTTCAATATCTTATATCATCAATATATATCCCTTTCCTTCCCCCTCCTCCAGGTTTGGATGACCAGGACCACCTGAAGGTAATTCTCTTTGCACACAACAGCAGTGTCCAGGCCTCCACCAAGTACGCGCCTTACAACCTGCTGTACGGATGGGAGCCGCAGCTGTTGACTGAGGTGAATAATGCAATTGTGTATACAATTATATTAAATTTGTGATTGACTTAATGTGTTATTGTTTGTCTATTGCTATTTTTGAATTAACATACTTTCTGACCACTGAAACTCCACCTGATGTGGTGGAAGTTATCGAACCAGATCAGAATGCCTTCGAGGACCACGCTCAGGCACTGACTGAGAAGGACGTGGAGGTTTTTGACTAGGTAAAAATTATTGTCTGCTGTTAATTTATTTTCTGGCCCTCCAATAGATATCTAAGAGATGTAATAATATGAAATATATTTGAATTTATTTCTGTTATCAATCAAGGTGAGAAAGAACATCAACAAGGTGCAGGAGAAACAGAAGGAGAGCTACCAGAGGCGAATGACTTGGTTTGGAAGAAGGAAAAAAAGGAAGGCGAGACCTGAGAAACCTCACTGCTCTTTTGCTCCTAGCTGGGGTCATCATCCGTTAACTTCTCTAGGGTAGGGGGCACTATTTTCACCTCCGGATGAAAAGCGTGCCTAAATTAAACTGCCTGCTACTCAGGCCCATAAGCTAGGATATGCATATTATTAGTAGATTTGGATAGAAAACACTCTGTTTGAATGATGTCTGTGAGTATAACAGAACTCATATGGCAGGCGAAAACCTGAGAAAAATCCAACCAGGAAGTTGGAAATCTGAGATTTGTAGGTTTTCAAGTCTTCACCTATCCAATATACAGTGTAAATGGGGTCAGATTGCACTTCCTACGGCTTCCACTAGATGTCAACAGTCTTTAGAACTTTGTTTCAGGCTTCTACTATGGAGGGGGAAGAAGGGGGAAGAGCTGTTTGAACAAGGTGTCTGGCAGAATGCCATTAGTTTAGTCACGCACGCGGCCGTGAGCACAAGCTCTGTTCCTTTTCATTTCTAAAGACAAAGGAATTGTCCGGTTGGAATATTATTGAAGATTTATGATAAAAACATCCTAAAGATTGATTCTATACATCGTTTGACATGTTTCTACAAACTGTAATAGAACTTTTTGGACTTTTCATCTAGACTTTGTGCTCGCGCCTTGTGCATTTTGATTACAGGACTAAACGCGTGAACAAAAAGGAGGTATATGGACATAAATTATGGACTTTATCGAACAAAGCGAACATTTGTTGTCTAACATGGAGACCTGGGAGTGCCATCAGATGAAGATCATCAAAGGTAAGTGATTAATCTTAACACTATTTCTGACTTTTGTAACACCTCTCCTTGGTAGGAAAATGGCTGTATGGTTTTCTGTGGCTAGGCGCTGACCTAACATAATCGCATGGTGTGCTTTTGCAGTAAAGCATTTTTTAAATCGGACACTGTGGTTAGATTTACAAGAAGTTTATCTTTAAATTGGTGTATAATACTTCTATGTTTGAGGAATTTTAATTATGGGATTTCTGTTGATTTGAATTTGGCACCCTGCAATTTCACTGGCTGTTGTCGAGATGGGACACTACCGTCCCACTGGTACCAGAGAGATACCAGTGGGACAGATAATGAATATTTGAATTTGCACTGAAAATAACCTGAAGCTAGTTTTAGTTCGCCTAACACTGACATTTTCCTCTTTATGTCTTCATAAGGGTTACCTCGTTGGAAGCCAACATTCTTCTCCAGTTGGAGCAGTTGGACGGTCAATCCAATCAAGTCCCCCTTCCAAGACTGCCTGTTAAGAACAAGTGACAGGCAGAACCTCCCAATCACACAGCACCCACCTCTTTATTCCACACACCAGAATTAAGTATTTCAGTCTGATTGCCATGTGAGTGTACAAAAAAGTATCTGTGAAAATAAATTAATGACACAACTGTACCAAAAAAAACGTTTAATGTATTAAAATCTTAAATATTGCCAGGTTGGTTTTCACAGCCGTTTCATAAGGTGTTATTATTGTAAGTTGTAAGGTATCCTTTGATGGTATCATTTTGTTCCACATTTGTTCTTGTTGTATCCTAGGATCCTTGTTGTATCCTACAATAGATACATATACAGTGCCTTGCGAAAGTATTCGGCCCCCTTGAACTTTGAGATCTTTTGCCACATTTCAGGCTTCAAACATAAAGATATAAAACTGTATTTTTTTGTGAAGAATCAACAACAAGTGGGACACAATCATGAAGTGGAACGACATTTATTGGATATTTCAAACTTTTTTAACAAATCAAAAACTGAAAAATTGGGCGTGCAAAATTATTCAGCCCCCTTAAGTTAATACTTTGTAGCGCCACCTTTTGCTGCGATTACAGCTGTAAGTCGCTTGGGGTATGTCACTATCAGTTTTGCACTTCGAGAGACTGACATTTTTTCCCATTCCTCCTTGCAAAACAGCTCGAGCTCAGTGAGGTTGGATGGAGAGCATTTGTGAACAGCAGTTTTCAGTTCTTTCCACAGATTCTCGATTGGATTCAGGTCTGGACTTTGACTTGGCCATTCTAACACCTGGATATGTTTATTTTTGAACCATTCCATTGTAGATTTTGCTTTATGTTTTGGATCATTGTCTTGTTGGAAGACAAATCTCCGTCCCAGTCTCAGGTCTTTTGCAGACTCCATCAGGTTTTCTTCCAGAATGGTCCTGTATTTGGCTCCATCCATCTTCCCATCAATTTTAACCATCTTCCCTGTCCCTGCTGAAGAACAGCAGGCCCAAACCATGATGCTGCCACCACCATGTTTGACAGTGGGGATGGTGTGTTCAGCTGTGTTGCTTTTACGCCAAACATAACATTTTGCATTGTTGCCAAAAAGTTCAATTTTGGTTTCACCTGACCAGAGCACCTTCTTCCACATGTTTGGTGTGTCTCCCAGGTGGCTTGTGGCAAACTTTAAACGACACTTTTTATGGATATCTTTAAGAAATGGCTTTCTTCTTGCCACTCTTCCATAAAGGCCAGATTTGTGCAATATACGACTGATTGTTGTCCTATGGACAGAGTCTCCCACCTCAGCTGTAGATCTCTGCAGTTCATCCAGAGTGATCATGGGCCTCTTGGCTGCATCTCTGATCAGTCTTCTCCTTGTATGAGCTGACAGTTTAGAGCAGGGGTGTCAAAGTCAAATGGACGGAGGGCCAAATAAAAAAATCAGCTACAAGACGAGGGCCGGACTGTTCGAATGTTCATTGAAAAATGTTTAAATGACGCATATAGTCTAGTGAACCTAATTGAACCTACTGAAAACCTAACAAATATATTACAATATGATCAGATAAATAAAGCAATATTTTCTTATGGCTCTGTCAGTAATCTTTAATTTTCAACAGACACAAAAGACAAATTTCCTTTATATAAATATCCCCATAACATGAACATTAAATGAAAGAAACCGGTATTCAAGGCACCATCAGTAGACTATATTTTCTATTTTAGCAAAAGTGGGCTAAATTTACTTCAAAGAAAAAACAATAATAGCAATTTTCTATCATCCACTCAACTGAAATATTTTTAAAATATAATTGGATTGAAATACAAAAAAATAAAGTGCAAAAATCTATTAATCAAAAACAACACTTTGTTTAAGGAGAAGTAACATGCAGTGAAAACAAATATTAAATTTGAACTTTTAAACTTGAACTGAGTAAAAACTCTAAATATGTGATTGCACAGTAATGTTCACTTGTTTGAGGTTGAGGGTGATACTTGGTGGTGTCCCATCTTTTCCACAAGTTCATCAATGTTCGGGGTAAGGCTCTGAGCTGAAGAAATCCTCAGAATTGAGTGGAGGTGTTCAGCAGTAAGTCGACTTCTGTGTGATGTTTTGTTCAGGTTCATCAAAGAAAACAGTTGTTCACACAGGTATGTGCTGCCAAACATAGACAACGTTTGAGCAGCCTGGATGCGCAGCTGGGGCATTGTGCCGGGGAGGAAACGGGCGAACTCCGCAGCACCCACTGCCGCATATTTTGCCCTCAGTGCATCATTGCATTGGAGGTCAATCAACTCCATTTGGAGGTTTGGTGGTGAGCTTTCCACGTCAACAGCAAATGGGTTACCGAGCAGTTCCAACCTGCTTTTTTGTGCTTCAAAGTCAGCAAATCGGCGTCGAAAGTCAGCGGCAAGCATACCTATTTTATCAGCCAACTGTGTGCTCGGGAACGCACTGGTAGAGAGCTTCTCTTTCATGGTCTGGCAGCTGGGAAAGTGGCTCAAATTTTCTTTCCGCATCTGCGTCTCCCACAGAGTCAGTTTGGTTTTAAATGCCTTCACTGTACTGTACATATCAGAGATGACACGATCCCGACCCTGCAGCTGCAAGTTTATTGCATTCAGATGACTCGTAATGTCACACAGAAAAGCCATTTCACACAGAAACATTTCGTCTCGGAGTTGTGTTGTGTCTTTCCCTTTGCTGTCCAAGAACAGACAAATCTCCTCACGAAGCTCGAAACATCTTTGAAGCACCTTTCCCTGGCTTAGCCATCGCACCTCTGTGTGATAAGGCAAATCACCATGCTCCGTTTCTAACTCCGTCAGAAATGCCTTGAACTGGCGGTGATTCAAACCTTTGGCTCTGATAAAGTTAACTGTGCGCGTGATGATGCTCATTACATGCTCCATTTTCAAGGCTTTACCGCACAACGCTTCCTGGTGTATGATACAATGATAAGCTGTCAGCTCACCTGTCGCGTTTTCCTCTTGCATCTTTTCCCGTATCTTCGCCACCAGTCCGCTCCTGTGTCCACACATCGCAGGTGCTCCGTCGGTTGTCAAACCCACGAGTTTTTCCCAAGGCAGCTCCATCTCATTTACACATCTTGACACCTCTTCATACAAATCATGCCCCGTAGTTGTGCCATGCATAGGACGTAAAGCCAAAAACTCCTCTGTCACGCTTAGGTTGGAGTCCACTCCGCGGATGAAAATTGACAACTGGGCAATGTCAGAAATGTCGGTGCTCTCATCCACAGCCAAGGAATATGCAATAAAATCTTTTCCCTTTTTCACAAGCTGCTCTTTTAGATTGATTGACAACTGGTCTACTCTCTCGGCAATGGTGTTTCTGCTCAGACTCACATTTAAAAAGAGTTGCCTTTTTTCTGGGCAAACTTCGTCACAAACTTTAATCATGCAGTTTTTGATGAAATCCCCCTCCGTAAATGGCCGGGCTGATTTAGCGATCTCTTCTGCCAAAATAAAACTGGCCTTTTGTAGCCTTTGTTCCATGTCCATATTCTTGTTTTTGTCCGCGTGTTTCGTTTCATAATGTCGTCTCAGATTATACTCTTTCAGTACCGCCACACTTTCTCCACACAGAAGACACACAGGTTTTCCAGCTACCTTCGTGAACATATACTCCGACTCCCACCTTGTTTGAAACCCCCGGTTCTCAGTATCCACCTTCCGTTTTGCCATTTTTGATGGGTATCTGAAAGTTAATTTTACTGTGATGCTGACGACTGCTGTGCCAATAAATATTGAAATGAAGCAGCCTACTGCTCGGTGCGTCACCTTTGCATTGTGGGAAATGTAGTATTGGTGCGTGTAAAAGATCTGCGGGCTGCCGGCTTGCTGCGGGCCGGTTCTAATAATAAATCAAGATCATCCCAGGGGCCGTAAAAAACCTTCTTGCGGGCCGGATGTGGCCCGCGGGCCTTGACTCTGACATATGTGGTTTAGAGGGACGGCCAGGTCTTGGTAGATTTGCAGTGGTCTGATACTCCTTCCATTTCAATATTGCTCCTTGGGATGTTTAAAGCTTGGGAAATCTTTTTGTATCCAAATCCGGCTTTAAACTTCTTCACAACAGTATCTCGGACCTGCCTGGTGTGTTCCTTGTTCTTCATTTATTTTTTTTTAATTTTATTTATTTCACCTTTATTTAACCAGGTAGGCTAGTTGAGAACAAGTTCTCATTTGCAACTGCGACCTGGCCAAGATAAGGCATAGCAGTGTGAACAGACAACACAGAGTTACACATGGAGTAAACAATTAACAAGTCAATAACACAGTAGAAAAAAGGGGAGTCTATATATACATTGTGTGCAAAAGGCATGAGAAGGTAGGCAAATAATTACAATTATGCAGATTAACACTGGAGTGATAAATGATCAGAAGGTTATGTACAGGTAGAGATATTGGTGTGCAAAAGAGCAGAAAAATAAATAAATAAAAACAGTATGGGGATGAGGTAGGTGAAAATGGGTGGGCTATTTACCAATAGACTATGTACAGCTGCAGCGATCGGTTAGCTGCTCAGATAGCAGATGTTTGAAGTTGGTGAGGGAGATAAAAGTCTCCAACTTCAGCGATTTTTGCAATTCGTTCCAATCACAGGCAGCAGAGAACTGGAACGAAAGGCGGCCAAATGAGGTGTTGGCTTTAGGGATGATCAGTGAGATACACCTGCTGGAGCGCGTGCTACGGATGGGTGTTGCCATCGTAACCAGTGAACTGAGATAAGGCGGAGCTTTACCTAGCATGGACTTGTAGATGACCTGGAGCCAGTGGGTCTGGCGACGAATATGTAGCGAGGGCCAGCCGACTAGAGCATACAAGTCGCAGTGGTGGGTGGTATAAGGTGCTTTAGTGACAAAACGGATGGCACTGTGATAAACTGCATCCAGTTTGCTGAGTAGAGTGTTGGAAGCAATTTTGTAGATGACATCGCCGAAGTCGAGGATCGGTAGGATAGTCAGTTTTACTAGGGTAAGTTTGGCGGCGTGAGTGAAGGAGGCTTTGTTGCGGAATAGAAAGCCGACTCTTGATTTGATTTTCGATTGGAGATGTTTGATATGGGTCTGGAAGGAGAGTTTAGAGTCTAGCCAGACACCTAGGTACTTATAGATGTCCACATATTCAAGGTCGGAACCATCCAGGGTGGTGATGCTGGTCAGGCGTGCGGGTGCAGGCAGCGAACGGTTGAAAAGCATGCATTTGGTTTTACTAGCGTTTAAGAGCAGTTGGAGGCCACGGAAGGAGTGCTGTATGGCATTGAAGCTCGTTTGGAGGTTAGATAGCACAGAGTCCAAGGACGGGCCGGAAGTATATAGAATGGTGTCGTCTGCGTAGAGGTGGATCAGGGAATCGCCCGCAGCATGAGAAACATCATTGATATATACAGAGAAAAGAGTCGGCCCGAGAATTGAACCCTGTGGCACCCCCATAGAGACTGCCAGAGGACCGGACAGCATGCCCTCCGATTTGACACACTGAACTCTGTCTGCAAAGTAATTGGTGAACCAGGCAAGGCAGTCATCCGAAAAACCGAGGCTACTGAGTCTGCCGATAAGAATACGGTGATTGACAGAGTCGAAAGCCTTGGCAAGGTCTATGAAGACGGCTGCACAGTACTGTCTTTTATCGATGGCGGTTATGATATCGTTTAGTACCTTGAGCGTGGCTGAGGTACACCCGTGACCGGCTCGGAAACCAGATTGCACAGCGGAGAAGGTACGGTGGGATTCAAGATGGTCAGTGATCTGTTTGTTGACTTGGCTTTCGAAGACCTTAGATAGGCAGGGCAGGATGGATATTGGTCTGTAACAGTTTGGGTCCAGGGTGTCGCCCCCTTTGAAGAGGGGGATGACTGCGGCAGCTTTCCAATCCTTGGGGATCTCAGACGATATGAAAGAGAGGTTGAACAGGCTGGTAATAGGGGTTGCGACAATGGCGGCGGATAGTTTCAGGAATAGAGGGTCCAGATTGTCAAGCCCAGCTGATTTGTACGGGTCCAGGTTTTGCAGCTCTTTCAGAACATCTGCTATCTGGATTTGGGTAAAGGAGAACCTGGAGAGGCTTGGGCGAGTAGCTGCGGGGGGGGGGGAGCTGTTGGACGAGGTTGGAGTAGCCAGGCGGAAGGCATGGCCAGCCGTTGAGAAATGCTTGTTGAAGTTTTCGATAATCATGGATTTATCGGTGGTGACCGTGTTACCTAGCCTCAGTGCAGTGGGCAGCTGGGAGGAGGTGCTCTTGTTCTCCATGGACTTCACAGTGTCCCAGAACTTTTTGGAGTTGGAGCTACAAGATGCAAACTTCTGCCTGAAGAAGTTGGCTTTAGCTTTCCTGACTGACTGTGTGTATTGGTTCCTGACTTCCCTGAACAGTTGCATATCGCGGGGACTGTTCGATGTTAGTGCAGTCCGCCACAGGATGTTTTTGTGCTGGTCGAGGGCAGTCAGGTCTGGAGTGAACCAGGGGCTATATCTGTTCTTAGTTCTGCATTTTTTGAACGGAGCATGCTTATCTAAAATGGTGAGGAAGTTACTTTTAAAGAAAGACCAGGCATCCTCAACTGACGGGATGAGGTCAATGTCCTTCCAGGATACCCGGGCCAGGTCGATTAGAAAGGCCTGCTCACAGAAGTGTTTTAGGGAGCGTTTGACAGTGATGAGGGGTGGTCGTTTGACTGCGGCTCCATAGCGGATACAGGCAATGAGGCAGTGATCGCTGAGATCCTGGTTGAAGACAGCGGAGGTGTATTTGGAGGGCCAGTTGGTCAGGATGACGTCAATGAGGGTGCCCTTGTTTACAGAGTTAGGGTTGTACCTGGTGGGTTCCTTGATGATTTGAGTGAGATTGAGGGCATCTAGCTTAGATTGTAGGACTGCCGGGGTGTTAAGCATATCCCAGTTTAGGTCACCTAACAGAACAAACTCTGAAGCTAGATGGGGGGCGATCAATTCACAAATGGTGTCCAGGGCACAGCTGGGAGCTGAGGGGGGTCGGTAGCAGGCGGCAACAGTGAGAGACTTATTTCTGGAGAGAGTAATTTTCAAAATTAGTAGTTCGAACTGTTTGGGTATGGACCTGGAAAGTATGACATTACTTTGCAGGCTATCTCTGCAGTAGACTGCAACTCCTCCTCCTTTGGCAGTTCTATCTTGACGGAAGATGTTATAGTTGGGTATGGAAATCTCAGAATTTTTGGTGGCCTTCCTGAGCCAGGATTCAGACACGGCAAGGACATCAGGGTTAGCAGAGTGTGCTAGAGCAGTGAGTAAGACAAACTTAGGGAGGAGGCTTCTGATGTTGACATGCATGAAACCAAGGCTTTTTTGATCACAGAAGTCAACAAATGAGGGTGCCTGGGGACATGCAGGGCCTGGGTTTACCTCCACATCACCCGCGGAACAGAGAAGGAGTAGTATGAGGGTGCGGCTGAAGGCTATCAAAACTGGTCGCCTAGGGCGTTGGGGACAGAGAATAAGAGGAGCAGGTTTCTGGGCATGGTAGAATATATTCAGGGCATAATGCGCAAACAGGGGTATGGTGGGGTGCGGGTACAGCGGAGGTAAGCCCAGGCACTGGGTGATGATGAGAGAGGTTGTATCTCTGGACATGCTGGTTGTAATGGGTGAGGTCACCGCATGTGTGGGGGGTGGGACAAAGGAGGTAACAGGGGTATAAAGAGTGGAACTAGGGGCTCCATTGTAAACTAAAACAATGATAACTAACCTGCACAACAGTATACAAGGCATATTGACATTTGAGAAAGACATACAGCGAGGCATACAGTAATCACAGGTGTTGAATTGGGAGAGCTAGCTAAAACAGTAGGTGAGACAACAGCTAATCAGCTAGCACAACAACAGCAGGTAGAATGGCGATTGATTAGGCAGAGAGGGTCGGATTAACTACACACAGAGCCTAAGTGCGGCTGGGGCCGACAGATAAAACATAAACAAGCAGAATGGATTACCGTGATTAATGGACAGTCCAGCATGCATCAGCTATGTAGCCAAGTGATCAGTGTCCAAGGGGCAGCGGTGGATGGGGCAGGGAAGCTGGACTGGTGAGTGTTATCCAGGTTAGAAAACTAACAATGACCAAATAGCTTGTAGCCAGTTAGCTGGTTAGCTTCTGGAGGTTCTTGAGTGTGTTCTAAAAATGTAAAGATAATAGCGGTTCCGTATCACATTGGGTGAGGCAGGTTACCGGAAGGTATAAACAAATTAAAAATCGAAAAGGGGTAGAAAGTAAATATGGGTTCAGTGAGTGTTTGGGACGCGGCGATTCAGACGGTTAGCAGGCCTGTGCTAACAAGCTAACAGTTAGTAGACGGTGCTAAACACGGTAGCAGTTAGCGGACCGGGCTAAACAAGCTAGCAGTTAGCAGGCCGAATTTGCAAGCAAGGAGATAGCAAGGGCTAGAGAGTTAGCCTTTGGGGACGTCGCGATGGGGGTATCTGTTTATTCCTCTTCATGCAGTGACATCGATGGACCGGTCGTGGGTCTGGATATTGTAGCCCAGGAGCTCAAAATGTTCCGTTTGCGATGGGAATCCGGGGATGAAAAATAAAATAATAAATAGGTCCGTTATGCTCTGGTTAGAGTCGCGTTGTTCGAGCTGGCGAGAGCTTTCCGAGCTAAAGGTTAGCTGATGACCGGTTAGCTGAAGACCGCTAGCAATGTTTTGCTGAAGCTGGTAGTTCGTTGGCTAGCTTCAGTTGAGGGGTTCCAAGGTCCGAAGTAAATATAAATACTTTAGGAAAAATAGCTACGTTGGGTGAGGCGGGTTGCAGGAGAGTATTTAGAAGAAGTATTTAGAAGAAGTTGAGGTTCAGCTAAAAGTTTTAAAGATATGTGAAGAAAAAAAAAACGAAAACAAACGATATATACAAGGGACACAACACGACAATACGTCCTACTGCTACGCCATCTTGGATCCTAAAATGATGCTCTCTGCGCTTTTAACGGACCTCTGAGACTATCACAGTGCAGGTGCATTTATACGGAGACTTGATTACACACAGGTGGATTGTATTTATCATCATTAGTCATTTAGGTCAACATTGGATCATTCAGAGATCCTCACTGAACTTCTGGAGAGAGTTTGCTGCACTGAAAGTAAAGGGGCTGAATAATTTTGCACGCCCAATTTTTCAGTTTTTGATTTGTTAAAAAAGTTTGAAATATCCAATAAATGTCGTTCCACTTCATGATTGTGTCCCACTTGTTGTTGATTCTTCACAAAAAAAATACAGTTTTATATCTTTATGTTTGAAGCCTGAAATGTGGCAAAAGGTCGCAAAGTTCAAGGGGGCCGAATACTGTATATTAAACCGCAAAGGTTTACCAATGGGCTATGCGAGATAGAAAAAAGTTCATCAAAGAGGACTACTGAAATTTCAGTGTAGACAAGGGAAAGGCAGGTTAAAATAAAGACATGGCAGCCAGACAACCCAGTGTATGAATCAAACGGATTTGCATATGAATGGAGTGGAAGTTAGCTGACTTTCTGATCTGCAAGGTAAGTAACTTTAATGTGTCAAGCAGCTTACACGTTTTTTTTTCGCCATTTCCGAAACATAGCAACATTTAAGACATGGATTTCATGTCGTAATGTTAACAAAGTACCAAAAAGTAGTTTGAATTAACGTTTTCATTTTAATAGCTAAACAAAACTTGTTTAAACAGTAAAATTGTCGCGGAAATCAGCCTTGTTTGCATAGCGATGATGAAAAGAACGTAATTTAGGCTGTAAGGATCTCTAAAATTCTAATTATTAGGTCATCACACCGTTGATATAGCAAACGGACGCTAAGTGTTTATCTAATCCCATTGTGACGTAGAGGGTGACGCTATTTGGCCAGGCCCTTGTCCCTTCACATGCATCAGTGGGAGATATCGGTCAGAGTTCACAGCTTATGAAATAGTTGAGTGTACTGTAAGCTATACAGTATTGCAGTAAGGATGATAAATATAGCTGCAAGCAACATTGACAGGGTCCTAGCAAGCAGTCCTACTTAGTCACCTGTTGGACACCATTGCAATGAAATGTGTTTCATGTTTCTCAAGATTCTACCTCAAAAAGGTCATGAGTAATGAGGTAATGAGTTATGGCCAGTACATTCTGTGCTGATAAGATTTGTCACATTTGTTCCTTATGGGGAGAGGCACCCAAGTACCACGAGACGCTAGGGATAATGTTTTTTTTTATGTGTGCATGGTTTTTCATTAACGGTGGCCCCACCTAGGGGCCTATAAGTGCCATGTTTGGCACCGTAGTTACTCTTGAAGGTTTCTACCATCCTGTCAAATTGTACAACTTTTTACAGATCACTTGTTGGCATATTGATCAAAAGGAAGGGGAAGTTAAAAAAAAATAACACTAACAAAAATAATAGGGTTCCTGCACCTTTGAGCGAGGACCCCTACCAAGGTGCCCGCATTCAGAGAATTTTACATGTTATCCTCCAGATTTCAGACATGTGTGGTTAATTTGTGCATGAAATAATCCACAGCCTGATACACAACATCCTGGAACCTGATACACAACTTCACAAAAGCTGTACAATCAGCAAGTCTGTCAAGAGAGTGCCATAAAGACGGACGCATGTTGTTTCTATGGAACAACATCTAAGGGTAAAGTATACTCCATTGCAAACACGAGTAACACAAGGTTTCTTACATCAATGGCCTTCAGATTCCACAAAGTAAATAAATGTACCTAATAACCCTTTACATTCCTCTTATAAAGTTAACAAAATGTTGGCTGGTCCTCAGTAGCTCAGTTGGTATAGCATGGCCGCTTGCAACGCCATGATAGCAGCTTTGATTCCCGGGACCACCTTCACGTAAAACGTACACACGCATGACTGACTATAAGTCGCTTTTGATAAAAGCATCTGCTAAATGGCATATTATTATATATTAAAATGTGTTTACCAATGGCTCTCAGGCATTATTGTGCTCCTCTCTTGATGGAATTCTGAGCTGTTTTGTCTCCATTCCTGTTCAAGGTCTGCCTACAAAAGAAGCGGTGGAATGGGAGCATCTGTGAATGCGTTGGAACAACAGCTAACACAAAGTGGGCACCTTTGTCACAGACATCATACATAATATTTATAAAAAAGTTGATCCAAGATGGCGTAGCAGTCAGACGTCTTGTCGTGTCGTGTCCCTTGTATATATCGTTTTCTTTTACATATTTTTCTTCGCATATCTTTTAAAACATTTTGCTGAACCTCAACTTCTAAATACTCTCCTGCAACCCGCCTCACCCAATGTAGCGCGGATCTGCTTTTTTTCTAAAGTATTTATATTTACTCCGGATCCGGAATCCCTCAACTGAAGCTAGCCAGCTAACTACCAGCTATTCAGTCAGCAAACCATTGCTAGCGGTCATCGGCTAACCGGTCATCAGCTAACCTTTAGCTTGGAAAAAGCTCTCGCCAGTTCGAACAACGCGACTCTAACCAGAGCATAACGGATCTATTATTTTTTATCCCCGGATTCCCACCGCAAACGGAACATTTTCAGCTGGATTTTCAGCTGTCTGGTAACATGACCGAATACAAACAGTGCAGCTATTCCCTCCGCAAGGCTATCAAACAAGCTAAGCGCCAGTACAGAGACAAAGTAGAATCTCAATTCAACGGCTCAGACACAAGAGGCATGTGGCAGGGTCTACAGTCAATCACGGACTACAGGAAGAAATCCAGCCCAGTCACGGACCAGGATGTCTTGCTCCCAGGCAGACTAAATGACTTTTTTGCCCGCTTTGAGGACAATACAGTGCCACTGACACGGCCTGCTACGAAAACATGCGGTCTCTCCTTCACTGCAGCCGAGGTGAGTAAGACATTTAAACGTGTTAACCCTCGCAAGGCTGCAGGCCCAGACGGCATCCCCAGCCGCGCCCTCAGAGCATGCGCAGACCAGCTGGCCGGTGTGTTTACGGACATATTCAATCAATCCCTATACCAGTCTGCTGTTCCCACATGCTTCAAGAGGGCCACCATTGTTCCTGTTCCCAAGAAAGCTAAGGTAACTGAGCTAAACGACTACCGCCCCGTAGCACTCACATCCGTCATCATGAAGTGCTTTGAGAGACTAGTCAAGGACCATATCACCTCCACCCTACCTGACACCCTAGACCCACTCCAATTTGCTTACCGCCCAAATAGGTCCACAGACGATGCAATCTCAACCACACTGCACACTGCCCTAACCCATCTGGACAAGAGGAATACCTATGTGAGAATGCTGTTCATCGACTACAGCTCGGCATTCAACACCATAGTACCCTCCAAGCTCGTCATCAAGCTCGAGACCCTGGGTCTCGACCCCGCCCTGTGCAACTGGGTACTGGACTTCCTGACGGGCCGCCCCCAGGTGGTGAGGGTAGGCAACAACATCTCCTCCCTGCTGATCCTCAACACTGGGGCCCCACAAGGGTGCATTCTGAGCCCTCTCCTGTACTCCCTGTTCACCCACGACTGCGTGGCCACGCACGCCTCCAACTCAATCATCAAGTTTGCGGACGACACAACAGTGGTAGGCTTGATTACCAACAACGACGAGACGGCCTACAGGGAGGAGGTGAGGGCCCTCGGAGTGTGGTGTCAGGAAAATAACCTCACACTCAACGTCAACAAAACTAAGGAGATGATTGTGGACTTCAGGAAACAGCAGAGGGAACACCCCCCTATCCACATCGATGGAACAGTAGTGGAGAGGGTAGCAAGTTTTAAGTTCCTCGGCATACACATCACAGACAAACTGAATTGGTCCACTCACACAGACAGCATCGTGAAGAAGGCGCAGCAGCGCCTCTTCAACCTCAGGAGGCTGAAGAAATTCGGCTTGTCACCAAAAGCACTCACAAACTTCTACAGATGCACAATCGAGAGCATCCTGGAGGGCTGTATCACCGCCTGGTATGGCAACTGCACCGCCCTCAACCGTAAGGCTCTCCAGAGGGTAGTGAGGTCTGCACAACGCATCACCGGGGGCAAACTACCTGCCCTCCAGGACACCTACACCACCCGATGTCACAGGAAGGCCATAAAGATCATCAAGGACATCAACCACCCGAGCCACTGCCTGTTCACCCCGCTATCATCCAGAAGGCGAGGTCAGTACAGGTGCATCAAAGCTGGGACCGAGAGACTGAAAAACAGCTTCTATCTCAAGGCCATCAGACTGTTAAACAGCCACCACTAACACTGAGTGGCTGCTGCCAACACACTGACACTGACTCAACTCCAGCCACTTTAATAATGGGAATTGATGGGAAATGATGTAAATATATCACTAGCCACTTTAAATAATGCTACCTTATATAATGTTACTTACCCTACATTATTCATCTCATATGCATACGTATATACTGTACTCTATATCATCGACTGTATCCTTATGTAATACATGTATCACTAGCCACTTTAAACTATGCCACTTTGTTTACATACTCATCTCATTTGTACATACTGTACTCGATACCATCTACTGTATCTTGCCTATGCTGCTCTGTACCATCACTCATTCATATATCCTTATGTACATATTCTTTATCCCCTTACACTGTGTACAAGACAGTAGTTTTGGAATTGTTAGTTTGATTACTTGTTATTACTGCATTGTTGGAACTAGAAGCACAAGCATTTCGCTACACTCGCATTAACATCTGCTAACCATGTGTATGTGACAAATAAAATTTGATTTGATTTGATTTGATTTGGATCTTCATAACTAGCTAACTAGCTAACCGCAACCCCGGATGATTACTCCTGGCTAGCTTGAAGCTAGCCCGGACAGAGCTCCTGTGCTACCACCGAAGTATACTCCTGGGCTACAATATCCGGACCCAAAACCGGTCTATCGATGTCACCGCATGAAGAGGCATAAACAGACTCACCCCATCGCGACGTCCCCCAAAGGCTAACTTTCTAGCCCTTGCTATCTGCTTGCATGCTAATTCGGCCTGCTAACAGCTAGCTTGTTTAGCACCGGTCCGCTAACTGCTATCTTGTTTAGCCCCGGCCTACTAACTGTTAGCTTGTCAGCACAGGCCTGCTAACTGTCTGAATCGCCGCGTCCCAAACACTCACTGGACCCATATTTACTTTCAATCTCTTTTCGATTTTTAAATCGATTATACCTTCCGGTAACCTGCCTCACCCAATGTGATACGGAATCGCTAATTATTTTTAATTTTTAGAACACATTCAAGAACCTCCAGAAGCTAACCAGCTAACTAGCTACAATCTATTTAGTCATTGTTAGCCACTGCTAGCGGCTTTTACCTTCTGCACAGCCAGTCAGTTTTGTTTAACCTGGATAATACTCGCCAGTCTAGCTTCCCTGCCCCATCCACCGCTGCCCCCTGGACACTGATCACTTGGCTACATAGCTGATGCAGGCTGGACTGTCCATTAATCACGGTACTCCATTCTGCTTGTTTATGTTTTATCTGTCGGCCCCAGCCGCACTCAGGCTCTGTGTGTAGTTAATCCGACCCTTCCCGCCTAGTCAACGCCATTTTACCTGCTGTTGTTGTGCTAGCTGATTAGCTGTTGTTGTCTCACCTACTGTTTTAGCTAGCTCTCCCAATTCAACACCTGTGATTACTGTATGCCTCGCTGTATGTCTCTCTCAAATGTCAATATGCCTTGTATACTGTTGTTCAGGTTAGTTATTGGTAATAGTAATAATGTGCAGGGGGAATGTAATATCTGATACCAATGTATTCTACTGTTGTAACACAGTGATTGTGGGGATTGTCCATCTCTTCCTGACTATCTCTGTATTACTGTATTTTTCTATCAATCAATCAATCACAGAGTGCTTTACAGATACCCAGCCTAAAACCCCAAAGAGCAAGCAATGTAGAAGCACAGTGGCTAGGAAAAACTGTCAGGTGAACTTGCCAAACACAACATCTACATAGAGACAACCTGGATAGTGGCAAGCCATTTCAAACTGCCTTGTCATATAGTCGAATTAGGTCATTCTGAGATTGCAGCTTGTGCGTGTGCGTGTGCGTACGTGCGGGCGGTGTGTGTGTGTGCGTGCGCATGTGTGTGTGTGTGTATGTGTGTGTGTGTGTACACAAGCTTGAGAGAGAAAGAGGGACCCGCTGGTCGTGGAACCAAATGGCAGTTTGTGTTTGTCAAGAACAGTAGCTGATGCCCCCAGTGCCTCAGCGCTGTCCCCACATTTAAAACTGTTTGAAGAGCAGTGAGAGGGCGAGCACCATTCTATTCCACCCTGAGGATCTTGAGATTCTCTGTTCCAGGCTTTTCAGTCTAATCATAATTAATTTACCCGTGTCATCTGCCACCTTTGAGCATCTACTTATTCCGGTGGTTAAACCTCACATTGTGGATGTGATATGTATTCCACTATTGACTATTGATTAATCTGCCAGTCACGGAGTACAGCTTTCAGGCAAAAACAGTTTAATTGAATCTAAAGAGCAACAACAACCCTGCCAACATTAACAAGTAATAACTGTATCAATCCAAATGTGACCTATTGGCAATTTGTTGAAAGACCACATCTTTTCCCATTAGATTGATTTTGACCGCAAATATAACCAGCCCGGGAGAAAGGGAAGGCAATGCTTGAGTGAGTGAGTGAGTGAGTGAGCAATAATAAATAACATAAAAGGTGGTGGCATAGTAGGTCAACAGAAACATAAGTAATGCATAGGCAGGAACATACATAGATATATCTGTCCTGTCTGTCTGAACTACAGAAGGCTGAGGAACAGAAGGTGAGAGATGATGAATGAGTTACAGGCTGAGGCGATGACTGAGGCAATGACCAGCCTCTGAAATGCTTTACAATTACAGTTAATTTCATCTTTACTGAAAAACTTTGAGAAGGGGTTATACATAAAACATAAAACATCACGTGCCTCACGGACCCAACACGCCCATCAAATAAACATTTTGGGAAAATTGTGTCTCAGTCATTTCTATGGAAGTTACTTAAATGCACATCAGCCTTAAAGTTCACTTCCATATGCAACATCTTTCAAGATCTGTTTGTTTTGCCGATAAACAATACACACTCTTATCTCCAGTGACAAACATGAGCACTCATGTCATCCAGACAGACTTCATTTGATGGTGCGTTTGGATGCTATTGGAAACTCAGACATCTGAGAGCACAAGCCCAAGGGAGCTTAAGTATGAAGTCAGAGACAATAATGATAGTAAAATAAACTAGAACAGATGTGCAGATGTTGCCTGTAATTCATGACTTCTGGTTGGGATAAGTACGTATGGTCACTGTGGGGACGACATCATCGATGCACTTATTGATGAATCCGGTGACTGAGGTGGTATACTCCTCAATGCCATTGGATGAATCCCGGAACATATTCCAGTCTGTGCTAGTAAAACCGTCCTGCAGCGTAGCATCCGTGTCATCTGACCACTTCCCTATTGAGCGAGTCACTGGTACTTCCTGCTTTCGTTTTTGCTTGTGGTAAGCAGGAATCAGAAGGATAGAATTATGGTAAAATTTGCCAAAAGGAGGTCGAGGGAGAGCTTTGTATGCATCTCTGTTTGTGGAGTAAAGGTGGTCTAGAGTTTTTTCCCCTCTAGTTGCACATGTGACATGCTGGTAGAAATTAGGTAAAATGTTGTAAGTTTGCCTGCATTAAAGTCCCCGGCCACTAAGACCGCCGCTTCTGGATGAGCATTTTCTTGTTAGCTTATGGCCTTATACAGCTCGTTGAGTGCGGTCTTAGTGCCAGCATCCTTTTGTGGTGGTAAATAGACAGTTATGAAGAATATAGAAAACTCTTGATAGATAGTGTGGTCTACAGTTATCATGAGTTACTACAATTCAGGTTGGTAATACCTCAAAACTTCCTTAATATAAAGACAGTTTACACCAGCTGTTAATGACAAAGACACCCCCACCCCTTGTCTTACCAGATGTAACTCTTCTGTTCTGCCGATGCACGTTAAACCCAGCCAAATGTATATTATCTGTGTCGTCGCTCAGCCACGACTCGTGAAACATAAGATTTTACAGTTTTTAATATCCCGTTGGTAGGATTGTCTCAAACGGAGATCATCCAGTTTATTTTCCAGTGATTGCACATTGGCCAATAGAACGGATGGTAGAAGCGGGTTGCCCACTCGCCGACTTATTCTAACAAGGCACCCTGATGTCCGCCCCCTGTATTTCCGTCTTTTCTTCATGCGAATGAAGGGTATTTGGATCTGGTCTCAGAGAACCAGTATATCCTTTGCGTCAGATGCATACAAAAAAAAAATGTCAGTCCAGTTTGAGGTCATCGCTGTTCTGATATCCAGAAGGTCATAGGAGACGGTAGCAGCAACATAATGTACAAAATAAGTTACAAACAATGCAAAAAAAAATACACAAAATATTACAGTTGGTTAGGTGCCCGTAAAACGGCAGCCATTCCCTCCGGTGCCATTGCATTCACATACCAGGAGGTAATGCAGTGCTTTCCCTTCTGGGCAAATCCTCTGCACCTCCCTCAGGGTTTCCCTCTGCCCACTGGCTCTGCTGTTAAGGGAATAGTAACAGGTAGCACTAGAAAAATCCCTCTGAAGATACTGTTAAACAACAGAACTCCTGTATCCCCAAGACCCCTTGCCACTGTCATGCCTCCTATAGAGAGCTCCCTACCTAACAAGCTACTTTTCTCCACTTTTGGCAGCCCAGAAGATGATGTTGATCCACTGTTTTTCCTATCTAAGTGTAATGATTTCCTTTCTATCCAGCCCCTTACTGACTTGGAGGTTCTTGCCACCCTCTGCAGTGTTCTCCATGGTACAGCAAGAGACTGGTGGGAGATAGCCCATGAACATGTGTCAACTTGGGAGGAGTTTCAAAAACTATTCCTCTCACACTTCCTCTCAGAGGACTATGAGGATGAACTGGCAGAACAGGTTTGTATCAGAGTCCAGGGTGAAGCAGAGCCAATATGGGACTTTGCCTTCTATCGAGTTCAATGTAGGAAAAGGAATGCTGACATTACTGAGCAGGAGATGGTCAAACTCATTCTTAAGAACATGGTTCCCGGCCTTGCCAGTCAACTTAGGGAACATATGCAGGATGTGGATGATCTGGTGCGTCTCGAGACTCAGTTTGAGAAGGACTGGAAGCACCATGTCTGTCAGATGATGAGAGGTGGCAGCTCTCCCAGATGTTGGAGTTGAACGGTGAGGTCTGTACCTATGGTAATTCTTCAGTATCATATTGTGAAATAATAATGTAATGAAACAGAATCATTAAAAGCTTTAAAAGAACCTGTAACCGCACCTGTATAGCATAAGAAAAGCCATTATACAAAATAAATAGACACACATTGTAATCCAGATGCATGCCTGGATAATAAATGTCATAATCAATATAATGAATATACTTATGACTATAGCCTGGTGGGTGCTGATATAATCTATATAATGAACATACAGTGCCTTGCGAAAGTATTCGGCCCCTTTGAACTTTGCGACCTTTTGCCACATTTCAGGCTTCAAACATAAAGATATAAAACTGTATTTTCTTGTGAAGAATCAACAACAAGTGGGACACAATCATGAAGTGGAACGACATTTATTGGATATTTCAAACTTTTTTAACAAATCAAAAACTGAAAAATTGGGCGTGCAAAATTATTCAGCCCCTTTACTTTCAGTGCAGCAAACTCTCTCCAGAAGTTCAGTGAGGATCTCTGAATGATCCAATGTTGACCTAAATGACTAATGATGATAAATACAATCCACCTGTGTGTAATCAAGTCTCCGTATAAATGCACCTGCACTGTGATTGTCTCAGAGGTCCGTTAAAAGCGCAGAGAGCATCATGAAGAACAAGGAACACACCAGGCAGGTCCGAGATACTGTTGTGAAGAAGTTTAAAGCCGGATTTGGATACAAAAAGATTTCCCAAGCTTTAAACATCCCAAGGAGCACTGTGCAAGCGATAATATTGAAATGGAAGGAGTATCAGACCACTGCAAATCTACCAAGACCTGGCCGTCCCTCTAAACTGTCAGCTCATACAAGGAGAAGACTGATCAGAGATGCAGCCAAGAGGCCCATGATCACTCTGGATGAACTGCAGAGATCTACAGCTGAGGTGGGAGACTCTGTCCATAGGACAACAATCAGTCGTATATTGCACAAATCTGGCCTTTATGGAAGAGTGGCAAGAAGAAAGCCATTTCTTAAAGATATCCATAAAAAGTGTTGTTTAAAGTTTGCCACAAGCCACCTGGAAGACACACCAAATATGCGGAAGAAGGTGCTCTGGTCAGATGAAACCAAAATTGAACTTTTTGGCAACAATGCAAAACGTTATGTTTGGCGTAAAAGCAACACAGCTGAACACACCATCCCCACTGTCAAACATGGTGGTGGCAGCATCATGGTTTGGGCCTGCTTTTCTTCAGCAGGGACAGGGAAGATGGTTAAAATTGATGGGAAGATGGATGGAGCCATATACAGGACCATTCTGGAAGAAAACCTGATGGAGTCTTCAAAAGACCTGAGACTGGGACGGAGATTTGTCTTCCAACAAGACAATGATCCAAAACATAAAGCAAAATCTACAATGAAATGGTTCAAAAATAAACATATCCAGGTGTTAGAATGGCCAAGTCAAAGTCCAGACCTGAATCCAATCGAGAATCTGTGGAAAGAACTGAAAACTGCTGTTCACAAATGCTCTCCATCCAACCTCACTGAGCTCGAGCTGTTTTGCAAGGAGGAATGGGAAAAAATTTCAGTCTCTCGATGTGCAAAACTGATAGAGACATACCCCAAGCGACTTACAGCTGTAATCGCAGCAAAAGGTGGCGCTACAAAGTATTAACTTAAAAGGGCTGAATAATTTTGCACGCCCAATTTTTCAGTTTTTGATTTGTTAAAAAAGTTTGAAATATCCAATAAATGTCGTTCCACTTCATGATTGTGTCCCACTTCTTGTTGATTCTTCACAAAAAAATACAGTTTTATATCTTTATGTTTGAAGCCTGAAATGTGGCAAAAGGTCGCAAAGTTCAAGGGGGCCGAATACTTTCGCAAGGCACTGTACTTATGTCTGCAGCCTGGTAGAGGCCCCTATTATTTTTTAACCAAACTGTCACAGTTGCGCCACCAATATAATCGGTTCAGTGATTTGTAGAGACGGGAAAAAGCCAGCCTCAAAGAAGAACTTAGGGTGGGAAAACAATAGTGGTGCGAAAACAAAAAGAGTTGATCATTAACATAAAGAGGAGTAACTACCATACAGTGCCTTGCGAAAGTATTCGGCCCCCTTGAACTTTGCGACCTTTTGCCACATTTCAGGCTTCAAACATAAAGATATAAAACTGTATTTTTTTTGTGAAGAATCAACAAGAAGTGGGACACAATCATGAAGTGGAACGACATTTATTCTGTGTAGATTACAGGAAGCCATATGCCATAACAGAACGCAATGCCTACCCTCTACCAAACATCAATGACATGCTGGAATCTCTGGCAGGAGCAACCACCTTCAGTAATCTGGATCTGAACAGTGGATATTGGCAGGTGGCAATGGATCCCACCAGTTAAGAGAATACTTTCTTTGTCACCCCTACTGGTTTCTACTCCTTCAAAGTCATCCCTTTTGGTTTGAAGAATGTTCCAGCAACCTTCCAAAGGCTGATGCAGATGTCCTAGGAGATCTGAGGGGGGAATATTGTGTATCTGGATGACATCATAATCTCCACCTCTGTCGCTGATCATCTACAAGACATACAATTCGTCTTTGACAGACTAAAGTCTGTAGGTTTGACCCTGAACTTGAAGAAGTGTCATTTCTGCTTACCGGAACTCAAGTTCCTTGGTCATGTGTTTAATGCAGAAGGTATCCATGTAGATCCAGCAAAAATTGCAGAAGTTTCCAATTCCCACATCCCTGAAGGCTGTTCAGCTCTTCCTGGGTATGGCTGGATGGTACCACAGGTTTGAGCCGGACTTTTCAAAGGTTGCTGAACCACTCAACCACCTTATTGAAGTTCCAATTGACCCCTGCATGCCAGAGCGTGCATGGACATCCTAACCTGAATGCTCATTTCATAGTGTACATGGATGCAAGTCAAAACAGGACTCAGAGCAGTCTTGGCTTAACAAATAGGACCTGGAACAGAAGGTCTTGCCAATGCAAGTCGTACCCTTAATTTTGCAGAGGAATTATTCAACGACTGAATGGGAGTGCCTCGCTGTGGGCTGAGCTTCGGAGAAATGGGGCTGCTACTTGGAGGCAAAGGTCTTCACCGTTGTCACAGACAACACTGCTCTGCAATGGGTTCTGGCATCAGGCAAGACCATATTTGCTGGTCTATCAGACTTCAGAGGTTTGACTTCATCATTGAGTATCGCAAAGGAAAACTGAATGTTGTACCGGATGCCCTTTCTCGGATTACAGAGACCGTGAACTTCTGTCCTCCATTGTGCAGCACTTACACTACCACTAAGTGTCTGGATGATTCTTTCCCTCTGGATGATGAGAGTGTGTGGAGAGCACAGCAGAATGATGCCGCCATCATGGCGATCCACTAGAGTGGAGAAGAAGACTCGAAGAGACGTTTCAATGAGTAGTTCAGCATTTTTTATTTTATTTACCAGGAAGGGCTCATTGAGATTTGACATCTCTTTTCAAGAGCGTCCTGGCCAAGATAGGCAGCACCAAGTCATTACACAATTACAGACAGACAACATGAAAAACTACAGGTAATCTAGTAAAAAAAACATAGAATTCACAAGAGTATAACAAAATCATAAAACAGCTAATTAAAAACATTGACAGGTGAGGAAATCAACATCAAAATCCTTCCTAAAAACACCAATCGGGACAAGTTCTTCCTATTTTGTAAGGCATTCCAAGCCGATGGCGCAGAGTACACAAAGCCCTTTTACAAAATTCAGTTCGGACATTTGTAACAGTTAGCAGGACAATGTCCTGTGAACGAAGAGAGGACCCAACACATTTCTGAACAATAAAATGCCCAAATAAAAAAATTGTAGTAAACTCAAAATGGCTTTGTAAATAAAAGTATACCAGTGACTGAGCCTATGATTGACTAGAGAAGGCCAGCCAACTGTGGTATATAAAGTGCAGTGGTGCAAGGGTTTTGCAGTTTTAAATAAATCTCAATGCTCCATGGTAAAGGGTGTCAATTGATCTCAAACACTGAGCGGAAACATTCATATATAAAATATCCCCATAGTCTAGTATAGGCATAAATGTAGCTGATACTAACCTCCTTCTGGCATCAAAATAAAATCAGGCCTTATTCCTAAAATAATACTCCAACTTCAGCTTCAATTTTTTTGTAAGTCGTTGAATATGCAATTTAAAAGAGAGGACATCATCAATTAAAATTCCAAAATATTTATATGAGATTATAGTCTCACTGACAGATATGTGAAAGGTTCAGAGGTTTATTTCTTGCTTTAGAAAAGACCATTAGTTTAGTTGTCAATTTTAAGGATAAACTTCAATTGACACAAGGCATGTTAAACTGTATAAAAAGCCGTTTGGAAGTTCTGGAAAGCTTCTGTGAGAGACGAGGCACAACAATAAATAACAGTATCATCAGCAAAAAGTGAAGTTGGGCATTTTGCAAATTTTTGTCTAAATTATTTATATAAATAGTGAATAAGAGGGGACCAAGTGCAGAGCCCTGGGGCACACCATTACAGACAGACAATTTAACAGACATGAGCCTATCAAATGTCATGCTCCAAAAGACCTACACTCGACAATCTCTGCCTCAGTATAGCATGATCAACTGTATCAAAGGCCTTTGAGAGATCAATAAAAAGTGAGATGTGGGAAATCGTGAGCTTCTTGCAGTGAGCATGGTGTTGGAGGAATGGAGGCATGGGCTGGAAGGGGTAGAACATCCATTCATCGTATGGACCGAACATTCAAATCTGGAGTATTTCCACACCGCCAAACGCCTCAACTCCAGGCAAGCTAGATGGGCCCTGCTGTTCGTACCTGGAGGAGAGCCTGGTCGGCCCTCCTCAAGACCACCTCCAGGTATCGACAACAAGCGGATCGCCATCGGACCCTGGCTCCCCGGTATCATCTCGGGCAGAAGGTATGGCTATCACCCGGGATCTGCCCCTCTGGGTGGAATCCCGCAAACTCTCCCCCCGGTTTATTGGCCCGTTTCCCATCTCTAAAATTATTAGTCCCTTTGCTATTTGTCTTCTGTTGCCCCGTACCCTTCATATACACCCCACCTTTCATGTGTCCCGAGTTAAATCCATGTCTCATAGCCCTTTGTCTCCTGCTTCCAGGCCCACCCTTCTCCGCCCTCTCATCGACAGCCAACCGAGACACGTCCTGAGTGTTTGACCGCGGGGCAGGGGTTTCCAGTACCTGGTTGACTGGGAGGGTTATGGCCCGGAGGAGAGGTGCTAGGTCCCCGCTAGAGACATCCTGGACCCAGTCCTCATCGCCGACTTCCACCGCCGGAACCAAGGTCAACTAGTAATGCCCCCAGGTAGGGCGCCAGATGGCGCCCCTAGAGGGGGGGGGGGGGGGGTGTACTGACACACCCTGATCTGTTTCACCTGTCTTGGTGATTGTCTCCACCCCCCTCCAGGTGTCACCCATTTTCACCATTATCCCCCGTGTATTTATACCGGTGTTCTCTTTTTGTTCGTTGCCAGTTCATGTTGTTTGTCAAGTCAACCAGCATTTTAGTATCAGCTACTGCTTTTCCCCAGTCTCTTTTTTCACATCCTCCTGGTCCTGAGCCATCCCGCCTGACCACTCTGCCTGCCCCTGACCCTGAGCCTGCCTGCCATCCTGTACCTTTGCCCGATCTCCGAATTACCGACCTCTGCCTGACCTGAGCCTGCCTGCCGTGTTTTACCTTTGTCCCTGTTGCTGTAATAAACATTGTTACTTTGACACGATCTGCATCTCGGTCTTACCTTCATACCTGATAGGACAGAGCAGCCCAGTCGCTAGGGATTGCCTAAATACAGACTCCTTTTGTCATACTGTATTCAATATAAGGCATCCAGACCTTATGAAAGTTGCACAGTTTAGGCTTACTCTTGTAATAAATCAAATATAATGATACCTAACTTGCCATTTCTAACATCCATTGTGACATTGTGGGATGACCAACCTTCAAATGAATGGCAATGCATTTCTTAGCCGCTATAAATGCTTGGTTACATAATTTCTTCTTATAACAGTCTCCAGTATCAACATTTCCAAGCAAACAAAAGCAGGGAGAAGAAAGAACATGTAGACATGCTGAGATAAAATAACATACTCTTTGCCAGAATTCAGCCAGCCTTCACAAGACCATAACATAATGAAATTTGTCCTCTTTCGTGTTTTACAGCTCCAGCAGAGGAATTGCATTTCTGAGTGCATGTAATTCAGTTTCACTGGCATTAACAGTAATACGTTCTATGGATGGTCTTAAACTGCAGAGATGTATGTCTAAGATTATATGAACATGACTAGACATTCAAACATATCTGTATCAATTCATCATCATTTATAGCTTCTACCAGGTCTTACACACATTTTTGTTTTACATGTTTTGTGTCATCGGGAAAAGCCTCTATCAACCCTTGATACAGTTTGGAAATCAACTTTGGAGGTTTATCAGACTGTCTTAAAATGGTTTCCATCTTTGAAGCATATGGCTTGTCCAGTGTTTGCTGCAAAGAGAGAATAAAGTTATGTACCTGCCAAAATTCACCTCACCTCCATCACAGACTGGTCTTCCCTGGCTGCCTGATCCCCCTGAAACCCCTGTCAACATCTGATCCTCCTAAAATAAGCCTTGACAAAAAATGACCTTGCTGTCTTTTTATACAAGAATAGAATCAATGGTTCTATAATTGAAATTACCATTATTCCCAGATCTCAGACTGTAGCTTTACGCTTAAGCTACTGTCCTGTAGCTACTGTACCCATAAACTTAAAATTGAACTTTGTATCATTCACTAATATTGTTAATATACTGTACTGTAATATATACAGCAAAAGTCATATGAGCTCCATAAACTGATCTTCCCTGGCTGTCTGACCCTGCTGGGACACCTGTTACCATCTGATCCTGTTAAGACATGGTGAGCATAGTGTTGTGTACTCAACATGAAAGTGAAGCCTGTAGTGCTGTTTAATACTGTGTTTGTGTGAAAAGTAGGGAATTAGCTAGGGAAACTGACCGATCAATAACGTCACATTGCTATGCTGACTAATAAAAACACATTGCCCTGAAAAAAAGTCAATATCTTTCTTCAATATTTTGGCCGCAATTTCAACATTTGATTCAGGTCTAGTGAATGAGTCCAAAATAATAGCTAACGTTAGCCAACTTTTGGCCAGCTCTCTAACAGTACATCAACTGGTGAAAGCTAGCCAAGTTAATTTACTTCTGTTGAAATGGGACAAAACAAAGGCTACAATTAATTTCCTTACAAACAACAGCTGTTAGATAGTTATAATAGCTAGAGGCTAGAGCTGAACTGGCTATGGTAAGTTAGCTACTAGCTAGCTAATTTATTCACCTCAGTAAAATGTGTATGGATTGGGTCTCCAATCTCTAGAGGGAGCCTCTAACCCGGTATGAATAGCAATGGTGAGAGGATAACATGTACACGGCTCATTTCCATCCATATCTTTTCCTATTAGTTATGTGAAATTTACCTGACTTTTCAAATCTCGGCACTCTGCATGTCTTAGTGCTGTTTTCATTTTAATGCCTCCTCGTTTGCTCTAATGTCCCTATGGAACTGGATCTCTGAGTGGAAAAAACTGTATTCTCACATTCGTTGCTTGAGTTTGATACATGCACTGAGACATCCCCTGAGAGATTACAGGATAAACCTTTTGCCATTTTGCATCTACGCACGCTTCTACTTGTCATCTTCTAGGAAATCACTTTTTTGCTGAGAATTCTAGACTGATTCTCAGACCTATTCATGAGTGGATTTGCTTCAGCGATGGAGATCTCTTTTATTCAAAGTTCATATTGAGATGGTTGAGAAAGAAGTGTTGCTCTATTAAAGTTCAAATCAACACCTCATAGAGATTGGCTGTTTTGAACAGTAGCAAGAGAAAGAAATGTCTTAAACGGTAAAAGCCCACTGGGCACACTGGTTGAATCAACATTGTTTCCACGTAATTTAAATGAAATTACATTGAACCCACATGGAATAGACATTGAATTGACATCTGTGCACAGTGGGAGGTCATTAGATTATTGAGGAACGTGGAATGTGGGGGAAAGTAACAAAGGCCTTAGGATTCTGGAAGATGCATGCATCAATCAGGGAAGTAAGAGTCCTTAGACCCCTAAGCCAGAGGAGCCTGGAGTGAAATGGCATATCGTGTTGCGGGTGATTAACTATTGCAAATGTGTCTCTGAGCAGTGGAAAAAATGGGACATAGTCACGCTTGGATTCTTATGTTTGATATTGTTCCATTTATTTAATTTCAGCCATTACAATGAGCCCGTCATTCTATAATGTAGTTCCTCCCAACAGCCTGACTCTGACAACATGAGGACAGGCTAATCCTGTCTGTCACACTGCCAGAGTCACTGCAGCCCCAAGGACCAGGAGCAGGAAAAGGAGAAGAAAGCAAGCTCTCTTATACGACTCAGAAATGATGTCTAATATAATGCACATTTCCCTCTCCTAAATATTTGTTTGTTTGTACTTGTGTAGCAAGAGGTACATGGGGACATAGTAGGGATGGCTAGTGGAGCAGAGAAATGTGAAGTTGAGGAGGGGCCCGAGTGAGATAAAGGCTTTCCGTGTCCACGGGTGAAAGGGGAGAGTGTTACATTATAATAGGCATGCATCTGCTAGGATACAAATGACAAAAGAGGAGCCTGCTGCTTGAAGGGTGTGTGTGGGGAGGGTATGAAGGGGGCTACAAATAAGTTATTTGGGAAAGCACTGAAACTCTATGATGTCAATCATTTTAGAGTGAGGGATGTGTGTGTGTGTGTGTGTGTGTGTGTGTGTGTGTGTGTGTGTGTGTGTGTGTGTGTGTGTGTGTGTGTGTGTGTGTGTGTGTGTGTGTGTGTGTGTGTGTGTGTGAGAGAGGGAGAGTGATCAGCAGAGATTAAGAGAGAAAAGATAGGGAATGGACATGCATACACAAAAGCAGGCGCCGTAACAGAATCTTTAGAACATCTAGCTCTTTCCGAAAATAACTGTGGGTCACAAGGCTGAGAAAGTCTTCAACGTGTCTGAAAGCACAGCAAGACTGAAATTAATCCACCTTCAAGCTTCTAGCCTAAAAACATGAATGGACTTGCTTCAACCCAACAGATGTGAAAGAAATAAGTACTATTGATAACTTCTCGTGAGAGGTTGCGTTCAGTAAGATATCAACTGACTATGTCGTTTATGATGAGGGGGGACAATTTATGTTTTAATGAGCATGGCCTTATTTCTATTACATCATGTTGGATGACTGTCATTCATATTCCATTCACCAAGTTCATCAACAACATGTCAGTACAAGCTACAAGAGCTCTGATCGGTTGGAGGACGTCCTCCAGAAGTTGTTCCTAATTACTGTGTAAGTCTATGGAAGTGGGGTGAGAACCAAGAGCTTAGATTTTGCATTGAAGTCAATGTACCAAGAGGAGGACAAAAGCTAGCTGTCCTCAGGCTACACCAGGGTGATACCCTACAGAGTCTGTTGAGGCTACTGTAGACCTTCATTGCAAAACAGTGTGTTTTAATCAATTATTTGGTGACGTAAATATATTTATTATAGTTTTAATTAAAAGGGATAACTTTTTTAATGTTTCACTATTTTTCATTTTTATGAAATTCACTGAGGAGGATGGTCCTCCCCTTCCTCCTCTGAGGAGCCTCCACTGGACCCCACAGACCTTAAATTTCCCTTGACAGGAGAGAATGTGAAGGTGCATCTTGTGCTTCGCTGTTGTGATGCCGCTCTCTTTCATATCTGGAATTAACACAGGGAGTTCTATACAAGCAATCTACAATCCAATTTGTTGATGATTTCCCATTAATCAAAAATACCTTGGATGTTACAGTGACATGGTAGATGGGTCATTCCATGAATTGAGTGCCTTTTATGTCTTTCAGACATTATGTGTGTTGATAAAACACTCAATTTAACAATTGGATCATATACATCTACACTCTAACAAAATAACTCCAATAGGGTCGTTCCATGTCATTTCAGTAAGCCATGACACCCACCATCTCAGGTTGTTCTGAAATCGTTTCTGTAGTTAAAAACAGATACGATTTAGCATTCTTGTTACATTATTTTGTTGAAGTATAATTTGATCCCTGAGATATTAAGCTAATTGATTGCACCCAAATTGGCCATTTTAATTTATAGGATTCATATGATATTAAATAAATATAGTAGCTAACATCCAATTTGAACCAAACTTTTCTCTAACAATGAATAAGACATGAGACATCAAAAGCCATCCATGAACCCCCCACGCCAATCCCAACCCAACAACAAGTACACAATAACAGTTCTCTATGTCTGACAAGTAGCATGGCGCTGCAGCTGGGAGTATTGTTTATTCATCATTCCTTTCTTAATTTTCTAATTTAACTGTAAGATGTAAACATTGTGCTTTTTATTGTTCCTGGGGGATGTTGCCATAGTGATGACGAAAAGATACCTGTGTTTCCCGGAGGCTCTTCCTGGAGGCTGTTGCCATAGTG
Source organism: Oncorhynchus mykiss (assembly GCF_057628025.1). Lineage (NCBI taxonomy): Eukaryota > Metazoa > Chordata > Actinopteri > Salmoniformes > Salmonidae > Oncorhynchus > Oncorhynchus mykiss. Next base: position 4,183,726 of record NC_143044.1, read on the forward strand.
ATAACCAAAAGATACCTGCGTTTTGCAATGTTGTTTTACTAATGTTCAGAGAAATTAGTTATAGAAGTTAGGTTTAAGTTCCATCCTACATCGTGATATTACCAGGTTCTAGTTTTTGAAAAACCCAATTCTAACATTTAATCCTATCCAATTGCCAAAATCTGATCAGATAACTTTGAAAAACTGGGCCATGGTGTGGAAATCAGAGATTACTATTCAGGAACACCTTTCTGCTTCACTTGCCGCCCTCTAAACATGCATCAATAATGAACCATCACATAAAGATGGAAACATAAACATATAAATAACATATAAATGTGACACGTGCCAAATGAATACATTTTCTCCCATGAGGAAAAAAGTTGACTAAACAGACTGAACACGCAGTAACCACACTCAGTCCTTCTGTCTCTCATTCAATCTCTAACTCACATATACAAAATGTTTCACATAGACCCATACACACAGAGAGATAGTCGTACAGAGACATGCACTTGTACGCAAGGACGCATGCAAGCACATGCTTGCACACACACACAATCATGGCAGGACCGAGATAAGGTTGACCAAGATGAATAGTTAATTGCTGACTGTTTTAAAATGCACTATAAACTTCAAGGTTTTCATTTAATTTAGTTGTGTGCTCTGAACGCTCAGAGAGCAAAACGCTCTGAATTTAGGAAAGGAAAATCTGACAATGCTCTGAATTTACGAACTTCCAGGGCGCACTCTAAGCTCTGGCACCCCAGAATTTACAAACCCACCCTATGTTAGCTTTATCCTCAGTTAGATATTGTGTTTTCACTTATTGCATCTGCATGCTTGTTATGTTCTCCCTGGTGCACTCGTCCATTTATGACGTGAGATGGCTGCTCGTTCTAAATAGCATAGACCAAATCAGAATGTTTGTAAGCCATTCTGGTAGTTCCGGTTTTCCATTCATTGAGGAAAGGCTAGATACAAAGTTACATTGCCTTGGATGCAGCTGCCCTGTATGCTATCCAGAGCCATGTATTGTATTTGTATGTATTTTATTCTAAATACATAACCAGCCAGCTAGCTCTATTTGCAATGTTGGATAGATAGCTAATCGGTTCCATTTATGGAAATAACAACATTTATCTAACGGCATTTTAATTTTAACTTCACTCACTGACATTGCACAGCATACATGTTTGCAAAAACAGCAGCTAACTAATATTAGCTAGCTCATCAGTTGCCCCCAACTACCTAGCTAGTTAGCTAGCTGAGTTCCAGTTACTGTCTTGTTATTTTTCAACTATCTTGTTGGAACACCGAATGACCACAAGCTGCCTTGCCAGTGGGTGCAGGTAGCAAGTATCAGTGTGTTTGATGCCATTCCATTTGGTCCTTTCCCGTCATTATTATGAGCGTTCCTCCCCTTAGCAGCCTCCACTGATGTCAACCTGTAATCATTGCCATATAAAAGTTGTTTTCCTCTGCTAGCCATCGAGTTACCAGGTTTGTACAAGTTGCCTGCTTACTAGTAGCTAATGTTACACACAGAAAACAACAACATCTGGGCCTCGCGCCCAGGCTCTGTCGGAACTGGCCGCGACCGGGAGGTCCGTGGTGCGACGCACAATTGGCCTAGCGTCGTCTGGGTTAGGGAGGGTTTGGCCGGGAGGGAACATCCTTGTCTCATCTCGCACCAGTGACTCCTGTGGCGGGCCGGGCGCAGTGCGCGCTAACCAAGTGTGGCAAACCTCTTCAAGGTTAGGAGCGTTTGTCACAAATTAAGTGGTAAACTGTCACCAAATCACCCAAGAATGAGAGTTATTTCGAACAGGACAGTACCTGTGTGTTTGTTTTTCCGTCCTGGTCCACCCAGGCCGTAGGCGAGGTCAAGGATAGCAGAGTTCGGTACACAAATCGGGTTCTCGGTAGGTCCAGGTCCAAACGCCAACATGTAAGTCCAAAACAATCCAGCTCATACACGGTAAATCCAGCCAATCTCTATTGTCTCTTTCTCTATTGTTCATAGATCCTTCCAGCACTCTCTCTCCCTCTTCCTGGTTTTTCTTGACCCTTTATCTGTGGGTCGGCTCCACCTTCTGAGGGTTCCCCTTGCTTCTGGGACTTGTAGTTTTGGCGGTCGGCCATTTTGTGATCTGTAGTTCTGACAGGGGTGGCCATTTTAGTGATCTGGCAGAGCCCGTTAATTAGTTCCGCTCTCACATATCTGCCATTTATCACTCAACCCCCTTCTTTGCCACACATCTCTCCCCCTAGATCCGACCCCCTAGGTCGGGCTACCGCAGCAAAATATGTGTGCATGCGGGATAACCCGTCCACGTTTCCCATTTCCTTCCCTGCTCTGTGTTTCAAGTCAAAATGAAACGGTTGGAGACTCAAAAACCACCGCATCACCCGAGCGTTCTTCTCTTTAGCCCTATGCATCCAGGTGAGTGGGGCATGGTCACTGATGAGGGTGAAGTGGCGCCCCAGCAGGTAATATTTCAGGCTTTCTAAAGCCCACTTTACTGCCAGCGCCTCTTTCTCAACGACTGAGTAGTTGGTTTCCCGTGGTTCCAGCTTCCTGCTTAAAAACAGGATGGGGTGTTCCACCCCTTCTACCTCTTGGGATAGCACTGCTCCCAAGCCGACCTCTGAGGCATCCGTCTGAACCACAAACTCTCTCTCAAAGTCGGGTACCACCAGCACTGGATTACAGCAGAGAGCCTCCTGTAATGTCCTAAATGCTTTGGTGGCCCTTTCATCCCATTTGACCATGTTTGGCCCTCTGGCTCTAGTCATGTCGGTAAGTGGGGTGGCCACTGTGGCATAACTTGGGATGAACTTCCGGTAGTAACCGGTCAGCCCTAGGAAGGCTCGAACCTGCTTCTTATTTACTGGTTTCGGCCATTCTCTAAGTGCCTTCACCTTCTTACGTTGGGGTTTGATTAACCCTCTTCCCACAGTGTACCCCAGATACTCTGTTTCCTCTAACCCCACATAACACTTGGCAGGGTTTGCCGTGAGCCCTGCCTTTCTAAGGGCATCTAACACTGCCTGTACCCGGGGTAAGTGGGATTCCCAATCTGGGCTGTAGATCCCCACGTCATCTAAATAAGCTGCGGCGTATGCTTTGTGCGGTTTTAGGACTTTGTCCATGAGCCGTTGAAAGGTGGCTGGGGCCCCGTGTAAGCCGAAGGGCATGACAGTGTATTGAAACAAACCGTCAGGTGTTGCAAAGGCTGTCTTTTCTTTGGCCCTGGGGGTCAGAGGAATTTGCCAGTACCCTTTTGTCAGATCAAGGGTCGTAATGTACCGAGCATTACCAATTTTCTCCAGTAGTTCATCTACTCGGGGCATCGGGTAGGCATCAAACTTGGAGATTTCATTTACCTTCCGAAAGTCGTTACAGAACCGCAAAGACCCATCGGGCTTGGAGACCATCACAATTGGGCTAGACCACTCACAATGTGACTCTTCGATCACTCCAGCTGTCAACATTTTCTCCGTCTCTGCTCTAATCGCGGCCTGTCGAGCCTCGGGTACCCGATATGGCCTCATGCTCACTTTTCTCCCTGGTAGGGAAACGATATCATGAGCCGTAACCTCAGTTCGGCCAGGTACCTCTGAAAACACATCTCTGTTTTTCTGGATCAGGGTCTTTACTTCCTGTACTTGTGCTGGGGACAGAGTGGGTGAAATATTTACTTCGGCTGTCTCCTGAGTGTGTGTGGGGTATGTGACCATTAGTGTTTCTCTCTCTCTCCATGCTTTTAACAGGTTTATGTGATAAATCTGTTCCTGGGGCCGTCGACCTGGCTGTCGGATCCGATAATTGACTTCTCCTATTCTCTCCAATACTTCATATGGTCCTTTCCATGTGGCTAGTAGTTTACACTCTACCGTGGGGATCAGCACTAACACCTTATCTCCCGGTTGAAATTCCCTCAGGGTAGCCTGCCGGTTATAAGTGTGCCGCTGGTGCTCCTGTGCTTGTCTCATGTGCTCTCTGACGATGGGCATGACTGTGGCTATCCTGTCTTGCATTGCCGTGACGTGCTCTATGACACTAGTATACGGGGTGGATTGGTGCTCCCAGGTTTCCCGGGCGATGTCTAAGATTCCCCGGGGATGCCTCCCATATACCAGCTCAAAGGGAGAAAACCCCAGCGAGGCTTGAGGAACCTCTCTAATGGCAAACATCAGATACGGCAACATGCAATCCCAGTTTTTCCCATCCTTCGATTACCTTCCTGAGCATTGACTTCAGGGTTCGGTTGAATCTCTCAACCAGCCCGTCCGTCTGAGGATGGTAAACCGATGTCCTCAACTGTTTCACCTGCCACAGTTTACAAAGGTCCGCCATAAGGCGGGACATAAAGGGGGTCCCCTGGTCGGTAAGGATCTCCTTTGGAACCCCTACCCTGGTGAACAAGAGCACTAATTCCTTTGCAATATTTTTGGAAGCCGTCGTCCGAAGGGGAATGGCTTCTGGGTAGCGAGTGACATAATCTAGAATGACCAGAATGTATTGGTGCCCTCTGGCGGATTTGGGTAGTGGGCCCACTAAATCCATCGCTATCCTCTCAAATGGCGTTTCGATTATGGGGAGTGGCACTAACGGGCTTCTAACAGCTGGTCGGGGAGCTGTTAACTGGCACTCTGGGCACTCTCCACAATGCCGAGCCACTTCAGCTTGAATTCCTGGCCAGTAAAACCTCCTTACAATCCAGTCTCGGGTTTTATCGATACCAAGGTGTCCACCCAGAATGTGCCCATGAGCTAGATCCAGTACTGTCCTCCGGTACCGAGTGGGAACCAACAACTGTTCCACCACATCAACCCCTATTTTCGAGACTCTCTACACCAAACCCTTTTTCATGATGAAGTGGGGAAAACTATTAGGCATCATCCCAACATTTATGGAAGTACCATCTACGACCTGCACATCTGCTCTGGCTTGCTGCAGGGTTGGATCCTGGTTTTGGGCCGTCCCGAAATTAGTCAAGGACCCTGCCAGGTCTGCTGGTTCTAGATCGTCGTCCTCTGGATTCAGATTGACCCCAGCCCCACTAGTACCGGGCTGTTCGTTATCAGCTAGGTTTGCCACTTCATCCTCCTCCTCCCCTACTAGCACCTGTGATGTTGTCCCCTGGGAGACCTATTTTCTTGGCTTTGGTTGAAGGCCCCATGCTTCCTCCTGCTTGGTCAGGGTTGTTGGCTTCTCAAATATGCCATTCTTGTGGCCTAACTTCACAAAGTTAGGAAAGTCTCTACCCAATATTACATCATATGGCATCTTTGGGACCACGCCGACCTCATAATCCAGCAGACCGTCCTCTGTTTGTATGCTCACTAAGGCCGTGGGGTACAGACGGGTATCCCCATGAATGCATGTAACACTGATATCCTGTCTTGTATCCAGTTTATGATTCGGCACTAGGCTTGCAACGACCAGGGTTAGCATACTGCCGGAATCCAGCAGTGCTTCAACCTCTTTCCCTTCAACCTTCACCCTGCACATATGTTTGTTTCTTGATCTTTCAAGTACAGTGGTTACAACAGGACATGCATACCGTATATCATCTTCATTTTCACAGAGGTTACATTGCATTGGCTCTTCTTTAATAGGGCAGTAGGCTGCAATATGTCCCGGTTGATTACAATTGTAACAGATAATAGGGGTTCGGGGGGGGAGACCCCCTCGACACCCAGTCCCGGTTTCCGTTTTTTCCCTTAGTGTCTCTGCCTGATTCTGATTCTTTCCTCATGGCCCCATGCTGCTCTCTTCCCCCTCTATATGTTGGGACAGCCTTACCCTGTCCGCTGGTTCGCCCAGGCCTGGGGAACGGGAATCTTTCCTCCTTTGCCTGCTCAGCTGTTCCTGCCGTACAATACCGTTCCACCAGGCCCACGAGATGGTCGGCGGAAAGTACCTCGTTCTGGCCAACCCATCGTCTCACTTCTTGGAGTAGACCTCGCTGAAACTGGATGAGTACGATGGCCTCGACGATCTCGGCGGATGACCGGGTCTCTGGTCGCAACCATTTCCGTGCCAGGTGAATCAAGTCGAACATCTGTGTTCGTGGGGGTTATCCCGGTCGGTAGGACCTCTGGTGGAAGCGGTGTGCCCTCACGGTATCGGTCACTCCCAGTCTAGTCAAGATCTCTCCCTTTAGTTTATCGTAATCCTGTCAACTCCAGGTCGAAATATGCTTTTTGAGCATCCCCTGCCAGGTATGGTGACAGAAGCCCTGCCCATTCTTCTTTCGGCCACTTCTCCCTCTCTGCCGTCCTTTCGAAGGTGGTAAGATATGCTTCCACATCATCCTGTGCTGTCATTTTTTGAAGAAAATGATTGGCCCGCCTCTGGGTATTTGCAGCTGGTAATTGAGCCCCAATTTGGTCCGCTAGCCCCTTTAGGCCTTCTCTTAACTCCCGGGTGTTTCTCTCTTGCTCTTCTCTGAGCAGCTGGTTGGTGCAGTGCTGGACCTGTAACGTGTCCTGATACATTCGCATTGCATCCTGATGAGCTACGGATGGCACTGTGATAGACTACATCCAGTTTTCTGAGTAGAGTGTTAGAGGCTATTTTGTAAATGACATCGCCAAAGTCGAGGATCGGTAGGATAGTCAGTTTTACGAGGGTATGTTTGGCACCATGAGAGAAGGAGATTTTGTTGCGAAATAGGAAGCCGATTCTAGATTTAATTTTGGATTGGAGATGTTTGATGTGAGTCTGGAAGGAGAGTTTACAGTCTAACCAGACACCTCTATCTGAGAAGTAGTTGGTGAACCAGGCGAGGCAGTCATATGAGAAGCCAAGGCTGTTGAGTCTGCCGATAAGAATGCGGTGATTCATCGAAAGCCTTGGCCAGGTCGATGAAGACGGCTGCACAGTACTGTCTTTATCGATGGTGGATATGATATCGTTTAGGACCTTGAGCGAGGCTGAGGTGCACCCATGACCAGCTCGGGAAACCAGATTGCATAGTGGAGAAGGTACGGTGGGAATTGAAATGGTCGGTGATCTGTTTATTAACTTGGCTTTCGGCGATTTTAGAAAGGCAGGGCAGGATGGATATAGGTATATTACAGTTTGGGTCTAGAGTGTCTCCTCCTTCGAAGAGGGGGCTGACCGTTGCAGCTTTCCAATCTTTGGGGATCTCAGACGATACAAAAGAGAGGTTGAATGGGCTAGAAATAGGGGTTGCAACAATTTTGGCAGATCATTTTAGAAAGAGGGTCCAGATTGTCTAGCCCAGCTGATTTGTAGGGATCCAGATTTAGCAGCTCTTTCAGAACATCAGCTATCTGGATTTGGGTTTAGGAGAAGCGTGGGGGGGGGGGTGCAAGTTGCTGCAGGGGGTGCTGAGATGTTGGTCGAGGTAGGGGTAGCCAGGAGGAAAGCATGGCCAGCCGTAGACAAATGCTTATTGAAATGATTGATTATCATAGATTTATCGGTGGTGACAGTGTTTCCTATCCTCAGTGCAATGGGCAGCTGGGAGGAGGTGCTCTTATTCTCCATGGACTTTACATTGTCCAAAAACTTTTTGGAATTAGTGCTACAGGAAGCAAATTTCTGTTCAAGGTCAGTCAAGTCTGGGGTGATATATCTATATCTGTTCTTAGTTCTACTTATTTAAGATGGAGAGGAAAGCACATTTGAAGAGCAACCAACCATCCTCTACTGACGGGATGAGGTCAATATCCTTCCAGGATACCCGGGCCAGGTCGATTAGAAGGGCCTGCCGGCTGAAGTGTTATTGGGGGCGTTTAAGAGAGATGAAGGATGGTCGTTTGACCGCGGACCAATTACGCACGCAGGCAATGAGGCAGTGATCGCTGAGATCCTGGTTGAAGACAGTAGAGGTATATTTAGAGGGCAAGTTGGTGAGGATGATCTCTAAGAGGGTGCCCATGGTTACGGATTTAAAGTTGTACCTGGTAGGTTCCTTGATAATTTGTGTGAGATTGAGGGCATCTAGCTTACATTGTAGGACAGCCGGGGTGTTAAGCATGTCCAAGTTTAGGTTACCTAGAGGTACGAACTCTGAAGATAGATGGGGGGCGATCAATTCACAAATGATGTTCAGGGCACAGCTGGGGGCTGACGGGGTCTATAGCAAGCGGCAACTGTGAGAGACTTGTTTCTGGAAAGGTGGATTTTTAAAAGTAGAAGCTCGAATTGTTTGGGCACAGACCTGGATTGTATGACAGAACTCTGCAGGCTATCTATGCTGTAGATTGCAACTCCGCCCCCTTTGGCAGTTATATCTTGTCGGAAAGTGTTCTAGTTAGGTTTGGAAATTTCAGGATTTTTGGTGGCCTTCCTAAGCCAGGATTCAGACAAGGCTAAGACATCCGGGTTGGCGGAGTGAATAAAGCAGTGAATAAAACAAACTTAGGGAGGAGGCTTCTAATGTTAACATGCATGAAACCAATGCTTTTACGGTTACAGAAGTCAACAAATGAGAGCGCCTGGGGAATGTTCCAGAGGACAGAGGAGGAGTAGGATAAGAGTACGGCTAAAGGCTAAAAGAACTGGACGTCTAGTGCGTTCGGAACAGAGAGTAAAAGGAGCAGATTTCTGGGTGCGGAAGAATAGATTGAAGGCATAATGTACAGACAAGGGCATAGAGTGACGATGAGAGAGGTTTTGTCTCTATAGGCACCATTTAAGCCAGGTGAGGTCTCCACATGTGTGGGGGGTGGAACAAAAGGGCTAGCTAAGGCATATTGAGCAGGCCTGGAGGCTCTACAGGGAAATAGACAAAAATCACTAACCAAAACAGCAATAGACAAGGCATACTGACATTAGGGAGAGGCATGTGTAGCCGAGTGATCATAGGTTCCAGTGGGTAGCTAGGCGAGCTGGAGGCATGGCGATTCAGACAGCTAGCAGGCAAGGGCTAGCAGGCTAGCTGATGGGCCTCAGGGAGATGTCGCAACGGGAGAGCCTGTTGAAACCCCCTCGGACGGTTAGAGGTATTGAAGCCCAGGAATTGTCTGATGGATCTCTTCGGCTAGCCGGGAGATGGGCCTAGCTTGTGGCTAGCTCCATGCTAACTGGTGCTTGCTTCGGGACAGAAACCCCATCAGACGGTTACGTCGGCAGACCAGTCGTGATGGATCGGTGGGGCTCCATGTCGGCAGCAAAGGGTGCAGGGCAATTGGCAAAAGAGGTAATTGAGCCCAGGAATTGTGTGATGGATCTCTTCGGCTACCCGGGAGATGGACCTAGCTCGAGGTTAGCTCCAGGCTAACTGGTGCTTGCTTCGGGACAGAGATGTTAGCCAGGAATAGCCATTCGGATATCAGCTAGCTAGCTGTGATGATCCAGAGTAAGGTTCAGAGCTTGCGGTAGGAATCCAGAGATGTGGTAGATAAAAAGCAGTCCAACATGCTCTGGCTTGATATCGCACTGTGCAGACTGGCAGGAATTGATCTGGCTGAGGCTGGCAGATGTCTGAGTTAATGGTGATGACCGCTAGCAGTGGCTAACTGACTACTAGCTAGTAGCTAGTTAGCTGGCTAGCTTCTGAATGTGGTTCTGGTTCTACAGTATAAAAAATAGAAGATCCACACCACATTGGGTGAGGCGGGTTGCAGGAGAGTATGTTCAGTCCGTAGATGGAAATTGAGATTAAAAATATAAAAAATATATACAAAATGTGTACAAAGAAAAACGATATATACATGAGTGTACTGATACACCATCCAAAGTTTAATTTAAACTTCACCATGCACAAAGAGATATCGTTTTTTTGACCATACTGTCACGCCCTGGCCATAGAGAGGCTTTTATTCTCTATTTTGGTTAGGCCAGGGTGTGACTAGGGTGGGCATTCTAGTTTCTTTATTTCTATGTTTTCTATTTCTGTGTGTTTGGCCGGGTGTGGTTCTCAATCAGAGGCAGCTGTCTATCGTTGTCTCTGATTGAGAATCATACTTAGGCAGCTTTGTCCCACCTGTGTTTTGTGGGTAGTTGTTTTCTGTTTTGTGTTTGCACCAGACAGAACTGTTTTGTTCCACATTGTTATTTTGTTTCAGTGTTCAGTTTGAATAAATAATCATAAACATGTACCACGCTGCGCTTTGGTCCTCTTCTTCAGACAAGCGTTACACATACCAATAAGGTGCCCTTCTTTGTGAGGCATTGGAAAACCTCCCTGGTCTTTATTGTTGAATCTGTGTTAGTAATTCACTACGCGACTGAAAGACCATGCAGGTAATTGTATGTGTGACTAGGTTATCATTCAAATAATGTTAAACACTATTATTGCCCACAGAGTATGTCCATGCAGATTATTATGTGACGTTTGGGACATTTTTACTCCAGAAATTATTTAGGCTTGCCATAACAAAGCAGCCGAATACCTACTGACTCAAGACATTTCAGCTTTTCATTTTTTATCAAAAAATATTATACTATATCATGTAAATTGGTGGAAAGGAGGGCTTGAGAGGAGGAGATGTGCAATTCTGCATCCTTCTTCTAACACTATGTAATGTATTCCATTGAAACCTTTCATAGGCATTCAAATGCCTGGCCTTCACTTCAGTCTCTTGAGAGGCCAGCATTGTTCACGCTTCTTTGGCCATGTGATTGCAAGTGAATTACAAATTACAGCAGGCCCCACAAACCCATTCAACACGGCGGTGACGGCGCTGTCCTGACATCCTGTGATGAAAAGTTGACACAGGCACATTCGTGTCTGAAAAGAATATGCTAGTACCTTTATCTCGCAACACACTTACACTCAGCAGGCCATGGTCTGTAATCAGCATCCCATACTTAGTGCCTTCAGAAAGTATTCACACCACTTTACTGTTTCCACATTTTGTTGTGTTACAGCCTGAATTTAAAATTGATTGAATTGAGATTTTGTGTCACTGGCCTACACACAAAACCCAATAATATCAGTGGAATTGTGTTTTTAGACATTTAGACAAATTAACCCTTCAGACCCCAATGGAATTTGAGAATGCTGCAATAGATTACTGATCATTTTCAAGATAAGCAAATTTTCTCACACATTTCAAACAGACATAGCTCAAAAACAAAGAACAACTGACAATGACAAGTTAACTTGGACATGACGCCACATTCATGTCAATAGGAATAACACTTATTGTGTCTTCCATTGTCACGGATAGCCCGGTACTGATGCTCATTCTGTTCACCAGTTCCGGAGGTCTACGTCACAGGCTTTCTAGGCTTCACTGAACGGGATTCATTATCATCAACCCCGGACTGTCTTGTCTGAATACACACACCTGGTTCCCATTTCCTCTGATTAGTTTGTTATATTTGTGCCCTCTGTTCCGCCTGTCTGTCGGTTATGGTTCCCATGTCCGTTGGTCGTGTGAGTACCTACGCCTTGGCACAGCTGTTATGCTGCGTGCTATATATATATATTGTGTATTACGGGTATTGTCCCGTGTCGTTCAATGAGGTTAACCCTCACTCTTTTGTTTGGGTACAGCCCAGTGTTTTTGTATACGTGTTTGTTTTGGGCGTATTAAAAACCCCTATTGTGTATTCCTGCGCCTGTCTCCAAAATCCTTTGTACCAGCGTGATATCCATTGTGTAAAGATACTCACTATCAAAAAACAATTAACACTCATTAAAACTAGAGTATTTAGAATGTAGTAAATTTGACCAAATTACTCACTATATTATACTTAAATATTTAAACAATCATCCAAAATGCACGTAAGGATGGTGACAGGTGTGCGTAATAATGAGCAGCCTGGTGACCTCGAGCGTCGGAGAGGGAGTATACGTGACAGCATCCTGTTACCATCCTTGAGATGTTTCTACAACTTGATTGGAATCCACCTGTGGTAAATTGAATTGATTGGACATGATTTAGAAAGGCACACATCTGTTTAAATAAGGTCCCACAGTTGACAGTGCATGTCAGAACAAAAACCAAGCCATGACATTGAAGGAATTGTCCATAGAGCTCTGAGACAGGATTGTGTCGAGGCACAGATCTGGGGAAGGGTACCAACATTTTTATGGTAGAATGGCCAGACAGAAGCCATTTCTCAGTAAAAGGCACATGACAGCCCACTTGGAGTTTGCCAAAAGGTACCTAAAAACTCTCAGACCACGAGAAACAAGATTCTCTGGTCTGATGAAACCAAGATTGAACTCTTTGGCCTGAATGGCAAGCATCTGGAGGAAACCTGGCACCATCCCTATGGTGAAACATGATGATTGCAGCCACATGCTCTGGGGATGTTTTTCAGCAGCAGGAACTGGGAGACTAGTCAGGATTGAGGCAGAGATGAACGGAGCAAAGTACAGAGAGATCCTTGATGAAAACCTGCTCCAGAGCGCTCAGAACTTTAACTCTACCTACATGTACATATTGCCTCAATTACCTCGACTAACCGGTGCCCTCACACTTTCACTCTGTAACAGTACCCCCGTATATAGCTTCACTGTTGTTATTTTACCGGTGCTCTTTAATTATTATAATTTTTTTTTTTTTTTACTTCACACTTCTTTTTCTTAAAACAGACTAAATTTGCTTTTCTTTCAAAAACAAGGACATTTCTAAGTGATCACAAACTTTTGAACTGTGGTGTATTTGGAAAGCTGACAGCTTGAGAGGATCTGCAGAGGAGAATGGGAGAAACACCCCAAACACAGGTGTGCCAAGCTTTTAGCGTCAAACCCAGGAAGAACTCGATGCTGTAATTGCTGCCAAAGGTGCGTCAACAAAGTACTGAGGGTCAGAATACTTATGTAAATGTACTATTTCAGTTCTTTATTTTTTATAAATTAGCAAAAATGTCTAAAACCTGTTTTTGCTTTGTCATTATGGGGTATTGTGTGTAGATTGATGAGGGGATTTATTTTTAAATCCATTTTAGAATAAGGCTGTAAACTAACAAAATGTGGAAAAAGTCAAGGGGTCTCAATACTTTCCAAAGGCACTGTATATCTATTGGCTGGTGGTTATGTTTAAATAACTCTTGTGGTAAACACGGAAAACACACTCAGTCTTTCAATAGATGAAATCCAAGAGCCCTGAATCCACCATGGACCACTGATTCTGTCCTTACATGAGGAGACTTCGACCTCCACAAAACATCCCCCCTTTATCCTCAAATCACTGGCTTGTGCATACACTGGCTGTGCCTGATATGGCAAAACAAGGGAATAACTGGGTTAAATCTAATGGTATAAACAATACCCAATGACAGAAATAAATTGTCTGGTATTTTACTCTTTGGTTATCAGTCATTGACCTTCATTGGAAATCTTAATATTAGATTTTGAGTACTAGGCTGTATCACAATAAATTGGAATGCATAAAGGAGTAGGAAGGAAAAATGTTATGCATCTATCAAGGCTCAAGGCGAGACCCAAATGCAGACACAGGAGGCTGATGATTGGAGTCTTACAATGTGTATTAATCCAAAGCAGTAGGCAAGAGAATGGTCGTGGATAGGCAATAAGGTCAAAACCAGATCAGAGTCCAGGAGGTACAGAGTGGCAGAATGGTCAGGCAGGCGGCTATAAAGTCCAGAAACGAGTTAATTTACAAAATGTATATGTTCCAAATTCTTGCTAGGTGGCTAGTGTCAGAACAGAAAGTCTTGTAATTTCTGTTCTATGTTCTAATACTGTTATTGCATCAAATGGATGTTTTATGCAACAATAGTTTTTTTTAGAACACTCATCTGCGTGTGGACTGAAAGTGGACCTCTGGGAGATTTAACACTGACAGTGGATTTACGATGGAATGGTTATAATACAACATTCAATTCCATGATTAGTGTCTGTGTGTCTATCTGTCGTTAACCGGGAGAACCAATCTCCAGTTTCTTTAAAGAAAGGATTTAGTATTCTAGGTTGCATTAGTATTTTTGTACAAACAAGCAGTAAACGAACTAGAGACAGATATATGGCGCCATTTATATCTTGAGATCTGTTGCATGAGAGCAAAATGTGTCTTTGTATAAATTCTCTCATCTGTGATTTGTCATGAATATTCAGGATGGATTTTGCTATAAAATGCTGTGGCTTAGTCCTGCTGGTTGGGAAGCTCCATTACTGCAGTAATTAAATAATAAAGTTTACTTATTTTGAAGAAATGTAAAAGTCTCTCCTTTTGATTACAATATTTCCAAGACACTAGGTGGCTGTTTGCTAGCTGGCTAACGTTAGCTAGCCTAGGGGTTAGGGGTTAAGGTTAGGGCAAATGTTAGCTAAAAGGGTTAAGGTTAGGCTTAGGGGAAGTGTTATCTAACATGCTAAATAGTTGCAAAGTAGCTCAAATGTAGTAAGTAGTTGAAAAGTTGCTAAAATGCTAAAGTTATCCGTGACGAGATTCGAACTCGCAATCTTTTAGGTTGCTAGACGTTCACGTTATACGTGAAGAGTGCACGACAGAACCTTTTCCCCCTCAGGAGACTGAAAAGATTTGGCATGGGGCCCCAGATCCTCAAACGGTTCTACAGCTACACCATTGAGAGCATCCTGACCGGTTGCATCACCGCCTGGTATGGCAACTGCTCGGCATCTGACCGTAAGGCGCTACAGAGGGTAGTGCAAACGGCCCAGTACATCAATGGGGCCAAGCTTCCTGCCATCCAGGACCTATATAATAGGCGGTGTCAGAGGAAAGCCCATAAAATTGTCAGAGACTCCAGTCACCCAAGTTATAGAGTGTTTTCTCTGCTATCGCACGGCAAGCTTTACCGGAGCGCCAAGTCTAGGACCAAAAGGCTCCTCAACAGCTTCTACCCCCAAGCCATTAGACTGCTGAACAATTCATAATATTGCAACCGGACAATTTACCCCCCCTTACATTTACTATGTTATGTCTAGTCTATGAGAACAGGCTGAGCAATCATCACCCATAAAAACATTCAAAGGTGTATAATTTTTTTATATGAATCTACAAGAACAAATAGGAATAGCTGATAGGCCTAGTGCATCATTGCATATGAAAGAACAGTGAAGACATTTTTTATTTTTACCTTTATTTAATTAGGCAAGTTAAGAACAAATTCATATTTACAAAGACAGCCTACCACGGCCAAACTCGGACGACGCTGTGTCAATTGTGCACCGCCCTATGGGACTCCCAATCACGGCTTGTTGTGATACAGCCTGGAATCAAACCAGGGTCTGTGCCTTAGACCACTGCGCCACTCGGGAGCCCCACAGCTAAAAAATCTTGTTTATGGACAATACAATTATCCTGCCTAGACTAGCCCACAACACCACAATGCAATGAATAATTGCATTAGAGTACAACATCCTAGCATATTCTAGACTGCATTGAAAATGACATTTGAATAATGGCGCAAAAGCCCTGTGATTTGAATGTTTCAATTGATTTGGATCAGTTGTGGTTCTACTCAACAGTATATAAGGTCTTGAAAGATACAGTAGCAGGCCAGTATGGCTGTATTTTTACTTCTGATACTGAATG
The DNA here is from genome assembly GCF_057628025.1 of Oncorhynchus mykiss. NCBI lineage: Eukaryota > Metazoa > Chordata > Actinopteri > Salmoniformes > Salmonidae > Oncorhynchus > Oncorhynchus mykiss. The sequence goes on from NC_143044.1 coordinate 4,199,170, forward strand.
CGCTGTCTGTTGAAGATCATTCTCCCAAGTCATCCTATAATAATGTGGCCACATATTCTCCAGGCAGGCCCAGTTATTCGGGAAAGTTTAATACAAGCTCTGCCTCCTCTCCAATCCGAGCAGCTATTCCTTGTGCACCTATAACTTAACTCTTCAATATAGCCTAAATATGTATAATTTACCTTTTAAAATGTATTACCTTTTATATGTGGCATACACAACCAATCACAATGATTTCATCTGATTAGGCTACTTGAAAAAATCTCCTGTAGGCATGTTCATCCAAAATATAATTCCAGCGTCCTCAAAATGGCTTGACATTAACTATGGTTCCATCCAACCTTTTAATGTGAGTAAAGTAGCTCACATGTCTGGTAAAAAAAATGTCACCACATCATGGGAAAGCATGCAGTTTATTAGGCTACAGATTAAGTAAGTTATGATGAACTTCACAGGGTGGTGAAATTGCACAGTGATGAGGTTGATGATCCTTTCAACAAATATCTAGGGTCTTATTCTTGCTCACAAGATGATCGATGCTTGGTTGCCCTTTGACAAATAAAAATAACCTCACAATTTTTTTCCATAATAATCTCATCATGTAGTAGGCCATACCTGCACTGTATCTGCAAGCTGTTACTTAGATGGCACGTGCCAATACCAGAGTGGGCACATTCGCTATACCTACGTCAATGCCAGAGTTGAACATGCGATTTAATTCTACTTTAATTTTAAAGCGTAGATTTTTTTTATTCAGTACATTTAACCTCAAAATGTATCTGTGTGTGCACTACATATTTACGCACAGACTTTTATCTGAAACAAGTCAATTGGATGGAAACAGCTCTGATGGGAAAATGCTCCAGGGTTTCCCTTGCCCGGTAATTACCGGGATTTGGCCGATAAAAAAATAAAAGCCAATTTAAATAAAATTGTAGCAGGCCAAATTGTCCAGGAGAGGCTATCTATAATAGCCTACACCCTGGATTCGTGCTTCAGCATCATACTCTCATGCGTTGCACACACATGCGCCTGCTACGGAGGAGAGCGAGAGCAGCAAAGGAGCCTTGGCCTAGGCCACTGTTTATTGTGAAGATGGGGGCCTTTTCCATTGCAGTAAAACATACGTTAGAGGAACAAGAGTATGCCTATAGTGAAAAGCCTACAAGGGGAATTTAATATAAATTGTAATATTGTAGTGGACTAAGATGAGAAGAATGCAGGCTACTGTGCAACTCCCTATTTAAGCAGGATGACATTTTGGAACTAAAATATATTTATAATAATTTGTTTTATCAATAGTATTATCATTGTGTGTCTGTCATGCACGTGATTGAGGACCCAAAAGCGGTTTAACAAAAACAGAGTTCTTTAATGTCGAAACACAGGTAAGACATAGATCCTCTTCAAATGGATATGATGGCAAAATAAACAACCCGCAGAGAGGGCGACAAATGAAACAAAGTCCTTCTGAATATCACAGAAGAGTTCCCCTTCTAGCAGCAGAGGAGAATAGCTGGGTTAGAGTCCTCTTCTAGCAGCAGAGGGGATTAGCTGGGTTGTAGAGGACAGAGGTACCTGATCACACGTAGCCTCAGATGAACAGGCAGATTCCGACAGGACAGGACAAGGTTGAAGCAAACAAGACGATAGTTTGGTTCTGGCATGAGAAACTCAAACGAGAATCTGACAAAGACAGAAGCAGGAACAGAGAGAGAAATAGAGACCCAATCAGAGGGAAAAAGGGAACAGGTGGGAAAATGGTGAACGAGGTAGTTAGAGAAGACAAGGAACAGCTGGGGGAAGGAGGGGAAGAGAAGGCAACCCAATACGACCAGCAGAGGGAGACAGGGTGAAGAGAAAGAACAGGAACAAGACACAACATGACAATACATGACAGTGTCATTGTTATTATTGTAATCAGGCATATTGTACATCTTACTGTAGAAATTATTGTTGAAAAAAAGTATAGGTTGGAACTGTTGTTAAAATACAATAAATCATTTTTATTCTGAACTGGAATAAACTGATTGATCACATCACACAGATGTAGACCAGAAAACACACTTTTGACTGGTGACTGGTTGAAGTTTTCAACAAGCAGGGTTATTCTGGGCTCAGTTTGTGAAAGTGCAACCCTGAGGTCATGCTCAGCATTGAGTCTGTTTCTTTACTTGTTTCTTAAGAATGCTTTCGGAAAGTACTCAGACCCCTTGACTTTTTCCACATTTTGTTACGAAACAGACTCATTCTAAAATGAAATAAATAAATACAAATCCTCAGCAATCTACACACAATACCGCCCAATGACAAATCGGAAAAATATGTTTTTTAAGTTTTTGCCAATTTATAAAAAATAAAAAATAAAACTTATTTTCAATAAGTATTCAAACCCTTTGCTATGAGACTCAAAATTGAGCTCAGATGCATCCTGTTTCCATTGATCATCCTTCAGATAATTCTACAACTTAAATGGACTCTACCTGTGGTAAATTCAACTGATTGGACATGATTTGGAAAGGCCGTGGGAATTGTCCGTAGAGCTCAGAGACAGGATTGTGTCGAGGCACAAGGTACCAAAAGATGTCTGCAGCATTGAAGGTCCCCAAGAACATAATGGCCTCCATCATTCTTAAATGGAAGAAGTTTGGAACGACCAAGACTCTTCCTAGAGCTGGCCGCCTGGCCAAACGGGAGAGAAGGGCCTTGGTCAGGGAGGTAACCAAGAACCTTATGTTAATGCATGCTCTTCAACCGATCGCTGCCCGCACCTGCCCGCCCGTCAAGCATCGCTACTCTGGACGGTTCTGACTTAGAATATGTGGACAACTACAAATACCTAGGTGTCTGGTTAGACTGTAAATTCTCCTTCCAGACTCACATCAAACATCTCCAATCCAAAATTAAATCTAGAATTGGCTTCCTATTTTGCAACAAAGCATCCTTAACTCATGCTGCCAAACATACCCTCGTAAAACTGACCATCCTACCAATCCTCTACTTCGGCGATGTCATTTACAAAATAGCCTCCGACACGCTACTCAACAAATTGGATGCAGTCTATCACAGCGCCATCCGTTTTGTCACCAACGCCCCCTATACTGCCCACCACTGCGACCTGTACGCTCTCGTTGGTTGGCCCTCGCTTCATACTCGTCGCCAAACCCACTGGCTCTAGGTCATCTACAAGACGCTGCAAGGTAAAGGTCTGCCTTATCTCAGCTCGCTGGTCACCATAGCAGCACCCACCCGTAGCGCGTGCTCCAGCAGGTATATCTGGTCACCCCCAAAGCCAATTTCTCATTTGGCCGCCTCTCCTTCCAGTTCTCTGCTGCCAATGACTGGAATAAACTACAAAAATCACTGAAACTGGAGACACTTACCTCCCCCACTAGCTTTAAGCACCAGCTGTCAGAGCAGCTCACAGATCACTGCAGCTGTACAAAGCCCATCTGTAAATAGCCCAAACAACTGCCTCATCCCCTACTGTATTTATTTATTTATCTTGCTCCTTTGCACCCCAGTATTTCTAATTTGCACATTCATCTACTGCACATCTACCATTCCAGTGTTTAATTGCTATATTGTATTTACTTCGCCTACATGGCCTATTTATTGCCTTACCTCCCTTATCTCACCTCATTTGCACACATTGTATATAGACTTGTTTTTCTACTGTATTATTGACTGTATGTTTGTTTTACTCCATGTGTAACTCTGTGTTGTTGTATGTGTCAAACTGCTTTGCTGTATCTTGGCCAGGTCGCAGTTGTAAATAAGAACTTGTTCTCAAATTGCCTACCTGGTTAAATAAAGGTGAAAAAAAAAAAAAAAAAAAAAAAAAAAAAAAATGTTATATTTCACTTTACATTTCTTATAATTTAGCAACCTCAACTGGGGCAAAAGCTAGCCTTCCAACAGGTCAACGACCCTAAGCACACAGCCAAGACAACACCAGAGTGGCTTTGGGACAAGTCTCTGAATGCCCTTGAGTGGCCAAGCCAGAACCCGATGTAACATCTTTGGAGATACCTGAAAATTGCTGTGCAGCAACACTCCCCATCCAACCTGACAGAGTTTGAGAGGATTTGCAGAGAAGAATGGTAGTACTCAGTAAGACTCGAGGCTGTAATCACTGCCAAAGCTGCTTCAACAAAGTGCTGAGTAAAGGGTCTGAATACTTATGTAAATGTGATATTTATGTTTATATTTTTATAAATTAGCAACAAATTCTGAACCTGTTTTTTGCTTTGACATTATTGGTTATTGTGTGTAGATTGATGGGGGGAAAAGGCTGTAACCTATTTCATTTGTCAGTTTTGAGAGACTCATTACTAAGCAATTCCCTGCACAAAACACATTGCTGGCGCTCCTCGTTATTTCTCAACGTGTGTATTAAACCAAGACAGAAAAACTCGTCGCTGTATTTGCGTTTCATGACAATTGAGCTCAGTCAGAACTTGTTGCTAGTTTGAGTCCATTCGATGACAGCGGTGAGTGATGACGAATGGGAATGACAAACCAGTGGCTGACAGCGCATAATAGGTTGATGAACAACAGCACTGCAGCGTGTGGGTCGCGGAGTGATCTTAAAGAAAACTGCCGGAAAAAGATCCGATAATCTTCCACCCACTCGCGCAGCTGCCAAATTGAGCAGTCACCGACCAACCATTAAAATATACGCGCGACCCATACTTTGAAAGGCTGATATAGACTACTGCTCATTACGCACCAAAAAAAAACCATAACAGCCCATAGATGTAGCTATGTTAAAAAAATATTACGTGACCACCGAAAGCGAGATGGAGATCTGTACATTAGAAGTGCATTCAGTCCTTATATTACGGTAGCATATGCTGCAGCAAAAGTAGGGACCACAATGGAATTAACACCCCGATTTTATTGTGCAATCCCGGTCACTTTTACAATTATTTGTGTATACAAACTCAGCAAAAAAAAGAAACATCCCTTTCTTTCAAAGATAATTCGTAAAAATCCAAATAACTTAACAGATCTTCACTGTAAAGAGTTTAAACACTGTTTCCCATGCTTGTTCAATAAACCATGAACAATTAATGAACATGCACCTGTGGAACGGTGATTAAGACACTAACAGCTTACAGATGGTAGGCAATTAAGGTCACTGTTATGAAAACTTAAGACACTAAAGAGGCCTTTCTACTGACTGAAAAACATTAAAAGAAATATGCCCAGGGTCCCTGCTCACCTGGGTGAACGTGCCTTAGGCATGCTGCAAGGAGGCATGAGGACTACAGATGTGGCCAGGGCAATAAATTGCAATGTCTGTACTGTGAGACGTCTAAGACAGCGAGACAGGGAGACAGGATGGACAGCTGATCGTCCACGCAGTGGCAGACCATGGGTAACAACACCTGCACAGGATCGGTACATCCAAACATCACACCTGCGGGACAGGTACAGGATGGCAACAACAACTGCCTGAGTTACACCAGGAATGCACAATCCCTCCATCAGTGCTCAGACTGTCCGCAATAGGCTGAGAGAGGCTGGACTGAGGGTTTGTAGGCTTACGGCAGGTCCTCACCAGACATAACTTGCAACAACGTCGCCTATGGGTTTTGTGTCACCAGGGGTGATGGTCGGATTCACGTTTATCGTCGAAGGAATGAGCGTTACACTGGGGTCTGTACTCTAGAGCGGGATCGATTTGGAGGTGAAGGGTCCGTCATGGTCTGGGGCGATGTGTCACAGCATCATTGGACTGAGCTTGTTGTCATTGCAGGCAATCTCAATGATGTGCGTTACAGGGAAGACATCCTCTTCCCTCATGTGGTACCCTTTCTGCAGGCTCATCCTGACATGACGCTCCAGCATGACAATTCCACCAGCCATACTGCTCGTTCTGTGTGTGATTTCCTGCAAGACAGGAATGTCACTGTTCTGCCATGGCCAGCGAAGAGCACGGATCTCCCATTGAGCACGTCTGGGTCCTATTGGATCGGAGGGTAAAGGCTAGGGCCATTCCCCCCAGAAATGTCCAGGAACTTGCAGGTGCCTTGGTGGAAGAGTGGGGTAACATCTCACAGCCAGAACTGGCAAATCAGGTGCAGTCCACGAGGAGGAGATGCACTGCAGTACTTAATGCAGCTGGTGGCCACACCAGATACTGACTGTTACTTTGATTTTTAACAGATTTTCAATTGTTGTATTACTCTTTGTTGACTCTCATTCGGGGGATTTTAATTATGAAAAGCAGCTCTGTTGTTTGAAAAGGCTTTGTCTGGTATGATTATCAAATTCCATGGTTTTACACACTTTGTTCAGGGACACATTATTCCATTTCTGTTAGTCACTTCTTTGGAACTTGTTCAGTTTATGTCTCAGTTGTTGAATTTGCTGAAAATAAACGCAGTTGACAGTTAGAGGTGTTTTTTTTTCCTGAGCATGTCTTTTTTTTACTGACAAATCAAATCTATCAATCAATCCAAACTGTGCAGGCAATTTGATGAATGGAAAGAGACATCTGTTACAAAACACCAAAAACATTTATTGACATTCAGAGATTGTCAAACAAAGCTTTCGATTTGGGGACGCTTACAAGGTAGGGAGGGGTGTGTTTTCTGTTTGTCGAGATTGACATAGTCTATTTATTGCAGAGTTAAAAACGCAAATCATGTCGGTCTGTTTTGTTTATTGGTTGTGTGGTGCATTGGCACAGAAACCTGTTGGTGGAAAATTTTATTTTCCCCTAGCTGATCATTGCCTGCTACCGGCTCTAATGATGAAGTAATTAAACAGGCAGGGACAGTGAGCTCCTCTGTGGTGGTCTGCGAATCCCGAATTTATTTTTTCTTCGGTTAATTCTACTGAAGGGGAGGGAGTTCAATTTATTTTAAAATACAAGGGGAGGGTCGTGTGAAAATGTAGATATGTCCCGAACACAACTTTACCCGTTTGGAGGTACAGTACAGTGGATGCCAACTAATTATAGTGACGGATGGAGACTGCTGGGGATGTAACTCCTCGAGAAATACTCTACATTTGATCCTTCCATCATCAGGAAAATTGCCCTGTTTTCTCAAAAGAGCTTTCGCACGTTTAACTGGTTTAGAGCAGCTTTAATAATCAAACTGCAGCGCAGAAGATCTTCCCTCCTAGCCACGCTAGACAGGTCATCGCGCACAATGTTTGGGAGCGAAGTTATTCAAGCAATAAATCCTGCGAATTTAGCTAGCACTGAAAAAAATACAGAAGAATATATATTTGCGGTTGGTAATTACAAACTCCTTGCTTTTGCCATCGGAACAATCGGAGTCTTCGGATTTTGCAACAATATTATTGTCATCGTGCTGTACTACAGATTCAAGAGACTCCGGACGCCCACAAATTTGTTAATAGTAAACATTAGTATAAGTGACGTGTTGGTGTCTGTCATTGGAATTAACTTTACGTTTGTTTCGTGCATCAAAGGCGGATGGGTCTGGAACTCGGCAACATGCATTTGGGACGGATTCAGCAACAGTTTATTTGGTTAGTAGTACTTCAGTCCTTTCTGGGTGTCGCGCCGAGATTCACATATTAAAAGCGCAATCTGAAGATCAAACAATAACAAAGCTGATGATATATTCTACAATAATTAATGAGTAGCCTATATATAATTTAAATAAATTGATGTAGAAATTCTGCTGTTGGGACAGCTTTCTGAAAGCCCTAACAGTTTGTGGGCACCATAATAGTGCAATTAATGTATTGTTTAGTGTCGTGTTGTGTAGTGGCTTTGCTGGCATAGCACAACACAATGCCACAGATCTCTCCAGTTTTGAGGGAGTGTGCAGTTGGCATCCTGACTGCAGGAATGTCCACCAGAGCTGTTGCCAAATAATGTAATGTTAATTTCTCCACCGTAAGCCCCCTCTAATGTTGTTTTAGAGAATTTGACAGTGCGTCCAACCGGACTCAACTACAGGTCACCCGACAGCTGATGAAACTGGAGAGTATTTCTGTCTGTAATAAAGCCCTTTTGTGGGGAAAAACTCATTCTGATTGACTGGGCCTGGCTCTACAGTGGCTGGGGGTGCAGACACGGGTGTGCCTGGGAGGGCATAGGCCCACCCACTTGGGAGCTGGATCCACCCATGGCCAGTGTGGAAATCCATAGATTTGGTCCAACAACAACAACTTTAGCATATTAGCAACTTTGCAACTACTTACTACATTTTAGCTACTTTGCAACTACTTAGCATGTTAGCCAACTTTAACCCTAACCCCTAGCCTAGCTAACGTTATTCAGATACCTAACATTAGTTTTTGCCACCTAGCTAACGTTAGCAACAATAAATTGGATTTCATAACCTATCATGGGTTTTTCAAGTTTGTAACCTATTGTGATTTTGCAAATTCGTAACATATTGTACAAATTGCAATTCATAGCATATCATGTGAAATGGATGATGGACATCCACAAATTAATACATATCATACGAAACGTAACATATCATACTAAATTGAGTGTCCTGTATTGTTTTTTCTAAATTGCTTGTATTCTTTGTTGCCTTAAAGCGCTTTGAGATTTTTTTATGCAATGAATAGTGCTATACTAGTTGAATCAATTAATATTATTATTATTATTATTATTATTATTATTATTACTACTATGATCCAAATTTGCTTTTGAACAGATCAGTAAAATGTGAAGGATTTTTTTTAAATGCACAAGAGTAGCCAAAACAGCCCAGAATATCATTCAATACCAGTGTGCCCTACAGAAGAACAGCCTGCACCAATGCAGAGACACTGATAAAGATGCTGTTTACAATTAATTATTATATATAACATATATATATAAAACAATTCATTATAATTAGCCTACAGGCACTCTAAATCCCCTCAGAAAAATAGTTGAATGCTAGAGATTATTGATACCATATTCATTTACTACAGCATGTGAAACCACTCACACATTATTCAACTCTAAATTTAGATGACTATCTAAGGACATCCTGCATCGGTTACACCTATTGCACTCATGCAGCGTGGTCCTGTCAGTTTGACCTGTACTGACACCTTATGTATTAGTTGTGTTATTGTGTCCAGTAACACTGTGCTCAAACAGCTCCCTCTATAATGCAATGCAGCTGTGCTGCAACACTTCAAATCAAATCAAATGTATTTGTCACGTACACATAGTTTGCAGGTGTTAATGCGAGTGTAGTGAAATGCTTGTGCTTCTAGTTCCGACCATGCAGTAATATCTAACAAGTAATCTAACCTAACAATTCCACAACAACTCCCTTAAAGGAAAGGAATTAATATGAATATGTACATACAAATATAGAAATGAGTGATGGCCGAACGGCATAGGCAAGATGCAGTAGATGGTTAGAGTACAGTATATACATATGAGATTAGTAATGTAGGGTATGAGAACATTATATAAAGTGGCATTGGTTAAAGTGGCTAGTGATACATTTAATTACATCAAGATGGCAAGATGCAGTAGATGGTATAGTGTACGGTATATACATATGGGATGAGTAATGTAGGGTAGTTACAGTGACTAGTGATAAATTGATTACATCAATTTTTCCATTATTAAAGTGGCTGGAGTTGAGTTAGTATGTTGGCAGTGATGTTAGTGATGGCTGTTTAACAGTCTGATAGCCTTGAGATAGAAGCTGTTTTTCAGTCTCTCGGTCCCCGCTTGATGCACCTGTACTGACCTCGCCTTCTGGATGATAGCGGGGTGAACAGGCAGTGGCTCGGGTGTTTGTTGTCCTTGATTATCTTTTTGGCCTTCCTGTGACATCCGGTGGTGTAGGATGTCCTGAAGGGCAGGTAGTTGATTGTTGATTGGACCAAATGTCTGGCAAAAGTAATTGCTGTACAATGGAGAAACTGAATGTAATTAAAGGGGATTTACACAAGAAAAATAAGGTGTTCCTTTTTTTCTTCCAGACCTTATGGATGGACTTCTGATGATATTTAAGCATTGACATGGACTCAGACCATCCAGACCACTCAGACCAGCGTTGTTTCTCTATGAATAATTGTAATATTAAGAGTAGAACACAGAATTAAAAAAATCCCAAAACAGGACAAATAAAACAGAGAAAACAGAATTCAGGAAAATACCAAATATTATTTTACGGGTCCCCATTAGAGTTGTTTATTAACCATTAGCTGGGTATATTGACAGAAAACACATCTCTTGTACACCAAGGACCTGGGGAGGTGTTTTGGGGGTGGAGGAGAGAAGAAAGTACCTACTTTAATGGCTATCAAAAAAATTGTAGCTTGTGACAAGTTACATTTTCTATGCTAGAAAAGGTTGGAGACCCCTGCAATAGGATATTTATATTTATGATATTGAATATCGAGTATATTGAGAAAATATTTGATTGAGGACTGAGTAATAACTGTAATAAAATCATCATCAGGTGGGTGCTTACATTGGTCCTATATCACACATAATCATGTGAATTGGAAATTAGTTTTTTGCATATCCAAATCTCCCTGAGACACCCTCTGAGGTTTCACTGTGACCCTGGAGCAATTCATGTTAAGTGTCATGCTCAAGGACACATCGGCAGATTTTTAGACAGCTTTTAGCCGACCTTTCGGTTACTGGCCCAACGCTCTTAACTGCTAAGCTACCTGCCGCCCCCCAAGATAAGGTATACTTTATTAGTCCAGACAGAAATGTATCTTCTTCTTTTACCCAACCCCTCCGATACACACACATACACATACACACAATCGGTTAGAGAGGCTAGAGCAGTGGGCAGCCGCAGTGCAGCGCCCAATGAGCAGTTTAGGGGGTTAAGTTAAGTTCAGATATTGATGCCAGCAACCCTCCCTGTTCCCGGCTCACTCCTGCCAGATTTCTTTCCTCTGTCGGCACTGGGATTCAAACAGGAAACCTTCCAGTTGCTGGCCCGCTTCTCTAACTTCGGGGCTACCGTGTAGAGAACAACAGTGTAATAACCAATAGACAGTAACAATCAGGGCCTACCTATATTATACTAGATTCGCTAGTCATTACTCAGCATCACCACCCATCTCCCTCCTTTCCAGGCATCGTGTCCATCATGAGTCTCTCTGCCCTGGCCTATGAGCGCTACATCCGGGTGGTCCATGCTAAGGTGGTGGACTTCCACTGGGCCTGGAGGTGCATCACTTACATCTGGCTCTACTCCCTGGTCTGGACAGGGGCTCCTCTCCTGGGGTGGAACCGCTACACTCTGGAGATCCACCAGTTAGGCTGCTCTCTGGACTGGACTTCCAAGGACCCTAACGATTCCTCCTTCGTCCTCTTCTTTCTCCTGGCCTGCTTCTTCGTACCAGTGGGCATTATGATCTACTGCTACGGGAACATTCTTTACACAGTGCAAATGGTAAGAACAAGGACAAGGCAGTCTTGCTGTCGCTTTCTCCCATTTTCTTCTATTGCTTCATGTTTTAATATGGTGACCCTTCGCTAAGCCAGTCCCCGCCCCCCTTGGTTACTGTTGCAACCTAGGACAACAATTTCCCGGGAAGCTTAGTTCTCCATTCAACCACTGGCAAAATCCCCTCGCAATGATCTCACACTGTCTTTCTAATACACAATTAAATTAAACACGAACTACCCATTGCTAATCAGGAAACTTTTGGGTGTGATGTGGTGGACTGTCATTGTAGCATAATAGCTGAATATACAAAACAGATGACCTGGGACATGGACTTATCTCAGCAGAGAGGGCTAAAAACATCTGTCAAACTTTGATTTTGGAATGTAATATCCCTTCAACATACTGCACTGATGAACTAAAACAGTCAAATAAACTCTCTGTAAACGTTCACAATAATGTAATTTTGTCACTTGTAGCACTTAATAAATAAAAGGCATACATCAAAGGTAGGCTAGTACTTACATTCATCAAGGATGCAAGACAAACAATGTGAACTCGACCAAACAATGTCAAAATGAGGTAGTAGCCTACAAATGAAATTCTAGTGCATGCGCTTGGGGATCTGTGGCCGATGCCAACATTAAGCACCACTGAATGGACAACGCCTCAGGTGTGGCTCCGCTACGCTGACAGGTATATCAGTAAACCCACTATCTCATGCAAACGGATACGTAGACTACATAATGATGTCATGGGACAATGTCATGGTCCTCTGTGGCCTCATCTTTTTAAGCAATAAGAAAGACTTATTTAAGCAATAAGAAAGACAATAAGAAAGACGATAATAAGAGACTATCTTCTCTCCTACATTAACAACCACAGGATCAAGCATATCATCTTTCATTAAAGATCCTCTCTTTATCTTCTGTAAAGGTCCGACAGAAGTTAGCTGACATTCACATGCAGAGACAATCTTATTTTTTTGTAGGGAGTGCATAATGACATATAACCCACCCCTCAATTCCTCAGGGCATGGACACTACAAGGTGTTGAATGTTCCACAGTTATTGCTGGCCCATGTTGACACCGGTGCTTCCCACAGTTGTGTGAAATTGTCTGGATGTCCTTCGGGTGGTGGACCATTCTGATACACACGGGAAACTGTTGAGCGTGGATAAAACCAGCAGCATTACAGTTCTTGACACAAACCCATGTGCCTGGCACCTACTACCATACCCCGTTCAAAGGGACTTAAATATTTTGTCTTGCCTATTCACCCTCTGAGTGGCATACAAACACAATCCATTGTCTCAAGGCTTAAAAATCCTTCTTTTACCTGTCTCCTACCCTTCATCTACACTGATTGAATCAATCAGGGATCATACTGTAGCTTTCACCTGGTCAGTCTATGTCATGGAAAGAGCAGGTGTTCTTAATGTTTTGTATACTCAGTGTATAACTGGAATGTTTTTTGTTGTTTTTTACATATTCTAATTAGACCATTTTAGTGAATGATGAGATTCTTTCCTATTGTCATTCCCAACAGCTCCACTCCATCCAGGACCTTCAGACAGTGCAGATTATTAAGATCCTGCGCTACGAGAAAAAGGTGGCCGTCATGTTCCTCTTGATGATCTCCTGTTTCCTGGTGTGCTGGACGCCCTACGCCGTGGTGTCCATGATGGAAGCCTTTGGCAGGAAGAGCATGGTCACCCCTGCCGTCGCCATCATCCCCTCCTTCTTCGCCAAGTCCAGCACGGCCTATAACCCTCTCATCTACATCTCCATGAGCAGAAAGGTGATGGGACCTCTCACCTGACACACTAATGCTGATAGCAGAAAGGCTTTGAAACCAGCCTTTTCCCAAATTTAAAGGGAAACACACTTCAAAATCAAAGTTTATCTGATGTTTTCAGACCTCAATGTAGCATAATAGCTGAATATATAAAACAGATGACATGGACAAAATACCACTTTTGAGGGCTAAAAACATCTGACAAACTTTGGAGTGTAATGTCCCTTCAACATACTACACTGATTAACTTCAACAATAAAATAACATCTCTGTAAACGTTCACGATAATGTTGTCACTTAGTTTTGCAGTATGGCTTGAATATTAAATCAAATCCAATTTTATTGGTCGCATACACATATTTAGCAGGTGTTATTGCGGGTGTAGTGAGATGCTTGTGTTCCTAGCTCCAGCAGTACAGTAATATCTAACAATTCACAACAATACACACAGATCTAAAAGTAAAATAATGTAATTAAGAAATATATAAATATTAGGACGAGCAATGTCGGAGTCCGGAGTATAACTATATATACAGTACCAGTGAAAGGTTTGAACACACCTACTAATTTGTACTATTTTCTACATTGTAGAGTAATAGTGAAGACATCAACTATGAAATAACACATATGGAGTCATGCAGTAACCAAAAAAGTGTTAAACAAATCAATAAATATTTTATATTTGAGAATCTTCAAAGTAGCCACCTTTGCCTTGATGACAGCTTTGCACACTCTTGGCATTCTCTCAACCAGCTTCATGAGGTAGTCACCTGGAATGCATTTCAATTAACAGGTGTGCCTTGTTAAAACTTCATTTGTGGAATTTCTTTCCTTCTTAATACGTTTGAGCCAATCAGTTTTGTTGTGACAAGGTAGGGGTGGGATACAGAAGATGCTCTCAATGACAGAATGCTCTCAATGGTTCATCTGTAAACGTTTGTGATCTTGTAGGATCTTAATTTGAGCCAGTTTGCTACAGCAGGAAAGTAATCCTACAGCAACAGGAAATTCACAGTAAACGCTGCATATGCCGTCTCAATCTGAAGCTACCTTAAAATGTCAATCGCCCAACAACGCTTTGAACGAATTGACTCGAACACTTAATGTTAAAGCATTACCATGGTGTCTCTTATTTTTGGAAAAGTGAACAAATACTTCCATTTGAGTAACACCACTCTTCCCTCTCTCTTTTTTCTCCTCTTCCTCCTGTTCCTCTGGCAGTTCCGGCGCTGCTTGCTGCAGCTGTTGTGCTCCCGGCTCTCGTGGATTCAGCACAGCGTCAAGGACCGCCCCCTGGCCCGGAGCATCGAGCGGCCCATCCGCCCAATCTTCATGTCCCACCGAGGGGATGGGGAACGACCAAAGAAGAGGGTGACCTTCAGCTCCTCCTCCATCATCTTCATCATCGCCAACAACGACATTCACCACCTGGACACCACCTCCAAGAGCGGCCGTATGTTGTCAGAGGTCATCCAGGTGCGGCCGCTGTGACAGAGCATTATGGGTACTGCAGTACGTCATGCTACACCCAGGCCACCATGGGAACTGACTAATCACCTCCATCTAACACTCTGTATACCTCAGGACTTCCTCTCATGATGCAGTAAACCTGGAGGTGTTTCCTCTCAAAAGCCAAAACACCTTTTTGACCCAAGACTACTGGAAGTGTTTAATGTCCTGTTCTCAGACTGTCTCGCCAGGAAACACTTTTTCTACCAACAGTTGTGGTAAACAAATTATGTAGCTGTGAATTTGTGACGCATCTCTCTCAACTTGTACCCTGTTATTTTCAACAGCGCCTATGTAATCGTGTCAGCCAGCCTTCGACATAGTCTCATCCTGAGTTTAGTTTTTTTGAACAGGACCTCCTGTGTGATGGCGGAGGCTAGCAGTGTTAATGGATCAGTGATTGGCTGAGGAAGTGATGTTGATAATTATTATTTCCCTGGTTGGCAGCAGTGCAGTGCAGCAGTGCTGAATGACTGATGGGAAAAGCCTTGCAAAATTGCAGCAGCACATTCTGCACAATACTCTCTCCGCCTTTATTGTATCTGGATGTGAGAAAGAGATCCTATTTTAAGAAAGCCACAGATGAGATGTATTTAAAAAAAAATAAAAACAAAAAAAATCTTCCGAATTTAATTGTCACCACACTCGCTAGCGTGATAAGTGCAATCACTGTGAAATGACATTTTGTGGAATTATTTACGTAGAATAATATGAATGTAATTAAAGAGGGAGGAGATTGTGGTCAAGATCAGACTGCTTCCACAGGCGGCAGCGATAAGAAACTCCAGCGGCTCCAGGTTGCAGACGGAGCTCCCTTCATAAGCCTCCCGAGTCATCCCCTATGAGTAGAGTTGATGAGGAGATGATCTTATTCAGCTCTATATAGGCACCATGTCATGTGGTGACCTGAGACTGTCGTAAGAGCAAGCCAATCATCAGCCTAGCTAGTAGCTACCACTTTGAGCTTGACATTTACAGTAGAATTATAGGCCTGGTTTATCCCACAGAAAACGTTTTTCATAAAAATGTGTGCGCCTTAGATGTTTGTCCTTTTTCACTCAAAACATGTTATGCTGTGTGAAGGACTCCTTGATTAAGAAGTGAGCAAGTGTGAAAGAGCTCAAATTCATGAATTAATCAAACAGGTTTTGCAAGCCATAACTCTGCCACAAGCAACTGCAAATTCATTAATTCAATAACACTCACATCAAGGCAAATTGTATTAACAATGTTTATAACTTTAATGATAAATAATTATTTGTCAACACGGGTCATGCAGGCATGCCTACTACAGTTGTATTGTTGGGCAGTAACATTGTGATCATGGCACAGCATTAAGATGAGTGGCAGGGTAGCCTAGTGGTTTGAGCGTTGGTTGAGTAACCGGAAGGTTGCAAGTTCAAACCCCTGAGCTGACAAGGTCCAAATCTGTCGTTCTGCCCCTGAACAGGCAGTTCCTAGGCCGTCATTGAAAATAAGAATTTGCTCTTAACTAGTTAAATAAAAAAGACCAGAGTAACTTATTTTTGCTCATATCCTTGATAACAAAAAAATACTGTGGTTTTAATGTACTGGCCTCGAACATTATTTACTGTATTTATGTTTGATTCAACACACCCACAAAAAAAGCCACTTACAGTGCCTTGCGAAAGTATTCGGCCCCCTTGAACTTTGCGACCTTTTGCCACATTTCAGGCTTCAAACATAAAGATATAAAACTGTATTTTTTTGTGAAGAATCAACAACAAGTGGGACACAATCATGAAGTGGAACGACATTTATTGGATATTTCAAACTTTTTTAACAAATCAAAAACTGAAAAATTGGGCGTGCAAAATTATTCAGCCCCTTTACTTTCAGTGCAGCAAACTCTCTCCAGAAGTTCAGTGAGGATCTCTGAATGATCCAATGTTGACCTAAATGACTAATGATGATAAATACAATCCACCTGTGTGTAATCAAGTCTCCGTATAAATGCACCTGCACTGTGATAGTCTCAGAGGTCCGTTAAAAGCGCAGAGAGCATCATGAAGAACAAGGAACACACCAGGCAGGTCCGAGATACTGTTGTGAAGAAGTTTAAAGCCGGATTTGGATACAAAAAGATTTCCCAGGCTTTAAACATCCCAAGGAGCACTGTGCAAGCGATAATATTGAAATGGAAGGAGTATCAGACCACTGCAAATCTACCAAGACCTGGCCGTCCCTCTAAACTTTCAGCTCATACAAGGAGAAGACTGATCAGAGATGCAGCCAAGAGGCCCATGATCACTCTGGATGAACTGCAGAGATCTACAGCTGAGGTGGGAGACTCTGTCCATAGGACAACAATCATTCGTATATTGCACAAATCTGGCCTTTATGGAAGAGTGGCAAGAAGAAAGTGTCGTTTAAAGTTTGCCGCAAGCCACCTGGGAGACACACCAAACATGTGGAAGAAGGTGCTCTGGTCAGATTAAACCAAAATTGAACTTTTTGGCAACAATGCAAAACGTTATGTTTGGCGTAAAAGCAACACAGCTCATCACCCTGAACACACAATCCCCACTGTCAAACATGGTGGTGGCAGCATCATGGTTTGGGCCTGCTTTTCTTCAGCAGGGACAGGGAAGATGGTTAAAATTGATGGGAAGATGGATGGAGCCAAATACAGGACCATTCTGGAAGAAAACCCGATGGAGTCTGCAAAAGACCTGAGACTGGGACGGAGATTTGTCTTCCAACAAGACAATGATCCAAAACATAAAGCAAAATCTACAATGGAATGGTTCAAAAATAAACATATCCAGGTGTTAGAATGGTCAAAAAGTCCAGACCTGAATCCAATCGAGAATCTGTGGAAAGAACTGAAAACTGCTGTTCACAAATGCTCTCCATCCAACCTCACTGAGCTCGAGCTGTTTTGCAAGGAGGAATGGGAAAAAATGTCAGTCTCTCGATGTGCAAAACTGATAGAGACATACCCCAAGAGACTTACAGCTGTAATCGCAGCAAAAGGTGGCGCTACAAAGTATTAACTTAAGGGGGCTGAATAATTTTGCACGCCCAATTTTTCAGTTTTTGATTTGTTAAAAAAGTTTGAAATATCCAATAAATGTCGTTCCACTTCATGATTGTGTTCCACTTGTTGTTGATTCTTCACAAAAAAATACAGTTTTATATCTTTATGTTTGAAGCCTGAAATGTGGCAAAAGGTCGCAAAGTTCAAGGGGGCAGAATACTTTCGCAAGGCACTGTAAGTTATTTTCTGGCATGTTGACCTCACATGGACCTGGGACAATAATATGCCACAAATTATTTGGAATGTTTAATTACTGCAGCATGACTGACACGAGTTGGATGTTGGTTAATAATGGTTAATAACACTTGAGTAAATGAGGGACACAAAGTATTTTTAAAGTAGGTGCTTCCACACAGGTGTGGTTACTGAGTTAATTAAGAAATGAACAGCCTATTAGGGTTATGTATAAAAATGCCCAGTTGCCCATTATTTTGGTTACCATGGCTAGAAGAAGAATTATCATTAACTTTGAAAGAGGGGTATCATTTTGGCAGTTACCTGTACATTAACACAAAATGTGCCACACAGGCCTTCAATTACAGTCAATAAAATGTACATTATGAAGAAATTACATCACAGAACACTGTATTTTTCCATCTTGTTTGTAGCTCCGTTTTCACCCCTTTATCAAGGGACTCTTGAGGGCCTGCAGCCTGGTCCACAGCTGCTCGATGGAGATGTTTGGCATGTTAGGGGGGTATCTGACAAGAAGGTAGGAGCCCCCCACAACAGATGCAGCCACACATAACAGGCCTTGGTTGATCACCTGAGGGGAACAAAATAATTCAGTTTCTTAAAAATTGGAAATCAAATGATCTTCCATCGTTAAGACTATTTAAATATTGAAAATGTGGGCTACAGAAAAACCAAATAGCACAATTTGAGTTTTAAAAGCACTAGAAATGAGCACAAGGTGAAAGGAAATTAAAAGTGAAAGGAAATGTTATGAGAATAAAACAAGAAAAGTGTTGAAGTAACAACAAAAAAAATCAGATGACTGAAACTTTAGTCTCAGATCGATTGTCTATAAGCCAAGTTAACCTCCCCTTTCATGTAAGAAAGTAATGACAATCATGCTTTTTTGGAAAGAGCATAATTTGGTACATATATTAAACTGTGAGATTGACCAATTCCAGTCCCCTTGCGTAGAAGGACTGAGAAACTCAATTTTGGTGACTTTTTAAGAAGACATTCTATTACAAAATGTATGAAAATCTAACTATACTGACACCATCTAAAATATAATTTCCACCTCCAAAAATGGGCCAAATAACATATTGGACCATGTACAGTTGAAGTCGGAAGTTTACATACACCTTAGCCAAATACATTTAAACTCAGTTTTTCACAATTCCTGACATTTAATCCTAGTAAAAAAATTACCTGTCTTAGGTCAGTTAGGATCACCACTTTATGATTAATTTCAGCTTTTATTTCTTTCATCACATTCCCAGTAGGTCAGACGTTTACATAGACTCAATTAGTATTTGGTAGCATTGCCTTTAAATTGTTTAACTTGGGACAAACGTTTCGGGTAGCCTTCCACAAGCATCCCACAATAAGTTGAGTGAATTTTGGCCCATTCCTCTTGACAGAGCTGCGAGTAACTGAGTCAGGTTTGTAGGCCTCCTTGCTCGCACACGCTTTCTCAGTTCTGCCCACACATTTTCTATAGGATTGAGGTCAGGGCTTTGTGATGGCCACTCAAATACCTTGACTTTGTTGTCCTTAAGCCATTTTGCCACAACTTTGGAAGTATGCTTGGGGTCATTGTCCATTTGGAAGACCCATTTGTGACCAAGCTTTAACTTCCTGACTGATGTCTTGAGATGTTGCTTCAATATATCCATATAATTTTCCTACCTCATGATGCCATCTATTTTGTGAAGTGCACCAGCCCCTACTGCAGCAAAACACCCCCACAACATGTTGCTGCCACCCCTGTGCTTCATGGTTGGGATGGTGTCTTCAGCTTGCAAGCATCCCCCTTTTTCCTCCAAACGTAACGATGGTCATTATGGCCAAACAGTTATATTTTTGTTTCATCAGACCAGAGGACATTTCTCCAAAAAGTACGATCTTTGTCCCCATGTGCAGTTGCAAACTGTAGTCTCACTTTTTTATGGCGGTTTTGGAGCAGTGGCTTCTTCCTTGCTGAGCAGCCTTTCGGGTTATGTGTATATAAGACTCGTTTTACTGTGGATATAGATACTTTGTACCTGTTTCCTCCAGCATCTTCACAAGGTCCTTTGCTGTTGTTCTGGGATTGATTTGCACTTTTCGCACCAAAGTACGTTCATCTCTAGGAGACAGAACACGTCTCCTTCCTGAGCAGTGTGACGGCTGCGTGGTCCCATGGCTCCCAAGGATGAACCAAACTTGTGGAGGTCTCCAATTATCAGAGGTCTTGGCTGATTTCTTTTGATTTTCCCATGATGTCAAGCAAAGAGGCACTGAGTTTAAGGTTGGCGTTGAAATACATCCACAGGTACACCTCCAATTGACTCAAATGATGTCAATTAGCCTATCAGAAGCTTCTAAAGCCATGACATAATTTTCTGGAATTTTCCAAGCTGTTTAAAGGCACAGTCAACTTAGCGTATGTAAACTTCTGAACCACTGGAATTGTGATACAGTGAAACAATCTGTGTAAACAATTGTTGGAAAAATTACTTGTGTCATGCACAAAGTAGATGTCCTAACCGACAAGAAATTTGTGGAGTGGTTGAAAACGAGTTTTAATGACTCCAACCTAAGTGTATGTAAACTTCGGACTTCAACTGTATATAGCCTATGCATGGTCTATATTATCAGATGTGCTATTAGCAATAAGCATTATCACCTGTTGCCCAACTGAGGCAGCATAGTGGTTATAAAATTTACAGGCTGAATCATGGGGTTTGTCCATCTGCATTTACCCTATTGGACACAACATCCTGGTTGTTATTATTAATAATCATTATTTTCAATATGAATATATAAATTATTATGAATTATTATTCACTGGTGGGAAAAATGGGTTTCTATTACAAAGTAGGCTGTCATTGCCCTTTTAAGACGCCATTGCCCCTTTAAGAGCTCTGTTGCACAGCTGCAGGTTCATGCTTGAACTGCATTTGAAAAACAATGCCAGGCACGCAATTAAAAGGAGTAGAGAAATACATGTGGTAGCAATGGAAAACTGGGATCTGCCTCTCTTTTTAACTAAAGGTCAAAACTGCTTTCAAAATAAATGTTCCAAAACTGCTTTTGCATGAACTGTTTGGGCTGCAATCCTGTTAACGGGATGATATGACAACAGCCAGTGAAAGTGCAGGGCGCCAAATTCAAAACAGAAATCTCATAATTAAAATTTCTCAAACATACATCTTATACCGTTTTAAGGGTAGTCTTGTTAACCTCACCACAGTGTCCGATTTTAAATATGCTTTTCAGCGAAAGCACCACAAACGATTATGTTAGGTCACCACCAAACCACAATAAAAACAGCCATTTTCCCAGCCAAAGAGAGAAGTCACAAAAAGCACAAATAGAGATAAAATGAATCACTAACCTTTGATGATCTTCATCAGATGACACTCATAGGACTTCATGTTACACAATACATGTATGTTTTGTTTGATAAAGTTCATATTTATATAAGAAAATCAGAGTTTATATTGGCGTGTTACATTTACTAGTTCCAAAAACATACAGTGATTTTGCATAGCCACATCGATTCAGCAGAAATATGCATCATAAATGTAGATGATAATACAAGTTATACACATGGAATTATAGATATACCTGTCCTTAATGCAACCGCTGTGTCAGATTTCAAAAAAACTTTACGGAAAAAGCAAACCATGCAATAATCTGAGACGGCGCTGAGAACAATAGTCAAATTAGCCGCCATGTTGTAGTCAACATAAACCATAAATTACATGCTAAATATTCCCTTACCTTTGATGATCTTCATCAGAATGCACTCTCAGGAATCCCAGGTCCACAATAAATGCTTGATTTGTTCAATAATGTCCGTTATTTATGTCCAATTAGCTACTTTTGTTAGCGCGTTTGGTACACCTATCCAAACGCTGGTGCTGGTTGACCATTTTTGCGGTTATATTACAGGTCGAAGAAACATTTCAAACTAAGTACAGCATCAATCATTAAGATGTTTTTAACATATATCTTCAATAAAGTTCCAACCTGAGAATTCCTTTGTGTCTTTGGGAGGAACGGAACGCAGGCAGATAACATGTGCTATGCGCGTGACCTGGAACTGGATCTCTGCCAGTAGTCTGATGCATTCTGTTCTTATTCCGTCCCACAACACAGTAGAAGCCTCATTCACATTTCAATAGATGGTTGACATCTAGTGGAAGCTCTAGGAAGTGAATCTTCATTCATATCTAACAGGGATTTCAATAGGCAATGGTTTGAAAATATATCAACCTCAGATTTCTCACTTCCTGTTTGGATTTCTTCTCAGGTTCTTGCCTGCCATATGAGTTCTGTTATACTCACAGACATCATTCAAACAGTTTCAGAAACGTCAGAGTGTTTTCTATCCAATACTAATAATAGTATGCATATATTAGCAACTGAGACTGAGGAGCAGGCTGTTTACTCTGGGCACCTTTCATCCAAGCTACTCAATAGTGCCCCTGCAGCCATAAGAAGTTTTAAGAGTGTTTTCCTGCTATTGCATTAAGAATTGTTGTGCATTGACTGCTTGTCAGAATCAATGATTTATGTATACACTAGATGACTAGTAAGGGGCGCTGAGTCGAATCTACCTTGCCTCCATCTTGGCACTCCCCCACTGTTGTAAAATATATTTGGGAAGCTATAGAAATGTATTTATTAATGTCTACATTCATTTTTACAACATGTATTATATTGGACACACCTGAATGCATATGTTTCAATTATATTATGTGAGCTAAACATAAAATAAAAAAATAAAAAAATACATATATATATATATATATATATATACACAGTGCCTTGCGAAAGTATTCGGCCCCCTTGAACTTTGCGACCTTTTGCCACATTTCAGGCTTCAAACATAAAGATATAAAACTGTATTTTTTTGTGAAGAATCAACAACAAGTGGGACACAATCATGAAGTGGAACGACATTTATTGGATATTTCAAACTTTTTTAACAAATTAAAAACTGAAAAATTGGGCGTGCAAAATTATTCAGCCCCCTTAAGTTAATACTTTGTAGCGCCACCTTTTGCTGCGATTACAGCTGTAAGTCGCTTGGGGTATGTCTCTATCAGTTTTGCACATCGAGAGACTGAATTTTTTTCCCATTCCTCCTTGCAAAACAGCTCAAGCTCAGTGAGGTTGGATGGAGAGCATTTGTGAACAGCAGTTTTCAGTTCTTTCCACAGATTCTCGATTGGATTCAGGTCTGGACTTTGACTTGGCCATTCTAACACCTGTTTATTTTTGAACCATTCCATTGTAGATTTTGCTTTATGTTTTGGATCATTGTCTTGTTGGAAGACAAATCTCCATCCCAGTCTCAGGTCTTTTGCAGATTCCATCAGGTTTTCTTCCAGAATGGTCCTGTATTTGGCTCCATCCATCTTCCCATCAATTTTAACCATCTTCCCTGTCCCTGCTGAAGAAAAGCAGGCCCAAACCATGATACTGCCACCACCATGTTTGACAGTGGGGATGGTGTGTTCAGCTGTGTTGCTTTTACGCCAAACATAACGTTTTGCATTGTTGCCAAAAAGTTCAATTTTGGTTTCATCTGACCAGAGCACCTTCTTCCACATGTTTGGTGTGTCTCCCAGGTGGCTTGTGACAAACTTTAAACGACACTTTTTATGGATATCTTTCAGAAATGGCTTTCTTCTTGCCACTCTTCCATAAAGGCCAGATTTGTGCAATATACGACTGATTGTTGTCCTATGGACAGAGTCTCCCACCTCAGCTGTAGATCTCTGCAGTTCATCCAGAGTGATCATGGGCCTCTTGGCTGTCAGTCTTCTCCTTGTATGAGCTGAAAGTTTAGAGGGACGGCCAGGTCTTGGTAGATTTGCAGTGGTCTGATACTCCTTCCATTTCAATATTATCGCTTGCACAGTGCTCCTTGGGATGTTTAAAGCTTGGGAAATCTTTTTGTATCCAAATCCGCCTTTAAACTTCTTCACAACAGTATCTCGGACCTGCCTGGTGTGTTCCTTGTTCTTCATGATGCTCTCTGCGCTTTTAACGGACCTCTGAGACTATCACAGTGCAGGTGCATTTATACGGAGACTTGATTACACACAGGTGGATTGTATTTATCATCATTAGTCATTTAGGTCAACATTGGATCATTCAGAGATCCTAACTGAGCTTCTGGAGAGAGTTTGCTGCACTGAAAGTAAAGGGGCTGAATAATTTTGCACGCCCAATTTTTCAGTTTTTGATTTGTTAAAAAAGTTTGAAATATCCAATAAATGTCGTTCCACTTCATGATTGTGTCCCACTTGTTTTTGATTCTTCACAAAAAATACAGTTTTATATCTTTATGTTTGAAGCCTGAAATGTGGCAAAAGGTCGCAAAGTTCAAGGGGGCCGAATACTTTCGCAAGGCACTGCATATATTTTATATATATATATTTTTTTTAAATCCTTAAAGTATAATGAGATTACTAATGTTACTGTCCCCACTACAAAAAATATATAATACTTCAAACGTAATTTTGTCCTTTTAATTGAAATACTGTAGAAAGCTTCTCAATGGCCAATACATAGCATCAACAATCCATGGTTTATATACATTGAGTATGGCAAACATGAGGAACAACTTCCTAATAATGAGTTGTACCCCCGCTCTTTTGCCCTCAGAACAGCCTCAATTAGTCGGGATATGGACTCTAAACGTGTCAAAAGTATTCCACAGGGATGCTGGCCCATGTTGAGTCTAATGCTTCTCAAGGTTGTGTCGATATCCTTTGGGTGGTGGACAATTCTTGATACACACAGGAAAGTGTTGAGCGTGAAAAACCCAGCAGCATTGCAGTTCTTGACACAAACCGGTGCAATGTTCAAAGGCATACATCGTTTGTCTTGCCTATTCACCTTCTGAATGGCACAAATACACAATCCATGTCTCAATTGCTCAATTGACTCGAGGCTTAAAATTGATTCTTTAACCTGTCTATGCTTTATCTACACTGAATTGACGGGGATTTAACATTTGATAGGATCATAGCTTCACCTGGATTCACATGCTCAGTCTATGTCATGGAAAGAGAACGTGTTCTTAATGTTTTGTATGCTCAGTGTACGTCATTGGTCAGAATACATGCTTCCCTCAAATGGCCCTCCCAACTTCCTTGAGAAGCTACAGTAGGCTACACACCGCTGTTTGAGTTGAGCACTGTGGTGGTGCACATTATAGACTACTTCATTCCCTTCATCTGAACATCGGAGTGTCAGCAACAATCACGCATGTCAGTTCAGTGCACACAGCATAACAGACTAAATCAAATATTAGAGGATACATTTATTTGGGAATATATTTCGCAGAACATACATGCTTCTGTCTATATTAGGCTATGTCATTTCCAAACCATCTCCAAACCTTTTGTCTATGGCTATTGTCTAAAAGCCAACATGAAATAAAATCAAACAAAAAAAATAATTTCGATTTTCAAATAGATTTCAGTATTCATTGCAAAATCCCTCCATCCTTTTGCAAGTTACATTGATGTGCTGTGCATGATGTTCTCAAAGCCAACAATTTTCTCTTTCTTTGCATCTCTCCCTTCACTGACACATGCCTTTCAGTCTGTACTTCAGTAATGTTTTAACGAACCCCCCCCCCCCCCCCCCCCACATCCATTTGTTATTCTCTTTATTAAATAGATGACACGTCCTCAAAGACGCCAGGTCAGACAATTTGAGGCAGTGCCAGGGCCAACAGGCTCGACGAGTAACCTCAACCCCTGCAAATCATCATGGCCAACCACCATACCAACATCTCTTTGTCAGACAGGGAACTACATCTTCTTTTTGGTTGCAACTAGAAAAGCGCTGTGTCCCTCTGGTTAGAATCAATTCCCTTTTTCTGACCTTGCTTTTGAAAAGATTTTTGTAAAAGCAGTAGTACTGTAGGTTAATGGATTGCGCAGTTTCAAAATGTCAGAAAGGGCACACAAAGAACATTCCAAATGCATGCACTCAAAGACCCTTGTACAATGAAGAATGTACAATGTCATTTCTTACTTTGTCTTGCCAGTGCCAGCGTTTTACTGCCTCATGGTACCTTGTCCTAGTAAATGTAACCTGGGAACAGGGAATGGTGAAACACCGAGAGACATTAAGAGAAACAAATATAGAAACACACAGAAATAGACTTTTAGAATCCTTCACAGTAATGAAAACTTAAAATCGTATTAAATGTACTATCAATTGGAGTGAAATGTATTACGAAAAAACTTGCCATGGTATATAAGGGGATTACTGTCCTTGGCATAATCATGTGGAGGAAATTGTCTACGTATTTTCGGAACAGGAACCATTTGGAATTGACATGTGACCGCATCTAAAAAAAGATACAAAATACATCTGTCAGAAAATCGAGCCACCTGTGCTCTGGATGAATCCGATTCATTACATGTACCCATCATACTGAAAACCCCATTATTTCTCCTGTAATACATGTCATTTTCAAAATGACCATATACCCACCACTTTGACATGCATTACCTGCCCTTTTTAACATTTCACCTCCACAAACACCATGAACAAACAAGCTCATTAAAAAGGGAATTGGGTGCCAATTTTCTCAATTATATCTATAGAGTGAAGGCTACATTTAGCTCTGTAATCAGGTGTTGTTATGGTTCTAATGGAGTCTTGCCAAGGTGCTGCGGCTGTGTGTGTCACGTGCGATCTCGGGGAAGAATGGCTACACAGCTAATGTGGCAGTATACAAGGGGAGGGTAACACTTAAGACCAATTACCGTCTTTGTGCACAGAGGGATGAATTAAAGGATGGACATTTAGTGAGAGCCTGCTTCCTGTCAGCATGTGATGTCGCATTGGCAGCTCGCCTGCTGTCAATTACTCCGGACTCAATCAACTCAATCTCCCCAACCTCTGCCCAAGCAGAGGGAAATGTTTGTACACCCCTCTGCTGTGCCTGTGGACAGTCTCTCTGAACATCTTGGAAGACAGTAATCCTTGATGCTAATTAGATGGCAATAATTGTCATAACCGAGGCTGCAAATCACATGGGATTCAGAGAACCTTTGGTTTTGGTCTTAGTGTTATCTTGTCTTCTTGGTGCCACTAATTCATTCAGTGTGGCATCACTAAATGTTGGAGATTATACAGATTAATCCATCTATTAAATCACACACTGTATAAGCCGTCTTTGAGAAATGATGTTGAATCGATGAGAATGGCCGTTAAAGCTATTGATTGATGCAGACAGAGGCCAAGCTAAGTAGATAACCTATTACAGATATGATGTTCAGCTCACATTATCTCTTTCATTGATTAAAATGGTTGACGCCATGGCTACATTATCTAAACAGAGCTTTTTCATCATAGAGTTCTCCAGATCCAGTGTCGCTGAAATCAGGCGTGCGTGCTCAGAGGTGCGTGCTTAGTCCCCTCCTGTACTCCCTGTTCACCCACGACTGCTTGGCCAAGCACAACTCCAACACCATCATTAAGTTTGCTGACGAAACAACGGTGGTAGTCCTGATCACCGACAACGATGAGACAGCCTATAGGGAGGAAGTCAGAGAACTGGCAGTGTTGTGCCAGGAAATCAACCCCTCCCTCAACGTGAGCAAGACAAAGGAGATGATCGTGGACTACGAGAAAAGGAGGGCCGAACAAGCCCCCATTTACATCGACAGGGCTGTAGTGGAGCGTGTTGAGAGTTTTGGTGTCTACAACACCAACAAACTATCATGGTCCAAACACACCAAGAAAGTCGTGAACAGGTCGCGACAATGCCTTTTCCCCCTCAGGAGACTGAAAAGATTTGACATGGGTCCACAGATCCTCAATAAGTTCTACAGCTGCACCATCGAGAGCATCCTGACAGGTTGCATCACCACCTTGTATGCTACAGAGGGTAGTGCGTACGGTCCAATACATCACAGGGGCAAGTTTCCTGCCATCCAGGACCTATATACTAGGCGGTGTCAGAGGAAAACCCATCAAAATAGTCAAAGACTCCAGTCACCCAAGTCATAGACTGTTATCTCTGCTACCGCACAGCAAGCGGTACCAGAGCACCAAGTCTAGGTTCAAAAGGCTCTTTAACAGCTTCTACCCCAAGCCATAAGACTGCTGAACAATTCATCAAATGGCCACCCGGACTATTTGCATTGACAACCCCCCCTTTGTTTATACACTGATGCTACTCGCTGTTTACTATCTATGCATAGTCACTTTACTCTGACCTACATGTACAAATGACCTCGACTAACCTGCACCCCAACACATTGGCTCAGTACTGGTACCCCCTGTATATAGCCTCATTAAAACGTCATTGTTGGTTAAGGGCTTGTAAGTAAGCATTTCACGGTAAGGTTGTATTTGGCGCATGTGGCAAATAACTTTTGATTTGTATAGTTTGATCACTGTAGTTGTACTGTGCCTGGCAAAACTGGGTTGTATTCATTAGGCACCAAACCGTTGAAAACATACTGAAACAGGGAGTAGCTACTTGGACTTGCCCAATAAGAAATGGTAATTTCCGTTTCTGTTGCAAAATGTTTGAAAACGTCTGCCCTGATGAATAAGACCCTGGTAATGGATCTTGTACTAAGCTAAATGGGTACTCAATTACTTCGACGTAGTTGTACATGGCCAGGTCTGCGATGGCATGGTCGTCTGGGACTCGGACTCGAGTGTACTCAGGCAGAACAGCACCTGAAAGAACCAGAATGAATATAATAAAGTATATTATATCTTTTCCCAACATCCACAGACACACACAGGTACATGAAATGAAACATGTATATTCAGCTCCACCAACAAAACAAACCCCTTTAGCTGGTTGTTGTAGAAGTACTTTGACGTCAGGGGAAATGAATTTGAATGCTATGGTCCTCTGGCTGCCAAAGTACATTTGCTGTGCCATCTGTAATGTGCAGTGTGTTCACTCACTGAAATCTTCGTTGAGCTGGTCCATGATTTCGTTGAAAACAAGGCAGTCTTCAAAGCCCTGGAAATAAGCTTAGTTAACTATTTGTTTCAAATGACGTTGAATCAACAATATTTTGGAAATGACATTAAATCAAGGTGTCATATTTTATAATAAGAATAATAATGTGTGTCCTGTCCAGGGGGTGTACTCGGGACAGAAACAGGCACCCCTGCTGCGTATGTACAGTGCCTTCAAAAAGTATCCATGACTTTTTCCACATTTCATTCGGTTACAGCCTGAATTCAAAATCGACTATTTTTCTCACCGATCTACACACAATACCCCATAATAACAAATAGAAAACATGTTTTTAGAAATTTTTGCAAAAGTATTGAAAATGTAAAAAAAAAAATCCTTTACATACAGTGCCTTGCGAAAGTATTCGGCCCCCTTGAACTTTGCGACCTTTTGCCACATTTCAGGCTTCAAACATAAAGATATAAAACTGTATTTTTTTGTGAAGAATCAACAACAATCATGAAGTGGAACGGCATTTATTGGATATTTCAAACTTTTTTAACAAATCAAAAACTGAAAAATTGGGCGTGCAAAATTATTCAGCCCCTTTACTTTCAGTGCAGCAAACTCTCTCCAGAAGTTCAGTGAGGATCTCTGAATGATCCAATGTTGACCTAAATGACTAATGATGATAAATACAATCCACCTGTGTGTAATCAAGTCTCCGTATAAATGCACCTGCACTGTGATAGTCTCAGAGGTCCGTTAAAAGCGCAGAGAGCATCATGAAGAACAAGGAACACACCAGGCAGGTCCGAGATACTGTTGTGAAGAAGTTTAAAGCCGGATTTGGATACAAAAAGATTTCCCAAGCTTTAAACATCCCAAGGAGCACTGTGCAAGCGATAATATTGAAATGGAAGAATTATCAGACCACTGCAAATCTACCAAGACCTGGCCGTCCCTCTAAACTTTCAGCTCATACAAGGAGAAGACTGATCAGAGATGCAGCCAAGAGGCCCATGATCACTCTGGATGAACTGCAGAGATCTACAGCTGAGGTGGGAGACTCTGTCCATAGGACAACAATCAGTCGTATATTGCACAAATCTGGCCTTTATGGAAGAGTGGCAAGAAGAAAGCCATTTCTGAAAGATATCCATAAAAAGTGTTGTTTAAAGTTTGCCAAAAGCCACCTGGGAGACACACCAAACATGTGGAAGAAGGTGCTCTGGTCAGATGAAACCAAAATTGAACTTTTTGGCAACAATGCAAAACGTTATGTTTGGCGTAAAAGCAACATAGCTGAACACACCATCCCCACTGTCAAACATGGTGGTGGCAGCATCATGGTTTGGGCCTGCTTTTCTTCAGCAGGGACAGGGAAGATGGTTAAAATTTATGGGAAGATGGATGGAGCCATATACAGGACCATTCTGGAAGAAAACCTGATGGAGTCTTCAAAAGACCTGAGACTGGGACGGAGATTTGTCTTCCAACAAGACAATGATCCAAAACATAAAGCAAAATCTACAATGAAATGGTTCAAAAATAAACATATCCAGGTGTTAGAATGGCCAAGTCAAAGTCCAGACCTGAATCCAATCGAGAATCTGTGGAAAGAACTGAAAACTGCTGTTCACAAATGCTCTCCATCCAACCTCACTGAGCTCGAGCTGTTTTGCAAGGAGGAATGGGAAAAAATTTCAGTCTCTCGATGTGCAAAACTGATAGAGACATACCCCAAGCAACTTACAGCTGTAATCGCAGCAAAAGGTGGCGCTACAAAGTATTAACTTAAGGGGGCTGAATAATTTTGCACGCCCAATTTTTCAGTTTTTGATTTGTTAAAAAAGTTTGAAATATCCAATAAATGTCGTTCCACTTCATGATTGTGTCCCACTTGTTGTTGATTCTTCACAAAAAAATACAGTTTTATATCTTTATGTTTGAAGCCTGAAATGTGGCAAAAGGTCGCAAAGTTCAAGGGGGCCGAATACTTTCGCAAGGCACTGTATATATCCCTGAGTGGTTTCCTTCCTCTCCGGCAACTGAGCTAGGAAGGACGCCTGTATCTTTATAGTGACTGGGTGTGACTAGGTTCCCTTCTTTGCAATTTATTGGAAAACCTTCCTAGTCTTTGTGGCTGAATATTGGTTTGAAATTCACTGCTCGGCTGAGGGACCTTACAGATAATTGCATGTGTGGGGTACAGAGATGAGGTAGTTATTAAAAAGTCATGTTAAACAATATTATTGCACACAGTGCAACTTATTATGTGACTTGTTAAGCAGATTTTTACTCCTGAACTTATAACAAAGGAGTTGAATACTTATTGACTCAAGACATTTCAGCTTTTAATTTTTTATAAATAAATAAAAACATACTTCCACTTTGACATTATGGGGTATTGTGTGTAAGCCAGTGACAAAAAATAAAGAATTGAATTCATTTTGAATTTAGGCTGTAACACAAACATTTTGAAAAAAGCAAAGGGGTGTGAACACTTTCTGTTTTTACTTCTTTAAGGCACTGTATGTGCTAAGAGACACAGTGAAACCATGACCTTGGCCCTATGACCTTGCTAGCGCCATGCTCGTAACTGAGCCACACAGGACCGCGCAGGTCTCATATCTTCCATCCTCCTCCCCCTCATGCTGTTCCCCTCTGTATATACTGCATATACTTCGACTTACTGCGTTCATCCCCTGTCCATAGAATGGCACCACAGCGTGGGCTGCATCCCCCATAAGGACACACTTATCACTAAGGTGATATGGAGAGCACTTCACGGACACCATGGCCTGGGCTGGTAGATGGAAATAATCCCTCTTAAGAGCATCCCTGTGAAAGAGGGTAGCAGAGAGACACACAATGACCGCTATGAAATTGATATGCATAGTGTATGGTACATGCTGATTTCTTATACAGCTACACTGCAGGACCTTATCCATGCGCTCTTTTCAACCATTGTATCTAATGAGAGAAGAATATGTTCATACTCTCCGGCCTTGCATTGGCAGAGGAGGGCAGCTAGGATTAAAAAACAAACACATCAGCTAGTTGTGTTATATTGTAGGTGTAACATTCTTTATTTCAAAAGAAATTACATAATTTAACTGTGGATTTAAACAGCGGGTGGGGGGGATCTAAAACCAAACAGCATTTAAGCTGTTTCTCCTGCTGCCTTTCAAGTCAAGTCAACCCTGAAAAGACCTATACAGAGTTACACACCTCAGCTGCAACATTCTGTTCAGCACAATAAAAAACTCAGCTCTCCAGGCTATGTAATGGTGGGTCAGTAACTTCACCCTCGAGATGATGGATGTGGTTTGACCTGCCCTGATGCAATAAAAAAATGTAAGTGGGCCGGAGGGATAAAGGGATAGAAAGGAGGATAGATGGAGGGATGGAGGGACACGGGGAGGGGAAAGTCACTTACGCTCCTATTAGTGGGATGGCGTCGGGAAAGTATTTCTGGAAGAACTCAATGACCTGGTCGCCCGTGGTGACATTTTCAAACTCGTCAAACGGCATGAAGAGTGTGCAGGTGAAAGTCTTGTCCTGAGAACAAACAGAATGGAGATTAATGCAGTAAGCCTAACAAATGGATGCTTCACACGAACTGATGGATGTGGCGCAGCGAGATGGTAATGGTGGGTGTGTTAGCAGGCCAGCCTATCCTAGAAGTCCTAGGAGTGTCGCTACCTTGGCGGCAATGCAATGCATTTTTGCAATGCAATGCATTTTTCACCATCCTCCCAATGCACCCTTGAGCTGTACTGAGTGACAGTGCGAATGTACCCTTGAGCTGTACTGAGTGACAGTGCTAATGTACCCTTGAATTAGGTGCATTAACCTGGCTACACTCAAACAGAACAGCTGTTCCTCTTTCGCTGAATAGGCCAGAACTTTAATAATGGTATTAATAGTAGCAGCGGTGGAGGCTGAGAGGTGGGATTACTGCCTATCTGCTATAAATGCTTTGCTGACATTTTGTGGGAGCGTTCACCTCTGTTAAAAAGTAGGGCTCGACCTGTGGGACCCAGAGTAATTGAGAAGTGAAGATGTTGGTGAAAAAGTTTAGTGGATAAAAGTTTATTTGAGATAAAGTGAATGTATAGATCTGGACCAGGAGAATGATTTTTTATTTATTTTTATTTCACCTTTATTTAACCAGGTAGGCTAGTTGAGAACAAGTTCTCATTTGCAACTGCGACCTGGCCAAGATAAAGCGTAGCAATTCGACACATACAACAACAGAGTTACACATGGAATAAACAAAACATACAGTCAATAATACAGTAGAACAAAAGAAAAGAAAAAGTTTGTATACAGTGAGTGCAAATGAGGTAAGTTAAGGAAATAAATAGGCCATGGTGGCAAATTTTTTTTATTTTACTAGGCAAGTCAGTTAAGAACAAATTCTTATTTTCAACGACGGCCTAGGAACAGTGGGTTAACTGCCTGTTCAGGGGCAGAACGACAGATTTTGTACCTTTTCAGTTCGGGGATTTGAACTTGCAACCTTTCGGTTACTAGTCCAATGCTCTAACCACTAGGCTACCCTGCCGCCCCTCTTAAGTAATTGCAATATAGCAATTAAACACTGGAATGGTAGATCGGCAGAAGATGAATGTGCAGGTAGAGATACTGGGGTACAAAGGAGCTAAATAAATAAATAAATACCAGTATGGGGATCAGGTAGGTAGATGGATGGGCTGTTTACAGATAGGCTAAGTACAGGTGCAGTGATCTGTAAATGGCTCTGACAGCTGGTGCTTAAAGCTAGTGAGGGAGATGTGAGTCTCCAGCTTCAGAGATTTTTGCAATTCGTTCCAGTCATGGGCAGCAGAGAACTGGAAGGAAAGAAGACCAAAGGAGGCTTTGGCTTTGGGGTTTGGGGGTGACCAGTGAGATATACCTGCTGGAGCGCGTGGTACGAGTGGGTGCTGCTATGGTGACCAGTGAGCTGAGATAAGGCGTGGCTTTACCTAGCAGAGACTTGTAGATAACCTGTAGCCAGTGGGTTTGGCGACGAGTATGAAGCGAGGGCCAACCAACGAGAGCGTACAGGTTGCAATGGTGGGTAGTGTATGGGGCTTTGGTGACAAAACGGATGGCACTGTGATAGACTGCATCCAGTTTGTTGAGTAGAGTGTTGGAGGCTATTTTATAGATGACATCACCGAAGTCGAGGATCGGTAGGTTGGTCAGTTTTACGAGGGTATGTTTGGCAGCATGAGTGAAGGATGCTTTGTTGCGATATAGGAAGCCGATTCTAGATTTAATTTTGGATTGGAGATACTTAATGTGAGTCTGGAAGGAGAGTTTACAGTCTAACCAGACACCCAGGTATTTGTAGTTGTCCACATATTCTAAGTCAGAGCCGTCCAGAGTAGTGATGCTGGACGGGCGAGCAGGTACGGGCAGCGATCGATTGAAAAGCATGCATTTAGTTTTACTTGCGTTTAAGAGTAGTTGGAGGCCACGGAAGGAGAGTTGTATGGCATTGAAGCTCGTCTGTAGGTTAGTTAACACAGTGTCCAAGGATGGGCCAGAAGTATACAAAATGGTGTCGTCTGCGTAGAGGTGGATCAGAGAATCACCAGCAGCAAGAGCAACATCATTGATGTATACAGAAAAGAGAGTCGGCCCAAGAATTGAACCCTGTGGCACACCCATAGAGACTGTCAGAGGTCCAGACAACAGGCCCTCCGATTTGACACACTGAACTCTATCAGAGAAGTAGTTTGAGAAACCAAGGCTGTCGAGTCTGCCAATAAGAATGTTGTGATTGGCAGAGTCGAAAGCATTGGCCAGGTCGATGAAGACGGCTGCACAGTAATGTCTCTTATCGATGGCGGTTATGATGTCGTTTAGAACCTTGAACATGGCTGAGGTACACCCATGAACAGCTCTGAAACCAGATTGCATAGCGGAGAAGGTATGCTGGGATTCGAAATGGTCAGTAATCTGTTTGTTAACTTGTTTTTCGAAGACCTTAGAAAGACAGGGTAGGATAGATATTCGTCTGTAGCAGTTTGGGTCTAGAGTGTCACCCCCTTTGAAGAGGGGGATGACCGTGGCAGCTTTCCAATCTTTGGGAATCTCAGACGATACGAAAGAGAGTTTGAACAGGCTAGTAATAGGGGTTGCAACAATTTCGGTAGATAATTTTAGAAAGAGAAGGTCCAGATTGTCTAACCTGGCTGATTTGTAGGGGTCCAGATTTTGCAGCTTTTCAGAACATCGGCTATCTGGATTTGGGTAAAGGAGAAATGGTGGGGGCTTTGGCGGGTTGCTGTGGAGGGTGCCGGGCAGTTGACCGGGGTAGGGGTAGCCATGTGGAAAGCATGGCAGGCCGTAGAGAAATGCTTATTGAAATTCTCAATTATAGTGGATTTATCAGTGGTGACAATGTTTCCTAGCCTCAGAGCAGTGGGCAGCTGGGAGGAGGTGCTCTTATCCTCCTGGACTTTACAGTGTCCCAGAACTTTTTTGAGTTAGTATTACAGGATGCAAAATTCTGTTTGAAAAAGCTTGCCTTAGCTTTTCTAACTGCCTGTGTATATTTGTTCCTAACTTCCCTGAAAAGTTGCATATCACGGGGGCTATTCGATGCTAATGCAGAATGCCACAGGATGTTTTTGTGCTGGTCAAGGGCAGACAGGTCTGGTGTGAACCAAGGACTTTATCTATTCCTAGTTCTACATTTTTTGAGAGGGGCATGCTTATTTAAGATGGTGAGGAAGGCACTTTTAAAGAACAGCCAGGCATCATCTACTGACAGGATGAGGTCAATGTCATTCCAGGATACCCCAGCCAGGTCGATTAGAAAGGCCTGCTCGCAGAAGTGTTTCAGGGAGCGTTTGACAGTGATGAGGGGTGGTCGTTTGGTCGCAGACCCATTACGGATGCAGGCAATGAGGCAGTGATCGCTGAGATCTTGACTGAAAACAGCAGAGGTGTATTTGGAGGGCGAATTAGTTAGGATGACATCTATGAGGGTGCCCGTGTTTACTGATTTGTGGTTGTACCTGGTAGGTTCATTGATCATTTGTGTGAGATTGAGGGCATCAAGCTTAGTTTGTAGGATGGCCGGGGTGTTAAGCATGTCCCAGTTTAGGTCACCTAGTAGCACGAGCTCAGAAAATACATGGGGGGCAATCAGTTCACATATAGTATCGAGGGCACAGCTGGGGGCAGAGGGAGGTCTATAGCAAGCGGCAACAGTGAGAGACTTGTTTCTGGAAAGGTGAATTTTTAGAAGTAGAAGCTCAAATTGTTTGGGTACAGACTTAGAAAGTAATACAGAACTCGGCAGGCTATCTTTGCAGTAGATTGCAACACCGCCCCCTTTGGCAGTTCTATCTTGGCGGAAAACATTATAGTTAGCAATGGAGATTTCAGGGTTTTTGGTGGTTTTCCTAAGCCAGGATTCAGACACGGCTAAGACATCTGGGTTGGCAGAGTGTGCTAAAGCAGTGAGTAAAACAAACTTAGGGAGTACGCTTCTAATGTTAACATGGGCATGAAACCAAGGCTTTTACGTTTACAGAAGTCAACAAATGAGAGCACCTGGGGGGTGGGAGTGGAGCTAGGCACTGCAGGACCTGGATTAACCTCCACATCACCAGAGGAACAGAGGAGAAGTAGGATAAAGGTACGACTAAAGACTATACGAACTGGCCGTCTAGCATGTTCAGAACAGAGAGTAAAAGGAGCAGGTTTCTGGGCACGATAGCATAGATACAAGGCATAGTGTACAGACAAAGGTAAGGTAGGATGTGAGTACATTGGAGGTAAACCTAGGCATTGAGTAATGAAGAGAGAGATATAGTCTCTAGAGATGTTTAAACCAGGTGATGTCATCGCATATGTAGGAGGTGGAACAACATGGTTGGTTAAGGCATATTGAGCAGGGCTAGAGGCTCTACAGTGAAGTGAGACAGTAATCACTAACCGGGACAGTAATGGACAAGGCATATTGATATTAGAGAGAGGCATGCGTAGCCATGTGAACATATGGGTCCAGTGAGTGGTTGGGCTAGCTGGGGACACGGCGATTTCAGACAGTTAGCAGGCTAACAAGCTAACAGTTAGTAGGCCGGAGCTAAACAAGCCAGCAGCTAGTAGACCAGGGCAAGCTAGCAGTTAGCAGACCGGGTTAGCAAGCAAGCAGTTAGCAAGGGCTAGCAGTTAGCAGACCGGGCAGGCAAGCTAGCAGTTAGCAGACCGGGTTAGCAAGCAAGCAGTTAGCAAGGGCTAGCAGTTAGCAGACCGGGCAGGCAAGCTAGCAGTTAGCAGACCAGGGCCCGGCAGTTTAGCAGTTAGCAGACCGGGTTAGCAAGCAGATAGCAGGGGCTAGAAAGTTAGTCTTTGGGGGGGTGACGTCGCGATGGGGGTAAGTCTGTTTTTGCCTCTTCGTGCGGTGATGTCGATAGACCAGTCGTGGAATTAGTAGGGTTCCAAGTTGCTCTAGGTAGCTAGCAGGCCGATATTGTAGCCCAGGAGTATGCTTCGGTGGTAGCACAGGAGCCCTGGCCGGGCTAGCTTCAAGCTAAATTGGTGCTTGCTCTGGGATGGAAACGCTAGCCAGGAGTAGTCATCCGGGATTGCGGTTAGCTAGTTGTGAAGATCCAGATGAAAATGTTCAGTTTGCGGTAGGAATCCGGGGATAAAAATAACAGGTCCGTTATGCTCTGGTTAGAGTCACGTTGTTCGAACTGGCGAGAGCTTTCCGAGCTGAAGGTTAGCTGATGACCGCTGGCAATGGTTTGCTGACTGATATCTGGTAGTTAGCTGGCTAGCTTCAGTTGAGGGATTCCAGATCCGAAGTAAATCTAAATACTTTAGGAAAAAAAAGCAGATCCACGCCACATTGGGTGAGGCGGGTTGCAGGAGAGTATTTAGATGAGGTTTAACAAAATATTTTAAAGGATATGCGACGAAAAATATGTAAAACGATATATACAAGGGACACGACAGGACAAAGACGTCTGACTGCTACGCCATCTTGGATTAATGATTAATGATGTTCAGAGGTCAAGGGTCAAATATCCCTGTTTACACTGTGACCTCCTGCAGGTGATTAGCCAGTTTTGCAATGTGACATATACATTTGGTAAATAGTTTTGGTAAATGGAGCCACAATGCTAAGGCGTCATTGGCACCACTACACTCTTAAACTCTTGATGGTTGCTAGGCAGCGCCAGTTAACCATCCTCCTGCCAGTTCTAAACTTTGCGAGGCATGTCACTTCTCCCATCTCTTTGCATAGCCCACCACTAAGTATGCACTGTTTTCTTAACAACAACTGGATTGTAACGTTTGTCGTCGGAAGGAGACCAAGGTGCAGCGTGGTAGGCGTACATTCTTTTATTTAAATGTGCCACCAAGAAAAACAATACAACGACTGAAACCGCTTCACCGTGCAAACTACATGCACTCACACAGAGACAAGCTCCCACACTGAAGGAGGGGAAAAAGGGCTGCCTAAGTATGATCCCCAATCAGAGACAATGAAAGACAGCTGCCTCTGATTTGGAACCACACTCGGCCAAACACAAAGAAATAGAGAACATAGAATGCCCACCCAAATCACACCCTGACCTAACCAAACATAGAGAATAACAAGGATCTCTAAGGTCAGGGCGTGACAATGATTCAAATATTGGAATAGAGTAGGCTAATGCAATTGAAGGCTCAAATCAAATTGTAGCTTACTGAAACTGCCAAAGTCATTTGAAGCAATATCCTAACCGTATGTGGTCAATTAGATGAACATTTCAGCACTGTTTTGATTGGGACAGCACCATCGTGCTGCTTTGAAACAAGCGTGGGGACTTGTCTTGATAAATCAATGAAGGTCCGATTTCACTGAATCCCCATTTGGACATTGTTTAGGCTATGCTGGTTTGATTTGAATTAGGCTGTGGAAATGTTAGCTAAGTTGAGATGAGTGCTGCTCATGATCATCTTGTCAAGTTTTGCTCTTCACAACGCATCGTAGCCTAGGCCTACTCCTGTCCACACACAAAAAAAAGCCTGTGACTTCACTGACTTGTCTCAATCAATGTGATTTTGATTCACTGAACCTCAGTCTGCATAGGCTATTTGGTTAACTGGTTTCCCGCTGGTCAAATAAGTGGAGGTGGTATAGCTCATCTATTCATTTGCTCATCTATCACTTATCAGAAACATGTAGCATTCCATAATGTAGCCCAAAACAAGTGTAGGCCTCTTATTTTGCTTGATTGCATATAGGCAACTCCAAAAGCCTGCGGAGGTTGTGAAAAATGAACAAAAGTTCCACATGCTTTTGAAAATAGGATTGCTATTATTTTCTTTTGGAATCATGATGAAGACACTCTCAATGTAAGACCCTATGCCTGCTCCCTAACAAACAGGAGTGGGTTAGAAAGAGATGAGGCTTGGACTCGGCTCCACACATTTCCATGACACAGCGGTTCCACACATTTCCATAACACAAGTGGGGAAAAATATTATTTGTATTTTATTCTGATATATTTCATTATATTCTTACAACAAAATATATGTGTGTTGACTACGATTGGGTAGGTGTGTCTTGTCTGTTTAATGAACAAAATAGTGTTACATCCATTAATTTGGACGTAACATAATTAAACTAACAATATACAATTCTATTGTTCTGAAAATAAATGTTATTAGTCTTGTAATGTTTATTAGTACCTGCCAAAAAGCCGGGTGTACACAATGATTTTGGCCTCAATTTTGCTGTCCCAGACAAGCTTTTGAGATGGTAGAAAAAAATCCCTGTGTCGTTGCCTACTCGGGGTACCCGGCCGTCACCAACGTTCATTTAATGTGAGCGAGTCAGAGATGCAATCTGAGGGCTAGTGAGCTAATCTTTGAGCAGTCGCAGACATCCCGATATTTTCAAACATGTCTTCAATGCTCAAAATCTGCACAAAATCTGCAATGCTCTTGTAGTGTGAGATGTGCAACAACAAGTTTTGAGAATGGTTATCCAGCAATAGCCAATGAGAGCTTGCCAGGAAGAAGCCAGTGAGATGACGTTGTTTCACATCCCCCAGAATGTGTAGAATCTCGAGCAGGAGCCATACTTGCCTTTAACCAAAGCCAAAGACAACGTGTTCACAAGCAATGTTATTCAATTCAAAATGTTGGCTATATTTTAACTCTTGTACGGCAAGCGTGAATGTCTGACTGAAAACGTCTAAGAGGCTGCTTTGAGCCACAGCTCATTGTAGCTACGTTAAATCTAATCACATCATTACATCATTGTTTCCTCGAGACAGCGTGGTATTGAGAATCCTTATGTCCAAGTGAAGAATCTTGTAGTGTGTGACGCACTGTCTGTGCCACATTGTTAAGTGCGCGCACCACTACAATGGCAAGTAAAAAAAATATATTAAAAAATACAGGAAAGACGGTTGTTTAATGTGAGAGGCTCAGTGATGTTAGGACTTTGAAAGTCGTGTAACATACACCCGGCTTAAATTAAATAATGGATTTATATTCAATGTATTTATTAAAATATACGCTCACCCACATCTGCACACCAGTGTTACCATTTGTCTCCGGTATGCTGGCATGCTCGCACGGCACATGCAGGCAAGAATGTTGTTAAAATGGGCCTGTTTGTAAGGGGGTTAAAGAAAAAGCAGTATGAGGCCTCCCGAGTGGCGCAGGGGTCTAAGGCAATGCATCACAGTGCTTGAGGCGTCGCTACAGATCCGGGTTCGATCCCGGTCTGTGTCGCAGCTGGCCACGACCGGGAGACCCATGAGGCGAAGTACAATTAGCCCAGCGTCGTCCGGGTTAGGGGAGAGTTTGGCCGGGGTGTCCTTGTCCCATCGCACTCTAGCGGCTGGATTCTGGGTTAAGCGAGCAGTGTGTCAAGAAGCAGGGTCGTGTTTTGGAAGACACATTGCTCTCGACCTTTGCCTCTCCCGAGTCCGTAGGGGAGTTGCAGCGATGGGGCAAGACTAATAAAAAGCACTATATCTCTTTAGTGACATTTTCTTATACTGTATTCACTTCACAAAAGCACCTCTCCAACATGTTACCTTACCTACCTTCTATTATCAAGTAGAGCACATGATAATGAAGCTGAGAGGATAGATAGAGTATGTCGAAGAGGGTAAACAAACACAGTGTTCTATTTATACTCACCAAGTTGGGCAGAGCAATCATCATGAATGTGTTGCGTGGCCATATGTGAAGATAATTAGGCTTCATGGCAAACTGGGAGCAAAGTAAAAGAAATTATGGCATTATAACAGCATAAAGAAGATAAACACATTATACACAACAGACACAGTAGCATTGCATTAACCAAAAGTTGATCAACAAACGAGATGACACCTGATACCCTATGAAATACTATGTTGATACAATGAACATTCTCTGATTAAGGTTGACTGACAGAAAGATAAGTTATTAAAATAAATGTGCATCTGACTGGTAGTGTGCAGAGACTTTTTCCTGTTGATACAATGAACTATAAAAACATATCCGTTCAGATTTAGGTTCAAATAGTATTTCATTTCAAATACTGGTGGGGCGGTTGGGTAGGGAATACACTTTTGGGACTATAGCATTGGTTCCATTGCACCACTAAAGCTCATTGAAGCGTAGCTTAAATATTTGAAAGAACATTTAAAACTATTTGAAACATGGGCTGTATTAAAAAAATTACTTAGAGTAGGAGTGCTGATCTAGGATCAGGTCACCTCTGTCCATATAATTTTATTCATTATTATCTAAAAGGCAAAACTGATCCTAGCACTGCTACTCCGAAACTGTTTTTGAATATGGCCCCTGATCTGATCCTGTGCCATGTTCTGAGCATCAGAGGGCCAACCTCTCCATTGATGGGGGGCATGGTGAGCTCCAGGTACCCATGGGGGATGTAGGTCTGACTGAAGTTGAAACGGCTCTGACGGAGGAACTGTTTCCGAATGGCAGAGAATGCTCCATCACACCCCACAATCAAGTCTGCCTGGATCTCCTCCTTTGCACCATCAGCCCTAAGACACACCATACAGTACCACCAACATCATTGAATTAAATGTGATCATTTAAAAAATTCAATGTCAATAAAGTTGTCAGTTTATAATTCATTTTAAATAGGTAGAATGTTAGTGAATAAGCCCTAAATTAATAATTCACTGTGCGGCAGTGCTAATTCTCACAGCGGTAGGGAGGTTTTACTGCTTATTTGGTTGTAAATTGTATGACACAATTACCTCAAGGCTACCCAATTTCAGACCAATAAAAAAAGTTATGCATAGAGGCTTAAAAGCAACACGTATATTATGACCCTATGACACATATGGTGTTGGACACACACTAGGCACCATGCAATTAAATGCAGGAACAAAGTCCAACCAAAAACAATAAAACCAGAGCAAGGCAACTTTAGAAAGAGAGGGAGATATATATATATATAGAGAGAATGTGTGTGTGTGTGTGTGTGTGTGTGTGTGTGTGTGTGTGTGTGTGTGCATGCGTGCGTGCGTGCGTGTGATTACTAACTATTTACCTGAGAAAGGTCATCGCTCCTGTTTCAGTGCTCCAGTTGAGTAGTTTGTGGGCGAAGTTCAGCTTTGTGGTTGAATACGTTTCTGCCGCTGCAGTTACAGATCAACACATTACAAAAACAGACTTACATGACACAGCAAACATTGGGCAAAACCTTACAAAAAAAGGGGGGGCAAGAATTGACTACATTTAAGCAATAAGGCACGAGGGGATGTGGTGTATGGCCAATATACTATGGCTAAGGGCTGTTCTTAGGGGGGTTGGGGGACCATTTTTTGTTAATTCCGTGCAATTCTACACATTTTGCAATGGGGCGGAGAGAAGATTTCACAATTTTATAGCAGATTTCATGCAATTTTACACATTTTGCAATAGTGTGGAGAGAAATGTTTGCAGTTTTTAATATGATATTTGAGTGAGACTGATCAAAAAAATCTACTGGGGCCGCCATCGACTACGATAACAAGTTTATATTGCTAAATTAGTTTAGTGACCAGCTATCTAAAACATGTAAGCCGACATGGGCTAATCGACTGACTATCAGTGACTGACATAACAAGAGAAAAACTGCTGATTCACAACCATATTTCTAAATTGCACTTTGTGTATTCTACTATTCTAACTGGCAACAAGTTCAGACCCAGACTGATCAGAGGGCCTTCAAAAGGAGGGACGCTGCCAGTTGCCCATCCCTGATATGGACTATTAGAAAACCCATAAGAGAAACCGCTATGTGTCTCATTAGTCAGACGAATCATGCTCTCACTAACCTATTATCTCTACCCCAAGGCTGTGGAGCTTCATTTAACATATTTTTAGGCCTCAAAAAATACCTTACATTTCAAGTTTATTTGTTGTACAGGATAAACATGGTATACACCGTCTAACACTGTGGATTGATCGCAGCATTCGCGCAAAACTGAAAGCGCGAACCACTGCTTCTAATCAGGGCAAGGTGACCGGAAACATGACCGAATGCAAACAGTGTAGCTATTCCCTCCACAAGGTAATCAAACAAGCTAAGCGTCAGTATAGAGACAAAGTAGAATCGCAATTCAATGGCTCAGACACGAGAGGTATGTGGCAGGATTTACAGTCAATCACGGACTACAAAAGGAAAACCAGCCCCGTCGCGGACCACGATGTCTTGCTCCCAGACAAACTAAACAACTTCTTTGCTCGCTTTGAGGACAACACAGTGCCACTGACACGGCCCGCTACCAAAACCTGCGGGCTCTCCTTCACTGCAGCCAATGTGAGTAAAACATTTAAACGTGTTAACCCTCGAAAGGCTGCCGGCCTAGATGACATCCCCAGCCGCGTCCTCAGAGCATGCACAGACCAGCTGGCTGGTGTGTTTATGGACACATTCAATCAATCCTTATCCCAGTCTGCTGTTCCCACATGCTTCAAGAGGGCCACCATTGTTCCTGTTTTCAAGAAAGTGAAGGTAACTGAGCTAAATGACTATCGCCCCGTAGCACTCACTTCCGTCATCATGAAGTGCTTTGAGAGACTAGTCAAGGCCCATATCACCTCCACCCAACCTGAAACCTTAGACCCACTCCAATTTGCTTTCCACCCCAATAGGTCCACAGACGACGCAATCGCAATCACACTGCCCTAACCCATCTGGACAAGAGGAATACCTATGTAAGAATGCTGTTCATCGACTACAGCTCAGCATTTAACACCATAGTACCCTCCAAACTCGTCATTAAGCTCGAGACACTGGGTCTCAACCCCACCCTGTGCAACTGGGTCGTGGACTTCCTGACGGGCCGCCCCCAGGTGGTGAGGGTAGGTAACAACATCTCCACCCCACTGATCCTTAACACTAGGGA
Organism: Oncorhynchus mykiss; assembly: GCF_057628025.1. NCBI lineage: Eukaryota > Metazoa > Chordata > Actinopteri > Salmoniformes > Salmonidae > Oncorhynchus > Oncorhynchus mykiss. Next base: position 4,243,433 of record NC_143044.1, read on the forward strand.
CCCACAAGGGTGCGTTCTCAGCCCTCTCCTGTACTCCCTGTTCACCCATGACTGCACGGCCATGCACGCCTCCAACTACATCATCAAGTTTGCAGACGACACTACAGTGGTAGGCTTGATTACCAACAACGACAAGACAGCCTAAAGGGATGAGGTGAGGGCCCTTGGAGTGTGATGTGAGGAAAAAATAAACTCACACTCAATGTCAACAAAACAAAGGAGATGATCGTGGACTTTAGGAAACAGCAGAGGGAGCAGCCCCCTATCCACATCGACGGGACAGTAGTGGAGAAGGTGGAAAGTTTTAAGTCCACTTCACGGACAAGCTGAAATGGTCCACCCACACAGACAGAGTGGTGAAGAAGGTGCAGTAGCGCCTCTTCAACCTCAGGAGGCTGAAGAAATTTGGCTATCACTCACAAACCTATACAGATGCACAATCGAGAGCATCCTGTCGGGCTATCATTCAGAAGGCGAGGTCAGTACAGGTGCATCAAAGCGGGGACCGAGAGACTGAAAACTATGGCAACGAATCCTTCAGCACTAACATGCTCCCGGGCAGGCTAACTTAGACCAATGAAATCAGATTCCTCCGTCTCGCAAAGATTGCGTCATCATCCCCTTCATTTGACGACGACGACTGATAAAATATTTTATTAATCAAATGTGTTGTTGTGTGTCAAAAAATGACAATGTTACATAATGCATTTGAAACTTCATGCACATAAAACTTGTAAATAACTTAATATCATTATTTTATCTATAGGAGTGGGAAAAAAGGTGCTTGTGCATTCATAAGCACACCAAAGACGGCGTTAACAATAAGTAATACAATAAAGACGCACTTCAACAAGCCTATTTAACACCATAGCCTGCTGAATTTGCAAGCTAACTTTTCTTTCATTTTGATTTCGGCACAAATTACAAATGTGGCACTGACTCGCCCATAGATAGATGTTTCAGCATTGCCTCAATGAAGAGTCTGGCGTTCGACTAGGTATGTGCGACATCCAGGCGCAGTTCCAAGCCTACTAGAGTTAGCGGCAGGCGGACAAGCAATAGCCACTGTTGTAGTATGGATGAAGCCTAAACTGGAATGTGAATCTAACTGAAGCTGGCAAGCTTTAGAAAACCCAGAGTAGATTTTTCTTCAATCGAAGTACACCCCTCAGGCATTATGGGAATAAGGATTTTCATTCTCCTACCTGACAACAGTTCTTTGTTGAGGTTGGCTCTGTCGACAGACAGGATGTACTGAAAAGAGAACAGGCATTACCTCTCAACTACACAGAATAATGTGACGCTGTAACACTGACACTACCACTTTTTTATACAAAAAAATACTTATGAAAATGTCAACAATGAATACATTTGAAATACATTTAGAAGCAATGCTCGGGAGTCTTAAAACATTCAGTGACTGAAATGTGAGTGGGATTCGGGGAGTCTGTCTATTGTCTAGTAAGAATTACTGAGTTGATAGCTAGAGTAAGCTTTGGTTCAAATCATCTTTTGAAGTGTTGAGTGGATGGGATAATTGATTTAGCGGAACATCCATTGGAAGTGCCCTTTTTTTATCTTGTCCTTTCTACTTGAACAATTTGGTAGAATAAAATCCCTCTCTTTCCCACGGAAGAAATAAATACTTCTCGATATTAGCTACCATGTCTTCTCCCTCCACCCCTCTATCCATCACCACTCTCTGCCTAGCCGACCTCACCTAATTATTTTCCAGAACTTTTTTACAGTATATGTCTGATCGTGTCTTCTCATTTGTTATTCACTTTTTCCTCATCTACATTTTTTCCCTAACATCCTGTCTTCCCACTTCTCTTAATGAAGGATTACTGAGTTTAGTGGGCTACTATGAAGATATTTGCCTAAATAAAGTTCCTCTTTAAAGACAGAATAGAACAGAGGTTAACCCCTTTCTAAAACACGACTCCCAACAGCTCTGTGTACACAATAGGGCTCCCCTCCATCATCATATTGCAGGGTACCTGTCCTGAGCTGAGCATCACCTTTAATATGGGGTGGAATTACAGCTCATGTCATCTATCATAGGTAGAACCAAACGGAAACATGTGACAATGTTGGGAAGTTTACACCACACAGGACAAGACATGTGTTCAAATATTATCATTTCAAAATTTTAGCTGTGCTTGATTTAGCTTGCTTGTTGAAATGGTACCAATAAAAAATTCAGAAATGCAAACATCACGCACCTGGCACTCCAGGCAGTCTGAGGCAAACGCTTAAAGCATCTGAAAAAGTGCAAATACTATTTGAAAAAATGTCTGCAATGGTCACGGTGGGCTGGTGTACATTTTACAGTATTGTCTGAAGTCAAAAGCTTTGTAATAGATGAAAGAGTTTCCTCTCAAACTAAATAACACTTACCTGTGGGGTGACAGGTACAATGTGCTTTGTTTCAGGTCTGTATTATGACCCTCCTTGACCTCAGCAGCCAACCAGTGCAGACATGAGTTCAAATACTAGTTGTACTCTTTCAAATACTTTTAAGCATTTGCTTTAGTCTGCATGGAGTGCCAAGTAGGCAGGGTTTGTACTTTGGCAATTTTTCTATTGGTTCCATTTCACAAAGCAAGCTCAATCAAGTAAAGCTAAAGTATTTAAAATGATAGTATTTGACCACAGGTCTGGTTCATCTCAAATGGTCTAGTCTAGTAAAGTCTAGTAAAGTCTAGTAAAGGCATAAATGTAGCTGATACTAGCCTCCTTCTGGCTTCAAAAGAAAAACAGGCCTTATTCCTAAAATAAAATCCCAATTTCAACTTCAATTTTTTTGTAAGTTATTGAATATGCAATTTAAAAGAGAGGCCGTCATCAATTAAAATTCCAAGATATTTATATGAGGTTACAACCTCAATCCCCTTGTCCTGACAGGTAGTAATAGGTGAAAGGTTCAGAGGTCTATTTCTTGCATAAGAAAACACCATTAGTTTAGTTTTGTCAGTATTGAAGATAAGCTTCAATTGACACAAGGTATGTTGAACAGTATAAAAAGCAGTTTGCAAGTTCTGGAAAGCTTTTGTAAGAGACGAGGCACAACAGTAAATTACAGTATCATCAGCATAACAATGAAGTTGTGCATTTTGGTGCTCAAACACATTAAGAAGGAAAGAAATTCCACAAATGAACTTTTAACAAGGCACACATGTTAATTGAAATGCATTCCAGGTGACTACCTCATGAAGCTGGTTGAGAGAATTCCAAGCGTGTGCAAAACTGTCATCAAGGCAAAGGGTGGCTACTTTGAAGAATCTCAAATATAAAATATATTTTGATTTGTTTAACACTTTTTAGGTTACTACATGATTCCATATGTGTTATTTCATAGTTGATGTCTTCACTATTATTCTACAATGTAGAAGTGTGTCAAAACTTTTGACTGGTACTGTAAAATAGGTGTTAATTTGAAATGAAATTAAATCAAGGATTCTGGGATTTAAATAAAAGCCTGCTTTGTTTAGGGGATTTTTGAGATGATGAATCACACAAACCTCTTTGCCTTTGCTCCTTGTTGCAAAGAAGTGTAATGATTAACAGAGTCCCTTTGGGGTGGAAGAGGTCCTGTTGATTCAGTAAATCTGAGGCCATTGACCATTGTTTGTGTCTCAATGCACTTTCTATGATGAAAGTCTACTAAAGTGGTGAAGTGACATTTGCATCTCTTGCCTTTGCAACCATGATTTTTATGGTTGCAAAGGCAAGGGATGCAAATGCCACTCCGATTCAAGAATGAAGGAGCGCAAGCTTCTTTCTTTTGCACGAGTGAAGTGAGTTCGGAAAAACTGAAAGTATGCATCTTAGAATTAGTTTTCACATACATACTTTATATGTCCGAACTCAGAATCAAATAGTTTTCACAAAAATAACATGGTCGCTGTGTTAGAACGTGTGTTTTGATTGCTGATTTTCTACATTTATCAAAGTCCCATCGGGTAATCTGATTACAGATGTGTCCATGTAAACAGGATTATTAGGGGAATCGTTCTTCTTGCAAAGCATGTAAACGTTTTAAATCAAATAGTTTGATTTAAAACGTTTACATGCTTTGCAAGAAGAACGATCTGACTATTCATAATAATCGTATCATTTTGTGCATGTAACTGTACTCAATGATGTATTTAAGAAACTGTAATTATACATAAATAATACAAAAGGCTGACAGACTACTGTGCTACAAGGTAATGGTCATACTTTGTCTTGCGTGCAGAATTAATTCTTAATCTATCGAATGGGAGTTACAGTGTGGTGTGTCTAGGCGTTGCCGAAGCAGAGTTACCTGTCCTTTCTTGCCATAAGGAATGGGGGACTGTGTCCCATTCAAGGAGTGGATCATTCTGGAATGCATGGGGATTCCTTTGGAGACAATCTAGAGAAGAAATCAAACTGGTCAGATCTGCTCATGGAATTACATTGTCAGTGTATAACATGTGTAATAACATGATGACATGATGAAGACAAGCATATTGAAAAAGGAATCCAGCACTAAATCAAATCAAACTTTGTCACATGCGCCAAAACCATCCCTTAACCAACAATGCAGTTCAAGAAAGAGTTAAGAAAATAATACCAAATAAACTAAAGTAAAAAATCATAAAAATAAACAATAAAATAACATTAACGAGGCTATATACACAGGGGGTACCGGTACCGAGTCAATTTGCATGGATACAGGTTAGTTGAAGTAATTTGTAGTTAGGGATAAAGTGACAGCATATTGTAGATAATATACAGCGAGTGTGTGTGGGGGTGGTCAATGTAAATTGTCCAGGAGGCCATTTGATTAATTGTTCAGCAGTCTTATGGCTTGGGGGTAGAAGCTGTTAAGGAGCCTGTTGGTCCTAAACTTGGCGCTCTGTACCTCTTGCCATACGGTAGCAGAGGGAACTGTCTATGGGTGACTGGAGTCTTTGACAATTTTTGGGGGACTTTCCATTGACATAACCTAGTATTTAGGTCCTGGATGGCAGGAAGCTTGCCCCCAGTGTGGAGTGCGATTGAGACTGCGGATTTGTTGGGGCGGTATGCGAATTGGAGTGGGTCTAGGATATGCGGGATGATGCTGTTGATGTGAGCCATGACCAACCTTTCCTACCAACATGAGTGCTACAGGGTGGTAATAATTTAGGCAGGTTACCTTCGCTTCCTTGGGCACAGGGACTATGGTGGTCTGCTTGAAACATGTAGGTGTTACAGACTCGGTCAGGGAGAGGTTGAATAGGTCAGTGAAGACACTTGCCAGTTGGTTATCTCACAGTCGTCCAGAACAGCTGGTGCTCTCATGTATGCTTCAGTGTTGCTTGCCTCGAAGCGAGCATAAAAGGCATTTAGCTTGTCTGATAAGCTCACGTCACTAGGCAGCTCACGTCTGGGTTTCCCTTTGTAGTCCTTAATAGTTTTCAAGCCCTGCCACATCCGATGAGCGTCAGTGCCGGTGTAGTAGGATTCAGTCTTAATCCTGCATTGACGCTTTGCTTGTTTGATGATTCATCTGAGGGCATGGAGGGATTACTTATAAGCGTCCGGATTAGTGTCCCGCTCCTTGAATGCGTCAGCTCTAACCGTTAGCTCGATGCCGGTGTTGCCTGTAATCCATGGCTTCTGGTTGGGATATGCACATACGGTCACTGTGGGGACGACATCGTCGATGCACTTATTGATGAAGCCGATGACTGAGGTGGTATACTCCTCAATGCCATTGGATGAATCCCGGAACATATTCCAGTCTGTGCTAGCAAAACAGTCCTGTAGCGTAGCATCCGCGTCATCTGACCACTTCCGTATTGAGCGAGTCACTGGTACTTCCTGCTTTAGTTTTCGCTTGTAAGCAGGAATCAGGAGGATAGAATTATGTTCAGATTTGCCAAATGGTAGGCGAGGGAGAGCTTTGAATGCATCTCTGTATGTGGAGTAAAGGTGGTCTATGTTTTTTCCCCTCTGGTTGCACATGTGACATGCTGGTAGAAATGAGGTAAAATGGATTTAAGTATTAAAGTCCCCGGCAACTAGGAGCGCCGCTTCTGGATGAGCATTTTCTTGTTTGCTTATTGTCTTATACAGCTCGTTAAGTGCGGTCTAAGTGTCAGCATTGGTTTGTGATGATAGACGGCTACGAATAAATAGACGGCTACGAATAATATGGATGAGAACTCCCTTGGTAGATAGTGTGGTCTACATTGCGCACCAGTTGTTATTGACAAATAGACATGCACCCACACCCCTCGTCTTACCAAACGTAGCTTCTCTGTCCCGCCGATGCATGGAAAATCGCGCCAGGTCTATATTATCCGTGTCGTCGTTCAGCCCCGACTCGGTGAAACATAAGATATTACAGTTTTTAATGACCCGTTGGTAGGATGGTCTTGATCGTATATCATTAATTTAGTTTTCCAAATATTGCACGTTGGCTAATAGAAAAGATGGTAGTGGAGGTTCATTCACTCGCCTACAAATTCTCAGAAGGCAGCCTAACCTCCACCCCATTTTTCTCCGTCTTTTCTTCATGCAAATGACGGGGATTTGGGCCTGTTCCCGATAAAGCAGTATATCCTTTACATCAGACTCATTAAAGAAAAAATCTTTGTCCTGTTTGAGGTGAGTAATTGCTGTTCTGATGTCCAGAAGTTATTTTTGGTCATAAGAGATGGTAGCAGCAACATTATGTACAAAATAAGTTGCAAAATAAGTTACAAACAACGCGAAAAACCAAACAAAATAGCACAGTTGGTTTGGAGCCCGTCAAACATCAGCCGTCTCCTCTGGCGCCATTATAGTTCTATAGCAACAACAATTGGCAAAACATTTAAAACACATTTAAAACACAAAACCGTTCGGCCATAGTTCAGGAAAGTGGATATTCTTGGCTCTAAATATGGGCTACCTAAGTTCATTCTGTCCTCATCATGACTGACCTTGAAGGTTTACTTGAAAAGCTGGCAAAGCCCAGGCTCTCTTCCCAGGGGGCATGGGCACTTTGAATATTTTAGGAATTCAATTTCCCACAGTGGTAGCCAAGAAGGACAAAACAGAACAACATACCGTGTCTTCCATTCCCACTTGTTTCAATGCCTGGCGACCCCTGTGAGATAGAGCTAGATTGATGCTTCTTCCCTTGACTATTTTGGCTTGGCGGATATCTGGTCAGGATCAGAGATGGAGAGATCAAACATTCAGGTATGAGGATCCTCAAGTCTAACATACACAAGCTACTAGTCAATTCAAATGTAATTTCACTGCATCTGATGAATGCTTGTGAAACCAGTGTTATATGCCAATCATAACTTATATTGAAATACATGTTTAGATTGCTGTTTGATTGCTATCAGGACAGAACAGTGGATCTGGGACGATTCTGGCTGAGCGTCGGGGCACTCGGCTGAGAGTCAGACTTGGCCGACGTCATGTGGCCCGAGAATGGGCCGCCTTCGGCAGTATTACTTATGGCTAGGATGTGGGGATTGAGTTCGGGCCGATTCCGGTGTGAGTTATCTGGCTGCATTATGTAATTAACATTTCATTATTTATTTTTCATTATTTTCTCATTGTTTCTGTGATCAAAAAATAAAATGATCGTTTAAATTAAATACTTTAAGAGTCCTGTGTAGTATTTTAGTATTTTGATACTCTGTGCAAGGCAATTGATAAGCATTAAAAACTTTGTGGATGGAGCCTCCTGAGTGGCTCAGCGGTCTAAGACCCTGCATCGCATTGCAAACTGCATTTATTACAGATGCTGGTACGAGAGCCGTACCGGCCACGTTCGGGAGACCCATGAGGCAGCGCACAATCGCGCTGTAGCGACTCCTGTGGCGGGCCAGGCGCATGCACGCTGACACGGTCACCAGGTGTATGGTGTTTCCTCCGACACAAAATGTTTTTTTTTGTGGATGGGTATAATTTGTATGTATAACATTTAGAATAGTAATATTTCAAATTTCTAAAATCGACTAATTTTGTATACATTTATTTCAATTTGCATCGGGCCGCTTCTGGGGGGATTCTGGAAAGATACCGGCAAAGTCGGCCCGATGTACTTGGGCCGCTTCTGGGCCAATTGCTCATTGCTAGCGGTGATTGTGCTTTGTTGTTAGGAATATTGTAATGACTAATGACTGCATGCAGTGCATACTTCCAAAAATAGATGGACTACTGTGCAGCTGTTCAAAATAAGAGGAAGCACTTTATATGTTGTGTAATCAAGTGTTTACCTTCTCGAGATTCAAAGACCTCTACTTGAAAACCTCTTTTTGCAAAGTAGCAGGCATTCAAGGCGCCGACCTGAGAGAGGGTTGATTGCATTAGTTCATGGTGCAGGCAGCATCTATTTTCATTTTTATCACTTGTGATGAAAATGGAAATGGATTTTAAAAAATGTACATGGTTTCTGCACAGCAATATAAAAGGAAGAGATCAAAACAATCATATTAACCTTAAGGCACTTTGCTTTGTCAATGGTAGGCTACAACAAGGACCGAGTAATTTAAAGTGTCAATTACTGTTAGGCTTTACTCTTCCTTACATGATATTGCTTTAAGAGGCCTGTAAGGAAAGTATAAAAAAAATGATACTGTTTGTTTACAACCAAAATACTGTTAGCTCAGACCTGCCTTTTTCACCATCAACCCTATTGAGTCAATGGGGCCATCTGCAGTTTAGCAAATTGGCAACGCCAAAAATGGTCCTATAACCTCAAGAAAATAAGGCTCAGATTACACTTAAATAGATTACATTTATATTTCATTAATAGATTACACATAGATTAGATAACCTTGTCACAACATGAACAATTTTTCATTACAGCAAATATCAGCAGCCTGTTTACATTATTCACACTTCCATGTTCACTTCTTACCAAACCACCTCCCACCACAGCCACCACTTTATTCTTGCTGGTTGATTTGCTGTCATTGGTTGAATAATCCATTGTAGTTTATGTCGTTATACTGGGGGCTTGCAGTGTCCGTTTTGCCTTTCAGTGATCTTGGACACTGAAATAAATTACTGCCTGAGCCGATTAAATTAAAACGTTTTTACTGTGACACAGGGTTTTGAGGGAGGCGCGACCCGGATCTCATAAATGTCGTCCTCGTAGTGGTTGGTTCGCTTTTCCTCACAATGCAAACAAAACAGAGAGACAGTTCAGAGTTGAGGAATTTCCCATGAGCAGCTGAAGCGCACACACCGCGCAGAGAAACAGAAAGATTACAAGAGCCGCTGGATTTACACACCTTTTACTAGGAACTGCTATGTGAATGATCTGATAGGTGATTATGTTGTAGTAAAAAAAATAATCACTTCAATAAAAAAAATGTCTGTGGTCCAGAGTTAGTAGTTAATCGCTAATCAATCTTGTGAAAAAAAAGAGCATAGATCCCTAATGATGCCTATACAGAGTATAATTTACTCTGAAATTCAACCATTGGAAGCTGGTTTCATTTAAATTGCTCATGCTGTATTATGATGAACTTTTCAGAGACAAAAGAAAAAATATCCACAGAGACAAGGCCTGCGCATTCGCCCATCGCTGGGATCGATAAATATGAGTCTGTTGTTCCCTCTACTGGTCATGTAAGCATAAAGCACCCACACACATTTCAGGGATAGGAACAATTATTTTTCGATTCGTATGGGTTAAAACATTTCGCAAACTATTTGACATTGGAATTTTAAAAGGATACTGTTGCAATAGGCCAGTGATTATGAAACTTCTCCTCGTGGACCCCGGAGGTTTCACAATTTGGTTGTAGGCCTTAATTAGCTCACCTGATTTTTAAACGTTGCGAATGCACACAAAAAATCCCTAGAACATGCGTGCGCCAGTTTATGCAAATGTTGGCATTTATAAAAACTGAAATTGACGTGAGTGTGCTTATCCTCCTGCAAACTTCAGACCATGCGTATGCAGTTTCTAGTGGTTTAACTATTGCGTTGCAAGAAGGAAAAATTGGCCTAGTAGTAATCTTGTGCAAATGAGGAATGTACACTGAGTGTACAAAAAACGGACCCCTGTGATGTAAAATCCACGCCAATCAGTGTAGCTGATGGGGAGGAGACAGGTTAAAGAATGATTTTTAAGCCTTGATACAATTGCCAGAGGGTGTATGGGCAAGACAAAGGATTGAAGTGCTTTTGAACGGTGTAGTATGTGGTGACAGGCGCACCTGTTTGAGTGTGTCAAGAACTGTAATGCTAATGCGTTTTTCACGCTCAACAGTTCTGTGAGTATCAAGAATGGTCCACCACCCAAAGGACATCCAGCCAAATTGACACAACTGTGATAAGCATTGGCGTCAACATGGGTCAGCATCCCTGTAGAACGATTTCGATACCTTGTAGAATCATTTATTGCGCTGTACAAAATGATATGTACGTTGTGTCGCAGCAGTAAAACCGAACGAAGGAAACAGTGCCCCTCTGTCTCAGTATGTGTTGCCCATGTATCTGACGCTGTCTGGACCTAAATATTATAACATGTAGTAGCATTTGATTGATTGATGCCAGCAAGCGTTTAGCCTCCCTTGAAAGATAAATAAATAAAACAATTAGCCAATCAGCGTTGAGCTGAGATCAACTGTAGGTTGTCCTGCTGCATTAAAACGCTCCCCAAGGGAGGCCAGTGTGGATTTGGCTTCAGACCAATCAAATCACTTTCTTTGCGAACCCTCATTTTCAGAGAGTCTGTTTCTGGTCTGCTTAAATTGTTGTCCAACAGTAGCTAGCTTGTTAAATTGGCCCTTTCCTAAGCCATGGATGGAGATGGAGATTTGGGACTTGTGGTTTTGACTTTGTTCTCTGTACAGGACAATGATTATGATGGCGATTCTGATTGAATCATAGATTCATATGTTGTGTCACTGGCCTGAGATACTGAAGTTCGATATGTAGCCCAGACGTAGCCTAGTAGCGTAGCACCCGGATTATCAGCGTATTCAACAGCATTTAAGGAATATATTACCTTCAACAGTGTTAAGGAATATATTACCTTCAACAGTGTTATCTCGAGATCAAGCCATCAATGTTTTGTGATTATTGGTGTTGTAAAAATGTTAGCTAATGGGTTAGCAATTAGCATGTTTGACATTTCAGTGGAAATACTACTACTATCAGCTTTTTGTTAAGTAGTTAAGAAAAATAAATACATCCAGTATTATCGGCATACAGTCCCCAGTTATTGGCCACCTTACTATTTTGTTCAATTACAAGATATATTCATTTAATTTTGTTTAAAAAAAAAGACCCCAACCTCATATCTGAAGTGTTTACTGAATATTTGACTAGTTGGGTAGTATTCTGGTTTAAAAAATTATATATTGCCTAAAATCCGTTAGCTATATTTGAGGTAAAAAGTTGGATATTAAATTATTTGTGGTCTGTCGGCAGTTGTATTTTACAATATACAGTGTGTCTCACTTTTTTTTTTAACTCTTAAAACCTAACTTAACTTACATAAATTGCAATGAAAATCGGTGGTCAGCTAGCTAGAAGGGTATCTTTAGTCGCAAAACTTACCGTTATTTTCCAGTCCACTTAAATATTGAGCTCAAGGTTATTTAATCCTCTAACCCCTAGAGTGTCCGAAGTTAGGGGGTGTCTGATGTTGGGGGAAAATTAGCTAGGCTCTCATTAACTGACTAGCTTGACTTAGCTGGTTCATTGTTGCCCATGCAAGAAAGTCATGCTAGCAAGCATTTTAGCTAGGTAGCCTCAACAAAAACTAAAAGTGTACTGTATAGACCATTTTGCCAACATGAAAGAGAGGAGGGCATTGGCGTTCAAGTAGTAGGGTGAGTCAACATTTTTTGTTTTACTTGTGCATGCAAGTGCATACACACAGAAATCAGTACCATGGACAGCCACATATTTAGCAATATTGATTGGACAACATTTTTTGTTGCCATCTTAAAGTTGTTTTCACTGTATTAAACTAAGCATATTTAGCCTTGTTTATTTGATAATGTTTAAGTTGAAATGGTGCTGGAATAGCAGTGCTCCTGTTGTCTTTGTGATGACTTGCGGTAACTCTGTGGTTCTAAATCAGTACTTGTTTAGTAAACTGTCAAAAACATTAACTTGCTTGACCATGCTGCAGGTGATAACTGTTTGTATGTAATATATGCTTTGTGGACTTCACCGATATTGTGATGAACCAAACGTATGTGTAGTTGCATTTATTCGACCACTGTGTGACTGTCTTTTTGTTGTCACGGCCTTATTGTATATCACAGTGGGGTATGAACCGCTAAGTTATGTAGCAAACAACGCAATTATGACAACATAGTTTGTAATAAGGCTTGTTTACTGGCTTTGCTTGGCTTCCACAGTGATTTTACCTATGCACCGCTACTACAGTTTACACTCAGAGGAGTGTAGCTGCTCATTTGGCGACCCTTATAGAGTGACTCATCAACTTATATCCAATAGTTTTTTTCATATTGCATATTGTACCATAGAAAATGATCTGTACATTGTGTCGCTGTAAAAGGGGGGTATTTTCTACTCAGGAGAACTTCAGCTTTCCAAATCCACAGAGTTTACACCGAGAGGAGTGTCGCTGCTCATCTGTTATTCTTGCTACACTAAATGACCAAACATATGTGGACACCTCCTCGTCGAACATCTCATTCCAAAATCATGGGCATTAATATGAAGTTGGTCCCCCTTTGCTGTAGAAATATTTTCATTTGAAGTTTGTTGTTTCTAATTGAGTTTTTTTTGCAGGATTATTATTGAAATAAGATCATACTTTTCTGCTACCTGCTGTGGTTCTGAACTGTTATACATTACTAAAAGTATGTGCTTATCAAACATCTCATTCCAAAATCATGGGCATTAATATGGAGCTGGTCCCCCCTTTGCTGCTGTAAATAGATGTTGGTCCATTGCTGCGGGGACTCCATTCAGCCACAAGAGCATTAGTGAGGTCGGGCACTGAGGCCTGGCTTGGAGCCGGCGTTCCAATATACCCCAAAGGTGTTCGATGAGCTTGGGTTCAGGGCTCTCTGTAGGCCAGTCAAGTTCTTCCACACCGATCGTGACAAACCATTTCTGTATGGACCTTGCTTTGTGCACGGGGTCATTGTCATGCTATAACAGAAAAAGGCCTTCCCCAAATGGTTGTCACAAAGTTGAATGCACAGGATTGTCTAGAATGTCATTTTATGCTGTAGCGTTAAGATTTTCCTTCACTGGAATTAAGGGACCTAGCCCGAACCATGAAATACAGCCCCAGGCCATTATTCCTCCTCCACCAAACTTTTCAGTTGGCACTATGCATTGGGGCAGGTATCGTTCTTCTGGCATCTGCCAAAACTTGGTTTTGTCCTTTGGACTGCCAGATGGTGACGCGTGATATCACTCCAGAGAATTAGTTTCCACTGCTCTAGAGTCCAATGGCAGCAAGCTTTACACCACTCCAGCCGAAGCTTGGCATTGCACATGGTGATCTTAGGCTTGTGTGTGGCTGTTTGGCCATAGAAACCCATTTCATGAAGATCCTGATGAACAGTTCTTGTGCTGAGGTTGCTTCTAGAGGGAGTTTGGAACTCAGTATGAATTGTTGCAATTGAGGACATGATTTTTACACACTTCGGCAATCTCGTTCTGTGAGCTTGTGTGGCGTACCACTTCACATCTAAGCCATTGTTGCTCTTAGATGTTTCCACTTCACAATAACAGCATTTTGTTGACCAGGAGAGACATTTGACTAACTGACTTGTGGAAAGGTTGCATCCTATGACAGTGCCACGTTGAACGTCACTGATGTCTTCCTGGCTGTGCGCTTGATTTTATACACCTGTGAGGCTGAAATGGCTGAATCCATTCATTTGAAGGGGGGTCCACATACTTTTGTATATTGTGTAGGTCTTGTTCTTGCTGGCAGAACGGAGGTGTTTTTATACTTGTGAAAAAGTATTTCTCTATAGGTCTATGCATAGTCCCCTTCAACCGGAACATTCAGTTGTTAGGGGGCTTGTTCGACAGTGCATGAGCCTGCCGACTGACTGATCTACAAAGAACCTTGCATTATAAATTAACTACTCATTATTATTTGTAGATCAGTCAGTCACAATTACCCATGATACATTACGGTTTTGAGCCTCTCGAACATGGCTGGGGACTCCGCAAGAGCTAGGAAAGGAGTGGCTTGATCCAAACAGGCTGATTAATCGACTTACTGATCTAAACATGACACATCAATCAAAACCATACTTGTCCACATGTTGTATATGTTGTTAGTTTAAAATAATAGTATTTTATTTTAGTAAATACCACTGACATCAAATAAATCACATAATTCATGATCTATTACGTGACTCTCTGGCGTCCATTGCATTTGTCTATTACAACATGGCGCCGTAAAGATCGAAGGTTTCTCTGACTGTTGTCTATCCGAATTATGCTGCAATGTTTTAGCCGACTGGCCCAGTTTACAAGACACCGTCTGATTGCGGGGAATAGTTTGTACTTTTATCAAAGTGTTAGGTGAGTGTTAAATGTCAGATACTATCCACTTCAAAAACTCGCATGTAATGAACAAATATTTACCAGCTAACGGTAGCTGAAACGTTACAGAATGACCCTAGTTAGCTAGCTGAAGGGCTGACTAATTAAGCATTAGCAGAAAAGCATTCACAGCTAGCTACGTATACAAGTAGCATATCAACTTTGATAGCTAGCTAGCTAACCAAGGACACGTATAGTTATGCACTTGATTTGAAACCAGCCAGCCTAGCTAGCTGCCGGATGCACCTGGCACCAACTACACGCTAAATATAGCTAATTTAGCTAAGTAGGACTCAGGGCAGACTAGCCAACGTTAAGGTTAGCCAGCTAATCTATGGCGGTTTCCGGCTATCACAGTGCGGCTTGTTAACTTGCAAATCTTAAACCAGCCTCGTAAAAATGCACTGTTGTGCTGTAAATACATTTTAAAGGGTATATTCGGATATATATTTTTTAGTTTTGTAGCTAGTTAGCTTAGCTAGTTGGAAACATGTAGCTATCAATGCAAAATATCGCCTAGCCCTAGACAGACTAGTATTACTGTTCCAGCTGTAGCCGGTAGCCGATAGTGGGCGCTAGATCTGCACTGTCTAGGTATGAGTGCCCAGCCGGTAATACACTCGTGTCCCCCGTGGGATATAGCATCCTACAATCGGTACGCCATTAAAATTAGGTAAGGAGGAAAATTATGCCTTTGCAGCCTGAATAGAGGATGTACGAGCTGGTCCACGGTAACGCTCCTCATCCAACCTGTATCACAACCGGCTGTGATTGGGAGTCCCACAGGGCGGTGCACAATTGGCCCAGCTTCGTCCGCGTTGTGCCGGTGTAGGCCGTTATTCTAAATAAGAATTTGTTCTTAACAGACTTGCCTAGTTAAATAAAGGTAAAATAGAAGTAAATACACTTCTGTTCAAAAGTTTGGTCACTTAGAAATCTCCTTGTGTTTGGAAGATTTTTTTCCATTTAAAATAACATCAAATTAATCAGAAATAGTGTAGACATTGTTAATGTTGTAAATGACTATTGTAGCTGGAAACTGCTTATTTTTTTAAATGGAATATCTACATAGGCGTACAGAGGCCCATTATCAGCAACCATGGCACGTTAGCTAATCGTGTTCCAATGGCACGTTAGCTAATCGAAGTCTATAAAAAGCCAATTGATAATTAGAAAACCTTTTTGCAATTATCTTAGCACAGTTGAAAACTGTTGTTCTGATTTAAAGAAGCAATAACACTGGCCTTCTTTAGACTATTTGAGTATCTGGAGCACCATCATGTGGGTTTGATTACAGGCTCAAAATGGCCAGAAACAAAGATGTTTCTTCTGAAACTCGTCAGTCTATTCTTGTTCTGAGAAATGAAGGCTATTCCATGCGAGAAATTGCCAAGAAACTGAAGAGCTCGTACAACACTGTGTACTACTCTCTTTACAGAACAGCGCAAACTGGCTCTAACCAGAATAGAAAGAGTGGGAGGCCCCAGTGCACAACTGAGCAAGAGGACAAGTACATTAGTGTCTAGTTTGAGAAACAGACGCCTCACAACTCCCCTACTGGCAGCTTCATTAAATAATACCCGCAGAACACCAGTCTCCACGTCAACAGTGAAGAGGCGACTCCGGGATGCTAGCCTTCTAGGCAGAGTTCCTCTGTCCACTGTCTGTTCTTTTGCCCATCTTAATCTTTTCTTTTTATTGGCCAATCTGAGATGCAGCTTTTTCTTTGCAGCTCTGCCTAGTAGGCCAGCATCCCGGAGTCTCCTCTTCACGGTTGATGTTGAGACTGGTATTTCCAGATACAATAGTCATTTACAACATTAACAATGTCCACTGCATTTATGATCAATTTGATGTTTAACTGGAAAAAATGTGCCTTTCTTTAAAAAATAAGGGCATTTCTAAGTGACCACACTTTTGAACGGTGGTGTATTTGGAAAGCTGACAGCTTGAGAGGATCTGCAAAGAAGAATGGGAGAAACTCCCAAAATACTGTTGTGCTAAGCTTGTAGCGTCATACCCAAGAAGACTTAATGCTGTAATCGCTGCCAAAGGTGCTTCAACAAAGTACTGAGTAAAGGATCTGAATACTTATGTGAATGTAATATTTCCAGTTTTTGTTTTTAAATATTTAATTAGCAAAACTTTCTTCACTTGTTTTTTTTTTTCTTCCATTATGGGGCATTGTGTGTAGATTGAGTTTAAAATTCTTATTTTTTTAACTCAATTTTATAATAAGGCAGTGGAAAAAGTCAAGGCGTCTGAATACTTTCCAAAGGCACTATGTGCCTGTTGAATGTATTTATTTGCAAAAATCACTTGCATATGCTTGTTAGCATGGTATTGGTCCGCTGTCATTCTGTTGACTGAATGCTGACGTCTGCTCGGGGTCTAAATATGGTACTTCAGTTTGAGTAGTTCGTCTACCTTGCGTCATTCAAAATTCTCTCCACTACATTCCCCCTACATGTTAAAATCAGTCATTGTAATTACCATTAATCTGTAAATTGCTTGTCCAATCAATTGAGAATTTAGTGCATAAAATAACAACATTCTTTCCTGTGCTCTACAGGCTTGTGTTGTCTCTACCCCTCAGAATGACAGACCCGGCTGTGAAGAGGGTAGTCAGTGAGATCGTCCGCTCTCCAGAAGACAAGCGGGTCTACAGGGGCCTGGAGTTTAACAATGGCCTGAAGGCCGTGCTCATCAGTGATCCCACCACAGACAAGTCCTCAGCAGGGCTGGACGTCAACATAGGTACAGTATTCACCCACTCCACTTATCTAGGCCGGAGGCAGCCTCCATGACCCATTCTCAATAGAGACCCCCCCCGGTCTCCCCTCTCATTATTTCCCTACAGGTGTCTCCACCCATCTCCTCATCCTGTAGCTTCTTTATCTGTATCTTTTATTTCTTTGTTTCAAACCCCCATTCACATTCTCCGCTATTCCTGTAAATTATGCTGCCACTTCTCTTTTTCGCTCCCTAGTTTATCTCCCATGGGACTACATTGAAGAGGATCCTTTATCACACTCTTTCATCTGCTTCTGTTTTTTATCCCTTATTGTTTCAGGGTTTGAACCACCTCTCCAGTGTTATGGCTGGCAGCGTCTAAACATATTTCACTTTGTTTTCCTTTAAGTGCAGAAGTGTGCGAATGCGAAGCAACGTGTAGATTAACTGTGTTCGACTCTTATGTGTACCAGGTTCTTTGTCAGACCCAGGGAACATATCAGGCATTGCCCACTTCTGCGAACACATGCTGTTTTTGGGCACAGAGAAGTACCCCAAGGAGAATGAGTACAGCCAGTTTCTCAGTGAGCATGCTGGCAGCTCCAATGCTTTCACTAGCGGTGAGCACACCAACTACTACTTTGACGTATCCCACGAACACCTGGAGGGTGCATTGGACAGGTGAGTGAACCAACAGGGTCATGTTCAATAAGGCACATGGTGTAACTTTTTTGCAAAACAATCGTTTCTTATTGGACGAGTTCAGGTAGCCCCGCCCTTTTCAGTTTATTTTCTTCCGTTTGGTGCTTTTTGAATATGACCCCTATTATGTCGTGGTAGAAATTCTCCCATTTTACTTGACGGCTTTGGGTGTGCCACTGTGATTTGATTAGGCGTGTGAAAACCATCTGGACACCAATGCAGATCAATATTTTAAATATTGATAAGCTTTTCAAACACTCATGAACAAAAAAGTAATGTTCCACTGGAATCTGTGACCTGATTTTTGGAAGCTGTTTTTAAATCCATATCATCAACCTTCATACCGTTTTGGGGCTCCTGAGTGGCGCAGCGGTCTAAGGCACTGCATCTCAGTGCTAGAGGTGTCACTACAGACACCCTGGTTTGATTCCAGGCTGTTTCACAACCGGGCCGTGATTGGGGGTCCCTTAGGGCGGCGCACAATTGGCCCAGTGTCCGGGTATGGCCGTTATTGTAAATAATAATTTGTTCTTAACTGACTTGTCTAGTTAAATAGAGTTCCAATTGAAGGAGGGTGGTTGATAACGGGTGTATAGGGCTACCTGATTAGTAATTACAGGTGTATAGTCCAGGGCCACTTGAATATAGAGCTTGCTTATGACATGTCAGATTTCTGTATCTTCCAGCTATGTTGAGTCTGTAGCTGCCTAGCTGCAGAGGGCATTTACTTTGGCCAATTCACTTAATTGCGGTCGTTTTCTTTTGCATGGCAGTTGCTCGTCCTTAGGGCCATTCAAATAGCTTTGCATACAGGTCTGTGAAATGTCACTGCTGTCTATTGAGTCTGCTGACGAACAGCCTAAAGTTGAGAAAAGTACACCTCTGAATTCAGAACGTGGACTTTTCCACATGTTACTGCAATTATTAACCACTGGCCTGGAAAAATAAATAGCACACACCCCTAACCCACCATTTGCTTAATCTTCACTAATGTTCCTGTAGGCCTTCACCAGGACACTCAAGTTAATTTTAAAACAAATCATCCAACAGCCCTTTACAAAAAAAAAAATCTAGGTAGCCGAATCTGCAGTTTTTGCTTATATATGTTAACTTGTTAAATGAATGTCTTGTCCTTTGTGTGTCTAGGTTTGCTCAGTTCTTCTTGTGCCCGTTGTTTGACGAGAGCTGTAAGGACCGTGAGGTGAATGCTGTGGACTCTGAGCACGAGAAGAACCTGATGAATGATGCCTGGAGGCTGTTCCAGCTGGAGAAGGCCACTGGCAACCCCAACCATCCATTCAGCAAATTTGGGACCGGTAAAAACCCCATGCCACCTCGCGTACTATATACGAATTCAACATAACCCAGCATGTATCCACAGTCATGTTCATTAGGAACCAAACAGAACGGGGCTCTACAGTGCGACTATTTTACTCGCATATGAGCTTAATATTTTGCTGTGCGACCTGGAATTTTAATCTGGGAGCACCAGTATGCCCAGAAAAATGCGTGATTCTAGCTTTATTACCAAAATATTTTTCATTGTGCTCCTAAATTTCTTTGTGTGCGCATACATTTTTTGACTTGGGCATGTACGTGCTCGTTGTAAACAAAAAAAAGAAAGGGCAGCGTAGAGCCCTGCGGAAGACAATGGACTGGAACTACCAGGACTTCAGTTTCCTTTTCTGTTGCAAAACATTTTGCTACAGTGTGCCGTTATGAACATTGCGTATAAAACCCCTAAATCCTTCTCAGCCTTTTGTTTTGGAATGTGCTGACTCATCCTCTCCTCCTTAATTGTGTTCTCTTACGATTGGACTCCCAGCCCAGGAGAGCCAGCTGGTGGCAGCGTTTAGTTATATAAGCTTTTTTTCCAGTCTAATAATAGAAACAGGATCAGCTCGGCCGGAACACTTATTAATGAACGAGTGTTGGAGACATCCTTGACAAAAACATAACATTCTTAGAAATGCTTCGAGGGACACTTAACCACACATTAATATTCAGATGTGGACATTATGGGGCTGGAGATAATTAATAATTAGCTTATAAAGTAAATAGTTCAAAGGGAAGTTCAACACATCTCTCCAGATGTTCTAAATGTGGTGTGTGTCTGTTATTTGTTTTAGAGGGAAATGCCCAGCAGCTAGCCTGCCACAGAGAAAGGGCTAGGTTTAGGCTCTGGTTGTGTAACGTAAACTCTCTCACACTTGTAGATCGCCTTGGTCCGTACAATTGGCCTTATTTTAGCGCCCCAAAAAACGTAATACTTCCAGATCAACTGTAATGCCAATACCATTGTAAAGCACAATTTCTCCCCTTTCCAACAAAGTCCATGCCGAGACATCCACGCTGCCCGTTTCTGTATGATTCAAGAAGGCAATGAGCTCCGTCGGGTCTTTTTAAAAATGGCGGGTGGGGAAGCGAAACCAATGCGTGATAGTGAGAAGGAGAGATGTCGTCGTGGGAAATCCAATTTATCACCTTATCGCCTCTAAAATGTAAATAAAACACTATAAAGAGTTTATATAATGTGTCATTACATACCTATTTGAAGGTTTGTGTTGAATTTGAATTGGGTTTTCAGGGTGGTGATAAAGTGATCTTCAGACGTAAACGGTGGCTTTGAGAGTCATGATTGCTTGCAGTGATGACGCAGAAAATGACTAGGTATCCCCCTTATCCCCGTCACTGTCCATTTCTTGTTTTTAAACGATGAGAGAAGTGCAACACCTGGTGGAGAGAGATTGTAAGACTTGTGGAGAGAGATTGTAAGACTTGCAAACTGTTGCTTTATGCGTGATGTACGTTACGGCATGTCACGATGTAACGGAGGGTCAGTTTTTTTCAACTTGTCTCCAGTACTATAGAGCCGTTACCATGTCAGTCAACGGTTGAATAGAAACGTAGTTCACACCCCAGATTTTGAAGTCAACAGTTGCTACAGTCACATTAGTTTTATTTGCAGCCTCGTTTGAATGTCGCGGTTGCGCACATTTGTACGGAATGGGGTGCGTTTGAGGTAGGCTAATTAGCAAAGCGCTAGCCCATAGAGGACAAAAGTGGTCAGTGTCACTGGTGGCCTTACTCAGAATTGTAATCGCATCACTGTGCGGATTCATTTTGTTCACACATTGGTTTTCTTGGAACAAGCTTGTTGCCCTTTTTATAACTGGATGTATTCTCCCTCCCACTGTGTACTGTTTCATGAAGTCTTTGATGGTGACTATTTTGGATCTGTGACAGGGAGTTGTTTTTCCTCCAACGCATCATATGATACAGATTATATTTGTTTGTCCAATAAGGTCAAGCACTCGCTGCACTGTATATTACGAGAACATTCCTTGCTGATGTACATTTAGTTGACTAGCTGGTTAAGTATTATATCTGGTTGATTTTTCAGGTAACAAGTTGACTCTGGAGACTAGGCCATCAAAGGATGGGATCGACATCCGCCAGGAGCTCCTGAAATTCCACTCCACCTACTACTCCTCCAACCTCATGGGACTGTGTGTGCTGGGGAGAGGTGAGTGAGTGTCGTACGTGCCAGCGTCCACATCTGTAAGAGAGCGTTGCTGCTTGGATCAGTGATCTTAAGACTGGTTAAGAGGCAGATGAAATAACCTGTCAGCTGTGCAGATCTAAGATCAAGTAGGAAGTGCTTTTTCTAAACACTTCTGGAACTGAGCCCACAACACTCAAGCCAAGGCCTGCAGTCATCTCTTTGTGCAGCCCCCCCTCCCCATCTCGTAGACTGGAATAGTCTTTTACGGTTGCAGTTATTTCCTAGGGATGTAACGATTCACGAGTACACACTGGTCTGTGGGACCCCAAACCGATCCAAATGTAGCATGCATCGGTCAGTAAATCGATTAAAACGTTAGGATTCGACAGTTAACTTTATTGTTGCTCAAATTACATTCTTTCTACCTCCTGAAATTACCTTTTTATTTTATGTGACAACCGCGTCCTATCATTCAGTGTCGAACTAAGCATGTAATTATGTTGAAAGTCATTGATCTACAAGTTATTTTGTATGCCTAACAACCCCAGGCACGCTGACAAACGAGGGGTAGGCCCATTCCTGATCTGGCACATCTGCATTGTCACCTTCAGGATTCAAATGTTTGTTAATTGGCTTGCGCCATAGCTGCGGGAAGATGTTTAGGGGTGCTGGGAATTCTGGTCTGGGGGGGGGGCATTTCTAGTAGTAAAGGCCCAGTGCACTAATTTTGTGAGAATGTTTTTATTTTTTCCCCCCCAGAGTTGCTGCAGAAGGCTATTGGTCCGCTAAATCAGGCATGGCCGGCCCGCTCATTAGGCAGTATTAGGCGGTGGCAGTATTATGGTGGCAGATTGAAGAAAGAAGCTAATCTGACCAATATAGCACCCCCAACAACACATCAAACCTCACATAATTCTGCCCAAAAACAATAAAACAATTATCTCAACCAGTGGCATATGGGCTTTTTAGGTGACGCTGATGCCGCCCTGTGATAAGCAGTGCAGGGAAGCAAAATATTTTGCTGGTCCATTTCCAGCGCACCTCTGCAACGTTCCATCCAGAAAAATGATCTAACATAAATAATGTAGCAGATATAGTAGGCTATATGGTAGAAAGGGTATGTGACCATTTCTGTAGCCTACAGGTTGGATATAAAATGTATGACAATGTAATGAGACAGACACTTTTTACATCATGCAAGTTTCTCCAATTAAATAGCCTAACTTAAATGGTGCCCAATCAAATAAAACTTATGCTGACATGTTAACACACATATCCTAAAAAGGAAGATGGATAATCAGGCTACTCACTACTGCTGTCCAGGAGTTTCACCTTGTGGGATAAATTGACATGATCAGTGGTTTCAAGTTTGTATCCATCAATTGTTGATGGGCTGATCATAGCAAAAAAGAAAAAAATGTATGCATTTTCCTCTGTTTAAACACATTGCAAATAGGCTCAGGGTAACTCCTGATAAAGTTTTATAGCTGATATTGCGCTTAGATAGCCAAATTGATTAGTCACATGAATCAGGACTAATAAAGCCAATGCCTGTTTTATAATTGTGGAAAAGTGTTAAACAAATCAAAATATATTTGAGATTCTTCAAAGTAGCCACCCTTTGCCTTTGACAGCTTTGCACACTTGGAATTATCTCAACCAGCTTTATCTGGAATGCTTTTCCAACAGACTTGGAAGGAGTTCCCACATAATGCTGAGCACTTGTTGGCTGTTTTTCCTTCACTTTGCAGCCAACTCATTCCAAACCATCTGCATTGGATGTATTTACCATATCATATGGAAACTTTTACCTTATAAGTAGACATAATTGCAATAGATTAAATCCATCCAATAGAGTAAAACATTGTTTTAGTTATGAATTGAACTTTAATTAAATTAGTTGACTCTTCACATTGGATGATTTCACTGAACAACAAAAGAAAGGGAATTATTGAATGATCCATCGCATCTCCCAAAAATGTTTTCAGCATACATCTGGGAAAATTATAGTTTAGAAACTAAAGCTTTAGTTGTCTTCCTCTCAGGCTTCCATGTCTTCTCCCTGGACCTCCTCAATGTCCACCTCTTGAACATCAGACTTTAAGGCCTCATCTTTACTGTCACTTTCCAACCTTGAGGATGGCTTATTGCAGGGGTGTCAAAGTCAAATGGACGGAGGGCCAAATAAAAAAATCAGCTACAAGACGAGGGCCGGACTGTTCGAATGTTCATTGAAAAATTTTTAAATGACGCATATAGTCTAGTGAACCTAATTGAACCTACTGAAAACCTAACAAATATATTACAATATGATCAGATAAATAAAGCAATATTTTCTTATGGCTCTGTCAGTAATCTTTAATTTTCAACAGACACAAAAGACAAATTTCCTTTATATAAATATCCCCATAACATGAACATTAAATGAAAGAAACCGGTATTCAAGGCACCATCAGTAGACTATATTTTCTATTTTAGCAAAAGTGGGCTAAATTTACTTCAAAGAAAAAACAATAATAGCAATTTTCTATCATCCACTCAACTGAAATATTTTAAAAATATAATTGGATTGAAATACAAAAAAATAAAGTGCAAAAATCTATTAATCAAAAACAACACTTTGTTTAAGGAGAAGTAACATGCAGTGAAAACAAATATTAAATTTTAACTTTTAAACTTGAACTGAGTAAAAACTCTAAATATGTGATTGCACAGTAATGTTCACTTGTTTGAGGTTGAGGGTGATACTTGGTGGTGTCCCATCTTTTCCACAAGTTCATCAATGTTCGGGGTAAGGCTCTGAGCTGAAGAAATCCTCAGAATTGAGTGGAGGTGTTCAGCAGTAAGTCGACTTCTGTGTGATGTTTTGTTCAGGTTCATCAAAGAAAACAGTTGTTCACACAGGTATGTGCTGCCAAACATAGACAACGTTTGAGCAGCCTGGATGCGCAGCTGGGGCATTGTGCCGGGGAGGAAACGGGCAAACTCCGCAGCACCCACTGCCGCATATTTTTCCCTCAGTGCATCATTGCATTGGAGGTCAATCAACTCCATTTGGAGGTTTGGTGGTGAGCTTTCCACGTCAACAGCAAATGGGTTACCGAGCAGTTCCAACCTGCTTTTTTGTGCTTCAAAGTCAGCAAATCGGCGTCGAAAGTCAGTGGTAAGCATACCTATTTTATCAGCCAACTGTGTGCTCGGGAACGCACTGGTAGAGAGCTTCTCTTTCATGGTCTGGCAGCTGGGAAAGTGGCTCAAATTTTCTTTCCGCATCTGCGTCTCCCACAGAGTCAGTTTGGTTTTAAATGCCTTCACTGTACTGTACATATCAGAGATGACACGATCCCGACCCTGCAGCTGCAAGTTTATTGCATTCAGATGACTCGTAATGTCACACAGAAAAGCCATTTCACACAGAAACATTTCGTCTCGGAGTTGTGTTGTGTCTTTCCCTTTGCTGTCCAAGAATAGACAAATCTCCTCACGAAGCTCGAAACATCTTTGAAGCACCTTTCCCTGGCTTAGCCATCGCACCTCTGTGTGATAAGGCAAATCACCATGCTCCGTTTCTAACTCCGTCAGAAATGCCTTGAACTGGCGGTGATTCAAACCTTTGGCTCTGATAAAGTTAACTGTGCGCGTGATGATGCTCATTACATGCTCCATTTTCAAGGCTTTACCGCACAACGCTTCCTGGTGTATGATACAATGATAAGCTGTCAGCTCACCTGTCGCGTTTTCCTCTTGCATCTTTTCCCGTATCTTCGCCACCAGTCCGCTCCTGTGTCCACACATCGCAGGTGCTCCGTCGGTTGTCAAACCCACGAGTTTTTCCCAAGGCAGCTCCATCTCATTTACACATCTTGACACCTCTTCATACAAATCATGCCCCGTAGTTGTGCCATGCATAGGACGTAAAGCCAAAAACTCCTCTGTCACGCTTAGGCTGGAGTCCACTCCGCGGATGAAAATTGACAACTGGGCAATGTCAGAAATGTCGGTGCTCTCATCCACAGCCAAGGAATATGCAATAAAATCTTTTCCCTTTTTCACAAGCTGCTCTTTTAGATTGATGGACAACTGGTCTACTCTCTCGGCAATGGTGTTTCTGCTCAGACTCACATTTAAAAAGAGTTGCCTTTTTTCTGGGCAAACTTCGTCACAAACTTTAATCATGCAGTTTTTGATGAAATCCCCCTCCGTAAATGGCCGGGCTGATTTAGCGATCTCTTCTGCCAAAATAAAACTGGCCTTGACAGCAGCCTGGCCTTGTGATTTGGCTTTTTTGAACAGAGCCTGTCGAGATTTGAGGCCTCGTTTTAATTCCTCTGCCTTTTGTAGCCTTTGTTCCATGTCCATATTCTTGTTTTTGTCCGCGTGTTTCGTTTCATAATGTCGTCTCAGATTATACTCTTTCAGTACCGCCACACTTTCTCCACACAGAAGACACACAGGTTTTCCAGCTACCTTCGTGAACATATACTCCGACTCCCACCTTGTTTGAAACCCCCGGTTCTCAGTATCCACCTTCCGTTTTGCCATTTTTGATGGGTATCTGAAAGTTAATTTTACTGTGATGCTGACGACTGCTGTGCCAATAAATATTGAAATGAAGCAGCCTACTGCTCGGTGCGTCACCTTTGCATTGTGGGAAATGTAGTATTGGTGCGTGTAAAAGATCTGCGGGCTGCCGGCTTGCTGCGGGCCGGTTCTAATAATAAATCAAGATCATCCCAGGGGCCGTAAAAAACCTTCTTGCGGGCCGGATGTGGCCCGCGGGCCTTGACTCTGACATATGTGGCTTATTGGCTCAAATTTTTTTTTTGCCTGGATGGCCACCAATTTTTCAATCCTTGTGTTGGTCAGCCTGTTGCGTGCTATATTTGTGTGTGTGTGTTCCCAAACAAAGACCAGCTGCGCTCTGAGGTGGGTGATGTTGGTGGGATTTGGGGGATGATGGAGGAAACAGGGGAAAGAGTCTCAGATCCACAAAGTCCTCCACTTCAGACCAAGCAGGCTTCATGTTCGAAGCAAGGTCATTGACTGCCTTCAGCTCATTTGCAATGTAGAGACCGGTATGTCTGTTGTCCCATGTGTGTGTGCTCTTGTGCAATACTGGTTGAGGGGTGGAGATGATGTAGTTAATTATTCCTTGTCCACAAACATTCAACCACCCATCAGAGAAGATTGCAATACAGTCTGCTTTCTCTATGATTTGCTTGACCTTCACTTGAGCTCTGCATCCAGCCAATGAGTAGATAGAGCATGTCTGGTTGGAGGGGTGTATGCTGGGCAAAGAACATTCAGAAATATCTTCCAATACACATTGCCTGTGAGCATCAGAGGTGAACCAGGTGCATACACAGTTCGAGCAAGACATTCATCAGCATTTCTCATTGAGTCAAAAAAACGTATTTATAAAAAAGTTATTTTGTTGGCATTTACGTATGTCCCCATTACCAGTAAAACATAATCAGAACCTATTTATGTCACAATAGTTGACCGTGTTTTTACATAGTGTAATCAATTTGCAATAACTATCACTCGTATTGCATGTCACAACGATTCATCTATGTATGCTATGATGCTGGTAAAGTTGTCTCGTGCAACTACAGTGCTGGTCATAAAAAAAATCTACTTAGCTCATGGATGCAAACTATGTTCTTCCCCAAAAACATAGCAAAACGACATCTAGGTGTCATCTAAAATAACCCTAATTTATAGGACAGTTCTTATTTGATTAATGGTGGTCAGACCTTCTATGTGAAGCTAGCCACAATAGTGGACTTTGCGGTTAGCCATTAAAAGTATGGTATAATTCTACTATTTGTATTCATTTGCATCACTGTCAATTACATTAGCTTTGGGCAACAGGGTTAAGTAGCTGGCTAGCTATTTATTTTCATGAACTGAAGTTCAATTTAAGTAGGCAAACAAGTGGCAACCTAACTAATAATTACTCACAAGGATTCCTAAATCATTGCTAAGAATAATGAAAATGACTGCAGTGTTTATTGGTCATTGTTTTCAGGCTGCTTGTATTGGTGCTAGCTAGGTACCAAGCTAAAGCTAGCTACCCCAGAAGTTGCGGTTGAACAAATTATGCGTTATTACCAATGCGGTATTGTAAACGCATAATTTGTGGCCGGTGTTTGCTTTTTTGCAGACTTTTTTGTACAGCTTTGACATTGCTAAGGTATCTTTTTTGACACGCAAAGACCCAAACGGCATTCCATAGTATGAATGTGGTGAAGCTAATAGCAGTGACGCTATGACTATGTAACTCTGGTAGGGCAACATCTGAAAAATAGCACACTTGGTAGTGTGTACTGGTGCTTGTCCAGTCAGTGAAGGCCAACATCACCCACGACAAAGAACAGTTGATTGTCAAGGGCAGTGAATTCCATTATCTTCGCTTTTAATGGATTTCGCCTTTGAGTTGTCTCGCCAAAATGATCTTACTCTTTCAAATGACTGCTTGACTTGTGGGCTAGGTTAGGAATGCTGTGTTGCATGTGTAGCACAAACTTTTACGTGTTGGCATTGCGTTATATAGGTATGCACGGTAGCTTTGACATCGGTTTTTAACATTGGCGTTAAACTAGACAGCGGGCCGATACCGATGTTGGCATTTTTAGCTAATATCGGCCGATTTCCGATATGTTCACCGATATTTATTGTGCACCCGCAGACCATCACATTGCCTCCACCATGCTTGACAGTTGGCGTCAAGCACTCCTCCAGCATCTTATTTTTTTCTGGCTCACAAATTGTTTTTTTGTGATCCGGACAACTCAAACTTGGATTTGTCTGTCCATAACACTTTATTCCAATCTTCCTCTGTCCAGTGTGTGTGTGTGTGTTCTTTTGCCAATCTTAATATTTTCTTTTTAATGGCCAGTCTGAGATATGGCGCTTTCTTTGCAACTCTGCCTAGAAGGCCAGCATCCCGGAGTCGCCTCTTCAATGTTGACGTTGAGACTGGTGTTTTGCGGGTACTATTTAATGAAGCTGCCAGTTGAGGACTGTTTCTGTTTCTCAAACTAAACACTAATGTACTTGTCCTCTTGCTCAGTTGTGCACCGCGGTGTCCCACTCTTTCTATTCTGGTTAGACAGTTTGCGCTGGTCTGTGAAGGGAGAAGTACACAGCGTTTTATGAGATCTTCAGTTTCTTGGCAATTTCTTGCATGCAATAGCCGTAATTTCTCAGAACAAGAATAGACTGATGAGTTTCAGAAGAAAGTTCTTTGTTTCTGGCCATTTTGAGCCTGTAATCGAACCCACAAATGCTGATGCTCCAGATACTCAACTAGTCAAAAGAAGGATAGTTTTATTGCTTCTTTAATTAGAACAGTTTTCAGTTGTGCTAACATAATTGCAAAAGGGTTTTCTAATGATCAATTAGCCTTTTAAAATGATAAACTTGGATTAGCTAACACAACATGCCATTGGAACACAGGAGTGATGGTTGCTGATAATGGGCCTCTGTACGCCTATGTAGATATTCCATTTAAAAATAATAAGCCGTTTCCAGCTACAATAGTCGTTTACAACATTAACAATGTCTACACTATTTCTGATCAATTTTATGTTATTTTAATGGTCCAAAAATGTTTCTTTCAAAAACAAGGGCATTTCTAAGTGACCCCAAACTTTTGAACGGTAGTGTATGTATTTTAGAATAAAAAGAAACAGAAAAGAGCTACTAAGCACAGGCAAAGTCCAAGAGGAAAGCCTCGTTGTCTGCTTTCTAACACACTGGGCGATGAATTCACCTTTCAGCAGGACAATAACCTATAACACGAGGCCAAATATACGCTGGAGTTGCTTGCCAAGACGACATGAATGATTTTGAGGTGCCTTGTTACAATTTTGACATAAATCGTCTTAAATCTATAGCCATTATATATCTTGCCATCTAGCAATCAACCACCAACTAGACAGAGCTTGAATAATGTGCAAATATTGTACCATCCAAGTGTGCAAAGTATAGATTCGGGTGTGAATTCTTAAGTAAATTGTTATTTTCAATAAATTGGTAAAATGTTAACATGTTTTCACTTTGTCATTATGGGGTATTGTGTGTAGATGAGGAGAAAAAAGTAAATCAACATTTTCAGGCTGTAACAACAACATGTGGACTAAGTAAAGGTTTATGAATACTTTCTGAAGGGACTGTACACCATATACATCATTTAATCTCGCTTGGACAGATCCAGCTCCGAGAGGCCCAGCTCATGATCTCCATCAGCAGTAGATTTTAATTTAGAATGTAAAATTAATGTGTTTTTTTTTTTCTCCAGAAAGCTTAACGTGTAAATAGTTGTATGAACAAAAGATTCAACAACTGAGACATAAACGGAACAAGTTCCACATTAATTGAATATGTCCCTGAACAAAGGGGGGTGTGGTTCAAAATCAAAAGTAACATTCAGTATCTGGTGTGGCCACCAGCTGCATTAAGTACTGCAGTGCATCTCCTTCTCAAGTACTGCACCAGGTTTGCCAGTTCTTGCTGTGAGATGTTACCCCACTCTTCCACCAAGGGGGAAATGGGGGGGAAATGGCCCTAGCCCTTACCCTCCGATCCAACCGGTCCCAGACGTGCTCAATGGGATTGAGATCCATCCTCTTCGCTGGCAATGGCAGAATACTGATATTCCTGTCTTGCAGGAAATCACGCACAGAACGAGCAGTATGGCTGGTGGCATTGTCATGCTGGAGGGTCATGTCAGGATGAGCCTGCAGGAAGGTTACCACACGAGGGAGGAGGATGACTTCCCTGTAACGCACAGCATTGAGATTGCCTGCAATGACAACAAGCTCAGTCCCCCCCAGACCATGACGGACCCTCCACCTCCAAATCGATCCTACTCCAGAGTACAGGCCTCGGTGTAATGCTCATTCCTTTGACGATAAACGCAAATCCGATCATCACCCCTGGTGAGACAACCGCGACTCGCCAGTGAAGAGCACTTTTTGCCAGTCCTGTCTGGTCCAGTGACGGTGGGTTTGTGCCCATAGGTGATGTTGTTGCCGGTGATGTCTGGTGAGGACCTGCCTTACAACAGGCCTACAAGCCCTCAGTCCAGCCTCTCTCAGCCTATTGTGGACAGTCTGAGCACTGATGGAGGGATTGTGCGTTCCTGGTGTAACTCGGGTAGTTGTTGTTGCCATCCTGTACCTGTCCCGCATGTGTGATGTTCGGGTATACCGATCCTGTGCAGGTGTTGTTACACGTATTCTGCCACTGCGAGGACGATCAGCTGTCTGTCCTGTCTCCCTGTCTTGCTGTCTTAGGCGTCTCACAGTACAGACATAGCAAATAATTGCCCTGGCCACATCTGCAGTCCTCGTGCCCCCTTGCAACATGCCTAAGGCACGTTCACACAGATGAGCAGGGACCCTGGGCATCTTTCTTTTGGTGTTTTTCAGAGTCCGTAGAAAGACCTCTTTAGTGTCCTAAGTTTTCATGACTGAGCTTAATTGCCTACCGTCTGTAAGCTGTTAGTGTCTTAATGACTGTTCCACAGGTGCATGTTCATTAATTGTTTATGGTTCATTGAATAAGCATGGGAAACAGTGTTTAAACCCTTACGAAGATCTGTGAAGTTATTTGGATTTTACGAATTATCTTTGAAAGAAAGGGTTGTGAAAAAGGGATGTTTATTTTTTTTGCTGAGTTTAAGTACGTATCGAATCGTCTTGAAAGGGAAAGATGCACATTTTCTATTTCCCCTCAAATACTCCCCACCTGCCCCAGTATATGATTCCTCAATAACCCTGGTGTTCAACTTTCCACAGATGAGCCATGATCCAATAAGCAACTGGGGATACAGTTGGCTGTGTCACTGCTGTGTTCATTACCAGTTTACATTTAGCATTTTCTGACACCCATGTCCTCTACAGTGAAATGAAATAAGCTGCAATTGGCAGCCAGGCTTATGATGGTATGACCTCAAAATTAATGGCTTTCACAACAACAGACTGTCTGGTTTGTAGCGCATTTTGCTAAGCAATATTGACCTCCCCTGTTGCTGTACATTATTCAAAACTAATTTACAGGATGATAACAGTCCATCCTCATCTACATGTAATTACATGCTAAATTACAACTACAGTAAAGGAAGCGTATCAAGAATGTTATAGCAAACACGTTTGTGCTTTTAAGTGTTTTGAAATTTGAATGGTTTGAGTTTGAACCCAGGAAGATTGTGTATTTTAATAAATTAAACATCTGTCCCCTTTTTCTCGTTTATAGAGTCATTAGATGAGCTCACCACCATGGTGGTCAAGTTGTTTGGAGAGGTGGAGAACAAGAATGTACCTATCCCAGAGTTCCCTGAGCACCCCTTCCAGGAGGAGCACCTCAAGGTGAGCTCCTTAGTTTGTGCGCGCACACACACTCCAGAGTTTCCGTTAGCCGGCTTTTGACCATAAAATACATCAACTGTAAAGCCGGTAAATAAAACTGTTGCTGTCCACAATGACCTGGAGAATTTGTTTTATTAATTGATGGAAATACCAATCGATGTGTATACGTTTGACCATCATGCTTATCGGGCTATAGGTTCATTTGCATAAGTTTGTGGAATTAAATTGGCCTGTGTATTTGCGTTAGTCATTTATCTTTTTTTTCAACAGCTGTCACGTGCGTAGCGCCGATTTTGAGCGGGATTTCTCCAATTCCTCAATTGGTTGCTGCTGCAGTAAAACATGCTTTGATAAGCCCGTTCAGTGCGTAACAATCCTTAATGCAATCACAGGTTAACAGTTTCGGTTCATGATTAAAAATAGATTTTTATTTCTCAACTGGTAAAATTGAAGCACGTCACCCACCACTTTAGGAGCTTTTGATTCTAAACATTCCAAAAAAAATTTTTAAAGGAGCTAATCATTGATTCCTCTGGCTAATTCATGCTTTCTGGTGAATACTTTTGAATGATTTTATTTATGTGTAGACTGGAGTAATTATATAGTTTTGGCAAAGTTACTTCCCTATTGGAACCACCGTTATGGTTTTCATAACTTTCTTTTGTTGTCCAGAAGGCAAAGGGACAATCCTAGTCATATTAGCAACCAAATCCAATTTTTTGGGATCTTTAGATTTCCCCCTCTTTCAAACAGAGATTTTCATCTCTGTCGTATATGGAACTGCTTTCAGGTGCGCTGTTTAGAATGGTGTTTTCCAGCAAATTGCATTTTGGCAAATGTTAGAATATTTGGTTTTGTTGGCTGCTTCATTACATGAGTGGCATGTTCTGTTAGGCAGCATTACCATAATCTAAATGTGATTTATGTCATTCTGAGCACGGTGGCTGGTCACCCCAAATGCATAAGGGTCTGGTAAATTTCTTAAGTGCCTGTAAATCTTCCCGGTCACGTTGTCCGGCACCTCATTGTCCTAACGGAAACCCTGACGCACACCCACACACACTTTAAACTACCTATGCTACTTTGCATACAGTGCATTCGGGAATGTGTTCAGACCCCTTGACTTTCTCCACATTTTGTTAAGCTAAAATCGATTTTAAATGGTTTTTCCCCCACCAATCTACACACAACACCTCATAATGACAAAGTGAAAACGGGTTTGTAGAAATATTTGCAAATGTATTACAAATAAAAGTCAGATACCTTATTTACGTAAGTATTCAGACCCTTTGCTATGAGACTCGAAATTTAGCTCCGGTGCATCCTGTTTCCATTGATCATCCTTGAGATGTTTCTACAACTTGATTTTATTTATTTTGCAATCATTTCTAAACTTCTTTTGCTTTGTCATTATGGGTAATTGTGTGCAGGTTGATGAGGGGGGGGGAGAAAACAATCCATTTTGAGAATAAGACTAATTTAATAAAGTGGAAAAATTCAAAGGCTCCGAATGCAACTGAGTTGTGCAACTGAGAATCCTATTCATAGTCTCAATTCAAATGTCTCCGTCCTAAACCCCCCCTCCCCACAGCAATTCTACAAAGTGGTGCCTATCAAGGACATTAGGAACTTGTATGTGACGTTCCCCATCCCAGACCTGCAGAAGTACTACAAGTCCAACCCAGGCCACTACCTGGGCCACCTGATAGGACACGAGGGCCCAGGAAGCCTGCTGTCTGAGCTGAAATCCAAAGGTAGGCCAGAGGGCTGTGATTGAATCTTGGTTTTAAGATTTAGGGCTTGATGGAATGGTAGAAATATTTGTAAAAAATTGTGAGTTTAATAAATTATGAGTTTATACTGACAATACATTCTGTGTATGTGTAGAATTGTTTATATTTGAATTGACAGCGGTGGCTATGCCCTTTATTCTTGTGCAGGCTGGGTGAACACACTGGTCGGCGGCCAGAAAGAGGGAGCGAAAGGCTTCATGTTCTTCATCATCAATGTGGACCTGACAGAGGAGGGACTCCGTAAGCATTTTAGGATCTCGGGGATTGTTTAGTTTTGTCTATTTTGTTCACGTGTGTGTATGTGCCCACACCCTCAAGTCAGAAAGGTGTTTATCTATGTGTGGTGGTTTCTGTTTCAACCCTGTGAGCTGAAGTGTCATTTTGTTCCTGTAGTGCACGTGGATGACATCATCTTCCACATGTTCCAGTACGTCCAGAAGCTGCGCACTGAGGGGCCTCAGGAATGGGTCTTCCAGGAGT
Organism: Oncorhynchus mykiss; assembly: GCF_057628025.1. Taxonomy (NCBI): domain Eukaryota; kingdom Metazoa; phylum Chordata; class Actinopteri; order Salmoniformes; family Salmonidae; genus Oncorhynchus; species Oncorhynchus mykiss. Next base: position 4,277,554 of record NC_143044.1, read on the forward strand.
GCAAGGTGAATACTGCACTGTAGTACCATTCACTTCTAATCTGCCTGAGCTCAGTCCACTCACTATACAGATTCATTCAGAAAGTATTCAGACCCCTTTTACTTTTTCCACATTTTGGTATGTTAGTCTTATTCTAAAATGTATGAATTTGAATTTTTTCCCCTTATCAATCTACACACTACAGCATAATGACAAAGCAAAAACAGATCTGGCTGGGCCACTCAAGGACATTCAGAGACCGAAGCCACTTCTGTGTTGTCTTAGCTGTGTGCTTAGGGTTGTTCTGTTGGAAGGTGAACCTTTGCCCCAGTCTGAGGTCCTGTGCGTTCTGGAGCAGGTTTTCATCAAGGATCTCTTTGTACTTTGCTCCTTTCATATTTCCCTCGATCCTGACTAGTCTCCCAGTCCCTGCCGCTGAAAAACATACCCACAGCATGATGCTGCCACCACCATGCTTCACCATAGGGGTGGTGCCAGGTTTTCTCCAGATGTGATGCTTGGCTTTAAGGCCAAAGAATTCAATATAGGTTTTATCAGACTAGAGAATCTTGTTTCTCATGGTCTGAGAGTCATTTAGGTGCCTTTTGACAAACTCCAAGCGGGCTGTCATGTGCCTTTTACTGAGTGGCTTCTGTCTGGCCACTCTACCATAAAGGCCTGATTGTCGGAGTGCTGCAGAGATGGTTGTCCTTCTGGAAGTTTCTCTCATCTCCACAGAGGAATTTTGGAGCTCTGTCAGTGACCATTGGTTTCTTGTTGACCTCCCTAAGGCCCTTCTCCCCCGATTGTTCAGTTTGGCCAAGCAGCCAGCTTTTGGTCGTTCCAAACTTCTTCTAGTTAAGAATAATGGAGGCCACGGTGTTCTCGGGGACCTTCAATGTTGCAGAAATGTTTTGGTACCCTTCCTCAGATCTGTGCCTTGACACAATCCTGTCTCTGAGCTCTAAAGACAATTCCTTTGACCTCATGGCTTGGTTTTTGCTCTGACATGCATTGTCAACTGTGGGACCTTATATAGACGTGTGTGTGCCTTTCCAAATCATGTCCAATCAATTGAATTTACCACAGGTGGACTCCCAAGTTGTAGAAACATCTCAAGGATGTTCAATGGAAACCGGATGCACCTGAGCTCAGTTTAGTCTCATAGCAAAGGGTCTGAATACTTATGTAAATAAGGTATTTCGGTTTCTATTTTAATGTTTGCAAACATTTCTAAACTGTTCTTGCTTTGTCATTATGGGGTTTTGTGTGTAGATTGACGAAATAATTTAATCCATTTTAGAATAAGGCTGTAACGTAAAATAGAATCTGGGAAAAATCAAGGGGTCTGAATACTTTCCAAATGCACTGAAGCTGTCTTAGAAGCCAGAGTATGTGTTGTCAGAAAACAATCCGTCATTAACATTTTATGTATAGCCCTTTTTACAAACAAAATAAAATCAGAACGACGACTGAGAAACTTACTCAAATAGGCCTTTTGTCATCCTCTTAGTTAAACTTCTGTTTTTAACAGTACACGTGGATGAATTATCTTGTGTTGCTCAATTCTCCATTGTATGTAATAGTACTGTATTTTTATGCGATTGACATGTGACTTGTCTCTCTTCTTCTCCACAGGACTTGAACACAGTGGCCTTCAGGTTCAAAGACAAGGAGCGGCCCCGTGGCTACACCTCCAAAGTGGCTGGATTACTTCACGTAGGTGGCGCTCTCTATTTTCTTAAGGTCGTCTCCACAATGATGCACTGCACTTCCGGGGCTCCGTTTGATGACTACGTTGTCTGCCAGTCTCTTATTTTGTGTATAAAGACTTAATAGATTCAGCCCCAATCTAAATTAAACTGACATTCCTGTTATTATCAAAATATTATGGTATTAAGGCAGTCGGACCGGGGTAGGATGTCCAGTGTATTTTTGTCTGTTGGGATTCATTATTGTGTGCATCTTTTTTTTGTGTGAAATTAACACCAGTTCTGTATTCCTGTGCTCCAGTAAAGTGTTCCCCTGCATGTGTTTGTCAAAGGCCTCCCCATTGTTAGCGCCTAGACCTGTTTTTTTTTTTTGTCCTCTGTTTTGCAGTACTACCCTCTGGAGGAGATCCTAGCAGCAGAGTACCTGCTGGAAGACTTCAGGCCAGACCTGATAGAGATGGTCCTGGAAAAGCTGAGGCCAGAATACGTCAGGTCAGTTACAACTCTTCACTGGGTCACTAACCCTGTTTACTCTGCTCTCCTATACCATTTTCACACTATTATACCCATCCGGATGAACCATACTGCTAGCTTGGAGAGAGAGAGAGATATATTTTATTTATTTAAAAAAAAAAAATCATTCCAGCATGGTTTCAGCAACTGTTGGATGCAAAATCAGACCCGCGCAGTAAAGATTGGCTCAGCTAGGTCAGTTTTGCTCAGTAGTGTGACATGGGTACATGATAATACACTTAAGACGCCTCTGTTTTGAAGATCCTTTTATATGGTAACCCGGTGTTTGAGCAGATGTTGCAGTCCATGGTTACAAACATTCAGATAAGATGACACTGTTTAAAAAAATGTTATTTAACTAGGCAAGTCAGTTAAGAACATTCTTATTTACAATGACGGCCTACCAAAAGGCCTCCTGCGGGGACGGGGGCCTGGGGTTAAAAATAAATACAATCACAACAAGCGAGAACACAACACTACATAAAGAGAGACCTAAGACGACAACATAGCAAGGAAACAACACATGACAGCACAACATGGTGACAACACAACATAGTAGCAGCACAAAACATGATACTAACATTATTGGGCACAGACAAGAGCACAAAGGGCAAGAAGAAAGAGACAACAATACATCACACAAAGCAGCCACAACTTTCAGTAAGAGTGTCCATGATTGAGTCTTTGAATGAAGAGATTGAGATAAAAACTGGTTAGTTTTATCGAGTGTTTGTTGCAGCTCGTTCCAGTCGCAAGCTGCAGCGAACTGAAAAGAGGAGTAACCCAGGGATGTGTATGCTTTGAGGCCCTTTAACAGAATGTGACTGGCAGTACGGGTGTTGTATGTGGAGGATGAGGGCTGCAGTAGATATCTCAGATGGGGGGGTGGTGTGTGAGGCCTAAGAGGGTTTTATAAATAAGCATCAACAAGTGGGTCTTGCTGATGCTGAACATCAACTGAGTAGACTTGAATAACAACCAACCAAGGTCATACATGTTGTTATACAATCATTAGGCTAGTAGTGGAGCCATTAAGTCATGTCATTAACCATAAAATCATGTAGGGTAAATCTAAATGCGATCTTACATTTCTCATTAGTCATTTTCATGGCGGATTTACCTCAACATTCACCTAAACTTTCCACTGCTGAATTAACTGCTAGAGAACTTTCAGGAACGGTTTTAACTTAAACACTGGGGGAGTTCAATAACACATTCTGCAGTTTTACTACCACCACAATCGCTGCTTCTCCACTTCAGTCACTGCTAATACTAAAGTCCCTACTTCTACTATGATTACTTCTTCTGATACTGCTAGAATCAATGCTACCATTTCTACAGTCACAACCACTACTGCTACTGCAGTAAAAACTACTACAACTTCTTCCGCTACCATTTCAAATGCTTTTATACAGTTGAAGCAACCACACATTTTCTTTGGGAAATGTAACTTTTCTAGTTATCACATTGGCTGGCTGTCTGCACCACTTATGTTTTAATCACATTGACCCTACAAATTGTAATTGACTGGAGCCTCCCGAATTTTCCTATACCCAGTGTTATTATACAGTTGAGTCGTAAGGGCAGCTAAAAATCTAGCGCCAGCTGCTCAGGGAAAATGGAGTGTGTTTAACTTCTAACCGGTCTGATGTGGGTTTGTAAATGCCGATAATAATGAAACCCGTCTCTGTTTGTCCTCCCATCTGCAGAGTCGCAGTCGTCTCAAAGTCGTTCGAAGGGCAGACGGACAAGACGGAGGAATGGTACGGGACTCACTACAAACAGGAGCCCATATCTGAAGAGATCCTCAAGGTTAGACTGACACACATTCAAACTCGGCAGCTTTTCCATATACTCATGGGTGGTGTGATTTCACACGTCCTCTCCTCATCATGCTTTGTCGGAGATGTTCCTCCCTTCAGACCTTCTCCTTTGGTGCAGGAAAGGAAATGGGGGCACAATGAAATAGGCCAGATTTAAGATTTACCCTGACTGGGCATCTTTGTAAATCGCCCACTGGCAATGCTTGAAGGAATCTTCAATGCATCCACTTGCTGTCACACATTCCAACATTAATCTAAGGTTTATCATACCATGTGTAAGAAAACAAATGGCTTATGGGTAAGGTGCTGTTGATCCACAGTCAACATCCCAGTGGTGAATGATGTTTAAAGCCGCAGATGTTTGCTTAAGAGTTTGCTGACTTTTTTTTCCTATTCGGTGCAAAAGCAGCGTTAGGATGGAAATGTAAGATGTTTTGGAAAAATCCATTTGTAGGCAGGCTGACACTAGCACTGTGAATGTTCTCAATTCACCTTTCTGGAACAATTCCCAGGGCCACAAACTCCCCTGACCTTATGAGGTTCCAAAAGCAGAAAAAGCTTTTGTGGAAGGTTTTAATACTCCCAAAGCCAACGCTGTACATTTCATGACCTTTTAATGGTGTCTTTCTCCTAAAGGTTTCCACACAACTATCTAACCACAGCCAACCCAACAGTCTATGGATGTTTTTTCCTGCCTGGTGTGTTTTAGGATTGAGCAGTATCCAGATTTTCACACCTTTTTATACTGTCCTTGTGCCATACCAGGGTATATGGCGTTAACGTCATAGGTCACAAGGTGGCGCTTTTTGTTTTCAAACTCAAAAAAATCCCAAATAATGTCTACCAGAATGCTAACAAAGTACTAGAGAATTCCCATAGCGGATGCTAGCTAAATCCTAATGACCAGAAGCGAACTACACTGAACAAAAATATAAACGTAACAAGTAGTGTTGGTCCCATGTATCATGAGCTGAAATAAAAGGTCCCAGAAATGTTCCATACGCACAAAAAGCTATCTCTCAATTTTGTGCACAAATTTTTTACATCCCTATTAGTGGGCATTTTTCCTTTGCCAAGAAAATCCATCCACCTGACAAGTGTGGCATATCATAGAGCTGATTGAACAGCATGATCATTACAAAGGTGTGCCTTGTGCTGGGAACAATAAGGCCCCTCTAAAATGTGCAGTTTTGTCACACAATGCCACAAGATGTCTCAAGTTTTGAGGGAGAGTGCAATTGGCATGCTGACTGCAGGAATGTCCACCAGAGCTGTGAGCTGTTGCCAGATAATTTGATGTTCATTTCTCTACCATAAGCCGCCTCCAACATAATTTTAGAGAATTTGGCAGTTCTCCTAACCGGCCTCAACCTCACATTTAACCACGCAAGCCCAGGACCTCCACATCTGGCTTTTTCACCGGTGGGATCATCTGAGACCAGCCATCCAGACAGCTGATGAAACGGAGGAGTATTACTGTCTGTGGGGAAAAACTAATTCTGATTGACTTGGCCTGGCTCTACAGTGGCTGGGGGTGCAGCCATGGGGGTGCCTAGGAGGGCAGAGGCCCATTCACTTGGGAGCTAGACCCACCCATGGCTGCGCCCCTGCCCAGTGGTGAAATTCATAGATTAGGGCCTAATTTATTTCAGTTGACTGATTTTATATATCTATCTATAGTTAGTAAAACTGTTTCATTTATATTTTTTTCAGTGTTTACAAAGACAGACAATCCAGCTCAAAGTTGTACAATGCTATCGGAAAGTATTCAGACCCCTTAACCTTTTTCCACATTTTGTTAGGTTACAGCCTTATTCTAAAATGGATAAGAAAAAAGTCCTCAATCTACACACAAAGCGAAAACATGTTTTAAGACATTGCAGAATTATAAAAAAAAAAATCTGAAATACATTATTTACATAAGCCTGGAGAGGCCTGAAAATAGCTGTGCAGCGACGCTCCCTATCCACTGACAGAGCTTGAGAGGATTTGCATAGAAGAATGGGATAAACTCCCCAAATACAGGTGTGCCAAGCTTGTAGCGTCATACCCAAGAAGACTTGAGGCTGTGAACTTTCTGAATGCACTGCGTTTCAAAAGTCTACTCCGTTTGCTGCACGCACAAAGCAAATATTAGACAGCAGGAATATTGATCCAGGACGGGGAGTTGTTTCTGCTGTTGAACCTTACAAGTTAGCCACTTTGCGAAATTGAACCACAGCTGGACAGTATTCAGTACAATTTAGACGCAGATTAACCTTAATATTTATTGTATCTATTTATCTATTGTAACTTGATCAACTTGTGCCGACTCATGAAGCTAGCTCTCTTTGTAAACAAAATACGTGACTGGTGAACGACGGTAAGCTTCGTAATAAAAAATGTGACTTGTAATTAAGAACGCGATCTGTTATCTCGTAACCTCTAGATAATTACTTAAAAAGAAGCTTGACGGTATTGAAAATTATACCATGTGTACTGTAAAACTTCAATTAATAGCTCTGGCATTAATTTGCTTAAGTCACTGAAAACAACAGGTGCTTATTAGAGACTATTCTATTTGAGTCAGGGATCTATTTCCTTAATGCCCACAGCTTTTGCTCATTTGCATAGTTAATTGTTTTATTCCATCATTCACTTCCAGCATTTTAATACATTTCTTAATTTCCTGCAATGTCATTTACACATTAGCTAGGTTTCCATCCAACAGATTTTCATGCAAATATTCAAAAATCTGCATAAACCACATTTTCTCACCAAAGATGTTTCCATCAAACTCACTTAAAAAGGCTGTGATGATAAAAGGCTGTGATGACGTAGTGCACTTAAATAACTTTTGTGGTTAAAATCCCATGTACCAAAATGGAAATATTTAAATGGGTTTCAATCGCTTTTTCAACTCTACTGATGGTTTTGTCACGAACTGTTGCGTTATAGCAAATGTGCCCACTCTAGCCTTGGCTACCTACCTATATATGTGCACAAGTGCCAAGGCTACCTATATTTTACAATTAATATCATTTTTGTTTGTCAAACGGGAGCCAAGCATCGATCATCATGTCACCAGAATAAGACCCTTGTTTTTTATTGGAAAAGAGCATCAAGCTCATCACCTTGCACATTCACCACCCTGTGAAGTTCATTTATTTATTTAATCTGTAGCCATTTCTCGCGTAATTATTTCACCGACACACAATGATCACATCGTCGAACAAACATTGTCTGTTGGTTATTATAAAATTGTACCGGCGTTTCCTGTTTCCATCAGCCCAGTAGTGACTTTTCATGTGTCAGATAATTCAGCCACATGAAAGGGTTGCCACTAGAGGGCAATCGGCCAATTTTCTGTGGGTCTGTACTACCGAAGTTTACTGTTTTTTTTTTTTTGTGTGCTTGTTAGCAGTTCACAGCTGCTAGCAGTTTTCTTACTGACGCTAAACGGATGATTGCAATTTGTCATTACTGAATTATTTAATTTAACAAATCAAACCATGTAACCTCGTGAACAATTCATTTAAACACCTGGTGTTTATTTGCTGAAATGTGTGCTGTTGCCTGACTATTTAAAAGGAACAGGCAACTATTTGAGTCTGCGTTTTAATTGACTATTTCAAAATACCTGCGTATACACGGTATACTGTCAAAGCCTCGTGTGTAATCCCTTTGGTCATCACTGGACATAGTTGGTCCTGTGTCATGTAGAATCTGTCATGGGCAGTTGGTCTGGAGAAGAACTACCCATTGCATCATCTATAGTTCATTGGCTGTAGTTGGATAGGTGTGCAGAAGCCTTTAGTCACCTATCAATAAACTCCATACCTAACCCTTGACTGAGCAAGGAGGACTCGCTAACTCGTCTGTGTGTTTCAGAAATGGGGAAACGCCGACTTCAATGGCAAGTTCAAGCTACCCATGAAGAACGAGTTCATTCCTACCAACTTTGATATCTACCCTCTGGAGAAAGACTCTCCCTCCGCCCCAACTCTAATCAAGGTAAGCCTCTCTCTGGATAAGAGTATCTGCTAAATTACTCAAATGTAAGATGGCGGGATGTTGCATTATCAAAGTGTTGTCACTTCATTCGCCAAGAAGCTGACAGACCTGAACACGTCGCTGCATGTTTCAAGTGTCTGACTCGGTTCATATGCTTTCATATGGTAATGTGGAAATGGTGACTGAAGTTAATGTTCGGAATTTAGTCAACAACTGTCGTTGTTACGGTGTTCAGATCGGAGGACGTGTGTGGTGGTAACTACTGCTGACCGATTTGGAGTCTCTTGTGGAACAACTCTTTTGAGCTAAGCTTCGGTATTTAATTTTGGGCTGCTGTTCACCCCAATAAAGTACAAAGGCAGTAGTAGAGGTTTGATCGATCTCTTTTCAAAGCAAGTATATGATATCAGACTGCCCAACTTTTTTCAAGCCTTTTCTTATCAATGGCACCTGCTGCTAATGCTCATCTTACCATGTTATTTTTTTTCTAGGACACTGCTATGAGCAAGGTGTGGTTCAAGCAGGATGACAAGTTTTTCCTACCAAAGGCATGCCTGAACTTTGAGTTCTTCAGGTTGGTAGACAAACCACAGCCGTTGAAGTGTATGAGATGTGATATGTAATGTGTTTAAACTTTTGTCTTGTTTTCCTCATACAACCTATTGTAGTTATAGTACTCAAATACTGCAGTTTGAATTCATATTACGAGGAACCCCATGGAACCCCACTTGTCCTGCCGATCCCTAATTTTGAATGAAGGCAACACTAACTGTTTTTCAAGGAAAGCAAATTGGAGGGAGAGTTCTAACTGTGGCGTTGTAGCTACTGTCATTCACCAGTGCCATTTTCTCTACAGCCCGTTTGCGTATGTGGACCCCATACATTGTAACATGGCCTATTTGTACCTGGAGCTCCTCAAAGACTCCCTCAACGAGTATGCATATGCAGCCGAGCTTGCAGGCTTGAACTATGACCTCCAAAATACCATCTATGGGATGTATGTAAGTATTATAATTTCCCATCGCCCTCACGTCGCCGCGACCCCAAACCCACCCTTGTTCCTCCCTCAACCTGGGCCTTTGTGTCAGCCCTGGCTGCAACATCCTCTTAATCTTTTCTTTCCCCCTCCCTCTCTCAAAATCACCTCGTCGGAAACGCTAGAGTTGTCGGTTTCCCCGTTCGTACTGGCACTGTTTTGGATTTGAACGTAAATTGTCATTTGGTGAAGTAGTTCCCTGTCAGAAAGAGGAACAGTATTTTTCTATCAAAACTCTTATACAAAGGAATGGGAAATGGACACCTCAAGATGCGTCCACGCTAGAAGTAGTGGCCTTTAGCGACAAAGTACTCCTTCCCTCCTTGGTGGACAGAAAGGCCGGTCGCGAGGCTGCATATACATACTCTTCTTTATCAGTTTCCCCTGCTCTCTGTCCTTTTTTGACAACCTCATCCCACCTCCCCCACCCAACACTCATGTCTTCTTTTTGTTTGTCTTTTTATTTTTTTTGTTAGTCGCTACCTATACTCAGACCCCCTGCACTGCAACATGACCTACCTGTTTCTCAGGTTATTGAAGGATGATTTAAAAGAGTATACATATGCAGCCCGCCTTGCCGGGCTGGTCTATGGCATAGCCTCAGGGATGAATGCCATCCTCGTAAGTACAGCGTCCGTCTGTCTGCCCCCCTAATGGCTAGGGGGACGAGGGAGGGCGCCAGCTTGAAGCTTTGAGTGTGCAGGACTGGCTTTACCGTTCCCCTCTATCTACGTCCTCTTTTTGTGTGTGTTTCTATGTTAGTCTGTCTGTGTAGGAAGATGGGGATGTACTAGAGCCTCCCTTCCTATTAGTGGTGGGAAGTTCAACTCTTTTTACTGACTCTGGTCTTTTCAACTCATTCAGTGAAAAGAACAACTCTTTATAATTTGATTCATTTGATTCAGTAATGCCCAGAGCATGCAGTCCCCCCTACTTGTTCACCATAGGGGGCTTCTTGGAGCTTTCATTGGTGACTGAGACTTTTATACAAGTGTACTTCTAAGAATGTACATTTTGTTGATTACTAGGCATACAAATACAATTACTTATCTTTTTGAAAAGGTCTAGTCGTGACCGTAACCGGACTAGATTGTCAACCACTCTTGGCGGAATGCAATTGCTTGACTACCAAGGGAGAGCAGCACAATATCGTTCACGAACTGCAGCCGCCCTCCGAAGGAGTTTGTTGAGCTGATGCAGACTGTGTATGTTTTGGTTCTACAAAGCTGTGTCCATTGATAAACTAACAACTAAAATGAACGAGTCTTGAGTCAGTAAAAAGTTGTTCAAAAATAAATAATATTTTGTCGACTGCACATCACTACTTCCTATGTCCTGTCTATGTGCCCACTTGTGGTTTCACTGCAAGGATAGCCACATCTAGTCCTCAAGGCATGCCGTTTAACTGATATGAAGTTGAATATTAACTTTCCATTCATCAAATACGTCTCTGGCAACATGGACTAAATTCAACTGATAGAGTTCATATTTGAATCCAGACCTTGTCAGCAGACTGCCTGTCTTGAAAGACACATGTTTGGCTTTGTTAATTTCACCGAATCACTCCCAAAACACACCACAACTAATACACCCAGATAGAACTTCATACATTCTTTCACATTTTGTTTAGTTTATTTTAATGCATTGTTAGCAGCCAGTTTGAAACTAATTTGCTGTCAATATCAGCCAGATAGTAGAACGGTGTCTCCTTCACAAGTCATAAAGGAATTAAAGCCTCTGACAAATGTATAGGTACTGTGAAATTCTGCTGACTCATGATTCCAAAAGCAAGTTAGACTGGAGCTGGCATTGTACACATAGATAATAGCATTCGCAAGATTTTATTTGAAAATTTGCCCTCAACACTTTTCAGAGGTTAGTATTGGAATGAGGTTTTGGTATGCGTCTGTGAAATTGCGAATCAAGATGCCCAATGTGCTTGTCTTTTCACTGCTCATCTGTAGCTTTGGTTTGTGGTGCTTTTGGTTTCCCTCTTTTAACTTAAGCAACTGACTAATTTCACGACTGACGTTTGCCTAACATCCAAACTAGGCCCACATCTGTGAAATAATAGCTTGTGTGCAGAATAAAGCGGTCCTACTCACTACTGCTATGTGATGTCAAGGTCATAAATAAGACTACTTAAGAATAGGGTTATATAGGCTAATCACTCATGGGTTGATGCTACATACTTAGGAAATAATGCTTTCTACATTCCAGCCAATCACACATGCCTTGCTAACTGTATGGATGGGGTGTTTTTCCTCCTATATATTAGCTCTTCCAAGCTCCGGGAGTAATAGAGTTGAGTCAGCACAAACTGGCTGGGGGCTCGTCAAGGGTAATGATGTTGGAAGAGATTAGAGTTAACTGGTGTCAGTATGTGTGTGTCAGGGAGAACGAGAAAGGGAGGGAGAAGGTGATTTTTTTTTCCGAGAGCAAAACGCTGCAGCCTGAGGCTATTGCGGGTTCATGAAGGGGCCAGAAGGTTTGGAGGATGCACAGCCGAGTTTCATGTAACCTTGACCGGGCTCTGATCACGCACAGTTTGACACACTACAGTCGCATGCACACACACAGCCACTCACTTGCATCGGTTATTGGTAGCTTGTCACTGAGCTAGATTAATAAAGGGAAATGCATTTGCAGTAGATTGTAATGCACAATGCTTGCCGTGTAGACCTTGAGGGACGAGTTGAGTAGTTCACTACAGACCCATAAGGATGTGGCGGTCACTACATTTTGTCGGCCGGCGATTGTCATGCAAATATCTGACGGACTTGCGGTAATTGACTGTTAGTTAACATAAACATGTTTCGCATCTCCGGGTTACACACACAAGCCACCGATGTGGCTTGTCTAATAAATCTATTTAATATAGCTTACACGTCACAATAAAACCATTTTATTTATTTCAGGCAGGTCTAAAGAAACACGATATGAAGAAAATGTAGCCTATTTGAGAAGAACAGAATAGATATAGTACTACATTAAGGAGTCGTCCTTAATGTAGGCCCTGCTATGGCTGTGGGCTACACTAGTTCATTTAGCAGCCCAAGATCTGCTCAGAATTCCCGTGGGATTATTTTATAGCAAGGACAATACAATTGAACGTAGTTGAATAAAATGGAAAGGATATTTTTTTCCCAAACAATGTGGCTGTTCTGTGTTGAGCGATTAACCAAAAGGACAAACAGGTCCTCCTATATGCCCAATTTGAGTTATTTGAGCAACTTTAGTTCTGATACAAACGTTAGGCCATATGTTTTGATTTCTAATACATTCTAAGGCTATCGCAGTTGGAAGATGTTTGTGCTGCCTGCGCTACAGACGTCTATATCGGTCCGCTACAACAGGACTCGTAAAGGCCCAGTGCACTTCTTTTGAGAGATTTTTTTTACTGTTATGATTTTTTGGGGGTTGGGTTCAGGGGGTGCTTCATCACCCGTACTTCCCGCGCTATGTCTAAGGCTGCATGATGCAATGATGATGATGATGCAAGCCCGCTGCTGTTTCTTGCGCAGCCTGCACATAACTCTCGTTCACAAATTTGACAAGCAAATATGCTTGATAATATTCTCACCCATCAGACTATTCTCAATTGAATCTGGTCTTTACATATAGTCGTCTAATATACAGTGCATTCCGGAAAGTATTCATACTTTTTCCACATTTTGTTACGTTACAGCCTTTTTCTAAAATGCATTAAATGCATTTTTTCCTCGTCAATCTACACACAATAGCCCATAATGAAAAAGCACACTTTTTTTGTGCTAATTTATTAAATATGAAATATCTGAAATGCCTTATTTACATAAGTATTCAGACCTGTTGCTATGAGACTTGAAATTGAGCTCAGGTACATCCTAGACAAGCAGGTGAGGGTAGGTAGTTCCTTACTAATTAGTGACCTTGATTAATCAAGTACAAGGGAGGAGCGAAAACCCGCAGACAACTCGGCCCTCTGTGGAATGAGGTTGACGTGTCTTAGACAGAGGATGGGCCAGGGCAGGACTGGAGGTTTGGGAGGGTGGTCTGAAACATTGTTGTCTTTTAGTTTTACTTTAGCTTACTCATCCACACATTTCACGGTTTCCTACAGGTGCTTTGACACTCACATTATGCCTACCTTTTCACTCTTGCCCTTTTCCTTTCGTCTCCTTCCCACAGCTCTCAGTGAAGGGCTACAATGACAAGCAGCACATCCTGCTGAAGAAGATCATTGAGAAGATGGCCAACTTTGAGATTGATGAGAAACGCTTTGACATCATCAAGGAAGCGGTAAGCTAAGCATCCCCACCCACACACACCCACACACACATGTACTCAGGCTATGATATTACCCATTATATCAGATCAAAAGTTTATTTTTATTTTGTGATATTGTGTTTGACCCCATGGCACACCAGAGCTACCTTCATATGGGCGGCAGTTAGCCTAGCAGTCTCAGGGAGAGTGGGATATGCAAAAAAACTATTCACACATGCCTAATAATACAGACTTGTACGTGTGTGAAATGGGACAAATATAAGCACTTACCAAATTTATAATAATATTGTGTTTGACTCTTCAAATGACTGAATTTCGACCCCTGGTTGCCCTTGACCCTTCCTCCAGTATATGAGGTCACTGAACAACTTCCGGGCAGAGCAACCCCATCAGCATGCCATGTACTACCTGCGTCTGCTGATGACAGAGGTGGCCTGGACCAAAGATGAGCTCAAGGAGGCCCTGGACGGTGAGCCATTCTCACACAAACACACACAAGCGTGCGCACACACACTCCCTTCCTATCTCTCTGCCCCTCATTTGAACGCTGAGCCAGTTTTTGAGCTCCTCCCTGAGCTGCAGTCATTTCTCCGCAGTGAAAGTCTCACCGGAGGAAGGGGAGCAGATGTACTGTCTGTACTGTTCAGTATATTATGTTTTCTCGATGGAGCCTCGACAGATGTCCTGTGTGTCACTTGAGGCTCAGTTCACTTTCTGTCTGGGTACAGTGCAATGCAACCTGTTCTCATTTATTACCTCAAATAAACTTGTCCCTATTTCACCTACCCTAGTGCCTATGTGTTGATTTAGTGCCCCTGTTCCCCTTCTCTGGGTCTCCATCCTCAGTACCCTGTGCCTGGTTTTTAGACAGGCTACTGCTCTATCCTCCCTTTCCTTTCCCAGTTACCCTGGCTGCTCATCCATCACCTCTCATCACTAACTGAATGAATCTGGGTCAGAAGATGTGTGAATTCAGATGGACCAACCTACGCAGAGAGGAAGTGTGTTTTCTGCAGGTCTCCAAGCTCGTATGAATGTGTGTGTGTGTGTGTGTGTACATTTCTGCCCTATGTGGTGGCAGGCAGAGTCCACATGACTACAATGCTTTTGATTCTGTTCTAGCCTGATTATGATAACTCTGATTGCTTCCATCTGAATGTGTCTTCTAGATGTCACTCTCCCCCGCCTCAAGGCCTTTATACCTCAACTATTGTCACGGTTACACATCGAGACCCTTCTCCATGGCAACATCACCAAGGAGGTTTGTTTGATGTTGCTACCTTCGTGTGGACAGACTGTTGTATTATTTTGTTCGTTATAGGCAGACAAAGATAGATGCGCGTGCACACACACAGATATTATATGTGTAGAATGTGGATTGGTTCTATAACTGCTTATAAAGTCAGCCTCTCCACTCCTTTATAGGTTTTAAGTGGAATCCGTATGCCACAGAACCGTCACACACCGTCAAACCCTGATAAGATCCTCAGATCAAATCACAGACTTTATATAAGATCCCAGCTGTCCATGAACAGTCACCCTTATCTCTGATAATGATGCCCAGTGGAGAGGTGTCACAGTCTAGTGGAGAGGGAATTAATTGGATGCACCAGCGGGGGCAATGGTCCAGTTCATCACTATAAAGACTCACCGTGCTCTGCAGGGCTCCTATTACCTTAGATGGAGCTTGAACTGCGTGGACAGAATATTGTAGCAGTGTTGTTTACGATTCAGTGGCAGGCCCTATAGATGGGCATCTGCTATTTACCCTAGAAGATGTGGGAAACGAGCGATGCGGATGATAAGAGGAATCTTAACACATTTTAAAGGTGGATTAATACACTGATTTATATCATTTGCACCCCTCTCACGTTTATCTTTTCTCCCTTTCGCCAGTCTGCTCTAGGCATGATGCAGATGGTTGAGGACACGCTTATGAATCAAGCCCACACCAAGCCCCTCTTACCAAGCCAGTTGATTCGCTACAGGGAGGTGCAGGTGCCAGATGGTAGGTCAAGTGCCCTGTCCATCACTCCCTTCGACCTCCTGTACCTGCCAGTCATGCCCGTCCCCATGGTGACCCTGCTGAAGGTTTCTTACCCAACAGTCTGGCCTACATCAGGACCTGTGCTTGTGTAACACCTCGGTGTCAATGACCCTCCAATGTCCTAGGGGGAAAGGCTCACTTAACCAGGGGAAATGGACATCACTGGGAAATACAATACACCCACTTTTTTTTCCCCCTCCCTTAACCTTTTACACACCCTACACAAGACACCGCACAAAAACACACCTGTGCCACACTTTTCCTGATGACATTAGGTAACTTGAGCATGGGGAAGAAGAAAGCAGGGCTGTCTGGGCCACCTGGAAACATCCTGTGTCCTGCTGAGGGATTTGTTTCGGGCCTGGATCCTTCCGGACGCCAGTCGGGGACAGAAACACAATTTATATCTTCCCAACAGAAATGTTTTGAACAAGTTTAGAACTTTCAGACACAGACTTCTACTGCTTCCACTCATCTTATGGGATTGCTAGTGAAAAGCTTTTGGCTCATTCTCTCCTGTCTGGAGACTGGCGTGTCATCAATGTCCTCTAGATTAACTCTATATATAACTTTCCTGTACGATGCCTTTTAAATCTCTCTCTGTCCAAATATGTTCTTTAGTAATTGCATATTTACAGTTAAGCCGGTGATTCATCAACCAGCGAGGTCGTTGCTTATTCCTAAATGCATTTTTTTTTTTAAGCCTCAATGGTTGCCAAGTCATGCATGTAACGTTTTACACTTTGCATTAGGGTTAGCTGTTTGAGGCCCATGACTTCTGTATTGCATGTTTGGTGAATGCGTTGTTTTGAAGATTGTGATGCTGCAACTACATGTGTAAGCCCTGGGTCATGTATTTATTAAGCACCAAAGTGACAAACTGGGAGCGACAACCTGGACAACTTGTCCAATAACAAACACTTGTTTTCCGTTGCAAAACATTTTCCATTGTGCCTTAATGAATAAGATGCTGTCTGTGCCTTCCAGGTGGTTGGTATGTGTACCAGCAGAGGAACGAGGTGCACAACAACTGTGGCATAGAGATCTACTACCAGACAGACATGCAGACAACCCACGACAACATGCTGCTGGAGCTCTTCTGTCAGATCATCTCTGAGCCTTGCTTCAACACACTGCGCACCAAGGAACAGTTGGGTACGACCACACATGCTCTCTCTCTCGCTCACACCGGTGGAGACCGGTCCAGGAAGGCAGTGGGGAATGGACCTCCCTTGGAAATGTCCATCGTAAAGTACTTAAACACACAAACTCAAAACCTTGCTGTGAAAAAGGAACAGTATACAGTGCATTCGGAAAGTATTCAGACCCCTTGAATTTTTCCACATTTTATGTTACAGCCTTATTAAAAGCATACCTTATTTACATAAGTATTCAAATCCTTTGCTATGAGACTCAAAATTGAGGTGCATCTTGTTTCCATTACTCATCCTTGATGTTTCTACAACTTGGAAGTCCAACTGTGGTAAATTCAATTGATTGAACATGTATAGACAGGTGTGTGCCTTTCCAAATCAAGGTCCCACAGTTGACAGTGCATGTTAGAGCAAAAACCAAGCCATGAGGTTGAAGGAATTGTCTATAACGCTCCGAGACAGGATTGTGTCGAGGCACAGATCTGGCGAAGGGTACCAAAAAATGGCTGCCGCATTGAAGGTTCCCAAGAACACAGTGGCCTCCATTCTTAAATGGAAGACGTTTGGCGTCACCAAGACTCTTCCGAGAGCTGGCCGGCCTGCCAAACTGGGCAATCGGGGGAGAAGGTTCTTGGTCAGGGAGGTGACAAGAACCTGATGGTCACTCTGACAGAGCTCCAGAGTTCCTTTGCGGAGATGGGAGAACCTTCCAGGACAACTGTCTCTGCAGCACTCCACCAATCAGGCCTTTATGGTAGAGTGGCCAGAAGGAAGCCTCTCCTCAGTAAAAGGCACATGACAGCCCGCTTGAAGTTTGCCAAAAGGACTCTCCGATGATGAGAAACAAGATTCTCTGGTCTGGTGAAACCAAGATTGAACTCTTTGGTCTGAAAGCCAAGCGTCGAGCTCATCACCTGGCCAATACCATCCCTATGGTGGTGGTGGTGGCAGCATCATTCTGTGGGAATGTTTTTCAGTGGCAGGGACTCTGAGACTTCAGGATTGAGGGAAAGATGACCAGAGCAAAGTACAGAGATCCTTGATGAAAACCTGCACCAGGGCGTTCAGGACCTCAGACTGGGCCGAAGGTTCACCTTCCAACAGGATAACGACCCTAAGCACACAGCCAAGACAAATCAGAAGTGGCTTCGGGACAAGTCTCTGAGTGGCCCAGCCAGAGCCAAGACTTGAACCAGATCGAAACCTGAAAATAGCTGTGCAGCGACGCTCCACATCCAACCTGACAGAGCTTGAGAAGATCTGCAGAGAAGAATGGGAGAAATTCCCCAAATACAGTTGTGCCAAGCTTGTAGCGTAATATCCAAGAATACTCAACTGTAATTGCTGCCAAAAGTTCTTTAACAAAGTACTGAGTGAAGGGTCTGAATACTAATGTAAATGTGATATTTCAGTTTTGTATAAAAAATTTGCAAAAATGTCTAAACATGTTTTTGCTTTGTCATTATGCGGTATTCTGTGTAGATTGATGAGGCAAAAATCAATTTAATCCATTTTAGAATAAGGCTGTAATGTAACAAAAGGTCAAAGGGTCTGAATACTTTCCGAATGCACTGTACATATAGGTAACTGCCAAAATAAAGGAAACACCAAGGCACAACAAAGTGTCTTAATAGAGCATTGGGCCACCACGATCCACCACAACATATTCAATGCGCCCTGGCATAGATTCTACACGGTTCTGGAACTCTGTTGGAGGGATGCGACACCGTTCTTCCGCAAGAAATGTATTAATGGTGGTAGAAAATGCGCTGAGGCGCTGCTCCAGAATATTGTTCAATTGGATTGAGAACTGGTGAAACTCTCTCTCACACACACACACACACACACCCTTTTAATCCCTTTTGCTCATTTGAGATCCCTCTTTCAGAGTCACTAAGATCTCTTCTAGCCATGGAAGCCAAAATAATGGGAAACTTGGATGTTAATTGCTAAATTAACTCAGGAACCACACCTGTGTGGAAGCACCCGCTTTCAATATACTTTGTATCCCTCGTATACTCGTGTTTCCTTTACCTGTACATGCAGTTAAACACCTATAAAGACATGTTCCAGAATTCACAGTGCATTTTTCCTGACTTTTACTTTGCACACTCCTCAGGGTACATAGTGTTTAGCGGTCCACGGCGCGCTAACGGGGTCCAGGGCCTGCGCTTCATCATCCAGTCGGAGAAGGCTCCCCACTACCTAGAGAGCCGGGTCGAGGCTTTCTTAAAAGCCACAGAGAAGTCTGTGGAGGAAATGAACGATGAGGCCTTCCAGAAGCACATCCAGGCCCTGGCCATCCGCCGCCTGGACAAACCCAAGAAGCTGGCCGCCGAGTGCGCCAAGTACTGGGGGGAGATCATCTCCCAGCAGTACAACTTCGACAGAGGTGAGCATGCGTAGACGCTCATTGAGCAACACTGCATACCGTTACCTGAGCTGGAGGCCTAAGATGTTTTTTTCCCAAGTGAAAGCTGTGGGGAGTTTGAGTTACTGTCAACTAAATGGATATTCCTCCTGACACTGCTAGGAGGCCTTGTTATCTGAAAAGGTGTTTTGAGTGAGATGAAGTTATCAGACTATTGACATTCTGGAGGATCTTCGAGTTGAATGTTGTTGCCACCTCAGAGCTACCTGCTGCACCAATTAGCATTGATTAGGCCCCAGAATAATCAGCACCCCGAGCACACCTGAGTGCTGATTTGCTGGAAATTTGCCGTAAACCCCTGTGCGTTCCAAGTAGAGGGTGATGATAACCATGTTTTCATTGTTGGAGGGATCGGAGACTGAGCCGCAACAGTCTGCACACCAAGAAATTGATAGGAAGTGGAGCCTAGTCAATAGTGGAACATTGTACAGCCAGATCAGTGTGGCTGGTGATGCTGTAGAGCTATTGTGTTGCACCTTACGGAAGCTTTTTATATAGATATAAGAAGGTAAGAGGAATTCTTATTTAAGAGTTAAACTATTATTTATTACATGTTATTCTTCTGGTGATGAATATGCAGGAACTTTGCCTCTAGTTCTGTTCTACGTTCATGCAAGCATACAAAACAGTCCCCCCCCCTGTTTAGGTCTAATCTGTAGTGATATCTCAAATCATCCACTGTTAGTCCTAAGTGTTTTCTGTTTTCTAGATAACATTGAGGTGTCCTACCTGAAGACGTTGACTAAAGAAAACATCATGCAGTTCTACCGGGTGAGTAGCGCTCTCTCCCTTTGCATTGCATACCACTTAAATTTCAGGTAAAGTCATACTTTCTCACACAAGCGGTTGCCAGGATGATGCATATGAGTTGCGTGCTGTTTTCTTACACCAATTGAGTCCTATGGTAAAAAGTATGTGTGCACATGTGCGTGCAACTGAAAGATGGCACCCTGTTTTATTTATTCCCCTCCACCACTCTTCAATCAATCAAATGTATTTGTAAAGCCCTTCTTACATCAGTTGTCAAAGTGCTGTACAGAAACCCAGCCTAAAACCCCAAACAGCAAGCAATGCAAGTGTAGAAGCACGGTGGCTAGGAAAAACTCACTAGAAAGGCCAGAACCTAGAGAGGAACCAGGCTGAGGGGTGGCCAGTCCTCTTCTGGCTGTGCCGGGTGGATATTATAACAGAACATGGCCAAAATGTTCATAGATGACCAGCGGGGTCTAATAATAATAATAATAATAATAATAATAATAATAATAATAATAATAATAATAATAATAATAATAATAATAAAAATTGTGGTTGTCGAGGGTGCAACAGGTCAGCACCTCAAGAGTAAATGTCAGTTGGCTTTGAGTGAGTGAGGTGAGTGAGTGCCAACCAAACAAACTTGCAGGATATAACCCCACCCACTTTGCCAAAGCACAGCCCCCACACCACTAGAGGGATATCTTCAACCACCAACTTACCATCCTGAGACAAGGCCGAGTATAGCCCACAAAGATCTCCGCCACGGCACAACCCAAGGGGGGGGGGGGGGGGCGCCAACCCGGACAGGAAGATCACGTCAGTGACGCACCCCGCCTAGGGACCGCATGGAAGAGTGCCAATGACGCAGCCCCTGTAATAGGGTTAGCGGCAGAGAATCCCAGTGGAGACAGGGGAACCGGCCAGGCAGAGACAGCAAGGGCGGTTCGTTGCTCCAGTGCCTTTCCGTTCACCTTCACACTCCTGGACCAGACTACACTCAATCATAGGACCTACTGAAGAGATGAATCTTCAATAAAGACTTAAAGGTTGAGATCGAGTCTGCGTCTCACATGGGTAGGCAGACCATTCCATAAAAATGGAGCTCGATAGGAGAAAGCCCTGCCTCCAGCTGTTTGCTTAGAAATTCTAGGGACAGTAAGGAGGCCTGTATCTTGTGACCGTAGTGTACGTTTAGGTATGTACGGCAGGACCAACTCGGACAGATGGGTAGGTGCAAGCCCATGTAATGCTTTGTAGGTTAGCAGTAAAACCTTGAAATCAGCCCTAACCTTAACAGGAAGCCAGTGTGGAGAGGCTAGCACTGGAGTAATATGCTCAAATTTAATATGCTCAAAGTCAACATTCTGGCAGCCGTGTTTAGCACTAACTGAAGTTTATTTAGTGCTTTAGCCGGAAAGTAGAGCATTGCTGTAATCTAACCTGAAGTGACAAAAGTATGGATACATTTTTCTGCATCATTTTTGGACAAAGTTTCAGATTTTTGCAATGTTACGTAGATGGAAAAATCTGTCCTTGAAACAGTCTTGATATGTTCGTCAAAAGAGAGGTCAGGGTCCAGAGTAACGCCGAGGTCCTTCAGTTTTATTTGAGACGACTGTACAACCATCGAGATTGTCAGATTCAACGGAAGATCTCTTTGTTTCTTGGGACCTAGAACAAACATCTCTGTTTTGTCCGAGTTTAAAAGTAGAACATTTGCAGCCATCCACTTCCTTATGTCTGGAACACAGGCTTCCAGCGAGGGCAATTTTGGGGCTTCACCATGTTTCATTGAAATGTACAGCTGTGTGTCATCTGCATAGCAGTGAAAGTTAATATTATGTTTCCGAATGACATCACCAAGAGCTAAAATATGTAGTGAAAACAATAGTGGTCCTAAAACGGAGCCTTGAGGAACACTGACATTTACAGTTGATTTGTCAGAGGACAAACCATCCACAGAGAAACTGATATCTTTCCGACAGATAAGATCTAAACCAGGCCAGAACTTGTCCGTGTAGACCAATTTGGGTTTCCAATCTCTCCAAAAGAATGTGGTGATCGATGGTATCAAAAACAGCACTAAGGTCTAGGAGCACGAGGACAGATGCAGAGCCTCGGGTAGACGCCATTTAAAGGTCATTTACCACCTTCACAAGTGCAGTCTCAGTGCTATGACGGGGTCTAAAACCAGACTGAAGCGTTTCGTATACATTGTCTTCAGGAAGGCAGTGAGTTGCTGTGCAACAGCTTTAAACATTTTTATAAAGGAATGGGAGATTTGATATAGGCCAATTTTATTTTTTTTAAATGTATTTTTATGTATATATTTTTTATTATTATTATTATTATTATTATTATTATTTAAAAAAAATATTTTCTGGGTCAAGGTTTGGCTTTTTCAAGAGAGGCTTTATTACTGCCACTTTTAGTGAGTTTGGTACACATCAGGTGGATAGAGAGCCGTTTATTATGTTCGACATAGGAGGGCCAAGCACAGGAAGCAGCTCTTTCAGTAGTTTAGTTGGAATAGGGTCAATTATGCAGCTTGAAGGTTTAGAGGCCATGATTATTTTCATCAATGTGTCAAGAGATATAGTACTAAAAAACTTGATTGTCTCCCTTGATCTTACGTACTGGTTCTATTCAAAGCTGTGGCGGTGACACTGACACGGTGCGCTGTGTTCGCGGAATAATAACAGTCATAATGAGGGGTTGCGTCACTGCCAGGGTGTTGTGTGTTTCAAGAGGATAAGGGTGCCAAGGATACAGAGGCAATGAAAGACTTCCCATATTTCTACGTCAGCAAAAGCAGCACAGGCCCCATGCAGAATATTTTCATTGTGTAATACATTTCTAATTGGGGGTTCTGAGTGTGTAACTGAAAAATATAACTGATGCACTGTAGGGAGATGAGTCACAATCGCTCGTGGCTCTCATTCATGCCACTGCTCACTCTGTATGCTACAAATTCTGATCTTAAAGAGATATTGTGAGATTTAGGAAATTAACCTTTTTCTACTTTTTTCTCATAGATACCATTTTTATGTCTGCGTATCGTTTGAAGGAAGTTATCACAATGAGCATGCTAGCTGTTACCATAGACCTCATGGCGCTAACGCTAGTTAGCAATTAGCAACTTCAAACTACACACAGCTATAACAATGGTATTCATGAGTTCATCTGACTCTGGGTATGAAAAGTGCTTACTTGCCAAAAGATCGCACTATCCCTTAGTGTTTCTCGGCAGAAATATTTGTTATAAATAACCATTAGTTATTTAAAAATATATATTTTTGGGAGGGGCAGGAACTATTTAGCAGCAGTGGGGTGCCGCTGCTGAATTAATATAGGGGAAACACTGTAATTAATTTTTCTAGGACAGTGAACTAAATAAAGGCTACTATTAAATGGTCTGTCTCTTTTCTCTGTGTCTATCAAAATCCTGTCCTTTGCAGGATCTGTTGGCGGTGGACGCACCAAAGAGGCACAAGATGTCTGTGCACGTCCTGTCTAGGGAGATGGACTCCTGTGAGTATTGTACTAGTGATGGAGAGTTTTTGGGTTGGAGGATATACATTTAAATTGGTTTGTTAGTGTGAATATTTAGATTTTGACTGTTTTTAACAGTTATGTTGAATTGTCTGTCTTTTTGTTTAGGCCCCGTCGTGGGAGAGTTCCCTGCCCAGAATGATGTCAATCTGGCCCCTGCCCCATCCCTGCCACAGGTAATGTGTATTCACCTTTCTTTGTGTTCCATTAGCACAGCAGTGTTGGTGTGTAACATACTGACCTGTCCATCTCTCTCTCTGCAGCCTACGTTGGTGCAGGACATGACAGAGTTCAAGAGGAGCCTGCCCCTCTTTCCCCTGGCCAAGCCATTCACTCACATCAACTTCATGGCTGCCAAACTGTGAGGACCAAGCAGCATGGGAGGTTGCTGGGGGACCCTGCTCTGTCCCTCTCTGCCCCCTGTGGTAACTGGAGTCTGGAACACACTCATCTGACGTGTGTGTAAACTGGAGAGGCCACTAGAGGTGCTTGGAAGTGCGTGTGATTCATACAACTTAGCTGTGGTTCTCATCATAGCTCAGTGTGATAGTAGAGGTCACACACAAACTCATTTTTGTTTTAGTCTCATCGAAAACCCCACCAACACACATTCCCGACATTGTATAGAATGTTTGTAGAGGAATAGAACTGACTTAAAGAACCTCAAGGCCAGAACCCTGTAAACCAGTACAAGTACCCCTTGATACTTCATGATGGAAGTGTTTTTATTCAGCTTAGCCACAAGGACATGCTGCTGTGGTGAGAATAAACAGTTAGTTAATGATTATGGTGTTGTGAAGCTGTTGAAGTAGGTGGTTAGCTCTGCAAGGGTGCACATTTAATTTCAAACACGCTGGACACATACATTTCTCTTATGTACTCGTGCGATGCGTCGGCACGGTGACAACTGGCCGAATTGTTATCACGAAGACACTTTGTGTTTAAATAATGACTGTGCAACACACAATTTTAGACAATTTCTGTTTTATGGCAAAAACAATGATATCAGCCTTATGGAAATGTTTCTGTTTTAATCCATAATGTACACCTTTTGAGATCTGACTTCTTTTTTATTTAAACTAGTAAAATGTCGGGGCCCTTTTGAGGAGTTGTTTTAAAACTGCTTATTTGGTGGAAAGGCGTGTTCATGAAGCTTTTTTTTAACTAGTGTTTTCCACAGGGTTGTATTATCTGAGCATCATCTCAGGGTACCTCAATCTTTTGCTTTCTGCTTTTATTTGAGATTGAAGAAAAATAAACATTTTAAATGTCTGTATTTAATTGTTTCGGGTCAAATTTGTTTTATAGCTTATATTATTAACATTGTTATTTTAATCAAGTGTTTGACTACTGATTTCTTGCATAGCCCCCCCCATCTTTCTCCATTTTGAGACTTAGCTTGTGACTTTGAAAGGGGGGTGGCGATTGGTCATTCTCTGGCAGTGAAAGTTTTACAAAGCTGGAGCAATAGAGATTTAACTCTATAGCTGGTGCATTCAGCTGGATGCACAGCACAGCAGTGTGTGTGTGGAGTTTGACAGTCAGCCAACTGCACTTTGTCTCTGTGGGTCAGACTTGGAACATGATTGTGGCGGCACGCTTAAAGACCCACTGGGCACACTGGTTGGATCAGCTTTGTTTCCATGTCATTTCAATGAAAATTACATTGAACCAACATCTGTGCTCAGTGGGGATGCTGTCCTTCAGAAAAATGTTAAATAGGACTGTTTTAGAATGTCTGGTGGGGTAAACTGATTTTCAGTCTAGTATTTTCTCAGAAAACCGGTTTTTAAATAATCATGTTTTGGCTGTAGGGGTTCAAAAGAGGCCCATGTATGGAGGGTGAAGTTGTAGTTAGGCCTGTTTCTCAATATGCACTTCTCACTAAGCAATAAACTCTTCTGAATTGGAGAGCAGTGTGGATTTAAACATAAATGGTCTCGGTACTGTTATGTAGAGGGGACACACACTGCACTGCGTTCTCGGGTCCTTGCTCTCATCCAGCCTAAAAACGGACACATTGATATTGAAAAGCGTAACTGGCTGTTTTCTGTGTGGATTTGAGTCATGTCATTGCCATGTCTGTGTAAAGCATAGCCTGGACTCAGGTGTTAACAAGCTTTTCTAAGTCAAGCTGGCGCCAACCAATATAATGCAGCAAATATCAGGTTTATGTGCTCTCCCATACGTTCTCATGTTAACTTAATGCTGCATTGTTTTAAAGGAGGGATGATGATAAGTTATCAGTACAGACTCAAATAAGGGAATAACTAGATGTGGGTTCACTTTGAGAAACTGGGTACTATTCATTTGACTGAAATTACTGAAACCAGAAGGGACTACCTGAACTTGTCAGATAAGAAATGCTTGTTTTCAAATGGTGTGCCCTAATGAATACCAGCCTGATCATTTGAAACTGTCCTAATGGAAGGAGTTTCTGGGAGACTCAGTTGTAGGTAAGCGGTTACCTGTGACATAAAATTTGATTTGAAACTGCTGTCAATTGGCTGATTGGTTGGTGCAGACATGTTCATGGCTCAGTAATGCTGAAACGTTTAGTTTTTATTTCCTCCTGTGTGATTAATAAATGACTATACTGGAACAAATAGTTAAAAGATAGACACCAGTCAATGCAGGATATGTATCCCAAATATGACTGCCTCAGAAGAACACACTATGCTAAAGTAGTATAGACTCATCTTTCACCCATATACTATGAAATAGTGATTAATTCAAGCTGTTTTTGAGCCATATTAGCCCCTTGTTCATGTTTCTGAAATTTGGATTGAATCAGTCCTACAATATATATAAAAATGTTATATTTATACTTGAACTTAGTCGTAAGATAACTTCCGACGGTGTGCTTACGTTTGATTCATAAAAGATACTGAGCATAAAAAACTTTCTTTAGTAGGTTGTAAGATCTATAAATCTCAAATTAATTTACAATCAGTGATTTCCCCTTATAGAATGCTAGCACAAATGAGGGTTTAGTCAGGAATGGACTAAAAGAGAAAAGCAAACTTTTTGGAAGATGAGATCACTTGTGGCAGGATGCGGCTGAATGATGGCTGTGATATCCACGAACTGTCACTCATTTCCTCCTGGAATGTCCCAGTAGCGAGGAATCGCAGAGTGGACAGTACTTGGACAGATACGGGTATAGCATGATGACAGAGTATCTTCCTTTCCAGATTAGGGGCTAAATCTGCGCACAAATCTAACAGAACATTTATTGGGAGACGATAACGATTTATAAGCCATGGATCATCATGCGCAAAAAAGTAATTCCGGTCTCTGAAAACTCTCCCTTCTAAAGCATGGTTTTCAATGTTTTCCAATAACGCAAG
Organism: Oncorhynchus mykiss; assembly: GCF_057628025.1. Lineage (NCBI taxonomy): Eukaryota > Metazoa > Chordata > Actinopteri > Salmoniformes > Salmonidae > Oncorhynchus > Oncorhynchus mykiss. Next base: position 4,304,169 of record NC_143044.1, read on the forward strand.
AACAGGCATGTTTACTTTTTTTTCTAATTTGACACTATTTATAGAACATCGCATCCCGTTTTTAATTCAAAACACCTTGCATCTGGCAATTAATTCCTCACTTTTAATTGATCATTCCTAACAAATTGTTCATAAAGCTAGTGCAATGTTCACCACAGGCTTGGATGCTTATGGGTCCCAAACAGCAACACCCCTACATAACCAGCAGGTAAATTACCTATGTCAAGTCTAGACTTTAAGTAGAGAAGACCATTTCCACATCAAAGTACGGTTTTCTAAATAACTTAAATCTGATTTATGCAGAAAACCATGTGTAAGATCAAAATTGATCTTAAATCCGTTCTATAAACGAGGCCCCCGGATTTTAGCATGAACACATCCACTTCAAGGTTTGAAAAAATACATTTATTCACAATCCACCACGAAACTATAAATTGAGAAACAATGTCTGTACAATACAATTAATAACTTCAATGTCACTTTTGGCATAATATATTTTCTTTAGAGTTAATGTAAAAGCTGAGTTGACCACAGCAGATTATTGGAGCATGTCTGTCTACCAGGCACAGCTAAAAGAGATGTGCACAATAATATTAAATATTCAAATGATTGGTTTATGGCCTTTTTCACACACGTAATGTACAGTATACTGGTTATACCGCACTTTTAGAAGAAAGAGTAGTTACAGAATGGGTTATTACGTGACTGCCTTGAGCATATATATAATATATATACACACACACTAAAAAACAAAGCAAGTGGTGGCGTCAGCAAGGAAATATGTGGCGGAATATGCGATTTGGGTTAAAAGAAGAGACACAAATCTCACCTTTATTCAGTGGACATGTAATTTTATGCTCTCATTTAGAAGGTAATGCGGCACGTGTCAGGTCTATATCATCCACCCACCTCCACATTGCAGGCTTGCACATCACATTCTCTGTCATCTCATGAGTAGAAGACAATTACACAAAATCAACTACAAACAGAACTAATGACAACACTTCTAGGCATTTGACAACAAAAAAATACCCTTGAATGTTTTAGCTGATACATATTGTGCAATGAATGTATGTACAGACAATCACACTTATGTTTGTACTGTGCTTCTAAATAATTGAGAGTATGTATATTGGATATTTACCAATGGAAACGTGGCAACAGGAGCAGGTAAAAAGTTATTTCCCATTCAAATAATCATCCTTTAGTGATAAAAAAATCTAATTTCTCTTAAAACGCATTCAATACAGGGAAACAATGTTCCTCATTGGCAAATTTCAAAACTGCAAAATTAACAGTAAGACAATTATTTATAAAACTTTCCTGTCTAATAATTACATGTGCCCCAGATGTATCTTTTTAAAGTACAACCAGCACTGGTTACTTGATTAAAACAAACAAATATTGCTACAGCAAAATAGCAGTTACAAGTCACATTCCACAACAAAAAAAAAGAGCTCCTGTGTGGAATATACATGAGCACTCTCTCTGTGTGTGTGTGTGTGTGTGTGTGTGTGTGTGTGTGTGTGTGTTTGCACGCACGCATGTCTGTATCAGTGTTCTTGTCTCGTCTCTTCTCCTTTGAATGTTTTAAAAACAAAATAGAACATGGTGATAATCATACAGCACGAATGTCAGCCGCATACGACGATGACTCCCTAAAGAGCAGAAACAGAACGAGGTGAGGCGAGGCTACTTAGAGAGGTGTAAGAGTTTGGGGGGCGCCAATGATCCCTAAGTCCGTCAATCTGTCTGTCCGACAATGTTCCTGCTCAGAGTTCACCGTCATGCTCCGTCCACTCCCCCTGTGTATCAATATGTCTGTCTGTCCATGCCCCTTCTCAGGCCTCCTCTGCCTCGGTAAAGTTGAGGATCTTGCGGTGGGCTTGCCTCTGGTACTGCTGCTGTTTGAAGTACACCTTGAACGCTCCCTTGACAGCCACAAACGCAATCCCACCCTGCAGACAGGACAAAAATAACTAAGGGTAAAGCAGAGTGCCAAAGAGGGGTCACCAACACTCGGCTCATGCGTCAAATCATTTATCTTGCTGCTCTGTCTGGTTTTTCTATTTGCTACACAAGATACACTGATTGTACAAAACATTAGGAACAGCTGCTCTTTCCATGACAGACGGACCAGGTGAAAGCTATGATCCCTTATTGGCGTCACTTGTTAAATCCACCTCAAATCAGTGTAGATGAAAAGGGAGGAGACAGGTTAACGAAGGATTTGTAAGCCTTGAGACATGGATTGTATGTGTGCCATTCAGAGGGTAAATGGGCAAGGCAAAACATTTGAAGTGCCTTTGGTAGTAGGTTCCAGGCGCACCGGTTTGAATGTGTCAAGAACTGCAACCCCTCTGTGTTTTTACACGCTCAACAGTTTCCCATGTGTATAAAGAATGATCCACCACCCAAAGGACATCCAGCCAACTTGACACAACTAAGTCTACTTTGTAGAGTCCATGGCCCAATAAATTGATGTTCTTAATGTTTTGTACTCTGTGTAGTTCTCTAATACTGTAGTAGCCAGGGAATAAACAGTATATCCTTAAAACGGTTCACTATAACCTGCCCTAGGACAATACATGTACCCCTCTGCATGTCAGTGCCAACAAAGCCTCCATTGAGTAATTTACTAATAGAACCATGAGATCAGGTGGTTTTGTTGCTCTAATGCTAAGTGAGTTTAAAGGGAACTTGAGTGTGAGTGTTTGCGTGGGGCAGGGGGGTTGCAATGTCCAGAGGGGGCAGCGCGGGTCATATGACAGACGAGCTCTGCTACTCTGGTTACCTGGCTGTCAGCGCCCTCTCAGGTGTGTGTGTGGGGCCCACAGGGGTGGCGGATCACAAGGAGACATAAAGTCCTGGTTTTATTTATTTTATTTCACCTTTATTTAACCAGGTAGGCCAGCCGAGAACAAGTTCTCATTTACAACTGTGACCTGGCCAAGATAAAGCAAAGCAGTGCGACAAAAACAACAGTTACACATAAACAAATGTACAGTCAATTGTACAAATGTACAGTCAACACAATAGAAACATCTATGTACAGTGTGTGCAAATGTAGAAGAGTAGAGAGGTAAGGCAATAAATAGGCCATAGAGGCAAAATAATTACAATTTAGCATCAACACTGGAGTGACAGATGTGCAGATGGCGACGTGCAAGTAGAGATACTGGGGTGCAAAAGAACAAGAGGATAAATAACAATATGAGGATGAGGTAGTTGGGTGGGCTATTTACAGATGGGTTGTGTACAGGTACAGTGATCGGTAAGCTGCTCTGACAGCTGATGCTTAAAGTTAGAGGGAGATATAAGACTCAAGCGATTTTTGAAATTCGTTCCAGTCATTGGCAGCAGAGAACTGGAAGGAAAGGCAGCCAAAGGAAGTGCTGGCTTTGGGGGTGACCAGTGAAATATACCTGCTGGAGCGCGTGCTACGGGTGGGTGTTGCTATGGTGACCAGTGAGCTGAGATAAGGCAGGGCTTTACCCAGCAAAGACTTATAGATGACCTGGAGCCAGTGGGTTTGGCGACAAATATGTAGTGAGGGCCAGCCAACAAGAGCATGCAGGTCGGTGTGGTGGGTATTATATGGGGCTATGGTGACAAAACGGATGGCACTGTGATAGACTACATCCAGTTGTCAAGTTGACTACAGCCTGCCTTGCAGGGTACATTCCTACATCCTAAATTCATGAGGAATAACTACTAATTAACTTACAGCCAACTGCCAGCTAACGCACAGTTACATCAAAATGGGCCAGTAGCGGGTAGGAGCTAGTACAGGTATTGCCATTGCAAAAAAAACCTGCAATCACTAATATAGGAAGAATATGTTGTCAAAATAACTACAATGGCCAAGACCCCACGCCTACTGTCTGTGTGTATGCCTGACAGTTTGGGTTACTCACCAGAATGGTCCTCTGCAGGTTGGAGTTGACACTGCTGAACATGAGTTTGCCCACGATGGTGGCGATGGTAGGGAATACCAGGGCACCACACAGGATCCTTGTGGCTGACACGTGGTCTGCCAGGGGGCTGGCCTCCGCCGGGATACGAGGCACCGGACACCCAATCCCTGAGAGAGACAGAGAAGAGAGGGCAAGGTCAGGATGGGTGAGGTGCATTGTGGGTGTTGTTTTGCTAGTACATCTTTACACAGCTGGCTATGTTACACAAGACACACATTCATCAAGTGATGAGAGAAAAAAGGTGTGCCAGCCACTGAGTAATATCTGCACCAGTCTGTGCCAGTATCTTTATTTCGGGCAGCCGAGTGGGGGGTAAAGATGTACGCCTGCTCTTGCCCAGCAAGCTGAGACTGCAGGGAGAAAAGGTTGAAGGTTCCAGCTGAACCCTGGGGTCCGGTTTCTCCCCACATCAATCACTGTCCCTGATGATGAGTTCAGTGGAAAAACTCACTGCTACTGGACCTCCACATCACCACCACAAGCCCCAATGGACAGGACCACCTCTCAGCGTTCTCATATCCCCACACACACACACTGCTCACGCCACAATCATCACACAACATTACAACAACCTTTAACACTGTTAGCATCCTCCATCAAGTACATAATTACATCTTCATCACCCACACTTCATTATACACACACACACACACAACGAATTCACGGAATTCCACCCCATTGTAGTAGAAGACCGTTGCTGCAGAACGGTTTGCATCCCTACCAATGTGTCCGTTCTGACCTGGGAAGATGCTGTTGAGGATCTGCAGCTTGTTGGAGTACTTCCTCCAGAGGCGCAGCACGTAGTCTTCCCAGCGGATCATCTTCCCCAGGATCAGCATGACGGGGATGGTGGGCAGGCCGATGAGCAGGAACAAGGGGTCTGCCCGCTCCATCACATCCAGGCCCTCCTTATGGCCCACCACCTGGGCAACCGGGACAGAGCGGACACCGTGGTGAATATGGATAGCTTGACGATAAGGTGCGTCTGAAATGGCACCCTGTTACCTATGTAGTGCACTGCCATTTCAAAATGCAGCCATAGTCTAAATCGATCAACACGGCCACACTAGGAAGACGACGAAAGCCGTCAGAAGACAATAACGTTAAGGATAAATATTGTGGATTTAACCCTCAGTGTGTGTGTGTGGGTTTCCGTCAGCCAGGTAACTGACAGCTTTTCGCCGATATACAAAATTGTTGCCGGCCAAATTGACTGGAAGAAAAATCCTACCGTTATTTTTTATTCATAGATGGAAAAATCAGTCGATGTAAATACATTTGACATTTATGCTTATCGGTCTATAGCAGGGTTCCCCAACTGGTGGCGTGGGACAAATTTGGCCCATGGGTGGCTTTATTAGCCTCCCCCAGGTTTTCTGAGCAAATTTGTATTTATTTTACAATTGTTGGATATAAAATACTGTAAAAACACCAGGAAATCAGCTCCAAATGATTTACATTTTTGAAATCTGTTCCCAACTATTCCCACGCATAATAAAAAGACGCTTACATTTGTATATGATCACAAGGTCATCGTGCATCTTATTTATCACACGCGCACAGCGTACAGAGCCTATTTTGAGCGGAATATCACTTGTCAGACAGCACTAGAACTGCTGTTGCAGCTCCTCAGCTTGTTTGCTGCTGGAGTGAAACGTGTTTTTAGAAGTCCAGTCATTGCGCAAGAATTTTAAATGCAATCACGTGTTTAACAGTTGTTTTATTTCTCAACTGGTAATTGAAGCGTGCCTCTCAACTGGAGGCAGTATGCATTTTGAAAACATATACTTAAATAGCGACTGCTCCTAAAATGCAACTTGTCATTTACAAATTGGCCTATGTGGCATTGATATGAGCCAGAAGGATTTATTCTAGTGTCAACATTTTCAAAAAAGTGTAAATAGTTTGGTCATGAAGTCAGTCTCGTCCAAAACAGATATATTTGCGAGATAGGAAGAAATTGGAATGAAGGGTATCGTAACAGTTTTCCATGGGTTGGGTTTAATGCTGCCCACAGCTGGAAGCACCTAAGTAATCATCAATTCGGAGCGCAGCTGCATTTGACCCATCAATTTGGTTTGACATTCTATATCCCCATGGGGCTAGTTACATTGTGTAATTTATTGATGTCCCTAACAGGGATTAATATTTTCCAGAAAATCTACCAAGTTTCAATACCGAGAATAATAAAAATGTATCCCTAGAGTCACAGGAAGTACTGCAAAAATCAGATGTCCCCATTTGTTTAGCTTTGTTTAGTTGGATCCCCATTCACTTTTGCAGAAGCATCAGCTACTCTTCCTGGGATCCACAAAACAAAAAGACAAGTAACAAAACACTGACACTGTCACACAAATTTAAAATACAAAGATACAACAAAAACTATGCAAACAATTCAATAAAAATAGCGAGGAGTGTGTGTGTGTGCGTTTGTGTGTGTCCCCTCACAGTCATCGGCGTTCCATAAGATGTTGTTTAATCCGGTTTTTTTGTAAGTAATTTTGCTGTTGCTAGAGTAATTGGAGATGGAAGGGGGTTCCATGCGATCATGCCTCTGTATAATATGGTGCGAGTCCGTGCATTTGTTTTGGACTTGGTGACTGTGAAGAGACCCCTGGTGGTGGTATGTACGGGTGTCTGCGCTGAATGTTATTTGATTATGCAGACAATCTGGAATTTTAGTCACAGTTATATTTCTCATAAAAACTAGAAGAGAAGCAGTTAATCTCTCGTCAACCCACAACCAGGAAAGATTGGTGTGCATGTTGTTGATGTTAGTTCTGTATGTGCAGTTAAGGGCAAGGGCGTGCTGCTCTGTTCTGAACCAGCTGCAGCTTTGCTAGGGCTTTCTTCGCTGCACTTGACCATATTACCAGACAGTAATCGAGATGGGACAAGATCTACAATGTTTGTTCTAATCTACAATGTTTCTTTGGTTACGGTAATTTCTGTTAATGCATTCAATATATTATTATTTCATTCGTTTAATGTTCTCATTGTCAGAGTGGACACTTTTGCAGATCTCACAACATATGCTACACTTGTGAGAAACAAGTTTTGGTTTATTTAAATTAAATTTACGGGTTTTGGCAATTTATTCATTGTCTTTTGTTTGGAGCACTCCTGTCAATGTTGAGTAAGGACACGCACAGTTTGAGATGTCATAGTATTTGACTAGTATTGTGAAACTTCTCAAAGTATTTTTTATTCACCTCAAAACAGCAAGTAAACAAAGCCTGTTAAGAATCCATTGAGAATGACAATAGTTCCTCAATGTATTTGAAAAATATTCACAACTCTCTCCCTTTTGATAACCACTCGGCATGGAAGGGAAAAATGTAATGCTCTGATCCAGTGGAAACGTCATAAAATACCGGATTATTTATTATCCCTTGAACAAATAGCCTTCAGCTGTGTCTGTCCCGAGCTCACTGGCGTGGGAAACTCTAATGGCCCAGAATATTTTATACAATGTCGCAAGTTTGTTTGCGTGAGCTTCGGGCCGACAGTTGATACGTGTCCAGCAATGGGATTTATAGGATATTTATTTTTTTCAGGATATTTTCTACCTGCAGGGTGCAATGTTTTTATTTGTTGGCTTTATGTAGGCTACTTTTACATAGTTGGCAATGGCAACAGAAGTTACTTTAAGATTTTATAATTTTCATTTAGATAGAATGTAGATTAACCACAGACAATGACTTTGAGATAGACTATTATAAATTAAACTGTTCCACAAAAATTAGCATCTGAAAATCACAACAGGCATGCAGATCAATCGAAATGGTAAGATAAATTGACACTCCAAATGGAAAAGGGCGCCAACCCCTGGTGTAGCCTATTCCTGGCAACTTCAGGTGTGTAACGGCAGAATCTGCGAAGGCCAACGGGCAGCGGGAGGAGGAGGGCTGGGAACAGGCTTTTTTCTTCTGGTTAGGCCATCTCGATCTCTGGCTCCCTCTTGAGTCATTGTGGGTTTTATTAAAACACATAGGGTGTCTCTGTATATGGAAAAATACATGTCTTGGTCGACCAATATTTTGTTTTAGTCAGGGACAGCTACTACAGTTGATTTGTGTGTAAAAAACACAGAACATATTCTTATAAACAGGGGTATGTCCATTTTATTTATTTAACCTTTACCTGGTAAAATAAATACATATTTTTATAACAGACATACACCTCCCCATCTTCACAACAACTTTGCCAATATGACTTGACCATGATAATTGAACATCCAATGGTATGCCTATGAATGTAGCTTCCTTAACTTGATCAATGGTCTCAAACTTTATGGAAAACTCCACTTGAGGTTTTAGGTCTTCAAGAATGTTTTGAACCAAATACAATTATTTTAGTTTTATTTAAGACCCGTTTATTATTAATCTCCCATTCTGACACTGACTGTAACTGCTTATTTAGAATTTCAGTGAGCTCACTGACTTTGGGTGCTGACATATAGTGTGGAATAATCCGCATAGTCATTAATTCTAGCTTTGTGTAAGACCAGTGGCAAATCATTTGTAAAAACAGAGAAGAGTAACTGCCCAAGGCAACTGCCCTGCGGGACACTGTACTTTACATACAGTGGGGAGAACAAGTATCTGATACGCTGCCAATTTTGCAGGTTTTCCTACTTACAAAGCATGTAGAGGTCTGTAATTTTTATCATAGGTACACTTCAACTGTGTGAGACGGAATCTAAAACAAACATTCAGAAAATCACATTGTATGATTTTTAAGTAATTAATTAGCATTTTATTGCATGACATAAGTATTTGATCACCTTTATTAACTGCACCTGTTTGAACTTGTTACCTGTATAAAAGACACCTGTCCACACACTCAATCAAACAGACTCCAACCTCTCCACAATGGCCAAGACCAGAGAGCTGTGTAAGGACATCAGGAATAAAATTGTAGACCTGCACAAGGCTGGGATGGACAACAGGACAATAGGCAAGCAGCTTGGTGAGAAGGCAACAACTGTTGGCGCAATTATTAGAAAATGGAAGAAGTTCAAGATGACGGTCAATCACCCTCGGTCTGGGGCTCCATGCAAGATCTCACCTCGTGGGGCATCAATGATCATGAGGAAGGTGAGGGATCAGCCCAGAACTACACAGCAGGACCTGGTCAATGACCTGAAGAGAGCTGGGACCACAGTCTCAAAGAAAACCATTAGTAACACACTACGCCGTCATGGATTAAAATCCTGCAGCACACGCAAGGTCCCCCTGCTCAAGCCAGCGCATGTCCAGGCCCGTCAGAAGTGTTCCAATGACCATCTGGATGATCCAGAGGAGGAATGGGAGAAGGTCATGTGGTCTGAAGAAACAAAAATAGAGCTTTTTGGTCTAAACTCCACTCGCCGTGTTTGGAGGAAGAAGGATGAGTACAACCCCAAGAACACCATCCCAACCATGAAGCAATGAGGTGGAAACATCATTCTTTGGGGATGCTTTTCTGCAAAGGGGACAGGACGACTGCACCGTATTGAGGGGAGGATGGATGGGGCCATGTATCGCAAGATCTTCCAGCACGACAACGACCCGAAACACACAGCCAGGGCAACTAAGGAGTTTTAATGCAAAAATATGATGGTTCACTGTGCAATGTCAATTCACTTCTGAGCTTTTCCACTTCACTTGTGAAATAGTCATGGAAATGATTGGCAATATTGAAAGGTTTTGTTATAAATGACCCATGAACTTAATTAAACGATGGAGATGAACTGGGTTTTCTGCCCATTTAAGGGAGTAGCTTAAATAATATAATTTAAGGTGTGCGTAAAACCAAGATATGGTCATATGCCATGATTCTGAGATAAGAGGGGTTTGGAGCTGATTTCCTGGTGTTTTTACAGTTTTTTATGTCCAACAAATTAGTTTTGCTCAGAGAACTTGGGGGCCCAAATAAAACCAGTTGGGGAACACTGGCCTAGGCTCTAGGACAGGAGATTTCCCTCCTGCCTCTGAATTGTTACAGAATTCATGTCTGTGACAGAGATACCTATGTAGTGAATTGTACATAGGCCTATCAAATGTGATTATCTTAAGAGTCACATTGACTGCTCAAGGAAGCAAGCAAAATGTTATAGGCTATACAGTAGGGGTTTACTAACTGCATTTGGGTCACGTGTGCAGTCCGGCAGTGTCAATAACACATGTGTTTTGAATTTATGGCGACCTTGTACGAAGAAAATACGCTAGGCTAAATGCTTCAACCTGTTTGCATAATGTGCTATACATTTTTGGGGTAATTTGCTGCTGTGCATGCAATTCCACAAAATACATTACGTTAGTTCGACTTTGGGGAAAATGTTGTAATTTCCCAGGTCTTGTCATTTTATTTTTTGGGGAAATGTGACAGGATCCTGGATTACCCATGTTAATCCCTGGTCCCTAACTATCCCTAGAGATAGTTTGACTTTGGATAGCCTAACTTTGCCACAGTCGCACACCACCCGGCTGAAGCTAACTGGCAAAATAATTTGGCTTACCCTTCCCACAGACATCCACATCAAACCACACCACGAAACAAACTCACATTTGAATTCAGTCATGGCCGGTAGCGTTTCTTAATTAACCAAATCTAAAACGAGGCTAAATCAGGAAGTGCAGACACCCTTTAATTGTTTGAAACCTAAACGTATTACTTCATATTATGAGCCTTGCTTCAAAGTAGCCTAGGTAAAAATCTGATCATAGAAAAGTAGAGGCAATTCCTTTCATAAAGACTTTCTCATATGCCATTGAAACCAGTATTTCTCTCCGTTTCTTTTGGTTTTCATATCAACTTTCTTTTGTTGCCCGGAAGCCAAAGGCACAAGCCTTGTTAAACTCAGCAAAAAAAATAATGTCATTTTTTCAGGACCCTGTCTTTCAAAGATAATTCGTAAAAATCCAAATTACTTCACAGATTTTCATTGTAAAGGGTTTAAACACTGTTTCCCATGCTTCTTCAATGAACCATAAACAATTAATGAATAAGCACCTGTGGAATGGTCGTTAAGACACTAACTGTTTACAGACGGTAGACAGGACAGATGGCTGATCGTCCTTGCAGTGGCAGACCATGTGTAACAACGCCTGCACAGGACTGGTACATTCGAACATCACACCTGCGGGACAGGTACAGGACGGCAACAACAACTGCCCGAGTTACACCAGGAACGCACAATCCCTCCATCAGTGCTCAGACTGTCCGCAACAGGCTGAGAGAGGCTGGACTGAGGGCTTGTGGGCCTGTTGTAAGGCAGGTCCTCACCAGACATCACCAGCAACAATGTCGCCTACTGGCACAAACCCACTGTTGCTGGACCAGACAGGACTGGCAAAAAGTGCTCTTCACTGACGAGTCGCGGTTGTGTCTCACCAGGGGTGATGGTCGGATTCGCGTATATCGTCAAAGGAATGAGCGTTACACCGAGGCCTGTACTCTGGAGCGGGATTGATTTGGAGGTGGAGGGTCCGTCATGGTTTGGGGCGGTGTGTCACAGCATCATCGGACTAAGCTTGTTGTCATTGCAGGCAATCTCAACACTGTGCGTTACAGGGAAGACATCCTCTTCCCTCATGTGGTACCCTTCCTGCAGACTCATCCTGACATGACCCTCCAGCATGACAATGCCACCAGCCATACTGCTCGTTCTGTGTGTGATTTCCTGCAAGACAGGAATGTTAGTGTTCTGCCATGACCAGCGAAGAGCCCAGATCTCATCCCATTGAGCACGTGTGGGACCTGTTGGATCGGAGGGTGAGGGCTAGGGCCATTTCCCCCAGAAATGTCTGGGAACTTGCAGGTGCCTTGGTGGAAGAGTGGGGTAACATCTCACAGCAAGAACTGGCAAACCTGGTGCAGTCCATGAGGAGATGCACTGCAGTACTTAATGCAGCTGGTGACCACACCAGATACTGACTGTCACTTTTGATTTTGACCCCCCATTTGTTCAGAGACACATTGTTCCATTTCTGTTAGTCACATGTCTGCGGACCTTGTTCAGTTTATGTTTCAGTTGTTGAATATAGTTAAGTTCAAACAAATATTTACACATGTTAAGTTCGCTGAAAATAAACGCAGTTGAGTGGAGAAGATGTTTCTTTTTTTGTTGAGTTTATTAGCAACCCATTCTAGTTGTTGCATCTTTAGATCCCCCCGCTTTCTAAGTTTCTAATATGGAACTGCTCGCATCAGATGCACTTCGGCAAATGTTTGAAAATGATATTTTATTGGCTGCTTCATAACAGGAGTTGCCTGTTCTGTTAAGATGAGTTACCATAATCTTTAAATGTGATTTCTGTCATTTTGAGTACCATTGGTGGACGCCCTTACGGGTTACGCATCCAATGCATATGTGTCCCGGTAAACTTCTCAAATGGCCGGTAAATTAAAATCTTCCCGGTCACGTTGTTTCCTTACGGAAACCCTAGTGTGTGTGTGTGTGTGTGTGTGTGTGTGTGTGTGTGTGTGTGTGAGATGGTCTCACCTGCATGACAGTGACAGCCCCGTACGTGACGGCGGTCCAGTAGATGGAGCCCACCATGATGCCGGCGGCGGCAAAGGGACAGGCCTTGGAGATGAGCCGGTCAAACAGGTCTAGTACATACACCACTGGCCCTGGAGGGAGACAGGGACATAAGAGTTGAACATAGACTGCACACACCACTTTGTGTGTGGAAAAAGGCTATACAGCATTTGTTCCAAATTGTAAAACAAGGTCGTACAGGCTGTTCCCCCCCCCCTCTATGGCCTGGGTCATATTCTTTAGGGTAGATCGCGAGCTTCCAGCAGCTCTCAGCCCACTTATGAGTAGCTGGTCAATCAAAACTGCAAACTGTCATTAACAAAGCTCCCGGCTACGATCCAATCAAAGCAACATTGACGTTCTCACCCCTGGTTAGCCACTATTGGCTTAAAAAGCCAAACGTAACACAATATCTGCCAATAAAATGTCCAGCAATATTGTTCCCGTCTGTCTGTTTGATGCGCGTGTTTGTCTATCACTCTGTATGTAGCCAGTTAGCGATGCTAATGATAACCATCTTATGGGTAGACAGGTTTTCCCCCCAAAACCTTCTCAATTAAATGTTAGCTGCAAAGGCGGCTTACCTGACAGTACAATATCTACTACTTCTAGATTATTTCATCAAATTGGGCGGCGGATTGTTTTGCAAACTCTGCCACGATGTGTGCTGCAGAAGTAACAGCAGAAAAGTCACTAGACCGACACATTCCTCTCTTGCTAGATGTGTAATTGAAAAAGGGTAATTACACTTTGTGTTTCAACCAAAAGTGGTCTTCTGATGTGACTTAAGCGTTGCCATGGATTCAGAACATCCATTTTTGTTGTTTCTCTCTGAATAATTGTAATATTGAGAAGAAAAACTGGGGGGAAAATATCCCAAATCAGGAAAAATTAAATAGAGAAAACAGAATTCATGAAAACACTAAATATAATTTAATGGGACCCCCTTAGTTTTTTTTACCAGGTATATTGACAGAAAACGCATCTCTTGTATACCAAGGACCTGGGAAAAAGTTGCAGGGAAGAGGTGAAGAGAAGAATGTGCCTATTTGAACGCTATAAAAACTGAGTAGCTTGCAACATTTCATTTTCTCGTGCTAGAAAAAGGTCGGAGACCCCTGCATTAGAGGCACACCGTAGAAAACAGTTTTGCTACAGAAAACCCTGTTTTAATGTTGTTTTCAATCTCAGGCCTTTTCGTGTCAACTCATTTCATTTGAGCATTTTTCCCCACTTATTTTAAATACTAGAATGCTACAAATAGCTCATGCGGAGGCGGAGTAGAGCACCAGTAAAAAAACAGAGTACTAAACAGACAACACCTCTGCAGTTTGGGAACGTCTCGCTCTCCAGCAGGGGTCATAAGATGGTTGCTGCTGTCCTGGTGGTAAAATGCTCAGTGTACGTACATTGTACACCATCCACCCTTCTCTATCTGACCCTACCCCGTGTAATTTACCTCCAATGAAAGTAGCCCTACTTGAAGTGCAATGAGGAAAAACATACACACAGTGAAAACACATGGCAGACACATATGCCTACATACACACTCGTGAGATATTCAACGAGAAAGGCAACTTCAGCAGTAAAGAAAAGCACACTGAATAAACAAAGAACAACAAATACGCACACACCCCCCCGAGACATTCTTAAAGTACAATGAGCAAGGTGACTGAAGTTCAGCCATGAGGAAATGATGAAAAGAATGAGCTTCCTTTAGCATTCCTGTTGTACTCAGAGCAAAAGCATGCGAGGTATTGGGTTTGACTGGGAAACATTGACACTGGAATGTGTAGCGACAGAGGCTCAGGCAGAGAGGAGAGGAATGGATTCTCAATATGTCCTGAAGGACCAAAACTAGTTTTTAGATGAACGCTACCAATCTTACTATGGCTGTGGAACACCTTCACAACGCGAGAGAGAGATAAGTAATCGCTCTACCCTAATAACAAACCTGTGTCAAAGACCAGATCAGGCAGCCACCCTCTGTTATATATAGGCTAGTAACCCATATTTATATATCTTGTATTTTATCCAAATGTTTAAAAAAACAACAGAAAAACAATACTTAGTAACAACTATGTCAACTGTCTAATAATATTAATAATACGACTAAAACTTCGATTAACAGCATAAAACTACTAAATAATAACTACAACTACCTATACAAATGAACAAATATCGTCACATATGTCCCCTTGTCAGACACACAGTCAAGTTACAGCCATGACCTCCATCTTCCCTTATTTTTCTTCCTCATTCCACTCTCGCATTCCAGAGCACTCAGGGGAAACCATGCAATATTTACGGGGACGGGAGACAACCTCCTCTCACCACACAGGCCCATCCAGATACTATTAATACCAGCAGCAGGAGACCAGTGGAGAACACTAAAGGGAGAGAGGGGACATCAGTTCTCTGATGCGATGTAAAGGATTGTCCTTATCAGGGGCTAAAGCTGAGCTCTCGGTTGAAAAAGAACCTAGGCTATACCTCGAAGGCTTTCTTGGACAACATTAATGCTGCGTCATTTTTTTTTGAGCAGGGCTGTGTTCATTTCTTTTGCAACTTAATTCAGGGTCATGTCATGAATTGAAAACCTCAAGTAGAGGTTTAAAATTATTATTTTCTTCTATATTGGGTCGACCGAGGCAACAGCATCAGTTTGACATTGAATGTGGAATGTTTTCGTGATCCTCAACTAGGCCAATGAGCTGATTACGTGGCACTGGTCATCGTGGCACTACAGTCCACTGTTAACACCCTCCGCCCCCATTAACAATGTTCCAGTGCCTTTGCCCTACATCTGGGATTTCAGACAGAGACCAACTCAGTACATTGACCACTCCTCTTGTTACTACGAAGGGAGTCGAGAGACTTTCTGGTATGACAGAATTAAATCCCAGCAAAGCGTCAAGCAAAAATCAGCCAACTAATTTCAATTTTGGGGCGGCAGGTAGCCTAGTGGTTCGAGCGTTGGGCCAGTAACCGAAAGGTTGCTGGATCGAATCCCTGAGCTGACAAGGTAAAAATCTGTCGTTCTGCCCATGAACAAGGCAGTTAACCCACTGTTCCCCGGTAGGCCGTCATTGTAAATAAGAATTTGTTCTTAACTGACTTGCCTAAAAAATAATATATATAATTAAACCCGTTGGTCACATTTGATCAGGTCAATGATTGCGGTGGCAATGTAGCCTAGTGGTTAGAGTGTTGGACTAGTAACTGAAAGGTTGCAAGTTCAAATCCCCGAGCTGACAAGGTACAAATCTGTCATTCTGCCCCTGAACAGGCAGTTAACCCATTGTTCCTAGGCCGTCATTGAAAATAAGAATTTGTTCTTAACTGACTTGCCTAAAAAATAATATATATAATTAAACCCGTTGGTCACATTTGATCAGGTCAATGATTGCGGTGGCAATGTAGCCTAGTGGTTAGAGTGTTGGACTAGTAACTGAAAGGTTGCAAGTTCAAATCCCCGAGCTGACAAGGTACAAATCTGTCATTCTGCCCCTGAACAGGCAGTTAACCCATTGTTCCTAGGCCGTCATTGAAAATAAGAATTTGTTCTTAACTGACTTGCCTAGTTAAATAATGGTACAAAAATAAAAACCACCTGTCCTGGAATTACCCTAACCACCACTGACAATGTAACCAGTGCTGACGTATGTCTTTTATATTGTAAGGAGGTGCCCCCTTCCACTGTGCCAATGAACTACTCCTAGGTCAAAGTGAGTAATGCCAACCAGTCAGTGTCATGCTGGCACATGTCCCTTGTGAATCAGGATCTCTAATTGGCTATGTTTAACTGTGTATTTACTGTTGGCTTCCATGACTGTATGGTGACAGTCTTTCTCCCTCCCTCTGTGATATAGGAGCAGGGTCACATATAGGAAGCCGAAGTCCGGCTCCTTCATGACCAGTATCTGTGACGAGGGGGGCCTGGAGCCGATCTACGCCGCCATGCCCAGCAGGCATTGGCAAACACCTCAGAAGGGTGATTACCAATAAGACAGCGCATGACAAGTATTTAGTAATATCACCCCTTCAATACCTATGTCACGCATCAACTCCTCCTCGATTTTCTACAGATGGACAGAACAGATGCTTTGAAATGGAGTCCTCTGACTGAAATACAGGTTGACACTGATGTCCGAATTGGGAGAGACCTTGCACTTCTTAGCATTAAAATTAAACAAGACACGTATAACTTTTTATATGTATTTTGCTATTATTTAATTGAATGGTACTATCAGTAAGGGGGTTACCCAGTGTATTCCTACAATATTTTAGGGAACTCCTGTCTTATACAGGACACCATACAGGAAGGTGTATTTGTTATATTACATTGTTATATTAGCAGAACACAGCTTCTACAGTATTATGTGAAGTATGGTTTATTCTACATGGAACTGTTACACTTCGTTTAGAATAGCCACATACAGTTGAAGTCAGAAGTTTACATACACCTTAGCCAAATACATTTAAACTCAGTTTTTCAAAATTCCTGACATTTAATCCTCGTAAAAATTCCCTGTTTTAGGTCAGTGAGGATCACCACTTTATTTTAAGAATGTCAAATGTCAGAATAATAGTAGAGAGAATGATTTATTTCAGCTTTTATTTCTTTCATCGCCTTCCCAGTGGGTCAGAAGTTTACATATACTGCCTTTAAATTGTTTAACTTGGGTGAAACGTTTCGGGTAGCCTTCCACAAGCTCCCCAAAAAAGTTGGGTGAATTTTGGCAGATTCCTCCTGACAGAGCTGGTGTAACGGAGTCAGGTTTGTAGGCCTCCTTGCTCACACATGCATTTTCAGTTCTACCCACAAATTCTCTATAGGATTGAGGTCAGGGCTTTGTGATGACCACTCCAATACTTGACTTTGTTGTCCTTAAGCCATTTTGCCACAACTTTGGAAGTATGCTTGGGGTTATTGTCCATTTGGAAGACCCATTTGTGACCAAGCTTTAACTTCTCGACTGATGTCTTGAGATGTTGCTTCAATATATCCACATAATTTTCCTACCTCAGGATGCCATCTATTTTGTGAAGTGCACAGTCCCTCCTGCAGCAAAACACCCCCACAACATGATGCTGCCACCCCGTGCTTCACGGTTGGGATGGGGTTCTTCGGCTTGCAAGCATCCAGCATGCACTTTTCCCACCAAAGTACGTTCATCTCTAGGAGACAGAATGCGTCTCCTTCCTGAGTGGTATGATGGCTGCGTGTTCCCATGGTGATTATACTTGCATACTATTGTTTGTACAGATGAACGTGGTACCTTCAGGTGTTTGGAAATTGCTCCCAAGAATGAACAAGACTTGTGGCGGTCTAGAATTTTTTTCTGAGGTCTTGGCTGATTTATTTTGATTTTCCCATGATGTCAAACAAAGAGGCACTGAGTTTGAAGGCAGGCCTTGAAATGCATCCACAGGTACACCTCCAATTGACTCAAATTATGTCAATTAGCCCAACAGAAGCTTCTAAAGCCATTACATAATTTTCCTGTGCTGTTTAAAGGCACAGTCAACATAGTGTAAGTAAACTTCTGACCCACTGGAATTGTGATACAGTGAATTACAAGATAAATAAACTGTCTGTAAACAATTGTTGGAAAAATAACTTGTGTCATGCACAAAGTAACCTAAAGTAACCTAACCAAGTTGCCAAAACTATAGTTTGTTAACATGAAATGTGTGGAGTGGTTGAAAAGTGAGTTTTAATGACTCCAACCTAAGTGTTTGCAAACTTCCGACTTCAACTGTATGTTCAGCAATTGCACTCTTCTCATATTACTCTGTAGGCTACTGACCAATGCAAAGCTTGGAGGAAGCTTTGAATTGGACAGTTGTCTACAGTGGTATGAGAAGAGTGCCATCCTCCTGCATCTCACATCTGCCTGTAGTTATTGAACTCTGCCTGTTGGACACATGGGTTGAGTGCACTCCACCCCTCCTGCTACCTGACTGCACCTGTCCATAACCCGTAAGGGAGGTGGTGAGGGCCATGGCGGAGTGGTGTCAGGCATATATAACCTCTCCTTCTATGTCAAGGTGCCACCCCAAATTGATGGGGACGCAGTTGGAGAGGGTGAAAAGCTTCAAGTTCCTCTGCGCTCACATTACTGACAGCCTGAAATGGTCTGTCCACACAAACAGTCTGTTGAAAAAGGTGCAAAAGCACCTCTTCAACCTCAGAAGGCTGAAGAAATGTGGCTTGGCACCCAAGACTCACAAACTTCTACAGATGCACCATTGAGAGCACCCTGTCGGGCTGTATCACCGCCTGGTACAGCAACTGCAAGAAGATCATCAAGAACCTCAGCCAAGACAGCCCAGGTGCGTCAAAGCTGGGACCAAGAGACTGAAAATACAGCTTCTATTTTCAGTCCTTCCGACTGTTAAATAGTTACCACTAGCTGGCATCCACCCAGCGCCCTGCCCTGAACTTTAGTCACTGTTATTAGCCGGCTACCACCCGGTACTCAACCCTGCACCTTAGACTGCTGCCCTATGTACATAGTCATTGAACACTGGTCCCTTTAATAATGTTTACATACTGTTTTACCCACGTCATATGTATATACTGTATTCTAGTCAAGGCTTCTGGGAAGGCTTTCCACTAGATGTTGGAACATTGCTGCGGGGACTTACTTCCATTCAGCCATAAGAGCATTCGAGGTCGGGCCCTGATGTTGGGTGATGGGCCCTGGCTCGCAGTTGGCGTTCCAATTCATCCCAAAGGTGTTTGATGGGGTTGAGGTCAGGGCTCTGTCTAGGCAAGTCAAGTTCTTCCACACCGATCTAGACAAACTATTTCTGTATGGACCTCGCTTTGTGTATGGGGGCTTTGTAATGATGAAAAAGGAAAGGCCATTCCCCAAACTGTTGCCACAAGTTGGAAGCACAGAATCGTATAGAATGTCATTGTGTCCTGCAGTGTTAAGATCTCTCTTCACTGGAACAAAGGGACCTAGCCCGAACCATAAAAAACAGCCCCAGACCATTATTCCTCATACACCAGAGTCCAATGTTAGAGCGCTGTACACCACTCCAGCCGACGCTTGCCATTGTTCATGGTGATCTTAGGCTTGTGGGCGACTGCTTGGTCATGGAAACTCATTTCATGAAGCTCCCAACAAAGTTATTGTGTTGCTTCCAGAGGCAGTTTGGAAGTTGATGTTGCAACTGAGGACAGACCATTTTTACATGCTACACGCTTCAGCACTACTGGTCCCGTTCTGTGAGTTTGTGTGTCCTACCACTTCGCGGCTGAGCCGTTTTTGCTCCGGGACATTTCCACTTCACACAACAGCACTTACAGTTGACCGGGGCAGCTCTAGCAGGGTAGAAATTTGACCAACTGACTTGTTGGAAAGGTGGTACCCTATGACGCTGATACGTTGAAAGTCACTGAGCTCTTCAGTAAGACCATTCTACTGCCAATTTTTGACTATGGTGATTGCATGGCTGTGTGCTCGATTTTTATACACCTGTCAGCAATGGGTGTGGCTAAAATAGACAAATCCACTCATTTGAAGGGGTGTCCACATACGTTTGTATATATAGTTAATTTACAGTGCCTTGCGAAAGTATTCGGCCCCCTTGAACTTTGCGACCTTTTGCCACATTTCAGGCTTCAAACATAAAGATATAAAACTGTATTTTTTTGTGAAGACTCAACAACAAGTGGGACACAATCATGAAGTGGAACGACATTTATTGGATATTTCAAACTTTTTTAACAAATCAAAAACTGAAAAATTGGGCGTGCAAAATTATTCAGCCCCCTTAAGTTAATACTTTGTAGCGCCACCTTTTGCTGCGATTACAGCTGTAAGTCGCTTGGGGTATGTCTCTATCAGTTTTGCACATCGAGAGACTGACATTTTTTCCCATTCCTCCTTGCAAAACAGCTCGAGCTCAGTGAGGTTGAATGGAGAGCATTTGTGAACAGCAGTTTTCAGTTCTTTCCACAGATTCTCGATTGGATTCAGGTCTGGACTTTGACTTGGCCATTCTAACACCTGGATATGTTTATTTTTGAACCATTCCATTGTAGATTTTGCTTTATGTTTTGGATCATTGTCTTGTTGGAAGACAAATCTCCGTCCCAGTCTCAGGTCTTTTGCAGACTCCATCAGGTTTTCTTCCAGAATGGTCCTGTATTTGGTTCCATCCATCTTCCCATCAATTTTAACCATCTTCCCTGTCCCTGCTGAAGAAAAGCAGGCCCAAACCATGATGCTGCCACCACCATGTTTGACAGTGGGTATGGTGTGTTCAGGGTGATGAGCTGTGTTGCTTTTACGCCAAACATAACGTTTTGCATTGTTGCCAAAAAGTTCAATTTTGGTTTCATCTGACCAGAGCACCTTCTTCCACATGTTTGGTGTGTCTCCCAGGTGGCTTGTGGCAAACTTTAAACGACACTTTTTATGGATATCTTTAAGAAATGGCTTTCTTCTTGCCACTCTTCCATAAAGGCCAGATTTGTGCAATATACGACTGATTGTTGTCCTATGGACAGAGTCTCCCACCTCAGCTGTAGATCTCTGCAGTTCATCCAGAGTGATCATGGGCCTCTTGGCTGCATCTCTGATCAGTCTTCTCCTTGTATGAGCTGAAAGTTTAGAGGGACGGCCAGGTCTTGGTAGATTTGCAGTGGTCTGATACTCCTTCCATTTCAATATTATCGCTTGCACAGTGCTCCTTGGGATGTTTAAAGCTTGGGAAATCTTTTTGTATCCAAATCCGGCTTTAAACTTCTTCACAACAGTATCTCGGACCTGCCTGGTGTGTTCCTTGTTCTTCATGATGCTCTCTGCGCTTTTAACGGACCTCTGAGACTATCACAGTGCAGGTGCATTTATACGGAGACTTGATTACACACATGTGGATTGTATTTATCATCATTAGTCATTTAGGTCAACATTGGATCATTCAGAGATCCTCACTGAACTTCTGGAGAGAGTTTGCTGCACTGAAAGTAAAGGGGCTGAATAATTTTGCACGCCCAATTTTTCAGTTTTTGATTTGTTAAAAAAGTTTGAAATATCCAATAAATGTCGTTCCACTTCATGATTGTGTCCCACTTGTTGTTGATTCTTCACAAAAAAATACAGTTTTATATCTTTATGTTTGAAGCCTGAAATGTGGCAAAAGGTCGCAAAGTTCAAGGGGGCCGAATACTTTCGCAAGGCACTGTATATTCCAGACTCTGATAATTCTCCTACTCATATTTATATTTCTTAATTTATATTTCTTTGCAATGTCCACATGTACATTAGCCGATATTAGTAGTTCTGGGATTTGTCCCGAGGGAAAGATGTAACAACAGACATAAGGAGAGATGACGCGAGACATAACTAGCCAGTAAGAATAGAATATTGTGTTGAAGGACAGCTGAGCTGACTCATGACCGGGCATTCAACTCGCAGTCGATACCGTTTCCACGGTAACATGCATTTACATGATGTGATGAAACGTCGAAACTAAGTTGCAAGCTACTGTTGTAGCAGGGTGTTGAAGAACGAGTGTCCTATGAAACACATTCCAGACCCTGGCTTTAGCCATCATCAATTTTACAGAGCTAGATAGGATAGCCCGCTGTATAAGCACAAGGTCAGCGCAGGCTTTAGCCGAACTGAATTAGCTGACCATCTTGATGGCGAGACAGGAAGGGAGAAGTCCAACTTGAAAATCCATTCTCTCCATAGTAAAAGCTATCTTAACTGACCTCCCTGTACTCACTACTGCACTTGTTTGTTGTGATTGCATGGCAAAGATGCACCCACATAAAACCACACCCCCAAGATAACATTTTCCTTCTATCATGGCCGCAAACATTTCTTAATGAGCATTTACGAAAAACAGGAAGTGCAGTCGCCCTTTAATACACGATTGCATTTAGAATTGTTGCACAGTGACTGGGCTTATTAAAGCACGTTTCACTCCAGCAGTAATGAGCTGAGGAGCTGCAGCAGAAATCCCGCTCAAAATAGGCTCTGTATGCTGTGCAGGTGTGATAGCTATGCTGGATAAATAAGATAGGCTATACGACGACTAACGAAAATACACACACGCCAATTTTATTTCCACTAAATTATGCAAATGTACCCAATAGACCGATACACACACGACAGTCAAATGTATTTCCATCGACTGGTATTTCCATCAATGATTTTCACTGAATGCCTGTATTGATGGTGCTAATGCTTTTTTGGAGAAAGGCATGACATTAGGTCTCAAATTTAAGAACACTGGTGTTTCAGTCCAAGATGGCGGCTTTCTCCCTCTCAGTCATAGGACTGCAGTGGACTTTTCAGCTGGCTACAGAGACCCGAACGAACAATGGAAGGGTGACATTTGTCACCTCAAAGCTACCAAAGGCTAAACGAGGAACAAAAACTTTTAATTTCCTAAAGTAGTTTCCTGCCTCCTGACAGTTCTGCCACTTTCCAGGATTGTGCCTTAGTGCACCTATGTTTGCTAACCAGATTGATCCCGCTTGAGCACATTAATCTGGGCATATTTTGATGACTGCGTCGGAATCCCTTACGCTTTCTCCATGCCTAAACATTACGCCAACCCCGGCTAGAGGGAACTGGGTCACACTTAATGTCTATTGGCAAAACGGAAAGCTGAGCAATTCATTTCAGCGCTTGGCAGCAGATTCCATAATTAAGATTATTAAAAGAGGGGAGATGGGAGAGAGAGAGAACTGCATCCCACTTCTTAATTGCCGGGCAGGCAGGTTGGCACACTGTTCCAACCCACTTGTTTAACCTCTCCCAGAAGGACCAGCAAGGACACACCATCATTCATTTTACACCACCGGCCAAAACCGCATGATAGGATGGATCGAAATTATCAGTTGCTGATGTAAAAATAGCTATCTTAGCATACCAGTGCTACAGCTAACTGCACTCTCCTCTCCTACTAGAAATCACAGAGCTTACAGCTCACAACTAGCAGAGGAAAAACATGACATGAGTGGTAAACTACATCCAAACACATACACCATGGTGTAAATCCACTATTGTGATGCTGCACCAACCAGAGGCCCGGCCCTGAGAGTAGGAACATGAGTAGGCCTGATGCCCGTCAGGCTAACAAATGAGCTGGGTTCAGCCTGTCAGCACTCGGGAGGGCTCGCGAATGGCACAGCGGAATAAGGCACTGGTTTGATTCCAGGCTGTATCACAATCGGCTGTGATTGGGAGTCTCGTAGGGCAGACCACAATTGGCCCAGCGTCGTCCGGGTTAGGTTTAGGCTGGGGTAGGCCGGCATTGTAAATAATAATTTGTTCTTAACTAACTTGCCAAGTTAAATAAAGGTTAAATAAAATAATTGTAAAAATTAATTAACACCACCCAGCGCCCATACTCTAGCTCCGCCTTTATTACACACATTTAAAGCTGTCCTCCATGTTTGTGTGCAGTTTCCAGGGCTGATTAAAGACAATTAAACATCTTAAAGCCATTGCTAACTGTGGGAAAGTAGACAATTTTAATTTTCTTCCTAAGTTTACTTCTTAGCAGCCCAGTCAGATCAGAAATCTAGACACAGAATCTGTTTATTTTTTATTTATTTTACCTTTATTTAACTAGGCAAGTCAGTTAAGAACAAATTCTTATTTTCAATGACGGCCTAGGAACAGTGGGTTAACTGCCTGTTCAGGGGCAGAACGACAGATGTGTACCTTGTCAGCTCGGGGGTTTGAACTTGCAACCTTCCCGGTTACTAGTCCAACATTCTAACCACTAGGCTACCCTGCCGCCCCATTTAGTCTCGTGTCTGTCTGTAGGCCACAGTGATCAAGTGGCTACACCAGGCTAACGTCTCCGTCCCGAAGCAAGCACCAGTTAGCCATGAGCTAGCCTCGAGCTAGGCCCATCTCCTGGCTAGCCGAAGAAGTCCACCAACTAATTCTTGGACTACAATACCTATTTGCCAATTTGCCTGGACCCTTTCTTGCCGATAAGGAGCCCCGCCGATCCATCACGACTGGTCTGCCGACGTAATCGTCCGAGGTGGTTTCAACAGGCTTTTCCATTGCGACGTCGCCAAAAATCCATCTGCTGGCCACGGCCCGCTAGCTTTCTGAACGCCTTGTCTCCAGCTCGCCTAGCGTAGTAGCGACTACCGAACAGCCCCGACTCACCTTTTGCTGCTCATTGGACCCTATGATCACTCGACTACTCATGCCTCTCCCTAATGTCAATATGCCTTGTCTACTGCTGTTAAGGTTAGTTATTATTATTATATTATTATATTATTTCACTATGGAGCCCCCAGCCCCGCCCTAAATACCTTAGATAGCTCTTTTGTCGCACCCTCCACACATGCAGAGACCTCACCTGGTTTAAATGGTGCCTCCAGAGACGCAACCGCTCTCATTGTCACTCAATGCCTAGGTTTACCTCCACTCCAAATGTCCATCCCCAACTTCAACATTTTCTGACAAGATAGAACTGCCAAAGGGGGCGGGGTTGCAATCTACTGCAGAGATAGCCTGCAGGGTTCTGTCATAGCTACTGTTTACAGGCCTCCTGGGCCATATACAGCCTTCCTCACTGAGTTCCCTGAATTCCTATCAGACTTTGTAGTCATAGCAGATAATATTCTAATATTTGGTGATTTTAATATTCACATGGAAAGGTCCACAGACCCACTCCAAAAGGCTTTCGGAGCCATCATCGACTCAGTGGGTTTTGTCCAACATGTCTCTGGACCTACTCACTGTCACAGTCATACTCTGGACCTAGTTTTGTCCCATGGAATAAATGTTGTGGATCTTAATGTTTTTCCTCATAATCCTGGACTATCGAACCACCATTTTATTAAGTTTGCAATTACAACAAATAATCTGCTCAGACCCCAACCAGAGCCGGAGCATCAAAAGTCGTGCTATAAATTCTCAGACAAAGATTCCTTGACGCCCTTCAGACGCCCTCTGCCTACCCAAGGACGTCAGAGGACAAAAATCAGTTAATTTCTTGGTGATGGGGCAGTATTTTCACTTCTGGATGAAATGCATGCCCAAATTCAACTGCCTGCTACTCATCCCCAGAAGATAAGATATGCATAGTATTAGATAGAAATCACTCTGAAGTTTCTAAAACTGTTTGAATCATGTCTGTGAGTATAACAGAACTTATTTAGCAGGCGAAACCCCAAACCATTCAGGTTTTTTTTTTTAGGTCACTCTTTCAATGGGTTTTCATTGGGAATCTAAGGGACCTTCTTGCAGTTCCTATCGCTTCCACTGGATGTCAACAGTCTTTAGAAATTGGTTGAGGTTATTCCTTTGTGTAATGAAGAAGTACTGCCATCTTGAAGAGGGTCACTTGAAGTGTACTGTTAGATAGAGGCGCGTGACCAGAAAGCATGCTTCAGTTTGTTTTCTTCCTGTATTGAACACAGATCATCTCGTCTTCAATTTTATTGAATATTTACGTAAAAAAAATACCTAAAGTTGTTTTACACAAAAGTAGTTTGAAATGTTTTGGCAAAGTTTACAGGTAACTTTTGAGATATTTTGTAGTCACGTTGAGTAAGTTGGAACCGGTGTTATTCTGGATCAAATGCGCCAAATAAATGGACATTTTTGATATATATCGACGGAATTAATCGAACAAAGGGACCATTTGTGATGTTTATGGGACATATTGGAGTGCCAACAAAAGAAGCTCGTCAAAGGTAAGGCATGAATTATATTTTTATTTCTGCGTTTTGTGTCGCGCCTGCAGGGTTGAAATATGGTTTCTCTCTTTGTTTACGGAGGTGCTATCCTCAGATAATAGCATTGTTTGCTTTCGCCGAAAAGCCTTTTTGAAATCTGACATGTTGGCTGGATTCACAACAAGTGTAGCTTTAATTTGCTATCTTGCATGTGTGATTTAATGAAAGTTAGATTTTTATAGTAATTTATTTGAATTTGAAGCTATTTTTCCTGGCTTTTGGCCAGGTGGGACGCTAGCTTCCCACATATCCCAGAGAGGTTAACCACCTAACTGAGGAACTCAATTTAACCTTGCGCAATACCCTAGATGCAGTTGCACCCCTAAAAACTATACATATTTGTCATAAGAAACTAGCTCCCTGGTATATAGAAAATACCCGAGCTCTGAAGCAAGCTTCCAGAAAATTGGAACGGAAATGGCGCCACACCCAACTGTAAGTCTTCCGACTAGCTTGGAAAGACAGTCCCGTGCAGTATAGAAGAGCCCTCACTGCTGCTCGATCATCCTATTTTTCCAACTTAATTGAGGAAAATAAGAACAATTTTGAACTTTTTGAAACTGTCACAAAGCTAACTAAAAAGCAGCATTCCCCAAGAGAGGATGGCTTTCACTTCAGCAGTAATAAAATCATGAACATCTTTGAGGAAAAGATCATTAGAAAGCAAATTACGGACTCCTCTTAAAATCTGAGTATTCCTCAAAAGCTCAGTTGTCCTGAGTCTGCACAACTCTGCCAGGACATAGGATCAAGAGAGACACTCAAGTACTATATCTCTTGACACAATGATGAAAATAATCATGGCCTCTAAAACCTTCAAGCTGCATACTGGACCCTATTCCAACTAAACTGCTGAAAGAGCTGCTTCCTGTGCTTGGCCCTCCTATGTCAAATAATAAACGTCTCTCTATCCACTGGATGTGTACCAAACTCACTAAAAGTGGCAGTAATAAAGACTCTCTTGAAAAAGACAAACCTTGACCCAGAGAAAAAAGAAAAGAAAAAAGAAAAAAAAATCTGCCTATATCGAATCTCCCATTCCTTTCAAAATGTTTAGAAAAGTCTGTTGTAAAGCAACTCACTGCCTTCCTGAAGACAAACAATGTATACAAAATGCTTCGGTCTGGTTTTAGACCCAATCATAGCACTGAGACTGCACTTGTGAAGGTGGTAAATGACATTTTAATGGTGTCACACCGAGGCTCTGCATCTGTCCTTGTGCTCCCTGACCTGTGCTGCGTTTGATACCATCGATCACCACATTCTTTTGGAGAGATTGGAAACCCAAATTGGTCTACACGGACAAGTTCTGGCCTGGTTTAGATCTTATCTGTCGGAAAGATATCCGTTTCTCTGTGGATGGTTTGTCCTCTGACAAATCAACTGTAAATTTCGGTGTTCCTCAAGGTTCCGTTTTAGAACCACTATTGTTTCAACATATATATTTGACCTCTTGGATGTCATTCGAAAACATGTTAACTTTCACTGCCATGCGGACGACACAGCTGTACATTTCAATGAAACATGGTGAAGCCCCAAAATTGCCCTTCCTGGAAGCCTGTATTTCAGACATAAGGAAGGCTGCAAATGTTCTACTTTTAAACTTGGACAAAACAGAGATGCTTCTTCTAGGTGCCAAGAAACAAAGATATCTTCTGTTGAATCTGACAATTAATCTTGATGGTTGTAAAACTGTGAAGGACCTTGGCGTTACTCTGGACCCTGATCTCTCTTTTGACGAACATATCAAGACGTTTCAAGGACAACTTTTTTCCATCTACGTAACATTGCAAAAATCTGAAACTTTCTGTCCATAAATTATGCAGAAAAATTAACTCACGCTTTTGTTACTTCTAGGTTAGACTACTGCAATGCTCTACTTTCCGGCTACCTGGATAAAGCACTAAATAAACTTCAGTTAGTGCTAAATACGGATGCTAAAACCAAAAGATTTGATCATATTACTCCAGTGCTAGCCTCCCTACACTGGCTTCCTATTAAGGCAAGGGCTGATTTCAAGGTTTTACTGCTAACCTACAAAGCATTACATGGGCTTG
This sequence comes from Oncorhynchus mykiss, assembly GCF_057628025.1. NCBI lineage: Eukaryota > Metazoa > Chordata > Actinopteri > Salmoniformes > Salmonidae > Oncorhynchus > Oncorhynchus mykiss. The sequence goes on from NC_143044.1 coordinate 4,332,477, forward strand.
ATCCTACCTATCTTTCCGATTTGGTCCTGCCGTACATACCTACACATTTGCTACGGTCACAAGACGCAGACCTCCTAATTGTCCCTAGAATTTCTAAGCAAACAGCTGGAGGCAGGGCTTTCTCCTATAGAGCTGCATTTTTATGGAATGGTCTGCCTACCCATGTGAGAGACGCTTAAGTTTAAAGTTAAAGACGTTTAAGTCTTTACTGAAGACTCATCTCTTCAGTAGGTCATTTGATTGAGTGTAGTCTGGCCCGGGGGTGTGAAGGTGAACGGAAAGGCTCTGGAGCAACAAACCGCCCTTGCCGTCTCTGCCTGGCCAGATTCCCTCTCTCCACTGGGATTCTATGCCTCTAACCATATCACAGTGGCTGAGTCACTGGCTTACTGGTGCTCTTCCATGCCGTCCCTAAGAGGTGTGCGTCACTTGAGTGGGTTGAGTCACTGACATTATCTTCCTGTCTGGGTTGGCACCCCTCCTTGGGTTGTGCTGTGGCAGAGATCTTTGTGGGCTATACTCGGCCTCGTCTCAGGATGCGACCTGTCCCAGACCTGCTGTTTTCAACTCTCTAGAGACAGCAGGAGGGGTAGAGATACTCTTAATGGTCGGCTATGAAAAGCCAACTGACATTTACTCTTGAGGTGCTGACCTGTTGCACCCTCGACAACTACTGTGATTATTATTATTTGACCATGATGGTAATTTATGAACATTTGAACATCTTGGCCATGTTCTGTTATAATCTCCACCCGGCACAGCCAGAAGAGGACTGGCCACCCCTCATAGCCTGGTTCCTCTCTAGGTTTCTTCCTAGGTTTTGGCCTTTCTAGGGAGTTTTTCCTAGCCACCGTGCTTCTACACCTGCATTGCTTGCTGTTTGGGGTTTTAGGCTGGGTTTATGTACAGCACTTTGAGATATCAGCTGATGTAAGGGCTGACCAACTTGCCCTCTAAATACACCTCTGCTGTCTTCAACCAGGATCTCAGCGATCACTGCCTCATTGCATGCATCTGTAATGGGTCCGCGGTCAAACGACCACCCCTCATCACTGTCAAACACTCCCTAAAACACTTTAGCGAGCAGACCTTTCTAATCGAATTGGCCCGGGTATCCTGGAAGGATATTGACCTCATTCAGTCAGTAGAGGATGCCTGGTCGCTCTTTAAAAGTGCTTTCCTCACCATCTTAAATAAGCAAGCCCCATTCAAAAATGCAGAACTAAGAGTAGATATAGCCCTTGGTTCACTCCAGACTTGACTGCCCTTGACAAGCACAAAAACATCCTGTGGTGTACTGCATTAGTATTGAACAGCCCCCTCGATATGCAACTTTTCAGGGAAGTCCGGAACCAATATACACAGTTAGTTAGGAAAGCTAAGGCTAGCTTTTTCAAACAGAAATGTGCATCCTGTAGTACTAATTCCAAAAGGTTTTGGAACACTGTAAAGTCCATAGAGAATAAGAGCACCTCCTCCCAGCTGCACTGAGGCTAGGAAACACCGACACCACTGATAATATCATTAAGCATTTTTCTACGGCTGGCCATGTTTTCCACCTGGCTACCCCTACCCCGGTCAACAGCTCTGCACCCCCCGCAGAAACTTGCCCAAACCCCCCCTGCTTCTCCTTCATCCAAATCCAGACAGCTGATGTTCTGAAAGAGCTGCAACATCTGGAACCTTACTAATCAGCTGGGCTAGACAATCTGGACCCTCTCTTTCTAAAATTATCCGACAACATTGTTGCAACCCCTAATACTAGCCTATTCAACCTGTTTTTCGTATCGTCTGAGATCCCAAGATTGGAAAGCTGCCGCAGTCATCCCCCTCTTCAAAAGGGGGAGACACTCTAGACCCAAACTCTTATAGACCTATATCCATCCTGCCCTGCCTTTCTAAAGTCTTTGAAAGCCAAGTTAACAAATAGATCACCGACCATTTCGAATCCCCCCGTACCTTCTCCACTGCAATCTGGTTTCCGAGCTGGTCATGGGTGCACCTCAGCCACGTTCAAGGTCTTAAACGATATCATAACCGCCATCGATAAAAGACAGTACTGTGCAGCAGTCTTCATCGACCTGGCCAAGGCTTTCGTCAATCACCACACTCTTATTGGCAGACTAAACAGCTTTGGTTTCTCTAATGACTGCCACACCTGGTTCACCAACTACTTTTCAGAATTCAGTGTGTCAAATCGGAGGGCCTGTTGTCCGGACCTCTGGCAGTATCTGTGGGGGTGCCACAGGGTTCAATTCTCGGGTTGACTCTTTTCTCTGTATACATCAATGATGTCACTCTTGCTGATGGTGATTCTCTGATCCACCTCTACGCAGACGACACCATTCTGTATACATCAACACTCCATCCGTGACCTCCAACTGCTTTTAAATGCAAGTAAAACTAAATGCATGCTCTTCAACCGATTGCTGCACCCACCCGCCTGCCCGACTAGCATCACTACTCTGGATGGTTCTGACTTATAATATGTCGACTACAAATACCTAGGTGTCTGGTTAGACTGTAAACTTTCCATCCAGACTCACATTAAGCATCTCCAATCCAAAATTAAATCTAGAATCAGCTTCCGATTTCGCAACAAAGCCTCCTTCACTCATGCTGCCAAACATACTAGAGGTCGACCGATTATGATTTTTCAACGCCGATACCGATTATTGGCTGACCAAAAAAGCCGATACCGATTAATCGGTAGAATTTTTTATATTTGTAATAATTACAATTACAACAATACTGAATGAACACTTATTTTAACTTAATATAATACATCAATGAAATCAATTTAGCCTCAAGTGAATAATGAAACATGTTCAATTTGGTTTAAATAATGCAAAAACAAAGTGTTGGAGAAGAAAGTAAAAGTGCAATATGTGCTATGTAAGAAAGCTAACGTTTCAGTTCCTTGCTCAGAACATGAGAACATATGAAAGCTGGTGGTTCCTTTTAACATGAGTCTTCAATATTCCCAGGTAAGAAGTTTTAGGTTGTAGTTATTATAGGAATTATAGGACTATTTCCCTCTATACCATTTGTATTTCATTAACCTTTGACTATTGGATGTTCTCATAGGCACTTTAGTATTGCCAGTGTAACAGTACAGCTCTAGTTAGCGCGCGCTAACTAGCTAGCCATTTTACTTCGGTTACACCAGCCTCATCTCGGGAGTTGATAGGCTTGAAGTCATAAACAGCGCAATGCTTGACACACAATAAAGAGCTGCTGGCAAAACGCACGAAAGTGCTGTTTGAATGAATGTTTACGCACCTGCTTCTTTCTACCACCGCTCAGTCAGATGCTTGTATGCTCAGTCAGATTATATGCAATGCAGGACACGCTAGATAATATCTAGTAATATCATCAACCATGTGTAGTTAACTAGTGATTATGATTGATTGTTTTTTATAAGATAAGTTTAATGCTAGCTTACCTTGGCTTACTGCATTCGCGTAACAGGTAGTCTCTTTGTGGAGTGCAACGAGAGAGAGGCAGGTCGTTATTGCGTTGGACTCATTAACTGTAAGGTTGCAAGATTGGATCCCCGAGCTGACAAGGTGAACATCTGTCGTTCTGCCCCTGAACAAGGCAGTTAACCCACCTTAACTGACTTGCCTATTTAAATAAAGGTATAAAAATATATATATGTTTTTTTTAAATCGGCGCCCAAATATACCGATTTCCGATTGTTATGAAAACTTGAAATCGGCCCTAATTAATCGGCCATTCCGATTAATCGGTCGACCTCTAAAACATACCCTAGTAAAACTTGACTATCCTACCGATCCTGGACTTTGGCGATGTCATTTACAAAATAGCCTCCAACACTCTACTCAGCAAATTGGATGTAGTCTATCTGTTTTGTCACCAAAGCCCCATACACTACCCACCACTGTGACCTGTATGCTCTCGTTGGCTGGCCCTCTCTTCATATTTGTCGCCAAACCAACTGGCTCCTAGGAAAGCACTTGTTTGTTGTGATTGAATGGCTGACACACTCAAGAAACACCCACATCAAACCACGCCCCCAAGACAAATCTAATTTGCCTTCAGTCATGGCTGCTAGCATGAGCTCTTGATGAAAGTGCAGTCACCCTTTAAAACACTACTGACAACCCCTGAGAGACCCACTGATGCAATACTACCACCGCACTATCCTTTGGTCATTCAGTCTGCCTGGCTGCCTGAGCAGAATAATGTGTTGAGTTCAGCTAGAAAAATCACACGTCAGACACAGCGTGACACATCACAACCTCTGGAATCTAAGGACGTCATAATTTGGCTGCAGAAGTATAATGATGGTGCAGTGAAATTAGATAAATGTCATAGGGAAGCGTTAGTTCAGTCCGTTTCCAGTCCCCAGCGCAGGCAGGGTATTAGAGGAGAACGGGGAGTCACCGGGAAGATTGCTGATCCAGTTGGAAGGCTGGCAGCGTCAGTGTGCTGCTGATTTGTCGGGTGCTCTGGTGCTGTCCGAGCAGTCAGCTATTTTTGGGGCCTGGGTTTTTAAGTGATATATTAGCAGCAGTGGCAGGCAGCCCCGGTCTCCTCTCTGCCGCTGGTTGATGAGCTGCTCTCGTCATGCCGTGGCCTAATTTCCTCTCTCCCTCCCTTCATCCCTCGCAATCACTATACACCTCTGTCTGTACATAGGGGGAGGCAAAGAAAGCTTGCTCGGAGGAGCAGAGAGACTAGTGCACTTCAATGTCTGCCACATCACAGAGCCTTCTCTCTCCATCCCTCTCATCCTTACCCATCTCCCAACCATCCCTCCCTTACCTCATCTTTTACCCTGTGATGTCTACATCAGTCTTCCCCTCCCCCATCCCTCTCTCCTCCTAACACCTGGGTGACGACCAGTAGATTGGTTTGGGCCTTAGGAGATAGCGTAAATAAGAATGCCCATCTGTGTGCCTCCTACAGGACGTTATCATTAGTATGGGTACACAGGACTTCCCACGCGTCAGCTCCCACTCTCTCTGTGTGTCGGAAAAGTCTCAGAAGGCTTCCAGAGGTTTTTCATTCACTGTTAAATCAAAGGTAACATAAGCCCCTGTGTGCTGGTGTCCACGACTCAAACAATGAGCGATCGAGGACTAAGCCTACTACACGATTTGCCAAGGGACGTTAGCTTTCAATAGATTAGGGCACATTTAGAGGACCCCTCCAAATAAAACACTGCCTCATGATCTCATCTATCACTTTGTTACTGCCAGACCAAACCACCAGGGTACTCAAAAGAAAAAGGAACACAAACAAACTTGTGGAGGATGTGTGTGTAGGGGAACTGATGAACATGATAATAAACATTGAGGCCACATTTCATGGGTGGCTCATCTGGTGAAGACGCCGGCCAAAAACAACAGACCCTGATTTTTATTTTTATTATCTACCTGCCACAGTGGCTGGTGGACCAAAATGTTCATTTCCCACCCTGTTTGTCATGTGCCATGACTTTATCAACGACATCACTAGTGGTATACCGTACTTGCCATATACGACTAGGACCTGTATCCCAGTGTTCCCAATTACCTGAATGCTCCAGAGACGAGGTAGAATGAAATGCCCTTGTCTCCATGCTCCAGTCCAGCTGGTTTAGCTGAGCCTGCTGCTTATAGTCACACAGAGGTGACTGACAGCACTGCCAGGCCTGCATCTAAAAATACAACGTGGCCTTGCTTACCAGCAGAGCTTGCCCACCCGCCCGCATACATTGTATTATGTCCAGGCCTTACTTCTCAGTTTGCACCTAGTCTCAATGTGGTCACTATTTAGTCAACATTTTAATGGTTAATGACCCACTTGTTCTGGTAGCCACAGTAGCTCAAAGTGCCAACTCCATACTAATTAGACGTCTAGGCAGAGTGATTTAATAGCTTCCCCATATGCTTGAAAATATACAACAAGTGTTATTCCCCAAAGCAGTTTCCAGGGTTTCTGCTTACATAAAAGTTTCCTCCCTCACGGTGACTGACGGGAGCTGAAAGTTCTGTCATCGCTGAATGAACGAATGCTGAGCTGAGGAACAACCGCTTAAGGAAAGTGACAGTTGCAACGCAACACTTTTTGAAGAGGGTTGGCCGTGTTAACTTGATGACTAAGTGCCAGTGTTTGGGAATAATCAGTGCCTCGTCACTCTGACGTGCTTAGGTTAATTAGTGGGAACCGCTCCTCTCTTCACCCCCTCTCCAAATTGCCAGTGAGGCTGAAACTGGCCGGTAATGAGCCGATAGCAGACCTGGGTTCAAATATGATTTGAAATGCATTTTAAATGATTTTCCTGGGCTTGACTGAGCTTTGCCTGGTGAAATGAAACCAATAGAATTAACACAATAGTAACAAGTCCAAAGCCCACACATTTGGCACACCAGGCAGGCTAAAGCAAACTATTAGAAATATGTCTCATACCATTCGAACCCAGGTCTGGTAATGAGCATCTGGCGGGTGTCCTGCCCGCTCCTATTCCTTGTGTAACTTCTCCCTCAAACTGTATATTTACCAGACTCGCCACACATAACCTACCCTGGCTTTGGGAGTAAATAAACATGCAGTGAGTTGAGACAGGCGGAGTGCTTTTTAGAGCTCTCAGGTCCCCCTCCTAATTCACAGCACTGACTCACTGCCCCTGTGCTGCATCCGTTATTAAGTAAAGTGAAAGACTACTGTACTTCAGATTCGGCCATGATTCAGCTGTTATTACTTGACTGTGCTGACACACGCAGCAAAGCTGTCTCAATATAGAAGGTAAGCTGGAACAGAATTACAAAACACTCAAATGACATGGGCCTGAATCATAACTGACTGAAATCATAACACATCACATAAGCAGTTCATTCATGTTAATCTCTCTACTCCTTACTCCTGATGTGTGATAAGCATACAGGTGGAAATCAGGGAAGACATTAGCTTGGACAGTGTGGCGACAATTCAATGATGTAGCCTAGAAACAGCGTGACATCATAAATTCAGGAACAACATCCAGCGCTGTAGCGCTAACTATCTCCTAGCTAATATTCCAGGAAAACTCCCATCTCTTTAACTATCTCCAAGAAACTCCAGTCCGGCCCATATCCACCAGGCCCCCGCCTTAGCCCTGTCATATCATACCCAGCTTGGGGAAGACGATGAGGTACTCGGCGTTGCACTGCGGACAGGACACGCGGGCCGTGCTGTTGCCCCTCTGCTTCTCGTCCACCCAGCGCTGCAGACATGCCTGGTGCACCCACTTGGTGGAGCCTCGGCAGCGACACGGACGCACCCACTCCGCCGTGCGGTCATCCTCATCCGTGGCGAAGCATACCCAGCAGCTCCTGAAACAAACAAACAAACACAGGAGAGAGGTTGTTACACAGGCACATAAAGTATACACAGGCAGAGGTCTCTCTCACACACACACACACACACACACACGTGGCTGAAACACTGGGGCTGTTAGTTTTTGTATCAATCTGTATACCAGTAAATTAAGTATTCTCAGTGCATTTGACAAATGGTTGTGTGTCAGGGGCAGGGTTTGCATTCATTTAGATCATGTGACCTTCCACCCTGTAAACCTCAGAGCTACCCAACACACTGGCTGATTAACAGCACGTTTAAGGGCAAAGCAAACTTGACCAGAGCCAAGGCAGTTCTTCAAATGTAGGCCTTCCATGGCAATAAACACCCTCACCTCTGGTACGAGGAAACACAACTGAAGCCCTGCCCCCTGGGCACTGATTGACAGGTAGGGAGAGAGAGAGTGCTCCTCTGGAACAGGAAGACAGAACAAACAGGTACCCAAGACAAGACAGACTACATGAGACCTTGCATTCACCATGGAATGCAGGCTTAAAAAGAAATAAGGTAAAAGCCTACAAAATCCCAAACTATTGAGTCATACAATCATTCTGTGAAGGTCATAGGAGTGTGTGTGTGTGTGTGTGTGTGTGTGTACACTGTTACACACACTGCAGCTGAAGAAGTCTGATCTGGATCAAACTGAAATCACCCTACATCTGAGGGAGTGCGCTGTCCAAAGCACCGGGCCAAGAGAAGAACGCTTGAAATGCAATCTCAACCCGTGGCCTCAGGGGAACAGCACTCCGAAAGTGGGCAGTCAGCAGAACAGTCACCTCTAATACACTGGAGTCCAAAGGCTTGGCACAGGCTTTTATACTTGGGGTTACATTTTGGATAAAGGTGGTTGGAGGACATTTTCTTAGGTCAGGCCTTGCCCTTAGAACCGACAACGGTGTTGTGTAGTGATCAAAGAATCCTCTGACAGTTGACTGAATAGATGTGTCCTGGAATACAGTGACGGTGCACAACTCAATCAAGATCAATAACGCAAAGAATCTGCTCAGTGAGGAAAATGAACTGAAAAGCGGTGTATGCCAGCAGCGTCAAAGCGTAGGCAGCCTACTAAATTAATAGGGCCTACATTTTCCTGCCATGTGGACACAGCACCTTATACCACTGCGACCTGTATGGTCTAGTCGGCTGGCCCTCGCTACATATTCGTCGCCAGACCCACTGGCTCCAGGTCATCTACAAGTCCATGCGAGGTAAAGCTCCACCTTATCTCAGTTCACTGGTCACGGTGGCAACACCCACCCGTAGCACGCGCTCCAGCAGGTGTATCTCACTGATCATCCTTAAAGCCAAAACCTCATTTGGCCGCCTTTCCTTCCAGTTCTCTGCTGCCTGTGACTGGAACGAATTGCAAAAATCGCTGAAGCTGGAGACTTTTATCTCCCTCATCAACTTTAAACATCTGCTATCTGAGCAGCTAACTGATCGCTGCAGCTGTATATAGTCCATCGGTAAATAGCCCACCCAATTTACCTACCTCATCCCCATACTGTTTTTATTTATTTACTCTTCTGCACACCCGTATCTCTACCTGCACATGACCATCTGATAATTTATCACTCCAGTGTTAATCTGCTAAATTGTAATTATTTGCCTACCTCCTCATGCCTTTTGCACACAATGTATATAGACTATTTTCTTTTTTTCTCTACTGTGTTATTGACTTGTTTATTGTTTGCTCCATGTGTAACTCTGTGTTGTCTGTTCACACTGCTATGCTTTATCTTGGCCAAGTCGCAGTTGTAAATGAGAACTTGTTCTCAACTAGCCTACCTGGTTAAATAAAGGTGAAATAAAAAAATAAAAAATGTCTAGGACCATATGCACAGGCAAGAGAGTCAACCTGAAAGTCCTTCTCAAACATGCCACAGGCAAATACTAACGGAAAACAATGGCCATAATGATGATTTTGATCAATGCAGGAATGATAAATATGATGAATAGTAGCACTGAGATAAGCCTGGTTGATGTTTATAGAGAATGGATAACAAACTGGTCTGTCTTCTGTAGCCTACTAGTTTATCTCCATGCTTGATACAGTGTGTGCTCCTTGGTAAGACATTCCACATATATGCCAGAGGCCTTCTGCCTTAGTATGTAGTAGATCAGGTATTCACAAACTGGGGTACGCCAAATAAAAATGTGATTCACATTTAATAAATAAATACACATATATATATATATACACATACACATATATATATATACACATACACATATATATATATACACATACACATATATATATATATATACACATACACATATATATATATATACACATACACATATATATATATATACACATACACATATATATATATATATATATATATATATATATATACACATACACATATATATATATATACACATACACATATATATATATATATATATATATATATATATATATATATATATATATATATATATATATATATATATACACATACACACTATATATATATATAAATCCAAATTTTCAAAGAGTCCATTTATATTTTCCAACAGGGCTATACATTTGGGTGAGGTTTATTTCCTCGCCTGAGTAGCCTAGTTTCACTGCCAAAAATAAAATGAAACCATCTACTATTCAGCTAAATAAAACAATGTCAAATACAGGTAGCCTAGTCAAATAATTAACATCCAAATCAAATCACATTAACCATTACTCTCTCACGGGATTTCCACTAACGGTCCGTATGTAGCCAAACGTAGCTGCTGCTCATTCTGTTTGCTCGAAAATTGATAAATGGTTAAAAAAAAAGTAAGTCCACAGAGACACATACCAGCTCTACTGGTAGTACTGCTACTACAAGCAGTACTACACCTGCACCTGTCGACGACACAAGTTGTTCTGCTTCAACAAGTACATCCAATGCTAGCATCAGTAATTCTACACTTGTTAGCCCAGCTAGAAAACTAAACAGGCACAGACTGTGTGTGGAAAATGATTTAAGACTGAGACTCTCTCTAATACAACCCAACATTGCAGAGTTATGTGCATCCTTTCAAGCACACCCTTCTCATGAACCTGTGGTGAGTTATTCACAATTTTCGATGAACAAATAAGGTTTTATATTTAAGATGGTTAAATAAAAGAGGAAAATGATTGATTGTTATATTATTATTTGTGCCCTGGTCCTATAAAAGCTTTTTGTCACTTCCCAGGAGCCGGGTTGTGACAAAAACTCACACTCATTGTTATGTTTAATAAATGTATAGTATAGTGTGTGTGTGTGGCAGGCTTACAATGATGGCAAAAAAACAACATTTGAGAGTGCACTGACCCTGGTGCTAGAGGGGGTATGTAGCTGGAGGTTGAATGTTTGAAGGGGTACGGGACTAAAACAAGTTTGGGAACCACTCTAGTTGAGCAATACTCTAAACAACTGTGTTCTTATCAGCGGAGCAGAGAGGGTGACTGAGCATCATCATCTCCCTCCATCTCCGTGACATTCAGACAGATGTGGTGTTCTGATCCGGAGCAAAGCCATAATTGAATAGAATTACTCCTTGCTCTCAGCCCAGCCAGGTATTAGGCCATAACAGGCCATTGATCAACCTGTGAGCCTCTTCCAAAACTCATTTATCCCATCCTCCCTTCTTCCTCTTCTGTCCTCCCACACAAAGACCCTCCTCATGACACTCCCTTTGCATAGGGAGTAAATGGTCCAATCCTACACTTACCAGGGGACTCAAAAAATACTAACTTCAGCCTCTATTCCCTTTGAATGAAGCCATTCAGGTAAACACTTGACCTGCAAGCATTTTACACTGAATAAACTCAAGTTAATCATGCTTCCTGCATGGGCGATGCACTTTACCACATGAATAATTGGTTTGGTTTGCAGCAATGAGCGTAGACGAGGAATAATTAAAGTAACATCAGTCTCAGTGAAACATCTGGGGAGAGATTAGATATCAAAACACCTTGACCTTGTCGGCATAAGTCAAGAAACAGCTCATCATCTTGCCTTTACATCATTAAAATCAGTTGCGTAGGAGAGATGTGTTTCATTACTGCATGTATTAATGTGTGTGGTGTAGTTTGGTCTGAATAATGCAGACCAATCCAAAACCATGCTATTATTCCCACTGATGCTCAGCCATCTACAAGCTTGCACTTGCTAGCTAATTTGTCCTATTTAGCTAGCTTGCTGTTGCTAGCTAACTTGTCCTGGGATATAAACATTGAGTTGTTATTTTACCTGAAATGCAAAAGGTCCTCTACTCCGACAATTAATCCACACATACAACGGTCAACCGAATCGTTTCTAGTCATCTCTCCTCCTTCTAGGCTTTTTCTTCTCGACTTTATATTGCGATTGGCAACTTTCATAAATTAGGTGCATTACCGCCATTGACCTCGTTCGTCTTTCAGTTACCCACGTGGGTATAACCAATGAGGAGATGGCGCGTGGGCATATGCTTCTAAAAGTCAATGAGGAGATGGGAGAGGCAGGACTTGCAGTGCGATCTGCGTCACAAATAGAACGGACTTCTATTTTAGCCCTTGGCAACGCAGACGCTCGTTGGCGCTCGCGAGCAGTGTGGGTGCAATAATTTAATAATATAGATTTCTACATGTATTCTGTAACGCGAGCGGTGTAGTCAGCCTGTTAGTTGACAATAGAAGTTATAGGCCTACTGCTGCATTGGCCTATAGGCTATGAGTTCCATGCGCTCATTTCTTTAGCCGCCGGTATATTAAGGTGTCCATATGGTAGAGGCTGGTGCTCATGCATTTCATGTTTGACATTTGTACCATTTTAATTCAGATTTTTATGATCAACCATGTGACAATGATTTTGATAAACAAAAATGTTATTCTTGAAATGGAACTGTTCCACAAAAATGTGCATATGAAAATCATAACTGGCATGCAGATTGGTAGAAATGGTACGATAAATTGTAAGATTCCCCAAACTTGAAACTCACGCACAACATATTTAGTCTTTATAAAATAATTGCCTTTCATTGTCGGATTTGCCTATAGGCAACTTTGAAGCAAGGTAAGACAAGCCTCATAATATAAAGGAAAACATTCAGGTTTCAAACAATTAAATAGGCCTGTTATTAAAATGCATACTGCCTCCAACTCACATTGTAAAGTGGTGGTGACACACTAATAGCCTGTTACCTGCACTTGTATTACCAGTTGATAAATACAAATAAGCCTAGCTCTTTTTAACCATGCACCAAACCTGTTTAACACACTTTTGCATTTATAATTGTTGTACAATGAATGGGCCTATAAAAGCATGGTTTACTCCAGCAGCAACCAGCATGAAGAGCTCCATGACAAATCCCGCTCAAAATAAGCTCTAGATGCTGTGTTGGATAATTTGTATTTATTTTTTAATAAAAAAAAAAAGATGACTGACGAAAATACATTATGCAAATGAACCCACAGACCGATAAGCATGACGGTCAAATGTGTTTCCATTGACTGGTATTTCCATCAATTAATAAAAAGCCTTATTTGGCAATGGGACGTTTTTTCTCCCGGTCGTTTTTGCTGGCAACAGTTTTGTTTGTGGGCTTTTCATTTATACATTTTTGGCCAAAAGCCGGCAACTGCCGGTTAACGGAAACCCGAAGCCAAAGGTACTGAATGTCAGCTAATTTTTTTTTAAAGTACACCTAATTCAGGCCAATTTTTGCCAAACAATGAAGCTAATGGAAAAACAGCAGGAGACCTATGACTAAAACCAAGTCACTAACTACAGTTCCATTGATGGTTAGTTCTTGTTCATGTTCAATCACCATGTCCCTGTTGCTAGGTGATTTGATAGTAAGAGGAGTGTTGAGGCCTTTTTCCAATCCGTCCATATGACATTTACATGCTTGTTTCCATAATTACACAGAACCTTCAAGAGTTGGCATTTCAATGGGTGAATAAAATAATGATTCATCTCCACCCCTCATAAAATAATGACATAAATCCAGTAAGAAGAGACAGTTGATGCCTGGAGATGTTTTTTTCTCTGGTGATACACTGCTGAGTTTTGGATATAGTTATCAGGCCAGTCTATAATGTTAATACGGCATACCTTTACCCAATCCTAATATGGCATACCTATACCCAATCCCTATAAGCCAACATACAGTATAACAATGATGTAATCACATTATCATAAAAGAAAGGAGCCTAATATCTTTAGTCTTCTCTTTATGGTTATATTTTATGGTGAAATCAACGTACATCGACACTGTTCCAAAGACTAGCCTATCCTGCATTCCTGGCCTGTCAAAAAACTATCCTACAGTTTGACACTGAGTCATGTCAAACACGAGCCAAGTCTGAGGACATACTAGACCCCGTCTAAGAATAGGAAAAATCCTCTCATTGCTTATTTGACCAAAAAAAGGCTGATCTAGTCTACTTCCTGTCCTTAAGAAAACAACAACAGGTACGCTGAGAATGGGCTCCGAGGCTCTTTTGCTTTCCCTTGGAAGCAGGAAATGGCCCAGATCACATCCAGCATTTATGATGAAGCAGAATTATCTTTTCAATGAATAAAGGACATGATCTGCAGAGATTTTCATGGTCAGTTGTCCAGTACTAAAGAATGTCTAGGATATGACTAGTGTCCACTTAAGATGAACTAGTTCTCCAGCTCCCCGCTGTCCTTGACAGAAAAAGAGAGCCGTTATGCCAACTCCATACACAGCACAAAAAATGCCTAGGACTACTTCAAGGTAAGAATCAATAGCTAGTCACTTTGTTTTGATTTCTTAGTATGCTTGTGCTTCCTCAGCCTGCTCCACCCACGTTAAGCTGCGGTTTCATCATCCCGAGCCCCAGCCGGCTGTGTGTGGGGGTGGGATGGGTCCAACGTGGCTGCACCGAATCCCATAATACCACCATGTATAATTAAACCTGCCTGCTCCCAGGCCTGAATAATGGATGACAAATCTCTGGCCATCTCGGGTCATCTGCCTCCAGCCCAGGGTGTGCTCTGTTGCCCGGGCCGCAGGTGGGCGGGATAGGGGCCCTCCCTGAAGGGCCACCGTCAGGGCCCCTGGCTCAGCCGTGCTCAGGAAGCTAAGTATACCTGGTTGACGTTCCATCCTCCAGGTGTGAATAAAACATGAGGCTGTGGGAGAGCTCACTGGAGCCTAGGGGTCGGGGTGCTCAGGTAACGTGGGCCTGTGGACAACCAGGGACAATGTGGCAAAACCGAGTCTGTGATAGAAACATTAACTCTCCTTCCTCCACTCTCCTCATATTAACCTCCTCCATCCTTCCACTGTGACTCTGTCCTCTTGTCTCCTCAATGTGAACCTACACCCTGCTGGGATGTCCACAACCTGCTACACAATACGGTACATCCTCTTGCATTACCTGTGGCTACGGTTACACCACAGTTAGCTACGGTGGACATGATGGGTCAAATGCTCATTTGGCTTTGAGCCAAGAAGGCTACCTAGCTTCCTACTCCAAAATTAGGGGAGGTTGGAAAATAGTCCACACCAGAGAGGATATTTCCTTGTCCAGATCCACAGAGCATGCAGTCACAGAGCAGCCATTTGTAGTGTACAAAACATGGAAAGAGTGGTTGTTCCTAATGAGAGACTGACCATGTGAATCCAGGTGAAAGTTATTAACCTTATTGATGTCACCTGTTAAATCCACATTAAGTCAGTGTAGACGAAAGGGGGGAGACAAAATTAAGAATTTTTAAGCATTGACACAATTGAGACATGGATTGTGTATGTGTGCTATTCAGAGGGTGAATGGGCAAGACAAAAGATGTGTCTTTGAACGGCACACTGGTTTGTGACAAGAACTGCAACACTGCTAGGTTTTTCACACTCAACAGTTCCTCGTGTGTATCAAGAACGGTCCACCACCCAAAAGGACATCCAGCCAACTTGACACAACTGTGGGAAGCATTGGAGTCAACATGGGCATCCGTGTGGAACTCTTTCACCGCCTTGTAGAGTCCATGCCCTGATGAATTGAGGCTGTTCTGAGGGCAAAATCTCAATATCAGGAAGTTGTTCCTAATGTTTTGTACACTCAGTGTATATCTACTGTTCCAGTCAAAGGTTTGGAGACACCTACTCATTCAAGGGTTTTTCTTACTTTTTTATGCATTGTAGAATAATAGTGAAGACATCAAAACTATGAACAACACACATGGAATCATGTAGTAACAAAAAAAAGTGTTAAACATATCAAAATATATTTAATATTCTTCAAAGTAGCCACCCTTTGCCTTGATGACAGCTTTGCGCACTCTGCATTCCCTCAACCAGCTTCACCTGGAATGCTTTTACAACAGTCTTGAAGGAGTTCCCACTTAGGCTGAGCACGTTGGCTGCTTTTCTTTCACATTGCGGTCCAAATCATTCCAAACCATCTCAATTGGGTTGAGGTCAGGTGATTGTGGAGGCGAGGTCATCTGATGCAGCACGCCATCACTCTCCTTCTTGGTCAAATAGCCCTTACACAGCCTGGGGGTGTGTTGGGTCATTGTCCTGTTGAAAAACAAAATGATAGTCCCACTAAGCGCAAACCAGATGGGATGACGTATAGCTGCAGAATGCTGTGGTAGCCATGCTCGTTAAGTTCACCTTGAATTCTAAATAAATCACTGACAGTGTCACCAGCAAACCACCTACACTCCTCATCCCATGCATTATGGTGGGAACCACACATGGAGATCATCTATTCACCTACCTACAGAGTTCCATCGGTCTAATGCCCTTTGCTTGTGTTTCTTGGCCCAAGCAAGTATCTTCTTATTATTGGTGTCCTTTAGTAGTGGTTGCTTTGCAGCAATTCAAACATGAAGGCCTGATTCACGCAGCCTCCTCTGAACAGTCGATGTTGAGATGTGTCCGTTACTTGCACTCTGGCAAGCATTTATTTGGGCTGCAATTTCTGACCTTCATGTCTTAAAGTAATGATGGACTGTCATTTCTCTTTGCTTATTTGAGCTGTTCTTGCCATAATATGGACTTGGTCTTTTACGAAATAGGGCTATCTTCTCTATACCAACCCTACCTTGTCAAAACACAACTGATTGGCTCAAACGCATTAAGAAATTCCACAAATAAACAAGGCACACCTGTTAATTGAAATGCATTCCAGGTGAAGCTGGTTGAGAGAATGCCAATAGTGTGCAAAGCTGTCATCAAAGCAAAGGGTGGCTACTTTGAAGAATATTTTAATATGAAATATATTTTGATATGTTTAACTTTTTTTGGTTACTACATGATTCCATATGTGTTATTTCATAGTTTTGATGTCTTCATTATTATTCTACAATGTAGAAAATAGTAAAAAATAAAGAAAAACCCTCGAATGAGTCAGTGTCTCCAAACTTTTGACTGGTGCTGTAGCTTCTGACTATATGAGCATATCATTGTGACTGTGAGCCCGGTCGAGGTTAACAAAGGCCCAGAAGAAAAAGATCAGTAAAACCGGAGCTGAGAGGCAGCAGAGCGAGCGAGAGGGATGAAACAGAAGGACGGTACGCTGATTGGAACGGTGGACAGACATCTCCACAGGAGCACGGCCGAGGGAACAATGGCGAATGTGGGCGCTCTCCCAGATTCATCGGCTCCTGTACCCGTAACCTTGCCCCTCCATATGACAGGCTGCAATACAACTTGCGAAACGCTATCCTCTCCAAGAAACCCTAACCCCTGGCTCACAAAAAGCTTGAGTCTAGTCTGCCAACCAATAAAGGCTTGAAACAGACAGGTTTGAATTAGACCACACTTGTCAAAAATGTAGCTTAAACATGGCATCAGTCTTGGAAAGACAGACATGCATAATTATGGAAATAGTTCCCCAGAATCAGATGAACTCATGAATACCATTTTTATGTTTCTAACATTAGCGCAATTGCTAACTAGCATTAGCACAATGCCTATAAGTCTATGGTAACAGCATGCTGGTTGTTATCATAGACGCCGGGTCATTGTGCCAATGCTTTTCAGCACTGGCTCGCAAAATTAGCTCTAACTTCCTACATACTGGATGCAGAGATATAAAAATGGTGTCCAGGTGTTTGACTCCGGGGAAGTAGATACATTTCCAAAATAAGTCAATTGACAAAGGAATTAGGCCCTAATCTATGGATTTCACATGACTGGGAATACAGATATGCATCTGTTGGTCACAGACACCTTCCAAAAAAAGGTAGGGGAGTGGATCACAAAATCTGTCAATATCTAGTGTGACCACTATTCTCTTTCACATACAGTTTATCAGGCTGTTGATTGTGGCCTGTGGAACGTTGCCCCACGCCTCTTCAATGGCTGTGCGAAGTTGCTGGATATTGGCGGGAACTGCAACACGCTGTCGTACACGCCAATCCAGAGCATCCCAAACATGCTCAATGGGTGACATGTCTAGTGAGTATGCAGGCCATGGAAGAACTGGGACATTTTCAGCTTCCAGGAATTCTGTTCAAATCTTTGCAACAAGGGGCCATGCATTATCATCCTGAAACATAAAGTGATGGCGGGCGGATGAATTGCATGACAATGGGCCTCTGTGCATTAAAATTGTCATTGATATAATGCAATAGTGTTCGTTGTCCGTAGCTTATGCCTGCCCATACCATAACTCCACCGGCAACATGGGGCACTCTATTCACAATGTTGATATACGCAAACCGTTCACCCACACAACCTCAAACACACTGTCTGCCATCTGCCCGGTACAGTTGAAACCAGTATTCATCCATGAAGAGCACACTTCTCCATCATGCCAGTGGCCATCGAAGGTGAGCATTTGTCCACTGAAGTAAGTTATGACGCCGAAGTGCAGTCAGGTCAAAACCCTGGTGAGGACAACGAGCATGCAGCTTCTCTGAGATGGTTTCTGACAGTTACACTTGTTCTTTATTTGTAAGGCCAGTTGGACGGACTGCCGAGCAACAGCTTGGGTGGACATTCCTGAAGTCAGCATGCCAATTGCACGCTCCCTCAACTTGAGATATCTGTGGCATTGTGTCGTGTGACAAAACTGCACATTTTAGAGTGGCCTTTTATTGTCCCCAGCACAAGGTGCACCCGTATAATGATCATGCTGTTTAATCAGCTTCTTGATATGCCACACCTGTCAGGTGGATGGATTATCATGGCAAAGGAGAAATGCTCACTAACAGGGGAAAAGTGCACAAAATGAGATTAATAAGCTTCTTGTGCGTATGGAACATTTCTGGGGTCTTTAATTTCAGCTCATGAAACAGGGGACCAACACTTTACATGTTGCATTTATATTTTTGTCCAGTATACTGTACTCAGAGGTCAACTGATATTGTGCATTTTAAACAGGACCTCTTAAAAGGACAATTCTGCCACTTTTTTTAACAGTTGTGAACAACTAAGATTTGATACACATTTCAATGTTTTATCGTTTTTTTCAGTCATACTGTACGTTAAGCTTCAAAGATGTCTGCAGAAAGAATGGGGCTCTACTGTAGTGAATACTAATTTTCTTTACTATACCTTCACTCTACTGTGCTGTCCAAACTTGTGAAACAGATGTCTATGATCACTTCAGATTTGGTCTGGCCAGGGTGGACTGACCAAATAGCTGTGCTCAGTGGGTGAGGATGCTTGTTACAGTAAATGGAAAGAGGGTAGGTGACATGGTAGGTGTCAGTAAGAGCCAGGAGAGGTGACATTAACTAGAGAGAAGCGGGAGGCAAAGTGTGAGTGCGAGGTTGTCCAGACTGTTTTTCACAGTCTTGCTTTGACCACTAGACGACAGAAAAAAAGAAAAAAAAGTTTTTACTTGAACATAACAGTATGCCAGTGGAAGGGAGGACAGTAGCAGATGACCCAACTGTGATTTGTGACTACCATGATTTTCCATTGTAGCCAATGCAATTGAAGATTTCTGTTACTGATTTGGTAACAGAATAAGGAGTTTTAAATCAATTCATCAAACTTGAGAAGTAAAAACACTAACTAAATTGGTAGGTCTACCTTTACTTGTTATTTCTGTGAACTTTCATTAGGCCTATTCTCCCTTATGAGGGAGAGAAAATCAAAATGTCTTAAAGATATGTGGGTTTTTGGTAACGAAATTGCAAGGCACAAGGCAATGTTTCTTAAACTAACAGAAGGCAAATAAATCATTCAAACCTAAATATAAAAGTATTGACATTAGTTGGGAGGAGTCTACTTCAACATTGCGCTTTGACATATTTCTAATACCTTTTAAGACTTATTCTTGTAGAAGTTGTCTAACACCCCTTTTCCATCTGTTTGACCAGAAATCAAAGTCTTGCTTATTCCTCATTTTTTTAGATGGAAAATGGTTGAAAAATGTACATTACCAGTCAAAAGTTTGGACACTAAATTATTCAAGGTTTTTTATTTATTTTTACTATCTTCTACATTGTAGAATAATAGTGTAGACATCAACACTATGAAATAACACATATGGAATCATGTAGTAACCAAAAAAAAGAGTTAAGCAAATCCTAATATATTTTATTTGAGATTCTTCAAAGTAGCCACCCTTTGCCTTGATGACAGTTTTGCCCACTCTTGGTATTCTCTCAACCAGCTACACCTGGAATGTGTTTACAACAGTCTTGAAGGAGTTCCCACAAATGCTGAGCACTTGTTGGCTGCATTTCCTTCACTCTGCGGACCAACTCATACCAAACCATCTCAATTGGATTGAGATCGGGTGATTGTGGAGGCCAGGTCATCTGATGCAGCACTCCACCCCTCTCCTTCTTGGTCAGGTAACCACATAGGCGGAGATCATCTGCTCACCTACTCTGCGTCTCACAAAGACACAGCGGTTGGAACCAGAGATTTCAAATTTGGACTCACTAGTCTAATGTCCATTGCTTGTGTTTCTTGGCCAAAGCAAGTCTCTTCTTATTGGTGTCCTTTAGTAGTGGTTGCTTTGCAGCAATTCGAACATGAGGGCCAGATATTGCGACTACACTTGAAGAAAGTTACCTTCATGTCTTAAAGTAATGATGGACGGTCATTTCTCTTTGCTTATTTGAGCTGTTCTTGCCATAATATGGACTTGGTCTTTTACCAAATAGAGCCATCTTCTATATACCAACCCTACCTTGTAACAACAGAACTGATTGGCTCAAACGCATTAAGAAGGAAAGAAATACCCAAAATGTACTTTTAACAAGGCACACGTTATTTTAAATGCATTCCAGGTGACTACCTCATGAAGCTGGTTAAGAGAATGCCAAGAGTGTGCAAAGCTGTCATCAAGGCAAAGGGTGCCTACTATTTAACGCTTTTTGGTTACTACATGATTCCATGTGTAACTTCATAGTTTTGATGTCTTTACTATTATTCTACAATGTATAAAATAGTAAAAATAAAATAAAAAAACCTTGAATGAGTAAGTTTCCAAACTTTTGACTGTCACGGTATATATATATACACTGCTCAAAAAAATAAAGGGAACACTAAAATAACACATCCTAGATCTGAATGAATGAAATATTCTTATTAAATACTTTTTTCTTTACATAGTTGAATGTGCTGACAACAAAATCACACAAATGATCAATGGAAATCAAATTTATCAACCCTGGATTTGGAGTCACACTCAAAATTAAAGTGGGAAACCACACTACAGGCTGATCCAACTTTGATGTAATGTCCTTAAAACAAGTCAAAATGAGGCTCAGTAGTGTGTGTGGCCTCCACGTGCCTGTATGACCTCCCTCCAATGCCTGGGCATGCTCCTGATGAGGTGGCGGATGGTCTCCTGAAGGATCTCCTCCCAGACCTGGACTAAAGCATCCGCCAACTCCTGGACAGTCTGTGGTGCAACGTGGTGGATGGAGCGAGACATGATGTCCCAGATGTGCTCAATTGGATTCAGGTCTGGGGAACGGGCGGGCTAGTCCATAGCATCAATGCCTTCCTCTTCCAGGAACTACTGACACACTCATGCTACCACTAGAGTGAAAGCACCGCCAGCATTCAAAAGTGACCAAAACATCAGCCAGGAAGCATAGGAACTGAGAAGTGGTCTGTGGTCACCACCTGCAGAACCACTCCTTTATTGGGGGTGTCTTGCTAAATGCCTATAATTTCCACCTGTTGTCTATTCCATTTGCACAACAGCATGTGACATGTATTGTCAATCAGTGTTGCTTACTAAGTGGACAGTTTGATTTCACAGAAGTGTGATCGACTTGGAGTTACTTTGCTTTGTTTAAGTGTTCCCTTTATTTTTTTGAGCAGTGTATATATATATATACATTCCTTAATTTCTCAGTAATATAGATGCTTAGCTTTCATTTGACACCCAATTTAACATGCTCATATGAACCTCACGCTGGTGCTCATGGATCCTTTTACATGGAAAGGGCAGGCAGGACATTTATTCATCATCCTTTTTGATGTGCAATAATAAACCTTAGCAGGTTGATTTTGAACGCTCTCCAAGCCCAACACTCCTTGCCAGGGCTGAAAGAATGTTGCTACTGTGGCACAGCAACCTAAGCACTATTGGACAATTGTGTTTGTATACAAGTCCAACCAGCAGGAAGAATACCTGGTTCAGGAAAAGAGCAAGAATGCAGCAACAACTCCTATGATTTAAGTTAACCTACAACTATTTTTCCGCATCATTTCTGGAAATAGGGTAAAAAGGGCACACTTGATTGTGCACGACGGAAGGATTCACTGTCTGGTACAAAGATTGAGGGCGACGTTACAGCTAGTTTTCCTCGTCGTCTCAAAGTCTAGCGTTGTTTTTTAAGAAAGGCCTGAGCCACTTCACAAAGGCTCCTTTCACTCAGCGGCAATCACGTGACTTTGGGAAAACTGGAGGTTCCGCAGCGCTAAGGCAGGCGATCGGATGTTGCCCCACAAAGGTTTTCAATTCAGATTAAGTCCTGGGGGATTCCGCACGGCAGCCTTAGTGCCTCCACTCCATAACAGATTGTACAGGCAGACTGTCTACACAACAAACAATCCTGGGCTGCATCTACTCCACAATAAAACAAGTGATATCTAGCCTAGGCCTACCTCAACTGCCAACAAATCCTTAGTTGGGCCTTTTATTTGTATTTATTTAACTTGGTAAGTAAGTTAAGAACAAATTCTTATTTACAATGACGGCCTACAACAGCCAAACCGGGACGATGGGTCCTATGGGACTCACAATCACGGCCGGTCGTGAAACAACCTGGGTTTGAACCAGGGTGTCTGTAGTGACGCCTCAAGCACTGAGACACAGTGCCTTAGTAGGCCTCCCAAGTGGCGCAGCCGTCTAACACAACACGTCTTCTACTACTAGCCTACACCATAACATTGTGGAACCTACCTCTACTCAATCAGGCTCATACTCTATGGCCCTCGTGTATTGTTACTAGGGCTGTGCCCGACTAAAATCTTAAGTCGACCGAGAGTAGTCTGTTCTTCGGACCAATTGATTGGTCAACATTTTTAAACATGTATAGTTGAAGTCCGACGTTTACATACACTTAGGTTGGAGTCATTAAAACTCGTTTATCCACCACTCCACAAATGTCTTGTTAACAAACTATAGTTTTGGCAAGTCGGTTAGGACATCTACTTTGTGCATGACAAGTCATTTGTCATGCAAAAAACAATCCAAGATGGCGTAGCAGTCGGACATATTTGTCCTTCGTCTTGTCGTGTCCCATGTAGATATATTTTTCTTTGCATGTCTTTTTATATTTTTCTAAACCCTTACTTCAAAATATTCTCCTGCAACCCGCCTCACCCAATGTGGTGTGGACCTGCTTTTTCTCTAACATATTTTTCTTTGCCTCTATTACTGGAATCTCTCCAACATAAACTAGCCAGCTAACGGTCATCAGCTAACCTCAAGCTCGGAAAGCTCTCGCCAGTTTGTACAACACAATTGAACCAGAGCATACCAGACCTATTTTTATCTCCATATCCCCGGATTCCTATCGCAACGTTTGACCTCTGTCATTGCCAACAAAGGGTATATAACAAAGTATTGAGATAAACTTTTGTTATTAACCAAGTATTTATTTTCCACCATAATTTGCAAATAAATTCATTAAAAATCCTACAGTGTGATTTTCTGGATTTTTTTCTCATTTTGTCTGTAATAGTTGAAGTGTACCTATGATGAAAATTACAGGCCTCTCTCATCTTTTTAAGTAGGAGAACATGCACAATTGGTGGCTGACTAAATATTTTTTGCCCCACTGTATATAAATAGGCACCTGATGCTGTGATTAAAAATAAAGACAAATTACTAAAGAGGGACGCAGAGATCTATACAGCCTAACCAGAAAAAGAAAAAAATATGTTGCCAACCCTCCTCCTCTCGCTGGTCTTTGCAGATTCTGCCATTACGCTCCTAAAGTTGCCGGTAATAGGCTACACCAGGGGTCTGCAACTTTTTCCATTTGGAGTACCAAGTTATCGTACCATTTCTACTAATCTGCGTGCCAGTTATGATTTTCATATGCACATTTTCTTGGAACATTTTGATCTTATTTATAATCATAAGTCATTATATAAAAAATATAAAAAATCTTTGGCATGTGGTTAATCAAAATTATATCTAAATGAAAATGATACAAATCTAAAAGTAACCTCTATTGCTTTACCAAAATGTAAAAATAGCCTTCATACAGTGCATTCGGAAAGTTTTCAGACCCATTCACTTTGTCCACATTTTGTTACGTTACAGCCTTATTCTAAAATGGATGAAATAGTTCCCTCCCCCCATCAATCTACATACAATACTCCATAATGACAAAGCCAAAACATTTTATTTTTTTTTGTAAAAAAACAAATCACATTTAAATAAGTATTCAGACCATTTACTCAGTACTTTGTTGAAGCACCTTTGGCAGAGATTACAGCCTCAAGTCTTCTTGGTTATGAAGCTACAAGCTTGGCACACCTGTATATGGGGAGTTTCTCCCATTCTTCTCTGCAGATCCTCTCAAGCTCTGTCAGGTTAGATGGGCAGTGTCACTCTCTCCAGAGATGTTCGATCAGGTTCAAGTCCGGGCTCTGGCTGGAGCACTCAAGGACATTAAGAGATTTGTCCCAAAGCCTCTCCTGCGCTGTCCTGGCTGTGTGCTGAGGGACATTGTCCTGGTGGAAGATGAACCTTTGCACCAGTCTGATGTCCTGAGCACTCTGGAGCAGGTTTTCAAGGATCCCTCTTTACTTTGCTCCGCTCATTATCCCCACGATCCTGACTAGTGTCCCAGTCTCTGCCGCTGAAAAACATCCCCACAGCATGATGCTGCCACAACGCTTCACTTTAGGGATGGTACCAGATTTCATCTAGATGTGATGCTTGGCATTCAGGCCAAAGAGTTCAATCGTAGTTTCATCAGACCAAACCCTCCAAGTTTCCCGCCCCAGCAAGCTCCGGACAGACAGACACAGCTGTAGAGTATTTGCGCAAGGGAAGAAGTAATCAGGTAGGCCTACTTTATTTTTTATTTTTTATTTTATTTCACCTTTATTTAACCAGGTAGGCTAGTTGAGAACAAGTTCTCATTTGCAACTGCGACCTGGCCAAGATAAGGCATAGCAGTGTGAACAGACAACACAGAGTTACACATGGAGTAAACAATTAACAAGTCAATAACACAGTAGAAAAAAGGGGAGTCTATATATACATTGTGTGCAAAAGGCATGAGAAGGTAGGCAAATAATTACAATTATGCAGATTAACACTGGAGTGATAAATGATCAGATGGTTATGTACAGGTAGAGATTGGTGTGCAAAAGAGCAGAAAAATAAAAATAAATAAATAAAAACAGTATGGGGATGAGGTAGGTGAAAATGGGTGGGCTATTTACCAATAGACTATGTACAGCTGCAGCGATCGGTTAGCTGCTCGGATAGCAGATGTTTGAAGTTGGTGAGGGAGATAAAAGTCTCCAACTTCAGCGATTTTTGCAATTCGTTCCAGTCACAGGCAGCAGAGAACTGGAACGAAAGGCGGCCAAATGAGGTGTTGGCTTTAGGGATGATCAGTGAGATACACCTGCTGGAGCGCGTGCTACGGATGGGTGTTGCCATCGTAACCAGTGAACTGAGATAAGGCGGAGCTTTACCTAGCATGGACTTGTAGATGACCTGGAGCCAGTGGGTCTGGCGACGAATATGTAGCGAGGGCCAGCCGACTAGAGCATACAAGTCGCAGTGGTGGGTGGTATAATGTGCTTTAGTGACAAAACGGATGGCACTGTGATAAACTGCATCCAGTTTGCTGAGTAGAGTGTTGGAAGCAATTTTGTAGATGACGTCGCCGAAGTCGAGGATCGGTAGGATAGTCAGTTTTACTAGGGTAAGTTTGGCGGCGTGAGTGAAGGAGGCTTTGTTGCGGAATAGAAAGCCGACTCTTGATTTGATTTTCGATTGGAGATGTTTGATATGGGTCTGGAAGGAGAGTTTAGAGTCTAGCCAGACACCTAGGTACTTATAGATGTCCACATATTCAAGGTCGGAACCATCCAGGGTGGTGATGCTGGTCAGGCGTGCGGGTGCAGGCAGCGAACGGTTGAAAAGCATGCATTTGGTTTTACTAGCGTTTAAGAGCAGTTGGAGGCCACGGAAGGAGTGCTGTATGGCATTGAAGCTCGTTTGAAGGTTAGATAGCACAGTGTCCAAGGACGGGCCGGAAGTATATAGAATGGTGTCGTCTGCGTAGAGGTGGATCAGGGAATCGCCCGCAGCATGAGAAACATCATTGATATATACAGAGAAAAGAGTCGGCCCGAGAATTGAACCCTGTGGCACCCCCATAGAGACTGCCAGAGGACCGGACAGCATGCCCTCCGATTTGACACACTGAACTCTGTCTGCAAAGTAATTGGTAAACCAGGCAAGGCAGTCATCCGAAAAACCGAGGCTACTGAGTCTGCCGATAAGAATACGGTGATTGACAGAGTCGAAAGCCTTGGCAAGGTCTATGAAGACGGCTGCACAGTACTGTCTTTTATCGATGGCAGTTATGATATCGTTTAGTACCTTGAGCGTGGCTGAGGTACACCCGTGACCGGCTCGGAAACCAGATTGCACAGCGGAGAAGGTACGGTGGGATTCAAGATGGTCAGTGACCTGTTTGTTGACTTGGCTTTCGAAGACCTTAGATAGGCAGGGCAGGATGGATATAGGTCTGTAACAGTTTGGGTCCAGGGTGTCGCCCCCTTTGAAGAGGGGGATGACTGCGGCAGCTTTCCAATCCTTGGGGATCTCAGACGATATGAAAGAGAGGTTGAACAGGCTGGTAATAGGGGTTGCGACAATGGCGGCGGATAGTTTCAGGAATAGAGGGTCCAGATTGTCCAGCCCAGCTGATTTGTACGGGTCCAGGTTTTGCAGCTCTTTCAGGACATCTGCTATCTGGATTTGGGTAAAGGAGAACCTGGAGAGGCTTGGGCGAGTAGCTGCGGGGGGGGGGGAGCTGTTGTCCGAGGTTGGAGTAGCCAGGCGGAAGGCATGGCCAGCCGTTGAGAAATGCTTGTTGAAGTTTTCGATAATCATGGATTTATCGGTGGTGACCATGTTACCTAGTCTCAGTGCAGTGGGCAGCTGGGAGGAGGTGCTCTTGTTCTCCATGGACTTCACAGTGTCCCAGAACTTTTTGGAGTTGGAGCTACAGGATGCAAACTTCTGCCTGAAGAAGTTGGCTTTAGCTTTCCTGACTGACTGTGTGTATTGGTTCCTGACTTCCCTGAACAGTTGCATATCGCGGGGACTATTCGATGTTAGCGCAGTCCGCCACAGGATGTTTTTGTGCTGGTCGAGGGCAGTCAGGTCTGGAGTGAACCAGGGGCTATATCTGTTCTTAGTTCTGCATTTTTTGAACGGAGCATGCTTATCTAAAATGGTGAGGAAGTTACTTTTAAAGAAAGACCAGGCATCCTCAACTGACGGGATGAGGTCAATGTCCTTCCAGGATACCCGGGCCAGGTCGATTAGAAAGGCCTGCTCACAGAAGTGTTTTAGGGAGCGTTTGACAGTGATGAGGGGTGGTCGTTTGACTGCGGCTCCGTAGCGGATACAGGCAATGAGGCAGTGATCGCTGAGATCCTGGTTGTAGACAGCGGAGGTGTATTTGGAGGGCCAGTTGGTCAGGATGACGTCAATGAGGGTGCCCTTGTTTACAGAGTTAGGGTTGTACCTGGTGGGTTCCTTGATGATTTGAGTGAGATTGAGGGCATCTAGCTTAGATTGTAGGACTGCCGGGGTGTTAAGCATATCCCAGTTTAGGTCACCTAACAGAACAAACTCTGAAGCTAGATGGGGGGCGATCAATTCACAAATGGTGTCCAGGGCACAGCTGGGAGCTGAGGGGGGTCGGTAGCAGGCGGCAACAGTGAGAGACTTATTTCTGGAGAGAGTAATTTTCAAAATTAGTAGTTCAAACTGTTTGGGTATGGACCTGGAGAGTATGACATTACTTTGCAGGCTATCTCTGCAGTAGACTGCAACTCCTCCCCCTTTGGCAGTTCTATCTTGACGGAAGATGTTATAGTTGGGTATGGAAATCTCAGAATTTTTGGTGGCCTTCCTGAGCCAGGATTCAGACACGGCAAGGACATCAGGGTTAGCAGAGTGTGCTAGAGCAGTGAGTAAGACACACTTAGGGAGGAGGCTTCTGATGTTGACATGCATGAAACCAAGGCTTTTTCGATCACAGAAGTCAACAAATGAGGGTGCCTGGGGACATGCAGGGCCTGGGTTTACCTCCACATCACCCGCGGAACAGAGAAGGAGTAGTATGAGGGTGCGGCTGAAGGCTATCAAAACTGGTCGCCTAGGGCGTTGGGGACAGAGAATAAGAGGAGCAGGTTTCTGGGCATGGTAGAATATATTCAGGGCATAATGCGCAAACAGGGGTATGGTGGGGTGCGGGTACAGCGGAGGTAAGCCCAGGCACTGGGTGATGATGAGAGAGGTTGTATCTCTGGACATGCTGGTTGTAATGGGTGAGGTCACCGCATGTGTGGGGGGTGGGACAAAGGAGGTATCAGGGGTATAAAGAGTGGAACTAGGGGCTCCATTGTAAACTAAAACAATGATAACTAACCTGCACAACAGTATACAAGGCATATTGACATTTGAGAGAGACATATAGCAAGGCATACAGTAATCACAGGTGTTGAGTTGGGAGAGCTAGCTAAAACAGTAGGTTTTATGATGTTTCCACAGGATCAGAACTTGGAAAGATTTTTTTAAATAGGCTATGTCCACTCCTACAATGACAATAATAATATATTGAATGCATTAACAGAAATTACTGTAACCAAATAAACATTGTAGATTAGAAATTATGGGAATTAACTTATTTGGGACTGGGGGGCAGTATTGAGTAGCTTGGATGAATAAGGTGCCCAGAGTAAACTGCCTGCTACTCAGGCCCAGTTGCTAATATATGCATATTATTATTATTATTATTGGATAGAAAACACTCTGAAGTTTCTAAAACTGTTTGAATGATGTCTGTGAGTATACCAGAACTCATATGGAAGGCAAAAACCTGAGAAAAAATCCAACCATGAAGTGGGAAATCTGAGGTTTGTAGTTTTTCAACTCATTGCCTATCATTTCCACAGTGTCTATGGTGTCATATTGCACTTCATAAGGCTTCGACTAGATGCCCACAGTCTTTAGAACCTTGTTTGAGGCTTCTACTGTGAGGTGGGGTGAATGAGAGGGGATTGAGTCAGAGGTCTGGCAGACTGCCATGAGCTGAACACGCGAGTTCACGTGAGAGTTAGCTTGTGTTCCATTGCAATTCTACAGACAAAGGAATTCTCCGGTTGGAACATTATTGAAGATTTATGATAAAAACATCCTAAAGATTGATTCTATACTTCGTTTGACATGGTTCTACGAACTGTAATATAACGTTTCATCTGAACTTTCGCATGGACTTGCCTGCGTGTACTAAACACGCAAACAAAAAGGAGGTATTTGGACTTGAGGTCAACCGATTATGATTTTTCAACGCCGATACCGATACCGATTATTGGAGGACCAAAAAAGCCGATACCGATTAAATCGGCCAATTTTTTTATTTTATTATTTGTAATAATGACAATTACAACAATACTGAATTAACACTTATTTTAACTTAATACAAAACATCAATAAAATCTATTTGGCCTCAAATAAATAATGAAACATGTTCAATTTGGTTTAAATAATGCAAAAACAAAGTGTTGGAGAAGAAAGTAATATGTGCCATGTAAAATATGTACCATGTAAAAAAGCTAACGTTTAAGTTCCTTGCTCAGAACATGAGAACATATGAAAGTTGGTGGTTCCTTTTAACATGAGACTTCAATATTCCAAGGTAAGAGCTTTTAGGTTGTAGTTAATATAGTATTTATAGGACTATTTCTCTCTATACCATTTGTATTTCATATACCTTTGACTATTGGATGTTCTTATAGGCACTATAGTATTGCCAGTGTAACAGTATAGCTTCCATCCCCCTCCTCGCCCCTACCTGGGCTCGACCCAGGAACACATCGACAACAGCCACACTCAAAGCATCGTTACCCATCACTCCACAAAAGCCGCGGCCCTTGCAGCGCAAGGGGAATAACTACTCCCAATCTAAAAGTGAGTGACGTTTGAAACAATTTTAGCGCACACCCAGCTAACTAGCTAGCCATTTCACATTGGTTACACCAGCCATTAGGCTGATAGGCTTGAAGTCATAAACAGCGCTGTGCTTGCGAAGAGCTTCTGGCAAAAGGCACGAAAGTGCTGTTTGAATGAATGATTACGGGCCTGCTGCTGCTCAGTCAGACTGCTCTATCAAATCAGACGTAATTATAACATAATAACACACAGAAATACGAGCCTTTGTTCTTTAATATGATCGAATCCGGAAACTATCATTTCGAAAACAAAACGTTTATTATTTCAGTGAAATACAGAACCGTTCGTTCGGTATTTTATCTAACGGGTGGCATCCCTAAGTCTAAATATTCTTGTTACATTGCACAACCTTCAATGTATGTCTTTGGCTGGAAAAATGTCTGTTTTTCTGTGACTAGGCGCTTACCTAACATAATCGTTTGGTGTGCTTCCGCCGTAAAGCCTTTTTGAAATCAGACACTGTGGCTGGATTAACGAGAAGTTCATCTTTAAAATGGTGTAAAATACTTGTATGCTTGAGGAATTGTAATTATGAGATTTCTGTTGTTTTGAATTTGGAGCCCTGCACTTTCCCTGGCTGTTGTTGAGGTGGGACGCTACCATCCCGAATATCCCAGAGAGGTTAACGGTAAAGTACTACTGGTGATACTGGTGTGCCATTCCTGCGGCCTCTGCAATGGATTAGTCCACTGAGACAGGAGTGAATCAGACAGGTGTCTCATGTGCAATAGATTAGTAATATATATATGCCACTACTCGACTAAAAAAAATCTTGGTCGAACAACAGCCTATCGACCGACCAGTCGACTAAATGGGGTCAGCCTTAATTGTTGCCACCTGTATCGAACAGCAGGAAAAAAAGTCAGGCTGGGAGTGAAGTCACACTGGCCCAATTACACTGAGCTGCCGGAGTCTATATTTGACTGTCTGGCTCGGGAGCCAGAGCCAGTTAACCCAAACCTATCCCTTCAACTCTCTCCCCCAGGGAAAGTTACAAGACTTGCCGCGGCTCATATTTCACGTGAATGTGCAAATGTAACTTCCCCCTAGACCCATCGCACCCACCTCAAACACAAGTCACGGCAACCAACAGCACCGACTTTAGAATATCAAAACACTTTCCGGGGTGTCTACAAGATAGGAAGAGTACGACATAATGAGAAAAAAAGGGATACAAGATATTAAATTGGCTAATGTATGACTAATGCCCAACCAAAGTAAAAGAGTAGAGTGTGTGTGTGTGTGAGCCAGCCAAAGGTCAGGCAGGATTAAAGTATTTCTCCCTCCTCCATTCGTGAGACACTGCATTGCAGTGGGAACCAGCTGCTTGTGGCAGGCCCAGATAAGAGCCTGTGGAGTTGTGTGTTTGTCGCTGATAGAGCCGGGTACACAACCGCCTAAAGGAGGGGAACATGACATACATCCTTCTGCTATCGGTTTCTTCAAACAGACTCATGTTTCGTGCCTTTGCACTGAGCCCGGTTGCTGCATGGCAGCGGGAATGCAGAGCTGTTGCACATTGAGCAATCGCACAGGTTTCCTTCCACCCTTTTCACTGCACAACAGTTAGGCTTATCATCTAAAATAAATATGTTTTCACAGTCCAGAGATCCAATTATGAAAAGTGCAGCATCACACACTTTAGTACAGGCCTACATATGGGCACTGTGGCCTGAACAAGCCAGTTGTCTGTCATGCCAATGTATTTTTTTCCAAGAAAAAAAAGTTATCGTACCACTTCTACTAATCTGCGTGCCAGTTATGATTTTCATATGCACATTTTCGTGGAACATTTTGATCTCATTTATTTTCAAGTCATCATATCTAAAAATACATTTAAAAAAATTAAATCAATGTCATGTGGTTAATCAAAATTCTAAATTAAAATGATACAAATCTAAAAGTAACTTCTATTGCTTTGCCAATATGTAAATATTGCCTTCATACACTACATTCAGAAAGTATTCAGACCCATTCACTTTGTCCACATTTTGCTACGTTACAGCCTTATTCTAAAATGGATGAAATAGTCGTTCCCCCCCCCCCACATCAAGTTTACTTGTTGTGCCCAAAACAGTCCTCATTTGTATTATGGCACTAAGATGCGAGCTGCGACATTCTGGCAAATACGGCCCACAGTGGAAAATAAAACACTGGCAAGATCAGGAACGACAACAGGCCTGCTCTCAACAGGAGCAAATCGATAACTCACTGCTGGATCACCACCACAATCCACAGTCACGGCATTCATCACAGATCTCTCAATTTTACACGAGATTGCAAGGTTTAGCCTAAAAACTATGAAAAATGATCTAAGTCATTTTTTTTTTTCCAACTGAAGGAACTTTGATCCAATATCAAAAACAACAACAAAGTATTGATTGGCATGTAGGCCTAAAGTCATTCAACAACCTTGGCACTAAGTTTGTTTTCCAGTAAAGGTGAAAACATTGATTACACAAGGACAGGATATAGGCTAAGGCTCAAAAGGGTATATAAGGGACTTGCCTAAAATAAACAGCGGTAGCACTAAATTGTAGATCTGAGGATTATCAGAACATTTCTTGTCTTTGAAGACATGAATGAATGAAATAACCTAAATAACAATTTGGGTATAGTTTGCTTGAGATGCACAAAGGGGAGAGGAAAGCAACATATTTAGGAATGAAGAGCAGCTGGCTGCTACTGATTGGTCTATGTATTTCAACCTTCATATTTCACCATGAACACCAACTAACCCAGACTGAATGCCAGATTCTCGCTGAAGGTCAAGCATGCTTGTGACCATGGAAAGCATTGACAAACAAAAACGACTTACTTGACCTAAGCCTACATAGACCTATTAGAATAAAAGTATGAGTGACATACAAGATCAAAAATGTTTGGAAGGTTGTGTTAAAATGTGTGTTAAAATTATAGTGTAAAGTATCACTCAGTCTCAATTTCAGAAATATATTCCACGTCCATGCCCTCTTTAGGATTTTCGATTATGACCTAAAATTGTCTCTCTTTAGTCGTGTGTTGAGGCCAGCATTGCTAGCTCACAACCTCAATATCCAGTTGTTGGCAAACCTCAGATTATTAACTGGTTTACCTCGGCGGTAGGTAGGCTATTTCCCAGGTTGTGTTTGATTGTGAGAGCTGGGGAGAGTAACATTTCCAATGTATACATACCACATGGGAAATAAACATGAATCTTGTTATCAGAATCAGGACAGGAGCATACCCAGGTCAGGGCCAGGGTGACCCTGGCAATCCCTGACTAGTGTGAAGGGCAAAGTAAACATCCCTGTTTCAGGACCCTGTCTTTCAAAGATAATTTATAAAAATCCAAATAACTTCACAGATCTTCATTGTAAAAGGTTTAAAAAATGTTTCCTGTGCTTGTTCAATGAACCATAAACAACTAATGAACATGCACCTGTGGAACGGTTGTTAAGACACTAACAGCTTACAGAGGGTCGGCAATTAAGGTCAGAGTTATGAAAACTTAGGACACTAAATAGGCCTTTCCACTGACTCCGAAAAACACCAGAAGAAAGATGCCCAGGGTCCCTGCTCATCTGCATGAACATGCCTTGGGCATGCTGCAAGGACGCATGAGGACTGCAGATGTTGCCAGGGCAATAAATTGCAAAGTCCATATAATAAAGCGCTACAGGGAGATAGGACGGACAGCTGATCGTCCTTGCAGTGGCAGACCACGTGTAACAACACCTGCACAGGATCGGTATATCCGAACATCACACCTGCGGGACAGGTACAGGATGGCAACAACAACTGCCCGATTATCACCAGGAATGCACACTCCCTCCATCAGACCGCAGACTGTCCGCAATAGGCTGAGAGAGGCTGGACTGAGGGCTTGTAGGCCTGTTGTAAGGCAGGTCCTCACCAGACATCACCAGCTACAACGTTGCCTATGGGCACAAACCGTCGCTGGACCAGACAGGACTGGCAAAAAGTGCTCTTGACTGACGAGTCGCGGTTGTGTCTCACCAGGGGTGATGGTCGGATTCACATTTATCGTCGAAGGAATGAGCGTTACACCGAGGCCTGTACTCTGGAGCGGGATCGTCTTGGAGGTGGAGGGTCCGTCATGGTCTGGGATGGTGTGTCACAGCATCATCGGACTGAGCTTGTTGTCATTGCAGGCAATCTCAACGCTGTGCGTTACAGGAAAGACATTCACCTCCCTCATGTGGTACCCTTCCTGCAGGCTCATCCTGACATGACCCTCCAACATGACAATGCCAACAGCCATACTGCTCATTCAGTGCATAATTTCCTGTAAGACAGGAATGTCAGTGTTCTGCCATGGCCAGCGAAGAGCCAGGATCTCAATCCCATTGAGCACATCTGAGACCTGTTGGATCAGAGGGTAAGTTCCCAGAAATGTCTGGGAACTTGCAGGTGCCTTGGTGGAAGAGTAGGGTAACATCTCACAGCAAAAACTGGCAGATCTGGTGCAGTCCACGAGGAGGAGATGCACTGCAGTACTTAATGCAGCTGGTGGCCACACCAGATACGGACTGTTAATTTTGATTTTGACCCCCCCACCCCTTTTGTTCAGGGACACATTATTCCATTTATTTTAGTGGGCACTCAGATCCTCAAAACGTTCTACAGCTAAACCATAGAGAGCATCTTGACTGGCTGCATCACTGCTTGGTATGGCAAGGCATCAAGCTCCCTGCCATTCAAGACCTCTATATCAGACGGTGTCAGAGGAAGACCACCCAACTCAGACCGTTCCAGCTGCTACCGCACGGCAAGCGGTACTGATGCACCAAGACTGGAACAAAACTGGACCCTGAACAGCTCCTACCCCCAAGCCATAAGACTGCTAAATAGTTAATTATCCAATAGCTACCCGGACATTCTGCATTGACTCTATTTGCAATGAACTCTTGACTCAACACATACGCTGCTGCTACTGTTTATTATTCATCCTGCTACTAAGTCATTATTTTATCCCTACCTATTTGTAAATACACTACATGACCAAAAGTATGTGGACACTTCTTCGAACATCTCATTCCAAAATAATGGACATTAATATGGAGTTGGTCCACCTTCGCTGCTATAACAGCCACCACTCTTCTGGTAAAGCCTTCCACTAATGTTGGACCATTACGGTGGGAACTTGCTTTCATTCAACCACAAGAGCATTCGTGAGGTTTGGCACAACCTTGTCTGCCACGTCCGTAGCCATGAAGTGCTTTGAAAAGCTGGTAATGGCTCACATCAACACCATTATCCCAGAAACCCTAGACCCACTGCAATTTGCATACCGCCCAAACAGATCCACAGATAATGCAATCTCTATTGCACTCTACACTGCCCTTTCCCACATGGACAAAAGGAACACCTATGTGAGAATGCTATTCATTGACTACAGCTCAGTGTTCAACACCATGGTACCCTCAAAGCTCATCGCTAAGCTAAGGATCATGGGACTAACCTCCCTCTGCACCTGGATCCTGGACTTCCTGACGAGCCGCCCTCAGGTGGTGAGGGTAGGTATTAGAGGTCGACCGATTAGGATTTTTTAACGCCGATACCGATTATTGGAGAACCCAAAAAAGCTGATGCCGATTAATCGGCCGATTTTTATTTATTTACAGTGCCTTGCAAAAGTATTCGGCCCCCTTGAACTTTGCGACCTTTTGCCACATTTCAGGCTTCAAACATAAAGATATAAAACTGTATTTTTTGTGAAGAATTAACAACAAGTGGTGCACAATCATGAAGTGGAACGACATTTATTGGATATTTCAAACTTTTTTAACAAATCAAAAACTGAAAAATTGGGCGTGCAAAATTATTCAGCCCCTTTACCTTCAGTGCAGCAAACTCTCTCCAGAAGTTCAGTGAGGATCTCTGAATGATCCAATGTTGACCTAAATGACTAATGATGATAAATACAATCCACCTGTGTGTAATCAAGTCTCCGTATAAATGCACCTGCACTGTGATAGTCTCAGAGGTCCGTTAAAAGCGCAGAGAGCATCATGAAGAACAAGGAACACACCAGGCAGGTCCGAGATACTGTTGTGAAGAAGTTTAAAGCCGGATTTGGATACAAAAAGATTTCCCAAGCTTTAAACATCCCAAGGAGCACTGTGCAAGCGATAATATTGAAATGGAAGGAGGATCAGACCACTGCAAATCTACCAAGACCTGGCCGTCCCTCTAAACTTTCAGCTCATACAAGGAGAAGACTGATCAGAGATGCAGCCAAGAGGCCGATGATCACTCTGGATGAACTGCAGAGATCTACAGCTGAGGTGGGAGACTCTGTCCATAGGACAACAATCAGTCGTATATTGCACAAATCTGGCCTTTATGGAAGAGTGGCAAGAAGAAAGCCATTTCTTAAAGATATCCTTAAAAAGTGTCATTTAAAGTTTGCCACAAGCCACCTGGGAGACACACCAAACATGTGGAAGAAGGTGCTCTGGTCAGATGAAACCAAAATTGAACTTTTTGGCAACAATGCAAGACGTTATGTTTGGCGTAAAAGCAACACAGCTCATCAACTTGAACACACCATCCCCACTGTCAAACATGGTGGTGGCAGCATCATGGTTTGGGCCTGCTTTTCTTCAGCAGGGACAGGGAAGATGGTTAAAATTGATGGGAAGATGGATGGAGCCAAATACAGGACCATTCTGGAAGAACCTGATGGAGTCTGCAAAAGACCTGAGACTGGGACGGAGATTTGTCTTCCAACAAGACAATGATCCAAAACATAAAGCAAAATCTACAATGGAATGGTTCAAAAATAAACATATCCAGGTGTTAGAATGGCCAAGTCAAAGTCCAGACCTGAATCCAATCGAGAATCTGTGGAAAGAACTGAAAACTGCTGTTCACAAATGCTCTCCATCCAACCTCACCGAGCTCGAGCTGTTTTGCAAGGAGGAATGGGGAAAAAATGTCAGTCTCTCGATGTGCAAAACTGATAGAGACATACCCCAAGCGACTTACAGCTGTAATCGCAGCAAAAGGTGGCGCTACAAAGTATTAACTTAAGGGGGCTGAATAATTTTGCACGCCCAATTTTTCAGTTTTTGATTTGTTAAAAAAGTTTGAAATATCCAATAAATGTCGTTCCACTTCATGATTGTGTCCCACTTGTTGTTGATTCTTCACAAAAAAATACAGTTTTATATCTTTATGTTTGAAGCCTGAAATGTGGCAAAAGGTCGCAAAGTTCAAGGGGGCCGAATACTTTCGCAAGGCACTGTATTTATAATAAGGACAATTACAACAATACTGAATGAATACTTATTTTAACTTAATATAATAGATCAATAAAAATCTGTTTAGCCTCAAATAAATAACGAAACATGTTCAATTTGGTTAAAATAATGCAAAAACAAAGTGTTGGAGAAGTAAAAGTGTAATATGTGCCATGTAAAAAAGCTAACGTTTGAGTTCCTTGCTCAGAACATGAGAACATATGAAAGTTGATGGTTCCTTTTAACCTGAGACTTCAATATTCCAAGGTAAGAGGTTTTAGGTTGTAGTTAGTATAGTATTTATAGGACTATTTCTCTCTATACCATTTGTATTTCATATACCTTTGACTATTGGATGTTCTTATAGGCACTATAATATTGCCAGTGTAACAGTATAGCTTCCGTCCCTCTCCTCGCTCCTCCCTGGGCTCGAACCAGGAACACATCGACAACAGCCACCCTCGAAGCAGCTTTACCAATGCAGAGCAAGGGGAACAACTACTCCAAGTCTCAGAGCGAGTGACGTTTGAAACGTTATTAGCGCGCACCCCGCTAACTAGCTAGCCATTTCACATCGGTAACTCCAGCCATTAGGCTGATAGGCTTGAAGTCATAAACAGCGATGTACTTGTGAAGAGCTGCTGGCAAAACGCATGAAAGTGCTGTTTGAATGAATGCTTATGAGCCTGCTGCTGCCTACCATCGCTCAGTCAGACTGCTCTATCAAATCATAGACTTAATTATAACATAACACAGACAAATACAAGCCTTTAGTCATTAATATGGTCGGATCCAGAAACTATAATTTCAAAAACAAAACGTTTATTATATCAGTGAAATACGGAACCGTTCTGTATTTTATCTAACGGGTGGCATCCATAAGTCCAAATATTCTTGTTACATTACCTTCAATGTTATGTCATAATTACGT
The DNA here is from genome assembly GCF_057628025.1 of Oncorhynchus mykiss. Taxonomy (NCBI): domain Eukaryota; kingdom Metazoa; phylum Chordata; class Actinopteri; order Salmoniformes; family Salmonidae; genus Oncorhynchus; species Oncorhynchus mykiss. The sequence continues at coordinate 4,370,650 of NC_143044.1, forward strand.
ACAATTCTGGCAAATTAGTTTGCAATGAGCCAGGCTGCCCAAACTGTTACATATACCCTGACTCAGCATGCAAGAGAAGTTACACAATTTCACCTGGTTAATATTGCCTGCTAACCTAGATTTCTTTTAGCTAAATATGCAGGTTTAAAAATATATACTTCTGTGTATTGATTTTAAGAAAGGCAATGGTGTTTATGGCTAGGTACACGTTGGAGCAACGACAGTCCTTTTTCGTGAATGCGCACTGCATAGATTATATGCAACGCAGGACACAGTAGATAAACTAGTAATATCATCAACCATGTGTAGTTAGTTATAACTAGTGATTATGATTGATTGATTTTTACAAGATAAGTTTAATGCTAGCTAGCAACTTACCTTAGCTTGCTGCATTCGCGTAACAGGCAGTCTCCTCGTGGAGTGCAACGAGAGGCAGGTGGTTATAGCGTTGGACTAGTTAACTGTACGGTTGCAAGATTGGATCCCCCGAGCTGACAATGTGAAAATCTGTCATTCTGCCCTTGAACAAGGCAGTTGACCCGTCATTGAAACTAAGAATGTGTTCTTAATTAACTGACTTGCCTAGTTAAATAATAGGTAAAAAAATATAAAAATATATATTTTTTTTAAATCGGCAAAATCAGTGCCCAAAAATACCGATTTCCGATTGTTATGAAAACTTGAAATCGGCCCTAATTAATTGGCCATTCCGATTAATCAGTCGACCTCTAGTAGGTATCAACACATCTGCCACGCTGATCCTCAACACTGGAGCCCCTCAGGGGTGCGTGCTCAGTCCCCTCCTGTACTCCCTGTTCACCCATGACTGCATGGCCAGGCACAACTCCAACACCATCATTAAGTTTGCAGACGACACAACAGTGGGAGGCGGTCAGAGACCTGGCCGGGTGGTGCAAGAATTACAACCTATCCCTCAACATAACCAAGACTAAGGAGATGATTGTGGACTACAGGAAAAGGAGGACCGAGCACGCCCCCATTCTCATCGACGGGGCTGTAGTGGAGCAGGTTGAGAGCTTCAAGTTCCTTGGTGTCCACATCACCAACAAACTAGAATGGTCCAAACATACCAAGACAGCCGTGAAGAGGGCACAACAAAGCCTATTCCCCCTCAGAAAAACTACAAATAACTGGCATGGGTCCTTAGATTCTCAAAAGGTTATATAGCTGCAACATCGAGAGCATCCTGACAGGTTGCATCACTGCCTGGTATGGCAATTGCTCGGCCTCCAACCGCAAGGCACTACAGAGGGTAGTGCGTACGGTCCAGTACATCACTGGGGCTAAGCTGCCTCTACACCAGGCGGTGTCAGAGGAAGGCCACAAAAATTGTCAAAGACCCCAGCCACAGACTGTTCTCTCTATTACCGCATGGCAAGCGGTACCAAGTCTAGGACAAAAAGGCTTCAACAGTTTTTCCCCCCAAGCCCTCTTTAACGCTGCTGCTACTCTCTGTTTATCATACATGTATAGTCACTTTAACTATATCTACATGTACATACTACCTCAATCATCCCGACTAACCGATGCCTGTATATAGCCTCGCTACTGTTATTTTTCACTGTCTTTTTACTGTTGTTTTTATTTATTTACTTAGCTATTGGTCACCTAATACATTTTTTGCACTGTTGGTGAGAGCCTGTAAGTAAGCATTTCACTATAAGGTCTACCTACACTTGTTGTATTCGGCGCACATGACAAATACATTTTGATTTGAGCCAGGTCGGAAGTGCATCGCGTGACACACCCCCATAAGTTAACATATCTTGGTCCCACTGATCCTGCCCCATGGTAACGACAATGTCGCATGAACTTTGTATAGTTTGAATGCTGCATATATGACTAGCAACATTATAACTCACAAGGTAAGAATTAGTATAGTTATTAACCATGGCGCCCTTGCAGTAACCTGGACCCCCCCAGTTGTGTAGCGTTAGCAAGCTAGCTTCGCTAGTAGGTTAACCTAACGTTAAACTCAACTCACCTGTCCAAATTCTGTTGCATTACCAATGCGATATCTTCCGACATATAGCCAATAAATGTAAAACAACACTTCAAAACGTTTTGAGTGTTTAACGATGCAGGTTAGTTGGCTAGCTTGGCCTTGTTGAAAGCGACGAGGCCTTCGAATAGTTTAGCTGGCTGGCTAGCTTGTTGGTTAGCCGAAATAAAGTAACTTCAACTATAAGCCAATTCCTTTGCGGTCATTCTAAATAATGCATTACTACTCGACGCTTCGCCTGCGGTTTCACGTTAATATTTTGCTAAAAAACAAGTAATACTTTGTTTATCATTAATGCATCGCTGTGACAACTTGACTCCATTGACTGCCTGTCTCTGAGGTGTTGCGGTCTTCGTCACCAACAATAACAAGCCCGTCAGAGGCTGCGAAATCATACGTTTACAAGATGCCTGGGATATGTAGTCCGACCACATTTTTTTTCTCCTTCCTGTGGCCAAAGAATTATCAAATTAATGCTCTAACTTGTATAACGGACCTAAGAGGCACTACGGCTACTTGGGCAGACTAGCATCATGAAGATACACATATGGCTACAGAATACTTCATATTGCGGTAGGCTGCATATATTATACCTAGCTGTCAGTAGCGTTTCAGGCCATACGAAGCGTATGAGTGCATGCCACTGAGTGCATCGCATTTATTGGCTAAATTGTATCTCTATTGGCGACATTTTCTCTGTTAAAATGTTGCAACAAGGGCTTTGCAGTCATGGAAGATATTGGGCAAGTGTCGTCTGGGTACAATTTTTCATAATTACATGGGTCTGTGGTTTGGTGAGGAAAAGCAGCCTCGTCTAATGATGATCCAATCAGACTATATTGTTGCAGAAAAATTGACATTTTGAAACCCCATCATTAATTGTCATTAAATAGATGTCCTCGTTAAATACTAGACTACTTTTATGCAACAAAAAAATGCATAGGTCTACATTTAAAATAAAAGATTACCAAAATGATTGTTTTATTTTCGACCAAACTTTGCATTCTGGAGGAGTACACTAAAACTATGAAACTACATTTCCCTGAAGCCTCTGCATCATCCATGCGCTTCAGTCAATCAGCTGTTGAAGCAACTACTGACTACCTCCGCGCAAGGGTAGCTCATTTGTCATATCTAAACCCAGACGAGGCAAACAGAAATAGCCATATTTACAGTCCCAAAAGGTGAACGATTAAGGTAAATTTAATGTCATGTGAAACAAAAACCGACAAGGGTGTGCATGCGGTTGTTGTCGTGTTTGTTTGGTGGTATCTGTACAGTTGTAGATTAGGTGCTGGTGGATATGAATGTATTAATAGCCCGCTTGTGAATGTATTGACTATCTTGTATAACCAACGCGTAGGAAAAATACGACTTTTAGATAGTCAGATTTGGTGTATTGCTTTTCTTTTAGGCTGGTAAACTGCACCTATATTGATTAGGCTACTTGATGACCTTGAATTGGCAACGTTTATGCGTCGAGGAGAAAACAAGGACTAAATGGGTGTCCAGAATGCTGTGCAATATTTTGCATATATTTTGCTGCGATAAGTCTACCTCACACCTCTTAGAAATATTCAGGAAGTCTGAGAATTAAAATAATGTGCTCAACCTAAATTTGACAGCCTACTGCGTGTGTGAGTCGTTTTAGACTATTCCCGAATACCTTCTAAATTCCACCATATGTGGCTTTATTATAGGCCACAGTTGTTATCTCTAATGATTCATACTTAAAATGGACAAAACCATGCAATCTCATAGCTCTCATTCAAGTGTGACTGTACACGGCAGTCAGAATGGTTTTGATATGAGTAAATTGATACTGTTCTCAATTGATCAGCGAAAGACCTAATTATGTTTATAATGATGCAAACGGGACGCCCAGAGTAAACGTATAGTGTATGATAGACCATACACTATTAGGAAAACCAAATGCAATATAGCAGGCTATACATTATAAATATTTTTGTTTTATCAATGCCGACGGAACATAAACGCAGACATGCATGAAAGAAGAGGCGAAATACATAGCCAAGGGTATTCTCTCGAAACCTGAAGAGAATCTGTCATAGTATGAAAAGGGTCTTAGGCTTTTCCAAACGTAGATATGCAGATAGGCGTGGCCTCTGTTTTAGCACCCATTTGCTCAGAAAAGGAGCAAATAAAAAGGAGACAGGCAAATTGACCAAGTAATAATGCAATAATTTAATCTGCCGCTAATCGTAATCTTTATAACGTTCATGCTTGTAGGGTGAAGCTATTAGCCTCCCTATGTAGCAAGCCGTTCTGTCAAGTCACCTAAAATGTAGAACATGTCCAGCCTACTAGGCTGATGTCATACAAAAATAGTCGCCTATAAGTGCGTCATATCTATAGCTACTGCAGCAATCATTGACGCAGAAACTTAAGGAGAAGTGTCTTGCTCGTTCCATACGAAATAGCTATCTCTATTCAGTTTTCTATGAAGTGGGTTGGTCAAGGTGGCGTGTCTCTTTAACCTTTTTTGAAGGACGCAGCAGCTGTATTTATTGACGTATGCAAATTAATTCAGGGGTGGTTCTCGTGAGAAAAAAAACAGGAACAAGAATCAGTTTCACATTGTAGTTCGGAGTTGCTGGGTGAAGGAAAGGAAAACGATACGTGGCGAATATTGGTGAATGTCGGTATCCTCCACGTGTATTTCCCGCACAGCCTACATCTGAGTGGAGCGCTGGCGTCCGAAAGGGTGAAACTATTGAATCTCTTGCTTTAGTGCACTTTATTGTGTCACATCGGTAGTCTTCGATTTTGTTTGCTGAATGGGTGATCACGAATTCGCATTGCAATTGGCTTGCAGCAGAAGAAATACACTCTTGAGTTCTGTAAAATATCATAACAACCCTGCGAGCCTAGTCTATGACATTCTCAATAATAACTCGTCTCTGTTTTCCCCGTTTCAGCTCAGCAAACCATGCAGGATGATTTACTGATGGACAAAAACAAAGCCCAACCTCATCAGCAGCAAGATCCAACTGTAGAACCTCCCTCCACCCCGACCCCCTCGGAACCCACTACATCAGAGGAGAGCCCATCGAGTGTGAGCAACCAAGCAGCTTCAGCTCTCAACAAAGAGAAAGTGCTGATGGAGTCTCCAATCCTGCCGGGTTTAAATTTTCATCAGCCGCAGGAAACCGGTGACACCCTGTCCCCCTCATTTGGTAGCACTTGGTCCACTGGAACCACAAACACCGTGGATGACAATTTTTTTCAAGGAATACCCTCGGTGAACGGAACAATGCTTTTCCAGAACTTCCCCCATCACGTCAATCCGGTATTTGGAGGCAATTTCTCACCTCAGCTTGGCTTGGCACAGTCTCAGCAGCAAGCCCAGCAGCAGCAGCAGCAGCCACCGCCGCAGCAACGGAGATCCCCTGTTAGCCCCAACCAAGGTCCTTTTCCACAGAGGAACGCATACAGTCACCAGTCTGTCATGAATAGCAAGGCTTCTTCACCTGCCTCATCTTCGGGTTGGAATAATCACCAGAATACCGCTTGGAGCACAGCCTCCAATCCTTGGAGCGGTCTCCAGGCAGGCAGGGACCCGCGGAGAGCTGTAGGAGTCGGGGTTGGCGTGGGGGTCGGTGTAGGGGTGCCGTCTTCCATGAACCCCATCTCCCCGATGAAAAAGCCATATTCCAGCAATGTTATAGCACCCCCAAAATTCCCGAGAGCTGGTCCCCTCACCCCGAAATCTTGGATGGAGGACAACGCCTTTAGGACGGACAACAGCAACAATATGATGCCTTTTCAGGTATGTTTGGATGTATAATAAGTAGCCTAACCTTTTAATACAATTTGAAAGATTTTCATTTTCAATTAAACGCAAGTGTGTTAGAAGATGATTATGGTAATGTCTTCATGTCCACATCATGAGAGCGAGAGAGAGCATCTTACACTGCAGAAGTATGTATACTCCCAGAGTGAGCTGGCAAAATATGCAAGAAATGTAACCATTTGTTGCAATAACCATAGCTATAGACTAACAGTTCTCCATCTCTGTCAACAAACTAGGTCTATAGCCTACGGTTTCAAGCATTCTACCAAATAATATCGCAGTTGCAAATGAGAACTGGTTCTCAACTAGCCTACCTGGTTAAATAAAGGTGAACTAATAAAATAAAAATGTACGGGCTGTGTTGAACATTAAGCTATGTTGAATATTCTTCATGTAAATGGTTCAAGAAAAAGAGGAAATACATATATTTTAGTCTCCTGCAACCCATACGGGCACCTGTTCAGATCATTAAAACATTGTAACTCTTAATTATGACAATGTTTAATTTTAAGAAGTGTCACAATGGATTGTTGAGTAGTGATTAATGAATTATGAAGTCATAATATTGATTATGCTATTATGACCTAATAATAAGGTTGTTATGCAGGCTATGCATCATGTCTTATTCTCCATTGGTGGACTGACTACATTGAAAAACGGCTCTGGAGGTCACATCCTACACTATCCTTGTGAAAATCATTGCAATTATTGAGGAAAATGAATGTATGTATTTTGTAATGGCGCTTAAAGGGCAAACTGCTCGTATGTGATTGGCTATTTTTAGTCTAGTGTGTGGTGGGTCTTCGACACACTGCTGAGCTGCGTGCTGCTGTCATATGATGATGGAGTACTTTGTAACCAAATTATTATGAAAGTATCCGCTTCGCTATAAGTTATTAGTCATAATTATGTTGTAACAAAGTGACATTTGAAACATTGTTGCAACTCTCCTATATCAGTTCACCCTCCCCTGTTTTACTAGTTTGTAAATGAATTATGTTCTGACTGCGTAAACTCTTTACTTTGATGTCACTATAGCCTAATGTGCCGTGACAGTATCACATGACTTCAATTATAATATTTGGACAAGTAGTTAATTATTTTCAGTCCTAGTTATTTTTGAAAGCCTGTAGACAGAAATGAAAGAATTGCAATAGGCTTCAGCCGCTTGACAACCAAGTAATGAACCGTGTCTGGTCAGTAAATTGTGACTCTATAGAATATTTAATTGTAGGCAACCTATGTCAAAAAAAAAAGTAATTGTAGGGTATTTTAGCTAGGCCAAAGCTGAAAAGGGTAAGGTGCCTTTTTGAGGCATTAACTGAATTATTTCAAGCAAGTATTTTACTATAGAATGTAAGATTCACATTTTCCATGCCTAGTTTGCTAGCACTGCAGTGGAGATAACCTAGGAGTCATGTGTGCTGTTAGTCAGTGATCGGTGCTGTCTCAGCGCAGCCTTATCAGATGTCTACGGCTTCCTCAGACACAAACCAATTAAATGCTATTCCATCTTCCCATTCTTTTTAGGCTATCACTTGGGCCCGATATATCTCCTTGTTCAAAAGCAGAGACAAAGGCATTGTTTAATGGAGATATATATATATATAGGCCTTGTAGTACTTTACACCGATACCTATACCATTTTTGTTCCTGCTTATTGTGACTGATGGTTTGTGAGTGGGGACTTATGTTAGTTAGCACAAGACTTACCACAAAACCTACAAGCAACGCAGCATTGCTGTCACTGCTAACAATGCAGACTTCATTTCTTTTAAACTCATTGCAGCACAGTTTTCCCATATAGTACTTTGTGTTCTGTGAAGCCCCTTTGTCTCCAACACCCTGAACAGATAGTGAGTGACTCAAGCATTGCAACTACCCAATGTCCAAAATAGGACTCACAGACAACCAGTTATTGGAAAGTATTTTTCAGTGAAAACATTTGAAGTTGTGACAGCCTAGGGCCTAGGCGCTCTCATTTACAGATTCCGTGTCAGAAGAATATTCACAATTACTAGCAGATGCGATCACACAATGGAGTCATCTCTCATTACTAGTTTGTTCTCCAATATTGTGTCGGATATAGTAAATGTGTATTGTACAGTCTGCTTTGAACATGCTCCAACCTCAGAAATAGGTGAATCTACTCACCGAGTTAATCTACTCACTAAATAGTTAACCAAATAGCTACCCCGGACTATCTGCATTGACCCTCTTTGCACTCATCTGATACGCTGCTTCTACTGTTTTATTATCTATTGTGTCGCCTAGTCGCTTTATCCCGACATGGACAGTTGAAGTCGGAAGTTTACATGCACTTAGGATGGAGTCATGAAAACTCGTTTTTCCACCACTCCACAAATTACTTGTTAACAAGCTATCGTTTTGGTAAGGCGGTTAGGACATCTACTTTGTGCATGACACAAGTCATTTTTCCAACAATTGTTTACAGGCAGATTATTTCACTTACTGTATCACAATTCCAGTGGGTCAGAAGTTTACATACACTAAGATGACTGTGCCTTTAAACAGCTTGGAAAATTCCAGAAAATAATGTCATAGCTTTAGAAGCTTCTGATTGGCTAATTGACATCATTTGAGTCAATTGGAGGTGAACCTGTGCATGTATTTCAAGGCCTACCTTCAAACTCGGTGTCTCTTTGCTTGACATCATAGGAAAATCAAAATAATCAGCCAAGACCTCAGGAAAAAAGATTGTAGACCTCCACAAGTCTGGTTCATCCTTTGGAGCAATTTCCCAACGCCTGAAGGTATCACGTTTATCTGTACAATACAATAGTACTCAAGTATAAACACCATGGGACCATGATGTTTTCGCATCAATGTACTTTGGTGCGAAAAGTGCAAATCAATACCAGAACAACAGCAAAGGGCCTTGTGAAGATGCTGGAGGACACCGGTACAAAAGCATCTATATCCACAGTAAAACTTGTCCTATATCGACATAACTTGGAAGGCCGCTCAGCAAGGAAGAAGCCACTGCTCCAAAACAGCCGTAAAAAAAGCCAGACTACGGTTTGCAACTGCACATGGGGACAAAGATCGTACTTTTTGGAGAAATGTCCTCTGGTCTGATGAAACAGAAATAGAACTGTTTGGCCATAATGACCATCGTTGTGTTTGGGGGGAAAAGGGGGGATGCTTGCAAGATGAAGAACCCCATCCCAACCGTGAAGCATAGCATCATGTTGTGTGGGTGCTTTGCTGCAGGAGGGTCTGGTGCACTTCACAAAATAGATGAGGAAAGAAAATTATGTGGATATATTGAATCAACATCTCAAGACATCAGTCAGGAAGTTAAAGCTTGGTCGCAAATGCGTCTTCCAAATGGACAATGACCCCAAGAATACTTCCAAAGTTGTGGGACAACAAAGTCAAGGTATTAGAATGGCCATCACAAAGCCCTGACCTCAATCTATAGAAAATTTGTGGGCAGAACTGAAAAGGCATGTGCGAGCAAGGAGGCCTACAAACCTGACTCAGTTACACCAGCTCTGTCAGGAGGAATGGGCCAAAATTCACCCAAATTACTGTGGAAGGCTACCCAAAACGTTTGACAAAAGTTAAACAATTTTAAGGCAATGCTACCAAATACTAATTGAGTGTATGTAAACGTCTGACCCACTGGGAAGGTGATGAAAGAAATAAAAGCTGAAATTAATCATTCTCTCTACTATTATTCTGACATTCCACATTCTTAAAATAATGTGGTGAATCTAACTGACATAAAACAGTGCATTTTTGCTAGGATTAAATGTCAGGAATTGTGAAAAGCTGAGTTTAAATGTATTTGGCTAAGACGTAAGGAAACTTCTGACTTCAACTGTACATATTTACCTCAATTATCTCAAACCCCTGCACATCGACTCATTACCGGTACCCCGTGTATATAGCCAAGTTATTGTTACTCGTTGTGTATTTATTACTCATTTTATTTTTTATGTTTTTCTCTGCGTTGTTGGGAAGGGCCCGTAAGCAAGCGTTTCACTGTTAGTACACACCTGTTGTTTACAAAGCATGTGATTAATATTTAGTATTTTATTTGATGCTGTGTGCCAGATCAAGTCTACCTGCCATTCTTAATCTCTTTCCCATATACAGTATGTGACATGAATGCAGGGTGAGTCCTGGTTGTGCTGGCATGTGCTCATACCCAACTGTTGTTAGCTGCTGGATAAAAGGTCAGGAATGTGTGGAATTCAACTTAACATGTCCATGAGCATCTCAGAAGACACCTTCATTTGAAATGAGTCAACTTGACATTGGGTTGTAAGTTAACATATGGAATTGTTTTAAGATTGTCATACCATGGATCATTTATCCATTTTGAATTTTAGGACCCCTTAGGTATAAAAACAAAAGGTTGTTAAATATAGAATTTGGCCTTTAATACTATAGCCCATAGAAACGCATTGAATAACACATACATAAATTGGAAAAAAAGGACAGTCGTGAAAATAGTGGCGTCATATTAGTTTGTAGCTTAAACGGTTTGGACGCAGACAAGTTGACATATCAGCGTTATCGACTTCAGACGAGTCCCGTGACACTTTTGGGGATCGCAGAGAAAAAACGGAGAACAACATCGTGTTCATGAGTCTACCCTTTCCGGAAAGTGGTCATAGGTTGTAGGCCAAACCGTTCAGACACTTCAGACGTTTTCGTGAGAAGAAAGATTTTTGAGATGTCTCATGGTCTGACACACCACTGTAGCTCAGCCAGCTTCCACCATAGATGCGGAAGGCTGACATAGGCAGATGCGGTGGATTACGCCGATATCTCTAGCTTAAACTGAAGGATTTTGATTGGGATTTTTGTATTAAGTTACATAGATTGACGCAGGGGTGCTTCAATTGACTCTTAGATCTCTCTAAGACTCTTAGATCTCTCTGTGCACTGTATGGACAAACCATATCCTTTTTGGACAGTGTTTCAAAGGCAGAGCCTCTCCCTCAGTTGATTGCAAAAATCTATGTCTGTCTCACAAACCTGTTAAAGGCCCAATGATGCTGTTTTATATCAATATAAAATAGCGTCTCGGCATAAATTTAAGTACCCAACTGTAGATTTGCCGCAACTCCCGCTCATGCAAACCTGCTGATTAGAAGGTCCTGTGTAGATTGACTTTTCAACCAGCAACTATCAGGAAATCACACTATTTACATTTTTGCTGCAGACATTTATCTACCAAGAGTTCTCATCCTTAATCATCACGGCTGAACCCCCCCCCCCCCCGGCTGTATACAGTGCTGTATATTCATGCACCCCTCTGCCCTCAGAACAGCCTTAATTCGCCGGGCATGGACTTTACAAAGTGATGGCCCATGTAGACACCAATGCTTCCAATAGTCGTCAGGTTGGCTGGATGTCCTTTGGGTGGTGGATTATTCTTGATACAGATGGGAAACTGTTGAGCGTGACAAACCCAGCAGTGTTGCAGTTTGACACAAACCGGTGCGCCTTCAAAGGCACTTTAAATCTTTTGTCTTGGCCATGAATGGCACACACACACAATCCATGTCTCAATAGTCTCAAGGCTTAAAAATCCTGTAACATGTCTCCTCGCCTTCACCTACACTGATTGAAGTGGATTTAACAAGTGACATCAATAAGGGCACGGCCGGCCGTCTCATTAGACAGGATTAGGCCATCAACCATCTGTTGACCAGGAGTTACACCCCATTGGCATGATCAGTAGTTTGTATCTGTTAAAAAATTTGGACATAGTGAAAAATAAAATGCTTCTGCATTTGTCGCTGTGTAAACATGCTGCAAATGGGCTCGCGACAACTCCTGATAAAGTTGAGTCATCTTTAATTGGTCCTGTCCGGATGTTGTTTTTTGGTGTTTTACGAACAGTAGACTTACCACATAGATGGGCATTCATAAAATAAGATTTCCAGCAACACTGTAGGCTACACCTCAGTAAGTACAGACTGACGCTGACGCCTTTTGGACGTCTTTTTTTGGTGCAGTTCCAGACCGGCCTTGATTTCGACATCCACGGACATGAGTTTTTGGTCCCGCCCAAATCTGAACCAATCATTGACGTCAGATTTGGTCCAGACTTCTATAAATATACTTATTTTCAACTTTCATTCAGAAGCAAAAATTTGCCTGATTTCAACATCTGGAAAATACATAATAAATAAAATAAATTATTTTTGATGTAACCTTTTATTTAACTAGGCAAGTCAGTTAAGAACACATTTTTATTTACAATGATGGCCTAACCCGGCCAAACCGGACGACACTGGGCCAATTGTGCGCCGTCCTATGGGACAATCACGGCCGGATGTGATACAGTCTGGAATCGAAACAGGGACTGTAGTGACGTCTCTTGCACTGAGATGCGGTGCCTTTGACCCTGCGCCACTCGGGAGCCCAACATTCTGAAAATACATCATAACTTTCATTCAAAATTGGAAATTAGCCTTTTTTTTACGTACAGAAAATATGCTTTTTCAACGTTCTGGGAAATGTATATTTTAAATGTATGGATAATACCTTTTCACATTCAATTCAGAACCTACATTTAACCTAACTTCAAGCTTTTTGTTTACTGGGACTATTCTAGTTTTGCGGGGGGGGCATTTGTTGGTCTCTCGTATGGAGGTAGAACTGCAAGGACTGGCCCTGAATAACGGATCATAGACTAATCAGGTGAAAGCTATCATGGAACAAGCAGGTGTTCTTAATCTTTTATATGCAGTGTAAATCAGGCAGAGTCGGAGGAAAGCCCCAAAAAATTGTCAGACTCCAGCCATCCATAGTCTGCTACCTTCTGGCAAACGGTACCGAATTTCTCGGTCTAACAGGCTCCGAAACAGCTTCTACACCCAAGCCATAAGACTGATAAATAGCCGTATGACTGCTGTTATCCAGGCTATCTGTACTGACCCAATCTTACATAGACTATGCACACTCAAAAGATTATATATAGGGTTCCTTATGTTATAAAATGCATTTTAACAAGACAAATAGGATTATTCATGTTCTGAATCGTTCAGTGGGGTCTTTCTCTAACATATCAAATTATATTTTAAAAAGTTTTATTTTGTAACCTAATACATCTGATAATAAGCACAAAGCACTTTTGAGGATTTTACATTTCGTGGTCGTCTTCCAAATTGTTATCGTGGGTCGCGAATATCCCCCAAAATTCTGACACGAGAGGAATTAAATGTAAAAGGCTTTGAAAAAGAACAGGAACTTTGCATTTAATATGAACAGTATATGCTAAAATGTCTTACAATTGATATCTCTCATTTCTATATTGTTTTATGTCTTCCGGATTTAGGAAGAAAGATGAGTTCAATGGTAAGCCTGTCAGGTAGCCTTAATTCTCGCGCAGCGATTTTCCAGTTTTTTATTAAAAAAATGTAAGCACTTTTTTAGTCTGGATAATTTTGATAGAGATTTGAGGTTTGGACTATTTGGTTTTCTAAGAGGATTATCAACACAATTTACACATTTTCCCCATTAGTCAAAATGTGTTTTTGATTGGATATCCTACTATCCAAATATATATAAGGTGCCTTGCAAAAGTATTCGGCCCCCTTGAACTTTGCGACCTTTTGCCACATTTCAGGCTTCAAACATAAAGATATACAACTGTATTTTTTTGTGAAGAATCAACAAGTGGGACACAATCATGAAGTGGAACGACATTTATTGGATATTTATTTTTTAACAAATCAAAAACTGAAAAATTGGGCGTGCAAAATTATTCAGCCCCTTTACTTTCAGTGCAGCAAACTCTCTCCAGAAGTTCAGTGAGGATCTCTGAATGATCCAATGTTGACCTAAATGACTAATGATGATAAATACAATCCACCTGTGTGTAATCAAGTCTCTGTATAAATGCACCTGCACTGTGATAGTCTCAGAGGTCCGTTAAAAGCGCCGAGAGCATCATGAAGAACAAGGAACACACCAGGCAGGTCCGAGATACTGCTGTGAAGAAGTTTAAAGCCGGATTTGGATACAAAAAGATTTCCCAAGCTTTAAACATCCCAAGGAGCACTGTGCAAGCGATAATATTGAAATGGAAGGAGTATCAGACCACTGCAAATCTACCAAGACCTGGCCGTCCCTCTAAACTTTCAGCTCATACAAGGAGAAGACTGATCAGAGATGCAGCCAAGAGGCCCATGATCACTCTGGATGAACTGCAGAGATCTACAGCTGAGGTGGGAGACTCTGTCCATAGGACAACAATCAGTCGTATATTGCACAAATCTGGCCTTTATGGAAGAGTGGCAAGAAGAAAGCCATTTCTTAAAGATATCCATAAAAAGTGTCGTTTAAAGTTTGCCACAAGCCACCTGGGAGACACACCAAACATGTGGAAGAAGGTGCTCTGGTCAGATGAAACCAAAATTGAACTTTTTGGCAACAATGCAAAATGTTATGTTTGGCGTAAAAGCAACACAGTTCATCACCCTGAACACACCATCCCCACTGTCAAACATGGTGGTGGCAGCATCATGGTTTGGGCCTGCTTTTCTTCAGCAGGGACAGGGAAGATGGTTAAAATTGATGGGAAGATGGATGGAGCCAAATACAGGACCATTCTGGAAGAAAACCTGATGGAGTCTGCAAAAGACCTGAGACTGGGGCGGAGATTTGTCTTCCAACAAGACAATGATCCAAAACATAAAGCAAAATCTACAATGGAATGGTTCAAAAATAAACATATTCAGGTGTTAGAATGGCCAAGTCAAAGTCCAGACCTGAATCCAATCGAGAATCTGTGGAAAGAACTGAAAACTGCTGTTCACAAATGCTCTCCATCCAACCTCACTGAGCTCGAGCTGTTTTGCAAGGAGGAATGGAAAAAAAATTCAGTCTCTCGATGTGCAAAACTGATAGAGACATACCCCAAGCGACTTACAGCTGTAATTGCAGCAAAAGGTGGCGCTACAAAGTATTAACTTAAGGGGGCTGAATAATTTTGCACGCCCAATTTTTCAGTTTTTGATTTGTTTAAAAAGTTTGAAATATCCAATAAAGTCGTTCCACTTCATGATTGTGTCCCACTTGTTGTTGATTCTTCACAAAAAAATACAGTTTTATATCTTTATGTTTGAAGCCTGAAATGTGGCAAAAGGTCGCAAAGTTCAAGGGGGCCGAATACTTTCGCAAGACACTGTGTGTGTATGTGTGTGTGTATATATATATATATATATATATATATATATATATATATATATATATATATATTTATAACCCAACCCTGATCTGTACTTCTCCACAACTTTGTCCCAGACCTGTTTGGGGAGCTCCTTGGTCTTCATGGTGTAGCTTGCTTGGTGGTGCCCCTTGGTTAGTGGTGTTGCAGACTGGAGCCTTTCAGAACAAGTGTGTGTATATATACTGAGATCATGTGACACACAGATTGCACACGGGTGGACTTTATTGAACTAATCATCTGACTTCTGAAGGTAATTTGTTGCACCATATCTTATTTAGGGGCTTCATAGCGAAGGGGGTGAATACATACACATGCACCACTTTTCCGTTTTTTTATTTTTTTTTAAGCCATGCTTCATGTTTTGATCACGCTGACTGGAATATGTTCTGGTCAGCCTCAGAGAACAACATCGACTTATACGCTGACTCGGTGAGTGCGTTTTTATAAAGAAGTGCATTGGAGATGTTGTACCCACTGCGACTATTAAAACCTACCCTAACCAGAAACCGTGGATGGATGGCGGCATTTGCAAAAAACAGAGCGCGATCCACCGCATTTAACCATGGGAAGAGGTCTGGGAATATTACAATATAAACAGTGTAGTTATTCCCTCCAAGGCAATCAAACAAGTGAAATGCCAGTACAGGGACCAGGTGGAGTCAGTTCAACGGCTCAGACACAAGACATATGTGGCAGGGTCTACAGGAAATCACAGACTACAAAAAGAAAACCAGCCACGTCACGGACACCGACGTCACGCTTCCAGCCAAACTAAACACCTTCTTTTCCTGCTTTGAAGATAATACAGTCGCGGCCCGCTAACAAGGACTGCGCAACCCCCCCCCCCCCCCCCCTTCTCTCCTTTTCCGTGGCTGACGTGAGTAAAACATTTAAACGTGTTAACCCTCAAGGCTGCTGGCCCAGATGGCATCCCTAGCCGTGTACTCAGAGCATGCACAGACCAGCTGGCTGGTGTGTTTACGGACATATTAAATCGTTCCCTATCCCAGTCTGTTGTCCCCACATGCTTCAAGATGGCTACTGTTGTTCCTGTACCCAAGAAGGCAAAGATAACTGAAGTAAATGACTACGGCCCCGTAGCACTCACTTCTGTCATCATGAAGTGCTTTTGAGAGACTAGTCAAGGATCATATCACCTCCACCTTACTGGACACCCTAGACCCACCCTAGAAGCAATCACCATCACACTGCACACTGCCCTATCATGTCTGGACCATAGGAATACATACCTATGTAAGAATGGTGTTCATTGACTACAGCTCAGCATTCAACACCATAGTACCCTCCAAGCTCATCATCAAGCTGGAGGCCCTAGGACTCAACCCCTCCCTGTGCAATTGGGTCCTGGACTTTCTGACAGGCCGCCCCCAGGTGATGAAGGTAGGAAACAACATCTCCACTTCGCTGTCCCTCAACACTGGGGCCCCATAAGGGTGCGTGCTAAGCCCCCTCCTATACTCCCCGTTTACCCATGACTGCGTGACCATGCACGCCTCCAACTCAATTAACACAGTAGTGGGCTTGGTTACCAACAATGACGAGACAGCCTACAGGGAGGAGGTGAGGACGCTCGGACTGTTGTGTCAGGAAAACAACCTCTCACTCAACATCAACAAAACAAAACAAAGGAGCTGATCGTGGACTTCAGGAAACAAGCAGAGGTAGTACACCCCCCCCCCCCATCCACATCAACGGGACAGCAGTGGAGAAGGTGGAAAGCGTCAAGATCTTCTGCGTACACATCACAGACAAACTGAAATGGTCTACCCACACAGACTGTGTGTGAAGAAGGCGCAACAGCCCCTCTTCAACCTCAAGAGGCTGAAGAACTTTTTCTTGTCACCCAAAACCCTGACAAGGTTGTACAGATGCACAATTTAGAGCATCCTGTCGGGCTGTATCACCGCCTGGTACGGCAACTGCATCGCCCATAACCGCAGGGTGTTGCGGTCTGCACAATACATCACTGAGGGCAACTACCTGCCCTCCATCAGCACTCGATGTCACAGAAAGGCCAAAAAGGATCATAAATAACATCAACCACCCGAGCCACTGCCTGTTCACCCCGCTACCATCCAGAAGGTCGATGTCAGTACAGGTGCAACAAAGCTGGGACGGAGAGCGGCTGCTGCCTACATTGAGACCCAATTACTGGCCACTTTAATTAATGGATCACTCGTCACTTTATACAATATCACTTTAAATAATGCCCCTTAGTAATGTTTACATATCTTACATTATTCATATCACGTTTATATAGTGTATCTATACTATCATTGCACCTTGCCTATGTTGCTCGGCCATCGCCCCTCCATATACTTGCATGTACATATTCTCATTCACCCCTTTAGATTTGTGTGTATTAGGTAGTTGTTGGGGAACTGTTAGTGCAGTAATATCTAACAAGTAATCTATCGGAACTAGAAGCACAACCATTTCGCTACATTAACATCTGCTAATCACGTGTATGTGACACATAAAATTTGATTTGTACTTTTATAACCAACCTATAAAGAAATATGTTGTAATGATTAAAAGCCGTGTCCTCCTTTCTTTCCTTCGACATTTTGAAAGTCTTATTGGTAGCCTTTACAAATGCAAAGACTACACTTAAAATGATTGTAAAATACATGTAATTATTTATTAAGAATTCAAAGGCTAATAGGCATATTCGGTGTACTATTTATTGTTGTTGGCTACAGTGTAGTTAGTGTATGTTACTCCCCCTCACTCTGCAATAGTCTGTTGATGTTGCTGCTCAAGGAACCTAATTTCTCAATTGTAATTTATTTTTCTCAAGCTCCACATTTTAAATTTTTCCTCTCAGTTTCTCAGTCTCCGTCTCTCTCTATTGCCTTCTCTATGAACGCCAACTGCATCTCATTTCGCTGGTCTTGTCCCGATGCACCCTGCTCTGGCTCTGCGTTGTGGCTGTAAACGATGTGTCCAGGCAGCTCGAGTCCGTGTCTAAAAGACATAACAAACATTGAAATTATAACAAGTAGCCTTAATAGGAGAGTGGGCAGCTTGTTGCATGCAGACCGTGGTCACAAGAAATAGAAGGACCTAACAAGGGCAAAGACAACATTGGCGCCTTGAAATATCCCGCACATATAGCCTACACTTGGCAGTTAGATAATGATAAATGAATGGTTTTAGTTTGTACTGTTGCTATTAAACGCCACTACTAGGCTGCTGTTAGTGGATGTGGTTCTTGAGCTTTTTTATCATCTTTGTCATTCTGCTGGGTGAATGCGCAGGGTGATGCCATGCTGTCCACACCATCCATTCCCATGAAAGGCAGGGGAATCTGTGCCAAATATACAGTGGGGCAAAAAAGTATTTAGTCAGCCACCAATTGTGCAAGTTCTCCCACTTAAAAAGATGAGAGAGGCCTGTAATTTTCATCATAGGTACACTTCAACTATGACAGACAAAATGAGAGAAAAAAAATCCAGAAAATCACATTGTAGGATTAATGAATTTATTTGCAAATTATGGTGGAAAATAAGTATTTGGTCAATAACAAAAGTTTCTCAATACTTTGTTATATACCCTTTGTTGGCAATGACAGAGGTCAAACGTTTTCTGTAAGTTTTCACACACTGTTGCTGGTATTTTGGCCCATTCCTCCATGCAGATCACCTCTAGAGCAGTGATGTTTTGGGGCTGTTGCTGGGCAACACGGACTTTCAACTCCCTCCAAAGATTTTCTATGGGGTTGAGATCTGGAGACTGGCTAGGTCACTCCAGGACCTTGAAATGCTTCTTACGAAGCCACTCCTTCGTTGCCCGGGCGGTGTGTTTGGGATCATTGTCATGCTGAAAGACCCAGCCACGTTTCATCTTCAATGCCCTTGCTGATGGAAGGAGGTTTTCACTCAAAATCTCACGAAACATGGCCCCATTCAGTCTTTCCTTTACACGGATCAGTCGTCCAGGTCCCTTTGCAGAAAAACAGCCCCAAAGCATGATGTTTCCACCCCCATGCTTCACATTAGGTATGGTGTTCTTTGGATGCAACTCAGCATCCTTTGTCCTCCAAACACGACGAGTTGAGTTTTTACCAAAAAGTTATATTTTGGTTTCATCTGACCATGTGACATTCTCCCAATCTTCTTCTGGATCATCCAAATGCTCTCTAGCAAACTTCAGACGGGCCTGGACATGTACTGGCTTAAGCAGGGGGACACGTCTGGCACTGCAGGATTTGAGTCCCTGGTGGCATAGTGTGTTACTGATGGTAGGCTTTGTTACTTTGGTCCCAGCTCTCTGCAGGTCATTCACTAGGTCCCCCCTAGTGTGGTTCTGGGATTTTTGCTCACCGTTCTTGTGATCATCTTGCGTGGAGCCCCAGATCGAGGGAGATTATCAGTGGTTTTCCATTTCCTAATAATTGCTCCCACAGTTGATTTCTTCAAACCAAGCTGCTTACCCATTGCAGATTCAGTCTTCCCAGCCTGGTGCAGGTCTACAATTTTGTTTCTGGTGTCCTTTGACAGCTCTTTGGTCTTGGCCATAGTGGAGTTTGGAGTGTGACTGTTTGAGGTTGTGGACAGGTGTCTTTTATACTGATAACAAGTTCAAACAGGTGCCATTTAATACAGGTAACGAGTGGAGGACAGAGGAGCCTCTTAAAGAAGAAGTTACAGGTCTGTGAGAGCCAGAAATCTTGCTTGTTTGTAGGTGACCAAATACTTATTTTCCACCATAATTTGCAAATAAATTCATAAAAAATCCTACAATGTGCTTTTCTGGATTTTTCTCATTTTGTCTGTCATAGTTGAAGTGTACCTATGATGAAAATTACAGGCCTCTCATCTTTTTAAGTTGGAGAACTTGCACAATTGGTGGCTGACTAAATACTTTTTTGCCCCACTGTATAAGCTATGTTGCTGTAAGGCAATATTTTAGAAGCAGGACCTCCTAGGTGGGTTTTTCAGGGCACCACATCTTTTCATGCTCGTCATGAGCTCTTTTCCTTTCTTTCGCACGTTCTCCACTGATCTGCAGCCAAACTCCCCATTCTCATCATTTACTTTATTGTACTGAACAAAAATATAACCGCAACATGTAAAGTGTAGGTCCCATGTTTCATAAGCTGAAATTAAAGATCCCAGACATTTTCCATATGCACAAAAAACCTTTCTCTCAAATTTGTGCAGAAATTTGATTACATTCCTGTTAGTGAGCATTTCTCCTTTGCCAAGATAATCCATCCACCTGACAGGTGTGGTATATCTCGATGCTGATTAAACGGCATGATCATTACACAGGTGCACCTTGTGCTGGGGACAAATAAAGGCCAATCTAAAATGTGCAGTTTTGTCACACAACACAATGCCACAGATGTCTCAAGTTTTGAGGGAGCGTGCAATTGGCATGCTGACTTAAGGAATGTCCACCAGAACTGTTGCCAGAGATTGAATGTTCATTCCTGTACCATAAGCCACCTCCAACATCATTTTAGAGAATTTGGTAACTGGCCTCGCAACCGCACACCACGTGTAATCACTCCAGCCCAGGACCTCCACATCCAGCTTCTTCACCTGCGGGATGGTGTGAGACCAGCCACCAAGACAGCTGATAAAACTGGGTTTGCACAACAGAAGAATACCTGAACAAACTGACAGAAACGTCTCAGAGAAGCTCCTCTGCGTGCTCGTCGTCCTCATCAGGGTCTTGACTGCAGTTCTGCGTTGTAACCGACTTCAGTGGACAAATGCTCACCTTCGATGGCCACTGGCACGATGAAGAAGTGTGCTCTTCACAGATGAATCCCGGGCAGATGGCAAACAGTGTGTAGGGTGTCGTGTGGGCGAGCGGTTCGCTGACGTGAACGAAGTTCCCCATGGTGGCGTTGGGGTTATGGTATAGGCAGGCATAAGCTACGGACAAGGAGCACTATTGCATTTTTATCGATGTCAATTTGTGTGCAGATACCGTGACGAGATGGCCCATTGCTGTGCCATTCATCCGCCACCATCACCTCATGTTTCAGCGTGATAATGCACAGCCCCATGTCACAAGGATCTGTACACAATTCCTGGATGCTGAAAATGACCTAGTTCCTCCGTGGCCTGCACACTCACCAGACATGTCGCCCATTGATTATGTTTGGGATGCTCTGGATCGACGTGTACGACAGAGTGTTCCAGTTCCTGCCAATATCCAGCAACTTCGCACAGCTGTTGAAGAGAAGCAGGACAACAATCCACAGGCCACAATCAAAAGCCTGATCAACTCTATTCGAAGGAGTCACGATGCATGAGGCAAATGGTGGTCACCAGATAGTGACTGGTTTTCTGATCCATGGCCCTACCTTTTTTTTAAGGTATCTGATGCATATCTGTATTCCAGTCATGTGAAATCTATATATTACGGACTAATTTAATTTATTTCAATCGATTTTGATTTCCTTTATATGAACTGAAATTGTTGCGTTTATAATTTGGTTCTATGTCGTTAAAGCTTCCAGATTGTATTTTTTGTCTTCTGTTTGTTGCAGTGCTATTGGACTTAACTGTCAGAATCTCTCGATGTTTGCTATACAGCTCTATGGTTTTCCTTATTTCTGAAAATGTGACATATGCTAGCTATCTCGTTATTTACTTTTGGAAACGGATTGTAACGAGAAACGAGCACTGCCTAGCAGCCGTCACTTACGCCGGGCTTAGCTACGACTTGTGTTAGTTTCGGTTGGTGCAACAGGACGTAGCCAGGCCCAAACTAGCATTTAAGACCACTTATTTATTTATTTTACGTCCAACTGGTGCAACCGGCCCCAGATGTGGAGACAATTTTAAGAATAGGGAGCAATGTTAACATGGTCTGTATCCCACATGCTGGTGTATTACCACAATCAAAGCAGTGGTGGAGTGGTCTGATAGATGCAGTATATAATGGGTATCTCCTCAGAGTCCTATTCGTTAGGGCAGAACTTTGCAAAAGGTTTTGCGATGGATAACGAAAACAAGCGTTGCTTATAGGACAAGTTCAGGTCGTCCCTCCCTGTTACCTTCCATTTCGTGTCTAATGAACACAACCCAGGTATTTTAGCCACTGACTGTGAATGATGCCCTTCACTCTCTTTGTTCAGGATCAGGAGAGTGCATGGTGATGGAAAAAGAGGGGAGGTGAATGAAAAACTCAGCATTTTAAATGTTTACCGTTTGTACCAAGTGGGCAGATTTTTATCTGCCGCTGCAGTGCTGTGGATCCAGAGAGACGGGGGAATAACGCTTTTGAATGCACGACAATAGCACTGGTGGCAAACAATGTGGCCCCGAGGCTAGGGCAGTGGACTCACAGGACACATCTGTCAAGGGCTAGGCCTAACTCGAATTCACCAGGCACACGCTGTCACTTGCCTACGCCCTCTTAAACTCATTCACTTACTCGCTGACTTACTCGCCTACAATAAAAAATATATTTTATGATACGATCTACTATAATGTGTCTCCTTCTCAGGTCACAAGTATCAACACATATTGGATCAGTCTCTCCCTCAATGAACCAGGAAGTGGGCCAAAATAATCTCACTGAATCAACTCTGTAGTCTGGGCCCAAATATATATCAAATGGCCCTAAACTTTATAGGCTGAACTTCATGCAGAACGATTTGCCTAATGCCCTACCCTCCTCCCTCTCGCTGTGAACGTTGAGGATTCAGATCAGATGAATGTAGGCTATTGAGTAGAATATGATTTGATTCCACTGCCCAATTGGTATTATATTTAGAAATGAGTCCCAGGCAGCCCAGCAGTTGAATGTGTTCAAAAGGTGGGTTCAGCGGGTGGCGACGTAGCAGGTCAAGCTGGCCAGAAGGACTGACGCACACACAGAGGGAGTGCTTAATCTTTGGCTGAAGGTCAGGCAGGTTTGGTGACAAGCTTCAATGTATTTCTGGCGCGTTCTTCCCTACCATATTCTTATTTGTCAGTTTATTAGGTATGAGGCCATGGATGAGGCCATGGACATATGCTTTTACGCCAAATCCTGACTGCCATTAGCATGACGCAACAGGAACTTGGATTCGTTAGACCAGGCAATGTTTTTCCACTCCTTGATTGTCCAGTATTTGGGATCTGGTGCCAACTGCAGCCGCGTCTTCTTTTTAGCTTCTATGAGTGGACCCAGTGTGGTCGTCAGCTGCAATAACCCATCTGTGACAAGGACTGATGAGTTGTGCTTTCCAAGATGCCGTTCTGCACACCACTGTTGTAGTGTGCTGTTATTTGCCTGTTTGTGGCCCGCCCGTTAGCGTGCACGATTCTTGCCGTTCCCCCACGACCTCCCATCAATGAGCTGTTTTTACCCACCAGACTGCTGATGACTGTATGTTTTTTGTTTGTCACACCACTCTCTGTAAACCCTAGACTCTGTCGTATGTGAAAAGCCCAGGAGGCTGGACATTTCTGTGGTACTGGAACCAGCGCGCTTGGCACCGATGATCATACCACGCACAAAGTCACTTAAGTCACACTTTTTGCCAATTCTAACATTCGTTTGATAAGTAACTGAATGCCTTGATGCCTGTCTGCCTGCTTTATATGATGTGACTCACTGACTCACTCTGGAGGAGTGAACCATTTTTGTTAGTGGGTTGGTGTACCTAATAAACTGGCTAGAGTATGCCACAGGTGATATGTTCAGAAGTGTTAATTTGATGATTTTGGAGGAATGGCTATTATGTGACACTAGCCCAAGGATGGTCGTACACACCATATGGAAACATCTTGAGTGTTTGAGGAAAGAGCACACTCTCAAATCACGCCATACTTGGCACTATCTCTCCTTGATTGGAATGTGTGTCCCTACTCTTGAAATCCTTTGCTTTTTACTTGCCAAGTGACATATAGTTGTAAAGATGAAATGATAAATGTATGTGCAGTGCGCGCACACCTTTTCCGATCAGACCAAGCGAAATGTGCACTGTGCAGTCCCAGCTGCTAAAGTCATACTCCCTCTCTCTCAGTTTCTGTTGGCTAATGTATGATCTTGACTGTGATATTTGCTGCGATTACAAGATCAGCTGGTCTTGGCCTGCTTTGACGCTCCAACAATACCAAGGTGGTGTGTCGCTACATGAAAACATCTGGCTTCGACTCTGCCCTTAAGCAAAGGGAACCAACCAGAATTTGAACAGCGATGCAAATTGCGAACACATGCACGTTTCCCGTGGTTTCTGCTGTGTGATTATAGGCAGTATGGTCTGTGATTTGGGCACGAGAGTTGTACGAGACCCTCATTCAGTTGAAACCCTTGCTCTCCCCTTATCAGGGGTCACTGCTCAACTTTCAACAAATGGATGTGTTTGTATATTTTGTGCGTCTGTGTGGATGACGGGCTTTCCTTATTCTCTCACAAGTCATCGAGCTATTATCTCAAGCTAGTCTTAGGCAAGATGGTGTCGAGTAGTGGTGGTGTTGTGTTCTACTTTGATAACCAGCTGAGATAAGATGACTAACCTCTGACCCCTCTCTTCTCTTGCAGGACCGGAATCGGCCCTTTGATGCATTTAGCTTGCACTCTTTGGAGAATTCCTTAATGGATATGATAAGGACTGACCATGACAAAGGTAAACCACACCCAGCTGGTGGCCCACCAATGACTATCGCTGATATTATATGGAGGAATCATTTTGCAGGTTAGGAGTGTCCATACATCCACGCTTTTTTTTCTTTGTTGTTGGCTTCATATTTGCGCTATTTGCCATCTCTACCACCAATACAATCTAGTTGAGTTGATTTTGCAATCAATGAACCACTGGCCTTACCTGCAAAATCTTACACACTGTTCTTGTAGTCTGTGTGTATTGAATGCTTTAAAAAAAAAAAAAATCGCCCCTCGAGCTGCTTCTCAGCGTTGTCTTCTGACTTTAATCAAGTACTCGTGATGACATTTCTGCTTCTATTTCCTGGGTAAATATTGCTGTCACATGTAAATGTGAATGTTGACAAGATGGCACTTGTGTCATCATGGTGTGCTGTCGCGTTTTGTGGTTTGAGTGACGGCGTGCGATTCGATTGCTCTCATGTATGTGTGCGTGGCCCTTTCGTGTGCCTCCTCGTAGGCGTGTGCTCTTATTGCAACCATATTCTTTGACAGACTTTAATGGCACAGGGAAGGTTATTGTGGTCCGATTTCTGTGCCTCTTTTTTTTTGTGAGTGGGGGGAAAGGATACAAGAGAATGTGAAATTGGTATGAAACCAATCTAAAGTTACCCCTTTATAGGTTACGCCCCTGCTGCGGGATGACAAAAACATTGATTCAAAACTCGATGGGTCCAAACTTACAAACTCTTGATTAAACCTAAACTTATTCTTGAAATAAATGCTACATTTCAGCATTTCACCATAGGCTCTGAAAAAGCACCTGCCGAGTACCAGTCTCGTCAAGTGCCTGCTGGTAAGCTTTTTTGACTTAGGATGCCACCTGGCAATGATTACAAATGACGGTACATTACTGCTATTCAACAAGACCATGAGCCTCTCTGATTTAAAAAAAATAAATTAATTAATGAGTGGGCCAGCATCCTCGTAGAACACTTTCGACACTTTGTAGTCCATGCCCCAGCAAATTAAGGCGGTTCTGAGAGGAAAAACGGTTGGAACTCGATATTAGGACAGAGTTTTGTACGCAGTGTAAACAGGTTTATTCAACATATCTCTTTTTTTTTTAACGTTATTCTAAAATGGATTAAATGTTTTTTTCCCCCTCATCAATCTACACACAATACCCCATAATGACAAAACAAAAACAAGATTTATTGGGGTGTTTTGTTGCACATTTATATATATAAAAAAAAAGTGGGGAATTATCACATTTACATAAATATTCAGACCATTTACTCAGTACTTTGTTGAAGCATATTTGGCAGCGATTACAGCCTCGACTCTTCCTGGGTATGACGCTACAAGCTTGGCACACCTGTATTTGGGGAGTTTCTCCCATTCTTTTCTGCAGATCCTCTCAAGCTCTGTCAGGTTAGATGGGGAGTGTCGCTGCCTAGCTATTTTCAGGTCTCTCCAGAGATGTTAGATCAGGTTCACGTCCGGGCTCTGGCTGGGCCACTCAAGGACATTCAGACTTGTCCCAAAGCCACTCCTGCATTGTCTTTGCTGTGTGCTCAGGGTTGTTGTCCTGTTGTAAGGTAAAGGTCATGAGCGCTCTGGAGCAGGTTTTCATCAAGGATCTCTCTGTACTTTGCTCCGTTCATTTGTCCCTCGATCCTGACTAGTCACCCAGTCTCTCTTGCTAAAAAACATCCCCACAGTATGATGCTGCCACCACCACGCTTCACCGTATGGATGGTGCCATGTTTCCTCCAGACGTGACGCTTGGCATTCAGGCCAAAGAGTTCAATCTTCAGTTCATCAGACTAGAGGATTTTGTTTCTCATGGTCTGAGAGTATTTAGGTGCCTTTTGGAAAACTCATGTGCCTTTTACTGAGGAGTGGCTTGCGTCTGGCCAGGCTTTTGTCCTTTTGGAAGGTTCTCCCATCTCCACAGAGGAACTTCCAGAGCTCTGTCAGAGTGACCATCGGGATCTTGGTAACCTCCCTGACCAAGGCCCCCTCCCTCGTTTGGTCGGGCGGCCAGCTCTCAGAAGAGAATGGCTGGTTCCAAACTTCTTCCATACAAAAATGATGGAGGCCACTGTGTTCTTGGACCTTCAATGCTGCAGAAATGTTTTTGTACCCTTCCCCAGATCTGTGCCTCGACACAATTCTGTCTCGGAGCTCTACAGACAATTCTTTCGACCTCATGGTTTGGCTTTTGCTCTGACATGCACTGTCAACTGTGGAACCTTTATATAGACAGGTGTGTGCCTTTTCCAAATCATGTCCAAATAATTGAAATTACCACAGGTGGACTCCAATCAAGTTGTAGAAACATCTCAAGGATGAACAATGGAAACAGGATACACCTGAGCTCAATATCGAGTCTCATAGCAAAGGTTCTGAATTAGTACGGAAATTCTAGGTATTGTGTGTAGATTGAGGGGATAAAAACGTTTTAATCAATTTTAGAATGAGGCTGTAACGTAACGAAATGTTGAAAAAGTCCAGGGTTCTCAATACTTTCCGAATGGATTGAATATCGTTTCATCCCTGGTATAACCAGTGCACAGGCCTGAGTAGCCTTTGCTAGTTTGCTGTCACATGACAGCAGCAGGCATGCATGCAGCTTTACAACGAAGAAAACGTCTCTTCTCTAACTCAAACGGTTAAAAGAAAATATGACCCATACAACCAGAGTTACCTTTTTTTTCATGTTGCGGGCCATTTTTAAACTAAACCCGGGACGATCCTTTTTGGTTTGATAACAAACAACTTTGTTCAGCCGTGTTACCTAGCTCACTAACAACCTGGTGACGTGACCGTGGGTCTAGGCTAATTTGATTGGCACTGGAAGAAAGGAAAAATGTCTGCTAATCATGAGATGTGCTTCAAAGGTAGGATTCATATAGGCTTAGTGTAAGCCTAAACGAATTATGTGTGTGTGTGTGTATGTATGTATGTATGTGTATATATATAATATATAACGAACACCATATTATATATATTTAACGAACACCATATTATATATCGTGTTTGGTGCCTAACATTTTTTTATGTTGAGCAGCAGCAATGCTAACGCAATACCGACCTGTGGTATCGTGGCCCTACTCGTTATCTTTGATACTTGGCCTGGTATGGTATCATTAGTAAAATGTTGGTATTGTGGAGATAAGTACAATGTTGGTA
Organism: Oncorhynchus mykiss; assembly: GCF_057628025.1. Taxonomy (NCBI): domain Eukaryota; kingdom Metazoa; phylum Chordata; class Actinopteri; order Salmoniformes; family Salmonidae; genus Oncorhynchus; species Oncorhynchus mykiss. Next base: position 4,398,481 of record NC_143044.1, read on the forward strand.
ACACTAGATGGTCATGCACCGGTCATGGTACTACAGGGCTAAGTGTGCCGGGTTATCTCATGGGAAAAGCTCATATGTAGCATTTTAGAGAAAATGTTTTAGGTTTGAGGAAGAGTAAGTATGGACCCCATCGCATCAAACAAATGGGTGCAAATGTGTCTTGTTGGATTGCTGGGAACGGAACATGAGCGAAAAATGCCACTCCAAAGGCTGGCATGGTGATTATTTAATACAAAGAAACAGAAAATCAAAGCAATGGTTCAAATGCCTTATTTCAGGGAAATATGAAGGTAGACCAAGTCTTGGTCTAAGGAGAAAAGAGAGTTTACTGTCAAAAGCAACATGTTGTTTTGGAATGGATCTCCCCAAATTCTTTCAACACCACACGTATGTCCTTGAGATCATTTTGTCAGAGTAGGTCACATTCCTATTATGAAAACTGACTCATGTTCAGTGTTGTTTTCTTAGCCTGCCTGACAGTGGAAGTGTTCGGGGGGTGTATTATGAGTTGCTGCCTGCTGCGCTCTCATGCGTAGATTCTGTTTTTTCAATGTTGTGTCGAGAGAGCATTGTTTCATCGCTACAAAGGTCGTCTCGTTCCCGGCCCGAATTCACTGGAACGAGAGAAGGGGACGGAGAGACCAGAATCTCCTGCAAATATTCCCTTGTTGTTGTAAATCAGCTCGGGCACACAGGGAGACTGGAGAGAGTGGGGGAGACTGGAGAGAGTGCGGGGGGGGGGGGGGGTGACTGGGGCGGGGGGGGTGACTGGAGCGAGGGGGGGCGAGACTGAGCGAGAGCGAGGGGGGGACTGGAGCGAAGGGGGGGACTGGAGCGAGAGAGAGCGAAGGGGGGGACTAGAGCGAGGGGGGGACTGGAGCGAGAGAGAGCGAGGGGGGGAACTGGAGCGAGAGAGAGCGAGGGGGGGAACTGGAGCGAGGGGGGGACTGGAGCGAGAGAGAGCGAGGGGGTGACATTTCCAGAGGGAGGGAGGGAGACTGGAGGGAGGGAGACTGGAGGGAGAGAGGGAGACTGGAGAGAGGGAGACTGGAGAGAGGGAGACTGGAGAGAGGGAGACTGGAGAGAGGGAGACTGGAGAGAGGGAGACTGGAGAGACTGGGGGAGACTGGAGAGACTGGGGGAGACTGGAGAGACTGGGTGAGACTGGAGAGACTGGGTGAGACTGGAGAGACTGGGTGAGACTGGAGAGACTGGGTGAGACTGGAGAGACTGGGTGAGACTGGGTGAGACTGGAGAGACTGGGTGAGACTGGAGAGACTGGGAGAGACTGGGTGAGACTGGGAGAGACTGGGTGAGACTGGGAGAGACTGGGTGAGACTGGGTGAGACTGGGGGAGACTGGGTGAGACTGGGTGAGACTGGAGAGGGGGAGACTGGGTGAGACTGGAGAGGGGGAGACTGGGTGAGACTGGAGAGGGGGAGACTGGAGAGGGAGAGAGAGTGAGTGGAAGGCTGAGTCCCAGCCAGATGGTTCAACATTCATGCCCCATCACTGTTTACTCCCAGTCCTCGTGTCAACAGCGTGGGCCTGCCTTCAGAGAGGCGTGCTGCAGCTAGCCCTGTCACAGCAGGTCTTCCCTGTTGGTGTCCCCCTCCTTTGACTCCATTGGCTGAGGCTGCCCATAGCGCTAGTCTAATACAGCAAGGCACAGGACAGCTAGCTTGGTCCCAGATCTTTTTGTGCTGTCTTGCCAACGGTCATTGACACTGATCAGAGAAGTTAGCAAGATGGCACAAACTGATCTGGGACCAGGCTAAAGGACAGCCACCGAGGTCTGTCACTTGCATGTATCCTTTCCCTTTGTTATTATTTCAAAGTGAGGAAGAATTGTGCTGTTCTTGATGACAATGTAATCAAACTCACCCCCCCCCCCCCCAAATCTAAACTATCATACCGACAATAATAGTGTTCTTTCAAATACTTTTCTCTCATATCTAGCATTTTGTACCCCGAACCTTGAGTGTTGGGATTCCAATCATGTGTGAGAATGAGAGGGGAGGCTGGGTGATTATGAGAATGGAGGGGGGGGGGGGGGGGGAGTTGCACAGAGGGTGTGAATGTAAACCCCTCTCTTCCTGACTATGATGGTGAGAAGGGTGAGACTCTAGCGTTGACTCTGAGAGGAGTCAGTCCAGAGAAAGGGAATGGGGGGGGGGGGGGGGGGGGGGGGGGGGGAACGACGACTACTGACTGCCACTCTGTTCTTGTGATCCTCTTTAACTCCTCAATGCTGATTAATCAGATCGGAATGGCATGCATGGGGAATTTACACTCTGCTTTCAAAGGGAGGGGTGCCGGGCTGGGATATCGTGATCAAACGGGTCCTTTTTTTCTTTTATTTTTGCTCCACACTGGAGCGCATGAAGTGAGTCCCGAAATTGGGTCAGCTTAGCTCACGTGTGGAGAGTCAGTAGTTAGGCTTTCCCCTGCTCCACAGTTCCTCCCCTCGGCCTGGAAAAACACCAGCAGTCTGAGCCTGACAACAGACACCACTGCAAGCCACCAGGCTGTGGCTATGGCGCACACAGTCCTTCTCACACACAACCACATATTCTGATCACTCTGACACGGGATGAACTGCTCCGTAGACGTGTGTGTGTACTGCCACATGCAAATCAGGCACTATTCAAAGCACTCATGTCAGTACGCTGAACACACACACACACACACACACACACACACACACACACACACACACACACACACACACACACACACACACACACACACACACACACACACACACACACACACACACACACAGCTCAGCTCAGCTGAGCTGGTCTGCCTCACATGATCTTATGCCTCAGCTACAAACAAATTCCATTGTCGCTTTGTTTTTGCACTTGAGCTTTTAGAAATGGGCTGTTGTGCGTTTGAGCATTTTTATTTAGGGATGTTTTGAATTAACGTGAATTTCGTCCGTGTGGAGAAACATGTAGCAGCCTCTGCTTCTATGCAAATGTTGTTGATCAGTCGGCTAATATAAGTCTGCAAACGGTTTGTTTGTCATCCGTGGACTCCACGGGTTTAGCCAAAACGAGCTAAAAAATAATCAATACATGCCCACACTCCTATTGAATATACATTCACCTGTAATTGTGAATAGGCCTAAGCCATCTTCATTTTCCCAGTTCATCAAGAGATTTACCATTCAAATAAAGTATTACCATTATGTTAGATTGGTAAAAACAAAGTCACATTTTTTTTTATTTTGTATCTAGGAAATGTTCTCATCCAAATGGTCAAATGTATTGATGTTGAGCGTTGGCCTAAAATATCGTCCATCCGCCTCCTTGACCCCCAAAAATCGGTATTGGCATCGGCCCTAAACAAATATCAATGTTGGTCGTTCTCTACCTTCCAACGCTACCGCTGTCTGGACAACAGCCAGAGTGTGGTCAAGACATCTGCTGCAACTTCATATTTAGTGTGTCAGGTCTGCTGCACCTGGGAGCTGAAGGTATGGCAACACACTCCCAACAGCCATGTATGCTTAAACATACACTACACGACCAAAAGTAGGTGGACACCTGCTCGTCCAACATCTCATTTCAAAATCAAGGGCATTAATGGAGTTGGTCCCCCCCTTTACTGCTTTAACAGCCTCCACTCCTCTGGGAAGGTGGTCTTCTAACTGTAAATACTCATCTCAACTAGTTTAAAGGCCCAGTGCCGTCAAAAATTTGATTTTCCTGTGTTTTTATATTTCTTATATATGTGTATATATATATTTCTAAACTATGAGGTTGGAATGATACATAGAAATTATGATAATGCCGTTTTGGTATATATATCAGCCTGTTTTTGTTGGATTGAGTTTTGGCCTGCCTGGTGACATCACCAAACCAATAACAGAGAGGTTGAGTACAGACCCACTGAGCAATGGTGTTTTGTTGATTTTATAAGTCAATATATGATAAAACCTTACTATTGACTCCCATTTTATCAGGAGGGAAGCTACAACTTCAGAGTTAACAGATGGGGTAAGATGATGAAAGGGCAGTGAAGGCTGGTTCGTTTGGGTCAGAGAGGTGTCACAGCAGCTTGACCTTGAGGTAAAAGGATGTTGAAAGGTCACCCAGACAATCAGGCCCTTTTGGCCAGGCTGACCGATTTTAAACTGAGCTTGACCTAGACCAGAAAAATGACGGCTAACTCAAATGTGCACCTTCAATCATTTGAAGGTGCCGTCATTGTAAGTAAGAATTTGTTCTGAACTGACTTTCCTAGTTAAATGAAATAAAACATTTGCTCAATCGCCGACACCAAGAAGATTCTGCACTTTAAACAGTCATTGTCGGGAGGTGAGGTAAGAGTACTTCGTTGGCGGTGGTAAAGGTTAGACACACACACACACACACACACACACACACACACCAACTAGCTCCATTAGCTTAGTTAAGCCTTTGTCCATCCAGCCTCTACCAGCAGAAGTTGATGAGATGAGCTTTGATGAAAAACAGTCTTGTAGTCTTATTCTATTGGCCTTTCTTTTGAGTGTATTCTTGATTGTTTTTTTGGAGAGAAAGATGTCTCATTTCCGCAACATCTCGGGTAAATAAAGCTGACATTTGTCCTTTGCGGTTTTCAGACAGTAGGGGAGTTGCTCTTCATTGCCTGTAGCCCGAGTGTGAGACCTCATTCTCTAGTCTCAAGGTGTTTTTGTCGGCTGGGTTAACATTTCCACACCTCCCCGTTGACTTGCCAGTCCTCCCCATAACTGCTGCTCTGGCTTTTTCCAAAGGCAGTTATTGGGGAGCTTTAATATGTTCTTTAATGTGGAACAGAGGTTGAAAAACGTGGCTGAGGCAGAGTCTGAGAGAATTCCAGGTGTGAAGCAATGGCTGATGAGCACCTCATGGAATCTAGAGGAAGGTTAACCCTTTAGGAGCATAATATGCTGTACAATGCTTCTCTAAATGCAGCCCATTGAAAACCAGTCCATTTAGGCTAAACCAAACACACCTAGCCTTTCCTAAGACCTAGTCTGGGGAGGTTTCTGCATAAACATCAGAGATGGTTTGGAGAGATAATAGACTAGCGTCTTCACTCTGTCCAGTTCACCAGTAGTGTACAGCAGCTACATTTCTCCAGTCCAGTGCTCCAACACAGTGTTTCTTAATCCGGATCTTGGGGACACCAAGGGTTGCACATTTTAGTCGTTGCCTTAGTGCTAAACCTGATTCAAATCGTCCAAGCTTGATGATTAGTCGATCATTTTGAATTAGCTGTGTAGTGCCATGGCAAACACTAAACATGCACTGCCTTTGGTTCCCCAGGACCAGGACCCCCCCCCCCCCCCCCCCTGCCCAAGCCCTCGGTGAGGAAATGTCACCAGCCTAGCACCCTGAGGCCATGCCACTGAACTGGGGAAGCAGATGGCACTGGCCCAGAGCTATTTTAGGGCTTTTGGGAGCAACTGTCCATTTTGTCACCACTAGAATGCCTGGGAGGTATTAATTAAGCACCAAACGGAAGATAACAGACAAACGGGGATGGAGTACCTGAACGTGTCCACTAGAAACTGTCATTTTCTCCTACCGTCACAAAACATTTTGCTACAGTGTTCCCTAATGAATACAACCCTGGTTTAGGTAGGACCACCATGGACCCCAGCTATTTAAGAGGCAAAATGGAGGCATCACATCGCTCTCCTCCCAGTGCACCTAGAGCTAGGGGGCTGGATATATTCCGTGTTGGCTGTGACCTAACACTCCAGTAATGCTGTGAACATTTGTACGTTTTACTGTACATTGTAAAAAGGTTTGCAAATCCATAATGTTGTACCTGAAGACACAGCACGTTGTGGTTCCTATTGAGTGTCTCGCCACAGTTCAAACCAAACCACACATTTTAAATCTAGAGTACGAGTCAGGGATGTTATTATACCAAGTCGCTATCTTCCATCTCACATTGTTTACCGTTTCGGAGAAACAATGTTGCTATGTCCTCTGGCCTACTGAGTCTGACTATATCGATTAGAATATTATTTTGACACCCTTTTTGACAAGTAGCACAACATGCTCACTCAGGCGTGTCACAATACGGTGATGCTGGCACACGCAATAAGATTTCTTCACTCAAGATAGCCAAACCATGCCCTCATTCAGTTAGAAATAGCAGTATGGGGGGGGGGGGAGGGTGAAAATTGACTTGGTGGGTGTGTGCGTGCGTGCACACACGCTCTTTTTTTTTTTACGGGATTGACTATGCAAAGGATTGCCATATAAGCCCCTCTGTTCTCATGCTGGATTATGACTCGTTGAGAACTGTGAGGAAATGCACATCTGCTCTCATCTGTTGATCTGTTGGATGGTGGTGGCTGTGCTGGTTCCTCCCCTCTCTCTGGTTTTCACCCAGAGAGCACTACAAGTTTCACTGTGGTTTCCAGCCTAGGAGGAGGGGACTGGGCCATATTCATTAAGCCCCGAACGGAAGACTACGGACTGAAAACGAAAGGGACCGTACTCCGTTTCTAAGCATTTGGCTCTTGTCTGCACCTAATGTGGTCCAAACTGTTGAAAATCTTTTATCTGTCTGCTGCGGCTTAGTTTTGAAACGTTTTTGACACGTTTGTGCCGTTCCAGCTTGCGACGGCGGCTGCCACAGTCTCTCTCAGGTTTCTCTCCTATATATAGACACCCACTCGCTAAACCAAGATGTCTGCCCCTGCCATTACCCTTGCTTTGTGGAGATACTGTCGAGACTAAGTGCAGATGTTTAGCACTGCGTTGAAACATGTTGCCCTGTTGGAGCCAACGCGTTAGTTGCACGTTTTCTGTTGGGTAATGGATGTAGAAATATCTGCCATTTAGAGGCAAGGTTGCCTTGCCGGACCATTTCTTTCATTATATGAACCCTGTTTCTCTGCTGTCCATGACGGCATTTTGCTGCTCATGTGTTTGCAAGCCAGCCAGTAGTTTAGTGTTGTTGAAAGGAAGGACTGTGAAATCGAAAGTGTCACTTTAAAATATGGATGCTCATTTGTCTTTGGCTACAGTGACTCATAATCATAACGCAACTGTTCGCGATGAAACAGCCTACACTGTGTGTGTGTGTGTGATTTTATTGTGGCCTTGACAGGTGCCATTTTGTTCCTTCTCTTGTTTCGTGGAAATGAACAATGGAAACGTATTCAGAAGTAGCGTCGTCGTGACGCACCTAGGGCGCATCAGCACCTAGGGCGCATCAGCACCTAGGGCGCATCAGCACCTAGGGCGCATCAGCACCTAGGGCGCATCAGCACCTAGGGCGCATCAGCACCTAGGGCGCATCAGTGGTCGACTTGAGGATCGAGTGTAGGCTTTGACAGCCAGGCTACCACAAACACCAATAATAATCAGTGCAGAGTATCAAGAGTGACATGTTTTATGTTTCCTTCAGTCCTTCCCTATTTGCTGCTTGAGATGAGCTTGGCCGTGTGTGTTGTGTGTTGTGTGTGTGTGTGTGTGAGAGAGAGAGACCGAGCCAGAAGGAGGGGAGATGTACTACAGTTTGTACCAGGAAGTCCTTTCCCTGGTTGGTGTGGAGGATGTCTGGGCATGTCCACACCACACTCTTGTCACCAGAGCAGAATGCATGCTCTGTCACATTCTTTGCGTTGGAATGTGTGTGTGTGAGAGATGTGACACAGGAGAGCGAGATAATTGAATGACTGTTTTCCATAGCCCAGCCTAAATCTTTATTTTGTGTATTACACACGTTTGCCCTGGTTTGGTTTCTCAATGGTTCTAGCTTCATGTTCCGCGGGCGCCTTTTTACCAGGTTATGTAGAACAATATAACGCGTGCTTAGCATGCAACGTTGTATGCTACACGTGTTGTCCCCTCAGAACATTCACATAAGTTCTAGGTTTCGTGTTAGCGTTTCCATGTTTTGTGCTGGTATGGAACACGGTGAGTGTTTTTTTTTGTTTTGTTGTTGTTGTTGCGTATGAGACACTGTTATGTAGGCCGACACGCGCGGGTTATAACCTTTAACATCTTGTTTCTCTACAGGACGCATGGGTCTGAACTTTCACCACCCCGGAGCAGATCACATCATGCCATTGAACAGTGAGTAGCATTTCAAAGCGTATACAATCCTTATCACTCTATGTTACCATGTTATTATGGGCGTGTGTGTGTTTGCTTTAATCGTGGCCACTTTTAAGGGGTTGCCATTGTGTTGCTTCTCTATTTTATGGAAACGAGCGGCAGAAACCGATTCAGAAGTCGTGTCGTCTTAACGCATCTACGCAGGATGACTCGGGGATATGCCCTAGCTTCTAGGGTTGGGGCGGGGATCACCACAGGGCCCATGCCCATACCCATGCTAATCCCACCTCGCACCCCTTGCCAAGTGTTACCCCCTGACACCATAAACCCAGCGTGGACCCCTCTCTCAGCGCAGAGCAGGGAGGAACCGCTGTCAAATACCGTCTGTAAGCCTAGGCCCCCCCCCAACCCCCGTTCCCCCTAGCAGATGGCAAACAGCCCACACCTCTCCGGGTCGTACCATGTGGAAGAGGTCACAGGGTTTGGTCCACACAGGCTCTAGTTGAGGCCGGCAGCAAGAGTTTTTCAATTTTCCGTCTCTAAGAGAGAGAAAAAATCCTCATTTCAGAAATGTCAGAAAATCAATTTTTCTCCCTCTGTCCAGGTTTTAGACAGTGAGTTGTCAAAAGGCTCTTTCTTTCAGCCTTGCCAATTTAATTGACAGGGGAGAGGATTGGGGTGTCCATGGTGACTGGTGGAGCTCAGCTCAAGACATCTGGGAGTGTCAGTCGAGTCCTGGGTCATGTTCATTAGGCACCAATCGAGAGAAAACAGACTGAAACAGGGAGGGACTACCTCTAACCCAGTGTGATTTGAATCAGGTGTAGGGCTAAGGCAAGAACTAAACATTTATTTTTGTTTTCCATTTCAAAACATTTTTGGGTGTTATGGCCTTATGAACACAACCCTGGCTCTCCTTACTTGCCTGTTTGGGGATGCCAGCAGGGAAGCAGTAAGAAAATAGTGGAGAAGAGGATGAATGGAAAGGGAGAAGATATCCAACAAGGCTTATAGTAACTCATTTTACTGCTGTCACAGCTTGACAACACTGTGCCGTCTGTTTTCTCTTCAACTTGTTCTTTTCATCGTCAGTCCTTTGGGGAACGCGTTTGAAATCGGATGTTAAACTGCTCTTCTGGAGCGTTTAACTTAGTCTCCGATCTGCACGGAGCTCCGGCATCTGTCAGAATTGGCGCTCACTGCTGTAGTAGTCTGCCATGTTTTAGACGGCAAGGCTTTGGATGTGAAGAAAGCGGGTTAACGTTAATCTCCTCTTCATTTCTCACCATTGTTTTGCCCAGACTATAGAGACTGGGTCTCCTAACGATTTCTACATCTACCCACTGCTTCTCTTTCTTAGATGAAGGATGAGCCAGTGAGACACCCAGCATGGATTTATGGATAAAGAAGGGCAGGTCTGTGGATAGTTCAAGGAGCTAGCAGGCGTTTTTCCAGTACCGCTCCTCCCCAGGAGATATCCCCCCGTCTTTCCTTCTAAGTCTCCTCTCTGACACTCCTTATTTTTGAGTCTGTGCCAACTCCTGCCATTCCCTCCCTCTCATCCGCCTCCTCGTCTTATTCTCCCTCACCAGGGTGACGGACACACAGTTCCCCCAACACCACTTACTAGTCCACACTAGATCAGTGGGTTCCACTCTTCCACCTTCTTCCCCTTGTTGCTAGGTGCCTTTGTCTCTCCCAAGGCCCATACGGTGGAAGAAGAATGCGGAGAACACCGGTCGGAACAACTCTGCTCTGTGGTGAGAAGAGACCGAGTTTTAATGAAAACCCAGTGAGAGAAGAGGTCTGGATGCAGTGTTTCTGTCAAGAGCAAGGGAGGGAGGGGGGGGGGGGTCACACAATGGCACCATCACAATGGACACCCCCATATTGGTTTCTAGGAGAAGACTTTGTTCTCCGTGACATTTTGACTGTGTGAAGGTCTGTTTAGGGATGCATTACTCACCCCCCACCCACCCACCCACACACTGTCTACTGGCATTAATGTTATAGACTCTTAATACCTCAGTCTGCCTTCTGTCTGCTTTTTTTCTCAGGCACAACCAGGCTCCTATTCAGGCATGTTGGGTGCATTTTTAAAGAAGGTTACGAAATGTCACATGTGAACACACACACACACACACCAAACAACACATTCGTTTAGTTTTTTTCAAGTTAGTGCTTTGCTACCGTATTTCCTGAGCTCGAGCTGATACTCCAAAGTTTTTTTTTGTGAGAGCTCACGCACACGCTAACTAATGAAATGGAGAGAAAGGTCACGACGTCTTATCGCTGCCTGCTGTACCTTTGTGCCTGTTCACTAGATTGCGATCTCCCAGCCAACCCTATCACATGGTAGGGCAGTCCTCCTCTCTCTCTTTTCCTGTCTGGACTCTGAGACTCAGGCTGTCACCTCCATGGCTCCATCCAGGGCAGCTGTGGGTGGAAATTTCCCCACGGGATAAAGACTAATCTTCCACTAGTTCGTGGTAATGGCTAACGACAACCTGTCTAACGTCTCTGCGTGCCGCTTTATCGGTCACATTCATGAATATTCACGCTGCGGAGAAATTAGAGCAAAACGTGAGTTAGGTAGCAGTCCGTGTTTCTTGCCTGAGATTATAACCTGGGTTATAGGGTCTTGTTATTGCAGGTGACTATTTCAGAGTAGTTAGGCCTATTATAACCTCGCCCATTATCCTCTAGTCTAGTCTAGTCTAGCCCGGCTCAGGTACAGTAGGCGCAGCAGGCTTCCTGTGGGATACTGCCAGCCAACCCATAATGACTCCTTGTCTACCTCCATCGCTGATGATTAGGTGTGGCTGTCTGCGTCTGTGGTGTCACTGTTGCCTTGGTGATGTTCTGCCTGGTTGTCTTTCCACGAAACCCATGTCTCTGTCTCTCTCCCTCTCCTTTCCATACCCCTCTGTCTCTCTCTCCCCCCCACCCCTCCCTCTTCCGCTGTTCACAAGCAGCCAGGAGCTATGGCCGCAGAAGAGGTAACGTGTGGAGTTCTACTCTTTCTGCTTGCTAAAATGAACGGGAGGCACGAGCGCAATTGCTTGGCTCTCTCTCCGTACTGGCGTCTCTCTCTCTCTCTCCAAGGCTACCGGGTTCTAGTGGAATGTCACATAATCTGCCTCCATCTGTGCCGTGATTGGATAAAATCCTATTCATTTGTACACGTCTTTTTGTTTTAACGTCATTACATTTCTTTAAACGTCGAGAGGCGGATCATTTTAGTATCTTGAACTTTTTTTTCTCCTCCATTTTTCTTAATGCAACTTTGTTTTCTCTTTTAATATTCTGAGTCATTGTGCTGCTCCTGTATATCGCTATAGGCAACTGCATTGGCTGCTGCTTGTGGATTATTCATGAATTCTCAAGTATAGACCCTCCATATATTATGGACAGTTCCGGAGGAAGTCCATTTGGATTTGGGCCAAAATGTTTAAGTCTAGACCATAAAAACATTGAGGAAAGTACAGTGACTCAAACTGTTTATGTCCTGAATGGCTGAAATGGGTGCTGCGGACATACTCTTCTCTGACTTTTGGAGTGTTCAACTAATTCATACCTTTACTCAGTGAGGAACCCCGGTAACATATGCAACGTTTGTTGCAATGCTTGTATTGTGTGTGTGTGTGTGTGTGTGTGTGTGTGTGTGTGTGTGTGTAACAATTGTAGTACTTTTTTAAGTCTGGCTGTTGGCAGCACATTCGTCCACATGTCGACGGAGCTTATGACTCAGCGATCAGCAAATCGTGCAGTTGTCATCTTCAAGTCAGTACAGCTAATAAAGGGGGAGGCCTCCATCGCCATTTACCACTGTTGTGCACTTACATAGAAAGAGACTATCGCCTTGTACCTGCTGGCATGGTAAATACAACTCTATTTAAAGTAGCCTACGCGTATCTGAGGCTGTAGACGTTGCCTGCAGCACCACTCAGTCAGTGCCATGGAATTAGAACAGAAACGCATAGCAAAATGATATGATCTCTATGGTCAGTACACAGTCCTCTATGTGCTCACATTTGTAATAGGTAATCAACTGCTGTGGCAAATGCCCTCCATCCCTTTGTTCCTATGGCCCGCGGAAACAAGGGTCCATCTGGTGTAAGAAGGCTATGAAGACCCTGTGTTGGTTTGTAATTGGACCAAACTGGATGGACTCGAGGGTGGAGGAGGGCGGGCCCACAAGGTTTTGAAGAAATATAACTCATGAAGAAGCATGATGGTGCTTTGACCTTCCCCTCTAAGGAGGCTATTGTCACCTGTTTTAATAACATGTTTCTCTTCCTTTCTCTTCATGTCCTCCCTGTCTTCTCCTCTTCCGTTCTGTGCCCTTCTATTTTCCCATCTTCTGCCTGTTACTCTTGCTGGTCCCCTCTCTCTATTTCCCCTCCCACCTCTCTCTTTCCAGGTCGCTCTTCACTCTTTCCGTTCGAGGACGGTTTCCTGGACGACGGGCACGGTGACCCCTCTCTGACCCCGGGGTTGAACTCGCCCACGCGCTGTCAAAACGGCGAGAGGATGGAGCGCTACTCCAGGAAGGTGTTCGTCGGAGGCCTTCCCCCTGACATAGATGAAGGTACGGACGGGTGGCAGTGGCACTAGCCTGTGTCCCAGATCTGTTTGGGTTGTCTTGCCAGCCCTTGTGGTCAGTGTTTGTCATGTCAGTGACCATGGAAGTTGGCAAGACCGCACAAACAGATCTTCACTTTACTGTACAATCACTATGTATCCTCACAGAACGTCCATCAACTGCATGGCACGTTAATCAGATGAGTACATGTAGGGTTTTTTGCACTGGTTAGGATAGTGCCAGATGTGGGTCTACAGATGCTGGTAGCCCTTCTGGCTCAGTGGGCTAAAGGGCTGGTTCTGTGTCTGTATGATGCCGCTGTCTGTCATGAAGCCGGTTCTCTGGGACTGTGGACTGACTGGTTATGTTCTGTGGGTTTGAGGCAGTGAGCTGGCAGTCAGTCTGGCAGCAGATCTGATAGTGTGTTATCCCACAAAGTGTGAAGAGGGCCTGACTGCGTGGTAGGACTATGAGCAGTGTCACCATTCCAGATTCCCAATGTGGCTTTCATGAGACACGCACACACACACACACACACTTAAACACACACAGAACACAACACTTGCACAAAACACACACATACATACACATACTAGTACACACATAGAGAACACAACACACACAAAGAGTTTGTGAACAATGCGTGCCCATGACCTCTTGGAATATTTCTGAGTTTCCACAGTACAATGACCCTAGTGAGAACAGAAGCTGTCTGGCCTGGAGTGTGAAGACGTGTTTAATGCAGTAGACTAGTGGACAGCATTTTGGAAAACAAGCAACAATACATTATTTTCCTGGGTTTTGTTGATAGCACACAGTGAGGGGTAGACAGACACATTTTTGTTGTTGTCGGCAGCCTGCTTGTAGACAAATGGTTTCCGTGGGAGAGTGCGCTATGACTGCGTTGACGTGTTGTCTTCATTCATCTTTTTCCTGTAGATGAGATCACCAACAGCTTCCGTCGCTATGGACACCTGGTGGTGGATTGGCCCCACAAAGCCGAGAGCAAGTCCTACTTTCCACCTAAAGGTAAGAAGAGTTTCGCCTTCGCCACACCAGTCTGTAAAATAACAGACCTCAGTCCACAGTAAAAGGTGTTATTGTTCAGTCACTGTCTCAGGGAGATCATGCTGCGCTGCTAAGGCAAAGGTTGTTTGCGAAGGGTTACGTTACCCAGAATTCCAGGGTCAGGTCGTCTCGGGGCATCTGTTTATTAATATGGCGCCCTACTGCTATCTCAGGGATAGAAACACACACACACACACACACACACACAGAGCCCAACTCTGGTCTTGAACCACAGGCTACTGAAGGGCCCAGAGCGCAGTGTTTTTCTGTTTAATACCTGGAGAGTGCAAAGGCTTTCTCCTGGCCCCCCTTCCCTCTTCAGTTTCATTTGGATAGGTGACCATAGCGGAGAAGGCCCTTCCTTTCAGGCCCTGTGCCTGTATCACATCACTCCGCGGCCCATCACACACACAGACACTTCTCTGTGTCATATTAGAGAAACTATTAAAGCAGAAATAGCTGACATTCCTTAGGCCGATGGTAATATGCTGCAGCTGTGAAAACTGCCAGTTTCTTCCCTCTCGCATTTTCAATTTCCCATTTTTTGGGGGGGGATGATCGGCTTTTATTTTCAATAGTCCTCGGCTCTCTATTCCAAAGCTCAGGAGGGGGAAAATGCAGCATCCTTTTAGGGGAATGAGTTACGCTTGAGGCCCGTAGGATTCCTTGTAAGGGAGGGAGGGAAGACTTGGTTAGCCACAAGGAAACCACCACCTCGTGTTGTACTCGCCCATGTGTATTGATGTTGTAATGTAGCATTGGGCCACGTACGTATCTCCCTTTTGAAAACACAGATGCCATGTGAGAATGGCTGAAATCCCTTGTTTACACCATCTTCCTAATTATGCGGTTTGAACTCTGCACGTTGTAGTGGTTGAAAGAGTTAGTGGCGAAGTTCTTAGCAGGAGATGTGTGAGGTTCTGCACGTGTGCTTCTTTGTGTGTGTGTGTGCACGTGTGTGTATCCTATCCTTTCATGCGCTGTAACGGGTGCTTCGCAGATGTGCTATTCCCATCAAGTGGTCATCAATCTCTCCCCGTATTAAAAGTGGTTCCAAGCTGACCTAATGGAAGATGGTAGTCATTTTGTTCCGTCTTATGCCACATTAAAAAGAGCAGTTATGTGTCTCTGTACAATTATGAAACTCTTCTTTTTGGTTTGGAAGATGAGGATAACTCATGTTGTGGCTCCCAGGCCACGCGAAGGGCAGGGCACTGTCTATCTACGGGCTGAACTGGGATCAGTTGCAAGCCCGGGGCCAGATAGGTAGTTAACCCTGATGGACAGGCCTGAGGTCCATTCACGGGCCACTGCACTGTTCCTATACTTCCTAGTACATGTGTCCCATGTCGGGCTTAGTCCCATTCTCTCAGCCTGCCTGTGTCTGTCTGTCGGCCGGATGATGTCACTGACCGGTGAGGTTGCCATGGCGGTGGTGCTGCTCACAACTGCTCATTGAGCCCTGCAGTCCCAGGCGTCACCAACGGTGACGAGCTCCAAACACCACTGAAGTTATTTCTGTCTGCTCCGCACGGCAGTAGCGATGAGCCTGGAAGGGGAGGGGGCTCCTTTGGGGTTTAGAGTGGCTGCTTTTAGGATAATGTGTCTGTGTCAGAGCCTGGATGCTGGGAGCTTATCCATGTTACAGGGGGGTGAGGTGCACATAGGCGGGCTTAGGAGGCAGGGGTCTGACACACAGGCCACTCTAATGATGCCACCGGAGCCCCATTGGCAGTGCCCTCGCCCCTAAGGTTGGTTTAACTCTCTTTACTCATGGTACAGAGAAGGTGTGTGGGGGATGCATCGAGTGATTCTTCACAAATTGAGATGATTAGTGAAGCTTCGTTTCACCTCCTCTGGTCTCAGCTGCCTGTGCTCTCGTCACGCTCCCCTGCCTATTTGTTTTAGGAAAGCAGATATTTGTCTCTCTCTCTCCCCCTCCCTAATTTCTTTCCTCCCTCACTCCCTCCCTCCTTCCTCTCATCATGTAAGCTCCTGTCAGCAGTGCATTTTATTTACTTTCAGTGACAGAGTTCGAGCTCTTAGTGGTTGGTCTGGTTTCTCTCTCTTCACCCATTTTCTCTTCCATATCTCTTCCCCTCCCTCTTTCTATCATTGGTCTGACCAATAGGAACCCACGCTTCAAGATTATTTTGATCACGCGGACTGGGATATGTTCATAGTAGCTTCAGAAAATAACACATATACCGTAATGGTGAATGAGTTTATCAGGAAGTGCATAGGAGATGTTGTACCCACTGTGACTATTAAAACCTACTCCAACCAGAAACAGTGGATAGATGGGAGCATTGGCGCAAAACTGAAAGTGCGAACCACCGCATTTAACCAGGGAAAACAACCTCTCACTCAACGTAAAAAAAACCAAGGATATGTTTTTGGACACCAGGAAACAGCAGAGGGAGCACCCCCCTATCCACATTGATGGGACCGCAGTGGAAAGCTTCAAGTTCCTCGGTGTACACATCGCTGGCAAACTGAAATGGTGCACCCACACAGACAGTGTGGTGAAAAAGGCGCAACAGCGCCTCTTCAACCTCAGGAGGCTAAAGAAATTTGGCTTGTCACCTAAAACCCTCAACTTTTACAGACGCACAATTGAGAGCATCCTGTCGGGCTGTATCATCGCCTGTTACGGCATCGCCTGCCACAGGCAGTGGCTCGGGTGGTTGATGTCCTTGATGATAGTTTTGGCCTTCCTGTGACATTGGATGCTGTAGGTGTCCAGGAGGGCGGGAAGTTTGCCCCGGTAATGCGTTGGGGAGACTGCACCACCCTCTGGAGAGCGTTGCGCTATCATCCAGAAGGTGAGGTCAGTACAGGTGCATCAAAGCTGGGACAGAGAGACTGGAAAACGGCTTCTGTCTCAAGGCCATCAGACTGTTAAACAGCCAACATGTGCTCATCAGAGGCAGCTACCTATAGACATAGATTAGGAATCACTGACTACTCTAAGGAAATTAAACACTAGCCACTTGAATAAACTGTGCTCTATATTCTTC
Organism: Oncorhynchus mykiss; assembly: GCF_057628025.1. Taxonomy (NCBI): domain Eukaryota; kingdom Metazoa; phylum Chordata; class Actinopteri; order Salmoniformes; family Salmonidae; genus Oncorhynchus; species Oncorhynchus mykiss. Next base: position 4,415,214 of record NC_143044.1, read on the forward strand.
TACGGTATCTTAGTCACTTTAATTGTGTGTAAATATCGTATCACCCATCTCATATGTATATACTGTATTCTATACCATGCCACCTTATCTTAGTCCAATGCCGCTCTGACATATGTATTCTTAATCCATTCCTTACTTAGATGTACGGGTATTTTGGTTATATGTTGTGAAGCTGTTAGATATTACTGCCCTGTCGAAGCTAGAGGCTCAAGCATTTCGCTACACCCACATATGCTAAACTCGTGTATGTGACCAATATATTTGATTTGATTAGGATATAGACTCGGTGGCCAGTTTATTAGGTACAGCCCGCCACCAGCCTGTACTGTTGACACCAGGCAGGATGGGGCCGTGGACTCATGCTGCTTACACCAAATCCTGACGCAACAGGAACCGGGATTCGTCGGACCAGGCAATGTTTTTTTTCACTCCTCAGTTGTCCAGTGATGGTGATCACGTGCCCTTCTTATTTTTAGCTGATTGGTGTGGAACCCGGTGTGGTCTGTTGCAATAGCCTATCCGTGACAAGGACTGGCGAGTTGTGTGTTCCCGAGATGCCGTTCTGAACACCACTGTTGTACTGCGTCGTTATTTGCCTGGTTGTGGCCTGCCTGTTAGCTTGCTCAATTCTTGCTATTCTCCTTCGACCTCTCATCAACGAGCTGTTTTCGCCCACAGGACTGCCACTGACTGTATGTTTTTTGTTTGTTGCACCATTCTCTGTAAACCCTAGACACTGTCGTGCGTGAAAAGCCCAGGAGGCCGGCCTTTCTGAGATATTCGAACCGGGGTGCCTGGCACCGACGATCATACCACACTCAGTCGCTTAGGTCATTAGTTTTACCCATTCTAACATTCAATCGAACAGTAACTGAATGCCTCGATGTCTGCCTGCTTTATGGAGCGAGCCACGGCCACATGACTCACTGTCTGTAGGAGCAAACCATTTTCGTAAATGGGGGGGTGGCATATCTTTACATTTTGCTGCCTTACAAATGTTATCTAAAAATGGATTAGGGTAAGTGTACTTATTAAGCCAACCCCCAAATCTAAGTTTAGACATTTCTATATTTGATAGACATTTAAATATTTGATAAAATGTAAATAGTCCGGACCTTAAGCCCATAGGTGTTCCAAATACCCCCCCCCCCCCTCTGTTAAATAATACATTTTTATTCATTTCCAAATATTCAAAACTTACAAACTGACATTTCTTATGTAAAATTGTATTATATGAATCACCCCTGAAGTTAAACTGATCATTACTATTCATCATGAAATAACATAAGATCTATGTGGAGATCTATTTGGATATCTATGTGGACTTAGGCTTCTGTTCGTTGACAACCAGTACACGCCTGGCTCAACTAATCGTAGACTTTAATCAAGACCTTAATCAGGTGTGTTACTGCTTGGTTAGAACAAAACCCTGCACCAACACCAGCCCTCTGTGGAAAAGAAGCTATGCACACAGACTGTAACACACACTGGCCCTCTGGATAAGAAGCTATGCACACAGACTGTAACACACACTGGCCCTCTGGATAAGAAGCTATGCACACAGACTGTAACACACACTGGCCCTCTGGATAAGAAATCATGCACACAGACTGTAACACACACTGGCCCTCTGGATAAGAAATCATGCACACAGACTGTAACACACACTAGCCCTCTGGATAAGAAGCCATGCACACAGACTGTAACACACACTGGCCCTCTGGATAAGAAGCCATGCACACAAACTGTAACACACACTGGCCCTCTGGATAAGAAGCCATGCACACAGACTGTAACACACACTGGCCCTCTGGATAAGAAGCCATGCACACAGACTGTAACACACACAACTTTCAATTCATTATCTGAAAGGTGATTCACATTTGCTGTACTGCTATTCTTGTTAATTATTTATACTCGTCTTCCTAAAGCCTATCTGAAGACCATTTCAAATCTCCCTCTCTACTGTCTTACAAAGGTACAAGTGGTGGACAAAAAAACTGATGAACAAGGACAACCCCCCCACCCCCCACCCAAAAGTGCATGAGAAGTCGCCCAATAGTTATCCCCTTGCCCCTCGTTTGTTGCCATTTTTGTCCACCAATTGTATGAGAAATATTATTTCTTGCCTATATAAAAGTAAAGTTCCAAAGATATACAAAACCGTATCACAAGTGTGGTGCATTTGCGTTTCGACAGAGCGTCGGGAATAAACAAGAACCTCTGGATTGGAGTTCACACGGAGCCAGCTGCGGTCTGTACGATCATCACCCTGACATCCCTCCCCTCTGATGTTATTCTTCTGTCTCTGCATCAACGACTACCTTGTCCACTCAAAGGGACTTGAGGTTTCTAATTGTTCCTAATAGTTTCCAGTCTTGGTACAGGCACAATGGCTAGATGCATAATGTGCACAACTGTAGTTTTGTGTGTGTTTTTTTTATTCATCAACTTAAATCTGAACAAGAGACATTTATGCTCATGCTCATTGAATATTGGGATATCAACACACTGTCCCCGTGTGTTTCATTGCAAACTCTGCTTAATAAGAGTATACTGGGCTTAATTGGAACAACAGTGATTTATTGTATTAAAAAAAAGACAGAATAGGAAAGCCTACTCATAAAATATTTGGAAACCAATGGTTTGGGGTATAAATACACAGTCTACAAAACATTATGAACACCTGCTCATTCCATGAGATAGACTGACCAGGTGATTTCAGGTGAAAGCTGTTGATGAAGGGGAGGAGACAGGTTTAAAGAAGGATTTTTAAGCCTTAAGACAATTGAGACATGGATTGTGTATGTGTGCCATTCAGAGGGTGAATGGGCAAGACAAAAGATTGAAGTGCCTTTGAACAGGGTATGGTAGAAGGTGCCAGGCACACTGGTTTGTGTCTGTAATGCTGCTGGGTTTTTCACGCTCAACAGTTTCCTGTGTGTTATCAAGAATGGTCCGCCAACCAAAGGACATCCAGCCAACATGACACAACTGTGGGAAGCATTGGAATCAACATGGGCCAGCATCCCTGTGGAACGCTTTCAACACCTTGTATAGTCCATGCCCTGATGAATTGAGGCTGTTCTGAGGGAAAAGGGGGGAGTGCAACTCAATATTAGGAAGGTGTTCTTAATGTTTTGTACACTGTATAGACTACAGTATTATGCAAAGTTAGTTTTCATCATATTGAATAATATTGATTTATTGCCATATTCTGTATAGATGGTGCTTTTTGTGCTACTGTACCCTTTAACCCTTGTACCTGTATACAAGTTGAAAATGGCCGATTTGGGCACTGATAAACATCTAAATTGGAACACAGTGGCTGTACAGTAACATGCTAAACATGACGTCAGAACTCTGGCTCTGCGCTTCACAGCGCTGTATGGGTTTTGACTGACAACTGTTCTGAACTTGAGCACCTCAAGAAGTTGCCCCCCATCCTTCCTTCAGAATTGTTTAAGCTCAGTTAAATCGGTTGTTGATCATTGCTAGACAACTATTTTCAGGTCTTGCCATAGATTTTCAAGTAGATTTAAGTCAAAACTGTAACTCTGCAACTCAGGAACATTCACTTTCTTCTTGGTAAGCAACTCCAGTGTAGATTTGGCCTTGTGTTTTAGGTTATTGTCCTGCTGAAAGGTGAATTAATCTCCAAGTACCTGATGGAAAGCAGACTAAACCAGGTTTTCCTCCAGGATTTTGCCTGTACTTAGCTCCATTCTGTTTTTTTTATTTTTATCCTGGAAGAACTCCCCAGTCCTTAACAATTACACGCATACCCATAACATGATGCAGCCACCACTGTGCTTGAAAATATGGCAAGTGGTACTCATTAATATGTGGTATTGGATTTGCCCCAAACTTAACCTTTTGTAGTCAGGACAAAAAAGTGAATTGCTTGCCCAATTTTTTGGCAGTATTACTTTAGTCCCTTGTTGCAAACAGGATGCATGTTTTGGAATATTGTTTTATTCTGTACGGGCTTCCTTTTCACTCAGTCAATTAGGTTTGTATAGTGGAGTAGCTACACTGTTGTTGATCCATACTCTGTTTTCTCCTGTCACAGCCATGTTCAATGTCTGCTTTTTTATTTTTACCCATTGACCAATAGTTGCCCTTCTTTGCAAGGTATTGGAAAACCTCCCTGGTGGTTGAATCTGTGTTTAAAATTCACTGCTTGACTGCGGGACCTTGGGGTACAGAGATGAGTGGGGTCATAAGAAAATGTTAAACAACTTATTATGTGACTTGTTAAGCAAATGTTCACTCCTGAACGTATTTAGGCTTGCCATAACAAAGGGGTGAATACATATTAACTCAAGACATTTCAGCTTTTCATTTTTAATGAATTAGTCTTTTTTTTTTTTTTTTAAACATAATTCCACTTTGACATTATGGAATATTGTGTGTAGGCAAGCGACAATTTTTTGGGGGGCAATTTAATCAATTTTAAGTTCAGACTGTAACACAACAACAAAAAATGGAAAAAAAGGGGTGTGAATACTTTCTAAAGGCACTGTATCAGCACATTAATATCTTGTTTGCATCAAATATGATCACTTATCTGAGAAGGTACACTTTTTTTTGTTTGTTATTCAAAATGTTTTTCAAGAAGACACTTTCACTTTCAAAATGTGGAATAGGTTGTGTAGATTGGTAGGAGAAAATCTTAATTTAGTCCCTTTTTTTTTAGGTAGAATTTTTAAGGAAACTGAAGATTGTAAGGGTTGTGTAGACTTTCACTAGGCAGTGCTAGGGCAGCTTGGCTTCTGTTTCTCTTCTCTTCCATGTCCTTCCCCCTTCTTTCTGTTTTTAGGATATGCTGTACGTATCAGACATGGTCAGTTGAGACAATTGAGACCGCTTTCTATGTGAGGATTTTGATGATGAGCTGTGAGGGAGCTTTGCCAGAGTCTGCTCTCCACCCTTCACAGATGGGACTCGCTGGCCCATATCCATAAAGGTTCTCAGTCGGTCCAGCTCTAGGATCCGTTTTGCCTTTCAGAGCGTACTAAATAAGACAGTGGGGACCTGCTCCTAGATCAGAACTCTTACTCTGAGATGCTTTATAAATACGGGCCAGACCAGTCTGCAGAGTCGAAGTCCGCACCCCTCTCTTGGCGCTGTAAATCTGGAAAAAAACAAGTTTCCGAATCAGGAAACATTAGCCTTGATAAATTGTCACCCTATTAAATCAACAGACGCATAAACGTTAACCATACTTTGAAATGAGTCTCACCGCTTGAAACGTTATCGTTTAAACTTTTTTCGGAAACTGAAATGTTGGTGGCTATTGATTTGTGAGGGAAGTTTTAGGCTGAAGTTCAGTTGGAGAGCCATAGTGGATGCGCTGTGCAAGTCACTGTTTGTTGGGTAAATTGGTCATCGTTTGTAGTCTTGGAAGTTTTTGAGTCGAGGTGTGAAATTGGAGTGGCTCGTTTGTGAGGTCATGTGTGCCCTGTTTGACACCGTGTTGGCCGTCGGCGAGGGAAAGAGTTTGTTCGTGTCTGAGGTCATTTTGTTGGCCGTAGGACCATGAGGTACCTGTCGTTTTATCTGTAAACAGAATTCTTTACAGTCCAAAACACTGCCTGGCCGTGTGTTTTCTTTTACTCCCTTGGCGCAGTCGGGAGCTCCGCAGTAAAGCTTTTATAAATCTCAGGCACGAGCCACTGCAGATCTGTGCTCCCCTCTCCTCCTCCTCTGGTTTACTAAGCCCCTGCACTGCGGAAGGCTTGCCTGCCTGTCTGGCCCGATTCTCCTTCTCAACTGTGCACTTGCATACTTTCTCACATGGATTTATTAACAATGGTGGAACTTCCCTCCCACCTAATGTTTACACCAATCCTATGCTTTTAAATCCACCACGGGTGTGTGACTGTGCGAGTGCACACGATGGCACCCTTCCTAATGGCGAAGTGTGTGTGTGTGCCTATTCCGCCTGTTGAATGTGATCCTTACAGTTGCTAAAAGGTGACCGAAGTTAATCCTATACGGTGCTTTGACTCTAACAAGGAAGTGAACACTGTGTACTCACTGTGAAAGCCAAGAACTGCCTCCTTCGTTTAGCGGCTCGGCTAGGCTAGCCCCTTCCCTCAACTGTGTAACCCCTAACGCTACCAGTCAACCGTCCAACCCACTATTTTCCTTCCCCAACGTCTCTTCCTCTATTTTTCTCCTCCATACACACACCATTCTCTTTCTCTCTGTCGCTTGCGCGCTCTCTCTCCCTTTGTGTCGCTCTCTCTCTGTCGCTCCCTTTGTGTCGCTCTTTGTCTGTCGCTCTTTCTCGCGCTCTTTCTCTCTCTCTATTTTACACACTCTTGCTCCGGGACAGAACACGCTGTTCCTTTCCCTGACTGTGGCCTCTGGCTGTCGCGGTCGTTTCTGAAGACTGCTGCATGCAGTCTCTCTCTCTCTCAGTGCTTAAACCACATGATTCCCGACCCGATGACACCCTCTTTATTTAATGTGTTTTTTCTATTCTGAGGTTATGACGAAGCACATTGGGCACACACCAGCCTGTTTCCATTATCCTGATTGTCTTAGGTTTTCCCCATGTTGGGCCCAGGAGGAGTCAGTAGCAGAGACACACAGATGGACTAGTCATTTAGTGGTTGTGTTATGGTTGTGGCCTGGGAAATGTGGTTCATTGGTCAGGATGATTTACTACATGAGTGTTAAGTGTGCAACCAGGCTGCACTACTGCCAGTCTGCAAATGAACAATTCCACCTGGTGGTGTGTGTACTTTGAAATGTCCACTTAATGGAGAATCATAGGCCTTGTGTCTTGTTTGCAATCCTTTTCCTTAGATGTCTGTCTTCAAATCATTTTTCCCGCAACTTATTGATACGTCTTGTGATGGCTGAAGTTCCACCTCCTGTGTTTTTGTCCCCTGCGATGAAATCGGTCAGATCGGTTTCCGTCCGTTCATACGTTAGTCACGCGATATCTCAGACAGCACCGGCACGATTTTGACAAAACTGGGGTGAATGATGCCATAAAGATCCGGCATTTACAAAATGACACTGATTGGCCCAAGGCGGGAGCTGTAGTAATTAACAGAAATGTGTGAGTCACACTAGGGAGGAAGAGGCAAAGCGAGAGTGATAACTGGGCACAAAATCTGTAGGTGGCGTTTTTCTGAATGTCAATGAGAGTCGAATTTGGTTTGGTTAATTTGGTTAACAAATCATGTAATGGCTTATTTAATCTAATATAAGTTTTGTAGTGCTTAGTTTGTTACTAGTGTACGAGACGTGACATCGCGGCAACTCTGAGAGAGAAAAAAACACTTTATATCAGAGTTGTGCCTGTTGGTCACACTCGTATCTGCCTTCTTATTGGCTAGAATGGTCTCGCCTCCTTCCGACTGCCTTCTAGTCTGAGTATCAGTCTCTTCAACTAACATTCCACTCCTTGCCACTTCCAAATAGTCTTTTGGCACATGACATGGAGTACAGGAAGTGGATTAGTTAGAGATTGGTACCCAGGCCAACTGCCTTCCATTTTGTAAGACATGTATTTTTAATTGTTAGTGGCCACTTGAGTATCTGGTCAATTTAATGGGTCACACACGATAACAGAAACGTATTAGTCACACGGGATATCTCAATTGTCCCAAGCGGGGGCGCTGCATCACTCGTGGGGGACGACATGTTTACTGTTGCCTTGTTTTTAGTCCTCCTGATGTACTGAAAATGGCCTTGTGCTGACATATAGCAGCATTGACTTCTGGGGCCTCCTGTTTTTGCTCATGGCGAGTGTGATGCACACGGACTCATCTGTTGTGACGCAGGCAGACGGGGGCCAGAGAAGGGGGTACTAACCTGGGAGGAACATGCTGTCACTGACGCGTGTGAGACATCAGAGACACTAAGTCCCCTTTTGAAGGGCCTGGTTGTGCTGGAGAGGTGGACAGCGAGTGCTGGTTGTGACCTCACTGAAGGACCCTAGACACACACGCTCCACTCAGGTGTGTGTGTGTGTGTGTGTGATGATGATGACTAAGCACTGCCGGGGCTCAGTGAGAAAGGCGAAAGGACTGGGGAGTGGAAATACTTGATGCAGCCCTCGTGGTGACATGCATGGACTTGAACATATATATACTGTCATTCGTGTATACGTTCTTTCTCACACACACACACACACACACACACACACACACACACACACACACACACACACACACACACACACACACACACACACACACACACACCTTCATTTGCACAGACTCTCTCACACACAGACACACACACACACCTTCATTTGCACACACACACACACATACATACTTTCACGATGTACTGAGTCAGTGTATGTTTCTTTCATCTTTCCTCCTCTTCACCTGCTGCAGCAGTTCCTTTGAGGAATGTCTGAGAGTAAACCGTGACAGTTGCACATTTCTCTGTTCCCCTAATTGCCACTCCGTTCCCGGCCAGGCGCTCTGCGTCCCGCAAATACGCCTGAAAAGCAGTAGCCCCGTCACAGTCAGCTGACACAAGAAAGCACACGCAGCGGCAGGCGGCGCCTCTGCCAGCCTTCTGCACCATAAATGTACGTTCTGTCTGCGTGTGGGCCCGGCTTCCCTCCCTCCACCCCGCCACTCTGCTGCCCGCTCTGCTTTGTGGCTCAGGTTCCCACATCATGTCCCTGGTGGCTCCACAGTTTTGCTCACATGATCACGGCCCTCTAGTTAAGGATATGTCAAATCCTGTGCATCAGAGGTGGAGATGCATGCTACTTGTATGGCTCTGGTCGGTGCTGGCCTATTAGTTGCTGCAAATGTACTCTATTCCACTGAATAGAATACTCCTGTGACACTTTGTCTACCGTTAAATGTGTCATCATTTTCTTGTTCCGTTGTGTTTTCTCATGACCTTTTGTTCACTCTGTTCACACAATTGATACTGTGTTGTTTCCATATCAAATGCTAATACCAGAAGAATAGTGTGATATTAGGGCCATTGGACACCGCTATGCGACTGCTCCTCGAGTGAAACTAGCTGACTCCCATACTCTCAATTACGGAATAGGCATGACCCTAGTTAACTTCCCAACTCTCCCTAACTGACAGAATGGCCTTGACCCGAGGCCAACTCTCGCCTCTCCAACCTGTTCAATAATCGATGATTTAACAATGCACACTGACAAGCCCTCTCCTCCCTTTCTCTCTGTATCTCTCTCTGCTGCAAAGCCAGACCTCATCATCCCACAGGAGGAAATCGTTGCGCACCGTAACTTTCCAAAATGATTTGGAGAGTATTAGGTTGATACATTTTGCACGGGGTACTTTTTTTTTCGTACTGAAACTGAACAGACTTGATTTGAGCTTTTTTAGGCTGGAAGGTACTGTCTTCCGTGGTTCAGGTTTTAGACAGTACACAGTGTACTTACTGTGAACAGGATATATATATTTTTTTCTTTAGTCTAAAAACTCTTCTGTCTCTTCTTCCAGGCTATGCCTTCTTGCTGTTCCAAGAGGAGGCCTCTGTCCAGGCCCTGATTGACGCCTGCATCGAGGAGGACGGGAAGCTTTACCTTTGTGTCTCCAGCCCCACTATCAAGGACAAACCAGTCAGTGAATACCGCAGTACTGTACTGTAATACCGTTTTCACACTACTAAGCTGAGCTAAACCGAGACAAGCCGACCTGTACTGTGCCAGTCTGGTTCTACATTCACCATAGTTGCTCTAACTGGGCTTGGAAGGAAAATAACCAAGGCAGTTCGGTTCCGGTTGGGTATAAGGGTGTGGATTTCACGTCAGACACATTACTTCATTAATGATGCATTTCTTTTTTCCAGGTCCAAATCCGCCCCTGGAACCTGAGTGACAGTGACTTTGTGATGGATGGCTCCCAACCGCTGGACCCCCGCAAGACTATATTTGTGGGGGGGGTGCCCCGGCCTCTACGCGCAGGTAGGGGATTGGTCAAAACGGATGTAGATCAGTGGATAGGTTGGTGGATTTTCTGTGTAAGATCGACTGGCGTAGACCGTAGTCTCTACAGGCTGTAATCAACAATACAGTTTTGCCAGTGAGAAAGAAATCCAATTTGTTTCCAGGCGGTTCGCTAACTGCCAGTCATGTCAAAAGTTCATGCAAGGCTCTTTAGGTGGTTCAGCATTTCTGTGCTTGGGACCAACATCACTGACTGGCTGTCTGCTATGTGGCCTACCCTAGTTAAATCAACAGTCAAAGACGACTACTGTAATGCACACTTTCAGGACAATGTTATTGGCAAAGAATGTTATTCAAGTCGCATCATTCTGCTTGTCTCGTAAAAAAATATGCAAACATTTTTAATTCGACAAATTACGGCATGCGGTCATAACATTCTCTCTCGTCCTCTAGTGGAACTAGCTATGATAATGGACAGGCTGTATGGGGGTGTGTGCTACGCCGGCATTGACACTGACCCGGAGCTCAAGTACCCCAAGGGGGCGGGCCGTGTGGCCTTCTCCAATCAGCAGAGCTACATCGCCGCCATCAGCGCCCGTTTTGTTCAGTTGCAGCACAACGACATTGACAAACGGGTGAGTGAGACCAAACACTGTGTTCATAATGTCTGTCTCCGTAGCAATAGCGCTTCAGGAGTGGCCCTAAAAGTTGGATAACAGGGAGATATCTTTAGCAGATGAATGACTGACTGACTGGGTTGTGTTCGATAGGGCACGGAAAAGAAATGGTTTTGCAACAGGGAACAAAAAGGAGTGTTTCTCATTGGACAAGTCCAGGTAGTACCTCCCTGTTTGTTAGTTTTCTTCCGTTTGGTGCCGAATGAACACGACCCTAGTGTAACCTCCCAGTAGGCCCTAGTGTAGGCTTTCTTATTTTTTTTTAAATGTAACCTTTTATTTAACTAGGCAAGTCAGTTGAGAACCAATTCTTATTTACAATGACGGCCTACCCCGGCCAAACCCGGACGACACCGGTCCAATTGTGTGCCGCCCTATGGGACTCCCAATCACGGCCGGATGTGATGCAGCCTGGATTCAAACCAGGGACGGCAGTGACGCCTCTTGCACTGAGATGCGGTGCCTTAGACCGCTGCGCCATTCAGGAGCCCAATGGTGTGCTGCTGTGGATCTGAACTCTTTAACTCTCATTAAGACCCTATACATAAGAGCTGTCATTATATGCTGGTATCCAACTGACAGTTTGGCGCAGCCTACAATACAGGGAGCCCCGGTTAGGTCTGTGGGATAGAGTTGGCTGTGTAATCACCCTGGCCTTCGGCTGCTGGAGGGCTGACCGACATTTGAAGTCCCAGACGTGGGGAAGGTTTAATTATAGGACTTCCTTATACATGAATATTCACTTTAGCCGTGGCCGGGTTGTTTTGAGCGAGCTAGCCCTATAGAGCATGGCCTATCGTGACCAACCAAGACTGGTCGTCTGCCAGCCCAGAGAGGCTAGTCTCAGTGGGGGCTGCTCATTCCACACTCCCTCTGTGCTGCCATAATCCAATAACCAACCCCAGTGGCTGGTTGAGCAGGCAGTGTCTTTATTCAGACTACTTCCCTGGGTTGGCTCTACTGTCTGACCCAGGGCTATATTCAGTGTCCAACAGTAGGAGTGTGGGGGGGGGGGGGGGCTTTACCCAGAGAAGCCTCTCTGCCTGCCTTCGCGTCAACCACCACCGCGTCACACCCAAGTTCTCTCAGGGTTAGTTAATGTTCGTTCTTGTGGTTCACTGGTGTCCATCCACAACACTTTTGTTTGCACGTTGTAATTCTGTTCCGTCTGGCAACACAATCATTCCGTTAACTGTAAATGGCATCTTAGTATTGTCTTAATGATATGTCAGAATGGTTCAATTACTGTACCTCAAGAACAGCTTCATTGTTGTACTCACCGAGGTGATACTGGTATTTATTGGCCGTATTCATCAGGGCACACCATAGCAAAACATTTTGCAACGGAAAACAAAAACGAGCCGTTGGACATGCTCAGGTACCCTTTTTCAGTCCGTTTCCTACCGTTTGGTGCCAAATGAAAATGAGCCTGGTTGCCAGTCTGTTTCTGGCTTTGGCCATTGCAAGTCATAGTCTTACCAGGGCTGGGGGTTTAAAGAGAACCCTTCATTACACTGTCAGGCTGTAGTGGAGGGATCACTGTATGTAACCAGGGCCTGCTCACACACTGTGTGTCATCTCCATGGAGACACAGATTGGATAGTCTGTCCCTCAGCAACGGTCAACGGACTCCAAATTTTCATGTGTGTGTGTGTGTAAGTATACCTGCTTCCGTGCATAAAGAGTACCAGGCAGAAGAATGTTGTGCAACACTTGGACACATGAGTCATTTTGGCTCTTGAAATATTCACCACATCTGCTTTTACAGTGCCTTCCTTACCCATAGAGAGGAGAATAGGAACAGCTAGAGACAGAAACGTATTTGAGAAGTTGATATTTTTAGCCTCTAGGATGTCACAGTTGACATTAAACGGGCAAATAATACATGTAACAGAAATATACATTTCAGAACTCGGCAATGTCTTGCACTTGGTCAAACATTTAGCATAAAGCATGTGGACTCTGTTTACATTCCGACAATAGAGATTCAAGTTTGAGTTCAATCTACACCTCACGCCAAGAAGATAATAAGCCAGTGTCTCCTTTCTCTGACCTTCCTTCAGGTGGAGGTGAAGCCGTACGTCCTGGACGATCAGATGTGTGACGAGTGCCAGGGGGCGCGCTGTGGGGGGAAGTTTGCCCCTTTCTTCTGTGCCAACGTCACCTGCCTGCAGTACTACTGTGAGTACTGCTGGGCCAGTATCCACTCCCGGGCAGGCCGAGAGTTCCACAAGCCACTGGTGAAGGAGGGGGGCGACCGCCCTCGACATGTGTCCTTCCGCTGGAGCTGAGGGGGTCGAGGATAAGCCCTGCCCCACGGCCCCACCCCCAACAGCCCCTCAACCCCCTTAACCGGGACAGCGCTACACCCCACCCACCCCCCCCTGCTCTGCACCCCCTCCCCACCACCTCAACATCAGTGAAGAGGATAACTACAAATACATGGGTCTTTCATTTTCAAACTACACTGCTTGATTACGAACTCATTGTCCAGTGTACCCTTATGATGACAATAGGGTGGGGGAAAAAAATGAATCGCAAAAGTCTATCTGCTTAGAATTTGCACTTTGGCTCAAAACTCACTAAACACATATGGGATGTAAGCAAAAAACATATTGTGTTCAAGTCCCCTGTTCCATGACTTGGTGGGTCAGGGTCTCCTGATTATACAGTTACAGTACATATATATTTAAAAAGTATATATATATATTTTTGTTTTAAATATATCTATCTAACATATAAAGATAATTAAATTCTATGGGAAAGGAGCATGCACTTATTTAAAAAATGTTTTAGGATATCGCCCCTTATATTACCAAAGGCAAAAATGAAATCCATGCATTCAGAAAACCTAAATAGGTGGCATAAGATGTAGGAAGACTATACATTTATCCAGTAGTCTGGGCCATAGAAGACCAGATTTAAAAAATAAAATAAAAAAATGGCTATATTTGCTCTCCATTTTGACTCTGAAAATAGTAAAATTAATACCTCATAAGACGCAATCAGATTTAGTTTTGCTTTTGATTTGTAGTTCTTTATTTTTGTTAGGACTTTATTTTCTAGTGTTATGTTGATGTAATGCTGCTGAATAGTACTTTATTCAGGCTAGGGCGTTATAACAACTATGATGTCACCTGGTGTTAAGGATGATGACAGGCTATCATAGGGAGAGGGGCGTCCCTTACGATGCCTAGTATGATGTGGGGTGGGGTGGGGGGGAGGGGGAGTCGCCCCTAACTGCATGTTATTTTGAATCAGGTTGCTGCATGCAATAGAATTTCAGTCTCATGTCTACTATTCAATTCTGCCCATGTTTGCACAGCACCCATATAGATGTACGTACAACTAGCATGAAACTGGACTCAACAAGGAAGACAGACTGGTAAAAGAATCCAACACCCCCAGTGAGAAGTTAACAGCCACAGGGGCAGTATGAGCAGGCTGCTTCTGCACAAGGTGGCTAACATAACCAGATGACGAAACCTTAATATTAAACCTGAATCCAAGTAGATGTAGGATATATCATTTAAAACTGTCTACGATGTGGGTGAAGTACTTTTTTTTTTCTCTTTTTTTTTGTTGCAGTGATTGTTAATATAATTGTGCGATTCCTGTTAGTTTTATACCGTACATAGTTGGGTCTGAGTATGCCTATAGAACTGTGATTTCGCTTTAAGTGTTGTTAACGTCCGACATAGAAGTCCTGTGAAACTTCATGAACTAGTGTATGCACACGTGTGTATATATACGTTCTCTCATACACACACACACACACACACACACTCACATTACACCGATGGTTCTCTTTCTCTTAAACATACATACATGTACATATACAGACCTAGTACGCACACAAAGTTTGACCCAAATACACAGAACATATGACGCGCAGACTAAAGTGAGCTTGAATCTGAGAAACACAGAACTGCTGTCTGTACTGTTGACAGGGTCATGTCCCCCCCCCCAAAAAAAAACCAAAGAGCTCACATATGTTCAACTTAAACGAACCAACACATACGGAGACCACAGATGATACTGTGCGAAGCATCAAGCGCTATGCCTGTGGGTTTAAAGGTGCAAGTTAGAAACATTTGTACTGTTGTGGTGACAAGGCATACGAGACAGTGATGAGAAGACAGACAGAACATTGAAGCTACTGGAGACTTGTGGTTTAGTAAACTGAGCTCCTTCTCAGCCTGCACATAAAGTTATCTGGCTACGGGGTTGTGATAGCATTGCCAGAACATTGTGTGCTAGCTGGGATTTACCATATTTATCCAGATTTTCCTGCAAAGCTTGAAGTAGAATAATGACCTGCTAAAATGGTGGACATTTTTTTTTATTTATCAAAAGGCTATGGAATGGGGTGCAGTTGAATAGGATGGGTGGGGTGGGAGGTATTGGGTAGTTATAAATGCAGGACAAATAAACAAAGTATTGGCTGCTGGGGTTGGTTTGGGTTTGAGCGGTGGAGTTTGGGGCTGTTACACTGGTTTTTAGCAGTTTTGTGGACAATCCAGTCTGGATCCTGCAACATTGCGAGTTGATGTGTCGTCTCCTTTTCTGTGTGTTGCGATTGTCCCATGCTGGCACCCCCGCCGTCCTCTCTCTCGGTTTTAGTCGCAAAACGGTTTGCTTTAGGACAAACCATTTAGTTTGTTTTTTGTAAAAGTAAACTAATCTAAACCGAAGATACTTTTTTATTGATAGAAAAGTCTACAACAACAAAAAAAAGAGGCTAACCATGAGTAATAATAAGTCTCCCTATTTAAGTGAATTCTGGGTGTTTTTGTGAGATGTCTTTCCCCGCCCAGAAGGGTTTTCTATGTTTGTTCCTTCTCTATAATAGACGTGTTATGCACTACTCTTTGTATCTGGACAGTTTAACAGTCAGCAATTGTTTTTGTTGGGAGAAAAACAAAAAGTGTGCTTTCTGACTGACATGATCTTTTGCAATACCTCAATTTTGAAATATATTAGGAGAGAAATTGATATTTTCTAAGTTTATTCAAATAAAAAAAATATATATATATTAATTTAATTCTGCCAGAGATGATTTAACAGGTGGTTGATTTTATTTTTGTCATGCTTATTTGCTTTTTATTTTAAATTTTATTTTTTGAAAAAACAACTGAAGGAGCTAGAGCTTTCTAACTTTAATATAATGACGTAGTTAGCTGAAGTACAGAGTCTACCTTATTACAGAGGAGGTTAGAGTGAGTTTCCCACTGGTCTTATACCCGTGGAAGCACGGTGTCACCAAGACAAACATAACATGAGCGGTAGTGTTCCAAGGAAAATATTAGTCCTAAAAATTGTTGTTCTATATAAATAAAAGTCTATCGGGTGAACTGAAGATACTTCCCTTATTTTGTATATTTATAATCAGTCATTTACTATGCTGACCAGAATTGTGAAAGAGATCTTCTGTTCATGTTATTTTTTTAAGAACTTTTTTATGTTTCCTAAAAGTATGCGTTTCATTTTGTTTTGTAAAAGCAACACCCTAATTTTGTTAGCCTGAGATTGTTTAAAAAAAGACTTTAAGCAGATGACGTGGAGAGAAAGGAATGTTTAAAAAATATATATATATTATTAAGAGATACAAGTGTTTCAACTGTAACTTCTTCGAAAGCCCCCAAGGTGCATCAATTGACTGGTAGCCTTCTATTCACGCAAGACTTGAATTAGTCCCATTTTTTTTTTAAGGCTAAGAACCTTGATTCTTTGTTGTAATGTGCAATACTGTTTGTACTGTTTGTAAAAAAAAAAAAAAAAAATAATGAAAAAAGAAAGAGGCAAATCTTTATTGCAGATTTATTTTCATTGCAAGCATTGTGATTCACTAAAATCATTTTCTACTGTGTATTTACCTACTCTACATGCTAGTACCTTCCAGTAGTAATGTAGCCTTTGTACTGAGAAATTTTTCATTATTTTTTAGAGATTTTTGCTAAAAAAGAAAATAATTTAAACATTTACGTATTTTTATTTCATATTTTCTTTACAGACTTATTTCTCAACCATTAATAGTTATTTCTGGGGGAGACTTTCATATCTGGTCAATGTCATTTAATATTATTTTATATTTTTACTTGGAATAAATTCATTTTATGATGCTAATTCTTTAAAAAAAAGTTTTCATTTGTTCACTTTATTTTATTTTTGGAAGCTGAAAAACCTTTAATATTGTTACTTAAGTGTGTAGATTTTTTAAACGCAAAGCTTAATGTGTTAACTCGCTGATGTTGCTTACATTAGTGTGACGATGATTTAAGGAGGGGGGAAATGGAAGAAAACTATTACGGTTGGTATTGTTAAGTGATTGGCAATGTAAAACAAATGAACGGGCAATAAAATGAAAAGGCAGAATGTGGTATGTTGTGATGTTGTGGAAGCTGGACAATGCTTACTTACCACTCCTACTGCTTCTGCTACTGTGGTATAACCCCACCTTGTAATAGTCAATAACATTGTATGGCCAAGATGTCACAACACTTCCACTGATGTGAAACATCACATTAATACCTTTTTAAAATGTTAATCGTGTTACATGACCCTCCCTTTAGTTTCAGATGGTGGGTAAACCCCTGTAGGAACCTGAAAAGTGGCTATGTGCACCAGTGAGATTGTATTTAAGAATGAATGTAAATGTTAAGATGAACTGTATAATTAAGTGGAGGGTGTGACTTGTTGGAATTTATTCCTGATAACAGGAGTCATACATCTAAATCTTTGACATGTTTTCTTTCTGTCCCCAAACCACCTAGATTTCTTTAGTCACAGTTTAGTGTGTACGAACTGGCCTTAGATTTAAATTTGAGCCAAGATACACTAACATTATGTGGTGCGTTCTTCGGGGATGGCATTAACCTGATTTTTGCCCTCATATCCATAGACTATTGGTCCATATGAAGTGTTGTGACATCACCACTTCCTGTACTATAGTATTGTCATCAATAAGCAGAAAAAAACACCAATGCAAATGCTGGTCTGAGAACGTTATTTCTAGCTTGCCTTTTCTACCAGTTTGTACAGGTAGTGTTCTACTAATTAACTTTAATCTCGTACTCACCCAGTGCTTTTTCCCAATGGTCAGTATTAGTTATACCACCAAGTATTTATTACATTTTATTTATTTGTTAAGCATAAACTATGTGCAACTGAAAGGGACAGTTTGGATAAAATGGAAATCATGTGTGGTGGAGGAAATTTCATAACGCTTCATGAATGTTCTCAGTAGGCCCTTCATTTTGTGATCTAAAAAAAAAAGATTTAACTTGCTCAATAGTTTTTTTTTTTCTCAGACAAAATCACTACTTTTTAAAAGTTGTGTTCATTAATTTTTCAAAGTAATACTTATTTGTTTGATTACTGGTTCTATCTTGACAAGGCTTTGAAATTGTTGACTTGGACCTATGCTTGTCTGAATTTGCAGTATAACTAATAAAAAAAACAGAGCTCTATGCTGCTAATGCTTACTACTACTGCTTCAAGGTTGTAGTTCCCACCTTTTCCCTTTTTCTGTACTAATAAGCAAGTCTTATTAAATATAGTTGTATGACGCTGTGAAATATTGTCGTCTTTTGCATGGCCTCCTTTTCCACCTCTTTCTCTCATCCCTTGATGTTCCACCTGGAGTAAGGTGCTTGACTGGAATGGAAAAATGAAGTGTTCAAATAAATCTCAAAAGAACTGAAATACATTTAAGACCTCTGTTACATTAGGGGTTACTGAAGCAATCAATGTAGGTTTATCAGTTACTTGGAGGGATGATGTTTAAATCATAGGGGTTTAGTTGTACTTCAGAACGCTCATTAATTACCGACTGCCTCAGACCACTCGCAGAACAGTGTTCAATGCTTTTTTTTTGCTCTTCCGCATCTCTATACATAGTCAATATGATTCTCTAGTCTTGTTTATACCTGGCACTAAGGGAACGTTTGGAATTTGAGTCCACATTTTCAGAAATACATCTATTTTAATCATCACCTATCAAAAAAAAGTGGGCACAATTTGAATGTGTACAAGACCAGGACAAAGGAGGCATGTTAGAACCAGCACAAGGTGTAATGATCAGGCAGTTTAATCTTCTTGATATGCCACTAGTCAGGTGGATGGATTATTTTGGCAAAGGAGAAACGCTCACAGGAGTGTGCACAAAATTAGTGAGAAAAGACATGTGCCTATGGATTTTTTGGGGAAACATGGGATCAACACTTCACATGTTGCATTTATAGTTGTGTTCTTCATACCAGAGGGCTGGCTCTAGCCTTTTGTGAGCAATTTTTTTTAGTGGCAGAAAGAAAAAGTGATTACAAAACCAACGGGTGCACCCTGGCGGTCGGGCACGTGCCCAGCATGCCCGGTTGACATTCGACCAGGATTACTACACATTTAGATAATTGGTATATTAGTCTAGCCAGTTGACAAGAAACTGCTGGTGCATAGACTAGAATACACAAACTGTTAAAAATAAATTGAGCGCCAGCCCTGGGTAGACTATGAAAGAAGTGAGATCTACTCAGGGTTTTCGAGAGCTAGGCAGCTTCAGTTAGCTTCATATTCCAGCTCAGGTTTCATCACCATGGCTCTTGCGCATCTGCCTGTTTGGAACTGCACGTGGCTAGCCCAATGCCAAACTCATTGAAACAATGCGGAAACGTCAATACATGGGGCGAGTCAGTGCCACACTTTAATTACGTGTCGTTATTGCCGTCTGGTGCGCACAAGCAACTTCCCCCCCAATCGAAAGTTTGTGCATAACGTTTCAGATCCATATTACCGTGTAATGTGATCAGTATTTTAACATTTTTATACAGCTGACCCAGGTTAGCTTGGTAACGCTTGAAACCCAACTCGTAGTATAGGGCTTACATGTGCAGCAGTGAAACGACTAGTTAACCTGTCACCTGGTCAAACTAAAGCTGTAGTATCACTGAATAGGTGGTCATCTTCACTTTAAAGCAACATTTACTTTCTCTTGCTTGTCAACATCATGCACCTCTAAAATGTATCCCGTAATCTGTGCCATCATTCCTAAATGCAAGAACACACCCTCTACTGGCCATGTTCAAAGTTATATACAGTGTTCTTCAAATCAACACGCACAAAACAGGACGCACACTGAAAGGGCTGTAGAATTTATTATAATTCTATTAGTTTAAACAAAAAGCAGAAATTACAGAAATATTTACAGGTCTGCATTCTCTTCTTAAAACTCTGACAAGTCGTGTGTGTGGGGGGCATTTCAGTTTGTCCCTGCAGTGTCGTTCAGAGTAACATTTTACAAGGTTGGGGAGGAGCAGCACTGGCCATGACCATAGCTTTTCCAATCATCTGCCAGGTCAGTCGACAGAGTTCTGTGGTGAGAAAGGTGAAATGAATGTGCTTACACAGGACTATAAGTCCACAACCCAAAACAGCCCCACTAGCCAGCAGCACAGCACAATCCAGTAGCCCGCTATAAAGAGCCAGCACACTGGGGTGTGTTCCTATAGGTCAGCTCACAACGATCACACCTTGTTTTTGACCACATGTCAATGGAGCACTGGTAGTCCTCCAAGAGGGTGAGAGTGCTTTAAGCCTGACGATTATAAGGAGAACCACCACAGGCAGTCCCAAGGACAGACTAGAGGGCCCTCTGTGCCCATGGGAAAAGAGGGCACAGGGCAGACAGGACTGAAGATGGGAAGGCTTTTAGGTGGTCAAGTCAGTAGGCCTTTGGGTGGGAGAATACCGAGGGAGCCATAGGGATAACCATAGGGGGGGGGGGGTTTGAAAACAGAATCCTTGGGGCTTTGGGCAAATGTCAATGTGGCTAAACTTGTGCGTGTGAGGGGGGGGGGACCCCATTCTGAGATTAGCATCCTGAGGGCTGTGTAGAATGACCCTGCTAGGCTGGAGGTGGATGAGCATCATTTAGTCTGGCTGGGTAAGAGGCTAGTGGAGCGTGTGCATGAAGCTATCCAGGTTGTACTCTGTGTCGTACTGCAGCTGATCCCACAGGTCCCCCAGACCGTCCAGCACGTTCTTAATGGAGGCTTTCCCTCCGGACGACAACTCGCCCTTATCATCCTTCCCGTCCTAGACAGAGAGACAAGTTATAGATGGAAACACACACGTCGGACGGGCAAATGGATGCGTGTGTAAAAGAGCAGCATGACCGAGAAACGAAAAGAGTGCACATGCGGAAGTGCGTGTACTTAAGGGAGAGCAACTGACCTTGTCCAGGGTGAAGAGGTTGAGGAGCTGGTCGGTGCCCATACTCTGCAGGCTGGCGTTCTCCTGGCTGATGACCGCATTGGCGATGTTCATCTTGAACTTCTGCAGGCCCATGATCTTCTCTTCTAGAGTGCCCCGAGTGATCAGACGATACACATTCACCACGCGTTTCTGCAACAACAAAAGACACCATTACAAATGTCACTTTTCACTACAGACTGCCAAGCCGGTGCGCATGTTTGAGATCAACTACATTGCAGTCGGCATGCACAGAACCAAGATGAATGATTCTACACCTCAATGGTTGCTCAAACACACCATTGCCTAATTCACACTATAGGGCTGACCCAAACCGCACTGTGTTGGGCCTGGATATCGTCTGTCCATTCCAGCAACTACGGTGGGTGATTAACTAGGCCAGCCAAGTACAGCTTGCCTTGGCTCAGTGTGAAAAGGGGTGTGTGTGTGTGTGTGTGTCCATGGAGGCAATAGTGTACCTGTCCTATCCTGTGGGCACGGTCCATGGCCTGTAGGTCTCGCATGGGGTTCCAGTCATGTTCCACAAACACCACCGTGTCAGCACCAGTCAGGTTCAGACCCAGACCACCCACGTGCGTGGTGAGCAGCAGCACGTCAATGGAGGGGTCATTGTTGAACCTGAAAGCGAGCGTGACAGAGCACAGGAGATGGCGAGAGGGAGAATGAGGGGATGAGGGCAAGAGCACGCGAGATGGAGGCTGAGAGAAGGACAGTGCCTTTTAATTCAGATCAAGTTTGTCGAGTTAGACAATGGGTGATGTTACAGCAAAGGCACGGACTGTGCTGGAGTCTGGTGTAGCAACCTAAGCTCCTGACTACAGACACCTGTCAACGTGGGTTCAAGCCTCGGCTCTGCCTACTGTCTGTGCCCAATACCGGTCTCTTAAACTACTTCTAAGGTGTCTGGTCATGAAAAACAAAATCACATGGAAGGAGGAGATGGGAGTTTAAAATAAATATTTTTTATATGCTGGCGACACTACTAATCAGGGTATTCCATTATTCCCTGTTTGACACCAACACCATTTATTTGCGTCGCCCAAAGACCATGCTCCTCCTTTATTACCTGGAGACGATGGCGTGGCGCAGGCTCGCCTGCACGCTGCCATCAAGTCGCAGGTAGGTGACGGTGGGCAGCTGGAGCTTGAGCAGGTCGTGCTCCACGATGTCCAGCATGCTTTTCAGCTGACAGAAGAGCAACACTCTGTGTTGGGCAACCACCGCCTCTGTGCCCTCCGCTGAGCCACTGCTGCCTAGACCACAGTCCAACAACAACTGGAGAAGGGAAGAGGGGGGGAAGCTCAGGATTACAACATACTCAGTGTTTTGATCTGCAGGTGTTTTAGTATGGAGTTCAGAGTGTAGGCGATAGACCGATATCGGCACCTCACCCCACTATCCCCATCACTGCCACTTCTGAAGCAGAGGAGATTGGGGGGGGGGTAGAATGGTACCTGTGAAGGCTGAGAGGGGGTAGGGGTGGTGCGGGGCTAGATTGGGTTAATTGTGTCAGCATGCTTCAGTTCGACTCACGCCTAAGCAAGCAGAACTCTGCTAGGCAAAAAAAAAAAAACGAGTGTGCTCGCATACTCCCTTAAGACAGTAGCTTAAAAATGAGGATAAAAGCGGCAATAGTACTGTTTGTCCATTTTGAGACACCGTAGCTAGTATACTATTCCTCAAAATAGTCAGAATTAAGCCAACTCAATAAATCTTATTCGTCATTGAAGAATCCCTAATGTTGACTTATCACAGAGGAAGGGGCGTAGACTTCAGGTTGCCCCCCCAAAATAATTTTGTGCACAAGCAACCCCCAAAACAACATTGCTGAAGACCAAAACGTCATGATTTACACAAACCGTTCCAAACCGTTTCAGCTGGGACGCATGCAGACAGACGCCTTTAGTGGTACCCAGAGGTAAGGTATAGGGGAAGAGTGGTACCTGTTTGAGGGCTGAGAGTTTAGGCGAATGCTGGATGTCTCGAAGGCTGGAGTGTTGTGCTGCCAGCTGGTCTGTGATGCGCTTGTACTCAGGGTGCTGTGGCAGCAGTACCAGGCCTGGGTGGTTACACAGCTTCCTCAAGTACTGCAGAGCCTGGAGGGAAGAGGACATTAATAACAAATAGCAAGTAGGGTTTCCACAGACTTAACATGAATGCAGGTCACATTCACATGTGAGAAGCTCAGTAGAGAAAAATACCCGTTTCATGGTCAGGGACAATCCAAAAACTACAAAGGCAGTCACATAATGTGTGTGTACCTGGAACACGTGGCCCGTGGCCTTCAGCTTGGGCTTCTCCTCCTCCTGGGTGGAGGCTGTAGAGATGGTGTCCTCCACACCGACCTTGGCCCGGGACTTGGCAAAGTCCTCATACAGCTGAACCTGGGGACAGAGAGAGGGACAGATTGTTTGAGCAATGGCAGGCACAGAATTGCTCATTTAAAAATAACTTAATGAGTAGTTATTTGGGATGAACATTCTACACAGTCCGTCTGCAACGTAGTCAATATTAAACACGCACGCAGATTGTATGTATACAAGCTACATACAAGGCTTTCATTTAATGGATTGAAACATTACGTTTTGTAGCAGCCTCAGCTTCTATGGTGACTAGAAAGTGGAAAACACACAAGTGAATGCTTTTCTCTCCAAATGAAGACAGTATCTATAGTACCAGTCAAAAGTTGACTCATTCAAGGGTTTATTTATTTTGAATAGTTGAAGACATCAAAAATATGAAAAAATTGAGTAACCAAAAAAAGTTCAATCAAAATATATATTTTATATTTGAGATTCTTCAAAGTTGCCACCCTTTGCCCTGAGCTTTTCACTCTTGGCATTCTCTCAACCAGTTTAATGAGGTAGTCACCTGGAATGCCTTGTTAAAAGTTAATTTGTGGAATTTATTTCCTTCTTAATGCGTTTGAGCCAATCAGTTGTGTTGTGACAAGGTAGGGTTGGTATACAGAAGATGGTATTTTACCAAATAAGTCCATATAAATGGCAAGAACAGCTCAAGTAATCAAAGAGAAACAGTCCATTATTACTTTAAGACATGGTCAGTCAATCTAGAAAATGTCAAGTACTTTGAAAGTTTCTTCAAGTGCAGTCGCAAAAACCATCAAGTGCTACAATAAAACTGACTCTCATGAGGACCATCACAGGAAATTAAATCCGTTACCTCTGCTGCAGAAGATCAGTTCATTAGAGATGCCAGTCTCAGAAAATCTGCAATTGATTGCACCTCAGATTGCAGCCCAAGTAAATGCTTCAGAGTTTAAGTAACAGACACATCTCAACATCAACTGTTCAGAGGAGACTGCGTGAATCAGGCCTTCATAGTCGAATTGCTGCAAAGCAACCACTACTAAAGGACACCAATAATAACAAGAAACGTGCTTGGGCCAAGAAACACAAGCAATGGGCATTAGACTGGTGAAAATCTGTTGTTTGGGCTGATGAGTCCAAATTGGAGATTTTTGGTACCAACCGCCGTGTCTTTGTGAGACGCAGTTGTGTTGTGACAATGTAGGGTTGGTATGCAGAAGATGGTATTTTACCAAATTGTATGTACTGTACGTGACGTTGTAAGTGTTTCAAGGTGGGCCCTCCATGTGGCGTACCTGTAGAGGGCTGAGGTTGCAGTAGTAGTCCTGGATGATCTTGGGGGGCAGGTCCTGCAGCACGTCCTTTTTCATCCTCCTCAAGAGGAAGGGCAGAACTTGGCGATGCAGCGCCTCCATGGCCAGCACCCCTGAAGGGGAACACCGTCATTACAAGATACTAACACCACTGTCAGTGTGAGAGTGTAAAGACAGCATCTTCAGGGTCATGTTTATTAGGGCACACCATATGCTACGGAAACCAACAAGGGTTTCTTAAGTACAGATGGCACTAAACTGAAGAAACGGCGAGGTACTAAATAGGGTTGTGACAATACCAGTATCGCAACACACTGAAATATTGTGGCAATGAAACAAAAACAAAGCAGATTTGAAAGTCTAGGTTTGTTTGAAATTACATGTCACCAATTACTGTTTGAAAAATATTTTAATGAAGGGGGGGGGGGGGGGGGAGTCAGATCTTTTACCTAAATGTGGTGTCGTTCTAAACACTAAATCAACAGCACGTGGAGGAGGCATACAAGGTAATGTGGATGGAGAAGGAAATTAATTGCTTTACAATGACCATCAAGATGTACCCTTTCCATGCACACCAAATATGTTTGCACTTTTGGCAACTTGACCTAGATTGCATACTCGTAAAAATACGACCATAGTGCATGATCTATGGCGGTGGGGGGGATTCTTATGACATTGCCAACCGTAAGATTTGAGTTTGCTTTCCAAAAAAGACTAGGGTCCAGATTAACACACTT
This sequence comes from Oncorhynchus mykiss, assembly GCF_057628025.1. Classification (NCBI taxonomy): domain Eukaryota; kingdom Metazoa; phylum Chordata; class Actinopteri; order Salmoniformes; family Salmonidae; genus Oncorhynchus; species Oncorhynchus mykiss. Next base: position 4,440,450 of record NC_143044.1, read on the forward strand.
CTTACAAAAACTTAATTTAAGGATCCATCCTTTTTTTAAACAAACCAAACCAATCCGATACCAATAAAAGAGTTGTTAAGTGCAATTCCTCAGCAATATCTTTAGATAATGACTTTCTTACGAACTTCTCAAATATCATACTATAAAGATATGTTGCTAGGCAACCGATTTAGCTAGCCATCTAGCTATGGCAATCATGTTAGCATATTTCATACTGAGATTCCTGTTCTAAAACATGTTCTAGGGTTTAAAATAATCAATACTGAAACGTTCAGATGAAGTTTAAGTGAATTAAACATGAATTTATTCTCTCACTGCACTGAGTTTAAGGGTTTAGCCATCTTGGGAATGAAAAACATTTTCAATAAACGTATTTAAGAAACTACATTTGTTCTTGACCTTGCTTAAGGAGAAGGAGAAACAAATAGCACAAGACATTTTTCAAGAACCATTGAGGAATAGCAACTTGCTTACCTTTCTTCTAAAGTCTATCGTTAATTTTTTTTTAATGGAAGTTAAGAAAATTCTTAAGGTTTTGTAAATCTAGGCCCAGGGCTGTACCTTTCAAATTAAGAGTTTAATAGGTTAAAGGAGCAAAGAGTCATCCACATCGGGCTAATTTTTGCCATGGAAAATTGCAATTCTGCTAAATTGCAATTCTCACAACCCATTTCAAGTGCCAAATGAACAAGATCCAGCTTCCGTGCACTCAGGGCTGATGACCACACCAAAATCAGATCTTTACCGGCCTCCTGCTCACGCGATGAGCTCTTGGCATCACGGCTGGCCAGGATGGGCTTGCCGTAGCGGGCAGCAAACTGCCGTTCTGTGCCCAGGAAGCCGGGCATGAGGAAGTCAAAGAGCGACCACAGCTCCAGAACATTATTCTGGGGAGAGGTGGGAGAAGGAGAAAAAGAGAGAGCGAGTTGTATTAGACTGAAATAAACACTAAGATTTACAAGTACTCAATGCTCGGGTTTAACTAATCTAAAATAAATCTGTATCAGAGTAGACAATAAGCACAATCTACCCTACATTACCATTAATGTCACAGGCTTGGCATAAAGTCTTTACTTCATTTCATCGACTAATACACCTGTCAATGTAAAACTAATACATCCAACCAACCCACAGAGTGGAGGAACTGGAATCATTAGGCCAGAATAGAGAAATTATTAGGCAACATGAATCTAATGCAGTGAGGATCATGGTTTGAAGATTAGTACCAAAACAAAACACACTGCAAGTGTGTTAGCAACTTAAAATCAGATGTATTTCCACTGCAGAAGCCGTCGCTCATTCTTCACTGATTAAAATGGAAAACGTTTCATGCCCCCCACCTGGATGGGCGTTCCTGATAGGATAACTCGGAAGTTGGCGGCCAACTGCTTTATGGCTTTTGAGAGCTTGGTCTTCCCGTTCTTGATCACATGGCCCTCGTCGAGGATACAATAATTGAATTTTACATTCCTAAAACAAAAAAATGAAACATAAGTTATTTATAAAATCACTTATCCAGCCTTCCAAATAAGAGAATATATAAATAAATCACCTAAAAAAGTCAATGTCGTTCCGTACAACATCATAAGAGGCCACTACCAGGTTGTGCTTTTTCACTTGATGCTGTAAACTGCAAAACAAAAATGTCAACGTGAATAATTGAAACAAATGACGCTGTGTTCTACTCAATCTCTGTGGTGGAATCATGTGCATGTTTGGGTGGGTCAGGGTCGGTACAGGGGTCTTACCGTGCTCGCTCTGTAGGGGGTCCCGTGTAGTGCAGTGGGTTCAGGTACTCTTTGGTGCAGAACTTGCCCACCTCATCCACCCAGTGACCTGTCAGGGTGGGGGGGCACACCACCAGAGAGGGTAGGGGGGTGCTGTCTGCCGCCTTGGTTTTGGCATACTCCTGTGCCCTGTACACAATATAACAATTAACATGACAACTCCTTTTACAACAGAGGAGCCTCTCCAATGTGCTGACGGTGTACATTTGAAATTCAAACTGTGGGCGCATTTCAAGACAACTACACTGCAGTTGCCTGCCAGATTTCACAATGCCTGGATATGCATTTAGTAGGGATGTAACAATTTAGTGATACAATTGTGTCGGGGACCGATGCGTATCTTAAACATAAAAATACATTTAAAAAATAAAAAATAAATAAAAAATAAATAAAATAGGTCCGTGAACCCCAAACGGATCCAAATGTAGCATGCGTCAGTCAGAAAATCGATTAAAACTTTACGAATCACTGGATCAAATTATTTTGCTTCTTATTCTTTCTACCCTCAAAAATACAGTTCATCTTTAGTCAAAATGCATGTGTCCTCTCCTTCAGTGTCAAACTTCATGTAACCAGGGACCAAATAAAACAAAATAAATGTAATTGGAGGCACTCCCAACCTAAGTCAGGAGCACCAGAAAATAACTAATATTTAACTACTCCATTACTCAAAATGAAAGTAGGTCTAATTAAATGTAATAATCGTAAAGGTAGAATAAACCTCTAGAATGACATAGCTGCCAAAGTTTTTGTATTTATTTTCGGTAATACCAATTATCCCAAAGACATTCTTTAAAAACTATACTCAGACTAAGAGCAAATAACATTTATAGAATACAAAAGGGAACATTTTACATCTTCCTAAGTCAGAGGGTGGTTTTAACCTTAAAATTTGTAATTGTATCAACTAGCTACCCAAGGCTTTAACTCGCGACATCTAGTTAAATGCGTTAAAGAGGAACAATGGGTACATATTGAAGATGCACATGCTCATCTCTAGACTCTAAACCAAAAATCACTCCCTAAAAACACAACCTTACGGAATAATCCTTGGATAGCTTTTCAGAAATCACTTATTAAAAATATCCCATGTGGACCAATTTAAGGCACAAGTGACTTTGTAACAGGAAATACATTTATTTCCATGACAAAATTCAAATGCAATTTTGGACTGACTAATGTAGATTTAGTTAAACATTACATATGAAGACATTCAGAGCAACCTAGAGGTAATCTTGTTTTGAGTCAGAAAAGGATGCTCATGATAGGGAAGGTATACAAAACCTTGCAGAAAACATATCCAACTAACAATCTCTTGGTTCCAATAGTTTATATTTTTATCTAAGACTTAAAAATAACTGATGGCACAAGGAGGGAAAGTTTAAGCATAACTAATAAAATTAGGTTCAAAATGTAGACTTAATCCAATATAAACTAACGTATCAAATGTATTACACAAGACAATTCACATTCTACAGCACAATGTCAGAGTCATGTCTTACAGTGCATTCTGAAAGTATTTGACCCCTTCCTCCACATTGTTACTTCACAAAAATAAAATAAAAACAGAAACACCTTATTTACATAAGTATTCATAAGATCCTTTGCTATGAGACTCGACATTGAGCTCAGGTTTTCCATTCATCATCCTTCAGATGTTTCCACAACTTCCACCTGTGTTAAATTCAGAGCAAAAACCAAGCCATGAGGTTGAAGGAATTGTCCGTAGAGCTCAGACAGGATTGTGTCGGGGCACAGATCTGGGGAAGGGTAACAAAAAATGTCTGCAGCATTTAAGGTCCAAGAACAGTGGTCTCCATTCTTAAATGGAAGAAGTTAGGAACCACCATTCCTAGAGCTGGCTGCCCGACCAAACTGACCAATCAGGGAGGTGACCAAGAACCCAATGGTCACTGACAGAGCTCCTCTGTGGAGATGGGAGAACCTCCCAGAAGGACAACCATCTCTGTAGCACTCCACCAAATCAGGCATTTATGGTAGAGTGGCCAGATGTCACTCAGTTAAAAGGCACATGACAGCCCCCTTGGAGTTTGCCAAAGGGCACCTTAATGGACTCTCAGACCATGAGAAAAGACTGAACTCCTTGGCCTGAATGCCAAGAGTCACATCTGGAGGAAACCTGGCACCATCACTACAGTGAAGTATGGTGGTGGCAGTATCACGCTGTGGGAATGTTTTTCAGGGGTAGGGACTGGGAGACCAGTCAGGATAGAGGGAAAGACCAAACGGAGCAAAGTACAGAAAGATCCTTGACAAAAACCTTCTCCAGAGCACTCGACCTCAGACTGGAGCGAATGTTCAGCTTCCAACAGGACAACAACCCTAAGCACACAGCCAAGACAACGCAGGAGTGGCATTGGGACAAGTCTCTGAATGTCCATGAGTGGCCCAGCCAGAGCCTGACTTGAACATCTCAAGAGACCTGAAAATAGCTGTGCAGCAATGCTCCCTATCCAACTTGACAGAGCTTGAGGGGATCTACAGAGAAGAATGAGACAAACTCCAAATACAGGTGTGCCAAGCATGGTCATTGATCTCCTTTAGAATCTATCCCTTTTCTTTCTGTGCCCCCAAATGTTTGGATATGCTGGTAAAGTTGCCAGGTTGTTAGCTAACCAATTAGGTAACATCACTGAACAACGTCTAAACAATTGTTTAACGACATTGACGAGCGAGTAGTTTAACAACGGCCCACGACATGGTTTAATGCAAAAGGCAGCCCCGGTGATCCGCTATAAGGAAGAAAAACGTTGCGCAGGTAATATGGAGGTGGTCTTTAGATCTTGTTGGGCTAGACTCAAGCCGTTTACACTGTAGCAATGGCGCAACTATGACGCTAACAAATCTGCACTCACTTGTTTCTCTATGGTACTCGGAAACAAAATGGTACAGGGGAAGCCTCGATTATAAACCCCTTAACATAATTATCTAGGATAATTTTCATAGTAACCGTGCGCCAAAAATGAAACCTAAGTATTTTATTGAATATGCAACCAAATTCGTCGCACTTTAGAGCCCTGCATATAATTGTGTGTTGACAATCATTAAATCTACCAGTCATTTTGCATGCCGAACAACCCAAGGCAATATCAGTAGCCTAGTGAAATTGCTCGCTGGGCCCAGCTTCGCATGCCGACCAAAGCAAGGTATGCAGACCGTTTCTGATCTTGCACATGTACGCGGCACCTACAGCATGCAAATATGGCTTGTGAAATTCAGCCTCATGAGTTGTGTAAACTAGGGCTGTGGTGGTCATGAAATTGTCAGCCGGTGCTTGTCCAGCAAATAACTACCGGTCTCACGCTAATTGACAATTAAAACACATTTAGCATCTACAGGCTTCCACGCATAGCCTACAAGCCACTGGAACACTTAACAGTCTACACAATCACAATAAATCAGTTTTACACCGGTCTAAAGAAACATGACATTTAGAAAATGTATATTTCAGAAGAACAGACTAGCATATCTAAGTAGACCTTTGTTAGGTCCTGATCTGGCTATGCCGTACGGCTGTGGGCTACACTAGTTCATTTAGCAGATAAGATTTGCTCACAATTCCGTGGCATTACTTTATAGTATGAAGAATACAATTTAACACAGCTGAATAAAATACAGGATATTTTCTGCAAACTATTTGAAGGAGAGCACACATGCGGCTATTCTGTGTTGAGCGGTTAACAAAGAAACAGGCTCTCCTATACGCTTCATTCGGGAGTCGTTTATGCAACTTTAGTTGCGAGACAAACGTTGGGCTGTGTGATTTGATTACATTCTAAATCTGCATGATGTGACTGAGGATTAGGAAAAAAAAGTCACATGAAAGGCATGAGCTCTGCTTTGTTTTGTTTTTTGCACACACTTCAGCCTCTCATTCACAATCTGACAAGCTCTTTATAATGCCTTGAATTTTCAGGCGGAATCCCCTTTGTATGGCTGTAATACCCCCTTTAAAAAAAATCCCTTTTGCGGCCATTGGCCGCTGTGCTGAATAATTCATTGTAATTCCTTTCTCCTGGCTGCGTGCTCCTCTCACATATCTCAAGTCTTATTAGCTAATGCCCGGCATGTAGTCGGGTCCTTCTCACATGCTACAAAACACAGACATGGTCGGAGATGCAACTGCGCGCGTCATTATCGAATTACGAGGTGCATATTGAAGATGTTGGAAGAACTGTCCAGATTTACTTTGTCAGCCAACAAGATGAGTAGGCCTAACGAACAGCAAAAGCCTATTATTGCCCATAGTACAAAAGTTAACTCATTCTATTGGGCAACTTGTCCTACTGTGCGAGAAATAAAAATTCCAAAACATAGTCTGGGACAGTTGTGGGATGCGATAGATGCCAAGTTACTAACCACGAGCATCAAGACCTTTAAAAGCAATGAGGCTGATGCAACAGCGCAGAACGTTTGTTGATAAGCGCAGCAATGCTCACACAGCAGTAGGCAAAACACCATTCTCAAAAGTGACGGCAAAATCAATTATGCATGTAATTCTTCCCCAAACTTAACTCACGCGCCACCTACGTATGCCAGTCTAATCCACTTTACAACCAGTGCAATGTGCTTAAATTAAGTTATTTGGACACTAGTTATGATACAAGCCTTATCAAAACATATAGGCCTATGGGCTAGGCTACATGAGGTGTGTGAATAGGATTTGAAAAAGGCAGCAAAATGGCATGCGGTATTTGCCTTACTACACACAAGCTGGGCATCATTCACAAGTGACAGTCACAAGTGATAAGCTAATATTGTCACCCATCAGGCTATTCTTGATATATACACAAAATGTGTGCGAAATTAGTTTTGATTTAGAATGGACCAGTAACATGCACCCGTCTCGGAACGGCGGGAGGATGCTTTTCCTGTGGTTCATTTTCATGCCAGGTAAGCTATACTCATTGTGTCGCTTTGTAACATGTGCTTAATATTAGTAAAGTCAATAAATATAGTAGGCCTAGCCTATAGAAAGCTGATGGGATCCTGTTTTTAATAGAGGCGATCAAAAATCAGTTCTCACAAAATTGCATAGCCAATACAAATGTTGCGCAATATGAGCTCTCATGAAGTGTTTGATTAGATTTGATTACATTTGCATTGATGTCAGAGTGATTAGAGGGACAATAGCGTGCCGAGTACCAGGCGGTAGGCTACTGACCATCAGAAAAATCAGCGCTTAGTTACCATGACTAAACGGTGTGGTGGTATAACGGTCACCGCAACAGCCCTAGTGACAACCTTACGTAATTTACTAGGTTGTCATCTACAATGCTTTCAGAAAGTATTCACAACCCTATACTTTTGACATTTTGTTGTGTTACAAAGTGGGATTCAAATGTATTTAAAAAAAAAAAAAATACAATCTACACAAAATACTGTCAGTAGAAGAAAAATGCTAACATTTGTAAAAAATAAAATAAAAACAATCTTGATTCGGTAAGTATTCAACCCCAAGTCAATACATGTTTGAAGTGATGACAGCTGTGAGTCTTTCTGGGTAAGTCTACGAGAGCTTTCCACATCTAGATTGTGCAACATTATCCTATTATTCTTTAGAAAATTCTTCAAGCTCTGTCAAATTGGTTGATCACTGTTTGACAACCATTGAGGTCTTTCAATAGATTTAAGCATATTTAAGTCAACTCTGCCACTTAAGAACATTCACCGTCTTCTTGGTAACCTACTCCAGTGTAGAGTTGGCCTCGTGTTTTAGGTAATTGTCCTGCTGAAAGAAGAATTAATCTCAGTGTCTGGTTGAAAGCAGACAACCAGGTTTTCCCTCTTGGATTTTGCCTGTGCTAACTCCCCAGTCCTTAACAATTACAAGGATACCCATAACAAGATGCAGTCAGCACTATGCTTGAAAACAAGGAGTGGTACTGTTGTATTGAACCCAAACATAATTTGTATTCAGGACGAAAAGTTAATGCTTTGCCACATTTTAAAACTTTAGTGCCTTGTTGCAAACAGGATGCAGGAAGACTGTTTCTGTACAGGCTTCCTTCCACTCGGGCAATGAGGTTAGTATTGTAGCGTAACTACAATGTTGATCCATCAGTTCTCCTATCCCAGCCATTAGTCACCATTGGCCTAATGGAGAAATCAATGAGCGGTATCCTTCCTCTGAAAACAGAGTTCAAAAGGACGCCTGTATCTTTGTAGTGACTGGGTGTATTGATACACCACCCAAAGAGTAATTAATAATTGTGCCATGCGCAAAGGGATATTCAATGACAACTTTTTTATTTAACCATGCAAGGCATTGGAAAATCTCCCTGGTCGGTGTGGTTGAAACGGTTTGAAATTCACTGGTCGACTGACGGACCTAACAGATAATTGTGTGTGGGGTAGAGATGTAGTCATTCAAATATCACCTTAAACACCATTATTGCACACAGAGCGAGGTCATGCAACTTGTGACTTTAGGAAAATATTTAGGCTTGCCTTGAAAAGGTTGATGGCGCCGAAGAGGATGGCTGACATTTCACATGCTCCTAACCAACCGAGCTGCAATACGGAAGTGGTCAGATGACGCGGATGCTACAGGACTGTTTTGCTAGTACAGACTGGAATATGTTCCGGGATTCATCCAATGGCATTGAGGAGTATACTACCTCAGTCATAGGTTTCATCAATAAGTGCATCGATGACATCGTACCAACAGTGACCGTAAGTACATATCCCAACCAGAAGCCATGGATTACAGGCAACATCCGCCATGGAGCTAAAGGCTAGAGCTGCCGCTTTCAAGGAGCGAGATACTCAGCAGGATTTCTTATAAGCGTCCGAATACAGGATTAAGACTGAATCCTACTACACGGACACTCAGATTTGGCAGAGGTTGAAAACTATTAGGAGCTACAAAGGGAAACACAGCCGCGAGCTGCCCAGTGACGTGAGCCTACCAGACGAGCCAAATGCCTTTCATGCTCACGTCGAGGCAAGCAACACTGAAGCACCAGCTGTTCTGGATGACTGTGATAAGTTGGTAGCCGATGTGAGCAAGACCTTTAAACCGGTCAACATTCACAAAGCCGCAGGGCCAGACAGATTACCAGAACGCATACTCAAAGCATGCGGACCAACTGGCAAGCGTCTACGCTGACATTTCCAACCTCCCCCTGACAGAGTCTAATACCTACATGTTTCAAGCAGACCACCATAGTCCCTGTGCCCAGTCCCTGTGCCCACGAAGCTCATCACTAAGCTAAGGACCCTGGGACTAAAACATCTCCCTCTGCAACTGAATCCCAGACTTCCTGACAGGCTACCCCCAGGTGGTAAGGGTAGGCAACAACATGTCTGCCACGCTGATCCTCAACACTGGGACCCCTCAGGGGTGTGTACTGAGTCACCCCTACTGTACTCCCTGTTCACCTAAAACTGCGTGGCCAAACACGATGCCAACACCATCATTAAGTTTGCTGATGACAGTGGTAGGCCTGATCACCGACAGCGATGAGACCGCCTATAGGGAGGTGGTCAGAGAACTGGCAGTGGGGTGCCAGGACAACCTCTCCCTCAATGTGCTCAAGACTAAGGAGCTGATCGTGGACTACAGGATAAGGCGGGCCGAACAGGCCCCCATTAACGTCGACGGGGCTGTAGTGGAGCAGGGTCGAGAGTTTCAAGTTCCTTGGTGTCCACATCACCAACAAACTATCATGGTCCAAACACACCAAGACAGTTGTGAAGAGGGCACCAAAAACTTTTCCCCCTCAGGAGACTGAAAAGATTTGGCATGGGTCCCCGGATCCTCAAGAAGTTCTACAGCTGCACCGTCGGGCACCGGTTGCATCACCGCCTGGTATGGAGACTGCTCGGTATCTGACCGTAAGGCGCTAGAGGGTAGTGCGTACGGCCAAGCTTCCTGCCATCCATACAATAGGCAGAGGAATGAGGAAAGCCCATAAAATTGTCAGACTCCAGTCATACTGTTCTCTGCTACTACACAGCAAGTACCGGAGTGCAAAGTCTAGAACCAAAAAGCTCCTTTACAGCTTCTACCACCAAGCAATAAGAGTGCTGCACAACGGACTATTTACATTCACACCCCCTCCATTTGTTTTGTACACTGCTGCTCCTCACGTTTATTATTTATGCAGTCACCCCTAAATGGAAAATGACTCAGTACCCCACATATATAGCCTCGTCATTTTATTCTGCTACTTTATTATTTTAATTTGATAAATATTTTCTTGACTCTTCTTGAACTGCACTGTTATAGGCTTGTAAGTAAGCATGTCACGGTAAAGTCCACACTTGTAGTCGGCACATGTGACAGTTTGATTTGAATACAGACATTTTTAGAAATTAATTAAATGTTTTGAGTCAATTACTGACATTATGCGGTATTGTGTGTAGGCCAGTAACAAGCAACTTTATCCATTTTAAATTCAGGCTGTAACAAAATGTGGAAAGAGTCAAGGGGTGTGAATTATTTCTGAAGGCATGTGCTGTTGAAAATGGGGCTTTACAATAGATTTGATTTTGATTGTTCAGATTCACCATGAGCAATAGTTTTGGTATTTTTGCAATGTGTATATGGTACAATGTGTATATTGTAATTTTGTAATATGAAAATAAACTTTCCCTGTATAACGAGGACAGCGATCATGTTTGCGAGGCGCACTGCATGGCCGAAGCCAGAGATCACTCTGCAAAGACTTCCAAATGGTCAAAACCATTCGATTTTGAGATGGGGTGAAATCCAAAGTTGTGCTGTATTTTAAAATGGTCTCATCAGTAATTTGTAAACGATAAATATTGATACATTACTAGCTCAAACACTTAATTCAGAGATTAGTGGAGCAGCAATGTAAGGCACTGCATCATAGAGCTAGAGGTATCACAGTCCGGGATCGAACCTGGGTTCTGTAGTATCACAACCAGCAGTGATTGGGAGTCCCATAGAGCAGCTCACAATTGGCCCAGCGTCGTCCAGGTCAGAGGAAGGTTTGGCCGGGGTAGGCCGTCATTGTAAGTAAGAATTTGTTCTTAACCGACTTCCCTAGTTAAATAAAAAAAAAGTACACATTTTTTTTATGTGTTACTTAATTTGCTAAAATTACAAGTTAATTAGTGGGGGAGTAAAACTATAGGCTACATTGACCCCCTAATCTGGTAGAAGGCTGATAGATACCTAGTCTCCCTTGTGTCTCAGCTCCATATATAGTCCATACACATGCATAACTCCCACACAAAACACCCAGCTCATGAGCGCCATATCAGCAGCAGGTTCATTTATAAAGGAAAATTGTGGTTATTCAACAAAAGTTAATGTATTGAATCAGATCGTTCTCTAATCAAACCGAAACGCTTCAAACTAAAAAACATAGTTCCTGTATCGTATTGAGCACATGCATCTAGATAGGCATGGTCTTGAAAAGGAAAGAGGCACATCCCTAGTATTTAGCATATCACCTTACCACATTCTGACATAGTAATATGATGCCGAACTGCGCAGTTGATGACATGCAACCATTTGTTGATAAATGCAGCACAACTGCAATATAGTCGGCCTAGAACGTAAGTAGTGTGTGGTCATGCAGGTCAGTACCTGAGGTAGTGGTCCCCAGCCAGGATGCAGATGGACTGCAGGGTCTTGCCCAGTCCCATGTCATCACAGAGAATACCGTGGAGCTTGTACTTGTTCAGGAAGGACAGCCAGTTCACTCCGTCCTGGAGAGATCAAAGTTATTGAAACTGTCTATCAAATAATTTTACATACTAGCTATGACAGAGCAGACAACCATGGGATGCAATGAGCTGTTGCACTGCGTTTGTGAGTCAAAGGATTCACGCAAACATCTTCACCGTGCTTATATTGATTGTACGAGATGGACTACATAGAAGTCGGACTGCACAAATCACTTTGTATCCCAAACAACTAATCAAACACTGAATGTCACAGTGGCATGCTTATTCTGCACCAGTCTAAATGAGTTTATGCTGGGGTATAAAAGCTGAGCATAGTCCTATCCATTGTTGACCAGCAGAAGTTTTATTCCAAAACTCTGCAGGGTTCCATTACACTAGAGAGATAGATGTTGGGCTCAGCAGGATACCAGCAGAGTACACAAGCCCATCAATTCTACCATTTTTTATTTTATTTGTTCTGTCCAAAAAGTAATTTGTCAGCAGCAGCCGACATCCCTGCAGCATTTAAAAGCAATCCCTTTTTGTAGAGCTTTGCCAAAAAACAACGACACTAAAAATGAAGTGGAAAGTGCTGAATAGGTAACATTTACCATTACTTTTTTTTTAACTTTGCACAAAATAATCCAAAACGAATTGCAAATACATCCAGGTTACCTTCAGAATAATTTGTGCCGTCGGGAAGTATTCAGACCACTTGACTTTTCCAAATTGTTATGTTACAGCCTGATTCTAAAATGGATTTTTTTAAAGTATATCCTTAGTAATCTACGCACAATACTCCATAATGACATAGCGAGAAAGTTTAGCAGATATTAAATAAACACAAATGCCTTAATTACATAAGTATTCAGACCCTTTGCTATGAGACTCGAAATTGAGCTCAGGTGCATTCTGTTTTCATTGATCATCCTTGAGATGTTTCTACAACTTCATTGGAGTCCACCTGTGGTAAATTCAATTGATTGGACATGATTTGGAAAGGCACACACCCATCTCTATAAAAACGTCCCACAGTTGACAGTGCATGTCGGAGGAAAAACAAACCCAGGAGGTCGAAGGAATTGCCTGTAGAGCTCCGAGACAGGATTGTGCTGAGGCACAGATCTGGGGAAGGGTACCAAAACATTGCTGCAGCATTGAAGGTCCAAGGACAGTGGTCTTTATCATTCTTAAATGGAAGAAGTTTGGAGCCTCCAAGACTATTCCTAGAGCTGGCTGCCCGGCCAAACTGACCAATTGGGGGAGAAGGGCCTTGGTCAGGGAGGTGACCAAGAACCCAATGGTCACTGACAGAGCTCCTGAGTTCCTCTGGAGATGGGAGAACCTTCCAGAAGGACAACCATCTCTGCAGCACTCCACCAAGTGGCGAGACAGAAGACACTGCTCAGTAGAAAAAAAAGGCACTTGACAGCCTGCTTGGAGTTTGCCAAAAGGTACCTAGACGACTCTCGGAACATAAAAAAAAGGAATCTCAGGTCTGATGAAACCTAGATTAACCTTGAGCCTGAAAGGCAAGTGTCACATCTGGAGGAAACCAGGTACCGCTCATCACCTGGCCAATACCACCCCTACTGTGAAGCATGGTGGTGGCAGTATCATGCTGTGGGGATGTTTTTCAGCAGCAGGGACTGGGAGACGAGTCAGGATCAAGGGAAAGGGGAACCAAGGAAAGTAGAGAGATCACTGAGGTAAACCTGCTCAAGAGTGGCATTGTCATGCTGGAGGCTCATGTCAGGATGAGACTGCAGGAAGGGTACCACATGAAGGAGGATGTCTTCCCTGTAACGCACAGCGTTGAGATTGCCTGCAATGACAACAAGCACAGTCTGATGATGCTGTGACACCACCCCAGACCATGACGGACCCTCCACCTCCAAATCGTTCCCGCTCCAGAGTACAGGCCTAGGTGTAATGCTCATTCCTTCGACGATAAACGCAAATCCGACAATCACACCTGGTTAGACAAAAGCAAGCCCTCCATTTGGCAAATCTGACCATAATTCTATCCTCCTGATTCCTGCTTACAAGCAAAAACTAAAGCAGGAAGTACCAGTGACTCACTCAATACGGAAGTGGTCAGGTGACACGCATGACACTACAGGACTGTTTTGCTAGCACAGACTGGAATATGTTCCGGGATTCATCCAATGGCATTGAGGAGTATACCACCTCAGGTCATAGGTTTCATCAATAGGTGCATTGACGACAGTCCCCACAGCAACCGTACGTACATATCCCAACCTGAAGCCATAGATAATAGGCAACATCCACATCGAGCTAAAGGCTAGAGCGGCCACTTTTAAGGAGCGGGACACTAATCCGGACGCTTATAAGACATCCCACTATGCCCTCAGATGAACCATCAAACAGGCAAAGCTTCAATACAGGACCTAGATTCTACACCGGCTCTGACGCTCGTTTGATATAGCAAGGCTTGAAAACTATTAGGGACTACAAAGGGAAACCCAGCCATGAGCTGCCCAATGAGGCTGAATGCCTGTTTTGCTCACTTCGAAGCAAGCAACACTGAAGCATGCACGAGAGCACCAGCTGTTCTGGATGACTGTGATAATGCTCTCTGTAGCCGATGTGAACAAAACCTTTAAAGAGGTCAACATTCACAAAGCCGCAGGGCCATGTAGATAAGCAGGACTTGTACTCAAAGCATGTACGGATCAACGGTCAAGTCGCTCACTGACATTTTCAACCTCTCCCTGACTGAGTCTGTAATACCTACATGTTTCAAGCAGACCACCATAGTCCCTGTGCCCAATGAAGCAAAGGTAACCTGCATAAATGATAACCGCCCATTAGCGCTCACTTCAGTAGCCATGAAGTGCTTTGAAAGGCTAGTAATGGTTCACAACAGCATCCTCTGACACCCTAGACCCACTCCAATACCGCCCCAACAGATGCAGTCGCACTCCACACTGCCCTTTCCCACCTGGACAAAAGGAACACCTATGTAAGAATGCTGTTCACTGACTACAGCTCAGCTTTAAACACCATCGTGCTCACAAAGCTCATCACTAAGCTAAGCACCCTGGGACTTAAACACCTCCCTCTGCAACTGGATCCCAGACTTCCTGACAGACCACCCCCAGTTGGTAAGAGGCAACACGTTTGCCACGCTGATCCTCAACACTGGGGCCCCTCAGGGGTATGTGCTTAATCCCCTCCTGTATTCCCCGTTTACCCACGACTGCGTGGCCAAACACGACTCCAACATCTCATTAAGTTTGATGATGAGTGGTAGGCCTGATCACCGACGAGACGGCCTGTAGGTTGGTGGTCAGAACTGGCAGTGTGGTGCCAGGACAACAACCTCTCCCTCAATGTGAGCAAGACTAAGGAGCTGATCGTGGACTACAGGATAAGGCGGGCCAAACAGGCCCCCATTAACATCGACGGGGCAGTAGTGGAGCGGGTCGAGAGTTTCAAGTTCCTTGTTGTCCACATCACCGAACGGTCCAAACATACCAAGACAGTCTGGAAGAGGGCACGACAATGCTTAATCCCCCTCAGGAGACTGAAAAGATTTGGCAGGGTCCCTAGATCCTCAAAAGGTTCTACAGGTTGCACCATCGAGAGCATCACTGCCTGGCATGGCAACTGCTCGGCATTTGACCGTAAGTCACTGGGGCCAAGCTTCCTGCCATACTGGACCTATGTAATAGGCAGAGGAAAGCCCATAACATTGTCAAATACTCCAGTCACCCAAGTCAAACTTCTCTCTGCTACCGCACAGGAAGCGGTACCAGAGCGCCAAGTCTAGGACAAAAAAAAGGCTCCACAACAGCGTCTACCCAAAAGCCATAAAACTGCTGAGCAATTAATAAAATCGCCACCGGACAATTTACATTGACCCCTCCCTTTTGTACACTGCTACTACTCGCTGTTTATTAACTATGCAGTCACTTCACCCCCACCTACATGTACAAATTATCTCAACTAACCTGTACCCCCACACACTAACTCCGTACCGGTGCCCCCTGTATATAGCCTCGATATTGTTATTCTTATTGTGTTACTTTTTATTGTAGTCTACTTGGTAAATATTTTCTTAACTCTTCTTGAACTGCACTGTTTGTTAAGGGCTTGTAAGTAAGCATTTCACGGTAAAGTCGACACTTGTATTCGGCACGTGACAAATAAAGTTTGATATTGTTTTTATGCAGAGTTTTTATGTTAGCATTACAGTCTGTCACCAATTGTAGGCGATTGACATGTTGGCAGTTCGGCAAGGGAATGATAAGTTAATTACCCCAGTGAAATCAGCGTCATGTTTGAAATATCACAAATAAAGGTCTGGGGTTGAGTACTGACGTTAGCTCCAGCTGTACGCTAGCTAGCAAAGTTAGCTAGCTAGAATTACATTCAGCATTCACATAAAACTAACTAGCAAGCTACCGGTATCTTTCTTTGTAAAGTGCTGTATCCTGTCTGGAAATCATTTTGCTGAACAGTAAATTAAGAGTTCAAAGTTCTGCATTAGTCAAGTGTGTTAAATTTGTGCAGCATGAGTGGGTAGGAAGCAAGATGCAGCCTACATGTTCCTCAAGGACAGGCAATGTGTGAGTTGCGCCGGGTGTAGCTTGCCGTAGTTTGACACAGTGCACATGTAGTCAAGGGCTAACAGCGGTTCTACCGATTGTTTATGTATGACTGTTAGAGATGGATCAATAAAACAGACAAGTAAAAAGACAGACGTGTAAACAGATTTGCAAACACACCTGCTGATACTTGCGGAGCTCAGCCTGGATGGGCACAGGGATCTTGTAGTTCTCCAGCTTCCTGCTGTCAAGCAGCTGCTCCAGAAAGTGACGCTCTCTGGCCTTCTGGCGAATCAGATCATCCGACATGGTGGGAGGGTCCGGGATACCAGCCTAAAAAATAAAAAAAGATAGTTTGAGGCCGATAAATTCAAACCCCTTTCACACCCTTAAGCCAAACCAAGCCCAAATATACTTTGCTGGCCTGGTTTAGCATCCACCATAGCTGCTGGAACCTTGCTGGAAAGGACAAATGAGAAAGAGCTATCAATCTGTCAATCCTTTTATGGTAAATTAATCTGGAAAATTACACAAGAACTTTGAAAGTTTCTTCATGTAGTCGCAAAAACCATCAAGCACTATGATGAAACTGGCTCTCATGAGGACCGCCACAGGACCTAGCGTTACCTCTGCTGCAGAGGATAAGTTAATTAGTTACCAGACATCTCAACATCAACTGTTCAGAGGAGACTGTGTGAATCAAGCCTTCATGGTGGATTTGCTGCAAAGAAACCACTACTATAGGACACCAATAAGAAGAGACTTGCTTGGGCCAAGAAACACAAGCAATGGACATTAGACCGGTGGAAATCTGTCCTTTGGTCTGAGTGCAAATTAGAAATGTTTGGTTCCAACCGCTGTGTCTTTATAAGACGCAGAGTAGGTGAACGGATGTTCGCCACATGTGGTTCCCATCGTGACGCATGGAGGTGGTGGTGCTTTCCTGGTGACACTGCCAGTGATTTTATTTAGAATTCAAGGCACTCTTAAACAGCATGGATATCATAGCATTCTGCAGCGATACACCATCCCATCTGGTTTGCATTTAGTGGGACTATCATTTGCTTTTCAACAGGACAATGAACCAATACACCTCCAGTCTATAAGGTATATTTTACCAACAATGAGTGTGATGGAGTGCTGCATCAGATGACCTGGCCTCCACAATCACCCGACCTCAACCCGATTGAGTTTGGGATGAGTTGGACCCTAGAGTGGAGGAAAAGCAGCCAACAAGTGCTCAGCATATGTGGGAACTCCTTAAAAACAGTTGGAAACGCATTCCAGGTGACTACCTTGAAGCTGGTTGAATGTCAAGAGTGTGCAAAACTGTCAAAGCAAAGGGTGGCTACTTCAAAGAATCTCAAATATATTTTGATTTGTTTAACACTTTTTTGGTTACTACATGATTCCATACATCTTCACTATTATTCTGTAATGTAGAAAATAGTAAAAAATAAAAACCCTTGATTAGGTGTCCAAACTTTTGACTGGTACTGTATGTGAATGTGATCGTTTTTTTATTTTTAAATACATTTGCATACATTTCTAAAGCTGTTATTGCAGTGTAGATTGATGACAAAATTAATAAAAAACAGTCCATTTTAGAATAAGACTAATGTAATAAAATGTGGGAAAAATCAAGAGGTCTGAATACATTCCGAAAGCACTGTATACAGCAGATCTAGTGAAAGTTTGAAAGTAACTACATTGCGTCGGACTGTGCAGAATCACAAATCACCTGGCATCCCAAAAAAGCAAATAACTACTCCTAAATAAATACTTGCTAAAAAAAAAAAATCTCCTTAAACGTACTGTTGTGCATTGGTTTATGTGTGTTTACCTCCAGGGGTAGCAAGCGGATGAGGGTGGCGAAGCACTGCGTGGCCATGAAACGGACGCTGTCACTGGGGTCACTCATGCGGCCCAGCACCGGCACCACCAGCAGCACAATGTATGGCACGATGTCCACATCCAACTGCTCCATCACACCTGCGGGGGCCAAGGGGTCAAGGACAACAAACCACACGACAATGACACCCACTTCTTTGATGTCATGACACTCATAGTGAACCCCGAACACTTCAG
Organism: Oncorhynchus mykiss; assembly: GCF_057628025.1. Classification (NCBI taxonomy): domain Eukaryota; kingdom Metazoa; phylum Chordata; class Actinopteri; order Salmoniformes; family Salmonidae; genus Oncorhynchus; species Oncorhynchus mykiss. The sequence continues at coordinate 4,458,565 of NC_143044.1, forward strand.
TTACATCAGGTCTTGGGTTCGATTCCTGCTGGGGTCACATTTACTTAAGTGTATGCACTCAATGTACTGTTTGTCACTTTCGATAAAAGTAGGGCCAAGACGATACCAGTGTCGCAATACTTTTTCCATGGCAAAAATGAATACACAAAGCAAAACCCCCCAAAAAACTAAAAAAAAATAAGGGTGACTCGATAACAATATGTTTGTTTCCAACAGAGCTCTCTTCCTAAAGAAGTTAACTCCACTTTGTGTTTTGTTTCCTTGCCACGATACTAACCAGAATCGCGATACTGGTATCTTCCCGGCCCTAGATAAGTGTCTACTACATGCATATAATATTCCAACCTTATTTGTAAAAAGTCATATTGGTAGGTTGCCCATACACGTAGTATGGGATCATGTCTAACTGCGTGACAGCGTATGAAAGATACAGGCCATGGCTTCGATGGCCCCCTCCTGCTTAGTGCTGTCCTCGATGCACCCCAGCCACGGAAGCACACGCTCCAGGAACAGGTGCATGGTCTCCATGGTAGCGATCTTACTGAGCACGCCCACGCAGCGCGCCGCCATGTGACGAACGGCCGTGTACGGATGCTGCAGACAGGTGAACAGGTGGGGCAGGTGCTCCAACAACTGAAATACACAGAGGGGGAGAAATGACCATCAAATCTAATTTTATTGTCACATACACATGGTTAGCAGATGCTATTGCGAGTGTAGCGAAATGCATTCCAAAAATCCGTTTGTCCAATGTTTCCATGTCAAAGTCCTCTGTCGAGCCAAAACCATGTCGCTGGCCACCTGTTTTGTAGACCAATCTATATGGCACAATCCTAAACACCACCATGTTATTTCCAGATACAGGTGTTCTTCACCATTCATTTGGGCTTGAGGCATATAGTTATAACTACACAGCAGATGCCAAGGGACGTGGACTCATCTTGAAAGACACATTTTTGAGATCTTCCCTTTTAATGAAGACAATAACTTTGATAAGTCCATCTCCCACTGTGGTTTGGTGAATAGGGCTAGTTGGTGTTTCTACTGGGGAGATGGCTGCATGTTCTATTACCAGAGGTTTGAGCTCAGGGGCCATGGCCCCAGCAGTGACCTCCAGGACCTGCAGTGAGTTGACCAGATCCTGGGCCGCAGCATCCCCCTTCTCCATCTGGAGCTTCCAATCTACAACAAAGAGAAAAATAATACACTTCAATCTCTCGTCATTGATGATGCACACGAGAGTTATATGAAGACGCCCATCTAGAAGTGGACAGTGGGTAGTAAACAGCAGTACATCTGGGTCATTATGCACCAAATGGACTGAAACAGGGAAGGGCTACCTGTATTTGTCAATAAGAAATGCTATTTTTCAGATTGCGTTTTGAAAGGTTTTCCTAGTGATCCCAATGAACAAGTCGCACTGGATAAGAATGCCATTTTAGCATACCGATGCCTTTGTTGTCCTCCACCACAGCCCTCAGAGGTCCCACCATGGACTCCCACAGGTAGGGCAGTGACCCTGTCAGCTCCTGGCCAAAGTGCCTGGCAATCGTCATCAGAGAGAACTCTGCACCTCTTCTCTGGACGAGACAGTTTTTTTTATTCTGAAACAGTAAAAATAAAATAAGCAAACAGTCACAGGTAAATGTTCAGGTAACCGTTCACGCCCTCTTTCACCCACCTCATCAGTGTCTGTGGTGATGGTGCTGCCGGGGGGCAGTTCAGTGGTGGGTGTCTTGGCGGTTTTGGGGGTGGGGCCCCTTTTGCTGGTGATGGCAAATGCTGCCCTCTGGTGGCGGTACAGGGTGATGATGCCCTTGGTCTTATTGACCACGTGGTGCATGCATTCTTTCTCCGACATGCCAGCTAGGAATGGTAGAGAAAACAGCAAAGTGAGTAAGAGGGTTTTATGTAGTCACTTCTGGTTGCTTCTACCTCGTTAGGGTTTAATCTGGGATGTGTTCATTTACTGAAGCAGGATGGGAAGGCAATTACAGTTTGTTCTAAAACCATTATTTGGTCAACAGTAATAGCCTATGCATCATGTCGGCTCCTGCTATGAAAGTATCTGCCCTTCGCCGTTTCCGCTGCTGTGTGAGCGAGCCACTCACTCCTCCCACGGTGCGAATGAGGGAGAGATGCAGTCAGGTAAGCACAAGCATATGACCCTTGCTCAAAATGCAATTGAGGGAAAATTGTTTTCAAACTACTCGTTCTACTTAATGAGAGGAGGAGAGTCACAGCTGTTATTTCTCGCCTCTCAACATTGAGTTCATGGTACCACTTCACAACAGGCGGAAGATATGTAGTATGGTTTTGATGCGCGCACGGTGCAGCGTGCGCCATTGTCGCCGATTAGGCCAACATCAAGTATCCTAGGCCTAGCACTGTTTTGTAGGACGTGAATTACTGATTATTTAATCAATTAGCCAACTTGGCTATGAGCAACAGGATCATAGAGTTAGCTAGCTTGTTAAAGTGCTTAGAGTTCACACTTCCTCAGGTGGTGAATAATATTACAGGGCTCCCCTTTGGTGGCACCTGCCCATGATTTGGTTGCACCAATTATGTTATATATTTTTTAACAGTAAATACAATATAGACCATTTGTATCATCTTATAAAGTCACTCGGAGTGCTTTATTAAAATGTGTAATATACGAGTGAGATGTTATTCAACAAATCAGTTATTTCATCAGGCATTTGGGCTGTGTTATATTTTACTGTTAAAATAGAGCTCCAGAATACTCTGATTAATTATTTTTTAAATATAGCGCGCCTGCATCTTTGTGCACAAATGTCATAGGCCAATTTATCACCCGAGTAAGTATACACTCAAAACATCTAAATATAGCCACTGCTAGCAGCCATGTATTAATCTAACAGTAACTGTAAAGTCCCAAAAAACATTGCAGTTGTAGCCTCCCGCCCAATGAGGCCTGTGCAAAGCACCAATGCGCATTTCGCATGTGCTGCATCTTAAAACCATATCAAATATATTGGTTGTAAAATAGTAGAGCTTATAAATAAATAAAACCAACAGAAAACCTCCTCTATTCAAATAAGTCAATTTGATTTTAAAAACATTACAAAATCAGAACACTTTTCTTCCTCCACACGGAGCATCCCCCCCCCCCCCGGGAAAGGAGAGGCTCGCGTGAGTCAGCAGGCCCCAGAGAAAACAGCTACAGGTAGATGCTTTCATTACATGAATCATAAGGATAATGTACTCTACCGTTTGAACAAATGGTTTTAGAATTTCAGTGAGTAAATGGTGCAAGCATGAAGCTAACAATCTGTACAACGGTACAGCGAAACCTGATTACAACAATTACACATACAGCATCAGTCAAAAGTTGACCAACTCATTCAAGGGTTTCTTTATATTTATTATTTTCTACATTGTAGAATAGTGAAGACAGAACAAAACAATCAATTGATATTTAATATTGTTGAAAGTAGCCACCCTTTGTGCAAAGCTGTCATCAAGGCAAAGGGTGGCTACTTTGAAGAATCTCAAATATATTTTGATTTGTTTACAAGATTCCATGTAATGTAGAAAATAGTAAAAAAATAAAGAAAAACCCTGGAATGCGTAGATGGCCAAACTTTGGCTGGTACTGTACATACATACAGTGCATTTGTAGTATTCAGACCTGAACTTTTTCCACATTTCGTTACAGCCTGATTCTAAAGTGGATTAAACTATTTTTTTTCCACAACACGCCCATAATGACAAAGCAAAAACTGGATTAGACATTTTTAGCAAATGTATGTACTACCAAATTCTCTAAAATGATGGAATTAACATTCAATTCTCTGGCAACAGCACTGGTGGACATTCCAGATCTACCATCCCATACCTTTAGCAGTCTCCTGATTCGTGGACACCGGACAGGCCGAGGATGGCGTGAGCAGGGGGTCCACGCAGACCGATGAACACAGGTTCTTGACGATCTTGGAATTGGGACATGGCTGCCTACCAGCACACTGCTGCAGCAGCTTCGCAATGAAGGAGGCAGCGTAGCCCTGCACCAGGGTATTCTCCTCCCGCTTAGCCGCCTCCATCAGAGGACGCACCACCGGGTTCAGCTTGTCTGGCAGCGCCTGCAAATTGGGATGAGAAAACAAGTGCGTTATTGGACTAGCCCAGTCTGTCCATTTGGTGCCTAATTAACACAAGACAGATTTACAAATGCGGTACATTCCTGTTTCCATATGATACCAAGAACATTTCCGGCAGTGTTTCCGTTACCCGGTATTAGTCGGTTTTGGTCAGTTAAAAAGACGGCCAGAGGTCAATTGGTAAAAAAAATAAAACTATCCCATAGCGAAATAATGCATTTCATCCCATTAATTTATTGAAATACCATTCAATTTTGCACAAGAGACACTGCTACAGCTCAAAGTTCCTTGCTACTGGAGTGAAACTTGCCTTAATAAAGCCAATCATTGCAAAACAATTCTAAAGGCAATCGTGTGTAAAAAAAAAAAAATACATGGCTATGATTAAAAAGAGCTAGATCTATTTTTTTCCCCCTCAACTGGTAAATTTAAGCTTGCTTCCCTTCGCAATTCAAGTGCATAGGCAACTAAACAAGTGTCAACGTGTCACACCACTTTGCAATGAGCTGGCGACAGTATGAATTTTGAAACACTTGTTTGAAACGTTTTACCACGAGGCATGTCTTATCTTGCTTCTAAGTAGCCAAAATATAACCAAACTTGCAGGCAATTGTTTTAGAAAGATCCCATATACCATTGAAAACAAGTGGCCTTTCCCCCTCATTTGATTGGTTTTCAAAATCAACCTTCATTGTCCAGTAGCCAAAAGCACAATCCTAGTCATATTAGCAACCCACGCTACTTGTTGCATATTTAAAGATCCTTTAGAAAGAGGGGGATATTTCTGTCACATGAAACAAGTGTTTCCCCCACAAATTGCATTGTGTAATGAACATTTGCACGTAGCCCAATGCCTTGTGCACTTCTGTGAAGAAACTGTTTAGCAACATTAAGCTAAAACGTTCTGATGTGTTGCATGAGCCACAGCTTTTCTTTTGCCTCGTTTTTGGGATGTAGCCTAGGCCTACTGGTTGTATGAATTTGGGATCCATCATCCCAAATGTCCCAGAGTCTGTTTGGAATAGGCCATTTCTTTCTCACAGAAAGGACAAGCTGCCCAATAGTATAAAAGTTTACCTAGTCTATCAAATTTTATTGGTCACACATAATTAGCAGATGTTAAGGAGAAATGCTTGTTCCTAGCTCCAACAGTGCAGCAGTATCTAACAATTCACAAATTAAAACATGATGCGTTGGGCAGACCACACCACACTCAGAAGAGCCTTGTGGTTGCAGGCGGTGCAGTTGCCCTACCAGGCGATGATACAGCCCGACAGGATGCTCTCAATTGTGCATGTGTACAAGTATGAGGTTTTTAGGGCCAAGACAAATTTTGTCAGCTGTTGCGCCTTCACCACACTGTCTGTGTGGGTGGACCATTTCAGATTGTCCGTAATGTGTTCAGAGGAACTTGAAGCTTTCCACCTTCTCCACTGCAGTCCTGTCGATAGGTGTGGATAGGGACGTGCTCCCTCTGCTGTTTCCTGAACTCCACAATCAGCTCCTTCGTTTTGTTGACAATAGAGGTTATTTTCCTTGCCCCACTCTGCCAGGGCCCTTACCTCCTCCCTGTAGGCTGACATCATTGATGGCAATCTGGCCTACTACTGTGTTGTCGTCTGCCAACTTGATTGAGTTGGAGGTGTGCGTAGCCACTCAGTCATGGGTGAACAGGGAGTACAGGGCTCAGTTGCACAGGGTGGGGTTTAGACTCAGGGCCCAGAGCTTAACGAGGAGCTTGCAGGGTACTATGGTGTTGAAGGCTGAGCTATAATCAATAAACATTCTAACGTAGGTATTCCTCAGATGGGATAGGGCAGTGTGCAGTGCAATGGCGTCATCTGTGGATCTATTGGGGCTGTAAGAAAATGTAAGTGGGTCATGACGTTGGCCTGGGGGTAGGTTTATGACAGTCATAAATACCACTTACCCCCTTCCCCCCCCCCTCTCTCTCTCAACCCTACTGATGTTACATTTGCAAAACCCTTGGTTAACAGAGATTCTGGGAACATCAGAAGGTGGGGGGAAATGAACTATATTCTGGTAAACTGACCAATTGAACATATGCAGTGGTACTTAATGAATATGATGTCAGTTCGGTTGTCATCAGAGACATTCTCATCTATGATAAGATGACAAACTCTACAGTGGAAAGTCTACAGAGTTATCGGATTCACATGGAATTGTTGTTCAATTTAAAATGTTTGAATATTAAATTATTCGTGATGGGCTGAAATGTGATTTTAGCTTCTAAAATGTAACATTTGGGTTTTCATAAGATAGGGAGGGCTCTGCTCAATCAGTGGCCCGCCCCTGTGAAGGGACATGGGCTATACAACTTTTCAAACACACCCTCCTCTCCCTTCCTATATAAAGCCTTGACAACAATATAACCTCCTGTTCCAAGGATGACGCTCCAATGTCAGAATGGTTCAGATAATAACTACAGAACAAAGCCAACATCAGCGTGAGCTTTGGTTGCGAATGGTATGAACTTTGAACTCTTATTCACTACAGAAGTGATACCTCCTAGCCATTGAGTTAGCAACAGCCGCTGCAAACGAGGGTTAGGAAGGAACAGAGAGTATCCCATCTGCCACACAACGACATTACTACAACGTATTCAATTTACCAGCAGAGACATTCTTCAAAGGACAAAGGACTCAATTGGACAACATGGCCTTCCATCTACCAACCTACCGAAGCGCAGCTCAGAGTAAATATTTATTGCATTTTCCTTTTCCAAATGGGTGGTAATTTAGAATGCATAAGATACTGTATTTACGATAGCACAGCTTCGCCCTTTGTTCCTCAGTCTTCCCGCGCCTTCACTCAAACCCAGCCCCTTTTCTTTTGTGTAACCAGCTGTCATCTGTTCCACCCGCTAGGGACATTTTCCTTTATGACGTAATTTGTAATCAAGTTATGATTTAAATGTGTAATTAGTTAGGTATTTAGTAAATAAATAAACCCAATTTTGTATTGCTGACTCAACTTGTTAGCCAGGGTTCGTGCAGATAACCAAGAATGTACAACTTTCAGATGAGACTGAATTAAAAACAAATTCTTATTTTCAATGACGGCCTAGGAACAGTGCCTTGTTCAGGGGCAGAACGACAGATTTTTACCTTGTCAGATCGGGGATATGATCTTGCAACCTTCCGGTTACTAGTCCAATGCTCTAACCACTAGTTTACCTGCCGCCTTCTATCCACAGTTTCTGGTTTGTGTAGGTCTTTGTCTCCGTGGGAACAACCCCTATACACCGCCTGATGAACTCAGTCACCGTGTAAGCATCAATGTTATTCTAAGAGGCTACCCGGGAAACTTATCCCAGTCCGTGTGATCAAAATTATCTTGAAGCATGGTTTCCGATTGGTCAGACCCAGCGTTGAATAGACCTTGGCACGTGTACTTCCTGTTTGAGTTTCTGCCTATAGGACGGGAGGAGCAAAATGGAGTTTCTGTTCAATGCAGTGTGTAGTGGCAGAGTAGGCAGGCCATCTAACCTGGAGGAAATTATTGGCCAGACCCAATGATATCCCCGTTGAGTATGCATATTCACTGTCTATTGCCTATGCTCTTCTTCGCTGGGCTCAATAAGACAGGGTACTTTTCACTCAAGTTGAGAATTTTTATAATAAAGAATATTGGGAACCATTCCGCTTTCCAGACTTTCGGCGTGTTTGTATTTTAAATATTGCCACACACACACACCTGGGTCGCTGCTTTGCAAGGACAGTCGCAACGCAACAATAATCTGTGGTATTTGCTGCGCGCTCTGGTCTATCAGTCTGCCTGACTAAAAAGGATAGCCAGCTGGATGTGTAACAACCACACTATCCTTGATTGATTTTAGAGCTGAAATTTAATGTATTTTTCGTTGCGCGCCCTTCCGACTAGACTACGCAATTTAAAACAAAAAGCTAATGATCCTGTGGCCAAATCATGATTTCTGCTGTAGTGTCCTATTGGGAATGAATGGGTTTATTTATCCCCTAGCCTTATGGACTCAATGCTTACGTATTCTAACATCTTCAAATTGCTCATCAGAATTGCTCAAAAATGACACTATTGCATGTTCTGTTAAGACGAATTACCGTTAACTAAATGTGACTTCTGGCATTCTGAGCACTGTAGGTGGAAGCCCTAATCAGGTTGCACAACCAATGCATATGGATCCGGAAAATGTCTTAAAGTCCAGTAAATTTAAAATGCTGCATGGTCAAATGTTCAGAAACCCTGATCTCTGTTTAATGCATACGGTATTGCTCATACCATCTACTGCATCTTGCCTATGCCGTTCTGTATCAGCACTCATTCATATATTTTTATGTACATATTCTTCATCCCTTTACACGTGTGTATAAGGTAGTTGTGAAATTGTTAGGTTAGATTACCCGTTGGTTAGTACTGCATTGTCGGAACTAGAAGCACAAGCATGTGTATGTGACAAATAAAATTTGATGTTGCCAGGTATCAGCAGTATTGATGACATGTGTCGACACACTCATCCCTACCTGCAAGTTGACCACAGCGCAGGCGGTGAACATATGGACTCGCAGGTGCAGCTGCTGCCACTCCACACTGGTCTCGCCCACCGTGGACTGGGCCTGCTGACGCTTGCCATCCAGTGGCTGAAACTGTTTGGACTTCATGTTCAGACCCACGGTGGACTCGGTGAAGATGGTGGTCACCTATAGAGGGAAGAGAAGAGGATGGAGAAGGGTCTATAGTTCTATTTTATTTAGAATCCTGGGGTTTAGGGAAATGGAACTGATGAAGTCTGATAGAGAATGGACAGACTGAGGCAAATAAAATGAATCTCCTTACAAAACAATCTGTCAAGAACAAAAATAGATTGGAGTCATTACATTTTCCTGAGTCCAACTTTGATGCTACATTTAATCTGTATTGAGAATGTGGCCAGTGAAGCAATAGACTTTGTGCAGTCGGAAAGTACTTAAACACCTTCCTTTGTCCACTTACATTACAGCCTTATTCCAAAATGGATTAAATTACTTTCCCTCAATCTACGCACAATGACAAAGCGGAAACAGGTTTATTTATTTGTGCAAATGTATTAAAAATAAAACAAATACCTTTACATAAGTATTCAGGCAATTTGCTATAAGACTCAAAATTGAGCTCAGGTGCATCCTGTTTCGATCATCCTTGAGATGTTTCTACAACTTGGTGTCCACCTGTGGTAAATTAAATTGATTGGACAGGATTTGGAAAAGTACACACCTGTCTATATAAAAAGGGTCCCACAATTGACAGTGCATATCAGAGCAAATACCAAGCCATGCGGTCGAAGGAATTGTCGGTAGAGCTCTGAGACAGAATTGTGTCAAGACACAGCTCTGGGGAATGGTACCAAAAAGAATGGCTGCAGCATTGGAGGTCCCCAAGAACACGCCTCCATTCTTAAATGGAAGAAGTTAAGAACCACCAAGACTCGTCCAAGAGCTGGACGCCCGGTCAAACTTAGCAATAGGGGGAGAAGGGCCTTGGTCAGGGAGGTGACCAAGAACCGGATGGTCACTGACCATGGGAGAACCTTCCAGAAGAATAGCTCTGCAGCCCTCCACCAATCAGGCCTTTATGGTAGAGTGGCCAGACGGAAGCCAGTCAGTTAAAAAGGCATATGACAGCCCGCTTGAAGTTTGCCAAAAGGCACCCAAAGACTAATCAGACCATGAGAAACAAGATTCTCTGGTCTGATTAAACCAAGATTGAACTCTTTGGCCTGAAGTTCCAAATGTTACACCTTGAGGAATCCTGGCACCATCCCTACGGTGAATCGTGGGTGGCGGCAAAATCATGCTGTGGGGATGGTTTTTCAGCAGCAGAGACTGGGAGACTAGTCACGATCGAGGTAAAGATACTTGATGAAAACCTGCTCAGGGACCTCAGACTGGGGCGAAAGTTCACCTTCCAACAGGACAACGTCCCTAAGCATTAGGCCAAGACAACGTAGAAGTGGCGTCGGGACAGGTCTCTGAATGTCCTTGAGTGGCCCAGCCAGAGCCCGGACATGAACCTGATCGAACATCTCCCGAGAGACCTGAATATAGCTGTGCAGCGACACAGCCCAGCCAACCGGATAGAGCTTAAGAAGATCTGCAGAGAAGAATGGGAGAAACTCCAAATACAGGTGTGCCAAGCTTGTAGTGTCATACCCAAGACGACGCAAGGCTGGAATTGCTGTGTCAAAGTACAGAGTAAAGGGTCGGAATACTTTGGGAAATGTGCTAGGTTGCACAGCCTGCGGAATCATGCTCAGATCAAAGAATTTGCGAGTCAAGTTTTGAAAAACGTATGTTACTCAAATTAAAAGCCCAATGAATACTTGCCTTTGTGTAATGATAATTCCAAAATAAATGTCCCACATGCGATTGAAGGCACGTATAAATAACTGCACGAGGACAGACAGTGACTGACAGTTGAGCAAAAATGAGTTAAAAAAAAAAAAAGGATCGCCAGTGAACTTAGGGTGTTCCAGCAAGAGTAGACATCGAAATATTTCTTTGAGGTATCCGTGAAAGCTGTGTGCAGAGAGCATCCATGTCTTGAAAGACTACAACTTGTCCAGACAAAGCATGCAGAAAAATAGGAATAATGTCTTCAGAGCAGAGGGCAAGTGCATCGAAACAGTTGCAAAAGCAGCAAGGACTTTCCACAAAACTGCAATCAGCAAACAGAATTGCGAGGGCTAGCTATGTACTGTCCCACAAAATTGCTAAACATAGCAAGCCAGTCGCTGAGGGCAAATTCATTAAAGAACTTGACTCTGCCCCGACCAGAAAACAGCTGTTTGAAAATATTCCCCCTGTCAAGATGAAGTGACACGGTGTGTTGAGGACATTGTAAAGAATATGGCACAGTTGAAAGACAAGGTAAAGGATTACCTATTTATCCTTGGCCCTCGATTAAAGCAGTGATGTGACACTGTACGTGACATGTACAGTTGATAGTCTTGCAAGGCATAACCCCAGATATTGAAATGAGATGCACAGGGAAATATTTATTGGTGGTTAATAAGTGTGTGGCAAAGCTGGGACTGAGTTTTGAAAAGTAATCCAGTGTGACCACTGATGGGTTCCCACATTTGATAGGGAAAAAAAGTTGTCCTTTTGAAAAGGATACAAGATCAATTAGCTGAGAAAAGTATTTTCCTGCATTGCATTATTCATTAGGTCATTCATAAGAATCAATATTATCGTCACACTGCCATCTGTCTCTAACATGGTGTCATCACACCCTTATGACTCCATGGCAGACAGGCTCAGGGCCATGGCCTTCTACCCAGACAAGCGAACATGTCCCACAAAGCACTAAAGTGACCTAATACAGAGTGCTCCTCAATCTAAATAGTGTAATTGTCAACTTCGCTAAAAGAGCGCACAAGGTGCCGCAGTTCTGTCCAATATAATAAGTTATCATCCCCACTGAGCTTCAACTGAACCGCAGAGTCCTGCATTGGGTCGGATACCCACGGTTCCCGGCGGTTGACCTGCACAAAAACCAGCTGGCAGACGATATGAAAACATTTTTACCCGTGGGTCGTCCCGCAGTTCAGAACTATACTGCAGGTCGGAAAACGTTTTAAAATCAAGATAACATTTTTACAAACCCAGGAGCTGGTGTTCAGAATTCAAAATTTTGCGAGCGGTGGGGAAGACATGGCCTAGGCTTCCAGCCACGTATATGCAGCAGGGAACGGTCTGTTCTGCTGTGCTGAGACATTCCTAATTCATCCATGTGCAGAGCTTATGTTTGCCCCCGCCACAGGATAAATTGAGTGTACAAAACACTAGGAACACCTGCTCTTTCCATGAGACCAGATGAATGCTATGATCCCTTATTGATGTCACATGTTAAATCTACTTCAATCAGCGTAGACGAAGGGGAGACCAGTTAAAGAATGATTTTTAAGCATCGAGACATGGATTGTGTATGTGTGCCATTCAGAGGTTGAATGGGCAAGAATGTTTTTTTTTTTAATAGCTTTTTAAAAAAAGGGGTATGATAGTAAGTGCCAGGCGCATCAAGAACTGCAACACACACACACATTTCCTGTGTGTATCAAGAGTAGTCCACCACCCTAAGGACATCCATACCTTTCATTTCAGTGATTAGCAAGCTGTACACAGTGAAGAAACTGTATGAATGTAGACAGTGGTGTAAAGTACTTAAGTAAAGACAATTGATCTGTACTTTCCTATTTATATTGTTGAAAACTTACTTTTAGTCTACTAGATTCCTAAAGAAAATCTTACCCCATACATTTTGAATGTGCTGTGAGAAGGACAGTGTACCATCTAGCCGTACTCCCAAGTACTTGTATGAGCTGACTACCTCAAGCGCTAAACCCGCAGAGGTAGTAGCCAGGCAAGTTATTTGATGGGTCACAAATCAGCTTTCGGAACAATTCTATATGGGTGTGGAGAAAAATCTGTCATTATGTCTGGAATCGAAATGTATACTTTACAAAAACATAAAAACGCAACACAGATTTTACTGACTTACAGCTCATAAGGAAAAGTCAATTGAAATACATTTCATGGATTTCACATGACTGGGCTGGGGGTGCAGCCACTGGGGAGCCAGGCCCAGCCACTCCGAATGAGTTTTTCCCCCACAAAAAGGCTTCATCACACACACACCATTATTTTATAGAGTATTCTCACCAGTTCGCTGGCCTGGTCGATGGTGAAAACACTGCAGTTGAGGCGGTCGCGCACGTCGATCTGAGCGTCGGCCAGCAGGGAGATGAGCTGCTTACACTCGTTCTGCATGCGTGTGAAGGGAATGGCGATCTCGTCGTAGTACAGCTGCTCTGACAGGATGGCTAAGAGGCGAGGCTGGACCAAGGCTGACACCACCTGACACTCCTGAGGCGAGAAGTGGGGGGAGACTAGGTGTAATTTTACGTCGGCCAGGATTCAATCAAACAGTTTGCGGATATATACTGTTGAAGTCGGAAGTTAACATACACCTTAGCCAAAAATATTTAAACTCAGTTTCACAAAAATGCCCCGTCTTAGGTCAGTTAGAATCACCACTTAAGAATGTGAAGTGTCAGAATAATAGGAGTGATTTATTTCAGATTTTATTTCATCACATTCCCAGTGGATCAGACGTTTACATACTCAGTATTTGGCAGCATTGCCATTACATTGTTTAACTTGGGTCAAACGTGTCAGGTAGCCTTCCACAAGCTACCCACAATAAGTTCAGTGAATTGTGGCCCATTCCTCCTGACAGAGCTGGTGTAACTGAGTCAGGTTTGTAGGCCCCCTTGATCGCACACACTTTCAGTTCTGCCCATAACTTTCCTATAGGATTGAGGTCAGGACTTTGTGATGGCCACGCCAATACCTCGACGGTGTTGTCCTTAAGCCATTTTGCCACAATTTGGAAGTATGCTTGGGGTCATTGTCCATTTAAAACACCCATTTGCGACGAAGCTTTAACTTCCTGACTGATATATTGAAGCAACATCTCAAGACATCCACATCATTTTCTTTCCTCATGATGCCATCTATTTTGTTGAAGTGCACCAGTCCCTCCTGCAGCAAAGCCCCCCCACAACATGATGCTGCCACCCCTGTGCTTCACAGTTGGGATGGTGTTCTTCGGCTTGCAAGCATCCCCTTTTTCCTCCAAACATAACGGTGGTTATTATGACCAAACAGTTATATTTATGTTATGTTTCATCAGACCAGAGGACATTTCTTCAAAAAGTACAATCTTTGTCCCCATGTGCAGTTGCAAACCGTAGTCTGGCTTTATGGCGGTTTTGGAGCAGTGCCTTCTTCCTTGCTGAGTGGCCTTTCAGGTTATGTTGATATAGGACTCGTTTTACTGTGGATATAGATACTTTTGTACCGGTTTCCTCCGGCATCTTCAAGGACCTTTGCTGTTCTGGGATTGATTTGCACTTTTCGCACCAAGGTACGTTCATCTCGAGGAGACAGAACGCATCTCCTTGCTGAGCGGTATGATGGCTGAGTGGTCCCAAGGTGTTTATACTTGCATACTATTGTTTGTACAGATGAACATGGTACCTTCAGGCTTTTAGAAATTGCTCCCAAGGGTGAACCAGACGTGGAGGTCTAAAAAAAAAAATCTGAGGTCTTGGCTGATTTCTTTTGATTATCCCATGATGTCAAGCAAAGATGCACTGAGTTTGAAGGTAGGCCTTGAAATGCATCCACAGGTACACCTCCAATGGACTCAAATGATGTCAATTAGCCTATCAGAAGCTTCTAAAGCTATGACGTTTTTTTGAATTTTCCAAGCAGTCAACTTCTGACCTACTGGAATTGTGATAGTGAATTATAAGTGAAATAGTCTAAACAATTGTTGGAAAAATTACTTGTGTCATGCACAAAGTGGATGTCCTAAACGACTTGCCAAAACTATAGTTTGTTAACAAGACATTTGTGGAGTGGTTGAAAAACTAGTTTTAATGATTCCAACCTAAGTATGTAAACTTCCGAATTCAACTTTACACATACACACACACACCTTGAGACGTTGGCTCAAGCAGAAATGACTAAATCGCCCTACACGGGAAGTTTATACGAGTTTGTTTGAATCCCAGCCATAAAAACCTCTGAAATAAATCCTGACAGCATTATGGTCAACTCCTATCCAAACAGAACAATTACAAAAACACTCAGGTTTTACCTTCTGCACAGCAGCCCACTCACAGAGGACCAGGGCCACAGCGATGCGCTGCAGGGCAGACTTGGAGTTGAGGTGGAAGAGGAGCAGCTGGCCCAGCGACTCAGCCGGTCGGATGTCCTGTGAGGAGGAGTTGACCTGCGGGTCGCACATACACCGACACAAGGCCCCCAACAGTCTGAATAGAAAAATGAATTGTTAGGCATTCATAGTAACTTAGTGCAAATGTTGTAAATGGATTTGTCGCAATTCCACAATCGTGTTTCTTTTTTTTGTCAAGAGAACACAAGTTTCAGTTTGCATACTGGTTTGTTAAATGAGGAGAACAATGCTGGAATGTGTGAAATATTTTTATCACCATACCAGGACTCCAGGCACTAAAGCCTTGTTCACATTGGAAGAAACCGAAATCCTATTTTTTTTGCATATCCCATTCACATATTTAAAAAAAAAAATGTTTTTATTATTTGAGCATTAAGGCCTGCAGTGTGAACAAGGCTTAATAAGCCTTGAGACCAACAATGCCAGATGCAGAGTTGCTCTTGCCTTGACTAACGAACAGTCCAACCAGAGTAGCAGCTGGCTGCAGAAACCATACAGTGCTGCGTTGGGTTTTTAAATCTTAGTCGCTCAGGATCCAACAATGGTCCCAATACTAACATTAGTTTTAGTCTTCAATATCGCACGGGATCAAAATTAGATGCAGAATTATAGAAAGCAAGGGACTAACTTTGCAGCCATGAGGCGAGCCCGTGTCACCACATAGTCTCGCGTAATTGGGTCCTCGGTCACAGTTTCCGCCCCAGCGATATACTCCTGAACAGTCTCCTTCACCTGAACCAAGGCTCCCTGGCGAGGCTTACCGCCAGCCTTCTCCTGTCAAATCACATCAGAGAACACATGGGTCAAAGCCTGGCAAGTGTTCAGTAGGCACGTAACGGAAAATAACTGTCCGGAACAGACTAATACCATCCGAGGTTGTCCAAATTTTCAGTTGCAAAACATTTAGCAAAAATGTTAATTTGGCCTAATGAGTCTGACCTTAGACAACAGGATCACTGCATCATACCAGAGAAAACGCATAAACCTATGCCATAAAGAAGCCCTGTGTAACATTAGCACAAGGACAATTAAGACCACAACCTGTAACTGATGTAACGGTCAGTCCTAACGGAGTCACCACCTTCTTACCTTGCAGCGAGCCTTGACTTCCAGCAGCATGTTGATGTCTATGGGGATGTGAGAGGCTTGCATCATCAGGCAGAGCCAGGCGCCCATCCAGGGACAGCTGGCTGCCACCACGTACTGCTGAGGGGCCTGGCGCAGCAGCTCTGTCCACACCTACCAGACATGCGCTTATTAAAAACATAATCCAGGATATATGACCTCCTGGATCGAGTGTGTGTGTGACAAACCTTTTGGATGAGGTCCAGGATCTCCTGATTGCTCTCCAGGATACAAGACTGGAAGATGTGTCGGAGCATGTCTTGCAGGACCTGGTTGAGCCATAGCGCGCAGCTCTGCAACGCCACAAAACAGACTTCAGTGATGAAATCAGACAAATTGTATAAACAGTTGAAGTCATAGTTTCGCATTTCATGTCACTGGCCCAATCTCAAATGGACTCCTAGTTGTTGAAATCTGAGAGGATTTGATTGGTATAAGCAATATGGTGAAACTTTCACCTAGCCTATCAGGAGGGGGGGGGGGGGGGGCGGCACTATTACCGTATTGCTTACACCGATCCAATCCTCTCAGATCTAGACTAGTGCATAAGGCTCTATTGGCATCTTTCCCTTACAAACCCACCTGGTCGGCTTTGGACAGTAAGGTAAAGAGGGTCTCTAATGCGGCCCGTCTGACTGATGATATGGTGTGTCTAAGGAATGGCCAGACCCGAGGGACAAGGACCGTTAGGGACTGCTGCATGCTGGAGGGGACAAAATATAAAGTTGTTGGGCCTGTTAAACCTTACACAAGTTGCCCTCCGAAACATCTAGTGTGAATTGGCATGTACTATGACCCCCAAAAAACATTTACAACTTTCTACACTGTCATGTTCTTAAATAAAAAGCCAGAAATGTAAATTAGGAATCACTGGTGAGAACGTTGCACAGCCATATCAAAACGCCATAGACTTCAAAATGTTACTCTAACAGTAGTAGTTTTAAAGAACAATTGCCTTGTGAAGTATTGGAATTCCCCTTCGAGATGAAGTGAGAGAAGAGGTTATATCCGTACAGAAAATAAAAAAAAAGATAGAGACTCTCACCTGCACTGTCGGACCTGGGGGTAGGTGAGCAGCGAGGACAGTAGGGTCATGATGCTGTTGGTGGAGGCAGTCAGGTCATCCAGCTCCAGGAGAGCATCCCACAGGGTGTTCACTATGAACGGGACCTGAGCAACACAAAGAAGACACGGAGGTCAGGATTTACACAACATAGAAAAATGCTACAGTTAGCGCGGTACTGGGATTTTTTAAATATTTTTTTTATTCTGCAAATGAACTACCTGGGTTGTGTTCATGTTTTCCCTTGCATCCTCTAATCAGCATTTACTGGAAAAGCCCAGGTGGTTACTGAACACAACCCTACTGCGCCATGAAGTAGTACATGTAAGAATATTTTGAAGATAAATACACAACGCAGAGGAAGAAAAGTCTAATAGTAATAACGAGCAGTGGAAATAGTGTTTCTTCTGTCGTATGGAATTAATGAGCAATGGGAGGAATTTGTCTTCTGAAAATAGGACACTTGCCATTTGGCCATTGGCCCAGTTTTATTGCAAGGAATTCTAATTGGTCAACCACAGGCTCGGGCAAGGTTATAAAACTACATCCTGTCTCTTTGTTCTGTGGAGAGAATCACTGAGGACAGGGGAGCATGAACATCTACCACCCAGGATGATTTGTTATCTTTAAATAAACCCATTTTCCTCCCCCTGATTTGCTGTGAGGTATGTTATTGAAGAATAACATCAACTGCTAACATGCACAATGCCAAGAATGCTAGCCATTAGATGGATAGGACGAGGTGAGGGGTGAGATTGGAGAAAGGCTAAAGGGCAGATCAGGTGACCAGACGTGGAGAGGGCCCGTGGTGAGATGCTCCCGTCTGACCTTGTTGGGGAGTAGCTGTACAAAGCCGTCCACCACAGGGATGAGGGCCGCGGCTGCCACCGCTCTGACGTCATCATCCAGGTCCTGCAGCCCCTCTGTGATGGCAGGGAGCACCCGCGGAAGCATAGCGGAGATCAGGTCCTGAGTGAGAGAAGAGGGGGCAAAAGAAAAGAGCGAGAGAAAAAGTTAGAAAGACATCGAGTCTGTCTATACATGTAGAAAACACTTGTTTTACTGACTTAAAGTAGATCACACACACATCATGCATAGTGGGAATCAGATGCAAGCAAACAGGACACGAGCAGGTGGTTATTGGTACCTTTCGGACAGCCAGGGCATACTTGATGCCCAGAAGACCTCCGTGCCGGACCTCCCACTGGTCCTCCGTCAGCAGCTTCAGCAAGATGTCTACAGTCATGGCAACGCCGCTGTCATTCATGTGGCGCAAGGCCACGCCCAATGTCTGGGCACAAGTCTCTCTGACCGGAGCCACCACCTGAACAGAAAGGAGAGAGCGACGGCATGTTAGACATACAGAAACGCCCAACTCATAAGCGCCCGTAAGTAGGGTAGCAAAATTATGTAAACTGGCATTTTAGAAAATTGTCGGAATTTTCCAACATTACCCCAGAGGGCGTAAATAACATAAAATGTAATTCTGCCATCCCACTCAATAGCATGGTATGCTACAAGACACACCTCATCAGAGACAAAGTCTCCAAAACGGTCCAGAGCAAAGACACAGAGCAGCCTGATAACCACATCCTCCAGCCACTCCTGGTGCTGCAGCGCCATCTGGGAAAGGTCAAAGGTCAGCCATCTATTAGAGGTAAACTGAACTATTCATGTTTGGAGGTTGCATAGAGAAGGGATTTCCCCCAAACTCGGTCCTGCCCCCGCCGCCAGACACAGCCGATTCAAATAACCAACTCATTATCAAGCTTCGATTATTTCAATCCACTGTGTAGTGCTAAGGTAAAACTTGAAACCGTGCACCTGGGGGTGGGGGGAGCCTAGCACAGAGGAGTCAGATACAGTACCTGTTCTGCAGTGCATTCCACCAGCTTCCCTCCTCCAGCACCTTGAGACTTGAGGATCTCCCTGAGGCCTGTGCCTGCACCGTGACGAATCTGGACACAACCAGAGCACTAGTAGCTTCACAGATCTGTGTATATGCTGCCTGTTATACAATGGATCCTTACAGGACAACTACATAAGGAGCTGTAGGATTACAGATGACGTGAACAGGTCTGCTAGGACTCGGGAAAGTCATTACCTCCCATGAGGGGTTGAAGAGGTCATTACAGAGCTCCTCACAGAAGCTCTCTAGGGGCCACTCCTGGGTCTGGAAATAAAGCACAAGATGAATTAGAACTTCAACTATAGTTGAAGTTCAACTATACCGTCTGTTTCTCCAGACGCCTAGTCAATGGATTCTCAAGTTCTGTGTAAAATGGTTTACTTTGATTTATCAAGAATACAGAGATTTATCGTTGGTGACCCATTTCTTACCTCTTCTAAGAGGCTGGAGTTGTCTGGAACATTATCGATTAAGACTTTATGCTCCATTGCCGGTTGATCGATGGTAGTTTTCCTGCGCTTCTCCTCAGGCTCCCCATCAAAACTGTCATTACTACAGAAATAAGAATGGAAATCAAATCACAGATCAATAAACTCAGGTCAACCAATTCAGAAAGACCCATCTCCTACATTACACAATGCCAATGAAAACCAAAGACCTGGGTTATGTTCATTAGAGCAAACATAGCCATCTGTACTTGTCCAATAAGAAATGCTCATTTACACCTTCCACTCAGTTTCAAAAATGTTTCAGTTTGGTGCCTAATGAACACAACCCGGTCTAAAAAGCTTTGGAAGAAATAGGACATACCTTCTCTCGTTGGGATCCATGTCTTTGGATCGCTGCTTGGCCACTAGCTTGGCCATCCTCTTAGCCTTGTTCTTCTGTCGGTTGCTCATGCCAGGTCGAAACTCCGAGTCTATTATCTCTGCCGCCTGCATGGGCTGAAAATGGAACAACTCCAATTGAACATTAGTCTCTAGTGATGGAACAAAACAATTGCCCACTTATTTTTCAGACAAAGTAATAAGTTAGACATCTTAAGATGGGAGTCATTCATTTCTCTGACCAGAGACTGTTCCTCAGACAGGGAGCATAATGTGATGTTTTCTTCACATCCTAAAGTGAAGACGGCACCTGCTGAAAAGGGCAGGTCAGATAAATGGGGTGGACCGGGAACTGCCATATTGGCTTTGCATCTGGTCTAGTTGATCATTAGGATAGACCCATAAATACTTATGACACTTTGCACCACCCCTAGGTTTCCTGCACTCCAACTCAGATGGAAAGATGTCAATGAAAGAAGGCTTGCTTTCTGCAATTTATCTGAGTTCCCCCCCCCAGAATATAGCAGAGTCTGAAAACGTTACTAGCTGTCAAGTCCTTGCTTCCTCCGTCCTCGTTTCCGCAAGGCCTTCCTCAATTTTCTGAGGGACCTTAAACCTCTCCTCCAATGAGCTTTGAGAGGCATTAAGGAAACAAGGACGGCAGAAGCAAGGATTTGACAGCTAGTAACGTTTTCAAATAACATGCTTTGGCTCAGACTATGTCAGGACCTACTCCAAGGTCTTCTTACCAGACATCCCAATCATGGTTGGACAAGTTACAGCATGCCTCCTCAGTCCAAGTTTGGGTACGCAGCCAGGTTGACTGAAGGGTCCAAAATATACCTGGCAAAGTTGAGGTGCTGAAAGAAGCACCAAGCTTCTAAGCCCAGCCTCAAACCGTCTGCCACTGTTGTGACCAGATGAACCCAGACTTAGAAAGGATAGTAGCCTGCACTTGATGCTACCTGGGTGGAGTTCAGTAGGCTTTGAAATGGAGGGATTACCTGGACTTTTCCAATAAGAAATACACATTTGTTTGTTGTAAAATGTTCTAGATTTTTCGTAGCATGGCCTAATGAACGCAACCCTGTGTTAAGCTTCGTAGGATGCTGTTCAAAATTGAATGAAATTACCGACTCAATAACAGCCTAAAGGAGAGTTGGAAATGGAGGTAGTGTGACTGACTCACCACGTGGTTGTGGGAGCTGGAGCAGGGTCCAGAACCCGTCCCTCCCTGTCCCTGGGCCTTAGGGCCACTGGGCGTGGAGATGTACTGGGTGTCCAGGTCCTCATCATTGAACAGCTCCATCGTGTCCATGCCGATTGCGGCACCTATGTCCAGTCCCAGCTTCCTCTGCAGCAGCTTCCTCTGGCGGGTGAGACGCTCTTTAGGGTCCACTTCACCTGGTATGGGTTGAGCAAAGAGATGGGGTATGAAGCTTGTAGAAGATACCAACTATGGATAAACAAGTGTATGTAGAGAATACATGGCCACATGGCTAGTTTCCTGAACACAGATTAAGCCTTTAGTCCTGGAGAAATAATTTTTTCCTCAATGCAGAATCTTCATTGAATGTGCATTTTAGTACGGGACTAACGTGCACATCCCTGAAAGGCAACTTCGATGGGGGCCACAAAACCTGAACTCATGAAGGACCGCAGTTGCGCGCAGGTCTGGCACCCCCCCCCCCCCCCCAAAAGAAGTATAAATTCTACAAATTTTTCCATGGGGCAGAAATACATTAGTTTCTAATATGATAGCTGACCACTAAACAAACTAAGCGATTTCAAATTGTTTTTAGCTGACTATCAGTGACTGGCTTTAGAGAAACTGCTGATGCACAACCACGTTTCGAAATTGCACCTGGTGTAGTCTACTATTCTAACGCAACAGAAAGTTGAGACCACAACTGATCGAAGGGCCTTCAAAAAGTGGGCAGCTTGTCACCAGTTGCCCATCTCTGCCTTAGGGTATGAATATAGGCTTCATTCTCTATGTTTATGGTTACGGGAAATAAGTAGGGAAGTGAACTACAGATCAGGCTGTTGATTCACAGCAGAGTTCAGGTAAACTGTACTTTCACAGGCTGCAGCCACAAAACATCAAAGAGAGCCATGAAAGTCACTCTGGACTAGTGTAGCAAAGCACTAAAACATGAGCTGTCCCAAAACATCTTGACCAGATGAAATACAGTCAGAGTAATGACTACAGGATGCTGGGGGAAACACAGCCAAGGTAAGTCATTACTATGAAGTTGAGAGAGGACAAAAAAGGTTGGAGACGTTTGAATACAATTTTAATTCAATTGAGTCACATGATCATAACATTGTCATGGAAAAGCAAACGAGAGCATACAGATCCAATAGTCTAAAGGAAAATAATATGGGCCCTGGTTCAAAAATAGTGCCATGCCATGCTCTGAACTGTGGTCACTGACACCAAGGGTCGAGCACTGCGAGTGAGATTCAGAATGCAGATGCAACAAATAAAGACCCAACAGCCGGCATAGTCATTGCGCATCTCGAGATGAGTCTCTCGGTAACTTCATTGGCAGCTCGCTGCAATCTGAATTAATGATTTTCTCAGCTGAACGTGCCACTTACTCATGTAACCACTGGTCTATGAAGTAACATTGGATATCCGCTGTAGCGGCCGGAGAAAAACAGACTGGTAAACAGTGGTTTCTAGCGCATATCGAAATGGTTTCCCTACAAATTTGGCTCAAGCTTTTGAATGGTTGGAGCTATCAGCGACTATAACCCCACTATAACCCCATGCCTGAACGCAAAGACTCTGGAACACGTGACATCTGTTTCCATCTATGACAAGCTGTGCAGGACCCTTTAGAATGCAGAGTGACAGATCTGAACATAAGGATATAATAAAATGTTCTCTACAGAAGATCATACAAAGAGCTTGTGTCCCGAGCAAACAAACTTCTTGGTCCACCAGCCACTGTGGCAGGTAAATGGAAAAAATCTTCCAGCCACTTAGATTTAGTAAGAAGTCATGTTACATATTATTGTTGAATTTCATTTGTGACCAGTCTTCCCCCCCAAAAAATAAAATGAAGTCAGATGAGCCAAAAAATGTTCAGCTGACACTTTAAGGGCGGGAGGTTAAAGGTAACAGGGCCACTCAAGTCGTGTTAAGTGTGGAGTGGGAGATCTGACTAGTAGTAGACAATATTTAGTCGGTATCGGTTGAAGCAGACTCAAACTAACATTGAAAAACAAGACTTCAACAAAACTAGCCAAGAAACACAAGGACAAAGTTTCACATTGTAGACTTGAGGAAATTAGACAAACATCTATGCCGGTGAGCAGCACCTTAAAATGAATGTAAGCACAGTGCACAAAGCACCCCAGGCCAGGCAGTGTTGCTGCCCGAGATGGGATATAGATGTATTTCTTTGTGCAATTCGCAGTTATGGAACAAAAATGGCAAAAATAGTTTGAACAGCTAATTCAGCATTTCTGCTATAAATCACAACTCGTACATGTGCGCATACTTGGCTTTATTTTTATTTGCAAATGCAAAGCTTGCACTGCAGAACCCTGCAAATTGGCCACCCGCCTACATGGCTGGTGAAAGACATTAAGGTGTCAGCATGCTTAAGTTCAGCTAGCCGAACGTGTGCTCGCATTCTCTTAAAAATACCTTCACTTGAAAACCTAGAGAAAAAAAAAAGCAGCAATAGTTCTGTTTGTCCACTTTGAGAAGCCGTAGCCAGTATATACACTGCTCAAAAAAATAAAGGGAACACTAAAATAACACATCCTAGATCTGAATTAATGAAATATTCTTATTAAATACTTTTTTCTTTACATAGTTGAATGTGCTGACAACAAAAATCACAAATTACCAATGGAAATCAAATTTATCAACCCATGGAGGTCTGGATTTGGAGTCACACTCAAAATTAAAGTGGAAAACCACACTACAGGCTGATCCAACTGATGTAATGTCCTTAAAACAAGTCAAAATGAGGCTCAGTAGTGTGTGTGGTCTCCACGTGCCTGTATGACCTCCCTACAACGCCTGGGCATGCTCCTGAGGTGGCGGATGGTCTCCTGAGGGATCTCCTCCCAGACCTGGACTAAAGCATCCGCCAACTCCTGGACAGTCCGTGGTGCAACGTGGCGTTGGTGGATGGAGCGAGACATGATGTCCCAGATGTGCTCAATTGGATTCAGGTCTGGGGAACGGGCGGGCTAGTCCATAGCATCAATGCCTTCCTCTTGCAGGAACTGCTGACACACTCCAGCCACATGAGGTCTAGCATCGTCTTGCATTAGGAGGAACCCAGGGCCAACCGCACCAGCATATGGTCTCACAAGGGGTCTGAGGATCTCATCTCGGTACCTAATGGCAGTCAGGCTACCTCTGGCGAGCACATGGAGGGCTGTGCAGCCCCCCAAAGAAATGCCACCCCACACCATGACTGACCCACCGCCAAACCAGTCATGCTGGAGGATGTTGCAGGCAGCAGAACGTTCTCCACGGCGTCGCCAGACTATCATGTCTGTCACATCTGCTCAGTGTGAACCTGCTTTCATCTGGGAAGAGCACAGGGCGCCAGTGGCGAATTTGCCAATCTTGGTGTTCTCTGGCAAATGCCAAACGTCCTGAACGGTGTTGGGCTGTAAGCACAACCCCCACCTGTGGACATCGGGCCCTCATACCACCCTCATGGAGTCTGTTTCTGACTGTTTGAGCAGACACATGCACATTTGTGGCCTGCTGGAGGACATTTTGCAGGGCTCCGGCAGTGCTCCTCCTGCGCCTCCTTGCACAAAGGCAGAGGTAGCGGTCCTGCTGCTGGGTTGTTGCCCTCCTCCACGTCTCCTGATGTACTGGCCTGTCTCCTGGTAGCACCTCCATGCTCTTGACACTACGCTGACAGACACAGCAAACCTTCTTGCCACAGCTCGCAATGATGTGGCATCCTGGATGAGCTGCACTACCTGAGCCACTTGTGTGAGTTGTAGACTTCGTCTCATGCTACCACTAGAGTGAAAGCACCGCCAGCATTCAAAAGTGACCAAAACATCAGCCAGGAAGCATAGGAACTGAGAAGTGGTCTGTGGTCACCACCTGCAGAACCACTCCTTTATTGGGGGTGTCTTGCTAATTGCCTAAAATTTCCACCTGTTGTTTATTCCATTTGCACAACAGCATGTGAAATGTATTGTCAATCAGTGTTGCTTCCTAAGTGGACAGTTTGATTTCACAGAAGTGTGATTGACTTGGAGTTACATTGTGTTTGTTAAAGTGTTCCCTTTATTTTTTTGAGCAGTGTACTTCCTCAAAATAGTCAGAATTCAGCTAAGATAATTGAATGACAGATTTCTTGGAGTTGACGTTTTTGCCAAAGAGATCTTAGTCGTGCAATTTTACATTAACTAAGACGTTTGGTGCAGAACTCTGCAATGAAAGAAATTAGTACGAAAATGAGTTCTCGCGTTGAATGCCTAAGACTTTCAGTCACACCAAAACATACGTCCTTCAGACTGAAATTTGGCATTACCTGATTTGACATTCTGTGCTGAAGCCATATAAAAAGATTATAACTATTTATTTCTGATAACCCAAGTGTCCTTAAAAATCAAGAATGAAATAGCTTGACTGTCCATGTTAATAGTATTTAAAATGGCATTTAAATTAATCAATTTGATATCATGTATGAATTAAATTGATTTTATGACACCCCCAAACCCTGTTCTCTGAGGCTATGGTGGCTTGCCCAGTGAGGTTTCACAAAAGAGCACGAAGACAGCCTAGTAATGTGGTCACATACTAGATTCTCCCATAACATTCCTTTAACTTGATAACATACACACCAACCTATTAGGAGCCTCTTATTACTGAGCACAGGTGTTCGTAGGACAAGTTTTTTTTAAAGCAGATGTATACCAGACTTGTCATCCTGGACCTCAAACTCAGCGCCGGCAGAACCCAGTAGAGAAGCACCATGTTTGAGGAGGCGGGAGATGTCGAATCGGTAGAAACTCAAACGGTCAGAGTAGGAGTCCTCCGGGGAAAAGTCTGCAGATGACTCTGGAAGAGACAAGCATCCCCACAGCACCGTAAGTTACAACATCAAAAGTGAAGGTTATCTTACATTCAGAATGGAACCATACTTTTCACTGTTGAGTGGGAAATATTAGATCAGGAAAAAGTTACTCGCACACTGCACTTGCCGGTATCACGTCTTTATTTAAGCTTGCATGTCACCCTCCCAGCCTACGTCAGAGCTTTGTATAATGAGCGGTTGATTGCTGATGAAATGTAGTGTTTCTTTTCAATGTTAGAGCATAAGCCTACACACACATGCACACACACCTCATCACCTACTGTCAATGGTTACTTAAGAGCAGCTCCGACAGTTGTATAACACCTAGAGCAAACATTTGCCAGTGTGTTCACACACACACACCTACTCAAACCGATTCCTGGTGGTCGAAAACAAAGCTAGAGGCCATGTAACAGGTTTCACGAAGGCCATTTAAATGCTAATCCTGCGAGTAAGGGAACATTAAGGCTTTATTTGTTTCCTACCGTCAGGAGTGCAACAAAACAGAGGCACTTGGCTGTGAATAACGTGGCAGGTTAAGGTTGGGTCACCTTCTTTGGGCTTGGGTGATGGGCTCCACTCTGGGATATTCTTCACAATGGCCTCCACTGCTTGACCCGCAGCGATACGCGTGTCCCAGTTTGGACTTCTCAGGTATGTCAATACCTGTAGGTTGTGGGTGAGCAAAAAAACACAGGACTCGTAGGATGTAACACGTGTCAGATCAGATGGTGGGGAACTTATGCACTACATCAGATCAAACAGTCCACTTGTTTAATAAATCACCTCAACATGCCGAGGAAACGAAGACAGCGGGCTATTCAGCAGTCTATGACCTTCATGGGCCTCCATTTAGATTTTTCCCAGACAAGGTAAATTAGGGTTTGACAATCTGTATGGGTGGTTAAAATATGGATGCCCTTGTGGCTGCACTACAAGCATTAGCACATGCTGTAGCAAAATGAAGACAAACATTTCTCAGACAAGTTCAAGTAGTCCCTCCCTATTTCAGTCTTTTCTTCCTTTTGGTGTCCAATGAATACAACCCTGGTGTAGATAGGGACCCAACTGTGGGCACTCATGGAGGAAGAGACATACCTTTGACAACAGGTTGTTGAGCTCATGTGGGTGGAGTTTGACCACATCTCCCAGCTGTTGGGCAGCAGTCTTCCTCGTCACCGGAGTAGTTCCAGTGTCAAGCAGGATAAAAAGACGATCAAGCCTGGAAGACGAGAGTGGGAGAAAAAAAAAGTAGATACAAATATACTATGCATGCATTGAGCTCCATTGCATATGAGAGAAGAGACTTGAGAAGTTGCATTAGTTTAACATTACATTTGGAAGTATAACAGAACAACGAAATCTGTGGAGCGTTTAGGAAGTTCAAGTTCTACGAGTATACCGTGCGCGAAATAAGAGTATTGAACACAACTC
Source organism: Oncorhynchus mykiss (assembly GCF_057628025.1). Lineage (NCBI taxonomy): Eukaryota > Metazoa > Chordata > Actinopteri > Salmoniformes > Salmonidae > Oncorhynchus > Oncorhynchus mykiss. Next base: position 4,485,924 of record NC_143044.1, read on the forward strand.
TGCTAAAAATAAAGAGGGACATTTTTTTTTTTTTAATGAAAAAACTGGATTCTGTGCTGTGGCAACATGCCCAGCCACTCAGTAAAACAAATCCAACATCTCTTGACTACCTATTAATGCAGTTCTGGTTGGGGTACATCTTGTTTGGATTAGGAATAGTTTAGGCAGGGCAACAAAAAACATTTTACCCCTTTGAGCATTCATTCAAATGATCCAGGTGGAAATGTTTTGATTTGTTATTGTACTACCAGCTAGGTAATTTGATATAAAAAATATAAGCGGATGTTCAGATACAAAGTACATATCATTGAAATTCAAGATCCAGAAGTTGTCTGGAGCCTGGCTAACAGTCAATGGATCATTGCATCCAGGTAGCCTTCAGGTCACGTTTATGGATATACAGTCACCAGGCAGTTTATTAGGTACACCACCCCGTTCACAAAAATGTATCAATCCTACAGACAGCGAGTCATGTGAATGTTAGAATGGGAAAAACGAGTGACCTAAGCGACTGAGCGTGGTATGATCGTCAGTGCCAGGCGTGCCAGAGCCAGTGTCTCAAAAATGGTTGGCCTCCTGGACAGTGTCAATGATTTACAGAGAATGGTGAGAAACAAAAAACATCCAGTCGGTGGCAGTCCTGTGGGTGAAAACAGCTCATTGAGAGAGGTCAAAGGCAAATGGCAAGAATCGTGCTAACAGGCAGGCCACAAACTGATAAATAACGGTGTAGTACAACAGTGGTGTGCAGATCGGTATCTCAGAGCGCATAACTTGTTGATCCTTGTCACAAATGGGCTATTGCAGCAGACAACCACACCATGTTCCACTATCAGCTAAAACCAATAAGGGGCTCCAGTGGGCAGGCAATCACCACTGCCAATTGAGTATATAGCATGCATGGTTTAAGACTGCAGGGGCTAACCAGAGCCAAATCCACCACTAAAGCATTAGCTGAAGACTTCAAATATGCATCCTCTTGCAAACCCGAACTACTGAATGCCATCAACTAAAATGTGTCTTCCGCATTTAACCTAACCCCCCTGAAGGTGTGGGGGCTGCCTTTATCGACATCCAGTCCGGGGAACAATGGGTTAACTGCCTTGCTCAGGGCCGAATGACAGATTTCTACCTTGTCACCTCGGGGGTTCGAGTTTGCAACCTTTCGGGTTACTGGCCCGACGCTCTAACCACTAGGCTACCTGCCACATGAGATTAAGAACAGAAACCATTGTCCATGTTATTTAGAGCAAACTCCTTTACACATGCTGGATATGACACGTGTGAAACAAACCACCCTACAATAGCCATACGTTTGGGAAAGTCATCTCATTAAAATAAATCTCTGGATGAAACATGAGCGATAATCTAATTCGCAACATGTCATACTGGCACGTTTGCAAGCAGATGGCACATCAAGTAACAGCTAACAGGTAACATGTCTTTAAGACCATATCATCATGATCAATTGCATGCGACAGGTCTGCTGGCAACTAACTAAAATGATCTACTTAACGTTAGCGAATTAGGAATGGCTGTTTTGTAGCTAGTAGCTCAGTAGTAAACTGCCTGGCTAAACTTGCTATATAACTTAGGTAGTTAAAACTGTTGTTTGGCTAGAACGAACGTTACTTAGTTGGAAAACGAATGCCGTGAACCCAAGCGCGGTTGGCCCGGTATCATGAACCACCACCGGCCGTTGTGTGTTAGGCTAGCTAGCCATCAACACCATGCCATTGCTTGTTCATGCTAACAAGCTAGATAACTAGTGGCTAAGTTAATAATATTGGATATAAAATACATAGTTAGGGAATCTCACCTTGAAACGGCCATGACGATTAATGTAATGTGTAAATGTGCTCTTTTGTGATCCGTATTGAACAGGAGCGATCATTTATTTAAAGTTATCCGCTTTACTTGACGCTAATCCAAAGCGCCAGCTAGCCTAGCAAGGGAGGCCGCTATAGTGCGTCTCTTCTCACAGCTCACCACCCGAAACCTGTCGAAATGAGTTCATCAAATCAGGTCTTCAAAGTAGGTCCCTCTTTTCTCTTGAATAATTTCTTCCTCCGAAAAATGTAATTTATTAAACTTATATCACCTTAAACCTTGTATTAACCTTCTGAACTACTCCCAGATAAGTACTTTAATCGAATGAGATTTAAAGAGTAATTTTTGTGTTCGCTAAAGGGAACCCAGGAGGCTGATTTTATATGAGGAGCCATCTTGCATTTATTCCTTCCTCCATAGCAGGCGCCAGCTGATTGGTTACAAGTCATTTCAGCGACCAATCGAAAAGCACATTAAAGAGGAAGTGCACAAAGCGGCAAAAAAAAAAAGAAGCTCCTCGCAGGAATGACTTGTTTCCCCTTTTTAATTGACAAAAGTCCTCCCACGCGCCTGTCATTCAACAGAGAACCTTTACCAACAGTGCCTGTTCAACCTCAGGAGGCTGAAGAAATTTGTCTTGGCCCCTGAAATCCTGACAAACTTTTATAGATGCACAGTTGAGAGCATCCTTTCGGGCTGTATCATCGCCTGGTATGGCAACTGCAATGCCCGCAACCGCAGTGCTCTCCAGAGAGTGGTGTGGTCTGCCCAGCAAATCACAGGTGGCAACTACCTGCCTTCCAGGACACCTACAGCACCCGATGTCACAGGAAAGGCAAAAAGATCTTCAAGGACATCAACCACCCAAACCACGGCCTGTTCACTGTTATCCAGAAGGCGAAATAAGTACAGGTGCATCAAAGCTGGGACCGAGAGACTGAAAAACAGCTTCTATCTCAAGGCCATCAGACTGTTTAATAGCCATCACTAGCCGGCTTCCACCCAGTTAGGCAACCCTGTACCTTAGAGGCTGCTGCCCTATATACATAGACTTGGAATCACTGGCCACTTTAATAACGGAACACTAGTCACTTTAATAATGTTTACATACTGCTTTACTCATCTCATATGTATATACTGTATTCTATTCTACTGTATTTTAGTCAATGCCACTCCGACATTGCTCAATCTAATATTTCTATATTTCTATATTGCATTCTTTTACTTTTAGATGTGTGTGTTTTGTTGTTAATAGTTTTTAGATACTACTGCACTGTTGGAGCTAGGAACACAAGCATTTCGCTACACCCGCACTAACATCTGCTAAATATGTGTATGTGACCAATAACATTTGATTTGATTTGAAAAGGTACAGTATTTTACTCACTCTGTGAAACCAACCTGTTGCAACTCAAACCTCATGGTGATAAAATAAATCATACAATTAATGTAACTGTCCATCAAAGCTTCATCACCATTAAAGTCTTTAAAACTTTTCTTGTGAGTCACAAAGTTGCATCTTTCAAAAAAAATGGTCTAGCTCAAATATATTTTTGAAGTGTCCAGCTGCTAAATTTGTACATTTCACAAAAATGATTATTTCTGCAAGAAGCCACCAGCTGTCATAGCTGAGTTTCAGCATCAGGAGCTGACCAGTGCTGAAACTGTCAGTGCCAGGCTCATGCAAAGAGGATCATGTTTATTTAGCGCACACTGTCTGGTCTGGCAATAGATGGCCATAGCTAGCTAACACAGTGGAGCAGTGAAATTATGGCAAAGTGGAATTATGGGGAAAAAAATCTCAGACTTTTGTTGGGTATAGTATAGAATTAGCTGCTATCTAGCAACAGTTAGGAAGCTGTCTGAAGAAAAGCCTATCAAGTTCTAGCTAGCTAGCATTATGCATTTGGCAGGAACCTAACTAGCAAACTAGCTAGCTATACTGAGACAAATATGATAACTAACCCCTTTCATCTGTGTTGAGAGTCTAGCTAGCTACTTATTTTCCTACATTTTAACCATGATTGTATTACTGGTATTTTATCAGAGTTTGTTTAAGTGTTTGTTCTAGTTTGTTTTAGTTTGGCCACCATGGTGACTTGGCGGCCAGGTCTCACTAGAAGAGGTTTATGGTTATTTAACTGAATTTAAGAAATGCCTATCTCATTTTTGCTCAAATTCAAGGTGAAGCTTGAGGAAATAGGCTATCACTTGGCACTAGTGAAACACTTCTGTATGACACATCCATCTGGCATTTGTTTCGAGGACTGCTTTAGAGAATAAGGAAAAGCTTCAAATTCAAGATGGAGTACACATCCAAGAATGGGGTATTGGCATTTGGCATACCGCTTAAAAAAAAAAAAATCAGTGGTGAATTGTGCATTTGATTGTTGTTGTGTCTGTTTACTGACTCCGCTTGTTGACCAAATTTGAGAGTGTTACCACAGCACCCTCATATCAGGCTCAGCAGAAGTCAAGAAAAAGGTAGACTCATGCTCCAGGAATACAAGGTGAGATATCTAGTTGTGGTTAGAGTCAGTCTATCAATCCTCAATGGACGCTCTAATCATGATATGTGAACCGGCTGGTCTTGTCATTCTTCTTATGTTTCCTCATCTAGGGAAAAACCCTTCAATGTAAAATCAAGAGAAGTGAGAATAAAATAACCTCAAATTGCTGACGAGCAGGTAGGGAAAATACAGGTCTTGTCATTTTTGCATTATGGCTCCCAGGTGGCGCAGCGGTCTAAGGCAGCGCATTTCAGAGCTAGAGGCGTCACTACAGACCCTGGTTTCGAATCCAGGCTGTATCACAACCGGTCATGAATGGGAGTCCCATAGGGCGGTGCACAATTGGCCCAGCGTCGTCCGGGTTTGGCCGGGGTCGGCCGTCATTGTAAATAAGAATTTGTTAAATAAAAAATTACAGACATTACTGACCACCGTATTGTGTCTGGCTTTCATTGTTTGGTTGTACTATTGATTTTCTACAGATTAACTTAAATGAGAGTGCATTTCTCTTATCTGGACTGCCTTTGTGGGCACTTCTTACGTACCATACGGTCAAGCTGCTCCCACAACAGCTCAATAGGGTTGAGATCCGGTGACTGCTGGCCACTTCATTATAGGCAGAATACCAGCTGACTGCCTCCTCCCTAAATAGTTATTGCATAGTTTGGAGCTGTGCTTTGGGTCATTGTCCTGTTGTAGGAGGAAATTGGCTCCAATTAAGCGCCGTCCACAGGGCATGGCATTGCAAAATGGAGTGATAGCCTTCCTTCTTCAAGATCCCTTATACCCTGTAAAAAGCTCCCACTTTACCACCACCAAAGCACCCCCAGACCATCACATTGCCTCCAACATGCTTGACAGATGGAGTCAAGCACTCCTCCAGCATCTTTTCATTTTTTCTGCGTCTCACGAATGTTCTTCTTTGTGATCCGAACACCTCAAACTTAGATTAATCTGTCCATAACTGTTACGGCTTCTATGAATGGTGAGTGGAGGAGTCAAGCGCAGAGAGCAGGTAATTCCGTACGTGGATATTTTATTCCAACGACAGCGGAGACATGGACATGCAAAACACAAGGGCGCATGAAACAACCCGTCCAAAATACACAGGACTAAAACTGTCCGGAAAAATAGCGATCACACTAATACACCAACACCAAATAAACAGAGAACAAGCCCACACAATACCCAGCGGTCCTAGTGCCCTTAAATAGCCTATAAACAAGACTAACTCAACAGGTGTGCCCAATTAGACCCAATTGACAGAAACAAAAGGAAAGGGAATCGATGGCAGCTAATAGGCCGGCGACAACGACCGCCGGGCGCCGCCCGAACAGGAAGAGGCACCATCTTCGGCGGGATTCGTGACAATAACACTTTTTTCCAAACTTCCTCTGTCCAGTGTCTGTGTTCTTTTGCCCATCTTACACTTTTCTTTTTATTGGCCAGCCTGAGATATTGCTTTTTCTTTGCAACTCTGTCTAGAAGGCCAGCATCCCGGAGTCGTCTCTTCACTGTTGACGTTGAGACTGGTGTTTTGCAGGTACTTTAATGAAGCTGCCAGTTGAGGACTTGTGAGGCGTCTGTTTCTCAAACTAGACATTCTAATGTATGGCCAGCGGTCCCAATGCGAGTAGGCTTGAATGGATCAGGGACCTTCAGTTTGACCCCAACTACCCTGCTAACACGAAACTCACAGAACTCATTAGGGTGAGTGGTAACACTGTACTCAGAACATACACTTGTATTCTATCAAAATTAACCCAACGCTGTGTTGTTGATACAAAACACTCAGTAGTTGCTATGGATTCGAATCAGGAAACAGCTAGATTGCTGAAACATGAAAGCTTGCCCAGAACACTTGGTTTGAAGTGGACGTTTGAAGTGAGCATTTCATATTGTTTGACCAATAGCAGGCCTGTGAGCAGAGAGACAGAGCCACGGGTCACTTTCGCCTGCATGCCCTGGAGGAGGAGTTTGACTTCACCACAGAAGAGCAGCTGGAGAAGTCCAGACACTTTGGTCTTCTGCACTTGTGTAGCACTCATGCTGTGGATGTCAGCCCCTCAAACCCCATTCCTCTCCACAACAGAGACATCACTGAACCCATGTTCGCTGTAATGCCCTTCTCATTATTAGTGTTATTCCAGATTAGTCTGTGCTGTCTTGCCAATTCCTACAGCATGGTCATTGTCATGGAAATGTTTGGCTATACGGCACAAACAGATCTGGGACCAGACGGCTTCATCAAATGAAATGTTATTTGTCACATTACATTGAGGTAATATGTACATGTAGCTATCCCTATATAGGAATGTACACGTACATCCCTACATTCTGCTATGTTGGTATATGTTTTGGCTTGGTTTCAGAAATAGTTTCATAGATAGTACATACTTTACTCTCTTCCTACAATAATCTTGTGAGAAGTTTTGAACAAAAGTGGACTTTTGTTGCTCTGTTGTTACTCAGGATTACAGTGCATCCCCAAGTTCAACTGTGGTTATTCTGAAATTACTGCGTCCAAAATACAACAGTCGACTGTAGTTCCTGCACTTTTAAAATTGTAATATTTTTTTCTAAGGGTGCTGCTGCAATGGGTGCTAATGCAAAAGTACAACCCAAGAGCTGCTTCACAGATAGAACAATGAGACAGATATTTCACCGGATGTATATGGTAGCGAGAGGAAGCCCAGTGGCCGGTGTTGAGCCGAAAATCTCCCCCCCTACCAGAATTCCCCCTGCCAGAATCCCCCCCCCCCCCCCCCATTGCTGCAACTTGCTTGCTAGTTGAGATTTCTGCTCTTCACTCTGTTGTCAGTTTAGCCTACATTTCACTTATCTTAGTAGCCCATACTCAAATCCGCTGCTGATTTTGTATTAGTCTATAAATAAATCTCTTTGCCAAAATTCTTCATCTCTCCTATGTCTTATTCAACTAGGTTTTTTGAAAGTGTAAGAATAATAATTTAGCCATGTTTGCTCTGAAATGTTTATTGTTTGACAACATTTTACTCCCTCCTCTATGTTTAATATAACATACATTTATTATTAATTTTGTTTTCCTTTCCTGACTCTGATGTCTGCCACATAAAGCATTTGACTCTAGCCACAAATTATGGAAATTAGAAGGGGGGAGAATTCTGTCAAGGGGGAGATTTTTGGCACAACACCGGCAGTGGGAGAAGATGGAAGAGATGGATTTTGGCCGACATTCTGCTAATTTACTCATCGATGAAACATTTGATTTCAAAATAGTTGTCTGTTCCCAAAACTACAATCTGTTAGGGACAGAGTGGACAAAGTTTTGTAAACTTTACCCTTTGCCAAAGAAAAAAAAAAAGGAGTGCGAAGGCGAATTGAGTTATTGCACACGCGGACTTTACAGAGTAGGCATTCTACAACGGAACCATGCAAATGCATGCTAGAATCTTGTTAGCTCGTGCTTGGCTCTGCCCACCTCCTTGCTTGTTCTGCCCACTATGGCTCATTTGTTTCCCTTTGAAACGACAGGCTGTGGTCTATGTATGTGTAGTTCTAAAAATCTTTGTCTGCTTCTTCTTCTTTAAATTAAAAGGTGCATACACCACCACCTACGGTACTGGAGTGCGAGTCCGGTGTAGAGTTAGTTGCCCTACCAACTAACTCGACACTCAGTAAAACATCACCACTATTCCACTAATGGCCCCATCTGATCCTAGACTAGCATCTGATCCTAGACTAGGCCAGCAGGGTCCGTGTACCTTCTAGACAATGGCTATCCTACATTAACCAGGATGACGGATAGTGAGTGATTCACCACTCGTTATCCATTTTATTTCAAGTTGATCGAAATTGACAGAAAGCTACCTTTTTTAGTTTTTCGCTTCAAATATCGGAAAACAAGCACTGTCAAGGTAGGCGGGAAAGGGTAGGGTGCGTTTTGATTTTGTTCCTAGTGTAACGTTAGTTAACATAAGCTAGCGTTACCGCAACTAGCTAACCACACAGTCTCAAGTGAGTGTAATTTGTGTTTTGTAGCCAAATCACCACAACTGTTGTGGCTAGAGAAGCGAGCTAACGTTATTGCCTAGCTACAAATTCACTGTTCTATGAAGTTTGTGCTCTCAGTTGTGTTTGATTTGACCGTCTATTATTGGCCATGTTGTGTGGTCTATATATGGTCAGAGGGATCTGGGGTGCAGATGGTGGTGGAGGTGTTTGGCGTGGAGAGGACAGTGAATTCAGTGGAGGACATCCCAAACCACTTGACAGTGTTGGCACTGTTACTTCCTACCTGACGGGTAAGTGGACATCACTTCTACTTGTTTATTTATTTTTATTTTATTTTACCTTTATTTAACCAGGTAGGCTACTACTTCCGGCGCCGACAGAGATGGCCGCCTCGCTTCGCGTTCCTAGGAAACTATGCAGTTTTTTGTTTTTTTACGTGTTATTTCTTACATTAGTACCCCAGGTCATCTTAGGTTTCATTACATACAGTCGAGAAGAACTACTGAATATAAGATCAGCATCAACTCACCATCAGTACGACCAAGAATATGTTTTTCGCGACGCGGATCCTGTGTTCTGCCTTACAAACAGGACAACGGAGTGGATCCTATGCAGCGACCCAAAAAAACGACTCCGAAAGAGAGGGAAACGAGGCGGTCTTCTGGTCAGACTCCGGAGACGGGCACAGCGCGCACCACTCCCTAGCATTCTTCTTGCCAATGTCCAGTCTCTTGACAACAAGGTTGATGAAATCCGAGCAAGGGTAGCATTCCAGAGGGACATCAGAGACTGTAACGTTCTTTGCTTCACGGAAACGTGGCTTACTGGAGAGACGCTATCCGAAGCGGTGCAGCCAACAGGTTTCTCCACGCATCGCGCAGACAGGAAAAAACATATTTCTGGTAAAAAGAGGGGCGGGGGCGTATGCCTTATGACTAACGTGACATGGTGCGATGAAAGAAACATACAGGAACTCAAATCCTTCTGTTCACCTGATTTAGAATTCCTCACAATCAAATGTAGACCGCATTATCTACCAAGAGAATTCTCTTCGATTATAATCACAGCCGTATATATCCCCCCCCAAGCAGACACATCGATGGCTCTGAACGAACTTTATTTAACTCTCTGCAAACTGGAAACAATTTATCCGGAGGCTGCATTCATTGTAGCTGGGGATTTTAACAAGGCTAATCTGAAAACAAGACTCCCCAAATTTTATCAGCATATCGATTGCGCAACCAGGGGAGGAAAGACCTTGGACCATTGTTACTCTAACTTCCGCGACGCATATAAGGCCCTGCCCCGCCCCCCTTTCGGAAAAGCTGACCACGACTCCATTTTGTTGATCCCTGCCTACAGACAGAAACTAAAACAAGAGGCTCCCACGCTGAGGTCTGTCCAACGCTGGTCCGACCAAGCTGACTCCACACTCCAAGACTGCTTCCATCACGTGGACTGGGAGATGTTTCGTATTGCGTCAGATAACAACATTGACGAATACGCTGATTCGGTGTGCGAGTTCATTAGAACGTGCGTTGAAGATGTCGTTCCCATAGCAACGATTAAAACATTCCCTAACCAGAAACCGTGGATTGATGGCAGCATTCGTGTGAAACTGAAAGCGCGAACTACTGCTTTTAATCAGGGCAAGGTGTCTGGTAACATGACCGAATACAAACAGTGCAGCTATTCCCTCCGCAAGGCTATCAAACAAGCTAAGCGCCAGTACAGAGACAAAGTAGAATCTCAATTCAACGGCTCAGACACAAGAGGCATGTGGCAGGGTCTACAGTCAATCACGGACTACAGGAAGAAACCCAGCCCAGTCACGGACCAGGATGTCTTGCTCCCAGGCAGACTAAATAACTTTTTTGCCCGCTTTGAGGACAATACAGTGCCACTGACACGGCCTGCAACGAAAACATGCGGTCTCTCCTTCACTGCAGCCGAGGTGAGTAAGACATTTAAACGTGTTAACCCTCGCAAGGCTGCAGGCCCAGATGGCATCCCCAGCCGCGCCCTCAGAGCATGCGCAGACCAGCTGGCCGGTGTGTTTACGGACATATTCAATCAATCCCTATACCAGTCTGCTGTTCCCACATGCTTCAAGAGGGCCACCATTGTTCCTGTTCCCAAGAAAGCTAAGGTAACTGAGCTAAATGACTACCGCCCCGTAGCACTCACATCCGTCATCATGAAGTGCTTTGAGAGACTAGTCAAGGACCATATCACCTCCACCCTACCTGACACCCTAGACCCACTCCAATTTGCTTACCGCCCAAATAGGTCCACAGACGATGCAATCTCAACCACACTGCACACTGCCCTAACCCATCTGGACAAGAGGAATACCTATGTGAGAATGCTGTTCATCGACTACAGCTCGGCATTCAACACCATAGTACCCTCCAAGCTCGTCATCAAGCTCGAGACCCTGGGTCTCGACCCCGCCCTGTGCAACTGGGTACTGGACTTCCTGACGGGCCGCCCCCAGGTGGTGAGGGTAGGCAACAACATCTCCTCCCCGCTGATCCTCAACACTGGGGCCCCACAAGGTTGCGTTCTGAGCCCTCTCCTGTACTCCCTGTTCACCCACGACTGCGTGGCCACGCACGCCTCCAACTCAATCATCAAGTTTGCGGACGACACAACAGTGGTAGGCTTGATTACCAACAACGATGAGACGGCCTACAGGGAGGAGGTGAGGGCCCTCGGAGTGTGGTGTCAGGAAAACAACCTCACACTCAACGTCAACAAAACTAAGGAGATGATTGTGGACTTCAGGAAACAGCAGAGGGAACACCCCCCTATCCACATCGATGGAACAGTAGTGGAGAGGGTAGCAAGTTTTAAGTTCCTCGGCATACACATCACAGACAAACTGAATTGGTCCACTCACACAGACAGCATCGTGAAGAAGGCGCAGCAGCGCCTCTTCAACCTCAGGAGGCTGAAGAAATTTGGCTTGTCACCAAAAGCACTCACAAACTTCTACAGATGCACAATCGAGAGCATCCTGGCGGGCTGTATCACCGCCTGGTATGGCAACTGCACCGCCCTCAACCGTAAGGCTCTCCAGAGGGTAGTGAGGTCTGCACAACGCATCACCGGGGGCAAACTACCTGCCCTCCAGGACACCTACACCACCCGATGTCACAGGAAGGCCATAAAGATCATCAAGGACATCAACCACCCGAGCCACTGCCTGTTCACCCCGCTATCATCCAGAAGGCGAGGTCAGTACAGGTGCATCAAAGCTGGGACCGAGAGACTGAAAAACAGCTTCTATCTCAAGGCCATCAGACTGTTAAACAGCCACCACTAACACTGAGTGGCTGCTGCCAACACACTGACACTGACTCAACTCCAGCCACTTTAATAATGGGAATTGATGGGAAATGATGTAAATATATCACTAGCCACTTTAAACAATGCTACCTTATATAAATGTTACTTACCCTACATTATTCATCTCATATGCATACGTATATACTGTACTCTATATCATCGACGGTATCCTTATGTAATACATGTATCACTAGCCACTTTATACTATACTATGCCACTTTGTTTACATACTCATCTCATTTGTACATACTGTACCCGATACCATCTACTGTATCTTACCTATGCTGCTCTGTACCATCACTCATTCATATATCCTTATGTACATATTCTTTATCCCCTTACACTGTGTACAAGACAGTAGTTTTGGAATTGTTAGTTAGATTACTTGTTATTACTGCATTGTCGGAACTAGAAGCACAAGCATTTCGCTACACTCGCATTAACATCTGCTAACCATGTGTATGTGACAAATAAAATTTGATTTGATTTGAGGCAAGTTGAGAACAAGTTCTCATTTACAATTGCGACCTGGCCAAGATAAAGCAAAGCAGTTCGACAGATACAACGACACAGAGTTACACATGGAGTAAAACAAACATACAGTCAATAATACAGTATAAACAAGTCTATATACAATGTGAGCAAATGAGGTGAGAAGGGAGGTAAAGGCAAAAAAGGCCATGGTGGCAAGGTAAATACAATATAGCAAGTAAAACACTGGAATGGTAGTTTTGCAATGGGAGAATGTGCAAAGTAGAAATAAAAATAATGGGGTGCAAAGGAGCAAAATAAATAAATAAATTAAATACAGATTGGGAAAGAGGTAGTTGTTTGGGCTAAATTATAGGTGGGCTATGTACAGGTGCAGTAATCTGTGAGCTGCTCTGACAGTTGGTGCTTAAAGCTAGTGAGGGAGATAAGTGTTTCCAGTTTCAGAGATTTTGTAGTTCGTTCCAGTCATTGGCAGCAGAGAACTGGAAAGAGAGGCGGCCAAAGAAAGAATTGGTTTTGGGGGTGACTAGAGAGATATACCTGCTGGAGCGTGTGCTACAGGTGGGAGATGCTATGGTGACCAGCGAGCTGAGATAAGGGGGGACTTTACCTAGCAGGGTCTTGTAGATGACATGGAGCCAGTGGGTTTGGCGACGAGTATGAAGCGAGGGCCAGCCAACGAGAGCGTACAGGTCGCAATGGTGGGTAGTATATGGGGCTTTGGTGACAAAACGGATTGCACTGTGATAGACTGCATCCAATTTGTTGAGTAGGGTATTGGAGGCTATTTTGTAAATGACATCGCCAAAGTTGAGGATTGGTAGGATGGTCAGTTTTACAAGGGTATGTTTGGCAGCATGAGTGAAGGATGCTTTGTTGCGAAATAGGAAGCCTATTAGATTAGATTTAGATTAGACTAGATTTAACTTTGGATTGGAGATGTTTGATATGGGTCTGGAAGAAGAGTTTACAGTCTAACCAGACACCTAAGTATTTGTAGTTGTCCACGTATTCTAAGTCAGAGCCGTCCAGAGTAGTGATGTTGGACAGGCGGGTAGGTGCAGGTAGCGATCGGTTGAAGAGCATGCATTTAGTTTTACTTGTATTTAAGAGCAATTGGAGGCAACGGAAGGAGAGTTGTATGGCATTGAAGCTTGCCTGGAGGGTTGTTAACACAGTGTCCAAAGAAGGGCCGGAAGTATACAGAATGGTGTCGTCTGCGTAGAGGTGGATCAGAGACTCACCAGTACGTTGCCAGCCGAGTGCAGGTGGACTCTCCCCTCAACATGAAGCTCCTGCTGCTCCCGCCCCAAATACACACATACACACACACACACACACACACACTATTAAGAGTGTTCCCCTATTTACATGTTTGTGTGTTGTGTATCAGGTGAGGGATGATAAGCCCGTGTTTGAGAAGAGGTGTCTGGTGTGGGAGGACATGCGGATTCCCTCAAAGTTCCTGAAGGTGACATATTAGTCTTTCCCTCCAAGCCATCCGTTACCCCCTACTCTCACCCTAGCCCCTTACTCTTAAACCACTAACCCCTAAGTTTCCAACAGGACCTGACTTGTGTGTATGTTATAGGAGGAGTTGAAGGCGGAGCATGCGTAGTACCTACGGCAACACCCAGGTCTATCTGTCTTCAGAGGGATCTAGGGTGCAGACAGCAGATGTTTGGGGTGGAGAGGACAGTGGATTCATTTGGAGGACATCCCAGCCACTTGGCAGTGTTGGTGTAACAGTATAAGTTTAGACCGTCCCCTCGCCCATACCCGGGCGCCTCTGCACACATCAACAACAGTCACCCACGAAGCATCGTTACCCATCGCTCCACAAAAGCCGCGGCCCTTGCAGAGCAAGGGGAACCACTACTTCAAGGTCTCAGAGCAAGTGACGTCACCGATTGAAGCGCTATTTAGCGCGCACCGCTAACTAAGCTAGCCGTTTCACATCCGTTACATTGGGACTGCTACTTCCTACCTGACGGGTAAGAGGTCACTCTACTTAAACAATCAATAAATCAAGCAAATGTAATTTACATACAAGACACCAGTGCTCCATTCATCTTTCTCTCTTTGTCGTCATATCCGGTTCCTATTTAGGCACCTGGCCACCCGAGTGCAGGTGGGCTCTGTCAACATGAGGCTCTTACTGGTCCTACCACAAGTACACACAGGTACGCACATACACAGGTACACACACAAACCACTAACCCCTAAGTTTCCAACATGACCTGACACGTGTGTTACAGGAGTTGAAGATGCCTTGTACCAGCGGCAGCACCCAGAGCTCCAAGCCATGATGGGTCGACTTCCTGCAGTTCCTGCTACTACGAAAACTGAGCGAGGTCATCATGTTCGCCCGCAAGGACTTCTTTGCCTCCTGCCAACTCCCGGGTGGCACCTTGAACACCTCCTCACCTTGAGGACACACATTGTGGCTGCGTCTGTGTCTCAATAGTCTAGTAGCTGTCTTTGACTGGCACTTTAGTGAGGACAATACTATTCTGGTTGGCACTTGTCACCAGTATGTACAGAGGCCCTCGAGATCTAGAGTATTGATAAAATATGAATGCTTTTATGGATGTTTTTTATTTTGTGATGTTTTTACTGTCTGTTTGTATGAGGTGCACTGAAACAAATTTCTAATCAACTCTGTTATGGAAATCGAAAGAGGTCCAGTTATGTCAGTTATTGTGAATGAAAATAAAATGTATCATTTCATGTCTTGTATGTTTCCCATGCTTAATTTCTGTGGAGTAATTCCAGTAACTGCTTTAACTGCTTTTTTTGCTTTGGCTCTAAGTTATAAATAAAATTATTCTCATGCTTGTCTGACTCCACAAGTAATGCTATTGTTTGTATAAAGTTACTGCCCTGATTTCCTAGAAATGTGACACTTTTGAATAACACAGTTATGTGTGTGTATTAATACTCTAGACCATATTGCAAGGCAGACTGAGAAAGCATTGACTTGACATGCCAAACTCTCTACTTTACAGTGCATTCGGAAAGTATTCAGACCCCCTGACTTTTTCCACCTTCGCCCCAGTCTGAGGTCCTGAGCACTCTGGAGCAGGTTTTCCTCAAGGATCTCTCTGTACTTTGCTTGGTTCACCTTTCCCTTGATCCTGACTAGTCTCCCACCATGCTTCACCGTAGGGATGGTGCCAGGTTTCTTACAGCTTGGCATTCAGGCCAAAGAGTTCCATCTTCGTTTAATCAGACCAGAGAATCTTGTTTCTCATGGTCTGAGAGTGCTTTAGGTGCCTTTTGGCAAACTCCAAGCGGGCTGTCATATGCCTTTTACTGAGGAGGGGCTTCCGTCTGGCCACTCTACTATAAAGGCCTCGGGTTCGTGCCGTGGGGGAGATCTTCGTGGGCTATACTCGGCCTTGTCTCAGCAAGTTGGTGGTTTGAATATATCCCTCCAGTGGTGTGGGGGCTGTGCTTTGGCAAAGTGGGGACCTTCAATGCACAAGTCCGGTTGGAAGGAACCTTCGCCCCAGTCTGAGGTCCTGAGTGCTCTGGAGTAGGTTTTCATCAAGGATCTCTCTGTACAGTACTTTGCTCCATTTAACTTTCCTTCGATTATGAGTAGTCTCCCAGTCCCTGCCGCTGAAAAAGATCCCCAAGCATGATGCTGCCACCACCATGCTTCACCGTAGAGATGGTGCCAGGTTTCCTCCAGACATGAGACTTGGCATTCAGGCCAAAGATCTTGGTTTCTTGTCTCTCATGGTCTCAGAGTCCTTTAGGCAAACTCCAAGTGGGCAGTCGTGTCGTTTACTGAGGAGTGTCTTCTGTCTGGCCACACTACTATTAAGGCCTGATTGGTTGAGTGCTACTGAGATGGTTGTCCTTCTAGAAGGTTCTCCCATCTCCATAGAGGAACCCTGGATTCTTGGGCACCTCCCTGACCAAGGCCCTTCTCCCCCAATTGCTCAGTGTGGCCGGACGGCCAGTTCTAGGAAGAGTCTTGGCGGTTCCAAACTTCTTCCATTTAAGAATGATGGAGGCCACTGTGTTCTTGAGGACCTTCAATGCTGCAGAAATGTTTTGGTACCTTTCCCCAGATCTGTGCCTCGACACAATCCTGTCTCGGAGCTCTACGGAAAATTCCTTCGACCTCATGGCTTGGTTTTTGCTTTGTCATGCACTGTCAACTGTGGTACCTTTATATAGACAAGTGTGTGTGCCTTTCCAAATCATGTCCAATCAATTTAATGTAACATATCAAGTTGTAGAAACAGGATGCACCTGATCATCTGATGTACAGTACATGTAGCTTATCTTGGCATTTTAACTGTAGACTCTTATCGGTGTGTGGATTACGATGATTCACGGCAGACTGAAACACTTACTAAATAATCCTTCCCACTCGGTTTCAACCAGTCCAGACTGATTTAGTCACAGAAGACAGAGCTGTGTCGATAAGATACCAGCAGCTGTATTCAGGACAACACTGGTATTGAAAGCTGTAGCTACACTTTGCATGTAGTCGATGATGAAAATATTAGTAAATGGATCTTTCAAATTTGCCCTTTGACAGAGAAGCCTTGAGTGACGAAATGGACTATTTTTCTCGTGAATATCCCAGCCCCTTATTATCTAAACCAATCACAGCTAGGCAAGAGTCTGTATTTTCTCCATGTCTAAACAACTTTGTAATTTCACATTTTATTCATAGATTACATAAGAGTTTTTAGGCATTTCTGCAACAAAAAAACGCACATTGATGAAAATAAGTTCAAATGCCTCTCCTGTGAAGTAGTAACGTGCGTCACATGCCCAGCTTTCTGTAACGGGTCACAAATAGTTCAACGTCAAAACATATTCAGCCAGATCTAGAATAAAGTTTGATGGGTATTCGTTGGTATCTTCACCTCTCAGGTAGTGAACTAGGGCAGTGTGTGGAAATGCTGGTGTACAGCCTCTAATGAAGAAAGGTGCCCCCATGAGTAATATCAGCTATTACATCAAAACAGGAAATGTCCATTTCAGAATTAATAAACTTCATGTCTGAAATGAATGGCTGGGAAAGTACTGTACTGTGTAGCCTATACTGTGATATTTACCCCATCCTAAAACACCGTATCAGGTTGACCTGTTTCTAATTTGATGGATACTAGCATGGTCATTGTAAATTCATGTCTCCCATTTCAAATACAAAAAAGCTGGAGTTGTTTCAGCTGGATGGTGTTAGATAGGCCTAAGATGTAGCATCCTATGTCATGATCTGGTGGATTTACACAGCAGCGTAAGAGGAATCAGTTTAGGCTTAGGTCAGTATCAGACACCTCTGAGTGTGCATTGTGCAGTGTTGAAGAATGACTGTGTTTGGGATGATCTGTAACCCGCTAGCACCTCCCCCGGTAAGAGGGGAATGAGGCAACCTCACAGAGTTACACACAAGGATACTTTATTGACGACATACAACAGACATTGTTTGGGAATGATGGAAATGGCAGTGGTTTTTAAACATGCCTACTATTGGTCCAGAGATAAAATTGAAATGTCGCTGTCCAGGACAGAGGTGAGCTTGCTGCTCTCTCTCTGCTTGGAGGAGACTGCAAGAAGAGTGACCTGCAGAGCCAGGCTGATGGGCCGATGACTGGACCCCTGGGAATAGCACCTAGCGACCAACCAATGGCCAGTGTATGACCCCCTAGCATGCTAGGCTCCTGCTGGGCGTAGGGGTGCCTACTGAAGAGTCAGAAAGTCCGAAAGTTTGTTGTCTCTGAGGGCTGTGAGATTGTGTTAAGAGTCACTGGCAGGGATTTCGGTAACATCCAGTGTGATAACAAAATGCCTTTAATAAACCCATGAAATGACTGGTGTCCCGACTTCGAGGACTAAGCTGTTTTTATTCGATTTTTATCAAACTATATCTGACCGTATCAACCAGGTATCATTGGAAGCACCTGGAACCTGTGCTTCGAATGAGTACAGATTTGCTCCCCTCCAGTGGATAGTAGTGGTACTACACCCTAAAATGACAAACCTTCCACATTGAATTTGGCTCATGAGATTTAAAGGAAAATTCACTTTTTTTTAAAACCAAATCTATCTTTTTTTAATGTAAATGTAATGTTATAGAAGTGTCCCGACATTGTTTTTCTTATATTTCACTTGCTTTTGAGAAAGTTACCCCACCCTGTACTTGCTTCCCATCTCCCAGCGTCTGTGGTTATAGAACCGTTACAATTACATTTAGTTGGACTCGAGCGATACTCTTCCGTGTGCGAGCATGCGCATGCTTTCTCGTTCCGATTATGGTCATGCAAGACATGAGGAAACACATGCATGCCTGCACACGGAAATGTACACGGACTACCGCACCACTTACAGCCGCATATTTGGTACCAATGTTTTCTTTTCAAACAAGGGATTGCAAATAACCAACGTTCATCATTATAGAACAATACATCAGCCCCCCCAGACCTCCTGGAGACTACAAACAAGAAAAATGCGAATGGGCTGCTCAATATGCATTGTTTTGTGTAGGCCTATTTTTTTGTCAGTGTCTGACAGAGCGGGCCAAAGCTGCAAGTGAAATGAATGGAAGTACTGTTAGTGCCACAGAAATTGTTCCATTTGGTGATTTCGTCACCATTGCTCATAACTTAATAATACGTTTCAACAGTATACGACAAGTAATCCTCCATGTACTTTCATGCAACCTCTGTTTAAAACAATTTCTGGAAATGATTGTAAGGGTGAAAAGACAAATACATTCACATTTAAAATGTTAATAGTCACGAAGAAAACAGGCGCTGCCTCCATTATTCCAGCACCATTTCAACTTCCACATTTCAAAATTCAAAAGGCACTCGCACATCTGAGCTATCTTTTTTGCAGGTGCATGGTAACAGTGAATACAATGAAGAAAAAATAAGAAACCCGTGCACTGCTCTTCATAGTTACACTGCTCTTTATTAAGCTTTTACGTATCGGCCTCATGGCCTTCGTCACACATTTTGTGAGTATTTTAAATTAGCACCATTATGTAAACATATCCACATCCGTTCCGCGCATCGAATGTGGTTGGAGTCGAGAGAAAACAAATAAGTACTACCAAATATAACAATGTGCTTTTCATAGATGTTCAAATAGTGTGTACATAAAACGTATTAACACGTCTGTAAAACCACAATGAGGACATAGACCTACCAAGCAAGTGTTCATACATCATTGGGTACAGCGCAAGAAAAACATCAGAGTAATCTGAAATGAGGGCATAATTAATACTCACAATTACAACATAACGTATAAGCATTTCTGTCTGGAGGGTGAAAATACAGAAACATATTTTGCTCAGAGTATTATTTATATGACACCCTCTGTCTGATATATTAACCTTCTCTATGCCACAAAATCTAAAGTTAGAAATGTCATGTTTCAGGTCATTAAAATATTTTGCGACTGGATAATCCCTGTCGTTTCTCCTGATTGAACTTTTATGTTCACAAATTATGTTTGAAAGAAAGAGAGATTTACCTACATAACTCAGCCCACATGGACATTTAATCGTGTAGATAACAATGGGGTGGATGTAGCAGGTAATAATGTCATTTATTTGGAACCGTTTTCCTGTATGTGGGTGGCAGAAATATTCACACTTCATCATATTGTTGCACTGTGCGCAACCTCTGCATTTATAGCTACCATTCCGAAGAGGGCGTAAAAGAGCCTGGCCGATTTTCTTTTGCGGCTGGCAGTTGGCATGGAACCACTTATCGCGTAAATTGCGACCTCTCCTATAATACAATTAGTGGTGGATTCTTAAATTCTGCCGGCAAAGCTGGGTCCGATGATAAAACATGCCCGTGTTTCTTGACAACATCTCCCACTGTTCGAGAGTTCAACGTAATATGTGGTGGTGAACATTACAGAGTCTTCTTTAGCTCTAGCGGGTCTTTTTTGTAGCAGCTCATCTAGTAGTGTTCTCCCCCAATACCAAACTAAGAGCTTCATCCACACATTGTGAAGAGTAGCCTCTTCTTCTAAATTTATTACGCACCTCCCCTGCTTTTTCTAGATAGTCCTCTGTGGAGTGGCATATCCGGCGCAGTCTGTTTGCCCTCGACTCCAAACACATTCGAATGCTCGGAACGGATGTGGATGGGGCTATGTCTACATAAGGGTGCTAATTTTAAAAACTCACGAAAGCTCTGACGAAGGCCGTGAGGCCGACCGCAAAGCTTATTAAAGAGCAGTGTGCAGGTTTCTTCTTTTTCCTCAACTTCAACATAATCAAATCACCCCTGCTTCGTCTAATACAGTGACAACTAAAAGCTATCAAAAACAATTTGCTCCAATTAGAGAAACATGTTAACTCAACCTACTTGTAGAGAAACGCCAATGCTATCCTCCTCTCTTTCATTTTGACGAAACTGTCTCTCACTCTGTCATACAGTACAGCTTTTATTTTTTGATGTCCTTGGCTACCTAGCTAAAAATCCTTCGTGGCTAGCCTAACTTCTATTCATGGGCAACGTTAGCTAGTTACACTTTGTCTTCTAGGCCTACATCTAGCTACACATTGAACTTCCAACCTCCCGGCCAGGGGCACAACAATATATTAATTAATGTTTGGATCAGAATCGCTGTTATAATTATTGGAGAATTTAGTAAAAACAGTCCAAATCCCTATCTCCTTCGTGACTAATTTAGGAAAAGGGCCAATTTTAGCTAGCTGGCTAGCTAGCCACCGGAAGACAACAACAAAACGAATGTAACAAGTCTACGTTTTTCTGCCAATAACATATGCTCTCAATTGGATTTGATGGGAGTGACGCCAAAATCCAAACACGCTTCCCTTCACACTTTTTTGTTGGTGCGCCAGGACCATTCAGATGCTCAACTTTAGCTCAACCTGATTGGCACATTTGTTATACTTTTTTGTCAAGGTAGCCCAGATGCTCGCTGGCTTCTCTCGCCTTCAATGCTACGGACGGCAACAATGTCATACTCGTTTGAACCAGACAGCATCAGACTGATGGCCTACACGTAGAGGCAGAGGGGCGCTGTTTCGCTCGCTCGGATGCTTTCTCCTGTGAGATACATTCAACCTCTTGCAAATTGAAGGAACATTATGAAACATTGGGACGAAATATACATTTTAGTAGTTTTTTTTTCTTCTTCATGTTTGGTTGCCCTTGGCATCCATGCATACAAGCCACTGATTAGCGCTGTATCCCAAGCATGTCTTCAACCCACATCCTTGATCTGTTAGTCCAAACACCTTTTTCCATTGAGCAAGCAGCAAAGGACATGGGCACGTAGCCTCCTGCTTCCTCCCTCAAGAATCTTTAGTCTCTCATGTGATTTAATCAGCAGGCTTCTTTGGTCTGACTGAGGCACCATCCCTCCCTTAGCAAAGTGGTCAAAAGGGGATTATTCCCCTCCTTTGCTAACAAATATGTTACCCAATTAGCCTATCACATACAAGTGAACATTTACCCAGCAGTAATTACCTTACATCGTATTATTATTATTTTTAAGGGTGCAATCTACATTTTTGTATTTCTTTTTCATAATAATCTTCTCACTGACAGGCTGACAACAAAATACCAAGAAGAGATGGATCAGTGAACAGTGGGCTATTTGGAGGGGCAAAGGAAGTGCAATCTTGTTATGACTCCCTCGGACAGTTATAACACTGTTATAAACTATGGCGCTGCACGTACTGAAAGTAACAGTAAAAAAAGGATTATACCGACTCGCCATATAATAAAACACTTTTGGATAGTATACTCAAGCCGTGTCTCTATCGTGTAGGCTAAACGGTGCAATGAGCAACTATTCATCCGTTCTGGGAGGCTACTCTGTCGTACAGCTCCCGCTCAACTCTGCGTAATCCCCGGATGAAGCTGTCATGGCTGCCATTCGCTGAGCTGTCAAGCCTACAAAAACAAAGGTAAAAGCCAACCGAAGTCTCGAATTATGTCGTCGTTGTCAATCATATCGGAGTTTTACTCAGCGGTAAATACATTTTGGTTGAGCTACATTGATGATATTAACTTTTTTTGTCGTGCAATTTTTCGGTGCACTTTGTCACAACCTAAGCTCTTCGTGTGTATTTAATTCAAATCAGTCAATTGGCAAATCAGCCAGCCGTTCGAAAGCTCACACTTCAGAGTGAATGTTTTACAACTCAGTGAGGTGATGATGAGTGATGGTCGAAGTAAAAATCGGAATTGCTTTCAAACAATACATTAAACGCGTTTGTTTGTTACATGTTAATGAACCTTCTCAGTGTGTTTGTTTTGGTCAAGTCAAATAGCACAATAGAAATGGCTGACAGCTTTGACCTGATGCAAAGTTGACATTCTGTAATACATTTTTTGCGGCCAGCAACCAATTTAGCGTATAATATTTTCTTCTACGGAGAACTATTGGGATATAATTTGAACAGGTGTGCTTTAGCATAGAATCTCTTCTTTGACTGAGATCCATTACAAATGCAATTTTTTGTCAGATTTGGTGGATTATTGCAAGTCCTTTGGTCAGTCACATTGAGAAATGTACATGGCACATCATTTGAGTAAACGATTATGGAGTAAGACATTTCCACTATAGTAAATAGTCTGAAATGTAATTACATTGAATCTGCAACAGGTGGATAAGGTTGACCCATGCTGTTGGTTATGTTGTGAGAACATGCACTACTTAGGCATACACCAAGCAGGTAGGCTGCAGAGTAGTTTTGCATTTTGAAAATTGTAGGCTACAAGCCTTATAGTGAGACTACTGCACTACAAGAGTTTGCACTAATGTGCACTTATTGACTGTGGTAATAAAACACAGCATCATTCTTGTATAAATGATTTTAGATCAGGATAATTTTATCCCCATTTCAGAAATACATCCTAATATGGTATTTTCTCAGGTCTGATCTCTGTAAACTAGATTCCGAGGGGACATTTGCATATATTTGATGGTTGCCGGTTTATAGACCAGGAAATTGTTAAATTGGTGAAAATGTTTTGTGCTGGGCTATTTACGCATCTTCTCTCAAAAATATTTAACCAAGTTAAATCAATATGGTTGACTGTTTATGTTTTTTTACAATGAGGTCAGAGGTTCATTGTCTATAATGAATGTCTGGCTTGCAATCAATTGTTGATTGTTTCTTTTAACTCTGTTACAGAGGCCTGAATTGATATGGATCCAGCACGCGCTGAATTAGATGTCCCTGCTGGAGGTAATATAAAAGTTGTCGAGGATGACAGAAACTGGAACAAACGACTCCGTCTCAGGAAAGCTGCCGTTCAGCCCCCAGCCATGCAAAGTAAAGATAAGCATGGGCCAAAGAAGATAACAGAGGACATGGAGAAAAGCACAGAGCAGACGTATTTGAAGAAGACGCCCCTTAAAGTTCAAGAGGGTCAACATGTGACAAAGGTTTCTGGAAATATACTTGGGTTTAGATGCTCTGAATGCAAGGACAGCACAGTATTCAGCCCTAATGACTTACTGAGGCACTTTCAGGAGACTCACCCAGGAAGCCAACCAATTTTTCCTTGTGACATGTGCAGTTTTATTACACATGAATTCTCCCGCCTTAAAGTCCACCAATTAGGCCACAGAGACACTTTTGTCAGCTGCAACATATGCAATGACAATGTCCAGCACACCCTCTTGCAGCTCACCACACATTTAAACATGCACCACAGCTTGAACGGCCACTACTGTTGTGAGAAGTGCAAGTTCTCCACAAGAGATGTAGGAGCATTTTTGGAGCACCTGTATCTACATAACATTGCGCCACAAGCAGGTTCTGCTGACCAGGATTTGATGAGACATCTCATGGCCAAAACAGCACAATTCCGCTTCAGTTGCCAGTTCTGTGACTATAAATCTCATCGAAAATATATCATCACAAGGCACATGGCCACCATTCATGGTGAAGAGAAGAGCCAGAAAAACAAGCCGAAAATGAAAGATGTTGATCCTAAAACAGTAGATAACTCATCTCCAAGACTGAAGCACACAGTGACGAGTACAGTGAGGGAAAATAACTGGATGTCACAAGGCTGTCTTTCTCTGCCGGGGGAAGGATTCCTGGATAAATATTGCAGATTGTCAAATCCAGAGAGGGCTTTGGAGGAGACAAAGCAATTTTTAGAGAAGTCTGTGGCTGCTGAAACAGGTGGGCAGACATGGAACGAAGCTCTTAAGACTGTACTTTCAAATGTGCCCCAAGCCATCACTTCCTTTTCAAACTCAGAAAACTGCATGATATCCAATCCTGGATTCACAAACACAGACAAAGACCTCACTGTCCTCATGCTCAAAAACAAGATTTCAGTTCCTCCGGATGTCACTACTGAAGCCATTGGTTTCAAAATGGTGGAAGGCAAAAAACATTTGGTTCTCAAGGTTACACCAGCAGCAAAGCAAGAGACCTCTGACACAACAAAGACGTCATTGTGTGTCACTGAGCAGGAATCAGAGAAGATTGCTTGTCAAACTAGTGCTGGGGACTCCAATGCAAACGGATGCCAATTAAATTCAACTATCACCCCAAAGACCAGGCCACCCAGTTGTCCAGAATCATTCTCGACACAAAATGATATTGACACTATTTCAACCCTAAAGTTAGTGGAATATGATCAAACTCAAGAAAATAGAGAAAACCAGGAAACAATGGTTGGCCAGGAACACCAGAGACATGACGCAGAACCCAAAGATGTGAATCACTGTGAAGATACGGCAGAGGACATGAAAGTGCCGAAGTTGACAGTGGAGAAAAGTGAGAAAAAGCTCAAATCCTTTCCTGAAGCTCTGTGCTCTTCCAAGACTATGGGGGACAAAAAAAAGTGGAGCACGAAAGTGGTCAGCCCTAAAACTGTAGAGAAAAAATCATCACCAGCATTAAAGCTCCTCCTGAAGAAGAATCCAGTTAAGGAAATGCAGTGGATGTCACAAGGTACTCTTCCCCTGTTAGGAGGAGGTTTGCTGAACAATTCCCACAGACTAGAGCACCCACAGAAAACTTTGGAGGAGACGCAGCAATTTCTTAAAAGAGCACTGTCAACGGAAAATGGCAAAAAGAAACATACCAAGTCCAAAGTGGTCACACGATTGTCAAAGTCAGAAGGAGGCTTTATTCCAAACCTTGGACATTTCAGCACCAGAGTTAACAACCTTAGTGCCCTCATGGTAAAAAATAAGATTTTAGTTCCTCCCAATTGCACTACAGAGGCCATGGGTTTCAAAATGGTGGATGGCAAAAAGCATTTGGTTCTTAAGGTTACACCATCAGACAAAACAGAGGCATCCTTGCATTCCGTTGAGACAAAGGAAGACAACACTCTATCTGAAAGTTGCACTATGAGCCAGAACAGTTTAGTTGTTGTCGAGAAAAGTCAGCCAAGTTCTAAAATCCCTCCAAGCACCATAACAAAGAGTAACTTAGAATATAATTTTGAAAATGTGGAGCTTCCAAACACTAATGTCAGTTTTGAAAACAGAGAAGGAATGAACAATGGCATGGATTCTCATGTCCTAGGTGGCCAACATTGTCCAAGGGTAGGCCTACCTCATGTATCTAATGGAGCCAAATCAGATGGAAATGATTTGGACCAGATAACGGAAGATAAGCCTGACCTGGAAGGGGTTGGAACTACAGAAGCTCAGGTCATCATGGTGTCTCCCTCCCCTATACTCAATTACCTTACTTCCCCACAAGGTAATTAATTAAATCTGATTTGTTAATTGTATTTCCCTTATTGACTTCTGATTACCTGTCTTGCATGATTCTGTCCATGCCACTCTATGTTGTATGGATAGACATTATTGTAGCAGTTTACTTTCCTTTTTACTGAACTAATTGGGATTTGTTCTCTTTTTGAATATTCCAACAGGTATAACAAACTGGTCAGAGATTCCAGTCCACACTCCAGATGTTTATTCTCAGGACTTCCCTCCCAATACCACACTAAGAAATGGAGGAAAACAGGAGGTCTTTGACAGGATTTGCCTCTCACCACAGCAAAACAAACAGAGAGTCAGAGGAAAGAGGCAGAGCGAACTGTCCACAGAGGACTCTCTTGAGCCCCTCTCAAAAGCCAATAAACCCTCCAGCAAAGTTGTGGAAGAAAAAGAGGCTTCACCAGCAGCGGCGCATCACTGGGAGCCAGGCCCTAGAGATGTGGAGAGGACCCTGAAGCTATTGCCATTAAGTCCCACTCAACTCATTACACGTCCAAGGGGAGACCAGCCTGTTGTAGTGCTAAATCACCCAGACACAGACATTCCCGAGGTTACAAATATCATGGAAACAGTCCACAGGTACAAAGGGGAGGTCCAAAAAGTTTTGTTGTCTCGAGAAACATTGAAGGCCTTTGCAGGCATGGGTTGTAATATGTTTAGGGCAAATGCCCCGACGAATGCCTCCGTCTCTCATCAACGTATGTGGCCTGAGAGCAGAGTGAAAGAGAGATTCATCTTGAAATTGAAGCTGAAAAAGATGAGCAGAAAGAAGTACAAAGTGGTGAATGCAATCTCTCACAGCACTGAGCCTCCATTACGATTTAGCTGCTGGTTTTGTGGCCGAGTCTTCAGTGATCAGGAGGTCTGGATTGGACATGGCCAGCGCCATCTGATGGAATCTACTAAAGAGTGGGATAAGCTGAAATGTGAAAAGTCATAATGCAATCTACACTGGATTCAAAGTTGAGAAAGGTGCTCCTGCACAAAAGCAATGGACAGAAAATATTAAATTAATTTCACTGTCTTGTTAGAGAATAATGTTGATAATGATGACAAAATAATAGTGTACAAAATCTATGTAACAACATGAGTTCTTTGAAAATACAGGGCTCTAACACTCAGGTAAAGTTTGCATTATTGTTATTATTTTTTATGTTAATTTTTTTTCATTTGCTCATATCTAAGTATTTAATTTGAAACCCACTTATGTTTCGGTGCTACCATCGTTTTAGATAGGATGCAATCTATTTGTTGTTTCAGTTATGTCTAACCAACATGCAATGCTATACAAGTTGATGTAAGTACATTGTCATAGGGACTCTTTCACAGAACACTGTAATAAGGACACGAATGAGCCATACTCCTAAAGCTCTCAACATGAACCTTTAACATTATACCGGTATGTATAGTGTGTGTCATATGATTATAGTTTTTGGAGGGGATGGCAGGTTTCCTATGTTACTAGGCTTTATCAACATTTTTTGAAAAGCTATATTATTTGACATTTTATTTCAGATTTTCAGATGTACATTGTGTTTTATCCCCCCCCCCCCCCCCCACACACACACACACAATCCCTGTTAAGGCCCATAGAAAATAGGGAATGTTTTTGTTTGAATGCATACAGTACAATATGTACCAAAAATATTAATGGTTTCGAATATAGTAGTATCCATATGTGGGGCACATTTTGTTAAGATAGTCCTGCACTAGTAGCAGGAGTAGTCCAAAGTATTCACCTTTTTATAATTGAACGAAATCCATAGTATGTTATAGGATGACTCATGGCATGTCTGCATATAGCCTAACAATGCTGGTTTTACATGCAAAATATTGTTTTTCTGAAAGAAATTCCTATTGTGACTTGAAATGATTGTTTTTTAATAGGATTATGAACAGACAGTGACTATTTCTTCCCATTATCTCACTTTATGAAGCTTATGACAATATTGATATGCATGTTACTGTATGTTTCCTTATGTTCTGAAAGTGTCCATGGAAAGGGATACTTTTAGTTAGTCAGCACAGGACCATTGATCAAATGGACCCACATCATAAATACACATAGCACATCTTTCTGACCATACCCTTTCTGCTTGCACACGTCAGCATTAGTCATCCACCATGTATTTCTGCATTCAAACAGATAATTGTCAAAGTGTCTCTCCACATCACAATCACAGTGCATCATTGTAATGGCGCGTATGTTCAGCAGCCCCTCTAGGCATCTCTTTCTCTCTCTCTCTCTCTCTCTCTGGCATGGATGAATTATAGGACGTACCTGGTTTGGAATAGTAGTCAGGGAAAGAGGTACAATTTTGACTTAGGAAATATTTGTTTTTCTCCAAGTGCCTGACCTTTACACAATGAATATGTATTTATCTTGATACACACCTGGTAGCATTATGTGTTGTACAGATCAATAAATACAAATAGTTTGACAATATATGTGTGATTATTGAATATGTATGTAAGTTGGGTAACACAATTAAGAAAGGAAAGGTATATCAATCATTTTGAGTTAATGAACACAACTAAAGAATATAGTAGAAAACTCAATGCTGCAGATATTTTTTTGATCTATTGGTGTTGCTTTCCAGCATCATACACCATTCACACATACTGTAGTTACTTTCTATTTATAATATTTCTACAATATTTTATTCTTTAAGAATACATAATGCCACTATTTGAGGGGCTATGTTTGGTTGGTAGAAAAGACCCCATAGAATGCAAACACACGTTTGAAAATGTACACACATGAACTATTTTACTTAATTGGCACAGTACCAGTCCCGGAAACATGACCCTAGGCAACAGCATTGACTAGGGTCCGGTAATCATGACGGACTGACTTAGTACATTTCGAAAAGAGGGAAAAAAATTGTTCCAGGAGGGTCCTCTTCAGACAGGCACCTCTCCCATCAAACCACGATTCAAAGTTTGCAGGCAAAACCTTTGCAGTGGTTTTAGTGAAGGTAGTTGATGCAATCTAGCCAATTACCAAATGCACTCATTAAAAATAACCTCTGTGATCTTCATCTTGATAGCTTCTATTTTGTGGCCGGGGGATGTTGGCAGGGAGAGAAGGCAGTGATGTAGTTCTTCTATGTCCATCTGACGTTATATGACGTACAGACGTGTTAAGCTGGAGCATTGGTACATTGCCAAAAGCAACCCGTCTGTCTAGAGAGACTAGCACATTACAGTAAGTCAATTTCATTCTGGTCTTGCTTGGATAGCCATGACTGGGTGAATGTGACTAGACTAATCCAACTGTTTGTCACAAACCCTGAACAGATGGTCAGTAATTTCAAACTGAGAGCAGCATCAAATTGCCTGATGACTTGCACACAGGTCTTACACTAGACGCACTGATTTGGAATGTGACTCCCAAGTCCGAACCTTAAATCCCTGATGATCCATAGGACTAGTTAGGATCTAGTGAGGCCTAAGGATTCACAGCATAGCACAGTTTGGTAGAGTCCTTGGAGTTACTCTGGCTGTCAATCAGTACCAAGGGGTTCCTCTGATGGTTCTCAATGATGTGGGAAACACTGGTGAAACGCTGAGGGAATACAATAAGAGGTGTCAGGCCTACAGGTTAGGAATCAGGCCATCTATATTTCATGGATATCAGAAAATTGTTTTGTAGCCCATCAAGATGAGATGTTGTCTACCTCCTCTCCTTTCTTCTCCCTCCCGAGTGCGTATCGCTGCGATGCTTGGATGTAGCGCACTGGGATGTTGTAGACTCTACTGTTGTAAAACACCACTAAAGTGTATGGCTGCTGTGTGTCCTGACCAGAGCTCTTCCTTATGAGGAAGGATCCATCCTGAAACAAAGGAGATGCACAGTACAGTCAGCGGGAGCAATCCAAGTGTCATTCTTATCCTAACACCTGTGATTTAGTTTATTAAAAAAATGCAAGTCGATCTGAAGACTGTGATTATAATAAGAGTATGTTTAATTGTCTGTATTCATGTGAGTGAGACTCGCCTTATTTGAGCGAACCAAGGCATCCTCAGCTGTCTTACGGTCACAGGTGCTGGCATACCAGGGTTTCTTCAAGACATCTGTCCCCTACAACAACCACAAAAATACAGAAACAAGGAAGTGTGTTTAAAGTCAAGTCCATGTGGCCCTAATATGCTTTGCAGTTTTCGCAAACTTTAATAGTGTATTCATCCATGCATTGTGCATGCCATCACCAGTATTTTGAGCTACGTTGTGGTATGTTATAAATAAAATAGTGACATTTAGGTCAACTTTTTATCACCTCTTCAGCATCTGTTAACCCTTTTTCATCTGTGGGTACAGTTCCTCTATCAGGTTCTGGGAATTAGAAAAAGTTTTAAAAAAAATACTAATTTAGTGTTGTGTAGACACAGCAGAATCCATTCACAGAATAAATGTTTGCTGTGCTGTGTCACTGTCAGGGTCGAGGTTATGGTCATCTGCCTGTGGCCGTTTGCATATCATTCATAATCAACATGACTCTCTCAGACCTGTACTTACTGTGAGATGTAAACAACTGTGGCAGAGGAATCCTGCAGTAGAGAAAAGAAGAACATTCCGGAATAATTTATATTGGCCTTGACGCATGTCGGTTTGTGCTGTCTTGCTAACTCTGCAAGACAGTACACACATATCTGGGGCCAGGCTATAAAGAGATATCTGCTCGGCGCAAAATAGAGAGATTTCTTATGAAGACATGATGTTTCTTACTTGGCACACTTGTATTCAGAGGGCTGGGGTGTGGCCGTGAGTTTCTGGTTAATGTGCCTCGTGACCAGTGCTGTGCCTGTGGAAAAGCAGATATAGCAAGAGAGTGTGTTACAGTGGTCAACTATTATACAAGTGGATGACTGCATAAACACTTTCTGGATTTAACAATTTAACAATTTACAGCAATACAATTCATTGAATTGTGTGTTTTATTTACTGTAATGCATTTCATAGGCATAAAAGGTTATGAAATCAAAACAGTTTAGGAATAGGTAACTACCTTCATTTCCCCCGGATGCAATATCTGGCCTCTGAAAAAAGACAAACATGATCACCCTGCACCATATCCCATAGAATTTAGAATTTCACACTTTGTTTTTTTCCCAAAATATATTTTTGAGTTTCCCCTACCGGTCTAAAATATGGCTTCAATGGCTTCCTAAAATAGAGAGGATTATGTGAGTTATGTCATCCCTGAAACCAGACTTTTCCGGTGCTCTTCTAAGTGAACGAGCAGCCAGCAATGAACAGAAAATATGATATATAATTTTAGTGAGTGACACGTACGTCTCTCTGGGCATTGGTTTGGGAAGTGCAGGCAGGGGCTTTTGCCCAGACGCTGAACTGCCAGCTAGGAGAACAGAGATGACATACAGTAAATTCACACATATAAAGTAAGTTCTGTTAAGTAACACAATGTTAAGTTATTTTATGCTCTTTTACAATCTTTTAACTTCCATTCATTGTAATGTATGTTGTGTTGTGTCTCATGTACAGTGCCTCTTCAGAAAGTATTCACACCAATGGACTTTTTCCACATTTAGTTGTGTTACAAGGTGGGATTAAATTGGA
The DNA here is from genome assembly GCF_057628025.1 of Oncorhynchus mykiss. Classification (NCBI taxonomy): domain Eukaryota; kingdom Metazoa; phylum Chordata; class Actinopteri; order Salmoniformes; family Salmonidae; genus Oncorhynchus; species Oncorhynchus mykiss. The sequence goes on from NC_143044.1 coordinate 4,517,409, forward strand.
TTAAAATGTCTTTTTCTTTCAAAGATCTACACAAAATACTCTGTAATGTCAAAATGGAAGAAAAAAAAATGTTTAAAACAAAATATGAAAAATACACACAAATATAACTTGATTACATAAGTTTTCAACCCCCTGAGTCAATACATGCTGGAATCACCTTTGGCAGCGATTACAGCAGTCTTTCTGGGTAAGTCTATAAGAGTTTTGCACACCTGGATTGTACAGTATTTGCACATTATTCTTTTCAAGCGTTGTCAAGTTGGTTGTTGATCATTGCTAGACAGCCATTTTCAAGTCTTGTCATAGATTTTCAAGCCGATTTGTTTAAAATTCACTGCTCGACTGAGGGACCTTACATATAATTGTATGTGCGAGGTACAGTGATGAGGTAGTCATTCTAAAATCAGGTGAAACACTATTACGCACACAGAGTGAGTCCATGCAACAGACTAATGTTCCATTTTTGTTTTGCATCTGGCAATCCACTAGATGGCATAATTAGCCAATTGAAGTAACTACCAACATAGTACATCAAATATTTTGGAGGATATGGAACAATGCTCTTCCTTAATAGTTGTCTGTTTTCTTTTAGAATGTATTATTGCCACATTAATGTTTGAAGGTTTAGTCATTTGGCTGATGGTGGTAATATGGATATATACATACTTAATTCTGGATTGCAGGCTTCATATTCAGCATCATCTATGGGCTCCTGGACCTGGATGACAATAACAAAAACAAATGGTTAACAATTCCAATGCTGATAATATCCCATCTTTACTGTTCTATTACTATCTCATCAAAGAAAGTATTTGGGGTCAGGTACAATGTCCAGAGTCTCTTTGGTACAGTAGAACTTACTGGGATTGGATGACAACTCTTCATGTGCATTCTGGAGAGAGAAGAGAACATATTAATTATTCATGTCAGTGTGGCAACGAAACAGAAGAAAACGACCTCATGTTTATTAAATAGTTTATCGTTCAATTGCAGTCGTGCATAAAATCCATGTTTCCTGGTCTCCAGAAGAAGTTGTAGTCATTGTTAGCACCTTGGGCTGGCTCTAGGGGGCAAACTCTGTCTAGGGACTCTGAGGAGTGGGGAAGGTCTGTAAAAAAAAAAAAACTGTCATTTTTGTGTCTTTTTCCAATAAATAGATATTTAGATACTGTATTTCTGTCAGGGGAAATGTTGATCCCATTTGACCCAGTCTGAAAAGTGCTTCCGTCCCTGAACCAGAACTGACCTGCTCACTGTGGGAGGAGAGTTTTCCTTTAGATGAAAGAGAACATGGGACACATCAAGCATAGTCCTACAGTCATTAACTATACTATTCATTGTAATGTATTAGCCGTTGGTTATCAAACCTACCTCCATGTCAGGGACTTCATACACATCTGAAAAACAAAACAAAAAGACTAAGCCTCAAAATATCTAACTCAGTCGGGCACATTAAGTGCAATAAATGAAATGTGTAGAAATCTGTTGAAATTCAATCAATCCCCACAAACAATTCCATATATTCAGTGCCCCTGCTGAGATGCAGACGCATACCTGGGCTATTTGAGCGCTCTGGCACAGTCTTGGACATTGAAGGACTGCTCGTTATTGGTTTGCCTCTTCCATGCATCAGACGGTCTGAAGGGAGGTTTACATGTGGATTGTATGTTGACATTAAGGTGTCTTGTTAACGTTTGTCTGACGATGATTGGCAACAGATAAAAATGTGCAATGGTTTCATGACACCTGTATGTTGAAGATAAGATCATTCAGGAACATAGTGTACATGGTGCCTGATTCATTTATTGGGACAGCTTACTAGCAGGTGATTCCTCTGTGGGGTTTATATAGTTGTCTTCATCGTCACTTTCTGGGTTGACGTAGTCTTCCTAAAGACAACGATCATACAACGTGTCATGAAAAAGTACGAGGCAAATAATGTGTCAATATGCTGTCATGAAAACAGAAAACAATTTTTGTTTTGCCTAACAACTTCACATTACTTCATCATAGTCCTGCTGGTTGGGTTTAGGGGGCAGTGATGGTGACGGTTTGGTGGTCTTTGGAGGCCAGACGGGCTTCCTGGGGGAGGGGCTTCCCGGCCTGTTGCGGCAGCTGTCTGGGAAAAGAGAAGCAAAAGCAGAAACAGGACATCAGGATTTGCATAACGCTACAACACGTGGTCATTGCGGCGCTCTGTGTCGGTCACGGTCCACTGACTACCCACTGGGCACATACTGGTTCAATCGACACTGTTTCCACGTCATTTCAAGCGGTCACTCAGAAATATTAATCAGCCGTTTCCTTCATGCATGCAAGCATGCCAAATATGTGATTTATATACAGTAGTCCTCCTAACATGAGCTAAACATAGCTTCTACATTAAATAGATACATGTAGATAGAGGAGAGAGTAGTCTTGAATAGCCAGACATGGTATTCTTTCATTTGTTACCTAGAAGCTTGGCATGCATGGCTGCATGATGAGTAGTGTTGTGTGTGTGTACTGTGTGTGTGTGTATGTGTTAGAGAGAGAGTAAGAAAAGGGAAAGGGGGATACCTAGTCAGTTGTACAACTGAATGCATTCAACTGAAATGTGTCTTCCACATTTAAAGTAGTAGTTTTGTGTGGTTGTGCGTGTGGGTGAGTGCCTGCGTGTGTGCATGCCTGCATGGATGCGTGCATGAGTGTGTGTGGCAGAGTGGACGAGATCTCACCTATGTATTCCCCCCTGGGAAAGGAGGCAGACGAAGTGGAGGGGAAGACTCTCTGACAGGGAGGAGGCTCATAGCTGTCATCCTTCTCCTCTTGAGGGAACTCATAAGTGTCACTGTCCTGCAACATCATGATATCGTTAAGATGCTCAGTCCCACAGCTTTGGTTGATGTAAAGTGTAAACACTGTACAGCTGCTGACATGAGTCAAACCTCTGTGGGAGCACTGTCAGATGCAAGTTTATATTAGAAGCATTTCTCTAACATGTTAGTGTTTTAGAATCAATACAGCATGTGGATTGAACTCACAAACTCTTTTTCAGACCACTGTTCTTCCTCCACGTCATTACCTGTAAAGATAAATATTAAATGAGGGCCCCACAGTATGAGATGCAAAGTCATTGGAAATTACAGCATTGGGAAGACATGCATCATAGCTTCTGAAATCATATTCTGAACATATTGCTGCAAAAATATTGCTGACCATTGTCCCCAAAAACAAACTATTGTCACTATTATATACACTAGTTCAAGGGCCACATTGTGAGACATGTAGATAGGTCTTACCGTGATAGTCTTTTACGGGTAGTTTTGGAGATGACTTGTTTTGAAATCTACAGTACAGACAGACCAGTTAGGAGTAAAAGGCAAAGTTTTAGAAACAAGAATGGACTTAACTATTTTTAGACATTCAACTTTGGGCCTGAAGAGTGATTGTACACATGAACGTTACCCCTCCCAGTTCTGTGTAGTATCACCTCCTCATTCTGAAACCTATGTCATTTCTTCATGATCTATTACTGAATTCTTGAATTCTACAGCATGTTAACGTATACAGTTGTGTGCCAGCGGCTCCGTTTCAAGGAGGGAGAGAGAGAGAGAGTAAAATCACCTGTCTGTACATGTTTCTCTGTTTGTCTATTTTCAGATTGAAGAAAGAGGAATAGTCACTTATCACCAAGGTTACTGTAGTAAACTAAAACTGAAACCAATCATGAAAAAACGATTTAGTAAACTGAAATAAAATAATGAACAAACCTGTAAAAAAAAAAACTGTACTGAAACTATTATTTTGCGGGTTAATGTAGCCAGGCGAATGCGATATTTCGATCATAGGCATAGCTTGTGCATTACTATCACTAGCTATCACTAGTTAACCTGCAAAAAAAATCTTCTTGGTAGCTAATTTGATTCTTCTTACAAAAGTTGAAAAGCTTTGGATTGGGTTAAACATGGGCCAGATACGTTTCCACCAAACTTTTTGTCTCGGGGCTATTCCTTTTAAATCCAAGCCACATTGAAATTTACTTTAGAATTTCCACCTAACCTAAAATATATGACATATATTTTTATACAATTAAAACTAGCAAATCAGCTCTCAAAAATAACTGAAACTAAACTCAATTCCAAGTCAAAACCCCAAAACTAAACAAAATAAAAACTAGTTAAAAAACTTGAATAACCTTGTTTATCACCACAAAAAAAACATTGAAGAAATTATACCATGTGGGTGCACTGCACTCTCAGCTGAACTGAGCTGAACCGAGCTGTATTTCCAATGCCATACATACCGTAGTTCTGTTCTTGTTCCCACATATAGAGATGCTGGAATCTCATTCCCCTCATATACTGCATTTCAGATAAATGCCTCTACCTCGTCAGTGTAGTGTATAACTCAATATAATGAACTAGGGGCACAACTGGTGTCCTTGCAAACTTATGGGTAACAGAGAGTAGTGTTAAGCAATGCTCTCTGTTTATGGAGTGTCAAACATTTATTTTTGATAATCTGACCTTCTCAGCCTGTTTAGGATGCTGCCATCAGTCTTCTTCATATCCTGGACCATCTTCTGAAGCTGGCTGGAAGACGCGTTTAAAGCTTCTCATTAAAGGTATCATATTTCACAAAAATCATGCAGTGTTCATAAACGTAATACGGTACATAACTGTTAATACCATTTGGAGACAATAGCACGTGCTAGACAAAATGTTACAGCACACACATACGGTGCATTCGGAAAGTATTCAGACCCCTTCCCTTTTTCCACATTTTGTTACGTTACAGCCTTATTCTAAAATGGATTAAATACATTTCTTCCCTCATTAATCTACACATAATACCCCATAATGACAAAGCGAAAACAGGTTTTTAGATATGTTTGCAAATGTATTAAACTTAAAAAACAGAAATACCTTATTTACACAATTATTCAGACCCTTTACTATGAGACTTGAAATTGAGCTCTGGTGCATCCTGTTTCCATTGATCATCCTTGAGATGTTTCTACAACTTATTGGAGTCCACCTGTGGTAAATTCAATTGATTGGACATGGTTTGGAAAGGCACACACCTGTCTACATAAAGTCCCACAGTTGGCAGTGCATGTCAGAGCAAAAACTAAGCCATGAGGTCAAAGGAATTGTCCGTAGCGCTCAGAGACAGAATTGTGTCGAGGCACAGACCTGGGGAAGGGTACCAAAAAATGTCTGCAACATTGGAGGTCCCCAAGAACACAGTGGTCTCCCTCATTCTTGTGGCCTACCCTCAAGTGGCCTACCCTCCATACAATGACGGGTAGGCCACCATTTTAAATAATAATTTGTTCTTAACTGACTTGCCTAGTTAAATAAAGGTTACATAAATAACAGTAAAAATTCTTAAATTGAATAAGTTTGGAACCACCAAGACTCTTCCTGGTGCTGGCCATCCGGCCAAACTGAACAATCGGAGGTGAAGGGCCTTTGTCAGGGAGGTTAGCATTGTCATTCTGACAGAGCTCCAGAAGGACAACCATCTCTGCAGCACTCCACCAATCAGGCCTTTATGGTAGAGTGGCCAGAAGGAAGGCACCCAAAAGGCACCTAAAGGACTAAATAAGATTCTCTGGTCTGATGAAACCAAGATTGAACTCTTTGGCCTGAATGCCAAGCTTCATGTCTGGAGAAACCTAGCACCATCCCTACAGGGAATCTTGGTGGTGGCAGCATCATGCTGTGAGGATGTTTTTCAGCGGCAGGGACTGGGAGACTAGTCAGGATCGAGGGAAAGATGGACGGAGCAAAGTACCTCAGGACCTCAGACTGGGGGCGAAGGTTCACCTTCCAACAGGACAACGACCCTAAGCACACAGCCAAGAAAACGCATGAGTGGCTTCTCTAAATGTCCTTGCGTGACCCAGCCACGAACATATCTGGAGAGACCTGAAAATAGCTGTGCAGCAACGCACCCCATCCAACCTGACAGAGCTTGAGAGGATCTGCAGAGAAAAATGGGAGAAACTCCCCAAATACAGGTGTGCCAAGCTTGTAGAGTCATACCCAAGAAGACCTGAGGCTGTAATTGCTGCCAAAGTTGCTTCAACAAAGGGTCTAAATTATTATGCAAATTAAATATTTCCGTTTTTCATTACACCCACCGGGGGTACTTGACCTATACACAGGGTGTACTTGAGAAGACTCATGAGACCATAGGCTTTCTGGTAAAATGCACATGAAGGAGTACTTCAAGGGTATTCTGGGCAGAGCTGAATATACTTGATGGTACAGTAACCGAAAAAAGGTTGAGAACCACTGGAGCAGCTGATACAATAGTAGAGACCACTTATGGAATGTATCACTTCTTACCTTACACTAGATGGCAGCATGACGCTATTTCTAAATTCTAAATCCCGTTTTTTGCTTTGTCGTTATTGTGTGAAGATTGAACAATTGAATGCATTTTAGTATAAGGCTGTAACGTAACAAAATGTGGAAAAAGTCAAGGGGTCTGATATGTGTATATGTGTGTGTATATATGGCAAGGTCTAAACATTTGGCTCTGGCAAAAACCATAGTTCCAGTCTTTCAGAGTCAACATTCCATGTTGGCTAGCACTTGGAGGTGAAGATTCACACCCATGCACACTCAGACTCACTCAATCACCGAAGCCTGCATGCAATTACAGATTGAGAGCACGAGGAGACAGGTGTGAGACGTGTAATTACAGTAACATCCACATGAGTCAGTCTTCTCTTACCACATCCCCTCTCACTTTAGAGTTTGATTTATGTAACAGCCTGCCAGAGCCATCAGAAATAAACTGTTTTTTTGCTTTAAACACATTTTTTTTACTGTTTAAAATAATCTGGATGCAACATTGGATGGAATAGTTGCTGTGGCCTACAATAAGGTACAGAGAAAAACATTGTCTGGTAAATGTATTATTGTGAGCATTGCAGAAAACAGATGTACAGTACAACTGGTTGGAACTTAGTGTACACAATTATATATTTACAGTAGTCTTCACTTGCCAGTTGCCACTACGCCATCTATAGAAATAGGTCGTCATTGAATAATAGGCAGAATTTAAATTGTAAAAAAAAAGTTTGGTTTTGATTACAACGGTTAACAACATAACATATTTCCCAGTGTTACAAATACATTGACCAACATAATATTGCATGCAAACATGGGTATCTCTTACCGAAGTGTTGCACTTGCAGGAGCTGTGAACTTGTTCAGTGTATCCATATCTTAATGAGTAAATTGACCCGAGAGGCGACCTGCTGCGTCTAGCCACTGTCCAGCTCAATGTTTGCGTTGTGAATGAACTCACTGGCACTGGCTGCCTGCCTAAAATGTCATCATAGCTGTGGGAAAATAATAATACCTCTGCAAGAGCAAGCACTTCTCCTTTCCACTGCTCGAGTTTGGTCATGAAGACAATTCTGTTTTCAGTGTAATTTGGATTTACACAATAACATTCCCACCACACAACATGGCAGATTAGAAAGATAAATATTGCCCCTGCTGTGACAATACTCTGACCAGCCAGCACAGTAAACAGAGAGGGGAGCCTTTACTGACATTTGTCAATTGTCCAAGAGATGGAAATACACAGAGGTTGCTAAAATACACAAAAAAAACATCATCCAAAGCCACTGTTGAAACGCCTGCCTGATGCTTTTCCTGTGCAATATACAGGCTCAGTCTGTTGGGCAGTCAGGAACATTTTTCAATAAGGGTTCTAGTCAGGATTCACGCTGTGTTTTTAAGTGGTATTAGGCTCAATTGGCATTGGAACATACAGTATAATTAGCAAATTACATGGGTTGACTGTGCACTCTAGTTAATCAATGACGCAACAAAAAAAGCTCACATTCCTATTTCCAGGGGTCTGAATTGTTACAATATTCTGTTTCTTTTTGTGGGGTCATGTGTTCCAACAGGCAAGACAACAGAAATGTTTAATAACATGGCTTTGAACATGGTCATGACCTCTTTGAACGTCTACCCATTAGCCACAAGCCTACCCATATGAGCAGAAATTAGACATAGACTACTACACACTTAGAAAATAAGGTGCTATCTAGAACCAAAAAGGGTTCTGCTATGGAGAGAGCCGCAGAACCCTTTTGGAACCCATTTTTCTAAAAGTGTAATAGTACATTATCGTAGCTCATAAGCAAGTACGGTTTCTGTTTCACATACCTTGACAGTTAACTCATGTTGCTTATTTAGTATAGATTGGAGCTATGTTTAGTTAGCCATGAAGCGTAACATATAAGAATAGTAACTATTACACCACTAGCAGATCTTGATCAGGAGAGGCCATTTTACATTTCCCTCTAGAGCTCTGGCTCCCTAATAATCCATCTGTTTGGATTCTCCATCAGATATCAAACAAACCAAACAATAGAACAACAGTAGAAACACTGAAACAAGGCAGGGAAATCATGAACTTGTTGGTGTGAGGCTCAATTGCTTATTCAACTTCCTTATTGCACAAGTTTATGATTAACCACATGAAAACGGGAACTCATAAGGAAAGAGTTCACAGTAAATGCATCAGCCTAGTAATATAGATTGTCAATTTTTACCTTGGAGAGGAAAGTGAGAGAGGCACACGCACACGCGCACACATGCACACGTGCACACGCACGCACGCACGCACACAGGAAAACAGGAACTCTTAAGGAAAGAGTTCACAGTAAATGCATCAGCCTAGTAATGTAGATTGACCATTTTTACCTCGGGGAGGAAAGTGAGAGAGGCACATGCATGTGAAAACACACGCGCACACGCACACACACACACACACACACACACACACACACACACACACACACACACACACACACACACACACACACACACACACACACTCTCTCTCTTTGTCTTTGCAGTGCTCTCTTGGTACTTGAAAGGGGCAGCAGGTAGGGGTGGCAGGTAGCCTAGTGGTTAGAGCATTGGGCTAGTAACCGAAAGTTTGGTGGATCGAATCCCTGAGCTGACAAGGTAAAAAACTGTTGCTCTACCCCTGAACAAGGCAGTTAAACCACTGTTCCCTGGTAGGCTGTCATTGCAAATAAGAATTTGTGTTCTTAACTGACTTGCCTGGTTAAAAAAAGAGGTATCTGCTGTGTTCACATGAGGGAAGACCACGAGAGAGAAAGACACACACAGAGTATGAAGAGAGGGTTACTCACAGTTGATGGATGAGGCTGAACCTGGTCATATCACTGTCAGACAGATTCTGTATGAGAAGCAGAAAGATAGATATAAAATATTTTTTAAATTCAAATCTCTGTGTTCTTTACTGTAAATTAATGTGTTGTTATGTTGGGTTTTGTAAAATAACATAACAATCTGTCATTCTGATCGAAGGTGGATACAAATAGAGTAGTATATAACTGCGATAGCAGAGTAGATCAGTGTTTTCCGTTTGGGGTACAATGACTTGGTACTTGGCCTATCCACAGGGTGTTCTTGAGAAGACTCATGAGACCATAGGCTTTCTGGTAAAATGCACATGAAGGAGTACTTCAAGGGTATTCTGGGCAGAGCTGAATATACTTGATGGTACAGTAACCGAAAAAAGGTTGAGAACCACTGGAGCAGCTGATACAATAGTAGAGACCACTTATGGAATGTATCACTTCTTACCTTACACTAGATGGCAGCATGACGCTAAAACAGCTAAAAGCTATATGCTTGCTTTTAATGTGAAAAGGATTGTTATTGTATGGCCCTACTTGTGCACATTGATCCAGTGCAGATTACAATCAATCTTATTTTGTCCATAATTTGTTTACTAAATGTTCCATTCCAGTCCCGTGACATGTTACCTTTGAAATAATCCCAATGACATATCTGAACGTCTACTCACGCACACCCCTCAATAAATGTTAAATCCCCTGTGCAGTCTCTTTAATTTAAATCTCTTTAACAAATGTTTATTTACAATGGCAGATAGGATCGTCTAGAGTCTAGAGCCTACCCCGCTTACCCCTTCACAGTAGGAGGATACATATGCAAATAAAAGATGACTGGTCATTGGTCAGAATAATCCGATCAGATTCTGAGGTTCAATGACCAGGTTGCTGTTCTGGAAAGAGCCAAGAATTTGTCTTCCTCAACAACTACTATCCTGAAGCTGTGCGCCAGAAGATAAAATAACTGTCCACCCTCCCTCCTAAAAGCCTGGAAGGGATGAGAGAGCCAAGCCCATGGGTTTGTAGCTTCAACCCCGCAGCTCACACACTTACACACACCAGCTGATTAATGGGCTGCTGAATGTTTATTTATATCTTGCTTTGTTTGTTCTTTTACATATTATGAGACGCTACCCAGGAAAGGGATGAAAATAGCGTAGAAATAAGGTTCATAAAATCAATAACTTGCTAACATCAGATAACATTCAGATATTAGCCATTTCTGAGACTCACTTAGATAATTAATTTGATGATATAGAAGTAGCAATACAAAGATATAACATCTATAGAAGAGACAGGAATGCTTATGGGGAGGTATTGCTATATACACTATATGACCAAAAATATGTGGACCCTGCTCATTGAACATCTCATTCCAAAATCATTGGCATTAATATGGAGTCGGTCCCCCTTTGCTGCTATAACAGCCTCCACTCTTCTGGGAAGGCTCTCCACTAAATGTTGGAGCATTGCTGCGGGGACTTGCTTCCATTCAGCCACAAGAGCATTAGTGAGGTTGGGCACTGATGTTGGGCAATTAGGCCTGGCTCGCTGTTGGTGTTCCAATTCATCCCAAAGGTGTTCGATGGGGTTGAGGTCAGGGCTGTGTACAGGCCTGTCACATTCTTCCACACCGATCTCGACAAACCATTTATTTATGGACCACGCTTTGTGCATGGGGGCATTGTCATGCTGAAATAGGAAAGGGCCTTCCCTAGACTGTTGCAACAAAGTTGGGAACATAGAATTGTCTAGAATGTCAGTGTATGCTGTAGCGTTAAGGTTTCCCTTCACTGGAACTAAGGGGCCTAGCCCGAACCATGAAAACAGCCCCAAACCATTATTCCTCATCCACCAAACTGTACAGTTGGCACTATGCATTGGGGCAGGTAGCATTCTCCTGGAATCTACCAATCCCAGTTTCGTCGGACTGCCAGATGGTGTGATTAGTGTGATTAATCACTCCAGAGAATGCGTTTCCACTGCTCCAGGGTCCAATGGCGGCAAGATTTACACAACTCCAGCAGAAGCTTGGCATTGCACATGGTGATCTTAGGCTTGTGTGCGGCTGCTTGGCCATGGGAACTCATTTCACGAAGCTCCCGACGAACAATTATGATGCTGTCAGAGGCAGTTTGGAACTCGGTAGTGAATGTTGCATCCGAGGACAGACAATTTTTACGCGCTATGCGCTTCAGCACTCAACAGTCCCGTTCTGTGAGCTTGTGTGGCCTACCACTTCGTGGGTGAGCAGTTGTTGCTCTCAGATGTTTCCACTTCACAATAACAGCACTTACAATTGACCGGGGCAGCTCTAGCAGTGCAGAAGTCTTACAAACTGACTTGTTGGAAAGGTGGTATTCTATGATACCAGTGCCACGTTGAAAGTCACTAAGCTCTTCAGTAAGGGCCATTCTACTGCAAAGTTAGTAGAATGGCCCGTACTGAAGAGCTGAGTGGATGAAATAGCAAATCCACTAATTTGAAGGGGTGTCCACATACGTTTGTACATATAGTGTACAGTATATTTTCAGAGCCATTTCCCTATATTGCTTAGAGAAGATCTCAGGTTAAGTGATATTAAAGTTCTGTGGTAGCAGGTTAAACCTGCCTCATCTGAAGCTTATTATTTTGGGGTGTTGCTATAGGCCACCAAGTGCTAACAGTCAGTAACTAAATCATGTGTGTGAAATGCTTCATAGTGTATGTGATGTAAACAGAGAAGTCTACTTTCTTGCGGACCTGAATATTGGCTGGTTTTCATCCAGCTGTCTGCTCAAGAGGAAGCTTCTCACTGTAACCAGTACCTGTAATCTAGTTCAGGTTATTAATCGGGGTGTTTACAAGCACTACAGGGACAAGATCATCCACATGTATTGATCACATTTTAAATAATGCTGTAGAACTTTGTTCTAAAGCTGTATGCGTACCCATTGGAACAGTGATCACAATATAGTAGTTACAGTGCCTTCAGAAAGTATTCAGACTCCTTAACTTTTCCCTGGATCATCGCAGCTAGCTGCTACCGAGTGGCTAGCAAGCAAGTGTAACAGTATAACTTTAGATCGTCCCCTCGCCTATACCCGGGCGCAAACCAGGGACCCTCTGCACACATCAACAACAGTCACCCACGAAGCATCGTTACCCAGATATAGCCCTTGGTTCACTGCAGACTTGACTGCCCTTGACCAGCAGAAAAACATCATGTGGCATACGGCATTAACATCGAATAGCCTCCGCGATATGCAACTTTTCAGGGAAGTTAGGAACCAATATACACCGTCAATTAGGAAAGCAAAGGCTAGCTTTTTCAAACAGAAATTAGCATCCTGTAGCACAAATTCCCAAAAGTTTTGGGACACTGTAAAGTCCATGGAGAGTAAGAGCACCTCCTCCCAGCTGCCCACTGCACTGAGGCTACGAAACACTGTCACCACCGATAAATCGAGAATTTCAAAAAGCATTTTTCTACGGCTGGCCTTGCTTTCCACCTGGCTACCCCTACCCCGGACAACAGCAACTTGCCCAAGCCCCCCCCCCCCCCCCCCGCTTCTGCTTCACCTAAATCCAGATAGCTGATGTACTGAAACAGCTGCAAAATCCGGACCCCTACAAATCAGCTGGGATAGACAAACTGGACCCTCTCTTTCTAGAATTATCCGCCACAATTGTTGCAACCCTTGTTACTAGCCTGTTCAAACTCTATTTTTTATCGTCTGAGATCCCTAAAGATTGGAAAGCTGCTGTGGGCATCCCTTTCTTCAAAGGGGGAGACACTCTAGACCAGAACTGTTATAGACCTATATCCAACCTGCCCTGCCTTTCTAAAATCTTCGAAAGCCAAGTTAATAAACAGATCACCGACCATTTCGAATCCCACCGTACCTTCTCTGCTATGCAATCTGGTTTCTGAGCTGGTCATTGGTGCACCTCAGCCACGCTCAATGTTCTAAACGATATCATAACCACCATCGATAAAAGACAGTACTGTGCAGCCGTCTTCATTGACCTGGCCAAGGCTTTCGACTATGTCAATCATCACATTCTTATCGGCAGATTCAACAGCCTTGGTTTCTCAAATGACTGCTTCGCCTGGTTGACCAACTACTTCTCAGATAGAGTTCAGTGTGTCAAATCGGAGGGCCTGTTCTCCGGACCTCTGGCAGTCTCTATGGGGGTGCCACAGTCTTCAATTCTCAGGCTGACTCTTTTCTCTGTATATATCAATGATGTTGCTCTTGCTGCTAGTGATTCTCTGATCCACCTCTACGCAGATGACACCATTCCTTATACTTCTGGCCCTTCTTTGGACACTGTGTTAACAAACCTCCAGACGAGCTTCAATGCCATACTACACTCCTTCCGTGGCCTCCAACTGCTCTTACATGCTAGTAAAACTAAATGCATGCTTTTCAACCGATCGCTGCCCGCACCCACCCGCCCGACTAGCATCACTGCTCTGGACGGTTCAAATACCTAGGTGTCTGGTTAGACTGTAAACTCTCTTTCCAGAGTCACATTTAGCATGTCCAATCCAAAGTTAAATCTAGAATCAGCTTCCTATTTCGCAACAAAGCCTCCTTCACTCATGCTGCTAAACATACCCTCGTAAAACTGACTATCCTACCGATCCTTGACTTCGGCGATGTCATTTACAAAATAGCCTACAACACTTTACTCAGCAAACTGGATGTAGTCTATCACAGTGCCATCCGTTTTGTCACCAAAGCCTCATATACACTACCCACCACTGCGACCTGTATGCTCTCATTGGCTGGCCCTCGCTTCACATTAGTCGCCAAACCCACTGGCTCCAGGTCATCTATAAGTCTTTGCCAGGTAAAGCCCCGCCTTATCTCAGCTCACTGGTCACCATAGCAACACCCACCAGTAGCACGCTCTCCCAGCAGGTATATTTCACTGGTCATCCTCAAAGCCAACTCCTCCTTTGGCCGCCTTTCCTTCCAGTTCTCTGCTGCCAATGACTGGAACGAATTGCAAAAATCACTGAAGCTGGAGACTGAAGCTGAAGCTGGAGACTCACTAATTTTAAGCATCAGGTGTCAGAGCAGCTTACCGATCACTGCAACTGTACACAGCCCATTTGTAAATAGCCCACCCAACTACCCCATTCCCCAAATTGTCAAATCATCTGCATATCTATCACTCCAGTGTTAATGCTAAATTGTAATTAATTTTGCCACTATGGCCTATTTATTGCATTTGCACACACTGTTTCTAGATTTTTCTGTTGTGTTTTTTTTCCTATTGTGTTATTGACTGTGCGTTTGTTTATCCCATGTGTAACTCTGTGTTGTTGTTTTTGTCGCACTGCTTTGCTTTATCTTGGCCAGGTCTCAAATGTAAATGAGAACTTATTCTCAACTGGCCTACCTGGTTAAATAAAGGTGAAAAAATAAAGTTTTGATATTGAGCTCAATCCTGTTTTTATTGATCATCCTTGATGTTTCTACAACTTGACTGGAATTAATCTGTGGTATATTCAATTGATTAGACATGATTTGGAAAGGCACAGACCTGTCTATATAAGGTCCCACAGTTGACAGTGCATGTCAGAGCAAAAATCAAGCTGTGAAGTCGAATGAATTGTCCGTAGAGCTCCGAGACAAGATTGTGTCGAGGCACAGATCTGGGGAAGGGTACCAAAAAATGTCTGCAGCATTGAAGGTCCCCAAGAACACAGTGGCCTCCATCATTCTTAAATGGAAGAAGTTTGGAACCACCAAGGCTCTTCCTAGAGATGGCCGGCTGGCCAAACTAAGCAATCAGGGGAGAAGGGCCATTGTCAGGGAGGTGACCAAGAACCCAATGTTTTATGACTTTTCAACCTCTGCCATATCGTGGATTCAGAGCTATTTAACTAATAGAACTCAGAGGGTTCTCTTCAATGGAAGCTTCTCAAATTAAACATGTAGGGTGTGGTGTACTGCAGCTCTCTAGGCCCTCGACTCTTTTCTATTTTTACCAATGACCTGCCACTGGCATTAAACCAAACTGTGTTTCTATTTATGCTGATGATTCAACCATATACGTGTCAGCAACCACAACTAATTAAGTCACTGAAACCCTTATAAAAGGAGTTGCAGTCAGTTTTGGAATGGGTGGCCAGTAATAAACTGGTCCTGAACATCTCTAAAACTAAGAGCATTCCCTAAGCTCTAGACCTCACCTGAATCTGGTAATGAATGGTGTGGCTGATTAACAAGTTGAGGATACTAAATTACTTGGTGTTATCTTACATTGTAAACTGTTATGGTCAAAACATTTAGATTCAATGGTTGTAAAGATGGGGAGAGGTCTGTTCTCTGCTTTTTTTGACACCATACTCTAAAAAGCAAGTCATGCAGGTTCTAGTTTTGCATTATCTTGATTATTATCTTAGTCGTGATAATGTGCTCCCAAGAAAAACCTAGTTAAGCTGCAGCTGGCCCAGAACAGAGCTGCACGTCTTGCTCCTCATTGTAATCAGATGGCTAATATGAATACTATGCATGCCAGTCTCTCTTGACTAAGAGTTGAGGAGAGACTGACTGCATTACTTCTTCTTTTGATAAGAAACATTAATGTGTTGCATAGTCATACTCAACTCTGACACACACACTTACCCCACCAGACATGCCACCAAGGGTCTTTTCACAGTCCCCAAATCCGTAACAAATGTTAAAACCCGTACAGTATTATATAGAGGCATTATTGCATGGAACTCCCTCCCATCTCATATTGCTCAAATGAATAGCAAATCTGGTAAAAACAAACAAACAGGTAAGGCAACACAGTACAATGCCTTTCCCATATTTGACCTAGATATTTTGTGTGTATGTGTTGATATGTAGGCTATGTGTTCCATTTTATTTGTATTTATTTAGTTCTGTCCTTGAGATGTTCCTGTCAATTAATGTTCTGTAATATGTCATGTTTCATGTTTTATGTTGACCCCGGGAAAAGTAGCTGCTGCTTCATCCCACCTGAACAGGCAAAAATTCCAGGCATTTTTTCAAACAGCTCTTACACAAAAAGGACATCATCATAATTTTCACAATTTCAGTGTGATTTCGACATCACAGTGCGGAAATATAATCAAAATAACAGAATCATGTTTTTGACTGCACTTCCCCTGAATATGTTTTCATGGTTATCTTTGAAGCAAAGAAGTTGCCTTGAATTCCAGAGAAAAAACTACACCAAAAATTATTAACATAAAATATGCTCTAAATCCTTCTAAATTATGTATTTCTCTCTTCATTCATAATTGATTGCTTCAGGTCCTCCTTTGGTCTCATGCTATATTACGTTTTGTTAGCTCTTGCATGTATTATGTTAAATTGGTTTTCAGTGATTATGAAAACAAATTTAATACCAATTGTAAAATGATGATGAATAGAATACTAATTGTTTTTGACGACTCCTTGATCTTGGTCTATGTGTAGGCTATTCAGTGACCTGTACAATCATGTATTCAGAACAAGGTAGTTTTATCTACACAGTTTTCCAATACTTATAATAACATATGTGAACATGTCAAGTGTAGTTACTAATAATGTACTGTATCTGTGTTTACTGTGTAATGCAAATGAATGACATCATGGTTACCAAAGCAGTTAGAGAGTAATGGTGTAACTGTGAGGTGCAATATTGTATTTCTACATTTTCTTAGATGAGTAACACAGCATGCACCAGAAGGAGAGGTGCCAAGAGGGGAACCTTCTATTTGAAGAAGGCCCTAGCGTGATTAACGTTCGTAAGCAGGTTCATAATTTAATCTTCTGTAAATCAGTTTGATAGAGAGAATGCTGGTGGGAGGAGCTATAGGAGGACGGGCTCATTGTAATGGCTGGAATGGAATAAATGGAACAGAGTCAAACATGCGATTTCCATATGTTTGATTTGTTTGATACCGTTCCATTTATTTCATTCCATGCCATTACAATGAGGCCGTCCTCCTATAGCTCCTCCCACCAGCATTCGCTCTATCAAACTGATTTACAGATGATTAAATCATGAACCTGCTTCTATTATTACTTAATATTACGTAATATGAAAGGGGTCACAGTAGAAACAGACCCCCACGCACATGGTGCAAGCATTCACTCCCTTGCAGCTGGAAAAAAAGTAGCTGCCTAAAACGAGGCTCATCCTTTTGAAACTAAATCGCCTGAGTGCCTTTTCATCTGCTGGTCTCAGATGTAATTATCTATGTCAAGTTTCACCCGGTGTTTGAATGAAACAGAACAGGCCTATGCCCTACAACCACTCCTACATATTGAATACCAGCGGTACCCACTGGAGAAGATACTCGAGCTTCTTCACTCTGCAGTACCTCAAAAATCATAGTCCAACAAGGCTTTGAAGAGACTGGTTTGAATTCTAAATCAGCTCGAGGAAAGATAGAGAGAGGTGGAACCATAATCTGACACAGCATGCCCTCTCCTAAAATCAACATAAGAAACTAAACTATTGTCATTTAGCAAGTAAAAAGGGGAAAAAAGGGAGGATTTCAGATCTGATGGTGTTATTATTTCCCTCTGTGACAAGACACTTGCTCTCTGTCCAACCACATCTTCCATGACTTACATACTATAGTACTTCTCTGCTGAGTAACGTAAGGCACTCCGCCATATAAAGTATGGGGAGAAATATTGAACTGCTACATTTTCAAACAACATCCAGGATTTGCTTCTAGCCAAAGATGGTGTGGAAAGACGGCCCCTCCACTGAACTGCCCTCTGTTGTTCCATTGGAGAAATTATGATATGTCATATAGGAAACATGAGAGAAAGACCTGCTCACTTTCTGAGAGCTGCATGCGCAGCCAACCATATGGTTAAAGCTATAAGTACCACATAAATATGCAAGGCACCCTCAGCACTCACACAGGCTGAAATGAGGTAAAATGGCGCCGGAGACATTCAAAATGGTGCCGGAGACATTAAAAAATGTAATATCATATGCTTCACAGAGTCGTGGCTGAACAACAACACTATCAACACACAGCTGGCTGGTTATACACTGTACCGGCAGGATAGAATAGCGACGTCTGGTAAGACGAGGGGCGGTGGACTATGTACTTTTGTAAATAACAGCAGGTGCACAAGATCTAAGAAAGTCTCGAGCTATTTCTCACCTGAGGTAGAGCATCTCATGATAAGCTGTAGACCACACTATCTACCTAGAGTGTTTTTTGTAGCTGTTTAAAAACCATCACAATGAGCTGTATTCTGCCATAAGCAAACAAGAAAACACTCACCCAGAGGCGGTGCTCCTAGTAGCCAGGGACTTTAATGAAGGGAAACTTAAATCTGTTTTACCAAATTTCTATCAGCATGTTAAATGTGCAACCAGAGAGAAAAAACTCGGGACCACCTTTACTCCACATACAGAGACGCATACAAAGCTCTCCCTCACCCTCCCTTTGGCAGATCTGACCATAATTCTATCCTCTTGATTCCTGCTTACAAGCTAAAATTAAAGCAGGAAGCACCAGTGACTAGATCAATAAAAAAAAGTGGTCAGATGAAGCAGATGCTAAGCTGCAGGACTGTTTTGCTAGCACAGACTGGAATATGTTCCGGGATTCCTCCGATGGCATTGAGGAGTACACCTCATTAGTCATTGGCTTCATCAATAAGTGCATCGTTGACGTCGTCCCCACAGTGACCGTATATACATACCCCAACCAGAAGCCTTGGATTACAGGCAACATCCGCACTGAGCAAAAGGCTAGAGCTGCCACTTTCAAGGAGCGGGACTCTAACACTCATGTCTGTAGTCATGAAGTGCTTTGAAAGGCTGGTCATGGCTCACATCAACACCATTATCCCAGAAACACTAGACCCATTGTAATTTGCATACCACTCCAACAGATCCACAGATGATGCAATCTCTATTGCACTCCACACTGCCCTTTCCCACCTGCCCTGAATGACGGGTCGCCACTGTATACAGGAGTTATGCTACACAACGAGTTGCTCTGCTAGGTGGGGGGATAGAGAGGGTAGAGAGGACCTGTGCTTGCCATGCTGCATGGCCTTTGCATTTCAAATAAAATAAAATAAAATGTTATCAGTCACATGCGCCTGAATACAACAATCTTACAGTGAAATGCTTACTTACGAGCCCCTAACAAACAATGCATATCTATAATAAATATATGAATATGAATAAGAAATAAAAGTACCAAGTAATTAAAGAGCAGCAGTAAAAAATAAATAATAGCGAGACTATATACAGGGGGGTAGCGGTACAGAGTCAATGTGTGGGGGCACTGGTTAATTGAGGCAATATGTACATGTAGGTAGAGTTATTAATGTGACTACGCATAGATGATAACAACAAAGAGTAGCAGCGGTATAAAAGAGGGCACCACTGGACTGAGGGGCGCCTCTGGACTGAGGGGCTGCGACTCTGGCAGCTCCGGACGGGAGGGCGACTCTGGCAGCTCCGGACGGGAGGGCGACTCTGGCAGCTCCGGACGGGAGGGCGACTCTGGCAGCTCCGGACTGTAGGGAGGAGACGGAGAGACAGCCTGGTGCGTGGAGGAGGCACCGGATAGACCGGACCGTGGAGGCGCACTGGAGGTCTCGAGCACTGAGCCTGCACAACCCTACCTGGCTGGATACTCCCCGTCGCCAGGCCAGTGCGGCGAGGTGGAACAGACAGCACTGGGCTGTGCTGGCGAACCGGGGACACCGTGTGTAGGGCTGGTGCCATGTACCCCGGCCCAAGGAGACGCACTGGAGACCAGATGCGCTGAGCCAGCTTCATGGCACCTGGCTCGATGCCCACTCTAGCCCGAGGCGCTGCGCTGTAACGCACCGGGCTATGCCTCCGCTCCGGCCACTGTAAGCATGGGGAGTTGGCTCACGTCTCCTACCTGACTTAGCCACACTCCCCGTGTGCCTCCCCCAATAGATTTTTGGGGCTCGTCCCAGCCGTGCAGCCTCCTCATACCACCGCCGCTCAGCTTTAGCTGCCTTGGGGCGGCGATTTTCCCCAGCCTGTGCCCAGGGTCCCTTGCCTTCCAAAATCTCTTCCCATGTCCATGAGTCTTGAGATTTCTGCTGCCCGTAACCACGATGCTTGGTCCTTTATTGGTGGGTGGTTCTATAATGGAATTCATCTTCTTCAGAGGAGGAGTAGCAAGGATCAGACCAATGTGCAGCGTGGTAAGTGTCCATAATGATATATTTAATAAATCAACAGAACACTGAACAAAATAACAAAAGTACAAACAAATAACCGAAACAGTATGGTGAAAACACTAACACAGGATGCAACCACCCACAAAACACAATAGAAAACAAGCTACCTAAATATGGCTCCCAACTGAGACAACTGACACCTGCCTCTGATTGAGAACCATACTAAGCCAAACACATAGAAATATAACAACATAGAATGCCCACCCCAACTCACGCCCTGACCAACTAAAATAAAGACATAAAAAAGGAACTAAGGTCAGAATGTCTTTTCAATCCTTGTCATATGAAGAAAAATAATGAAGAGAAATTACATATAAAATGTATCGTTGCTCATCGACGATTGGACATAAACATTACACAACAAGTTGGAAATCGTCAAATCAACAATGAGTGGTTTGGAAGGAATCAGTGGCTAACCGCAAACATTGCAAAGCAATCGCTAGCCTGCTATTCAGTGCAGTGGGTGTGTGGTCCAAGTCTGGGTCTAAAGGTCTCTTTTCCAAGCTTAAAAAGGATAAACATTCAACATTGGCCATGCGGTCAATCCAGCATGCTGTTGGGACTCTGCTGTTGGAACAAATTTATGTAGGACCTAACAGTTTGTGAGCCCCGTCTGTCTCCTTTATAGTGCAATTAATTTATTGTTGTAACGGCTGTCTTCGGGTGAAAGAGAGGAGGACCAAGATGCAGCGTGAATATAATCCATATTTAATGGGAATACTTAAACAATGAACAAATACAACAAACCGCCAAAAAACGAACAAAGACGATACAGTCCCGTAACGTTAACACTAAACACTGGCACACTGGAACAGGAATAATCACCCACAAACTACCCAAAGAATTTTGCTGCCTAAATATGATTCCCAATCAGAGACAACGATAGACAGCTGCCTCTAATTGAGAACCAATCTAGGCAACCATAGACTTACAAAACACCTAGATAGGAAACACCCCTATAAACATACAAAACCTCTAGACAGGACAAAAACACATACAGTACATCACCCATGTCACACTCTGACCTAACCAAAGTAACAAAGAAAACAAAGAATACTAAGGTCAGGGTGTGACACTTGTTTAGTGTTGTGTTGTGTTGTGTTGTGTAGTGGTTTTGCTGGCATGCATCCCCAAATGTTTTGTTTGCCCCACCAAGATTTACATGCAAATACCGCCACTGACTGCGTATATAGCACATGATGTAGTATAACACTCTTCAACAGCTCATAGTAGCAACCCCTTAGCAACATAGTCCATATGTTGATTTACTCCTCCAAGCTTCAGCTCACAATCATATTGATCTTCCTCTTGATCACAAACTAGCTCCAAAGCTCGTTTATTGTTTTAAGTCTGTAAACTGAACGGGAGAACTGATACTAGGGCAGTGACTGGGAGCAAGTTGTCTTCCTTTTGAGTTTCATCCTCAAAGCTCCAGAGCTTGAATATGGCAAGTTGGCATGAGAGAGAGTGATGCAGACTCTTTCTAAATAGCTAAATGATAATGTTAACCAGACTCTGGCATTTGTGTTCACTCAGGGCCCGATCCCGACTTAGGAATTTATGTCTTTCCTAAACACGCCTTTCCTACACACACTTTCCTACACAGCCTTTCCTACACACTTCTCAGTATTTGGTATTCAGACTTACCTTATTCAGTCGCTTAACGAGCTCTGCAGTTGTGGCTATCAGGGCCGGCGCTAGAACGAATCAGTTGGACCGGGCCTTTGATTTCCACAGGTGGTCACCTTTTTCACGGGACCTCCTAGGTGTGCACAACTTGCGCGTTCACAACATATTTTAATTGGTGTTATAGTAAAGACCATAGGCAGCTCGCGAGATTCCCAGTTTGGGGAAGCTTACAATTCAACCCACTGTTTCTATCGATCTGCGTGCGGGTTATCATTATTTTTATATGCACATTTTCGTGGAACAATTTAATTTAAATAATAGCGTTTTTGTTTCGCAAAATCAACTGTCACGTTGTTAATCATAAAAATCTCAAATTCAACTAAGGAGTGAGCACCAGCCTCTGCCGTATGGACACATTGATACACTGTGATTCATTGGCAGCTAAAGAAATGAGCACATATAACTCAGAGATGGCCTATAGGCCAATGCAGCAGTAAGCCTATAACTTTATCGCCAACTCAGTAAAATATACTGAACAAAAATATAAACGCATGCACAATTTCAACGATTTTACTGAGTTACAGTTCATATAAGGAAATCAGTCAATTTAAATATATTAATTAGACCCAATCTATGAATTTCAAATGACTGGGCAGGGGCGCAGCCATCCATGGGCGTGGGAGGGCATAGGCCCACCCATTTGGGAGCCAGGCCCATCCACTGGGGAACCAGGCACAGCCAATCAGAATGAGTTTTTCCCCACAAAATGGCTTTATTACAGACATAAATACTCCTCAGTTTCATCAGCTGTCCGGTTTGCTGGTCTCAGACGATCTGTGAAGAGTGTGCCAAGCTGTCATCAAGGCAAAGGTTGGCTACTTTGAAGAATCTCAAAAATAAAATATATTTTGATTTGTTTAACACTTTTTTGGTTACTACATGATTTCAAACGTGTTATTTCATAGTTTTCATGACTTCACTATTATTCTACAATGTAGAAAATAGTAAAAATAAAGACAAACTCTGGGATGAGTAGGTGTATCCAAACTTTTGACTGGTACTGTAGGGGTGGGGTGTTTCTGGCGGTGGCTCCCGATAGTGGCTAATATTTAACATGATACAAATTGTAAAATAAAACTGAGAAAAGCTTGGTTATATAATCAAAACAGTCCATAGCTTGGGTCTCCAAATTCATCTATGCAATTTATGAGGGCACACAATACAAATTCTGAATATTGCCACAGCTATTTATAACATATTTCACTGTGGAAAAGGGGCCCAAAACATGTTGATATTATTTTCAGTTTGCTTCCATATGGCTGGTTTCACATTCATCTCCAGGGATTTTTATTTTACTTTTATTTAACTAGGCCAGTTAGTTAAGAACAAATTCTTATTTACAATGACAGCCTAGGAACAGTGGGTTCAGTTCAGTGGCAGAAGAACAACAGATTTGTACCTTGTCAGCTCAGAGGTTTTGAACTTGCAACCTTCTGGTGACTAATCCAACACTCTAACCACTAGGCTACCCTGGATGATCAGGAAACATAATTGAAAATAATGGCTATGTGTATTTACAGTCCCATTTTCCAAACGGATTACTAATTTACCTAGCTCTTATCAATAGCTATCAATGTATAAATCACAGTGCATGGAGAATGCTGTAATTTCTGTTGATTTTTCCACTTAAAACCGGCAGTTTTGCTCGACTTTATTCATGGCATCCTCGTGTGTAAACGTGATGAAATTAGGAGGGAATTAAGTCAGGGTCAGAATATGGCTTATCTGTAGACTCACTTCCGCCACGCCTTCATTTATTCGAGCTACACGTCAAACAAATAGTGGGTGGGTGAACAGCATGCTATACTCATACTTAAAGTCAAGTTCAGAATACGCATAGAGATAGAAGCGCATTAAAAGGGAATTATGTTCCATTTACACATGCTTAATCGGGTTGATGGGATTATTGATAGCAAGAAATATTTGTGCAAACAATCATCAATTTGTGGGGGGAGAAATGGCAGGAAATGTCCCACAATGTTACACGAACTAGCTCTGTGGCTTTCTCAAAGTGGAAGTTACAATTGTCTTATTCACTCTCACATAAGAGACCTCACTACAGTGCATTCGGAAAGAATTTAGACCCCTTGACTTAAAAAAAAAAGGAGAAATGGATTCTAAATTTTTTTTATTTTAAATCCTCATCAATCTACACATAATACTGCATAATGACAAAGCAAAAACAGGATTTTAGAAATGTTTGCAAATGTATATATATATATATATATATATATATATATATATATATATATATAATTTTTTATATTAAATATAACATTTACATATGTATTCAGACTGTACTTTGTTGAAGCACCTTTGGCAGTAATTACAGCCTAGAGTCTTCTTGGGTATGACGCTACAAGCTTGGCACACCTGTATTTGGGGAGTCTCTCCCATTCTTCTCTGCAGATCCTCTCAAGCTCTGTCAGGTTGGATCGGGAGCGTCGCTGCACAGCTATTTTCAGGTGTCTCCAGCGATGTTCGATCGGGTTCAAGTCTGGCCTCTGGCTGGGCCACTCAAGAACATTCAGAGACTTGTCCCGAAGCCACTCTTGCTTTGTCTTGGCTGTGTGCTTACGATCATTGTCCTGTTGGAAGGTGAACCTTCGCCCCAGTCTGAGGTCCTGAGCGCTCTGGAGCAGGTTTTCATCAAGGATCTCTCTGTATTTTGCTCCGTTCATCTTTCCCTCGATCCTGACTAGTCTCCCAGATCCTGCCGCTGAAAAACATCCCCACAGCATGATGCTGCCACCATCATGCTTCACCATAGGGACATCCTGCAGATGTGACCAGTTCTTAATTTGAGCCGGATCCTCCGTTTTGGGCTGTTTTGTTCCGGAACCTATTTGGCCGGATCAGGTACCTCTCGTGGCGTGAAAAACATGTTTCACTTTTTGCTATGTAAAAACTCTGACAAAAGCGATCAAAGTTCGTTTGAGTTTCCTCTTTGTCAATTATTCTGCCCCTCACAAAAAAACGTAATGTGAAAAAGTAGATTTTCAGCCAGGGCCTAATATTCTAAGAGCTGATTTGGGTTGGGTCGGCCCGGGTTTCTGAATTGGGTTGGGCCGGCCCAGGTTTCTGATTGGGGTTGGGCCGGCCCGGGTTTCTGATTGGGGTTGGGCCGGCCCAGGTTTCTGATTGGGGTTGGGCCGGCCCGGGTTTCTGATTTGGGTTGGGTCGGCCCGGGTTTCTGATTGGGGTTGGGCCGGCCCAGGTTTCTGATTGGGGTTGGGCCGGCCCAGGTTTCTGATTGGGGTTGGGCCGGCCCGGGTTTCTGATTGGGGTTGGGCCGGCCCAGGTTTCTGATTGGGGTTGGGCCGGCCCGGGTTTCTGATTTGAGCAACATTGTGACCTATGTTTGAGACCAACGAGTGGCCGTGTCTATGTGAGAAGCGTGCCAGCATCTCTCACACAACTAAAATAAGATTCACTTTACTTGATCTCTCTAACTCTCTGCTCTGACAGACATGAACCTGCAACTCTCATCTCGCCAGCGTTGCACTTCATCATTTATTTTCTTATCAAATCGAGTGAAGGGTTAAAAAGGAACTGCAGCACCTCTTGATAAATGTAAATACATTTGGCAAAGTTATATAATTACTGCGGTCTGTTCAGAAAAAAACGAAATAATTCAGAATGGCCTACTACACCATGAGCAGGCCTATAGACACAGAGGCCCAATAACAATGCCCGGGCTACCAAAATATTTACAAAGTAAAACAAAAGCGAGATAGGCTTTTGGCATGAGCCCATCAGCAATTTATAATTTCAGTCAATAAATAATAATTTCCTCCTCATATTGTAGCCTACAACATGTATCTCCACACACCTAGGCCTGGGCTATTGATGGATTCAAGACAAAGTTGTTTTTATTGATCTCAGATTTTCAGTTTGTCAGTGTCAAAGTAGCCTGCCATTTCATAATTTATTTGTGCGGCATTAAAAATGTCATGTGTCAATGTCATGTGTCATGTAAAATGATGTATAATTGCATGAACTGTGTTTACAAAAGGCCACATTTGTCACGCCCTGACCGTAGAGAGCTTTTTTTGTCTCCATTTTGGTTTGGTCAGGGTGTGATTTGGGTGGGAATTCTATGTTCATTTTCTATGTTTTGTATTTCTTTGTGTTTGGCCGGATGTGGTTCTCAATCAAAGGCAGCTGTCTTTCGTTGTCTCTGATTGAGAACCATACTTAGGTAGCTTTTTGCCACCTGTGTTTTGTGGGTAGTTGTTTTCTGTTTTTGTGTCTGCACCAGACAGAACTGTTTCGGTTGCGTTCGTTCTCTTTGTGTTTCAGTATTCAGATCTATTAATAAATCATGAACACTTAGCACGCTGCGCTTTGGTCCACTTCTTCAAACAGCCGTCACAACATATTTCTGGGACCCTAGAATACAAAAAATATCCCCCATGTGTGCAACTTCTGTAAGTGCCTCTACTCCACTGCTCTGTGTCACTTTTTTCTCATGTGTTCAAGTACCTCAACCTCAGCGCTCACTTTTCAGCATGGTTTTCTCATGGTCTGAGAGTCCTTTAGGTGCCTTTTGGCAAACTCCAAGCGGTCTGTCATGTGCCTTTTACTGAGGAGTTGCTTCCGTCTGGCCACTCTACCATAAAGGCCTGATTGGTGGAGTGCTGCAGCGATGGTTGTCCTTCGGGAAGGTTCTCCCATCTACACAGAGGAACTCTGGTGCTCTGTCAGAGTGACCATCATGTTCTTGGTCACCTCCCTGACAAAGGCCCTTCTCCCCCGATTGCTCAGTTTGGCAGGGCGGCCAGCTCTAGGAAGAGTCTTGGTGGTTCCAAACTTCTTCCATTTAAGAATAATGAAGGCCACTGTGTTCTTGGGGACCTTCAACACTGCAGAAATGTTTTGGCACCCTTCCCCAGATCTGTACCTCGACACAATCCTGTCTCGGAGCTCTACGGACAATTCTTTCGACCTCATGGCTTGGTTTTTTCTCTGACATGCACTGTCAACTGTGGAACCTTATATAGAAAGGTGTGTGCCTTTCCAAATCATGTCCAATCAATTGAATTTACCACAGGTGGACTCCAATCAAGATGTAGAAACATCTCAAGGATGATCAATGGAAACAGGATGTACCTGAGCTCAATTTTGAGTCTCATAGCAAAGGGTCTGAATAATTATGTAAATAATGTATATCTGTTTTTTAAAATGTTTTAAAAAAATGTCATCTTTTTACTTTAACCCCTTTTCGTGGTATCCAAATGTTAGTATCTTGTCTCATCGCTACAACTCCCGTACGGGCTCGGGAGAGATGAAGGTCAAAAGCCATGCATCCTCCAAAACACAACCCAACCAAGCCGGCATCCAACCCGGAAGCCAGCCGCACCAATATGTCGGAGGAAACACAATGCACCTGGCGACCTGGTTAGCGTGCACTGCGCCCGGCCCGCCACAGGAGTGGCTAGTGTGGGATGAGACAAGAATATCCCTAACGGCCAAACCCTCCCTAACCCGGACAACGCTAGGCCAATTGTGCGTTGCCCCATGGACCTCCTGGTCGCGGTTGCGACAGAGCTTGGGCTCAAACCCAGAGTCTCTGGTGGCACAGCTAGCACTGCGATGCAGTGCCCTAGATCACTGCACAACCCGGGAGGCCTGTTTTGTATTTATTTTGAATACATTTGCAACAATTTCTAAAAACCTGTTTTCGCGTTGTGGAGTATAGTGTGTAGATTGATGAGGGGGGGGAAATAATGGAATCATTTTAGAATAAGGCTGTAAGGTAACAAAATGTGGAAAAAGTCAAGGGGTTTGAATACTTTCCAAATGTACTGTATTGAAATAATTCTGGGAAGTCAGAGTGGGGATTTCTTGACTAATAATGGGCTACTTCCTATAAACTTTCCAGCCTTTGTTTACATTTGCTTTGCTCGTATCTTATACACACTCAGGCAGCATGGAAAGGATTGGATTTTTTTGTCCAATACCAGTTAATTAACAAGGATTTAGTGAGAATGGAAAATAATGTAAACTATTTTCAGCAACAATTGGCAAAAGTAGCATTAGGGAATTGTAATTATTGTACTCCTTTCAAGGCCATAATTGCTGTAGGAATTGCATGGGAATTTAGAGTATCTCCATTGTTCACTCTGACATCATTAGAACACCAAACTGAACATGGCTAAAAGCCAAAAGTTGAAAATGTACCTGTTTATATCAATGCTGGTTTGTTGGGATTGGTGGTGGAATTCTGTGGAAGCATTGGTAGTAGTATTTATGTAGTAATACCTAAATAGAGTGTGAATTTAAAAAATGACTTAAACCTGTGTCCATCAATCCTCATTCTTTTAACAGTTGCAGCACATTCTCGCATTTGATTCTGAAAGCAGTATGACATACATCCTAATGATTAACTCATCATTTGCCGTGGTCTTGGTCAATTCCTTCAGTTGCAAACAATAATGTAGTTGTTATTTTCTTATTGGTGAAACTAGCAATACTTTTACCTGGGTGCATCTCTACTACTTAATACCACCTTCCACATCACTCTCTCTCTCTCGCACACACACACACACACACACACACACACACACACACTTCAATTACTTCCTACTTCTGCACATAGACTCGGTACTGGTACCCCGTGAATATAGCCAAATTATCATTACTCATTGTATATTTATTAATTTATTAATTTTGTCTTTGCCTTGTTGGGAAGGGCCTGTAAGAAATCATTTCACTGTTAGTCTTCACCTGTTGGTCTACAACTGTTGGTCTATTTGACACACACACCTCTCCTTCCACTCACCTGGCAAAGGAAGCTGGCCACCTGAGCTGAACTCCAGTCCTCACACAGCTCCCTGGTTGGCAGGTTCATTACTGTCACCACCAAATGGAGCTCTGAAGTCCAGGCTCTAATTGGAAGTGATGGACTTACCTCTCTCACACTCCGCTACTCCACTACAGCCCACATCAGGAAGAAGACCTGGGGAGGAGTGGAGATCTCTCACTGGGGCAGGCCATTCTCTCTCTTTTTCTCTCTCTCTCTCTCTTTTTTTTTTCTTTCTCTCTCTCGTGTTCTATTTATGAAACCCTTATGGAAAAAAAATGCAGTCAGAGTGCAGTATAACTGCAGTAGGCTGCAAGTACTGCATCAAAAATAACACGTTTCTTTTGCTGCAGTAATTTTGCTGTGCAATTGCAGTTAAAGTGCAGTAGGACTGCAGTTCAACTGCAGTACATTGCAGTTATTCTGCAATTACTGCATCCAAAATACCCCAGTCCACTGCAGTTATTGCACTTTTACTGCAGTTTCAAAAAACTGCAATCTTTTTTTGTAAGGGAACAAATGCCACACTTAATCTGCAGGGAGAAAATGGGAAACAAAGACTTCCTCATAGTCAAAGTGAGAAATTACATTTGAAAGTGAACATTTCTGGCTACATGACAGAATATTGCTTGACAGCATTATCCTTCTCACAGATGAGTCTGACCTCATTTATATTTTGTCAACCTGTATGTGTCTAAAAGTGTCATGTTTGACTTCAACATAATGACAGCCCAC
The DNA here is from genome assembly GCF_057628025.1 of Oncorhynchus mykiss. Taxonomy (NCBI): domain Eukaryota; kingdom Metazoa; phylum Chordata; class Actinopteri; order Salmoniformes; family Salmonidae; genus Oncorhynchus; species Oncorhynchus mykiss. The sequence goes on from NC_143044.1 coordinate 4,547,044, forward strand.
TCAATGTTTGACGCCATAGCCCTTGTCGTCACAAGAAAGAGGAGAGGCAACGCTCTCGAAACTCCATTACATTTGACAACAACAACCTTGTAGTTTTTTGCTCAACAATCAGTCACGTTCGATACAGCTGAGGAAAAAAAACGAAGCAATTTCTTTCAGTGAGACAATTATGTAAGGGGAGAGTTTCTTCTTGTATCATCCCCAATATACCCACCAAGCATTTACCAACGGCGACGTCTTTTTTTGGTCCTGTCCGGACTTGTCGTATTTCTTTGGTACAGTCCGGACCAAATCTGAACCAAGCAAATCTGAATCAATCTATGTTTCACAAGTTTGGACAGCACAGTGCAGCATTAGAGCACAGTACAGTAGATATTTCATAGATCATACGATTTCATAGATACACCAGCAGCTTTAATTTGAGGGACCTAGGAAAATTGTGTCGAAGCTAATTTCCTGCAATTCTACGTAGTTTAACAAGAGTCATAACATATTTTAGATAGGCCATTTAATAATAACAATAAAGGAAAATAGTCCCGATTTCCCCAAATGTTCTTCTGCTACCAAATATATATTATTATGATCATTTATAAGAACCCTCAATTTAATTGCACAAATTCTCTTTTACAGAAAGTCAATAGATCAATTGATGGTGACAGTCACACATCGTGTAAGATTACTATAAGATTCATTTCTTTGACGCCTCAACTTTAGAAGGTCATAGCTCAGCTTCTGAATGTTATAGAGACAAACCACACACTGCTCCCTGGTCCACATGTTCATTACTGTCACCAAATCGATCAGATTTAGATCTGGTCTGCACCGACCAAATGTGTACTTGTTTGGGGACGGGGCTCATTAGAATTATTACCCAGCATGCTTTGCAAGTTTTTTTTTTTTACATTAACATTTTGGTCATTCAGCAGACATTCTTATTCAGAGCGACTGCAATCAATTAAGTTACATACAACTTATCACAGTCATAGCATGACTGCTTTTCTATAACTGTTACTGAGAACGTAATTGTAGTTGAATTGGTCCGTTGGTTTATTTTTTGGGAGGTTGGACTAATGTGAATATCTTCACAGCCAGTCTTAACCTCTTACACAGTCTGAAACAAATCTACTTTGAAACAAAAGTATACATCTCACACACATGGTTATGGGCTTAAAAAAAGAATACACCTGTGCCATGTCAGATATAGAGTTGAACTGTATAAAATATTGTATCCCAATATTACATTATTATGTAATAAACTGAGCAAAAAAAAGAAACGTTCCTTTTTCAGGACCCTGTCTTTCAAAGATAATTAGTAAAAATCCAAATAACTTCACAGATCTTCATTGTAAAGGGTTTAACACTGTTTCTCATGCTAGTTCAATGAACCATAAACAATGAATGAACATGCACCTGTGGAACAGTCGTTAATTAAGACACTAACAGCTTACAGACGGTAGGCAATTAAGTTATGAAAACATAGGACACTAAAGAGGCCTTTCTACTGACACTGAAAAACACCAAAAGAAAGATGCCCAGGGTCCCTGCTCATCTGCGTGAACGTGCCTTAGGCATGCTACAAGGAGGCGTGAGGACTGCAGATGTGGCCAGAGCAATAAATTGCAATGTCCGTACTGTGAGAGGCTTAAGACAGCGCTACAGGGAGACAGGAGGGACAGCTTATCGTCCTCGCAGTGGCAGACCACGTGTAACAACACCTGCACAGGATCAGTACATCCGAACATCACACCTGCAGGACAGGTACAGGATGGCAACAACAACTGCCCGAGTTACACCAGGAACGCACAATCCCTCCATCAGTGCTCAGACTGTCCGCAACAGGCTGAGAGAGGCTGGACTGAGGGCATGTAGGCCTATTGTAAGGCAGGTCCTCACCAGACATCACCGGCAACAACGTCGCCTATGGGCACAAACTCACTGTCGCTGGACCAGACAGGACTGGCAAAAAGTGCTATTCACTGACGAGTCGCGGTTGTGTCTCACCAGGGGTGTTGATCAGATTCGCCTTTATCGTCAAAGGAATGAGCGTTACACCGAGGCCTGTACTCTGGAGCAGGATCGATTTGGAGGTGGAGGGTTCGTCATGGTCTAGGGCGGTGTGTCACAGCATCATCGGACTGAGCTTGTTGTCATTGCAGGCTATCTCAATGTTGTGCGTTACAGGGAAGACAGCCTCCTCCCTCATGTGGTACCCTTCCTGCAGGCTCATCCTGACATGACCTTCCAGCATGACAATGCCACCAGCCATGCTGCTCCTTCTGTGCGTGATTTCCTGCAAGACAGGAATGTCAGTGTTCTGCCATGGCCAGCGAAGAGCCCGGATCTCAATCTCATTGAGCACGTCCTGTTGGATTGGAGGGTGAGGGCTAGAGTCATTCCCCCAGAAATGTCCAGGAACTGGCAGGTGCCTTGGTGGAAGAGTGGGGTAACATCTCACAGTAAGAACTGGCAAATCTGGTGCAGTCCATGAGGAGGAGATGCACTGCAGTACTTAATGCAGCTGGTGTCCACACCAGATACCGACTGTTAATTTAGATTTTGACCCCCCCCCCTTTTTGTTCAGGGACACATTATTCCATTTCTGCTAGTCACATGTCTGTGGAACTTGTTCAGTTTATGTCTCATTTGTTGAATCTTGTTATGATCATACAAATATTTACACATGTTAAGTTTGCTGAAAATAAACGCAATTGACAGTGAGAGGACATTTGTTTCCATCACAGAAGAATGAAATATAACAAAACCATTTGGCATAGAAACACTGGATTTTCTGAGTATTTAATTTTTTTAATGTTGATTAATTATGAAATTCAAAAACTATTCATAACATCCCACTCATGAGGCCGCTCATAGGTAGATTTGTGCATTTTACAGCAGGAAAGGTCTACAGCTTTTGAAAAAGCTAACATAAGAGCATGTGCCATGGGCGCACTGATAACTATTCTGTTGCAGTCTTCAGCTGGTTCCTCTTTCCTATATTAAGAGGCTTTCAATCTCTGGAGAAGGCGTCTTTTCACATTTCATTCAGCACCTAAAATGCACCTGACATCACTGTCCAGACGCATCTTTTCAAAGTAATTTTGATTAAAAATGTAATAAAACCAATGAAACAATGGATTCAGGACATATAATTTCCTTACTAACGTCACATGCGAACGGAGAGTAATTCAGATATGATTGAAATTGGGTGTGAACTGTGAATGTGTACCGACTGTGTGAGCCTTTGCGAGTATGTGTATTTCGTCAGATCACACTGTTGGACTTGGGCCAGCACGGCACACAGCTGAGCGATCGGAGGGAAGTGGGCCGACAATTAGGATCAGGCTAATGAGAGCTATAGTGGCTGAAGACATTCCATCAGGCAGACAGGCTGGTAGCCCCATGATTGGTTGGTTCACTCTGATCAAGGCATGACATCACAGATTCCCATCAAACCAACTCCTTGAATGCCCTACTACTTGAAGTTTGCAGTTGTGTCTAAAAAACACTATTTTGCTAAATACCATGTTTTTTTTACCCTTTAGTACAGAAATGTTAAACTAACACCGCACCCAACCAACAACCGCTATGTTTCTTACGAGTCCGGTGGTCACGTGACTTGTATCTGCTCTGTGATTGGATGATGTAGACCACAACGTTATATGGGATTTTTTAATTTGTTTTGGCGGATCGCAACCAACTGAAAGGTGCATACACCGCCACATACTGTACTGGAGTGTGAGGCCTCCCTATTAATCTATTTAGCTTATTTAGCCCTGTGTTTCTGCCTACTGTTCTGGACTGTGAATTCATTACAGTTTGTGACACGAAAGGGAAGGGAAAAAGGACTGGGAAAAGGGAAGGAAAATCAACCAGCTCTATACCCATTATAACCTCACCATTATTCCACTACTTGGCCCCATCTGATCTTAGACATGGCCAGCAGCCTGGGAGGATGGTACACTATCATTCAACACACCTTGTAAATCCTCTGCAGTAAAATCTTGTACACCCAAGTACTTCTCTGCAGCTGCCACCACAATTTCTATTTTCTGTGATTACATTTCTGCAGTACAGTTGATAACCATTTCTATGAAAGCTAAGCCAACCTTCCTGAAACACATGTTATTCCTATCACTCTCTATATGCCATGGCCTACTTACAGGGAGCCTCTTAGGATCCCTCGCCCTGGACCCATCTTCCTCTACTACTCTTTTCACTGCATCATCATACGATGAGTGATCCTGGCAACCTCGACCTGCCTTTCTCTCACCGGACACTTCTGATCTCCAGCACCATGGATACCCCTTCAGTTAACACACACAGCTTTTTCCTCCTGTTGGATTCCATCTTGAAATATACTTACTATACTAGAAGTTAATGATTACATGTACAGTGCCTTGCGAAAGTATTCGGCCCCCTTGAACTTTGCGACCTTTTGCCACATTTCAGGCTTCAAACATAAAGATATAAAACTGTATTTTTTTGTGAAGAATCAACAACAAGTGGGACACAATCATGAAGTGGAACGACATTTATTGGATATTTCAAACTTTTTTAACAAATCAAAAACTGAAAAATTGGGCGTGCAAAATTATTCAGCCCCCTTAAGTTAATACTTTGTAGCGCCACCTTTTGCTGCGATTACAGCTGTAAGTCGCTTGGGGTATGTCTCTATCAGTTTTGCACATCGAGAGACTGAATTTTTTTCCCATTCCTCCTTGCAAAACAGCTCGAGGTCCAAGAGGCTTCTAAACAGATACTACCCCCAAGCCATTAGACTACTGAACGTCTAATCAAATGGCTACCTGGACTACTTGCATTGCCCCCGCCCCCTCTTTTACACTGCTGCTACTCTCTGTTATAATCTATGCATAAGTCACTTTAATAATTCTGCCCACATGTATATATTATCTCAATTAACTCGACTAATCGGTGCCCATGTACATTGACTCTGTACCGGTACCCTGTGTATATAGACTCGCTATTGTTATTTTACTGCTGTTCTTTAATTATTTGTTACATTTTTTTTTTTTTGTTGTTGGTATTTTTCTTAAAACTGCATTGTTGGTTAAGGGCTTGAAAGTAAGCATTTCACTGTAAGGTCTACACTTGTTGTATTCGGTGCATGTGACAAATAAAATTGGATTTGATTTATTTAGTAGGCCCATTGTGTAAATGGTTGGAAATATATGGTTATGGGTAGGTTCCGTAAAGAGGGGTCCCAAGTGGGATTATTCCTCAGCGAGATCCATATAAATACATGGTTTAGGGTGGGTTCCGTTAGAATAGGTCCCAAGTGGAGATAGTTTCTGCGAGATCTGTGAGTGACACTACAGTGTAGGGTACATTCCGTGTAGGACAGGTCCCTAGTGGGGTTATTTCCCTGCGAGCTCTGTAAGTGGGACGAAAGTTCCAGCTGCAGTGACTGTGAGGCCGTAGAGTGTGTGTGTATGGATAAATTGTCATGCTTGTGTACTAATACAAAAGGTTGTAGCGGTGTAGTCCATATAGAAGGACAAAGGAAGGAAGTGCATACTAAGGAGAATAGGAGATATCTGAAAACATCTGTGCTTTAAGATGAAACATTGTCAGTGAGTGGTAATGTGGATGGTGATAAAATGTTGTTTACAAGGTTGCCTACAAGTTCTGGAAAAGAGCATTATTGCTAGTGTATTAGCAGTAGCAATAAGGAGAGAGGTTGACAGATTATGTGGAAATAATAAGATTACTGTAAATAATTTAGGTTATGTGTGTTGTCAACAACAGTGATATTTGAAGCGTGACGCTGGTATAAGACATTAGGTCTCCCGTATTCTCCAGTAGTAAATTGGCAGTCACTTCAGTATTGGTTCTAATACAAGGTATCCGGTGGCTTGACCAATTAATAGGCAGAAATACCATAGATATTCTCCGGGAAAGTGGGTATCCCTACCTTGGAAAATTGTAAATACAGTGCGTGTATTAGAGTCGTGAGTGAGGAAATCTAAACACCCTAGACACAGTCGAGAGAGGCGCATAAATAACCACCATTGAAATGGCATCCGTGGCTTCTGACACTCCCGAAAAAGGGGGAACAGAATAGGAAAACAATAGCAAAACATGGGTGCGCTAAAAGAAGCGCAAGAGCATTCTACCAATTGGGGAAAATTGAGCAAACTGGATCAAATTGGTCAGCATTTCCCTGCTGACGGAAAATTACAATCTAATAAAGAATTCAGATATGCTATTGTGAGTTGGCACAATGACATAAAATAAAAAATGTAAAGCTCAATACACCAGCGTTTTGATGTCGATGTTCTATCAACAGAAAAACAAAACTGATAAAAACAAAATTAGTAGTTGTACTCAACATTAAAAAGACTGGGTACGTGTGTACATTGAGAGAATATGTAAGTCTGCTTTGATGGCAGGTTCGAAATCTGTTATCAAAACGGCTATTGCGGGGGTAGTGACCAACATTTTCAATGGAATGAAATGAAATGGTGCAGTAAGCTTGAGAGTGGAATCTAATTCTGTCTGGACAGGGGAAAACATAACGACATCAATGCTGACACGGGGAACAAACTGAGGAACAGACAGATATAGAGGGGTAACAAAGTGTAGGAGTCCAGGTGAGTCCAATATTGCGCTGATGCGCGTAATGATGGTGACAGGTGTGCGTAATGATGGGCAGCATGGTGCCCTCAAGTGCTAAGAGGGGGAGTGGGAGCAGGCGTGACAGTGCGGGTGGTTAATACAGCCACATTGAAAGCTATTAACAGTGGCTTTAATGGCCAATGTAAGACAAAGAACAGGAAGGAAAGGGCAGTGAATCTGTCTCAAGGCACAGAGCGTCAGAACCCCGTTTTAGGTGTGGGGCCGTTGGTCATTGGAAAAGCGAGTGAAGGGCAGCAGGGAAGCCTACTGCAACCGCTCCCTCTGGAGGGAACGCTGTGATGTAGTTGTTTGCCGCATTAGAAAAAGAAGAGCAGCAGACACTCATGAGGGCAGCGGAGCAAGGGAGCTCGAATTGGCTAAATTTGTGACAGGAAAAAGTCTTACATTTAGCGGGGTAACGGGGCAGATTCGAAAGCAATACGACTAATACCCATGTCTCTGACCATAGAAGTAGTAACAATATCCAGATCATTTTACATGGCGACAGGTGTGAAACCAATTTTGGTGTTGGATAATCTATGCGAAAGGAATGGATTCTAAAATGGATTCTAAAAGGTCAAAAGTAAAAATTCATTGCAAGCTCAGAAAACCTTTAAAAATATGTTTTATCCTGAGACACTTTACAGCTTTATAGAATTGACGAAAGGGAGGAGGGGTCACGAGAAATTAGAGTGGCGTTAAAATTATAAGTAATTGTTTGTAGAGTTTTATGCTGGTGTTAACATGTCTTTGTCTTTGCAGCTGTTTGATCCAGTGGGTGAATAAACTTGGTTTAAGCTTTTATAAGTTGTCCGTTAGGTTTTTCACTCTCTTTGTCAGAACTTAACACACCAATACTACACATTTCTTTGTCTCATGCCCTGCTTCACACTTGTCGCATCTATGAATCTCTCTCCTACACACTGCAGCAACGTGTTTGACATTTTGTATCTAAACCAAAGTAGATCATTTCAAGATTGTTCTATACATCAGTTAGGGTCTCTATAAGCTTCATTGTGAGGTTCTAAACCTAGTGTGAATGTGCCTCCTTGAGGTTGATATACCTGGCCAAGGCTTTCGACTCTGTCAATCACCATATTCTTATCGGCAGACTCAGTAGCCTCGGTTTTTCTAATGACTGCCTTGCCTGGTTCACCAACTACTTTGCAGACATAGTTCAGTGTGTCAAATCGGAGGGCATGTTGTCCGGTCCTCTGGCAGTCTCTATGGGGGTACCACAGGGTTCAATTCTCGGGCCGACTCTTTTCTCTGTATATATCAAAGATGTTGCTCTTGCTGCGGGCGATTCCCTGATCCACCTCTACGCAGACGACACCATTCTGGATACTTCTGGCCCTTCCTTGGACACTGTGCTATCTAACCTCCAAACGAGCTTCAATGCCATACAACACTCCTTCCGTGGCCTCCACCTGCTCTTAAACGCTATTAAAAACCAAATGCATGCTTTTCAACCGTTCGCTGCCTGCACCCGCACTCCCGACTAGCATCACCACCCTGGATGGTTCCGACCTAGAATATGTGGACATCTATAAGTACCTAGGTGTCTGGCTAGGCTGCAAACTCTCCTTCCAGACTCATATCAAACATCTCCAATCCAAAATCAAATCTAGAGTCAGCTTTCTATTTCGCAACAAAGCCTCCTTCACTCATGCCGCCAAACTTACCCTAGTAAAACTGAATATCCTACCGATCCTCGACTTCGGCGATGTCATCTACAAAATAGCTTCCAATACTCTACTCAGCAAACTGGATGTAGTTTATCACAGTGCCATCCGTTTTGTTACTAAAGCACCTTATACCACCCACCACTGCGACCTGTATGTTCTAGTCGGCTGGCCCTTGCTACATGTTCGTCGCCAGACCCACTGGCTCCAGTTCATCTACAAGTCTATGCTAGGTAAAGCTCCGCCTTATCTCAGTTCACTGGTCACGATGGCAACACCCACCTGTAGCACGCGCTCCAGCAGGTGTATCTCACTGATCATCCCTAAAGCCAAAACCTCATTTGGCCGCCTTTCCTTCCAGTTCTCTGCTGCCTGTGACTGGAACGAATTGCAAAAATCTCTGAAGTTGGAGACTTTTATCTCCCTCACCAACTTTAAACATCTGCTATCTGAGCAGCTAACCGATGGCTGCAGCTGTATATAGTCCATTGGTATATAGCCCACCCAATTTACCTACCTCGGCCCCATACTGTTTTTATTTTATCTACTTTTCTGCTCTTTTGCACATCAGTATCTCTACCTGCACATGTTCATCTGATCATTTATCACTCCAGTGTTAATCTGCTAAATTGTAATTATTAATTCCTATGGCCTATTTATTGCCTACCTCCTCATGCATTTTGCACACAATGTATATAGATTCTTTTTTTCCCTTTTTTTCCTACTATGTTATTGTTTATTTTTTACTCCATGTGTAACTCTGTGTTGTTGTCTGTTCACACTGCTATGCTTGATCTTGGCCAGGTCGCAGTTGCAAATGAGAACTTGTTCTCAACTAGCCTACCTGGTTAAATAAAGGTGAAATAAAAAATAAAAACAAAATAAAAATGGTCAAAATGTTTGCCTTGGGGTATGTTGAGCCAATGGTTGAGTCAATGGCAAGTTGAGCAAATTGAAGTGTTTTCTTCCCAGGCGTAATGCAAGGCATTATCGGTGGGATGTGAGCTAAAAACAGGGTCTATGTTAAAAGAGTTTTAAAAAGTACAAAGGGTTTGTTAGGTGTAAGTCTATAAAACTGCTTAAAATTATCAAAAGATTTAAAAAAGCGATTGTGATAGTATTGAATTGTATTTGGGAAATAAAGATAGACATGGTTTTAAAAAGGAAGTGGTAATATTTAATTCATCAGTTTGTGTTGAATGACCTCTGTTCTGACTTTCTGGGACATTCACTCCAGAAAGGCTAGAGACATTGGGTGAGATTTAAGTATAATATTGTTAGGTTCTAATTTCAGAGTAAATAACTCACGGACACTAGAGAAGCTTAATCAAGTTAAATTTTTCCCAAAGGGTCGACACAGCTGTGTCAGACAAAAATATGTCCTCACCATCACAATTATATATACCCCACTTTGGACACTCCTCCTTCTCTCCAATCATTACATCTTATGGTTGTACCATACCCTTATTACTCCCTTCAGGGGATCTGACCTGACCTCCTGACCTCAAACCCTCCTTCGCATAATCTACAGATGGCCATCTGCTCCCCTATTGCAATCCTGTATCTCCTCTCGTCCACCCAGCATATTCCACAGCCACTCTGTCTTTCTACAGATCCCACTCCTTTGTATACTTTGCATCTGATCTATGTCTTTAATGTATGTTCAAATTTAAGCCCGAAACCAACAGTCCCTCCTCTTGAACAATAGCGTCGTAATGTTCAATTTATACAAACTTGGAAATTACTAATGATTGGAGAAACAATAATAAAACATGCATTTAAAAAACGAACAAATTAATATAAATGAATAAACAATGATAACAAATCACAAATTAAAACATTTACAAATGGAACAAACAATGATAACAAACATTCACTGTGAGGTTTACAAACTCAGAGACTTATGGCCTCTGTTCTATAACCACATCCTACACAATTTTATTTCCATCTCTCATCACAAAACAAAATGCCAATCCAGCTGAATCTGCTGTCTTGTTCCTTGTCAGCTGGAACGCTTTTTGTTTCTCCACTTTCTCCTACTGATTCCTAAGACAGTGATAGCATAAGACTTGGAAAGCAACAAAAATACATAAAACATAACAGCATTACTAACGTGATAAGCTATGAATAATTATATATGCATGAATACCAAAGTCTGAGACCATTACAATTCCCACTCTCTCGTCACCTGACTCTATGCCTCCAGGATACTTCCCTGCAGGGTTCCACAAAAATTAAAGCTCTAAAAAGGCTTCCTCATGCTTTCGCCCAGTCGTCCCCTTTCGGCCCCAGGTTCCGAGAGGTGTTCCAAAGTCATGTCATTTTCACTTTGTCCTCATCTCCTCCATTTCACCTGATAGGCACGTCACCTGATATGCAAGCGCGAATCCCTAATCAACGGTACATCCTCTTGAGGTAACTCACATCAATGCCTTCAACATTTTGTTCAGAGTACAATTACCCCAACATCTATCCTCTATCATATGATGCATTAACCAATAAAGTAGCTAACCCCAACCCAACTATGATGTTTAAAGTAGCTCCCAGACCCAACCCATCTGTATGTCTTATAGTGGAATCTAGTCTCTCTCTCTCTCTCTCTCGCTCCGCTTCCTCTGTCATGGTGTCTTCACTCACCCATTATGCAGCTGGACCTCATTTCATGTGAGAACTATGCACCCCCCCCAAGGAGAGTCATGACGATCTTTACCGCTGCAGGTACTGTAAGAAATAGTGTGTGTGGCCCAAACCAACGCTGTTCCAACACCGCCGCCTGGTGTCTCTTGATGTACACGCAATCTCCAGAATTCAGCCCTAGGTTATCTCTGCTTTCACCTGAGAATATACACACTGCAACACATGGATCATTTCCAGACAACATAAACTCTCCTCCTATGGCAAGATCACTAATTTGTGACATTTGAAAACAGCCTCCCCTGTACTCCCATCGGTCTCCCAGTTACCAGTTACCAATCCATGTGGCACGAGTCCTCATAAACTGATATCCCAACAATGCTATTAAAGTAACCCCTGCGAATACTAACATGGCCCATGACTATTGTCTCACAATACCCCTCATTTGCACAGTAGTCCAGTTCCATGCTGTCAATATAGCATCCTTCGCTACTGGTACTGCTCCTTCAGTTGCTGTCCCTACCGCGACTGCCGTGAGAATAACTCCTGCATGTCATCTGTCAAATGTTCACTGGTTGTTAGAAATTGGGAAAAGATGAATGATTTGGGAAAAATATCCAACCTAACAAAACTCTGAGACAGGTGTCCTGAAAGTTTACCATAGGGTCTGAAATGCCATCACTATCTCTTCTACTCTCACCATGCTCTAGGTATGTGTAATGTTCAACTAAATCCCCATATTGTGTACAGTTAGCTGTCCTTCCTCTCCTATGAGCTATCTTCTGTAACAATATAAAGTCTCTGGAAATGATGCTCCTCTATCATTACATCTAACCCATAACACACTAGTCACTACTCCTAACGCATTTTCTACAGTTATAAACATAATAACACATTCTCAAATCAATTAGTCAATATACATCATTCCCTCCTCTGGAACAATGAACACCCTTATGTTCCACGAAACCTAAAAACAAATTGACTTGAAAAGGAAAGAGAAAAAAAGTACATGTTGTCGTGTCTTTGGCTATGCCGGATTAAGTGAATTGACATGCTATTCTATAGAATCCTTTCTCTGTAATTAATATTATCTGATTGAGCTAATCATGTAAACGTAATTAACTAGAAAGTCGGGGCACCACAAAATAATATTTATAGAGCTGTTATCTTCCGAATAAACTCTTAAAGACCTAGTAATATTTTACATCAATAGCAGTCAATATTAATCATCAGCTTATTTCAGTCTCATCTGAAAGTTGTAAATTCTTGGTTATCTTCACGAACCCTGGCTAACAAGTTGAATCAGCAATACAAAATTGGGTTTATTTATTTACTAAATACCTAACTAATCACACAGAATTACATATACACAGAATTAATCATACCTTGATTACGTCATAAAGGAAAACGTCCCCAGCGGGCGGAACAGATATGACAGCTGGTTACACAAAGAAAAGGGGGCAGGGTTTGAGTGAAAGAGCGGGAAGACAGAGGAACAAAGGGAGAAGCCATGTCTCTACCATAAATACAGTATCTTATAAATTCTAAATTACCGCCCATTTGGAAAAGGAAAATGCAATAAATATTTACTCTGAGCTGCGCTTCGGTAGGTTGGTGGTAGATGGAAGCCCATGTTGTCCAACAGAGTTCTTTATCCTTTGAAGAATGTATCTGCTGGTAAATTAGATACGTTGTAGTAAAGTCTTTGTATGGTAGACGGGATACTCTGTCTGTTCTTTCCGAGCTCACGTTTGCAGCTGCTGTTGCTAACTCAACAGCTAGGAGGTATCACTTCTGTAGTGAATAAGAGTTCAAAGTTCATACCATTCGCAACCAAAGCTCATGCTGAGGTTGGCTTCGTTCTGTAGTTATTATCTGAACCATTCTGACATCGGACCGTCGTCCTCACATCCTCGGAACAAGAGGTTACATTTTCGTCAAGGCTTTAGATAGTGGAGGGAGAAGGGTGTGTTTTCACAGTTTTAGAACCCATGTCTCTTCACAGGGGTGGGCCACTGATTGAGAAGAGCCCTAACACTATGAAAACCCAAATCTCTAATTTGGAAGCTAAAATTACATTTAATCTCTTCACCAATAATTATATATTCAAACATTCAAATTGAACTACAATGTGCAGACTTTCCACTGTAGAGTTTATGTCATCCTTTCATTGAGGAGAATGTCTCAGATGACAACCGAACTGGCATCATATTCATTAAGTACCAACACATATGTTCAAGTGGTCGGATTACCAGAATATGGTTCATTTCCCCCCACCTTCTGATGTTCCCAGAATCTCTATGTTAACCAAAAGGATTTTCAAATGTCACATCAGTAGGGTAGAGAGAGGAAAAAGGGGGAAGGGGGTATTTATGACTGTCAGAAACCTTCCCCCAGGACAACGTCATGACAATGTTTAATAACCTCAGGGAAAAGAAAAGAGAACAAAAAACGTTCATGGTCGTCCCAAGCTATCATCCAGTGATTCCCCTAACAAACCACCCCCCCCGGGCCAAATACATTTTTAGTAGCGACCCCACCCCTCATCGTTCTGAAGCAATTCTCTCTCGCCGTCTCCCAATCACAACAATATAAATTATCCAACCCAAATTTAGAATGACATTCCTCAGTGCTTACTTTGAGTCTAGGACTTGAATTCTAGCTTCTCAGTTTAGCCTTTTGTTGCTGGTAATAGCTCTTCTCATTACAGCCCTCCCTTTGACCCTGTTTTCCTGACACGTGTGTCCTGGTAATGAAAGATCAGTATCTCAATGCATCCATAGTCCAAATTGTACTTCACCCGGCACGTATCATTCTAGCGTGTCTTTTTCAGATATCGTCTTCCCAACGGCACATGTAACTTTTGCCTGTCACATTTTGTGGCCCTTGATAATGTCCCGATTTTAATACCCAAGTCGATACTTTTGTTTCTCCCACGTACACAAGTCTCTCACCGGAGCCGCTCTCTCACTCCACGCGCGCTCTCATTACTACGGCCCCGGTTTATTGGTCAGACTCAGATAGAAGTGGTAAAAGTCACTGTCTCTCATTGCATGACTTTGTCGCTCTTTCTTCAGCCGGTTAGGGAGGGTTTTGAGGTTCACACACACTGTTTGTGGGCAAATTATTCCTACCATGCATTAAGACACGATCTGACGTCACCTTCCATCATAACCTCAACAAAGTATAGATCATAACAACAGTTTAATTCATTTCATTTCTGTTTCAGGAAATCCAGACAAACATTGACTATATGACGAATAATTACATTAACCATTTCTTAATAACCTTATCTCTACGACAAATGTCAAAAAGCATAACAACATACTGTTACTGCTAAAACCATTTTGTAAATTAGTCCACACTCCCTCTACTGGCGACCTCTCGGAAGAGTTACCAGATTATGAAGTTAGCACCCTAACCCCTCGCAGAATTCCACACTCCATTATCCCATCTGGTACAATTTGTATGGAAACAAAAACACAAAATGAAATCAGCAAAATATACATCACAATCCCTTTGAAGTAACTGTCATCCCTTATTAACATATACAGTGCCTTGCGAAAGTATTCGGCCCCCTTGAACTTTGCGACCTTTTGCCACATTTCAGGCTTCAAACATAAAGATATAAAACTGTATTTTTTTTGTGAAGAATCAACAACAAGTGGGACACAATCATGAAGTGGAACGACATTTATTGGATATTTCAAACTTTTTTAACAAATCAAAAACTGAAAAATTGGGCGTGCAAAATTATTCAGCCCCCTTAAGTTAATACTTTGTAGCGCCACTTTTTGCTGCGATTACAGCTGTAAGTCGCTTGGGGTATGTCTCTATCAGTTTTGCACATCGAGAGACTGACATTTTTTCCCATTCCTCCTTGCAAAACAGCTCGAGCTCAGTGAGGTTGGATGGAGAGCATTTGTGAACAGCAGTTTTCAGTTCTTTCCACAGATTCTCGATTGGATTCAGGTCTGGACTTTGACTTGGCCATTCTAACACCTGGATATGTTTATTTTTGAACCATTCCATTGTAGATTTTGCTTTATGTTTTGGATCATTGTCTTGTTGGAAGACAAATCTCCGTCCCAGTCTCAGGTCTTTTGCAGACTCCATCAGGTTTTCTTCCAGAATGGTCCTGTATTTGGCTCCATCCATCTTCCCATCAATTTTAACCATCTTCCCTGTCCCTGCTGAAGAACAGCAGGCCCAAACCATGATGCTGCCACCACCATGTTTGACAGTGGGGATGGTGTGTTCAGCTGTGTTGCTTTTACACCAAACATAACATTTTGCATTGTTGCCAAAAAGTTCAATTTTGGTTTCACCTGACCAGAGCACCTTCTTCCACATGTTTGGTGTGTCTCCCAGTTGGCTTGTGGCAAACTTTAAACAACACTTTTTATGGATATCTTTAAGAAATGGCTTTCTTCTTGCCACTCTTCCATAAAGGCCAGATTTGTGCAATATACGACTGATTGTTGTCCTATGGACAGAGTCTCCCACCTCAGCTATGGATCTCTGCAGTTCATCCAGAGTGATCATGGGCCTCTTGGCTGCATCTCTGATCAGTCTTCTCCTTGTATGAGCTGAAAGTTTAGAGGGATGGCTAGGTCTTGGTAGATTTGCAGTGGTCTGATACTCCTTCCATTTCAATATTATCGCGTGCACAGTGCTCCTTGGGATGTTTAAAGCTTGGGAAATCTTTTTGTATCCAAATCCGGCTTTAAACTTCTTCACAACAGTATCTCGGACCTGTCTGGTGTGTTCCTTGTTCTTCATGATGCTCTCTGCGCTTTTAACGGACCTCTGAGACTATCACAGTGCAGGTGCATTTATACGGAGACTTGATTACACACAGGTGGATTGTATTTATCATCATTAGTCATTTAGGTCAACATTGGATCATTCAGAGATCCTCACTGAACTTCTGGAGAGAGTTTGCTGCACTGAAAGTAAAGGGGCTGAATAATTTTGCACGCCCAATTTTTCAGTTTTTGATTTGTTAAAAAAGTTTGAAATATCCAATAAATGTCGTTCCACTTCATGATTGTGTCCCACTTGTTGTTGATTCTTCACAAAAAAATACAGTTTTATATCTTTATGTTTGAAGCCTGAAATGTGGAAAAAGGTCTCAAAGTTCAAGGGGGCCGAATACTTTCGCAAGGCACTGTATGTTCCTTTCTATATGCAGACTGAACACAGTACCACTGTATAAGTACACAAAGACCAGGACCTCAGGGAACTGGTCATTTCTCCTTTCAAACACGTGATTCAAAAACATGTTATTTCAAAAATAAGCATATTCGAATAACTAATCAATTTAGAATTACAACACTTTATAACTCCCTACGGTAATAATAATAATCTCCTAAAGAAATGGTACCATTTGATTAGAGACTGGTGTTTCTCATTCATTTTATAATTAAATGCCCCTGTTCTGTTACTTTCTAGTGAGGTTGATCATTCCTCACGAGAGATTTTCAGGATACAGGGCATTCGACACCATTAAAATGTTTCCTGTCCCTTTTCTTTCCCTGTCCTTCAGAAACCATTTAAAAACCTTTCAAAACATTTCCATCCTTCTACATACCCAATTTTACTGAATTGAATAGACCCCACCCAAATAAATCCCACAGTATCAACACACCACAAACGCATATTCGTAACCAGTAAATGGTGCGTGCTGGTGAACCGTAGGTCCAGAACACACATGAACGGGCCTCACGTATTATCTGGAACTCGTTTATGGCCTAATCCAGATACGTTAATACCTACAACTGCCGAATACTGCTCTCCCCCCTCATTGTCCGGGGACCTTCAAACGAAAAATAATGAAACCCCCTCTTTTGGAAAAGAGAGTTCACATTTCGTTAGCATTCACTATGCAACATTTTAGTCAGCAATCCAAAAGTATTCATTATAAACCAAACCTGTTATTTGTAAATCTGCTGTCCATTATTTAGCATGTACTACCCATAGACATGGCACAATTATTTCTCCACCGAGTGTAACACTGGTCTCCTTACCCCATGATTCTCCATAACCACCACACCACATAAAACAATTGAAGGTTCATTTTAGGTTTGGTAACCCCTATACCAATTCCTCGTGACCCCTCCACCATTTCGACCATTCTAGAATTATATTCCAGAATAAGACGACAGAAAACGTAAATCCATTTAAAAATAAAACCACATAAAATGTCTCACTTCCTGTGGCAAATTTAGCCAATTTCTCATTGCAAGGAATCCGCAATATTTAATCCCTGGCCTAGGTTAGGTAAAACGTGATCTCAAACGTCTTCCTCCACGTAGAAACTGTTATCTCTATGAACTACTTATAGATCGAACAGAGACTATACACCCCTAGGTGAAAGTTCCATTCTTGCTAATCTCAAAACGATTAGTTGTTGCTCTTTTGAAAAAGATGCAAACTCTTGTATAGTGGCATTTCCTTCGAATGCAGTAGGATCCAGTATCACCTTACACTCATTCTTCCAATGCCCGATAGCTCCCTGTTTTAGATGTGGGACTATCTCCTCACGCTTTGATGTTTTTTCGCTACGTTTCTTTTTCTTATCTTGGCCATTGAAACTATAGGTAGTGATTTTCTCCATGGCCCTATTAACCCCTCGCACGCCTGCGAGGTGAGCGGAGTTATATTCCATTCTCAAAACATCGTCTTGAATTAAATCTACTACCCCCGCAAATACCGTTTTGATCACAGGGTTCAAACCTGTCATCAAAGCATAATTGCAAATTCTATCAATACACTCCCGTTCCCAGTCTTTCTGTGGTAGCGTACTGGTACTCATTCTGGGTTTATCGTGATGCATTCTTTGTTGATAGAATGCTGACATCAAAATGTTGGCATATTGAGCTTTTGATTCTGTCTTTATGCCTTTATGCCAAGTCATAATAGCCTCCCTGAATTCTTTATTTGATTTGAATTCTCCGTCAGCGGGAAAATGTTGTCCAATTTGATCTACCTTGCGCAATTTTTCCCATATTCCAGTCGAATTGGTAGAATGCTTGTGCGCTTCTTTCAGCGCCTCCATGTATTTAAAAAAATATGCTAGCTCTACATTACAGGGAGAATCGGAGCTGTTTGTCGCCATACCAATAGTTATTATTCCTTAAACTCTCCCGACGGTGTTCAGGGTATCTTAGATTACTTCACTCCCGTCTATAATACACACCTTCTATTAACTATTTTCTCAGATAGCACTACACACTTCCCCGGTTAATAACTAATTGGTCACGGCACTTAATACCTTGTATTTAGAACCGATACCATAGTGTATGCAAATGTATTACAGGAGAATATGGATGACTTATTTCCTCCAATATCCCTATTATTGAAAACACACATCACCAAAATGATTCACACTTGTCTTCCTATTTCCACATAATCTGCCATGGTTCACCACCCCAACAAGGCACAAAACTAACCTCCCATTCACACACACTGTCACGATCGTCATGGGAAGAAGTGGACCAAAGCGCAGCATGGTACGTGTTCATTCTATGTATTTATGAACCTTTCTAGCGCAGGCGCGACAACATTCCTCTGAAAGGGCAGCGCGCGAAATTCAAAAATATTTTTTTTAAATATGTAACTTTCACACATTAACAAGTCCAATACAGCAAATGAAAGATTAACATCTTGTTAATCTACCCATTGTGTCCGATTTCAAAAATGCTTTACAGCTAAAGCACAACATATGATTATGTTAGATCACCGCCAAGTAAAAAAAAAACACAGCCATTTGTCCAGCCAAAGATAGGAGTCACAAAAAGCAGAAATATAGATAAAATGAATCACTAACCTTTGATGATCTTCATCAGATGACACTCATTGGACATCATGTTACACAATACATGTATGTTTTGTTCGATAATGTGCATATTTATATCCAAAAATCACGTGTTACGTGCAGTAATGTTTTGATTCCAAAACATCCGGGGATATTGCAGAAATACTCATAATAAACATTGATAAAAGATACTAGTGTTATTCACAAAATTAAAGATAGACTTCTCCTTAATGCAACCGCTGTGTCAGATTTCAAAAAAACTTTATGGAAAAAGCATAATCTGAGAACGGCTCTCAGAGCCCAAAACAGCCAGAGGAATATCCGCCATTTTGGAATCAACAAAGTTAGAAACACCATAAATATTCACTCTTCATCAGAAGGCACTCCCAGGAATCCCAGTTCGACAATAAATGACTGATTTGTTCCATAAAGTTCCATAATTTATGTCCAAATAGCCACTTGTTGTTAGCGTGTTCAGCCCAGTAATCCATCTTCATGATGCGCGAGCATTTCATCCAGACAAAAACTCGTGTTCCATTACAGTCCTTTAGAAACATGTCAAGCGATGTATGGAATCAATCGTTAGGATGTTTTTAACATAAAACATCAATGATGTTCCAACCGGAGAATTTCTTTGTCTTCAGAAAAAGCACTGGAACGCGAGGTAACTCTGTCGGTAGGACGCGTCACGAGACCAAGGCTCTCTGCCAGACCACTGACTCAAAGAGGTCTCCTGAGCCCATCCTTTATAGTAGAATCCTCATTCAAGTTTCAAAAGACGGTTGACATCTAGTGGAAGCCGTAATGTGTATTCGGTAGGCCAAGCTTTGAAAAACTACAAACCTCAGATGTCCCGCTTCCTGATTTGATTTTTCTCAGGTTTTCGCCTGCCATATGAGTTCTGTTATACTCACAGACATCATTCAAACAGTTTTAGAAACTTCAGAGTGTTTTCTATCCAATACTACTACTACCAATAATAATAATACTATGCATATATTAGCATCTGGGACAGAGTAGGAGGCAGTTCACTCTGGGCATGCTATTCATCCAAAAGTGAAAATGCTGCCCCCTATCCCAAAAAGGTTAACTGAACACCGACAACAACAAAACAAAATACGAACGTGACGTTCTGCAGGGCAAAATAACAACCCGTGCAAAATTAAGAACCCACAAATGAAAGAGGGAAAAATGACTACCAAAGTATGATTCCCAATCAGAGACAACGATAGACAGCTGCCTCTGATTGGGAACCACACTCGGCCGAAAATAATGAAATAGAAAACATAGAAATAAAGAAACTAGAATGCCCACCCTATTCACACCCTGGCCTAATCAAAATAGAGAATAAAAACCTCTTTATGGCCAGGGCGTGACACACTCACACTCAAACCCTATGCTTTTATGGCCACTGAAACTGGGCCTTTTGTCCTCTCATTACAGTTTTAGCAGGGAACCAACCCCACCCAGAATTTACTCCGCTTGGACTTACCCTTCGCAGGTTTCAGTCTGCGCAGGCTTACCTTCCGGGACTCACCCTATTCTTATAGTAGTCACATGAACTATCCCAATCAGAATTTACCCCCTAGGACTTACCCCACGGGTACTAGCCTGCTTGAGTTTACCTTCCGGGACTTAATCTATACTTATAGTACTAGCAGGAACCAACCAACTAGGAATTTACCATTTACTTTATAGTACTAGCAGGAACCAACCTACTAGGGATTTACCCACTAGGACTTACCCTATAGGTAACAGCCTGTACGAGTTTACCTTCCGGGACTTACCATCTACCATAAAGCTACTACCGGTCGATATACAATGGGCCTATCGAATTAAACTCAGGCTCTCCAAGTCCGTATCCCGTAATTTGTTCAGCCTACGATTCTCATCTCCCAAAGATGTCAGAATAAGTGGAAACAGATATAGGAACTAGCCTACCTTGTTTGTTGCCAGCTCTGCTCCACTGATCTGGACTCTTTGGTTTGACTACAAATCGTGGTGAACCCTGCTCGCAGCACCGTCTGTTAGGTTCTAATTTCAGAGTAAATAACTCATGAAAACCAGAGAAGCTTAACCAAGTTGAATTCTTCCCAAAGGGTCGACACAACTGTATTCAGACAAAAGCATGTTCTCACCATCACAATTATATATATCCCAATTTGGACACTCCTCCTTCTCTCCAATCCTTACATCTTATGGTTCGACAGGAAGAGGGTAACAGGATACTAAACCCTTATTACTCCCTTCAGGGGATCTGACCTGACCTCCTGACCTCAACCCCTCCTTTGCCTAATGCACAGATGCACCCGCTCCCCTATAGCAATCCTGTATCTCCTCTTGTCCACCCAGCACATTCCACAGCCACTCTGTCCTTCTACAGATCTCACTCCTTTATATACTATGCGTCTGATCTATCATGTCTTTAATATCTCAATGTTCAAAGTTTAGCCCTAATCAAACAATATGAAGTGTTGTTGTTTTGGTTGATTTTCTTTTGTCTTTGCTTCAATACAAACCTCACCAGATTGGGTTTGCTGTCTGGTCGGGATTTCTCCCAAAGGGTTAGCCCTCTAACTCCCTGACCCTGTAACTCTGAGGTGAGGTCGCCAATATGATAAGGGAGTATAAGCTAATTTGTTTCAACAGTGTGTTGTATTTGACATTTGTCTTAGAAATATTTGTATTAATAAAATAAAATGTAATAATTTGTCATACAGTGAATAGTTTGTCTTGATTTCCCAAATCAGACATGCCCTATACTGTTCTTGTCGGTCCAGTCTCGAAGTTATGGTGAAAGTGACTCCAGATGGCATCTAGGTGCATGGAAGAAATAATTCGACCAAGAAGAGTGTGAGCCTCACCCCCTCTAACTGACTGAAGTAATGGCGACAATGGCGTTCACTACGGCCCTGTCCTGCACCACTTCTACCTGAGACCTTAATCTGAGCTAGCAAGGAGTGCGGAATGAGTCCTGAGACCGTGCATGTGGAGTGAGTATGGAGAGAGATCATGTCCAAACTCCTCTCATGCTGCTGGTGCACTGGTCGGAAAATGAAAAAGAAAGAATGGACTGTACAGAATGGTGGTGGAGGCTCAGGTGAGACATTCGTTCACTTGGGAAAAACTGATTATTCCCCAGATATTGAAATCGGGACATTATCAAGGGCCATCAACTTTGACAGGCATGAGTTACATGTGTGCCATTGGGAAGATGAACTGTAACGCTATCGGAAGAAGAAAATTAAGAGACGCCAGAAGAATGAGTAACGGGAAGGAGGGGGGTTGTCAACTGTACCCGTAATAGATTTAGGGTTGCTCTAAACTGTGTATTTGGGGTATCAGGTTGATTGTGGGGGTCTGCACACAAAAAATATATAGAGATACCTATCTGTCATTAACATGCCACTCACGACAATGTGAGACAGGGATAAACGGTGGCCGTGATGAGAAAAGTTAATGCTGGTAATATGAGTAGTACGTACTGTATATATATTTCCCCCTGTCTGTAAACGTACATTCTGCCAGTGTCGGTGTGTGATAAGTTGAGAGTCTGGAATTCGATGATAGACTCAAAGTGAAGCACTCAGGACTGTCATTCCAAATTTGGGATGGATAATTTATCAATAGTTCTAATTATGATTTGGAAAGGAGAGAAGGAGAGAGAGAGAGCACTGCCCTTAAGCTGTGAGGAGAGCACAAAGTGGTTTCTGAAACTAATTCAATATTTGTAACAATCCATTGAGTCTAGGGAGGCTTTCCTCCCAGGAAACCTTATCTTTTCGTGTCCTCCGAGAGGGAGGTTATCAGAGAACACACTAGATGGTAGCGTGGGCTAACCGTAATAGGGACATTGATAGTAGGGGCTTTGTTTTACCATTGACCTCCAATGATGAGGAAGAAGAAGACTGGGTACAACTGAGTGGGATAACAAACAATGTTTTCTAGGTGGCGTGGAACATGTGAGTGATCATTGTGCCAGAACTGACTAATTGACTTGAGCAGGTCTTAGTATGTTAATAACTATGTGAGTGGCACAGCAGTAGCGATTAACGTGTTATGGGTTAGATGGAATAATCTAGGTGCAAATGTACTTGAGGCCAGAGGCAATGTACATAGGGGACAGAATGTTTGAGACAGAATGTTTCCATATCGGTGTTGACAGATCCTGGTAGGATCGATATCAGTGCATTCTACGGAGTTCCAAAAACAAAGGCATTAACATTACAGGGATTTGGGAAAGCGGAATTTAATATGACTGGGGCGGAGATTTGTGAGGCTCATAGATTAAGGAAGTGGGAAATAGAGTCTCTGGGGAACAATACCACTCCTTGTGTATATTGATACAGGGGAAAGCACATAGTAGAGGAAGGACAGCTAACAATGCACAATATAGAGACTACTATAAAGGCAAGTGGTGGGAGTAGGTGGGAGTAGCAAAGATAGTGTTGTCATTTCAGACACTATTGTCAACTTTCAGTCAGGGCTTTATCCAAGAAGGTACAACGCTTGAAAGAATAGCCACAGATCCCTGTATACAGGAGGCCACATCACCGGAAGGGAGGTTTGCTGTAATAATAGCATCACATCTCCCGCAGAGTGTGATTCAGAAACATGTGACTTAAGAGTTTTGTACGGTTGGATACTCTTCCAACGCCACTAATATCTCCCCCAATCCTAACAAACCCGCAAACACTTGACATATCTCCCAGAAGATTGGGACCAAGTGACTGTAAAAGGAAAGTGTTAGAAGGTTGCTGCTTATCAACCGTTGGGACCTAAAGTTTACACTGTAAAGAGGGTGTTCACAAAGGGGTGGGGTGTATATCGGCCTTGGGATGGGAGATGTGTCCCTAACCTGAGCACACGGAAGTATTATCCACAGATACCGACTGTGGCAGAACACAGGATATCAGTGGAGATGTTGGTGTCTAGAAAACTGGGTATGGGTTGGGAGACAGTTAGGGAGTATCTGAAAGATTCCATTCTTGATCTATTGGTGAACCACAAAGGCAATGGGAGATCAGGAGCAGGAGACAGATTCAATGCAATAGCTATTCTCACGGCTGTAGGGACAGCAACTGAATGAGCAGTAGTAGTAAAGCTTAACGCATTATTAATACTTGTTATGTTTTGTGTTTTCTTTTCCTTTTCAAGTCTTTCGCTATCACTGGAAAGGGAGAACGTCAAACGCTCCAGCTGAAATGTCATTATCAGTTGTACAATAGGATGGGGAATAAGAGAGTGCATAGTGTGATTATAAATCAGAGGCCATAAGTCTCTGAGGTGTAAATATACAAATCAACTGGGAATGTTAATCATGTTTAATTTTCTGTTAATTTATAAGTAATTTCAAATTGTATATCATGTTGAAAGGAAGGAGTTACTATTAAAAAAGGAGTGACTGTTGGATTCTCGCTTGAAATATACAGTACTTGCTATACTAGAAGTTAATGAGTACATGTATTAGTATATATGTATACATGTATGTATATGGTGGGGTCATTGGAGGGTGGATAAGAACTAAGGGGTATGGAAAGTTACTGAGTTAGGAAAAAGGCAATCACTTGGTTGTGGTCACTGATAAAATCAGGTATGAAGGTAAGACCCAGATGCAGACCGTGTCGAAGTAACAACAGGGGCAAAGTTAAAGGACGGCAGGCAGGCTCAGGTCAGGCACAGGTCGGTAATCCAGAGGTTGGGCAAAGGTACAGGACAACAGGCAGGCTTAGGGTCAGGCAGAGTGGTCAGGTGGGTGGGTACAGGGTCAGGACAGGCAAGGGTCAAGAACCAGGAGAACAGAGAGAAAAGAGAGACTGGGGAAAAGCAGTGTCTGACACAAAAATGCTGGTTGACTTGACAAACAAGATGAACTGGCAACAGGCAAACAGAGGTCACAGGTATAAATACACAGAGGATAATGGGGAAGATGGGCGACACCTGGAGGAGGGTGGAGGCAATCACAAAGACAGGTGAAACAGATCAGGGTGTGGCAGATAAGGTTGGATTGCCGTGGATTAGATAGGAGTGAGGAATTCAGGCCGAGGTCAGGTTAGATGAAGTGAGAAGGAACAGCTCGATTACACACACCACTTAAGTTTCTGCCCAGCAACAGAGTATTGGCTGTCTAGATGTGCAAGGAGTTGACTTCGCCTAGTAGCTGGTGTAAACATGCCTTTGTCTTTGCAGCTGTTTGACCCAGTGGGGAATAATATTATCGCCATCTATACTGGGAGGTGTGAATTGCAGACAATTACCATGTGCCATATGCTCAGATAGAAACCATTAGCCATAACCATTAGCCCAAACAAAGAAATAAATTTTTCAAAGTTAATACATGTGTATCCAGGTATACTTATCCGGGTGAGTCAACTTATTTGAATGAAATGATTTAATACATGCCATTAAAACCTGTTTGGGATTGGCGTCCCACTAGCGGGACACCTCGACAACATCCGGTGAAATGGCAGAGCGCCAAATTCAAATTAATTTACTATAAATATTGAACTTTCATAAAATCACAAGTGTAATACATCAAAATAAAGCTTAACTTCTTGTTAATCCAGCCACCGTGTCAGATTTCAAAAAGGCTTTACGGCGAAAGCAAACCATGCGGTTATCTGAGGACATCCCCCCATCATACAAATGCATGACAAACATATTTCAACCAGGGAGGTGCGACACGAAAATCAGAAATAGTGACATAAAAAATGCCTTACCTTTGATGATCTTCTTCTGTTGGCACTCCAAAAAGGTCCCAGTTACATCACAAATGGTTCTTTTGTTCGATAATGTTCTTCTTTATATCCATAAAAACTCAGATTAGCTGGCGCCCTTCAGTCAATAACCCACTACGCTTCCCTAGATCAAAATGCATACAAAATGAATCCCAAACAATACTAATAAACTTTTCCAAACAAGTAAAACAACGTTTATAATCAAACCTTAGGTATCCTAATACGCAAACACACGATAAATTTAAGACGGAGAATAGTATGTTCGCTCCACGCGCTTGGAAACACTACAGCCAAAATGGGAGTCACCTAGAAAAACTACAATATCTGGGTCATTTTTCAAAAAAACAGCCTGAAACTCTTTCTAAAGACTGTTGACATCTAGTGGAAGCCCTAGGAACTGTGATTTGGGAGGACTTAATTATCGTACTAGCCATTGAAAACAGTGGTAAGCTGAATTTTTATTTTTTGGGATGGTGTGTCCTCGGGGTTTCGCCTGCCATATCAGTTCTGTTATACTCACAGACATAATTGTAACAGCTTTAGAAAACACTCTAAAGTGTCTATCTAAATCTACCAATTATATGCATATCCTAGCTTCTGGGCCTGAGAAACAGGCAGTTTACTTTGGGCACGCTTTTCATCCGGACGTGAAAATACTGCCCTCTATCCCAATGAAGTTTTAACAAAGTCTGCTCTGTTTTGAAGTAGAAATAAAACATTTTACTTTATTACATTTAACAAAATGTTTAATGACTTTGAAACTACAGGAATTAGGTTGTCAACAGAATTGTGGATACTGTGGTCTTTTGAATGTAGAAAAACAGGAACGTCTAAAGCAGTGGTGTCTACTGAGGGGAGGACGGCTCATAATAATGGCTGGAATGGAGCAAATGATATGGCATCAAACACATGGAAGCCATGTTTGATATATTTGATACCATTCCACTTATTCCATTCCAGCCATTACCACGAGCCGTTCTCCCCAATTAAGGTGCCACCAACCTCATGTGGTCTAAAGTTTTCCCATGTGAGGCAGGCATGCGGGAGGGGCAACTGCGAATGTGCAATTCACCGACTGAGCAAGCGAACACGCCCATTGTTTGCTACAAAGAGGGATTTCTGGAATGTATTTATTCCGCCAAAGGTTTCCATTGGACAAATTCAGGTAGGTCCCTCCCCGTTTTGTTCCGTTTGCTTCCATTTAAGAAACGTTTTGCAACAGAATCGGCGGAATGAATACACCCCAGGCCTCTCTTCTCTGTTTCTCACATTTTTTTGTTGGAAAATAGACATTGAATAGCTCAGAGCCATCCATTGCCATTAGACTTGTCATTGGATTAGGGACATTTACTCCGAATTGCCTTGGGATGACCTTTTTGAGTGTTTTTATATCCTTGGACAGGGACTTGAACATCCATTCAAAGACTCAGGCTACAAAATAATGTCAGTCCATTCTAGTGTCTTATCTGAGGAGTTGAGAAACATCTCAAAATTATACTTATGCTTTAATGACCTAATAATGTTTCAAAACTGACCAACATATGCACACCCCCAATTTGGACAAAATAGTCCTAATCATTGACCCCTGGAAAAAGGTTTTGCTCTAACCTGCAGTCCAGAATCATCCCGATTAATAATAATAATAATAATAATAATCTAAATGTAATTTTTTTCTGGGCCCAGTTTCATTGGTAAGGTTAACATGGCTTTGCTTTTCCTCATTAGATTCTATGTAGATACATTTTCAATCCATTCTATGTGGATTCACAAAGCCCCTCTAAGAGGCCAATCATAAGTTATTTATGTTTTTTCCCCTTTGTCATTGTTTGATTGCGGCAGTTGATCTCTGCCTAATAAAATCCAAATCATAAACACCTGTTGCTTTGCCAGAGGCTTCCTGTCTGTCAGCCCCTCACAGACCTCATTCCAACTGCCAGTTTATCCTTGTGTTGACAAATAAGAGACCAACAACTGTGGCATCACCAAAACAAGCATTTTCCTAGAGGCAAGAGGTGCGAGGCACACAATACAGACCTTTGAGAAAGCAAAACGAGTTTCAAGTGTAAGTGCTCCACTTTCTGAAGCTCATCCCAAAGAGATGAACCATGCTGGCATGCTAGCTCTTGTGAAAAAGAGGAAGAGACCGGTTGAGGCTGGTGCTCAGGGTCAGGTAGAGGTCAAGTTCAAGGAGGTGACTCTGTATCTGGTGGAGAGGAAGATGGGCAGCAGTAGAAGGAACTTTCTGACCAGACTGGCCAGGTCAAAAGGCTTTAGGGTGGAAGATGTCCTCAGGTAGGCCAACCAGCACACTGTAATTCTCAAGTCAAATAGATTTTTTTGGTTTCCTTGTTTAACGGTCAAATGAAGGTATTGATCGTGTTATGGTTGGCCCTATGTCATGTTTTTCCATAACCTCCTTGTCATAATGTTGTTGCTCTATGTCTGATTGTTTGAAGTTTCTTTGTTCCAAGCAATGTCATTGTGTATTAAGAAGGAATCGCCCACCAGCCACCACACAATAGCCTGTATAACAGGCGGGTTGTTCCACCTCAAAAAGCACAATAAAGACACAATTTCGACACCCACCATCTCAGATTGTTCTGAAATTGTTTCTGTTGTTAGAAACAGATAAGATTAGCATTCCTAATTAGCATTAGCATTTTGTTGAAATATAATTACATCTCTAAGAAATTAACTCAATTGATTGCACCCAAATTGGCTATTTTAATTTATAGGACTCATATAAAATTGAATATTACCTAACATCCAATTTGGACCAAACAATGAGATAGACATGAGGAATCCAAAGAAATGGTCAAAAGCCACAAACAGACCCACCACAACCCACACCAATCTTGTATTCCATATTATTTTGTTACAGCCTGAACTGCATAATTCGTTTTACAGGCAGAAAATGATCCCATCTTGTCTACCATGTTTTGTTATGTAGACATTTGGAAAGTTTACCAACCAACTTGCTGTTTCCTTCAGGCCTGTTGTGAAAATGTTGTACTCACATTCAAATGTTGGATGGGAGAAAAATGGTCCAAATCGGATGTTAGGTACTATAATTATTAAATATTACCGTGCATTCGGATAGTATTCAGACCCTTTGGCTTTTTCCACATGTTGTTACTTACAGCTTTATTCTAAAATGGATTAAATAAAAAAAAATCCTCATCAATCTATTCACATAACCCATAACGACAAAGCAAAAACAGCAACAAAAAAAAAGTTTTTTATTCAACATTAAAAAACAAAAATACCTTATTTACATAAGTATTCAGACCCTTTGCTTTAAGACTCGAAATTGAGCTCATGTTTCTACAACTTGGTTGTAAATTAAATTGATTGGACATGATTTGGAAATACACACACCTGTCTGTATAAGGTCCCACAGTTGATAGTGCAAAACCAAGCTGTGAGGTTGAAGGAATTTTCTTTGAGACAGGATTGAGTCGAGAAACAGATCTGGGGAAGGGTACCAAAACATTTCTGCAGCATTGAAGGACCCCAAAAACACAGCGGCCTCCATCATTATTAAATGGAAGAAGTTTGGAACTGCCAAGAATCTTCCTAGAACTGTCCGCCCGGCCAAACTGAGCAATCGGGGGAGAAGGGCCTTGGTCAGGGAAGTGACCAAGAATTCGGTGGTCACTCTGACAGAGCTCCAGAGTTCCTCTGTAGAGATGAGAGAACCTTCCAGAAGGACAACCATCTCTGTAGCACTCAACCAATCAGGCCTTAATAGTAGAGTGGCCAGACAGAAGCCACATCTCAGTAAAAGGCACATGATTTCCCAATTGGGGTTTGCCTAAAGGACTCTGACCATGAGAGACAAGAGACCAAGATTGAACTATTTTGCCTGAATGCCAAGTGACACGTCTGGAGGAAACCTGGGACCATCTCTACGGTGAAGCATGGTGGTAATCCATTTTAAAATAAGGCTGTAATTTAACAAAATGTGGAAAAATTCAAGGGGTCTAAATACTTTCCAAAGACAATGTATGTGAATCCTTCAAATGTAAAATGGCCAATTTGGGGGTGAAATCAATTCGCTTAATTTCTCAGAGGTCAAACTATATTTCAACAAAATAATGCTTCCAGGAATGCCTGACTACAGAAACGATTTCAGAAACATCTGAGATGGTGGGTGTCATGGCTTGCTGAATTGACGTGGAGCCAACAGCCAGCCACAGGTTCATTTAATGATCCATTGTGCCATAGCTGGGTGGCAGCGGTAGCTAGCGATACTGAGCTGATCAAGCTCAGCCAGGCAGATAGAGCTGTATAGGTCTGCCTGAGGGGCACCAGTGGGAGGAGGCGAACTGGGAGGCTGTAGAACAGAGCTGCTGCCAGCTCCGCATCGCACCAGGCTGCGGATGATGGCAGCATTCCCAGAAACACAGCTTGAGCGCCTCTACGGTTACACTTGGCTTGATACAA
This sequence comes from Oncorhynchus mykiss, assembly GCF_057628025.1. Taxonomy (NCBI): domain Eukaryota; kingdom Metazoa; phylum Chordata; class Actinopteri; order Salmoniformes; family Salmonidae; genus Oncorhynchus; species Oncorhynchus mykiss. The sequence goes on from NC_143044.1 coordinate 4,577,001, forward strand.
TTGTTTGAAACCAACCACAGGAAATAGGCCGTGTGTGCGCCTCGAACTGACATTCTGCCTTAGCAGACAGTTTGATATCAGCGGCAGTTTTGATAACACCTCCCTAACACAGCCTTACACAAACAAGATATTCTCTTGAACGTTATACACACACACACACACACACACACACACACACACACACACACACACACACACACACACACACACGCAAGCAAGCAGGCACACATACATTGTTTGGTGCGGCTGAATGCTGTTTGTGAGGTGGATGAGAGGCACAAACCTTCATTTATAATTTATCAAGTGTGATCTGATCAGTTTAACCACTTAGATAAATCCACCATTCTAATTTCAACTCTGAAACGCAAATACACAACACCTTAAGCATGATCAAGTTTTCTGAATTGTGAGTTTATCGTGGGAGTTTTTGAGTGACGAGCTAGGTTGCGATTTTGGCTTTAGCTGCTGTGAAATTAATGGCATGTCGATAATTCTGTTATCGACACACACCTTCATTAATCTTGATCTTGGATCTCCTAGTGGGATGCAGTAGGATGCAGTGCAGCACAGGCGTCAGCGCTCCCTATCTGAACCCCATTGACTTTAGCCTGTCCTTGCTCACTGCGCTGGAGCTCAGGGTCCCACTGTTCCTGGGAACTCCAATCTGGTGCAGCAGGGCATGCTTGCTCATTTGCATATCTATCTGCCGTGCCATTTTATATTCACTGCTGGTCGCAAGTCAGAAAAATATCAGGATTTTGGCCTAGATTATAGGGGCTGTGTTTCTGTTTAGAGGGCAGTGAGTAAAAGAGTAGTGAGGGAATGAGAGAGAGCATTCAGTTATTTATCCTTGAGAGAGCACTCTATTTTATTTATCCACCATGGCTAAATTCAGTACCTATATATCAATTTAAGCACAGAGTTGAATATCTACATCAGTCCACACTCGATTGTGACATTTTGAAAGGCTTCCTGTTTTTTTGTTAGAATCAACAGATGGCGATTAATCTGAAGGACAATTTATTTTTCCTTTTTCTAAGAGGATGGGTTTCACCACTTCTTTGTCTGTAAATAACAATATTCAGTACACCACAATAACTTCCAAAGTTGATGTTGACAGTGTGTAGAATATTTTTTTCTCTCAGTTTGGTGATAATGTAGTCATATTCACACCTGCGCAAAGATATTGAATGTGATTATATGCTCTATCCACTCATACTGTTTGTGTTATCTTTGATGAGCCTCACTCTGTTGCTGTTATTGTTGTGGAGCCTCTCTAAACCTGGTCTCAGCGGCAGGCCAACCAACCAACCAGTACACCGAGCAGTCAGACAGAGCATAAGATTCACTGCTGATTTGGCCAATTAGGCCTTTGCCTCTCTGCTGAAGTGACGCTCTGTTAGGCTGTTGGGATGTCCTGGGAGGGCCGTAAGGAGCCGTTCCGCTGTTTTACCTCAGCTAGGAGACAGGAGGAGAAGAAGGAGCATGGGGAGGATAATCATGCATGGACAGGTGCTCTGATTGGCTCATTGGTATGGTAGTTACACACTGGTGGAACAGAGAGGGTTTCCGGCTGGGAGAAAACCAGACACGTCTGTTATGAGGATCCCTATGGAGCTGTGGGATACTCTAGGTCAGGGATGGGCAACTTTGAATGGGGTGGGTGCCATAAAAAATCTGAACTCACCATGAGAGGCCGAAATTGCACCTTAAGTTTTTCTACTATTCTAACTTGCAACATTAAGTTTCCCAATCCTGCTGTAGGTGAATGCATATCTTTATAGATCTCAATTGTGAATGCACATCACGACTGGCTTGCCGGTCCTGACATTTTCCTTAGTCCTCAGCTCTCTGTAGCCACTGGACGACTCCTCCGCTAGCGATGTGTAGCCCCCACTTGTAACCACATCATAAGGCTTTATGCAGGCTTTATGTCAAGTTTTACCGTAGTTTTACTGACCTGTGACTCCCTTCTTCCTGTTCCTTGTGCAGTGATGATGTCACTCACGTGGTGGCGGAGGACAATCAGGCTGAGGTGTTGTGGGCGTGGCTGATGGGACATGGTCTGAGGGATGTTTCCAGACTGGCTGTGCTGGACATCTCCTGGTTCACGGACAGCATGAGGGAGGGGAGACCTGTCAGAGTGGAGACCAGGCACTCTATTCAGGTGAGGGGGGGGGGGGGGTGTTGTGTTACACACAAATCCCCAAAATACAAGTAAAGGAATAAAGAAATATCAGGACGAGCAATGACAATGAGTCTGGAAAATAAATATATATGTATATGATGGTGTGTATAGACATTATGGACAGCATATGAATAGAAAATATGTGTACATCAGTAGTTGTGTAGGATGAGCCTTGACTAGAATACAGTATATACATATGAAATGGGTAAAAGAGTAAACATTATTAAAGTGATCAGTGTTCAATGACTATGTACATTGGGCAGCAGTCTCTAAGGTGCAGGGTTGAGTACAGGGTAGTAGCCGGCTAGTAACAGTGACTAAAATTCAGGGCTGGGTGGAGGCCGGTTAGTGGTGACTATTTAACAGTCTGATGGCCTGGAGAAGTGTATGTGTGTAGCGAGTGTGGATGTGTGTGTGTGCAAGAGAGTATATTTTGGAAAACAAAGGAAATACAGTATAGATACTGTAGTTCTGAAAAACACAGACAGTTGAATTAATTTGTCTGAGGAGTCACACACAATATAGCCCTCTCTCCCCACTGAAAGCATTTGCTAGCAGATGGGCATCTTGGTGGGGCTGTTTGTAATACTGTAGTATTTCATTAAAGATGCACTGACAAACTTTTGTATAATTTCAGCCAGTAGTTTTGAAAGTGGTGCTCATGAGCAAAAAGTGGACCCCGTTTTTTGTGTACTACTCATCCATTTAGCAAGATATGTTATGTCCTGCAAAATATATACATGTATATATAATTTAATATAATGTGTTATTCTTAATATCCTGGAGTGCACCTTTAATTGCTGCAGAAGACTACAACATGTCTGTATGATTGGTGCATTGGAGTATTCACGTCCATTTTAGCTATGTTGATTGGTTCAAGTCTATATCATGGCCTCTTGGCCCAAGGTCTTACACTACCGGTCCAAAGTTTTAGAACACCTACTCATTCAAGGGTTTTACTTTATTTTCTTTACTATTTTCTACATTGTAGAATAATAAGGAAGACAACAACACTGTGAAATAACACATATGGAATCATGTAGTAACCAAAAAAGGGTTAAACAAATGTGAAGAGCTGTGTGAAAAGCTGTCATCAAGGCAAAGGGTGGCTATTTGAAGAATCTCAAATATAAAATACATTTTGATTTGTTTAATACTTTTGGTTACTACATGATTCCATATGTGTTTTTTCATAGTTTTGATGTCTTCACTATGATTCTACAATTCATGTTTTAAATAAAGAAAAACCCTTGAATGAGTAGGTGTTCTAAAACTTTTGACCGGTCGTGTCTGTCAAATAGTCCCAGCTGGTATTAATTAGAACATCACAGTCCCACCTGCCTGTGGGGAATACAACCTGAGTGTACCTATGTTACCCCATTGCCTCACACCAAAATCTTGATCTTTTTCAAACGCACATTTTCTTGTCTGCTTGTTTTAGTCATTTAAAAACAACATTTATGAAAAGCACAGCATGTCTAAAGATGACGTTTCAACATTGCCTGCTCCCGAGCATTCTGACTATTTAGAAAAACATCATATTGTATGGCTTACCTCATGCCCCTTTTAATGACAGTGCTAGTGAGTGCTAGCTAGCTACCAAGGCCAACAGCACAAACAATTGGACTATACAGCTACAAGTAGTGAGTGGAGTTACAAACGGACTATACTAAACAAGTTAAATGTCTTACCTGTGATTCCACACGTAGCTACACATAGTGTAGTCTACTTGTACACTGGGTCCCCACATTTCCCGCTCTCCCACAATAAATAGCTTGAAGCCACCAGGCTCTTCTCGCATGCTATATTTCCCTATGCGGGAGCATTACAAACCACAGGTCAGGATTCTTGACCTGGATACGTGTACATTGAACAACACAGCAGCTTTTTGTCATGCTTTGTTATTTCTGTATAACAACACATGTTCAACGAAGTTGGTTCTTTTATAATGTGGGGACAATGTTTTCCCAATTTGTGGGCGTGGTCGAGGGGATTTTCTTCTTATTAGTGAATATTGACTCGGAGTATAGCGCAGACATTTTTTATGTTTGGTTGCTAAGAGCCAGTGTTCATTTAAATCCAGTTTGACCCATTCTAACCATTTCCATGGCAATTCCAAATGAAAATAATACATTACGTTTGGTTGGAACTCAGTTTTGGGGCAACAACCCCAAGACTAGGTGTGCGACTTGTTTCTGCTATCTGAGATTATACATTTATCAAAAATGGACGTCTACATTCAGCAAATTGTCCAGTATTTCCCATGGAAGGGACAGGGACAGGGACATTATCCTCCTGGTCTGGAGGTCTCCTCCACACAGAATACCACCTCAACTCCACCAAGCCCACTTTCTCAGGCATCCTCTGCTATAGGGAGGTGAGGTAGCTTGAGTTCACCGTAAGTGCCACCCTATTACAGTATCTACACTGTTAAAACCTATTCTGTTATCAGGTTTCCATATAAATTTGTTTTATGCGGGTAAAGTACATATCAGATAAAACATTTCATGAGAGGCCTGATAGAAACAGCAAATTTGCCGGGACACTTTCCAAATGTCGACAAGACAAAATATGCTAGGCAAGGTGGGATCTTTTTGTCAGTAAAATTATTTATGCTAGAAATGGCGGTGGAAATGCTTTTATGCTCAAAGATTGATTTAATAACCATCATATTGAAGTAAACTTGGTAGTGTGAATTAGTCCATGAAAGAATGATGTTGGAGAAGGAGAGACAGATAGTAAAATGCAACCTTGAACATTCTGAGTCAATTTTCTCAACGACATTTGCAATGATACTAATTACCATATGGTAACTGATTAGTCGGTATGTCACTGGTGACGCTCAATAAAGGAGTAATAAAATATAAAATCCTTGTCTAAAGTTAATGAATTTAATGCTAACCGATTTTAAGGGGGAGCTTTATTGTGTAGGTGTGTGCGTGTGTGTGTGTGTGTGTTTGTGTGTATGCACGTGTGTGCATGTGCGTGTTTGTGTTTGCGCATTGGTGTGTGTCTGGGTGTGGGTGTATCAAAGAGAGGAATTGTAGAGAGAACACTTAACTTTCTCTAGCCTCCACTCACATTAAGACATTTCAGTTTGCTTGACAGCGGCAGAAGGATCCCCCATATTGCTGTCGCATGTCAAATAGACCCATCGGCGTAACATCAGGACTCGGAGCTCGCTCCTAACCAAAACACAGATTTGTTTCTCCTGGAAGGCACTGTGGAGGCATCTACAACAGAATAAAGAAATATACTGTCTGGTTCTTCTCTTCTTCCTACCATAACTGGGTACAAATGTGATTCGAAATAATTTCAGATACTTTAGCTGGGCTGGATGGAGCTTGCCTGGCGTAATAAAACCAATAGAAAGACCCACATGTGCAAACCCAGTCCATCTGACACTTCAGACAAGCTAAAGCAAATAAAGCATTTGAAATATTTCAAATAGCATTTTGAACCCAGTTCCACTTCCCACCAACCTCATCACAAAAGGGCTTGCAAGCCTGCCTTTCTGACAACATTATGCAAAGATATGACGAGTGTGTGCCAAAGCTATGCAGCAACGGATATGAAAATGTCTATTTCCCATTCCTGCGCAGCCATTCGTGCTATTCCATATGAAATGCTCAAATCTGGCCCATCAACAGATTTCTGGTGGCTATGTCATCAAGAAGCTGAGCTAATGATGCAATGTTAACGTTTATCGACCTGTCTCCTAAGGTAACCACAAGCCTCTTTTACTGCTTACCCCGTGATGTATCCCTATTCTAAATTGCACAAGGCAATACACCATGGCATTTACGTGTGCCACGCTTCCAGTAGAGAGTTATAAATCTATTTAAGAGCCTTGTGTAGAGAGACAATATTCTCAGAGCTGGCTTTTGTAACACTTTTGCCTCAGGGTCTTCCTAACACTATAAAAACATTATGCGTTTTACAACCATAAATATTTCACCCTGTACCCTGCACAGTGTGTCTGAAGGGAATTTTACCTATTAAAAAACTATTGAAATGTAATATTTCTGTTAGGTACTTACCACTAGGAAAACATACACAGAGTATAGAAAACACTAGGAACATCTTCCTAATATTGAGTTGCACCCCTTTTGCCCTTAGAACAGCCTCAATTCCTCGGGACGTGGACTCTACGTCGAAAGCAGGATACTGGCCCATGTTGACTCCAATGCTTCCCAAAGTTGTGTTAAGTTGGCTGCATGTCCTTTGGTGCTGGACCTTTCTTGATACACAAGGGAATCTGTAAATGTGTGCCATTCACCCTCTGAATGGCACACATACACAATCCATGTCTCAATTGTCTCAAGGTTTAAAAATCCTTTAAATCCTCCTGTTCATCTACACTGATTGAAGTGGATTTAACAAGTGACATCAATAAGGGATCATAGCTTTCACCTGGATTCACCTGGTCATGGAAAGAGCAGAGCAATGTTTTGTACCCTCCATAATTGTATTTACTGATATCAATAATTATCATTTTTATATCAAAGTATTTATCAATATTACATTTTTTTTTTTTCTTCAAAAAACACCTTTGTGTAATTGTTCCTCTAAAAAATCTCAGTGTTAGGTTTTCTGAAGACTATGGCAGGTTTTCCTCCAACTTTTGACCTATCCTTTGGTCCTTTCATATATATGTTGATCCTAACATACTCCACAGCCACTATTGGTAACAAGCAGACCCATAACATGATGCTACCAACACAATACTCATCTCATTCAAAATGATTCACACCTGTAATGGCTGGCAATTGTGCTTCAACCAAGTATTAACAATGGCCAGGCTGCCGGAAAACGTGTGGCGAGGCGGTATTTGCCCCAGCACTTTTCAACATACTTTATTATGTATAAAATAGAGTACATCAACACAAATAATTAAAAAGAGGGGCAAAGTAAGTTTTTGTTGTTGTCGATTTGCCTCATGGTTTGTGAACTCATGCACAATTTCTCTGTTCTTCACATTGGAGTGCTGCTGCAGGCTTTGTGTGTGTCTGACCAATCAAATTCAAGGAAAGTGCAGGTCTCTGAAGGTCCACTCTCCATTTTCCTCTAAGTATTTATTTAGCAAGCGTGATGAAACATCACTCCAGGCACCTAAACATTAGTGATCTGACATGCTGTATTGCATGGAAATTATACTTTTTTTTCATTCTGATCAACTCTAGGCTACTAACAACAGCAGCTGCATAGTCTAGCCTGCTCTGCACCCTGGCCAGAGGGACAGGGTGCATAGCAGGCTAGACTATGCAGCTGCTGTTGTTAGTAGCCTACAGTTGATCAGAATGTCCCTCTGGCCAGGGTAAACAAAGCAATAACGTTGTGTAGGCCTAGTTTTAGGCCATTTGTTTGCGAGAAAAAGTGGAGGGGATCAAATTTGGTTTATATTCAAACTTGAGCTGACTAAGCTATCTAGACTTTTTCAATCGAAAATGATGAACTGGAATTAATCAATAAGCACAATAGCTGACATAGACTGTGTGTTGACTTTTATTTAGGCCTACAGTTGCATAAGGCAGGACTACACGATGCAAACCTGCTTAAAGCAAGCTCAGCCCTGTGAGTTTTCAGGGAATTCAGGGGAGAGGGATTTGTGACAAAACTTTTATACAACTAGTCTTTTTTTTTACTGAGGATTTTTTTTTAGACCTGTTGTAAACCAAGGTTTACAGAACCCATCTGCTGCTTTCTTATGTGGTATAACTAAGGGAAAGCAGTGGTGAAATACAGAATTGGACGATGTGAGGAAATTCTGGTAATAAACATTTCCCCATGAAATATCAACGTCTTAAAGTACTCACAATGACTTTTGTTGAAGATTCTGCCTTTAATCATTCCCATATTCCCATATTCCCATATGTTCATTTCCAGCTGGCAAAGATAAGTGGAACATTGGGAAGTGCTCAGAAAAGTCAGTATAAAGGGAACCTGTACTAGTCACATTATTTAATGAATATGCACAAATATTATCAATAAAGGTGCAGATGAACTGATCAATCTTTTGGGTTTATAGACGAGGGGACACAGATGGCTGGGGTATAAAGTATTCAAAAAGCCAGATGTCAGTGAGGGGTTCATCACTTTTAAATACGTTCATGTTGTAATCACCCAATAGAAAACCCATTTTATCTTCATTATTAATCAAATCCAAAGTTGATGCAAGGTTATCAATGAAACTACCAATAAACTATTTACCAGAGAGAATTTCCATGAAAAGAGATTCATCATCACTGTTATCAGATGTAAGTGTGAGGTTCTCTTTAACAAAGAGTTGAAAACCTTTATGAACAAAAATGGACACTCCTCCTCCGACTCTTGAGGTTCCATAGTGGTGAACAGCATTATAAGGAGATGTGATAAAACCATGGTTGTCTCTTCCGTTAACCATGTTTCTGAAAGGGCAACAAAGGAAAATGAAGGATTGAGAGAAGACAGATAATGAACAAGGTGGTCACGATTTTTAAGAATACTGTAACGTTCATCGTCCTCGTCTGAGGAGTATGAAGGACCGGAGGACCAATGCGCAGCGTGGTACGTGTTCATGATGAATTTATTAAACACAGAACACTAAAACAAAAATAACAAATAGAATGACATGAAACGAAACAGTCCTGTCTGGTGACATACACAAAGACAGAAATCAATCACCCACGAAACACAGGTGGGAAAAGGCTACCTAAGTATGATTTTCAATCAGAGACAACTAACGACACCTGCCTCTGATTGAGAACCATACCAGGCCAAACGCAAAACACAACATAGAAAAACAAACATAGACAACCCACCCCAACTCACGCCCTGACCAACCTAAAACAAAGACAGAACAAAAGAACTAAGGTCAGAACGTGACAAATACTGCAAACGTTCAAATGAAAGTTAGAAAATAAGCTTGTCTTGGAATTAGATAAACTGCTATACAGGTTGTTAAATTGCTTAGCATTATAGTAAACACAAGTGATCAAATAATTTCAGGTAAATTTCAGGATATTTGAATCTGTATCAAAACAATCATTATATTTATTGTTCTCCATTAATACCTAATGGGTTTTTACATCCTCAATTCCATCGATTAAAATGTTAATGCTCCTCGATCGGTTTTCGAGGTAGTCTCCTTTGGAAGAGTGCTTGTCAAGTGTTGTTTGGAAATGTGCGAAATCCTCAGACATGGTTTTGAATGCGGTCTGGCAGGTGACATTCGTGACCTTTATCTCCTCCACCTCCGACAGCGTAAATTCCAAACTGTGTTTAAATTCCATTACAGATCATCAACCCTTTGTGTGTAGAATCCATTAAGAGCTGCAGGAAGGACTTAAAGTGATTTTCCTGCAGATCTATTAGATCTTTATAGAACTTTTTTTGCTGATCGAGTAGTTCATCGATTGTAGTGCTTGATACGTATTCCTCTTTCGCATTGAGCTTTGCGGCGTTTTTTGTGTTAGCCATGCTACAAGCTTGTTGTGAGCTAAAAAGAGTTTGTGAACACAACCCACACCCCACCTCCCCAAAAACAAGCTCCGCCAGTGAAATGGCAAACACACTCAAGCAACACACACTTGCACCAGTGAGATCACACATGCACCAGTGAGATCACACTTGCACCAGTGAGATCACACATGCACCAGTGAGATCACACATGCACCAGTGAGATCACACATGCACGATAAACAGTGAGAAAGCATAGAACTTGCTCACTGTATGGACCCCTTAGTGTTGCGGATACAAGCAGTATGCGGGGCAGTAAAGCCAAAACACAGGTCAAAGATGCTTGGGAGAGACAATGGTAGGAGTATTTTCTTACCCATGGAACGAGCAGCATGAACGAGCAGAGTGAACGAGTATCATCCGATGTAGTTATTGATATACAAATATGAAATTATTGATATAAAAAATGCAATTAATATATGTTAAAACGGCTTTCCATCCTACAGTGGCTGTTTTGCGTAAGTGGAGTGGGATGTGGAATAGGTGATGGTGAGAACAAGGAGAGAGGAGACAGTGAGTGAGAGATTGTGGGAATGGTTGCAAGATTGGAAAGAGATGCGTAAGTCCTGTGAACACAGAGACACCTGTTATCCCTGTGCGGTGGCTGTCATCAATCTTCTGTTTAGGAAGAGCTAGTGCCCCCCCCGTAGGAGTGGATGCCTCTGTGACCCCTAACCCTAGTTGGCAGCCCGAACACACCTCTCTGTCTGTGTGGATACCACTAGTCTGTGTAGACACACACACAAAAGCGTTCACAGCCCCGTCCACAAGCCCACACAAACTTTTAGTCAGAGGATTAAAATACCGCAAAGGCAGAAAAAAAATGTATGTTATTTTCTGGTCTGTATAGGAGAGGTGAAATTAAGTTTCACTTTTGATTGGCATAAAATCTGGTGCCATGAAATATATTCAGAGCTATTCAATGTTGTTTTTTTTAAGAACAGGAGAGCCCTCTGGCTAGGGAATAACTGATGATTTTTTTTGTATCCCTTACTGATTTATTCCGTCATCCAGTGTGAAAGAACCTGAGAGATGCCTTCCTTTTAACACCCCTGTTCTTTCTTTAAACGTATCTCCGTCAACACAGCATGGTGGCATTACCTCCTTACGATTCCTCTCTGTCACCGTGTTCCTGAGCCACTAGGTCATTTTCACAGACACAATGTTCCATTTTGTAAATGTCTAATTGTCTGCGAGAACATTAATATTACATCTGTAATCCTTTTGATACATCACACGTAGACAATTTCTTCTTAGGAAATGAAACAGCAATTTACAAAAGGCACATTGGATTATGGGTTTGCAAGAATTCTTTATGTGTTACAGGTTAGCTGGAGTAATGGACTTGGATGCCACCAGACTGTATGATGAGTGTCATTAGACTGTTGCCTTGGTGACATGGGGACTGGGATATTCTCAACCTCCTTTATTGTTGTTCAGCTTTCAGAACTCATAACAATTTCATGTAACTTTTTGAAATCCCCTTTTGTCACATTTTGCATGATCCAGAAACTCTGGCTGATGCGGTGACTTATCATTGGATTGCTGGTGAACATCACTCCCACTGGAGCAAGTATTTCCCGATGAATTCAAATAAACATTTTATTTATTTTTTTGTACACAGAACACACCCACAGGGACAGACTGTTCTCCACCCACTGCTGTGGCCAATGTTTCTCAATATGCATGTCAGAGGCGGACGACCACGGAAAATCACAACAAGATATTCACAGTAAGGAAAAACAGAACACACCCCCATACAAGCACACCTTCTCAATTGCATGTCCCTATCTCTGTCTTTGTGAGGCTATTACACACTCATTGCTCCCACAAAGCATCCATCCTAACCAGTTGTGCTCTGATTGGGGTCTCTTCCTTCACACACCAATGCACCGACGCTGACCCCAATCAGATAAATTAACCTACAAATGAGAAGCATCTGCAGGTAGGCCATGATGAAGGCAGAACAGCTGAGGTGCCCACGAGGACTGACACAGGCTGGTATGGGCTGACCCTGAGGCTAGGCACGCCAGACTGAGATGGGCACTTGACGTAAAGCTTCTCACCAACAATGACGGATCTGTCTCTACGCCATCTGGCCATCGGGCAGCTAGTGGCCAATTCCAGAGGAAAGAGGGATGGGGGGGGAGAGACAGGATGTGAGGGAGTGTGAAGGCTGGTTTACAGTCCGTCTATCGGCATGTCTGTAAACAACACAAAAAAAAACATCAGTTTTAAAAATGAATTTGGTAAATGTCAACCTAGCAAGCCAGGCAACTTAAAGCAATTTTCTAAACAATGTTTTGGTTCATTGCTAGCTAGTTTTCTAGCTAGCTGGCTAGTCAGTTCATATAATGAACAGAGTATAGCTGATGACGTATTTACTTTAGCTACTTTTTGATTAATTATTACAAGAAAATAAACCCCAAGTACATAATTATTTACAAAGTAATGGCAAGTTTACAGAAAATAGCTTACTACTACAGTGTGACGAAATAAAAGGTCAATCTATCAGAGAATTTTAGAACTCCCTGTCACAAGAGGATTTGTTCTATTTGTTGTAGCAGTCCGGCAACCACGACAACGGATGTTGTGACAGTCGCAGATACTTTTTTCATGTCTGTGCGACAAGGAAACGGACAGTTGCAGCAACGGTCTAAAGACATTCCCCTGGAATGACCAGTGCACTGTGAGGGCTGTTTTGTTGACAGTCCAAGATGATCAAAGCCCTTCAAATGAAGATACAGTTACTTAGAGTTAGGGAATACCTGAGAGATACTCTATGGAAGCGTAGTGTATCAACACAAATCAAATCACATTTTATTTGTCACATGTGCCGAAGACAACCTTGCAGTGAAATGCTTACTTACAAGCCAAGGTCAATGCAAATAGTCTGGGTAGCCATTTGGTTAGCTGTTCAGGAGTCTTATGACTTGGAGGTAGAAGCTGTTAAGAAGCCTTTTGGACCTAGACTTGGTGCTCCGGTATCGCTTTCCGTGCGTTAGAAGAGAGAACAGTCTATGACTAGGGTGGCTGGAGTGTTTGGCAATTTTTTGGGCCTTCCTCTGACACAGCCTGGTTAGAGGTCCTGGATGGCAGGAAGTTTGGCCCCAGTGATGTATTGGGCCGTACGTACTACCTTCTGTAGTGCCTTACGGTTGGAGGCCGAACACTTGCCATACCAGGTGGTGATGCAACCAGTCAGGATGCTCTCGATGGTGCAGCTGTAGAACTTCTGACTACCGCTGATCTGATCTCAAACTTCCAGTGGGGCTTGGTGTGTGGGAGGTTGGTGCTTGGTGATGAAGAGTTCCTCCAAGCCTTATTAAGCAGAGCTTACTGGGAGCATATGGAGACATCTGTTTCATAATGACTTTCACTTCTCCCTGACTGACTACACATGCAGACTCTCACACTTGCACACATATTCATGCGACATGTTCATGCAACCCACACACACACACACCCACCCACACAGACAGACAGACCGAGACAGACACTTGAGTGGGAGTGGTGCTCGGTTCCCCTTCCCCTGTTCCTTTCCACTGCATTAGCTCTGTAATCACCAGTCTCCCTTCACTCCTCATCAGGCTGATGTTTCACTCATTATTCCACTTCAACATACATCACTCACAAGTGTTATTTGAGATAATTACTGTAATGTCAGTTCAACCTGTGGCTGTGGAGAAGAGACAGAAGTAATTAAACTAAATCCTAATATCCTGGGAGCATTAGGGTTAAAGACCAGGGAGGTCTGGTGAAATATCAAAGAGCCTGAATGAACTACAGCACCTAGAAGGTTTCTCTACAAGGATGAACACATCTAAAAGGTGTGGAGATTTACAGTGTGGTCTGAAATGATTGACACCCTTGATAAAGATGAAAAACAATTGTTTAACAAATAAATATTTTTTTCTCTCAAAAAGGTAGGGGTCAAAATGATTGACACCCCTGTTTTTAATACCTCACTGTGAGGATAATGGCACTGAGCCTTTTCAAAAATATTTGATAAGTTGGAGAACAGAATCCTTCCATATCCGTGATATCCTTATGGACTTCCCTCTTCATTTAAAACCACAGGTTTACAATGGGTTTCATGTCCGGAGACTGGCCATTGCTAAATGTTGATTTTTATGTTCAATGAACCATTTCTTTGTGGATGTTGATGTGTGGCTTGGGGTTCTTGTCTAGCTGGAAGATCCACTTGCGGTCAAGTTTCAGCCTACTGGCAGAGAAAACTGATTTTTGGCTAAAATATCCAGGTACTGGGTAAAGCTCATGATGCAGAAGAATAATGTTGAAAAAAAAACCTAGTTAAAATACTGTACATTGAAATCATACATTAAAAGCATCTTCATAAAAATGTGTCTTCAGCATGGATTTAAATAGAGCCACTGACTCTGCAAGCCTGATCGCCTCTGATCGCCATGCCAGAGGATCTCAGGCTGTGTCCTGGCTCGTAGGGAGATACAATATCAGAGATATAGGATGGGGATAAACCAAGCCTAGTCTTAAATGTGATTAATACTTTTGTTAAATCTAGTCTAAAAGTGACTGGTAGCCAGTGTAAAGAAGCTAAAATAGGTGCCTGTTAAATGTCGAGTTGCAGCATTTGGGATAAACTGTAGATGACGGAGACATGCATTCAAAGAGGAAATAAAAGCATGTATACCTTTTTCCAGATCAGGGACTGAAGAAAAAGATTTGACTTTAGCTATAATTCTTCGATGACAAAAGGCATAGTGAATAGGTGCTGGGAACGATACTGAACCACCCATGTTCACTGAAAAATAATCTGCCACATCGATATGATCTGAACCAGTCGAGGGCAACTCCTGAGATTCCCACCCACCTCTCCAGCCGGTCAACAAGTATATAATGATCAATAGTGTCAAACGCGGCACTGAGATCCAAAATAATTAGAATAGAGCATTCGCCGGCATCCTCAGCCAACACAAGGTCATTACTGACTTTTAATAAAGCAGTTTCCGTTGTGTGAAGTGAGTGGAAGCCCAATTGGAATTTTTTCCAAATAAGGTGTTCATACTCAAATAAACCAACGTTGAAAACGTCTAAAATCTTGGATAAATAAAACAAGTTGAGAGAGGTCTATATTTGCTCAGTAAAGAGGGGTGAAGATTGAGCTTTTTAAGAAGAGGTTGGATCAGAGCAATTTTAAAGCAGGCTGGAAAGGAGCCATTTACAATTGACAGTATGTTGGGGCCAACAGTAGGCATAACCTCTTTTTGTAGTCTAGTCGAGTATGGAAAGCCGTTTTAACATACAGGTATATTCATTGTATTATTTCTATTAATAATTTCATTTTTTTACAACAATAATGTTATTTTCGATATCAATGACACGTTTTTATATGATTGATTGATATGAAAAATGTCATGTTAATTATCGATATCAATAGTAAGAACTTTTTATATAAACAATTCCCCATAGGATTCAATAGAGAAACAGATATCAAAAGTAACATTTTTTTTTTATATCAATTGCCGAATACTGCACATCTTAGCATGTATTTAGCATTATAAAGACTTAAACAAATCAGCTTCTAGTGCCTTGAATGTCAATGAAGAGGAGGGTACCGAGAGACAGTCATCCCATTTTGTTGCCTTAAAATCTAAAAATGGATTTGTTTCATACTTAACCTACTGTCTTAGGTTTCAGTTAGCATGAAAATATAAATGTATTTGGAAATAACAAATTGCATGTGAACAACTTATTTAGAGATCTTATATTCAATGAACCGATCTTGACATGTTATTTAGGGGAGTTAGAGGAACATAAATTAGGTTACTTAAATTAACTACACTACGGGACATAATATGCTTTCCATGTCCTCTTTTGCTAATTATGACAGGGAGGATTGGAGCACTACCAGACCAAGACCGTCAGTGTCTAAAACAGTTTGCAGTTGCTGGAAATAGGGTGAATCCCATCTCTTTTAAAGATTGCTGGTTGCCCCGAGCAGCAAGTTAAAATTGTTACAAAAGGAGACCTTCTTTTAGGTACCAGTTCAGGGCAATGAGGCGGCTGAAACATTCAGAACCCCTATCATGGTCCAAACAAACTATCATGGTCCAAACACACCAAGAAAGTTGTGAAGAGGGCACGACAACACCTTTTCTCCCTCAGGAGACTGAAAAAATTTGGCATGGGTCCCCAGATCCTCAAAAAGTTTTACAGCTGCACCATCAAGAGCATCCTGACCGGTTGCATCACCGCCTGGTATGGCAACTGCTCTGCATCTGACCATAAGGTGCTACAGAGGATAGTGTGTACGGCCCAGTACATCACTGTTGCCACACTTCCTGCCATCCAGGACCTATATACTAGACGGTGTCAGAGGAAGGACCAAAAATTGTCAAAGACTCCAGCCACACAAGTCATAGACTGCTCTCTACCGGGAGGAAGAGCAGTTCCGTCTTGTCGAGGTTGAGCTTGAGGTGGTGGGACGACATCCAAGTTGAGATATCTGTCAGGCACAGAGAGATGAATGTTGCCACCTGGGTGTCAGAACGGGGGGAGGAGCAGTTATAGGAGAGACCATGTGAGTATATGACTGAGCAGAGTGATTTGGTGTATAGAGAGAAGAGGGCCTAGAACCGAGCCGTGGTGGACACCAGTAGTGAGAGTACATGGTGCAGACACAGATCCTCTCCATGTCACCTGGTAGGAGCTGCCAGCCATGTGGGATACAATTAAAAAATGTGCAGAGCCTGGTGGTTCACCGTGTCAAAGGAAGCCAGATAGATCTAGGAGGATAAGAACAGAGAGAGCTGATCAAAGACAGCATGCTCAAGTGTTTTGGAAAGAAAATAAGGGGATACAAGTATTCAGTTTGTCAGATGAGTGTTGGTTTCTTGAGGGGAGCAACTCATGCCATTTTGAGGTCAGAGGGGTCGCAGCCAGTGGTCAGGGTGAGTTGGAGGGAAGTGAAGACTCCAGAGATGGTCTGGAGAAGGGAGGAGGTGGTCGAGCGGGTAGGATGTCGGGCAGCCAGACTTCACTAGTTGCCGGATGTCATCTGGAGAGAGAGGGGAGAAAGAGGTCAAGGCGTAGGGTTGTTCTGTGTGAATGACACCAGTGGACACAATAGGCTGAATGAATGAGTAGCGGATGTTGTCAACCTTTTCAAAGTGGCTGACAAAGTCGTCCACAGAGAGGGAGGAGGGAGGGGGAGGAGGAGGACTGGAAAGGGGACAGTGCGAGTCATAGGCTGCAGAAGGGAGGAGAGTACAGAATCAGGCAGAATCAGGAGACATCAGGGAGAAGGATTTAGCAGAAGGGAAATATGATATCATAGAAGAGGAGAGAGTAGTAGGAGAGAGGGTGAAGATTGCAATGGAGCATGACCATCTGGGTAGGGGCTGAGTGATTAGGGTTGGAGGAAAGGGAGATAGAAAACAACTCTGCAGAACAGTCTTTGTTTCGGCAATGGTCTTAGTTTTGCATCAAAACTGACACGACTGCCGCTACAGCTGCCGGCCAAGAAACCAGGAGAGACTGAAGAACTAACACAAATTGATAATTGCCCAGCAGAGGTTGAGAGCACACCTCCCTGTACTAATTGTTGATTGCCTTATTGAGGTGAAACCACTCCCCCTCCAATACAGCCACTGACTACCACAACAAGTCACAAATTGCTCTGCCCCTTGATCCTGGTTGATATGTCAACAACTACAGTGCCTTGCGAAAGTATTCGGCCCCCTTGAACTTTGCCACCTTTTGCCACATTTCAGGCTTCAAATATAAAGATATAAAACTGTATTTTTTTGTGAAGAATCAACAACAAGTGGGACACAATCATGAAGTGGAACGACATTTATTGGATATTTCAAACCTTTTTAACAAATCAAAAACTGAAAAATTGGGCGTGCAAAATTATTCAGCCCCCTTAAGTTAATATTTTGTAGCGCCACCTTTTGCTGCGATTACAGCTGTAAGTCGCTTGGGGTATGTCTCTATCAGTTTTGCACATCGAGAGACTGACATTTTTTCCCATTCCTCCTTGCAAAACAGCTCGAGCTCAGTGAGGTTGGATGGAGAGCATTTGTGAACAGCAGTTTTCAGTTCTTTCCACAGATTCTCGATTGGATTCAGGTCTGGACTTTGACTTGGCCATTCTAACACCTGGATATGTTTATTTTTGAACCATTCCATTGTAGATTTTGCTTTATGTTTTGGATCATTGTCTTGTTGGAAGACAAATCTCCGTCCCAGTCTCAGGTCTTTTGCAGACTCCATCAGGTTCTTCCAGAATGGTCCTGTATTTGGCTCCATCCATCTTCCCTGTCACTGCTGAAGAAAAGCAGGCCCAAACCATGATGCTGCCACCACCATGTTTGACAGTGGGGATGGTGTGTTCAGCTGTGTTGCTTTTACGCCAAACATAACGTTTTGCATTGTTGCCAAAAAGTTCAATTTTGGTTTCATCTGACCAGAGCACCTTCTTCCACATGTTTGGTGTGTCTCCCAGGTGGCTTGTGGCAAACTTTAAACGACACTTTTTATGGATATCTTTAAGAAATGGCTTTCTTCTTGCCACTCTTCCATAAAGGCCAGATTTGTGCAATATACGACTGATTGTTGTCCTATGGACAGAGTCTCCCACCTCAGCTGTAGATCTCTGCAGTTCATCCAGAGTGATCATGGGCCTCTTGGCTGCATCTCTGATCAGTCTTCTCCTTGTATGAGCTGAAAGTTTAGAGGGACGGTCATGCCTTGGTAGATTTGCAGTGGTCTGATACTCCTTCCATTTCAATATTATCGCTTGCACAGTGCTCCTTGGGATGTTTAAAGCTTGGGAAATCTTTTTGTATCAAAATCCGGCTTTAAACTTCTTCACAACAGTATCTCGGACCTGCCTGGTGTGTTCCTTGTCATTCATGATGCTCTCTGCGCTTTTAACGGACCTCTGAGACTATCACAGTGCAAGTGCATTTATACGGAGACTTGATTACACACAGGTGGATTGTATTTATCATCATTGGTCATTTAGGTCAACATTGGATCATTCAGAGATCCTCACTGAACTTCTGGAGAGAGTTTGCTGCACTGAAAGTAAAGGGTCTGAATAATTTTGGACGCCCAATTTTTCAGTTTTTGATTTGTTAAAAAAGTTTGAAATATCCAATAAATGTCGTTCCACTTCATGATTGTGTCCCACTTGTTGTTGATTCTTCACAAAAAAATACAGTTTTCTATATTTATGTTTGAAGCCTGAAATGTGGCAAAAGGTCGCAAAGTTCAAGGGGGCCGAATACTTTCGCAAGGCACTGTATCTGCAAGTTATGAGCGGTCAACAGTTCACACACCAAGTAGGACACTGGGAAGACAAGCAGCACTTAAAGTAGATTTCTCTAGCTAGCAAAAAGACAGTACTACACCACAACAGATAAAGACCAACAAATATTATAGTTTGACCAGGTTTTCATCAGGAATCTCTCTGTACTGATACGTTCACCTTTCCATCGATCCTGGCTAGTCTCCCAGTCCCGGCCTCTGAAAAACATCCCTACAGCATGATACTACCAGCTTCACTGTAGGGATGGTGCCAGGTTTCCTCCAGATGCGACGCTTGACATTCAGGCCAAAGAGTTGTTTCTCATGGTCTGAGAGTCCTTTAGGTACCTTTTGGCAAACTCCAAGCGGGCTGTCATGTGCCTTTTACTGAGGAGTGGCTTCTGTCTGGCCACTCTACTATAAAGGCCTGATTGGTGGAGTGCTGCAGAGATGGTTGTCCTTCTGGAAGGTTCTCCCTTCTCCACAGAGGAACTCTGGAGCTTTGGTCACTTCCCTGACCAAGGCCTTTCTCCCCCGATTGCTCAGTTTGTACGCGCGGCCAGTTCTAGGAAGCATCTTGGTGGTTCCAAATGTCTTCCATTTAAGAATGAAGCCACTGGAAGCCACTGTGTTCTTGGAGACCTTCAATACTGCAGACATTTTTTTGTACCCTTCCCCAGATCTGTGCCTCAGCACAATCGTGTCTCGGAGCTCTACAGACAAATTCTTCGACCTCATGTCTTGGTTTTTGCTCTGACATGCGCTGTCAACGGTGGGACCTTATATAGACAGGTGTGTGCCTTCCCAAATTACGTTCAATCAATTCAATTTACTACAGTTAGACTCCAATCAAGTTGTAGAAACATTTCAAGGAGGGTCAATGGAAACAGGATGCATCTGAGCATAATTTCGATTCTCATAGCAAATGGTCTGAATACTTATGCAAATATATATGTAATACACATTGTCATTATGGGGTGCTGTGTGTAGATTGATGAGGATATTTTTAAAAATATATATTTTAGAATAAGGCTGCAATGTAGCAAAATGTTGAAAAAGGGAACGGGTCTGAATACTTTCCGAATGCACTGTAGAACGACAGTTGTGTATTAAAAGCTTCATTCTAGTGGCCTACTGTTAACCAGTGGTGCCATGTTTGTGCAGGTGTACCTTTTTTTGGGGTATCTGAGTTGTGTTTCCATCTCAAAGTCTTCATCTTCCTCATCAACTTAACCCATGTAATCAAAATCTTTACTGATGATGTGCAGAATTTCTCTTGCATGTTGTAATCTGAATACTGGAAGGTTGTTGACAACGTAGGCTAAGTCAAATATTTATGTCCTGTGTTCTACAACTGCCTCAATTAGTTCAGTACTAAATCCAGTACAGGCTGTCTTGATGGTGTAAAGATGTGCTGTGTCCTTGAGCAAATGGCTAATTTACTCCTCTAAGATGTTCCTGATCAAAGTTTCATTCAAAGAAGACAAAACTCTGATTTTGTACTGTGAGAGGGTCTTGCCATGTTACATTCCAATCTGTTGGATTTCAGCCTTATGCTCCTGGTTTCTGTCAACCTACACTCTTGGAAAAAAAGGTGCTAAATAGAACCATATAGGGTTCTTCGGTTTGTCCCCATATGGGAAGCCTTTTAGGTGCTAGGTAGAACCATTTGCAAAGGGTTCCACCTAGAACCCTATATGTAGAGTTCCTCATAGAACCCATTGTACATGTTTATACAGTTGAAGTCAGAAGTTTACATACACCTCAGTCAAATATATTTAAACTCAGTTTTTCACAATTTCTGACATTTAATCCTAGTCAACATTCCCTGTGTTATGTCAGTTAGGATCACCACTTTATTTTAAGAATGTGAAATGTCAGAATAATAGTAAAGAGAATGATTCATTTCAGCTTTTATTTCTTTCATCACATTCCCAGTGGGTCAGAAGTTTACATGCACTCAATTCGTATTTGGTAGCATTGCCTTTAAATTGTTTAACTTGGTTCAAATGTTTCTGGTAGCCTTCCACAAGCATCCCACAATAAGTTGGGTGAATTTTGGCCCATTCCTCCTGACAGAGCTGGTGTAACTGTCATGTTCGTTGTACGGAGGAGTCCAAGGTGCAGCGTTGTATGCGTACATTCTTCTTTATTTAAGAATGAACACTGAACAAACAAACAAAATAACAAAACGAACTGTGAAGCTAATGTGAGTAGTGCAGACAGGCAACTAAACATAGAACAATAACGCACAAACACAAAAGGGAAAATGGCCACCTAAATATAATCCCCTGTAAAACAATTTTTTGGGTGGGGCACACGAGGAGATTAGCTGAGTCAGGTTGGAGACCTGAGCCTCCAATTATTGAGGCTGCCTCTCGGGCTTCCGTGCTAACCGTGTCCCCTCGTATCATCGCCGTTCCTCCTGCGCTATCTCCCCCTGCTCCCATGGCAGGCGATCCTTTCCTGCCAATATTTCCTCCCACCTCCAGGATCCTTTACCGTCCAAAATCTCGTCCCATGTCCATGGTGTCTGCTCCTCCTGAACACGCTGCTTGGTCCTTTTATGGTGGGTTCTTCTGTCACGTTCGTTGTAAGGAGGAGACCAAGGTGCTGCGTGGTATGCGTACATTCTTCTTCATTTAAGAATGAACACTGAACAAACGAACAAAACAACAAAACGAACCGTGACGCTAATATGAGTAGTGCAGACAGGCAACTAAAAATAGAACAAGAACCCACAAACATAAAAGGGAAAAGGGCCACCTAAATACAATCCCTAATCAGAGGCAATGATAAACAGCTGCCTCTGATTGGGAACCATATCAGGCCACCATAGACATATAAATACATAGACCTACAAAACCCCTAGACATACAAAAACTAGCATACCCACCCTTCTCACACCCTGACCTAACCAAAATATAAAGAAAACAGAGATATTAAAGGTCAGAGAATGACAGTAACTGAGTCAGGTTTGTAGACCTTGCTCACTCACACGTTTTCAGTTTTGCCGACAGATTTTCTATAGGATTGAGGTCAGGGCTTTGTGATGGCCACTCCAATACCTTGAATTAGTTTTTACCATTTTGCCACAACTTTGGAAGCATGCTTGAGGTCATTATCCATTTGAAAGGCCAATTTGTGACCAAGCTTTGACTTCCTGACTGATGTCTTGAGATGTTGCTTCAATATATCCACATATTCCTCCGTCATGAAGCCATCTATTTTGTGAAGTGCACCAGTCCCTCCTGCAGAAAATCCCCCCTACAACATGATGCTGCCACCCCCGTGCTTCACGGTTGGGAAGGTGTTCTTCGGCTTGCAAGACTCCCCCTTTTTCCTCCAAACATAACAATGGTCATTATGGCCAAACAATTATATTTTTGTTTCATCAGACCAGTTGACATTTCTCCAAAAAGTACGATATTTGTCCCCATGTGCAGTTGCAAACCGTAGTCTGGCTTTTTTTATGGAGGTTTTGGAGCAGTGGCTTCTTCCTTGCTGAGCGGCCATTCAGGTTATGTCGATATAGGACTCGTTTTACTGTGGATATAGATACTTTTGTACCTGTTTCCTCCAGCATCTTCACAATGTCATTTGTTGTTGTTCTGGGATTGATTTGCACTTTTCGCACCAAAGTACGTTCATCTCTAGGAGACAGAACGCGTCTCCTTCCTGAACAGTATGACGGCTGCGTGGTACCGTGGTGTTTATACTTGCGTACTATTGTTTGTACAGATGAACGTGGTACCTTCAGGCATTGAACCACACTTGTGGAGGTCTATAACTTTATTTCTGAGGTCTTTGCTGATTTCTTTTGATTTTTCTATGCTGTCAAGCAAAGAGGCACTGATTTCGTAGGTCTTGAAATACATCCACAGGTACACCTCCAATTGACTCAAATTATGTCAATCAGAAGCTTCTAAAGCCATGACATCATTTTCTGGAATTTTCCAAGCTGTTTAAAGGCACAGTCAACTTAGTGTATGCAAACTTCTGACCCACTGGAATTGTGATACAGTGAATTGTAAGTGAAATCATCTGTCTCTAACCAATTGTTGGAAAAATGATTTGTGTCATGCACAAAGTAGATGTCCTAACCAGCTTCCAAAACTATAGTTTGTTAACAAGAAATTTGTGGAGTGGTTGAAAATGAGTTTTAATGACTCCAGTCTAAGTGTATGTAAACTTCCGACTTCAACTGTACCTAGAATCCTATATGAAGGGTTCTGCCTAGAACCATATGTTAAAGTTTCTACCGAGAACCGTTTTATCTTTGGAGGGTTCTTCCTAGAAACATCAATGAATGGTTCTAACAGCCTTATTAGTCTTTAAAATAAAAACTTTTATGACAATAATTACACATACTCAACGTGGCCAAAAGTATGCTACTTGAACATCATGGGAATTAATATGGAGTTGGTCACCTTTGCTTCTATAACAGTCTCCACTCTTATGGGAAGGCTTTCCACTAAATGTTGGAACATTGTTGCTGGGACTTGCTTCCAGTCATCCACAAGATAATTAGTGATGTTGGGCAATTAGTCCTGGCTTAGGCCTCAGCATTCAAATTCATCCCAAAGGTGTTAGATGAGGTTGAGGTCATGGAAATGCTGTAGAGTTAAGATTTCCCTTCACTGGAACTAAGGGGCCTAGCCACAACAGCCCCATACCATTATTCCTCCTCCAAAAAACTTTACTGTTGGAACAATGCTTTGGGGCAGGTTGCTTCTCCAAGCATCCGCCAAACCCAGGTTGTCGGGCTGCCAGATGGTGAAGAGTGATTCATCACTCCAGAGAACATGTTTTCACTGCTCCAGAGTCCAATGGCGGTGAGCTTTACACCACTACAGCCGACGCTTGGCATTGCGCATGGTGTTCTGAGGCCATGTAAACCTATTTCATGAAGCTCCCGACAAACAGCTCTTGTGCTGATGTTGCTTCCAGAGGCAATTTGGAACTCTGTAGTAAGTGTTGAAACCGAGGACAGATGCGCCCCCAGCACTCTGCAAACTTCCAATCTGTGAGCTTGTGTGGCCTACCATTTCACGGCTGAGCCTAGATATTGCCACTTCACAATAACAACACTTACAGTTGACCGGGACAGCTTTAGCAGGGTAGACATTTGAGGAACTGACTTGTTGGAAAGGTGGCATCCTTCGACAGTGCCACGTTGAAAGTTATTGAGCTGTTCAGTAAGGCCATTCCACTGCCAAGGTTAGTCTATGGAGGTGCGTGGCTGTGTGCTCAATTTTATACACCTGTCAGCAACGGGTGTGGCTGAAAAAGCCGAATCCACTAAACTAATTTGAACGGGTGTCCACATACACAATTTTGTATATATAGTGTATCAAAAGGCCTTTCTTTGAGGGCCTAGTTATACCCTAACCCAGTGGTGTTAAGAAAATCCTGGTTTACAGGCCAAATCAATTCACATGCAAAAACACAGATATTAAAACAAACAGTTCTGAAAATCACCCTGCAATAAAGCATGCTTGGAAATATGTCTCTATGTAGAAGCCTTGTTGCCTTCCAAACAACACTTGCCTTCCGAAAAATAATTCTTGACTTCCAAAGAAAGAATCATCCTTTCTTTCAAAAACAGTTATTTGGATATTAATCGTTCGATTTAGACCCCTTTGCATTACAAAGAACTCTTGTCTTACAGAAAGGGTACTTCAGATCAAAACAGTTCTTGGTAGAACTATCTCTCCACAAATTACCCTTTTGGAACCCTTTTTTCTAAGCGTGCAAGCATCTTCACCTAGTTCTGCTATAAGACAATCGGCAGTAAAAAAGGATGGAAGACATTGATATCCCCTTGTCTCTGACCTCCTTCACTATCCAATCTAGGAAGTGCAGGTTATCTGTAGCCACTTGACCCAGTCCATGTCTGATGTTTGTCTTGTTGGAGCTCACAGTCACTTAAGTTGCCTTCTCCATATGCAATAGCTTGGTCACCCGGCCTCTGGACTCAACGTCTGCAGATGCTGTCGGCGCCAACACAGGTGTAACTGAAAGACAAATACATGCACCATTGTATCAGTAATCAAGCCATTATAATAGCCTACAGTTCTCAAAGAAAAATCTCTGGCACCTAACATTTTTGAAAATATTACAGACACACTGCAGTATTTCAACATGTAATATTTTTACATTTTTTTACCTGGGTTTATGTGCAAAGCATATACCGTTTTTTTTAATCCATCATTTTATCTAACACTACTCATAACAAAAGTGGACGACTGTGTTCTTGCATGTCCCTCACACAGACCTAGAGGCCCTCAACCCAGCATGACATAGAGATAATGTTCTGTTAAATGATAGGAAGTCATCTGGTTAGGCTTCTTCCGCTTGAATTTGAGGGCTACAGGATAGGAAGTTACAAGACACTTTATGAATATGGGCCCAGGACATGAACTGGCACTGGTTTTATTTGGTGACAAGACAATGTTTACTCACCCTCTTTGGCAATGTATCAGAGTTCTCCCAGCTTTACAAAGCTGTCGTTGAAGGCTGGCCTCCCTTTTGTACTCTCTCTCCTGGTTGAAAGAAAATAAGATCCAACATAAGAGTCTAGATCAGAAAGTGCAATAATAACATACATAGTTATGGATTTACAAAGAGAAGTCATCATATTGTCCATTACTGTCCGTAACGTTGAAATGTTAGGTTAGAGCAAGGCATATGGTCAGCTAAAGTTAGCTAGCTAGCTAGATTTGGGAAACAACATCAAGAGGTTCTGTATTGGTTGGACTCTCTGAGTTGTGAATCGTTCTGGTGGGTTGGGACAGAAAATAACCCTACCATGAAAAAATATTATGTCAACAAAGACATATGTCTAATATCTAAGAACTCTACTTACCGGACGTAAAGTGAAACATGACCCTCAATATCAAATAAACGTCTGAATCCAACTTTTGTCCAAACCACACCCTATTCCTGCTGTGTAGACAGTGGTAGATTTTGTGGCAGGAAGTCTTGCGTGAAGTGTGTGGTCTCATGGCAGCCCACTGTCTAACTCAAAAGTTGGATTCAGACGTTTATTTTATAGCGACGGACACATTTCACTTTACAGCTGGTAAGTAGAGATGCTAGAGATTGGCAAAGCATGGTATAGGTTATTTCAATCGCATTCATCACCCTACTCTGCCTCTGTCTCCTTTTCTGTGTCTTGAGCTCTAGCAAGCAAACCTGCAAAAATTTATCAACTGGGTCCAGCCAAACGTATGAGGACACCCTTTTAAATTAGTGGATACGGCTAGTTCTGACAGGTGTATAAAATCGACTTTCAACGTGGCCCTGTCATAGGATGCCACCTTTCCAGCAAGTCAGTTCGTCAGATTTCTGCCCTGTTAGCACTTACAGTTGGCCGGAGAAGCTTTGTTATTGTGAAGTGGAATCATCTAGGAGTAACAACGGCTCAGCTGCATTACAGTGTTGTATTACAGACTCGGTCAGGGAGAGGTTGAAAATGTCAGTGAAGACACTTGCCAGTTGGTCAGTCCATGCTTTGAGTACATGTCCTGGTAATCCGTCTGGCCCCGCGGCTTTGTGAATGTTCACCTGTTTAAAGGTCTTGCTCACATCGGCTACCAAGAGCGTTATCACACAGTCATCCAGAACAGCTGGTGCTCTCAAGTATGCTTCAGTATTGCTTGCCTCAAAACCAGCAAAAAAGTAATTTAGCTCATCTGGTAGGCTCGCGTCAATGGGCAGCTCGCGGCTGGTTTCCCTTTGTAGTCCGTAATAGTTTTCAAGACCTGCCACATCCGACGAGCATCAGAGCCGGTGTAGTAGGATTCAATCTTAATCAGGTATTGACTCTTTGCTGTTTGATGGTTCATCTGAGGGCATAGCGGGATGTCTTATAAGTGTCCAGATTAGTGTCCCGCTCCTTGAAAGCGGGAGCTCTAGCCTTTAGCTCGATGTGGATGTTGCTTGTAATCCATGGCTTTTGGTTGGGATATGTATGTAAGGTCACTGTGGGGACGACGTTGTCGATGTACTTATTGATGAAGCCGATGACTGAGGTGGTATACTCCTCAATTCAATTGGATGAATCCCGGAACATATTCCAGTCTGTGCAAGCAAAACAGTCCTGTAGCTTAGCATCCACGTCATCTGACCACTTCCGTATTGAGCGAGTCACTGGTACTTCTTGCTTTAGTTTTTGCTTGTAAGCAGGAAACAGGAGGATAGAATTATGGTCAAATTTGCCAAATGAAGGGCAGGGGAGAGCATTGTTTGCATCTCTGTGTGTGGAGTAAAGGAGGTCTAGAGTTTGTTTCCTCTATCAGACATCCCCAAATGGGCTCTTTTATACATTGTGCGCAGGCCAGTTACTATTATGCGTGCTCTGATACACTTACTCAACAATTACAGGACAGAGAAACCAGACACAGGCTCACATGGTGCGCTCCAAACAAAAGACAACAAAGAAATTGACAAAACTCTCAAATGGTATGAAGTAAACTAAAACTTGTTTCTCACAACTGTAGCAAAGGTGGTGAACACACAAACAACGTGTCCACTCCAAGAATGGTAAATGACTGTAATAATACTGTGGGGCAAAAAAGTATTTAGTCAGCCACCAATTGTGCAAGTTCTCCCACTTAAAAAGATGAGAGAGGCCTGTAATTTTCATCATAGGTACACTTCAACTATGACAGACAAAATGAGAATTTTTTTCCCAGGAAATTACATTGTAGGAATTTTTATGAATTTATTTGCAAATTATGGTGGAAAATAAGTATTTGGTCACCTACAAACAAGCAAGATTTCTGGCTCTCACACACCTGTAATCTTCTTTAAGAGGCTCCTCTGTCCTCCACTCGTTACCTGTATTAATGGCACCTGTTTGAACTTGTTATCAGTATTAAAGACACCTGTCCACAACCTCAAACAGTCACACTCCAAACTCCACTATGGCCAAGACCAAAGAGCTGTCAAAGGACACCAGAAACAAAATTGTAGACATGCACCAGGCTGGGAAGACTGAATCTGCAATAGGTATTTTTGGTTTGGCAGCTTGGTTTGAAGAAATCAACTGTGGGAGCAATTATTAGGAAATGGAAGACATACAAGACCACTGATAATCTCCCTCGATCTGGGGTTCCCACGCAAGATCTCACCCTGTGGGGTCAAAATGATCACAAGAACGGTGAGCAATAATCCCAGAACCACACGGGAGGACCTAGTGAATGACCTGCAGAGAGCTGGGATCAAAGTAACAAAGCCTACCATCAGTAACACACTACGCCGCCAGGGACTCAAATCCTGCAGTGCCAGACGTGTCCCCCTGCTTAAGCCAGTACATATCCATGCCCGTCTGAGTTTGCTAGAGAGCATTTGGATGATCCAGAAGAAGATTGGGAGAATGTCATATGGTCAAATGAAAACAAAATATAACATTTTGGTAAAAACTCAACTCGTCGTGTTTGGAGGACAAAGAATGCTGAGTTGCATCCAAAGAACACCATACCTGCTGTGAAGCATGGGGGTGGAAACATCATGCTTTGGGGCTGTTTTTCTGCAAAGGGACCAGGACGACTGATCCGTGTAAAGGAAAGAATGAATGGGGCCATGTATCGTGAGATTTTTTGTGAAAACCTCCTTCCATCAGCAAGGGCATTGAAGATGAAACGTGGCTGGGTCTTTCAGCATGACAATGATCCCAAACACACCACCCGGGCAACGAAGGAGTGGCTTCGTAAGAAGCATTTCAAGGTCCTGGAGTGGCATAGCCAGTCTCCAGATCTCAACCCCATAGAACATCTCTGGAGGGAGTTGAAAGTCCGTGTTGCCAAGCAACAGCCCCAAAACATCACTGCTCTAGAGGAGATCTGCATGGAGGAATGGGCCAAAATACCAGCAACAGTGTGTGAAAACCTTGTGAAGACTTACAGAAAACGTTTGACCTCTGTCATTGCCAACAAAGGGTATATAACAAAGTATTGAGATAAACTTTTGTTATTGACCAAATTCTTATTTTCCACCATAATTTGCAAATAAATTCATTCAAAATCCTACAATATGATTTTCTGGATTATTTTTTCTAATTTTGTCTGTC
This sequence comes from Oncorhynchus mykiss, assembly GCF_057628025.1. Classification (NCBI taxonomy): domain Eukaryota; kingdom Metazoa; phylum Chordata; class Actinopteri; order Salmoniformes; family Salmonidae; genus Oncorhynchus; species Oncorhynchus mykiss. The sequence continues at coordinate 4,606,058 of NC_143044.1, forward strand.
ATATTTGAAGTGTACCTATGATGGAAATTACAGGCCTCTCTCATCTTTTTAAGTGGGAGAACTTGCACAATTGGTGGCTGACTAAATACTTTTTTGCCCCACTGTATATTGATATGTTAACAGAAATTACTGTAACCAAACATTGTAGATTAGAAATTATGGGGATTAGTAGTTCATTGATGTATGTAATGGGGAATTTATAAACACTAACACTCAACAATAATTCAAACAATGAAAGCACACGGATAGGCAGGAAAAAGCGCGTTCTAGAAAGAGATGCGCCTTTTGCATCTTCACTACATCCCCTTCACCTTCATTTAAAAGTACTCTCAAGACACATTATCTTCACACATAAGAAATACTCTCGCGAACGTGGTCAGGTCCAAAGCAGTAGCAATAATGGAAAACCAAGGCAAATTCAAAACAAATGCACTTTCACTTATTTAGTCAATTTTATACAGTTGTTTGGTGTGCTGAGGCAAAGCCTTGGCACAGGTGGCATACGATACCTGTACTAGTCAACCGATGCCTGTACTAGACAAACAGAGCTAAGATGTCTTTCCCCATAATCAGTGGAAAGCTGCCCCACTCTGTACAGTTCTGTTCTAGTTAAATTATGGCTAATTCTCCCCCTGCTACAATACTACCAAGCTAGCTCCTCCAGGCAGACCAACAGTGCAGACAGAGTATCCCAGCGCAGCAGGTGCCTGCCCTCTCACCCCTCTCAATGAAGGCCTCAATCCTCTTGTTATCTCATGCTGTGAAGGGAGCCCAGCTGTGCATGCATGGGAGTGTATTGTGTGAGTGTGTATGCATGTGTGTGAACTACCTGTGTGTTTGTGTTTGTGTGTGTGTCTGTGCGTGCTTGTTGGTGTGTTTGAGGTCATCCTCTCGTTGCATGTTGTGAACGGGTCAGTGGAGCCTCCTGCCAGGCTGGGCTCAGGTCTTGCCTGCTGACCCGAGGCACCATGTCTGGACAGATCACCCATGGCCCGGCCACACTGTTGGTGACCGCACTGATCTAGCTCACTACTCAACCAGACCAGGAGAGAAAAAGCATGCAAACTTTCCCACATTTTGTTGTGTTACAGCCTTAATTTAAAATGAATTACATTGAGATTTTGTGTCACTGACCTACACACAAAACCCCATAATATCAAAGTGGAATTATGTTATTATAAATTTTTACAAATTAATACAAAATGAAAAGCTGAAATGTCTTGAGTGAATAACTATTCAACCCCTTTGTAATGGCAAGCCTAAATAAGTTCAGGAGTAAAAATGTGCTTAACAAGTTACATAATAAGTTGCATTGACTCAATCTGTGTGCAATAATAGTGTTTAACATGATTTTTCAATGACAATCCCATCGCTGTACCCCACACATACAATTATCTGTAAGGTCCCTCAGCTGAGCAGTGCATTTCAAATAAAGATTCAACGAAAAGGACCAGGTAGGTTTTTTCAATGCTTTGCAAAGAAGGACATCTATTGGTATAAAAAAAACAGGCATTGAATATCACTTTTTAAGCATGGTTTAGTTATTAAGTACACTTTGGATGGTGTATCATTACACCCTGTCACTACAAAGATACAGGCGTCCTTCCTAACTCAGTTGCCGGAGAGGAAGGATACCGCTCAGGGATTTCATTATGAGGCCAATGGTGACTTTAAAACAGTTACAGGGTTTAATGGCTGTGATAGGAGAAACTGAGGTGGATCACAACATTGTAGTTACTCCACCAAACTAACCTAAATGACAGAGTGAAAAGAAGGAAGCTTGCTCAGAATAAAAATATTCCAAAACATGAATCCTGTTTGCAATAAGACATTGAAGTTAAACTGCAAAGAATGTGGCAAAGAAATTAACTGTCACAATCTGATCTGTTTCACCTGTCCTTGTGATTGTCTCCACCCCCCTCCAGGTGTCACCCTTCTTCCCCAGGATCCCCTGTGCATTTATACCTGTGTTCTATGTTTGTCTGTAGCCAGTTCGTCATGTTTGTCAAGGCAACCAGCATTTTTGTTATCAGCTCCTGCTTTTCCCAGTCTCTCTTTTTCTCGCCCTCCTGGTTTTGACCCTTGCCTGTCCTGACTCTGAGCCCGCCTGCCTGACCACTCTGCCTGCCCCTGACCTGTACCTTTGCCCCACCTCTGGTTTACTGACCCCTGCCTGCCTTGACCTGTCTTTTGCCTGCCCCTGTTGGAATATTAAACCATAGTCAATTCGACATGTCTGCATCTGGGTCTTACCTTGATACCTGATATTGACTTGATGTCCTGGGGCAAATCCAACACCACATGACCGAGTACCACTCTTCATATGTTCAAGCATGGTGGTAGCTGCATCATGTTATGGGTATGCTTGTCATTGGCAAGGACTAGGGAGTTTTTTTGGATAAAAATAAACGGATTCGAACTAAGCACAGGCAAAAAGCTAGACTTCACGGTGCTTTCCAACAGACATTGGGAGATGGTCATGTATATTGATTTTGTGGTCAATTAACCATTTCTTTGTAGATTTGGATATGTGCTTGGGGTTATTGTCTTGATGGAAGATCCACTTGTGGCCAAAAACCTGGCTGCCTCTGCCACAGTCAGACTTGAACCCCATTGAAAATCGGTGGTCTGATTTCAAGAGGGCAGTCCATAAGCGCAGACAAAGGATATCCAGCAGCTGGAAAGATTATGTATGGAGGTGTGTTCTCCAATCATATAAAACATTTTCGAAAAAGTCACAGTGTTTTTATCCTCACAAGGGTAGGGAGCAGAAATGTTGATCCCTATTTGTTTTATTGGTTGTTAAGCAAAATCTCCTTCTCAAATCACCTTCGCAATTTGATTAGTATAAAATAATATAATTTCCCATTTTTTAGCATGCAATCTTTATCAAGGGTGCCATTAATTATGGACCTCACTATACATACCTACTTTTACCACGAGTCTGTTCTGTATATCAATGCAGAGCAATAGGTATCGAGTAAGGAAGCTTCTCTTCCCTGGAACATGGTGTCCTCTGGGACAGCTCATGCATAAACCCGCCCCCTCCCCCCAGGCCAAATCCTTCTTCTGAAAATAACAAAAGGGAAAACTCCCGACAGTTGCTCTTTACTTTCGTTTGAACCACCATGTTGTGTCAGAAGGGAAAGAGCACTGCAGGCCCCTGAGGAGCCTTTTGTCAACAAGTGGAAAATGACAGTTCCTCTCTGGCGCACACCGACCAAAATGTCGCTGTGCGGTCATCCAGTAGAAGTCCTGTGCGCCTGGGCCTACCACGGCGGGAAGACAGATGGATGGGGGTAAAGAAGGAGAGGGAAAGGAGAGAGGGGGACTGTGTACTCCGATCCCTGTCTGGCTGTCACCACGGGTCAGTGCATCTGATGTTTGAGTGCACACCTGACATATCTCTCTCTCTTTCCCCACACTATCGCTCCCTTTGTTTTTCTCTCTGTCCTCTCCCATCCCTCTATTTCTCTGACCTCATATCACAATTCCTTTGGGTTTCCCTTTTCATCTTTGTTTCTCATCTTCATATTTCTCACATCCCTCTCCTCTCATTGTGCCTCTCTCTCTCTCTCTCTCTCTCTCTCTCCTTCTCTCTCTCTCCCATCCACCCCTCTTCTCTGTAGGATGTGATGGAGGAGCTGGCTGAAAGTTCTGAGTTCAATGAAAGTAAGGGTCCATGCCTGGCATTCCGTCAAGCAGCCTCAGTCCTGAAGAGTCTGCCGTCAGCAGTGCACTGTCTGAAGGCCATCCAGGGCCTCCCCTGCCTGGGGGAACACACCAAGGCTGTCATGGAGGTAATATCATCTCCACTGCATACCACATGAACTAAAGAGTAACATTATTGTTTAAATGTATTTTCTAAACTTTAACATTTAATCTAGAGAAATATAATCTATATTGTTCTCTGTGAAGTGTTCAGTCTTGATTGTATGAAAATGAACCTTTCTGATTGATTGAATTACTTATGCATCTAATTAATTATGTTAAATGTTTAAATTATCCTATATTTATTTTGGAAAAATAATTGGCGTTTCAGTGTCAAGTAATAATCATAGAGACAAATGGAGGACTCTGGATGGATCTAACTTGTTTTAGTATAGACATTGCCATTGAGGGCTTCCACCATTTAGTGATCAGCGAGTATTGTCTTTTTCAAATTGAGTTGCCTACGGTTTGTAAACCAAAGACTAAGGTAATATAAAAGGAGCCAAGACAAAGATTTATACCAGGTCATTGGTCCCAAGATCCAGACTCAGTGAGTTGAGACCGTAATAAGTTCAAGACCAAATTTATGTTGTCTCAAGTGGTCTCAAGATCAAGACCACTAGATCAATAGTCCATGGGCCCTTTCTTCATTTGTAAGAAACTCAAGTACAGTACAGTACAGTACAGTACAGTATAGCACATTGTGTTTTGGCCAAATAGATGTCAATGTTTGGGCTCTTGGAAGATTGGAGTCTCCCCGCTGGCTATGCATCTCAATACTTTAACTCTTTCCTGAAGTGTGTGCACTTGTCCACTACCCACATGTTGGTCCTCTGTAGATCAGTTGGTAGAGCATGGCGCATGCCACTTTAAAATGGATGATAGCTTCAACGGTGTTGCACATGCTGTCACAGATGCCATGATGGCACAGATACAAGTTTTTCCGCTTAGGTTTTCATGTACTAAAAATCGATGTATTTCAATATGTTTCCGTTGCATTTTCAACTCTACTGATTCTGTCACAAAAACTGTTGTGTTAAATAGCAAATGTGTCTACTCTGGTCTTGGCACGTTCTCTCTAAGCCAACAGCTCGCAGATACAGTGCAGGTAGGCTGTGTGGGTAGGCTAGTCTACATGATGGCATTATTATGGATAAGAGCGAGAATATTTCTGTTGTGGTCAAAAGGCAGTCAAGCATCGATCATCATGTCACCAGAATAAGACCCTCAATATTTATTGGAAAGGAGCATTAAGATCATTGTGCACTTTCACCACCCTGTGACACGAGGTCTGGCGGCTTGTCAAAGACGTTATTCACTTCCAACGAACCTTCGATAGCAGAGCTGTGTTGTCTGTTTTCAGACGGGTGACAGCCTTCTCCAGTTCGACAACCCGCTCAGTGTTGTCGGTGGTGGAACCTTCCATTGTAGTGAGACATTGCCCAAAAGTGTTGACTGTTTCTCAAAATGCATCAATGGAAGTTTGGAGAGGTGCCAGCAAGGTGCTGACGAGAGCAGCCATATCCTCTTTTAGGCTACTTTGCTCTTTAGCTAGCTCAGCTACAGGTGTGGTCATAGACAAGGTCTCTGCAGCAGCAGGGCTGGCTGTGGCAGCCATTTTCAGTGCTCAAACACTTGAGTTGGCCTTCGTGGATGCGTTGGTCATAGCAGTAATCTTCAGGTTGGTTTTGACCATGGCACCACAAAAAGTGCTTTGAAGAAAATAGCCAAACAATATGTCAATTGGAAAACTTGATTTGGCATGTTAAATGTTAAAATTAAAAGTTTAATTGGGAGCCTCTCTTAACTTCAATTGCCTGACCGGAGGTTCCCTCAGAAAGATGTTTATGAATAAACAAAACTACTAATTAGATCAGTATATATCAATGTAATAAAAAAAACACTCAATATGTTCTATTAAAATAATAGTGTTAGTTATACTCAAAAAATGTATAGCTTTCTTTTCAAACATGTAGTTTAGGAGTCAGGTTTGGGCTAGCCAACCCCCGGCAAGTAGCCTAGTGGTTAGAGCGTTGGACTAGTAACCGAAGGGTTGCAAGATCGAATCCCCGAACTGACAAGGTAAAAATCTGTCATTCTGAACAAGTCAGTTAACCCACTGTTCTTAGGCTAGCAAGTAGCCTAGTGGTTAGTGCTTTGGACTAGTAACCAAAAGGTTGCAAGATTGAATCCCTGAGATGACAAGTTAAAACTCTTCTGCCCCTGAACAAGGCAGTTAACCCACTGTTCCTAGGCCATCATTGAAAATAAGAATTTGTTCTTAACTGTCTTGCCTAGTTAAATAAAATAGAAATAGGTGTATAAACAATGACTATATTCATCTTATAGTATGTTTGTTATTGCCTTGAATTGAATTAGAACATACCGTGTTTTAATGGTGGGACTGCAATTTGCACCACTTCTGTAGAATCACCCATATACAGTGCCTTGCGAAAGTATTCGGCCCCCTTGAAATTTGCGACCTTTTGCCACATTTCAGGCTTCAAACATAAAGATATAAAACTGTATTTTTTTGTGAAGAATCAACAACAAGTGGGACACAATCATGAAGTGGAACGACATTTATTGGATATTTCAAACTTTTTTAACAAATCAAAAACTGAAAAATTGGGCGTGCAAAATTATTCAGCCCCTTTACTTTCAGTGCAGCAAACTCTCTCCAGAAGTTCAGTGAGGATCTCTGAATGATCCAATGTTGACCTAAATGACTAATGATGATAAATACAATCCACCTGTGTGTAATCAAGTCTCCGTATAAATGCACCTGCACTGTGATAGTCTCAGAGGTCCGTTAAAAGCGCAGAGAGCATCATGAAGAACAAGGAACACACCAGACAGGTCCGAGATACTGTTGTGAAGAAGTTTAAAGCCGGATTTGGATACAAAAAGATTTCCCAAGCTTTAAACATCCCAAGGAGCACTGTGCAAGCGATAATATTGAAATGGAAGGAGTATCAGACCACTGCAAATCTACCAAGACCTAGCCATCCCTCTAAACTTTCAGCTCATACAAGGAGAAGACTGATCAGAGATGCAGCCAAGAGGCCCATGATCACTCTGGATGAACTGCAGAGATCCATAGCTGAGGTGGGAGACTCTGTCCATAGGACAACAATCAGTCGTATATTGCACAAATCTGGCCTTTATGGAAGAGTGGCAAGAAGAAAGCCATTTCTTAAAGATATCCATAAAAAGTGTTGTTTAAAGTTTGCCACAAGCCAACTGGGAGACACACCAAACATGTGGAAGAAGGTGCTCTGGTCAGGTGAAACCAAAATTTAACTTTTTGGCAACAATGCAAAACGTTATGTTTGGCGTAAAAGCAACACAGCTCATCACCCTGAACACACCATCCCCACTGTCAAACATGGTGGTGGCAGCATCATGGTTTGGGCCTGCTTTTCTTCAGCAGGGACAGGGAAGATGGTTAAAATTGATGGGAAGATGGATGGAGCCAAATACAGGACCATTCTGGAAGAACCTGATGGAGTCTGCAAAAGACCTGAGACTGGGACGGAGATTTGTCTTCCAACAAGACAATGATCCAAAACATAAAGCAAAATCTACAATGGAATGGTTCAAAAATAAACATATCCCGGTGTTAGAATGGTCGAGTCAAAGTCCAGACCTGAATCCAATCGAGAATCTGTGGAAAGAACTGAAAACTGCTGTTCACAAATGCTCTCCATCCAACCTCACTGATCTCGAGCTGTTTTGCAAGGAGGAATGGGAAAAAAATTCAGTCTCTCGATGTGCAAAACTGATAGAGACATACCCCAAGCGACTTACAGCTGTAATCACAGCAAAAGGTGGCACTACAAAGTATTAACTTAAGGGGGCTGAATAATTTTGCACGCCCAATTATTCAGTTTTTGATTTGTTAAAAAAGTTTGAAATATCCAATAAATGTCGTTCCACTTCATGATTGTGTCCCACCTGTTGTTGATTCGTCACCAAAAAATACAGTTTTATATCTTTATGTTTGAAGCCTGAAATGTGGCAAAAGGTCGCAAAGTTCAAGGGGGCCGAATACTTTCGCAAGGCACTGTACACTTGTGCATGCACATACATACACATCTCAGACTTCAGCTGCAGTCCATGTAACATCTGTGCAGTCACTCACGCAGTCACACACACACACACACACACACACACACACACACACACACACACACACACACACACACACACACACACACACACACACACACACACACACACACTTTTGAGAAGACTGTCCTGTCACATCGGGTCAATCCACCCCACCCTCCCTGAACACACGTTCACAAACATCTTCAGGGCAGAAATTGTTGCAGGCTGTAGAGTGTCAGAGAATGCCTATTTGAATTGAATGCTAAGCCACAGCTGGGTGAGATCTATGGGCAAATCCATGCAGGTCTGAAATTCAGGCAACGTCTCAATACGAAATGCATGGTGAGAAAGAAGAGAGAGAGGACTGACAGCTAACCTCTCAAAGCTCAGACACAGTCTTTATCCAAAAGGATGACAATTCTTTATGTTAAGTGAAAAAGGATTCCCACTCATACTGTCATTTTGCCTGATATAGGTGTTCGCTGAGAGTCCGTCATTAACTAACCTACTTCTCATAGTGGCTCCTTACAGAACACAATCAAAAAAGCTAAACCAGTGACATGATACAAAACAAAGTGAAACTAAAAAGAGTGAAGCCCAAACGTTTCACATGTCCGTGGACATCGGAGTGACACCCAGTAAGCAACCACTGAGTCGAGTATTGTTGAGTGAACATCAGAGAGGAAAAAGCTAAAAACCAACTTAGTAGTAGCTAGTAGTGAGCACCGAGGCAGTGGTAGTGCTGAACCATGTGTGTGTGTGTGTGCACCCCAATGAGAACGTGTGTCAGAGCAATATCCTTGAGCTTGAGGAGGGTTGGCCTTGGCATGACAGTTGATTACCAGCATTGAGCAGTGAACTCTAGGCAGAAAAGTATATTCTACTTTCAGGTCTTAGCTGCTGTTCATTGTTACAATATTAACCTCAAACTGGTAAACACTTCTCCACGAGCTGTGTCCTCTGAGATGACCAATTATGGTTCTATTAGATAATTGTGATGTTGTTTGGAGTGTTAATCCTACACCTGGGTCCCCCAACAGGTGGACAGCGGGACGATTTTGTTTTGGCCCCCCCACGTTTTCTGAGCAAACAATATTGATACTTTTTTTTCATCATTCTTTTTTTAATGTTGGACATAAAGTGATTTTAATTTTGGAAATCTGTTCCAAAGTATTCCCACGCATAATAGAGAGAGATACAGTATGTGATCATTTGCAAATGTAAGCAGGGTTGAAAATAATTATGTTTTAGTCAAACATTGAAATATCTGTTTTCTATCTTATTGCGGTAATTTTGCTTTTCTGTAATCATTTGTAATTATGTTCTGGCCCCCTGAACATGCAATCGAGAAAAAAAGAATCCCGAATCGGCTGAATCTAGTTGATGATCCCTTTACTACACCCTTTGATAAATGTGATATGGAGACACTTAAAATGTGACCAGCAAATTAGTCCTGCTCCCCAGGGAGGAGAACACTATTAGGCTCGGGAACAAAGCCTGTTCAAAACAAACATTTGGAGCTGTGGAATATAACATCCTGAGCTTTTCATTACAGCTATTATGGAATTAATCCGATGCTTAACCATACCAAATATATCATTTATAGAATAGGAATGGAAATGAGCATCAAAGGGGTACTTGATTGAAGTATAATCTGAAAAGCAATTACTCAAGCTATACAACTGTTTTTAGAGAAATTATTTAGAACTTACCAGCAGTTTGGCAGGTAAAATCAATATATTAATGTAGTCTACTTGATTTCCCACAGGAGATCCTTACATTTGGCCGCTCTTTTAAAGTTGAAGAGATACGGTGTGATGAACGATATCAAGCACTCAAGGTAAGTAGCTCAAAAGGAACTTATTTTGAAATTCCTTTTGAAGTCATAGACATACCATAGCTTTTATTTCCTGTACATTTCCACCAAATGATCATTGTATACACCTTACAAATGCTGCCATTAAGTATTTAAATAGTACAAGTACAAGTAATTCCGCCTCCGAAAGAGGTCCAATCTGACAATATGTTCTCTTGAGTACATCTGTCCTCCCCTGCCAGCTGTTCACCAGTGTGTTCGGGGTTGGACCCAAAACAGCTGAGAAGTGGTACCGCAGAGGGCTGCGCTCACTCCAGGAGATTTTGACCGAGCCCAACATCCAGTTGAACAGGATGCAGAGAGCTGGTATAAACAGGAGTGGCACACAACCTCTTCTCTTTCTTTTGATATCACAACATACATGTATATACAGTATATCTTTTGAAACATCCATGATTGTCAACTCGGAAGAGTGGAGGAGAAAGGTAGAGAGGAAAGGCGAGGCGAGTACAGAAGTGGAGGGCAAGTCAGGAGAGAGAAAATAGCATATTTCTTATTGTCACATGAATTTAGAATAATATCTGTAGTCCTTGAACATCAATTAGGTTATATTCTCACTTTTAATTGTATTTTTTGGGGGGGCTCAGAGAGCTTTAGCACTTAGGTGTGCAGTGTTAAATGCATTCCCCATGTATGAGACATTTAATTTGCACATGAGTATGTCATGCAGCATGATACGTTTCATGTAGCTTTACATCAGCACGTTTAAAACATCAAATATATTCCATGTTGAAATCTTCACATTAAACAGCAAAAGTATTCACTAAGTTGATAGGTTATACTCAGGAGAATATTTAACAGCTTTGTGATTCTAGTTCATATTTATTGTTATTTCATTATATATTTGACATGTTATGAACATCCACAAAATTCTTGAATACTTCCAAAATTACAGGTAAATTACTATACTGTACATCCTCCACAATTCTACTGCAGCTATTGCCCACTTCAGACAGACCGATTTTGACATTTTCCCTTCAGGTTTCCTGTATTACAGTGACATCTCCAAGGCTGTCAGTAAAGCCGAGGCCAAAGCTGTTGGATGCATCATCGAAGAGACAGTCCACTGGATCGCACCCGATGCTATACTGGCTCTGACAGGTGGCTTTCGCAGGTACAGTACAACTCATGTCTCAGCTTGTCAGTGTACATGTATTTGAGTGTTTGTAGAGTTTGACATAGTAGGCCAAATACAACACTGTCTGTACAGTATGCAATAGTCTTAGTTCCTTGTTGTTGTCTGATGAATACAACCCCACTGTTGCAGGAATCAAATGACACTTGGAACATTAAATGAACTATATCTCTAATATTATTGAGCCCATTTTAATTTTTTTAAGAATGATACAAACCATGAGCGGGTCCATGACCCTCTAGCTGTCCAATTTATTCTCTCTGACTTTTTCACAAGCACACACACATGCACACGCATGCACGCACACACGCACGCACGCACATACACACACACACACACACACACACACATTACATAGTGGGGATTCCCTAGAGTCTAGGAAATCCCCTCTGTAATTTGTGTGTGTGTGTGCATATTTGTGCGTGCACATGCATGTGTGTGCATGTGCTTGTGAAAAAGTGATAGAGAAATAAATTGGACAGTTCAATCTGCCTTGACTTACTCCAATATCTGTTATGCACAAGGAGTTCATTCTACATACTTTATGACATACATGGTTCGTTAGTTCCTGCCAAGAGAGAAGAGAGAAGAGTGTGTATAGAAGCATCAAGCATATATGGTGCCCTACAGTAATTACTACAGTAGCTACATTCACATAAATTGCTGGCTAGGCGGCTACAAAGGGAGGCTCTTTATGTCAATTTCCGTTGTGCTCTATTTATGTGTAGCACAGTGTGCTTCAGTGAGTTCGGAGCTCTGGGCTCTATGGTGGTGTAAAAATGTGGTGGTGTGGTGTTAAATAATGCAAGAGCAGTCTTCCATAAGGACATGCGCTGCGCTTCTCTTCTCTACGGGAATGACAGGCCTGCTGCTGGTTAGCCAACGGTCAGTAACACTTACAGTTGAAGTCAGAAGTTTACATACACCTAAGCCAAATATATTTAAACTCAGTTTTTCACATTTCCTGACATTTAATCCTAGTAAAAATCCTTGTCTTAAGTCAGTTAGGATCACCACTTTATTTTAAGAATGTGAAATGTCAGAGTAAAAGTAGAGAGAGAATGATTTATTTCAGATGTTATTTATTTCATCACATTCCCAGTGGGTCAGAAGTGTACATACACTCAATTAGTATTTGGTAGCATTGCCTTTAAATTGTTTAACTTGGTTAAAATGTTTCAGGAAGCTTTCCACAAGCTTCCCACAATAAGTTGGGTGAAATGAATCAGGTTTGTAGACCTCCTTGCTCGCATACTCTTTTTCAGTTCTGCCCACATATTTTCTATAGGATTGAGGTGAGGGCTTTGTGATGGCCACTCCAATACCTTGACTTTGTTGTACTTAAGCCATTTTGCCACAACTTTGGAAGTATGCTTGGGGTCATTGTCCATATGGAAGACCCATTTGCGACCAAGCTTTAACTTCCTGACTGATGTCTTGAGATGTTGCTTCAATGTATCCAGATAATTTTCCTACCTCATGATGCCATCTATTTTGTGAAGTGCACCAGTCCCTCCTGCAGCAAAGCACCCCCACAACATGATGCTGCCACCCCCGTGCTTCACGTTGGGATGGTGTTCTTCAGCTTGCAAGCATCCCTCTTTTTCCTCCAAACATAATGATGGTCATTATGGCCAAACAGTTCTATTTCTGTTTCATCAGACCAGTTGACATTTCTCCAAAAAGTACGATCTTTGTCACCAGCTTTTTTTATGGCAGTTTTGGAGCAGTGGCTTCTTCCTTGCTGAGCGGCCTTTCAGGTTATGTCGATATAGGACTTGTTTGACTGTGGCTATATATTATTTTGTACCTGTTTCCTCCAGCATCTTCACAAGGTCATTTGCTGTTGTTCTGGGATTGATTTGCACTTTTCGCACCAAAGTATGTTAATCTCTAGGAGACAGAACACATCTCCTTGCTGAGCGGTATGACGTCTGCGTGGTCCCATGGTGTTTATACTTGTGTACTTTTGTTTGTACAGATGAACATGGTACCTTCAGGCGTTTGGAAATTGCTCCCAAGGATGAACCAGACTTGTGGAGGTCTACAGTTGTTTTTCTGAGGCTTCGGTTGATATTTTTTTATTTTCCCATGATGTCAAGCAAAGAGGCATTGAGTTTGAAGTAAGCTTTGAAATACATCCACAGGTACACCTCCAATTGACTCAAATTATGTCAATTAGCCTATCAGAAGCTTCTAAAGCCAAGACATCATTTTCTGGAATTTTCCAAGCTGTCTAGAGGCACAGTCAACTTAGTGTATGTAAACTTATGACCCATTGGTATTGTGATACAGTGAATTATAAGTGAAATATCTGTCTGTAAACAATTGTTGGAATAATTACTTGTGTCATGCACAAAGTAGATGCCCTAACCGACTTGCCAAATATATAGTTTGTTAACAAGGACTATGTGGAGTGGTTGAAAAACGAGTTTTAATGACTCCAACCTAATCTCCTTGTTCTCTGTTGTCATCACCCCAACCATCTCTCTCTTTTTTTCTCTATATCCCTCTCTCTTTCTCTTTCTCTCTCTCTCATTCTTTCTCTCTCTCTCTCTCTGACAGTACAGTATAGTCCTTGATAATACAGTATAATCCTTTACACACAGTAGGTAAAATTGGTGGAAAGAGAAACACACTGATTTCTTTTTCTTCAAATGTAGTTTTTTTTTCTACTTTTTCTACTTTTTAGGATGTCCCCCCCCCCCCCCCCCAGGCTATTTCTATAAAGATTCCAGTCACCTTACTGTGGATACTTCCCTCAATAATAAATGGTGGAAGTATAGTTCTTTGTAACGCTCTGGGCAGCCACACTAGCATACTGAATCGATTAGCATTTTCGTCCCTCATAGGCCTGTGTACCAATAACCTCTCCGCTCAAGTGTGGTTGATCTTCTGGAAACAGCTGTAAATGTCCCATGACTCTTGCACCCTATGGAGGGATGACAGCTGGAATGATAATTGATTATGTAAATATCGTCTTCACTGGGGGGAAGAGGGGGAGATTAAAAAGTGATTAAAGCATCATGGGTAGTTAACATGATTGGAGTTGAGAGGAGGAACTGTAGCTGATTTATTTTATTGATTTGCAGCTACAAGATGTGTTTATTACCCAGAAAACTGGGGACGTCCTGAGGACATTCAGCGACATTCCCAGTAGGTCTGTAAGGTTCTGCGTTTCTTTTCTTAGTCAACCTTGTGTTCTCTTTCTTTGTGTTCTTGGACTTAGCCCTGTTTCTTTGTGTTCTGGAACGTAGCCCTGTCTTTCATTTTTGTTCATTGATTTCACCTGTGTTCGTTTCTCACCTGGTCTCATCAGCTCCCTAATTAGTTAATTTCTTTCTTTTTGTAGGGTTGTGAGATATTGTTTGTTTTTGACTGCCTACCTGTGTTTGACCATTGCCTGCCTGTGACCACAATTCCTGCCTTCTGTGAAGGCTTAATAAACTTAAAAAACATCTGCCGCTCTCTGCGCATGAATCTACCCTATTTTCTCCCTGAGCATTCATTACAAGGTCTCCTAAGGGTTTCGGCGCAATGTTATTCATGTGAAGTTCTGAGAATGTTCTAAGAACGTTGTGTGATTGTCCGAAGGGGACGTTCTCTGGGGGACCTTTGTCTAGTTCCCAGTATGTCACTGGGGACAACGTCAGGACTATTTTAGTCTGTTAGAAGGACCTTTATTTTACTAGTCCTTAGAACGTCACATGATGGTCCCAAGGAAACATTCTAAGGGGGACCTTTATGACCTGGGAACGTTTTTAGGATGTTTTTGGAACATTGTGTCATGGTCACCTGAACGTCCTTGGACCATCGTGTCATGGTCCCCTGGAGGTTTCGTCTTGCCCTTTAACGTGTATGAACACAAATCGGTGTGACTAGAACACTTCAGCAGAACGTCTAGTTAACGATTGACGCAACAGGCAGCTTTTGAGCGGGTCAATGTTTCTTCATAGAACATTTTTCAGTCTTGACAAGGTTATGTCCTCAATGGGAGCAGTTTATTTTGAGATGTAATGTTCAGACATTCACAGTAGCAACAGCATAGCATAATTCTCATCCACATCGGAAAATGTAGGCTACATTAGTCCTAGCGCTAACTGAGTAAAAATGAGCTGACACAAGCCGTCATATTTAGCCAACTCTCAGCTGATAGAAAGCATAATATGTATTAGCTAATACCAATTACTATTTACAATTCATCACATCATGGGTGAGCTCACAAGTGATTGAAATAATTGAGCAAAATACTTTCTAAAAGTCTCAAGTAATCCCACGGTGGATAGAGTTTGTGCGAGCCACCATGTTTGTTTTTCTGTGTCAACCAAAGATAAGAGGTGACCAGATGAGTTGGGTCTGCTTGCAGTATGCATGTTAAATGTGACGTGGGTGTGTCGTCTACCATCATTCACTTCTGGTAGTTTACTCGAAAGATGAGTGAACCATCCCTTCACTTCATTTTGCTGTAACATCCTTGGTCTGACAGACGTTTACGTGCCACCGAGACCACATTGAATGATGTCAAGAAACATGGCTCCACACATAGCCGGAAAATGACTTACCATTACCTCATCATAATCCATACAACCATAAAAATATATATTTTACACACATCATATGCATCCATTACAATCTATGCAAGAATCGGATAAAATTACTGATGATTTGTCGCCAGATGGTTTGTTTATCTTTCTAATATTGTCGGTAGAGGGAGTAGCTAGGCCTACAACCACTATATCACGTCGGGGACAACTGTTATCAACAAGGTGTTGATTCTGTCAAGAGAGCACTGGACTAGACATATTTGTCCTAACAACTTGGCAGCTCTCTCTTGCTTCCTTGAAAGTGGCAACTGTCTCTCTGTTTCAGCTGCACATGTTTTAGTGAGAGTAATCTCAATCTTGCTTGTAAACTCAGCAAAAAAACAAGCATCCCTTTTCAGGACCCTGTCTTTCAAAGATAATTCGTAACAATCCAAATAACTTGACAGATCTTCATTGTAAAGGGTTTAAACACTGTTTCCCATGCTTGTTCAATGAACCATAAACAATTAATGAACATGCACCTGTGGAACGGTCGTTAAGACACTAACAGCTTACAGACGGTAGGCAATTAAGGTCACAGTTATGAAAACTTAGGACACTAAAGAGGCCTTTCTACTGACTCTGGGAAAATACCAAAAGAATGTGTCCCAGGATCCCTGCTCATCTGCGTGAAAATGCCTTAGGCACACTGCAAGGAGGCATGAAGACTGCAGATGTGGCCAGGGCAATAAATTGCAATGTCCATACTGTGAGACGGGTAAGACAGCGCTACAGGGAGACAGGATGGACAGCTGATCGTCCTCGCAGTGGCAGACCACGTGTAACAATACCTGCACAGGTTCGGTACATCCAAACATCTGCGGGACAGGTACAGGATGGCAACAACAACAACTGCCCGAGTTACACCAGGAACGCACAATCCCTCAATCAGTGCTCAGACTGTCCGCAATAGGCTGAGAGAGGCTGGACTGAGGGCTTGTAGGCCTGTTGTAAGGCAGGTCCTCACCAGACATCACCGGCAACAACACCGCCTATGGGCACAAACCCACCGTCACTGGACCAGACAGGATCGGCAAAAAGTGCTCTTCATTGACGAGTCGCGAGTTTGTCTCACCAGGGGTGATGGTCAGATTTGCGTTTATTGTTGAAGGAATGAGCGTTACACCGAGGTCTGTACTCTGGAGCGGGATCGATTTGGAGGTGGAGGGTCTGTCATGGTCTGGGGCGGTGTATCACAGCATCATCGGATTGAGCTTGTTGTCATTGCAGGCTATCTCAATGCTTTGCGTTAGCGGGAAGACATCCTCCTCCCTCATGTGGTACCCTTCCTGCAGGCTCATCCTGACATGACCCTACAGTATGACAATGCCACCAGCCATACTGCTCCTTCTGTGCTTGATTTCCTGCAAGACAGGAATGTCAGTGTTCTGCCATGGCCAGTGAAGAGCCCGGATCTCAATCCTATTCAGTACATCTGGGACCTGTTGGAATGGAGGGTGAGGGCTAGGGCCATTCCCCTCAGAAATGACCGGGAACTTGCGGGTGCCTTGGTGGAATAGTGGGGTAACATCTCACAGCAAGAACTGGCAAATCTGGTGCAGTCCATGAGGAGGAGCTGCATTGCAGTGCTTAATGCAGCTGGTGGCCACACCAGATACTGACTGTTACTTTTGGTTTTGAACCCCCCCACCCTTTGTTCAGGGACACATTATTCCATTTATGCTAGTCACATGTCTGTGGAACTTGTTCAGTATGTGTCTCAGTTGTTGAATCTTGTTATGTTCATACAAATATTTACACATGTTAAGTTTGCTGAAAAAAACGCAGTTGACAATGAGAGGACGTTTCTTTTTTTGATGAGTTTAGTTGCAGTATTCTCTCTTCGTTTATGACAGCCTACAGCGAAGTGTTCATTACTGACACATTTGTAACAGTGCCCATTTCTTCCATCAGGGTTGGACTCTTCACACTGTTGACAGCATCTTGGTTTGCTTTTACCATCACCACCATCAGAGTATATTATTTTGTACGTGGCTGGAGTGGTACTTCCCTATCCTTGTCCTATTGGTCTGAGAAAGGCTGGCTACTTCTGTGGTGAGGTATTGAAGAGTATCACAGATGGCTTTGTTTCCAGCTTTAAGCTTCCCAATCAGTGTATTTATTTTAGGTGCGTGACCATTCTCCTTCCTAAGACCACTGGCCTGTTCTGTGCAATCTTTCTCCTCTTCCTGAACTGCAACTACTTTAGCTTCTTTGCTCTTCAATAAGGCTGACATCTTGATGTTCTTTTCCATCTCCAGACTGTAGACAGTATTCATCTTCTCCAGTAATGTCTCGTCCTTCACATTTGGGTCCTGTAAGCAAGGCTTGAGATCTCCAGATATGACGTCATCTTGGAGACCTGTCATCACTGTCTGCAAAAACTGTGTTTGAGTTGTACTGAAATCCAGCTTTAGCTCGTTCTGATGCAAAGAAGACTTTCTGTCTGATGCCCATTGTATGCACTAAGAACTGAATAGGTGTTTCTGTGGGTTCTTGAGTTCTAAGTATTTGTCTCAATGTGTTCAGTGTCAACTCAGTTCTGCTTTCTAGGTAGCATTTCAGTTTAACCTCTGGAGCGATCGACTGAATGACAGCTTCAACAATTTCACCTTCAACAGATTTTTTTCAGATCTTTCAATCTGCATCTCAAGACTGTTGAAGTTCAATGTATCCTTCTGGCCAACTTCACCAATCTGACTACTGATTCAGAACTATTTTATGTACGTGGGGTGTACACCTGCACTCGTCTGGGGTTATTATCTGACTCAATTGCACTGGCTGGTTTGTGAGAAGAAATGCCTGTAGCAGTAGTACTATCATCCACCACAAGAGGGCGTCAACCACAACCGGCTGCCCATGATCCCCATCCTGATGTACTGATGCATCTTCAACAACATCACCCACGTTTCCCAAGCTGTCAATCTGATAATTTACTGCCAAAAGCACTGCAAGTCCATGATATTTCACCTGAGTAACCTCTTCTCCCGAGTGGCTCAGCGGTCTAAGGCACTGCTTCTCTGTCCAAGCGGTCCCAGTGGTCAACAGTCCCTGGTTTTGAATCCAGGCTGTATCATGTCCGGCCATGATTGGGAGTCCCAATTGCGTCATCAGGGTTTGGCTGAGGTAGGCCGTCATTGTAAATAAGATTTTGTTCTTAACTGACTTTCCTGGTTCAATGAAAGATACATCTCTCTCTAAGTACTGAATCATAGCTCTTCTCAAACAAATTAGATGAATTTGCAATGTCCTCACAAATTTTTAGTTTCAGATTCTCGCATATTTTCTTTCAGCTCACTCACTCAGGCAATTTCTTCTCAATTTCAACTACAACATTTTCCCTTTCTGATTACATTTTTATCCTTTACTTGGATTGTTCACAGCTAGAAAACAAGAGTACATCAACTAACGGTTGGTAGTTTCTCTCTCCTCCCTGCAACAAATCCGCCACAGGATCATGCTTGCTAGCTAGCTATGTATTTCTTCCCATTGCAGTCTTCTCTTGTAGATATTTGAACATTTTCACGTCTTGATTTTTGTTTTAGACCGGAAACACCCTTGAAATGACTGACAACTACAGTCCATCTTTGTTTTGGCAACTTTATATGAGGGGCTTGGTTAAATTACTACATCTTTTGTTTTAGTAGTGTAGGTCTTCTATGATAGCAATCACGGAACTGACTGACCTCTTGCATGATGGAATTCTCAACTTGATGTTCTTTTTTGAAGAGACAGTGTACAATTTCCAATGCATTACATCTCAATAGGAAAACAGTGCTTTCACAATTAATTAACAGAATATTCCAATATATTACTTTTACAGGTATTTTACTCAACATTTTAGCTTCTTATAATAACAAATGTCTTTACGGAGTCACGTTAGTTTCTACAGGGTCACATTAGTTTCCAGGGTAAAACATACAGTAAACAAACCATCTGTGGAAACACATCATCAGTATCACCACACTGGCAGCCAATCACATCATTTCACCCCTCTTGGCCCTGCTGTTGGCTTTGACTAGTCCCAGTCTGGAGTGCAAAGCCCCTGGCCATCTCCCTCTGAAGCAGAGTGCTCCAAACTTTTTCTGACAGAGGAGCTGGTGGGAGACATAGTGGAGGAGACCAATCACATACCTTGGAGCTACAGGAGAAGAGAGAGCCACAGGGGTGGACCACCTGACGGGAGAGTGTGCGCTTAGCTATAATTACAAAATGGGGGCAGTGGATAAGGCAGACATGATAAACAGCTTTGTGTGTGTGTGTGTGTGTGTGTGTGTGTGTGTGTGTGTGTGTGTGTGTGTGTGTGTGTGTGTGTGTGTGTGTGTGTGTGTGTGTGTGTGTGTGTGTGTGTGTGTGTGGTTTCTGAAAGTACAGAATAAAGAGGAATTATTGCTAATTAGAATAAAATATCAAGATATAGAAATAAAACAATATTACAAGTACGAACAGTGTAGGGCAGGACAGATCTATGCAGGCCAAATTAATACACAGGCTAATGCAATGGTCACGGTAAGACCAGGGTAGCTTCAAATAATGTGTTTATGATGCTTTCCGGACAACTGGGAACTCAGAAAAGTACGGTCAAATCATGATGTCTGCGATCTTCAGGTCGGAAAGTTGGAGCTCTAGACAGAGGCCTGAGTTCCCTTTTGGAATTCCGAGTTTTCCCAGTTGGAGCTAGTTTTTTCCAGAGTTCCTAGTTGTCTTGAACGCACTGAAGTCGGAAGTCAGAGTTCCCAGTTGTTTTGAAAGCGGCAATAGGATACAACACAAGCTAATGCTGCATTGACGCCATTAGCATTGTTTAACAGAACTAATTATTTTATTTTTTTACTACATAAGCACAATTGAGTATAACACCATAAAGGTTATGAAATCAGTACCTTGTGTGTCCGCTGTTATAAAGGAATACATTATGCCCTATACATAAATATGGTGTGCTACAGTAAAAATGACAACACAATATACATAAATTGTATTATGATAATGTAATAAGGCACTTTGATAGAAACACACACAGTAATTATTAGTAAGGAAAACGACAATGAAGGCAATACAGGCGCCAACTGGAAAATGCACTAGGAGGAAAAGTTCTGCCAGATTCTGTTCTGACTGAAGCACTGGTGGAGTACTTCGTCCGTCATCGAAGAGAAAAATTTGTCTGGCTCATCTAGATAATTCTCACCCTACATTAGCATAGCAAGCCTAAAATGTAAATGATCCGCCACAATGAAATGGGCTTCTTTTATGTGAATTAATGAGGAGGCAGAACATACCTCAATTCAAACTGCTGTTAGAAGATCATGGGAATTGACAAGTTGAACATAGCCAATAGATAATTAACAGAGAGCGTGCCTTGGTTTTAGGGCAGTCCTGTTGTGTAACAATCTCATTTTGGAACTCACATATGAATAGAATAGTTCCAAATTTGTCCCGGGGACATCCCCGAGGACGTTTTAGGATGTTCTTGGGAGGTTGTGTCATGTTTCCCTGAATGTTCTTGGGAAGCAGTGTCATGGTCCCCTGTATTTTTTGTGGTAATTTTTACCCCCTTTTTCTCCCCAAATTCGTGATTATGATCTTGTCTCATCGCTGCAACTCCCCAACGGGCTCAGGACAGGCGAAGGTCGAGTCATGTGTCCTCCGGAACATGACCCGCCAAGCCACGCTTCTTAACACCTGCTCGCTTAACCTGGAAGCTAGCTGCACCAATGTGTCGGAGGAAACAGTGTTCAACTGACGACCGAAGTCAGCCTGCAGGCACCCGGCCTGCCACAAGGAGTCGCTAGAGAGCAATGAGCCAAGAAAAAACTAACTTCCGAGGTACCTTATTGTTTTTATATACCGGTTGCCAACACAGAAAGGCAAGGAACTACACATGTAAATTGAAAATGTTGCTTTAAGAAATAAATTCATAATAAATACATTCCGCCAGAAAAGGTAGTCCGGTCAAAAGTCTTATTGCTAGACTGGCTGCATTGCAACATAACCACAGGCTAGCTCGCAGGCTTACATTAAATGTATGCAAAAACCGAGCATTAGCGCTACTTCTAGAGTGACAAAGACATGGCAATTATTTATTAATGTTGATCTGGATGAAAAATTGTCCCATGTTATCATTTGTTGATGGCTTCCCCATGTAATGGTTTGTTTTTGGTGCCACGCTGCTGGAAATGAATGCGGTTATTTTAGCTGGGGGAGCTGCTGCTGTGTTGTCAGAGAACAGTAAGTGCTCCACCACCTCCTCGCTTCCAGATTTGGCCTCCGGTAATTTTGAAGATGTTGAGTATCTGTGTCCTATGACAGACAATATTTCTCATGCCTCTAGTCAAGCTTCCAGCAGTTTCTGGATCATGGTGGTTCGGAAGCAGTGGTTTATTTAAATCTGCGAAGAGACAGCTTTTTTTTGCAGTCTTTGGCAGCATTGTTGCTTGTTGTGAATTCGTGTCCTTTTGTATACTCCATGCCAGACTGAGAGGGGCGTCGTTGATATGTCAGTTCAAACGAGCACTGTGTCCAGCGTAGCTGCTAATTGCATATTCTTCGCTGTTCATGTTTCTCACTGAACTATAAAAGCCCCGTAGGATGATGTTCAGCTCAGTTTTTGTTGTATTCCCAAACTCACAATGTATCCCTTTTTTCTAAACGCTTATTTTCTACATTGGCGTGTTGAACTATTGTTGATGCAGGCATTTTATTGAGGTGAAAATGTGCAATGATATCAAGGTGAAAAGGATAAACATCATAGTCATGATACAGTCTCACATACTGTACATACGGCTTAATGCTGTTATAGCCAATCAGCATCCAGTATCCAAACTACCCAGTTTATAATACATAATAATTATTGTATGAATAAACATACAGAATCTAATCATTTATGTCAAAGTGTGCTAAATATGTAAGTTAAAAGCACTCTTTGTGTGTAAAGAGCTGTGACTGGATCAGTGGTTCACCAATCAGAGCCTTGATGGGCTTGGCAACAGTATCAAGGAGTGATGTGTTAGGAAACTACGGTGCACGTGCCCTGGGTAGAACATTCTGTTTGTTTGTTGGGAGAAGGTTTCTTTGCGACCATCAGGTGACATCCCCGGGACAAACCTGGAACTAGACAAAAACCTTCATTACACAAAATCCCAAAACCTTGAGGGAGCCTGCAAGGGACCATGATCCAACATCCCAAGAAAGTCCTAAATATGTCCTCAGGGATGTCCCCGGGACAAACCGAGAACTAGACAAAACCTTCAGGGGACCATGACACAACTTTCCAAGAATGTCCTAAAATCGTCCTTGGGGATGTTCCTTGGGACCAACCGGGAACTAGACAAAATCTCCAAGGGACCATGACACAACATCCTGATGACTTTAAGTGACCATTTCGTAATATCCCGGGACGCCACAACGACTCATTATTGTTTGCAGGGTATGAGGAAGAGATTTCAAGTATTCAAAGCTCAAAGCAGCCAGACCTGGGTGACCTTTTTACCTGCCTGGATTGTCGGGTGGGCAGGGTTTGCACTTTTGGGACTTTTCTATTGGTTCCATTGCAAGCTGAAGCAAGCACATCTAAATTATTTCCAGTTGTATTTGAACTCAGGTCTGGAAGTAGTTCAAAAAGCAAATACCATAATCTAATTTACATCATGACTGGTTGCTATAGAGTTGTTCTTCGAGCCAGGTGACCCCCTGAAGTTCATAATCGAACCATCGACTGGCGAGAGAACATGCACATCGCCATGGAGATATTCTCAGGGTTGATGAAACACCTTTGCAGTGGAGACCTATTATACCAAAACTAAATGTTATTATATCATTCAAATGTTCTTAACAGTGAGGGGCTCTCCACTCATCCTCCTCTACATCACATAAAGGTGATAATAATGTAATAGCAAAATATAACGTTACTGTAAGACAAAAAACATCACCTAATTTCTTATGAGATTATAGGATGGTTGTGCGAATGGTCACATTTTTCTCTAATAGGGCCAAAACTCAACAGCACTCACCCCTAGGCAAAATATGTGCTTTGCTAAAAAAATCTAAACAACACTGTACATAACTCAAGAAGAATGGTTGGCATGCAGATTCTGCATGGAAGTTTCACTGGTATAATTTGAATAATTATCAATCATGATTGACAGTGAGAAATGTGAATGGAGGGTGACCACAAATGTGACTGACTGCCTCAATTCGGTCTTATGTAGAAAATTTGAAATTGTGTTTTTTATATTGGATAAAAGTAGAGACTCCAAGCTATACAATTGTATATCATACATTGCAGTTGAGGAACAATGGGGAAGTAATTTTGCTTTGAAACTTGGAACCACACTTTGGATGGAACCCCACTTTTCCAGTAGGTGTCCCAAAATTTGGTACACCTACTGGAGAGCTCTTCTTTGTCTACACCCATTCAGCATCGTTCACACCCTCTTAAGCCCTAGCCCTCCCATCTCTTTAAGGATTCACATGTGAGGCCACATGGTAAACACATGCTATATCAAATCAAATGTATGTTTATTTGTCACATGCACAGGATATAGAAGGTGTAAACGTTACAGTGAAGTGGTTACTTGCATTGTAGCAATTTCAAAAACAGAAAGTGTCGAGAAAAATATGTAATAAATATTTTATCATTACTAGATGATGCGTACCCAACACACTTGTCTAAATTGATGGGTGATGTGAAGGAAATTCTATAACCACCCCCCAGCCACATCTAGCTGGGTGGATGGGTCACGATTGGCAGACTTGGAAAAACATCTTGTTTGGCCAGCATTGTGTCAAGTCACGCCGGTCCACACTGACCGTGGTGGGTGCAGAAAGTAGCCCATCACTTTTTCCAATTGATCTGTCGATAGCGGCTGCTAAATTCTGGGCATCAATGTTGTTGCGAAACGGCGCGGTAGAAAGGACTGTCAACACATACTGAACACCTCATGTTATAGACAGAAGCATGCTACATGGCAGACTAATTCAAACTCATCTCCCGGCATGTCCTGCCCATCCATTATCTCAGCCAGTCATGGCTAGCGGGAAGGTTCCTTTCTTTTTCTGTGGCTAAACCTACTAGGCTCGTAATTTAACAATTTGATTCATATTTATGGATGACATACAAGTTTGTTATTAAGGCACATGAAAGTTCATATGTTCCAGAAGACAATTCAAATGCCACAAATGCCAGGGGGTGGGAGGGGGTGGAACGGGGCGGTTACCTTTGGAAACGCAGCCTCTGTCTAAAATAAAATCTCCACCTAGCATAGATAATAATAATTTGCCATTCAAAGTTTCTGAGAATCTGCACTCCTGCACAATCTATAGCCCATAGCCTTGATGACACTTCAGTTGGAGAAGTTTGTGAGGATTTGTTGGCATTAGTGATTTGATGCTTGTGACGTTCACCTTTATGGAGAGGACAGCTGTGGAAGGAGGGTAACAAGGAAGATTAAAAAGAGATACAGAAAAAGCTGTCTGCCACTTCAGAGTGTGAAAAGACTGAGGTGTCAATAAGGTGCTGTGTTTATTTGCAGTGATGTTATCACAGATCCCAGCCATGACATTTCTTTTTTGTCAATGACTTTTTCACTTAAAAAATGCATTAGCTCAACTTGCTCCATTGAACTGCAACTTTCTCTGTATTGTGGAATCGTATAGGAAGCATTTGAATTATTTATAGTGTTTGTAGAGTTCTCCCTGGCATCCTAAGAATGTTTTTGAGGATAAGTCATCACTTAAATCCTTTGCCAATTTTGTGATACATTTTTGGGAAATAACATATTGCTAGATGCAATTATGCCTATCCTTAAGGATACTGACAGCATGTGGACTCACCCACTACAGTATGTTCAGGTGTATCATCTTAGCCAACAAAACTGTTCCCCAAGATCCTCAAGAATATAGGAGCTGTTAATGAAAACACATTAAAGAATCAGGAAAGTATTATGATTTTCTAGCTGCCATACCGTAGCTAACTTATTAAAATGTGTTTTTTAATAAGATTCTAAGCACAGCCAAACAACCGACAAATCTATTATTCATCCGTGTCGCCCCTGTCATTTACTTGTAAATATCCATTTATATTTTATATGTTCTGCACAATAATATTACAGTTTTTCCCAATATAATAATGTTATAAGCTGTATGTACAGAAACTACAGATCAGGTATACAGCACACAGTAGTAGATGTAGTTGTCTCAGAAACTGTTGTTGCTTAGGCCGGATAACTTGAACACAGCCATGGTGTCACGGCTGATGAAAGGAGAGGACCAGGGTGCAGCGTGGGGAGCGTACATGATCTTTTATTTAAGAAGGACGCCAACAAAACAATAAACAATACAAAACCAAACCGTGAAGCTCAACGGCAAAGTGCCATAAAGAAAGTCAACCTCCCACAAACACAGGTGGGAAAAAGGGTACCTAAGTATGGTTCCCAATCAGAGACAACGATAGACAGCTGTCCCTGATTGCGAACCATACCCGGCCAAACACAAAGACATGGAAAACATAGAACACAAAACATAGAATGCCCACCCCAACTCAAGCCCCGACCAAACCAAAATAGAGACATAAAAGGATCTCTAAGGTCAGGGCGTGACACATGGTTTATGGGTACAGCCTTTAACCAGGGCCTTTAAAACCAGGGTTTATTCAGAAGTATCTGCCGACTGTAGACGAAAGAAAGCCTCTAAACTGATGCCATGACTCAGTGACTGTACTGTAAAAGCTGCCTCTCCTTGGTAATGGAGCTTTCATCCCATTTTAGCAACCTGGACTCAGGGGTAGACGTAACATAGTAAATGGAAATCCATCTCTCTCCATTCAGTATGATATTTTACGTTTCATATGGTATGTATTCATTTGTGGATGTCCATCATCCATTTCGTATGAAATGTTACAAATTACAATTTGTTATGGCTAACCTTTGGCTAGGTGGCTAACGCCAACGTTAGCTAGGTGGCTGACGTTAGCTAGAGTTAGGGGTTATGGTTAGGTTTATGGTTATGTAGTGAGGTAATATTTGATATGCATTTTTTATAGATAACACTATGCAATGAATATGATCAAAGTCTTTTCAACTGAATATCTGACTCCATTTAACATTATAGAAAAACCATGTGCAATCAAGTATTATGCGTTTAGCTGACTAAGATCAAGGAATATTCATAAGAAGTGAATATCAAAGCAAATGTTATTTATTCACTTTGTAAAATGTATTAAATCACATACAAGGCATAACGCTTAAGATACGAAGAATTAACAAGCATTAACAAGAGTTTCCAGGCAAAGCAGGAACAACAAGATGCCTAGAAGCCTAGGAAATGAGAAAAATACTATCCAACCTTTCTTCAATGGACAATATACAGGATAAGAGAACCACAGACCTTCATTTCATTTTTAACTTCTGAAAACCAACCACTATTTATCAATCAAATGATACCAAGTTTACAGTAACCTGATCATCCAGGCCCAATCTCTACAGGATGTCATAGGCTTATGTGAGGGAGACCAATGTAAATAAGAAAAAATGCCTGAGAGGACAATAAATCCCTTTGCGTGAAGTAATTTAAAATGTACCCTGTACAGATTCAAGTTACCACAGAGATCCATATAGATGGCATCAGTCAGGCCGACGTGATTCCCTTTTATCGTTGAGCCGAAGCAAAGAAATTCATCCCAGGACTCCATAGTGTCAGTGATTAGATCAAACGCTAGAAAAATACTTAATAGCAATAGGTTGAGTCAGAAAAAGTCCAAATCTGAAATCAAAGTAATCTTTGTCATGCAAGGGAAAATAGTCAATCATCATTATAACAACAAGCGAACAAATGTAAACATAGGACACTCCTATCAAATATCTTAGACCATCCCGTGGAGCTTATCAAAAAACAGCCACCCGGCTAGCCACTGGCTAGCAGAGGGGTGGGACAAAACTCATAACTCACACATATCTTCACATATACAATGGACTTGGCCATATGAACAATACGCATAGGAATAAAAATCACACTCAACTGATTACCACACAACAATAAAAGGGTTAAATGTTATAAACATATGTTTGAGACTACATTGTCTCAGCCTACCCGGCTATGTTAGAATTACAGTTAGACAGAGCGTCTGAGCTCCAGGCAACTGCATTTTGAGTTGTAAACATTGGGGTGAATCTGCACCATTTCTCAAACAAGTCAGGATATTTATTCCCCGCTCACACCACGCATTGAGAGGATGTTTATACATTGTAATCACAAATGTTTAAACCTGTCCTATGCGCAACCAAGACAACCACAGCATAATAAACACCCACGTTTCCAAAAAACACTGCGGTTAGTCCAATGATCACATTGTCATTTAAAACGTGCTGTTCATGCTAACAAGGAATGGTTCATGAATTACAGTGACTTCACACCTTTTGACTTTACCAACACTTTGTTGAGTTTACAGCCTGAATTTAAAATGGATTAAATAGAGATTTTTGGTCACTGGCCTACACACTATAATGTAGGCTAACGCAAGTTTGTACATCGTGCTGTTCCGTACAGTTGACCTTATTTTAGCGCCCCAAAAACACAATACTTCCAGGTCAACTGTAATATGAATACCATTGTAAAGCACAATTTCTCCCCTTTCCAGCAAAATCAATGACGAGACCTTCATGCTGCCCGTCTCTGCATGATTGAAGGCAATGGAGCTACATCTGGTCTTTTTAAAAATGGCTGGTTGGAAAGAGAAAGCTACTGCATCATAGTGAAAGGGGGAGGTAGTGTGGTGAAATGGCTTTTTTCACCCGAATTTGCCAACTTATCACCTCAAATGTAAATGAAACATTCTAAAGAGTTTATATAATGTCTCATTACATACCTATTTGAAAGTTTGTGTAGGGTTTTTAGGGTGGCGCTAAATTTATCTTCACAATTAAACTGTGGCTGTCACGGTTTTTGAGAGTCATGATGACTCGCAGTGATAAGCCGAAAAATTAACAATTGATTAAATTAACTATTGATGAACTCACAAGTAATTTACACTCACCATTGATAATTTATTGTGTTTAATCTGCGAGAGAAGCGTTACACCTGCTGCAAACAGGCTGTATGGCACAGAATTCGTTGAATAATGCGTGCTGTACGTTACGGGACACGCCACACTTTAACGTACAGCGTCATTCTTTTCAACTTTTCTCCAATAATATTGGCCATTACCATGTCAATCAACGTTGAATCGAAACTTAGTTCACACCCCGGATATTGATGCCAACACAGTCGCTACAGTCCCATTAGTTTTCATTGTAGCCTCATTTGAATGCTGCGGTTGCGCAAATGTATACGGATTGGGATTAGCTACCGTTAGCCCACAATGTCAAAGTGGAATTATATTTTTAGATTAGATTTTTTTTTACAAATTCCCTAAAAAATGAAAAAATGAAATGTCTTGAGTCACTAAGTATTCAACCCCTTTGTTATGGCAAGACTAAATAACTTCAGGAGTAAAAATGTGCTTAACAAGTCACATAATAAGTTGCATGGACTCACTCTGTGTGCAATAATAGTGTGTAACATGATTGTTTTAATGACTACCTCATCTCTGTACCTCACACATACGGTAAGGTCCCTCAGTCGAGCAGTGAAATTTTCCAATACCATTGCAAAGAAGGGAACCTATTGGTAGATGGGTAAAAATAAAGCAGACATTGAATGCCACTTTTAGCATGGTGAAGTTATTAATTACACTGGTGTATCAATACACCCAGTCAATACAAAGATACAAGTGTTCTTCCTAACTCAGTTGCCAGAGAGGAAATAATCTGCTCAGGGAATTCACCATGAGGCCAAAATGACTTTAAAACAGTTGCAGTTTAATGGCTGTGATAGAATAAAACTGAGGATGGATCAACAACATTGTAGTTACTCCAATTCTGGCTATGGCGCCTCAAGATGGACAAACAGTACTATTGTCGCTTTTTTTTCTTGCGTTAGGAATGAGACCAATGTAAATAAGACATAATTCATGAGATGACAAAAAAATACCTTTGCATAGAGTAATTTATTAATTATTAGTAATCTATTAATTATTAATAGTAATTTTAATAAGTTACCACAGAGCTCATACATCCATATACACTGAGTATACAAAACATTAAGGACACCCCTTATTGATGTCACTTGTTAAATCCACTTCAATCAGTGTAGATGAAGAGGAGGAGATGGGTTAAAGAAGGAGTTTCAAGCTTAGAGACAATTGAGACATGGATTGTGTATGTGTGCCATCCATAGGGTGAATGGGCAAGACACAATATTTAAGTGCCTTTGAAAGGGTAGTAGGTTCCAGGCGCATCGCGTTGTGTCAAAAACTGCTAACACTGTTGTGTTTTCAAAACTCAGTTTCCCGTGTGTATCAAGAATGGTCCACTTCCCAAAGGACTTCCAGCCAACTTAGCACAACTGTGGGAAGCATTGGAGTTAACATGGGCCAGCATCCCTGTGGAACACTTTCGACACCTAATAGAGTTCATACCCCAACGAATTGAGGATGTTCTGAGGACAAAAGGGGGAGTCAACTCAATATTAGGGAAGGGAAAGGGAAAGAGAAAGGGGATACCTAGTCAGTTGTACAACTGAATGCATTCAACTGAAATGTGTCTTCTGCATTTAACCCAACCCCTCTGAGGAAGGTGTTCCTAATATTTGGTATACTCAGTATAGATGGCATCAGAGTTCTACTCATACAACTTTCAGATAGATACCAGACATGGATACTATAATATTATTCCATTACACATTCAATAGTCAGTTCTCTGGATACTGTAGAGAGAGATACATTTTGGCCCCTCAGACAACTTTGTGTCAAAGTTTAACAAGGACTCTCTCCTCCTCACCAGTGTCAGTGTACAGTATATTGTTAGGTCATTGTGCTAACACAGAATGAATTGTGAGCAATGCCTCAAAAAAGCTTTATATACCAGAGTTGCGAGAAAAGTTCTATATGTTATTGAAATAATGCTGCGATTGTTTGTGAGAATGCCAACAGGTTTGGTTCACTTGGGGGAAAGATTATTTTGGGGGTTGCCATGGAAGCTAAGAAGGGGAGTGAGGTGTGTGTGTGTGTGTGTGCTCAAACACACATGCATGTGGGAGTCTGGGAGAGGAAGCATGTCCATCTGATGAATGGGTATGTGCCTGAACTAAATGCTACACATTAATTGTAGTCTCACTCATTCATTTCTAATGACCGGTCATTTTTGACCGGGAACACCACAGGTGTACAAAAGCGAAATAAAACACCCCAAATTTAATGAAAATCATCCAAATGTATTTTGTGTGTTCAGATGCCCGGAACCTTATGACAATCATATTAAATAAACTACATTTTTCAGAGAGAAAACTTGTGAATCGGTCCAATTCGAACGGAACACAGCAGGAGGATTAATCGAAATTACGGATTGCAAACTTATTTGCTTGTCAGTCTCCTAATGCCATAGTTTGTACATGTCAGCGTATGCGCTACTGGTGTTGAAGTCAGGTGCAGGAGAGCAGAGAGTTGTCATAAGGCGCACACTTTATTCGGCAGAAGCAAACAACAGACGGACACAAAAGTGTCCAACAAACCTCCAGCCAAAGGCAAAAGTACAAAGTGCGACAAAGTCACAAATAAGCAAAAATGTTTAACAATTAAACATACGCCAGGTTGAAACAAAGTACCCGGGGGGAAAACCAGCCTGGTGCGTCAATACAAAACACATAACAAAACAATCCCACACAAAGACATGGGGGGGAACAGAGGAATATATATATATGCAGTTGATTAGGGAATGTAAACCAGGTGTGCGGGGAACAAGACAAAACAAATGGAACAATGAAAAATGGAGCGGTGATGGCTAGAAGGCCAGTGACTTCGACCGCCAAACGCCGCCCGAACAAGGAGAGGATCCGACTTCGGCAGAAGTCGTGACAGTACATCTCAATTGTCATTAGAAACCACATTTGTTTAAGCAAGTCAGCCATATCAGCTATGTTTTTATAAAGGCAGTAAAATGAGGCTGAATTAACTGTTTCGCTGCCAGACAAGGCTCCTCCTGATAGCCATGTGTAGCAGTGGTAAGATGTTGGGACTGCTGTTGGGACAGCTTTATGTAGGCCCTAACAGTTTGTGGGCACCGTTTGTCACCGTTATAGTGCAATTCATGTATTGTTTAGTGTTGTGTTGTGTAGTGGCTTTGCTGGCATACATTCCACTTTTTTGTCTTTGACCCACAAGGATTTACATGCTAAAATCATCACATGGTATGACTCTACAAGCTTGGCACACCTGTATTTGGGGAGTTTCTCCCATTCTTCTCTGCAGATCCTCTCCAAGCGCTGTCAGGTAGGATGGGGAACATAGCTATTATTTTCAGGTCTCTCCAGAGATGTTCGATCGAGTTCAAGTCCGGGCTTTGGCTGGGCCACTCAAGGACATTCAGAGACTTGTCCCAAAACCACTCCTGCATTGTCTTGTCTGTGTGCTTAGGGTCATTGTCCTGTTGGAAGGTGAACCTATGCCCCAGTTTGAGGTCCTGAGCACCCTGGAGCAGGTATTCACTCGCTGTACTTTGCTCCATTCATCTTTGCCTCGATCCTAACTAGTCTCCTAGTCCCTGCGTTTACTAGGTTAAGACTATAAGACCAGACTGAAATTGGCTTCTGGAGCAACACACTTCGATAAATTCTTGGTGTTTGAGATTTGATTGGAGGCAAACTGAATTTATGCTGATGATATTCCCCCGGCCTCCAGTTTTGCTATTCATGACACACACTTACGTGGTGCAATCAAGTGCATTCTGCTAGCACAGCAGAGGCTAGCTCAGAGATTTACTTAACCACACTGCCTTGGTATTAGGCAGAAGTGTGTTGTGGCATATTTGCATGAAAGTAGTGTCCATTCATTAGATGTGTGTGTATCCAAAAAGGTTACAAATCTTTACTAGCTCTCTCACCTCACAGCTTCTGTCTCTCATTGAATCAGAATGTGGAACTCAGAATGATCGGCCTCAGTCCTTAGTAATTCACTTCAAATTACTCCAACTTTACAATTTGGCACATGATGTCTTAGTTCTAAATCAAAATGTTGCTTAATGGTTAGATGGAAGTGCTTTTCAATCAACCTGAGCAACAGATTGTCCGTGATTGTGTAATTGTGCATCAGACTGGCCATAGCACTTTCAAAGCGTAAAATGCCCCGAATCTATCACAATGAAGCTATGACCTTATCTTCAGTCAGACTAAACATGTGAGCCAGGTACTGTCTATGTCTGCGAGGTAGACCTCCCTGCTGTGCTACAACTGAGCTGGAGAGGCATTAGCATGCCTTGTTGAGCTCTAAGCAGCTGTTGTCTCATTCCTTGCCCACTGAATTAGACACAATGACCTTTTGCTGCAGACTTCTCCCCCTCAGACAGTCTGTTTGTCCTCTCCTTTTTCTTTCTTTGACGCCCTGCTGCTCTGTTACTCCCACCATTCCGATGGCGGCGATGTGGACGAGATCAAACGGCGCTTCAAGACACCGGCCCCGATTTGTTGCTGTGTTGACCGTGTTAACCGTAAGATTTGGGCTTATGACTGTATGACTGTGGGTGCCTGTCAATCAAAGAGGGGAGATCAGGAACTGAAAGAAACGTGTGGTTTGCCTCAGTGCCCTGGGATGACACCAGCAGGGTTACCTAGAGCCACCCAGGCCCAGGTTCTGAGGGGGCATGCTGCTCCTCTATAAACTACCTGCAGGGTGACAATCAGGCATAACTTCCCTATAGGCCTTTGAGGGCCAACTCCCAACAGTCACAGGCAGTGCTTAGGTTCTTTGTATCAGTGTACTCTTTGTGCAACTCACTGTTGATGTCCTCTGAGCCAGAGACTAGTAGAGCTGGTGGGTTTCCATGATTTAATACACTTTTTTGATCATCCTCTCAGGGCAGCTGGTTCCAATTAGATTCATAGCAGAAAAATAGAGACCTCCAGGTCTCTTATTTGATAGGTTGGTAATATAAGGTCTTCGGGCCTTTAGGTCTAGAAACAGGTTTTTGAGGTTGTCCAATTAGGAATCAGTACACTTTCCCTCCACTCATCTGTCTATCTGTTCACTGCTCACATTTCTGCTGACGTTGAGAGACTACATATTGTGTGAGCAGCCATGCTCAGTACGAGTGTTCTTTATTACAGTAATCCAAGTAGAAAGTTATGATTCTTATAAAAGGGAAGGCTCTGCTGACAGCTGAGACAACAAAAAATGAGCTTTTGAACTTAATGACGCAGGACAAATTGCTTGTTTGAATAACAGAAAAAGTCAAACCCAGTAATATACTCCTTTCCCCCAATGGCCAGGCCACAGGCCATCTTACTGTGTAACAGTTATCCAGTGTGACTAACGATATTCTCATTTAATTATTTATGGTGACTCTGTGACAATGGTCTTAAGTCACTTTCTGTCCCCAGGGGGAAAGAGTATGGGCATGATGTGGACTTCCTCTTGACTATGCCTGAGATGGGGAAAGAAGAGGGGCTACTGCTTCATGTGATTGACAGACTGAAGGACCAGGTAAATGAATGTATTATTGCATATACAGTAGACAAAGCTCAATGACTATGATTGTGACTCCTCCCACATCTGTCCTAGTGCACATACACTACCTCAAAGACTGAGTACGATGTGCCTAACTGTAATGAACATGAGGGGAGACAGAGAGCTGGTTTCAAGCGCAGGGCGCAACAGGTGTTTATTGCAAAGGACCACAGGAGGAGGCAGGTAGCTGGGTCCAGGGGCAGGCAGCAAGTCATACACAGGGGGTCAAAAGGGACAACAGTACAGGCAGGGAAAGGCTAGATCGGGCAATAGGTAGATAACAGGAAATCCGAAATACAGGCTAAAATACAGGCAGGGAATATGCAAAAGGCGTCATTAGTGAGGCAGGCAAAAGCTATCATACACGGGAGGAGTAAACTACAGGAAACCCAGCGCTCCGAAAGACATGTGTCACAAAACAAACAATACCTCACAGGGATGGAGTGCAAAGAACTGAACTAAATAGTGTGTGATAATGACATACAGGTTTGTGAACAGGTAATTAGAATTCAGGTGATTGGGATCTGGACAGTGAGCTGCGTTCAGGGGATGTAGGTGTTTGAGCGTGTGAGCTGGAAAGTGGGCTGGAAAGTGAGCTGTGTTCAGGGGATCTACGTGTTTGAGGCTGTGAGTTGGAAGCAGACATTACACTAACCCTCCCGACACCACTATATTTCCACCCCTCAGAAAGAAATGCGTTGAAACAAAACAGAGAAAAAAATTGAGAAAGAATGTTCTCAAAATGCAGTAGAGAAAAAACAAAGAAATGTTTGTAGAGTTGAGAGAGTAATATGAACAGAGAAAAAGAGGAGAGGGCTGAGGAGAATTGGGTTAGTGCCCTACAGTGTGGAGAGGGATAAAGTGATTGTAGGAGAGGATGATTACAGAGCCAAGTGCATATGAGTTGGCACATAAGGAGGCAATAATAAGATGGTCACACCAATATCGAGGGCCTCGGCCCAGAAAATGATTATTTAAATGTGGTTTATACAGTTAACCTGGCTTTGAGGGAGAGAGTCAGAGAGAGAACGAGGGAGAAAGAGATGGGGTGCGGGGGGGACATGTTCTTTGGTACCACCATGCTCCTCTCCTCTGAGACAGTTGATGGATTTCATGTTGGAGGGGCTGAAAAGAGAACAGTGTTTGATGAAGAGCAGGGTTGTGGTGTCTACTGTAGCTGCAGGCCTGTTTTTGTCATTTCTGCCTGGCTTTAACAATCGTTCCCCTTTCCTTCCACCCCCACCCTCTACCCCCAGCCTAAACTTGCTTTAATGGGCCATTCTTTTGATAAAACCTCCTATGCTAACACACACACACACACACACACACACACACACACACACACACACACTGGTTATTGCTGGTTCCTCCCACCCTTTGGTGAGAGGAGGGGAGGGTGGGAAGGAAGGAACTTCCCTAGATAGTGTCCCTGGCATGGGGGAGGAATATGTCCATTGGAAAGGGAGCACGGGAGACCATGATAAAGTGGAGGTAGCAGAGGTTGACTCTAAGTCGTGTAACTTTGTCATCTTCGATCTGGTCACCTGGGGGGGGGCACATGTCGTCAACTCTTTGCCTATGCTGAATATCATGGCTGTTTTTTTCCCCTTTAACCCTGGGGGGAGGTAAAAATCTATCTATCTGGAAATGTCCTTGTGAAAATGGGCTTCATCATTTCTTCTGATGGATATGAAAGCATAACTTGGGGGCACAAGCAAAGGTCAGCCAGACATTTCGATGGTAGACGGATGAGATGCAGCTATTTGCCCTGGTAATAGCAACGGAGAACGTGAGAGGGCGATGCCTCATCCACCATTCACCAATCATCTGCTCTAACTGTCCGGGTGGTAGTGGTAGATACATTTCCATTGCAGTGCGCTATGTAGATCAAGTACTGATGTAATGATATTATATGATTATGGATATGTTGGCCATAGTACTTCCAAAGCAACAACAGTAGCCAGAGGGCACATGCATTAGATATGTTATGAGATTTGAGTCCCATAAACTGTAGACTGTGCAGTTAAGACATGTGCGTAGAGGCATTTTTGAGAGACAGTAATACTGGGATTATTTAAAAGTTAAGGACAATTATTTGGTTTAATCAAGTCACACTCAAAACACACTAAAAGCACCCCAACCTCCAGTGGATTATGCACATAAAGTTATGGCATTTTATTTCCATGACAAGTTCCAACGATCCAATCAAATGAATTGCTCACATGCACATGTTTAGCAGACGTTATTGTGGGTGTAGTGAAATGCTTGTGTTTCTAGCTCCAACATTAATATCTAACAAGTAATATATAACAATTTCACAACAATACACACAATATACACAAATCTAAAGTAAAAAAATGGAATTAAGAATATCTAAATATTTGGACAAGCAATGTCGAAGCAGCTTAGACTAAAATACAGTAGAATAGAATATAGTCATTTATATGCATATGAGATGAGTAATGCAAAATATGTAAACATTATTAAAGTGAAGAGTGTTTCATTAAGTGGCCACGGATATCAAGTATATGTATATAGGGCAGCAGCCTCTAAGGTGCAAGTGATGGCTATTTAACCACCCTCTGGAGAGCCCTGCGATTATGGGTGGTGCAGTTGCCATACCAGGCGGTGATACAGCCCGACAGGATGCTCTCAATTGTGCATCTGTAAAAGTTTGTTTGAGCTTTAGGTGCCAAGCCAAATTTCTTCAGCCTGCTGAGGTTGAAGAGGCGCTGTTGCGCCTTCTTCAGTGTGGGTGGACCATTTCGGTTTGTCAGTGATGTGTTCACTGAGGAACTTGAAGCTTTCCACCTGCTCCACTGCAGTCTCGTCAATGTGGATAGGGGGGTGCTCCCTCTGCTGTTTCCTGAATCAAATTAAATCAAATGTATTTATAAAGCCCTTTTTACATCAGCTGATATCTCAAAGTGCTGTACAGAAACCCAGCCTAAAACCCCAAACTGCAAGCAATGCAGGTGCAGGTGCAGAAGCACGGTGGCTAGGAAAAACTCCCTAGAAAGGCCAGAACCTAGGAAGAAACCTAGAGCGGAACCAGGCTATGAGGAGTGGCCAGTTCTCTTCTGACTGTGCCGGGTGGAGATTATAACAGAACATGGCCAAGATGTTTAAATGTTCATAGATGACCAGCAGGGTCAAATAATAATAATAACAGTGGTTGTTGAGGATGCAACTGGTCAGCACCTCAGGGGTAAATGTCAGTTGGCTTTTCATAGCCGATCATTCAGAGTATCTCTACCGCTCCTGCTGTCTCTAGAGAGTTGAAAACAGCAGGTCTGGGACAGGTAGCACATCCGGTGAACAGGTCAGGGTTCCATAGCCGCAGGCAGAACAGTTGAAACTGGAGCAGCAGCACGGCCAGGTGGACTGGGGACAGCAAGGAGTCATCAGGCCAGGTAGTCCTGAGGCATGGTCCTAGGGCTCAGGTCCTCTGAGAGAAAGAAAGAAAGAATTCGAGAGCATTCTTAAATTCACACAGGACACCGGATAAGACAGGATAAATACACCAGATATAACAGACTGACTCTAGCACCCTGACACATACACTACTGCAGCATAAATACTGGAAGCTGAGACAGGAGGGGTCGGGAGACACTGTGGCCCCGTAGGACGATACCCCTGGACAGGGCCAAAAAGGAAGGATATAACCCACCGACTTTGCCAAAGCACAGCCTCCACGCTACTA
Source organism: Oncorhynchus mykiss (assembly GCF_057628025.1). Taxonomy (NCBI): domain Eukaryota; kingdom Metazoa; phylum Chordata; class Actinopteri; order Salmoniformes; family Salmonidae; genus Oncorhynchus; species Oncorhynchus mykiss. The sequence continues at coordinate 4,643,762 of NC_143044.1, forward strand.
GAGGGATATCTTCAACCACCAGCTTACCATCCTAAGACAAGGCCGAGTATAGACCACAAAGATCTCCGCCATGGCACAACCCAAGGGGGGGGGCGCCAACCCAGACAGGAAGATCACATCAGTGACTCAACCCACTCAAGTGACGCTCCCCTCCTAGGGACGGCATGGAACAGCACCAGTAAGCCAGTGACTCAGCCCCTGTAATAGGGTTAGAGGCAGAGAATCCCAGTGGAGAGAGGGGAACCGGCCAGGCAGACACAGCAAGGGTGGTTCGTTGCTCCATTGCCTTTCCGTTCACCTTCACACTCCTGGGCCAGACTACACTCAATCACAGGACCTACTGAAGAGATGAGTCTTCAATAAAGACTTAAAGGTTGAGACCGAGTCTGCGTCTCTCACATGGGTAGGCAGACCATTCCATTAAAATGGAGCTCTATAGGAGAAAGCCCTGCCTCCAGCTGTTTGCTTAGAAATTCTAGGGACAGTTAGGAGGTCTGCGTCTTGTGACCGTAGCGTACGTGTAGGTATGTACGGCAGGACCTAATCGGAAAGATAGGTAAGAGCAAGCCCATGTAATGCTTTGTAGGTTAGCAGTAAAACCTTGAAATCAGCACTTGCCTTAACAGGAAGCCAGTGTAGGGAGGCTAGCACTGGAGTAATATGATCAAATCTTTTGGGTTTAGCATCCGTATTTAGCACTAACTGAAGTTTATTTAGTGCTTTATCCATTAACAGGAAGCCAGTGTAGAGAGGCTAGCACTGAAGTAATGTGATCACATTTTTTGGGTTCTAGTCAAGATGCTAGCAGCCTTGTTTAGCAAGAACTGAAGTGTATTTAGTGTTTTATCCGGGTACCCGGAAAGTAGTGCATTGCAGTAGTCTAAGCTAGAAGTGACAAAAGCATGGATTAAGTTTTCAGCATAATTTTTGGACAGAACGTTTCTGATTTTTGCAATGTTACGTAGATGGAAAAATGATGACAGAAATATGTGCTATGGGGCGATAGTAATTTAGTTCAGTTACCTTTGTTTTCTTGGGTACAGGAACAATGGTGGTCATCTTGAAGCATGTGGGGACAGCAAACTGGGAGAGGAAGAGATTGAATATGTATGTAAACATTTCAGCCATTTCTGAGGACACGGCTAGGGATGCCGTCTGGGCCAACAGCCTTGCGAGGGTTCACACGCTTAAATGTGTTACTCACGTCGGCCACAGAGAATGAGAGCCCACAGTCCTTGGTAGCTGGCTGCGTCGGTGGCACTGTGTTATCCTTAAAGCGGGTGAAAAGGGTGTTTAGTGTGATGTTGGTGTCCGCGATGTGGCTGGTTTTCCCTTCGTAGTTCATGATTATCTGTAGACCCTGCCACATATGTCTTGTGTCTGAGCCTTTGAATTGCGACTCCACTTTGTCTCTGTACTGACGTTTTGCCTGTTTTAGGGATAACTACCCCGTTTGTATTCGGCCACGTTCCCAGTCACCTTGCCATGGTTAAATGTGGTCGTTCATGCTTTCAGTTTTGTGCGAATGCTGCCATCTATCCACGGTTTCTGGTTTGGGTATGTTTTAATAGTCATAGTAGGTACAACATCTTCTGTACAATTCCTGATAAAGTCAGTCACCGTATTCGTGTATTCGTCTATATTATATTCAGTGACTACACAAAACATGTCCCAGTCCGTGTGATCAAAACAACCTTGAAGCATGGATTATGATTGGTCAGACCAGCGTTGAATAGGACTTAACACAGGTACTTCCAGTTTGAGTTTCTGCCTATAGGAAGGGAGAAGCAAAATGGAGTCGTGATCAGATTTGTCAAAGGGAGGGCGGTGGAGGGCCTTGTAGGCATTTTGAAAAGTTGAGTAGCAGTGGTCCAATGTTTTTTCAGAGTGCGTGCTACAGTCAATGTGTTGGTAGAACTTTGGTAGCGTTTTCCACCGATTATCTTTGTTAAGTTCCCCGGCTACAGTAAATGCAGGCTCAGGATGTGTGGTTTCCCGTTTGCATAGGGTCTAGTGTGGTTCTTTGAGGGACGTCGTGGTAAAGGCTTGACGGGGAACATACACAGCTGTGACTACAACAGAAGATAATTTTCTTTGGAGGTAATGCGGTCTGCATTTGATTGTGAGGTATTCTAAGTCGGGTGAACAAAAGGACTTGAGATTCTGTATCTTATCACAATCACACCGAGAGTAGTTAATCATGAAACAGATTTTTATTCCTGTCTGTGCGATGAACTGAGAACCCAGTTTGCTGTATGGACTCAGACAATATATCCCGAGAGAGCCATGTTTCCGTGAAACAGAGTATGTTACAATCCCTGATGTCTCTCTGGAAGGAGATCCTAGCCTTGAACTCGTCAACTTATCCAGAGACTGAACATTAGTGAGTAATATACTAGGAAGTGGTGGGTGGTGTGTGCGCCTACAGAGTCGGACTAGGAGTCGCCTCCGAATACCTCTTCTCCGCTGGCGGTATTTTGGATCAGCCTCTGGAACCAGTTCAATCGCCAAACAAAGGATCCAATTTGGGAAAGTCGTATTCCTGGTCGAAATGCTGTTGAATTACCGCCACTGTGATATTCAAATGTTATTTCCGGTTGTATGTAATAACACCCAAAGAATGCTGGGCTACCAATGTAAGAAATAGCATAAAAAACAAAATACTGCAAAGTTGCTTTGGAGCTAGAAGCATGGCTGCCCTATCTGTCGGCGCCACTAAGGGCAATGCGATTACCTATTACCATCTAGTAGGCTCGGGACGAGCTAGGGCATTGGGGATGGGGTTGAGAATGGCCTTAAACCAAACGCTACGGCTTCGAGCATTGCAGGTTCAATCCCAGTGCTAGGGATTTGTTTTGTTATTTTATTTTTCTGTTTTAACCCTATCCCGAACCTTTACCCTAACCAGTCAGAATTTTTTCCTAAATGTACGTTTCGGTTTCACTTTTGCCCAGTTTGACTGCAAAACATGGCGTAATAAAAACAGCAAGACACTCCATATCTCTATTGCCTGCAGTTATCACAATTGTCTCCATTTGCTTTGGTGGTTGCGTTGTCTAAAAGAAAACTACAGCTGATTTTTGTTCTTTCACTGACATTGGATGAACACACACACACACACACACACACACACACACACACACACAAACACAGTCTTTAATAACTGACATTGTGGGGACACAATCCTATTTTCCCTAACCCCTAAACTTAACCTAAACCCAAAAATCTAACCTTAACCCTAAACCTAACCCTAGCACCTAACCCTGAATCTAATTCTAACCCTAAAACCCTAACCTTAACCTTAAACCCCTTAGAAATAGCATTTGACCTTGTAGGACTAACAAAATGTCCCCAGTTGGTCAAATTTGTATTATTGGACTTCTGGTCCCCACAAGTAGAGTTAAACATGTCTACACAGTACACACAAACACACAGACAGAAGTTTCAAAATGCTCCACTTTAATTTCAGTAATCAGACCGGACTGTTCCGGCAAAGCTTTGAATCAAAGGAAAACACAGTTCAAACATAGCCTGCTAACACACACTAATCTGGGACATGAAGGGATGGTTTGTGCTCTGATTCCGGGAAAATTGACATTAGATCACAGCGGCCCGTGTCTCTGCCACCACTTTGACTGCCGCTCCCTTTGTCCTCTGGGGCAGGTGGCCATGGAGGCAGCCTGCTTGTCCTCTGGGGCAGGTGGCCATGGAGGCAGCCTGCTTGTCCTCTGGGGCAGGTGGCCATGGAGGCAGCCTGCTTGTCCTCTGTGGCAGGTGGCCATGGAGGCAGCCTGCTTGTCCTCTGTGGCAGGTGGCCATGGAGGCAGCCTGCTTGTCCTCTGGGGCAGGTGGCCATGGTGGCAGCATGCTTGTCCTCTGGGGCAGGTGGCCATGGAGGCAGCCTGCTTGTCCTCTGGGGCAGGTGGCCATGGTGGCAGCCTGCCTGTCAGCTGTTTGTCACACACTTGAAAAGAACGAAACAAAATAAATAATGAAATAAGAATTTTATCAATTTGGCAAGCCACAGAATTCCATCACTTGCATTTGTGTTTTTTGTCTTAAAGGCAAAGCTTAACTTCAAAGATTAACTCCCTGCAACATGTCCGCCTCAGTAATTCCCTCTGTAAATAGTTCTGGTGAAATAAGCTTACGATGGAATGCTCTCTGACATTACCTGCTGCATAGAAGAAGATTACAGTGTGGCGTTGCGCTAAACAGCCATCCTAGACAGAAACTGTAAGGCGTCGTTTTTTTTATGGTGGGTTTGTGTACGTGCGGCCATAGGCTTCATCAAAGGAAGGGCACTCATGTTTAGACACTTATGGTCTGTAAAACTGTCGATAACTCATTAATTATTTCGCTCAAGGCATTGTCGTATCTTTGGCTATGAATGATGAAGTGATATGACATGTTATTCTATAAAATCCTTTCTCCGTAATTAATATTACCTGATTGAGCTTATCATGTAAATGTAATTAACTAGAGAGTCGGGGCACCACAAAATAATATTTATAGAGCAGTTATCTTCCGAATAAACTCTTAAAGGACCTAGTAATATTTTACAACAATAGCAGTCAATATTAATCGACACCTTAATTCAGTCTCATCTGAAAGTTGTAAATTCTTGGTTATCTTCACAAACCCTGGCTAACAAGTTGAATCAGCAATACAAAATTGGGTTTAATTATCTATTTACTAAATACCTAACTAATCACGCAGAATTACATAGACACAGAATGAATTATACCTTGATTACAAATGACGTCATAAAGGAAAACGTCCCTTGTGGGCGGAACAGATATGAAAGCTGGTTACACAAAAGAAAGGGGCTGGGTTTCAGTGAAAGAGTGGGAAGACTGAGGGACAAAGGGAGAAGCTGTGCTATTGTAAATACAGTATCTTATGCATTCTAAATTACCACCCATTTGTAAAAGGAAAATGCAATAAATATTTACTCTGAGCTGCGCTTCGGTAGGTTGGTGGTAGATGGAAGGCCATGTTGCCAAACAGAGTCCTTTATCCTTTGAAGAATGTCTCTGGTGGTCAATTGGATACGTTGTAGTAACGTTGTTGTGTGGTAGATGGGATACTCTATCTGTTCTTTCCTGCAACTGCTGTTGCTAACTCAACGGCTAGGAGGTATCACTTCTGTAGTGAATAAGAGTTCAAAGTTCATACCATTCGCAACCAAAGCTCACGCTGAGGTTGTCTTAGTTCTGTAGTTGACATGTTAGTCCTTTTAACGCAGAGGCTGCAGACCTCACGTACTTGGAACAGGAGGTTACATTTTCGTCAAGGCTTTATATAGTGGAGCGAGAAGGGTGTGTCTGAAAAGTTTTATAACCCATGTCTCTTCAAAGGGGCGGGCCACTGATTGAGCAGAGCCCTAACCTTATGAAAACCCAAATCTCTCATTTGGAAGCTAAAATTACATTTAATCTCTCCACCAATAATTTTATATTTAAATTGAACAACAATTCCATGTGAATCCGATAACTCTGATGTGTAGACTTTCCACTGTAGAGTTTATGTCATCCTATCATTGAGGAGAATGTCTCAGATGACAGCCGAACTGACATCATATTCATTAAGTACCACCACATATGTTCAATTGGTCGGATTACCAGAATATGGTTCATTTCCCCCCACCTTCTGATGTTTCCAGAATCTCTATGTTAACCAATGGGTTTTCAAATTTCACATCAGTAGGGTAGAGAGAGGAAAAAGGGGGGAAGAGGTATTTATGACTGTCATAAACCTTCCCCCAGGCCAACGTCATGACAGCATCCTTAGTGATTCAAGGGTAGAAAATAAATGCACAGAAATATTCAGCAGTATTTAAATAAGCGACCTAAATTAAAATATGTACATTTTCTTCATCAACGACTTGTGATAGGAGATTGCCTAAAGGGTTTATCATAGTCCAAAATGTGTACACATATGCACAGCAGTGTTCTAGGGTATTGGCTTTCAAAGTGTGACAAAATGATGACTATCTTAACAATGGAACTCCAGTAGACTCTTTGGTATCATATGCACTTATATCAGTCTCATTAAGACTATAAAACTGGCAGTGTACAAGCTTAACCTTTATTAAAATAGTACAACGTAATACATGAACTGACATGACACTTTAACTCACAGTTGTCCAAACAGAGTTCACCCAAGGCCACGCCTCCAACAAGTCTCACCTCCAGATCAGCTAATGGGCCAGTTGTCCCCGACAACCCCGAAAGCCAACACAAAATCCTGAAACCTGGATAGGGGTCTTCAGAGGCGGAGTCGTGGTTGTCGTCGAGGGGTGCAATCCTGACCTTGAGATGGGAGCCTGCGACAGTGGCTCCCTCGTGACAGCGACGGAGTCCCATTCTGACCTTGCCCCTCAGGTGAGGAAACCGCTGTGCTGTCCAATGATCCAGGGCTGTGAGGAGGAGTAACTACCTCCCTGTCCTCTCTTTCCACTTTACGAGGTGTATGAGGTTGGTAAGGTGCCAGCCGATCTTGATGGAGGACCACAACTCATCCACTAGTCTGAAGCTGGATGCAGTACACCATGTCAAGTCATTCCAGAACCCTGCATGGGCCTTCCCAGTGACTAATTTGTTTTAGGATCAGACCACGCTTGTGCCGGTGCCACACTTTTTGGCCAGGCTGTAAAGGGTGACCTCGGCAGCAGGTGTTGTATGCCCACTTCTGCTTTACCCCTGCTTCTGTCAAGCGATGCCGTGCAAAGTCATGGGCTGTGTCCAGGTGCTGATGAAGATAGTGGAGGTACTCCAAGCCTGAGGCTCCAGGAACAAGGACAAGTCCATTGGAGTGCGTAGTTCTCTGGCCACTTGGTAAAATAGTCCATGGCCACAAGTAGGTATCGATTGCCTGCCTCTGTCATGGGGAAAGGACCCAGGATGTCCACAGGGGCCCCCACCTGATATTACTGCAACGGGGCATGGGAGCGTCTGGTTGGTCCTTTATAGGCAGTGCAGGCGTCACAGGCACGCACGCACATACTGTTATGTGCCTTGGCGGCAGCCAGCCAGTAGAGTTTCCTTCAGAGTTGTTGGAGGGTCTTTGTGTACCAGAAGTGTTCTGCCCCCACCGACCCACGGACAGCCCTGAAGGCATGGGCTCACATGGAACAAGGCACCAGCCGCTACCACACCACCAAGTTGTATGTTGGTTCCCTCCATTTTTTAAACATCACCCCATTGTGAATGGCAAGGTTGTCACACTGGGAGTAGTAGGCCTTGGCTTCAGGGCACACTGTTCAAGGCAGGCCACTGACCGGTTTCCAACCCCGGATAGTCGCCAACACCCGGTCACCTTCCTACTCCCTCTTCAGGTCCTGGTTATTCCAGCTCTCCAAGGGTGCTGAGCTCCTGTCTCCCGTCTGAATTGCCACCAATGTGTGCAGTGCTTGCAGTCATCCTCTTCACATGGCTGGTGAGATAGGAAATCTTCCTGGTCACATAGTTCAGCTGCCTGTAGTCTGTACAGAAGCACTATGAGCAGTCCTTCTTCTTGACAAGGACTACGGTGGGCCTCCCAAGGGCTGTTGGATGGCTTGATGAACCCTGTCTCTGCCATCTTCCGGATCTTCTGCTCTCTCTCTCTTTGCCAGTGGCAAGCGATGGAGTGCTGGACCAGACTGGTTCTCTGGCAGTCTTCATCTCATACTGCAACGACATCCACAAACTCTGCAAACAGTGCTTCCAAACACATCCCGCTGCTCAGGCTCCAGCCCTTCCGAACACCTCTACACTTGTTCCTGCACAGCTTAATCTTGGAACTACCCATCCCGGATCCGGGAGAATTGTCAGCAACTACACTAATTAGCATAGTTAGCATAAAGATCAAATAATCTTACTAGAAAATATTCATATTCATGAAATCACAAGTGAAATATAGCGAAACACAGCTTAGCCTTTTGTTAATCACCCTGTCGTCTCAGATTTTGAAATGATGCTTTACAGCGAAAGCAAGACAAGCGTTTGTGTAAGTTTATCGATAGCCTAACATAGCATTATGTCCAGCTAGCAGCAGGAAGCTTGGTCACGAAAATCAGAAAAGCAATCAAATTAACCGTTTACCTTTGATGATCTTCGGATGTTTTCACTGACGAGACTCCCAGTTAGACAGCAAATGTTCCTTTTGTTCCATAAAGATTATTTTTATACCCAAAATAACTCAGTTTGTTTGTCACATTATGTTCAGAAATCCACCGGAAATAGCGGTCTCGACATCGGCGAAAAAAAAATCCAAATTATATCCATAATATCGACAAACATGGCAAACGTTTTTTATAATCAATCCTCAAGGTGTTTTTCAAATATCTATTAGATAATATATCAACCGGGACAGTTGACTTTTTCACTAGGACCGGGAGGAAAAATGGCTACCTCTCTCTTTTACGCAAGAATCACTCTGAGAGCCATCAGCTGGCCACTTACGCAATGTGTTCGTTTACGCTCATTCTTCAACAGAAAGGCGTGGAACTACGTCTAAAGGCTGTAGACACCTTAGGGAAGACGTAGAAAAAGGAATCTGGTTGATATCCCTTTCAATGTGCAATAGGGATGCATAGAAAGACAGGGGTTTCAAAATAAGGGTCAGTTCCCGATTTGATTTTTCTCAGGATTTCGCCTGCAATATCAGTTATGTTATACTCACAGACAATATTTTCACAGTTTTGGAAACTTTAGAGTGTTTTCTATCCTAAGCTGTCAATTATATGCATATTCTAGCATATGGTCCTGAGAAATAGGCAGTTTACTCTGGGAACTCACCTCTTTGGGGGTCTTTAGTTGCTCCTTCTCATCTGGGGGAAGGATCTTTGTGGGGCTGGCTGTCACCAATTCCTGACGAGTCAGCTGCGGCTACCGGTGTCTTCTTCCACTGCTCCAAAGTCCCATCATGGAGTCTTTCATCTGGAGGTTCCACATTCCACTATCTAGGTACTTGACTGAGTGAATCCAACCCTAGGATGCAGTCATCTTGGATATCGCCCAACCAGAACTTGTGCTCCAACAATACATTGCTGACTCTCACTGATAAGGACCGCCAGCGCTTCATTTCCGCGAGATCCCCTGTCACAGTGTGAAGATAAACCAAGGTAGGGGTCCAACCCAGAGGGGAAGGACCCACTGTGTCTGGAAGAACACCAGGCCGAACAAGGGATATTGTGGAACTGGTGTCAATCATCGCCTGGCAGGCCTCACAGCTGATGCTGCATGGAAGGTAGAGGCCCTGCGTCTCTTTGTGCTAGTGATGGCTGTTTAACAATCTGTTGGTCTTGAAATATAAGCTGCTTTTCAATCTCTTTGTCCCAGCTTTGATGTACCTGTACTGACCTCGCCTTCTGGATGGAAGCGGGGTGAACAGGCAGTGGCTCGGGTGGTTATTATTTTTTGCCTTCCTGTGACATCCGGTGTTGTAAGTGTCCTTGAAGGCAGGTAGATTGCCCCCGGTGATGCGTTGTGCAGACCGCACCACCCTCTCGAGAGCCCTGCGGTTGTGAGCGGTGCAGTTACCGTACCAGGCAGTGATACAGCCCGACAAGATGCTCTCGATTGTGCACCTGTAAAGGTTAGTGAGGTTTTCTGTGGAGAGGTGCATATTCGGGCTGCAGATTGTGGTCTCAGAGACGCTTAGCTATGTCACAACGGGACATCGGACTATCATCTCTCAGCGTCTCAGGACTATGATTCACGCTTAAGGCTATACATTTTGGACGGAAGATTGTTTTAATTAAGTATTTAAGTAATTTCAGTTTATTTGGCTTTATAATCTACAGTATTTTGAAATGTAGTTAATGAGAATGTATGTAGAATGAAGGATGATGTATCCAGTATGTGAGGGAGTTGGAGACTTTCTAATCAGTTCATATCCTTGTGGGAAGTGAAAGGTTACCTGTACAGTAATTGCAGATAGAGAGGGTTTCTGTGGTTCAACAGGGGTGACATCAGGGGTTTCTCTCTCAGTTCTGAGGAGAAGCTGATCGGCGCCTGAAGCTAATTAGAGGAGCTGAGGTGTAAGGGATGAGGGGCAGGGGAAGAGGGACGAGGACAACATCTCTGAGTGCAGTCCACACATGTCACTCACTCAGTCTCTCTGATGTCATCAGTTAATGACTCAATCATCACCTCCTCTCCCGATGCCCTCTGGGAAACGCTGTCTCTTCTAATGAAGCGGAGAAACACGGTCAAACAAGACCAGGCAGTACTGGCTCAGTAGGGTTTAATGTCTCTTGATTGACCTCAGTGTCTTGGTTCGACAGGGGGAGCAGTTACAGCTGCACTTCCTCCTGCAATTATTGCTCTTTGAAGAGAGTCTGGCAGATTAATGGTCAGTTAGAGGAACACAGTATCCCAACAATTACTGTGGGTGCTGGAATTAAATTGACAATTTGTAATGTTAATCACCTTAGCGCTCCTGGACTGGGGGAGCTGCATAATCAGCCGGGCCAAAGCCCAGAGGAAATCAATCCTCTTCTTCTTCCTGCGACTGCCTACTCTCCACTATCCACACCACAAGTCATCTACTCCTCTCCCTCTTTCCCTTTGTCTTATCTAGCCGTATCCTCACTGATTCTCTCCCTATATCTCTCCCCAACCATCTCCTTTCTTTCTCTCTCTTTCTTTCTGTCTCTCTCGCTCTCTCTGCTAAAAAGTAATGTCTTACTTGGGAGTGATTTTCCATGGAGTGGAATTGTGTGCCATTGGGTCCGAATGGCCCCACTTTGTTATGCGTCTTGAAGGTTGTAATTTAGTTGCAATCTCACAGTTGGTATATTACACTAAGTGGCAGACACACTGTTTTTATATGCTTCTACTGCGAGTGTGTATAGAAATCCTTCAAACCCATTGCAGGCTCTAGATGACAGCATGTGCAAATACGCAACTACATTTTCATAATAACATACATCAGGCACTGAAGTACGGTAGCAGCATAAACCAATCCCATGACAAAGTCAATATCTACATTATATTTATAATGTCAATATCTATTTTTATTAGTGGTGACAGTGACAATGTCCACGCTGATTAATATTCTCTCCTCACAAGGGCATTCTGCTGTACTGCGACTACCAGGGCTCCACCTTTGATGTGAGCAAGCTGCCTAGTTGCAGGTTTGAGGACATGGACTGCTTCCAGAAGTGCTTCCTGATCCTGAGGCTGGAACAGGGCCAGGTGGAGGGGGAGAGAGGGCTGCAGAGGGACCCAGGGGACAGCAGGGGCTGGAGGGCCGTACGGGTGGACCTGGTGGCTCCACCTGTTGACCGCTACGCCTTTGCCCTCCTAGGCTGGACCGGCTCCAGGGTAGGCTTGGATCAAATTATTGTGAAATAAATGTGGATGCCAAAACACACAAAGATACATTGACTAAAATTGTTAAAGACAGCTGAGTTTGAATTAGGAAACATTTAATTTGCAAAAAAACAAATGATCCAATTCACATGATGATAATGCTTGACAGAGCAGTCAATAACCAAAAATAAAACATTTGATGATGAGAAATGAATAGCTAAACACTAACAAGAAAGTTACTATCGGAACACATATGATATGGCAGATGTATTCCCTGCTGATAAAAAACAGCATAGACGAGCATAAATTTCAAGCTGGTCTATGCTGGTCCATACTGGTCTATGCTGGCCTTCGCTGTGTTTTGGACACTGGTCTGACCAGCATGGCCTAGCTGGTTCTTCTAGCTGACCAGCATGACCAGTCTAGTTGGCCAAGCTGGTCTGACCAGCATGGTCTAGCTGGTTATGCTTACTTCATTGTGTTTTCGCTGGTGACTGACCTTTCACATCTGCTAAACAATTGTATTTTATTTTATGTGTTTTCACTGATGATCAACTTTCGCTGTGTTTTGGACACTGATGACCACCATAAACTAATACAAAACCAGCATCAAGTAACATCATGCTTGCAAAGTGATGTTTAATTCCTTGTTAGAATCCAGCCAGAGTGGATTCCTACAATCTGTATAAAGAATGACTGCCAGGGTTAGAGAAATGAATAAAGGAGACTACCTAAACCATCTAAACTGGAACAACAATTTCAGTAATGGGTGCAATAATTCCAACTAACAGATTGGATTAGTTTAGAAAGTAAACTACCTTTCAAAAGTTTGGGGTCACTTAGAAATGTGTTTGTTTTTGAAAGAAAATTATATTTTTTGTCCATTAAAATAACATCAAATTGATCAGAAACACAGTGTAGACATTGCTAATGTTGTAAATGACTATTGTAGCTGGAAACGGCAGATTTCTTATGGAATATCTACATAGGCGTATAGAAGCCCATTATCAGCAACCATCACTCATGTGTTCCAATGGCACGTTGTGTTAGCTAATCCAAGTTTATCATTTTAAAAGGCTAATTGATAATTAGAAAACACTTTTGCAATTCTATTAGCACAGCTGAAAACTGTTGTCCTGAACAAAGAAGCAATAAAACTGTCCTTCTTTAGACTAGTTGAGTATCTGGAGCATCAGCATTTGTGGGTTCGATTACAGGCTCGAAATGGCCAGAAACAAATAACTTTCTTCTGAAACTCGTCAGTCTATTCTTGTTCTGAGAAATGAAGGTTATTCCATGCGAGAAATTACCAAGAAATTGAAGATCTCAGACAACGCTGTGTACTACTCCCTTCACAGAACAGCGCATACTGTCCATAACCAGAATAGAAAGAGGAGTGGGAGGCCCCGGTGCACAACTGAGCAGGAGGACAAGTACATTAGAGTGTCTAGTTTGAGAAACAAATGCCTCACAAGTCCTCAACTGGCAGCTTAATTGAAAAGTACCCGCAAAACACCAGTCTCAACGTCAACAGTGAGGCGACTCCGGGATGCTGGCCTTCTAGACAGAGTTCCTCTGTCCAGTGCCTGTGTTCTTTTGCCCATCTTAATATTCTATTGTTATTGGCCAGTCTTAGATATGGCTTTTTCTTTGCAACTCCGCCTATAAGTCTAGAAGGCCAGCATCCCAGAGTCGCCTCTTCACTGTTGACATTGAGACTGGTGTTTTCCGGTTAATCTTTAGTCTTCTTTCACTGTAATATACAAATGGTTGGATATCCCCACTCAGGCTGGATTCCAGTAGGAATTAGACATCCCTTTGCAAGGCAGCATAATATGACTTGATGCTGTTTTTGCTGGTGACAAGCGAAGGCTGGTTACCAGTAAAAATACAGTGAAGGCTGGTCAACGGCGATAACAAAATAAAGGCTGGTCACCAGCGTAAATACAATGAAGGCTGGTCACCAGATAATACACAACGAAGGCTGGTCACCAGGGAAAAGGAAACGAAGTCTGGTCACCTGCGAATTAACATTGAAATCTGGTCACCAGCGAAAACACAACATGGGCTGGTCACCAACCAATGCTGGTCTATGCATTTTTTTCTGCTGCAGGGTTACTGTTGGAGAATACAACAAGGGTTGTACGGTGGCAAGAGGGTGGCAGGAAAGGAGGATAAATAAATAACAAGAGATATGATTATCAATTCTCTTCTTCCACAGCAGTTTGGGAGAGATCTGAGGACATTTGCCCAAAAGGAGAGGCAGATGCTTCTTGACAACCATGCCCTGTATGACAAAACTAAGGTACGGTGTGTTCTCTCATTACAGTGCAATTGAAATTGATAAATACAAGGCTCAACCATTGGTTTTAGACCAGTCTCAATATATCTTTACCACCAAGGCAATTTTTTTGGTCACCTACAGTATTGTGCTGTACTAGTACAAATGTTTTAGTTGTCGTGTTGGTTCTCTCTCTCACACTCTAAAGTCTAGCCTCCAGTGTGTGTTTATGAATCTGGGTGGTGAATTACAGCAAAGCCCTTGTCCTCAAACTTTATTGGAAGGATTAGGCTTGGGTGTTAGAATGCCTGTGCTGGGAATACACAGACACATTATCTTGAGTAATTTTATAACAATGCGATTCTCCTCTGAGTGAGCAGAAACTAGATATTGGCGTGAGGGCAACATTTTTAATTACAGTTCTGCTTGTCGTGAAGGGGCATGATGCACCCCACACACACATGCGCACATACATACAAAGGCATGCACACACAAACAAACAGACAAACACACAGGCATGCACGCACACACCACACCGGCAGATGCATACACGCACGTAAGAAACACACACAAACGCACATACATGTACACACACACACACACACACACACACACACACACACACACACACACACACACACACACACACACACACACACACACACAATGAAGTCGATATCTTATCTAAAGCACTAGCGGCTTGACTGTGAACCTAATTCTAACCCTAACACTAACCCTAACACTAATTTTATAACCTTAACTCTAAACCCCTAGAAATAGCATTTGACCTTGTGGGGGCTAACAAAATTCCCCAAGTTGGTCAAATTGTTTTTTGTTTACTATTCTTGCGGGGACTTCTAGTCCTCACAAGTATAATTAAACACGTCCACACACACACACACACACACACACACACACACACACACACACACACACACACACACACACACACACACACACACACACACACACAATGAAGTCGATATCTTATCTAAAGCACTAGCGGCTTGACTGTGAACCTAATTCTAACCCTAACACTAACCCTAACACTAATTTTATAACCTTAACTCTAAACCCCTAGAAATAGCATTTGACCTTGTGGGGGCTAACAAAATTCCCCAAGTTGGTCAAATTGTTTTTTGTTTACTATTCTTGCGGGGACTTCTAGTCCTCACAAGTATAATTAAACACGTCCACACACACACACACACACACACACACACACACACACACACACACACACACACACACACACACACACACACACACACACACACACACACACACACACACACACACACACACACACACACACTCTAAAATTAGAAGAAATAATGACACATCAGCATTAAGTTATAAGTAAATCAAATCCGTCTATTGGTTTCAATATATGAGGTAGAGGCTTGTTAAGGTGAAGTTAATTGTACTGGGAAGCGCAAGGTTCATTTACACATTTCCAAATAAATTACATTTGCATCTCAGTTTCAGCCAACAGATTGATCGAGAACTGATATGATAAAAGGCTATTATATAAATTTACATCTCATTAGAATTCAAATGACATTAATCCTCACTTGCCCACACAGCAAGAGCTAATTACACTCAGTTTAATACCTCTTGAATGATAGGGCAAAATGTAGATTTATGCATAAATAGACATATCCAAAAGTAATAACAATAACTGGTAATGCTGCATAGTTCTAGAAAAGTCTGGAACGCTCTTCTATTTTTTTTTTAATAGATTGTTGACATGTTCTCACCTTTGACGCCACAAGCGCAGTAGAAGTATTATGAAAATATAAAAATATGAAAAATTATATTTGATTTCCTTCCTGTTCAACAAGAGTGCTGCCAAAAGGGCTTCAAATGACTGAAATTCTTAGTAACAATCAAATTATAAACATCTTTCCATAAAATGTCACCTTTCTTATATCTGTAAAATAAATATGATCATACTTAGTGACATACAATATTTGTACCCTTTCATATTACTGACGAAAGATACTTTTTTCCCCAAACGTCCTCTGAGACGTGCTGAGACACTATTAATATGTGTGCAGTCTAGTTACAACAGGGGTAAACTGATTCCATGGAGGTCTGAGGGTTTTTGTTTTTTCCTTTAAATTTAGACCTAGACAGCCAGGTGAGGGGAGTTTTTTAATGATTAGTGACTTTAATTTGTCAATCAATTACAAGGGATGAGTGAAAACCCGCAGACACTCGGCCAACCGTGGAATGAGTTTGACACGTGTTCTACGTGGTCTTTATGCTGAGCCACACTGGCTGCGTCACAACTTCAGCTTCAAGCACAAAGTGATTTCGTCTGTCTGTGACCAAGAGAAAGTGGTCTTGATTCAATTTTATGAAATTGTTATTTTTTAAATCCTGTTGATAGCTATAAATCCATCTGAGAACATCACTTGTGCAATATGCACTATTGCAAGCGCAGCTGTGAGTTTCACAGGCACAGGAAATCGTTCTATTGTCTGGACAGGCCAGAAAATATGACTTGTCGTTCCTTATGCAAATAGCCAATTTCCTGTGTCCCTGAAACTGATAGCTGAGCTTGATATAGCATATATGAATTGGAACAACCAGTGCTTTTCGAGATTGTAAGGCAATTGATGTTGCACCATTTACAGAGCGCATTGTAAAACAGAATTGTCAGTCGGAACTGGTCCAGAACTGCTCAAAGTCCCAAATACTGTATAGGGGACTAAGAGGTTTTAATTCATGTTTAGATACATGATGTAATTCATTTGTTTTATCACTAAGGGTTACTACTATCACTATTACTATTGCACTACATGCTAAAGACTATGGCATTAATTTATTTTGATTTTTTTACCTTTATTGTTGGGGTTAGATACGTTTTAAATAAGAGTGTCTCTTTTTTTTGATCACTTAATTTCAAGCTTACGCTAAAATCCCTCTGAACAAATATGACATACTATAAGAGAATGTGTCACATGAAAAACATAAATATGTTTATTACAGTCCCAGATGACAGTCAGTGCTGAGGTTATGCATACACTTAGCCTTGCTAAGAGCATGGCAACCTGAAGCAATGCATCTTGGCTCATTTACATGTACAGGGCTGGGGGAGCATGGGGACAGGCATCTTGAGGAGTGAGTGAAGCAGGACAAGGGCACCAGGCATGTCACCTGATTCACCGACAGGGGGACACACTGTCACCACAACGTCCCCATTACATCCTCCCTTGGGAATGGGGGTCAGGACATAGAGAGAGCAGGGTGGCAGCTTTGACACATATTATACAGATGCGGCCATCTCAGAGATTGTTTATTCAAACACAAGGGCAGAGGTAAGCATCTGGGTGCTGGCAGGGACAGGGTGATTGGATCACATGCATTTACACTCAAAATTAGATCTGGGGTCAGGTCAGATGAGTGTGTTGTGTCTGTGACTATCATTAAATGTGAAGACTGTTATTTAATCAAATCAATTCTGTCTGTGTAATTATTATTACGTGATTATACTAATCATGTTAACTTTAATTAACTAGGAAGTCGGGGCACCACGGGAAAATGTTTATGGAGTCTCTATTTCCTGACTCGACTCTTCAGATATTTTCATATCTTATCAAAACAGTCGCTTATTAATGAATTGTACCTCATCAGTTCTCATTACTGAACATCACAAACCCTTGGATATCTGCACGAACCCTAGCATAAATTATGAATCAGCGATATACAAATTGGTTTAATTATTTATTTACTAACTAACTAATCAAGTCACAGAAATACATGAAAACACACACAATTAGGTCATACATGGGGTATTACATGATAGAAAGAAAAGACCGATATAACGGCTTGGTAGACAAAGGAAAAGGGGTGTGGACCGCTCAAGAGCGGGAAACTCATAGCTGATAACTACACTCATAGAAATTGCTAATACTTTACATGAACGACCGCCCATTCTAAAATAAATTGCAATTTACATATTTACAAGTGTTGTCTTGTGGTCGCCGGTTCGTCAGCTGGAGAGTCAATCGACAAAAAGTCTCTTGTTGTGTTCATAATGGATAAGTCAGGTGTACCCATGGTTGTCGCATAGAATAAATATTTTGGAGGTTGTCGGCATTCTTGTCCTAGGCTACATACATTTCCGGCTGCAGACTGGTAGTTTCTTACTTCTGTAGTGAAACGATAGTCTCAGAGTCCTCTAGCGACGAGCAATCCCGTATCCGGGAGCGTAATCATAGCCTCAAGCGCCTTACCATAATGCAACGTTTCCTATTCATGAAAATCGCAAATGAAATGAAATAAATATATTGAAACACAAGCTTAGCCTTTTGTTAACAACACTGTCATCTCAGATTTTCAAAATATGCGTTACAGCCAACGCTAGACAAGCATTTGTGTAAGCCTAGCATGGCATAATGCTATGCTAGGCTGTGCTGGCAGCAGGCAACATTTTCACAAAAATAAGAAAAGCAACCAAATTAAATAATTTACCTTTGAAGAACTTCAGATGCTTTCACTCAGGAGACTCCCAGTTAGATAGCAAATGTTCCTTTTTTCCAAAAATAATATTTTTGTAAGCGAAAAACGTCACGTTTGTTCATCTTGCTTGGCTGAGAAATCGACCGAAAATACTTCATCTATAACGCCAAACTTTTTTCAAGATTTGCTCCATAATATCGACAGAAACACGGCAAACGTTGTTTAGGATCCATCCTCAAGGTGTTTTTAACATATGTATTCGATAATATATCCGTGGAGGCAGTTGGTTTCTCATAAGAAACGATTGGAAAAATGGCTACCTCAGTATTTTACGCAAGGTTTTCTCCGGGAGACACCATGCGTCCACTCGCCCTATATGGTCTCTTACAGCCATTCTCCAATGGAAATGCCTAAAAAGACGTCACAATGCTGCAGACACCTTGGGGAAAACGTGGAAAACGTAAGCTGACTCCTAGCTCCTTCACAGCCATATAAGGAGTCATTGGCATGAAGCGGTTTCAAAAAATGCGGCGCTTCCTGATTGGATTTTTATCTGGGTTTCGCCTGTAACATCAGTTCTGTGGCACTCACAGACAATATCTTTGCCGTTTTGGAAACGTCAGAGTGTTTTCTTTCCAAAGCTGTCAATTCTATGCATAGTCGAGCATCTTTTTGTGACAAAATATCTTGTTAAAAACGGGAATGTTTTTCATCCAAAAATTAAAAGGGCGCCCCCTATATCCAAGAGGTTTTAACCATTTCTAGCCGTGTAGCCAATGCTCCACGCCGTATGGTCTTGTCGTTTGGTAGAGTTGTAGTGCCAACCATTTCAACATGTAGATACCACTTTATATTTTCTGGTCTTAGAAATTCAACCATTTGCAACCTTAGTTTACACCATGGTCGCGTGGTCTGGCGTGAATTGCGTCACAGGGGCTTTTATACTTGGGTAGAAAAGGGGCCATCTCTTCATGTTTGTGCCCAACTGGGCATGGCTACTGACTGTGTATAAGTTACCATAAAACAAGCAATTAAGAAGACTAAATCACATGGTTAACTTTTCAAAAGTATTCTTATATTTATTCATCCATCTTATACAACATTCAGAAGTAAACCTGACAGCTGGGAAATGTACACTTTAAGAGATATACAGTGCCTTGCGAAAGTATTCGGCCCCCTTGAACTTTGCGACCTTTTGCCACATTTCAGGCTTCAAACATAAAGATATAAAACTGTATTGTTTTGTGAAGAATCAACAACAAGTGGGACACAATCATGAAGTGGAACGACATTTATTGGATATTTCAACTTTTTTAACAAATCAAAAACGGAAAAATTGGGCGTGCAAAATTATTCAGCCCCTTTACTTTCAGTGCAGCAAACTCTCTCCAGAAGTTCAGTGAGGATCTCTGAATGATCCAATGTTGACCTAAATGACTAATGATGATAAATACAATCCACCTGTGTGTAATCAAGTCTCCGTATAAATGCACCTGCACTGTGATAGTCTCAGAGGTCCGTTAAAAGCGCAGAGAGCATCATGAAGAACAAGGAACACACCAGGCAGGTCCGAGATACTGTTGTGAAGAAGTTTAAAGCCGGATTTGGATACAAAAAGATTTCCCAAGCTTTAAACATCCCAAGGAGCACTGTGCAAGCGATAATATTGAAATGGAAGGAGTATCAGACCACTGCAAATCTACCAAGACGTGGCCGTCCCTCTAAACTTTCAGCTCATACAAGGAGAAGACTGATCAGAGATGCAGCCAAGAGGCCCATGATCACTCTGGATGAACTGCAGAGATCTACAGCTGAGGTGGGAGACTCTGTCCATAGGACAACAATCAGTCGTATATTGCACAAATCTGGCCTTTATGGAAGAGTGGCAAGAAGAAAGCCATTTCTTAAAGATATCCATAAAAAGTGTTGTTTAAAGTTTGCCACAAGCCACCTGGGAGACACACCAAACATGTGGAAGAAGGTGCTCTGGTCAGATGAAACCAAAATTGAACTTTTTGGCAACAATGCAAAACGTTATGTTTGGCGTAAAAGCAACACAGCTGAACACACCATCCCCACTGTCAAACATGGTGGTGGCAGCATCATGGTTTGGGCCTGCTTTTCTTCAGCAGGGACAGGGAAGATGGTTAAAATTGATGGGAAGATAGATGGAGCCAAATACAGGACCATTCTGGAAGAAAACCTGATGGAGTCTGCAAAAGACCTGAGACTGGGACGGAGATTTGTCTTCCAACAAAACAATGATCCAAAACATAAAGCAAAATCTACAATGGAATGGTTCAAAAATAAACATATCCAGGTGTTAGAATGGCCAAGTCAAAGTCCAGACCTGAATCCAATCGAGAATCTGTGGAAAGAACTGAAAACTGCTGTTCACAAATGCTCTCCATCCAACCTCACTGAGCTCGAGCTGTTTTGCAAGGAGGAATGGGAAAAAATGTCAGTCTCTCGATGTGCAAAACTGAGAGAGACATACCCCAAGCGACTTACAGCTGTAATCGCAGCAAAAGGTGGCGCTACAAAGTATTAACTTAAGGGGGCTGAATAATTTTGCACGCCCAATTTTTCAGTTTTTGATTTGTTAAAAAAGTTTGAAATATCCAATAAATGTCGTTCCACTTCATGATTGTGTCCCACTTGTTGTTGATTCTTCACAAAAAAATACCGTTTTATATCTTTATGTTTGAAGCCTGAAATGTGGCAAAAGGTCGCAAAGTTCAAGGGGGCCGAATACTTTCGCAAGGCACTGTAGTTATGTGTGTTTCCTGTCCTTCATGAGATCACCAAATGAAGCACACTCGACATGACTGTCCCTTCAGTGTCCACGGACCATTCCTACCTTCTCAAAAATGTAAATATTGTTTAATTCTCCAGTTTTGGGGATTAGGAGTTTTGGGAAGAAGAATGTCTTTGTTCTCCATAGGCTCTCTCCCTCCATACTCCATGGCAGCGAAGAGAGAGAGAGTTTCTAGCAGGAATTTATGACTGTTGTAAAACCTGAGAAAGAGAGTGAGAGATGGGGGAGCCACGTGATACACCCCAAAAGGGCCACGTCGTGACATATGTATGGTTGAGTTTGAGTTTGATGAGGAAAGTGGTCGGAAACGTTCTGATTAATTGAGATGTTGACGTTATCTGCACACACACACACACACACACACACACGCGCACTCACACACACACGCGCACTCACACACACGCGCACTCACACACACACGCGCACTCACACACACGCGCACTCACACACACGCGCACTCACACACACACACACACCCACACACACACACACACACACACACACACACACACACACACACACACACACGCACACACACACTGCAGTTTCACTGCTAGTTTCAAGGTCAGCAGATTGCTTAAAAGGGTACTTTCTGACAATATCATTCAACAGTGTGGCCCGTTTTTCAGCTGTCAGCTTGACATTACAGCCATAATTAAGGTAATGAAGATCAATTCACTTTCTAAGTCGCCGGGCGGCCTCCGTCTCCACAGATCATTGACTATTCCTTCTGTTCTTCTGTTCGCTCTAGGCAGGAAGGAGTGGTCCCTCTCTGTCTGGTCCTCGTCACTGTTGCAAAGCCCTCATTAATTGGATGAACGTATGGCCGCCACCACTCAGATAATGGCACTTTTATCTTTGCAGCCGTCATAATTGACCAATCTTTTTCCCCCAGAGAGTCGATGCTCTGCGTCTGACTGATGTCAGGACAAACCGGAGAGATATCGGAATGGGCTGATTAGGAGGGAGGGGGTTTCAGAGAGAGGGGGCGTTACTCGTCGCCACCTGACCATTGAAGACCAAACATGGTCATTTAGAGGACTTCCATCTTGTCATTTGCTTTAAAGAGCTCTTCCTGGATGGATGCACATGACAACGTGCTCTGTCTCACTGTAATATTGAATAGCTTAGAAACTATATGACTAAACTCACACTAATTATCCCAATTAAGGAAGGACAAGCCCAGGGGAATAGCCTTGAAAAGAAAATGCAACAGCTTCCTGAGACAGCTTGTCATAATACAATAGCAATACCTGGCGGACAGTTGGACTTACTATACAAACATCACATCGTTGGAGTGCTACAGTATTACGTCCATATTACGACAGCAGAGAGTCCCAAGGCCTTAGATCAATATAGTACTACTGCAGCTGTATTTAAAGCATACATTAGCCTAGTCTGTG
This sequence comes from Oncorhynchus mykiss, assembly GCF_057628025.1. Taxonomy (NCBI): domain Eukaryota; kingdom Metazoa; phylum Chordata; class Actinopteri; order Salmoniformes; family Salmonidae; genus Oncorhynchus; species Oncorhynchus mykiss. Next base: position 4,666,037 of record NC_143044.1, read on the forward strand.
AGTGAGGTGTGATGTGAGGGCCTGTGTTCTATGGGAGAAAGGTTGAGTGTCTGTCCTCTGCTGGTAGGCTGAAGGTGTGGGATAATTAATATGCTTTGTGGCTTTGATGAATGAGGGCAGGTGGGGGATTTCATCAGCCCCAGACAAACTGACTCCCTCCACAATGAGGAGGGCTCTGTGACCTGTCCAACACCTCCTATACAAAGCCCTCTACTGCATGGTGTACCCTTAACATTCTTTACCTGTGGGAGTATGTGTGTGTGAGAGAGTGCATATGTGTCAAGAAAGGTATGTGAGTATTTGTCTGATACAAATGTGTATGCAAATGTAATTCACTACTGTATGTGCTAGTGTGTAAGTATGAATGTGTGCTGCATATGTCATGTATGTGCATACAGTGTGATTATATATTGTATGTGAGTGTCTTTGAGTGTTTGTATGGGTGTGAGTATGTGTGTGTGTGTGTGTGTGTGTGTGTGTGTGTGTTTGTGCGGTAAATTGATTGACAGATACATTTCCTCTTATTTAGGCTACTGTATATCCTGATATTTGAACACTATTAAACACTTATTGTTTTCAAGACTGAAGCAGGGCTGTTTCTGAGTTCAAAACCTGGTATACCCCATGCAAGGTTAGAGGTATGTCTGAAACTCATCACTGCATTTTGCCTTGCAAATATGCAAAGCTCGTGTTAGAATTGACCATTTAAACATTTAATGAACTTCGGCACACTCTGAAAAGAAAGTGTTTCATGACCTAAATTCCCCAATGCGACCTCGTTTTTCACTTATCCCTCAATACGTCACACATTTAGAGGAAATTCTCAGCGTCACATCCAGATGTGACCTCTCTGTTGAGGTCACATCTGTTACAGTTGTAACATTCAGTATCACATCTTTCCTCCCGAAAGACTAGTCAACAGTGAGTTGAACTGCCTGTCCGATTTCAGTCGTAGCATGTGGAGTGTTCACAACTCATCTTCCTCCCCCCTCTCTCCCTCCATCCCTCCCTCCATTCTCAGAGAAGCGGATGGGTAGACAAAACCCGGAGCAATTGCACTGGGCTTTGGGGAGCGTCATTTTTTAATGCTCCCCAGCTGGTGCTGAAAAGCACTGTTTGCAGACAGGATGAAAACGGTCTGGAAAGAGGCCTTTCACAGAAAGGAGAGGAGAGGCGGGAGAGGATGGGGAGGAAAGGCTCTGGGTTTAATTTTGCGACTCATGCCACAGTGCCCTCAGAGCGTCACATGTACACCTCTGAGGTGTGACAGACAGACAGGTGAGAGGACCAAGGAGGGTGGAGTGCCTTTATGCATCATGAGTGGTCGTTTGAGATTTGGAGCGTTAATGTTTTTATAATCCATTTCTTTGGATTTTGATGTGTGCTTTTGGACATGTTTCAGCATTCTGGCAGAGGCGACCAGGTTTTTGGCAAAAAATGTATTAGTATACATTTCACATTTACATTTTAGTCATGCAGCATGTGCTTTTATCCAAAGCGACTTACAGTAAGTGCATTCATTTTAAGATAGCTAGGTGAGACAACCACATATCACAGTCGTAGGAAGTACATTTTTCCTCAATACAAACGTTATCAGCAATGTCAGTGCTAGTAGGAAAAGACAAGTGCACAATTTCTTTATGGGGGTGGGGATACGGTAGGTAGGGTTTCAGTTGTTTTCGGAAGATGGGCAGGGACTCTGCTGTCCTAGTTTCAGGTGGAAGCTTGTTCCACCATTGGGGTGCCAGGACAGAGAAGAGCTTTGACTGGGCTGACAGGGAGCTGACCCCCGTACAGGTGGGACGGCCCAGAGAACAGAGGTGGCAGAACGGAGTGCTCGGGTTCGTCTGTAGGGGTTGAACATATCCTGAAGGCAGGGAGGGGCAGTTCCCCTTTCTGCTCCGTAGGCAAGCACCATGGTCTTGTAATGGATGCGAGCTTCAACTGGAAGCCAGTGGAATGTGTGGAGGAGCGGGGTGACAGTGGTATCAAATTATTTACTTTAAAATTTGTGAGCATACAAAATAGCTCAGTATTTGTATTATTTATTTTATACAGTGTTTTTTGCTCATCTTTATCAAGGGTGCCAATAATTTTGGTCATGACTTGTAACTGTAACTTACAATCTCCACTTAAATGATCTACACTGCATTCAGAAAGGATTCAGACCCCTTGACTTTTTCCACATTTTGATACGTTACAGCCTTATTGTAAAATGTATTAAATTCATTAATCTACTCACAAAACAAAACACATTTTTTTAGTCATTGTTGATAATTTATACATATAAAAAACTGAAATATCACATTTACATAACTATTCAGACCCTTTACTCAGTACTTTGTTGAAGCACCTTTGACAGCCATTACAGCTTTGAGTCTTCTTGGGTATGAAGCTACAATCTTGGCACACCTGTATTTGGGGAGTTTCTCCCATTCTTCTCTGCAGATCCTCTTCAGCTTTGTCAGGTGTGATGGGGAGCGTTGCTGCACGGCTATTTTCAGGTCTCTCCAGAGATGTTTGATCGGGCTCAAGTCCAGGCTCTGGCTGGGCAACTCAAGGACATTCAGAGACTTGTCCCGAAGCCATTCCTGCGTTGTCTTGGCTGTGTGCTTAGGGTCATTGTCTTGTTGGAAGGTGAACCTTCGCCCCAGTCTGAGGTCCTAAGCACTCTGAAGCAGATTTTCACCATGGATCTCTCTCTACTTTGCGCCGTTCATCTTTGCCTCAATCCTGACCAGTATCCCTGTCCATGCTGCTGAAAAACATCCCCACTGCATGCTCTCACCACCATGCTTCACCATCGGGATGGTGCCAGGTTTCCCCCAGACATAACGCTTGGCATTCAGGCCAAAAAGTTAAATCTTGATTTCATCAGACCAGAGAATATTGTTTGTTATGGTCTGAGAGTCTTTAGGTGCCTTTTGGCAAACTCCAAGCGAGCTGTCATGTGCCATTTACTCCATCTGGCCACTCTACCAGAAAGGCCTGGAGTGCTTTTGGTGGAGTGCTGCGGAGATGGTTGTCCTTCTGGAAGGTTATCCCATCTCTACAGAAGAACTCTAGAGCTCTGTCAGAGTGACCATCGGGTTCTTGGTCAACTCCCTGACCAAGGCCCTTCTCCAGGGATTGCTCAGTTTGCTGTATTCGTTGAGTTTTTCTAGTATGGTTTTACAAGAATTGAAATCTCACAGCATCAACTTTGCTGTCCGTTTGAGGCTTATTTTTACAGTCTATGGCTCAAGGAAACTGTGCACACAGTGATCTGAGTTATATGATTGGCCAGTGGTTGGCCTAAAGGCAGTGGTGGAAAACATACTGAATTGTCATACTTGAGTATTTTTACTTAAGTACTTTACACCACAGCCTATAGGTACACTTGATTTGTTCTCTGGTCCTGCTGGGTAGGCAAAGTTCTACCTTCAGACACATGAAATGGTTCAAAATGGGAACACTTTGCCTTTCCTGCGCTAGGGCTGCTGAATCAAGTGCACCTACCGCGAACAGAGCAAAATGTATTTAAAAAATAGGAATGCAAAGCTTTATTGTTTGGATTTTTGCAGAAATGTTTGGTGATCGACTAGGAATGCCTTGGAGAACGCGATCGACCGGTTGCTGACCACTGTTGTACAGGGTCAGCCATAGTAGTACGGCGTCCCTGGAGAAAATTAGGGTTAAGTCAATCAAATCATGAAATGTATTTAAAAAGCCCTTTTTACATCAGCCAATGTCACAAAGTGCTACACAGAAACCAAGTCTAAAATGCCAAACAGCAAGCAATGCAGATGTAGAAGCACGGTGACTAGCAAGTGTCTTGCTCAATTGCACATCGACAGATTTTTTTGTTACTTCACCTTGTCGGCGCAGGTATTTGAACCAGCAACCTTTCAGTTACTGGCCAAACTCTCTAACCGTATTTGTTCAGCTCCTGATAATACTTTTCTCGGACTGACGTCCCCCGTGTAAGGTTTAATTATGCTAATTTATCTTTCTTGGGAAACATGTCTGCCTCAGACATGTCTGCCTGAAGCATGTCTGCCTCAGACATGTCTGCCTGAAGCATGTCTGCCTCAGACATGTCTGCCTGAAGCATGTCTGCCTCAGCTAAGCATTAGGTTGAAGAAGTTTTCTTCCGTTTTCTGTGCCAAAGATTGTGGGTCTCCGAATCTGGATGGACAGACAGTAGATGTTGTTTCCATGTAAATAACACATAATATGACTGAACCCACAAGTCCTAGAGCAGCAATCAAAGTTTTTATGAAGTTGTTGTTTTAAAAAGGAATACTTTTTTTTGTTGCATAATTGGTAACCTTATGCAAAGTCTTTATACTATACCATAGACCCAGAAGAAATTAAATTCAGAGATGAGTTCAGGAATTGCCTGAATAGTTTTTGCAGTTTTTACAGCACACACACACACACACACACACACACACACACACACACACACACACACACACACACACACACACACACACACACACACACACACACACACACAATGAAGTCGATATCTTATCTAAAGCACTAGAGGCTTGACTGTTCAAATATTTTTCAACTTGTGTTGAATTGAGTTGCGAATTCTATTATGCAAGTGGTGAGGCAGACAGCCAAGGCCAGGGTTCCCCAATTGGCACTCCAAGTTTTCTGAGCAAAAAAAAAAAAAAAAAAAAAAAAAAATATATATATATATATATATATATATATATATATATATATATTATATGTTTTATTTTATTTTAATTGTTGGACATAAAATACTGTAAAAACACCACGCATAATAGTATTCCCATACATGATAGAGAAATACTATATGTGATACTATATGTGACAAATATAAGCAAGGTTTGAAATGATTATGTTAGTAATATATTATATATTTTTTAGCTTCTTGTAGTCAATTTGCAGCATTCAGTTTTTTGTAATTATGTTCCGGCCCCCTGATCATCCGCACCAGAAAAATTCCATTCCGCCACCTGACAATATGTTGACAAATGTATATTTCCCTGACTCCTAGTTCATTCATAAATGGCTAATGTAACAGGAGAAATAAAAAATAAAGGTTAGAATGCTGGAATACACCATCGTGGGAACAGGTGCTGCGCGAGTGAAATCCCCGGTTGGATTTTGGAGTCATTGTAGACAAGGAGAACTACAACCCATGGATACAGCCTGCAAAAGTGCAAGCCAGTATTTGTTTACGATAATTAAGTAAACATTATCAGTTCATCATTACATTTATTCAGGATTTCTTTCATTTAGACCATACGCAGGCCATACAAAGTTTAAACCTGTGTGGCATAGCCCATATGTTTCTGGGAATTTATCATTTAAGTTTAAATGAAGTGTGATTGTTTAAACAATATTGAATGTAAATATATTATTTTATTATGATGGCTACAGGCTTTTATTAGGCAAGAAAAAGGCTAATTAAAAGGCTATTTTTCAAAGCGATTTGAGTTTGTCAATGTTATCTGTTATTTTATTAGCATCCCCATTAGCTGTTGCAAAAGCAGCAGCTTCTCTTCCTGGGGTCCACACAACATAAAGAAATGTACATAATACAGAATAAAAAAATAGACAAGAGCAGCTCAAATGCAGGACTACACACATTTACACATACGATGTGCCACATCGCATTGTGAAAATAAGAAGATGGGCCTATCATTCTTAATTCATGGAACATTTATTCAGGAAGGGGAATAGCTTAAAAACGTACTACTCTGGAGTCATAATTATTTTTTGTATAAATTGATGTTCCAGCAAAAATGATTCATGCAAGCTCATTCATGATGTTTGAGCTGGAGTCTTGTAAAATATTGGGTTTAAAGAAGTTGGTCCACTGAAGCCATATTGCAAATCTGCCATCAACATAGTATTCAAGAAAGTAGTCAACATAATAAAAAGCATCAAAATCAAAAGCATATTGCATATTGCATGATCTGTTTGATTTTGAGTTCTAATATTTGGCAGGTGTGGTAAGGAGTACAGAAGTAGATCATCCAAAGGCAATGAGACAAATTTGTCCTGATGGTGGCACTGTGGTGCAATAGGGTTTGAACTGCTTGCAGCTATATTTTCTTGTGTTTTTATAACTATGTAAAGCAACTCCAGGTACTAGAAAAGCTCTATAACAATACCATGTCATTTTATTATTATCTCAGAACTAGATTTTTCTCAGATAGAATGTCATAATCCAAGGTCTCGTTGTCCTCCATCACAGCATATTTATCTTCAATATTATCAATTTTGTTCATGAACTTGCCCTGCATCTTCATGAAGTTTTTGAATGGTCTTTTTCTCTTTCTTGGTTTCATGTGTCCTTTTTCCCTGTCGTGGTCAAGGTAAGAGCAGATTCCTGGACATATGATACAGGAGCCATCATCATCCATCATGGCAGAACTTTTGATGTCATCCTTGTTAGGGAGAAATCAGTTGCTGTGACATGTGAACTTGCACATCTGCAGTTTGTAGCAAAGTAATTTAGTTATAGAAGCCACTAGAACCTCTACCTATATCTCAAAGTCTTGGTTTTGTTTCATGTTCTTGTCATCATTCTCTAGACACTGTTTGAAGCTTTTTGTGATTTAGCTAACCCAATGTTTCCAGCAGACCTTGGCTAAGGCATCAACAGATCTGGCAACCAGGCTAGTTAATGGATGATGATTCGTTTATAAAGTTTATATCAGTGATTCTAACATTTTTATTCCAGCCCATTAATCTGTGGAAATGTTTCCTAAAGCCTTTGTAGTTTAAATAGTATGTTATTTATCTCCACTCCATTTATCTCCACCCAGCCACACAGAAGAGAGAGTAAAAAGTATAACATTTTGATGTGTGAATGAATTAAATTAGTAAAAGTAAGCACTTTGCTGTTCTACGAGAGTTTGCCTGGATGGTTGAGAGAAATTAAGTACATTGTTAGCTTTGAATGCTTTGTGAAACCCACCCCAGGTGGATCAGGTGTGTTTGTACTGGTCTAAAACAAAACGTAAAAAGACAACGTATGTAAATTAAGCTGTCAATTAGAACACGGTATAAAGCATGATGGTGCAATACATCTTGACTCTTGACCCTATATTCAGTGACTGGAGTTGAGAAACGCAGCTCTAAATTGCCTAAGGGTAAATATGTTCCCACAAGGCGTATTGGTGGCTGTGCCTGTAGTTGGTAGGTGATGATTAGTTAAGAGAAACAGCAGTGGTTGACAAAACTTCTAATGGGAAAGTATTTTCACATGAGTCGTTGTTGTGTAGCCAGAATAAGGTATGTACCAGGGAGGCTGGAGAAAGTTTGTTACATCCTACTGCAATTTGCAAATAAGTATGATGTGTTGGGCTTTGTGTGTTCTGGCCCATGTTGGGCTGGTGTGGGATTGGTGTGGGCTAGCTTGTGTTGGGCTGTGATGGCTAGCCCATGTTGGGCTAATATGGCATTGGTGTGGGCTAGCCTGTGTTGACTGGTGATGGAGACCCCGTGTCAGACTCGTGTGGGCTTTGTTGTGGGCTAGCCAGTGCTGGGCTGGTGTGTGCCAGACCGTGCTCACCTAGCCGACTGAATACCCACATAGAACCAATGGGGCCATGTTTGCTGGACTGTTTCTCAACCTCCATGGGATGTTGCTGGTCGGTCCCCGAGATGGCTAAATTACACCAATTTAGTGAGTTCTCAGTGTTTTTTTTATGTAAGAGGTCCCCCGAAGAGGAAAAATAATGCTTATTGAGACCATCTATGAGATGTTCCTTTTGCTAAGAAAATCAGGTGATAAAGGTCAACCCGGTTACGTGCACTGAACTCTCATATACTGTATATCTTGATCTGTTTGAGTCAGTCAAGGAATATGGCACACATGCTAATGCTAAGGGATGTGAGTCTACTGTAGCTAACCTGTATAATATGTGAGCTCATTGGCTTATAGCGACCATAATGTTTGAGATAGTCTTGGTATCTCCAACCCACGTGGCATATTCCCAGAACAGGATTTTCAAAAAATGTTAAAATGTCAGATTTGAAAAGTTGGAGGTTGCGTTTAAGAAAGTCAGCCTCACCCTTAACTCTGCATGTTCGGAATTGAATGGCCCACAGTTAACCTCGGTCTCCTCGGGAAAGATCTATAGGAACAACAGTTTTATTATAAGATTTGCAAAAATGCCTTAAACCATTTATTTAACTAGGCAAGTCAGTTAAGAACAAATTGTTATTTACAATGACGGCCTACACCGGCCAAACTCTAACCTGGAGGACGTTGGGCCACTTGTGTGCAACCCTATGGGACTCCCAATCACTGCCGGTTGTAATACAGCCTGGAATCGAACCAGGGTCCGTAGTGACACCTATAGCACTGAGATGCAGTGCCTTAGACTGCTGCGCCACTCCGGAGCCCAAAACCATTACCAATAATTTTTCAGAGTTGAAAGCTTAACAAACACAGTCGGGTCTCTGCATTTATAGAAAAAGTACAACCTCTTGTCTACGTGGCAGTTCAGTAGATCTGTGTAAACAGGGGAGGAAGATAGTATAAAAGGCGATTGGTTTGTCTGTGCAGATTAAGATACCCCGAGGTTGATAGCATGATGGCTCAACATCGTTTTGTCACAGTTCACACTATAATGTGCTCCTTCCTGCAAGGTTCAACACAGCTGAATTCCTGCAGATAGTAAACCCACGGGATGTCTCACATTGTGCTGTCGCACCTAAACGGATCTTAGCTACAGTATATGCCCAGTCTTATGACTAAATCACACAAAGACAAGTTTGTATCAGGTTAGAAAAAACACTGATGAAATTGGTTATTCTACGTGCTAAGGTTAAAAGACTATATGAACATTGTTTCAAGAGAAAAGGGATATATTCCTTGGTATCCAGAAGTGTGACCTGTCAGATTCACTGAAACTTATGTTCTATGACTAAGTGGAATTTCTTCGAATTGCACTGAATTGAATTTTACTTCCTGTCACTCAAATTCAAAATCTAAATCCTTTGGGGTGTGGCCAATTCAATTAGAATCCTGTTCGCCACAACACCTTGATTGTTTCAACAAGGGGCAGAAAAGTTTCATCAAGTTGTTAAGAGTACATGTTACAAGTTTACACCTCACATACAGTACATGGTTAAGGGCTTTAAAAAAGGAAGACACCTGTACCGTGTCAGATATAGAGTTGAAATGTATTCAATTTGGAGTTTGCATTCCAATATTACACTTTATATACATCACAGAAGACTGATGTTGAAAATGTCAATGAAGTCACTTGCCAGCTGATCAGTGCATGCTCTGAGTAGGCATCCTGGTAATCCATCTAGCAGGGCAGCCTTTAAAAGTCTTCCTCATATTGGTTACAGAGAGCGAGATCACACAGTTGTCCGGAACAACTTGTGCTCTCATGCATGGTTCAGTGTTGCTTGTGAGCAAAAAAGGCATTTCTCGTCTGGTAGGCTCGTGCCACTGGGAAGCTCGCTGCTGGATTTCCCTTTGTAATTTGTGATAGTTGCAAGCCCTGCCACATCCAATGAGCATCAGATCTGGCATAGTAGGATTCGATCTTAGTCCTGCATTGACGCTTTTGCCTGTTTGATGTCTCGTCGGAGGTTGTAGAGGAATCTTTTATAAGGGTTCGGATTAGTGTCTCGCTTCTTGAACGCGGCAACTCTAGCCTGTCATCGAATTAACTTATTAATGGAGCCGGTGACTGATGTGGTAAACTCCTCAATGTTATGAATCCCGGAACATATTTCAATCTGTGCTAGTGAAACAGCAAAACAGTTCTGTAGCTTAGCATCCACTTCATCAGATCACTTCCGTATGAGCGAGTCACTGGTACTTCCTGTTTGAGTTTTCGCTTGTAAGCAGGAGTCAGGAGGATAGAGTTATGATCAGATTTGCCAAAGGGAGGGCGAGGGAGAGCCTTGTATGCATTTCTGAGTGTGGAGTAAAGGTGATCAAGAGTTTTGGTGCCTCTAGCTGCGCATGCGACATGCTGGCAAAAATTTGTTAAAACAGATTTCACTTTCCCTGCATTAAAATCACGGGCCACGAAAAGCGTTGCCTTTGGATTTATATTTTCTTTCTTGCTTATGGCTCTACACAGGTGGTCACGCAATCAGCCTACACCTTATTGTGGTGCCTCAATCCTCCTACACCACTACACACACCCGTCATTACTATGACAACTAGCATAGCAATGTCAGCAAATGACTGCTGTTTGAACACACACAGATCCGATTTGGTCACCTGTAACTTGCTGTTTGGACAGGCAGGATTTTAAAAACAAAACTGATGTGAGCATAAGGGCCTGCAGTGTGAATAAGGATTAATAGTCCATTTAGGCCCCCTCATCCACAGCACTGATTGATCCTCATTTGCTGCCTCCTGAATCCAATCTGAGTGCAGCTGCTGTAACCAGGGCCTACTCTGCTGGCTTGGACCAGAACAGGCCTATTGGCACAGTCAGATAGAAATGCACGTTTCTTTTAGTTTTCCGTAGCGTACCCTAATGAATACAAGCCAGATTAAAACTCTCAATCACTCTCCTTGACCAGGAGAAACTGTCCATTCTGTTTAACAAAGACCATGAGGCAGTTTAGCTTAAAACACGTTCAAACATGTACAGTCTTCAGCCAGTCAAGAGCAGCTCAAGGACTTTGCGGTGTGAAATATTTGCTTTGATCACACCAAATGGTTTTGGACAATTTCAATGGCTTATCCCTGGGTGTTTACTTTCAGAGCGGGTTGGAAAGCTCTGGCTTTGAGAGGGCAGAGTGTCAGGGATTGGAGGAGATGGCATAAAACTAGGTTGAATCTACAGTAGATGGGAAAATGCAAGCTTTGGTATATATTTTTCTTTCAAATCTGGCAATATACTTCACTTAAAAGGGCAATCCACAGTAGAAACAATATCAAAGCGTAATCCCCACCACTGTTTTGGTAAAAAGCTGAGGGATGGGGCTGGAGAAATGATACCACTCTCAAATTCACAGACAGACCTATTGAGGCAAGGACTGACCGTTCTTGATATCAAAATTATAGTTTGAACTATGTTTTGAGGCTATTGAGTTTTTATATTTACTTTGTCTACAAACATCGGAGTAAAACAAGCGTATATATTTTTGGTTTGATTTATTTTGTAATTTTTTGTTGGGGTTTTACAGGCACAATATCAGTTTCAATCAGTGGAGGCTGCTGAGGGGTTAATAATAACGGCTGGAATGTAGGAAATGGAATGGCATCAAACACATGGAAACGATGTGTTTGATGTATTCGATACCATTCCATCGATTCCGCTCCAGCCATTACCATTAAGGTGCCACCAACCTCCTGTGATATCAATTAATATATTTTGGCTGCCACTCAAAAGAAAAACAAAGGTAAGAAATACATTTTTTTTTATAGTAAAATTCAAATCAAATCAAATTTTATTAGTCAAAAGTACAACAGGTACAACCTCACAGTGAAATGCTTACCTACAAGCTCCTAACCAACAATGCAGTTTAAAAATATGAATAAGAAATAAAAGGAACAAGTAAATAAAGAGCAACAGTAAAATAACAGTCGCGAGACTATATACAGTGGGAACCGGTACAGAGTCAATGTGCTGGGGCACCGGTTAGTTGAGGTAATATGTACATTTAGGTAGAGTTATTAAAGTGAATATGCAAATAGTCTGGGTAGCCATTTGATTAGATGTTCAGGAGTCTTATGGCTTGGGGGTAGAAGCTGTTCAGAAGCCTGTTGGACCTAGACTTGGCTCTCCGGTACCGCTTGCCATGCAGTAGCAGAGAGAACAGTCTATGACTAGGGTGACTGGAGTCTTTGAAAATGTTTAGGGCCTTCCTCTGACATTGCCTGGCATAGAGGTCGTGGCTGGCAGGAAGCTTGGCCCCAGTGATGTGCTGGGCCATACACACTACCCTCTGTAGTGCCTTGCGGTCGGAAGCCGAGCAGTTGCCATACGAGACAGTGATGCAACCGGTCAGGATGCTCTCGTTTGTGCAGCTGTAGAAATTTTTGAGGATCTGAGGACCCATACCCTCTCTGCTGAGGGGGAATAGGTTTTGTCGTGCCCTCTTCATGACTGTCTTGGTGTGCTTGGACCATGTACGTTTGTTGGTGATGTGGACACCAAGGACTTTGAAGCGCTCAACCTGCTCCACTACAGCCCCGTCGATGAGAATGGAGTCAACAATCACGTTGAGGGAGAGGTTGTTGTCCTGGCACCACACTACCATGTCTCTGACCTCCTCCACATAGGCTGTCTTGTCATTGATCAGGCCTGCCACTGTTGTGTCATCGCAAAACTTGATAATTGTATTGGAGTCGTGCCTGGCCATGCAGTCATGAGTGAACATGGAGTACAGGAGGGAACTGAGCATGCACCCCTGAGTAGCCCCTGTGTTGAGGATCAGCATGATGGATGTGTTGTTACCTAACCTTACCACCTGAGGGAGGCCTGTCAGGAAGTCCAGGATCCAGTTGCAGAGAGAGGTGTTTAGTCCCAGGATCCTTAATATATTGATGAGCTTTGAGGGCACTATGGTTTTGAATGCTGAGCTGTCGTAAATGAATAGCATTCTCACATAGGTGTTCCTTTTGTCCAGGTGGGAAAGGGCAGTGTGGAGTGCAATAGAGATTGCATCATCTGTGGATCTGTTAGGGCGGTATGCAAATTGAAGTGGGTCTAGGGTTTTTGGGATAATGGTGTTGATGTGAGCCATGACCAGCCTTTCAAATCAAATCAAATTTTATTTGTCACATAGCACATAGCAGATGTTAATGCGAGGGTAGCGAAATGCTATAATAATATCTAACAAGTAATCTAACAATTTCACAACAACTACCTTATACACACAAATGTAAAGGAATGAATAAGAATATGTACAGAAAAATGTAAATGAATGAGCGATGGCCGAACGGCATAGGCAAGATGCAGTAGATGGTCGAGTACAGTATAAACATTTGAAATGACTAGTGTAGGGTCTGTAAACATTATATAAAGTGGCATATTTAAAGTGACTAGTGATACATTTATTACATCCAATGTTTTATTATTAAAAACCTCTTGCAACGAGCAAACCCGGACATAAATACCTCTAGAAACTTTTCCTATTCATGAAAATCGCAAATGAAATGAAATAAATATATTCAAACACAAGCTTAGCCTTGATGACAGTGACAACACTGTCATCTCAGATTTTCAAAATATGCGTTACAGCCAACGCTAGACAAGCATTTGTGTAAGTTTATCATGGCATAATGCTATGCTAGCTCAGCTGGCAGCAGGCAACATTTTCACGAAAATAAGAAAATCAACCAAATTAAATAATTTACCTTTGAAGAACTTCAGATGCGTTCACTCAGGAGACTCCCAGTTAGATAGCTAATGTTCCTTTTTTCCAAAAATATTATTTTTGTAGGCGAAATAGCTCCCGTTTCTTCATCATGCTTGGCTGAGAAATCGACCGGAAAATGCTGCAACTATAACGGCAAACTTTTTTCAAAATTTGACAGAAACACGGCAAACGTTGTTTAGGATCGATCCTCAAAGGTGTTTTTAACATATATATTCGATAATATATCCGTCGAGGCAATTGGTTTCTCATAAAAAGCGATTGGAAAAATGGCTACCTCAGTATTTCACGCGAGATTTTCTGTGGGAGACACCATGTGACCACTTGCTATATATGGTCCCTTACAGCCATTCTTCAATGGAAATGCCTAAATAGACACCTTGGGGAATACGTGGAAAACGTAAGCTCATTCGTAGCTCATTCACAGCCATATAAGGAGTCATTGGCATGAGGCGGTTTCAAAAAATGCGGCACTTCCTGGTTGGATTTTTATCTGGGTTTCTCCTGTAACATCAGTTCTGTGGCACTCACAGACAATATCTTTGCAGTTTTGGAAACGTCAGAGTGTTTTCTTTCCAAAGCTGTCAATTATATGCATAGTCGAGCATCTTTTCGTGACAAAATATCTTTAACGTTTTAACGTTTTAATAATAATTAATTAATAATAACGTTTTTCATCCCAAAATTTTAATAGCGCCCCCTAATGCATAACTGGTTTTAAAGTGGCTAGAGATTGAGTCAGTATGTTGGCAGCAGCCACTCAATGTCACTGATGGCTGTTTAACAGTCTGATGGCTTTGAGATAGAAGCTATTTTTCTGTCTCTCGGTCCCAGCTTTGATGCACCTGTACTGACCTCGCCTTCTGGATGATAGCGGGGTGAACAGGCAGTGGCTCGAGTGGTTGTTGTCCTTGATGATCTTTTTGGCCTTCCTGTGACATCAGGTGGTGTAGGTGTCCTGGAAAGCAGGTAGTTTGCCCCCAGTGATGCGTTGTGCAGACCCCACTACCCTCTGGAGAGCCTTACGGTTGTGGGCGGAGCAGTTGCCATACCAGGTGGTGATACAGCCCGACAGGATGCTCTCGATTGTGCATCTGAGTGTTTTTGGTGACAAGCCAAATTTCTTCAGCCTCCTGAGGTTGAAGAGGCGCTGTTGCCCCTTCTTCACCACACTGTCTGTGTGGGTGGACCATTTCAGTTTGTCCGTGATGTGTATGCCGAGGAACTTAAAACTTTCCACCTTCTCCACTACTGTCCCGTCAATGTGGATAGGGGACTGCTCCCTCTGCTGTTTCCTGAAGTCCACAATCATCTCTTTGTTTTGCTGACATTGAGCGTGAGGTTATTTTCCTGACACCACACTCCAAGGGCCCTCACCTCTTCCCTGTAGGTCGCCTCGTCGTTGTTGGTAATCAAGCCTACCACTGTAGTGTCGTCTGCAAACTTGATGATTGAGTTGGAGGCATGCATGGCCACGCAGTCATGGATGAACAGGGAATACAGGAGAGGGCTGAGAACGCACCCTTGTGGGGCCCCAGTGTTGAGGATCAGCGGGGTGGAGATGTTGCTTCCTACCCTCACCACCTGGGGGCGGCCCGTCAGGAAGTCCAGGACCCAGTTGCACAGGGCGGGGTCGAGACCCAGGGTCTCGAGCTTAATGACGAGTTTGGAGGGTACTATGGGGTTAAATGCTGAGCTGTAGTCGATGAACAGCATTCTCATGTAGGTATTCCTCTTGTCCAGATGGGTAAGGGCAGTGTGCAGTGTGATTGCGATTGTGTCGTCTGTGGACCTATTGGGGCGGTACCAAATTGGAGTGGGTCTAGGGTGTCAGGAAGGGTGGAGGTGATATGATCCTTGACTAGTCTCTCAAAGCACTTCATGATGATGGAAGTGAGTGCTACAGGGCGATAGTCATTTAGCTCAGCTACCTTAGCTTTCTTGGGAACAGGAACAATGGTGGCCCTCTTGAAGCATGTGGGAACAGCAGACTGGGATAAGGATTGATTGAATATGTCCGTAAACACACCAGCCAGCTGGTCTGCTTATGCTCTGAGGAAGATGCTAGGGATGCCGTCTGGGCCGGCAGCCTTGCGAGGGTTTACACGTTTAAATGCTTGACTCACGTTGGGTGTGGGGAAGGAGAGCCCGCAGGTTTTGGTAGCGGGCCGTGTCGTTGGCACTGTATTGTCCTCAAAGCGAGCAAAGAAGTTGTTTAGTTTGTCTGGCAGGAGGACATCGTGGTCTGCGACGGGACTGGTTTTCTTTTTGTAGTCCATGATTGACTGTAGACCCTGCCACATACCCCTCGTGTCTGAGCCGTTGAATTGTGACTCTACTTTGTCTCTATACTGACGCTTAGCTTGTTTGATTGCCTTTAGGAGGGAATAGCTACACTTTTTTTATTCGGTCATGTTTCCGGTCGCCTTGCCCTGATTAAAAGCAGTGGTTTGCACTTTCAGTTTTGCATGAATGCTGCCATAAATCCATGGTTTCTGGTTGGGGAAGGTTTTAATAGTTGCTGTGGGTACAACATCACCGATGCACTTGCTAATAAACTCACTCACCGAATCAGCGTATTCATCAATGTTATTGTCCGACGCAATGCGGAACATATCCTAGTCCACGTGATCGAAGCAATCTTGAAGCGTGGAATCAGAGTGGTCGGACCAGCATTGTACAGACCTGAGCACGGGCTTTTCATGTTTTAGTTTCTGTCTATAGGCTGGGAGCAACAAAATAGAGTCGTGGTCAGATTTTCCGAAGGGAGGGCGGGGCAGTGCTTTGTATGCGTCGCGGTAGTTCGCGTAACAATGGTCCAGGATTTTTTCCGCCCTCATAGTGTATTCGATATGCTGATAAAATTGAGGGAGTCTTCATTTCAGATTAGCCTTGTTAAAATCCCCAGCTACAATGAATGCAGCCTCAGGATATTTATTTTCCAGTTTACATAGAGTCCAATGAAGTTCATTCAGGGCCATCGATGTGTCTGCTTGGGGGGGATATATACAGCTGTTATTATAATCTAAGGGAATTCTCTTGGTAGATAATGCGGTCAACATTTGATTGTAAGAAATTCTAGGTCAGGTGAGCAAAAGGACTTGAGTTCCTGTATGTTGTTATGATCACACCACGTCTCGTTAATCATAAGGCATACCACACGCCCTTCTTCGTACCAGAGAGATGTTTGTTTCTGTCGGCGCAATGCGTGAAGAAACCAGGTGGCTGTACCGTCTCCGATTGCGTGTCTTGAGCGAGCCACGTTTCCGTGAAACAAAGAATGTTACAGTCTCTGATGTCTCTCTGGAAGGTAACCCATGCTCGGATTTCATCTACCTTGTTGTCAAGAGACTGGACATTGGCGAGTAGTAAACTCGGGAGAGGTGCGCGATGTGCCCGTCTACGGAGCTTGACCAGAAGACCCCTTCTTCTGCATCTCCTCCTGCAGATCCGATCCATTGTCCTGGGTGGTAGACCAAACAGAGCATCCGCTTCGGGAAAGTCGTATTCCTGGTCGTAATGTTGGTAAATTGACGTTGCTCTTATATCCAGTAGTTCCTCCCGGCTGTATATGATAAAACTCAAGATTTCCTGGGGTAACAATGTAAGAAATAATACAAAAAAACAACAAAAACTGCATAGTTTCCTGAGAACACGAAGCAAGGCGGCCATCTCTGTCGGCGCTGGATAGACCTAGCACTTCCTGGCTACAGACGTGAGTGTTACGGGTCGGTAGTCATTTAGGCAGGTTACCTTGGTGTTCATGGGCACAGGGACTGCGGTGGTCTGCATAAAACATGTTGGTACTGAGGGTGGAGCTAGCATGTTGGAGTGAATAGCTCTGTTTGAGAGAGGCTCCCACAATCTAACTTAACCTACTTTACAGCACTTTTCACAATGTAAGTCTCTTTCTAATACAATATTGTAACTTTTTATGTGAACATGCCAAGTAATAGGCAACTAAAGGATAATAAATCCTCATTGGCGACCTCCTCCCCACCAAACAATGAGACAGACATGGCGGAAGGCACAGGTAATAGCGTGACAATTTCAGAACTTATTCGGCTTCAAGGAGAACTACGTGTTGCTCTCGCTGAGGATTTTAAGGCTACCATTGCTGAACTGGACACCAAAATGGAGAAGTTACAGGTGTTTTGCAGGTACTATTTTATGAAGCTGCCAATTGAGGACTTGTGAGGCATCTGTTTCTCAAACTAGACACTAATATACTTGTCCTCTTGCTCAGTTGTGCACCGGGGTCTCCCACTCCTCTTTCTATTCTGGTTAGGGCCAGTTTGCGCTGTTCTGTGAAGGGGGTAGTACAAAGCGTTGTACAAGATCTTCAGTTTCTTGGTAATGCCTCACATGGAATAGTCTTAATTTCTTAGAATAAGAATAGACTGACGAGTTCAGAAGAAAATTCTTTGTTTCCAGCCATTTTGAGCCTGTAATCGAACCCACAAATGCTGCTGCTCTAGACACTCAACTAGTCTAAAGAAGGCCAGTTGTATTGCTTCTTTAATCAGGACAACAGTTTTCAGCTGTGCTAACATAATTGCAAAATGTTTTTAATGATTAATTAGCCTTTTAAAATGATACATTTGGATTAGTTAACACAACGTGCCATTGGAACACAGGAGTGATGGTTGCCGATAATGGGCCTCTGTACGCCTATGTAGATGTTCCATTAAAAAATCTGCCATTTCCAGCTACAATAGTCATTAACAACATTAACAATGTCTACACTGTATTTCTGATCAATTGTATGTTATTTTAATGTGCTTGTCTTTCAAAAACAAGTGATCCCAAACTTTTGAACGGAAGTATATGTAATGAATTTAACGTGTTTTTACCCCGGGATAGCCTGCTAATATGACCCATAGTAGGGAAGAACATTTCTTGAGTGCAATTTGATCTACAGTACATCGACACCATGATAGGAAACATTGATTTGAACCTTCTGACCAACTAATTGTATTAGGTGCGTTCACACCATTTTAAGATTTAGCCCCACCCATCTCTTTAAGGATTCATATGTGAGGCCATGTACTAAACAACCAAAGATTGCAAGACTAAAGGCTGGATTATACTACAGGTGGGTTCGTAAATTTTATCTGGAGTGCCAGAGTGTGCTCTAGGCGTTCGTAAACTATGAGCATTGTCAGATTGTCCGTTCATAAACTCAGAGCATTACGCTCTCTGAGCGTTCGGAGAGCACACTGGCCGAGGAGTAGGGTTGATCAGAGCGTCCTAACAGCAGCAGTCAAGCACCCAAGCTAACTGGCTAACATTGACTAGCTTGCTAGCTACTTCCAGACACAAATGAGAGAACAGCTCACTCTGACTATTTTACTCGACCTAGCAGAGTTGGTTAGGCTATTTTTATGTTAGAGTAGGTGACTGCAACTGTGCTCCAATGATGCTTTTTTTGCCAACGTTTGCTGACACTGGCTAGAGTGCTCTGAAATCGGAGAAGATAGCCAGAGCAAATTTACCAGCTATGTCTATTGACAGTTATCGCATTGACATCATAAACATTCGTTTGAATAGTTACTTGCATAGTGAAGTATTTTGTTTAGATGTAGCTAGATAGCTAAAAAATTACCATAATCCCAACTCATAACTTTACCATACTGCATGAATCTGCAGGTAGCTAACCAACCAGGTATGATGTTAGCTAGCTAACATTAGGCTATAACTAGTAAATGGCTCTGAGATACGAATTGTATTACTACACAGATCAAACATGTAAACGTTAGCTAGCCAGCCAGTACACGTTAACTTGAAATGAAAATTACTTTATGACAAAATTAGAAACGTGTAATATCTGAAAATGTAGCTAGATAGACTCTCTTACCCATTTACATGGATGGACACTTCTCCCTCTCTGCCATGGTTGCCCTTAGTTTGAAGATGTAATCCGGAGACAGGTGTTTTATACAACAGCCTTCTGTGTGTTATCTTTTTGACTCCATCTGCATACTTGCAATCAAATGTCAGAATTTTCTTAATTTCCTTAGCTATCATACTCTTATTCCACTGGTTTCAAAACTTGGTCCCTTAGAAAGTTGAGAGCAATACGTATACAGTTCTGCTATGTGATATCTTTCAAAATAGCCACGTTGGAAAGGATTACCTACACATACTGACCAGCTCATATTACAGGCAGACCAATCCAAACTCATTGCTCAGCATGTCCAGCCCACTCAATAAAAACTCCTAGGAGCCAACGTTTGGATTCAAATTTGCCATGACTATATACAGTTCATTCGGAAATTATTCAGACACCTTGCCTTTTTCCACATTTTGTTAAATTACAACCTTATTATGAAATATATTTTCCTCATCAATCTTCACACAATAACCCCAAATGACAAAGTGAAAACAGGTTTTTAGAAATTTTTGCAAACCTATAAAACAAACAAAAAAACGTTTTATTTACATAAGTATTCAGATCCTTTGCTATGAGGCTCGATATTGAGCTCAGGTGCATCCTGTTTCCATTGATCATCCTTGAGATGTTTCTGTGGACTCCAATCAAGTTGATTTGATATGATTTGGAAAGGCACACACCTATCAATATAAGGTCCCACAGTGCATGTCAGAGCAAAGACCAAGCCATGAGGTCAAAGGAATTGTCCGTAGAGCGCAGAGACAGGATTTTGTCGAGACACAGATCTGGGGAAGTGTACCAAAAAATGTCTGAAGCATTGAAGGTCCCCAAGAACACAGTGGCCTCATCCATTCTTAAATGGAAGAAGTTTGGAACCACCAAGAGACTTACTACAGCTGGCTGCCGTGCCAAACTGAGCAATCGGGGGAGAAGGGCCTTGGTCAGGGAGGTGACCAAGAACCCGATGGTCACTCTGACAGAGCTCCAGAGTGTGGAGATGGGAGAACCTTCCAGAAGGACAACCATCTCTACAGCACTTCACCAATCAGGCCTTTATGGTAGACTGGCCAGATGGAAGCCACTCCTCAGTAAAAGGCATATGACAGTCCACTTGTAGTTTACCAAAGGCACCTAAAGGACCCTCAGACCATGAGAAACAATATTCTTTGGTCTGAATAAACCAAAATGTAACTCTTTGGCATGAATGCCCAGCGTCACATCTGGAGGAAACCTGGCACCATCGCTACGTTGAAGCATGGTGGTGGCAGCATCATAATGTAGGGATGTTTTTCAGCGGCATGGACTGGGAGACTAGTCAGGTTTAAGGGAAAAATGAACTGAGCAAAGTACTGCGAGATGCTTGATGAAAACCGGCTCCAGAGCACTCAGGACCTCAGACTGGGCCAAAGGTTCACATAACAACAGGGCAACGACCCTAAGCACACAGCCTTGAATGTCCTTGAGTGGCCCAGCCAGAGCCCGGACATGAACCAAATCGAACATCTCCTGAAAGAACTGAAAATAGCGATGTAGTGACGCTCCCCATCCAACCTAACAGAGCTTGAGAGGATTTGCAAAGAAGAATGGGAGAAACTCCCCAAATACAGGTGTGCTAAGCTTGTAGCGTCATACCCAAGAACACTTGAGGCTGTGAATCGCTGCCAAAGGTGCTTCAACAAAGTACTGAGTAAAGGGTCTGAATACTTACTTATTTTATTTGGCTTTTTATTTGCAAAAACTTCCAAAAACATGTTTCTGCTCTATCATTATGGGGTATTGTGTGTAGATTGACGAGGGGGGAAAAAACTATTCAATCAATTTTAGAATGAGGCTCTATCGTAACAATATGTCGAAAAAGTCAAGGGGTCTAAGTACTTTCCGAATGCACTGCATTGTTTGCCAATTTCTATTGTGAGGAGATTGTCATGCTTTTAATACAGATATCTCTTCAAAGCAAACCCTTCACAATGCCTCTCACTCTTCCTCTCCTTGAACATTGACCCTTTTCTCTCCATCCACCAAAGAAATCACACCCCCAGTGACAGGGGAACAATGCAAATATGGACTCTCATTTCAGGCTACAATTGCTGTGTGATTGGGTCATTTTCCATGGAGGTCAGAGAGACAATTAAGGCTGGTGTAATAGGAGTGATAGGGGAGAGTCAGAGAGAGGGAGCTACAGTGAAATTGATGGTGTGCAATGAGAGAGGGACAGGCGCAGGGTGTTAAACTGATGGCCTGTGGTGGTACAGTACTGTGACTACTGAAAGCTGATTTATGCTTGATCAGGCTATGCGGTCAGAGGCTCTATGGAGGGTGTGCGCAATTGCGTGACTTCGTTCACCACGCTCTACTGGGCGAATTGCACATAGTATGGATACCCTGACTTCTTCCGAGGCCATATCGCCGGAAATGCCACCCGGTTTGACTATAAATCGACTTTGAATGTACATGTGGGCAAAGTGCTGAATGCTCCGGTGGTGATGGTGCTGGTGGCTCTGAGTAATCAAAAAGTTGTGTGTGTCTGCGTGTCTGTTTTGCTTGTACTTTTTTTCAGGGTTGAGATTTTACTTTGACTTTTGATTGGATTCTACTGAAAGATCAGAAGCCACAGATGTATAGTGCACACTTAAATACTGTTGTAACAATATTAAATTGAAATGTACTTTTTACTTCCAGATCTGTACAGACTGTTCCTGGTAAGGCCATGCTAAGCAATGTCTGTGCTGTCTGATCATATTCTATTAAGGGACCGTTATTCACAAGGAATTATTCTGAAGGTCAGTGCCTCTCTGTAGCTTCGTACGAACCATCCGGATCTCGCAAGCTTACATTTCGCTACACGAATCCAAACTGGTCATGACCAGATTTAAATATTTTGAGCCCCTCCCTTCCCTCCAGGGTATGGCTAGACCAATCAGTGTTTTCTGCTAATCTGTGGGGGTGGTTTAGTTGATGATGTCAACGCGAAGCACCTGTATTGGAAACAGAAGTCGAAAATCAGAACAACAATAGTTCCTCTTCAGGAGGTTGGCGTTGATGCTGCTATAGCATCAGTTACTGTATATCAAAACTGGGGGGCATAACTTAATTGAAAGAACAGCAAATAACTGCATTGAAGGATATTCTCAGAGGAAAGATGTTTTCGTTTTCGGGTTTGGCAAGAGCTTGATTTACTAGCTAGCTCTGCTGCAAGTCAAGAAAAAGAGACTGATCAAGGATCCAATTTTCATTGTTGTGTCGCCGTTGGTCGCCTTCATGGAGTACCAGATGAGGGAGGGTGCGAAGCTGTGGATCACTGCTATGCAGCTCAGTGTAAATAATGAGGCGGACATCGTCCATGGACGTTGCCAGGTTGTATCGAGAACCTCATGGGGATGAGGTTCTTGTCACATACAAATGGTAAATATAACTACATAATTTTATATTAAACGAGTCCATGCTATGTTAAACATTAATTGGACTCCTAGCTAGCAGCTCGTTAGCTAGCTAGTGCATAAGTAACAGACTTTCTCAAAGACAGTAAGCTAGTGTAGCTAGCTAACTTTAGACATGCTCAAACCTCACGTTACAATGTTACCGATAGTAATGGACAGTATGATGACTTAATTTTGAAAGTTCGTATGTTATTATGTATGTTATTATTATACTTTCTGATCTAGACTCTAATGTTGGATCTTATTTTCTTTCAACCAGGGGAGAGGGTGCAAAAGGGGATTAGCCTTCAGCGAGAGCTTTACAAAGCTCGGAGAACTTTGATCCAGTAAACATTGTCACCAACTAAAACCAGTGCCAGTTCATGTCCTGGGCTCATATTCCTAAAGTGTCTTAGAGTTGGAGTGTTGATCAATGATCAGGTCCCACCTGTTTGTAACTCCTAAATATGGACCCTGGTAATTTTCACTTCCTTCTCAACCCGATCCTGTAGCCCTCAAATTCAAGAGTAAGCATAACCAACTGATTTCCCAGAATTTAACAGACAATATCTCTGTCATACTGGGTTGATGAGCCCCTATGTCTGTTTCAGGGACATGAAAGAACACAATCCCTGTGCATTTTTGGTATCAGTAGTGTTAGCTAAGATGATGGATAAAACGATTTCAAGTAAGCTTTGTGTTATGTATTGAGGTTGTGCAGCAGAGCATCATGAGAGTTGAATTTGCTGAGATAATCACTTTCTAGATAAAGGTTTGAACTAATTCCTGTCTCCCGTCTAAATTAATTATTGAATTGTTCTAAAGACGTGGTTATGAAACCCACGAGACATAACCAAAGATTGGCGAAGAGGAAGTCTGAACCTGCCGGAGCTATTCTGTCAGGAAGAAGTCATTTTTTACATGTTTAAAACTATTTTCCGTGGAATAGTCTAAGATAATGTTAGCACAGTGTATTGCTAGTAGAGGCTATAGTTGAGCTAGCTAAGAGAGAGAATTTGCATCATCATGGATGGCAGAAACGGATTAGAGACGGATGTCGGGCGGGAAAACAATGTGATTAAAAAGGGAGAAATATACAGTAAGTAAAGGAAAGGACATTTATTCAACTGTGAATACTAACTTTGGAATTAAAAACTGCTGGATGAGCGAACTTGAGGTGGAAATGTCAGTGATTGAAGTAAATGAAGATCACGTAACTGAGGAAAATATTTTTGGTGGTTAAAGACAACATTGAAGTGAGTGATAATCAGGATCCTATTTAGAAAGGAACAATGTCTGGACTTGTTGGAAACATTGGACAGTTTGATGAAAGAATGGAACAGTGGAGCTCATATACAGAACAGTTTGAATATTGTGTCCTTGTAAATTACATCAATGGGGGCAGAACTGTTGAGTGTAATGGGTCCAAGAACATTTAATTTACTAAGTAGCCTGCAACAGCCAGACAGGCCAGGTAATAAGACGTATAGGGATATTGGGAAATGCTGAAAGGACACTTTTCACCAAAACCGCTAGTTATTGCTGAAAGGTTTACGTTCCACAGAAGAAACCAGTTAGAGAGGAATCAGTTACAATGTTTGCTACTTCTTTAAAGAAATGATCAGATCACTGAGATGAATGTTGTTCTAAAATACACCATTAGAGAGAGACTAGTATGTGAACCACAGAGTGAAGCTACACAAAAGAGACTATTGACTGAAAGTAATCTGACCTTGGCAAAGGCCATTGAAATCAGTGTGTCTATGGAACTACTGTAGCTGCTAAAGAGGTTCAGCAGTTAAGTTCATCAGGAAAAGTGCACAGAGTTGCAACTGAAAATCAGAGACAGGGAAATCAAGCTGCCACAGCTTCCGCTGTGGCAAAGTGGTTCATCAGGCGGTCTACATGCTGTTGTGAAGACATGCATTGCCGAGCATGTGGCACAAAATAGCCATGTCAAACGAGCCTGCAGAAACAAAAAGAGCTCAGAGAAAATGTCGAAGACTGGAAACAATAGACATTCCAACGAAAGAAAAAGAGACATGTTCTCGCTGTTTAGCAGAAGAACACAGAGGTGAGTGACTCAGACGAGGAAGTCACACTGAATATACTGACTGTTGCTCGGGGCCGCACAGCTACTATGTCTCTCCCTTGCTAGAGGGGCAGCCGGTGCGTATGGAAATCGACACAGGGGCAGCTGAATCTCGTGTCAGACGCAGTCTGCAAAAAGACAATGAAACACCAACTTCAGCCAGCACACATCTCGTTAAAGACTTTGAACAGGTGAATGTCACCATGAGAGGTATCACTGAGGTCACAGGAAAGGGCCACGTTTATACCGGTGAATGGCTTACACCACATCAGATCGGCACCGTATCATCCATCCACCAACGGGCTTGCACATAGGTTTGCACAGACCATGAAACATGCCTTAAAAGCATCTCAGGGTCAAGGGACACTACACTAATGTTTGAACAGCTTCCTGCTATTCTACAGGAACACACCTCACGCAACCACCAAGGCTTCACCTGCATCGCTACTCATAAAGAGAGAGCTACGCACAAGCTTCAACTTATTCAAACCTCAGAACGCAAAGGAGACAGTGCAACATCAACAGAAGCGTCAAGTCAAACATTGTGAACTGAGATTAAAGGACAGAGCTTTCAATCCTGGAGAAACTGTCTTAGATTGGAACCACCTCAAAGGACCAACGTGGGTTCCTGCTAGTAACTGCTCAGACTGGTCTGGTATCCTACACTGTCCAGACTGAAGAGGACACCATCTGGAAAAGGCACACAGATCAGTTACTGTTGAGTAAAACAACACAGACAGAACCAGTCGTGAGTGGTCCAGAACTGTTAATGGGTGACACCCTGACCCAGCAGTCGTCACATAGGAGCTCACAGTCATGTAACTCAGGAAACTGACCCAGCCGCACCACACAAGTGTGTGACAAGACTGGGACACAGGCGACTCACATGCCTACGCCTGTGTCAATGCCACAGTCTGCAGTCAGGTTGACCGCCATTATCCTACAAGAGATATGAGGGCACCTAGACACTTGGTAGACAGTTCATGTAGGAGGGGAGAAGTTGTTATGTTTTGGGGTTGTACCGCAGAGCATCATAGGAGTTGTATGTGTTGAGATATCACGTTCCAAATAAATTGTTGAACTGAATCCTGTCTCACGTCTTATCATAATTGAATTGTTATTAAGGCGTGGTTATGAAACCCATGAGACATAACACTTCGCACATACACCCCTGTTAAACATTTTTTTTATTTATCTGGAAACACACCAGTGTGTCTATAATATTTTCAAAAACATCCGATAAGACACAGGTATGCCTTTGGGAACTTTCCCGAACTTCAGGCTATTATAATGGCTATTATTACTTATGCATTGGTGCATGTATTTGTCTTTCAGGTACACCAGTGTTGCCACTCACAGCATCAACATGCAAGAGCAATTCTGCACATCATCAGTGAAGTATTTGGTAACATTGACGGTGTAGAGCCTACTTTCCAAAAGGATAGCTTAACTGAGCCAGATGATGATTACATTGGTTAACATGATGAGGAAGATGAGGACTTTGGGATGGAAAAACAACACAGCAGCAGATAAGATAGATAAATAAAAGGGTCACTTAAACAAAAGTAGCACCACTGGTCAGCAGTGGGCCACTAGAACCAAACTGCTATAACACAACTCACAACTGTCATTTAATGGGGGGGGGGGGGGGGGGGGGGG
Organism: Oncorhynchus mykiss; assembly: GCF_057628025.1. Taxonomy (NCBI): domain Eukaryota; kingdom Metazoa; phylum Chordata; class Actinopteri; order Salmoniformes; family Salmonidae; genus Oncorhynchus; species Oncorhynchus mykiss. The sequence goes on from NC_143044.1 coordinate 4,692,438, forward strand.
ACGACATTGTTCTATATAGATTTAGTTGAGCGAGAGTTAGTTGAACGACTGTTCAGAAATGAGACTATGTTACTATTTGTATGTTGTTACTTGTTCAAAAACTGTCATAATGTCACGCCCTAGCCATAGAGAGGCGTTTATTCTCTATTTTGGTTAGGACAGGGTGTGACTAGGGTGGGCATTCTAGTTTCTTTATTTCTATGTTTTGGCCGGGTATGGTTCTCAATCAGGGACAGCTGTCTATGGTTGTCTCTGATTGGGAATCATACTTAGGCAGCCTTCTTCCCACCTGTGTTTTGTGGGTAGTTATTTTCTGTTTAGCTGCCTGACAGGTCTATGCGCGGTTGTTTTCTACTTTGTTACGGTGTTCAGTTTAATAAATATCATGAACGCCTACCACCCTGCACCTTGGTCTCCTTCAACCCATGAGAGTTGTGACACATAACTGTTGCTCAAAACTATCTGAGGTGTTTCAACTGTTAACATTATGGATTTTTTCAAATTATGATTAGTTAATCAGGAAGTATGAGTTTGAACTTTGTTACAGAATACAGTACAACAGAACAATGATGCATGAAAAAGTTATACAGATAAAAACAGATACAAGTTATTCTGAAATACAAAACTTGAAGAATTTAAAATGCAGATCAATACGAAATATAACAGTGACAACATTAGTTGACTTAGCCTACTCCTACTCCTTAACTCCCCATCGCTATCTACTGCTTGGACAGGGTTCGATAGTCAGAGTAAGCAGCCCACATCCACAGCTAGCCTGGAACATAAGTTGTTTCAAATCAAACTGGAACATTTCTCCACTCCTTCAATTTGAACCTCACCCACCCCCACAACTCACTGTACTTCCCTTTTGAGAGACGGTTTCTGTTAACCAGGGAATGCTGTGAACTCTCTGCCTGGTTGGGTTTTGAACAGCTCTGCCTCCCTGATAACCTCCACAAGAGATAGAATGTCCTCGGTCGGATGAGCAGCATGATGGATGCCACTAGATTTAGATACCTATAACTCAGAGTCTGTGATGTCCATCAAGTACTTGAGGGCACCAATGGATTTGCTAATCCTGTCTCCCTCTTGCTTTGTCATGTTTGGACCCAGACCCTTAAAAACAACTTCTAGAAGTTGTTGAGGTGGTCTAGGTGTAAGTCAACAGGTATATTCTTTCCCTTCCCATTTTAAAACTTGTTCCAGGTAAGACTGTGTGCCATCCGAAGGGAGGAGTGGCATTGACTTGCAAGGTCAGTAGAAGGGTACTGTAGGCTATCTGGACATGACCATAGGCCTTGTAGAACAACAGAGGTACAGTGTATAACTTCAACAACCTCTCCCCATCTCCCTCTTCCTCTGCATCCTGCTTGTTGGACAGGTAGAAGCCAAAGCTGAGTCTTACCTCAGTATGTTGTTGTTTGTGGTCCACCTCACTAGTCCTGGTTGCATCTGGCACTGAATCTATTACCAAGTCATATTTTTTGCATGGTTCTCCCTTGCTTTGCTGTATGTGTAGACATTTCTGCAACCTGGCATAGGGCATGGGATGCTTTCTCTGTAGAGGTTGTGTCATGATCGTCTAAGGTGGAAACAGTGGACCAAAGTGCAGCGTGGGGAGCGTACATACTTCTTTATTTTAAGCTGTCGCCAACAAAACAATAAACATCAAGCGAAACCGTGAAGCCAACGTATTGCTCACAGGCAACTACACATGGACAACTACCCACCAATACATGTGGGGGAAAAAGCTACCTAAGTATGGTTCTCAAAAAAGTGTAATAATGACAATGATAAATACATATCAAAGTGTAAATAATGCAATAGACATGGCAAAATAACTAATATTGAATTGTGTTTGATCGTCAACACAACTGAATATCAACATTTAAAGGGTATCTATTGCTTGGACAGTTTCATCTGAGCCACTGGCTTAATCCTATTCTTTAACTTTTATTTTGGATTTTAGTTGGAGACGTGAATCCAATATAACATTTGATAACTTGTTTTTAATAGGCTATTTACTGTATAGCAAAAGTGATATTGAATTGCGTTTTCAAATCAAATTGTATTTGTCACGTGCACCGAATACAACAGGTGTAGACTTTACAGTGAAATACCTACTTACAAGCCCTTAACCAACAATAGAGTTAAGAAAGATATTTACTATATAAACTAAACTAAAAAAAGAAAAGAGCAACAATAAATAACAATAATAATACAGGGGGCACCAGATACAGGGGGCACCAGAACCGAGTCAATGTGCGGGGGTACAGGTTATTTGAGGTAATATGTACATGTAGGTAGGGGTAAAGTGATGCATAGATGATAAACAGCGAGTAGCAGCAGCTCAAAAAAAAGGGGGGTGTCAATGCAAATAGTCCGGGTAGCCATTTGATTAGCTGTTCAGCAGCCTTATGGCTTGGGGTTAGAAGCTGTTAAGAAGCCTTTTGGACCAAGACTTGGCGCTCCGGTACAACTTGCCGTGCGGTAGCAGAGAGAACAGTCTATGACTAGAGTGGCTGGAATCCCTGGCAATTTTAAGGGCCTTCCCCTGACACCGCCTGATAATAGAGGTCCTGGATGGCAGGAAGCTTGGCCCCAGTGATGTGCTGGGCCGTATGCACTACCCTCTGTAGTGCCTTATGGTCGGAGGCCGAGCAGTTGCCATACCAGGCAGTGACGCAATCTGTCAGGATGCTCTCGATGGTGCAGCTGTAGACCTTTTTGAGGACCCATGCCAAGTCTTTTCAGTCTCCTGACGGGGAATAGCTGTTGTCTTGCCCTCTTCACAACTGTCTTGGTGTATTTGGAGCATGGTCTTTTGTTGGTGATGTACACCGAGGAACTTCAAGCTCGCAACCGGCTCCACTACAGCCCCATCAATGAGAATGGGGGCGTGCTCGGCACTCCTTTTCCTGTAGTCCACGGTCATCTCCTTTGTCTTGATCACGTTGTGGGAGAGGTTGTTGTCCTGGCACCACACGGTCAGGTCTATGACCTCTTTCCTATGGGCTGTCTCATCGTTGTCGGTGATCAAACCTACCACCGTAGACAGCAAACTTACTGATGGTGTTGGAGTCATGCTTGGCCACGCAGTCCTGGGTAAATTGAGAGTACAGGAGGGGACTAAGCATGCACCCCTGAGGGGCCCCCGTGTTGAGTATCAACGTGGCAGATGTGTTGTTGCCTACCCTTACCACCTGGGAGCAGCCCATCAGGAAGTCCAGGATCCAGTTTCAGATGGAGGTGTTTAATCCCAGTGATGAGCTTTGAGTGCACTATGGTGTTGAACTCTGAGCTGTAGTCAATGAACAGTGTTCCTTTTGTCCAGGTGGGAAAGGGCAGTGTTGAGTGTAATAGAGATGGCGTCATTTGTGGATCTGTTGGGGTGGTATGCAAATTGGAGTGGGTCTAGTGTTTCTGGGATGATGGTGTTGTGAGCCAGGACTAGCCTTTCAAAGCACTTCATGGCTACAGACATGAGTGCTACGGGTCGGTAATCATTTAGGCAGGTTACCTTGGTGCACAGGGACTATGGTGGTCTGCGGAAACATGCAGGTATTACAGTCTCGGCCAGGGCAGATTGAAAATGTGAGTAAAGACACTTGCCAGTTGGTCAGCGCATGCTCGGATTACACATCCTGGTTATACATCTAGCCCTGCGGCCTTGTGAATGTTGACCTGTTTAAAGGTCTTACTCACATCGGCTACAGAGAGCATGATCACACAGTCGTCCAGAAAAGCTGGTGCTCTCATGCATTTTTCAGTGTTACTTGCCTCGAAGCGAGCATAGAAGTCGTTTAGCTCATCTGGTAGGCTTATGTACGGTCACTGGAGTCAACGTCATCGATGCACTTATTGATGAAGCCGGTGACTGATGTAGTATACTCCTCAATGCCATCGGATTTGTCCTGGAACATATTCCAGTCTGTGCTAGCAAAACAGTCCTGTAGCTTAGCATCTGCGTCATCTGACCACTTCCGTATTGATTAAGTCACTGGGACTTCCTGCTTCAGTTTTTGCTTGTAAGTAGGAATAGGGAAGATAGAATTATGATCAGATTTGATAAATGGAGGGCAAATCATGTTGTGCCAATAATTTAGTCTGGCTTTAATTCCAATTTGTCTACAAATGTATAATTGGTATGTTGGATTCACATCTCAATCTCAACCAATAATGAAAGTTAAAGAATAGGAATAAATCAAATCCCCATTTTTTTCAAGTGCATTTAAAGTTTTATTTGATTTGGTCTTATTATTTAACTTATACCAAGACCCTGGGCTACCAAAAACAACATGGTAATGTCTTGCATGAGGGCGACCAAAGGCGACAAAACAATGACAATTGGTTCCTCGATCTGTCACATTTTCTTCACTACCAGAGGAGGCAGGTGGTAAATCAAGCTCTTGCCGACCCAGCCAGTAGAAAAGCCTAAATATCTTCTTCCCTGAGAAAAGCCTTCAATGCAGTTGTTTTCTGTTCTTTCAATTAAGTTATGCTCTCCTGTTCTGATATAACTTCTGCTACAGCAGCATCAACACCAACTTCCATCCGCCATACAGTGGAGGGAAGGGAGGGACTCAAATAGTTTGAATCTGGTCGTGGCCAGAACTTATCCGCAGCTGTGCAACCAGTTTTATAGTAAGAATGTGATACAATACGTGCTTTAGAGCCATGCGGACGCCTCCGAGCGGTTGGTTAGGCTGTTTGGAGTGTTTATTCAACTATATATGAAAGAAATATATGTTATGTCCTCCCCACTTCTAAAACCAAATTTGTGCCCCTGTTAATCTGTGTAATGAAACAGAATGTAAGCTCGAAAGAGTTCGTACGAGTCTAGCGTTTCTGAGGGAATCAATGAAACTGAGTTTGAGATATGGATGGAGAGATCAAGAAACCTTGTGAGAGAAAAGAGAGAACAGAGACATAAAGACCGAGACAGATAGGGGGGGAAACACACATTAGAACAGTCCCCCCGCCAGGGTGAACAATACCACACTGAAAGTTCCTCTCACATCCTCTTTCTTTGCCACCCCTCTCACCATCGCCCCCTCACCTTTCCCCCCTCCTTCCCATCCTCCCACACTAGGCCCATTATCACTATCCTGGGAGAGAAAAGGAGTGATATTTATAGATCCTATTCCTTGCAGATGTTTTTGTGTCAAAAATCAATCTCAAGCTATTATCCATGAATACACAACTATTGTTGCAATCTATTATTATGGAATTAGAAAAAGAAAACAAATATTCTGAACTCAGAAGAGAATATGAGGGGGAGGATGAGAGAGATGGGGGGAGTGGATAGGAGTGGGGTGTTGTCAATCGGGCTAACTCTAGAGACAGGTCCTGCTGCATTATTGATGAAAGTGAATGGCAGAGGTTTTCACTCCGGCTCCGATGTTGGGTCTGTCTGCCTGTCATGTAACATTAATTGACATGGCCCTTGGGGTGGGTGGCACCCATCCATCCATCCATATATCCAATTTCAGTTTGGACCATGAATAATTCATGGGACACTCCACTGAACATACATTGAAATGTCCTGCATCAGATGGAACCTCCTGCTTTTGTGTGCAGTACAGTAACCATGACATACATGATCTATGTGTTATGTTACCACAGTGAAACGCTAGAGTCAGACATGTGATGTTTCACATGTACATTTGTCCTGTTTATCATTATTTTTGACCACTTCCAGATGTGTCTGGTCTCCCATCCAGGGACATACCAGGACCAACCCTGCTTAACTTCTGAGGCAAACCAGCAGTGGGATGCAGGGTCCTATGTTGTTGGAATAAATGTGCCAAAACTTGCAACTGGAAAAAAGGCAGTGAAAGCAAAGGCCAATGTAACATAACCAAAGATAGGGAAAATTGCAGGAAAGAGGGAGGCATTTTAATGAATTGCTTTATGATAAAACAATACTCATTTACAATTAATTTGTCCGCTCATTTCAAAATGATTTCCTTGTAATATTTTATTTTGCTATCAATACTTTTGGGTTTATGTTTTTCTTTAAATATCATTATTTTTGTATGCAAAACTCAGAATTTTATTCTCGACTACAGGAGTTTTGCTTGATATTAATGGCACAAAAGTAACTCACTCACTAGAGGATTGCACCATATAATAAGACTATATAATATTTGCACCATATAATATTACTCTATTAAAGGTGTTGAAAGCGGTAGTCCTAATTAAAACATTAATACTCTGTTTTCCCAACCACAGTATCTGTAAAAAGCTGAGGGATGGGGCTGGAGAAATGCAACCCAGTCTACGCTATGGATGCAAGTACTAACCATCTATGATATAAAAATGATAGTTTTAACCATGTTTTTAGGCTATACAGTGTTTTACATTTACTTTGTTTACATTGGAGTACATAGGAGTAAATGTGGAGATTTCATACATGTGAAACTGCTAATTTGATGTTCACTTTCACATGTGGAATTGCAAGTTCACGTTTGAGTAACAATCACGTCAACGTTTTTCATACAGTATATGAAACTACAAATTACATGTGATTGTTTTTCACATGTGAACTTTTAATTCCACATGTGAAGGTGAGATTTTCACGCAGTTTTCTTTTATGGGAAACAGCTAGGCTTGGGCGGTATGCAGACAGTTATACCTTCATTCCAAACTTGTGCCATCCCGGGATATTCGGTAATACTGGCAGTAAACAACAAGGGGCAACATTTTCCAACCCCACTGAGCCTCTGTAATTCGAAGGTTACATGTAAAGTACATGTAAAATCCTAGAGTGAATGCTAACCTTTTATACATTCTTTGACATAAATTATTTGCAGGACATACATCCCAGCTACTAAAATTATACAAGTAACAAAACAAGTTTGCTGCACACACAAAACAAATTTAAGACAGCAAGGCACTTGATCCAGGAAGCGATTCTCTGCTGTTACCAAGAGAAGCTTGATTTTGTAAGAAGCTAACCACTTAGCTAATAACTAGCTACTAAATTAGCAATCCAAATTCGTAACTGCAGAGCATTGAGCACATTTTTGACAATTAACTTAATAGTTATAAGATGTCTAGCTGGCACAACATTTAGTTGTGAATTCCATACTGTAACTACATCACCTGGCACGTGCTGCACAACCGTAAGACATTCACAAGGCTTGTCGTTCACCTGTCATTTTGTGCTTGTAATCAAATACCATGTGGCTAAAGACTACCAGCAAACTTCATAATGAATTATAATGTGACAGGTGAAATGAAGAACGCGATCTGCTTTATCGCCTAACATATTGCAGAAGTTGACTGCCGGTATTTCCTTAAAAGCAGCTACAAATATTCAAATGTATTAAAAAACTTTAATGAAATAGTTTCAACGGTATTGAGAAACCATCCCATGACTACTTCCAAATATGCTAGTATACGGTATAAATGGTATACCGTCCAAGCTTAGAAACAGCAAATGTGATTCTCATTTGTGAATTTCTTTCACTTGAAAATGCTATCACACATGTGGAAGTGAGATTGACACGTGGAGGTTTTTTTACATGTGAAAGGGCAAATGTGATTTTCACATGTGAATCTGCCATTCACATGAGGTGAAAACATGTTATTCTCCTCATATGTGAAAAGGTGGTGATAACATGTGAACTAAATTTAATACATATGATATTATGGTTTTACATGCGACATTAAGATAGGCTCAACATGTGAAAACAGCTATTTCACATGTGAAAATGCGACTTTTACATGTGGAACGTGTTTAATTATTTCAACAGCAACTTTTCAAATACAATAGAATAAACATTAAAATCAGTTATCCCCCTAGAGTCGATTGATACACCTGTGCGTCAATCTAAGTAACATAATAAACAACATTGGATGAATCTCAATCCTCAGCATCCACCTACTATGTACAGTGCCTTGCGAAAGTATTCGGCCCCCTTGAACTTTGCGACCTTTTGCCACAATTCAGGCTTCAAACATAAAGATATAAAACTGTATTTTTTTGTGAAGAATCAACAACAAGTGGGACACAATCATGAAGTGGAACGACATTTATTGGATATTTCAAACTTTTTTAACAAATCAAAAACTGAAAAATTGGGCGTGCAAAATTATTCAGCCCCCTTAAGTTAATACTTTGTAGCGCCACCTTTTGCTGCGATTACAGCTGTAAGTCGCTTGGGGTATGTCTCTATCAGTTTTGCACATCGAGAGACTGACATTTTTTCCCATTCCTCCTTGCAAAACAGCTCGAGCTCAGTGAGGTTGGATGGAGAGCATTTGTGAACAGCAGTTTTCAGTTCTTTCCACAGATTCTCGATTGGATTCAGGTCTGGACTTTGACTTGGCCATTCTAACACCTGGATATGTTTATTTTTGAACCATTCCAGTGTAGATTTTGCTTTATGTTTTGGATCATTGTCTTGTTGGAAGACAAATCTCCGTCCCAGTCTCAGGTCTTTTGCAGACACCATCAGGTTTTCTTCCAGAATGGTCCTTTATTTGGCTCCATCCATCTTCCCATCAATTTTAACCATCTTCCCTGTCCCTGCTGAAAAAAAGCAGGCCCAAACCATGATGCTGCCACCATCATGTTTGACAGTGGGGATGGTGTGTTCAGGGTGATGAGCTGTGTTGCTTTTACGCCAAACATAACGTTTTGCATTGTTGCCAAAAAGTTCAATTTTGGTTTCATCTGACCAGAGCACCTTCTTCCACATGTTTGGTGTGTCTCCCAGGTGGCTTGTGGCAAACTTTAAACGACACTTTTTATGGATATCTTTAAGAAATGGCTTTCTTCTTGCCACTCTTCCATAAAGGCCAGATTTGTGCAATATACGACTGATTGTTGTCCTATGGACAGAGTCTCCCACCTCAGCTGTAGATCTCTGCAGTTCATCCAGAGTGATCATGGGCCTCTTGGCTGCATCTCTGATCAGTCTTCTCCTTGTATGAGCTGAAAGTTTATAGGGACGGCCAGGTCTTGGTAGATTTGCAGTGGTCTGATACTCCTTCCATTTCAATATTATCGCTTGCACAGTGCTCCTTGGGAGGTTTAAAGCTTGGGAAATCTTTTTGTATCCAAATCCGGCTTTAAACTTCTTCACAACAGTATCTCGGACCTGCCTGGTGTGTTCCTTGTTCTTCATGATGCTCTCTGCGCTTTTAACGGACCTCTGAGACTATCACAGTGCAGGTGCATTTATACGGAGACTTGATTACACACAGGTGGATTGTATTTATCATCATTAGTCATTTAGGTCAACATTGGATCATTCAGAGATCTTCACTGAACTTCTGGAGAGAGTTTGCTGCACTGAAAGTAAAGGGGCTGAATAATTTTGCACGCCCAATTTTTCAGTTTTTGATTTGTTAAAAAAGTTTGAAATATCCAATAAATGTCATTCCACTTCATGATTGTGTCCCACTTGTTGTTCATTCTTCACAAAAAAATACAGTTTTATATCTTTATGTTTGAAGCCTGAAATGTGGCAAAAGATCGCAAAGTTCAAAGGGGCCGAATACTTTCGCAAGGCACTGTATGTCGCACTTCCGTATCTGCGGTGAAAGGTGGCAGAGCTAGGGCAGTGTTTGTCAAACTGAGACATCCCAAAAATCGGACTTCTCACGTAAACGTCTGCAGCGTCCGTTTGACCTACAAAACTATGGTGAGCACTCTATGGAAAGAGAAGACTCAAGAACCTGATGGTGGTTTTGTTCTACATCACCCACAAGTGTCACAGGACTCGTCGGAAGGAAACTGGGACCGGTTTTAAAAAATGAATGGAAGTATGAAGGTAGTTTTGTGCCTACCCAAAAAAGGGGTTAAATATGTGTTAAAATAAAATTATGATAACATTTCCTGAGCTTTCTTGTATCTCCTAGATATAGGACAGACACTTTACAAACCTTGTTTCTTATTATACATTTTTTGACTGACTTTTTTGCCATTTATGAATGTGTTATTCAATGCGTTTCTCTGGGCTATATTAGTAAAGTCCAAATTAAAATGTTTATAAAATAATTGTTTTATATATATTTTTTATACCTAAAGGGGTCCTACAATTCTAATCAAATAGCTAAATGATCCCCCCCATCCACCACAGCTTAGACTTTTAAGAATGAACTCATTATAAGATGAAAGCACAGATAAAGAAAAACTTCCAGACAGAGCTCATGTTTTGCAGATACTTTTTTAATTGAGCCGAACCTTCTTTCTGCTGATGCAGCAGCATCGGATCACATTGTGTGAATGCAGAAGGAATTAAATTGGTCATGCAAAACCAGCCCCTTTAGAACAAACCAATTCATTATTTTCAGGCTTCAGTAGACCAGTGAAACGTAATTTATTGTAATCATTAATGGAGCATTCTGTTGGGGTCCGTACAAGAGAGAGCCGAGAAAAACACCCAGGGCTCTATTTTAACAAACCTTATTCAATGGTGAGTCTAAGCGCTAGCGATAGCACTATAGATCTGTGGGTGTGTGCGAAATATTTATTGCTATTTTCACAGCCATTATTATGAGCGCAATAGCTGGCGGTGGCGCGAAAAGGGCTGGGTTTGATGAATAAACAAGTTGTAAGTGTGACGAAGGCTTGGCCACTCACTGGCAATCAAGGTGCAATCAAGGTGCAATCAAGATCTGTATGTTATTGACAGTATTTGCATAGTCATAAACTCCAATTTCGGCAGGGGTAACCGCATATTATCCTCCTAGTCCATTATTGTTACAGGCAGTGGTTTTTCCATTTATATTTCAAGATTGGACGTTAACACATGGGACGCTCACAGGTTTGTCATCTCGTTAGTGGGTAGGTGTTTCACCTCTGCTGACCCAGGTGATATTTAAGAATGGCTGGCCCAGTGCTCCAGTTGTCTTGAGAGATGTAGAGGGTTAACTCCTTTAGTTGTCTCTCCCTATTTGATTTATTGAAAAAAATACCTTTATCTGATCTTCCCTGTTTTCATTTTGCTCCACTTTTTGGTGTGCTTCCTGTCTTTAAGTTTGGCGTGGGTTTTATTTTTGTTTGCCTGTTTTTCGTCAAATTTAGTGGGCACTCATGGTGGGTGTCTTTAAGGTTCCAGATGTTGTTGCTAGTCAACTTTCAGTGGACACCCCCATGAGTCTCTTTCAGAATCCCTCCTAAAACCCCATTGTTTTGGCTGTTGTCAGTGACTCTGTTCGTTCCCCCTTCTGTTTGAGCAACAGTATTTGGTTTTCTTGCTGGGAAACGCAACAATTATGGATTGATACTACAGTTTATTAAATAACATGGGCTCATCTCTCATTTCAAGATGGGCATATAGCCTACATGGAGGGGTTTTTACACTTCCAAAATAATAACAGGAGCTGGCAAAAATAATGTAATAGCTTACATATATTTATAGATAAAAATGGGATGTCCGCTCACTGTCCTGCCAAACTTGATTTTTTTTAATCAAGCTTTGGTTATAAAGGTTTATTTCATGAGGCCTCACGAGGAAAACATTTTATCGATAGTCTTGACTACATGGCGAATGCATTGGGCATGACAAAAAACAGAGGAGGAGAGGCTATGCTTGGTTTTTAATCAAATTCAACAAAATGGGAGAAATCATTAGGTAATGTTTCTAAATATGAGGTTAATGGGCACAAAAAACACTCTTCTTCTGTGTGCATAATGGGCACTGCGTCACAGCTGGATAGGATGAGCTTCATTTGTCAAAATCTATGTGACAACACAGGGTTTTTTGCCCTAACACTACACAGCTGATTCAAATATCCATCTCATCATCAAGCTTTGATTATTTGAATCAGCTGTGTAGTGCTAGGGCAAAAAACTAAACGTGCACCCAGGCGGGGCCCCAGGACTAAGACCATCGATAAAAGGTTTGGCTCGGGAGACCGCTTTGAAATAAATCTTTATCGCCAAAGCTTTATTAAAAGATAAAGTTAGGCAGCAGCAAAACAGTGAGCGGACATCCCGTTTTTATCTATAAATATATGTAAGCTATTACATTATTATTGCCAGCTCCTGTTATTATTTTGGATGTGTGTAAAAACCCCTCCATGTAGGCTATATGATCCAAGACCGAGTTTGGGAAACCCTGCCATAAACCAACTGCTTCACAGCTAAGATCAGCTTTCGATTGGACTTAAATGTCCCCACCAGCTCATACTGAAATTGGCACTTTGGTTGTGCGTTGTTACCTCTGAAATTGTGATGTATTGTTAGCAAGTGTATTTAGTGATATGTTTAACTGCAAGTCAACATGATGTATTGGCTAGTGCTTTAATATAAATGTGGCAGCAATGCATGAATGCAACGACATTCTACATTTATCAACTGGGTTGTGTTTCGGAAGTACAGTTGGAAGTCGGAAGTTTACATACACCTTAGCCAAATACATTTAAACTCAGTTTTTCCACAATTCCTGACATTCAATCCTAGTAAAAAATTCCCTGTCTTAGGTCAGTTAGGATCATCACTTTATTTTAAGAATGTGAAATGTCAGAATAATAGTAGAGCATTATTTATTTCAGATTTTATTTCTTTCATCACATTACCAGTGGGTCGGAAGTTTACATACACTCAATTCGTGTTTGGTAGCATTGCCTTTAAATTGTTTAACTTGGGTCAAATGTTTCTGGTAGCCTTCCACAAGCTTCCCACAATAAGTTGGGTGAATTTTGGCCCATTCCTCCTGACAGAGCTGGTGTAACTGAGTCAGGTTTGTAGGCCTCCTTCCTCGCACACAATTTTTCAGTTCTGCCCACAACTATTCTATAGGATTTAGGTCAGGGCTTTGGGATGGCCACTCCAATACCTTGACTTTGTTGTCCTTAAGCCATTTTGCCACAACTTTGGAAGTATGCTTGGGGTCATTGTCCATATGGAAGACCCATTTGCGACCAAGCTGTAACTTCCTGACTTATGTCTTGAGATGTTGCTTCAATATATCCACCTAATTTTCCTACCTCATGCAGCCATCTATATTGTGAAGTGCCCTAGTCCCTCCTGCAGCAAAGCACCCCCACAACATGATGCTGCCACCCCCGTGCTTCACGGTTGGGATGGTGTTTTTCGGCTTGTAAGCCTCCCCCTTTTTCCTCTAAACATGATGTCATTATGGCCAAACAGTTAGATTTGGGTTTCATCAGACCAGAGGACATTTCTCCAAAAATTACAATCTTTGTCCCCATGTGCAGTTGCAAACTGTAGTCTGGCTTTTTTATGGTGGTTTTGGAGCAGTGACTTCTTCCTTGCTGAGCAGCCTTTCAGGTTATATTGATAAAGGACTCATTTTACTGTGGATATAGATACTTTTGTACCTGTTTCCTCCAGCATCTTCACAAGGTGCTTTGCTGTTGATTTGGGATTGATTTGCACTTTTCGCACCAAAGTACGTTCATCTCTAGGATACATAACGTGTCTCCTTCCTGAGCGGTATGACATCTGCGTGGTCCCATGGTGTTTATACTTGCATACTATTGTTTGTACAGATGAATGTGGTACCTTCAGGAATTTGGAAATTGCTCCCAAGGATGAACCAGACTTGTGGAGGTCCAAAATATTTTTCTGAGGTCTTGGCTCACTTCTTTTGATTTCAAAGAGGCACTGAGTTTGAAGGTAGGCCTTGAAATACATCCACAGGTACACCTCCAATTGACTCAAATGATGTCAATTAGCCTATCAGAAGCTTCTAAAGCCATGACATTATTTTCTGGAATTTTCCAAGCTGTTTAAAGGCACAGTCATCTTAGTGTATGTAAACTTCTGACCACCTGAAATTGTGATACAATCTGTATAAGTGAAATAATCTGTTTGTAGACAATTGTTGGAAAAATTACTTGTGTCATGCTCAAAGTAGATGTCCTAACCGACTTGCCAAAACTATAGTTTGTTAATAAGAAATGTGTGGAGTGGTTGAAAAACTAGTTTTAATGACGCCAACCTAAGTGTATGTAAACTTCCGACTTCAACTGTATACAGTGCCTTCAGAAAGTATTCATACCCTTTGACTTATTACGCATTTTGTTGATACAGCCTGAATTCAAAATATACAGTATAGATTTTTTTCTAAGCCACACACTTCCCCATAATGACAAAGTGAAAACTTTTTTTATATTTAAAAAAAATGTATTTAAAATGTATTTAAAATGAAATACAGATATTAATTTACATAAGTATTCACATCCCTGAGTCAATACATGGTATAATCAATTTGGGCAGCGATTACAGCTGTGAGTCTGACTGGGTAAGTGTCTAAGAGCTTTGTGTTACAAATGCAAGGAGGCTTGTAGTGCAATTAAACTGAACATTTTTACTTCAGATGTTGTCCACTCGTTCAAAACTCACTCATCCAATCCTTACACCTCTGTTTACGCACAACGTGCATGATGTTTCCACCCCCATGCTTCACAGTAGGTATGGTGTTCTTTGGATGCAACTCAGCATTCTTTGTCCTCCAAACACGACGAGTTGAGGTTTTACCAAAAAGTTATATTTTGGTTTCATCTGACCATATGACATTCTCCCAATCTTCTTCTGGATCATCCAAATGCTCTCTAGCAAACTTCAGACGGGCCTGGACATGTACTGGCTTAAGCAGGGGGACACGTCTGGCACTGCAGGATTTGAGTCCCTGGCGGCGTAGTGTGTTACTGATGGTAGGCTTTGTTACTTTGGTCCCAGCTCTCTGCAGGTCATTCACTATTCACTTTGCAACCATTCTTGTGATCATTTTGACCCCACGGGGTGAGATCTTGCGTGGTGCCCCAGATCGAGGGAGATTATCAGTGGTCTCGTGTGTCTTCTATTTCCTAATAAATGCTCCCACAGTTGATTTCTTCAAACCAAGCTGCTTACCTATTGCAGATTCAGTCTTCCCAGCCTGGTGCAGATCTACAATTTTGTTTCTGGTGTCCTTTGACACCTCTTTGGAGTGTGACTGTTTGAGGTTGTGGACAGGTGTCTTTTATACTGAAAACAAGTTCAAACAGGTGCCATTAATACAGGTAACGAGTGGAGGACAGAGGAGCCTCTTAAAGAAGAAGTTACAGGTCTGTGAGAGCCAGAAATCTGTGTAAGTGTACCTATGATGGAAATTACAGGCCTCTCTCATCTTTTTAAGTGGGGGAACTTGCACAATTGGTGGCTGACTAAATAATGTTTTGCCCCACTGTAGGTATTCCTCTTGTCCAGATTGGTTAGGGCAGTGTGCAGTGTGATTGTGATCGCGTCGTCTATGGACCTATTGGGGCAGTAAGCAAATTGGAGTGGGTCTAGGGTGTCAGGTATGGTGGAGGTGATATGATCCTTGACTAGTCTCTCAAAGCACTTCATGATGACGGAAGTGTGTGCTACGGGGCGATAGTCATTTAGCTCAGTTACCTTAGCTTTCTTGGTAACAGGAACAATGGTGGCCCTCTTGAAGCATGTGGGAACAGCAGACTGTGAAAAGGATTGATTGAATATGTCCGTAAACACACCAGCCAGCCAGCTGGACTGCGCATGCTCTGAGGACGTGGCTGGGGATGCCGTCTGGGCTGGCAGCTTTGCGAGGGTTAACACGTTTAAATGTTTTACTCACGTTGCCTGCAGTGAAGGAGAGCCCGCAGGTTTTGGTAGCGGGTTGTGTCAATGGCACTGTATTGTCCTCAAAGCGAGCAAAGAAGTTGTTTAGTTTGTCTGGGAGCAAGACATCGTGGTCCGCAACGGAGCTGGTTTTCCTTTTGTAGTCCGTGATTGACTGTAGACCCTGCCACATACCTCTTGTGTCTGAGCCGTTGAAGTGAGACTCTACTTTGTCTCTGTATTGATGCTTAGCTTGTTTGATTGCCTTCCGGAGGGAATAGCTACACTGTTTGTATTCGGTCATGTTTCCGGTCACCTTGCCCTGATTAAATGTAGTGGTTTGAGCTTTCAGTTTTGCGCGAATGCTGCCATCAATCCACGGTTTCTGATTGGGGAATGTTTTAATAGACGCTGTAGATACAACATCACCGATGCACTTGCTAATAAACTCGCTCACCGAATCAGCGTATTCATCAATGTTATTGTCCGACGCAATGAAGAACATATCCCAGTCCATGTGATCGAAGCAATTTTGAAGCGTGGAATCCAATTGGTCAGACCAGCGTTGAACAAACCTGAGCACGTGTGCTTCCTGTTTTAGTTTCTGTCTATAGGCTGGGAGCAACAAAATGGTGTCGTGGTCAGATTTTCCAAATTGGGGGCGGGGGAGGGCTTTATATGCTTCGCGGAAGTTAGAATAACAATTATCCTGGGTTTTTCCCAGCCCGGGTCGCGCAAGCGATATGCTGATAACATTTAGGGAGCCTCAAAAGAAAGTGCATGGTTATTGATTGCCTTGGTTTCCAAATATTCACATCTGGAATTAGAGGAATTGTTTTAAACTTCTCTACTTTGCTAAGTAAAGTTTTATGGTTAAAATGTTTATTGGGACGTATAGGCTGTGTTTGTTCTGACAATTAGGTTACCTATTTGAAAACAATGGCAGCCTACCTGTGTTGATTTCGAACATAGGCTGGAAATAGGCTGGAAAACTCGAGGAATGAGGTAACTCTGATTTCAAGAGAGAATACAACTGTTTACAATGGCTTTTCATCACAATTACGCTGGCGAACACTACGTTACTCGCGCTTACCCAAAATTCACATAGTTGACGGATGTCCCTCCGTGTGATTTGGGCTTATGTTAGCTGTGTGACAGTGATGTGTTTATGTAGGCCTTATGAAGGATTGAAGGAACGAGTCAGAGGAGATAAATAAAGAATTCTGCTTAATAGACGATGAGATATAGTGAGGTCATATTACACCGGCGTAATGACTTTGTCTTCCTTTGCTTCGGACACTCTAATCAACAATTATGTATTTTTTTACTCATGTTTATGTGGCAAAACCCTGGCGGCCAAATAAACTCATTTTCTGTGTATGATTAAATGGTTGATTATCTGGCACTGTTTCCCCTTACTGCCCAGTTTATTTGGCCGATTAGCAGGCTGAGAGAGTTAGGCCATGTAAACCACATTCAGCTCAATAGCCTTTTTATGGTTCAGAGGGGTTCATGATGCTAACACTAATTGCTGGGTTGATTAGTGAGTCGTCCGAATCGCCTCCTTTCTCTCCCAGGTTCTATGCTGCTGTCCCAGTGTGCCTGGAGAAGGCTAGGTGTGTGCGCGTGTGAGCATGTGCGTGCGTGCTGATCGTGGGTGGATCGTTTCAGTAGGACAGCAGAGGCACTAATCGACTCCCACTTTTCCACCACTGTCAGCCCTTTCCCGTGAGCTGCAATAAAGATAGATTAACTTACAGACAATCAAAACATTTTTCAATTCACCACCCTCTTGGCAATAACATGTTTCCAGGTGATGACAGTAAGAAGAAAAATATCTAAACAAAGAGAGGGAGGAAGGCTGTGGCCCACGCTGGTATGCCTTATGTAATAGTCCTGATGTGATATCTATGGATTTCTAATGGAGAGACCCACGGGAGTAGTACGCTATGGATACGGAGAAATATGATACGGTAGACTATAGGTGGATGTATATGTTCCTCTCTTACAGAAACAATGTGTTCTTTAGTCCTGGGGGATCTTTCAGTGTCAACGAGTTGGACACAAATGTAAATGGGTGATTTTCAAAAGCGGACTATGTCAAAATACTGATTTTCCTTTGAATAATTTAAATTCATTGCTTGCTGTCCAACAGAGGAAAACAAACGCAACAGTCCCGAATTGACATGTCCTTCAGACATACTACCGGTGTATTATAGATTATGAATATCAACACTGAATACAATCAAAAGAAAGTACTCTCTGACAGGCCACCTGTTGTGTGTGTGTTTGTGTAACATCTGTATTTACATGTTCCTATGAGTGGTTCATTTAGTGTGGATTTGCATATTATTCAACTGTGTTTGCATATCACTGTGTCTGAGGATCCACAAGCCAGCAAGTCTGTTCCAGTGTGTGGTGTGTGTGTGTTTTTGGTTTTACTATCCTTGTGGTGACTCACAAACATAGTAAAACATGGAAGAATTCGGACATTTCCCGCACACGGAAAAATACTAGTTTAGGCTTAGGGATTAGGGTTAGGAGTTAGGTCAAACATGTTTTTGAATGGGAATCAATTGTTTGCTCCACACAAATATAGTAAAACAAATGTTTGAATTTGTGCGTGTGCATTAATTTGTGTGTTTGTGTGTGGATGTGCATGGCTCTTCGAGTGGCAGCCAATCATTTCCATCAGACCCTTCCATCAGCCTGTGTGTCATGGCACGGAGGCAATGACAGAAGGCAGATGTTAAGATGGCCTGATGTCTGTGTTCACATCCACGAGAGATGTAAATATGCAGCGGGAAGACGAAATACACAGCTGGTTAGCCGGTCACTAAGTCAAGGACACTGACATGCAGTAACTCGCACTCCAGCTCCTCCTCTGTCAGAAATGCTTACCATAGTTCTGTTTGAATAAAGTAGTACTTATTGTAGTACATGGTAAGTAGGCTTATATTTGGATGGCATATGCTCCTTACGGAGTAAAAGGGTTTAAGTCAAGTAAGGCCAGGCTCAGAAGAGCAACAATATGTTCTTGGTCAAAGCTTTCAGAGAGTTTGCTGTGGTCAAACCAAATCAATTCAAATTGTATTTGTCACACACATACATATATATATGAGGAATAAGAAATAAAAGTAACAAATAATTAAAGAGCAGCAGTAAAACAACAATAGCGAGGATATATACAGGGGGTACCGCTTAGTCGAGGAAATCTAACCAGTGCCCCCGCTATTGGGGCACAAATAACTGACAAGTTAATATAGACATAACTTGTCAGTATGTAATGAATAAATTTCCCCCGTGGGGATTGGTCAGAGTTCACATTTCCTTTGTTAGTTGGATGTTAGAGCTTACCATAGCTTTCTGTTGAGCCTTTTGAACAGTAAGCATGCATCTTGTTAGGGATGCCTGAACATGATGCTCTACGAGCTATATCACCTTCAGATCTGACTGTCCAAAGCTCTCATATGTGACTACTTCACCAGTTCCCCAATCACTGTGTGGGTGTTGTCTTATTTACTTCCTGAGAGGGAAAAACGTCTCTGGTGGTCTGCTCTGGTACAAGGGAGTTGTTGGGAAGAATATACACTGCTCAAAAAGATAAAGGGAACACTTAAACAAAACAATGTAACTCCAAGTCAATCACACTTCTGTGAAATCAAACTGTCCACTTAGGAAGCAACACTGATTGACAATACATTTCACATGCTGTTGTGCAAATGGGATAGACAACAGGTGGCAATTATAGGCAATTAGCAAGACACCCCCAATAAAGGAGTGGTTCTGCAGGTGGGGACCACAGACCACTTCTCAGTTCCTATGCTTCCTGGCTGATGTTTTGGTCACTTTTGAATGCTGGCGGTGCTTTCACTCTAGTGGTAGCATGAGATGGAGTCTACAACCTACACAAGTGGCTCAGGTAGTGCAGCTCATCCAGGATGGCACATCAATGCGAGCTGTGGCAGGAAGGTTTGCTGTGTCTGTCAGAGTAGTGTCCAGAGCATGGAGGCGCTACCAGGAGACAGGCCAGTACATCAGGAGACGTGGAGGAGGCCGTAGGAGGGCAACAACCCAGCAGCAGGACCGCTACCTCCGCCTTTGTGCAAGGAGGAGCAGGAGGAACACTGCCAGAGCCCTGCAAAATGACCTCCAGCAGGCCACAAATGTGCATATGTCTGCTCAAACGGTCAGAAACAGACTCCATCAGGGTGGTATGAGGGCCTGACGTCCAAAGGTGGGGGTTGTGCTTACAGCCCAACACCGTGCAGGACGTCTTTCATTTGCCAGAACACCAAGATTGGCAAATTCACCACTGGCGCCCTGTGCTCTTCACAGATGAAAGCAGGTTCACACTGAGCACATGTGGCAGACGTGACAGTCTGGAGACGCCATGGAGAACGTTCTGCTGCCTGCAACATCCTCCAGCATGACCGGTTTGGCGGTGGGTCAGTCATGGTGTGGGGTGGCATTTCTTTGGGGGGCCGCACAGCCCTCCATGTGCTCGCCAGAGGTAGCCTGACTGCCATTAGGTACCGAGATGAGATCCTCAGACCCCTTGCGAGACCATATGCTGGTGCGGTTGGCCCTGGGTTCCTCCTAATGCAAGACAATGCTAGACCTCATGTGGCTAGAGTGTGTCAGCAGTTCCTGCAAAGAGGAAGGCATTGATGCTATGGACTGGCCCGCCCATTCCCCAGACCTGAATCCAATTGAGCACATCTGGGACATCATGTCTCGCTCCATCCACCAACGCCACGTTGCACGACAGACTGTCCAGGAGTTGGCGTTGTAGGGAGGTCATACAGGCACGTAGAGGCCACACACACTACTGAGCCTCATTTTGACTTGTTTTAAGGACATTACATCAAAGTTGGATCAACCTGTAGTGTGGTTTTCCACTTTAATTTTGAGTGTGACTCCAAATCCAGACCTCCATGGGTTGATAAATTTGATTTCCATTGATACTTTTTGTGTGATTTTGTTGTCAGCACATTCAACTATGTGAAGAAAAAAGTATTTAATAAGAATATTTCATTCATTCAGATCTAGGATGTGTTATTTTAGTGTTCCCTTTATTTTTTTGAGCAGTGTAGCAAATTGCACCTCTGTGGAAAGATTTTCATCTGCTGTAACCATGGGGGTGTTTTCTCTAGAGTTTAATGTATGTGAGAGTTAGTGACCTGTTAGTGACCTGCAGAGAACCAATCATCCACTTAGCTGGTGGAGAGACTTAAAGTGTGTGTGTGTGCCCCTGTCAGACATGCGGGCATGACTGCGTTTAATGTGTGTCAGGTCATAATCAAATTTAGATTATCAAGATTTAAGCCTGGACTGTTTGTGAAATTGATTTTATCAACAGAGACAGAAGTCAAATGAAGACAGAGGGAGTGATATTTACACAGATTGGACCTGGGCTGGACTGACTTATTTTACCCAGCATGCACTCAGGGCCTGTAATGTCCCCCTTGTTATTTGCATTGTAAATAACGGGCTAGAATGGCAGAATACATGCCTAGAAGTCCTAGAAGTTCCCTCTCTCCTACCAGTAAGGGTTGTTTATCATCTGCCTTTAGCTGTCAGAGGGGCCCAACACATGCAGTGGGGAGAGCAAGTTTTTGATACCCTGCCGATTTTGCCGGTATTCCCACTTACAAAGCATGTAGAGGTCTGTCATTTTTTATCATAGGTACACTTCAACTGTGAGAGACAAAAATACAGAACATCACATTGTATGATTTTTAAGTAATTAATTTCCATTTTATTGCATGACATAAGTATTTGATACATCAGAAAAGCAGAACTTAATATTTGGTACAGAAACCTTTGTTTGCAATTACAGAGAGCATACGTTTCCTGTAGTTCTGACCAGGTTTGCTATGCTATGTCTGGTGCAAACACAACACCTCTCATCACCCTGAGAACACCACCCCCACAGCATGATGCTGCCACCACCATGCTTCACTGTGGGGATGTTTTTCATCGGCAGGGACTGGGAAACTGGTCAGAATTAAAGGAATGATCGATGGTGCTAAATACAGGGAAGTTCTTGAGGGAAACTTGTTTCAGTCTTCCAGAGATTTGAGACTGGGACGGAGGTTCACCTTCCGGCAGGACAATGACCATATGCATACTGCTAAAGCAACGCTCATATAGTTAAAAGGGAGACATTTAAATATCTTGGAATGGCCTAGTCAAAGCCCAGACCTCAATCCAATTGAGAATCTGTGGTATGACTTAAAGATTACTGTACACCAGCAGAACCCATCCAAATTGAAGGAGCTGGAGCAGTTTTGCCTTGAAGAATGGGCAAAAATCCAAGTGGCTAGATGTGCCAAGCTTATAGAGACATACCCCAGGAGACTTGCAGCTGTAATTGCTGCAAAAGGTGGCTCTACAAAGTATTGACTTGGGGGGGGGGTGAATAGTTAAGCACGCTCAAGTTTTCTGTTTTTTTGGTCTTATTTCTTGTTTGTTTCACAATAAAAAATATTTTGCATCTTTAAAGTGGTAGGCATGTTGTGTAAATCAAATGACACAAACTCCCCAAAAAATATATTTGAATTCCAGGTTGTAAAGGCTACAAAATAGGAAAAATGCCAAGGGAGGTGAATACTTTCACAAGCCACTGTATAGCGATGTTATCTTTCTGTTCATCTGAGACTAACATGAGTGACCTCTGATTTGCTCATACTTGGGCTTGTTTGGTTTGCAACTTGAGATGTTTCAGTGCGTGCGCGGCATCTTGCTGTCAAGCCATGTCAACTCTCACAGTCTCTCACATGTCTCTTATGTCTACTATATTTCTGAATCCAACCATCAATTTTGTCTTTGTTCTTTCTCCAGAAACTATGCCTACTGGCGACTACTGAGGAGGACATCTTTGCCCATCTGGGTTTGGAGTATGTGGAGCCTTGGCAGAGAAATGCATAAGCATCATCCTCTCACAGACACCCATACAATACCACCTTTATACATACAGTACATTAGGGGTTCCCAACTTTTTAATTCTCAGCCCACCTTCCAACATTGGGAAACACATTTTGCCATGGGGTGGAGAAATATTTTGCTGTTTTAAAGCTAATTTCCTGCAGTTCTACAGATTTTGGCATGTCTTACGTGTGTTTATGTAATATCTGAGT
Organism: Oncorhynchus mykiss; assembly: GCF_057628025.1. NCBI lineage: Eukaryota > Metazoa > Chordata > Actinopteri > Salmoniformes > Salmonidae > Oncorhynchus > Oncorhynchus mykiss. The sequence goes on from NC_143044.1 coordinate 4,715,127, forward strand.
GAGTTAAACATTACAACAAAATTAATGGGCTAAAAACCTAGCTACAAAACATTAGCTGACATGGGCTAGTTGATCTGGACATTTCTGACAAGTTATAAATCGCTATCTAATAACTGACATGACAAAAGGAAAAACTGCTGATGCACTACCCAAATTAGAAATGTCAACTTTCAAGAGTAAGTTGAAAGCCCGAGTTCCTTAAAAAATATATTTTGGGGAACTCCGCGCCACCCCTGCCATCCCCTTGTGCCCCCCGCAGTTTGGGAACCACTGCAGTACATAATTCCCATCTGTCTCCCCCCTCGGCTACACACTACTGCAATCTCATTTCAAAGAGCCTAATCTGGGTTGATTTTTATACTTGTGTTCTGTTGTCAGACTACATACTGATGTATGATTCATGATTATATTCTTTTCATCATGCCTGGCTTTTTTCTCTTAGCCTCTTAGTAAATAAAAATTCTGTTCTGTCATTCAAAACCTGTTTTTCTCTGAGTATTCTTATGTGATTGATACATAACTACATAAATCAAATGGCTATGAGGTAAAAAGGGAAGAGGAGAGGGGCATAAGCGCGGGCAAGAGAGAGAAAGTCCCTTGTTGAGTAAAATGGTTGTAATCACCCTCCTCCTGGCAGGACAGCTCTCGAAGTGAACCGGAGCCAAGCCTCCTGGGAATGGAGAGGAGGGTAATGAGCTGCAGATAGAGGTGCATTCAGCATCCCGTTTAGCCTCCGTTAGTGCCTCCACATCCACTGGAGGGCATTTACAGTAGCAACCGCTCACTACTGCTACAGACTCCTCCCCTCAGTCTGCTGTGTCGCAATGAATCCCTTCCCTAGGTGCAGGAATGAATTGTGCTGATTAAGGCCAATCAACCATACTGGAGATACTGCAATCACCAGGGTTCATATGACAGGTCAGTTTACATTGTAAATACAGTCATTTACAGATGTAGAATTTTAATTTCAGACAGTTTGCTACAGCAGGAAAATAATCTTGCAGCAACAGGAAATGGGCATTATTATGTGGATTATAATTAATGGAAATTTTTGTAAGTCAGAAATTCAAAGTCAGAAATTTCAAAGTGGAATCAAGTCAGAAATGTCAAAGTGGAAATGACAAACTTTCGAAGCCAATTTGGCATTTCCTGCTGTGCAGAACAATTCTCGGCAACAACGGAGTGATCAAATTAACATCCTACATCGGTAGTAAGTGTTGCTGTTTTAAGGGCCTCTTATTAGGAAGCATGCTATTACTCTTCTTACGGTAGCTGTGCTGGGTCATACAGATTCATCTGCTGAAGATATAAAGAGCACAGTCCTCCAGTCGCACAGTAGCATGGCCTGCTGTCCTGTCCACAACCTAGCCCAGTTTCCCATGATGCTCAGATCAAGCACATCCCATGATACCGCTGAAAGATCACTGGGGCTATCACATCCTAGTGAATCACCCTATTTAAAGATCTTTAAGTAGAGCATAACAGGCACTTTGAGGACTCGACCCCAGGGCCTAGCTCTCCCTCTCACCCCCCTCTCTCTCCTATCCTGGCTGAACGGTCAAACAGAGAGTCACACTAACTGCATTCTGAGACAGGCCTACACAGTGGTGTTGAAACTGGAGCTCTATCTGCCTTTCTCTGGAGGCCTGGGTCATTGGGTTGTATAATAATAAAACGATGGCAATGAACGTTTCACTGTCCAGCTGAGGCAGCTTATCTAATACTGCATGGGCAAATACTTTTTAGCTGTGATGTCTTCAGTAACTATGGGAGGAATTCAGACCCGAGTTACCAGTGCGTAAATTGAACTTAATTCAATGTTTATGCACTTTTCTCTCTACCCGTATTCTGACCTTGAACTTGCGCATGGGAAAAGCCAGTGCCAGCAAGGTACACATTTGAATAAGGATACGATGAATAAGGTTGCGCAACCTGTTGATTCCAAGTGGAAAAACAGCAAATACATTTTTTCCTGACATAAATAACACCGTTCTCTATGCACTGTCATTTACTAATTGGTAAGAGCTATTGATTGGGAATTTAGGCTTGGTTTCTGTACAAGCACTTTGACAACTGCTGATGTAAAAATACATTCATAGATACATTTGTTTTATGACGAGAGCTAGCTAAATGAGTCATCCTTTTGGATAAGGGGATTGTAAATATAAATTAAAATGGTTTTAAATCTATTTTACCTTATGATTGTTGGCTACAAATGTGAAACCAGTCATATGGCATCAAACAGAAGCATATCAACATGACAGGCGTGTTGTGTGCCCCTTTCCCACAGGGAAGTATATGAAATGCTGTGCCATTATGCAGAAATTAAATTGCATGTCCTTGCAGGGATGAATCTTGGAGACGCAAGCCAAAAATGAGATGACAAGCCAAATGAGATGACAAGCCAAATGAGATGACAGTCGGGTCAAATGTCATCTTTGTGCAGTCCATAATGTTGTAATCTCAGTCCGGACTATTCTCAGGTTTTTTTTAAAACAATTTGTATCCTGTTTAAATATTAGCCACTATCGGTAGTCACCGTCAGTAATACCCACACACATATATAATTATCACTTTAGTGTTAGTTCCCTTCAATTTGTAGCCTGCATTTGGCATCATTACATTACATTGTTCGTTTCCCTTTCTTTCCTCTGTCATGTCCGTGTGGTTGATACCGAGGGTCGCTAGTAATGACAGTGGAAAATATTTAACGTTTTTACAAGTTGTTCAATCATTTGGGACATGCAGCCCACTTTATGGAATCATCATGGAATGCAGACCAAGCCTGGCAATTTAAACCTGGAGCCTGGCGCATGGTTTACAATGACTGGATCGTTGTCATATCAGTACCATGATCACTGAAGATTAGGGTAGATTTACAGGACTTATTGATCAACCCTTATTGTCACAGTTTTCTCCCCTTCCTATATTTAATGGATCAAACAACTGAATGGCCACTTTTAGAATGAATCAAGGCACTGTATTTTTGACTCACCAATATATTTTGTGCGTAAAGGCTCTCCAAACCTGTTTTTTAGGATGTAGGTAGATTCCTAACCCTAAATAATCTAAAAGATCCAATATTTTTTTTACATCTACCAATCGGTGCTGAAGCTGAGATGTTCATAGGCCTATATTTTGATGGATTTCTTTAATTGATCCCTAATATTCTGAACCTATTCTGAAGCCATTCTCTGTCGAGAAAATACAAATTAAGGGTAAACCGTATTTAAAGGGATGGCTTTAGATAAATGTACTGCAACCCCCATTTAATGAAAACTCCATAAGGAAATCTGTTTGCCAGCCACTGGGAGGGTTTGCAGTGATTACAACAATACACACAAATCTAAAGTAAAGGAATGAAATTAAGAATATACAAATATTTGGGCGAGCAATTTCAGAGTGGTATAGACTAAGATACAGTAGAATAGGACACAATACAGTATATACAGTGCCTTGCGAAAGTATTCGGCCCCCTTGAACTTTGCGACCTTTTGCCACATTTCAGGCTTCAAACATAAAGATATAAAACTGTATTTTTTTGTGAAAAATCAACAACAAGTGGGACACAATCATGAAGTGGAACGACATTTATTGGATATTTCAAACTTTTTTAACAAATCAAAAACTGAAAAATTGGGCGTGCAAAATTATTCAGCCCCTTTACTTTCAGTGCAGCAAACTCTCTCCAGAAGTTCAGTGAGGATCTCTGAATGATCCAATGTTGACCTAAATGACTAATGATGATAAATACAATCCACTTGTGTGTAATCAAGTCTCCGTATAAATGCACCTGCACTGTGATAGTCTCAGAGGTCCGTTAAAAGCGCAGAGAGCATCATGAAGAACAAGGAACACACCAGGCAGGTCCGAGATACTGTTGTGAAGAAGTTTAAAGCCGGATTTGGATACAAAAAGATTTCCTAAGCTTTAAACATCCCAAGGAGCACTGTGCAAGCGATAATATTGAAATGGAAGGAGTATCAGACCACTGCAAATCTACCAAGACCTGGCCGTCCCTCTAAACTTTCAGCTCATACAAGGAGAAGACTGATCAGAGATGCAGCCAAGAGGCCCATGATCACTCTGGATGAACTGCAGAGATCTACAGCTGAGGTGGGAGACTCTGTCCATAGGACAACAATCAGTCGTATATTGCACAAATCTGGCCTTTATGGAAGAGTGGCAAGAAGAAAGCCATTTCTTAAAGATATCCATAAAAAGTGTCGTTTAAAGTTTGCCACAAGCCACCTGGGAGACACACCAAACGTGGAAGAAGGTGCTCTGGTCAGATGAAACCAAAATTGAACTTTTTGGCAACAATGCAAAACGTTATGTTTGGCGTAAAAGCAACACAGCTCATCACCCTGAACACACCATCCCCACTGTCAAACATGGTGGTGGCAGCATCATGGTTTGGGCCTGCTTTTCTTCAGCAGGGACAGGGAAGATGGTTAAAATTGATGGGAAGATGGATGGAGCCAAATACAGGACCATTCTGGAAGAAAACCTGATGGAGTCTGCAAAAGACCTGAGACTGGGACGGAGATTTGTCTTCCAACAAGACAATGATCCAAAACATAAAGCAAAATCTACAATGGAATGGTTCAAAAATAAACATATCCAGGTGTTAGAATGGTCGAGTCAAAGTCCAGACCTGAATCCAATCGAGAATCTGTGGAAAGAACTGAAAACTGCTGTTCACAAATGCTCTCCATCCAACCTCACTGAGCTCGAGCTGTTTTGCAAGGAGGAATGGGAAAAAATGTCAGTCTCTCGATGTGCAAAACTGATAGAGACATACCCCAAGCGACTTACAGCTGTAATCGCAGCAAAAGGTGGCACTACAAAGTATTAACTTAAGGGGGCTGAATAATTTTGCACGCCCAATTTTTCAGTTTTTGATTTGTTAAAAAAGTTTGAAATATCCAATAAATGTCGTTCCACTTCATGATTGTGTCCCACTTGTTGTTGATTCTTCACAAAAAAATACAGTTTTATATCTTTATGTTTGAAGCCTGAAATGTGGCAAAAGGTCGCAAAGTTCAAGGGGGCCGAATACTTTCGCAAGGCACTGTACATATGAGATTAGTAGTGTAAATAATGTTAGCATTGTTAGTGACTAGTGTTCCATTATTAAAGTGGCCAGTGATTTCAAGTCTATGTATATAGGGCAGCAGCCTCTAATGTTTTAGTGATGGCTGTTTAACAGTCTGATGGCCTTGAGATAGAAGCTGTTTTTCAGTCTCTCGGTCCCAGCTTTGATGCACCCGTACTGACCTCGCATTCTGGATGATAGCGGGGTGAACAGGAAGTGGCTAGGGTGGTTGTTGTCCTTCATTATCTTTTTGGCATTCCTGAGACATTGGATGCCCTGGAGGGCAGGTAGTTTGCCCCCGGTGATGAGTTGGGCAGACCGCACCACCCTCTAGAGAGCCCTGCGGTTGCAGATGGTGTAGTTGCCGTACCAGGCGATGACACAGCCCGACAGGATGCTCTTAATTGTGCATCTGTAAACGTTTGTGAGGGTTTTAGGTGCCAAGACAAATTTCTTCAAGTTCCTGAGGTTAAAGAGGCACTGTTGTGCCTTCTTCACCACACTGTCTGTGTCGTTGCACCATTTCAGTTTGTCAGTGATGTGTACGCCAAGGAACTTGAAGCTTTCAGCCACTCCCAAAGAGCTCGGTGCGTACCTGCGCCAGGTAAGTCTGAATATTAATTAGAACCAAAAGCGGCCATCGACGGCTTTTCTTTAAATTACTATAGCAGATGCGAACATCCTAGTTTTTTAAACAATAATATCTGTGTCAATATCGCAAAATGAAATTGCTAACAATCTGTTGTCGTATTCACGTGGTTGTTGTCATCAACCAGAAACCAGAAACAGGACATGCTGTCATTTGAATAAAAAATAAAAATCATTACTCAAAATGACGGCCCTGAAGCAGACACAACTTTTCACTGTGAAAGAGGCTTTATCTATGTTGGCTAGTGATACGGATTCTCACGCGTCCTTGCACTTTGAAAAGTGATGATCATGAGTGAAATAAGTAAACAGATATATGTTTGGTGCTGTCATTGTTTGATGCTGTGAAACTTGGGGAATAGCTCACAGATTAACAAATGCTGTCATGTCATGATAACTTGGTACTTTAGTGGTGGATCTTGAATGATTGCTCTCTGTCTCATAAAAATAGTTGCAGTGCTTAGCCGTATATAATCAGCTAACTAGTTGGATGTTTTGTCTTGTTTATACCGATGTAATTCATTTGGAAACTGTCCCAGCTTCGTAACTAATCAGCTAACATTGGCGAACTTTGTAGTTAGTCTGTCAGGCAAGAGTTGATTGGAGGAGAGAGAGAGAGAGCAAGTGTGTGTGTGTGTGTGTGTGTGTGTGTGTGTGTGTGTGTGTGTGTGTGTGTGTGTGTGTGTGTGTGTGTGGAATGGGAGGCCTGTAACTATATCACACAATTTATTATGGAGAACCCTTATTAGGAAGAGAGTATGTGTATGGTTGAGTAAAAAGAAAGAGGAAGGAAGAGAGAGACAGTGTGAGGGAGAGAGAAAGTTGATATTCCTGACTATAAATGTATTCTATTTGTTGCTCTTCTCCTTTTCCTCTGTTACTCTGCTCCTCTAGGTCAGTGAACGTGAGGTAAGTGATTCTGAGAGTCAGGGCTCAGCAGCAAAAGGCAGGGAGCAAGAGGAGTTAGAGATGATTGGAGGGATAGAGATGTGGCGTGAAGAGGAGGGAGAGTAGAGGGAGAGCAGAAGAGGCGAGTGAAGGAGAGGGAGAGGAGAGTGGAGCGAGAGGAACACGGAGAGGAGAAGGAAGAAGAGGAGGGAGAGGCCGAAGCAGAGGACGAAGCAGAGGGAGAGGAGGAAGAAGAGGGGGATCACATCCAAGAGGGGAGCCTACATTTCCATGGCATGTGTCTGCCCCAAGTCCCACCACTCACCCTTGTATCACACAGTCTGGGCGTAAAGTGCATTCAAAATGCAGCTTTTGCATTCACTTTGTGACATGGGCACAATGGCAGGAAGAGGGGAGCCAAGAATGTGGCACCAGGGTGTGTGGACCGAGTTACAACTCATTTGAAGGCAGGTGAAGTTTGAAGGGCGCAAGAGAGGCTGTGTGGTGTGCATCTGAAGTGGATGCAGGGCGAAGAGTGGGAGATGTGTAAAACCCTCATTTAGGTGCTCTACTGTTCTGTGCCACTTTGCAGGGTGGGGCTGTGCTTCCACAAGTTCCATGACATGCTGTAGGCTAAATGCAAACACTAAAGTGACTGTGTGAAATATGAATTTATCCTACAAATCATTCATTGTCTCTGAAGAGTTATGTTTTGTATCTTCCCTCTTTATCTCTCTCCATCTAATAGTTATTGGATCCACTGAATTGTTGTCAAAGTAGGCTACTATTTCTACATTTCTACATTTTGTGTCAGGCTTGGTCTGTACTAAATCTTATTGAGTGAAGTTACCTACATTTAAGGGATAATGCCCGTTTGGAGGATATATTGGCAGGGGTGTTGTCAGGCCCAAGACTAAGTCTTTTGTGGACAATTCATTTTTTGGACATTTCTGACCCAATGCAATTCCCAATTGTCTGTGCAGTTCAAGTCTGCAGATATTTGCGCAACTCTCGTCAGAACAAGATCTGCACACACGTGTTCATATTTTGCTTCTGTTGTCCGCATCACAGTCATTGTTGTTTGTGTTTCCAATAATAACTTTGGAAATGTGTGCGTTTCTTTCAAAGTAAGTGCCTTATTGCGTTATAATAGTTTCTGTATGTCGTGCTATGCCTTTTTTTTTTTTACTGCAGCTCACTACATGTATGGAGCATAATATATTTGTGTATATTCCTTATAACTGCAGTGTCACGTCCTGACTTTAGTTCAGTGTTCAGTTTAATAAATATATTATGGACACTTACCACACTGCGCATTGGTCTGATATTTCCTACTCCTCCTCAGAAGAGTAGGAAAATCGTTACTCGCGGACACACGAAGTAACGTTACTCATCTCATAACCTTTATGGTGTTATGTTCAAACATGTTTATGTAGCTAGCTACATTATTCTATTAGCACTGTAAAACAATGCTAATTGCATCCGGGAAGTATTATCTTGTGTTGTATTTTGAAGCTACCCTGGCCTTATGACTCCCAAGTGACGCAGCGGTCAGCATCTTAGTGCTAGAGGCATCACTACAGACACCCTGGTTCAAACCCAGGCTACGTTTCTATCAAAGTAAGTGACTTATTACGTTATAATAGTTTCTGTATGTGATTTGTATGTCCATTTACCAAAAATACCTTGTTCAGTAATCATCTCACCTGTTAGATGGCGGTGAACTATGTGGCCATTGAGGGCAGCAGTGGCAATCAAATGGAAAGATATCTTCTTATCCCACTTTGTCATTTTCCAAGTGCATTCCACAAAGCTGTTTATCATGTCCGCCTTATCCACTGCCCCCTTTTTGAGGTTATAGTCAAGCACACAGTCTGGTTTGATGTTTCTCTCTCCCGTCATGTGGTCCACCTTCCCTGTGGCCGACATCGTTGCTGTATGGACAGTGCAGAGAACATGGACGTTTTGTTTGTCATGCCACTTTACTGCCAGCTGTTGACCATTCTCCTTGAACTCCACCTCCCCTCTCCGCATCTTTCTGCATCCGAATGCCGGCATCCCCTTCCTGTTCGACCTGACTGTGCCACAAGCCCCTGTGCTGTTGGAGAGCAGATGCTGGAAGACTGTGGGACTGCTGTAACAATTGTCCACATACAAAGTGTGTCCCCTGCTGAGATGAGGAGCCAGCATGGTCATCACCACGGACCCGACACTCCAAGCCCCTCAAAATGTTGGTTTTCAGTGGTGGACCCTATAATGTCCTGGACAAATCCTGTCTTCACGTCGCACATGACAAAGAACTTGACCCCAAACCTGTGCCTTTTGGAGGGAATATTGACGGAACGCCAGCCTACCTTTCCATAACATCAGGGACTCATCAATCCATAGGTCCTTGTATGGCACAAAGACCCGACCAAATGCTGATGTCAGGCTGGTAAGAACATTTCTTATTTGGTATAACGGGTCATTTAGGATGGCAATAGCATTGTTGACCAAATGTAGGCATCGCAGCAGAACTAGGAAGCGGTCTTGGGAAAAGAGGGTGGCAAAGAAGAGAGTTGCAAACATAGGATCTGTGCTCCAGTATTCTCTTAGGGAGTTCTTCTTTACTATCCCCATGAGAAGGACTGTCACCAAGAAGGTATACATTTCACTAATTATGGTTGTCACCCATTTAGCGAGTTTCCCCCTCACTCCTGGCTCTCTTCTCCTGTAGCTCCAAGGCATAGCGATTGGTCTCCTCTACTATGTCTCCCACCAGCTCCTCTGTCAGAAACAACTTGAAGCACTCTGCCTCAGATGGAAATGGCTAGGGGCGTTGCACTCCAGACTGGGACTCATCAAAGCAAACAGCAGGGCCAGGTTGGGGTGAAATGGCTCAGGCCTTCCAGCTGAACCTTTCCACTTCATCCACTGTCGGTCTGCCTCCATCACTACCAGCATCTTCAAAGGAAACTGGGACTTCGTCAGTGGACAAGGAGTCCTCAGATTCAGGGTTCTCAATGGCTACAAGGTTGGGGAGCAGTTCCTCACTGTCAGAATCTGATTCCTGACTTTCATACTCAGACTCATTGTCAGAATTAAAAACATCTCCAGAATTTCCGCATTTGTGAGTTGTCTCCTTTTGAAAGACATTGCTAATTCTACAGTTTATCTCACTAGCTATAAACATACAGCAATAACAACACTGAATGGCTCAGAGTGGGAGTGAGAGGTTATGTGATTGACTGCCGTCACATGCCACTTGTATCAATAAATCACTATCAGAAAATGTTTAGTGTGGTAATTATTTATATATTTACTGTTTTATTCACATGTTTTCAAGTTCTATTGACAAAGCATTTATTTAGATTCTTGCATAGATTGTAATGGGCACATATTATGTGTGTAAAATACTTTTTTGATGGTTGTACTGATTATGATGAGCTAAGCTAATTCCAGCTATGTGTGGAGCCTTGTTTGACATACAATGCATTCTGGGTATCAGACCAGGTCTGTCGGACCAAAGATGTTATAACAAAATGAGGTGATTAAGGGTTCACCATTTTTTTGAGAACTTCCGGAAGTGAATGGTGGGATGTGAACGATGGTAGACGACACACCCCCTTCAACATGCATACTATAAACAGACCAAACTCATCTTGTCTTCTCTTATCTTTGGTTTCTGTGAGAAACTACCCATTGTCAGATTACTTTAGATTTCTAGAAAGTGTTTTACTCAATTATTTCGATAAATGGTGAGCTCACCCGTGATGAGATTAATTATAATAGTAATAGCTATTAGCTAATTCATATTGTAGTTTATGTCAGCCGAGAGTTATAAAAATATATGACTGCTTGTGTTACATTAATCTTAGCGCTGAAACTATTGGATTATTGTGTTATGCTGTAGTAGATACTTCAGTGAATGTCTGAACATTGCATCCAAAAATAAACTGCTCACATTCTGGACAACTTTGTAACGACTGTGTTTGTGCAAAATGTTTCTGAAAAAAGTGTGGCCAGCTCAAATGCTGATTGTTGCGTCATGTATGAACTTGTATTTTCACTTGTTTAATATTATGATTTTTGTATTTTAAATTTCGCGCTCTGCAATTTCACCAGATGATGTCGAGGTGGGTCACTAGCGCCCCACCTAGCCCAAAGAGGTTGTTTAAGCTGTTTTCTAGTGACATTTATTTGGATACATCCTTAACAATGAGCTAATGAGGAGTGATTTCACCTGGCATAGAAAATGTGCACCCTCGTCAGGACACTGTTGTTCAGAGGAGCTAGCCAACAACAAATGTCTTGTTTGTCAGGTCAACCAACATTTTTGTTCTCAGCTCCTGCTTTTTCCAGTCTCTCTTTTTCTCGCCCTCCTGGTTTTGACCCTTGCCTGTCCAGACTCTGAGCCCACCTGCCTGACCACTCTGCCTGCCACTGACCCTGCCTGCCGACCTGCACATTTGCCCCACTTCTGGATTGTTGCCCTCTGCCTACCCTGACCCTGAGCCTGCCTGCCATCCGGGCCGCTTCGCCCCCGCCGCACCGACCTTATGACTACGGGATTGACCTTCACCCTAGCACGACTCCGCCTTAAGACGACTGTACTCTGTCGGGACCAGAGACCAAGTCGATTGAGAACTACATTGGGGACTCCCTTGCTGCAGGATTCATCCATCCTTCTTCTTCTTCCGCCAGCCCAGGGTTCTTCTTTGTGGAGAAGAAGGACAAGACCCTGTGCCCGTGCATCGACTACCGGGGTCTCAACAACATAACGTTGAAGACCCGCTACCACTCATCTCCTCAGCCTTCAAGCCTCTCCAGGGGGCCACCATGTAATCCAAGCTAGATCTACGTAACACCTACCACCTAGTGCAGATACGGGAAGGGGACGAGTGGAAGACCACCTTCAACATGGCCAGCGGTCACTACGAGTATCTGGTTATGCCATTTGGCCTTACCAACGCCCCTGCTGTGTTCAGCATTCAGGATTAGACCCACCCGTTATATAATTTGAAATAGTCTCTGAATAGTTGTTTGCATTTTTACATTATCTATCTCCGTTTGAGTGTTCCCTGGGGTATCAGCCCCCGCTCTTCCCTAAGCAGGAGGAAGAGGTCGGCGTACCTTCTGCCCAGATGTTTGTCCTCTGCTGTAACAATGTAAAAATGCAAACAACTATTCAGAGACTATTTCAAATTATATAACGGGTGGGTCTAATCCTGAATGCAGATTGGTTAAAATCACATTCCAGCCGGTGTTTTTTCCACAAGTTACCACCGGCTGTCACATCTGGTAATGCCTTTACAGTTTCACAATCTTACCATTAAGGTTATCTGAAATGCTCCTGTTTGCCTGAATTAAAGACGAGTGCTCCCACCTATCACACACATTTTACAGTGTGTATTCTGTGATGCAAGGTGAGAAACGGTGACAGAATCCACTGTATAAGAAAGTGTATTACTGGCTATCTCATTCATACATTGTTGTGTTTGTTTGCTCTGCTTTGCAATGAACCAACAGACCAGAATCCAGGAGTCGCCTTCACTGTTGACGTTGAGACTGGTGTTTAATGAAGCTACCAGCTGAGGAATCGTGAGGTGTCTGTTTCTCAAACTAGACACTCTAATGTACTTCTCCTCTTGCTCAGTTGTGCACCGGGGCCTCCCACTCCTCTTTCTATTCTGCTTAGAGTCCGTTTGTGCTGTTCTGTGAAGGGAGTAGTACACAGCGTTGTACGCGATCTTCAGTTTCTTGGCAGTTTCCCGCATGGATTAGATTTCATTTCGCAGAACAAGAATAGACTTTTAGAAAAAAGTTATTTGTTTCTGGCCATTTTGAGCCTGTAATCGAGCCCACAAATGCTGATGCTCGAGATACTCCACTAGTCAAAAGAAGGCCAGTTGTATTGCTTCTTTAATCAGAACATCAGTTTTCAGCTGTGCTCACATAATTGCAAAAGGGTTTTCTAATGATCAATTAGCCTTTTAAAATGATAAACTTGGATTACCTAACACAACAGTGATGTTTGCTGATAATGGGCCTCTGTATGCCTATGTAGATATTCCATTAACTTTCAACAACAAGGACATTTCTAAGTGACCCCAAACTTTTGAACAGCACTATATATATATATATCTATATATATATACTGCTCAAAAAAATTAAGGGAATACTAAACAACACAATGTCACTCCAAGTCAATCACACTTCTGTGAAATCAAAGTGTCCACTTAGGAAGCAACACTGATTGACAATAAATTGCACATGCTGTTGTGCAAATGAAATAGACAACAGGTGGAAATTATAGGCAATTAGAAAGACACCCCCAATAAAGAAGTGGTTCTGCAGGTGATAACCACAGACCACTTCTCAGTTCCTATGCTTCCTGGCTGATGTTTTGGTCACTTTGAATGCTGGCGGTGCTTTCACTCTAGTGGTAGCATGAGACGGAGTCTACAACCCACACAAGTGGCTCAGGTAGTGCAGCTCATCCAGGATGACACATCAATGCGAGCTGTGGCAAGAAGGTTTGCTGTGTCTGTCAGCGTAGTGTCCAGAGCATGGAGGCGCTACCAGGAGACAGGCCAGTACATCAGGAGACGTGGAGGAGGCCGTAGGAGGGCAACAACCCAGCAGCAGGACCGCTACCTCCGCCTTTGTGCAAGGAGGAGCAGGAGGAGCACTGCCAGAGCCCTGCAAAATAACCTCCAGCAGGCCACAAATGTGCATGTGTCTGCTCAAACGGTCAGAAACAGACTCCATGAGGGTGGTATAAGGGCCCGACGTCCACAGGTGGGGGTTGTGCTTACAGCCCAACACATTGCAGGACGTTTGGCATTTGCCAGAGAACACCAAGATTGGCAAATTCGCCACTGGCGCCCTGTGCTCTTCACAGATGAAAGCAGGTTCACACTGAGCACATGTGACAGACATGACAGTCTGGAGATGCGTGGAGAACGTTCTACTGCCTGCAACATCCTCCAGCATGACCGGTTTGGTGGGTCAGTCATGGTGTGGGGTGGCATTTCTTTGGGGGGACGCACAGCCCTCCATGTGCTCGCCAGAGGTAGCCTGACTGCCATTAGGTACCAAGATGAGATCCTCAGACCCCTTGTGAGACCATATGCCCGTGCGGTTGGCCCTGGGTTCCTCCTAATGCAAGACAATGCTAGACCTCATGTGGCTGGAGTGTGTCAGCAGTTCCTGCAAGAGGAAGGCAGTGATGCTATAGACTGGCACGCCCGTTCCCCAGACCTGAATCCAATTAAGCACATCTGGGACATCATGTATCGCTCCATCCACCAGTCTGTTGCACCACAGACTGTCCAGGAGTTGGCGGATTCTTTAGTCCAGGTCTGGGAGGAGATCCCTCAGGAGACCATCCGCCACCTCATCAGGAGCATGCCCAGGCGTTGTAGGGAGGTCATACAGGCATGTGGAGGCCACACACACTACTGAGCCTCATTTTGACTTGTTTTAAGGACATTACATCAAAGTTTGATCAGCCTATAGTGTGGTTTTCCACTTTAATTTTGAGTGTGACTCCAAATCCAGACCTCCATGGGTTGATAAATTTGATTTCCATTGATCATTTTTGTTTGATTTTGTTGTCAGCACATTCAACTATGTGAAGAAAAAAGTGTTTAATAAGAATATTTCATTCATTCAGATCTAGGATGTGTTATTTTAGTGTTCCCTTTATTTTTTTTGAGCAGTGTATATATAATTTTTATGGAAACACAGACTGGGTCTCAACTTACAATTAAGAGTGAGAATAGTAGAATACATCAGATGCCATTTAGAAATGTGTTTGTGCATCAGCTTTTCTTTTGTTATTCCAGTCACTGACAGTATTTAGCCATGTCAGCTAAGAATTTTTTGATTGGTAGTTAGTCTAGCCAGCTAAATAAACATAGAGTAATCATGTAACCCCCCCCCCCCCCAACCAAATCTCGGTTAGGGACCCCAAAAGGGACACTACACCTTTACAGCTGAAAATGGACTTGGATGCTTTTGTGTGCTGTGTTTGAAATCCTTTGTAAAGAGTATGGGCATACTGGAAGTGTGTTTGTGTATATGCTTGTGTTTGTGTATTACAGTACACTTCCCAAGATCATATAGATTTGCATCATATTATAGCCTAGCGAATAGCTGTCACAGTAACTGTATGGGCTTTCACTCCCAACGCAATGTGACACATTACTGTCCAATCAGCAACACTGTCACAACATCACTGTGCTGCTTTACTTACTGACAGAAGTGTTCTTTCTACTCAACCATCACATAAACTAAAAGAGGAGAGGAGACAGAAATAGATTAGGTTGAAGGCTGGTAATTTCATAGTTGCTTGAGTAAACTCTTCGTTATTGTATTAGAGGACAGTGATTTATTGGATGTGCTGTAAGTGCTAGAACGCATCATGTCTGGGCCAGTTAAAGCCAATGGAGGAGGGTGACAGAATAAGGACACTGTGTATCCTTTCCTCTCAAGTCCTGTCAGGCCGTCAACTCACTCGGAGAGAAGTGAAACCGATACATGTCTGCAGTCGATGTGAAAAAAAATAAGGTAGAGGGGGAAATACTCAGATTGCTTGGCTTCACAGCTCAGAGATATTGGAGTCACCCACACAAGGAATGACAGGCATTTAGAAGGACCTGCTGTTGGCCCTGCAGGATGGTCTTTCATGGGTGAAAACAATCAATCAATCTGATTTCTACTCTAACTCCAACTTTTTCCTCTCGTCTTTTCTCCGGATATCCCCTACATCCACTGAGAATTATTGCCACCACTTACCATGTCACATAAAACATTGTTTTTATATTTAATTCTAGGAAAGGTGCCATTTGGTCTCCATCAATTGTCTTCATCAGTACAAAGAGTAATGATAGTATCAAGGTTTCACATTTTCTTTAGGAATCATATCTTGTTCATGAAAGGGTAAATAAAAGGGAATGAGAAAGGACACCGTGCTTGACCTGACAATGATACTGAGCGTGCTGTGGAGTAAAGTGTGGCATGGATCTACCGTACAGTGTGTGTGGATTTCAGTGATAAATTACCTGCATCCTGGTTCCTGGGGTGGGTGGGCCGAGCTTCAGGAGGTGTCCACCTCCGCAGGTGGGATAGGAGAGAATGAAGAGAGATGGAAAGAAAAAAAGGAGTAAGGAGGAGATACGCCATCTGCTCCACCATGTCACCTTGCTACCCTCCACCTTCTGCTGTGTCTAAAGGAGGGGCTGTGGTGACCTTCTTGCCCTTCCTCAAGCTGTCTTCAACCCCCATTCTCTACCCTCCCTCTCAGCCCACTGTCTGGTCTGGCAGCCACGGTCCTCCAAATGTCCTGATAGGCCCACCACCTTCTGGAGATTGTAATTAGGCAGAGATGCTCATTTTGTCGCTCTTTGAATAGAGGGCCAATCGTTTAACCCCTCCCAAACCCCCCTGTTGACCTGCTGTATTTTTAGACATCACCTCATTTCACGCCATGGTAAACACCTTCGCCTGGAACCTTGGGGGCAAGACCACAATTCGACAAGGTGGATTTTTTAAATAATGGAGTCTCTGATTCAGAGCAATTTTAGAGTTGATTCATGTGAAAATCGAGCCGTTAGCATGTCGGACCAGCAGGGCATTTACTCAGGTGCATTTAGGCTACACAACTGTGTCTGTGTGAGTAAGTGCATAATGTCTATCAGAGCAGGTGAGTGTCTGAACCAGTACTGCTCTGGTAGTTTCTCTCAGGCCAACAATGCCCATGTGTTCTATGAGTAGTAGGCTTCCTGACATACAGTATGTGGCTCCTGCATCAGGGTCAACCTCTTTCCACAGGTCATTCTTCCATCAGGTATTATTTGCTGAGATTCTCTTGGGACCCTTTTTGTCTGTTCTGCCTGTGTTCCACTGACCTGACAACTCAACCAGTTCGACCCCCTAAGCAGACTAGACACACTAAGATAAAAAACAATCTAACAACAATTGTAAATATTGTAACACTAAGTGAAAATAAACAGCCATCAGTTTAAGTTAACTTCAAATGTGATGGTGATAATTAGGCAAGAGAAGACAGTTACCAGCATGAAGAAAAGGCTGCGCACAATTTGTCATGTGTGATGATGGCACCTGATTAACCCCTTTAAGTTCCAAGACTTGAATCACAAAATGAATCTCTGGGGATCTTTAATTGTCAATCTAGTGCTGTGCCTGTCCCTGTCCTAATTCATGTAGCTACATTTTTTAACACACATCTCAATCAATACATGAGAGCTCATCAAGATAATGAGCACCTCATTGGTTCATGCCCAACACTATTCTTCACACTCAAGCTGCATCTTGATTTGACAAATTTCAGTCTGGAGAATGTTATTGTGACTCTCATTATTCAAGGACTTTGAAAAAGCAGTGGTCAGACTTACTGTCCAAAGTAAATATCAAAGCAATCAGAGAGACGGAGACAAACAGGCCTGATTAGTCTGCCTCGTCCTCTCTTCCTCTTTCCCCCCCTCACTCTCTCTCCTTTCCCTCTTGTCTCTCCTCATCTCATATCACCTTCCCTCGCATCTCACATTTGCTCAATTGCATAGGGCTTGCTCATGCTTTCTTCCCGAACCATAGTGTTGTTTTGCAGTTGTGAAAACCCATGACGGGCTTTTGAAATGAGTGGTTAGGACTTTCTCCCCACCCCACTACTCCCTACGGTGCTCTCTGCAAATAACAGGACATATAATAATGTGTGCGATTAACTATAATAAATGGCATCTTTAAATTGGCTACACTTGTTACCTTCCAATTCCCTCTTATCTACACTCAAAACACCGCTCTCACAAAATAACCATGGAGATGTTGAAGCAAAGACGATTGCATGAGATTATGAGAACTAAGTGATCAGAGAAGCAATAAGACGTTGAATCAAACATTCATAACCAGAATCAGCACATTTACTCATGGCATTTATTTTGACAGGGACAGTGCACATTCATCAACATTTCAGTGTTCACATTTATCTAAATCTGCTGGAGTTAAAACAGAAGAGCAAACTGTCATCCGTAACTCAAGCAAGGAATCATGCCAACAATACCAAAAGAAGTGTTAGACCGCTCACTAATTTGCTGTAATATCAGGGTGTGGTCTGGATGATAACCTTGCGGCCTGAGTGAGGTAAAACTCCTGAAGAGATAATGAACACAGTATGACCCGTCACGCTGAGACGGATGACCAACTGCTATGATGTTACTTGGAAGAGGAAATCAAGTTTCCTCCCACCTCACATCACCTCTCACTATTATGAACGTCATAGGCAATGGCGGCGCCGCATAATTCACTTTGCCTCATAGCTTACAGAAGGGGGTTGGAGAATGTAAAAGGTTGTGGTGCTAGATCTTGGTGTAAAATCTATCATCGATCTCCAACCCTAAGTGTCCTGTACATGGTAACATTATAATGATCCATGGCCTTGTACCCTCTCCAGCTAATATAAGTGATATTTTACATTTAAAAAATAAATAAATGATACTTTCTTGGTAGGGCCCGTGCGTTTCGAGTTACAGAAAGCCAGACATGAGTTGTTCCACAGGGGGCTGAGGAGGTGATAGGGACATTTGTTTTATTCTCCCACTGTCACACCCTGATCTGTTTCACCTGTCTTGTGCTTGTCTTCACCCCCCACCAGGTGTTTCCCATTTGTCCTCATTTATATGTGTATTTATACCTGCGTTTTCTGTTTTTCTGTGCCAGTTCATCTTGTCTTGTCAGGTCGTTCCAACGTGTTTCCTGGTTTTCCCTTTTCTCAAGTTTTGTTTTCTAGTCTTCCCGGTTCTGACCATTCTGCCAGCCCTGACCCTGTGCCTGCCTGCCGTTCAGTCCCAGATTGACTCTGCCTTGGATTACTGACCTCTGCTTGGCCTTGACCTGCCGTTTGCCTGCCACCTGTTTTATAATAAATATCTCAGATTCTAACTGTCCGCCTCATGTGTCTGCATCTGGGTCTTATCCTGAGTCGTGACACCCACTCGTTTCTTGCTTCTCTCCTCCTTTTCTCTCTTCCACTCCTCTCCAGCTTGGAGGAGAACAAAAAGATCTCATCTGTGGTAGTGTATAAATAACAGTTACCGTGACGACGGAAAACTAGTGTAACACACCATCTGGCTCTCCACCGATGTGTGCTGCTTCAGACGCAGCAAAGGATGAGGATCACTGGATGGAATCACTCAAGATGGTTTTGTCGCTTTGCTCCTCAAACTCAAGAGGGGTGCCGTGTATGAGCCAAAGTAAATCTATAGCAAGGAGTTTTCGTTCTAATGAGGGGGGAGGGGGGGGGGGTTCTACTACTTAGAACAGTAACATATTTGTTACTGGAATGGTTTAAAAATGGTCATACTGTGGAACATTTAGCTCTTTGAGTTGGAATTTTAGGACACCTGTAGGTATTCCCCAATATTTATATTTTGTATGATTCGATGAAACATTCAACTTGGCCTTACTGCTATTAGCCCCTAGAAAAACATTGAACAGATTCATTCATGTAAAAACATATACTCAGAAAATAAATCAAAAGGAAGTACTGTATGTTTTGAACTGTCTGTCCTATATCTGAGAGTCTTGTGAGGCTTGTGGGCGTCGTATAGCAAAACAACCGAAAAGTATGTGAGAGTCTCAGCTTTCGATGGTGGGGTCTGAAATACACCTCTGTAGCATTGCTACATTCCACTGCAGATTCAGAAGGCCGATATTGTCAGATGCAGTGGATTTTGATGGGGATTCTTTTATTGTAATTAGATTCCCATGCAGGTGCGGACATCGACTCTAGGGGGTACTACTATAAAGTGAGCCTTAGATACCTTAGAAATACTTCATAAATGTTTTGAGTGACAAGTGTAATTTCTGCCATAAAGACAGGCATGCCATTGGTAAACATTCCTGCAGTACCTGGTAAAAGAAGCACAGAACACAGGATGTTTAAGGAAATATGTATACATGTGTGAATAACTAGCTTACTAACATTTACTAATGTGTGAGTAATGATTAATAAACTGCAGCTAAACAAATGCCCTATGAATAGTGTTGTAATGGTTTTCTGGGGAAAGAGAAGCGGACCAAAATGCAGCGTGGTTAGTTTTGTCCATCTTTAATTCAGATGAAAATACAACAATCTACAAAACAAGAAATGTGAAAAAACCGAAACAGTCCTATCTGGTGCCCCAAACACAAAGACAGGAACAATCACCCACAAGAGACCTAAAGAATATGGCTGCCTAAATATGGTTCCCAATCAGAGACAGCGATAAACACCTGCCTCTGATTGAGAACCACTCTAGGCAACCATAGACTTACCTAGAGTACTACTAACCACAATCCCATAATTACAAACAATCCCAGACAAAACAATCCACATAAATCCCCATGTCACACCCTGGCCTCACCAAATACTAACGAAAACACAGAATACTAAGGCCAGGGCGTGACAGTACCCCCCCGAAAGGAGCGGACTCCCGGCCGCCACCTAAATCCATAGGGGACGGTCTGGGTGGGCGTCTGTCCACGGTGGCGGCTCTAGCGCTGGACGTGGACCCCATTCCAACAGTCTCTGTCCACCTCCTTCGCGTCCCTTGATTGGCGACCCTCGCCGCCGACCCAGGCCTACTAACCCCAACAAAGGGCCCACCTGGACTGAGGGGTGCCTCACGACTGAGGAAGCTCAGGCAGGTTGATGGATCTGGCAGATCCTGGCTGACTGGCGGTTCCGGCAGATCCTGGCTGACTGGCGGTTCCGGCAGATCCTGGCTGACTGGCGGTTCCGGCAGATCCTGGCTGACTGGCGGTTCCGGCAGATCCTGGCTGACTGGCGGCTCCGGCAGATCCTGGCTGACTGGCAGTCCTGGCAGATCCTGGCTGACTGGCGGATCTAACGGATCCTGGCAGACTGGCGGATCCTGGCGGCTCTTGGCTGACTTGCGGATCCTGGCGGCTCCTGGCAGACTCGCGGCTCCTGGCAGACGGGTGGCTCCTGGCAGACGGGCGGCACTGGGCAGACGGGCGGCACTGGGCAGACGGGCGGCACTGGGCAGACGGGCGGCACTGGGCAGACGGGCGGCTCAGGCGGCGCTGGGCAGACGGGTGGCTCAGGCGGCGCTGATGGCGCTGGGCAGACTGGTGGCTCAGGCGGCGCTGATGGCGCTGGGCAGACTGGTAGCTCAGGCGGCGCTGGGCAGACGGACCGCTCAGGCGGCGCTGGGCAGACGGACCGCTCAGGCGGCGCTGGGCAGACGGACCGCTCAGGCGGCGCTGGGCAGACGGACTGCTCAGGCGGCGCTGGGCAGACGGACCGCTCAGGCGGCGCTGGGCAGACGGACCGCTCAGGCGGCGCTGGGCAGACGGACCGCTCAGGCGGCGCTGGGCAGACGGACCGCTCAGGCGGCGCCTCTGGAATGAGGGGCTCTGGCACCTCTGGAATGAGGGGCTCTGGCACCTCTGGACTGAGTGGCGCTGGTGCCTCTGGACTGAGTGGCGGAAACTCCGGTAGCGCTGGACAGGCGGGAGCACCTGTATTGATGGGACGGAGAGACAGCCTGGTGCGGGGTGCCGGCACTGGTGGTACCGGGCTGAGGACACGCACCTCAGGGCGAATACCTTGCCTACTATGCCAAACCAACAGCCTTCTCTCTACTCTGTCCAATATATCCTCAACACTCTCAGACTCAGCACTCAGCTTCGCCGACAGCTCCAAATCCATCCATGGCTCCTTACAGTAAACAGGGGGAGTTGGCTCAGGTCTGACTCCTGACTCTTCCACACTCTCCCTGTGCCCCCCCCCCAATACATTTTTGGGGCTGCCTCTCGGGCTTCCAGCCGCTCTGCCATGCTAGCTCCTCACGCTGCTGCTTTTGCTGCTGCTGCTGCTGTTGTTGCTCCTGCTGCACCTGTCACTTCTCCTGCTGTTGCTGCTGCCTCTGTTTACCACGCCGCTTGGTCCTTGGTTGGTGGGTGATTCTGTAACGGTTTTCTTCTGGGGAAAGAGAGGCGGACCAAAATGCTGCGTGGTTAGTTTTGTCCATCTTTAATAAAGATGAAAATACAACAATCTAGAAAACAAGAAATGTGAAAAACCGAAACAGTCCTATCTGGTGCCACAAACACAAAGACAGGAACAATCACCCACAAGAGACCTAAAGAATATGGCTGCCTAAATATGGTTCCCAATCAGAGACAACGATAAACACCTGCCTCTGATTGAGAACCACTCTAGGCAACCATAGACTTACCTAGAGTACTACTCTAACCACAATCCCATAATTACAAACAACCCCAGACAAAACCAACCACATAAATCCCCTTGTCACACCCTTGCCTCACCAAATACTAACGAAAACACAGAATACTAAGGCCAGGGCGTGACAAGTGTATTACGGACAATTTTTAAAAAAAGTATTACCCAATCTTTATACTGTTTCTGAAACAAGCTTAACCATATGGTTCTACCGTTGCTCTAATTCTATCAGTGTGCTAACAATTATTATTATATTTTTTATTTGGGAAACAACTGTTAATGCATAATTTGTGTCACTTAGGCTTAGATACTGTCAAAAAAATGAACTACCTACTCCCTGAATTTTCCTTAGTGTTGATATCACGTGTTAGGGAAGACCCAGACGCAGACAGTGTCGAAGTAACAAAAGTGTATTACTATAACAGGGAGCAGGCAAAATGACAAGTCAAGTTCAGGCAGAGGTCGGTAATCCAGATCAGAGTCCAATAGGTACAGAACGGCAGGCAGTCTCAGGGTCAGGGCAGGCAGAATGGTCAAAACTGTGAAAACAGGAACTATAAACAGACAGGAGCAAGGGGAAAACCGCTGGTAGGCTTGACGAACAAAACAAACTGGCAACAGACAAACAGAGAACACAGGTATAAATACACTGGGGATAATGGGGGAAGATGGGCGACACCTGTAGGGGGGTGGAGACAAGAACAAAGACAGGTGAAGCAGATCAGGGTGTGACAGTTGAGGTATTTTCTGCCTGGATCTCCTCCTCTGTCTCCTCATTCATTTCTCCCATATCCCACTCGGATTGATTTTCATCATTCGCATGAATCCCAATCGATTCTTCTTGCCCGAGCAAGTGCCATTACTGATAATTTCTCATCTACGGCTGTGAGAAAATAAATATTAATCAATGTAAGCTTTGCAACTAGCAACCTTGTTCTTCTTCAAAGCCAAACAAAATGAGAATTTGGCTGTGCTCAGGTCTCATTATTAAGATGAGCATGGGAACAGACGTTATACAGAGCTATTGATCACAGCGTGAAGACAGGCCTACACAGATAATACCTCCATGGAATAAAAATTATCTGTATCCAGCAGAGAAAAATACTTCCTTTCACTTGCTCTTTTGTTCTGTTCCTTTGATTCTCAGTGGCAGTCCAGACTCCATAACTTGTCAGGAAGGCAAAATGTAAAAACCCCAATGGTGACCAACCAATGGTTTTCAGGAATGTTTTAATTAATACATTTTGCCCAAATGTTTTTTTGGTTAGTTTAATAATTAATTTGAGATTCAGCAAAAACAATTTAGCTCACAAGGTTAATAGTTCAATGTTTCCCGTTATATTATTATCCTGATCACAATATTCCAGCAAATAATTCGTCTGATTTCACTTTGCTTCTCAATCCCTTAGTTTGTCCCTATCAAATGTACTCTAATCCAAGCAGACACGGAGACTGACACGTGATCGAGAGGGATAGAAAGCAGTTTGTGAGCCTGAAAATACATGATCTAAGTGATTGATAGGTGATATTCAGCAGTCATAAAAGTATACCTTACTAATTTGAGTGCCTCAACAGCACTAGCTTCCGTCCTCCTCTTGGTACATTGACTTCAATACAAAACCTTGAAGGTTCTTGGTCCCTAGACCTACACAGTAATTGTGACAACTTCCAGAGGATGTCCTCCAACCTATCAGAGCTCTTGCAGCATGAACTGACATGTTGTCCACCCAATCAAAGGATCAGAGAATGAATCTACAGTAGTACTGAAAGCATAATCTACAGCTACCTAGCACTATAGTGCAACAAAAATGTGGTGAGTAGTTGACTCAGAGAGAGAGAAAGACAATAGTTGAACAGTTTTCAACAAATTAATTTATTCAAAAATGAAGGAAAAGAAAGAGCGAGAAAGAGAGAGTGTCTTTTTTTCATATATTTTTTTTTGCCTACTTTTAGCCTACTTAGTTTAGCCTACTCAAACACCCATCAAACAGAGGGATGCTATGTTAGCTAGCTGGCTATGACTATTCAACACAACACTGGAACTCTTCCAAGTCAAGGTCAGCTTTTGGTTTTATGCTTACTGACTGTGCCCTGTAAAGTTACCGCATGACTGTAGTGGGTTTACTAACACATTAGTTCTATTAGCTATGTTAACTAGGACGTTACTTTAGATAATATATGGACCACGATATAGGCTGTGTGTAGCGGTTATAATATGGTTTGTCTTGGAAAGTTTTTTTCACCTAGTCACATACAGCTGATGTGTTGTGCATTGAAGTCCACAAACAAAGGGAAAAGGTGAGAGGAGGAAATGCATAGAGGCGAGAAGGAATACAGGGTGGCAGCTATGAAAGTGTGTGTTCATGCGTAATCAGGGGTGCATTCATTCCAAAATGCTTTTGAAAAACGTTTCTTAAACGGAGGCAAACAAAACGGGGATAAAAATACATTAATTTGTCCAATAGAAACTTTCGTTTGCAACTGTCGGACAAATGATTACACCCTAGATAAGATAGATGCAGGCAAGAGTAACGCAAGGCGTTATTGAATGTGTCACTGTCTGTCAACTCCAATTTGTCTCTCAACCTGTGTGCATCTACGTTGCAAACTTTCCTTCATAGGCTAGGTTGTAGCAACCACATGATGGATATAGGGAAAAATGTTGTATAATGCAGTGGCCTAAACATATCGATTTTACATTGAACTGGGTGAATGGACTATGAATGACAGTCATCCAATATGCTGTAATAGAAATAAGGCCAAGCTCATGAAAAAAAAAAAGTGTCCACCCTCATCATAAACAGCACTGACCGCCACTGAACCCGACAGAATGCCCTCGATGGTGCTCCTGTGGAACACTGTGAAGGCCCTCGGGGATATTTCTGTATATCATTTTCTATACATTTGCAAACGTTTAAAAAAAAAAATGTTATCACTTTGTCATTATGGGGGTATTGTGTGTAGATGATGAGAGAAAAATATATATTTAATATATATTTTTTATTCAGGCTGTAACAATCAAATGTGGAATAAGTCCAGGAGTATAAATACTTTCTGCAGCTCAGTATTAGTACTATTTATACTCACAGTTTATTAGGTACGTCCATCTAGTACCGGCTCGAACCCCTCATTGCATCCAGAACAGCCTGAATCTTTCGGGGCATGGATTCTACAAGTTGGAAACGTTCCACAGGGATGTTGGTCCATAATGACGTGATGGCATTATGCAGTTGCTACAGATTGGACGGCGGTACACCACCGCCACCAGCCTATAACGTTGACTCCAGGCAGGATGGGTCTATGGAGCCATGCTGCTTACATCAAATCCTGACTCTGCCATCAGCATGACGCAATAGGAACCGCGATTCATTGGACCGAGCAATGCAAAAAACCTGTGATGGTCAAACATGAGTGAACACACGTGTGATCAAATCACATGCAAAAAAATATAAATGCTGTTGTTGAAAGGCTGTTGAAATGTTCACATGAGTCGGACACATGTTGTCTTTGGACACGTGTGAAGTTTCACATGTTAATAATTAGTGTTTTCCCTTGTAAAAAAACACACGTAAAAAAAATTTCACACCTTTATTTTTCACCACTTTTAATTAGATCTGGTCTCCTATCCAGGGAGTGACCAGGAGTGACCCTGCTTATGTTCATAATACAGCCAACAGTGGGATGCAGGGTGCTAGGTTGCTGGAATGAATGTGCAAAAACATGCACATGGAAAAAGGCAGCGAAAGCAAGGGCCATGGAAACGTTACCAAAGATAGGGAAAGATGGAGGCATTTAAAAAAAAATCCTTGCAATATTTTTTATTTGAGCTTTTCTTTAACTAAGCAAGTCAGTTAAGAACAAATTCTTATTTACAATGACAGCCTAGGAACAGTGGGTTAACTGCCTTGTTCAGGGGCAGAGCGACAGATTTTTGCTTTGTCAGCTTGATGATTCAATCTAGCAACCTTTCAGTTATTGGCCCAACACTCTAACCACTAGGCTACCTGCTATCAATACTTTTGTCACGCCCTGGCCATAGAGAGGCTTTTATTCTCTATTTTGGTTAGGCCAGGGTGTGACTAGGGTGGGCATTCTATGTTAATTTCTTTGTTGTTTGGCCTGTGTGGTTCTCAATCAGAGGCAGCTGTCTATCGTTGTCTCTAATTGAGAACCATACTTAGGTATCTTTTTCCCTCATGGGTTTTGTGGGTAGTTGATTTCTGTTTAGTGTTTTTCACCTTTCAGGACTGTTTTGGTTATTCCCTTTGGTTTTTTTGTATTTAGTGTTCAGTGTCAATAAATAAACATGAACCCGTACCACGCTGCGCTTTGGTCCTCACCTTCTTCCACCAACCACTGTTGGGTTTATGTTTTACTTTCAATATCACTATTTTTGTTTGCAATACTAAGAATTTTGTTCTTGAATTCAGAAGTTTTGCTTGATATTAATGGCACAAAAGTAACTTACTCACTGGAGGATTGCACCATATAATAACACTATTACTCTTAGCAATCTTTAATTTCAATCCCCGCCACAGTTTCAGTGAAAAGATGAGGGATGGGGCTGGAGAAATGCAACTCACAAATCAATGCACTACGCTATGGATGCAAGGACTGATCATCCATCATATCAAAATGATAGTTCTCACCATGTTTTTAGGCTATACAGTGGTTGTTTACATTCAATTTGTTTACAAACATCGGAGTAAAACAAGCTTATATGTGGAGTTCTGATGCGGTATAACAGTTGAACTAAGGTCATGAGGCATCATTACATCTCAATATGTACAGTAAGTCTAAAAATGGATGTAGCAGCTAAGGATGGCCCCTTTAACAGACCTTCATACAGAAGAACTATGTCGCCATTTGAACGTGATCCATTAACCTGCCCTCCACTGTTCTGTGAACGTTCTGCAAAATCGGTCCCTTGTCCCACATTTGGTCTTTTAAGATGCCGTCACCCTAAGTCCACCGGTGGAAACATTGCCACTGCAACATGTTAACACCATCTTTTTTTTTTACATAGGAGAAGAATAACATTATTGCAATTCCAAATTTGAAAGTGAGATTTTCACAGTTGTAGTTTTCTTACATATGAAACTGCTACTTGTATTTTCACGTGATTGATTTTCACAGATTTTCACATGTGACTGTTGTTCACTAGAAAATGCAATTCCACACGTGAAAGTGAGAATTTCACATGAATATTTTTCACGTATGAAACCTCATATCCAATATTTTCACAGGAGTTTTTTTTTACATGTGAAACCGCACATTTCACATGTACCTGCAATTCGCGTGAGGTGAAAACATATTATTCTCCTCACTGTGAAAATGTGTTGTTAACCTGTGAACTCTATACTTACTACACGTGAAAATATGGTTTCACATATGACATTTAAGCTCACCATGTGAAAACAGCTTCAGTAGTTCACATGTGAAACTGCACATTTAAGGTGTTTGTTTGTTTTGTAAGACTACAAACCTCTTGGGCCCGTTTGCAGGTTGTTTTGGATTATGCTTTGCCCAATAGAACTGAATGTTTAATAATGACTTGTGTCATTTTGGAGTCACCTTTATTGTAAGTAAGAATAGAAGATGTTCCTGAACAGTTCTGCTACTACGATGATGGATAAATTAATTGTGAATTGTAACAGATCATAAAGTACCTCCCCTGTTATTGGTAATGGTGAAATGTTAGCATGTTTTGTTGTAGTTTCTCACATCTTAATCATTAAATGGCATTATCAGAATGTATTTAGTAGTGTTCAGAAACATGTTATCTACTTACTTAGAAATAAAAATTACTCCAGTCATCATTCAGTTATTGGGCAAAAAAACCCCAACCTTAAACACAACCAAAACTGCAAATGCACCCGACGAGTTTGGAGAGCCACAAACTTGACGTAGTCATTGCGATCAAGGAACATGGGTTGTCGTATTCTTTACAATCATATGCCTGGCAATTACGTTCGCCGCTGTCGTCGACGTGGCTGCTGTCGTCGTGGCAGCTGAGCTATAAGGTTGAGCTTCAGTGGGGCAAGGTAAGTCGTAGTCTGTGTCTGAGAGACGATAAAAGAGAGAGCGAGTGTGTGTGGGAGAGTGAAATTAATATTACAATGCACTGCCATAAACTGAAAATTCTGTCTATTATTGTAGGCAGTTGCTATTGAGGATCATTTTTGGCCTCTATATAGAATGGACACCATGGGATTCACACATCACCTGTTATCATCACCAACACATCATCCCCCCTTCCATCACCAATATGCATCTTTCTGTATCACTGGATGCATGTCTTAATAATAGTGTAGTAATATTTCATTTCCCTCCATGTATTGACAATAATACTCTGTCACATTCCCAATAAATTAACCGCTCTTAGAGAGTCGCAATGTGAATGTTTCTCCATAAATGTTTACTTTGTCCTGATAGATGATAGATCATGTTAGTGGATAAACGACGATGATGTGTATTCATGGCAGCAATAATGTATTCGTGAGATTATGTTTTGTGATCCTCCAATGAACCTATTGCAAGTGGCATCATATTAGCCGTGCTGCCATGGTGGGAGGACGTACAACCCTCAATCTCTTTGCTCATCTCATTGACATGCTTTCCCTGATTGACTTGGTTGTAATTAACGGTGGGCAGTAGCCAGTTTTTCCCACTGTCTATAAAGAATCCAGACTGAATATCTGTCTGTTTCACTATTGTTTTACTTTACTGATTCCATCAAAACCACTTCCTATATTTCTAATGAATGGTGTTTTGCAAACCACATCTGTCAGCAATTGGACCACCTTCAACCAATCAGTAGACTGCTGCTGGGTGACAATTCAGCAGAGCAGAAAAGTCAAACAGCACCATACAGGGGAGAAAATAGGAGAAGAAATATCATCGGATTGCATTAACAATTTCATATCCTCTGTATTGATGTTCACTTAACAGAGAATTGTGTTTAATCACATTTCACTACACTATCAATTGTGTGAAGTTGATGCGTCTTTATAAATCTTTACATTTATAGAATTGTCTATTTCACTAATAGTCCACCGAATGATTTAGGATTTGATCATGCCTGCTGAACCAACTTTATGATTTGAGTTATTAATAGTTCCCACTGGGCACAAACGGATTGAATCCTAATTTCCACCTCATGTCAACAGAAGAATGTAATGTGAATCAACGTGGAAAACTGGAATGTATGTCTTTTTAAAAATCTAAATCCAATGACTGGTTAACATTTTTGTTGATTTTCCTTTGAATTCCCATTGGTTGACAATTCTAGATGTTGAACTGACGTCTGTGAACTGAGGTCTGTGTATAGTCGGTTATACTGTATTTGTCAGTGATATTTAAATAACCTACAACATCTAAATGGATTTGATAGCACTGTCAGTAAGGTTTCTGACAGTTATGGTACCAATTATAATAATTATTTTTACTACTATTATTATTATTATTATTAATTATACAAGTAAATAAATTTTTGTTCCCATGGCATTGGTATGCTTACACCATCTCTTCATTAATCTGAGGAAATAATTGCTTCAGTATAAGATTCATAACATCTCTGATCACAGAAAAATAAAGATCTCAGCACAATGATAAACATTCAAACATCCAGTATCCACCTTGTTCTCTTTATCTCTCATCATTTCATTCAGATTATTTGCCCCAGTTTTGCCCACACTAAGTCACTGAGTGACAAAGCTTTGTGAGTGACAACCAACAGTATAACTTGAAGGTTATTAGCTCTGTGATGTACACTTTGATGTACAGTATCCTTCTTTGCAGGCGGTGTAAAGACTTTTACTTTTTATTTTTTACCAAGGGCGCTCTCCTCAAGGTTATTAGCTCTGTGAAGAACTCTTGATGCCACTTTGATGTATCCTTCTTTGCAGGCGGTGTAAAGACTTTTTAATAATTACCAAAGGCGCTCTCCTCCATGCACCATCATGAAATTGGGCATAATTAATGCAGAGGTGTCTGCACTGTATGGGCTTTTCCACTTCAAGTGGGATTAAATATAAACAGATTCACAATTAAAGATGCATTTTGTTTGCAGCCTTCGCCCCTCCTCCAAAGCCTCCTCCTCCCCTGAGTCTCGTTTGTAATTCCGCTGTAGTCCCGCTAGCACAGGTGCAGCCCGGAACCTTGACTTGGACCAGAAACACTCCATCCGCTATGAAGCACAAAGCATTAGATCTTCAAAAAACATGAATCATTCACATCTCCAAAAAAGACAGCAGCATGTTTGTGTGTATCTGTGTGTGTGTGTGTGTGCGTGCATGTTCTCTTTGCAGCAAAAATACACAAAATTCATGATAAAGCATTTAATATTCAGTGTGAAATGGAGGCCTGCTTAATGCTGCTTGACCCTGAACTATATAAAGAAACCATTACTTCAGATGCACCTGGAGCCGACTGCAGTCCCATGCACAACTCTAATAACCCAGGTAGCAAAAAACGTTCTAAGAATCATCAGAGCATGGTTAGAGGGTGATTGTCCCATGGTTACCTGGCATAACACCTTCCCACAACTTGTTACAGGATAGTTGCTTGGCTTTGGAACAAAGA
This sequence comes from Oncorhynchus mykiss, assembly GCF_057628025.1. NCBI lineage: Eukaryota > Metazoa > Chordata > Actinopteri > Salmoniformes > Salmonidae > Oncorhynchus > Oncorhynchus mykiss. Next base: position 4,745,591 of record NC_143044.1, read on the forward strand.
TTGACACCTTGATTGACACGTCACGTCATCAGATTTGATGGCTGCAATCCCGTTAAAGGGATGATATGACAACAGCCAGTGAAAGTACAGGGCGCCAAATTCAAAACATCAAAAATCGCATAATTAAAAGTCCTCAAACGTACATGTATCTTATACCGTTTTAAAGGTAGTCTTGTTGTTAATCCCACCACAGTGTCCGATTTCAAATAGGCTTTACGGCGAAAGCACCACAAACGATTATGTTAGGTGACCACCAAACCACAGTAAAAACAGCCATTTTCCCAGCCAAAGAGGAGTCACAAAAAGCACAAATAGAGATAAAATGAATCACTAACCTTTGATGATCTTCATCAGATGACACTCATAGGACTTCATGTTACACAATAGATGTATGTTTTGTTTGATAAAGTTCATATTTATCCAAATATGAGTTTACATTGGCGCGTTACATTCACTAGTTCCAAAAACATCCAGTGATTTTGCATAGCCACATCATTCAACAGAAATACTCATCATAAATGTAGATGATAATACAAGTTATACACATGGAATTATAGATCTTCCTTTCCTTAATGCAACCGCTGTGTCTGAATTCAAAAAACCTTACAGAATAAGCAAACCATGCAATAATCTGAGACGGCACTCAGAAGGAATAGTCACAATAGACCGCTTGGCGTCAACATAAACAAGAAATTACATGATAAATATTCCCTTACCTTTGAGGATCTTCATCACAAAGCACTCCAGGAATCCCAGGTCCACAATAAATGTTTGTTTTGTTCGATAATGTCTGTTATTTATGTCCAAATACCTCCGTTTGTTAGCACGTTTGGTATACATAACCAAACGCTCATTCTTGTCAGCGTTACATCGGACAAAAACTTCAAAAAGTTATATTACAGGTCGAAGAAACATTTCAAACTAAGTACAGAATCAATCATTAGGATGTTTTTAACATATAGCTTCAATAAAGTTCCAACCGGAGTAAAAACAATACATCACGTAAAGCAGCCACAACTGCCAGTAAGAGTGTCCATGATTGAGTCTTTGAATGAAGAGATTGAGATAAAACTGTCAAGTTTGAGTGATTGTTAAAGCTCATACAAGTTGCTAGCTGCAGCCAACTTAAAAGATGAGCGATCCAGGGATGTGTGTGCTTTGGGGACCTTTAACAGAATGTGACTGGCAGGATGAGGGCTGCAGTAGATATCTCAGATAGGGGGGAGTGAGGCCTAAGAGGGTTTTATAAATAAGCATCAACCAGTGGGTCTTGTGACGGGTATACAGAGATGACCAGTTGACAGAGGAGTATAGAGTGCAGTGATGTGTACTAAAAGGAGCATTGGTGGCAAATCTGATGGCCGAATGGTAAAGAACATCTAGCCGCTCGAGAGCACCCTTACCTGCCGATTTATAAATGATGTCTCCGTAATCTAGCATGGGTAGGATGTTCATCTGAATCAGGGTTAGTTTGGCAGCTGGGGTGAGAGAGGAGCGATTATGATACTGGAAACCAAGTCTAGATTTAACTTTAGCCTGCAGCTTTGATATGTGCTGAGAGAAGGACAGTGCACCGTCTAGCCATACTCCCAAGTACTTGTATGAGGTGACTTCCTCAAGCTCTAAACCCTGAGAGGTAGTAATCCCACCTGTGGGGAGAGGGGCATTCTTCTTACCAAACCACATGACCTTTGTTTTGGAGGTGTTCAGAACAAGGTTAAGCTTGTTGGTCACTAAGAAAGCTTTGTTGTAGAGCATTTAATGCACGGAACCTGGAACCCGGTAGCGGGCTGAAATTCCACAACATACTTTGATCGCTACATAAATAGTCATATTAAACATTAATGAAAATACATGTGTCTCACATGTATCGAAAGCCTAGAATCTTGCTAATCCAACTGCATTGTCAGATTTAAAAAAGGATTTACAGCGAAATAATACGATGCGATTATCTGAGGATTGATTGACTGTATTTTAACCCAATGACCACTGATCGTCTTGAAATCTAGCTGGGTAGATAGCCAATGAGCTGAGGTAAATGGCAATATGCAATGGTTATGTGTCGGAAGACCAACCCATGTAGTAAACTCCAGAGTAAAGAGAGTCATTCGTTATTGAAGTTTTATACCGGAAGGAGCTACGCATATTACACGCAGCATTGTTTGGTAAACGCACAGATTCAGCTGTTTATATATCAATCAGTATGGCGACTAAGTCAGGGAAAGCTAAATCTAAGTCTAGATATACAGATGTACACACAATTTTAGAAGAAATTGATCGGAAAAGTGAGACAGAGATTGTTGTAGGACGATTCATTTAGCGATTCCTAAGTGGAGGAATATTTTATGAATGGAGAGGACATGTTTTGGACTGGTAAGTTCTTCTCACGCTAATGCCCTTGTTTGAAATGAATAATATAAAGTATTATTGTGATTTTTTTTTAATTTTAGAAGCAATGTATAAAAATGTAATGTAATGAAATGTGAGATGCGTGTGTCTGCCGCACCACCCCAACCCACATGAAATAGCCTATTTGAGGCTGTTAAGTGGACGTCAGGCCCACAACAATGGCCAAAGTGAAATGGAGATAGTAGATATAAGCTGGTCTGTTGTAATATAATAAAGACAGTAGATCTAGCTGAAATGTCATAATATAAAAGAGACAGTAATCTAGCAGGTCTATAATAATATATTCAACCTTATGTTCCCTGTACTCTATATATATACATGTTTATTATACATGTTGATACTCACTTTACAGCAGAAAGAGACTGCTATGGCACCTGGCACCAGCAGCACAATATTGTGTAGGGCTTTGGCAAAGTGGGTGGGGTTATATCCTTCCTGTTTGTCCCTGTCCGGGGGTCTCATCGGATGGAGCCACAGTGTCTCCTGACCCCTCCTGTCTCAGCCTCCAGTATTTATGTTGCAGTAGTTAATGTGTCAGGGGGCTAGGGTCAGTTTGTTATATCTGGAGTACTTCTTCTGTCTTATCCGGTGTCCTGTGTGAATTTAAGTATGCTCTCTCTAATTCTCCCTTTCTCTCTCTCGGAGGACCTGAGCCCTAGGACCATGCGTCAGGACTACCTGGTATGATGACTCCTTGCTGTCCCCAGTCCACCTGGCCTTGCTGCTGTTCCAGTTTCAACTGTTCTGCCTGCGGCTATGGAACCCTAAACTGTTCATATTTACTCTTGAGGTGCTGTCCTGTTGCATCCTTTACAACTACTGTGATTATTATTTGACCCTGCTGGTCATCTATGAACGTTTGAAAATCTCGGCCATGTTCTGTTATAATCTCCACCCGGCACAGCCAGAAGAGGACTGGCCTCCCCTCATAGTCTGGTTCCTCTTTAGGTTTCTTCCTAGGTTTTGGCCTTTCTAGGGAGTTTTTCCTAGCCACCGTGCTTCTACATCTGCATTGCTTGCTGTTTGGGGTTTTAGGCTGGGTTTCTGTACAGCACTTTGAGATATTAGCTGATGTACGAAGGGCTATATAAATACATTTGATTTGATAGAGGACTGAGGGTCTTCCAAATATTGAAAGTGTGTAAATAGTTACCCATGTTATTTTGTAAATGTATATATTTTTTTCCATATTTTTTTCTCAATTTTTTGGGGGGGTGTGTTAGAAAACCATTTTGGCATTTTGTATATAGTTATTTGTTTCAAAATGTATACCTTCACCAATTTGGCCACTTCTGTACATTTGGGCTACTTGTGTGGGACACCTGGGTGACTTCATGATAAATGTCATGTAGCACAATCATTTTGGAAGTTATCATTCTGAAACTTTGCACAAGTACTGCTGCCCTCTATGTTTTTCACTGAAATTGTCCCCATCATCCTATCTGAATGTTTGTTTTATCTTGTTCATTTTAAAGATGATGATACAACAATAAAAATAAAAAATGTAGTTTTTTTTCATTGTATCATCTAAACCAGATCTATTGTATTATATTCTCCTACATTCAATTCACATTTACACAAACTTCAGAGTGTTTTCTTTCAAATGGAACCAAGAATATGCATATCCTTGGTTCTGTGCCTGAGCTACAGTCAGTTAGATTTGGGTATGTCTTCAGGCGGAAATTGAAAAAAGTAAAGGGGTGGTTTTAACACATGAAATAGGGTGATGCCGTATGCTTTTCCTCCTATGGTATGTTGCCTACCCTCCCTTTTCCATCTACACGGAGTAAGGAAATAGGGCCTCCCTCTCATCTTCAAACTACTCGATGACCAGTGATGTTCCAGTCGGCAGTTACACTGGTTTGCACCATAGCGAACAAAGCAATTCTCTACCCTCATCTGGATGCTATAGTCCTTGGCGTCCCTAAAGCCAGTTTGAGGACCTCACTCTACCAGCCACTGTCCATGCCAGCAGTCTGCCCCAGGGTTTTTCAGGACAGCTGAAATGTTACATACGTCTCGTGTCTGAGCCGCTGAATTGTGACTCCACTTTGTTTCTATACTGACATTTTGCTTGTTTGATTGACTTGCTGAGGGAATAACTACACTGTTTGTATTCAGCAAAAATCCCAGTCACCTTTCCATGGTTAAACGCGATGGTTCGCACTTTCAGTTTTGCACGAATGTTGCCATCTGTCCACGGTTTCTGGTAAGGGTAGGTTTTAATAGTCACAGTAGGTACAACATCTCCTTTGCACTTCCTTATTATCAGAGAACCGGGATTTCGAAAGTAACCTTAAATTATCTTTTAAGTCAGTTCTTGGTAATATTCTGGCAATGTTCTAAAAAATATATTCAGAATGTTACCAGAACATTAAAGGACGAGTTCACCTTATTAGAACCAAATCTGTGTTTGGGATATAAATGGCATCCTTTAGAAGTGCCCAGACACTTTTTTTTGCAATCTCACATGTTTTTGAGAGGTTTACCTCACCAGCGTTATACTTCCAAATGCTTGTTCAGCAGTTACAGGGGCACATGAACAAAGGCTCCAAAAATTCACAAATTAGAAATTGCAATGCTCTAAGTATACATAGTGATGCAGGTGTTTAGATGCTGTTTCATTTCGAACTTCATCTGCAAAGTTTAATTCCAGTTTTATTGTGAAGCTCTAGCAGTTTCCCCTATCCGGCTGTGTTGCTTCTCCCTGTAGCCCACGCATGCGCACACTGAATAGCTGTAAAGTATAGTGGGCTAAACAGAGAAGTATCGCTCAATGCACATATCCTCTATCTTGATATGTTCCTCTCTATGCAAAAGCAAATGAGACATTACATTCTGATTAAATTAACAGTTTTGTATGCGTAAAACAAATCATGGCATGCTAGCTCTGTCCTGGTGGCGTAATGAAATATTGCTGCATTTGTAATCAAGTGCTAAGTGAAATTTACCACATACAACTTGGGAAAAATCATTTGAATGGCCCTCCAACTGGTAATTACTAGTGGGAAACTCATCTATCATCCTGAGCTCCGGTGGAGGCTCCTCAGAGGAGGAAGGGGAGGACCATCCTCCTCAGTGAATTTCCTAAAAATAAACTTTTAATTATGTAAGGGGGTGCGTGCTTGTGGCAGGGTAGTCAGGCGCAGGAGATCGAACTTGGTATAAACGGAGCAGTTTAATAAGTGCTCAAAAGCCCCGAAAACCAAAATATACAAAATAAGACAAGTGGGTACAAAACCAGTCGCACACCAGAACATAACTTGCACATAGCTTACAAAAAAAACAAACACCGACAAGGACATGAGGGTGAACAGAGGGTTAAATACACAACATGTAATTGATGGGATTGGAACCAGGTGTGATACAAGACAAGACAAAACCAAAGGAAAATGAAAAGAGGATCAGCGATGGCGAGAAAGTCGGTGACTTCGACCACCGGACACCGCCCGAACAAGGAGAGGAACCAACTTCGGGGGAAGTTGTGACAAATTAAAACATTTAAAAAGTTATATATTTTTTTTCAACTATACTGCATATATTCACGTCACCAAATAATGTATTAAAACACACTGTTTTGCAATGAAGGTATACAGTAGCCTCACCAGCACTCTGTAGGGTAGCACCAGGGTGTAGTGTTAAACAAATCTAAATATACAGTTGACTCTCCTTCTTGGTCAAATAGCCCTTAGATAGCCTGGAGATGTGGTGGGTCATTGTCCTATTGAAAAACAAGTGACTGTCACACTAAGCGCAAACCAGATGGGATGGCATTTCTTCTGCAGAATGCTGTGGTAGCCATGCTGTTGTGCCTTGAATTCTAAATAAATCACAAACAGTGTCACCAGCAAAGCACCCCCACACCATCCCACCTCTTCCTTCATGCTTCACGGTGGGAACCACTCATGTGGAGATCATCCGTTCACCAACTCTGGGACAGATTTGCACTCGTCTAATGTCCATTGCTTGTGTTTCTTGGACCAAGCAAGTCTTGCCTTCTTATTGGTGTCCTTTAGTAGTGGTTTCTTTGCAGCATTTCATCCATGAAGGCCTGATTCACACAGTATCCTCTGAACAGTTGATGTTGAGATGTGTCTGCTGCTTGAACTCTGTGAATCATTTATTTGGGCTGCAATTTCTGAGGCTGGTAACTCTAATGAACTTATCCTTTTCAGCAGAGGTAACTCTTTGTCTTCCTTTCCTGTGGTGGTCGTCATGAGAGCCAGTTTCATCATAGCACTTGATGGTTTTTGCAACTGCATTTGAAGAAACTTTCAAAGTTCTTGATATTTTCCGTATTGACTGACCTTCATGTCTTAAAGTAATGATGGACTGTTGTTTCAAATTGCTTATTTGAGCTGTTCTTGCCTTAATATGGACTTGGTCTTTTACCAAATAGGGCTATCTTCTATATACCACCCCTACCTAGTCACAACACAACTGTTTGGCTCAAACACATATTATTTTTTTTAATTCAACAAATTAACTTCTTGCTCCTACTTGAGACGCAGATGTCTCAAGTAGGCACCTGGAAATGCAAATGTGCTACGCTAAATGCTAAATGTACTCGTTAAAACTCAAACGTTCATCAAAATACACATGCAGGGTATTGAATTAAAGCTACACTCGTTGTGAATCTAGCCAACAAGTCAGATTTGTAAAATGCTTTTCGGCGAAAGCATGAGAAGCTATTATCTGATAGCATGCAACACCCCAAAATGCCTGAATGCGACGTAAACAAAGATTTAGCGTAGCCGGCGCTACACAAAACGCAGAAATAAAATATAAAACATTCATTACCTTTGACGAGCTTCTTTCTTGGCACTCCTATATGCCCCATAAACATCACTATTGGGTCTTTTTTTCGATTCAATCGGTCCATATATACCCAAAATAGCCATCTATGGAAGCTGTGTAATTCAGAAAAAAACATAGTTTTAAAACGCAGCGTCATTTTTTTAAATTAAAGAAGTCGACGATAAACTTTCACAAAACACTTCGAAATACTTTTGTAATCCAACTTTAGGTATTAGTAAACGTTTATAATCTATCAAAATGATTACAGGGCGATGTGTATTCAATAGCTCCTCGTCTTCAAATCAATGGCTGAAAATGTGCACTTCAAAACATCCTGGCGGAGACAGGAAGAAATGGAATCCAGTTAGTTGGATTTACCAACAAAAAACTCCCCGGATAATGACGACAATGGCGACATCGTGTGGAATCTGTAGGAATTGCATGCAGGTCCATAATTAATTTTGTGCCCTTTTAACAAACCATGAAAGTGACGCATGGATATTATTTTTAGCTTTCAGTGAGCAGTTTTTCTTGCGCTTTTCGATGAAACACACAATCTGTTATAGTCACAGCCGTGATTTAACCAGTTTTAGAAACTTCAGAGTGTTTTCTATCCACACATACTAATCATATGCATATACTATATTCCTGGCATGAGTAGCAGGACGCTGAAAAGTTGCGCGATTTTTAACAGAATGTTCGAAAAAGGAGGGGGTAGGATGAAGAGGTTCAAGGCACACCTGTTAATTTAAATGCATTCCAGGTGACTACCTCATGAAGCTGGTTGAGAGAATGCCAAGAGTGTGCAAAGCTGTCATCAAGGCAAAGACTGCTTTGAAGAATCTCAAATATAACATTTAGTCTGTTTTGTTGATCACTTTTTTGGTTACTACATGATTCTATATGTGTTATTTCATAGTTTTGATGTCTTCACCGTTATTCTACAATGTAGAAAATAGTCAAAATAAAGAAAAACCCTTGAATGAGTAGCTGTGTCCAAACGTTTGACTGGTACTGTACATGATTGCACAGGAACTAGGAACTCGTGTCGGCCTGTCATTTCCAAGGGGATTATTTTTGAAGAGCATAATTCCCGCATGCATTTAAAATCCGCCTACCCAAAATCGTGATTGCTTGGAAGAGTTGTCTGTCTGAGGAACACCCTCCCCAGAATTTTATTCACCCCTTTGGAAGTTGCAGAGGAAATCCCCAATGGTCCCCAGCCTTATTGTTGGTCGGGATTTCCGAGACTATAGGTAAACGCTGATCACTAATCGCTGTTTGCAGTGAGTAAAGTATTGATCCCCATACTTTCAATGCAAAAGGACGTTTACATGCATTTACCTTCCACTACACCACTGGTTATAATAACATGTACAGTGGTTCCTCCTTTAAAAGTTGAGTGGTTCCAATGACAAATTTGACGCGAGCCATCCGTCACTTGTGACTTTCTTCAGCAAAGTTTGCTGACAAAACATTACGGTGGAAGCGAATGTAAGTAATTATAACGTCATAACGAGTCAAGCAAAAAATGTACAATTGAGAGGACTATGTTAGTTAATGTCGAGACAAACGATTGTGCATATATCTTTGTCATAAAGTTCATTTACGAAAATCGCTATTTAGCAAGTTAGCTGACTAGCTAAAATTAGCCAGCTAGCTAGCTAGTGCTAAGACATGAGTATGAAATTGTAATTTGTGTTCTTTAATGTTTTAGGGACTCCTGAGAAAACCAGCAAACCAGTCTGTCATATTGTGAAACAGTGGATGTAAAGAATCTAGCTAGCTAAAGCATTTACTGCAAATTTTATGTACAATTGTGTGAGCTTGCCTTGCTTATATTTGCAATGCAATGCAGCTGAAGTAACATAGCTACCTAACTATTTATTTGCTTATTGTGTAGTGGAGGATAAAAATAACTGTATGCCTATGGATGTGTAGCTAGCTACAGTATGTAGCCGATCTGTGTATAGACCCTAAAATGTTTGGTATTAGTTCAGAACCTATGACCCTCAGCTATCAAAGTTGTTGTATCGACTTCAAGTCTGAATTGCATTAACGAAGCCTATGGATTGAGTAGAATATAATACTTTATTGTGCCAAGGATGCAAGTCCTATATACATGTACTGTAGTTATTACCAAGCATGAGATCCCCACATTGTAGCCTGTACATTGAGTATATAAACTGATCATGTACTCTTCCTTGGCAAATAAAGGTGCGGTTCGGGTATGAATCTCTGAGACATTCTTTTTCAGTCATATCCAATAATGATGTGCCTGTATGTATGTATTACAATTATACACTTAAACCGTGTTTACCACTCCTGCTCCTGGGACATCAATGATTACACATTGTAACTATGCAATAGACTAGAAACATGAATTAAGTTAAGGCTGATTTGTAATTCATATATACAGAAAAAACAGCAAAAAACAGCAGTCTACACCTCCTATGCATATCTAAGGACACAGGATAGGTGTAGTATTTCAATTAGATAATTGAGTTAATTTCAACCAGTGGAGAATGTGAAACGCTTTATTGAAAGTTCATTATCCAGGTGTTATAAATATACAATACATGCATTATAAATATTATAATTGTAATATCATTTTATAAATACAAGTTCAATCTGTACTTCAATGTACATATGGTGTGCATTATAAAACAAAGAGGATGAAAGAGGAGGTGGGGAGAGAGGTGTAGAAGACAGAAAAGGAATGAGGTAAGATAGAGGAGCAGGGAAGACAGCATATGATTAATGAATTACAGTGCTATCCTAATATTCTCTCGGTTCATCACAATTACATAGTGTCTCTAGAGGTGTCTCCTAACCAGCTGGTAAGGTGGCGATGATGGGACTGGCTTCCTCTCTCTCATCAAAACATACCTGCAGAGAGTGACAGATGGATAGAGACAGAGCATGATTTTTTTAACCTTTATTTAACTAGGCAAGTCAGTTAAGAACAAATTCTTATTTTCAATGAGGGCCTAGGAACTGTGGGTTAACTGCTTGTTCAGGGGTAGAACGACAGATTTGTACCTTGTCAGCTTGGGGGTTTTAACTTGCAACCTTCCGGTTACCAGTCCAACACGCTACCTTGCCGCACTAGGCTACCCAGCCTTCCCGATGATTAAGCTTTGTTTTTTAAAATTATAACAGTCAGTCATCATAATCATCAGGAGGTGAAATGCAAAACTGACCTTGGATCATTAACTCTAGGACTACTACATCTCTGTCTGTATTTCAATGTAAAGCATTTCTTTAATAATACTTCCTGTTGACCCGACCAATTGACCTCTCACCTATGATCATGCTGTGCTCTCTGTGTCAGCCAGTTCAGATGCGGGAGGGGTTCACCAACACAGCTGATATAACCTAGAGGATTTAGGGAGAAGGGGGAGAGGGATGAAGTGAAGGAGAGAGACTGTTACCGAGAAAATAAGGTAGTTAAAGAAACTGTGTTCAACAGGAATCTGTGTGTGTAGTCTCACCTGGTGTCCACACTAAGTGACTACAGAGTACTTTATGCTGAAAAACAGACACATGAGGACAAAAAATAGAAGATAATGTCATTATTAGACTTTTACATTACCAGATCACAAATGAATACATAAATACCACTTGAAGCTTGATGATGACTTGATAATTTGAATCAGTTGTGTAGTGCTAAGGCAACAGCTGGTGAGGTGTCAGGTTGACCTCTGTACTTAAAGGGGGATTATTCCAACTCTCTGTGAAACGCTGCAGATCTGCCCGCAGACGAGGTAGGAACACATATCCCACACAGAAGAGGTGGATAGAATTTGACAGGTCAAGGTAGCCTTCTTCCTCCAAACTGTGCAGAAAGTTGTAGTACTGACATGTCACAGCACTCCAAACATCTGTCCATAAGCGTTCCACTCTAACAGAGAGAAAGAAAAGGATTTGGGGGGGGGGGGGGGGGGGCTAATCTCTGTGGTCCTGTGGTCTTCCTCCATGAATAGTGATCACTGAGGTGGGTCCAAGGTTATAGAAATGCAAGTTGTGTGTGCCTCTGTGAGTGGTTACTGACTGTATGTGATGCATATACCTATCTGAGTGTACCTGAAACAGTTAAATATAGAGGGCTATGTGTCTCACCACTTGGTTATTGCAAGGCTAACCCCCAGGGAAACCATGACTTGGCAGCAACAGGGGCTTGATAGTCCAGTGAAAATGGCTATGTTTATGTGGTGTAAATCTGAAAATTAGCAGCTGACATCTTCAATGAATGCACGTGAGACAGGTTCCATGTACAACAAGACAGGCAGAGAGGAAGAGAGAAAAAGAACACAGAACAGTTTAATTACCTCTGGTTACCTCTGGACACTTTTGCCAACAATAACGCTTCCATAGCCTGTTCCTCGGACAGTGAACATACATCTGGCAATATCGACATTTTCGACCCCTTGATCAGCTCTCACTCTGAAAGTAAAGAAAATAGCTCATTTTTTTGTAGATATGAAAACAATAACTGAGAAATGACTGTTCAATCTAAAGCAGGAGATACATCAATACAGCACAGAAAGCTTAACACCAGACTGGTATTGTGGTTGTTCATTAGGTGATGGGAAATATGCAATATGCATACAAAATAATATACTTACCTTCCTTGAAAATCCATCTATACTGCCAAATATGACAATGTTGTATCTTGAAAAAAGCATTGGAATGAAAAGTGAAATGTTTTTAACCTATTAACCTGCTTCATTATTTATGCACTACCAGTTGATATTTTCTACGAATAAGTAAGAATAAAAAAGTTTACTTCTAAGATTTGATGGAGACATTATACATCTAGTACCTTATCAATGTATGATTTGTATCAATGTGGACGAGAGACAGGGGAGCAGGTACAGAGTATTTTTGCAGAGCAATGCAACGAAGCTGGATCATTCTGGCAACGATACCTGCACCATCTACACGCTGCAAAGACTCCCGAACTCTTCGCCATTGTACACGATGACCCATTGCTTGGAGACTTCCTTTGACCATTCTAAAGCCCACATGGGGCATCCTTGCCTTAATGGCCCTGACTTTCTGGTCTAACTCTTCATCTGACATATCAGAATAGCATTCCCCCGACAGACATATTGTGTTCTTTCATCCTTCTGTAAAAAAAGCTAACCGTTATACTTTCATGCAAAATTATTATATTTAGACTAAGAAACAAATAGGACATGGCCTGCTTATGAGCTGCCATGAAAGAATGTTTGATGAATTCAACTGAAGATGGCGAGAACAGGTGTTCATAGCGAAATATTTTTGGTTAGCTTGAGAATAATAATTGCATGATTTATCATTCTACGGTATGTATGTATGTATGTAATATAATAGAATGTTATCTTGTTATGGCTGCAATCCCACTACCGGGATCGATATGACAACTACCAGTGAAAATAGAGGGCGCCAAATTCAAACCACAGAAATCTCATAATTACAATTCCTAAAACATACGTGTTTTATATAATTTTAAAGTAAATATTGTTGTTAATCGCACCAAAGTGTCCGATTTCAAATAGGCTTTTCAGCGAAAGCTCTACAAACGATTATGTTAGGTCTCCACCATACCACAATAAGCACAGCCATTTTCCAGAAAAATATAGCAGTCACAAAAAGCAGAAATAGAGATAAAATTAATCACTAACCTTGAATTATCTTCATCAGATGACACTCATAGGACTTCACGTTACACAATACATGCATGTTTTGTTTGATAAAGTTCATATTTAAAAAATCTGAGTTTACATTGGCGCATTACATTTACTAGTTCCAAAAACATCCAGTGATTTTGCATAGCCACATAGTTTCAACAGAAATACTCATCATAAATGTAGATGATAATACAAGTTATACACATGGAATTATAGATATACCTTTCCTTAATGCAACCGCTGTGTCAGATTTAAAAAAAACATTACGGAAAAAGCAACCCATGGAATAATCTGAGACGGAGCTCAGAACAATAGCCAAATTAGCCGCCATGTTGGAGTCAACAGAAACCAGAAAATACATGATAAATGTTTCCTTACCTTTGATGAACTTCATCAGAATGCAGTCCTAGGAATCTCAGGTCCACAATAAATGCTTGATTTAAAAAAAAATGTCCGTTATTTATGTCCAATTACCTACTTTGGTTAGCGCGTTTGGTAAACAATTTAAGTCACAAATCGCGTCCACTATAACGTGACGAAATGTCCAAAAGTTCCGTAACAGTCAGTAGAAACATGTCAAATGATGTACTGAATCAATCTTTAGAATGTTGTTTACATACATCTTGAATTACGTTCCAAGCGGAGAATTAGAATGACTTCAGATGAGTGGTGGAACGCAGGTCCTTCCCGTGTGAACGCGCATGGTGAAAGCATGGTCAACTCGTGGCAGTGGTGACTATTTCCTGTCTCATTCGACCCCCCTTCAGATTAGTCATCAGACAAAGTTCTGTTGACTGTTGACATCTAGTGGAAGGCGTAGGAAGTGAAAACTCATCCATATCTCGCTGTAATTTCAATGAGAGCTTGGTTGAAAATCTGCCACCCCCAGAAAAAATCTAAACAAATTTCTCAGGTTTTTGCCTGCAATATGAGTTCTGTTATACTCACAGACATAAATCAAACAGTTTTAGAAACTTCAGAGTGTTTTCTATCCAATACTACTAATACTATGCAAATATTAGCAACTATGACTGAGGAGCAGGCCGTTTACTATGGGCACGCTATTCATCCAAAAGTGAAAATGCTGCCCCCTACGAACCTCAGCTGCCTCTAATTGGGAACAATACCAAGAGCACCAACATAGAAATAATAAACCTAGAACACCCCCTAGTCACGCCCTGACCTACTATACCATAGAGATCCAAGGGCTCTCCATGGTCAGGGCGGGACACAGAGTGGTCTCATTTGTGTCTGGAAGTAGCTAACAAGCTAGCCAACATTAGCTTGGGTGCTTGAGAATTTAAAAACATACCCATAGTCGAAAAATGTCTAACTAATAATTTGTTATGATAACTTGCGAGCAAGAGGTTGCAAAGCAACAGCATCAACTTCCGGCAGAGAAGTAGAGAAGGGAAAGAGCAAGTATGCTCAACTGAAAGTTTGGTTACACTACAATTAGGGTGTGGAAATGTTATGCCCCTTAGATCGTCCTCCAATCCTCTTATGCTGTAGCCTATTTCCGACCATCACTTTGTACGGCGACATATTTTCCATTCCATCCTAATGGAGGGTTTCAATTTTCATTTTTCTTGGAATAGAAACACCATAATATTAATCAAATTAATTAAGACACATTTCTTAAAATCAATCCCATATACTATGTTATTTCAAAATAAATAAAAAAATCTCTGGTAATGCCAATATGGAAGACTATCAAATGCTTCTCAAAGATGCCCTCTAGTGGTCAAACTAGCACTAACTCGCATTAACAGAAAAAATGGCTGACAAATAAACAACGTGCCAAAAAATGCTGCAGCAGCCCGCAAGGTGTGCTGCAGTATGACACAAGTTTTAAAGGAGGAACCATTGTAATTTACCAGTATTTTGCAGAGAGAAAGTGGAGAGAGTACTAACATGGAACCCAAACCGGCTGCGCTCGTGCGCCATCGTGCGCTATCGTGCATACATTTATTTTGTCCCCCCACACCAAATGCGATCACGACACATAGGTTAAAATATCAAACATATATAAAAACCCTGAACCAACGACATTAATTAAAGCATTAAACATGTATGACAATTTAGCTAGTTAGCTTGCTCCTGCTAGTCAATTTGTCCTATTTAGCTAGCGTGCTGTTGCTAGTTAATTTGTCCTGGGATATAAACATTGAGTTGTTATTTTACCTGAAATGCACAAGGACCTCTACTCCGACAATTAATCCACACATAAACGGCCAACCGAATCGTTTCTAGTCATCTCTCCTCCTTCCAGGCTTTGTCATCGTTTAACTTATATGGTGATCGCATCTAAACTTTCATTGTATTACCACGACTACCGGCAAAACAGTTCATCTTTCATTCACCCACGTGGGTATAACCAATGAGGAGATGGCACGTGGGTACCTGCTTCTATAAACCAATGAGGAGATGGGAGAGGCAGGACTTGCAGCGTGATCTGCGTCAGAAATAGGAATGAGTTTTATTTTAGCCCTTGGCGTCACAGACGCTCGTTGGCGCGCGCGAGCAGTGTGGTTGCAATAATTGAATAACAAGGATTTTTAAATTTATTTTGCGACGCTCGTGCACGCGACATGTCCGGTCTGGTCAGCATGTTAGGGCAGTAATTGACATTGTACGCTAACGCCTCTACCCTGTTTTACCCTCATTGTTCCATCGATGATTGGCAGCGACATGTAGCAATCACAACGTTTTAAACCAAAAAATGTACAGACCAAAAATGAGAACACCAGCAATTATGAAGAAAGATAATAATTCCCAGGATAAAAGCACATATGGGAAAGGAAAGTGAGAGGATGCATTGAGTTGAAGAACCATTCTAAAGCTTCCGGCCTGGAAATGTGAGTTTATACCAATGTGATTTATGTTTGCATTGTGCTAAATGGGGTGTGAAGCCAGTCTTTCCTTTTCAATTTTAATCATTTGATGATCTCTCGTTGGGGGATGGCGGTGGTGGAGCAGCACTCTACTGTTAACGGGGCCCATGTGTTGGAGTGTATGGAGTATTGAGGGACAAAGGTGGGCGAGGCTTTCTGCTCTAATTGATATCCTCATTGTTCCTACTCTGTCATCCATGGCCCACTGCCTATACCACAACAGCAACTCCATCGGATGAATGTGCTACAATTCACAAAGTATATCAGCGCAGAGCTGTATGTCTTAGTGAAATAAAATGTGACAGCGGGAACTATTGAGGAACCTGAATCAGTAAAATCATCCTCTCAAAAGTCTGCCTACATTATGCTTTGTCCATTTCCCACTCTGCTCCTTGGTCAGTACGTGTCACATTGTGATGATGGAAACAATTTGCATAGTGAAACAGGAATGTAAAAAGTTGATTACTCTCAGCCAGACAGAATGTAAATCTATGCCTGGAACAGTGGTTTGAGCTAAATGGTAAATTTCCTCAGAGAAGCATATGATTTATTGATTATACATTTACATACATCTTCTAAATGTATATATATCTTTTTGACCTTGCTTTTGGTTTAGTAATGGAAGCCCAGATCCCCTTTGGTCTTTGTCAGCAGCAGTGTAAAGTACTTAAGTAAAAATACTTTAAAGTACTACTTAAGTCATTTTTGGTGCTATCTGTACTTTACTTTACTATTTATATTTTTGACAACTTTTACTTTTACTTCAATAGATTCCTAAAGAAAATTATGTACTTTTTGCTCCATACACTTCTCTGACACCGAAAAGTACTCGTTACATTTTGAATGCTTAGCAGACCAGGAATATTGTGAAATTCACGCACTTATCAAGATAACAAGTGGTCATCCCTACTGCCTATGTTCTGGCATACTCACTAAACACAAATGCATCTTTTGTAAATAATATCTGAGTGTTGGAGTGTGACCCTGGCTATACATTTTAAAAACAAGAAAATTGTGCATTCTAGTTTGCTTAATATAAGGAATTTGAAGTGATTTATACTTTTACTTTTGATACTTAAGTATATTTGATCAAATATATGTACTTTTGATACTTAAGTATATTTAAAACCAAATAGTTTAAAACTTTTACTCAAGTAGTATTTTACTGGGTGACTTTCACTTTTACTTGAGTAATTTTCTATTAAGGTAGCTATACTTTTACTCATATGACAATTGGGTACTTTTTCCATTACTCTTTGTGAGTGACTATTATCAATGTGCTATCGTGAGAATGATTGTTGAAAGATCTCCACTTAAGAACTAAATAGATGTACTATTGCTATCAAAGTCATTCCAAAGAGTAGGTTTAACAGAGCAAATGAACTGTGACCATACTTTATTACTCATATCAGGGGCGTCATTTCAGCTAAATTTAGGGTATGGCAAAGTGACAATCTTCCAAGGATATATTTTTTAAATTGAAGCTCATTTACTGCATTTCTACACAGTTTAAAAGCTATTAAATGCAATTTGGAGAACAGTAAAAGCAAGCAAAATTGACTCAAGTCATTATCACCTTGTTGCTGTAGCTTCATTCACCTCAGTTAATAGGGGACTTAAAGTGGAACTGACAGCATTATAACAACATGAAATGTTATAAAAAATCTGCACATATAGACCACCAAGAAGAATATGACACCATTTTCTGACAAGCCAGCGTTTAGATATGGTCATTTTCATGTTTTCATAAATTCATAGAATGCTTGGGAATGATGTATAGTAAGGAATTTGTGAAAATTCTACAGCAATACAGAGTGGGAAAGCGACCGTGCGTTTGGACAAGTAGTAGACACTGCAATAAATACCGAATAAAAACATTTACGCAGACCAGTGCGCCATATCCAATTAGAGCTACAGCAGGCATTTATGCAAATAAGCCATTTGCCACATGGGCCTACCATCATACACTTTGAACTGGACTGTGCGTTTACAGGCAGTAGCAACAGCACGACTTTAGATAATTAAAATGCATTCACAAAATACACCAGAATGTATTTCTGCAAATATGTAAATACCAGAGGTGTGGACTTGAGTCAGACTTGAGTCACAAATATGATGACTTGCAACTCGACTTTGACTTTAACACCAATGACTCGTGACTTAACTTGGGACTTGAGTCCTTTGACTCAAACTGACTTGATACCCTCCCCAAGCCCAATATTAAAAATGATGCTATTAAAAAAAGCATAAACTCTTCATTTAACGAATTACAGTTTGAATTGGACAGCAGCCAATCAAATTGTGCCAGCTGGGGAAAAGTTGTGCGTGGTAGTGCAAAGGAATGTCAGCAGGTGAATTTAGATGGAGCTCTTGGAAAGATGATACCCAAAATTATTATTTTTGTTTATAAAGACTACGCTGTATCAACAAAAAACGGATTGCAACTTGCTAAAAAACGCGGGAAGAAAATTACAGACGGAGGCACAACAACTTCCAACTTTGTTCGACATTTGAAGCTGTACAAAGAACGGTAAGAAGTGGCTAATACAGCCGACAGCTAACGTTATATCATTTATAACTTTGCTATTGTAGCATGTAGGTTAATGTAAAGTTAAATCAATGAGCCTCCACACAGTCAGTCGGTGCGGGAATGTGATCATTGCACCCAAGATTGAGTTACAACTGGCTAGGCAGTTGGTAGCCTAAATCCTGCCTGATGTTACTGTTGTTCCTAAAACCATTGACATACGCTAGCCTACTGTGACCACACACAGAGAGGGTGTGTGTGTGTGTTAAGGTTGGGCGATTGTGTACAAGCCTACATCGCCTGATTGGCCCCATAGGGATCCTTGATATGGCTACCCATGTATTTCCATGGAAATGTAAACGTTTATTTGGAAAGTAATAAATATATATATTTTTTAAGGCATTCATGATTTGCGTGAATGTAATATACTATCTATTACTAATATACTAACTATTGTTACAAATATGAAATGGTATTACATTTGGTGAAGAGCACATTATGACTTATTTAGAACTCGAAACTCAAAGTTTAGGACTTGAGACTTGACATGAGACTTGTCGGTCTTGATTTGACACTTGACTCAGACTTGCCTGTCTTGACTTGACTTGAGTGCTAAGACTTGAGACTTACTTGTGACTTGTAAAACAATGACTTGGTCCCACCTCTGGTAAATACCATGGGAGTCCTCTTACATGTGGGAACTTCACGGTCCTATTGATTAAAAAAAACATGAAACGGTAGGCTCTCTCTCCCTAAGTTATCCACATCAACAACAAGATCGAAAACTAATGCTAGCCAGAACGGAATGAGCAAACAAAATCGAATGAGGGAACATTAGATAAACCCTTTCAAATTTGTTCAGCTAGTTGGCTGTCAAAAATGGCACTGAAAGCGCGATGGGGAATAATAACCTGCTCGTCCTTCTACAGCTTACCTGACAGTGCATGCTTGTCCCAACCCACGTTTTGACAACTGAATGGGAACTTTCCTGCCTGTCCTCCCATTTGATCGATGCCAAAATACATTTGATTGACAACTAAGGGTGCGGTCGTAAATTGCTTCCAGTGTGTCAGAGTGCACTCTGGGTCATTCCTAAATTCAGAGCATTGTCAGACAATCTGTTCGTAAATTCAGAGCACACACTGCACTATTGACACTGGACACCCTGGCCGAGGAGTAGGGTTGATCCAAGGATTCCTCACAACTGCAGTCACGCACCCAAGTGGCTAAAGTTGGCAAGCTTGCTAGCTACTTCCAGACACAAATGAGAGAACACCTCACTGGCCATTTTACTCACGCTAGCAGAACAAGTTAGGCTGTTTGCATGTTAACTAGAGGATTAGTTACTAACTGTGCTGCTGACTACAATTTACAGTGCCTTCGGAAAGTATTCAGACCCCTTGACCTTTTCCACATTTAGTTAAAATACAGCCTTATTCTAAAATGGATTAAATAAATAAAAATACTCACAAATCTACACACAATACCCCATAATGACAAAGCTAAAAAAGTTTGGGGGAAATGTTTTGAAAATATACTACATAAAAACAGAAATACCTTATTTAAATACAGTAAATACAGTAAGAATTCAGACCTTTTAAAATGAGACTCGAAATTGAGCTCATGTGCATCCTGTTTCCATTGATCATTTTGATATGTTTCTACAACGTTTCTACAACTTGATTTGAGTCCACCTCTGGTAAATTCAATTGATTGGACATGATTTGGAAAGGCACGCCTGTCTACAGTATATAAGGTTCCACAGTTGACCGTGCATGTCAGAGAAAAAAACAAGCAATGACGTCGAAGGAATTGTCCGTAGAGCTTCAAGACAGGACTTTGTCAAGGCACAGATCTGGGGAAGGGTACCAAAAAATGTCTGCAGCATTGAAGATCCCCAAAAATACAGTGGCCTCCATCATTCTTAAATGGAAGAAGTTTGGAACCACCAAAGCTCTTCCTAGACATTGCTGCCCATCCAAACTGAGCAATCGAGGGGGGGGGGGGGGGGCTTGGTCAGGGAGGTGACCAAGAACCCGATGGTCACTCTGACAGAGCTCTAGAGTTCCTCTGTTGAGATGGGAAAAACTTCCAGAAGGACAACTATCTGTGCAGCACTCCACCAATCAGGCCTTTATGGTAGATTGGCCAGAAGGAAGCTACTCCTCAGTAAAAGGCACATGACAGCCCACTTGGGGTATGCCAGAAGGCACCTAAAGACTCTCAGACCATGAGAAACAATTTCCACGACTGGAGGAAACCTGGCACCATCACTACGGTGAAGCATGGTGGTGGCAGCATCATGCTTTGGGGATGTTTTTCAGCGGCAGGGACTGGGAGACTAGTCAGTATTGAGGCAAAGATAAACGGAGCAAAGTACAGGGAGATCCATGATGAAAACCTGCTCCAGAGCGCTCAGGACCTCAGACTGGGGCGAAGGTTCCCCTTCCAACAGGACAACGACCCTAAGCACACAGCCAAGACAACGCAGGAGTGGCTTCGGGACAAGTATCTGAATATCCATGAGTGGCCCAGCCAGAGCCCGGACTTGAACCCATTCGAACATCTCTGGAGAGACCTGAAAATAACTCTGCATCAACGCTCCCCATCTAACCTTGAGAGAATCTGCAGAGAAGAATGGGACAAACTCCCCAAGTACAGGTGTGCCAAGCTTGTACTGTCATACCCAAGAAGACTCAAGGCTTAATAATACCTGCCAAAGGTGCTTCAACAAGTACTGAGTAAATGGTCTGAATACTTATGTAAATGTGATATTTCAGTTGTTGTTTTTTTTATACATTTGCTAAAATAAAAAAATAAAAATGTTTTTGCTTTGTCATTATGGGGTATTGTGTGTAGATTGATGAGGGGGGAAAAAACAAATCAATTTCAGAATAAGGCTGTAACATCACAAAATGTGGAAAAAGTCACGGTGTCTGAATACTTTCTTAATGCACAGTAATCCCTTTTGCATACGTTTCCCGACACCAGTCATATTGCGCACTCGTAAATTCATCAGGTATTCTGCACTTTGACACACTCACACGAGAGTGCTCTGACATTGGATAGACAGAATGAATTTACAAACGCATCCTGGATAACAATTCTTCAAGTTAAGCATAGCTAGCTAACTAGCTAGCAAAGCAATTCCTATTTAAATAAAAGTTCAATAAAATAAATGTATCATATCTAGCTGTAGCCACCAAAAAACAATGAGGGGAAAAAGTAGGTCACTCACCCACTGCGCCAATGACATGACATCCTCCCAGCAGCTTTATTTTTAGCTTGCTAAATGAATAGTTAATTAAATAAATACCCTTGCTAGTTTGACTGTATTGACATTCCCAGCCTTACTAGCAAAGCAATTCTTATTTCTTACTAGATAACCAAATGACATTGAGTCATTGAAACTAAAACAGTGAATTATATTAATCATGCATTGAACTGGCCTCCCGAAGGGGCACAGCGCTCTAAGGCACTGCAGTGCTTGAGGCGTCACTACAGATCTGGGTCCGATCCCGGGCTGTGTTGCAGCTGGCTGAACCGGGAGACCCATGAGGTGATGCACAATTGGCCCAGAGTTGTCTGGGATAGGGGAGGGTTTGGCCGGTCGGGATGTCTTTTTCCTATCGTGATCTAGGGACTCTTGTGGCAGGCCGTGCACCTGCATGCTGACACGGTCGCCAGTTGTATGGTGTTTCCTCAGACAATTTGGTGGGGCTGGCTTCCGGGTTAAGTGAGCAGTGTGGCTTGGCAGGGTTGTGTTTTGGAGGACGCATTGCTCTCAACCTTCACTTCTCCCATGTCCGTATCGGAGTTGCAGCAATGGGACAAGATTGTAATTACCAATTGGGGAGAAAAAAGGATAAAAATGTTTTGAAATCATGCATCTATTCTGCCTTAATGTACGGCATGGAATTTTGAGTCAAATATAATCTATTTTTAAAACTTCTTATGAAGTTGGTTTTGTATTATAAACTGGGAGTTTGACATTTTTTACTGATATTATGATTGTCTGTTTCATATCTGCAAAGTAGTTAAAACGCTGTCAGTTCCACTTTAACATTCTACAAACATGTCATACAACAATTACCTGCCCGCTACACACTAGCCCAGAACCGGGATCAAAACCCTAGCTTACTTTCATGTTGAGTCAAACGGCAGTTACCATCTACTGTAGACATCTTTACTTCTGCATTGTGTTGAGAAAAAGTCCCACTGTTCCCTGCAGCTGCGTCCATGCACTCTCCACAGAGAGGAAAAAGCAAAGCGAGAAGTTTCACTCTCGACAACATCTGTCTAAAATAAGCCCAATGATTTTTTGGGGGGTTTATTTTGGACCTTAAACTTGCCTCCTGCTTCCCGCCTTTAGGACAACGACTCCCATTGTTATGGCGGAGACGTGAACATCTCATCATTATGTACAAATCTCTACTTTCCATAAAGCCCGTCAGACATACAAACAGCTATCCCTTCCACTCCCAGGTGTCTGCATGTTCCAAAAGTCAGCCTTTAATGCCACTTTATACTGCTAAACTGCCTTTGCCTTTTAATCTGAACTGGAGTGATTTTAGTAGCCTATTTTAAATTGTTGGTGTTGAGCCATATCCAGTTGACGCACCTGACTCATATATCATCAATGATGCTATTTAGGCATATAGCATTTGCATTCATCAACATATATTGTTTCAATGCAACCCAGGATTCAACTAAAAATAGACAATACATAAAGGTCAAAGGTTTGTATCTCTGGTTGATTTATATATTTGTGCTATACTGCTATTTGTAATATTGAATTGTATTTGGTTGTCAATGCAACCAAATATAAACATTTGAAGGAGATGTATACTTCAAATGTTAATATTTGGTTGCGTTGACAACCAAACACAATTCAATCTAACTTTTGAAATCCAATACATTTAGTTTATTAATGAACTTGTCGACAAGTTAACAAAATGATATGTTGAATTCACATCTCCAACTCAATGGAAAATAAAAGTTAAAGAATGGGATTCAGCCAGTGAATCAGATGGAACTATCCAAGCGGTAGATACATCTCCTTTACATTTTGATATTTGGTTGCGTTTTCGACCAATCACAATTGAATATTACTTTTGTAATGTGGTAAGTACAGTGCTTAAAATTCAGGCTATCTTACAAACAAATGTAACATTAAACCTTCAAATGAGTAACGCATTCATCACCACATTTTGAGGTTACTGTAACTGTACATGTCTTCTTATATAATCATATAAAGCGTGCATGTTCAAAATAGCATGGCATGCATAGGTCGTCACAGGTTTGTGGAGATCTTTACAATTACTGTAATGATCTCGAACTTGCACCATGTAATCTCAACTGCAATCCAGGTCGTTTGGTTATGCTATTGGATGAAGCACAGTGATAACATTAATCTGTTGTATAAACAAAAATGAAATATCTGACATTGTATTCCTGTTTGACTTTTGCTTTACTTTTAAATGGTTGAAAGCACAGTGATAGACATTTGGGTGACTAAACCAAAAATCAGACATTGTTTTTCCAATTTGGAATTTGTTTTTGTTTTTAGGTGGTTGAAAGCATAGTGATAACACATTGTAAATTCAAATAATTTTGACAGTTTTTTTTGAGTGGGTGAATATAGGTTGTAATCTCATTGATCAATGTCTCACCATTGATCGATGTCTCTAACCAAACATTACCCAGTTATCCACGTTGAAATGACGTGGTGTGCCCAGTGGGCTAATTCTTCTGAGCCTATCAGGATGCAGCTCTGAAAGCTACTTTGCTGCTTTAGGGCCGACACAAACTAAACATACATAGTTGTACACACGTGCGTGCGCTTGGGTAGAGTCAGTGCATACTACAAGGTGTGTGCATACTACATACTGCATTATGTTGCATTTAGATTTGTTGTATAGGCTTGTAGAGGCGTTTAGGGCCACCCTACTGAAGGGGTATAGAGCATTTACCCTGAATCACCTGTCAGCCCACAAATGATTCAGTCTGTATGTTGCCGAGCACATTCACACATTGGTGTTATGGAGAGTTCATCACCCAAGTGCTCTGCACAGGTGGACTCCCAACCCCCACGGGTTGGCTAGAGAAGCAGTTGGCACCTCATTTGAATACTAGTGTGTGGGTGTTGCGTGTGAAAAACTGACTGTGAACAGTGTGTGGTAAAGCATGTGCTCTTCTGATGAGCCTCTGAAAGGTTTGGATAAATCAAATCAAATTTTATTGGTCACATGCACATTGTTAGCAGATGTTATTGCGAGTGTATCGAAATCCTTGTGCTTCTAGTTCTGACAGTGCAGCAAAATCTAACAGGTAATCTAACAATTCCACAACAACTACCTAATACACACAAATCTAAGTAAAGGAATGGAATTAGAATATATACTGTATGTAGGCAACAGCCTCTCTGTGTTAGTTATGGCTGTTTAACAGTCTGATGGCCTTGAGATAGAAGCTATTTTTCAGTCTCTCAGTACCAGTTTTTCGTCTTCTGGAAAAGGCAGCCATACCCAACTCTGTGGAGATCGCATGGGCCTCAAGTGTAATCCATGCTTGAGACCTGGTTTCAGGAATTATAATTCTAATGTTGATGAGTGATAATAAATAAGAAGGTAGTTTATTCAGAAGTGCTTTATAGGCAAACACGAGAGCATGTTGTTCTCGTCTCATGGGCAGCGAAGTCCAACCCACATTTGATATAAAACATTTGATATGAGTTCTGTAGCTAGCACCCGTAATAAACCTAAGTGCGCAATGATAAGTAGCATCTAGCGATTTAAGTGTGGATGCCGTAGCATGCATGTAGATAATATCCCCATAATCTATCTATCTAACAGACATAAAAGTAGCTTGCACAATTTATCTTCTATTTGTAGAGGACAAACATGTCCTGTTTCTATAGAGGAAGCCTAGCTTGATTTTTTTGCCGTTTACAAAGTTCGTCAACATGCATTTTAAAAGACAGCTTATCATCCAACCATATCCCTAAGTATTTATATGCAGAGACCTGATTAATTCGAGAGCCATCTAAGCTCATAAGTGCCAGTGTTTTCTCAAACCACCCTTTGAACCTATTCAAAATCATAAAATGTGTTTTCAGCTGTATAAAAGACCCTTGTAATATCTTAAAATCTGTATCCAATTGTGATAATGCTTGGTCAGCCAAGCAATAGAGTACATGACGGTGTCATCAGCATATAGATGAATTTTACACTTCTTATCTCTTCACCGATATTGTTTATGTAGAGAGTGAACAGTAATGGGCCAAGTGTAGAACCTTGTGGGACCCCTTTAACCAACTCCAATGGCTCCAACTGGATGTTGTCGACTCTTACAGCCTGACTTCTATCTTTTAGATAGTCATGAAACCAACGACAGGCATCCAATCCCAGTCCTATTAACGGCAGCTTACCCAAAAGTATTGCATGGTCTACAGTGTCAAAAGCTTTAGACAAATCTATGAACAAGGCGGCACAGTACTTTCTATTATCTAGGGCATTAGTAATATAATTTACGTACAGTGGCCGTAGTGGTACTATGTTTAGGTCTGAAGCCAGATTGATTGCTAGAAAGAGTATTGTTAAAAATGTTAAAAATGATTGTAGTTGCCTATTCACCAATGGCTCTAGAATTTTAGCCAAACAGGAGAGCTTAGAGATGGGACGATAATTATCCAATTCACTACCATCACCTCCCCTGAGGAATGATAAAACAAACGCTGTTTTACGACTAATGTTTTCTTACGAATAATGTTTGATTAAAGATATGTGTCACTGCACTAGCAATAATACCCTACTCAACAAATTGGATGCAGTCTATCACAGTGCCATCCGTTTTGTCACCAAAGCCCCATATACTACCCACCATTGCGACCTGTACGCTCTCGTTGGCTGGCCCTCGCTTCATACTCGTCGCCAAACCCACTGGCTCCATGTCATCTAAAAGACCCTGCTAGGTAAAGTCCCCCCTTATCTCAGCTCGCCGGTCACCATAGCATCACCCACCTGTAGCACGCGCTCCAGCAGGTATATCTCTCTGGTCACCCCCAAAACCAATTCTTTCTTTGGCCGCCTCTCCTTCTAGTTCTCTGTTGCCAATGACTGGAATGAACTACAAAAATCTCTGAAACTGGAAACACTTATCTCCCTCACTAGCTTTAAGCACCAGCTGTCAGAGCAGCTCACAGATTACTGCACCTGTACATAGCCCACCTATAATTTAGCCCAAACAACTACCTCTTTCCCTACTGTATTTATTTTATTTTATTTATTTATTTAGCTCCTTTGCACCCCATTATCTTTATTTCTACTTTGCACATTCTTCCACTGCAAATCTACCATTCCAGTGTTTTACTTGCTATATTGTATTTACTTTGCCACAATGGCCTTTTTTTTGCCTTTACCTCCCTTATCTCACCTCATTTGCTCACATCGTATATAGACTTGTTTCTATTGTAGTATTGACTGTATGTTTGTTTTACTCCATGTGTAACTTTGTGTCGTTGTATGTGTCAAACTGCTTTGCTTTATCTTGGCCAGGTCGCAATTGTAAATGAGAACTTGTTCTCAACTTGCCTACCTGGTTAAATAAAGGTGAAATAAAAATATATAAATCATTTTAAAAAATAGGTGCCGCACACTTGAGTAAATATGGATCCAGATTGTCAGCGCCTAACGATTTCTTAGAATCTATAGTAGATAGTGCAGATAAGACCTCATCTTCTGTGACTTTTTGAAAATTTAAAACCGGCTCACTGTTTTCCACATCAGCTGAAAGCCGAGGGGCTGAAACAATAGACCGGTCAGGATAATGTTGGACATTTTTTCTTTCAAAAAGAAAACCAGCAGAAATAAAGTGCATATTAAAAACATCATTCATTTCAGTTCGGTCACTGATGATCGCAGATTCTGATGTAATTTGCTTCGGCAGGGAAGTCGAGGAGTGGAACGCTGGTCTTCTTCCCCTGAGGAGGAGTAAGAGAGATCGGACCAATGCGCAGCATGGTAAGTGTTCATAGCTTTTGATGACGTACTAGAACACTGAACAAAACAATAAATAACAAATGAACAGTCCCGTAAGGTGAAAGACAAAAACACTAAACAGGAAATAAGCACCCACAACTCAAAAGTGAAACCAGGCTACCTAAGTATGGTTCTCAATCAGGGACAACGAATGACAGCTGCCTCTAATTGAGAACCATACCAGGCCAAACACAGAAATCCCAAATCATAGAAAAAAGAACATAAAACAACCCACCCAACTCACGCCCTGACCATACTAAAACAAAGACATAACAAAAGAACTAAGGTCAGAACGTGACAAGGAGTTTCCTCGTTTAAGTGAGTTAACAGTTTTCCAGAATTTAGAGGGATCACCAGCAGACTGTCATAGCGTCAATAAAATACATAGATTTGACTTTTTTTATTCCTCCGGTCCATTTATTTCTCAATTGCCTTAAAGCAGCCAATCAGCTGTTTCACCAGTTTTCCTCACCAAGGCCCATGCTGGATTCTTTTGCAGGTAAAGGATTTTCAAATCAGAGAAGAACCAAGGATTAGTTAGATTTTTTTTACCCTAAGCCGCTTTAACGGGGTGTGTTTATCAGCCATGGAGGTAAAAATTTATGAAAAGAAAGAGAGCGCTAAAATTGGGTCCGTTATGCAGTTTATGGATAAAAGCTCGAGTAATAATGGTCATGGATAAAGGCTTGCTCTGAGAAGTGTTTACAGTTTCTCTTTAGAATTATACGGGGGTCAGTGTTTTTTTTTGCCTAGTGTCTCTTATACATGCAACAGGGCAGTGGTCACTAGCTATGTGTTTGTAAGGTGTATTTGTTAAAACCTCTTAAGTCCACCCCCTTCTTTTTCGAACATTCTGTTAAAAATCGCGCAACATTTCAGCGTCCTGCTACTCATGCCAGGAATATAGTATATGCATATGATTAGTATGTGTGGATAGAAAACACTCTGAAGTTTCTAAAACTGGTTAAATCACGGCTGTGACTATAACAGAGCGTGTGTTTCATCGAAAAGCGCAAGAAAAACTGGTCACTGAAAACTGAAAAAAATATCCATGCGCCACTTGCATGTATTGTTTAAAGGACACCAAATTAAATAGTGCCACGGATGCAATTCCTACAGCTTCCACACGATGTCGCCAAAAACGTCATTTTCATTGACAAAAATCCTTTGAGTCATGACCAATAGATCCTTCATTCCATCCAGCCTATTGCAATCGATTTTGGAAGAGAGAAAAATGGACATTGTTTTCTTGAGTAGCTGCTATTGAATACAGATCGCCCAGTGATCAATTTGATCGCTTATTAACGTTTACAAATACCTAAAGTTGGGTTACAAAAGTAGGTTGAAGTGTTTTGTCAAAGAATATAGGCAACTTATATAATTTTTAAAAATGATGTTGCGTGTTGGAAGAGAGCTTTTTTCCTGAACCAGACAGGCTATACAAATGGATATTTTGGGCATACATGGACGGATTTAATCGGGAAAAAGACCCAATTGTGATGTTTATGGAACATATAGGAGTGCCAACAAAGAATATCATCAAAGGTAATGAATGTTTTATATTTTATTTCTGCGTTTTTGTGTAGCGCCGGCTACGCTAATTCTTTTGTTTACGTCCCCTTCAGGTATATTGGGGTGTTGCATGCTATCAGATAATAGCTTCTCATGCTTTCGCCGAAAAGCATTTTAAAAATCTGACTTGTTGGCTAGATTCACAACGAGTGTAGCTTTAATTCAATACCCTGCATGTGTATTTTAATGAACGTTTGAGTTTTAATGAGTACATTTAGCATTTAGCGTAGCGCATTTGCATTTCCAGGTGCCTACTTGAGACATCTGCGTCTCAAGTAGGATCAAGAGGTTAAGATAAGGTCTATTATAGTAGATTTCTTCGGGTCTTCTGGATTAGGACAGGTAGGTATAGTTATTAGTTGAGTAAGATTTAGCTCGTTACAAATGTCTTTTAATTTAAATGATGCTGGCATCAGCCAGTCCAGATTGAGATCTCCGATAATCAATCATTCAGAGTTTGAATAATTAGACATAAACTGAAACAATTTGCATAGAGCAGATACCGGAGCTGAGGGAGGGTGATAAACTCCCACTAGCATTAATAGTACATTATGGCCAAGGACCACATTTAGAACTAAGCATTCATACTGTTTCGGAACAGAAGTTGAAATGGACACAGTGACATCTAGGTTGCATTTAACATATATGGCAATACCTCCACCCACTCTGTCTGCTCTGTAGATATTATACCCAGCTAACAGAACATCTGAGCCTGGAACAGAGACACAGAGCCGGGATTTAGATATAATCAATATGTCAGCATGTGATTGTGAGACCAGTATTTCAAAAAAAATCTAACTTTTGGATCAAGTTTCTAGCATTCAAATGAATAATTCCAAGGCCACTGTTTCGAGAGCTCATATCAGATGGAACATTCGAGGTAATATTAGATGAGCGACGCTTCCTTGTGTAGCTACTGACAGGCCTGAGTTGGATGGAGACGAGATTACTTCTAACAATACCCCTCTGCCTGTGTGAGGAAGTGGCAACACGGTACCTTGACAATAGTGTAACAATAACATAAAGTCCATCAAAAGTTTAATCCATGTTAGCAGCACCTGTAGAGCTATATAAAGCTGTGGGGGGAACAATGAGTATAGTCTGATGGGGAATCGACCAATTCCGAGTATCAACCCCCATGGCTATATAGTCAATTCTCACATGCTCTGTAAGAGGCTATAGTGAGAGCCAGGTTTGAGGAGAGAATGCTTGTACCATACCTATTCAGTAATTCATCAATTCAGTCGATGTAGAAAAGCTGTAAAATTGTCCACATATTGTATGCTTATTGAACAACAATAACCTTTAAGCCAGATGTGTAGCTGGTGTATACTACTGAAATGATTATCCGTAGAGTGTGGAAACGGGAGTGGACCTGAAATAATGCATTGTTTTCCTGATTTAAGTATTGTATGAATCAGTGATTTTAAAGTCCTTTAGAAGTTTCTCAGATTGCTGTAGGTTAATATAATTTTACCCTACATTGACAGTGATAGTTGAAGCAGTCGGGTGTTCACTAATGAGTAGCGGAATCATACAGTCGGTGTCCTTGATCCGGGCACCCATGTAACAGATGGTCTCTGCTTTCCTAATAGAAACATTATGGATCATGGATGAGCCCACAATAAGGACAATGGGACTGCTGCTTGGTAAAAATGTTAAGTTGCGTCTCTCTTGAGTTATCGTTCTCCTAGAAAGTTGTTTGGGGCTAGTTGTAGGGCTGTTTCGTTGTAAATTGTTTAGATGGCAGGGGGTCCACTTGTTTCCGGGCAGAGTTGTTTTTTTCCTTTGGGGCCAGCAGCAGAAACCTCCGACTCTTCCAATACCCGGTGTCTGTTTCCCAGTTCCAAGGCATCACTTTGCCTTGACATTTTCCTGCCAAGGTTTTTTGGTTTCTGTACAGAAATCCATGGCTCCTGAGGCGGAGCAGAGGGAGTGGAGCAAACCGGGTGCTTGAGAAAACCCCCCGGTAATGTTCAAGGCTCTTCTAGTGGGATCAAAGAATGTCTCACAGCTGCAGGTTCTTCCGAGGCCATGGTGACAAGCCATGGGCAAGTGGCTTCGTTCACCACGTTTTTGGCGGAATCAAGCAAAGAGTCAATCAGCTGTTCATATTCTTTAATCTGATGAAGAATAGACACTCTACCCTCCAATCCAGCGATTTTCTGGGTCAGTTGTTGGCAATTGGCACATCCAAGGGTGAGTATGGTCAATATTCTGAGTCGTTAGCTTGCAACGCTAACTAGTTTGGCGTGGGGGTAGGGCCAAATCGAGCTAATAAGCTAGCCAGCGTTACGGCGCTACTGCAAGTCCAATACGATTTTCTTTGCAGATAGTCTGTTTGTAACTCCACTCACTACTTGTATAGTCTGTGTGTAACTTCACAATAGGGGCTTTGTGTTTTGAGATTACCTCTGTAAGGCAGGGCTGAATAAGGCTTGAACACTATTATTGCAGACAGAGTGAGTCTGTGCAACTTATGTGACTTGTATTCTGGAAAATTAGGGAGTAAGACCACTTTGAGTGAGTGGACAGTGGGAAGTCGCTCTCGGTCGTGCGCCTTTCTTGTTTTTCTTTTACATTGACGATGCTATTGTCCGGTTGAAATATTATCGGCTAAAAACAACCTGAGGATTGATTCTAAACATCGTTTGACATGTTTCTATGAACTTTACGGATACTATTTGGATTTTTCGTCTGCCTGTTGTGACTGACCTTGAGCCATTGGATTACTGAACAAAACGTGCCAACAAATCTGAGGTTTTTGGATATAAAAAGGGACTTTATCGAACAAAACAAACATTTATTGTGTAACAGGGAGTCTTGTGAGTGCAACCATATGAAGATCATCAAAGGTAAGTGATTAATTTTATTGCTATTTCTGACTTTTGTTGACTAATCTACTTGGCTGGTAAGTGTATGTAATGTTTCGTGTGCTGGGCGCTGTCCTCGGATAATCGCATGGTATGATTTTGCCGTAAAGCCTTTTTGAAATCTGACACAGTGGCTGGATTAACAAGAAGTTAAACTTTATTTTGATGTATAACACATATATTTTCAAGAATGTTAAATATTTGAATGAAGTATTTTTGAATTTCGCTCTCTGCAATTTCACTGGATGTTGGCCAGGTGGGATGCTACCGTCCAGGAGGCACGACAATAACCTCTTCTCCCTCGGTAGTCTGAAAGGATTCGGCATGGGCCCTCAGATCCTCAAGAAGTTTGACAAATGCACCTTTGATATCCATCTTGACTTGCTGCATCACAGTTTAGTATGGCAATTGCTTGGCATCTGACCGCAAGGCACAACAGAGGGTAGTGCGTGCAGCCCAGTACATCACTGGGGCCAAGCGTCCTGCCATCCAGAACCTCTATACCAGAGGAAGGCCCTAAAAATTGTCAAAGACACCAGCCATCCAAGTCATAAATTGTTTGTTCTCTCTGCTACCGCATGGCAAGTGGTACCAATGCACCAAGTCTGGAACCAACAGGATCCTGAACAGCTTCGACCCCTAGCCATAAGACTGCTAAATAGTTAGTTAAATAGTTAACCAATAGCTACCCGTACTGTCTGCATTGACTCTTTTAACTCAACACATACACTGCTTCAACTGTTTTGTATCTATCTAAAGCTAAAAACGTTTTCCGGCAATCTAGAGCAATAATCATTATGCTTAATTCTATGTAAAATGCTGCACATCCAAGCATACCTCTTGAGCTGTCTGTACCCTCTTGACTGGTGGTTTTTTTTTTTAAAGAAACAAAATAAGTTTCTCTGCGTCTCTGCTACAATCTGGGTAAAATATTGAAAGGAACGTGAGTCTTGATGGTTTTGTAATTGCTTGCTTTTCTAAAGTCGACCAACCTTGCCATTTTGTAATTGCTTGCTTTGCTAAAGTCTACCAACCTTGCCAGCAGGCATGCCAGCTAAGATAGTTAGACAGGCTAGATACTCTAACTTAATGGATAGCCTAAAATGGCTTCTTGGTAGCTAGTTACGTTGTTGTGAACCTATCTGGGCTAGCAAAAGCCAATTTCATACAATTGCTAGGTACCCAGTAGTATTACTGAAAAAACAAAATAACAAAAAATGAACACATTTTTTATTGTGTTATTATAATGATTAGTTTTAAACAGGAGACATCTGAGGGAGCACGTGCCCCTGTGCCCCCTATGAGCATGACGCCTCTGCCTCCTATGATTCTATCATGAAGTGGTATATTATGTGTGTGCGTGTGCATGCGCACATACATGCATGTGTGTGGCTCTGGCTAAAGGGGAGAGATTGTGCTGTGTGCACTCTGCAGATGAAGTCACATTAATATGTGAAGCAGGGAAATGGAATGCTATTTTAGAAGTATCCTAAGGGTAAACACAAGTGATTCTGTGAGTAACAGTACACCTAGACAATGTCAATGAAACTGACATTGCATCCACCTCAATTGCATCCACCTCAGTTCAAATATAGGAGTATTGAGAGCAAGTAAAATAAATACAGTTTGAAGGCTTTAAGTTTTGTTCTTTTTTTGGTTCTGTTTTTATCTCTGAACTTGTTCTTGTGCTGCTTAAATGTCTTCACTTGTTGGAGTATTTGCATAAAACTGTGTACTATACAACCAAGAGTTGAGACAGGCATCAGCTTACTTTGAACTAATGATCAGATTGTTTGTGATGAATTAATAGATTAACCAGAAAACATGTGTGAATTAATTGGCAATTAGCTTAAAGTGGCAGAGAGGTGAAAACAGAGATAGGAAAAGGTGCTAATTGGCCACGGTAAAATAGAAGACAAGTAGGGTCATTCTATGA
Source organism: Oncorhynchus mykiss (assembly GCF_057628025.1). Taxonomy (NCBI): domain Eukaryota; kingdom Metazoa; phylum Chordata; class Actinopteri; order Salmoniformes; family Salmonidae; genus Oncorhynchus; species Oncorhynchus mykiss. The sequence goes on from NC_143044.1 coordinate 4,779,312, forward strand.
ATAGAGTGCCGTTTAGGTAGTGTGATTTTGTAAAAAAAAAAAAAAACTATTTATTTCACCTAAATGAAACATTTTGTCATGAAGAGCACATGTTCAACTTCATAACAAGCACGTTTCCCAATCTCAAGGTTAATAAATTAAGAACAATTACTATAAAAGTCACTATAAAAGTGAAAGTGTTAACCATAACAGGCGTGCAAGAATGTCCACCAGAACTGCTGCCAGAGAATTGAATGTTCATTTAATTTCTCTAAAACGGTGTTTTAGAGAATTTGGCAGTACATCCAACCGGCCTCACAACCACAGGCCACGATTAACCACGTCAGCCCAGGACCTCCACATTCGGCTACTTCACGTGCGGGATCGTCTGAGACCAGCCACCTGGACAGCTGATGAAATTGTGGGTTTGCAAAACCGAAGACTTTCTGCACAATCTGTCAGAAACCGTCTCATGGATGCTCATCTTCATGCTTGTCATCCTCACCAGGGTCTTGACCTGACTACAGTTCGGCGTCATAACTGACTTCAGAGGGCAAATGCTCACCTTCGATGGCCACTGGCATGCTGAAGAAGTGTGCTCTTTCACAGATGAATCCCGGTTTAAACTGTACTGGGCAGATGGCAGACACCGTGTGTCGTGTGGGCGAGTGGTTTGCTGAAGTCAATAGACTGCCCCATGGTGACGGTGGGGTTGTGGTATGGGCAAGCATAAGCTATGGACAACAAACACAATTGCATTTTATCAATGGCAATTTGAATGCACAGAGATACCGTGATGAGATCCTGAGGCCCATTGTTGTGCCATTCATTCGCCGCAATCACCTCATGTTTTGGCATGATAATGCACTGCCCCATGTTGTGAGGATCTGTACACAATTCCTGGAAGCTGAAAATGTCCCAGTTCTTTCCATACTCACTAGACATGTCACCCATTGGGCATGTTTGGGATGACCCAGATCGACGTGTACGACAGTGTGTTCCAGTTCCCACCAATATCCAGCAACTTCGCACAGCCATTGAAGAGGAGTGGGAAAACATTCCACAGGCCACAATCAACAGCCTGATCAACTCTATGCGAAGGAGACGCGTCACGCTGCAATGAGGCAAAAATGGTGGTCACAGAAGATACTAACTGGTTTTATAATCCACTTCCCTACCCTTTTTTAAGGTATCTGTGACCAACAGATGCATATCTATATTCCCAGTCATGTGAAATCCATTGATTAGGGCCTAATGATTTCATTTCAATTGACTGATTACCTTCTATGAACTGTAACTCAGTAATATTGTTGAAATTGTTGCATGTTGCTTTTATATCTTTGTTCAATGTATTAGTATAAAATAACATAATTTCCCCTAAAAATGTGGCATACAATGTAGCTCAATACTTTTGGACCCCACTGTGTGTGATCCTACTTTTATATTGAGTGTTTTATCAAAATGTACACACATAGGGCTCTATCAAAGATTTTTCTAACTAACCCAATATTGAACATAGCCTATCATTTCCAATGGGCGAAAAATGAATCATAGTGGGTAGAACAATAGAGGAAGTGGGCAGAGCCAAGCACGAGCTAGTGAGATCCTATTGGCGCATTCTAGCATTATTTACATATTTTCGTTAGGGAACGCCTACTCTGTGAAGTGCGCAATATCTATATTCACCACTGCACTCCTAAACAACACAATCTTTTGAAACTTTGTCAAAGGGTAAAGTCTACAAAACACAGTCCACTCTGTTAGATGCAGATTCTAGTTTTGGAAAAAGAAAACTGTATGGAGATCAAATATTTCATCAATAATATTTAATCAATAAGAAAATCCATCTTGCTCCATCTTCTCCCAATGCCAGCCACTGGGCTTCTCTCTTATCACCATATTTGGTAGTAAGTGGAAACGCCAACCGGAAGCTTCACATTTATACATCCAATGAAACATTTGACTCATTGTTCGATCTGTGGCTATATTTTAGCAAACCTAACACAATGATAAATCTAAGCGCTGGTGGTAGTGCTATAGGTCCAGGGGTATGTCCAAAATGTTAGTTTTTCGTGCCATTAATACAGGTAACGAGTGGAGGACAGAGGAGCCTCTTGAAGAAGAAGTTACAGGTCTGTGAGAGCCAGAAAGTTTGCTTGTTTGTAGGTGACCAAATACTTATTTTCCACCATAATTTGCAAATAAATTCATAAAAAATCCTACAATGTGATTTTCTGGATTTTTTTTCCCTAATTTTGTCTGTCATAGTTGAAGTGAAGAAAATGATGGAAATTACAGGCCTCTCTCATCTTTTTAAGTGGGAGAACTTGCACAATTGGTGGCTGACTAAATACTTTTTTGCCCCACTGTATGCCTTGACCTCTTTTTCCCCTCTCTTTCCAGATGAAATCCTGCAACTAATGAGGTCTGGCCGCCTGATAAACGCCTGATCCCATCCCCTCCTCCCTTCTCCAGATCAATCTCGGGTGACCTTCACCCATTTCTCACTTCCCTCATCAACTCACTCCTGATCACTTGCTGCATCCCCTCTGACTTCAAATGGGCCTGAGTTTCTCCCCTCCTCAAAAAACCAACAATTGACCAACATCAAAAACTACAAATCAGTATCCCTTCTTTATTTTCTTTCCAAAACACTTGGCATGCGATCTCTGACCAACTCTCTCGTTATCTCTCTCAGAACAATCTTCTTGACCCTAACCAGTCAGGCTTGAAGACGGGACACTCAACCGAGACTGCTCTTCTATGTGTCATGAAGGCTCTCGGCACTGCTGAAGCTAAATATCTATCCTCTGTTCTCATCTGCTGCATTCGACAGCATGAACCATCAGATCCTCCTCTCCACTCTCTCAGGGCTGGGCGTCCCAGACTCTGCACACTCTTGGATTGCATCCTACCTGGCAGGCTGCTCCTACCAGGTGACATGGTGTTCGAGGGGGGTGCACTACGTACTCTCATGACTGGTGTCCCCCAGGGCTCGGTTCTAGGCCCTCTTCTCTTTATATACCAAGTCACTCGGCTCCATCATATCCTCACATGTTCTCTCCTATCATTGCTATATGGATGACACTCAACTTATTTTCTCTTTCGCCCCTTCTGACATCCAGGTGGCAACACGCATCACTGGGTGCCTAGCAGATATCTCAGCTTGGATGTCGGCCCACCAGTTCAAGCTCAACCTTGACAAGACAGAGCTGCTCTTCCTCATTGGGAAGACCTCTCCATCATGGTTTACAACTCCACGGTGTCACCCTCCCAGAGTGCAAAGAACCTTAGCGAGACCCTGGACAACACACTGTCGTTCACTGCAAACATTAAAGCAGTAACTCGCTCCTAAAGGTTCCTCACACAGGAAGGGGCGCAGGTCCTAATCCAGGCACTTGTCATTTCCTGTCTGGACTACTGCAACTCACTGTTGTCTGGGCTCCTCGCTTGTGCCATCAAACTCCTATAACTTATCCTGAACGCTGCAGCTCCCCTGGTGTTCAACCTTCCTAAGTTCTCCCATGTCTCCCCGCTCCTCTGCAAACTCCACTGGCTTCCAGTCGAAGCTCGCCTACACTAAAAGACCATGGGTACTTGGAGCAGCAAGATGAACATCCCCTCCCTACTTTCAGGCTATGATCAAACCCTTCACCCCAACCTGAGCATTCTTTTCTGTCACCTCTGGTCTCTTTGCCATCCCATACCATCCCATATGGGAGGGCAGTTCCCGCTCAGCCCAGTCCAAGCTCTTCTCTTTCCTGGCACCCCAATGGTGGAACCAGCTTCCCCCTTGAAGCTAGGACAGCAGAGTCCCTTCCCATCTTCCGAAAACATCTGAAACTCTATATCTTCAAAGAGTATCTTAAATAATCCCATAGCACCCCCCTCGAACACCCTTCTTACACCGACCCCCAAGATTAACTTTTTTTTCTTCTCCTTAGATCTGACTTTGCTGATAGATACTTTATTGAGGAAAAATGTATTTACCATGACTGTGATATGTGGTTGTCCCACCTAGCTATCAAACTTCTTAAGCCTAGGGGTCCCGCTAGCGGGACAACTTCCACTGAAACAGGAGTGCACGCAATTCAAATAAATGATCATAAAAATTATGGATATTAAGCATTTAGGTACATATAAGTCTCTAATATCGGTTGAATGCTTAAATTCTTGTTAATCTAACTGCACTGTCCGATTTACAGTAGCTATTACAGCGAAAACATGCCATGTGATTGTTTGAGGACTGCTCCCCAAATCAAAATATTTTTACACCAGCACAGGCTTCATAAATTCATAAATAGCGATTAAATATTCACTTACTTTTTGAAAATCTTCCTCTGATTTGTCATCCAAAGGGTCCCAGCTATAACATGTAGTGTCATTTTGTTTGTGTCACCCTTCTTTATATCCCAAAAAGTATGTTTAGTTGGCACCATTGATTTGAGTAATCCACTTGTTCAACATGCAATCCGAAAATCTACCCCTAAACTTTGTTTCAACAAGTCAAAATACATTTCTATTTACTGCTCAGATACCCTAAAATGTAATCAAACTATAATATTTCTTATGGGAAGAAGTAAGTTCAATTGGAAACCGATTTTAGCAGGTGCGTCCTTTCTTCATCGTGTGCGAAAAAACACATTTCCAAGTCTGTGTCCCTGTACTAAAACTGATATATATATATATATATATATATATATATATATATATATATATATATATATATATATATATACACAGTGCCTTGCGAAAGTATTCGGCCCCCTTGAACTTTGCGACCTTTTGCCACATTTCAGGCTTCAAACATAAAGATATAAAACTGTATTTTTTTGTGAAGAATCAACAACAAGTGGGACACAATCATGAAGTGGAACGACATTTATTGGATATTTCAAACTTTTTTAACAAATCAAAAACTGAAAAATTGGGCATGCAAAATTATTATATATTTAAGTTACAAGCCTGAAACCTTGAACATAGACTGCTGACACCATGTGGAAGCCATGGGAATTGCATCCAGGGAGCTAATTATCAGTATGACCTTATTCTTGCCATTCTAAGAGGATGGTCTCTCTCTCAAAAAAAATCTGGTGGTTTTTCATTAGATTTTCTCCTACCATATCTATTGTGTTATACTCTCCTTCATTGTTTTAACATTTCTACAAACTTCAACGTGTTGTCTTTCCAATGGTACCAATTATATGCATATCCTTGCTTCAGGGCCTGAGCAACAGGCAGTTTACTTTGGGCACATCATTCAGACGGAAATTGAGAAAAAAGGGGCCTAGCCCTAAGAATTATTAAAATGAAGGCACTAACTGTAGGTCGATCTGGATAAGAGCGTCTGCTAAATTACTAAAATGTAAAATATAAAATTATACTCATGGCCACCATCAACAGTGTAGGTTACAAAAACACAATAGATCAGACTACAGTCATGGCCAAAACTTTTGAGAATGACACAAATATACATTTTCACAAAGTCTGCTGCCTCTATTTCTATGATGGCAATTTGCATATACTCCAGAATGTTATGAAGATTGATCAGATGAATTGCAATTAATTGCAAAGTCCCTCTTTGCTATGCAAATGAACTGAATCCCCCAAAAACATTCCCACTGCATTTCAACCCTGCCACAAAAGGACCAGCTGACATCATGTCAGTGATTATCTCGTTAACACAGGTGTAAGTGTTGACGAGGACAAGGCTGGAGATCACTCTGTCATGCTGATTGAGTTTGAATAACAGACTGGAAGCTTCAAAAAGAGGGTGATGCTTGGAATCATTGTTCTTCCTCTGTCAACCATGGTTACCTGGAAAGAAACACGTGCCGTCATCATTGCTTTGCACAAAAAGGGCTTCACAGGAAAGGATATTGCTGCCAGTAAGATTGTACCTAAATCAACCACTTATCGGATCATCAAGAACTTCAAGGAGAGCGGTTCAATTGTTGTGAAGAAGGCTTCAGGGCGCCCAAGAAAGTCCAGAAAGCGCCAGGACCGTCTCCTAAAGTTGATTCAGCTGCGGGATTGGGGCACCACCAGTACAGAGCTTGCTCAGGAATGACAGCAGGCAGGTGTGAGTGCATCTGCACGCACAGTGAGGCGAAGACTTTTGGAGGATGGCCTGGTTTCAAGAAGGGCAGCAAAAAAGCCACTTCTCTCCAGGAAAAACATCAGGGACAGACTAATATTCTGCAAAAGGTACAGGGATTGGACTGCTAAGGACTGGGGTAAAGTAATTTTCTCTGATGAATCCCCTTTCCGATTGTTTGGGGCATCCAGAAAAAGCTTGTCCGGAAAAGACAAGGTGAGCACTACCACAGACCTGTGTCATGCCAACAGTAAAGCATCCTGAGACCATTCATGTGTGGGGTTGCTTCTCAGCCAAGGGAGTGGGCTCACTCACAATTTTGCCTAAGAACACAGCCATGAATAAAGAATGGTACCAACACATCCTCCGAGAGCAACTTCTCCCAACCATCCAGGAACAGTTTGGTAATGAACAATGCCTTTTCCAGCATGGTGGAGCACCTTGCCATAAGGCAAAAGTGATAACTAAGTAGCTCTGGGAACAAAACATTGATATTCTGGGTGGCCAGGAAACTCCCCAGACCTTAATCCCATTGAGAACTTGTGGTCAATCCTCAAGAGGCGGGTGGACAAACAAAACCCCACAAATTCTGACAAACTCCAAGCATTGATTATGAATGGGCTGCCATCAGTCAGGATGTGGCCCAGAAGTTAATTGACAGCATGCCAGGACGGATTGCAGATGATTTGAAAAAGAAGGGTCAAAACTGCAAATATTGACTCTTTGCATCAACTTCATGTAATTGTCAATAAAAGCCTTTGACACTTATGAAATGCTTGTAATTATACTTTAGAATTCCATAGTAACATCTGACAAACATATCCAAAGACATTTGTCTTTTTTCACAAAACTTTGTGAAAATGTATATTTGTGTCATTCTCAAAACTTTTGGCCACGACTGTATTTTATGTGGGAGGTCCACAACAAGCAGTTGGTAGTGAGATACTTCCTTGGTTCCAATTCGGATTGATAGCGCACACACCGCTATAGTGAGTGTCACCTGGGGAGTTGTTAACTGTGGCAATTTGAGCGTTTACGAAACAAGGAATGGCAGTTAGCCATTTTCGAAATTGAGTTGAACATTTCCAAACTGACTGCAGATTTTTCCGGCCAGGTTGCCAGTATGGCATCCTCAACCATAGTACCGTTTAGGTACACACCACTTATCAGAGGAGGGCAGTATGTGTCGGCTGGTGAATCACCCAAGCCAAAGAGGACAACCTCATGTAAGGTTATGTTCTGAGTTGAACTTGTCACCTTGTCATTTGCCACCAATGGCGGACTCATAACGAAGTTCACCGGGTGACGTCAGTTGCTGACGTCGAACCCACGTCATTGCACAATGTATGGCATGTAGCCTTGGAAGAATGCAGTGAAGCCAACGGAGTTGGCATAGTTATTTGTGACCAGACTTGGTTGGTTTTCCAATCCATTAGTGGTACCAAACGGTCCATTAAATCTATCCCAATCGGCATCTGTTTGGTGTCACTGCTAGTCATGTACCGGGTGGATCAGTGATAAGCTTTCGAAGTTTAGTTTAATTAGGAGACGCTTGGTTAGAGGCGAGGTAGCTTGAGTAAAACCTCAAAGTTTTGTGTCGCAACATTCCGTATTCAACCAACGTTTTTCTGGGTCCACTGCTCTTTTGAGTTCATTCAGCAAAGTTTCAGATATGAGGGAAATTGTCAACCCCGAATCTATCAGAGCATCACAGTCCTCCAAGACTGCTTTAAGGTATGGCCTGTTCAAGTTGTTTTTTCTCGTCATATCCCCAACAGAGTAGAGTGGGGTTGGAAGAATGGAGTGGTTAATTATCTGTGTTGATTTTCAAAACAGATAACCCACCTTCGTGGCCCAGTGTGTCCTCTATCGGAACGGGAGAGGAATATTCTGCTGCAACACTGCTTACCTTCTGCGTATCCACATCCGTATCAAAGTCTTTAGACAAAACCTGCGGGCTTCTGTCTAGAACGAGCGGTCCCTGGACAGGGATTTGAGTGAGGGCGGGGGTAATGGGAATGTTGATGATATTTGTAGAACACTTTGTTGCCCTTGGAACCACCCATCCCGTATCCGGGATAATTGTCATCAACTACGCTAAATAGCATAGCGCAACGGTCAAATAATCTTACTAGAAAATATTCATATTCATGAAATCACAAGTGAAATATAGCGAAACACAGCTTAGCCTTTTGTTAATCACCCTGTCATCTCAGATTTTGAAATAATGCTTTACAGCAAAAACAATACAAGCGTTTGTGTAAGTTTATCGATATACCAGCAAAACATTATGTATACCAAGCGGCAGGTAACTTGGTCACGAAAATGAGAAAAGCAATCAAATTAATTGTTTACCTTTGATGAGATTCGGATGTTTTCACTCACGAGACTCCCAGTTAGACAGCGAATGTTCCTTTTGTTCCATAAAGATATTTTTTATATCCAAATACCTCCGTTAGTTTGATGTGTTATGGCTAGGAATCCACCGGAAATAGCGGTCACGACAACGCAGACAAAAATTCAAAATTATATCCATAATATCGACAGAAACATGGCAAACGTTTTTTATAATCAATGCTCAAGGTGTTTTTCAAATATCTATTCGATAATATATCAACCGGGACAGTTGGCTTTTCACTAGGACCGGGAGGAAAAATGGCTACCTCTCTGTTTTGCGCAAAAATCACACTGAGAGCCAACAACTGACCACTTACGCAATGTGGAAGTTTACTCTCATTCTTCAAAATAAAGGCCTGAAACTATGTCTAAAGGCTGTAGACACCTTAGCGAAGCCACAGAAAAAGGAATCTGGTTGATATCCCTTTCAATGGGCAATAGGGATGCATAGAAAGACAGGGGCTTCAAAATAAGAGTCACTTCCTGATTGGATTTTTCTCAGGCTTTTTCCTGCAATATCAGTTCTGTTATACTCACAGACAATATTTTTACAGTTTTGGAAACTTTTGAGTGTTTTCTATCCTAAGCTGTCAATTATATGCATATTCTAGCATCTGGTCCTGAGAAATAGGCAGTTTACTTTGGGAACGTTATTTTTCCAAAAATAAAAATAGTGCCCCCTAGCTTCAAGAGGTTTGCTTGTTACCCTTGTGTCCTAACCCTTTGTATGGGTTAGGTGCAGGGACGTAGCGGCCAGGTTGATCTCTACGGGACCTGTTAGGTTGGAGACGTTCATCATAGCTATTGATATTGCGATGGGTAGCCACCCCCTTTGTGCATCATCTTTTACTGCACCTTTCCCTGATGCCGCACCTTCCAATTGGAGTGATTGTTCCCTCCCAAGTTCGAAAACTGAGCTGTCTTTGCTAAGAGCCCAGCTTGCTTGCGATGCTTCAAAGGTTGTGCTCGCAAGCTCTCGGAGTGTCAAGATCAGCAAACCAACGTGGGCAGTAAGGCCCAAGTAGTTCATGAAGTTGGGAGAAATGTTTGACAGAATGGTTTCTGTTTCAGTGAGCATGCCAAAGTAAGCTGAACAAAGCCTATGATAGTGGACTTGTGGGTGTTCATTTCGAGCTTGTTTGATATTGTTAGCCAACGAGCTGTTGTGTTTGCGAGTTGCAGAACGACTGAATTCTATTTTCAAACCATTGCGGAAGTTTTTGACGATTTTGTCAAGTTGATCCCTGCCAAGTGCGTGGGGAGCATCTGCACCCTCCTGTGGGGACTTTTCGGCCGAAAGGCCAAGAGGAAGAGACTGAGGAACCCCTAAGAGATACAGATACAGGTACTCGACCGTAGCATGGATTGTTAAGAGGTTCCTTTGTCTTCTTCAACCTCGTGTTGCGTTTTGGGGTTGCGACTAATTGTAGACCTATGCTGCAGCACATGGTCATCTAGTCTGAATTGTAAATTCTTAACTCGCATGTTTTATACCCCAGGGTAGAAATGGGTGTTTCCATCTTCATGGCATAGTCTCTGGGGCGTATCTAGTAACGAGGCAAGGCGTCAAGAGTTTAGACAACTAAATTCACAGTTCACTTTAACAAAAACATTCTCTTTGATCTGGACTGTTACAATGTTTTCGTTATAATGTTGTCATTTAACTTTTAATAACATAACAAAAACATAAATTTTCATATTCCATCTATTGTTATTACCACCATTTTGGCTGATGAAATATATTGTCCCAAAGTCCATTTATTGCATGTTACTGATCTGAGGTAGATTCTCCATAGGCCCACACAAACATTCCAATCCTTCACAACTGAGAGGACTAAGGATTTTGTCTGCTGCCTTAAGATTTACAATGGGCGTGAGGTGTCATAAACCCCCCCCCCCCCCCCTCCCCCCAATCAATCCTCTATACCTCTCCCTCTCTGGTGGGAGTAAGAGATGTCTCTGTAGGACAATGATCCACAGTAACCTGACCCAAACAGGCCAGTCATGACAGGGGTCAGTGGTCAAGTTGTTGTAGTGTGTCTGCAGACTGTCAATGGACCCAGATTAATTCACAGCCATTGCTATGAAACTGATAATCCTCATCACCATATACCCACTTGTTGACATTTACGGATGTGTGACAATGTAACGTTTGCCATGGTGTCAGTAGCGTTATGCAGCCATGTCACAACCAAAATCACTGTTCAGGGAATCAGAGTCCACCTAAAAGCCTGAACACTGACCTAAAGAGGTTCCTTCAGCCGTAAGGACACCTTTTCATATTTTGATGGAACCGTATTAATACAAGCGGATGTATTCCTACAAGTATTCTGAAACTCTGGCTGACTTTGTCTGCTTAATGAAAAATGTATCAGCTGGTGTCTTCACCAGCCCAGGACAATGCTCCTGTTGTCGCCCTCCTAGGGAAGGAGATGACAGAAGCACCAGCACACAACAGAGACACTTACAGCCTCATCCAATCAGATAACACAATGATTAGACTACAGACAACTTTGATAAATTCCATGACTACAAGTGATTCCTCAAAATAATATATCATTATTCATATCAAGATATTATTGATGCAATTTTGGTAATCACTCAAAGATGACATATTTGGAAATCAATATTATTCCTTTGATGGTCACTTAGAAATATGTCACTATTGGACTGAGCAGGAATGAAAGATTGCAATAAATATTTTTCAAAGTGCCACCTCTTTAAATCATACACTTAGAACAAAAGGTGCTATCTAGAACCTTAAAGGGTTCTTTGGCTGTCCCCATAGGAGAACCCTTTGAAGAAATGTTTTTGGTTGCAGCGAGAACCCTTTTGGTTCCAGCTAGAACCCTTTTGGGTTCTATGTACAACCCTTTCTGCAGAGGGTTCTACATGGAACTCAAAATGGTTCTACCTGGAACCAAAAAGGGTTCTACTTGGAACTAAAAATTGTTATCCTATGGGTACAGCCAAATAACCCTTTTGGAAGCCATATTTTCAGCTGAATGAATCCCCTGGACCCAGAGAGGTGTCTGTGCAAATCAACACTGCTCAAAATAACATTTCACTTGATGTCTTTATCATAGTCTGCACATAGCTTTTACAGCTCTCACTATCAACCAGTGTCAGAGCTGAGAGAAGTCTGTCTGGCGCTCCTGTCTTTAGCATTACAAACATCATGCAATTTTAAAAAATCAAATACTTACGTGGATGTTTTTTCTGTCGGCACAGAGCTGCTGAAATATAGATGTGCCCCCTGTTTGCCCTCTCTTTGACTCTCAGAAGAGGCAGCAGGGCTAGCCAAGTATTATGACACATATGTTTTAGTAGGTTCAAGTTAGTAGGCCTATAGTGAAAGTAGATGTGCCCCCTGTTTGCCCTCTCTTTGTCTCTCAGAGGAGGCTGCAGGGCTAGCCAAGTATTGTGACACATTTTTTACTAGGTTCAAGTTAGTAGGCCGATATTGAATGTGAATGTAGTAGGCCGTGTCTGTGGTGAATGTGTCGTCAAGCTGGAAGTCGTTGTTACACTTGAGGAGAGGACAGCATAACCGCAGGCGATAGAGTCCAGGCGTGTTTGACTCCCTCTATTGAAATAGCTTACAGATGTTTTCAAAGGAGACACTTTCACTATCAACTGACAAGGGATAAATCATTCCTTACCATCTCAGCACTTCAATGTATGCTTGATGACTCGTTCAACATTTTTTCACAGAGTCACATTTTGCACAAACACTTGACTCGAACAACAAACACCCGAGATGAACGGGAAGACAGACCAAAACATCCGTCACTTCCGGATGTTTTAATAGACAGCACTATATGAAGTTAACAAAAAAAAAGCTACAATAATCATAGGCTACTCTGAATGAAACAGACGCATCACGTTAGAGTTGAAATAACTGACACCTTACATACATCTTGCCCGTAGTGTAAAATCTGTTTATCAGAGACGCAACTCGATCAATGAAGCTCCGGGCACAGGCCTACTAGCCTGCAATGTATACTGTAAAATATCCAATATGCATATTCACTTCATTAAATTGTAATGCCAATGACTTCTATCATGGCTTTGGCTAGCCCTTGATCATGACTGTCAGTTCCATTACGTTACACATAAGAGTCATTGGACGAAGGCGTCTTCTGTACGGGAGAGTTTATTTTAGAGCCCTGACGCTTGGTCTGAACATTGACATGCGTCACTTGCGGTAAGGTTTTACAAGCATAAGGACCTTATCTTTCGTATCAGCCAGAAACAATTAAAACAATTTCAAAACGTTAAATTGATACGCACCTTCATGGGGTTAGGTTTAGAGTTCCCACACGGCCATATCTACATGTTACAGCACATGTTTACGGGAGACAGGCGGAAAACAGGGACCACTTGTGCTAATTAGCACGCTCTGAACCCCTATGTGTAACGGAAGAAGACAGCCAGAAACGTGTAGTCACTGAAAAATACTGTCTGCTGCAACTGTGATAAATCCGGTTAAAATGATGTACAGTAAGTGTGTATTTTGCGTTTGAGAAATGATTTACACTGAACAAAAATATAAAAGCAACATGTAAAGTGTTGGTCTCATGTTTCATGAGCTAAAATAAACAATCCCAGAAATGTTCCATACGCACAAAAAGCTTATTTCTCCAAGATAATCCATCCATCTGACAGATGTATCATAGCAAGGAGCTGATTAAACAACATTATCATTACACAGGTGCACCTTGTGTTGCGGACAATAAAAGGCCACTCTAAAATGTGCAGTTTTGTCACACAGTACAATACCACAGATTTCAAAAGATTTGATGGAGCGTGTAATTCGCATATTGACTGCAGGAATATCCACCAGAGCTATGAGTGTCGTTTTAGAGAATTTGGCAGTACGTCCAACCGGCCTCACAACCGCAGACCACGTGTATGGCATCATATGGGCAAGCGGTTTGCTGATGTTAACGTTGTGAACAGAGCGTCCCTGGGGTTTTTGGTATGGGCAGGCATAAACTACGGACAACAAACACAATAGCATTTTATCGATGGCAATTTGAATGCAAAGAGGTATTGTGACGAGATCCTGAGACCCATTGTTGTGCCATTCATCCGCCGCCATCACCTCATGTTGCAGCATGATAATGCACGGCCCCATGTCGCAAGGATTTGTACACGATTTCTGGAAGCTGAAAATGTCCCAGTTCTTCCACCCACTGAGCATGTTTGGTATGCTCTGGATGGAAGTGTACGGCAGCGTGTTCCAGTTCCCGCCAATATCCAGCAACTTCGCACAACCATTGAAGAGGAGTGGGACAACATTACACAGGCCACAATCAACAGCATGATCAACTCTATGTGAAGGAGATGTGTCGTGCTTCACGAGGAAAATTGTGGTCACACCAGATACTGACTGGTTTTATGATCCACACCCCTACCTTTTTTAGTATTTGGCTGTTTTGGCTGCCAGCGCCAGTCTACCTCTGAAAATACCATACTGTATAAGGTCCTGAGTAATGGTAACATTAGGCTCCTTAAGAGTACATATTAGGCTACACTTTGGCTAGAGTGAAAAATGTAGCCTAAAATCTGTATATTCCCATTATTAAGTAGCCTACAATAATATATGAGTTCAACTTCAGAGCTCCTAATAGTAGACTAAATGGTTTACATTTATGAAGATAGAGGGATGGCTGTTGGAAGGAGCTATAGGAGGACCGGCTCATTGTAATGGCTGGAATGGAGTTAATGGAATGCATCAAACATATGGAAATGACACGTTTGACTCCATTCCAACATTACATTCCAGCCATTACAATGAGCCCGTCCTCCTATAGCTCACCATACCAGCCTCCTCTGAAAGATAGCAACTTTGAATTGGTAGGCTACAACAGCGATTCACCTGGTCACCTGACAAGACTCCTCCTTCCACAGTGCTACTCAAGGCAGCGCTAGGCACAAATCTTAGCACGTTCCGATAGAGTGGTGTGTTTGTGGCTGCTAAGCAGAGGGGCTGGAGTCAAACCAAGCTCTTTGAAAAATAAAATCAGGGCTCTGTTTGCACCATGTCTGGCTTCAAATCAATTAGTGATGAGAGTGGCTGATGCTCCGGGTGTGCGCTTCAATGAGAGCGAAAGGGTGACAGACAGTTATTTCTTCTAGATTCGACTGCTGGGCTTAAAAGTGCGATCCTTTGGTTCATCTGCGACTGAACTCAAGACAGACCGATGACTCCCGGAGATTCCAAAACTATCACCGACCTCATGCAAGGTAACCAGATTTTGTCTCCCAGGACGTAGTCTACTTCTCCGTACATTCTAGTCGAATATCTCTCTCTTTCTCTTCATTTGCGACGCAGGCTTATTGCTCTGTGATTGCATTCTGAAATAGTGTTCTTTCTGGTTTTTGGATCAGCCAGGAGAAGTTCCAGCTCAATGTATGTCCGAGTTTTTTGTTAAATATGTAAAATCATATTCTGGTAATCTACCATTGTTCCTCGTTGGACAATTCGAATGGCTTTCGATCCATTACCAATCTAACATTTATATGTTTTCAATATAACGTTATCTTCTATCATGTTCAAAGATAAGAACATGTTTGCACACTTAATATTCCATATTTACATATTAATAGGAAAGCTCTACATCATTTATGCACATCAACTATTTTAAATCCATGCCTAATTCTCTATTTATTTAATCCCAGCCATTCTGGAGTGCACATAGCCTATGACACAGTGTAACTTCAATCACAGACAGTGGATTTAATGATTTAATACATGTTGACGTAAACTGAGGCTTTTTGTCATTTGCGTCTTAAAAAACAATGGAGTTCAACTTTGAAGATCTGATTTTGCACTGCCGCTGATTTTTCACTTACATCGATAATGGGGCATTAAGTGATAAATAGTCGTGTCTGTGTCAGCGATTTGAGCCTTGAATCACAGAAATCCATCAGCAGTTTTTCTGGGGCAGTGGTATTTCTCTTTCCCCCTTTAGGGGGGCCTCTTGGGTTCTCAATTGCAACCTGGGCTCAGGGGTCAATGTAACATATTCAAATTGCATTCATATCCCTCCATTGTTTATGATATAGTTATGCTTCTTTTGATATGTATTTATTGTCCTGAAATTCGTGTGATACATTACACGGCCAAAAGTATGGGGACAACTGCTCGTCGAACATCTCATTACAAAAATCATGGGCATTAATATGGAGTTGGTCCCCTCACCCCCTTTGCTCCTATAACAGGAACCACTAGATAATGGAACATTGCTGCGGGGACTTGCTTCCATTCAGCCACAAGCATTAGTGAGGTCGGGCGCTGATGTTGGTCGATTAGACCTGGCTCGCAGTCTGCGTTCCAATTGATACCTAAAGTTTTAGATGGGGTGGAAGTCAGGGCTCTGTGCAGGCCAGTCAAGTTCTTCCACACCAATCTCAACAAACCATTTCTGTTTGGACCTCGCTTTGTGCAGGGGGGCATTGTCATGCTGAAACAGGAAAGGGCCTTCCCTAAAAGTTGGAAACACAGAATTGTCTAGAATTTCATTGTATGCTGTAGCATTATTTCTTGTCACTGGAACTAAGTGGCCTAGCCCAAACCATGAAAAACAGCCCCAGACCATTATTTATCCTCCACCAAACTTTACAGTTGGCACTATGCATTCGGGCAGGTAGCATTCTCCTGACATCTGTCAAACCCAGATTTGTCCAGACAGATTGTGGAGCGTGATTCATCACACCAGAGGACCAGTTTCCATTGCTCCGGAGTCCAATGACAGTGAGCTTTACACTTGGCATTGCGCGTGGTAATCTTAGGCTTATGTGCAGCCATGTAGTGCATGTTACGAATTCCAATTCATAAAATATGTTAAACATTTGCAATAATGTATGATATGTTACGAATTTGTTGTAGCTAACGTTAGCTAGGTGGCTATCATTAGCTAAGCTAGGGTTTAGGGTTAGTGGCAGTGTAAGCCGGTCTGTGAAAGTAAGCTGGTCCGGTACGGCATACTGACAAAATAAATAGTGGGGGTACAACATACTGGTTCAAACATGAGCCAACAATATATTAAACAAAATGCCAAGAAAACTGTATGCTATTACACTATTATTTGTCATTACTGCATGTCAGTTGCATGAAAAATGAGCGAATGGACTTGAAAACGGGTGGTTTAAACTCCAAAATTGTGTGTGGATCAATGAAAACATTGACGTTTTTTTACCAGAGATGAGTGGCTGAGACCGATGTGCGTAGACACAGGCTACACTTGCTGAATGTCATTAGACTTTTTGGTGTTTCGTAACCATTGGCAATTTTAGCATATAAAACTTGGTGGGGCAAACTCAAATGTTTTGGATGAATGCCACCGAAGCCACTACACAACACTAAACAATACATTAACTGCACTTATAATAGTGCCGGAGGAGATGGCTGCCGTTTTACAGTCCCGTAACCAATTGTGCTATTGTGTGGTTTTTTTCACGTTATTTGTAACTTACTTTCCACGTAATGTTTCTGCCACCGTCTCTTATGACCCGAAAAGAGCTTCTAGATATCAGGACAGCGATTACTCACCCTGTACTGGAAAAATATTTTTGCTTTAACGAGTCGGATGCGAAGGATTTACTCCAGACACCTGACAAGGCCCACATTACCGTCAGTCGCAGGAGAAAGAGACAGAGAAATAGGGAACGTATGTCTGGGTGCCTTGTAAGGATCCGACGGCGAATGGGTAATCTGTCTTTACCATCGGTCCTATTAGCCAACGTAAAATCATTGGATAATAAAATAGACAAACTACCAGAACGTATATCCTACCATTGGGACATTAAACTGTAATATCTTATGTTTCACCAAGTAATGGCTGAACAATGAAACGAATAACATACAGTTTGCGGGTTTTACACTTTTTTTGCTTTTTCAAAAAGAACACCAGTCTCTGGTAAGACAGCTGGTGCACAACATTTAAGGAAGTCTTGAGGTTTTGCTCACCCGAGGTAGAGTATCTCATGATAAGCTGTAGACTACACTATTAACCAAGAGTCTTCATCTATATTCTTCGTAGCTGTCTCTTTACCACAACAAACCGATGCTGGCACTAAGACCAAACTCAACGAGCTCTATACGCCCATAAGAAAACAGTAAAACGCTCATCCAGAAGCAGGCGCTCCTAGTGGCCGGGAACTTTAATGCAGGGAAACTTAAATCCGTTTTACCTAATTTCTACCAGCATGTTAAATGTGCAATTAGCGGGGAAAAAAACTCTAGACCACCTTTACTCCACACACAGAGACGCTTACAAAGATCTCCCTCCATTTGGCAAATCTGATCATAACGCTATCTTCCTGCTTACAAGCAAAAACTAAAGCAGGAAGCACCAGTGTTTCGGGCAATAAAAAGTGGTCAGATGAAGCAGGTGCTAAGCTACAGGACTGTTTTGCTATCACAGACTGGAATATGGTCCGGAATTCTTCCGATTTCATTGAGTACACCACATCAGTCACAGGCTTCGTCAATAAATTCATCGATGATGTCGTCCCCACAGTGACTGTACGTACATACCCCAATCAGAAGCCCTGGATTACAAGCAGCATCCTCACTGAGCTAAAGGCTTGAGCTGCAGCTTTCAAGAAGTGGGACACTAAGCCGGAAGCTTATAAGGGCTTGCAAACCATTACAGACTCAAATCAAATCAAATGTATTTATATAGCCCTTCGTACATCAGTTGATATCTCAAAGTGCTGTACAGAAACCCAGCCTAAAACTCCAAACAGCAAGCGATGCAGGTGTAGAAGCACGGTGGCTAGGAAAAACTCTCTAGAAAGGCCAAAACCTAGGAAGAAACCTAGAGGAACCAGGCTATGTGGGGTGGCCAGTCCTCTCCTGGCTGTGCCGGGTGGAGGTTATAACAGAACATGGCCAAGATGTTCAAATGTTCATAAATGACCAGCATGGTCCAATAATAATAAGGCAGAACAGTTGAAACTGGAGCAGCAGCACGGCCATTTAGGCGCCATCCCAGACAGGATGACCACATCAGTGACTCAAACCACTCAGGTGACGCACCACTCCCAAGGAAGGTATGAGAGAGCCCCAGTAAGCCAGTGACTCAGCCCCTGTAATAGGGTTAGAGGCAGAGAATCCCAGTGGAAAGAGGGGAACCGGCCAGGCAGAGAAAGCAAGGGCGGTTCGTTGCTCCAGAGCCTTTCCGTTCATCTTCCCACTCCTGGGCCAGACTACACTCGATCAGATCAGTCTTCAGTAAAGACTTAAAGGTTGAGACCGAGTTTGCGTCT
Source organism: Oncorhynchus mykiss (assembly GCF_057628025.1). NCBI lineage: Eukaryota > Metazoa > Chordata > Actinopteri > Salmoniformes > Salmonidae > Oncorhynchus > Oncorhynchus mykiss. The sequence continues at coordinate 4,798,066 of NC_143044.1, forward strand.
CTGACATGGGTAGGCAGACCGTTCCATAAAAATTGAGCTCTATAGGAGAAAGCCCTGCCTCCAGCTGTTTGCTTAGAAATTCTAGGGACAATTAGGAGGTCTGCGTCTTGTGACCGTAGCGAACGTGTACGTATGTACGGCAGGACCAAATCAGAGAGATAGGTAGGAGCAAGCCCATGTAATGCTTTGTAGGTTAGCAGTAAAATCTTGAAATCAGCCCTTGCTTTGACAGGAAGCCAGTGTAGGGAGCACTGGAGTAATATGATCAATTTTTTGGGGTTCTAGTCAGGATTCTAGCAGCCGTATTTAGCACTAACTGAAGTTTATTTAGTGCTTTATCCGGGTAGCCGGAAAGTAGAGCATTGCAGTAGTCTAACCTAGAAGTGACAAAAGCATGGATTAATTTTTCTGCATAATTTTTGGACAAAGTTTCTGATTTTTGCAATTTTACGTAGATGGAAAAAAGCTGTCTTTGAAATGGTCTTGATATGTTCTTCAAGAGATCAGGGTCCAGAGTAACGCCGAGGTCCTTCAGTTTTATTTGAGACGACTGTACAACCATTAAGATTAATTGTCAGATTCAACAGAAGATCTCTTTTTTTCTTGGGACCTAGAACAAGCATCTCTGTTTTGTCCGAATTTAAAAGTAGAAAGTTTGCAGCCATCCACTTCCTTATGTCTGAAACACATGCTTCTAGCGAGGGCAATTTTGGGGCTTCACCATGTTTCATTGAAATGTACAGCTGTGTGTCATCCGCATAGCAGTGCAAGTTAACATTATGTTTTCAAATGACTTCCCCAAGAGGTAAAATATATAGTGAAAACAATAGTGGTCCTAAAACGGAACCTTGAGGAACACCTAAATTTACAGTTGATTTGTCAGAGGACAAACCATTCACAGAGACAAACTGATATCTTTCCGACAGATAAGATCTAAACCAGGCCAGAACTTTGGAGAGGAATGGAAGATTCGATATAGGCCGATTTTAAAATTTGTAAAAAATAAAATAAATAAATACATTATTTAAAAAAAAAAATTGTTTTATTTATGTGTGAGATCTTGCGTGGAGCCCCAGATCGAGGGAGATTTTCAGTGGTCTTGTATGTCTTCCATTTCCTAGTAATTCCTCCCACAGTTGATTTCTTCAAACCAAGCTGCTTACCTATTGCAGATTCAGTCTTCCCAGCCTGGTGCAGGTCTACAATTTTGTTTCTGGTTTCCTTTGACAGCTCTTTGGTCTTGGCCATAGTGGAGTTTGGAGTGTGACTGTTTGAGGTTGTGGACAGGTGTCTTTTATACTGATAACAAGTTCAAACAGGTGCCATTAATACAGGTAACGAGTGGAGGACAGAGGAGCCTCTTAAAGAAGAAGTTACAGGTCTGTGAGAGCCATAAATCTTGCTTGTTTGTAGGTGACCAAATACTTATTTTCCACCATAATTTGCAAATAAATTCATAAGAAATCCTACAATGTGATTTTTCTGGATTTTTTTCCCTCATTTTGTCTGTCATATTTGAAGTGTACCTATGATGAAAATTACATTACATTACTCTCTCATCTTTTTAAGTAGGAGAACTTGCACAATTGGTGGCTGACTGTACCAGCTGTACATAGCCTCGCTATTGTTATTTTATTTGTATTCCTATTGTTATTTTACTTCTGCTCTGTAATTATAATTTTATAAAGTCTTTAACTTAACCAACAATGCAGTTAAGAAAAATAAGTGTTAAGTGCTTGTAAGTAAGCACCTGTTGTATTTGGTGCATGTGACAAATAAAATTTGATTTGACTATAACTTGGACACACGTTGCCCCAAACTGTTAGGGCCTACATAAAGCTGTCCCAATAGCAGAGCTTTCCTTTCAGCACCATGGAGGGTTTCCTTACCAATGCTGACTTGTGGCTTTGTTTACAGTAAGTCAATTAGAACCTCATTCTCTTGAAATAATAACGAATGCCAAAATATGAGAGAGAGTGACTCTGTTAGCCCACCATTTGAAGTATTTTATTAGGCCTATGTGGTCTAAAAAGGAAAATACAATCGTGAGGATCCACTTTTATATACACTACTGTTCAAAAGTTTGGGGTCACTTAAAAATGTCCTTGTTTTTGAAAGAAAAGCAAAAACATTTGTCCCTTTAAAATAACATGAAATGTATCAGAAATACAGTGTAGACATTGACTGTTGTAGCTGGAAACGGCAGATTTATGGAATACCTACATAATCGTAGAGGCCCAATCTCAGCAACCATCACTTCTATGTTCCTATGGCACATTGTGTTAGCTAATCCAAGTTTATTATTTTGAAAGGCTAATTTATCATTAGAAAACCCTTTTGCAATTATGTTAGCACAGCTGAAAAATGTTGTTCTGATTAAAGAAGCAATACAACTGGCCTTATTAGACTTATTAATTATCTGGAGCATCAGCATTTGTGGATTTGATTACAGGTAAAAAAATGTCCAGAAACAAAACTGTCTTCTGAAACTCATCAGTCTATTCTTGTTCAGAGAAATGAAGACTATTCTATGCGAGAAATTGCCAAGAAACTGAAGATCTCGTACAACGCTGTGTTCAACTCCCTTCACAGCACAGGGCAAACTGGCTCTAAGCAGAATAGAAAGAGGAGTGGGAGACCCCGGTGCACAACTGAGCAAGAGGACAAGTACATTAGATTGGCTATTTTGAGAAACAGACGCCTCACAAGTCCTCAACTGGCAGCTTCATTAAATAGTACTTGCAAAATACGAGTCTCAACGTCAACAGTGAAGCAGCGACTCCGGGATGCTGGCCTTCTAGGCCGAGTTCCTCTGTCCAGTGTGTGTGTTCTTTTGAACATCTCAATCTTTTCTTCTTATTGGCCAGTCTGATATATGGATTTTCTTTTCAACTCTGCCTAGAAGGTCAGCATCCCGGAGTCGCCTCTTCACTGTTGACGTTGAGACTAGTGTATTGCGGGTACTATTTAATGATGCTGCCAGACAGCGCATTGCGCAAACAAAACAACCCTCGCTATATTAACCGGAATCACGTGGGTCTATTAATTTACTTTTTGTCGACAACAAATATTTGGGCAGAGACTTGTCTCTGGCAATCATGTTTACAAAACATAATATAGTATCTCCTCCTCTTAACAACAAAATCATTCCAAGATTGTGTCAGATGATGAATAAGATACTGAGATACCTACAGTAGTATATAAGCAATAGGCCTATAACAATTGATGTACAAACTATGGCATAAGGGAACGATTAGCGGATAAGAGGCAATCCGTAATTTCGATTAAGACATTAATGAGCGAGCTAAGATGGACTTAGTCAATATAACTATTAGTTCAGCACCTTTGAAATATACAGTGGCGGAATTCAGAACATGGGCCTTCTTACAGTATTATCCCTGTACACCAAGTCAGGACCATAGGATAAATAAAAGGAGTATAAGCAGACAGAGAGCTTTTACAATATTCAATTATGACATTTCTATAAAACAGGCTATAGGCTACATGTGCACCACCAAGTCAGAACAGTAGGCTAAGTTCTGAGGGAGAAAGGGACCAACTTTTTAGGGTGAGACACATTGGCTACTAACAGCTTACTACACAACATACACATAGTATTACTTTCTTAGTGACAGTATACATATCTCCCTGGTATATTACATAATTCATGCAGCAGCATACTAGACGTTTTTGGACTCACCTTGTTGTGCTGTGCTCAATTGAACAGGAATGTGGTGTGGCGGGGGGCCTCCCAAGTGGTGCAGTGGCCTAAGTCACTGTGCAACTAGAGATCCTGGTTCGAGTCTAGGCTCTGTCGCAGCCTGCCACGACTGTAAGACTCATGGGGCAGTGCACAATTGGCCCAGCGTCCTCAATGATTAGGGGTTTGGCCAGCAGGCATGTTCTTCTCCCATCGCGCACTCTTGTGGATGGGCCTGGCGCAATGCACACTGACACGGTCGCCAGGTGTAGGGTGTTTCCTCCGACACAATGGTGCAGCTGGCTTCCGGGTTAAGCGGGCATTGTGGCTGGGTACTGTTTCGGAGGACGAACGGCTCTCGACCTTCGCCTCTCCCGAGTCCGTACGGGGAGTTGCAGCGATGGGACAAGACTGCAACTACCAATTGGATACCACAGAAATCGTTGAGAAAAAGGGGTAAAAAAATACTATTTGGTTATCAGAATCTGGCATTCTCTGTATTTATGGTGCTTTCAAGACAACTGGGAACTTGGGAAAAACAAAGTCGAATCATGACGTCAGTGATCTTCAGGTCGGAGCTATAGAAAGAGGTCCGAGTTCCCAACTTGGAATTTCGAGTTGGATGACTGTTCAAAACGTATTTTCCAATTCTGAGCTTGTCCCCCCCCCCCCCCCCCCCCAGAGTTCCCAGTTGTCTTGAACTCACTGAAGTCTGAGATTCCCCAGTTTCCAGTTGTATTGAACACGGCAGAAATCATGCTGGATTGACAACATGGCCAGTATATTCAACCTTTTCTGGCCCAGGGTGACTGTGTGTGAGAGAGAATGTTTATCATTTTAAGCTTGGAAAAGAGACCTTTTCTGACCGATGTTTTAAATCCTTAAACCCAGACTTCACACCCTTTCCTCCGAATAGCAGGCAGGGGAAGCAAAATAGTGATTGCTTTGCAACGCTTGCAGTTCGCCACAGATTCCTTCCATACTACTCATCGTTGAATTTGCGATTTCCAACTTGCTGTGCAATGTTAATGTCCAATCGCCGATGAGCACCGATACTGTTTATCTATAATTTCTCTTAATATGACAAGGATTGAAAAGGATTTGCCAGTAGATTGTCGACTTGATTCACAATGATGACTGCTTGTCGAGCTTGATGGCTAAGATTTAAAAAATATGATGTTGACATGATCAGTCCAATCAAAGCTACGGTAGATATGTGATTTGACATCATTTATCTGTGGCCAATGACCTTGAACCTTCTTGGATGGGCACTTGTAATGTAAATCTATGACAGCACCCAAGGGAGCTTGAACTGCCTTGCTCTCCCTGGTGATTCTGTGGTGACGTAGTGTCCCCATGAGTGATGGAACCCTGTTTTTACATTGTTTGCAAACTGATATGTGACTGGAATTAATGCCAAAATAACATGCAAAACAGGCAACAACAAAATAATTACGCGTCGCCACCATTCATAACAGATGTATCTTTACATTAATCAAATGGCAGGTGCACAGTGCATTGTTTGGATAATGGAATTATTTTTGGTTGACGAACGTGCAAAAGTAGCCTTTTGATTGGCCTTGTCTGAAATCTTTCTTGCCTACTACTTACTAAAACTGTGTACTAATCGTACTACATACTACACACTAAGTCGGAAGTTTACATACACTTAGGTTGGAGTCATTTAAAACTCTTTTTTTCAACCACTCCACAAAATTCTTGTTAACAAAATATAGTTTTGACAAGTCGGTTAGGACATCTACTTTGTGCATGACAAGTTATTTTTCCAGCAATTGTTTACAGACAGACTATTTCACATATAATTCACTGTATCACAATTCCAGTGGATCAGAAGTTTACATACACTAACTTGACTGTGCCTTTAAACAGCTTGGAAAATTCCAGAACATGATGTCTTATCTTTAGAAGCTTCCGATAGGCTAATTGACATCATTTGAGTCAATTGGAGGTGTACCTGTGGATGTATTTCAAGTCCTACCTTCAAACTCAGTGCCTCTTTGCTTGACATCATGGGAAAATCACAATAAATCAGCCAAGACCTCAGAAAAACAATTATAGACCTTCACAAGTTTGGTTCATCCTTGGGAGCAATTTCCAAATGCCTGAAGGTACCACACATACTATTGTTTGTACAGATAAACAAGTATAAACTCCATGGGACGACTCAGCCGTCATACCGCTTAGGAAGGAGTCGCGTTCTGTCTGAAAAGTGCTAGTCAATCCCAGAACCACTGAAAAGCACCTTGTGAAGATGCTGGAGGAAACGGGTACAAAAGTATCTATATCCACAGTAAAATGAGTCCTATATCGACACAACCTGAAAGGCCACCCAGAAAGGAAGAAGCCACTGCTCCAACACCGCCATAAAAAAATCCAGACTACAGTTTGCAACTGCACATGGGGGCACTTTTTGGAGAAATGTCCTCTGGTCTGATGACACTAAAATAGAACCGTTTGGCCATAATGACCATCGTTATGTTTGGCTGTAAAAGGGGGATGCTTTGCAAGCCGAGGAACACCATCCCAAATGTGAAGCACGGGGGTGGCAGCATCATCTTGTGGGGGTGCTTTGCTGCAGGAGGGATTGGTGCACTTCACAAAATAGATGGCATCATGAGGGAGAAAAATTGTAGATATATTGAAGCAACATCTCAAGACATCAGTCAGGATGTTAAAGCTTGGTCGCAAATGGGTTTTCCAAATGGACAATGACCCCAAGCATACTTCCAAAGTTGTGGCAAAATGGCTTAAGGACAACAAAGACAATGTATTGGAATGGCCATCACAAAGCCCTGACCTCAATCCTATAGAATAGTTGTGGGCAGAACTGAAAAAGTGTGTGCGAGCAAGGAGGGCTACAAACCTGACTCAGTTACACCAGCTCTGTCAGGAGGAATGGGCCAAAATTCATCCAACTTACTGTGGGAAGCTGGTAGAAGGCTACCTGAAACGTTTGACCCAAGTTAAACAATATAAAGGCAATGCTACCAAATACTAATTGAGTGTATGTACACTTCTGACCCACTGGGAATGTGATGAAAGAAATCTTTCTCTCTACTATTATCCTGACATTTCACATTCTTAAAATAAAGTGGTGATTCTAACTGACGTAAAACAGAGAATTGTTATTAGGATTAAATGTCAGGAATTTTGAAACTGAGTGTAAATGTATTTGGCTATGTAAACTTCTGACTTCAACTGTATGTAGAAACCTGCTTCTCCAATAGGAATCGATGATCACGCTTGTAAACGATGTCATGCGCAGAAATAAAACATCAGTTCTAACCGTCTTGTGCCGAACTGAGCATGTGTAGGCCATCAAATCAAAGACAGTCCTTCGATATGAAGTTGTTTTTGACAAAAATGACTTTGTCACAAGGTTGGATTAAGTAACATGTTCAGCTACTTAACATTGGCTCGAATCTAGGTTGTACCTTTAGACTTAGGGAAAATTTAACAACTAATTTGTTTACTTCTCTCATTTACTTTTCATACCCCACTCCCTGGTCTGGTGTGCAGAGTCTGATTCATAGGCATTCCCGGAAGTCTCGTAATGTTGGGTCTCTGGGTTTAGAAACTCTCTCTGATTCTCTTCCTCAATAATGTGCAGCGAATTCTACTAAATTAAAAGTCGAAATGAGTATGACATCCTGGAATTTAAAGCCCACATGCAGTGTTTTCAATTGTATTTTTAAATCATCACTCTAAACACTTTATTTTTTATTTTTATGAAAAATAATTTATTTCCCTGAGCCTGCTTTTGTCATTGAAATGCTCAGTCTCATCGTGTGGGCATGTTGATGCAAATGTTTGTATTTGCATACACAGCCCTGATTGCTGGATATGATTGTCTAGACTCTAGAGCCTCTTCCATTTTTACTGGATCATGTACTGGTGGAGGAGAGGCAGGTTTGCTGAAAGACAAATTCCAGAAAAATAGGTTAACATTTATTCATTCGTATCCTATAGCTTGTTGTTGACTGTGTTCATGCAGCACAATTCAGATTAAAAGGTCATATATTTTAACTTAGATGACAAATCTTTACTACTACACCTCTAGAGATGTAAATTAATAGGAATTCTATATGTAATTCTATGATTAGGCCCATAAAATGTTTTCATGCAAGTATGTGTACACAAGGTCCCATACCCAGAAGAAATCTACTTTCACCCCTGGTTAGAGGTTAAAGTTAGGTTTCGGGAAACAGGTTAGGTTTAGGGTCAAGGCCGATTTATACCCTACCTAAGGGGACCCTACAGAGCATAGTGCGTGATGTAATATAGTTTTTAGTCACAAGTGGCGTGCGTCTCCTTGTAATACGTTCCAGCATTTGAATTAGATGTTCTTTTTCTACCTAGAAAGTGGGGCTTCTGTTGCAAAACTCACATCTATGTTTACATCACATTTTCCAGTATCTCTTCTGGTATAAACACGCAAACAATGTGGGACATGCTACTACTTGCAATATTTATTTCAAGATTTGCTATGAGCGCAATTGTCGATGTCCAGTTTTGAGGAGCGTCTGCGCGAGCTAGTAGGATTAAACAATACCTTAGATGTGGTTGTATTCGGCCAAGCACGCAAAAGACGACAGCTGGAGAGGATATGAAATTTGAACACCCATAGTGAGATCAAGGAAGTATGGAGAAAGATTCGGGACTGATATGTTCGCATTCTGAAAAGGGTGAAGGAGATGATACGGAATGCCGCTGGTGTTTGAGTCCCACAGATTTTTTTTTCGACAACTTGATTGGCTTCGTGTTTACCTGAAACATCGTCAGACACCAATATGCCAGATACGGTATGTACTCTTGTCATGCAGCCAAGTTCTTTTGTTGTGTGTGTGTGATAAGTAGACCTAATTAGAACATGTGAAATCAGTTGTTTTCTGGATGGAAGAAATTGTGAGTGGGAAATATTCAGTGCTTATATTATCATAATGATTAGCAGGGCTAGTTCAAACATTTGGAGGCTGCTGAGGGGAGGACGGCTCATAATAATAGCTGGAACGGAGCAAATGGAATGGCATTAAACCATGTGTTTTCTGTATTTGATACTATTCCGCTCCAGCCATTAACACAAGCCCCAATTAAGGTGACACCTGTGGTGTGTGCTAATTAGATTGTGATGTTTACGAAATCAGTTCTTTTGAGTAAGCATTTTAACTTAAAGGAGCCCATGCATATGGTGTAAGATTGCTCGCAATGTATTCGCCATCTGCAGGTGGGGGGGGGGTTGTGTTTTTGGACAGCCCAGAGACAGAGCTGAGCGGTGAGTGTGAATAAGAAAAACGGCAAAAGCAAGTGTGTAGCTCACATGACATATAAACAGTCATCAACCAGAGGAAGAGAACATATGTGCGCACATGCTTTACAAACCACACTCCAACATTTAAACATGTAGTGTGCCACACGTTATAGCAGCATCCTGAAAAGACACTCGACCAGCTGGTGTGAGGAAGTAGACCTTGAGGTTGTTGCGTATGTCTAGGGCAACCAGAGTTGCCGACATGTTTCTTGGGTCCAGGAAGCTGGTGTCCCCTTGTACCACCTGTCTCCACTGTCCTGGACGCAGGTCGCAAAATTGAGATGGTTTGGGATGAGTCGGACCAAAGCGTGAAAGAAAAGAAGCCAATAAGTGCTCTGCTTATTTGAGAACTCCTTTTAAGACTGATGGAAAAGCATTCCAGGTGAAGCTGGTTGAGAGAATGCCAAGAGTGTGCAAAGCTGTCATCAAGGCAAAAGGTGGCTATTTGAAATAGATATTATTTATATAACTTTTTTGGTTACTACATGATTCCCATATGTGTTATTTCATAGTTTTGATGTCTTCACTATTATTCTACGATGTAGAAAATAGTAAAAATAAAGAAACCCTTGATTGAGAAGGTGTTCTAAATCTTTTGACTGGTAATGTATATAAAAAATATTGATCCACGGGCATACAAAAGGGAGCTTATCAGTTGCTCATCCCTGGTGTAGACTTATTTTAATGCAGCTTTATTTTGGAAAGGTAAAATACACACTTCTGTTTTGATAAAAGCAAGTCTTCATTAAGATCCAACGCTTCAGCCAGATGATATAAAACTACAATCCAGTCCTGTATGACTTAAAAAGACAGTGTCCATTTCCATTGACAGTTTATTACACACAAGGTATTGTAATATAACTACTATGAGAGGATTGTTAGTAGCTCCCTGAAACTCTAGCAGGTCAGAGAAGATGAGGCATTACCACATGGACAATCACTCAGGATGGAGGGTCGACGGGGCCGTAGGGGGAGGGCTCAGATCATTATCTTCATACTTCACTGATTTACCACGAATGGTTCATTGTTGAATCATTGTTGTCACGTTTATTTGTTTGCTTTCTTTTTTCTATAGTAGCCAAGGACAGGGTAGGCAGAGGGAATGGTAAGTGGGGTGAATAGCTGGAGGGTGACTGATTCAGATGCTGAATTCCAAATCGGATGGGCTAGGGTCTATTTGGAATTCAGTTATTACCAACAGTATGTTACTGTGATCTGGCCTACAACACACAAGGGACAGCCTAAAGCCCACTGTGTCAGGATGTCACATTAACACATGGTTGGCCAAATGCAGTCTACAGAGACTTGGCTAATGCACAAGCAAGCAATGCCAAAATAGGTCATTGGAGAAAATACTCCTACCAAATAACCAGCAATGCAGAGAGGGGGATATTGAGAGTGAAGGCATCTCTGGTGTACTAAAAGTAATCTCAGGGTTTGAGTGTTTTCCATGTTACTGTATTTTGTTTCACTAGATCTAAAGTATGGTAATTTCCATGTAAAAGGACCCATGATCACCAAATTGTGAAGTTAATAGGAGCATGTCAAATTGGGTATCAAATGAAATCTGAGTCCATATTTTTTTTAAATATATATATATATATATATATATATTTTTTTTTTTCAACCATTTTCCATCCCAAAAATTTGGAATAAGCAAATGCTTTGATTTCTTGTCAAACAGATGGAAAAAGGGTCTTAGAAAATATCTGAATTTTTAAATGTGTTAAAAATACATAAACACAATAATGTTAAAGATCCCTGCCAACTGATCAACACTTAAATGTAGTTAGATACTTTTCTGCCTTCTAAGATTTTAATCAACCTTGCCTTGTGCCTTCAAATTATAAAAAAAACATGTACATTATATATACAAAAGTATGTGGACACCGCTTCAAATTAGTGGATTTGGCTATTTCAGCCTCACCTGTTCCTGAAAGGTGTCATGCAATCTCCATAGACAAACTTTGGCAGTAGAATGGCTTTACCGAAGGGCTCTGTGACTTTCCACAAACAATAGCATGGTATTATTTCACTGTAATAGCTAATGTAATTTGGACAGTGCAGTTAGATTTAACAAGAATTTAAGCTTTCTACCCATATCAGATGAATGTGTGAATTTTTTTTTTTTGTACTTACAACCTCATGCTAATCACATTAGCCTACGTTAGCTCAAACGTCCCGTGGGGGGGACACAGATCCTGTAGAGGTTTTAAATGGGTTTCCGTGGCCATGCAGCTGCACACAAGCCTAAGAATGCCATGTGCAATGCCAAGTGTCGGCAGGAGTGGTGTAAAGCTCGCCGCCATTGGACTCTGGAGCAGTGGAAATGCAATCCGACAGACACAACTGGGTTCGGTGGATGCCAGCAGAACGCTACCTGCCCAAATGCATAGTCCCACCTGTAAAGTTTGGTGGAAGAGGAATAATGGCCAAGGGCTGTTTTTCATGGTTCGGTCTGTGTCCCTTTAATATTTCCCATCACTGGAACTAACGCTACAGCATACAATGACATTCTGTGCTTCCAACTTTGTGGCAACTGTTTTGGGAAGGCCCTTTCCTGTTTTCAACACGACAATGCCCCTGTGCACAAAGTGAGGTCCATACAGAAATGGTTTGTGGAGATCGGTGTGGAAGAACTTGACTGAAACTAGAGTTTTATACATGGGACGGCCAGGGGGTGGTCAAGACTGCTTCAGGGGGTCCATAGCCCTTGACAGAAAATTGGTGTGTAACCTTAACCTGGCATCTAAGGAGCATGAATGAATCCTATGATTGCTGATTAGAGGTAGAAGTGATAATTCACTTAACCCAGAGTTCTTCAATGTGGCAGATGGTGTGGTCCAAAAGGGTTACTTCACTAGAATTCTTTACCGTACTAGTTATAGTCAGTGTCTCTTCCTCGGAACTGCAGCTCAATTTCTCTCTCACTCTCACATACTGGAGAGACTTGGGTCACTCTGTTTTCATGAATATATAATCTGGGTCTTTTAGTGTTGAACATCCAAAACATTTTCAGAAAATAAAGCTCATGCACCAAGGAGATACATTGCATAGTTTATTTACAAAAAAGTAAATTGACAATTTAACATGCCAGGTATCAAGCAAAAATAGACTTAAAAATAATTTTGGTGTCAATCAATATTACAAACGTGTGTGTTTGTGTGTGTGTGTGTGTTAGCTAATAGCAAAGAAAAGATTTAGAATTGACCTAATCAAGACCAAATTAAATCTGTGTGACATGTTACCCTTTGGATTTATCATTTTAGAATGTCAGTGTACTAGCTAGTACACAGTGCAGGTTTTTGGCAGTCCCTCTGGTCATGATTAGGTGCCAAATTATCCTAGGTAGATTTAAAACAGCATAATTCTGCGGTTCTGGTGACAACTGGCAAAATGTTTCACAACCTCATCCATGTTGAGAGAGCGTTCCCTCCTCGACTCAACACTGAGAATTCCTAGGTGACCTAACCTAACCTCAGTTTTAAAGCTGAGAAGTGTCTCTCGCAAGAAGCACTGCTGACTGGTGTAACAACACCTCTTACAAAGTCGAAATAGCTCATGGAAGACCTCCTTTTATAAGGTTCTAGAAACACAACGGAGTCCAGGAAAGTAGACTGTCCCTTTCCACTTTTCTTTCTCCAATCAAGAAGCCGCTTGGTTTGATGAACCTCATGTTTGAGGTCCTCAATCTTACTCAAAGGTCTGAGTAAAGGCAAACGGAGGATTCTCATTCAAGAATGTTGTACGCCTTGGGTTGAGAGACTGGACCCCTTGCGTTCTCGCAGTTCTTCTTTGAAAAATGCCTCTGCAGCTCAGCTGAGACTGTCAAGCACCTGATGTTCACCATTTCTGTCCTACAGTGCTTATCAATGAGTCGTGAAATCTTGCGCTTTTTTTAGGTTATCTTTTACACACTGTTTGCAGAGCACTACAAAATAAGTGTACAATCTCTTCATCCTCTTTCCATAGTTATCCAAAATAACCCTCACTTCTGTAGTCCTGTAATGTCTGTAAGGGCACCTACTAGAGCCACAACCCTTGCTAGGTCAAGAAAGCTTGATTGGAGCATATCAGAAAGACATTTGCCATCACTAAGCACTTTACAAAAGGTAACCAAAAGCCCTAACATTTACATTTCGATCTGAGAAAGAACGCCCCTTGCCTCCACTGATCTATCACCAATATTTTCAAGTGTGATATCCTGTAGCACTCTCAGAACTGCTGGAAGCCTGTCCCTCAGATTACGGCATGCCATGTACAGTTGAAGTCTGACGTTTACATACACCTTAGCCAAATACATTTAAACTCAGTTTTTCACAATTCCTGACATTTAATCCTAGTAAAAATGCCCTGTTTTACGTCAGTTAGGATCACCACTTTATTGTGAAAGAATGTGAAATGTCAGAAAAATAGTAAAGATTTCAGATTTGATTTCTTTCATCACATTCCCAGTGGGTCAGAAATTTACATCCTACCAAATACTAATTGGGTGTATATCCTTTAAATTGTTTAACGTCAAACGTTTCAGGTAGCCTTCCACAAGCTTCCCACAATGAGTTGGGTGAATTTTGGCCTCCTGACAGAGTTGGTGTAACTGAGTCAGGTTTGTAGGCCTCCTTGCTCGCACACGCTTTTTCAGTTTTGCCCACACATTTTCCATAGGATCGAGGTCAGGGCTTTGTGATGGCCATTCCAATACCTTGACATTGTTGTCCTTAAGCCATTTTCCACAACTTCGGAAGTATGCTTGGGGTCATTGTCCATTTGGAAGACCCATATGTGACCAAGCTTTAACTTCCTGACTGATGTCTTGAGATGTTGCTTCAATATATCCACGTAATTTTTCTCCCGATGATGCCATCTATTTTGTGAAGTGCACCAGTCCCTCCTGCAGCAAAGCACCCCCACAACATGATGCTGCCACCCCCTTGCTTGACGGTTGGGATGGTGTTCTTTGGCTTGCAAGCCTCCCCCCTTTTCAGCCAAACATAACGATGGTCATTATGGCAAAACGGTTCTATTTTAGTTTCATCAGACCAGAGGACATTTCTCCAAAAAGTACAATCTTTGTCCCCATGTGCAGTTGCAAACCGTAGTCTGGCTTTTTATGGTGGTTTTGGAGAAGTTCCTTCTTCCTTGCTGAGCGACCTTTCAGGTTATGTCGATATAGGACTCGTTTTACTGTGGATACAGATACTTTTGTACCTGTGTCCTCCAGCATCTTCACAAGGTCATTTGCTGTTGTTCTAGGATTGTTTTGCACGTTTCGCACCAAAGTACGTTCATCTCTAGGAGACAGAACGCGTCTCCTTCCTGATCGGTATGACGGCTGCGTGTTCCCATGGTGTTTATACTTGCGTACTATTGTTTGTACAGATGAGCGTGGTACCTTTAGGCATTTGGAATTTGCTCCCAAGGATAAACTAGACTTGTGGAGGTCTACAATTTTTTTTTTTGTTGAGGTCTTGGCTGATATCTGTTGATTTTTCCCATGATGTCAAGCCAGGAGGCACTGAGTTTGAAGGTAGGCCTTGAAATACATCCACAGATACACCTCCAATTGACTCAAATTATGTCAATTAGCCTATCGGTAGCTTCTAAAGCCATGACATTTTCGGAAAATTTCCAAGCTGTTTAAAGGCTCAGTCAACTTAGTGTATGTAAACTTTTGACCCACTGGAATTGTGATACAGTGAAATAATCTCTGTAAACAATTGTTGGAAAAATTGCTTGTCATGCACAAAGTAGATGTCCTAACCGACTAGCCAAAACTATAGTTTGTTAACAAGAAATTTGTGGAGTTGTTGAAAAACGAGTGCCTTGCAAAAGTATTCATCCCCCTTGCCGTTTTTCCTATTTTGTTGCATTACAACCTGTAATTTATATAGAGTTTTATTTGGATTTAATGTAATGAACATACACAAAGTTGTTTAAATAAAAAGTGGTGGGTGCATATGTATTCACTATCTTTGCTATGAAGCTCCTAAATTAAGATCTGGTGCAACCAATTGCCTTCAGAAGTCACATAATTAGTTAGATTGCACACAGGTGGACTTTATTTAAGTGTGTGTGTTCTGAAAGGCCCCAGTGTCTGCAACACCACTAAGAAAGGGGTACCACCAAGCAAACGACACCATGAAGACCAAGGAGCTCTCAAACAGGTCAGGGAAAAAGTTGTGGAGAAGCACAGATCAGGGCTGAGTTATAAAAAAATATCTGAAACTTTGAACATCCCGCGGAGCACCGCTAAATCCATTATTAAAAAAATGGAACGAATATGGCACCACAACAAACCTGCCAAGAGAGGGCTGCCCACCAAAACACACAGACCAGGCAAGGAGGGCATTAATCAGAGGCAACAAAGAGACCAAAGATAACCCTGAAGGAGATGGACTGGGAAACTGGTCAGAATTGAAGGAATGATTGATGGCGCTATATACAGGGAAATTCTTGAAGGAAACCTGTTTCAGTCTTCCAGAGATTTGAGACTGGGATGGAGGTTCACCTTCCAGCAGGACAATAATCCTGAGCATTGTGGTGGCATATTTCTGTTTCTCCAAATGAGGAGAGTTACAAACTACACAACAGTCAGAGTTATACTTAAACTACATATTTTTAATAATAATAAGCTTTAGCATTTGACTTTCAACAATTCACTATTTCTAATGAACCGTTGAGAAGTACCAACAGGAAAGTACAAAGATATTTTATATTCAAGACAGATCTTAGGAACTGTTTACAAATAAATACTTTTTCTTGAGAAAGGAGTATCCCTTAGCCAGATAATTTATATAGTGAATGTTATCGTTCCGTTTGGTCCCTCAGACGAGGTTCTAATCTTGTTCCTGGTACTTCATAGTACAAAAACACCAACTCATCCAATGGCATATATCAATTATCAACTCTAGATGCTCCCATCTCAAGTAAACCAAATCTTGACCCCACTCCTGGACAAGCTCACTGAGGGTAGTGAGCCTCTAGGTCATACACTGTCCCAGGATAAGTGTAAGATCAAAGAGGACATACAATGTTTCCAGACACTGCCATACACCTCCCCCAATGGGAAAAGGAGGGAGTGACTGGTGCACAGACATTGTGGAGACAAGTAATTGGTTCCCCAATAATCACGCCATCCCTTCACATGGTTTAAGAATAGGTAAAGACACATTCACATATGAAGACAATGTTTAATTCTGTTCTCTTTCCTTCCTGATATTCTGCATAGCACCAGGGACATGTGAAAGACAAGCCTGACCTCTCCCCTCTCTGGGCCCCAAGTGACTGAGCCCCAGCTGAGGGAAAAGTGCAACTGCCAACACACTAGTCCAAAAGGATACATTCTTATGACAAGTATCTCACATAAGCATATTATGTAAATAAAACATCTTAATTATCTGTTACCAAACTAATTCTGATTCATCCGCCACAGCATACTGCTAAAGCAACACTCAAGTGGTTTTAAGGGGAAACATTTAAATGTCTTGGAATGGCCTAGTCAAAGCCCAGACCTCAATCCAATTTAGAATCTGTGGTATGACTTAAATATTGCTGTACAATGGAATGGAACTCATCCAACTTGAAGGAGCTGGAGCAGTTATGCCATGAAGAATGGGCAAAAATCCCAGTGACCAGATGTGCCACACCAAGAGACTTGCAGCTGTAATTTCTGCAATATGTGGCTCTACAAACTATTGACTTTGTGGGGATAAATAGTAATGCACGCTCAAGTTTATTGTTCTATCTTATTTCTTGTTTCACAATAAAAAATATTTTGCATCTTCATAGTGCTAGGCATGTTGTGTAAATCAAATGATGCAAGCCCCCCCCCCAAAATATATTTTAATCCCAGGTTGTAAGGCAACAAAATAGAAAAAAGCCAAGGGGGGTGAATACTTTTGCAAGCCACTGTAGCATTGCCACATGCATTCATCCTTTTCTCTATAAGAGGGTCATGCTTTGCTATTTCTTCTAATATTGTCAAAATATGACCCTCATGAGAGTCATCAGACTCTCGATGACCTCCTCTGCGCCAAATGTTGAGTGACTGTTAATAGGAGCACATCTGCAATTGTTTTAATGTAAGTACAGTTTTCCTCCTTTTTCCGGTCCTCATTTATGACATCTAACATTGAGTTGCTGTCAATAGCCCTTTTATGGTGATTCCGAGCATATCTAGCATTGATGTGATGCTCTGCCTTCAAATGGAACTAAAACCCAGAATCTTTAAACGGCACCTTTTTCCAGTTACAAAAACCTGACTGTGATGTGAAGGCAGATTCAGGTGTATTGGGCAGAGAAATGCCTACAGGCGAAACAATACGTTGAATCTTGACTTACAGAATATTCAAGCCTTGAATTGTCATCATACATCATACAGGAGCTGTTGAAAGCCCATTTAAAAAATAAATTATTATTTCACCTTTATTTAACCAGTTAGGCCAGTTGAGAACAAGTTCTCATTTTACAACTGCGACCTGGCCAAGATAAAGCAAAGCAGTGCGACAAAAACAACAGTTACACATGGGATAATCAAAAGTACAGTCAATAACACAATAGAAAAATCTATGTACAGTGTGTGCAAATGTGGAAGAGTATGGAGGTAATAAATAGGCCATAGAGGCAAAATAATTACAATTTAGCATTTGATACTGGAGTGATAGATGATGATGTGCAAGTAGAGATACTGGGCTGCAAAAGAGAGAGGATAAATAACAATATGGGAATGAGGTAGCTGGGTGTGCTATTTCCAGATTGGCTGTGTACAGGTACAGTGATCGGTAAGCTGCTCTGACAGCTCATGTGTAAAGTTCGATAAGCCGATAAGAATGAGGTGATTGACAGAGTCGAAAGCCTTGGCCAGGTCGATGAAGGCTGCACAGTACTGTCTTTTATCGATGGTGGCTATGATATCGTTTAGGACCTGGGCGTGGCTGAGGTGCACCCATGACCAGCTCGGAAACCAGATTGTTTATGTGAAGAAGGTGCAGTGGGATTCGAAATGGTCGGATATCTGTTTGTTAACTTGGCTTTTGAAGATTTTAGAAAGGCAGGATGGATATAGGTCTATTACAGTTTGGGTCTAGAATGTCTCCCCTTTTGAAGCTGGGGATGACCGTGGCAGCTTTCCAATCTTTTGGGATCTCAGACAATACGAAAGAGGTTGAACAGGCTAGTAATAGTGATTGCAAAAAGTTTGGCGCATAATTTTAGAAAGAAAGGATGCAGATTGTCTAGCCCAGCTGATTTGTAGGGATCCAGATCTTGCAGCTCTTTCAGAATATCAGCTGTCTTTTTTTAAAATTTTCTGTCTGGGGCATAGGCAAGTTGCTGCAGGGGGTGCTGAGCTGTTGGCCGGGCGGGGTAGGGGTATCCAGGTGAAAAGCATGGCCTGCCGTAGAAAAATGCCTATTGAAATGATCGATTATCGTGGATTTTTGTCTCTGGGCTGTCCAACCCCCTGCACCAAAACTTTTTGGAATTAGTGATACAGGAATCCATTTCTGTTTAAAAAAGCTAGCCCTAGGAAAGCTAACTGACTGAGTATATTGGTTCCTGACTTCCGTGAAAAGTTGCATATCGCGGTGGCTATTCGATGCTAATGCAGAATGCCACAGGATGTTTTTGTGCTGGTCAAGGGCAGTCAAGTCTGGAGTGAACCAAGGGCTATATCTGTTCTTAGTTCTACATTTTTTTTTAAATTAAGCATGCTTATTTAAGATTGCAAGGAAAGCACTTTTAAAGAGCAAGCAAGCATCCTCTACTGACAGGATGCGGTCAATATCCTTCCAGGATACCCGGGCCAGGTCGATTTAGAAAGGCCTGCTCACTGAAGTGTTTTAGGGAACTTTTGACAGTGATGAGGGGTGGTTGTTTGACCGCGGACCCATCACGCATGCAGGCAATGAGGCGGTGATAGCTTAGATCAAGGGTTGTAGACAGCAGAGGTGTATGTAGAGGGCAAGTTGATCAGGATGATATCTAAGAGGGTGCCCATGGTTACAGATTTAGGGTTGTACCTGGTTAGTTCCTTTTTAATATTTTTTGTGCGATTGCCTGCTTCTAGCTTAGATTGTAGGACAGCCGGGGTGTTAAGCATATCCCAGTTTTGGTCCCCTAACAGAATGAACGCTGAAGATAGATGGGGGGCAAACAATTCACATACAGTGGGGGCTGAAGGGGGTCTATAACAAGTGGCAACGGTGAGAGACTTGTTTCTGTAAAGGTGGATTTTTAATAGTAGAAGCTTGAATTGTTTGGGCACAGACCTGGATAGCCTGCAGAGTTCTGTCATACTATCTCTGCAGTAGATTGCAACTCCGCCCCCTTTGGCAGTTCTATCTTGTCAGAAGAAGATACCATGAAAAAAATCCAGAAATTTGGTGGCCTTCCTAAGCCATGAATCAGACGTGGCTAGGACATCAGGGTTGGCGGAATGTGCTAAAGCAGTGAATACAACTTAGGGAGGAGCCTTCTAATGTTAACATCCATGAAACCAAGGCTTTTGCGGTTACAGAAGTCAACAAATTAGAGTGCCTGGGTAATGGGAGCGGTGCTGGTGGCTGCAGGGCCTGGGTTAAACTCTACAGAGTAGGATAAGGGTATGGCTAAAGGCTATAAGAACTGGTGGTCTAGTGCGTTCGGAACAAAGAGTAAAAGGAGCAGACTTCTGGGCGCAGAAGAATAGATTCAAGGCATAATATACAGACAAGGGCAGAGTAGGATGTGAGTACATTGGCGGTAAACCTAGGCATTGAGTGACGATGAGAGGTTTTTGTCTCTAGGGGCACCAGTTAAGCCAGATGAGGTCACCGCATGTGTAGGGGGTTGGAACAAAAGGGCTATCTAAGGCATATTGGGCAGGGCTAGGGGCTCTACAGTGAAATAAGACAATCACTAACCAAAACGGCAATAGACAAGGCATATTGACATTAGGGAGAGGCATGTGTAGCCGAGTGATCATAGGGTCCAACGAGTAGCACTAGATGAGTCAGGGAGCCAATTCCGTATTCGCTGCTATGCTAGGCGAGCTGGAGACACGGCGATTCAGACAGCTAGAGGGCTGGGGCTAGCAGATGGGCATCTGGCGACGTCGCATCGGTAGAGCCTGTTGAAACCACCTCGGACGGTTATGTCGGCAGACCAGTCGTGATGGATTGACGGGGCTCCATGTCAGCAGTAAAGGGTCCAGGCCAATTGGCAAAAGAGGTATTGTAGCCCAAGAATTGGATGGTGGACCTCTTTGGCTAGCTGGGAGATGGGCCTAGCTCCAGGCTAACTGGTGCTTGCTTCGGGACCGAGACGTTAGCCAGGAGTACGCACTCGGATAGCAGCTAGCTAGCTGCAATGATCCGATGTAAAGGTTCAGAGTTTGCGATAGGAATACGGAGATGTGGTAGAGAAAAAGCAGTCCTACATGCTCTGGGTTGATGTCTCGCTGTGCAGACTGGCAGGAATTGACCGGGTTGAGGTTGGCTGATGTCAGTGTTAACGGTGAGGACTGCTAGCAGTGACCAACTGACTAGTAACTAGTTAGCTGGCTAGCTCCTGATCGGGTTTCCGGTTCTAAAGTAAAAAAATGGCAGATCTGTACCACATTGGGTAAGGCGGGTTGCAGAAGAGTGTATTCCGTCCATAGATGGAAAGTGAGATTAAAATATTAACGGAGAAAACGATATATACACAGGATGGGACAAGACAAAGAAAACACACGTCCGACAGCTACGCCATCTTGGATCTGACTTTTCCTAGTACCATGCTGAGTTTTGGGAAATGTTTTCACACGGCTGTACAGGACCCTCTTCTCTGTATCTTGATATGTCTGAAATACACGTTAAATAATGTGTCATATCTCTATGGAAATATATCATTAAGGGATTCAGAAGATTAGATACTAACAGCTGCTAACTAAAATGTGTAGTTTAAAGTATAGGCCTGGCCTTCCATTGGGTCCGTTTAGAACAGAAGTCTATCTCTCCCTTTTCATGTTTAAACTGTCTTATTTTTGCATTTAAGCATCCAATTACCCACATTTTAGTCTAATCTCAATCTTAATTACAAATGCCCAATATTTATGTCCAACGTTTCGACAGACAAGCTGTCTACATCAGGCTCTCCTTTATTTTTGTGTATTCTACTCCGCTAGCCAGCACCTCGCCTACATAGGTGTGCATTTCTTTCGACACAAGTCATTTTTCCAACAATTGTTTTACGGACAGATAATTTAACTTAATTATTTAATATAATAACAATTCCAGTGGGTCAGAAGTTTACATACACTAAATTGACTGTGCTTTTTAAACAGCTTGGGAATATCCAGAAAAACTCATGGCTTTAGAAGCTTCTGATAGGCGAATTGACATCATTTGAGTCAATTGGAGGTGCACCTGTGGATGTATTTCAAGGCCTACATTCAAACTCAGTGCCTCTTTGCTTGACATCATGGGAAAATCTAAAGAAATCAGCCAAGACTTCAGAAACATACATTATAGACCTCCACAAGTCTGATTCATCCTTGGGAGCAATTTTCAAATGCCTGAAGGTACCACGTCCATCTGTACAAGCAATAGTACGCAAGTATAAACACCACAGGACCACGTAGCTGTCACACCACTCAGGAAGGAGACGCGTTCTGTCTCCTAGAGATTAACGTACTTTGGTGCGAAAAGTGAAAATCAATCCCAGAACAACAGCAAAGGACCTTGTGAAGACGCTGGTGGAAACAGGTACAAAAGTATCTATATCCACAGTAAAACAAGTCTTGTACAGACATATCCTGAAAGGCCACTCAGCAAGGAAGAAGCCACTGCTCCAAAACCGCCATTAAAAAAGCCAGACTACGGTTTGCAACTGCACATGGGGATGAAGATCGTACTTTTTGGAGAAATGTCCTCTGGTCTAATGAAACTAAAATAGACTGTTTGGCCATAATGACCATCGTTATGTTTGGCTGAAAAAGGGGGAGGCTTGCAAGCCGAGGAACACTATCCCAACTGTGACGCACGGGGGTGGCAGCATCATGTTGTGGGGGTGCTTTGCTGCAGGAGGGACTGGAGCACTTCACAAAATAGATGGCATCATGAGGGAGAAAAATTGTGGATATATTGAAGCAACATCTCAAGACATCAGTCAGGAAGTTAAAGCTTGGTCACATATGGGTCTTCCAAATGGACAATGACCCCAAGCATACTTCCAAAGTTGTGGCAAAATGGCTTAAGGACAACAAAGTCAAGGTATTGGAGTGGCCATCACAAAGCCCTGACCTCAACCCTATAGAAAATGTGTGGGCAGAACTGAAAACGCGTGTGCGAGCAAGAAGGCCTACCAACCTGACTCATTTACAGCAGCTCTGTCAGGAGGAATGGGCCAAAATTCACCCAACATATTGTGGGAAGCTTGTGGAAGGCTACCCAAAATGTGTGACCTAAGTTAAACAATTTTAAATGCAATGCTACCAAATACTAATTGTGTGTATGTAAACTTCTGACCCACTGGGAATGTGATTAAAAAAAACTCACTCGTCTAATAAATGAAATCTGAAATAAGTCATTCTTTCTACTATAATTTCTACTATAATTCTGACATTTCACATTCTTAAAATAAAGTGGTGATCCTAACTAACCAAAAACTGAATTTCTAGTATTAAAATGTCAGGAATTGTGAGAAACTGATTTTAAATGTATTTGGCTAAGGTGTATGTAAACTTCTGACTTCAACTGTACCTGAATGTGTTCAATATAAACTTTTGGAGTAATGATTACACCCTAGACCAGCTAGATGCAGGCAAGAGTGTGTCACCTTTTTATTAAGCACATTTTTCTCTCACCTATGTTATAGTCTAATTAATTTGCTAGGTTGTAGCGACCTCATGAAGGGTATAGGGAAAATGTATGTAATAGCCTAAACTTCTCGATGTTACATTGGGCTGGGTGAATGGAATATGAATGACGGTCATTCAGTATGCTGTAATAGAAATAAGGCCATGCTCATAGCAAAAAGTGCCCCCACCGACTGCCCACAATAGAATTGAGGGCAAAGTGTACACTGCCCTAACCCGACTGTTTACGACATTTTCTCATTTCTCTTCATGAGTTTACAGAAGTAATAAGTAAAGGTAGATCAATTTAGTTTATGAATTAAGTGATTAAAACTCAAAAATATGTTTCCAAATCGTCCGGACCAAATCTGAACCAATCATAGACGTTTATGTTTAACAAGTTTGGACAGTACATTACGGTAGAGTCCAATACAGTGGAAGTAAGAAGCTATAGGCTATATAGGGTCAGTTCCAATACCATATTTACAATGTGCAGGGATACTGGCGTGCGAGGTAGATGTGTAATGGGGTAAGGTGACTAGGCATCAGGATATATGATCAACAGAGTAGCAGCAGTGTATATGATGATAATGTGTGTGCATTAGTGATGCGTGGGTTGACTCATAACCTGTGGTTATATCCACGGGGCTTAGGGTAAATAAATATTGTGTGGATGAAGGGCGGCTTGAATAAAGAGAAAACAATACCTTGCATTCATGGATTTATCATTTGTGTGCAATTTATAATTTCTATCTGTTGGCTACATTGAGGTTTTTCTTCCATTATTTTAGGCTATCTGGCATTAGTGCATAAGCCTAAGCTTTAGGGCATAACTGTGCGCTTGCCAAATAGCCTACACGGCAATCGCCAAATGCTTTTGGGAACGGGCAGAAAGTTACCCTAGTCAAAAAAATCTAATATAAAAATCCTGTCAGATTTCGGAACTTATCCTATAAGATTTTATCCTATAGGAGTCCAATAGGACTGGTTCCAAAATGTGATAGGATTTTATATTAACCATACTGCAAATTAGGTTGAAAACCTCAGGGAGTTTTCCTCAGTTTACTGGTCTTTACGTTTGAACATAAATGTTCAGGTTTCTGTGCCATATTTAGCTGTGAGATTTAGTGTCCATATTTATTTCGAATTCAAGGCACACGTAACCAGCATGGCTACCACAGCATTCTTCAGAGAGATATCATCCCATCTGGCTGGTGCTTAGTCCCACTATCAGTTGTTTTTCAACAGAACAATGACCCAACTCCCCTCCAGGCTGTGTAAGGGCTATTTGACATAGAAGGAGAGTGATGGAATGCTGCATGAGATGACATGGCCTCCACAATCACCCAACAACCCAATTGAGATGGTTTGGGTTGAGTTGGGCCGCAGAGTGAAAGAAAATAAGCCAATAAGTGCTCAGCATATGTGGGAACTCCTTCAAGACAGTTGGAAAAGCATTCCATGTGAGCTGGTTGAGAGAATTCCAAGAGTGTGCAAAGCTGTCAAGGCAAATATGTTTTGATTTGTGTAAAACTTTTTTTGGTTACTGCATGATTCCATATGTGTTTTTTCATAGTTTTGATGTCTTCACTATTATTGTACAATGTAGATAATAGTACAAATAAAGAAAAACCCTTGAATGAGTAGGTGTGTCCAAACTTTTGACTGGTACTGTATGTGTACTTTATCAGCCTAAATTGAAATGTTGATTTGATTTTTACTTATTAAATGTTATATTGCAGTAATTTCCTGTACGTCGACAGTATGTGTTACTACATTACACATCTTCATGATTTGACCACATCAAATTGAGGGTAATTGCACATGCTTTTTACCTCAGATTAGTGATGTTACTTTAAATGTTTTATAGTAATTACAAAATCGATTGCTTAAATCAGATCAATATCATTGGTGGTGTACTGTTGGTTTTGTCACACTTGCTGTCGGACTTAGAATTCTACTATCATTTTCAAACTCAAATGGCAGGGGTGTTCTCTGTATAGAAGTCGCTGACCTCACCTATAGTCGAACTATCACTCAAATAACAGCCATCCTTTGTCACTTGATATCCTATAGCAGGTTGTGATTTGTTGGCGTTAAATATCAAAGCAACTGATTTTGTTTCCTTTCCCGTTTCGGCAGCGCCTCAACTTCCATCCGACATTCTAGAACTTATATGAATGTCTTCAGCAAATTGTCTTTTTAACCATGGATGTAAAAAAATAGCAGATTCAGTGTTGCCTTTGATTAGCGTTAGTTTAAACAGTGCATACACCCCAAATGTTTGCCCCTGCTCAGATTTCAAATGTACATCTATGAGTAAATAACAAAAGTGTTGCGTTTTTAACTTTCCGCGACGGTGACCCACTTGAAGCACAATGTGTACCTGGCTGTCTGCTACAAGATGTCAAATAACCAGTGATATCCATTGAGTATTACCAAACATTAGGAACACCTTCCTAATATTCAGAAAATTTGCCCTCAACAGCCTCAATTTGTTGGGGCATGGACTCTAGGTGTCAAGCATTCCACATGGATGATGGCCCATGTTGACTCCAATGCTTCCCACCGTTGTCAAGTTGGCTGAATATCCTTTGGGTGGTGGACCATTCTTGATACTCAGGAAACTGTTGAACATGAAAAACCTGGCAGCATTGCAGTTCTTAACAAACTACCATGCCCCATTCAAAGGCACATACAGATTTTGTCTTGCCCATGGCACGCACAAACAATCCTTGTCTCAAGGCTTAACAATCATTCTTCAACTAGTGTTGAAGGGGAGGAGACAGGTTCAAGTGGATTTAACAAGTGACATCAATAAGGGAGAATAGCTTTCACCTGGTTAGTCTGTCATGGAAAGTGCAGGTTTTCTTAATGTTTTGGATACTCAGTGTATATTAAGCAATAACAAAGAATAAACACATATTTATAAACTGCTATAACAATACAGTGATTCAAAGGACATACAAAAGACTACAACTTAGTCAGCTGACAGGAAAAATGTGGCTAACAATAGTCATAAAAACGTAATGTAATGATGAAAATATTACTGAAACATTAACAATTTTGTCAGCAAACATAAGGAAACAAATACTGTTCTTGAGTTCACAAGCAGTGAAGGATAAAACAGTTTGAATAATAATGTTTGAAAACCGGAGATTCTCTGCACAGCCCCAGGTGGCGAGGTGAATAAAACAGAAATAAATATTGAATGGTTTCTGATCAAGTTAATTGTTTTATTGGACTGGAACTAATGACGATTAACTATCATTTAATGGATTCAAATTGGGGTGTCAAAATCCTACGAAACGGATTACAATCAAATTACTTTTGATTTCCAATAAGGGAAAAAAGTAGTCCAAAATGATTCTGATAAGTGACACAAAATCCTATAGAACTACGAGAATCCTATATGATTACTTTCGATTTCCAATAGGAAAAAAAGTATTCTAATAGGATTCTCTAGAGATTACACAAAATCCTATAGGATTGTGAGAATCCTATACAATTCTATTGGAAAAATTGCTAATCCTATAGGAGTTTTTGACTAGGGTAATGTCAATCCACGTAGGCAAAAAGGACAATGTTGGAGTTTAATACAATAAGAGAAAAGCAGTGAAAGGTCAGTTGAAAATAAAGAGAATGGAGGGCCAGAAATGTAATGTTTGGGAAAGATTTGGTGAAGTGATAAGAGGATGGTAGCAGGCTATATGCTATGAAGTGCGTGCTCTGAGAAGCACAGGGCAAAATTATATTTCTAAGATGGCTGCTGGGATGGTGTAAATAAAACTAGGCTGTACTACACACGGCAATGAATATTCCAACCCTGAGCCTCGGCCAGCTTTGCTCTTGCAGATCAAATAAGTTTTTGTTTGCTGCCAAACCAATGGCTGTGCTGTGTAGGCCTACTGTGGGAGTTCAGGTGGAGTTAGGCTTCTTCCCAAAATAATTGTTGATTACGCCTAGTACAGAAAATGCTGAAATCTTGCGCACAGACCAGTGGCGTGTATTCATGGATGCCGAGGGAAGACATGCTTCCCAAAAAAAACATAATTTTCCTTCAATTCGCAAGAGGCTGAATGTATCTCACAGGAGAAAGCATCCAAGCGAGCGAAACGGCGCCCCTTTCGCTGTGTAGGCCATCCTATCTGATGCTGTCTGGTCCAAACGAGTCTGACATTTTTGCCACCACTAACATTGAAGGCAACGGAAGCCATCTGGCCTGCCTTGACGACAAAAAAAAGTATAGAACATTAGCCAATCAGCGTTGAGCTAAAGTGAGTGGTCCTTGCGCACCAAAAAAAAGTGTCAAGGGAAGCTGTCTTGGATTTGGCGTCGCTCCTATCAAATCCCATTGAGAGTATACGTCATTGACAGAAACTTGAATTGTTACATCTCGTTGTGTTGTCCGCCGGTGGTTAGCTAGCTAAAATTGTGTGTGTGTGTAGGAGGGGCTTGGCTTCCCCAGTAATTTTACCCACGCACCGCTACTGGCGCAGACTAACCTATGTTCAGTTTGAAAAGGGCCACACAAAGATGAGAAGGAGGACCGGAGGTCAACTTTCATAGCTTACTACTACTATTATTGATTATATTAAAAACAATGTGTTTCTTGCCCATGATGTATTTGAGTTATTGGTCTTACTTTAAGCCAGATTTTAGTAACTCACATTGTGCCGTAGGTGCTGCCTTAAGTTTCAGCAACACAATCAATTGGAAATGGACAGCTGATGGTGCTGATAGGCATAATTCATTTAAACCGTCTTCATTTTTATTAGACTTTATTAACAACTAGAGGGCTTTGTTGAAGCCTATTTCTTCCTATTTAAGAAATAAGAGAGGCCTTCCTGTTTGACAGACAAAATTAGGCTATTGGCTGCTATAGCCTTAGATTTGTTGGTCAATTCCTCTACCTACCACAGCCTACCTCTGTGTCAGTGAAGGGTTAAGTTGAAACCAAGACTCGAATTGAGCAACCTGGTCTCAGAACATTTCAAATTATTCTGTACTTAAATCTGAGACACTCTTTTTAGTATGATTCTATATGGTATTTATTAATGTCATCACCCATTTCATATATGTTACGAATTACAAATCGTATTAGTGTTACTTATATCAGCAAAACTTATATCTTCCTAATCTGCAAAACATATGTGTTACAAGTACTAGTTAATGTTAGCTAGGCTAGGGGTTAGGGTTTAGTTTAGGATATAGGTTAAAGGGTTAGTGTTAGGGGAAGGGTTAACTAACATGCTAAGTAGTTGTAAAGTTGCTAAAATGCTAAAGTTGTCCGTGATGAGATTCAAACTCACAACCTTTTGGGTTGCTAGATGTTCACGTTATCCGCCCATTCTCAGATTTTATTATTTGCAAATGGGGACAATTTCATTGCAATACACACTAATTTGGCATTGGATAAATATATAAGATGAAAACACAGGCCTGTAATTTGTATGGTCTAATTAACATTTTTTAAGTGACATACAATTGCATGAAATGTTTATGAAAGGCAATTTTTTTTCTTGGACCTGCAAATATGATCGGTTCATGCAATGCTTTTACTATAAAGGAGATCTTTCCACCCCTACTCTTGTCCTGCGAACCTACAACCTTCTGGCCCGCAGCCCTATCAAAATTCCATGTATACCATGAATATCATGTAATGCTTACAGGACAAAGAACAGTTTCTAAAACTGCATATCAGAAGCGCTAGTCTGTCCAAGAAGTGCAGCTTAACAGTAGACATGTTCTCTGCTTTAAAAAATAAAGCTTTTATGGAGGAGTTAGGTAAAATATATATATTTTGCTGACAGGAGGGTCAACCATTTGTATTTCAGAGGTCCTATTTTTTCTTTTTATAATTTTTTTTCTCCATGTAACCATTTATTATCAATAACGTTCACTCTCTAAGAGTGTAACATCGGGCCTCCCTGGGTTAAGTCCCTGGGCTCGCGCCCAGGCTCTGTCGTAACCGGCCGCGACCGGGAGGTCTGTGGGGCAACGCACAATTGGCCTAGCGTGGTCGGTAGGGATCTCCTTGTCTCATCGCGCACCAGCGACTCCTGTGGCGGGCCGGGCGCAGTGCACGCTAGCCAAGGTTGCCAGGTGCACGGTGTAGCCTCCGACACATTGGTGCGGCTGGCTTCCGGGTTGGATGCGCGCTGTGTTAAGAAGCAGTACGGCTGGTTGGGTTGTGTATCGGAGGACGCATGACATTCAGCCTTCGTCTTTCCCGAGCCCGTACGGGAGTTGTAGCAATGAGACAAGATAGTAGCTACTACAACAATTGGATACCACGAAATTGGGGAGAAAAACGGGTAAAAAAAAATAAATAAAAAATAAAAAAAGTGTAACATCAGACAATCATGGGCAGCTGAATAGCATGTCTCTAGGGAAATCCAGTCTCAGTGAGAACTCATGATGAGAAAAAACGGTAAATGGTCATCGGCAAAGCTAGTACAAACCTAGCTCTTACAAAGCTGGCCAGTTGGAATCAATACACATTGAAAGATCAGAGTATCAAACAGGAACAAAAACAATTTGCACACAACTTGACTATGGATTTAAGGAGTGTTGATTCTGCTCTCTCACTGGTAACTGAGTGGGTGGCCAAGCATTGATGTAGAGGTCAATGACCTGATGCATGGCATGTTTCAGGAACTGTATAGACAGAGACGACTCATGATTAACCATTACCTAAGGTCTTCACTAAGTTGAACTTAGCCTAGCAAGTACATTTGACTATGTTGCCCCTCAGCAATCTGGCAGTCAGGCAGACATACGGAGAGGGATGGAGAGAGAGCCTATGTTTTGCTGTCTATTTACATTTCTTAGTCAGCAGGCTGGATAACTTGTGTACTCCTTCCCTTTGTTCCCTACTCCTTCCTTCCTTCCTTCCTTCCTCCCTTCCTTCCTTTCTTCCTTCCTTCCTTCCAAGGTGGAAGATTCCTGCAAAAAATAATTAAGATTTGAAAAAGGCAGCTGAGAGTTGTAACATTAGAATGATTGTTGAGGGATAGGCAACATGTATAGTCAAATACAAAATACAATTATCCCTGAGGACTCAAGGAACACTTCACATCCATATTGGGGTGTACACGTTTCAAGTATTAGGCTAGCTTAAGATGTCACACACACAGACACAGCATGACACAATGTTGACATGATGACAATCTTTTCTACAAATTATTGTGATTTATCATCTCTCACACAGAACACATGCACAGCTAGCATGACAGTGTTGAAATGACAGTGTTTTCACAAAGTTATTGCGATCATCTCTCGGTCTCTCTGTCTCAAACACACAGCATAGATTGGTGTCTATTAATTGAGTAGCATTTAGACAACCGGTAAGTAGATTTCAACCATAAACCAGATTTCAACCAAAATAAGAGGTATTTTTCATGATGTCAAAAAGACGTCTTAATCTGGTTGTATAACGTCCCGGCCAGACATCAACTGGGAAGCTGCAAATATATATACCTAATTATAGACATGTTGACAAACAAAAATGTTGGAAATTCTAAGAAGAAACATATTTAAATCAGGCCCCCAAAAATAATGCACACCTGTCAAAGAATCTCCTGGTCACAGCCGTCTGCGACACAGCCTGGGATGGAACCTGGGTCTGTAGTGACGATGCACCACTCTGGAGGCCCTAGTTCCGCCATCTTTGACTGAAGACTATAGCGCATTTTCTGTGTTTGAAGGTTAGGGTCGGGGTGCGGGCCTTTCACTTTTTCACATATAGTCGTGAAGTTTCTGATGGGTTATTAGCAATTGCGGGTGCGTGTGAACAAACAGCTGACCCGCGCACCACTAGTGTGCATGTTGTGTGTGTCGGTGTGCATGAGTGTTGTGAGTGTGCAAAAATAAAGGGTCAACTCAGATAGTCCATATACAGTGCCTTGCGAAAGTATTCAGCCCCCTTGAACTTTGCGACCTTTTGCCACATTTCAGGCTTCAAACATAAAGATATAAAACTGTATTTTTTTGTGAAGAATCAACAACAAGTGGGACACAATCATGAAGTGGAACGACATTTATTGGATATTTCAAACTTTTTTAACAAATCAAAAACTGAAAAATTGGGCGTGCAAGATTATTCAGCCCCCTTAAGTTAATACTTTGTAGCGCCACCTTTTGCTGCGATTACAGCTGTAAGTCGCTTGGGGTATGTCTATCAGTTTTGCACATCGAGAGACTGACATTTTTTCCCATTCCTCCTTGCAAAACAGCTCGAGCTCAGTGAGGTTGGATGGAGAGCATTTGTGAACAGCAGTTTTCAGTTCTTTCCACAGATTCTCGATTGGATTCAGGTTTGGACTTTGACTTGGCCATTCTAACACCTGGATATGTTTATTTTTGAACCATTCCATTGTAGATTTTGCTTTATGTTTTGGATCATTGTCTTGTTGGAAGACAAATCTCCATCCCAGTCTCAGGTCTTTTGCAGACTCCATCAGGTTTTCTTCCAGAATGGTCCTGTATTTGGCTCCATCCATCTTCCCATCAATTTTAACCATCTTCCCTGTCCCTGCTGAAGAAAAGCAGGCCCAAACCATGATGCTGCCACCACCATGTTTGACAGTGGGGATGGTGTGTTCAGCTGTGTTGCTTTTACGCCAAACATAACGTTTTGCATTGTTGCCAAAAAGTTCAATTTTGGTTTCATCTGACCAGAGCACCTTCTTCCACATGTTTGGTGTCTCTCCCAGGTGGCTTGTGGCAAACTTTAAACAACACTTTTTATGGATATCTTTAAGAAATGGCTTTCTTCTTGCCACTCTTCCATAAAGGCCAGATTTGTGCAATATACGACTGATTGTTGTCCTATGGACAGAGTCTCCCACCTCAGCTGTAGATCTCTGCAGTTCATCCAGAGTGATCATGGTCAACATTGGATCATTCAGAGATCCTCACTGAACTTCTGGAGAGAGTTTGCTGCACTGAAAGTAAAGGGGCTGAATAATTTTGCACGCCCAATTTTTCAGTTTTTGATTTGTTAAAAAAGTTTGAAATATCCAATAAATGTCGTTCCACTTCATGATTGTGTCCCACTTGTTGTTGATTTTTCACAAAAAAATACAGTTTTATATCTTTGTTTGAAGCCTGAAATGTGGCAAAAGATCGCAAAGTTCAAGGGGGCCGAATACTTTCGCAAGGCACTGTAGCTATTTAGCAGTTTATGGCTTGGGGATAGAAGCTGTTCTGGAGCCTGTTGATGTCTGACTTTATGCAGCGGTACCACTTGTCGTGTGGAAGCAGAGAAAACGGTATAGTTCTATGATATATATATATATATATATATATATGTGTGTGTGTGTGTAATTTTTTTTTTTTTAAAGATTTGGTCCGGTCCAGACAACCAAATTTTGTCTTGTTCGGTGGGGGAGCTCATTAAAATAATAATCAGTGTGTAGAATGATACAGAAATTTGCAATGGAGGATATTGCATTTGTCTACCTTTTTGTGTACCCATTTAGAATACATCACCATGAAGAGAATGACATTCGTATCCATAATTAATAAACATGGTCACAAAATGTTACCAAAATTCGGTTACCAAACTTTGCATCTGCACTGTTCTTCCAGTAAATGTGTTTTAGTAAAATGTTCAGTGTAAACTGTTAAACGTAGTACTTGTGCATAGAGTTGTATGGTTTGTTAAACTTTGAAATCAATGTTGTTTTTTGGCATACATTTTAAGTACAAAATCGGCGTCATAACGTAATTCCGTTACCGTGGAATTGCCAGTATCTTTTTCAAGTTTTCTTCATCAACACCAATAAGACAGCACAAGAATGATATTAATATTAGATGAGGTTATGTTTGCTCAATTAAAAGAAGAAGCATACCAGCGGAGGGAACATTTTTAAACATGTAAATGTATTCCACATTTCTTTTATGGGAAAACATTTTTGGATTCTCCCTCAGGAGGTGGAGTAGCTATCATGAAAGCAGCAGCGTTTTCAGTAGTAATGTGTGCCAGATTCAATTTCCAAACCCTAATATCTTGAGTTAATTCATATTCTCCAGTTAGAAGCAGGCCTATTGTCCTAATTTGGCCATTTAGAGATAGCTGGAGTGGGGGCGTGGCCTGTTCTGTTGCCATGGCAAGAGGACAGGTATCCTATGTCAGGTTTCCTCTCAAATCTAAGCTGTCATGTCTTCAACGATTTATTTTGATTGAAGCTAATGATTGTGTTGCTCATCACAGGGCCATGGTGACTCATTCATTGTGCTTTTGGCCTGTGCTGCATATGGCAGTAGCCGCATGTGGTCTGTGATTTCAACCTCTCGTAGACCAAGTAACATCCTGTACTACTGGTGGGACCTTGTTGTGCTGATTGTGGCTCTACATACAGTACATACTGTACCAATCATTATAGGACTATTAGTCAACAGGAAGCTTTGATCACCGGCCTACATTATGATGGTCTTATGCAGTACAGAGACCTATTTTCTGCATGCATATAGAATCTTAATTTCTGTCCCCCGTGGACTGATTACTGATCACACGAATACTTTATATTAGCCATTGGGGAGAATCAGGGGGTTAGCAACTACTTCATGCTCATTCCCGCTATCATATAGGCTTCCAAATCCTACCGATGCCATTGTTATTTTAAGTAGCTAGAGGTTTTGGGCTCCCGAGTGGCGCAGCGGTCTAAGGCACTGCATCTCAGTGCTAGAGGCGTCACTAGAGACCCTGGTTCGATTCCAGGCTCTATCACAACTGGCCATGATTTGGAGCCCTAAAGGGCGGTGCACAATTGGCCCAGCGTCATCCAGGTTAGGGTAGGCCGTTGAAAATAAGAATTTGTTCTAAACTGACTTGCCTAGTTACATTTTAAGGTTAAATAAATATATAAAATGTAAAGCTTGGCAATTGAGCATGGTGGTGGAACCCAATGCTAATTCCGCACGTATTCAGCGATCTAGTGCGGTGTAACCCCCTTCCATGACGCGAGTTAGCTAGTGACTGTGTGGAGACTACTGTATGAAGTTAGCTGCCAGGCCTTCTTTCTTCCTATCGGGGGCTCATAAATAATAGATACGTTACAGTACAGGGGCATAACTAGGCTAATTTCATATTTGCATATTTGTAACATAATTCATTATTCATGAGTACGGCAGGGTTTTGTGGATCATAAAGCTACCTAGCCTACTGTAAATCTCACTGGCTGATCCCAATCTGCCTCCCTGCCTGCCTTTGCATCAGTAACCGGGAAACATCCATATGAAAAAGCAGTATTTAAGCTGCGATGCTATGGCATCGAAAGCGCAGAGTCTAAACTCTTGCCTGAGCAAAGCCTTATTAAAGGCACGGGAATTTGATGAGGTTTCCTAGATACATTCTACCATCCATGCTACCAGACAATGAGCTTTGTTCTGCTCAATTTGCTGTCATTTTAGAATAATGGGATAGAGGGAGTGGGTGGGAGCGCAGTAGACAGGAAGAGGCTCTGACACCTAATTCAGAATAGATTTTATGGGGCATTTTTTAATCGGGTTCAGAGGAGAGAGGCAGGCGCCATAATTTCCATGTGTTATGAAGTAGATTTATCCTTCCCCTTCTTGATGACTGGCATCTTTTTATTCATTACCTTTTGTTCCCTCCCTACCTTCCTCTGTCAGGTGAGTATGCACATGTTAACAGATCCCTCATTAATGGGTATTGTGTCGCATACATACCTATTTATGTTGCAGCCATATTGTGATTTCTGTCACATTAAATGGGAGGGATCCAGTTTTGAGCCATCTTAGCCCTGTTATGTGGAGAGGGGGGTTGTCTGGATGTCAGCAGGGTTCTGGTCTTCTGTTTCAATGTTATTTGTTAATGTGCATTTTTGTTGTGTGTTTGGAGTGGTGGTAGTTTGTGTGTGTGTCTCATATGGAAAAAGTATATATATTGGAATATATTTCAATTAAATATACAGTACCAGTCAATAGTTTGCTATGAGTTGGACCACAGAGTGAAGGAAAAGCAGCCAACAACTGCTCAACATATGTGGGAACTGCTTCAAAACTGTTGGAAAAGCATTCCAGTTGAAGCTGGTTGAGAGAATGCCAAGAGTGTGCAAAGCTGTCATCAAGCCAAAGGGTGGCTACTTTGAATAATCTTTTTTTATGTTCCTATATTTTTGTAGATATTTTTTAATATAAGTACATGTAAGGCTTAAACATACATTTTGTCATTTACATATGTGAATACATGATAAAATATACACTCACAGACCAGTTTATTAGGTACACCCATCTAGGTACTGGGTCGGACCCCCTTTCCCTCCAGGACAGCCTGAATTCTTCAGGGCATTCTGCAAGGTGTCAAAGGTTCCACAGGGATGTTGGTACCTGCTGATGCGATGGCATCACGCATCAGGTCTGGGGACTACGCAAGCCACTCAAGTAAACTGAACTCGCTGTCATTTTCAAGCAATGTTTTTCCAATCCTCAACTGTCAATTGTTGTTGATCGTGTGCCCTCTGGAGCTGCTTCATCTTGTTTTAATCCTTTAGGAGTGGAAGCCGGTGTGGTCGTCTGCTGCAATTACCCATCCGTGACAAGGATTGACGTGTTGTGCCTTCCGAGATGCCGTTCTGCACACCACAATTTTACTGCTCTGTTTGTGGCCAGCCTGTCAGCTTGCACAATTCTCCTTCGACCTCTTATCAACTAGCTGTTTTCGCCCACAGGACTGCCGCTGACTAGATGTTTTTTATTTTTTTGTCATGCCATTCTAAACACTGTCGTGCGTGAAAAGCCCAGGAGGGCGCCCATTTCTGAGATACCGGATCCGCCCCTGGCACCGACGATCATGTCACACAAAGTCACATAGGTCGCTAGTTTTGCTAGTTCCAACATTCAATCATCAAACAGTAGCTGAATGCCTTCGATGCCTGTCTCCCTGCTTTATATACAAGCCACGGCCACATGGCCTAATAAACTGTTTATATATATATATATATATATATAACAGTTTATTAGGCCATGTGGCCGTGGCTTGTATATAAAGCAGGGAGACAGGCATCGAAGGCATTCAGCTACTGTATATATATACTGCTCAAAAAAATAAAGGGAACACTTAAACAACACAATGTAACTCCAAGTCAATCACACTTCTGAGAAATCAAACTGTCCACTTAGGAAGCAACATTGATTGACAATAAATGTCACATGCTGTTGTGCAAATGGAATAGACAACAGGTGGAAATTATAGGCAATTAGCAAGACACCCCCAATAAAGGAGTGGTTCTGCAGGTGGTGAACACAGACCACTTCTCAGTTCCTATGCTTCCTGGCTGATGTTTTGGTCATTTTTGAATGCTGGCGGTGCTTTCACTCTAGTGGTAGCATGAGACGGAGTCTACATACCACACAAGTGGCTCAGGTAGTGCAGCTCATCCAGGATGGCACATCAATGTGAGCTGTGGCAAGAAGGTTTGCTGTGTCTGTCAGCGTAGAGTCCAGAGCATGGAGGTGCTACCAGGAGACAGGCCAGTACATCAGGAGACATGGAGGAGGCCGTAGGAGGGCAACAACTCAGCAGCAGGACCGCTACCTCCGCCTTTGTGCAAGGAGGAGCAGGAGGAGCACTGCCAGAGCCCTGCAAAATGACCTCCAGCAGGCCACAAATGTGCATGTGTCTGCTCAAACGGTCAGAAACAGACTCCATGAGGGTGGTATGAGTGCCCGACGTCCATAGGTGGAGGTTGTGCTTACAGCCCGACACCGTGCAGGACTTTTGGCATTTGCCAGAGAACACCAAGATTGACAAATTCGCCACTGGGGTCCTGTGCTCTTCACAGATGAAAGCAGGTTCACACTGAGCGCAGAGTCTGGAGACGCCGTGGAGAACGTTCTGCTGCCTGCAACATCCTCCAGCATGACCGGTTTGGCGGTGGGTCAGTCATGGTGTGGGGTGGCATTTCTTTGGGGGGCCGCACAGCCCTCCATGTGCTCACCAGAGGTAGCCTGACTGCCATCAGGTACCGAGATGAGATCCTCAGACCCCTTGTGAGACCATATGCTGGTGCGGTTGGCCCTGGATTCCTCCTAATGCAAGACAATGCTAGACCTCATGTGGCTGGAGTGTGTCAGCAGTTCCTGCAAGAGGAAGGCATTGATGCTATGGACTGGCCCGCCCATTCCCCAGACCTGAATCCAATTGAGTACATCTGGGACATCATGTCTCTCTCCATCCACCAACGCCATGCTGCACCACAGACTGTCCAGGAGTTGGCGGATGCTTTAGTCCAGGTCTGGGAGGAAATCCCTCAGGAGACCATCCGCCACCTCATCAGGAGCATGCCCAGGCGTTGTAGGGAGGTCATACAGGCACGTGGCGGCCACACACACTACTGAGCCTCATTTTGACTTGTTTTAAGGACGTAATGTCCTTAAAACAGTTGGATCAGCCTGTAGTGTGGTTTTCCACTTTAATTTTGAGTATGACTCCAAATCCAGACCTCCATGGGTTGATACATTTGATTTCCATTGATCATTTTTGTTTGATTTTGTTGTCGGCACATTCAACTGTGTAAAGAAAAAAGTATTTAATAAGAATATTTCATTCATTCAGATCTAGGATGTGTTATTGTAGTGTTCCCTTTATTTTTTTGAGCAGTGTATATATCTTTTTCCATATGGAGTGTGTGTGTGTGTGTGTGTGTGTGTTAGTAGATTCTAGACATATACACTCTACCCTTGTACTGGAGGCTGTAAGATAATATTTTTTATTCAGTGATCTGACTGTTCTCGTGTTTATAAAATATGCCCCTATTTTGTGTCTCTGCCTCAGAGTAGAATATTTTAAGAAATAATTTAGCGAAGTTATTTTAATTTAAATATGTAAATGGACTCGGCACAGAGGCGTTTTTTTTTTTTTTACTCTAAGGAGATTTTAAGATGAGTGCATTCATTTGTCTTGGCGCTTTGACAAGGGGACAAGGAGGGTCACTTTATGCACATATTATGCATTTTGTTAGACAGCGTCATAGCAACTGTTGGTTTAGTGCCTCAAGCTGTTGTCAATCATTTCTTCTGTTTCACACGAGCGCCATTTGACACTTGAATAAAATATTTGAGTTTGACTGACAATGTCGATTTCTAGGCATTTATTGAGGTTGATGTAGGTGAAAAGGTCAGTCAACTAAAGGGCAATCAAGACCACATGCATGCAGTGCTCTTATGAATGGCTTGTAGTTGTGTGCGCCCTGTCATTGAAGTCCGAATTGTGGCACAGTAGTGACCGAGCAATTGGGATAGGGGCAGAAAAAAAATCAGGACAATGACATTGCTGAAGCCATATTGGGCAATCCTTCTGTATATAAAGGCCCCAAATTAAAATGAATGGATAATTGAAACTTGTATGGAGAGTGTGTTGGAAGAATCGCTTTTACACAGCTTACGAGAGATACCAGTTGATAGGGGTGCACAGGGTGAGAAAGTATCCTGTAAAGTATCTTACTGTAGGCTTTGTGGCTTCAAACTGTTTACCCTTTGCCAGAGTGACAGTCTAAAAATACTACTAACTTGGTGCTCTCCCTGGTCCTGAAAGATTTGTCACTTGCTGTGGTTCTGTATGGACAGCTCCATCTTAGCCTTAGGCTATGCCTTTCTCTCCCCACCACTTGTGCTCCCGACATCACTGCTATATTTGATCATTGCACATTCAATGCCAGGGCTGTGCCTTGTTGACGCAGACTTCAATATGTTGTGTCCTGTGGTTGAGAGAAGTGTATACAGCATGTAGTCCAGTACGTTGTATACAAGAGGCTGCAGATTGTAGCTGTGGCAGGCAAAGCAAACGCCACAGGGGGAGACTCATTGCCCAGCAAATGAAACCATCACCTCCCCAATCTGAGTTACAGTAAATACGGAGAAATGAGATGGGCGACGTTTAGTCACTGATGTAGCCGTATAAACAATGGCAGGCATTCATTCCCTGATGTTAATCATGCTCCTTGGTGAGACGAGGGGTGCAATTTTTGTCAGGGGATGTAGTAGAAGTTTTATTAAAAGATACACAATGCTAGACAAAAAAAAAAAAAAATTATGTTCTTAATTAATCATTATGAGAGGATCTCATAATCTCATCTCCATTCTGAAGATTCGTCTTCATTATCCATTGGAGCGGCATTTACAGATAACGCTGCTGCGTCATTTGCTTGCTGAGCCTCCATTTTCCCAGAACGATCATGCAGCTCCTTTAGTGAGGCTCTTGTAAACGACAAGTGGAGCTATTCTCCATGTGCCCACAGGATTACTAAAGGTTAATCATCAATGTAAAGCTAATCTTTGTTAAATACCGATATAGATTTGGTGCCTGCTTGTGATGGATATAATCAGGCGAACCAGGAAGAATCCCCCTGAGCCTAAAGTAACTGCAGAATGGCTCATTTGGGGGTTTATAAGAGAGTCTGTGAAGAAGAGAACCGCATTAAAAATCCTTTCCCCAGTTCCCACCAGGCTATTGTTGTCTTTCCTATTGTTTTTAGACCTGTGGCATCTGAACTTGTTTGAACGTTACGCAGTTCTATGGGGCATAGGCCTATTGATACTTTTTCTTGCCACTGTGTATGAGTAAATTATGTGAACCCTTTGGAATTCTGGATTTACGCAAAAATGTGTCACAACAACAGACAGTCTGCTTAAACTAAAACCACAAATGATTGTGTTTTTTCTTGTCTATATTGAATACATCATTTAAACATTCACAGTGTTGGTTGGACTGTGATTTTTTTCAAAAGCTAATTGGAGTCAGGAGTCAGCTAACCTGGAGTACAATCAATGAAACGAGATTGGAGATGTTGGTTAGAGCTGCCCTGCCCTATAAAAACACACACACACAAATTGAGTTTGCTATTCACAAGATGCGTTGCCTGATGTGAACCATGCCTCGAACAAAAGATCTCAGAAGACCCAAGATTAAGAATTGTTGACTTGCATAAAGCTGGAAAGGGTTATAAAAGTATCTCTAAAAGCCTTGTATATAAATGGAGAAAGTTCAGCACTGTTGCTACTCTCCCTAGGAGTGGCTGTCCTGAAAATATGACTGCAAGAGCACAGCACCGAATTGCTCAATGAGGTTAAGAAGAATCCTAGTGTTAGCTAAAGACTTACAAAAATCTCTGGAACATGCTAACATCTCTGACTAGTCTACGATACATAAAACACTAAACAAGAATGATGTTCATGGGAGGACACCACGGAAGAAACCACTGCTGTCAAAAGAAAACATTGCTGCACGTCTGAAGTTCGCAAAAGAGCATCTGGATGTTCCACAGCGCTACTGGCAAAATATTCTGTGGACAGATGAAACTACAGTTGAGTTGTTTGGAAGGAACTCAACACTGTGTTTAGAAACAAAGGCACAGCACACCAAACCTCATCCCAACTGTAAAGTATGGTGGAGGGAGCATCATGGTTTGGAGCTGCTTTGCTGCCTCAGAGCCTGGACAGCTTGCTATCATTGACGGAAAAATGAATTCCCAAGTTTATCAAGACATTTTGCAGGAGAATGTAAGGCTATCTATACGCCAATTGAAGTAAATCAGAACAGAATGGCTTCAACAGAAATAAATACGTCTTCTGGAGTGTCAGAGTCCTGACCTCAACCCGATTTGAGATGCTGTGGCATGACCTTGAGCAGTTCATACCAGACATCCCAAGAATACTGCTGAACTGGAACAGTTTTGTATTTCAATAAAGACACATGAAAATGTACCATTGTTTGTGTGTTTAAGTTTAAGCAGACTGTGTATGTCTTGTTGTGACCTAGATGAAGATCAGATCAAATTTTATGACCAATTATTGCAGAATTCCAGGTTATTCCAAAGAGTTCACATACTTTTTCTTGCCACTGTAGGTGTTCAAAAAGAACATTGGGATGGTTGTGATAATATCAAAGGCAATTAGTCCTTTATTACAGGTTTTTTTTTGTCATGAAGTCTTCTATAGATGATGATCATGCTTTGAACAGTCATAGGGACGAACACACACCATAAGTCCCCTTGACTACTACATATTCACTGTGGAGTGGAGATAATTATGGAGTTTGGTAAATTATGCAATCAAGGCCACAATCGCTCTTCCTCAGTCGGGTAGAGTAAGTAATTCATTCAATTTTTTTCGCCAGTGATTATTCAGACACCTGGCAATAGGAGCGCCAGTCATTATTTTAGTGGTGAAACTTGTGCTTTGCTAATTATAACTTTTAACTAACTCCTAGTCAGATATCTGAAAGGTAACATTTGTATGGAGTTGCAATAGAATGGCCTATGATTCCAACCATTTTTTAAAAATTCTGTCGAATATCATCAAACGTTGAGTATTATAGGATGTCAAGAGGGACGACTTGGTGCAGCGTGGCTAGAAGTCGAGGATGTTTGTGCCAGATGTTTTGGAGTCTGTCTGTCTGGTCATGTATGGTGGTGACATTTTTTTTATGGAATCCTAGGCTTGGCTGTTATGTTGGTGGTGATCCAAGGCTTGGTAAATGTTTTTTTTTGTTTGCATGAAATCTGAGTAGTTGTCATGGCATTTGTTGTCATCTCTTCTGTGTCCTCAGTATGATCGCCATGACCAACAAGGCACATTCATGTCAAGAGTAACCTTAAAATATACAGTTCATGTTTTTTCCTCCATTCGTAAGCCTTTTCTGCTCTCTGGGTAGTGTTAGACATGCGGGAAATGAGAGCAGACTAAATGAATGCCATTGTCACTCATTTGACAGACATGTAGAATGACTTGAGCAGATAAAGAAAATTTGATTAACTGAACTCATTCCGATACGATTCTGAAGTCTAGACAATCATGACATTCAAGCGTTGCAGAAAAGCTTACCATGCTTCTCCCCAAAAAATATTTTTTACAGATATTGTTGTGAGGTTACAGAGCTCCTCTCTCTCCATTGAGGCTGGCTGACACAGCACAGCGCCAGACCAGGCCAACGAGATCCTTCAGATGCTGCCCTTTTCAATGGCTTTTTTTATTCGCCTGCTATGCCTCTTATGTTGGGTCCAGAAACTTCTCTAATTAAAGATTCATCTTCAGTGTGGGCTCTCAAGTAAAATGTCTCGCAGTAGAACGTGGGGTGATAAAAAGGTGTTATTGGGCGTGCGACCTTCATCGCCTCTTATCTCCCATAAACACTTCAGTTGGTTTTACAGGGCCACGGAGGCGGCGGAACGATGAGCAATAAGCCAAAGGCCCTGATGACTTATTCATGGGCAGAGCAGAACAAGAGGCACAGATGAAAGTGACAGAGAAGTTAGGACGATAAGTCATTACAGTTATGATAAGGCATCTCAAAAATACTTGTGTGCTGATTATTTAACTTTGACTCCGGGCCAACTATTGTGTCTTCACATGTACTTTATGGTAAAGTTTACCAATGATGAGCTTTTGCACTGTTCTTAAGCAATATTATTATGGACATGTTTGCAAATGTATTGCTTTGGGTTGCTCAAATAGCATAGAGAGGAAAGTGTGAGTTCTGGGGCTTGGATAACTATAACATGGACTTGTAGCTCTGGCATAATAGACAACCAGCAACAGAAGGCCGTTGATATTGTAAAAGATATCCTGCCCCAAGCAATTCCTGATTACACAGTTATAACGTGATTCTGTCAGACAGTATATTATACAAACAGAATCACTGTAATTTCCTCTACGACAGCCTTTTATGTTTTTAAATCACATCAGATAGCTAATTCCCTCTTGTGTATAAAGTTTACTTTGAGTCAGAAATAATTACCATGAGTTTTCACACCTTCAGATGTTTTCTGCTGTTCACCCTGCACTGATTTCAACTGATGACATGGCCACCTCTAGATAGATACCCTCTAAGTAAAGTGCTAGATTGTTTTTCACACTCCCAAAACCTCCCTTAAAACAGTGTCCCAACGGAGAACGAAAGAGGAAGTATTAGGAGCTGAGAAAGTGAGAGAACCAATAGATCTGCCATGCATCTTTGCCAATGTCTCGCTGAGGTTAAACGCTGGTCGAGCGCTCTGCTGAAGGCAGATTCTGGAGCAATGTTGCCATTCGGTGGAGATGGGCACTGGGGTGCAGCATAGTGGGCATCGCAGGGGGAGGACATGCTGGGAATAATCTAGCCCAGCTCACTACCAAGAATACTAAGCTCAGATGCTGTTTACATCTGCCCAATCAGATATATCTAGCACTCCTCTCCTCTCTGCTGTAGAGCCAGAGCTGTGATGTAGGGAAATGGAGCTAGAGATTGTCATTATAGATAAACATT
This sequence comes from Oncorhynchus mykiss, assembly GCF_057628025.1. Lineage (NCBI taxonomy): Eukaryota > Metazoa > Chordata > Actinopteri > Salmoniformes > Salmonidae > Oncorhynchus > Oncorhynchus mykiss. The sequence goes on from NC_143044.1 coordinate 4,841,180, forward strand.
TCCCCTCCGATCTATTCCGTTTACGAGTGGGGAAATTACAAGGATACTGCAGAAAGTTTAGCTTCCGAAGGGATACAAAGTGTGTTCAGACAGCAGCTGAACAAACGCATACACTACCAGTCAAAAGTTTGGACACACTGGCTCATCCAAGGCTTTTTATTTATTTTGACAATTTTCTACATTGTAGAATAATAGTGAACATCAAAACTATGAAATAACACATATGGAATCATATAGGAACCAAAAAAGTGTTAAACAAATCAAAATATAATTTACATTTTAAAGTAGCCAACCTTTGCCTTGATCCAGCTTTGCACACTTTTGGCAGCTTCACATGGAATGCTTTTCCAACTGTCTTAAAGGAGTTCCCACATACTCTGGGCACTTGTTGGCTGCTTTTCCTTCACTCTGTGGTTCAACTAATCCCAAACCATCTCAATTGGGTTGAGGTCAGGTGATTGTGGAGGCCAGGTTATCTGATTCAGCCCTGCATCACTCCTTCTTGGTCAAATAGCCCTTACACTGCCTGGAGGTGAGTTTGGTCATTGTCCTGTTGAAAAACAAATGATAGTCCCACTAAGCACAAATCAGATGGGATGGCGTATCGCTGTGGTAGCAATGCTGGTTAAGTGTGCCTTGAATTCTAAATAAATCCCTGGCAGTGTCACCAGCAAAGCACCAACACACCACCACCTCTCTGCTTCACGGTGGGAACAACACATGCGGAGATCATCCATAAACCTACTCTACGTCTCAGAGACACATCAGTTGGAACAAACAATCTCAAATTTAGACTAATCCGACCAAATGACCGATTTCCACCAGTCTAATGTCCATTGCTCGTATTTCCTGGCCCAAGCAAGTCGCTTCTTATTATTGATGTCCTTTAGTAGTGGTTTCTTTGCAGAAATTCGACCATGGCCTGATTCACGCAGTCTCCTCTGAACAGTTGATGTTGAGATGTGTCTGTTACTTGAACTCTGAAGCATTTATTTGGTCTGCAATTTCTGAGGCTGGTAACTCTAATGAACTTGGGTCTTCCTTTCCTGAGGCGGTCCTCATGAGAGCCAGTTTCATCATAGCGCTTCATGTTTTTTTACCCTACCCTGTCAAAACACAACTGATTGGCTCAAACTCATCAAGAAGGACATAAATTCCACAAATGAACAAGGCACACCTGTTAATTGAAATGGATTCCAGGTGACTACCTCATGAAGCTGGTTGAGAGAATGCCAATGTGCAAAGCTGTCAAGGCAAAGGGTGGCTACTTTGAAGAATTTCAAATATAACATTTTGATTTTGTTTAACACTTTTTTTTGGTTACTCTGTGTTTCCATGTGTTATTTCATAGTTTTGATGTCTTCACCATTATTCTACAGTGTAGAAAATAGAAAAATAAAGAAAAACCCTGCAGTGAGTTGGTGTCCAAACTTTTGACTGGTACTGTACATTCTGCACAGACTAGCCTCTGCCGTGTCCCCAACAACTGGATGTTCTGGTTTAAGGGAAATGGAAAGAGAGACGCTTTTAAACGTTAACAAGGTGACACTCCATCTTAACTCCTCCTCCACATTTCCTGTATGAACTGAACAGTGCTAAAAAGAACCGCGGCAGGGTAGCCTAGTGGTTAGAGCGTTGGACTAGTAACCGGAAGGTTGCGAGTTCAAACCCCCGAGCTGACAAGGTACAAATCTGTCGTTCTGCCCCTGAACAGGCAGTTAACCCACTGTTCCCAGGCCGTCATTGAAAATAAGAATTTGTTCTTAACTGACTTGCCTGGTTAAATAAAGGTAAAATAAAAATAAAAAAACCTCCCCCGACCAGTTTTTCTCCTTTAAGACCAATAGCCGAGGATCTAGTTTCATGCATTTATTTTACGCCTGCTACGTTAGGTTATGCACAGACAGACTTGACCTTATCCACCTTGACCTACATAAGAGCTGAGTAATTAGGTTACAATCAATATTTTATTTATGTTTATTTAACCTTAACTGACTTACCAAGTTAAATTTAAGAACAAATTCTTACTTACAATGACGGCCCACCCAAAGGCCTACTGCGGGGACGAGGGCCTGGGATAAAATATATATAATACAATATAAATATAGGACAAAAGGCAGCATGCATGTAGTAGTGGGATCGTCTTGTGAACATTTTGTTTTTGCATGAGATCAAGGTCACGCGCTATGTGCAAATGAGCTTCCAGTGCCGATGTCCATACCAATCCATAGCACTTTTGATCTGCATATCTCACAGTCTAGGCTAGAATGGTTTACAGATAGGTATCTAGTGCAGTGTGTCCTAACACTCTGTGGAAAACTGGAAAATGCTTTGGATCCAATGGAGATCCCAGCTGCAGCAGCAGTCGAAGTGCTTTAGTGCTTGGCATTCGACATAAGATCACAGAAGGGCCAACTCCAAACCCAAGAAATGTTTGTCTGCATTGCCTGCTATGTACATATTTGTCATGACGCAAACTCTGGCGGGGCTGCACTGTGCATGTTGTCCAATAGAACTCTATTGTGCCAGAGCAGGGAACGGAGTCTAATATGTGGAGAACACAGACGTATACCAGCTGTAAAGTTGTAGACGATCAGAAGTTATGGCTGTCTGTGGTTACTGGTTACCCCTCTAGAGAATTTGGTAGGCCTATTTTCCAGAATGGTACATGCAAGCTGTGTTGAGGAAGAAGCAACTCCAGAACATATACGGAGTTGGAGAGTCCAGGGCCTGTATTCATAAAGCTTGTCAGGAGTGCTGATCTAGGATCAGTAATTAATTTAAATCCTAATGAACAGTACAGTATATGGACAGGAGAGAAGGGCCCTTGTCACAGAGTAGGAGTGCTACATGTCCATATAATCTTAGGCATTATGATCCCCAAGGCAAAACAGATTCTAGATCAGCACTCCTACTCGAAGAGCATTTATAGATACTGGCACAGATCCTACATCAGCACTCCTACTCTGAGATCGACACAGAATGGCTCCACATACTCCTGCTCTGTGCAGCTTATGAACAGAGTCCGTTGGATGGAGGATAAACAAAAAACTAAACGCATTCGCTAAATGATTCTTACTCTTTTTTTTTTTTTTCTGTGATTTCCTGCTGCTTTGAAATCTTTGTCAGCACTAAACGGGCCCTGCTATAGTCCTCTCATTAAACTATTCACCAAAGATGAAGAGTATCCCCGAAGTTCATCACAAGATGCCCTGCTTTTTATTTGATGAAGTAATTCATCCAGAATGAATGTGCGTATTGCAGCTTGTGGGAGGCCTGGAGCACAGGAGATTGGTGGCACCTTAATTGGGGAGGACGGGCTCGTGGTAATGGCTGGGGCGGAGTAAGTGGAATGGTATCAAATACAGCAAACGCATGGTTTGACGCCATTCCATTCGCTTCGTTCCAGCCATTATTATGAGGCGTCCTCCCCTCAGCAGCCTCCAGTGGTCTGGAGAGAAAGCCTGGCTCAGCCTTCCAGAGAATGAACAAGGGAAGGAGCGATTAAGCTGAAATGTGTGTTTTTAATTAAGTAAGTTTTAAATGAACTTTTAGAGAACTTTGGACCAATTTACGATATGAGAACCTCAAATTGGAGATCAGACTATTTCGAAAAGACCTAAAGATGCATGGTGCGATACTGTGTGTTTGTGTTTAAATGCTTGTGTCTCTGTCTTTGTCTCTGTGTGCCTTTTCTTGTATCTTTGTCTATGCTTGCGTCTTCGTCTTACCAGAATGTTTTATCAGAACTGTCTGGTAGAATGAAGCTCATCTGGCCACTCTTATTGGAGCCTTTCCTCAGCGTCACTATTATGTCTGACTGACTGTAGACAGATTCCATGAGTGCGTCTGCGTGGGTTCTGATAGCTGCATCTACCAATCCAGGGGTGTTGAGTAAATCGGCCTGTTTTGACTGCCAGAATGCCTCCAGGGAATTTAAACAATAGCTAGGTTTCCATCCAATAGGCAACATATTTTTCATGCAAATATGCTAATTCTAAATGTACTTTTTCACTTACACATTTGCAATTGTACCCAATAAAAGTCTAAAGTTCAAAGTATTTTCAACTCAACCAATAGTTTTGTCACAAACCGCTGTGTTCAATTGCAAATGTGCCGACTCTGGTCTTGGCATGGATGCTCTAGCCAACAGCTCACAGATACAAGTGGGGGTAGGCTAATCTACATAATGAGATTATTATGGATAAAGTGAGATTTAAAAAAAATAATAATAATAATTCCTCAAACTGCAGTCAAGCATCGATCATCATGTCACCAGAATAAGATCCTCATCACCAGAATGACGTTCACCACCCTGTGAAGTTCATCATAATTTATTTAATCTGTAGCCTAATAAACTGCATGGTTTCAAGACTTGTAGTGGGAGGACCACACACCATATCATAGCATGACTCCAAGTTGTCTTTGATATGATGATTATTATATCATTATTTACGCATAAAGATTTTTCCACTGCCATGTCTCGCATAATTAATTTTACCGATCCAACAAGATCCCATCGTGTAGAACGAACAAATTGAGTCGCATTTTATAAAATTGTACTGAAACTTCCTGTTTCCATCACAGCGGTCGGGATTTGTTTTTTTTTTATATGGTATGACGTGACTCGCATAAAATCTGTGGATGGAAATGTGGTTTGTCAGTTGATGTTAAATGTAAATCGTTTAGACATTTGACAAATGTCAAAGCAACTTTGGGAGTATATGGTACAGCATGCATATTCAATGTGATGCAGGGTAGACCGATCATCCATTTCCATGTCTGTCCATCCATTGTTTTAGAGTAAGGGACAGTGGTGGAAAGTACCCAATTTTCCTACTTGAGTAAAAGTAAAACGTTAATAGAAAATGACTCAAGTGAAAGTCACCCAGTAAAATACTTGAGTGAAGTTTAAAAGTATTTGGTTTTAAATATACTTCAGTATCAAAACTAGAAGTATAAATCATTTCAGATTCCTTATATTTATTTATTTATTTATTTATTTATTTATTTTACCTTTATTTAACCAGGTAGGCAAGTTGAGAACAAGTTCTCATTTACAATTGCGACCTGGCCAAGATAAAGCAAAGCAGTTCGACAGATACAACAACACAGAGTTACACATGGAGTAAAACAAACATGGAGCAAATGAGGTGAGAAGGGAGGTAAAGGCAAAAAAAGGCCTTGGTGGCAAGGTAAATACAATATAGCAAGTAAAACACTGGAATGGTAGTTTTGCAATGGAAGAATGTGCAAAGTAGAAATAAAAATAATGGGGTGCAAAGGAGCAAAATAAATAAATAAATTAAATACAGTTGGGAAAGAGGTAGTTGATAGGGCTAAATTATAGGTGGGCTATGTACAGGTGCAGTAATCTGTGAGCTGCAGCATACCGGTGGTACGGTTTTCTTGTTTTTTAAATTTACAGATAGCCAGGGGTTTACTCCAACACTCAGACATCATTTACAAACAAAGCATTTGTGTTTAGTGAGTCCGCCAAATCAGATTCAGTAGGGATGACCATGTTTTTTTTCTCTTGATAAGTGCGTGAATTGGGCCAGTTTCTTGTCCTGCTAAGCATTCAAAATGTAACAAGTACATTAGGGTGTCAGGGAAAATGTATGGAGTAGAAATTACATTTATTTTCTTTAGGAATGTAATAGAGTAAAAGTTGTAAAAAATATAAATAGTAAAATACCCCCAAAAATCTACTAATTTATAGTACTACTTATGTACTTTACACCACTAGTAAGGGATGATTCGATGGCATAGATATGTTGGGTCATATTGGCTGCCAGGGTATCTAGTCAGTTTCCAAACCCACAAAAGGTTAGTGCTCGCTGGGGGCATGCTCATTGGGAATACTGTGCACCTTAATGTGCTGTAGACTATCCCTACAACTGCCTTCTGGCATTTAGATGGATCATCATGGATCTATATTGTGGGCAAACGCATGTACACACACACACACACACACACACACACACACACACACACATTGAGAACCAGCCAAGTGCTGCTATCTACAGATGGTGGTGGGTAGACAGGTGTCTAATTGTGAGATGTTGCTCTCAACAGTAAAGTCCATTGCAGTGAACCGAACAAAGAGCAGAGCAAAAGATTAGAGTTAAAACGCCACAATTAATGTCTGCGCTGAGGACGTGTATCTGAGTGTACCAGTTAATGGCAGATTACCCACTCTCGGCATCCCATAATGAATGCCTCGGCTGACAAGTGGGTTTGGATTAGGTCATTGCCTTACTCACACGCTCCAGAAATAGCCAAATCGTTTTTTCCAATCTAGCGCTGCCAACAGCTCGCCAATTTCAGCCCAAACCAGATTTTCTACCATCGCCATTATCATTCACAATTCAGCATATGGTGTGGGAAGTCTGATGTATGTGGTGCCATAGAAATATAATCTATTCATTCTATTTGTGTGTGTTCTGTGTTCATCAAGAGAAGGACATCTTAAGATACCGGTTGCTTCAGAGGGGTGAAACTTGAAGACTGGGATCAAGTTAGTTGTTTGTGGGTTTGAGTTGTTGGGTCTTTCTGAATTAGTGCTAGTCTGATAAGCCAGGTTTCACATAATGGTGAATGACAGGGGTGGGTATAAATGACCAAAGGTTTATTTGTTGACCACCGGGGGGCCCTGTAGGTATACATTGTCCAACTCCAATGTGATGATGTTGATGAGAGAGCAGCAGTCTCCTACCTACCTCCCTCCCTTATCTCTTAAGCGCCTTGTGTGACCTTTTGAATATATGCTGCTTGCAAAAAAAAATATTCAAGGAATGTCTCAAGTACCTGGCCTGTTGAACAGGTCTGTACTTCCTATGAAAATGTACTCTTTCTCTGACGCTTAATAATTTTCTTAAAAATAGAGCGCTATTATGGGAGGAATGGTGGAGTGACACAAAGCCTTTTTAAACATTTGAAATGAATGTGGCCTTGTTTACACAGAACTCCTGTTAATTGGGTTTTACTGTATTCTTAAACATGCATCATTACTGGCAAATGTCAATGTGGCAATATCAAGTAAACAGAGTTGTGGACTCGAGTCTGACTCAAGTCACACGTTTAATGACCTGGGACTCGACTTGACAGAATATAAATTCACTTGACTTGGAGACTCGGGACTTGACTTTGACTTGAGACGGATGACTTGAAATTATCTGGCCAGGTTTTGTAATGTTTTGTCACTAATTTTGTGGCACTGAGTCTACTTGGATTACCTTACATGCCTGCCGCCAGAGACCGTAGCCACAGCATCACCCAAACCTGCAATAGATTGCCTAGTGAAACACACACTGCACTCTGATTGGACAAGCAAACTGTCAATCAACACAGGTCAGGTGAGCTAGCGAACAGATTGCTGATTTGCTGTACAGCTATAGGATGGTGTGCCGCGCAAACATCACATTTTAGAGGGAGAGGATTGCCATGCTAAATAAATGTGCGTCTCCAAAATTGGTGCTCAAGAATATGAACTGTTTACTTTGCAAGCTCACCAGCAATGGGGTAACAGTTACTAGCATAGGCCTACTGGTCTTTTGGTATGTAACAATTTCTTGAAATGAATAATTTACTTTAATTTGTTAAAATTAATTATTACTGTGGTGAAGACGCACCATAGGGGCGGAGAGTACATTTTTTTTTTCTCTTGTTGAAATGTTTGCTGTTGCTTTCACACATCTAAATGCATAGGCCATACTCGGTAAATCTATATTCCATCTATTACTACAATAATTGTTAGCATTTTGTCATTCCATCCCGTACCGCTTATCGGAACACGTAGACATTTCCATTTTAGTGTTTGATAGGCCTACGATACATTTTAATTTTTATAGCAAACCATTTCTTAAATGCTGACTAGACCGGGTGTGCGCATGCGTCTGCATGCAATATCGCATGCATGTTGATTTTTGTCCTTCCAGACGTGATCAGGACACGCAGATTGAAATATCAAAACTAACTCTGAACCAACTATATTAATTTGGGGACAGGTCAAAAAGTATTAAATATTTAAGGCAATTTAGCTAGCTAGCTTGCTGTTGCTAGCTAATTTGTTCTGGGATATAAACATTGGGTTTTTATTTTACCTGAAATTTGCATGGTCCTCTACTTTGAAAATTCATCCACAGATAAAAGGGTAAACCAAGTTAGTTTCTAGTCATCTCTCCTCCTTCAGTCTTACTTTGAACTTTTATATGGTGGTTTGCAACCAACTTTAAGGTGCATTACCACCACCAACTGGACTGGAGTGTGGTCCTCAGTTCATCTTTCATTCACCCATGTGGGTATATGCTCCTAAAAACCAATGAGGAGATGGGAGAGGCGGGACTTGCAACGCGTCAAATAGAACTAAGTTCTATTTTACCGCCTGGCTACGCAGACACTCATTGATGCAGTTTGGATTAAATTGTGGAATAACATCTGTGTACATTTTATTTTGCAGCGCACGTAATGCGAACGGTGTGGTCACTATGTTACCCTCTGAGTGGGCACGATATTTATAGTGCACATGAACGTTCACAAAGACTAATGAGGTAGAAGTTCTGTTTATTTAATTCAATGTATGGTTTCCTTCATATTTCCCTTTCCTGGGTTATGTCGTAGTTCACTGTCTGTTGCCGTGTTCAAAACATCTGAAAACAGGGAACTCAGAAATCTCTGACTTTAGTGTGTTCGTAACAACCGGGAACTTGGGAAAAATCGCTTTTGAAAGGTCATCCAACTCGAAATTCCAACTCAGGCCACTTTCTAATGCTACGACCTGAAGATCACTGACGTCATGATTTGACCTCGTGTTTTTCAGAGTTCCCAGTTGTTTTGAATGCTGCGTAATTCCTGTCTGTCATTTTTGTTGTGCATAATAGGAGCGTGCGCGCATCCAGCACACATAGAAATAGGCTACGTGGCCTACGCTCCATGCTTTGGAGTCAGAATGTTGAATAACAGAAAATGATAGTTCTACTTTAATATTTTGTATGATATGGCGCTTTCACCTTTTGGATCACCAAGACCTGTGAATAAATCCACTGAGTACATCAACCTGCCTTGCCTTCTGCTGATTTCATGGCATTTTAAACGCTACCATATTTTAGAATTACAAAGAATAACAAAGATACAGTGCATTCGGAAAGTATTGAGACCCCTCGTCTTTTTCCACATTTTGTTAAGTTACAGCCTTATTCTAAAAAAATCAATTCATCAATCTACACGAAATACCCCATAATGACAAAGCAAAAACAGGCTTTTGGAAATGTTTGCAAATGTTTTAAAAATAAACTGAAATATCACATTGACATAAGTATAAGTATAAGTATAAGTATTCAGACCCTTTACTCAGTACTTTGTTGAAGCACCTTTGGCAGCGATTACATTCTCGAGTCTTCTTGGGTATGACGCTCCAAGCTTGGCACACCTGTATTTGGGGAGGTTCTCACATTCTTATCTGCAGATCCTCTCAAGCTCTGTCAGGTTGGATGGGATTTTCAGATCTCTCCAGAAATTTTGGGGTTCAAGTCCGGACTCTGGCTGGGCCACTCAAGGACATTCAGAGACTTGTCCCCGAAGCCACTCCTGCGTTTTCTTGGCTGTGTGCTTAGCGTCGTTGTCCTGTTGGAAGGGGAACCTTTGCCCCAGTCTGAGGTCCTGAGCTCTCTGGAGCAGGTTTTCATCAAGGATCTCTCTGTACTTCGCTCAGTTAATCTTTCCCTAAATCCTGACTAGTGTCCCAGTCGCTGCCACTGAAAAACATCCCCACAACATGATGCTGCAGCCACCACCATGCTTCACCACAGGGATGGTGCCAGGTTTCTTCCAGACATGACACTTGGCATTCAATCTTGTATTCATCAGACCAGCGAGTCCTTAAGGTGCCTTTTTGGCAAACTCCAAGCGGTCTCTCATGTGCATTTACTGAGGAGTAGCTTCCGTCTGGCCACTCTGCCATAAAGGTCTGATTGGTGGAGTGCTGCAGAGATGGTTGCCGTTCTGGAAGGTTCTCCCATCTCCTCAGAGGAGCTCTGGAGCTCTGTCAGAATGACCATCAGGTTCTTGGTCACCTCCCTGACCAAGGCCCTTCTACCCCAATTTCTCAGTTTGGCCGGGTGGCCAAATTTGGGAAGAGTCTTGGTGGTTCCAAACTTCTTCCATTTAAGAATTATGGAGACCACTGTGTTCATGGGGACCTTCAATGCTGCAGAAATGTTTTGGTACCCTTCCCCAGATCTGTGCCTCGATACAATCCTGTCTCAGAGCTCTACAGACAATTCCTTCGACCTCATGGCTTGGTTTTTGCACTGACATGCACTGTAAACTGTGGGACCTTGTAGACAGGCCTGTGCCTTTCCAAATCATGTCCCATCAATTGAATTTACCAGAGGTGGACTCCAAGTTGTAGAAACATCTTAAGTATGATCAATGGAAACGGGATGCACCGGAGCTCAATTTCGAGTTTCATAGCAAAGGGTCTGAATACTTATGCAAGTAAGTTATTTCTGTTTTATTTTTATTACATTTGCAAAAATGTAAAAAAAAATATGTTTTCTCATGGAGTACTGTGTGTAGGTTGAGGATTTTTTTTAAAAACATTTAATTCATTTTAGAATGATGTAACGTAACAAAATGTGGGAAAAGGTAAGGGGTCTGAATACTTTCCGAATGCACTGCACTGTTCATTAGGAACCAAACGGAAGAAAACAGAGCTGTTTACATTCTTCTACTCTTAGGGGGGTAGATCTGGAGGTAGGCTATTCTCGTACGCTACCTACGCACAGTAGGTGCTATGAGAAAGTGGTACGAGACGTGTGAAATTTGCAGCTTAACACTTTGGTAATATCCCATTTGGGCACACACTGGTTGAATCAATATTGTCATTTCAATAAAATTGCGTTGAACCAATGTTGAATTGATGTCTGTGCTCAGTGAGATTTGTATCCGCATGTATTTTTTTGATAACTCTCCTTAAATGTTTTGTAGTGTTAACTCTTAGTGTGGAGACGAGGGACCTACATAGGAGTAAGTCCTATGTTTCATGAAGTGCTTTTTAAGTCCTTCCTTACAATACCATATCCAAATGAAAATGTGTCATAAACCTGGAAAATAAAACAACTGAATTATTCATTGTGCTTTGAATAATGTTTTGTACCCAGTTTAGGAGGAATTTGTTACATCACTGGCAGAACAAAGTAGATTTGCCTGCCAATGTAAGTGTTTTTTTTATATATATATTTTAAGATATGATTCATATAATGGAACACATTCTGTGTGTGTGAGAAATAATATATGATTTGTTCTACATCATACAATTTAAGCTAGGGAAGTCATAGAGAATTTGTTTATTATACCCAGTGATCGCTCTGGAAATAATGTATCCATTATTTAAAAGCCATACTGTTGATATGGTCTCACAGAGTTTGTGAAAGAGTGTGGGGAGGATAACTGGAGTGGAGTCAAATTTGTTCCACCCTGTTTATGCAGTTAAAGTATGGGATAGACGGACCGAAGAGGGGAGACAGAGGGAGCGACAGCAATTGAAAATAGACAGTTGGGGTCAAGGACTGCATTTTATCGCTCAGATAAAGGCATTGCGTGTGTGGGATGTGTTTGAACCCGGCCATCAGGCATTTGAGAGGGAGGAAAAGAGGGTGTTTGAAATATAGAGAAAGCTGAGGATGTCTTTCTTCTTTTACTCTACGTAAAGGGGCAGTGGGTTTGAGGTCTAATACTCCCGAATACAAATACTCCATATGCAGGTGACAGAGTGACGACAAAATAAACGAGATAAAGAGGGGGAGAAAGATGGAGTTATGAAGAAGGATAGCTCCATGGCCTTACCTCACTGTGGTGCGCTTGATTGGACTTCAGTCCCACCTATCTATAATCAGCTGGGGTCCACTCCGCTAGGCCACTGCTCAACACTGTAACAAGCCCCCGTGGAACCAGGCCGAGGGCTAGTAAAGTAAAATGTACTGTGTAAGTCAGTCTAGCAGTGTGTTACAGAGCGTTTCCCCATATCACTCTCTGTTCAGCCACTGTATGTCCAACACAGGATGCTCTGCCCTAATAAGACTTTGCTTTGCTGCGGACTGAACAATAAAGTCCACAAACTTTACTATTCAGGGAAGCTATCCATATCTCTGCTCCAAGATGGCTCCGGAACCACAACAATGAGACCCTTGATCCCATTCCAGTCAGATTCCACTGTTCGATTAGTCTTTGCATTGAAAAGGGTATATCTGCATACCTACATATGAATAGTAATACCCCAGAGATACTTCGGGGATTTTGATGGAGGTTTCTAACTAGCGTTAGTGCAATTGCTAACTAGCATTAGCACAATGACGAAGTCTATGGGTATTTGCTAGCATGCTAGTAGATACCTATAGACTTCCAGTCATTGCGCTAGTTAGCATTGGCTCACGAAACTACCTCTAACATCCATCATACTGGACACAGACATACAAATTGTATCCACTAGTTAATCTGACTCTAGAGAAGTAGATAAAGGTCCTCTGCCAAAATCTCAAAGTATCCCTTTAAAGGTGCAATATGCAGAAATCGCTCCATTTCCTGGTTGCTAAAATTCTAATTTATATTGCCTAATTTATATTGACATTGTGTCTAGCTAGCTAAGCAGACTAGTATCATAGATTTCTGGCTAGCCTGTATCTAGTGGTTCTTATGTTGTGTTACAGCGCAATAGGTCCAGCTATGTACATGTAATTTGGTTGAGACAAATGAGTTTAGAAAATAATTGTTTGCTCTGTGTATATGTGGTGTGTAGTTGGTTGACTTCGCTATTTAGCAAGCTGAGATCTGCGCTCAAGATGGCTAATGTTAGCTATGTTGCTAATAATGTTTTTGAGGAGAACAGGCTAGCTCCCTGTAGCATCAAGACAAGAGGGGATGGGGAAGAACATTAAATGTGCAGTTGCTTCATCTGGCTGACGCAGTGCCCAGACGAGATGAGCTACCTGCTACAGAGAGAATCTGAGAGATCTCACTATTTTATTTTTTATTTTTTTATCTTGATTAACCTCCGAGATGTCAATGTCGAACCAATGCAATGCTATTCATTTTATTGGCTTGCTATATGAGCTGCTTTTGAAAATGTCTGTCTGATATAGCTAGCTAGTTGTTTTTCTTGTGTATGTTAAATGCTACAGCCACAACATCATGATCATGTAGTCATGCATCTGCAGACCAGCAAGGAGGAGAATGGCCTGCATTGGGTGAGCTAGCTAGAACAACATCAACCAACTAGCTAGCTATAATATCAGAAACATTTTTAGGTAAAGCGTGGATAGAGCTACAGTGGTTATTCCTCTAAAAGTTACGAGCTTATGCCGCAACCATTTGTGGTAGATGGTGGCATTCTTCTGTTATTGCACCACACTATCACAAGGGACAGTTAGAATGCTGATCTATCGGTAGTCTAAACTGTGGCAATTATTGGAGGAGTTTTCAGTCTGAGTCTCTCCTCTGGCGCTAGAGTCCTGCATCAGGCAACAACAACAAAAACTGTTGGTTAGTTCTGAAGTTAACGAGAGAACTTGGGTAAATACAAAGTACTGACAAATATGATTATTTTTCTTATATATAGGCACAGAGGGCTTTTGGTTTCTCTCCCTCTAAAAACATTAATTATAAATAACCAACTGGCTCTATTTACAAATTAGTAAATGTCTCACCCCATTTTCAAGAATGGCCTTTTTCCCTTTATTCAGATTACATTCGCTCACTTTCGGTTATTTGAAACTATCTTCTCCGAAATATAGTTATTTTTTATCACGTTAATCTGCTCATGTTGTGTGTTCAATTATTTGTGATATTGTGGCATTTAAAGCATATTGAAGAGTTCCCGAGGGCCAATCTGTTATCCAGCGATTAGTTTAATAGCCCGGCTCCTGTGGGTGTGAAAATCCCCCCCAACTTGCAATGTATTCGATGCTTAAATATCTGTTCATCAACTTCTTTATGCTTTAGTTAATAAAATAACGATAAATACTTTCAAAATGCAGATGTTTATTTCAACTACTGTACAGCACATCTCAGCTACATTTTAGTTGCACTTTCCCTCAGCTTGCTGAGATCAATGAATGTGTTGTTGTGTTGTATTGTCAGTTTCTCAAGGTACAGATGAATTTTTCAGAATAAAGTAGGCTAATGAAGGCAACAAATTGTTGCTTACTGGGAACACCCAAAGTCATCCAATTGTTATTATAGGATTTGAAGCAATAGCCTACCCTCGTGTGGTCAACTATTTCAGCACCGTTTCGGACTGGTCTTGATAAATCAATTACATTTTTATTTTCAATTCATCTCTGTTTGGGTATTGGTTAGCCTACAATTAGGGTGTGGAAATGTTAGTATTATTTTGCTCTTAGTAGCCTACTCCCGAACGGTCACGTTGTACAGCGCCTGACTGTTTACTTTTTTTTGGAATAGAAACACCAAATTAATTAAGCTACGTTTCTTAAAATCAATCCCATGTACTATGTTCTTACAATAAAGGTTTTAAATTCTCTAGTACAGCCAATATAATAAATTGTCAAATGGTTCTCAAAGATGCCCTCTGGTGGTCAAACTAGCATTAATGGCAACAATGGCTGACACTTAAATAACGTGAAGCAACTTTTAAAGTAAGAACCACTGTAACTATCTGTAATAATTGTATTATTTTAAACCACCTAATGCACATCTGTATCTGTGTTACATTGCAAAGTATGTTTTAATGTATTTGTACTGCATTGTTATCTCTCAAATTTTACAAATCATCAGCATGAAGGATACTGAATTATGTTTGAATTGTCATTCAAATAATGCTGTGTCTCTCTCAGATCTGCTAAGCACATGTCTGGCTCTGCTTGCCGCACAGCCACTGCCTCAGTGGTTGAGTAAGCTCCTTCATGGCTGGCCCTGTCCAGGGGTGACATTGGACAGGGCCACAGTGTCTCCCAACTCCCCTGTTTCAGTCCCCAGTAATTATTCTGCAATAGCTTGTGCCAGGGGTCTAGGGTCAACTTGTCTCATCTGGACCAGTATTCAAAAAGTGTTCACAGAGTGCTAAACTAGGATCAGTTTTTAATTTTAGATCCTAAAATAATTTTGCCTGGTGCAACCTGACCCTAGATCAGCACTTCTACTTATGTGGCCTATTTCCATATATGATTTACCTCAGTGTGTTACCTAAAAGGCTCAGACTTTTCTCTTTCCATCTACGTGGTCTGGCACCCGTGTCTCACTAAACCATGGTGTCTCACTAAACCATGGCTCTAGCGGACCTGCTCTCACTTGCAGTCAAAGTCAGGCCGCTGGTACTTTTCAGCCTGCATTTACCTAACAATGGCTAACTGTGAACTTGAACACCTTCCCACAAAGCAGCTGTTTTGATTTATGCAGAGTTTGATGATTCTGCTCTTCACAAGTCCTCACTGCCAGCACTAGCTATGGAAACAATTTCCCTAGTATAACACAAGGGTGTATACGCTGGTGTAACACTGTTAGTCAAAAAGCTGCATTGGATGCTTTGTGAATATTGGCCCTGGTGTAATGTGATATCTTAGGCATGCTCCCATTGACATGGAGGGGGGCATCCTGCCCTTCGGTTACATCGTCATCCAGTTCTTCTTAATTCTCAACAGCATCTGGTAAGAACAAGGGTCCAGTGCTGCTTTTCGACTCATACACTAGTGTAACACTGATGTTTAGACCCATATGTTATACTAGGGAAATAGTTTCCGTAGCCAAGGCTGGCACCGAGGACTTGTGAACAGCAGAATCAACAACCTCGGCATAATCAAGATTGATTTAAGCAGCTGTTTTGTGAGAAGGTATTAAAGTTCACTTTTAGCCATTGTTATGTAAACGCCAGCTGAAAAGTACCACTGGCTTGACTTTGGCCCAAGTGACAGCAGGTCTGCTGGAGCCATAGCCCAGTGACACAGGGGTGCCAGCCTGCGTAGATGGAAACAAAAGTCTGAGCCTCTTGGGTAGAACTCGAGTTAAATCCTGGATGGAAATGTGCCACGAGTAGGAGTGCTGATCTAGGGTCAGGTTCCACCAGTCAATATGATCTACAATTAAACACTGATCCTAGATCAGCACTCCTACTCTAAGACACTTTGTGAATACGGGTCTGGATAAGAGAAGTTGACCCTATTCTCCCCCCCCCCGGCACAAACTATTGCAGAATAATTACTGGGAATTGAGACAGAGGGGTTGGGAGACAGCATGGCCCTGTCCAATGTCACCTCTGGACACAGTCAGCCAGGAAGGAGCTTACCCAACCACTCTGAGGCAGTGGCTGTATGGCTAGCAGAGGTGTGCTTAGCAGATATGAAACAGAGGCACAACATTATTTGAGTGACAATTCAGTCCACATGACAGAATTCAGTGTTCTTCATGCTGATGATTTGAGACAGATAGTAATGTAGTACAAATATATTTAAACATACTATGGAATGAAACACGGATACAGATGATGTGCATGAGTTTGTCAAACGGGTAGGCCTACCACGTTTTTGAATAGGAAGAATTAGGCTCTGATTCTATGATTAGGCCCATACAAGATGTTCATGCGTGTATGCACATAGAGTACCCGTCAAAAGTTTGTACACACCTACTCATTCAAGGGTTTTTCTTAATTTTTACTATTTGCTACATTGTGGATTGATAGTGAAGACATCAAAACTATGAAATAACACATATGGAATAATGTAGTAACCAATGTTAAACAAATCAAAATATATTTAAGATTCTTCAAAGTAGCCACCCTTTTCCTTGATGACTGCTTTGCACACTCTTGGAGTTCTCTCAACCAGCTTCGTGAGGAATGCATTTCAATTAACAAGTGTGCCTTGTGAAGTTGTGGAATTTATATCGTTCTTAATGCGTTTGAGCCAATCAGTTGTGTTGTGACAAGGTAGTGGTGGTATACAGAAGATAACCCTATTTGGTAAAAGACCACGTCCATAGTATGGCAAAAGCAGATAAGCAGAGAAACGTCAGTCCATCATTACTTTAAGACATGAAAGTCAGTCAATGTGGAAAATTTCAAGGACTTTGAAAGTTTCTTCAAGTGCAGTCGCAAAAACCGTGAAGCCACAGCTCTCATGAGGACCGCCATAGGAAATGAAGACTCAGTTGCGTCTGCTGCAGAGGATAAGTCCATTAGAGTTACCAGCCTCAGAAATTGCAGCCAAAATAAATGCTTCAGAGTTCAAGTAACAGATGCATCGACTGTTCAGAGGAGACTGTGTGAATCAGGCCTTCATGGTTGAATTGCTGCAAAGAAACCACCACTAAAGGACACCAATAAAAATACTAAACACTATCAGTGGACATTAAACTGGTGGAAATCTGTCCTTTGGTCTGATTAGTCCAAATTTGAGATTTTTGGTTCCAACCTCCTGGTCTTTGTGAAACACAGAGTAGGTGAATGGATGATCTCCGCATGTGTGGTTCCTACTGTGAAGCATGGAGGAGGTGTGATTGTGTGGGGGTGCTTTGCTGGTGATATTGTCTGTGATTTATTTAGAATTCAAGGCACACTTAACCAGCATGGCTACCACAGCATTCTGCAGCGACACACAGTCCCACTAAGCACAAACCAGATGGGATGATCATTTGTTTTTCAACGGGACAATGACACAACACACCTCCAGGCTGTGTAAGGGCTGTTTGACCAAGAAGGAGAGTGATGGAGTGCTTTAAGAGTCATCTTAAAAATTACTAGAATTAATGCGAGTTGACTTGCCTGGCCTTCCTGGCAGCAAAAGCATGCACTGCTTCTTGGAAGTTGATTTTGTAATGCACGGCTCTCCCATCTTGTGGTGCTAAAGGATTTCACTGTGAAATTGTTTCATGCTATCTTTCACGTTCCCTTTCAGCACATCCCAGCGGTGTGTAGGTCTGGATAAAAAATGTGGTAACTCAGCCACCGCCAAGGTGTTTAAGGTGTTCAAGCAACACGATGCTGCATCAGAGAGAACCAGGTTCAGCGAGTGCGCGCTGCATTGGCTGAAAAAAGGCCCTCGGATTGATATCCTGCAGCAGCAGCACCAATGTCATCGGGACGTGGAGCGACAAATCTGAGTCTGAGTCCCAGATAGTAGGTTTTCTGCTGGCATTGTTTGGATGTGTGGCTTGGCCTGGTGCGACCAACTGTTCTTGTCCACCCAGAGAGCTGTCATCATCAGTGGAAGTGGATGGCTAGGACTCCTCCGGTTTGCTGCGAGAACCATTGAACGGTGGCTCGTCCGTCTTGGAGATTGAACGGCCTGTCCTCGGAGTCATGTTGTTCTCCACACTGGCTGAGGAACATTACTGCATGCAGCGAATCACTTTGGTTTAAAGAGTGTGCCTCTTTTCTCATTAGTTAAAAAGTATATATATTCGCTTCCTGATTTAGTTTTTGTCTCTTAGACATGGTAGCTAATTTGGTTGCAAATCTCTATAGCTTACTGTTCACTGGTTACGATGGCAACACCCATCCGTAGCACGCGCTCCAGCAGGTGTATCTCACTGATCATCCCTAAAGCCAACACCTCATTTGGCCGCCTTTCGTTCCAGTTCTCTGCTGCCTGTGATTGGAACGAATTGCAAAAATCGCTGAAGTTGGAGACTTTTATCTCCCTCACCAACTTCAAACATCTGCTATCTGAGCAGCTAACCGATCGCTGCAGCTGTACATAGTCTATTGGTAAATAGCCCACCCATTTTCACCTACCTCATCCCCATACTGTTTTTATTTATTTATTTTTCAGCTCTTTTGCACACCAATATCTCTATCTCTACCTTTACATAACCATCTGATCATTTATCACTCCAGTGTTAATCTGCATAATTGTAATTATTTGCCTACCTTCTCATGCCTTTTGCACACAATGTATATATAGACTCCCCTTTTTTCTACTGTGTTATTGACTTGTTAATTGTTTACTCCATGTGTAACTCTGTGTTGTCTGTTCACACTGCTATGCCTTATCTTGGCCAGGTCGCAGTTGCAAATGAGAACTTGTTCTCAACTAGCCTACCTGGTTAAATAAAGGTGAAATAAAAAAAAAAAAAAAAAAAATTAACAGATATTATTTCCACTAGTAGTTAACAGGCTATGCTAGGCTACTGCCTTAATCAATAATCATCTTCCTCACACACAAACATTAAAAGACAATACAATAGTTTAATTGGTAGATTTATTTTTATTAATGTTTCATAATAGGATAATCTCATTAAAACACACAACCATAGCTACCAAGGATAATGGGAAGGAACATCGAGGGAAGCGGGAATGGGGTGATGGCGGGAACTGCAGCAACGGCTATGAGCTGGTGGTGTAGTAGCCGATCAGAAGCGCCGGAGGGCGGCAGCCAATTTCCAAAATGCCGCCCCAAATTCAAATGCCGCCATAAGCAATTGCCTAGTCTTGCCTAATGGGAGGGCCGGCCCTGAGATGGACATTTTCAGAAAAAGCAGTTCACATAGCAAGCCGATATTAATGAATATCATTGCATTGGTTCGACATTGAAATCTCACTAGCTAATCAAGATAGAATCTGAGAGATCTCACCTTTTTATCTCTGTAGCAGGTAACTCTGTCTCATCTCATCTGGGCACTGCCTCAGCCAGATGAAGCAACTGCACATCTCACGTTCTTGCCATCCCCTCTTGTCTTGATTCTACAGGGAGCTAGCCTGTTCTCCTCAGAACATTATTAGCAAGCTAGCTAACGTTGATCTCAGCTTGCTAACTAGAGACTTTTCTAAATTAATGTTAGACTCAACCAAATGACAAGTACATAGCTAGACCTATTGCTCTGTTCCACAACATAAGAACCAATAGATAGACTAACCTGAAAGCTCTAATGCTAGCTAGCGAGTGTAACGGTCATGCTATGTGGAAACGCTCACTTTAATTCTTCCCTTCGTCTTCCTCACTAATGCCTTGTTGTAGCTTTCAAATTCTGTCAATATCATTGAGCTAGCTAGTCATTTTTACAAATTCTATCCATATTTAGCACAGCGTGCTTCCAGACTGGAACCCTTTGAAACGTAAAAACACCTCACTTGATTGGTCAGAAGAAAATGCCCTGTCCACTAGAGCTCGCATATTTCTCTGCTCCTTTCTTGCAGATTTTTTTTTTTTAAATGTGGACTCGCGTGTATTGTGTTGGGAAGAAAATTACAATCATCACTTTGAAATGAAAATTAGGGGCTAAATTCAATCCATACCACATTGCTGTATTGACGCAGTAGCTATTTTTCCACTGGTCAAATTAACTCAGATTGGTTTTGGGAACTGTATAAAAACCTCCAACTACTACCACTGTAACCCCTCTCACAGGTATGCTTTCACTTTTAAGAATCAGAAGTGTGTGGGCACGGGATGAATATTGTGAATAAAGGGTTAAAAAAAATCCCCTTGTGGGATTAGAACTCACAACCAACTATAACCCAATTTGTTTAGTGGATTGGGCCACCATCAGTCATAGCAGTGAAGGGGGGGGGGGGGGAATAAGGCCTGTTGCAATGATCACCATTGTCATCTATTTATTGTTATGTTGCAACGAATATAAATGTATATAATCAACATATCCTGCATGTTTTTTGTTGTTGTTGCGTAAAACACAAACAGTAAGCAAAAATGTTGAACTTGGTGATGTGGAAATGTGCCTTAATGCCTTTTTAAATTTTATGTAACGTCAGTAAGGCGTTAAGGCGCGCTGTCACCTGCTTTCATAGTAAGTCTTGAGGCGGTACCACCCAGCACATCTAGAAGTGTATTACCAAACCCCTCCCTTGAAATAACGTAGAGGCGCCTCTTACATCCCAATTTCAATGGTAGAGTTGAACCACTATGGGCAAAAAGAGCAAGATTTACTACTAACGCGGAGCGTTGGTAAAATCACTGGGGAAGCCAAGCCAGAAAAAAAGCCATAGTACAAGCTATGTGTTCATATGCCTTGACACTGTGATATACAGGCCTAAGGTGGAGACAATAAGAAGACACAGTGGCAGAATAAATTCAACCACACATTTGTTTCATTACAAAACTGGAGAGAAACATCTGTCTGGTGAAGCCCACAAAACATTTTGCATGTAACAAACAGTTGCTTGACCATGCTGGAGGTCAAGTAAGGTAATGTTTCCAACACTTTCGGACTACTAAACAACTATTGCTTAGTCTAATACAGTGACAACTAAAAGATACCCAAAACAATTTAGTCCAATCAACATAAGTTCGGAGAATTATGCTAGAACCACAAGTCCAAATCCGTATCTCCATCCATGGCTAATTTAGGAAAGGGACAATTTTTTTCTAGCTAGCCACCGGTAGACAAAGACACAACGAGATGTAACAATTCACGTTTTTTTCTGTTAATGACTTTTGACTTCTGATATGATGTCATTGGTTTGAATCCAAACTGGCTTCCCTTGACAGTTTATTTTTTTTGTGCGCCAGGACCATTCACAGCTGAATTCACACTCCGTTTGCCCCAACGCTGATTGGCTGTTATTTTCTTTATTTTTTTATCAAGGGAGGTCAAATGCTCGCTGGCTTCCCTTGAATTCAATGCTATGGATGGCAACAATGTCATACTCTTTTTGGCCCGACAGCATCAGATAGATATGCTACACATACTGAGCCAGAGGGGTGCTGTTTCGTTAGCCTGGATGCTTTCTCCAGTGGGGTACATTCAGCCTCTTGCAAATTGAAAGAAATGTATGAAACACAGATAGACGAAATACATTATTTTGTATGTTTCTTTTGTTTTTCTTGGTCATTTTTTTTGGAGAAGCCTGGCTTCCCTTGGCATTCATGAATACACGCCACTGTGTTTACGTGACCTTTGGCTGTTTTGAAAACTGTAGGAGATCTACTCAAGGCAAATGCTGACACCTGTTATGAACGCCATGTTACTGCATTTCCATGCTTATGCATATTTGTGAGCAGTGCAGATTTACTTTGAGACAAAGTTTAATTCATTCAGCCAACCAACCCTTGTGGTGGTTTAGCACAAAGACTTTTGGATACTTCTTATACACTACCACAGAAAGACATCTTTAAGTTGTACCTAAGAAGGTGCACTAAACTTTTACTGTCATTTATAGAGGATGTAGTTTATTTTGGGTGTATATACTGTAAACCACAAATAAAATGTTCTTAAATAATGATATTATTGAAATCATCATTTAGAGTACACTATACTGTATATGCAAAAGTATGTGGACACGCCTTCAAATTAGTGACATTCTAGACGGTTCTGTGCTTCCAACTTTGTGGCAACTGTTTGGGGAAGGCCCTTTCCTGTTTCAGCTTGGCAGTGCCCCTGTGCACGGAGGTCCATACAGAAATGTTTTGTAGAGATCGGTGTGGAAGAACTTCACTGGCTTGCAGAGCCCTGACCTCAACACCTTTGAGATGAACTGGAATGCTGACTGTGAGCCAGGCCTAATCATGTATATGTACAGTGCCTTGCGAAAGTATTCGGCCCCCTTGAACTTTACGACCTTTTGCCACATTTCAGGCTTCAAACATAAAGATATAAAACTGTATTTTTTTGTGAAGAATCAACAACAAGTGGGACACAATCATGAAGTGGAACGACATTTATTGGATATTTCAAACTTTTTTAACAAATCAAAAACTGAAAAATTGGGCGTGCAAAATTATTCAGCCCCTTTACTTTCAGTGCAGCAAACTCTCTCCAGAAGTTCAGTGAGGATCTCTGAATGATCCAATGTTGACCTAAATGACTAATGATGATAAATACAATCCACCTGTGTGTAATCAAGTCTCCGTATAAATGCACCTGCACTGTGATAGTCTCAGAGGTCCGTTAAAAGCGCAGAGAGCATCATGAAGAACAAGGAACACACCAGGCAGGTCCGAGATACTGTTGTGAAGAAGTTTAAAGCCGGATTTGGATACAAAAATATTTCCCAAGCTTTAAACATCCCAAGGAGCACTGTGCAAGCGATAATATTGAAATGGAAGGAGTATCAGACCACTGCAAATCTACCAATACCTGGCTGTCCCTCTAAACTTTCAGCTCATACAAGGAGAAGACTGATCAGAGATGCAGCCAAGAGGCCCATGATCACTCTGGATGAACTGCAGAGATCTACAGCTGAGGTGGGAGACTCTGTCCATAGGACAACAATCAGTCGTATATTGCACAAATCTGGCCTTTATGGAAGAGTGGCAAGAAGAAAGCCATTTCTTAAAGATATCCATAAAAAGTGTTGTTTAAAGTTTGCCACAAGCCACCTGGGAGACATACCAAACATGTGGAAGAAGGTGCTCTGGTCAAATGAAACCAAAATTTTACTTTTTGGCAACAATGCAAAACGTTATGTTTGGCGTAAAAGCAACACAGCTGAACACACCATCCCCACTGTCAAACATGGTGGTGGCAGCATCATGGTTTGGGCCTGCTTTTCTTCAGCAGGGACAGGGAAGATGGTTAAAATTGATGGGAAGATGGATGGAGCCAAATACAGGACCATTCTGGAAGAAAACCTGATGGAGTCTGCAAAAGACCTGAGACTGGGACGGAGATTTGTCTTCCAACAAGACAATGATCCAAAACATAAAGCAAAATCTACAATGGAATGGTTCAAAAATAAACATATCCAGGTGTTAGAATGGCCAAGTCAAAGTCCAGACCTGAATCCAATTGATTTCTGTGGAAAGAACTGAAAACTGCTGTTCACAAATGCTCTCCATCCAACCTCACTGAGCTCGAGCTGTTTTGCAAGAAGGAATGGGAAAAAATGTCAGTCTCTCGATGTGCAAAACTGATAGAGACATACCCCAAGCGACTTACAGCTGTAATCGCAGCAAAAGGTGGCGCTACAAAGTATTAACTTAAGGGGGCTGAATAATTTTGCACGCCCAATTTTTCAGTTTTTGATTTTGTTAAAAAAGTTTGAAATATCCAATAAATGTCGTTCCACTTCATGATTGTGTCCCACTTGTTGTTGATTCTTCACAAAAAAATACAGTTTTATATCTTTATGTTTGAAGACTGAAATGTGGCAAAAGGTCGCAAAGTTCAAGGGGGACGAATACTTTCGCAAGGCACTGTATTTTAATCCTTTGGAGCTCAATTTATGTAAAAATAGAGGTGACTTTTGACTCCCTAAAATTGGTATTGAACCCAAAAATCACATATCGGTCGGGATCTATTCTAGACCATGCATTAGATATAGCTGGCTGGCTGGTTTGAGTAATTAGTGGGAGTTGGGTTCCTGTGGAACAGGAAACCTGTGGCTTCTCCCTCTGTGCCTCCTAGGATGATGAATAATAGGATCGAACCATGAGCTACACTGGCTCAGGCTCTCCGTGATAATGCTATGAGGTAATAAGCCACAGTCTCTGCAGCCACTGACAAACTGTAAAATGAGATCACAGAAGATCAGAGCAACGCCACGTGTGTGATAGTCGTAGGTAGGCATAGCTAAATGATTGCAGATGTAAAGCATGCAGGTGTTAATGGGCATTCTGATTTCATGTCTTTGTAAAAATAAAAAATAAATGGTAAGTGTATTCAATATCTTGTTTTATTCAGCCAACTGCAATGTGACCTCTTACTTAGTTCTGGACTAAATATATTGCCAGTCTCTTGTCTGTAATCTGTCGGTATTCCGTTTCTATCTCCAATAGTCCAATATTTTTAGTTAAAGGCTCTGCCAGATGCTGAGATACTGTGCCGGGCTGGCTGTGTGATGAATGAAAACCTGAAGATATGCATCAAGCCTTGAATAAAGCAATGCGGCTCAGCGGTATGTGAAACAATGGCTCATTCCAGGTGGCGGTGTGCTGAGGGAAGTGAGGGGAATTGGATAAGACAGGAAGGTCGCCTGGCTGCCTGGCTGTTAGCATTGGACTTGGCAGCTCTCTGCCATGGAAGCGCTGACAGGCAGGCGTGCCTGTCACAGCGCGTAAGTGGCTCCCTGCGCAGACATTCACAGTAGAGCACCTTTTCTTTATCCACAGTGCTTCTGGGATGGTCCAGCCCCCAGGGCTGCATCCCCTATAGCCCTAGCCCCCATACCTAGTCCATGCCCCAGCCCTCATACTTGACCCCGGCCCCAGACCTTATACCAAGCCCTCAACTTCACATCTTGGCCGAGCCCCCAGCCTTATTCCCATACCCACAGCTACCTAGCCCCTGCTCTATCCCCATCCTTAGCCCCATACCCAGCCCCATACTTAACATCCACAGCCCCCTGGACCCCCTGGCCAGAGATTAGAGCTTTATGGCGGTCCAGGTATCACTCCCTTCAGTCTGCAATGGGAAGACCTGATTAGAGAGCGGGGGAGGCTGGTAGTGGCACCGTGGGAACAGACAACCCTCTGGGAAGTGGGGAACAGATTTGTCCTCTGCTGTTTAGGGAGTGGGAGGCTTCATCCAGAGTGAGCTGTGACTACTGTTGTTCCTTAGCAATAGATTTATGCTTATTCAATCATGGTAGTGGTTGATTTAATATTGGGAAACAGCAAAGTGGAAATAATAAAGTAATATTTATAGAGCCTTACCATGACCTTTTTGTTTTTTGTTGGATGTTTATGCAGCAGAGCAGTTATTTTGACTGTCATGGAGAAATGTTTTCCTCGTAACTATTTGAGATTACTTTTAAGGTCAGAAGGATTCAACTGTTCAGTATATCCAGTATTTTAAATCCTAGTCCTACCTTTAGTTGTATCTTGACTCTTCAAATTAACTTTAGACTCATGCGGGGATGGAGAAATCGTTTTAGATTCAACGAGGGTATGTACTGGAGTTGTGCATCTTACATTACTTCAGGAAGTCTACTCTCAACAACCCACTTCAATGCCCAGGGTACTTGGCGTTAGAACTAAGGCTACGGAAACCCACTAGAACATAAATACTTTGTCCCAATACATAACGTCCTTCACTTGGCCTTGCTTTTGATCTTGCTTCACGTGTATGGAAAATCTAAGTTATCCAGAACTGAAAACTCCTCTTATTTCCACAGCCACACTGTCCTTAAAACCTACCTCTGCTGTTTGGATTGAAATGTTCCAGGGCGGATATTAACTGTATTGATTTGAGTGAGGATTATGACCCGGTAAAACAAGATGAAGTAGTGTGACCTCTGTTTTGGCCCCAAGTCACGCTCTCACATATCTGGCACACATTTTGTAATGAGCAAAAAAAGTATATTCCTGTGAAATGACAGCATAGAATTAAACGTAAGTGATTCTTAATATGGGAAGGAGAGATCTGAGAGGGAGATAGAAGGACAAAATGAGAGATGAATAATGATAACCGAAGGAGACGAAACACTTGAGTCAGACATACATTCTATGAATTACTAGAAAGCTTTGTCAGGTAAAATAAGAAAGTGCTTTGGGCCTATGCTAGCTATTCAGATGGGAAAATCTAAGTCCATTTCTTTTCTTGTCTTCTGTCTCTCCAGATGTGCTTCGGACTGGCTGTGGTTTCTCCTCCTCATCCTCCTTCTGATGTTCAATGGCAGATGAAAACCGCTCCCTTCTCCTTTCCTGTCATCTTTTGATCTCCGAGAGATGGCTCTGATCCACAGCTAAACAACAGGACATCCCTCTCTGATCTCCTCCCTCTCTGACCATCTTCTCATCACCCTCCCTCACCATGGCCTGCTTGCTGGTAGCAGTGTTCCTCCTGGTTCTCCAGGCATATGCTGCCCCACCAGATTTTGTTCAGAGTTTGGATCTAGGCCCTGGACTCACAGCTAATGACACTCTGTCTCCACCCCTGGGGACTAGTAAATGTGCCCCCCACAGCATCATCATTGGGGTGCGTAAAGGCGGCACACGAGCCCTGCTGGAAATGCTAGACATCCACCCTGAGGTCGCTGCCGCTGCCACAGAGGTGCACTTTTTCGACTGGGACGAGAACTACGCTAAGGGATTTGACTGGTACCGTGAGCTGATGCCATATTCCTACCCACACCAGATCACAGTGGAGAAGACACCAGGCTACTTCACCTCTGCCTTGGCGCCAAAACGCATCCGTGCCATGAACTCCTCCATCAAGCTGCTGCTGATCTTGCGGGACCCAACTGAACGTGTCATCTCAGACTACACCCAGGTCTACTTCAACCGCCTGGAGAACCACAAGCCAGTGCAGGCCATTGAGAACCTGCTGGTGCGCAGCGGAGCCCTCAATACCCGCTATAAGGCCATCCAGCGGAGCCTCTACGACATGCACATGAGCAACTGGTTGCGCTATTTCCCCCTAGAGCAGATCCACATCGTGGATGGGGATACTTTGATCCGGGACCCGTTGCCTGAGCTACAGAAGGTGGAGCGTTTTCTCAACCTGCCCCCCAGGATAATGTCCTCCAACTTCTACTTCAACCAGACCAAGGGGTTCTACTGCATCCGGAGTGAAGGGCGAGAGCGCTGCCTGCACGAGTCCAAAGGGCGTCCCCACCCTGCCGTCAACGGTACCGTGCTGCAGCAGCTACGCTCCTACCTCCGGGAGCACAACCATAACTTCTACCGGCTGGTGAAGCGCTCCTTTGACTGGCAGTAAGGCAGTTCACCCCTCTACCTATGAGGACTAGTTCCCCCTGGCCCACATATGACTGTTCAATGACTGACTGACCAGTGTTATAGGGGGAGAAGCACTTTACGAACTCTGACACCCAAACACCCCTGTCAATCGCCTTTTACTCTGCTCTGGTGTCAGCAGAGCAGTTCCACATTTACGAAGCAAGAACTTACAAACTAACATGGAAAAATCCCCAAGATTGAAGTCATTCTCTGTACTGTACCTGCCAAAAGTGAAGTGATGCGGATTGTGGAAAAACTCATTTGTGAACCTGATTTTAACTTTTGTTTGATATTACTGTACTTGATAATAAATAGTTTTGCTTTAAAAATGTAACGCTGGAATGGAATCTTTTTCTCCCTTGGTTCTTTGTGCTGCTCTCCAGCTCCTAACCTGAGTTATTTAGAGAGCATGCTAAGGTAGACTGAGGCATTAGGCTAAGAGTTTGATTCGCTGCGGTGGAAGAAGGACATTAATGCAGGGAAATGGTTTCCCTCGAGCGACGCTTTAGTAGTACAGAAATCACTAATGGATTTTGACGTTGAAGGTAGTGCCTGCAGCAAAAGGGGCCGAATCACAAGAGTCAGCAAGCTGAAGTCAGAGCTCTTCCTGTATTTTACCACTGTTCAGTGTTCAACGGTTTGATTAGGCTGTAGAAGCAGCCAGTAAATCATATGCTTATTGTAGCAGTTCTCACAGGAGTTGTGCTGTATGTAAGATGCCGTTTCACCAGTGTGATTATTCAACATAAACAGCAGAGAAACACATTACTATTTTCATCATGATTATCTCTGGTTATTATGGATGGATACTTTGTGTTTTCTTAGAACCTTTCTGTCAGATCACTTGCCATTCCATGCCACAGAGAATCGGCACATTTCAGATTGTCACAGGTCATGTTTCCTCATTGATTAGGCTTTAAACAGCAGCCAAGGCTGCCTGTCTGGAGAGACGACTGGTGCTTATGTGATCTCCCTTCTGTCTGGTGGCTCTGTCAGATGCTAAAAGAGTGCTCCCGTTCTCCAGGGGGGGACAGACATCAATGCTGCCGGCTTTATCCCTTGCCAGCAGTAGGGGTGTGTTGGTCTGTCCATACTAAAATATGAAGTTCGATACAAGCAATGTTTTTCACACTCCGTCTTACCGTATCCTATTTACTGATACTGTATTATGTTTTATTGATGTCTCATAGTAGTTTATTCAACCATACTTTTGTTCTACGGCTCCATCCAGCACAGGCTATCAGAATACTCTATACACTCAGAGGTAGCACTTTACTTTAATTATAGTGTCATAACATCTAATAAGGTCATAACCATGTCATAAGAGCTGACATAACTTGTCATAACACTGTCATACCACCTACATTTAGACCTGTTACATGTATTGAGTTATTTTATGGCTAGTTACATACACCTACATAAGGGTGTCAAAACCCACCACTCAAGGCAAACCATTAGCCATATTATTACCATTGCAGTTGCACACACATTGGTGTCAGAATTGTACCTACCCAATGCTCTGTTGCTGATGATTGGGATGAATGCAGGAGAAGTATTTGGGAGCAGGAAAAGACACCCTCTTTGTGACTGACAATGACTGACACAATAGTCCAAGGGCCACCTACCAAAACTGTGTTTTTCCATGACCCAAAAAACGGAACTGCAAAATTTTAACAACATTATGTAGATAATGTTATGAACAGTAACACTGTCTGATTCCAAACTTGTAAAAGTTGCACTTTTTTTTTATTTTTTTTTATCAAAGTCATGATATTAAGCATCGAAATAACAGCGCATTTTAGGTAGTTTCACCTTGGTTACTTCTGTTGTACGATTTGTGCGTTTTGATTTTCGAAACTACCTAAAAATGCGCTGTAATTTCGATGGTTAATATAAACGTTCCAACGTTGCATGTCGGTTACTTTTTGTTGTACACTGACGTACAGAACACAAAACGATTTGTGCGTTTTGATTTTCGTCCTTGCCTTTTTATCGGTCCTTCATTGATCCAGATGAGCCCCTAAACGAGGAAATATATTTGAACCATTTGCAGTGGTTTTCTCAGTTAATGAATAGAAGATGTTTTGGCAGATGTAATTAGCCTATAGGGCCATCCTTGCTTTTGCCTGCCTGCCAAACTAAAGACAGCACAACGTTGCTAGCTAACACAGCGCTCAAAACATTCCCGACAGCTACAGAAAGCGCTGTTCTGGCATCTGAGAAAAAAACTATTTAGCACGTTTCAATAGCTTCTTATCGTGTATTATTTCAGGATTGGTCCGGTACATACAGTGGGCTCCAAGTATTTGGACAGTGAAAATGTTTTGTTGTTTTGGCGCTGTACTACGTCACTTTGGATTTGAAATTACACAATGATTATGAGGTTAATCTACACGTGAATTTTCACGTCTGTTGGATGCATTTGCTCTTTTGGTTGTTTCAGATTATTTTGTGCCTAATAGAAACTCATGGTAAATAATGTAGTGTGTCATTTGAGTCACTTTTTTTTCTAAAGAAGAATCCAGTATGTTTCTAAAAACCTCTATATTACTGTGGATGCGATAATGATTACGTATAGTCCTAAATGAATCGTGAATAATGATGAGAAAGTTAGACGCACAAATATCATACCCCCAAGACATGTTAACTTCTCACCACTACAATGACAGTGGAGGTTAGCATTTTTGGGGTGTATGATATTTGTGCGTCTAACTTCCTCTCATCATTATTCACAGTTTATTCAGGAGTATCCGTAGTCATGGTAAAATCCACATTAAACGTAGAAGTATTTAGAAACATATTCTACTCTTATTTACAATAAGAATAGAATGGATTTGAAATGACAAAGTGCTGGTGTACAGAGCCAAAACAACAAATATATCACTGCCACTCACTATATGTTGCTTTCTGCACGCATAGAGAATGGAATCTGTGTAAAAATTGTAACCAAGATGTAACCTAGCAACCTCAATGTTGCTAGGGGAATTACCCAAAATGCGGTATGATTTAGAAATGTTACCTTTGATTTATAATATTTAATTAATGTGCAAATTTGACAAGTTTTAAATCAGTGTTCATAAAATGATCTACATAATGATAACTTTGTGGATCGGTTTCCTGAAACACCGTTTCGGAAGCCTTTTTTAGTGGGTGGTGTTCATGTGGGTTTTGATCATAGAGATCCTATGAATTTTTAAAATTTATTTAACCTTTACTTAACTAGGCAAGTAAGTTAAGAACAAATTATTAATTAGCCTAGGAACAGTGGGTTAACAACCTTGTTCAGGGGCAGAACGACAGATTTTTAACTTGTCAGCTCAGGGATTCGATCTAGCAACCTTTCGGTTACTGGCCCAACGCACTAACCACTAGGCTACCTCCCAAACTATGTCATCAACAAACCCTCAAAGTTCCAGAATGAAGTGAAAAATGTCAGCCACATTGATCGAAGAGAAATCCAAACAAGTCGAATTGGAATGAATGGCAGTAGAGGCAGAATCCTGATTTGACTTATGCATGAAAATAAAAGGCATGTGATGTATCAGAAATGGTGTTATATAATTATTGTCAACCTAAAATATTGTCATATAATTATAAATACAGTTTATACAGGTTCTATACAAATGGCCTCTAAAATATGTGTAAACAGACCATAAATATCAAAGTGTTTTCTTGTAAAGCTGTAAGTGCTATGATACAATATCAGAACATGTTGCATTTACAACTTGTTTTAAGTCCTATCAATCATCAACTGATTTCAGCCAGTGTATGGCTGTGGATTGACTGCATTGTTTGAGTGGAATGTTGGCATATTGGCAGTTCACTTGAAAAATGTATGGAGCTGGCTGGCTTGCTAGCTGGCTGGCTAACCAACATACAGTGCAGATAAATTCTTCAAATTCAACCATGGTTGACCAACTCCCTGACAAAAATGGTTGATCTTTATCCCATAAGAAGGTTCATGTCCATTCTAGTATTCAAATTCCTAATTATATGGTTGTACACTCTTATGTAGGTGCCATAACAGTCATAAAATAATGCAATAATGTCACAATTCTAAATGTGTCATGATAGTGTTATGACAATATTGACAAGTTATGTCAGCTGTTATGACTGTGTTATGACGCATGCTCTTTTGTCTTAGAGGAGATGGTAGTGTTACTAAAGTAATTTATTACAGTAATGAGCCTTAGCTATTTAACTCAACTGATTTTCTACAAAAACAAATAACACAATACGAAATAGATCGTAGCTCGTTAGCGAGCTAAATAAAGAGATTTGGAAAAGTGGTCTTACCTCGCAGTAGTTTGCAGCATGCTCATACTACCTATATCAAGGTTGAGGTAAGACCACTTTTCCAAACATCAATAACCACGCATGGATCATGTTTAGTACTTCATCCAACAGTAATCGGTAAGATTGAAAGCTAAAACAACTCGTAAATAACCTGTAACTTTGATCACATACATTTTACTGTTGTCTTTTGACTGCATGCGCCTCTCTCTCCATGCACCTCAGAACATGGCAACGAATACTATAGATTTTTTTCTGTCATTACATAGCCCAGGCAGAATTTGCCAAATTCTAGCAACGGACGCTAATCTAATCCCATTGTGATGCAGGGGGTGGACACATTTTGGCAAGTGGACACTATTTAGCGTGACAGGCCCAGGGCTGTTAATACCCTTTGTTTTGTATTCACTAGGGGGCATATAGGTCCTTCAATAATTAACATGAGGCGACATGCTCTTTCGAGGGTTCTACCTTTATAAGTATGTGCAGGTTAAGAGGCTGTGACGGGGATGTGACCATTGCCAAGTCCTGCCCCATCCTGTGTGTGTCATGTGTCTGGTCACCTGCCAGAAAAATCCCCATCCTTCCTTACAGGGATGTGCTGTCCAGGTCACAGAGCCATCTCAGCCGTGTGTACATGCTTCCAGACCATCCAGCACCCGCGCAGCACCCCCATTTCTGACTGTAGACACACACTCACTGTGTCACACTTAGGGAACATACACCGGTTCCAGAGTGTGAAGATCACTTTTAACAGACCATTTTTTTGTGATATCTCTGATGTGGACACCAAGGAACTTAACTCTCGACCCGCTCCACTACAGCCCCGTCGATGTTACTAAACTCAGCAAAAAAAGAAACGTCCCGTCCTCTCACTGTCAACTGCGTTTATTTTCAGCAAATTTAACATGTGGAAATATTTATGAACATACGATTCAACAACAAACATAAACTGAACAAGTTCCACAGACGTGACTAAAAGAAATGGAATAATGTGTCCCTGAACAAGGGAGGGGGGGGGGGGTCAAAATCAAAAGTAACAGTCAGTATCTGGTGTGGCCACCAGCTGCGTTAAGTACTGCAGTGCATCTCCTACTCATGGACTGCACCAAATTTGCAGGTTATTTCTGTGAGATGTTACCCCACTCTTCCACCAAGGCACCTGCAAGTTCCTGGACATTTCTGGGGGGAATGGCCCTGGCCCTAGCCTTCATCCTCCGATCCAACAGGTCCCAGACGTGCTCAATGGGATTGAGTTCCGGGCTCTTCGCTGGCCATGGCAGAACATAAAATGTTTTGTCTTGCAGGAAATAATGCACAGAACGAGCAGTATGGCAGAACGAGCCAGTCTGGACTACACCAAAAAAAAACTGCTGGTCCTGACAGTACCAAAAAAATATGTCCAAAATACGTCGGCGTCATTCAGTGCGTGCTTACTGGGGTGTTGCCTACCATGTCTGCCTACATACCATGTCTGCCTGAATTCCCATCCATGTTAGGCCCACTGTTTGTAAAACAGGCTGTTGCATTGGCTTTATTAGTCCTGATTCCTGTGACTAATCAATTTGGCTATTTAAGCTCTGAATATCAGCAACCCAACTTTATCAGGAGTTGTCCTGAGCCTATTTGCGACGTTTTTACACAGCGGGAAATGCATAAGTATTTTATTTTTAGCTCGTCAAACACTTATGGATTCAAACTTGAAACTACTCATGTCAGTTTAGCCCATGGGGTGAAACTCCTGGACAGCAGTTGTGAGTAGCCTGATTATCCATTCCATATTGTCCATTTTACATTGCCCTGTCCTGCTTTTTGGATATGTTGTTGTTTAACATGTCAGCATATTTTTTATTTGATTATGCGCCATTTATGTTTGGCCATTTGATCGGAGAAACCTGCGTGATGTAAAGTGTCTCATTACATTGTCATGCATTTTATCTCCAGCCTGTAGGCTACAGAAAAGGCCACAGTCTTTCTACCATATACTATATCTGCTACATGATTTCTGTTAGATGATTCTTTGACGGAACTTTGGAGCGTGGCAGCAATGTCTCTCCAACAGCACCCTTGTAAGGCACGCTGGGAATGGACAAGTGAAATACACTACATGAGCATTCGTGAAGTCGGGCACTGATCTGGGCTATTAGGCCTGGCTCAAAGTCAGCGTTCCAATTCATCCCAAAGCTGTTCGATGGGGTTGAGGTCAGTGCAGGCCAGTCAAGTTCTTCCACACCGATCTGGACAAACCATTTCTGTATGGACCTTGCTTTGTCCACGTGGGCATTGTCATGCTGAAATAGGAAAGGGCCTTCCCCAAACTGTTGCCACAAAGTTGGAAGCCCAGAATCATCTAGAATGTCATTGTATGCTGTAGCGTTATTTCCCTTCACTGGAACTAACGGGCCTAGCCCAAACCATGAAAAACAGCCACAGAATCATTATTCTTCTTCCTTACAGTTGGCACTATGAATTCAGCAAGGTAGCGTTTGCCTGGCATCCGCCAAAACCCGATTTGTCAGTTGGACTGCCAGATAGTGAAACATGATTCATCACTCCAGAGAATGCGTTTCCACTGCTCCAGCGTCCAATGGTGGTGAGCTTTACACCACTCCAGCCAACGCTTGGCATTGTGCATGGTGATCTTACTACTTGGCCATGGAAACCCATTTAATTGAAGCTCCCGACGAACAGTTATTGTGCTCAAGTTGCTTCTAGAGGCAGTATGGAACTCGGGAGTGAGCTTTGTAACCAAGGACAGATGATTTTAATGCGCTACGCACTTCAGCACACACCGGTCCAATTCTGTGAGGTTGTGTGGCCTACCACTTTATGGCTAAGCTTCTTGGCCATGGAAACCCATTTAATTGAAGCTCCTGATGAACAGTTATTGTGCTGAAGTTGCTTCCAGAGGCAGTATGGAACTCGGGAGTGAGCTTTGTAACCAAGGACAGATGATTTTAATGCGCTACGCACTTCAGCACACACCGGTCCAATTCTGTGAGGTTGTGAGGCCTACCACTTTATGGCTAAGCTGTTGTTGCTCCTAGAAGTTTCCACTTCACAATAACAGCACTCACAGTTCACCGGGGCAGCTCTAGCAGGGCAGAAATTTGACAAACAGACTTACTGGAAAGGTGACATCCTATGACCGTGCCACGTTGAAAGTCACTCAGCTCTTCACTAAGGCCATTCTACTGCCAATGTTTGTCTATGGAGATTTCATGGCTGTGTGCCTCTAATTGTATACACCTGTCAGCAGCGGGTGTGGCTGAAATAGATGAATCCACTAATTTGAAAGGGTGTCCACATACCTTTTGTGTGTGTATATATACTGTATTTTTTGCGGCCGTGCCTTTGACGAGTTGGGCACTGCTTATCACAGGACGGCATCAGCGCTCACCTTAAGCCCATATGTCACTGGTTGAGAGAAATTCTCATTGTTTTTGGGGTAGAATTATGAGGTTTTTTATGTTGTTGGAGGTGCATCTTTGTCATTTTAGCTAAGAAAATGCCACCATCTTCAATGTTGCCCAACATGAGCTCATGGGCTCTTGCTCAGTTGTGCACCAGGGCCTCCCACTCTTCCTATTCTGGTTATAGCCAGTTTGCGCTGTTGTGTGAAGGGAGTAGTACACAGCGTTGTACGAGATCTTCAGTTTCTTGGGAGTTTCTTCATTTCTCAGAACAAGAATAGACTGACGAGTTTCAGAAGAAAGTTATTTGTTTCTGGCCATTTTGAGCCTGCAATCGAATTCAAAGGCTTATACTCCAGATACTCAACTAGTCTAAATAAGGCCAGTTTTATTGCTTCTTTAATCAGGACAACAGTTTTCAGCTGTGCTAACAACCTTTTTGCAATGTTCTAATGATAAATTAGCCTCTAAAAGTGATAAACTTGGATTGGTTAACACATTGTGCCATTGGAACACAGGAGTGATGGTTGCTGATGATGGGCCTCTGTACGCCAATGTAGATATTCCAGCTACAACAGTCATTTACAACATTAACAATGTCTACACTGTATTTTTGATCAATTTGATGTTATTTTAATGGACAAAAAATTTGCTTTTCTTTAAAAAACAAGGATATTTCAGTGACCCCAAACTTTTGACTGGTAGTGTATGTAAGTAAAGCGCACACCGGATACAGGCCATGCAACCTCAGTTGTAAAGGAAATGGAGGTGTGAAAGGGGAACAGCTCAGAAGCCAGGGACCTGTAAGACAGGCATAAACTTTGGGAGCAACATCTGCATTAGGACATAACCGGAGCGAACTCCAAACAGGAAGGGTGTACTGATAGCGTGTGGAGATCTGGTTGAGAGAATGCCAAGAGTGTGCATATGTGTTATTTCATAGTTGTTGATGTCTTCACTATTATTCTACAATGTAGAAAATAGTAAAAATAAAGAAAAACCTTTGAGTATGTCAACTTTTGACTGGTACTGTAAGTCCAATTTTAAAGTATGTGAAATGGAGGGCACTTCTCGAATGTGTACTCGTTTTGTTCATATTTTGAAGCATGCATCGATGCAAGCTTCAACGGAAAGTATGCAAACAAATATAATGCAACCACATTTAAAAAAATCATAGGCGCCCATTATTTTTCGCTGAAGAGAGAAAAAACACTCAGACTTCGAAATGTTTCCTATTCACATCTGTTGCCTGACTGCAATATTTTGTTCTGATACATTAATAAAAATATGCTGTTTATTTTGGCATATTTACCTGCCTACGTACCATAGATCGCAAGCCCATAAGTCAGTCAATAGGGCTAACTGGCTAGCTGCGGGTACTGTTAGCTAGCCAGATAGCCACAAAGATTTGTAAGAAGAACGAAGAATTGACATCTATCTTGCATAATATCAGTTTTAGGTCATTTTTGCATGTTAAATTGTCTGGTTAGCTACATTGTTACGATTCACATATAGCTAGCTGATAGTTATGAAGTAAAATGGTTGCTTTGTGTATATCTTGCTTTGTTGTCCTGGCTGGAAGACGGTTCAATGAATGGGTAAGTCCATAGTAAGTCAATAGGGCTAACTGGCTAGCTAGCCACAAATAATTGGTAGCTATCCCATGAAAATGTACATCTACCTTGCATAACATTTAGTTCTCATTTTTGCCTGTTTAACTAACTGGCTAGCTAGATTATTAGAATTCACATATCTAGCTGATAATTCTGAAGTAAAATGTTTGCTTTGTGTACATCTTGGAAGAAGGTTCTGTGAATGGGAAGATGAAGCATGAGGTAATACAGTAGGGAGAGTGAGTGCTTCTCAAATGTATTGTTTTATGAATTTGTATTTATTATGGATCCCCATTAGCTGCTGCCAAGGCAGCAGTTTCTCATCCTGGGGTCCAGCAAAATTAAGACAGTTATAAAATTTAGAAACATTACAATACATTCACAACACAGTAAGTGTGTGCCCTAAGGCCCTTACTCTACTACCACATATCTACAATACAAAATCAATTTGTATGTGTGTATGTTATTGTGTGTTTGTATGCATGTGTCTGTGCATATTGTATGTTTGTGTTGCTTCACAGTCCCCGCTGTTCCATAAGGTGTATTTTTCTGTTTTTTTTCCATCTAATTTTACTGCTTGCATGAGTTACGTATGTGGAATAGAGTTTCATGTAGTCATGGCTCTATGTAGTACTGTGCGCCTCCCATTGTCTGTTCTGGACTTGGGGACTGTGAAGAGACTGCTGGTGGCATGTCTTGTGGGGTATGCATGGGTGTCTAAACTGTGTGCTAGTAGTTCAAACAGACAGCTCGGTACATTCAACAATACCTTTCACAAATACAAGTAGTGATGAAGTCAGACTCTCCTTTACTTTGAGCCAGGAGAGATTGACATGCATATTATTAATATTATTAATTATTAATTAATGTTAGCTCTCTGTACATCCAAGAGCCAGCCGTGCTGGCCTGTTCTGAGCCAATTGCAATTTTCCTTAGTCCCTCTTTGTGGCACCTGACTAAACGACTGAACAGTAATCCAGCTGCAACAAAACTAGGGCCTGTAGGAACTGCCTTGTTGATAGTGCTGTTAAGAAGGCAAAACAGTGCTTTATTATGGACAGACTTCTCCCAATCTTAGCTACTGTTGTATCAATATGTTTTGACCATGACAGTTTACAATCCAGGGTTGCTCCAAGCAGTTTAGTCACCTCAACTTGCTCAATTTCCACATTATTCAGTTTAATGAAGGATTTGTCCCAAATACAATGTTTTTAGTTCTTGTAATATTTATGACTAACTTACTTCTTGCCCCCCATTCTGTAACTAACTGCAGCTCTTGGTTAAGTTTTGCAGTCAATTCAATCGCTGTAGTTGCTGATGTTTATAGTGATGACTCATCCGCATACATACACAGTGGCTTTACTCAAAGCCAGTGAGATGTCATTAGTAAAGATTGAAAAAAGTAAATGGCCTAGACAGCTGCCCTGGGGAATTCCTGATTCTACCTGGATTATGTTGGATAGGCTTCCATTAAAGAACACCCTCTGTGGTTTGTTTGACTGGTAACTCTTTATCCACAATATAGCAGCAGGTGTAAAGCCATAACACATACATAACACATACATACGTCCAGCAGCAAACTATGATCGATAATGTCAAATGCTGCACTGAAGTCTAACAAAACAGCCCCAGCAATTTTTTATCATTAATTTCTCTCAGCCAATCATCAGTCATTTGTGTAAGTGCTGTGCTTGTTGAAAGTCCTTCACTATAAGCGTGCTGAAAGTCTCTTGTCAATTTGCTTACCGTAAAATAGCATTGTATCTGGTCAAACACAATTTTTTCAAAAAGTTTACTAATGGTTGTTAACAGGCTGATTGGTCGGCTATTTGAGCCAGTAAAGGGGGCTTTACTATTCTTAGGTATGGTAATGAATTTTGCTTTCCTCCAGGCCTGAGGGCACACACTTTCTAGTATGCTTAAATTGAAGATATGGAAAATAGGAGTGGAAATATTGTCCTCTATTATCCTCAGTAATTTTCCATCCAATTGTCAGACCCCGGTTGCTTGTCATTGTTGATAGACAACAATATTTTTCTTCCACACTCACTTTACAGAATTCAAAATTACAAAGCTTGTCTTTCATAATTTGGTCAGATAGACTTGCATGTGTAGTGTCAGCATTTGTTGCTGGCATGTCATGCCTAAATTCGCTAATCTTGCCAATAAAAAAAATATTAAAGTAGTTTGCAATATCAGTGGGTTTTGATGAATGAGCCCTCTTATTCATTGAATGCTGGAGCGGAGTTTGCATTTTTTCCCAAATTTTCATTTAAGGTGCTCCAAAGCTTTTTATTATCATTCTTTGTTTCATAGTGTAGTTTCTTCCTCTTTTTATTCAGTTTAGTCACATGATTTCTCAATTTGCAGTATGTTTGCCAATCGGTTGTGCAGCCAGACTTATTTGCTATTTATTTTGTCTCATCCCTATCAACCATAAAAATAAAAAAAATCAATCCATGGGGATTTAACGTTTTTTATAGTCATATTCTTAATGGGTGCATGCTTATTAGTAACTGGGATAAGCAATTTTGTAAATGTGTCAAGAGCAGTGTCTGGTTGATCTCATTACACACCACGGACCAGCAAATTGTTCTTTGCATCGACAACATAGGAATCATTCTCCACACACTCGTCCTGACAAGAACGTGCTCAAGAGAATGTGGCTGGAGAATGCACTTGGAGCATGAGAGTGTGGAGCACGGTTGTGTGCATATTGAGAAACACCCTCTGTTTTTTGAGCTGGTAGGGGAAGTGAGTTCTAGGGGAATGATGGGTTTAGGGGTAGGGAAGAACAAGGGTCCTATGAATCAAGTATCTCAGAGTAGGAGTGCTGATTTAGGATCAGTTTTTCCTTTAAGATCACAATTAATAAGATTACATGGACAAGGGGGACCTGATCCTATTTCAGCACTTCTACTCTGAGACACTCCCCAGTTCTACCTCCCTTTCTGTCAATATACAGTGCCTTGCGAAAGTATTCGGCCCCCTTGAACTTTGCGACCTTTTGCCACATTTCAGGCTTCAAACATAAAGATATAAAACTGTATTTTTTTGTGAAGAATCAACAACAAGTGGGACACAATCATGAAGTGGAACGACATTTATTGGATATTTCAAACTTTTTTTAACAAATCAAAAACTGAAAAATTGGGCGTGCAAAATTATTCAGCCCCCTTAAGTTAATACTTTGTAGCGCCACCTTTTGCTGCGATTACAGCTGTAAGTCGCTTGGGGTATGTCTCTATCAGTTTTGCACATCGAGAGACTGACATTTTTTCCCATTCCTCCTTGCAAAACAGCTCGAGCTCAGTGAGGTTGGATGGAGAGCATTTGTGAACAGCAGTTTTCAGTTCTTTCCACAGATTCTCGATTGGATTCAGGTCTGGACTTTGACTTGGCCATTCTAACACCTGGATATGTTTATTTTTGAACCATTGTAGATATGTAGATTTTGCTTTATGTTTTGGATCATTGTCTTGTTGGAAGACAAATCTCCGTCCCAGTCTCAGGTCTTTTGCAGACTCCATCAGGTTTTCTTCCAGAATGGTCCTGTATTTGGCTCCATCCATCTTCCCATCAATTTTAACCATCTTCCCTGTCCCTGCTGAAGAAAAGCAGGCCCAAACCATGATGCTGCCACCACCATGTTTGACAGTGGGGATGGTGTGTTCAGCTGTGTTGCTTTTACGCCAAACATAACGTTTTGCATTGTTGCCAAAAAGTTCAATTTTGGTTTCATCTGACCAGAGCACCTTCTTCCACATGTTTGGTGTGTCTCCCAGGTGGCTTGTGGCAAACTTTAACAAACACTTTTTATGGATATCTTTAAGAAATGGCATTCTTCTTGCCACTCTTCCATAAAGGCCAGATTTGTGCAATATACGACTGATTGTTGTCCTATAGACAGTGTCTCCCACCTCAGCTGTAGATCTCTGCAGTTCATCCAGAGTGATCATGGGCCTCTTGGCTGCATCTCTGATCAGTCTTCTCCTTGTATGAGCTGAAAGTTTAGAGGGACGGCCAGGTCTTGGTAGATTTGCAGTGGTCTGATACTCCTTCCATTTCAATATTATCGCTTGCACAGTGCTCCTTGGGATGTTTAAAGCTTGGGAAATCTTTTTGTATCCAAATCCGGCTTTAAACTTCTTCACAGCATTATCTCGGACCTGCCTGGTGTGTTCCTTGTTCTTCATGATGCTCTCTGCGCTTTTAACGGACCTCTGAGACTATCACAGTGCAGGTGCATTTATACGGTTTTATATCTTTATGTTTGAAGCCTGAAATGTGGCAAAAGGTCGCAAAGTTCAAGGGGGCCGAATACTTTCGCAAGGCACTGTATATATTTTCTATCTCTTTCTTACTCTCCTTTTTCTTTAGGTTCTTTGGCTGAAGCCTGTGAGGGTTAGGTTGTGATTTTCATCCTTATGACATTTAGTTAGTCACTGTCTGGATATTACACCGTCTTGGTGTAAACAGGGTCAGATGTGGTCGGCTTTCTATTTATATCTGATTCTGTATGGTTGTTTTTCCAATTACTAAGCTTTTCCAGAAACTTGGACCCCTGCTTCTTGTACGAATGTATGTTCAAAGGGAAACATCAATGCTTTTTGGATTATTTGATAACATTTTTGGCTCCATGTAGTCTTATTTTATTTTTTTAAGTGAACTGTCAGTGTTTTTCCTAGGCTGGTCACTTATCCACTGGACTAGTTGGCATGGCGCTACGTTTTGAGACAGGAAATTGGCAAGTGAACAAAAGGTTATACTCTCACAGAAAGGGAGGGAAATAAAAGGTGTTACACAGGCATAAAGAACACTAATACTGACACCTGGCTGTAGACTCCATGGACGCTCCTGTTAGAAGCCATGGGAGTCTACAGCCATGTATCAGGGTTAAAATGACAAGAGGGTGTCCTAGCATTAACCTAGCAATGATCAGCGCAGAATAGTTCAGTACAGAAGACTACTGTATTACACAACCACTAAAGCACATGAGACCCTAAACATCTAGATATTCATGGCCTTACATCAGACAAACAAACCCCCACTAGTTTGGTCTCATACACATCAAACATACATGTTTTCTACCAACAATGAATCTCAGTGTGGGTTTCACTGTCAACACAACCCAGCATTGATTGACCTCATTGGTCATCTAAAAGATGAACATGTTGAACTTGATGGGAGGAAAGGAACTCAGTTTGCTTTTATAACTGGGCCAGTAGCCATCAAAGCCACCCATTGTTGTTCCTATGACAAAATAACAGTTTCAATGTTCAGTCATTTAGCAGACACTCTTATCCAGAGTGACTTACATTAGCGGGTTGAAAATCCTTGAGTTAGACCTACAAGTAAAAGGGATTCTGGGGATACTTTTTTACTTTGCTGGACTAAGTATCTATTCCTATGGAGTGAGGCATTAATTATGCAGTAGTAGATGCAATTACAGTCAGGACAGGAGGGCCCTCTAACTTTTTTTTATTTTATTTTTTATTTCACCTTTTATTAAACCAGGTAGGCCAGTTGACAACAAGTTCTCATTTACAACTGCGACCTTTTGGTATTGGACTAGAAATCAAGGGAGTTCTGAGCTGGCTTCGTTATTAGAATGGAGTCACTTGATTAAGTTGAAACATTCTCATGCGAGAGGTATGATTTCCTTTTTTTCCACTGCATTTCAGATTACTACCCTGCTGCTCTCAGATCTCCACTCATGCATAGCTTTTTCATATACTATTTTGAACTGTTTCCCCGTGGGAATCAAAACCACAACCATAGCATTGCAAGCACCATGCTCCACCAACTGACCCACACAGGACCAAAATAAATTGCCCAAAATGTGTCCAGTGACATGAGTGTTGTCAAAGCAAACGGATTTGCCCTGTTGTTTTGTCAGACCATGGAGAAGGAGGCTGTCATTTTATGCTACTAAACGTAGTGTGCGCACACACACACACACACACACACATACACATTTTGAGAATATTACAAAAGATAATTTTCTGCATTGGCTCATCAGAATGAAAAGTAACAAAATGAAAGAAAAAGAGAATTCGGTGGAAATTGAGCTGCCCTTACTTCTGTCAAATGTATGACCATAGAGGCACATACACTCAGCAAAAAAAGAAACGTCCTCTCACTGTCAACTGCGTTTATTTTCAGCAAACTTAACATGTATAAATATTTGTATGAACATAAGTGGCCACCAGCTACATTAAGTACTGCAGTGCATCTCCTCCTCATGGACTGCACCAGATTTGACAGTTCTTGCTGTGAGATGTTACCCCACTCTTCCACCAAGGCAAGTTCCCGAACATTTCTGGGGGGAATGACCCTAGCACTCACTCTCCAATCCAACTGGTCCCAGACGTGCTCATTGGGATTGAGATCCAGGCTCTTCGCTGGCCATGGCAGAACACTGACATTCCTGTCTTGCAGGAAGTCATGCACAGAACTAGCAGTATGGCCGGTGGCATTGTCATGCTGGAGGGTCATGTCAGGATGAGCCTGCACGAAGGGTACCACATGAGGGAGTAGGATGTCTTCCCTGTAATGCACAGCGTTGATTGCCTGCGATGACAACAAGCTCAGTTCGATGATGCTGTGACACACCGCCCCAGACCATGACAGACCCTCCACCTCCAAATCGATCCCGCTCCAGAGTACAGGCCTCGGTGTAACGCTCATTCCTTCGAAGATAAACGCGAATCCAACCATCACCCAT
Organism: Oncorhynchus mykiss; assembly: GCF_057628025.1. Classification (NCBI taxonomy): domain Eukaryota; kingdom Metazoa; phylum Chordata; class Actinopteri; order Salmoniformes; family Salmonidae; genus Oncorhynchus; species Oncorhynchus mykiss. The sequence continues at coordinate 4,884,807 of NC_143044.1, forward strand.
GGTGAGACAAAAACGCAATTCGTCAGTAAAGACCACTTTTTGCCAGTCCTGTCTGGTCCAGCAATGGTAGGTTTCTTCACATAGGCAACGTTGTGGACAGTCTGAGCACTGATTGAGAGATTCTGCGTTCCTGGTTTAACTTGGGCAGTTGTTGTTACCATCGAGTACCTGTCCCGCAGGTGTGATGTTCGGATGTACCGATTCTGTGCAGGTGTTGTTACACGTGGTCTGCCACTACGAGTACGATCAGCTGTCCGCTGTGTCTCCCTGTAGCGCTGTCTTAGGCGTCTCACAGTACGGACATTGCAATTCGTTGCCCTGGCCACATCTGCAGTTCCCATGCCTCCTTGCAGCATGGCTAAGGCACAGTCATGCAGATGAGCAGGGACCCTTGGCATCTTTCTTTTGGTGTTTTTCAGAGTCAGTAGAAAGGCCTCTTTAGTGTCCTAAATTTTCATAATTGTGACCTTAATTGCCTACAGTCTGTAAGCTGTTGGTGTCTTAACGACTGTTTCACAGGTACATACATGGCAAACAGTGTTTAAACCCTTTAGAATGAAGATCTGTGAAGTTATTTGGATTTTACGAATTCTTTGAAAGATAGTGTCCTGAAAAAGGGACGTTTTCTTTTTTTGCTGAGGTTATTTCCCTCATATTACACAGATCCACAAAGAATTTGAAAAAAACCTCATTTTTATAAACTCCCATATCTATTGTGAAATTCCAGTGTGCTATCGCTTCAGCAATATTTGTGACCTGCTGCCACAAGAAAAGGGCAACCAGTGAAGCACTGTCCTTTATTTTACCTAAAAACTAAACTAACAACTCAAAGTTATCTATCCAAATGTACATGTATTGATAAACCACTTCTCCAATCTTTTTGGCCCTATAACAAAGAATAAACAGCAAACACATATGCATGATCAAATACAATTCTTAGAATTAAATATTACATTGAATGAACTACATGACAAAATACTAACCCTCCAACCCAAGAAGGCCTGTGGTGTTGATGGTATCCTAAATTAAATGATAAAATATACAGACCATAAATTCCAATTGGCTATACTTAAACTCTTTAACATCGTCCTTAGCTCTGGCATTTCCCAATATTTGGAATCAATGGCTTCTTTGACCCCAATAACTAATATCTTTGACCCAATATGGGTCAACGGCATCCTTGGGAAGATCGCCTGCATTATCATTAAAAGCAGACTCATACATTTCCTCAGTGAAAACAATGTACTGAGCAAATGTCAATTGGGCTTTTTACCAAATTACTGTACGACAGACCACGTACTGTATTCACCCTGCACACCCTAATTGACAAAGGCAAAGTCTTCCCATGCTTACATACAACATTCTAAAATCCATGTACACAAACAAGTGTGCGGTTAAAATTGGCACAAAAAAACAGTTATTTTCACTTGGCTGTGGTGAGACAGGAACAGAGTTTAAGCCCCACCCTCTTCAACATATACAGTACCAGTCAAAGAAAAACCCTGCAATGAGTAGGTGTGCCAAATTTTGACAGGTACAGTATATCAACGAATTGGCAAAGGCACTAGAACAGTCTACAGAGCCCGGGCCTCACCCTACTAGAATCTGGTCAAATGTCCACTGTTTCCTGCTGATCTGGTGCTTCTGTCCCCAGCCAAAGAGGGCCTACAGCAGCACCTAAATCTTCTGCACATATTCTGTCAGACCTAGGCCCTGATTAAGTCAATCTCAGTTAGACAAAAAATAATGGTGTTCCAAAAAAGGTCCAGTGGCCAGGACCACAAATACAAATTTAATCTAGACACTGTTGCCCTAGAGCACACACAAAATGATACATAAACAGCAGCACCTCAGGTTCCACAAAGCTGAACGATCTGAGAGACAAGCCAAGAAGGGCCTTAATATGCCATAGAAAGGAACATAACATTCAACATACCAATCAGGATCTGGCTAAAAGTACTTGAATCTGTTGTAGAACCCATGGCCCGATGTGGTTGTGAGGTCTGGGGTTCGCTCACCAACCAGGAATACACAAAATGGGACAAACACCAAATTGAGACTTTGCAAGCCGATCTCTGCAAATGTATGTTCTGTGTACAACGTAAAACACCAAATGATGCATGCAGAGCAGAATTAGGCGATACCCGTTAATTATCCAAATCCAGAAAAGAGACGTTAATTTCTACAACCACCTAAAAGGAAGTGAGTCCCAATCCTTCCATAACAAAGCCATCACCTACAGAGAGATGAACTTGAAGACTCCCCTAAACACACAGAGACCCCAAAGAGCCCCAGGATAGCAACACAATTAGACCCAACCACATCATGAGGAAGCCAAAAGATCAGTGCCTTGCGAAAGTATTCGGCCCCCTTGAACATTGCGACCTTTTGCCACATTTCAGGCTTCAAACATAAAGATATAAAACTGTCTTTTTTTGTGAAGAATCAACAACAAGTGGGACACAATCATGAAGTGGAACGACATTTATTGGATATTTCAAACTTTTTTAACAAATCAAAAACGGAAAAATTGGGCGTGCAAAATTATTCAGCCCCCTTAAGTTAATACTTTGTAGCGCCACCTTTTGCTGCGATTACAGCTGTAAGTCGCTTGGGGTATGTCTCTATCAGTTTTGCACATCGAGAGACTGACATTTTTTCTCATTCCTCCTTGCAAAACACCGCAGTTTTCAGTTCTTTCCACAGATTCTCGATTGGATTCAGGTCTGGACTTTGACTTGGCCATTCTAACACCTGGATATGTTTATTTTTGAACCATTCCATTGTAGATTTTGCTTTATGTTTTGGATCATTGTCTTGTTGGAAGACAAATCTCCGTCCCAGTCTCAGGTCTTTTGCAGACTCCATCAGGTTTTCTTCCAGAATGGTCCTGTATTTGGCTCCATCCATCTTCCCATCAATTTTAACCATCTTCCCTGTCCCTGCTGAAGAAAAGCAGGCCCAAACCATGATGCTGCCACCACCATGTTTGACAGTGGGGATGGTGTGTTCAGCTGTGTTGCTTTTACGCCAAACATAAAGTTTTGCATTGTTGCCAAAAAGTTCAATTTTGGTTTCATCTGACCAGAGCACCTTCTTCCACATGTTTGGTGTGTCTCCCAGGTGGCTTGTGGCAAACTTTAAACAACACTTTTTATGGATATCTTTAAGAAATGGCTTTCTTCTTGCCACTCTTCCATAAAGGCCAGATTTGTGCAATATACGACTGATTGTTGTCCTATGGACAGGGTCTCCCACCTCAGCTGTAGATCTCTGCAGTTCATCCAGAGTGATCATGGGCCTCTTGGCTGCATCTCTGATCAGTCTTCTCCTTGTATGAGCTGAAAGTTTAGAGGGACGGCCAGGTCTTGGTAGATTTGCAGTGGTCTGATACTCCTTCCATTTCAATATTGTCGCTTGCACAGTGCTCCTTGGGATGTTTAAAGCTTGGGAAATCTTTTTGTATCCAAATCCGTCTTTAAACTTCTTCACAACAGTATCTCGGACCTGCCTGATGTGTTCCTTGTTCTTCATGATGCTCTCTGCGCTTTTAACGGACCTCTGAGACTATCACAGTGCAGGTGCATTTATACGGAGACTTGATTACACACATGTGGATTGTATTTATCATCATTAGTCATTTAGGTCAACATTGGATCCTTCAGAGATCCTCACTGAACTTCTGGAGAGAGTTTGCTGCACTGAAAGTGAGGGGGCTGAATAATTTTGCACTCCCAATTTTTCAGTTTTTGATTTGTTAAAAAAGTTTTAAATATCCAATAAATGTCGTTCCACTTCATGATTGTGTCCTACTTGTTGTTGATTCTTCACAAAAAAATACAGTTTTATATCTTTATGTTTGAAGCCTGAAATGTGGCAAAAGGTTGCAAAGTTCAAGGGGGCCGAATACTTTCGCAAGGCACTGTAATTACTGGACACATTGGAAGAAATTAACAAAAAAACTAAGCAAACTAGAATGATATTTGGCCCTAAACACTATGACTAACCGAAAATTAAGGAAAGCTTTGACTATGTACAGACTCAGTGAGCATAGCCTTGCTATTGAGAAAGGCTGCTGTAGGCAGACCTGGCTCTTAAGAGAAGACAGACTGTGCACACTGCCCACAAAATGAGGTGGAAACTGAGCTGCATTTACTAACCTCCTGCCAAATGTATGACCATATTAGGGACACAATATTTCCCTCCGATTACACAGACCCACAAAGAATTCGGGAAAACAATTCCAATTTTGATAAACTCCCATATCATTTGGGTGAAATATCAGTGTGCAATCATAGCAGCAAGATTTGTGACCGGTTGCCACAAGAAAAGGGCAAACCATGAAGAACAAACACCATTGTAATTACAACCCATATTCATGTTTATTTATTTTCCCTTAACAAGAGAGAGCGAGAATACGATACCCGCTAATGATCAAAATCCAGAAAAGAGAGCTCAGACAGAAAAACAGCTCACTGCCTGACTTTACTGTTTATTGCTGAGCTGTGGTTAAACAGGCTGTTCCCCTTCTTTATGAGCTGAGAAGAGGAGAGAATTTTGCTTATCACACCACTGATCCAGGGCCCTATCCCATCTGACAGCCAGGGAGTTTGAAGTTAGCCTCTGTTTTACTCTCCTCTGATTAATAGATATGCTTGGCAGGCTGCTGACTTCTCAACCTGATCCAGCCAGGTTGAGAAGTTACACACGCTCACACATGTGCACGTCTGCATGTACACATGCATGCACGCTCATGCACGCACGCACACACAGAAAAATAGTATTATCTGTGGTCCTATTTTAGGATGTGCTGGTTGAAGACTGCATTTTTTCCAACCAAGGGAACCGATGGAATAAGTAAGATATGGCAGCTGTCCTTACCAGCACCTCATACTATTACTGTGTGTGTGTGTGTGTGTGTGTGTGTGTGTGTGTGTGTGTGTGTGTGTGTGTGTGTGTGTGTGTGTGATGAGGGTACCTATGTTTGATGTGTCTCTGTGACAGCCCTAGTAACACCTGGCCTCCCCAGCAGGAGGCCTTGTATGTAATAATGAGAGGATGTGTCAGAGAGAGGAAGCCTCCAACGGAGGGTGTTAATTCCACCAAGCCTTCCACCTACACTGTGAATGCCCTCCCACCTACACTGTGAATGCCCTCCCACCTACAGTACACTGGATATGATATACGAGATCAACTAAACAGACAGGCACACATTTGTTGGTTTTCATGAACAAAGCAAGAAGTCATTCCAGTTGCAGGTTTTGGTAGACATATGTGACCGTATACAAATGTAAGCAAGGTTTGAAGTGATTATGTTTTAGTCAGATATTAAATCATTTTAGGGCTTCTTGGGGTGAATTTGCAGTCAACTAATTATTTGTAATTATGTTTCGCCCCCCTGACAATCCGCTCAAGACAAAATCAGCACGCGGCTCAATTTACTAGATTATCCCAGTAGTAGAGCAATAACACACACATGCCTGAAACTGTAGCCTGTGGATCAAACGTGGTAATTTGACAGCTCATTAACAACATTGGAAAGGGAGAAAGCATCTGAAATCAAAGTAATGTTTTTTGACAGGTTTTCAGATGCCTTACAGGTGGTGGACACAGTGAAGGACTAAACATTATCCCCATGTATACCTGCTTCTAACATGCATCGTGATTTAGTCCACAATCTAATTGTGCCCAAATATTTGGACAGGTGTAGACAATTAAATTCAAATATTTTTCCATCAATAGTTTTTTGACAAATCAGATCAGCTCTTTTGCCAATGATTGGGCAAAAAAACTGAATTGGGCTGCCTGTGTAAATGTAGCCGTTGTGTTGGGATATCTTACGTGTAGATGGATTTGGACAGTGAAACCATTTTATCCCGTCCTACAAAATCATTGACAGGTAGCATTACTGATTTATGGCATCAATATGTGTCTTAGAATATCTGTCAAATCATTTGCAAAATCACAATGTGGACAAGATCAAGACACAGTACATATGTTAGTGCCAGGTATAAACGAGGCTATTGAGAAAGACGAAAAGAGAACATCACACTGAGGCCGGCCTCGAGAGGTTGCTCTGTGCAGGGTCTTCCTGACCTATGCTTTAACTAGCCTTGATTGGTTATGTAAGTTCACAAGTTGCTGCCAGTTGTGTATTTTCAAGGATATGGGACTGAATTTCTCAATCCAAAAGCAGGTTTGAAGGGCAATGTCAAGTCTGTGCAGTGCCGCAGAAAGCGGAGGGAATCATGTTATGAACTGAACTGCAAGAGTGATCTCTCTTATTTTGTGAAACAGCCCTGATAATGTTATGTACCCACACGCATAGACACAGACAGACACACAGACACACACACTTGGGAATGGTATCACCACCCATCCGGGCCTGCCTACCTCTATGCACCACCAGTATCAGAGTCCCAGGATGCCCTGTTCCCTGGAGACCACCCAGCCGCACCACCTTATCTCTGCCACCTCCAGGTTCCCACCAATGAAGGAAGCATTTTCATTTCTACAGTCCTCGCCATGTGTATTTGGACAATGAAGTTAACATTACAATTTGACTCTATGCTCCAGCATTTTCAGAGAGGGAGAGAGAGAAAAAAAAAGTCAAAACAGCCAGCGACTTTCACATCTCCCCTCTTCAACCCCAGCGCAGGAGGGAAGAGAGAGGGATTCACTCCGAGAGATAAATATTTCCAACAACCACTTGATTGTTCTGTTGTCTTAATTCACATACATTTAGTGCACTGAACACATCTGAAACGGAACACATTTAAATAATGTACTATTAAAATTATGTTGGAGAGGGAAATGAGCGCCCAAAGGACAGGGGTGTTTGCAATATGATGTCGCTTAGTCAAAGGCTTACAGGCAGAAAGAGAAAGCTTAACTGTAGGATTTATGAACACTATTTCATTAATCAGTGTTTTAGCTTTAATTGTAGCATTACAGTGCTACTAGCAAAGATCAACCCCCATTTCGTCTAGTTGAACAGGAAGGAACACAGGCCGCACAGGTGTCATGGTGAATCTGATGTAATAGGATACCTTCACAAACTATCTATCGTTCAGTTAGATAGTACGCCAATGTAGCATGTTGAACCATGAGAGGTTTACCAACGGTGGCACTGTTTCAGGTATTGGGCCAGCCTTTATAAGGGAAGTGGAAGTAAGCCTTTTCATATGGGAGCCTCCTGTGGTGCCATGTGCCGGAATTGTTTGTTGAATGAATGTGTCTTCTTGAAGGTAGGCTTACAATTTCCCACAGATGAATTTATATCATTGAGAGGGTAAAGAAAAGGCATTTAATTAGTCCTTTCCTAGGTGTTAAGAAATATCTTGTGACTGGTGTAAACTGTAAAAAAAAATACACATTTTTTAAAACTATCTAATAGTTCTTACAAAACATGTGCATGCTTGAATGGTGTCAATGGTCAAATGTATTGATGTTTGTTTTGTTGTCATGTCATTCATTTCGTAGGCCTGTGTTGGGAACCTTATGGATTAGCATTAGCGTCAAGGCTGTATCACATCCGGCTGTGATTGGGAGTTCCATAGGGCGGTGCACAATTGGCCCAGCGTCGTCCAGGTTTGGCCCGGGTAGACCGCCATTGTAAATAGGAAGTTGTTCTTAATTGACTTGCCTAGTTAAATAAAAATGTATAAGCATTTTGGAGTTTCCCTTTGCTCTTGTGTAAACCAAGGGATGGTGTAGACCGGCTACTGTCTATCATTTTACACCAAGTAGTCACATGTTCACACTTCACTACACTCATGACAAGGTTGTTCCCATCTCTCACCCTATAGCATAGGAGGCTCTTGTTCAATCGCAAAAAGGCATGTTGGATTTTATCTCCTCAAAAATACGTCTACTGTGTGAAGCAAAGACTGTCATGTAATTTAAAAAATATTATTTCTCACTGCACAGGAAGGATGATGCTATTGAGTTCTTCCAGAACTCTGGTTACAAGTTTTGATTGAATAATACATTAGATAAGAGACTAAAACCTCACATGTACTTCATGGTCAACATGTGACTTTTATACAGCAATCACCGCTATCAATCCCATAATAAAGATGTTGACTATTCAAATTGTCTCCACATTTTATTTCTTGCTGTAAAACGTCAGAAATGTTCCATGCGGAACAGTACAATTGAGATGTTATTCAAGTCATACAGAACAATTCGGTGTGCTCCTGTTTCCATCTGAGAGTCTTTTGTTTTGGATGGGGACCGATTGATGTGCCACAGGGGTGCCAAGGCACTCCTCAGCATTGTTGAACAGTGGGAGGAGATAGACAGTGTACCGAGCCTTGTGCTCCAGGTGAAACCTGGGGACCCACTGCCTTTTGAAGAATGAATTTGCCCGGGAGGGAGGTGGCTAAATTTAAATGTCTGACTGGTGACTGACAAGTGTTGTCTGTCTGAACCACCTTTGGGCAGGAAGTATGAGAAAGGCAAGCCACCGAGCTGCTTTCACAACATCCTCCACCAAATTGAACACAGTTGGACCGGTAGGCTACAGACAGGGAATTGGTTTAGTCTGGTAGTGGTGGTGAGGACCAAGGTCAAGTGAATGAGCCAGAAACCAAACTTGACCATGACATATCTAAATGAGGGCCTGCAAATATTTTGCCTTCAGGCAAGGCCTTTGGTTAAATTAATATTACATGTAATGTGTCTTACAGCCTTGGGTAACAATGTTTTGTTAACTAAAGAAAGAGAGGAACGGAGGAGGAGGAGAAGGAAAAAGGAATAGGGGTATTGTGGGCGAGAAGTAGTAACATTAACTCAGCCAGGGAGAAAGAATGTCTTGTCTGCAATGTTAGCAAGGGGAGTATACAGTATCACAGTGTTGCTGATATCATGAACACAGCCAGGGGTTAGACATTGCCTTATTTTGACTTCATGAAGTGAACTAATGTGGCTCTGTTGGTAAGAGCATGGCCTAGTAAGGTTGTCGGTTCAATTCCCACAGGGATCACATAACAAAATTAAAAATGTACTTTCCTGGAAGTAGCTTTGGATAAAAGCTTCTGCTAACGGCATAAATTCTATGAACTACAATGAGGCCAACAGAGAAGGGACATGAAAAAGGACAATTATTTATAAGAAAGCAGCTACATTATTAATATATTAAGTCAGTGACCCATTCATCAGACTCTATAATGAGTTTAAGAACGGTTCACTCGAAAGGCCGAGCTATGAGAACACTGTGCTATAACCCATTACCACCCCTAATTTACTTAATTTCATGAGGTCATGAGTTTCAGCTTAATCACAGAAGCTTAGCCTAAAGTTAGAGGTTGAAATGTTCTCCTGTTGATCTTTCACCTGAGTACAATTTCTCTCTCTCTGAACAAGACTTCAAGAAGAACAATGTTTGACTCTAAACGTTACTGCAGGTGCCTCCTTGCCCCCTACCCCACCGGGGGGCCTACCTTGTGGCTCACTCCCCAGAGCAGGCAGGGTAAGGTGTGTATCTCTTCTCCTGCCCCCTACCACATTCTGGCCATCATCAGCTGTCAGACAGGGAAGGAAGCAGAGGGAGAAGTTAAAACACACACAACCTGGTGAAGAGAGGAAGGAAGAGGGGAAGAAACTCTGACAGGGATACAGGAGATAAGAGGTGTGCCATAGAAGAGAGCTGCAACACTCTGAGATTATAAACCAATAAACTCTTACAAACACTGTGGTATATCTCCAATATCACAGATGAATTGTATTCTTCAGTCGAGATGGCCTTGGGCTTGCCTGAGTCATTGTTTGCGATATCATTTGCTGTTAGGAATTAAAGGAGAAATAGTTCACATTGGAATTGGAAAAGGTAAACTGTAAAAACTCAATGCAACCAAGAAAACATATACAGTGAACGTGTCAAAGTGTCAGCCATAAACCAAATTATTTGTAAAGCCCAAAGTCAACATAAATTGAAGAAATGGCAGATATATTGTCTGTGGTCCAGTCAAAAGATGTGTACCAGGCAGAAAAACACTTTTCTAATCATCGTTCATTTGAGCACAGCAAACACTTTGAAAGGGCTATTCAAATGCAGAGAAACTTGTTTACGCTGTGTAGCAAGTAAGGTAATGTCTCCAACCTAATGATCTCAAACTGTTACTTCCTTCAAAATATGCCTCTGAATTGCCGCCAATAGTTCATGATATATGGCAGGTCTATTTCGATGAACAAGCAGCTTTTGTTGCACGCTTCTGAGACGGGAGACCGTTTCTATTACAGTTTTTTACAACCGCTAGGACCCATTTCTCAAAACTTAGGTCACTTTTTCAAAACTCTTCAAACTAGTCTCCTAACCAACTTTCAGCTTGGCACAGGAATTAATTTCACATCCAAAATGCACTAAAACTACCAAAACACTTCATACATGTCTCAAATCAACACACTCTTCCATAACACTAGCAGAGGTTGTCACCCAACAGGCACACTTTGTCACTTATAAAACAATGACCTAAAAAACACTAACAAGTAGCAATACACAATATTTTATTTTGTCAAATTTCTTTACAAAACAAGAATGAAACTCTCTACTGTTTAGAATTCACTGCAGTATATGTTACAGGAATGAATCAGACATGATGCAATATGCTTCAATATGTTTTATGTCTTTTTTTGGCATTGAGGGATTCCAAAATACAATAATTTGTATATACACCATCTACCGATACAGATACAGTAGCAATGCTAGTCAACCCTGTCTTCTGCATATGGCCACAAGTTCTCATCCACATCACGTCATCTTGGGCAATACACCTAGGAAATAATATTTTGGCATGCCTGGTCCTTCCCTGGCAATCTTTTGCAGATATGTCCATGCATCCAGCATTCATTGTGCCCAGGAGTACATTTGATCATGTGGATGGTGGCCATAAACCTTTCACCTCCATGAGGAAAAGTGACACCATCCTGGGATGAGCTGCATACCATTCTGTGACTGCACGGGAGTGGTGAAATGCCACATTGTCCCATACAATTACAAACATTGGCCGATTTCGCCTCACAGCAACCCTTTCCTCACCTGGCACAACCCTTCCATAGAGGTCACCCAGGAATGAAATGAGACACTCTGTGGCCCAATTAGCGGTTTGTGTAACAGCAATCCATCAGAGGATATTACTGCACACATTGTGATGTTGGCACCCTTCTGGCCCGGGACATCCACTGTGGCTCTTTTCCCAGTCACATTCATTCCTCGCCACCATGTTTTGGCCAAGTTGAAACCAGCCTCATCCACAATGATGAATATGTGGGGTGTTTGCCTGGCTTCAATCTCCATGACTCTCTAAAATAAATCCACATGGCAACATAAGAGTTAGGCTATTATAGTAGTTTACATTATACCTCAATTCATGCCATTGTGTGTCTCTGCCCTGTTTGGTTTTGTTCAAAACCAGTTCTGTATTTTATAGTCATCTTACCTGGACATATTGGTTCCTGAGTTGCTTGACTCGTTCAGAGTTCCTGTCAAAGGGGACAGTGTACAACTGCTTCATCCTGACCTGATTTTGTTTCAGGACTTTAGAAATAGTTATGCTTACATTGTGAATATTTCCAAATGTAATGTTGTCTGCCATCACTCTGTCCCGAATCTCTGTGAGTTTTATGCCACTGTTTCTGATGACCATATCAACGATTGCAGTTTCCTGCACAGCAGTGGAGATCCTACCTCTCCCACCTATGGGAGGTAACCGTTGGGTCCTAAGCCTAAATGCAAAAACAATTACACACAAGTGTGTTTGGAGGCTTTGCTCAATTTACTTCTGTACTGTGCAGTTCAGTCAGATGCCCTTGCAAAATCTTACCTGTTGTTTTGCTGGAATATTCTCACAAGATGCCACTGTTGAGCTTTACAGATTTGGATTGCATTCTCAGACCAGCCTCTCTCATTGATAGACCATGATTTATTACATGATCAATTATAGTAGCCCTAATATCACCTGAGACTACAGCTCTTGATCTTCCTCTCTGTCTTCTTCCACCACGGATACGTACTCCTCTCCCTCTCCCACTCCCAGTGACTCTTCTTCCTCTGTCAGCCACTTCTCCATCGCTGGCTGGGTCCATGTTTACATTACAGTACAGCATTATTCCTAAGATATCCCCTTTTGTATAGATGGTAATGAAATTGAAAGACTAACACCTGGGTAGGTTTTCAGCTACAATGGGAATCAGCCGTGGTTAGTCTAATTGTTTTGGTAGTATTTCATTTTTTAGATTTGGATATATTTCAATACGGGTTTACTGTAGAAATGTAGCAGATTGCTGTCTTATTCAATGTTGTGTTACGTTAGGTTCTGAACTTAAGTTTAACAGTTTTGAAAATAGAATGTAAACATGTACAAATTAGCATGTAGGTACACAGAGTTTTGGTGGTGGTTGTGTCTGAGTGAGAGAAGAATTCATGAAATTTGAAAGATGTAGTCATGAATGCATTTTGTGCAAAGCAATGAAAAAGGATCCACAGTTTAGCTCAGATAGACTGCTGTTGTGCTCGCTGTGTGAAGAGTTTTGAAAAAGTGACATAAGTATTGAGAAATGGGTCCTAGAGATTCAAAAAAAAAAAAAAAAAAATGGAATGCTGCAGTTTTTCCAGAGAATTTAACACTCGGCATAAGAGCAATGCTGTTATCCAGGGCTTGAAACTGCTGCCCCCCAGTGGTGATTGTGGAAAGCTGTGTCAAAGGTTGAACATTGCGGATGGTGGAGATTGAGTTCAGCCAAGTGGTTTTCACAACATGGTATATGTGTCTTTTCATGGGTCTTATTAAGTAGACTGACACATTCATATCTGACACATTCAGATACAATGTAGGTGTATTATTCTATATGGGGATATTTTCCCAGCTTGTCATGATACAAACAAATGTCCACCGTGAAATCAAATAAATCACTACAATAGGCCTTAATATATTGACTTCAAGTCATGATATGCCCATAACTGTTTAAACCCTGTTCTTAGTCTGACAGAGTTCATTCTAAAGAGTTCCCCACACTGCGATTCAGAAGCTAAACTTGGACATACTTTACTGGACTGGTTAGGCCAGGTCATGTAAGGATATGGTCATGTATGACAGGACTTCCTTTACTTACTCCTGATACGTGACCACCTCCCTTAGTGGAAAATCAGAAGAGGAGTGTGGTTTCATTACAGTTTAATTTCTAGCTGGTAAGAGGGTTTGTACTGGCCCCTGGCCTTGGCGTGCCAGAACATCCCACTTTTACAGTGTGTGCGTGAGAGCCTCAGTGCGTGTGCAATGCATGTGTGTCTGTGTATGCTGGAGTGTACATTTGTCTGTGTGTGTCTGTGTACGCTTGTGTGTACTAAGTTGGTGCATGAATGTCTCACTTCAGCACACCCTGAGAGTCCTTGTCTGAAGACCTTGAGGAGGCTAAAGCATGGGGCCCCTCCTGGGAGAGGGAGAGAAAGAGACCCTGAACCGATAAGAAACTTTTCCGCGGTAGGAACTAGGTGTTCTAACTTTTTCCCTCTTTCCACGCTGTGCTGTTGACATCTGAGAAGAAGATGGCAGCTTATTATGTAGCAAGTTCACCCTACGCTACAATAGTGAGCAACGACAGCCAATCAACCTTAGCCAAGACACTGAGGCTTTGTCATGCTTGTTGCTGGTTACTTTAATGTTTTTTGGGGTTTTTTTTTTAGAGGGTTGCGCCGGACCCTGCAAGTGCATGTTATGCCATGGCCTGAAACCAAGGAGGTGGGCTGAGTGCTGACAGAGAACGAAAAAACAGATACTCTGTCTTTCTCAAACATCTTCAAGGTCTCTGGGGAGGAATAAATGCCCCTGAGTAGGTGATGGCTTTAGGGAGACAACTCTGGAGCTGTACAGGGTAAGTCTGTTTTTTTTTATAGGATCTTCACCTGATACATTTTATAGAACTAAAACCTCAAACAGGCTCACGCAGAATATAAAGTCTCTTTAATGTTTTTCACAGTTTCTGTTTAGCAAATCATTTTTTAAGTAAGAATTTGTCAATTGCAGTTATTGTCTTAGCCAAATGATTGAAGTCCTGAAAATATTGTTTTGTGTATTCTAAAGTATAAGTTACTTGTGCAAAATCAGCTATACATGATAAAATAGGAATCACTTGTTTTTATGTTTTTCTTTAAATACCATTGTGTAAGGTTTAATATTCAAAGTGTTCATTCTGTGAGGTTGTCTGTGTCTCTCCCTTCCAGGTCCACAGAGCAGTGCACTCGAGAGGGGTATCTGCACTCGCTGTTCCTTTTTCCTATGCATATACCGCTTTGAGATCTAGCTTTAAAGAGGCATAGGGCATGGGAAAATGGGGCTGCAGAGGTATTTCACCGACCAAACTACCCCTGGTTGTTCAACTACCACAGCCCTGAGTTCTCCCTGTTTCCCCATTTTGGACCTCGATCGACCTCAACAAGACCACACCCTGAACTCAGTGGAGAGACCATACCTCGTAAGGAGAGACTGGATTTTACAATGTCCTGATGGCTCCTTATTTTATTTATGATAATGCATGATGATAATGTACATTTTGTAGCTGTCCAAGCTGTTGCTGTATTGCTGACTTTTGATATTGATTCATGTTTTGCAGTGTTTGTTGTCCACCTAGTGGGTGGAATTGTCTGTCTGTTGTTGTTCAGTAACAAAGTGTGTAAAAAAATGTTTTTTAAATAAACATTAATGATCTTCAAATGTTTGTCTTATTTTCTATTATAGGACAAATGTATCCCTTAAACTGAATGACAATGAATAGTTGGTGATAATAACATCTTTAAAAGATTTACATTGAAGTTATTCTATGACTTAAAATTAAATACCACCATACAACCTTGTATTTAAAGCATACAGGAATTACGATATGAGGTTTTTAAGAGAACATTTCACCGAACAAGATTTCAAAGAATGGCAACCCTTTTAAGGTCAAGGGCTTGGCAAAAGATGGTTTAGATCCCAGTAAAGGTTACACTTGACAAATTAAAACATTTTCCTCAATCCTATGAGATTTTAGGAAGCATATCCACATAAAGAGGTAATGGTAAAGAGACACGTTTGAAATAGTGTGGTTCTGATCTTATCAGTCACATTTCCCACAAATCAGGAATTTCAGTGATTTGCCAAAATGATGTGAAGTTCTAAAAACTATGCGAGGCCCTAAGAACTATGCATGGGTTCTAAAAATCTTGCCTTTTGATTCTGATCATTCCGATGGAACTAGTTGATTGTACTTGAAGAATGTCTCCTGTATCAGAGCATCTGTAGCCTAGGATAAGATGGAAGAGTGAATGATGGGAAAAGGACAAAAGTGCACATTATGCAGCAAAGAGCCATTGGGCCTTTTATTTTGCCCCTCCTCAGTCCTGTCAGCTCCACTCTGTCTGCAGCCACTCAGCCACAGAGCTCTTAGCAGGGCAGTTAGCACATCCTCACCTGATTGCCACTCACATGCCGTTCACTGAAGAAAAAAAAAGGCACAGTAATCCTTATTTCCCGTCCACATGTATGAAGGCATGCATTAGGCATGTTTGAATAACAACTGGGGGACTTTACTGGGCTCTAAACCATATTTTGCCAAGCCCTTGACCTTAAAAGGCTTGCCATTCCTCGAAATCCCAAATAAAATGTCAATGTTAAAAACCTTAAGGTCATTTCTGCATGCTTTAAGTATGCTTTAGGTATTTTAACTACAATGTATTGTCTGATTACTCCCTAACTATGGATCCCTGAAATAGTTGTTATTCGAACATGCCCAATGCACGCCTTCATACATGTGGATGGGAAGTACGGACTACCATATATTTTATTCAGTGTATGGCTGTGCGCTAATCTGTCAATGAGTTATGTAAAATGGTGGTCAACATGTCCCTGCTTGGGGGGGTGGAGGGCAGTTTGTAGTATCTGTCATTTACTTCACTATATTGTAACGTGTGTGCAGGGTTTGGGAGTAATGGAGGATGTTTAAGGGATTATTTATTCTGCAATAGTTTGTGTCGGGGGGGGCTAGAGTCAGTCTGTTATATCTGGAGTATTTCTCCAGTCTTATCCGGTGTCGTGTGTGAATTTAAGTATGCTTCCTCTACTTTTCTCTCTCTTTCTCTTTCTGATTCTTTCTCTTGGAGGACCTGAGCCCTAGGACCATGCCTCGGGACTACCTGGCCTGATGACTCTTTGCCGTCCCCAGTCCACCTGGTCATGCTGCTGCTCCAGTTTCAACTGCTCTGCCTGCGGCTATGGAACCCTGACCTGTTCACTGGACGTGCTACCTTGTCCCGGAACTGCTGTTTTGGATTCTCTCTCTACTACAGCTGCTGTCTCTAGCTCTGAATGATCGGCTATGAAAAGCCAACTGACATTTACTCCTGACGTGCTGACATGTTGCACCCTCGACAACTACTGTGATTATTATTATTTGACCCTGCTGGCATCTATTTTGAACGTTTAAACATCTTGGCCATGTTCTGTTATAATCTCTACCTGGCACAGCCAGAAGAGGACTGGCCACCCCTCAGAGCCTAGTTCCTCTCTAGGTTTCTTCCTAGGTTCCGGACTTTCTAGGGAGTTATTCCTAGCCAACGTGCTTCTACATCTGCACTGCTTGCGGTTTTAGGCTGGGTTTCTGTACAGCACTTCTGTACAGTGACTTTGTGACATCGGCTGATGTAAAAGGGCTTTATAAATAAATTTGATTGATTGATTGATAGAAAAATACGGTAACTGTATCCATTACGTTACCAGCATAATGTTGTAATCAGATTACAGATACTTTAGAAAAACTAGATTATTTCGAGGATTACTTTTAACTTCAGAAAGGATGTCTGGGGGAAAAAATCTTTGACACTTCTCTGTTTTCTCAGTGACATTCAAATCAGCATTGAAAAAAATCCAGAAGTTTAGATTAGTTTCACCTGAGCGAGTCTTACCACAAGGCAGAGACCACTATGATGACACACCAAATGTGTTTGATGGATCACGGGAAAAGAGCAGGAATAGACTTTTGTAAGGTACAGTCCAAGCTATGTCTTCCAATGGTGCGACTGCTGTCGGCCTCCAAAGATTATCCAACTTGAATTAACGCTTGGAGGCGAGGATGACAGCAGTGGTGTGGTCTACATCGATACGGAAATCACTTATTATTGATGTCTACATAGCACATTGATGTGAATCACACGGCTGCTCTCTCATTTAGCTATTTGCGCTTTACGGATTGTGGTTGTTGTGGACAGCTATTCACAAATCTTAATGTGTATTTGAACCCAATGATGGTTGAATTCAGGTAGTTTAAGCTGCCTATCAATCGTTGTTTTTGAAACCAGTGGACAGCCAGTGAAAAATGCGCTCTTGCAACAGCTGCATAGTGCGGATCCCAGCATATGGAATAAAAGTGGGGATTTTATTGCTCAATCTAATTAATGCTGATAAAATAAAAAATCCATAGGCCTAATGGACAATGCTCAAACTCACACACCTTTCATAGACTTAAAAGGGGCAATCTGCAATTATAAGTCCATTATTGGAGATATATATATATATATATATATATATATATATATATATATATATATATATATATATATATATATATATACACACACACACACACACACACACAGTTGAAGTCGGAAGTTTACATACTCCTTAGTCAAATAAATGTAAACTCAGTTTTTCACAATTCCTGACATTTAATCCTAGTAAATTTTCCCTGTTTTAGGTCAGTTAAGATCACCATTTTATTTTAAGAATGTGAAATGTCAGAATAATAGTAGAGTATGTTTTATTTCAGCTATTATTTCTTTCATTACATTCCCACTGGGTCAGAAGTTTACATACGCTCAATTAGTATTTGGTAGCATTTGGTAGCATAAATTGTTTAACTGAGGTCAAAAACAGACTTACCCCCATCGCGAAATCCCCCATAGGCTAACTTGCTAGCCCTGTTCTACTAACTGCTAGCTTGCCTGCCCTGGTCTGCTAACTGCTAGCCCCTGCTAACTGCTTGCTTGCTAACCCAGTCTGCTAACTGCTAGCTTGTTTAGCCCCGGCCTACTAACTGTTAGCATCGGCCTGCTAACCGTCTGAATCACCGTGTTCCCAGTCAGCCCAACCACTCACTGGACCCATATGTTCACTTGGCTACGCATGCTTCTCTCTAATATCAATATCCCTCGTCCATTACTGTCCTGGTTAGTGATTACGGTCTTATTTCACTGTAGAGCCTCTAGCCCTGCTCAATATGCCTTAATTAACCAACCATGTTGTCCCATCTCCTACATATGCGATGACATCACCCTGTTTAAAAACTTCTTAAGGTATAGGGGGCAGCATTTTCACTTTTGGATAAATAGCGTGCCCAATTTCAACTTCCTGCTACTCATGAATATAAGATATGTGTTTTATTAGTATATTTGGATAGAAAACACTCTGTAGTTTCTAAAACTGTTTGAATCGTGTTTATGAGTATAACAGAACCTATGTAGCAGGCAAAACCCTGAGGACTAACCGTTCATATTTTTTTTTTTGAGGTCTCTGTCTGTTCAGGGAGTTCTCATTGGGAAACAATATTTCTTGGGCACTTGTTTGCAGTTCCTACCGCTTCCACTGGATGTCACCAGTCTTTGGAATTTGGTTGAGGTTATTCCTCTGTGCAATGAAGAAGTACGGCCATCTAGGAACTGGGTAACACTGTTGAGAGTTGTGCAAGACTTGAAAAGTAGCATTGGTTTGTTGTCTTCCTGTATTGAACACAGATAGACCCGTCTTCAATTTGATCGATTATTAACGCTTAAAAATACCTAAAGTTGTATTACAAAAGTTGTTTGAAATGTTTGGGCAAAGTTTACAGGCAACTTTTGAGATATTTTGTAGTGACGTTGTGCAAATTGGAAGCTGTTTTTTTCTGGATCAAACGAGCCAAATAAATGGACATTTTGGATATATATGCACAGAATTAATCTAACAAAAGGACCAATTGTGATGTTTATGGGACATATTGGAGTGCCAACAAAAGAAGCTCGTCAAAGGTAAGGCATGTTTTATATTTTCTTTCTGCGTTTTGTGTAGCGCCTGCAGGGTTGAAATATGCTACTCTCTTTGTTTACTGTTGTGCTATCATCATAAAATAGCTTCTTATGCTTTCGCCGAAAAGCCTTTTTAAAATCTGATATGTCGGCTGGATTCACAACGAGTGTAGCTTTAATTTAGTATCTTACATGTGTGATTTAATGAAAGTTTGATTTTTATATCATTTTATTTGAATTTGCCGCGCTGCATTTTCCCTGGCTTTTGGCCAAGTGGGACGCAAGGGTCCCCTATCCTAGAGAGGTTAAACGTCTCTAGAGACTATATCTCTCTCATCATTACTCAATGCCTAGGTTTACCACCAATGTAATCACATCCTACCTTACCTTTGTCTGTACACTATGCCTTGAATCTACACTGTGGTGCCCAAAAACCTGCTCCTTTTTACTCTGTTCCGAACGTGCCAGTTCATATAGCATTTAGCCATACCCTTATCCTACTTCTCCTCTGGTGATGTAGAGGTTAATCCAGGTCCTGCAGTGCCTAGCTCCCCTCCCCCAGGTGCTCTCATTTGTTGACTTCTGTAACCCTAAAAGCCTTGGTTTCATGCATGTTAACATTAGAAGCCTACTCCCTAGGTTTGTTTTACTCACTGCTTTAGCACACTCTGTCAACCCAGATGTCGTGTCTGAATCTGGCTTAGGAAAACCACCAAAAACCTTGAAATCTCCATCGCTAACTATAACATTTTCAGCCAAGATAGAACTGCCAAAGGGGGCGGTGTTGCAATCTACTGCAAAGATAGCCTGCAGAGTTCTGTATTACTATTCAAGTCTGTACCCAAACAATTCAAGCTTCTACTTCTAAAAATTCACCTTTCCAGAAACAAGTCTCTCACCGTTGCCACTTGCTATAGACCTCCCTCTAGCCCCAGCTGTGCCCTCGATACCATATGTGAATTGTTTGCCCCCCCATCTATCTTCTGAGATGCTACTAGGTGACAAAATAGAAAAAATGCCAAGGATGTGAATACTTTTGCAAGCCACTGTACACTTGGTATTACTTTCTTAGCTACAGTATCCATATCTCACTGGCATCCTACATAATTTATGAACCAGCATAAGACATTTTTGGACTCACGTTGTTGTGATGTGCTTGAACAGTAAAGTGGTGCGACGGTCCTTCGTGGGCAAATTTTGTCATCAAAGAATGAACGTTCAAAACCTATTTTCTCAGTCGTAGCTTGTTTTTCCCGAGTTCCCAGTTGTCTTGAACTCACAATTAGCCACTGATTCCTTCCTTGTTGTCTAATGTATATGGCCGATGAGCACCGAAACGTTTTATCTCTAATTTCTATTCATATGACAAGGTTTGAAAATGATTTTCCAGTCGATTGTCGACTTGATTCATGGTGACGACTGCTAGCTTGCTAGCTAAGATATTGAAAGTATGATGTTGAAATGTCCAGTCCAATCAAAGCTACTGTAGATATAACGTGATTTGATGTCATTCTGTGGCCAATGACCTTGAGCCTTCTTGGATGGGCACTTCTAATTTAACTATTTGAGCTCCAACCTAAGACAATGGGGTGACAGAAAACAGAGCCAATCATGACAAAAAAAACTGACCCAATCATGACAAAAAACAACGCTCTGTATTTTCTGCTGGCCAGCCCCACCACAGAAAACACTGAGCTAGGCTGAAAAACCTTCCTTACTCAAGAAAGCAAAAAAAAAGAGACCATGTTTGTATGAGGCTTTATTAACTCAATGGCATTTTTTTTTACATTGTTTGCATACTGATATGTGACATATATTAAAAATAATATATTTTTTGTATAATCTTTACCTACAATTGTGGGGCTCAAAATAGGTGGGGCCCTGAATGACGGGTCGCCACTGGGCCTATAGCAAATGCAGCATATAGCATTCATTTTTCACATGTAAATAGCACTTTTCATGCCATTCCATGAGCACAGCATTTATTTTTCAACTCAAATCAATGAGCCTAATTAGTCCTTCATGACAACAAAATCATAAACAACAAAGTAGGGCTGGGTAATAAGCCCTTAGTTTAGGGGTTATGCTCAGGTAAAACAATTTGGATAATCTATACTTCCATATTTCCAAGTCCTATTCTTGAAGGTCAAGGGGTATAACATTTATTGGGATGTCGGAAATTCTGGTTTTTAATGTAAATATATAATTGAATCGTATTATTATATTTAGTAGAAAGCGATGAGTTAGAAGAAGCCTACATAACCAGCCCAAAAAGTAAAATTGTACATCCATATATGGCCAGCTATGTGAACTTTAACATTGATTTATCCTGCAAAAGATGTCGGTCAATTGATAACATACATTTTTGTCTTCTAATTCCTCTTAAGGTTAAAGTAATCTAAAAGTAACTGAATGTAATCAGATTATGTTACTGAGTTTGGGTAATCTGAAAGTTAGGTTACTGATTACAATTTTGGACAGGTAACTAGTACTGTAACGAATTACATTTAGAAAGTAACCTACCCAACCCTGCATGTGTGCGTAACAGAATTTTATCTAAACAATTTTATCAAAACTAACAATACAAATACAGTCACTTTTATTTTAACATAAAGGCCTACACTTTCCATTTAGCCTATACAATATTATCATATTTTGTGGCTGAGAATGAATGTCAATCAAAGTTACTTTCAGTAACTAGCCATTCCTTGAGTGCCGCAACACCACTCTCATCTGCAGATCACAATTGCCATTTTAGTCATGTACAAAAATAGTTACTCTGTCGACAGACGAGGGAAAAGGAACAAAAGTTTGACTCATTGGTTGTTATCTGTGCCAGTCCAAACGAATGCAAGAAGCTGAACTATAGAAAACTGTTTCTGAGATTTTTTTGCAGAGCCCAATACCAGTCTTGTCTTTAATGGCCCAATATCCAACAGCAATAGGTGTCAGTATCCCTCAGATCCATCAATGTTTTATGCAAAAAATATAATTTAGGCCTATTGTTTGGAAACATGAAACTCAACGTGTCTTTGTTTAACTGAGTGCACAGTCACGGACTCAATACCAGACCTGTGATTTTGCAGGACTGCCGACTTGTCCATACCATCATATGTAGACTACAATATGCACAGTGCATTCGGAAAGTATTCTACCACTTCCTTTTTTCCACATTTCACTACATTACAGCCATATTCCAAAATATATATTTTTAAATCCTCATCAATCTACACATAATACCCCATAACGTCAAAGCGAAAACAGATTTTTAGAAATGTTTGCACAGTTATTAAATAAATAAAAAAAACTTAAATATATTATTTACAAAAGTACTCAGACCCTTTGTTGTGAGACTCGAAATTGAGCTCAGGTGCATCCCGTTTCCATTGATCATCCTTAAGATGTTTCTACAACTGGATTGGAGTCCACCTGTGGTAAATTCCATTGATGGGACATGATTTGGAAAGGCACACACCTGTCTATGTAAGGTCCCACAGTTGACAGTGCATGTCAGTGCAAAAACCAAGCCATGAGGTCGAAGGAATTGTCGGTAGAGCTCCGAGACAGGATTGTGTCGAGACACAGATCTGGGGAAGGGTACCAAAAAATCTCTGAAGCATTGAAGGTCTCCAAGAGCACTGTGGCCTCCATCAGTCTTGAATGAATGAAGTTTGGAACCACCAAGACTCTTCCCAGAAGTAGCCACCTGGCCAAATTTAGCAATCAGGGGAGAAGGCCTTGGTCAGGCAGGTCACCAAGAACCCAATGGTCACTCTGACAGAGCACCAGAATTCCTCTGTGGAGAATCTTCCAGAAGGACAACCATCTACGCAGCACTCCACCAATCAGACCTTTATGGTAGAGTGGCCAGACGGAAGCCACTGCTAGTAAACGGCATATGACTGCTCACTTGGAGTTTGCCAAAGGGCACATAAATAACTCTCAGACCATGAGAAACAAGATTGTTTGTTCTGATGAAACCAAGATTGAACTCCTTGGCCTGAATGCCAACCGTCACGTCTGGAGGAAACCTGGCACCATCCCTACAGTGAGGCATGGGGGTGGCAGCATAATGCTGTGGGGATGTTTTTCAGTGCCAGGGACTGGGAGACTAGTAAGGATTGAGTGAATGATGAACGGAGAAAAGTAAGAGAGATCCTTGATGAAAACCTGCTCCGGAACGCTCAGGACCTCAGACCGGGGCAAAGGTTCACCTCTCAACAGGACAACGACCCTAACCACACAGCCTAGACAATGCAGGCTTCAGGGCAAGTATCAATGTCCTTGAGTGGCGCAGCCATAGTCAGACTTGATTCCCAATCGAACATCTCTGGAGAGACCTGTAAATAGCTGTGCAACACCGCTCCCCATCCAACCTGACAAAGCTTGAGTGGAACTGCAGAGAAGAATGGGATAAACTCCCCAAATACAGGTGTGCCAAGCTTGTAGCGTTATACCCAATAAGACTCAAAGCTGTAATCGCTGCCAAAGGTGCTTCAAAGTACTGAGTAAAGGGTATGAATACTTATACTCTACGGGATTGGTGTCCCTAACCTGGGACAGTTGTTGCTCAATATGTGATAATGAGACTAGAATGATATTGTAAACAATAGCCAACTTTACGGGAAATAGACATTATTTTATGGGCAGAAAGCATAAATCCTTGCTAATTTAACTGCAGTGTCTAATTTACATTAGCTATTACAGCAAAGAAATACCAAGCTATTGTATGAGGATAATGCAGAACAACAAATCACTTTTATCATGGAAACTGGTTTGATATATTCACCTCTGAAGGTAAATAATGTACTTGAATATGTAATTCAGTAATCTTGCTCTGAGGGTATCAAGGCACAAGGCGAGACCCAAATGGAGACACAGGAGGCAGATGGCTGAAGTCTTACAATGTTTATTAATCCAAAGGGGTAGGCAAGAGAATGGTCGTGAACAGGCAAAAAAAGGTCAAAACCAGATAAGAGTCCAGGAGGTACAGAGTGGCAGACAGGCTCATGGTCAAGGCAGGCAGAATGGTCAGGCAGGCAGGTACAAAGTCCAGAAACAGGAGAATGCAAAAAGCAGGAGAAAGGGAAAAACGCTGGTTGACTTGGAAACATACAAGACGAACTGGCACAGAGAGACAGGAAACACAGGGATAAAATACACAGGGGGAAATAAGTGACACCTGGAGGAGGTGGAGACAATCACAAGGACAGGTGATACAGACCAGGGCATGACAGAGGGTCCCAGAGATAAAATGTAGTGTAGTTCTGTTTTTTTTTTTATCCATTTGTATATTAAAATGTAGGAACTGTGTTCTACAGTTTGACCCCACTGCTGTCTCTGGCGTGAAGGTTAGTGTCTTTTCTGTGGGGAAGCTAATGAAGCTGTCTCTTCAAGACAGCCCAGATGTATGCAGGATGGCATCGGAGAACAAGGTTGACATTTTGCCTATTCCTAACCATTTGTGTGTTTTTTTGTTAGTTTCTTTGCGTTGTTTGTAACTTTTTAACTTATTTTGTACATCAGAACTGTGATTATTCACCACGGACTGGAAGAATCCTTTTTTTCCTTTAATGAGTCCGACAAGCCCGACGTGAATGATTTACTACTCTCTCGGGAACAGGACCAGATCCCCGTCATTTGCGTGAAGAGAAGGCAGAGAAGAAGGGGGGCTGCCTTCTGAGAATTCGTAGGCGATCGAATAAACCCCCACTTCCTTCCATTCTGCTAGCAAACGTGCAATTGATGACATACGCAGAAGATTAAACTACCAACGGGACAATCAACTGTATTATAGTATGCTTCACGGAGTCATGGCTGAACGATCACATTATCAACACACAGCTGGCTGGTTATACGCTATATCGGCAGGATAGAACAGTGGAATCTGGTAAGACAAGGGGTGACGGACTATATATTTTTGTAAATAACAGCTGGTGCACAATACCTAAGGAAGTCTCGAGGTTTTACCTGACCTGAGTTAGAATATCTCATGATAAGCTGTACACCACACTTTCTACCTAGAGAGTTTATCTGTATTTTTCGTAACTGTCTACATACCACCACAGACTGATGCTGACACTAAGACCACACTGAATGAGCTGTATTATTCTATAAGCAAACCAGAAAACGTTCACGCAGAGGCAGCACTTCTAGTAGCCGGAGACTTTAATGCAGGGAAATTAAATCCGTCTTTCTATCAACATGTTAAATGTCAAATCAAATAAAATGTTATTGGTCACATACACGTGGTTAGCAGACGTTAATGCGAGTGTAGCAAAATGCTTGTGCTTCTAAGACTGTGTGATCACGCTCTCCACAGCCCATGTGAGTAAGAATGTCACGCTGGTATAAAGGATTTTGGAGAAATGCGCAGGAATACACAATAGGAGTTTTTAATACACCCCAAAACAAACATTTCTCCTGTTTAACATATAGATCATGCTCCAATAGTATTCTCAGCACAGACCCGACTAACGAGACATGCTAGATGCAGAATAGACCAAAATGTTGTCTATATAGACCAATACGCCCAGTCCCAACATGTCCCGAAACACTTCGTTGATGAAGGCCTCAAAGACTGAAAGAGCATTAGACAGACCAAAGGGCATTACAAGATACTCGTAATGACCCGTGGTCGTGGAAAAAAGCAGTCTTCCATTCATCGCCTGCACGAATGCGCACCAGATTGTAGGCGCTCCTCAAGTCCAGCTTCGTGAAGTACTGCGCCCCGTGCATTTGTTCGATGATGGTTGGGATGAGGGGTAAAGGATAGCTGAAGTTGACGGTGGCCTTGTTCAGTGTTCGATAATCAATGCATGGGCACAGTCCCCCATCTTTCTTCTTGACAAAAAAGAAGCTTGAGGAGGCTGATGACTTAGAGGGGCGGATAAAACTCTGTTGTAGACTCTCCTGTACATAGTTCTCCATGGCCTCAGTCTTCGCATAGGAGAGGGGATAGACATGTCCTCTCGGGAGGGCTGCGTCAGACAACAGGTCAATGACCAGTCCCAGGGGCAATGGGGAGGCAGGCGTGTAGCCTGGGTCTTTGAGAAAAACCGATGCAGATCCTGGTAGTCCTCCGGTAAATCCACTTGAGGAGCACAGTCCGGACTTTCCACCATAGTGGTATTCACAGACTCTGCGAGACATCTCCCCTGACACTCCTGCGACCAACCCAGCAGTCTCCTCTCGGAGCAGGAAATAACCGTGTAATGCGAACTCAACCAGGGGATACCTAAAACAATGGTGTGCGTGGGGGTGTCTATAGTCAAGAAAGTGATCTGTTCTGAAGGATAGTCATGGGTCAGCAAAGAAACAGGAACAGTAATGTGATGTACGAACCCTGATTATCCAGGGCTCGAACTGGAATGGGTGACTGTAGGGGAACCAAAGGAATGCAGTAGCCAGTGCGCTATCTAAGAGATTCCCGGCAGCTCCGGAATCAATCAGCGCTAACAGAAGTGAAGGGCTAGGGTTTTCAGGGAATTTAACAGGAAAACACACTGGTCGATTTGACAGACAAGGAGAGGAAACCGGCCTTCTACCTGGGTTGGCGCAGGAGAATTCCCTGGCTTGTCACCTCCTCGCCTCCTTGTGGATAAATAGCAGGTTAGGGAGAAATGACTCATTTTCTCCACAACAGAAGCAGAGGCCCAGATTCCTCCTTCTCCTATGCTCTGTCAGAATCTGTCAGAATCAGAATCTCCCCTGACACTCCTGCGACCAACCCAGCAGTCTCCTCTCGGAGCAGGAAATAACCGTGTAATGCGAACTCAACCAGGGGATACCTAAAACAATGGTGTGCGTGGGGGTGTCTATAGTCAAGAAAGCGATCTGTTCTGAAGGATAGTCATGGGTCAGCAAAGAAACAGGAACAGTAATGTGATGTACGAACCCTGATTATCCAGGGCTCGAACTAGAATGGGTGACTTTAGGGGAACCAAAGGAATGCAGTAGCCAGTGCGCTATCTAAGAGATTCCCAGCAGCTCCGGAATCAATCAGCGCTAACGGAAGTGAAGGGCTAGGGTTTTCAGGGAATTTAACAGGAAAACACACTGGTCGATTTGACAGACAAGGAGAGGAAACCGGCCTTCTACCTGGGTTGGCGCAGGAGAATTCCCTGGCTTGTCACCTCCTCGCCTCCTTGTGGATAAATAGCAGGTTGGGGAGAAATTACTCCTTTTCCCCACAACAGAAGCAGAGGCCCAGATTCCTCCTTCTCCTATGCTCTGTCTATGTGAAATGTGCCAAGCCCACCTCCATCGGCTCTGGCCACAGAGCAGGGGTAGCCATGGGTTCTGAATTCCGCGCAGGTCTTCTTCGGGACCACAGGAGGTTGTCCAACCGCATCGCCATGCTGATGAGCTGGTCGAATGACAGTTTGTCATCACGGCAGGCTAACTACAGCTGTACCTCCTCCCTCAGTCCGCTGCGGAAAACAGTAACCAGAGCCAACTCGTTCCATCCGGTGGAGGCCGTGAGTGTCATGTATTGTCATGTTGTGTCCTGTTCCTGTTCTTTCTCTTCACCCTGTCTCCCTCTGCTGGTCGTATTAGGTTACCTTTTCTTCCCCTCTTTCCCCCAGCTGTTCCTTGTCTTCTCTAACTACCTCGTTCACCCCTTTTCCCACCTGTTCCCTTTTTCCCTCTGATTAGGTCCCTATATCTCTCTCTGTTTCTGCTCCTGTCTTTGTCGGATTCTCGTTTGTGTTACTCATGCCTGAACCAGACTATCGTCGTGTTTGCTGCAACCTTGTCCTGTCCTGTCGGAATCTGCCTGTTCAGCTAACCTTGTCCTGTCCTGTCGGAATCTGCCTGTCCATCTGAGCCTACGTGTGTTTCGTCATTAAAGAAACTCTGTTTTGTTAATTCGCTTTTGGGTCCTCATTCACGCACCTGACAGAAGAATCCGACCAAGAATGGACCCAGCGACTTCGGATCCTCTCCACTCAGCCGTCGAGATCCAGGGAGCGATGCTAGGCAGACACGAGCAGGAATTGTCTGCTGCTCGACATGCCGTTGAGACCCTGGCCACCCAAGTCTCCAACCTCACAGAACAGGTTCACCATCTCCGCCTCGATCCACCGGCCACTTCCAGGGCTTTCGAATCTCCGGAGCCCAGAATCAATAACCCGCCGTGTTACTCTGGGGAGCCCACTGAATGCCGCTCGTTCCTCACCCAGTGTGATATTGTGTTTTCTCTCCAGCCCAACACTTACTCCAGGAGCACTGCTCGTATCGCCTACGTCATATCTCTCCTTACTGGACGGGCTCGTGAGTGGGGCACGGCAATCTGGGAGGCAAGGGCTGAGTGTACTAACCAGTATCAGGACTTTAAGGAGGAGATGATACGGGTTTTTGATCGATCTGTTTTTGGGGAGGAGGCTTCCAGGGTCCTGTCTTCCCTATGTCAAGGTAATCGATCCATAACAGACTACTCTATTGAGTTTCGCACTCTTGCTGCCTCCAGTGGCTGGAACGAGCCGGCTTTGCTCGCTCGTTTTCTGGAGGGTCTCCGCGCAGAGGTAAAGGATGAGATTCTCTCCCGGGAGGTTCCTTCCAGCGTGGATTCCTTGATTGAACTCGCTATTCGCATTGAGCGACGGGTTGATCTTCGTCACCGAGCTCGTGGAAAGGAGCTTGCGTTCCCCGTTGCCCCCCTCTCCGCATCACTACCATCTTCCTCTGCCGGCTCGGGTGCTGAGCCTATGCAGCTGGGAGGTATCCGCATCTCGACTAAAGAGAGGGAACGGAGAATCACCAACCGCCTCTGTCTCTATTGCGGTTCCGCTGGTCATTTTGCCACTTCATGTCCAGTAAAAGCCAGAGCTCATCAGTAAGCGGAGGGCTACTGGTGAGCGCTACTACTCCTGTCTCTCCTTCAAGATCCTGCACTACCTTGTCGGTCCATCTACGCTGCACCGGTTCGTCAGCTTCCTGCAGTGCCTTGATAGACTCTGGGGCGGAGGGCTGTTTTATGGACGAGACCTGGGCTCGGGAACATGACATTCCTCTCAGACAGTTAAGGGAGCCCACGGCCTTGTTCGCCTTGGATGGTAGTCCTCTCCCCAGGATTCAGCGTGAGACGCTACCTTTAACCCTCACTGTCTCTGGTAATCATAGCGAAACCATTTCTTTTTTAATTTTTCGTTCACCTTTTACACCTGTTGTTTTGGGCCATCCCTGGCTAGTTTGTCATAATCCTTCTATTAATTGGTCTAGTAATTCTATCCTCTCCTGGAACGTCTCTTGTCATGTGAAATGTTTAATGTCTGCTGTCCCTCCTGTTTCCTCTGTCTCTTCTTCACAGGAGGAGCCTGGTGATTTGACAGGGGTGCCGGAGGAATATCACGATCTGCGCACGGTGTTCAGTCGGTCCAGGGCCACCTCTCTTCCTCCACACCGGTCGTATGATTGTAGTATTGATCTCCTTCCGGGAACCACTCCCCCCCGGGGTAGACTATACTCTCTGTCGGCTCCCGAACGTAAGGCTCTCGAAGATTATTTGTCTGTAGCTCTTGCCGCCGGTACCATAGTCCTCCTCCTCTCCCGCCGGAGCGGGTTTTTTTTTGTTAAGAAGAAGGACGGGTCCCTGCGCCCCTGCATAGATTATCGAGGGCTGAATGACATAACAGTGAAGAATCGTTATCCGCTTCCTCTTATGTCTTCAGCCTTCGAGATCCTGCAGGGAGCCAGGTTTTTCACTAAGTTGGACCTTCGTAACGCTTACCATCTCGTGCGCATCAGGGAGGGGGACGAGTGGAAGACGGCGTTTAACACTCCGTTAGGGCACTTTGAATACCGGGTTCTTCCTTTCGGCCTCGCTAACGCTCCAGCTGTCTTTCAGGCATTAGTCAATGATGTCCTGAGAGACATGCTGAACATCTTTGTTTTCGTTTACCTTGACGATATCCTGATTTTTTCACCGTCACTCCAGATTCATGTTCAGCACGTTTGACGTGTCCTCCAGCGCCTTTTAGAGAATTGTCTTTTTGTGAAGGCTGAGAAGTGCACTTTTCATGCCTCCTCCGTCACATTTCTCAGTTCTGTTATTTCCGCTGAAGGCATTAAGATGGATCCCGCTAAGGTCCAAGCTGTCATTGATTGGCCCGTCCCTAAGTCACGCGTCGAGCTGCAGCGCTTTCTCGGCTTCGCGAACTTCTATCGTCGTTTCATCCGTAATTTCGGTCAGGTGGCAGCTCCTCTCACAGCCCTTACTTCTGTCAAGACGTGCTTTAAGTGGTCCGTTTCCGCCCAGGGAGCTTTTGATCTCCTCAAGAATCGTTTTACATCCGCACCTATCCTTGTTACACCTGACGTCTCTAGACAGTTCGTTGTCGAGGTTGACGCGTCAGAGGTGGGCGTGGGAGCCATTCTTTCTCAGCGCTCCCTCTCTGACGACAAGGTCCATCCTTGCGCGTATTTTTCTCATCGCCTGTCGCCGTCGGAACGTAACTATGATGTAGGAAACCGCGAACTGCTCGCCATCCGCTTAGCCCTAGGCGAATGGCGACAGTGGTTGGAGGGGGCGACCGTTCCTTTTGTCGTTTGGACTGACCATAGGAACCTTGAGTACATCCGTTCTGCCAAACGACTTAATGCGCGTCAGGCGCGCTGGGCGCTGTTTTTCGCTCGTTTCGAGTTCGTGATTTCTTATCGTCCGGGCTCTAAGAACACCAAGCCTGATGCTTTATCTCGTCTCTTCAGTTCTTCAGTAGCCTCCACTGACCCTGAGGGGATTCTCCCTGAGGGGCGTGTTGTCGGGTTGACTGTCTGGGGAATTGAGAGGCAGGTAAAGCAAGCACTCACTCACACTCCGTCGCCGCGCGCTTGTCCTAGGAACCTTCTTTTCGTTCCCGTTCCTACTCGTCTGGCCGTTCTTCAGTGGGCTCACTCTGCCAAGTTAGCCGGCCACCCTGGCGTTCGGGGTACGCTTGCTTCCATTCGCCAGCGTTTTTGGTGGCCCACCCGGGAGCATGACACGCGTCGTTTCGTGGCTGCTTGTTCGGTCTGCGCGCAGACTAAGTCCGGTAACTCCCCTCCTGCCGGCCGTCTCAGGCCGCTTCCCATTCCCTCTCGACCGTGGTCTCACATCGCCTTAGATTTTGTCACCGGACTGCCTTCGTCAGCGGGGATGACTGTTATTCTTACGGTTGTCGATAGGTTCTCTAAGGCGGCTCATTTTATTCCCCTTGCTAAGCTTCCTTCTGCTAAAGAGACGGCACAAATCATCATCGAGAATGTTTTCAGAATTCATGGCCTTCCGTCAGACGTCGTTTCGGACAGAGGTCCGCAATTCACGTCTCAATTTTGGAGGGAGTTTTGCCGTTTGATTGGGGCTTCCGTCAGTCTCTCTTCCGGCTTTCACCCCCAGTCTAACGGTCAAGCAGAACGGGCCAATCAGACTATTGGTCGCATCTTACGCAGTCTTTCTTTTCGCAACCCTGCGTCTTGGTCAGAACAGCTCCCCTGGGCAGAATACGCCCACAACTCGCTTCCTTCGTCTGCGACCGGGCTATCTCCTTTTCAGAGTAGCCTCGGGTACCAGCCTCCGCTGTTCTCATCTCAGTTCGCCGAGTCCAGCGTCCCCTCCGCTCAGGCTTTTGTCCAACGTTGCGAGCGCACCTGGAAGAGGGTCAGGTCTGCACTTTGCCGTTATAGGGCGCAGACTGTGAGAGCTGCTAATAAGCGTAGAACTAAGAGTCCTAGATATTGTCGCGGTCAGAGAGTTTGGCTCTCCACTCAGAACCTTCCCCTTAAGACAGCTTCTCGCAAGTTGACCCCGCGGTTCATTGGTCCGTTCCGTATTTCTCAGATCATTAATCCTGTCGCAGTGCGACTTCTTCTTCCGCGATATCTTCGTCGCGTCCACCCGGTCTTCCATGTCTCCTGTGTTAAGCCCGTTCTTCGCGCCCCCGCTCGTCTTCCCCCCCCCCCCCATCCTTGTCGAGGGCGCACCTATCTACAGGGTCCGTAAGATTTTGGACATGCGTCCTCGGGGCCGTGGTCACCAGTACCTAGTGGATTGGGAGGGGTACGGTCCTGAGGAGAGGAGTTGGGTTCCCTCTCGGGACGTGCTGGACCGTTCGCTGATCGATGATTTCCTCCGTTGCCGCCAGGTTTCCTCCTCGAGTGCGCCAGGAGGCGCTCGGTGAGTGGGGGGGTACTGTCATGTATTGTCATGTTGTGTCCTGTTCCTGTTCTTTCTCTTCACCCTGTCTCCCTCTGCTGGTCGTATTAGGTTACCTTTTCTTCCCCTCTTTCCCCCAGCTGTTCCTTGTCTTCTCTAACTACCTCGTTCACCCTTTTTCCCTCTGATTAGGTCCCTATATCTCTCTCTGTTTCTGCTCCTGTCTTTGTCGGATTCTCGTTTGTGTTACTCATGCCTGAACCAGACTATCGTCGTGTTTGCTGCAACCTTGTCCTGTCCTGTCGGAATCTGCCTGTTCAGCTAACCTTGTCCTGTCCTGTCGGAATCTGCCTGTCCATCTGAGCCTACGTGTGTTTCGTCATTAAAGAAACTCTGTTTTGTTAATTCGCTTTTGGGTCCTCATTCACGCACCTGACAGTGAGGGTCCGGAACTCCAGGCTGAACACCGAGGTGGTCCTAGATCCCTGGCGTTGTCGAAGTAGACGCTCACCCTCCTCTCGGACCTTCACAGGACGATCAAACACAGAGTGGAAGAGGAGGGTGAACGCTCGTAGGACTCGACCTCGGGTCCGCCTGTCTCCCAGACCAGGACACTCCAGTCCAGAGCCCGTCCGGTCTGTCCGTCAGTGCTGAGATGAATGAGATGACTGTGGTAACCCTGTTTCTTACGGAAACAGTCCCGGTGTAGCGAGCGAGGTACAGGTCACACAGGTCAAAATGTCGAAGGAACCGCTTGCATCTTGCTGGTGTGCCGTCGAAGCGCTCCGGGAGGGACAAGGGTATTCCACGGACTGGCTCCGATGGAACGGAGGTAGGTCGTGTTGTAGGAGCTGGTACCGGAATCGGTGCTGGAGACTGGAGGGACTGCACACTCCCCTCCAAGCGCAGGATGGTTGCCAGCACACTGTCCGATACCGAGTCTGGAGAGACAGTCCTCGTGGTGCTGTACTGTCCCTACAATGGTCGCCAGCTCGGTCTTTCCTGCTGTCTCCATTTTCGAGTCGGTTATTCTGTCACGCTGGTATAAAGGATTTTGGAGACAGGCGCAGGAATACACAATAGGGGTTTTTAATACACCCAAAACAAATACGTATACAAGAACACTGGGCTGTAGTCAAACGAAAGAGCAAGGGTAAGCCTTGTTGACCGACACGGGACGATACCCGTAATACACAATATATATATATAGCACATCACAGCTGCGCAATCGCATAGGTACTCACACCACCAACGGACATGGGAACAATAACTGACAAAGACAGGGGGAACAGAGGGCACAAAAATGTAATGTACTAATCAGAGGAAATGGGAACCAGGTGTGTGTAACCAGACAAGACAATCCGGGGTTGATGGTAATGAATCCCGTTCAGTGAAGCCTAGACATCCGGTGACGTAGACCTCCGGAACTGGTGAACAGAATGAGCATCGTGTAGCCACAGCTATCTGGAAAGGTTTTTACAAAACATTGTCAATAATCCAGAAATCACAAGTGCCTATTTTGTCACGCCCTGGTCTTAGTATTTTGTGTTTTCTTTATTATTTTGGTCAGGCCAGGGTGTGACATGGGTTTTTGTATGTGGTGTGTTTTGTCCTGGGGTTTTGTTAGGTATTGGGTTTGTGGCTTAGTGGGGTTTTCTAGGTAAGTCTATGGCTGTCTGGAGTGGTTCTCAATCAGAGGCAGGTGTTTATCGTTGTCTCTGATTGGGAACCATATTTAGGCAGCCATATTCTTTGAGTGTTTCGTGGGTGATTGTTCCTGTCTTTGTGTTTGTTATTTCATCTGTAGTGTCTTTATAAATTAAAGAACATGAATAACCACCACGCTGCATTTTGGTCCGCCTCTACTTCACCTAAAGAAAGCCGTTACACTATTGGAACACACTCCAACATGAAATGCTCAAATGGATTGTTTTGACAAGGAAAGTGTACACTTACTGTTTGGAGATGATGGAGTGTAGTCTTTAGTCGACTCTTTAGCAAGTTCTTCCATGTTGACAAGAAGTATCACTTCAGTAGGTACTTTCGGCTCAACTAAAACCTTTTTAAAGGTTGACGGAGGCCGAGGAACAACTACACAAGGCATTCGAGACCTTGTTATGCCATGTCTGCCATATTGTCTGCCTTCTTCGATGACCACTCGTTCCGTTGAAGTGTTGTAAAAACTTTGAGATAGCCATTCCACTGAGAATTTCGCCATGGTGTGCGGCGTGCGCTCTAGTTAGCTCGCAGGTGGTCTGTTGTAGGCCTCTAGACTCGGCACTTCGCTCTATATAGGAGACACCCCACTGTATTTGCATATGTAAAGGGGCCTCAACGGAACGATACAAACTTAGTCGGTGTAATTGAAATGAATAGATGTTGCAGTTGTGTTTTTTCACATGTTCAATAGCCTCGTTGATATGTCCCGACGCCACCATGTCCGAGTAGGCTATCAAACTCCGTCGTGCAGGTATGGCCTCTTAGTTGCCAATCCGATAATTACATTATTTGTGTATGCCAATCATTTATTTAAGAGTATGACTTCATTATAGGTCTATACGAGATTAGAGTAGACTGGGGTGAACAAAGCTATATGTGATTATAATACATTGTTTCATTTGGAAAAGTAAATAAAATTGTTTTTATAGGGAAGGGTATACCCATGCCATGCAAATATCACCTAAAAATGCATTGATTCATGTGACATACCCTTATGCTGCCATATTGCCTTTTTTTCTATACGTTAAATTCTCTGTTGCGACTATTCTATGGGAGCAGGCCACTGTAACTATAATTTGTGAGACCATTGTTCCAGATGTAGACAGAAGCGCTCAGCGGTATGCTCGCCAACGTGAGGCTGATTGCTGATGAAGACCAATTGACAAAGTCTGACAAAGGGGGTGTGATTGCTAGCAGCACGCCTAAACGGAAAGTGAGAGAACCACATTTGATCTCTGTTTACTTGTGAACTTGAATAGGCATTTGCTAAAAGCCCCTGGCACATTGTGAAACTGGTGACCATGTTCCATAGCAGGTTTTAATGCAGTTCCTAAATTTAGTTCATCGCCGGTCTCATCAGGAGAAGAAAATCACTATAATGTTTCATAATTGCATGATATAGCCTACTGTATTTGCCCTCCACATTTTAGCTATATGTCAGTATTTATCTGTATGGGTGGTTTTGTGATCCTAGCCTATCTCCTTAAAATGAACACACTTTAATTGATCCATTCATGGTCAACTAGACAATGACTGGTTTTCACATTTATTTATATAGACAAAGGTGTCCTATCAATTCCCCATTTCAAGGCACAGGGGCTCAGCAATCATATCACATAATCAAAGTGTGTCCTCAGGCTGAACATCAAACCCGAGATCTGGCTCTGCAGCACACAAACCCCCAGACTCTATGGATCATGTCCCTATGGCTCATGTAGTAGGTGTACACTCATCAATGACCGGCTCAATTAGAACTAATTGTTGAGCATGATCTTCCCGTTAGCTAACCTTTGAAGTACCGCATTGGAGACAAACAGACACGCACATTAAAGCGCAGTATGGTGCCACTGCTGTGGTGGACGAGAGGGAGGTGACGTCTGTCTGCGCATGTGTCAGGAAGGCACAAATGTAGCATATATAATTGGGTGCTTTCATCACTAGGCTATTGCATTGGATTGCGAATGATTGCTAACAATATAGTTATAGAATAAACGTACGTAAAGCATATTGTAACTATCCTCGCTGTATTTGTCACTTTAACAATGTTTATATGTCTTGCATTACTCATCTCATATGTATATACTGTATTCTAGGCTATTCTCGGGATCCTAGTCACTTAATATTTACATATCTGGCATGACTCATCTCATAAACTCAGCAAAACTCATCTCATAAACCTCTCACTGTCAACTGCGTTTATTTTCAGCAAACTTAAAGTGTAAATATTTGTATGACCATAACAAGATTCAACAACTGAGACATAAACTGAACAAGTTCCACAGATATGTGATGAACATACATTTAATCATGTGTCCCTGAACAAAGGGGGGGGGGGGGTGTCAAAATCAAAAGTAAAAGTCAGTATCTGGTGTGGCCACCATCTGCATTAAGTACTGCAGTGCATCTCCACCTCATGGACTGCACCAGATTTGCCAGTTATTGCCGTGAGATGCTACCCCACTCTTCCACCAAGGCACCTGCAAGTTCCCGGACATCTCTGGGGGAATGGCCCTAGCCCTCACCCTCCGATCCAAGGGGTCCCAGACGTGCTCAATGGGATTGAGACCTGGGCTCTTTGCTGGCCATGGC
Organism: Oncorhynchus mykiss; assembly: GCF_057628025.1. Classification (NCBI taxonomy): domain Eukaryota; kingdom Metazoa; phylum Chordata; class Actinopteri; order Salmoniformes; family Salmonidae; genus Oncorhynchus; species Oncorhynchus mykiss. The sequence goes on from NC_143044.1 coordinate 4,921,274, forward strand.
AGAACACTGACATTCCTGTCTTGCAGGAAATCATGCACAGAATGAGCAGTATGGCTGGTGGCATTGTCATGCTGGAGGGTCATGTCAGGATGAGCCTGCAGGAAGGGTACCACACGAGGGAGGAGTATGTCTTCCCTGTAACGCACAGTGTTGAGATTGCCTGCAATGACAACAAGATCAGTCCGATGATGCTGTGACACACCGCCCCAGACCATTTATTTCCCTGGCCACATCTGCAGTCCTCATGCCTCCTTGCAGCATGCCTAAGGCACGTTCATGCAGATGAGCAGGGACTCTGGGCATCTTTATTTTGGTGTTTTTCAGAGTCAGTAGAAAGGTCTCTTTAGTGTTCAAAGTTTTCATAACTGTGACCTTAATTGCATACCATCTGTAAGCTGTTAGTGTCTTAACGATGTTCCACAGGTGCATGTTCATTAAATGTTTATGGTTCATTGAACAAGCATGGCAAACAGTGTTTAAACCATTTACAATGTAGTTATTTGGATTTTTACGAATTATCTTTGAAAGATTGGGTCCTGAAAAAGGGATGTTTCTTTTTTTGCTGAGTTTATGTATATACTGTTTTCTATACTATTCTACGGTATCTCATTCACTTAATAATGTTGACATACCTCGCATTACTATTCTACTGTATCTTAGTCTTGTGTGTATTGGGTATATGTTGTGTAATTTGTTAGATAGTACTTCTAGATATTACTGCACTGTCGGAGCTAGAAGCACAAGCATTTCGCTACACCCGTAATAACATCTGCTAATCACTTGTATGTGATTTATAAAATTTGATTTGATTTGATGAGCCACGTTACAATGTTACAAGTGGGATTTTTTTTTCTTCAGTTTTATTAATTCAGGGAAACCCATTGAGACCAGGGTTTCATTTAAAATGGTGCCATGAAGACAACAATGCAAACATAATCTAAACGATCAATACAAATAAAAAAAAACTACAAATTACAGATTCAACCATACAGATTCAAACACCACAAATACAATTATTTACATTAAATTCCAAACATTTGCGATTCTCATTCATTGAATTCAACATTTGAGTACTAAACTGCCCTAAAGGCACCAACGAGTCAAGATGTAGTGAGTTTTGTAGGCTATTCCAAAAATGGGGGGCACTAAAACTGAAGGCCGATTACCTATATCGATATGTACTGTACTAGTGGAAACTCGAGGTGTCTCATGTTTAAGAAAATTAAAAGTGAAGTGAGGTTGGTCGGAAGCTTGCAAAGCTCTGCTTTGGTGCGTAATAGGGCTTTGCCGGTGCTTTGCAGGCATGGTTTCCTTGAGCGCACTTAATACGTTTAATTAATTCAACAGCTGAAAACCCTCCCACTTGCTGGCTAACAGATTATCTCGTGGAGTTTTCATTCTGTAGGGGTTTCAGTACATTTATCTTAAGCCATCCTTTTAAACATGGTCCACCTTTTAATTAGAATTTTGTCAACAGACTCACTAGAATACATTGAGAGAAGGGGTTCAGAATGTAGGGATCAATGATATAAAGCCATCTAAATATTTGCATATTCGTCTCCGTTTCAGCACCAACTGGTAGATTTAAAAAATACTTGGATCTTGTATATTATTATTTAGGCACATTTTTGGGTTAGGAAAGTATGTATTGAATCATAAGGAAAAAATGGTTTGAAGAGTCGTTACACAATAAATATATTGAGGAATCAAAACTACAGTGGTTTGATTTATCCTGAAAGTTGTCACATTCAAGTTCCATGCATGAACTATTGGAACATGGAAAAAAGTGTACAATAAGGTTTGAACAATTGTCCTATAAATCTACTCGAATCCTTTCTAATCATCAGTTGTATGACAACGGTCCAGTCATCATGAAACGTGTTACATATGGTATGAGTTCCATGATTCAAATAAGGCGACAAATTATTGCACAACATTAGCCTAATACGATCCACTAATGCTAGCGACCCTCAGGAACAACTACACAGACTTGACAGAGGAAAGAAAGGTTAACGGAATGGAATGGAATGATGCCGAATGTAAGCTACAAATGGAAGAATACTAACACTAAAGTGACAGCTATAAGTGTGTGTGGGTACTACTGACGGTGGTTCCCGATAATGGTTAATACTGAACATTATACAAATGGTAAAAAGATATAATTAAAAGGTTCTAAAGCACAAACATCAATTTGGCAGGTTCAGCTCTAAAGAAGCCTATAGCTTGGGTCTCCAATTTTCATCAGACAATTAATATTCGGGAATAATGGCATGACTATTTATAGCCTACCTCACTGTGTAAAATGGGCAGCAATGAACATATCACGTTGATATATGATTTTCAGTTTGCGTCCATATGGCTGGTTTCACATTCCTCACCAGTGATCACAAGGAAAAAGTATCTACAACCATTGCTATGTGTATTTATAAACGCCTTCCCCAAATGGATTACTAATTTACCTAGCTCTTATCAATAGTTCTTATCAACATATAATTTACAGTTCATGAAGAATACTATTATTTCTATCATAAAAAATAAAGTAGATGCTTTTCCCACTTAGAACAGGCATGTCTGCTCGACCTTATTCATGGTCCCTCCATGTCTAAAGGTGGTGGAGTTATGAGGGAATTAAGTCAAGGTCACATGACTGGGAGTACAGATATGCAACAGATACCTGAAATTAAAGATAGGGGCGTGGATCAGAAAATCAGTTAGTATCTGGTATGACCACCATTTGTCTCATGCAGCGCAACACATCTCCTTCCATAGAATTTGTCAGGCTTTTAAATGTGGCTTGTGGAATGTTGTCCCACTCCTCTTCAATGGCTGTGCGAAATTGCTGGATATTTGCGGGAACTGGAACACGCTGTCATACACATCGATCCAGAGCATCCCAAACATGCTCAATGGGTGACATGTCTGGTGAGTATGCAGGCCATGGAAGAACTGGGACATTTTCAGCTTTCAGGAATTGTGAACAGATCCTTGCGACATGGGGGCCGTACATTATCATAAAGTGATGATGGCGGATGAATGGCATGATAATGGGCCTCAGGATCTCGTCACGGTATCTCTGTGCATTCAAATTGCCATCAATAAAATGCAATTGTGTTCGTTGTCCATAGCTTATGTCTGCCCCACCGCCACCGCCACCAAAATGATATATCCCTTCTTACATCAGCTGATATCAAAGTGCTATACAGAAACCCAGCCTAAAACCCCAAACTGCAAGCAATGCAGGTGTAGAAGCACGGTGGCTAGGAAAAACTCCCTAGAAAGGCCAAAACCTAGGAAGAAACCTAGAGAGGAACCAGGCTATGAGGGGTGGCCAGTCCTCTTCTGGCTGTGCCGGGTGGAGATTATAACAGAACATGGCCAAGATGTTCAAATGTTCATAAATGACCAGCATGGTCAAATAATAATAATCACAGTAGTTGTCGAGGGTGCAACAGGTCAGCACCTCAGGAGTAAATGTCAGTTGGCTTTTCATAGCCGATCATTGAGAGTATCTCTACCTGCTGTCTCTTGAGAGTTGAAACAGCAGGTCTGGGACAGGTAGCACGTCCGGTGAACAGGTCAGGGTTCCATAGCCCCAGGCAGAACAGTTGAAACTGGAGCAGCAGCACGGCCAGGGGGCAGTCTATTCACAACATTGACATCAGCAAACCGCTCTCCCACACGACGCCATACATGCTGTCTGCCACCTGCCCGGTACAGTTGAAACCCGGGATACCTCTGTGAAGAGTACACTTCTACAGCTTGCTAGTGACCATCGAAGGTGAGTATTTGCCCACTGAAGTCAGTTACAACGCCAAACTGCATTTAGGCTAAGACCCTGTTGAGCATGCAGCTTTCCTTGAAAAGGTTTCTGCGGAAATGTTTCAGTTGTGCAAACCCACAGTTTCATCAACTGTCCGGGTGGCTGGTCTCAGACGATCCAGTAGGTGAAGAAGCCCGATGTGGTGTGGTTACACATGGTCTGCGGTTGTGAGGCCGCTTGGATGTACTACCAAATTCTCTAAAATGACGGCGGCTTATGGTAGAAAAATTAACATTAAATTGTCTGGAAACAGCTCTGGTGGACATTCCTGCAGTCAGCATTTGTTTAGTGTATTTATACTACTTTACATTGTATTTTAGTTCAACTGTATTGTACACACAGCATATGTATTTATACACCTGGATTGTTGACTTAGCTCACTCTAATCGCTCTTGCACTGGCTCTATGCACACTCACTAGACTCTACACACTCACACATACTACACATACTACACTGGCACTCCAACACACACTACATACGCTCAAACACACAATACACACTCACACATGCATATCGACCCCACACACACTTTTCACATATGCTGCTGCTACTTGTTTATTATTATATCCTGATTGCCTAGTAATTTTTACCCCTACCAACATGTACATACAGTATTACCTCAATTACCTGAACTGCCTACTACCCCTGAAATATCAACTTGGTACTGGTACTCATTGTACATAGCCTCGTTACTGTTATAGTACGCCGATGTACATACTGACAAGCAATAGGTTACATCTAAACCACACCATTTGTGTGCATAAGCTAATTGTTCAGCTGGAAGTTGTTATGCAGTGTTGTAACATTACATACGAATAAGACTAAATAGAAAAGAAAGGTTGTGATATAAGATATACTTGAATGATAAAATTGACTTTAATCTCTGCACATCTTTAAATAAATTATTTACAAACCCAAGATATAAAAAAAAAACTGGATTGCACTTTGGATTTGTAAGTGTTTGAGTCGAAAGTTCAGTCTGTAGTATATAGTCTTTAGTAGAAATGTGCGTTGGACATCATTGGGTGGGGGTGCTGATGATAAGAAACCATCTGTTGCTGGGGGAACTGTTGCACCATGTGCGGGTACATCGCGTGGTTGGCAGCGGTGTATGATAGGTGCTTTCCACCGGAGCGTGGTACTGAAATGGGCGTATGGGCTGGAATATCATCGGTGACTGGGCGGGAGCGAGGTACTCAGCGCGCGAGTCTTGGACTTCCCGTTTCTGTTTCATCCTCCTGTTTTGAAACCAAGTTCTCACCTGAAACACGAAACACACGTTTTTAACACAAGATAAAAACCATTAGAACCAAACCAGAACTAGTATAATCGAATTAAATAGTCCTGCAGCACAATGTATAATGTGCATAAATTACATTTTGTAATCAGTTTTGTATTCTAGTCTTACCTGAGTTTCAAAGAGGTTTATCATACCCCGAGGACTACTCACTGTTTTCGGAAACTGTGGAAAAAAAATCAGTCAATAAAATGCTCTTCAATAAAAAAAAAAAAAATGTAAATGTGTTGCAACACCACGTTTTAACATGTAATATTAATAGAATTGTTAAAGTATAGTAGCCTACATTTAACTTACGATTTGGGGAAGGGCAGCTTGACGGATGCAGAGGTGATCTCAATCTGGATTCCAGATTTGTGGGTTTCTCAGTGGAATTCGTGAATTCAAACCTTGTGATCTTTGGCTTTGGCTGGAGGTAGACCTTGTTATAAGAGGTTGGCGGTCGAGGCTGGACCATGCAAGGGACATGGGGTTTGAAGTGGGTTAGCATAGTATCCACAGGTCCAGTGTCCACAGGTCCTTCTTTCTTGATGGTGTCGTGATGGCTCTTCGCCAACCAGTCTACAGTGAAGTAATTGAATATGTTTGCTTCCATGAGCTCAGCAAACTATCCGAGGATGGTCAGAGAATTTTGTGAGATGGCCCGCCATATATAGACCTGGCCCTCTCCAAGATTAGCATTTGCAAAAGCGCGTTAACGCCTGATCGATTCCCAATGATTAGGTCCTAATGGGTCCTTATTGAAGTCTTCACATACTGTGAGTGTGTGAAAGCCTGGCGCCACCAAGTCTGTGAGAACCAGTAGAGCTCATCTCATTGGGCGAAGACGTCAGTTCAACGACTAGTTTTGATTTATATTTGGTTGTGTAGTCAACTAATGTGAAATCAACTAGTAAAACAACGTTGATTCAACCTGTTTTTGCCCAGATGGGTTACATTTGTCCACCCCAGCTGAAAATATACAGAAACGTCACATTAAGAGTCCACCTCTGCTTCAGAGTTCTTAGGTTATGATATGTTGAGGCATATAGGCCTACAATGACTTGACGTTTAAATTGTAGCCTATTCCATAACGAAGAAGATCACACTGAAAACAGCAGACCAATTAAAGCCACTTTCTAATCAAGATAACAGGCTTTGCCACAGACCTACTAAAACAGAAACCTAAATATGACTAAACGTGTAACATCATGCTGCAGCATGTTGGTGTCTATATCTGTTCACTCATATCTGTACACCTAAAAAAAAAAGTGCCATCTAGAACCTAAAACGGTTCTTAGGCTGTGCCAATAGGAGAACCCTTTGAAGAAACCTTTTTTGGTTTAAGGTAGAACCATTTTGTTTCCAGGAAAAAAAAACGTTGTATTCCATATAGAACCCTTTTCACAGAGGGTTCTACCTGGAAACAAAAAGGGTTCTAACTTTGAACCAAATAGGCTTCTCTTAATTCCAAATAACCCTTCTTTTATAGCCAAATAACCCTTTTGGAACCATTTTTTTCTAAGTGTACCTTGTGATAATTGGCCTAAACTTAATTTCCAGGCAATGACTGTCTGTAGCCTCTATTTACCATTGATTTAGGATTGGAAGGGAATACTATTTTTTTTGTAGTTGACCGTCCTGATATAATAATCAACATTGCCAAACTTGTATAACCCCATTGTATGGAGTCTGGTCATCTGCATAATGCCTTTTTAAATGTCAGACCTTTCCTCGACATTAAAATCAAATGTAAAATAAAGGCAAGTACCACACTGCTCTTATGGTTTAGTATTAACACCTCTTTGATACCCCGGTGAGCACTGGCGCCACTGGCCCAACAACCAGCATTTGGCGCAGTGGGTTGAAACATAACAGATCAAAGGTATTACAGTAGCAACACCATTGTTTGCAGGTTGAAATGTAAATCGTGGAGTGCAAGCTATAAATAAGTCTGAAAAACGGCTATAATTGCCACATGTTTGGTTATGCATACTACTGAGTAAAGCATCCCCAAATAGGCCTATCCAAAATGGCATGTTCTGGAAAAAGAATGTGCCAAAAAAATCAAGAAAGGGGACGTTGAAGAAAGTTGGTCAACCCAAATGATCCAACCAGGCCAACGTTGCCGGGTGTCCTTTCTCTGTACGTGAAACCTTTCAAGTGTTTCAGCCTGTTCAGATGGAATTCCCCCAGCAGCTGTCGGACAATAACCCTAAAAGCATCGCTTAGCTATGACAATGCAGATAAGGATATATTGAATGTCTCCTTTGTCGATGATCTGACTGTTCCTGTGAAGGCTTGGGTTCTCAGCCTCCCAATTACGGCCCTATATTTATAATGCTGTATTTCTATAAATGCATTCAACAACATAAGAGCAACACTTCTACAATACATCATTTTAATAGATTGAGTTTGCAACACATTTTGAGCATGGTAGGCCACATCCTTGTCCTTGGTTGATTATTGATATAACATCGTGAAAAACAAATTTACGTCAGAAAATATATGAACATATGTGGAAAAATTTAACAAATAGGCATAATCATACGAACATATTTAACACATTGACATCTTATTAAGTTACATTGATTGCCATTAAAATGGTGTATTTAACCTATATGGTAATTAGGTAAGTGCAGTAGTTACAAATGCACAATGTCAAGGATTACATTTTTTAAAGTAATCTTTGATGTTTCAGACAATTAATTTCAATTTGTTTACAAATCACACAAACGTCATCTTTGCAAGCGTGCCTATTCAGCAGTTTGTAGCTTATACTGTAGTTTCATTCCAACATGAACACAGTTCATTTTAGAAAAACTATAGCAACTATTCAGGCATTTGTATTCATTTAGTCCAGGGATGGGCAACTTTGATGGGGGTGGGGGCCACAAATAATCTGAACTCGTGGCTTGAGCACCCACATCCATACCCACACATGTAGTCAGAGCTGTCTTTAGTCGTCTTCTACACGTTTTGCTATAGGGTGGAGAGAAATGTTTGCAGTTTTTAATATATTTCAGTTAGAGTGAATACAAAAATCAATAGCTGGCCACTTAACTAATTTACCAATCACATTTTTGGGGGGCTGACATGGGTTAATTGAGTGACTGTCAGTGAATGAGAAAAACTGCTGATGCACAACCAATTTTTGAAATTGAACTTATCTATTCTACTATTCTAACTCTCAACAGTAAGCAGAGACCCCGTCTGAGTTCCAATATAGTATTCCAGGGTTTTTCTTGATTTTTGATTATTTTCTACATTGTAGAATAATAGTGAAGACATAAAAACTATGAAAGAACACATATGGAATCATGTAGTAACCAAAAAAGTATTAAGCAAATCAAAATATAAGACTTTTCAAAGTAGCCAACCTTTGCCTTGATAACAGCTTTGCACATTCTTGGCATTCTCTCAAGAAGCTTCATGAGGTAGTCACCTGGAATGCATTCCAATTAACAAGGTGTGCCTTCTTAAAAGGCAATTTGTGGAATTTCTTTCCTTCTTAATGCGTTTGAACCAATCAGTTGTGTTGTGACAAGGTACGGGTGGTATATAGAAGAAAGCCCTATTTGGTAAAATACCAAGTCCATATTATGGAAAGAACAGCTCAAATAAGCAAAGAGAAACGGCAGTCTGTCATTACTTAAAGACATGAAGGTCAGTCAATCAGGAAAATTTCAACAACTTTTAACGTTTATTCAAGTGCAGTCACAAAAACCATCAAACACTATGATGAAACTGGCTCTCATGAGGACCGCCACAGGAAAGGAAGACCCAGAGTTACCTCTGCTGCAGACGATGAGTTACCAGTCACAGAAATTGCAGCCCAAATAAATGCTTCACAGAGTTCAAGTAACAGACACATCTCAACATCAACTGTTCAGAGGAGACTGTGTGAATCAGGCCTTCATGGTTGAATTGCTGCAAGGACACCAATAAGAAGAAGAGACTTGCTTGGGCCAAGAAACACGAGCAATGGACATTAGACCGGTGGAAATCTGTCGTTTGGTCCGATGTGTCCAAATTTGATATTTTTGGTTTCAACCTCTGTGTCTTTGTGGGATGTAGAGTAGGTGAACGGACGATCTCTGCATGTGTGGTTCCTACCGTGAAGCATGAAAGAGGAGGTGTGATGGTGCTTTGCTGGTGACACGGTTAGTGATTTATTTAGAATTCAAGGCACACTTAACCAGCATGGCTACCACAACATTCGGCAGCGATATGCCATCCAATCTGGTTTGTGCTTAGTGGGACTGTCATTTGTTTTTCAACAGGACAATGACCCAACACACCTCCAGGCTGTGTAAGTGCTATTTGACCAAGAAGGAGAGTGATGGAGTGCTGCGTCAGATAACCTGGCCACAATCACCCAACCTCAATCCAATTGAGATGGTTTGGGTTGAGTTGGACTGCAGAGTGAAGGAAAAGCAGTCAACAAGAGCTCAGCATATGTGGGAACTCCTTCAAGACTGTTGGAAAAGAGTTCCAGGTAAAGCTGTCATCAAGGCAAAGGGTGGCTTCTTTGAAGAATCTAAAATCTAAAATATATTTTGATTTGTTTAACACTTTTTTGGTTACTGCTTGATTCTATATGTGTTATTTCATAGTTTTGATATCTTCACTGTTATTGTACAATGTAGATAATAGTAAAAATAAAGAAAAACCCTTGAATGAGTTGGCGTGTCCAAATGTTTGACTAGTACTGTATATATACTTAGAAATTGATCCCGGAACTACAAAAGGGGTGCGGCACGCGACCCGCCAGTTTGCCCATCCCTGATTTAGCCGTAATAGCATATTACATCATCAGTTTGATCCATTTTTAATATCTTGAAATACTGTAATTATCATGTCAAGTAGCTATTGGCAATGCCAATAGATGGTCATTTAGACCATTTAGATGGTGCTCCGGAGAGTTGAAAATGGTAATCACCTATCTGTGGTTATATCAAAATATCTCACTTTTCAAATCTAATTGAGCTATAATACACGACGCTCAGTGAATTAAAGACATGATGTCATCTCTTTATGAAACATTATCATTATTATGTTGTCTTAGAGACTAGCAATCAAAATGGTGTACATGAGAGAGAAATGTGATCCATATGCCTCCACCAGTGCTAGATAAAGATGTTGTGAATTATTAAAAATCATTCAGTCTGTTGTTTACATTTTTCACAAGTAAAAAAGCATATCTGTTCTTCCCCTTAAAAAGTCCATTACTGTTTTCTCCTCTTCTCACTCTAATAACAAAATAAACAATTATATTTTTCAGATTACTTTGTACTCTACTTTGGAGATAATCAAGGAGTTAGAGGTGTGCAGTGCGTTGTCAGGCTATGGGGTGCAATGTGGGGGATTGAGCTGGACTGCTCACTGTATAAAATCAGAGTGAAGTCAAAATGAACCACCTTGGATGCCTTCATATGGCTCTGTCATTGTGTTCAAATAGGACCGCCCTCATGATGTCTAATCAAAGTTATTACCAATAAATAGAGACACCCACCCAGTCTCTGCCAACAAAGTAACTCAGTGGGGTATGGGGGGTTTGGGGTCTGTTGACTAGTTGTCTGACCAGGGCCCAATTTCATAAAGCATTATGAGCATCTTTGAGCATCTTTGACCAGGTCCCCTTTGTCCATATCATCGTATTCATTATGATCTAAAAGGCAAATCTGATCCTAGATCAGGCAAGGCTGTAGCTCATTGGAAGGTGGCCTTCACCCTCTTTAGTGTGTCCTGGATCCTGCGGGTGTGTCGCTCAGTGGGGGTGTGGTGGAAGTTGGCCTCGTTGTCTGCAGCCAGCAGGGGGATATCACAGCCGCTGAGGTGGGCGATGCGTAGTCTTAGGTAGGCCTGCAGCTCCAGGTCAGGAGTGAAGGAGTACACTGTCTCCTGGAACGCATGTACCTGACTCACCACCTTCGCTATGGTCCTGGCGAGTGAGGAAGGAGAGAGCAGGAGAGAGATAAAGATATAGGGGGGAGCAGATAGAGCGGTAAAGAAGGGAGACAAGAAAGTACATAAAATTAGGACAAAAGCAGAGATTGAAGTTGCAGCCACCATGGAGTTGGAGGACAAGACAGAGAGAGTAAAAATGAGAAATAGGAGTTTGCTATTGTTAATCTGCGGCAGGAACATACTCATAATTTGGCACCACGTTACTAAACACTTGCATCATATACAGTACAATAAGTGACCTGATTTCCACAATAGTGGGGGAACCTAGGGTCTGTCATAACCAGCTGTGACGCTGCCTCTCACCGTGACCCTTTATGACCCCCAGCATCTGCCAACATCAATGCATCTCAGAACACCTGGCGTGCCACATCTCCACACCATATGGCTGTGTGCTAGCTTTGGTAGAGGGACCCAAATCCTACACGACTGCCATGGAATGAGCAGCTGTGTCATTACAGTCCACCACAACTTTCTGTGAACCCAGCATCTGGCCGCCATATTTGAGTGGGTAGAAGGACACAGGGAATCTCATTTGGTGGCAACTTGGCCCACTTCATTACATCAAGGGAGAAAGTTAATATCAAGTTTACAACATTAAAGAATGAGTGTCAGGTTGATATCCATGTCATTGCAAAAGGCGACCAGAGTAGATTCATTAAATCTCAATTGCAGATAAGTGCAAATGAATGCTATAGGCCAGTAGTTGGATGAGTGCATAAGCCTAGTGTAGGCTATAAGATTTTCCAGACCCAAATCACACTGCATCTCAGAGTAGGAGTGCTGATCTAGGATCAGGTTCTCTCTGTCCATATAATTGACTTTGGTTCATTGAAAAGAGCTATATACACTTCATGACCAAAAATATGTGGACACTTGCTCGTTCAAGATCTCATTGCAAAATCATGGGCATTAATATGGAGTTGGTCCCCCCTTTGCTGCTATATCAGCCTCCACTCTTCTGGGTAGGCTTTCCACTAGATGTTGGAGCATTTCTGTGGGGACTTGCTTCCATTCAGCCACAAGAGCATTAGGGCTCCCGAGTGGCGCAGCGGTCTAAGGCACTGCGTCTCAGTGCTAGAGGCGTCGCTACAGACCCTAGTTTGATTCCAGGCTGTATCACAACCAGCCGCAAAATTGGCACAGTGTCATAGTAAATAAGGGACAGGTAGGTAGCCTAGTGGTTAGAGTGTTGGACTAGTATCCGAAAGGTTACAAGATCAAATCCCCGAGCTGACAAGGTAAAAATCTGCTGTTCTGCCCCTGAACAACGCATCTAACTGACTTGCCTAGTTAAATAAAATTTAAAAATAAGAATTTGTTCTTAACTGACTTACCTAGATAAATAAAAGTGAGGTTGGGCACTGATTGGGCGATAAGGGCTGGCTCGCAGTCGGCGTTCCAATTCATTCAAAACAGTGTTCAATGGGGTTGAGGTCAGGGCTCTGTGTAGGCCAGTTAAGTTCTTCCACACTGATCTTGACAAACCATTTCTGTATGTATCTTGCTTTGTGCACTGGGGCATTGCATTGCTGAAACAGGAAAGGGCCATAACCAAACTGTTGCCCCAAATTTGGAAGCTCAGAATTGTCTAGAATTGCTGTAGAGTTAAGATTGTCCTTCACTGGAACTAAGGGGCCTAGCCCAAATAATGAAAAACACCCCCAGACCAATTTTTCCTCCTCCACCGAACTTTATAGTTGGGACTATGCATTGTGGCAGCTAACATTCTCTTGGCATCCGCCAAACCCAGATTTGTCCGGTGGACTGCCAGATGGTGAAGCGTGATTCACCATTCCAGAGAACGTGTTCCCACCGCTCCAGAGTCCAATGGCGGCGAGCTTTACACCACTCCAGCCGAAGTCTTGTGTGCGGCTGCTCGGCCACGGAAAACCACTTCATGAAGCATCCGATGAACAATTCTTGTGCTGACGTTGCTTCCAGAGGCAGTTTGGAATTCGGTAGTGAGTGTTGCAACCGAGGACAGACTATTTTTACGCTCTACGCGCTTCAACACTAGGTGGTCCCGTTCTGTAAGCGTGTGTAGCCTACCACTTCGCGGCTTAGCCATTGTTGCTCCTATACGTTTCCACTTACAGTTGACCGGGACAGCGCTAGCAGTACAGAAATTTTACGAACTGACTGACTTGTTGGAAAGGTGGCATCCTATGACGGTGCCACATTGAAAGTCACGGAGCGCATCACTAAGGCCATTCTACTGCCAATGTTTGTCAATGGAGCTTGCATGGCGGTGTGCTCGATTTTATACACCTGTCAGCAATGGGTGTGGCTGAAATAGCCAAATCCACTATTTTGAAGGGTTGTCCACATACTTTTGTATATATAGTGTAAGTCACATTTTTTTTATATTATTCATTATGATCTAAAAGGCTAAATTTATCCTAGATTACCACTCCTACTCTGAGATGGTTTGTGAATACAGGCCCAGGAATGTGCTGGTTTCCGCGGACTCTGAATAAGCCTAGTCCTGGACTTAATTCAATTCTCCATAGAATATCCTTTTGACTCCAGGACTATACCTAATCTCTTTACAGACAACTGGCCCTGAGATGTTGCATTACGCTCATTCACCTAAGTTTTGGCCACTTATAGGCACCGCTGGTCAGAGTGAAGGCTCCTATCTCCAGCTGCTGGATGTGCATGGCCAGGATGTGGGCAGCAGGGAGGGTGGGTCTCCTCCTCACATGATCTCCTCCCATCAGGCACAGGTTATCACTCTTCAGAAAGACCTGACAAAGAGGGAGGGAGAGGTGAGAGATAAAAAAAGAGGGATAGAAAGAGAAAGTGGGGGAGAGATAGAGAGATGTCTTACTCTTCCCTTGATTTATAACATCATGAAAGTTTCATCAAAAAACAAGCTCTGAAGTTTGGCAAATTACTTTTCCTCATCTTTGCAAAGTCGGCATGTGTGTTCTTTGAGAATATATTGCATCAAGTTTGGTTCTACAGTTGAAGTCGGAAGTTTACATACACCTTAGCCAAATACATTTAAACTCAGTTTTTCAAAATTCCTGACATTTAATCCTAGTAAAAATGCCCTGTTCTAGGTCAGTTAGGATCACCTCTTTATTTTAAGAATGTGAAATGTCAGAATTATAGTAGAGAGAATTACTTATTTTAGCTTTTATTTCTTTCAACACATTCCCAGTGGGTCAGAAGTTTACACACACTCAATTAGTATTTGGTAGCATTGCCTTTGTTAAATTGTTAAACTTCAGTCAAATGTTTCAGGTAGCCTTCCACACGCTTCCCACAATAAGTTGGGTACATTTTGGCCCATTCCTCCTGACAGAGATGGTGTAACTGAGTCAGGTTTGTAGGCCTCCTTGCTCGCACACGCTTTTTCAGTTCTGCCCGCACATTTTCTATAGGATTGAGGTCAGGACTTTGTGATGGCCACTCCAATATCTTGATTTTGTTGTCCTTAAGCCATTTTGCTACAACTTTGGAAGTATGCTTGGGGTCATTGTCCATTTGGAAGACCCATTTGCGACCAAGCTTTAACTTCCTGACTGATGTCTTCAGATGTTGCTTCAATATATCCACATAATTGATCTTCCTCGTGATGCCATCTATTTTGTGAAGTGCACCAGTCCCTCCTGCAACAATGCATCCTCAGAACATGATGCTGCCACCCCCGTGCTTCACGGTTGGGATGGTGTTCTTCGGCTCGCAAGCCTCTCCCTTTTTCCTCCAAACATAACGATGGTCATTATGGCCGAACAGCTCTATTGTTGTTTCATCAGACCAGAGGACATTTCTTCAAAAAGTACGATCTGTGTCCCCATGTGCAGTTGCAAACCGTAGTCTGGCTTTTTTATGGCGGTTTTGGAGCAGTGGCTTCTTCCTTGCTGAGTAGCCTTTCAGCTTATGTTGATATAGTACTCATTTCGCTATGGATATAGATACTTTTGTACCTGTTTCCTCCAGCATCTTCACAAGGTCCTTTGCTGTTGTTCTGGGATTGATTTGCACTTTTCACACCAAAGTATGTTCATCTCTACGAGACAGAACGCATCTCCTTTCTGTGTGGTATGACGGCTGCGTGGTCCCATGATGTTTATACTTGCGTACTATTGTTTGTACAGATGAACGTGGTACCTTCAGGCGTTTGGAAATTGCTCCCAATGATGAACTAGACTTGTGGAGGTTGACATTTTATTTTTCTGAGGTCTTGGCTGATTTCTTTTGATTTTCCCATGATGTCAAGCAAAGAGGCACAGTTTGAAGGTAGGTAGGCCTTGAAATACATCCACAGGTACACCTCCAATTGACTGAAACAATGTCAATTATGCTCTCAGATTCTTCTAAAGCAATTACATAATTTTCCTGGAATTTTCCAAGCTGTTTAAAGGCACAGTCAACTTAGTGTATGTAAACTTCTGACCCACTGGAATTGTGATACAGTAAGATATAAGTGAAATAATCCGTCTGTAAACAATTGTTGGAAAAATGACTTGTGTCATGCAAAAAGTAGATGTCCTAACCGACTTGCCAAAACTATAGTTTGTTAATTAACAAGATATTTGTGGAGTGGTTGAAAAATCGAGTTTTAATGACTCCAACCTCAGTGTTTGTAAACTTCTGACTTCAACTGTATATAGCCTCCAGCCGTTCTCAAAAGAGAATACGGTGTGTTGCCTGGCAGCATAATAAAAAAAAAGCATATAACAAAATGCTGGCCAGCTGTGAGTGTGTCACAGAATTTCACACACAGATGTGCTGCTTGAAGGTGTTTTTCTTTTGGCATATTTTCCTGAAGCCCCACACGTGTCTCTGGTACAGAAGGCACTCACACACACACACACACACACCTTACCTGCACGGCTCGCAGCTCCTCTAGGACCTCACACACCTTGGTAGACAGATGTTTCCAAGCCTATCAGCAAGAGAGGAGGTGTTTTAATTTAGCAAGAACCAATACATCTGTCTCACGCTTACGGAAGCTTTACTCCCGTTAAGAGTTTTTTAGTATCAATTTGGTGCAACTTACACAACTCAAAACAGATCATCAAAAATGCAGTTGTTTCAAAGCACATTTTTAACCCTTGTGTGGTGTTCATGTTTTTGTTATTCATCCAATGTTTGCGGGTCTGATGGACCCACAACATTATTGGGTTTTTAAAACAATACAGCCATAACAATGTATGTAAAAATACCAAACGTATTTTTGCGTGGATTCCGCGAGTGCTAGCTGGCTGTACTACAGACACCTGTCGTCATCCTGGGAAAGACTCATTGTTATCTTTTCGTAAAACAGGAGATCCTGAGGGAAATCGACGAGTACCAACAGCTTTACGCTATAGAGGAACAACATATTTCATCATGGAAAGATCCGACTACCTCACAAAATAACTTTAACCCAACAAAAAAAATAAAAACGAATTAATCTACAGACACGGACAATTTACTTACCGTTGAAGTAGAGGCTAGTGCTCTGGCTGGAATACATGCAACACTAGAAAACTTGTGTGAGGAGGTAGCAGGGCTGAGGGGGAGTTTGGAGTTTAGCCAGAGTGAAATTCTCACACTCCAAGGAGAGAACAAGGCACTCACAGCCAAGGTCAAAATCCACGATTCCAACATGGATTGTCTACTCAGGGAAAACAGGGTGAGGATTCCTGAAGACGCATCCAATAATCCAGAGGGCGCGATCAGAGAATTCATGCCATCTGCCTTGAAACTTCCTATAGAGACTGTAAACAAGGTGGCTTTCCACCGAGTACTGAGACTTAGAGCTCAGAGCGACAAGACCAAGGGTCCCCAACTGATCATCACAAAATTTGAACACTACCAACAAAAGTAGCTGATCAAAAGCAGGGTAACAGAGCTAAAAAGGGACCAAATTCGGTCTCAATGACCAATTTCCAAGGGAGATAAACAAACGTCGTAAGAGACTGTATCCGGTACAAAGGCAACAGAGGGAGAAGGGTAAGCGTGCCTTTCTCATTGTGGACAAACTCTTTATAGATGGACAGCTATTCCGAGACAGCTCCATAAACCCATGGCTGTACTAAATTCTACAGGGACTTCAGGTTAAGAAAGTATGGGAACTGTAAAAATATCTGAACACTATGAAGTGGATATGAACACACACATACTCAATTACATGCTCGCTTACACATGGATTTATACATACACACACACACCTAATCTTGCCCTATTCTCTCACTCTCTCTCCCTCTCTTCTCTTCCTCTATTGTCGAGAAATGTTTTATAATTTAATATGTTTCTTGTTTGTCTATATTTTTTATGCATTTGTCTACAAGTTTATATATGTTTACAACAAGCAAGGGGAAGATATCAGAATAGGGGCATTGGGGAATAATAACATATTGTACGGAATACATTTGTACTGTGGTAAAGCCGTCTAAAGTAATGCAAGGCCTCTTTCATGGTCATGTGAAACACCAATTGCTATGGAAATGCTGGGATAATGTAATTATCATGCAACTTTGACGGTGATACGATATGGATACAATTATCATC
This sequence comes from Oncorhynchus mykiss, assembly GCF_057628025.1. NCBI lineage: Eukaryota > Metazoa > Chordata > Actinopteri > Salmoniformes > Salmonidae > Oncorhynchus > Oncorhynchus mykiss. The sequence continues at coordinate 4,938,848 of NC_143044.1, forward strand.
ATGAATATTAAGCCTATACGCACTACATGTTACACACATAGACACTCAACCATGCAAATTGGCAGAGTTATTATTTATTTGGACAGCACACATTACTCTTATACAGCCATCGTACAAACTCTCACTAAATCACATCCAGTATCATAGACATCAACCTAACCAGATTTCCTACACACATAATACCTTGTCTCAATTTGCTAACATCTGTGGAACTGGCTCACAGGCAAACAGGCAAGGGAATAAAACAAATATTGCTAGAACCTATTTGTTGAATTCTAAATGTCAGACATTTGATAGCTCAAATTTTGACCGTCAAAATACCTCTGATGGCAGTAACTTTACAAGCACTAATTATGGTCAATTTAGGCTGAGAATAGTATCTAGTTAAGGCAAGGGGTGAAATAAGTATAGCCAGTTATAATTGTAACGGATTAGAAGGTTATAAAAAAAGACGATCAGTCTTTACATGGCTAAAAGAAAAGGAATATAACATATACTGTTTACAGGAAACTCACTCTACATCCTTAGATGAAGTTGTGTGGAAAAAGGAATGGGGTGGTGAAATAATTTTCTATCATGGACAAAGGAACTCAAAAGGTATGATGATATTAATTAACAAAAATGTTGATCTGAATGTGCAAATAGTCAGGAATGATTCGCAAGGAAGGTGGATCCTTTTGAATATGAAAGTGGACGGAAAAGAGATTAGGCTCATCAATCTATATGGTCCAAATCAGGATGATCCACACTTCTTCAACAATATTTACACCAATTTATTAAACTTACAGGCAACAAATGATCAAATCATTATGGTAGGAGACTATAACACAGTGTTAAGTACCTTAATGGACCGTAAAGATAATCACTCTACAAACTATCATCACTGCGCCCTTAAGGAAATCACAAATATTATGGACACATTAGAAATAGTGGATATTTGGAGACTAAAAAACCCTGACCTAGTGAGATATAAATGGAGGAGACTTAATCAAGCTAGTCGTCTTGACTACATTCTTGTCTCTTTCATCAAAGGTTTAAAAAGTTTTAATAGGAGACAAAATGCAATGGATCATCATCTAATTGGCATTCACATAACTCTTATAGAATTTCCACATGGACCAGGATATTGGAAATTTAATCGAAGTTTACTGGAGAACAACTTATTTTTAACAAAGACAAAATCATTTATAACTGAATTTTTCCAGTATAATATACAGTTGAAGTCGGAGGTTTACATACAACATAACCAAATACATTTAAACACAGATTTTCACAATTCTTGACATTTAATCCTAGTAATTGATTTATTTCAGCTTTTATTTCTTTCATCACATTCCCAGTGGGTCAGAAGTTTACCTACACTCAATTAGTATTTGGTAGCATTGCCTTTAAATTGTTTAACTTGGGTAAAATGTTTCAGGTAGCCTTCCACACGCTGGTGTAACCGAGTCAGGTTTGTAGGCCTCCTTGCTCGCACACGCTTTTTCAGTTCTGCCCGCACATTTTCTATAGGATTGAGGTCAGGGCTTTGTAATGGCCACTCCAATACCTTGACATTGTTGTCCTTAAGCCATTTTGCCACAACTTTGGAAATATGCTTGGGGTCATTGTCAATTTGGAAGACCCATTTGCGACCAAGCTTTAACTTCCTGACTGATGTCTTGAAATGTTGCTTAAATATATCCACATTTTCCATCCTTATGATGCCATCTATTTTGTGAAGTGCACCAGTCCCTCCTCGAGCAAAGCACCCCCACAACATGATGCTGCCACCCCCGTGCTTCACGGTTGGGATGGTGTTCTTCGGCGTGCAAGCCTCCCCCCTTTTCCTCCAAACATAACGATGGTCATTATAGCCAAAAAGTTATATTTTTGTTTTGACAGACCAGAGGACATTTCTCCAAAAAGTATAATCTTTGTCCCCATGTGCAGTTGCAAACCGTAGTCTGGCTTTTTTATGGCGGTTTTGGAGCAGTGGCTTCTTTCTTGCTGAGTAGCCTTTCAGGTTATGTTGATATAGGACTCATTTTACTGTGGATATAGATATTTTTGTTTCCTCCAGCATCTTCACAAGGTCCTTTGTTGTTGTTCTGGGATTGATTTGCACTTTTCACACCAAAGTATGTTCATCTCTAGGAGACAGAACGCATCTCCTTTCTTAGCAGTGTGACGGCTGCGTGGTCCCATGGTGTTTATACTTGCGTACTATTGTTTGTACAAATGAATGTGGTACATTCAGGCGTTTGGAAATTGATCCCAATGATGAACCAAAATTGTGGAGGTCGACAATTTTTTTTCTGAGGTCTTGGCTGATTTCTTTTGATTTTCCCATGATGTCAAGCAAAGAGGCACTGAGTTTGAAGGTAGTGTCACGGTTTTCTTCCTCCTCTTCCTCTGAAGAGGTGAAACAGGGATCGGACCAATATACAGCGTGGTAAGTGTCCATGGTTTTAATAGGAAAACTCAAACATGAACACAACTACAAAACAAGGAACATGAAAACCCGAAACAGTCCCGTGTGGCACAAACACTGACACAGGAAACAATCACCCACAAAATACCCAAAGAATATGGCTGCCTAAATATGGTCCCCAATCAGAGACAACAATAAACACTTGCCTCTGATTGAGAACCAATCTAGGCAACCATAGACTTACCTAGACACCTAAACTGAACACAACACCACGAATCTACAAAAAACCCTAGACAACACAAAACACATAAATGACCCACATCACACCCTGGCCTAACCAAAATAATAAAGAAAACAAAGATAAATAAAGAACTAAATAAAGAAAACTAAGGCCAGGGCGTGACAGGTAGGCCTTGAAATACATCCACAGGTACACCTCCAATTGACTCAAATTATGTCAATTAGCCTCTCAGAAGCTTCTAAAGCCATGACATCATTTTCTGGAATTTTCCAAGCTGTTTAAAGGCAGAGTCAACTTAGTGTATGTAAACTTCAGACCCACTGAAATTGTGATACAGTGAATTATAAGGCAAATAATCTGTCTGTAAACAATTGTTGGAAAAATTACCTGTGTCATGCACAAAGTAGATGTCCTAACCGACTTGCCAAAACTATAGTTTGTTAAAAAAAAAAATTGTGGAGTGGTTGAAAAACTAGTTTTAGTGACTCCAACCTAAGTGTATGTAAACCACCACAGTCAGAGGCTGGCATTAAGACAGCATTGAATGAGTTGTATCCGCCATAAGCAAACAAGAAAATGACTTTAATGCAGGGAAACTTAAATTCGTTGTACCACATTTCTATCAGCATGTTAAATGTGCAACCAGAGGGGAAAAAAACCTCTGGACCATCTTTACTCCACATACAGAGATGCATACAAAGTTCTCCCTCGCACTCCATTTAGCAAATCTGACCATAATTCTATCCTCCTGATTCCTGCTAACAAGCACAAATTAAAGCAGGAAGCACCAGTGACTAGATCAATAAAAAAATGGTCAGATGAAGCAGATGCTAAGCTACAGGACTGTTTTGCTAGCACAGACTGGAATATGTTCCGGGATTTCTCCGATGGCATTGAGGAGCACACCACATCAGTCATTGGCTTCATCAATAAGTGCATCGATGATGTCGTCCCCACTGTGACCGCATGTGCATACCCCAACCTGAAGCTATGTATTACAGGCAACATCTGCACTGAGCAAAAGGCTAGAGCTGCCGCTTTCAAGGAGCGGGATTCGAACCCGGAAGCTTATAAGAAATCCCGCTATGCCCTCCGACAACCATCAAACAGTCAAAGCATCAATACAGGACTACGACCAAATGGTACTACACCGGCTCTGATGCTCATCGGATGTGGCAGTGCTTGCAAACCATTACAGACTACAAAGGGAAGCACAGCCGAGAGCTGCCCAGTGACACGAGCCTACCAGCCGAGCTAAACTACTTCTATGCTTGCTTCAAGGCAAAGATCACTGAAACATGCATGAGAGCACCAGCTGTTTCAGAAGACTGTGTGATCACGCTTACCGATGGCCGATGTGAGTAAGACCATTAAATAGGTCAACATTCACAAGGCCGAAGGGCCAGACGGATTACCAGGACGTGTACTGCGAACATGCGTTGACCAACTGGCAAGTGTCTTCACTGACATTTTCAACTTCTCCCTGTCCGAGTCTGTAATACCAACATGTTTTAAGCAGACCCCCATAGTGCCTGTGCCCAAGAACACTAAGGTAACCTGCCTAAATGACTACCGACGCATAGCACTCATGTCTGTAGCCATGAAGTGCTTTGAAAGGCTGGTCATGGCTCACATCAACACCATTATCCCAGAAACCCTAGACCACTCCAATTTGCATACCGCCCCAACAGATCCACAGATGGTGCCCTTTCCCACCTGGACAAAAGGAAAACCTATGTGAGAATGCTTTTCATTGACTACAGCTCAGCGTTCAACACCATAGTGCCCTCAAAGCTCATCAATAAGCTAAGGACGCTGGGACTAAACATCTCCCTCTGCAACTGGATCCTGGATTTCCTGACGGGCCGCCCCCAGGTGGTAAGGGTAGGTAACAACACATCCGCCACACTCATCCTCAAAACAGGGGCCCCTCAGGGGTACATGCTCAGCCCCCTCCTGTACTCCCTGTTCACTCATTACTGCACGGCCAGGCATGATTCCAACACCATCATTAAGTTTCCCAATGACAAAACAGTGGAAGACCTGATCACTGACAACGACGAGACAGCCTATAGGGAGGAGGTCAGAGACCTGGCCGTGTGGTGCCAAGACAACAACCTCTCCCTCAACGTGATCAAGACAAAGGAGATGATTGTGGACAATAGGAAAAAGAGGACCAAGCATGCCCCCATTCTCATCAACGGGGCTGCAGTGGAGCAGGTTGAGAGCTTCAAGTTCCTTGGTGTCCACAGCACCAACAAACTAACATGGTCCAAGCACACCAAGACATTTGTGAAGTGGGCACGACAAAACCTATTCCCCCTCAGGAGACTGAAAAGATTTGCCATGGGTCCTCAGATCCTCAAAAGGTTCTACAGCTGCACCATCGAGAGCATCCTGACGGGTTGCATCACTGTCTGGTATTGCAACTGCTTGGCCTCTGACCGCAAGGCACTACAGAGGTTGTGCGACCGGCCCAGTACATCACTGGGGCCAAGCTTCCTGCCATCCAGGACTTCTATGCCAGGCAGTATCAGAGGAAAAAATCTAATTGTCAAAGACTCCAAGCCACCCTAGTCATAGACTGTTCTCTCTGCTATCACATGGCAAGCGGTACCGGAGCACCAAGTCTATGTCCAAGAGGCTTCTAAACAGCTTCTACCTCCAAGCCATAAGACTCCTGTACACCTAATCAAAGTAGTCATAGTCACTTTAAAAACTCTACCTACATGTACATATTACCTCAACTAACCAGTGCCCCCACACATTGACTACAGCTACCCCGCTGTATATAGTCTCGCTATTGTTATTTTACTATCGCTCTTTAATTATTTTTTACTTTTATTTCTTATTCTTATCCGTATTTTTTAAAACCACATTGTTGGTTAGGGGCTAATAAGTAAGCATTTCACTGTAAGGTCTACACCTTACTTGTATTCGGCACACGTGACTAATAAAATTGTATTTAATATTGCCTCATGTGAAAACAGTGTAATATACTGTAATTTACAGTACTGTAGCATACTACATTCAAGGGGCAATTTTGAAACACGTATCTTACATTTTTTGTTATTGATTTAACTGGTTGTTAAAATTACTAAATTGAGAAGATATCATTTAAATTGTGTTTTGGTGATTAAACCAATCTACTCATTATATTTCACAAGGAACGCACAATGAATAGTTTTTAATGTAAGACTGGCATACTCCTTTAAAAGACCTTTGCTTGAAAAACGAGAAAATAGCAGCAATATTACTGTTTGTCCATTTTGAGACGCCGTAGCCAGTATATACTAATCTCACGAAATAGATGACTCAATATATCTGTCATTAATTTTGACATTTTTGCAGAAGAGATGTTCGTCTCACAATTTTACTAAGATGTTTGGTGCAGTCTCTCGTTGAATTAAAACAAATAATTTATTGAAGAATCCCTACTGTTGACCAATCACTGACAAAGGGGCATAGACTTCGGCTCCGAACTTCTTGTGCCCGAACAGCCCAAAAACCCTTCACCGAAGTCCAAAAATAACAGAAATGTCACAATGTCACATAACATCACATAACATGTCACATAACGAGCTATACCAAACTGTTTTGACTGAGAAGCATGCGAACGCCTTAACAAGTGTTACCAGTTTGGAGTTTTGTACTAATAGTTTAGAAAATTCACCACATACTTGTGAAAATAGTACCAAAGCGATATAAAAAAACCTCTAAGTTCAGTAATGACAAGAACAGGAAGAGTATTATTAGAACATGGACAAACAACAAGAACACATCATTTCAGTTGTTACACTTTATGACAATTCATAAGGTAAGCACCCATTTTTGGTGCTGTTATGTCCCCCGAAATTTGATTTGAACACAAATTCTGATGTTCATCTAACTCAGAAAGGAATCAAATATCCACTGGTTCCCATAACAGCAGCAAAATACATTTCACTTAAGGGCCTAAGAGTATGTTATTTATTTCATGGGTGCTCCCTACATGACTCTGGTCAAAAGTAGTGCACTACAGTATATAGGACATAGGGTGCCATTTCAGATGCAGGCATGCAGACTTACGGGTAATTGCCTGACAAAAACATTCTCCAGACCTCCAAGGACCTGCATGGCCGTGGCGAAGTCTCTCGATTCATAGCAGTGTTTGGCAATTAACAGAAACTTGGTGAGCAAAGCCGCTTGTATCTGCAGCAAGAAAAGAAGAGGAGAGATTCTATGGTCAAGCATTCACACAAATCATTGAAGAAATCAATTAAAACATCATAGAAGTGCATCTGATGGCTATCACGTAATTCGATTTAACGGACAATGACTGACTTTGAAAATAAATGAATATTAGTGTTTTCAAATCAAATCAAATTTTATTAGTCACATGCGCCGAATACAACCTTACAGTGAAATGCTTATTTACGAGCCACTAACCAACAATGCAGTTTAAAAAAAATACAGACAAGAATAAAATATAAAAAAGTAACAAGTAACTAAAAAGCAGCAGTAAAACAACAATAGTGAGACTATATACAGGGGGGGTATCGGTCAGTTGAGGTAGTATGTAAATGTAGGTAGGGTTATTGAAGTGACTATGCATAGATGGCAAAAACAGAGAGTAGCAGTGGTGGGGGGAGGCAATGCAAATAGTCTGGGTAGCCATTTGATTAGATGTTCAGGAGTCTTTATGGCTTGGGGGTAGAAGCTGTTGAGAAGCCTCTTGGACCTAGACTTGGTGCTCCGGTACCGCTTGAGAGAAAAGTATATGGCAAGGGTGGCTGAAGTCTTTGACAATTTTTAGGGCCTTCCTCTGATACCGCCTGGCATAGAGGTCCTGGATGGCAGGAAGCTTGGCCCCAGTGATGTACTGGGCCGTTCGCACAACCTCTGTAGTGCCTTGCGGTCAGAGGCCAAGCAGTTGCAATACCAGGCAGTGATGCAACCAGTCAGGATGCTCTCGATGGTGCAGCTGTAGAACCTTTTGAAGATCTGAGGGCCCATGGCAAATCTTTTCAGTCTCCTGAGGGGGAAAAGGTTTTGCCGTGCCCTCTTCATGACTGTCTTGGTGTGCTTGGACCATGTTAGTTTGTTGGTGATGTGGACACCAAGGAACTTGAAGCTCCCAACTTGCTCCACTGCAGCCCCGTCGATGAGAATGGGGGCGTGCTCTGTCCTCTTTTTTCCTGTAGTCCACAATCATCTCCTTTGTCTTGATCACGTTGAGGGAGAGGTTGTTGTCCTGGCACCACTCGGCCAGGTGTCTGACCTCCTCCCTATAGGCTGTCTCGTCGTTGTCGTTGATCAAGCCTACCACTGTTGTGTCATTGGCAAACTTAATGATGGTGTTGGAGCTGTGCCTGGTCGTGCAGTAATGAGTGAACAGGGAGTACAGGAGGGTACTGAGCATGCACCCCTGAGGGGGCTCTGTGTTGAGGATCAGTATGGCGGATGTGTTGTTACCTACCCTTACCACCTGGGGGCGGCCCGTCAGGAATCCAGGATCCAGATGCAGAGGCAGGTGTTTAGTCCCAGGGTCCTTAGGTTATTGATGAACTTTGAGGGCACTATGGTGTTGAACGCTGAGGTGTAGTCAATGAATAGCATTCTCACATAGGTGTTCCTTTTGTCCAGGTGGGAAAGGGCAGTGTGGAGTGCAATAGAGATTGTATCATCTGTGGATCTGTTGGGGCGGTATGCAATTGGAGTGGGTCTAGGGTTTCTGGGATAATGTTCTTGATGTGAGCCATGACCAGTCTTTCAAAGCACTTCATGGCTACAGACGTGAGTGCTACGGGACGGTAGTCATTTATGCAAGATTTCTTTGTGTTCTTCGGCACAGGCACAGGTGGTCTGCTTAAAACATCTTGGTATTACAGACTCGGACATGGAGAGGTTGAAAATGTCAGTGACGACACTTGCCAGTTGGTCAACGCATGTTCACAGTACATGTCCTGGTACTCCATCTGGCCCTGCGGCCTTGTGAATTTTGACCTATTTAAAGGTCTTACTCACATTGGCTGCGGCGAGAAAGATCACAGTCTTCTTAAACAGCTGGTGCTCTCATGCATGTTTCAGTGATATTTGCCTTGAAGCGAGCATAGAAGTAGTTTAGCTCGTCTGGTAGGCTCGTGTTACTGGGCAGCTCTCGGCTGTGCTTCCCTTTGTAGTCTGTAATGGTTTGCAAGCCCTGCCATATCCAACGAGCACCAGAACCGGTGTATTACGATTCAATCATAGACCTGTATTGATGCTTTGCCTGTTTGATGATTCAAAAACAAGGACATTTTTAAGTGACCCCAAACTTTTGAACGGTGGTGTACATACGGTCACTATGGGGACACATCATCGATGCACTTATTGATTGAGCCAATGAATGATGTGGTGTACTCCTCAATGCCACCGGAGGAATCCCGGAACATATTCCATGTCTGTGCTAGCAAAACAGTCCTGTAGCTTAGCATTTGCTTCATCTGACCACTTTTTATTGATCTAGTCACTGGTGCTTCCTGCTTTAATTCCTCCTTGTGAGCAGGAATCAGGAGGATAGAATTATGGTCAGATTTGCCAAATGGAGGGCGAGGGAGAGCTTTGTATGCGTCTCTGTGTGTGAAGTATTGGTGGTCCAGAGTTTTTTTCCTCTGGTTGCACATTTAACATGCTGATAGAAATGTGGTAAAAACGGATTTAAGTTTCCCTGCATTAAAATCCCCGGCTAGTAGGATTGCCGCCTCTGGGTGAGCGTTTTCTTGTTTGCTTATGGCGGAATACAGCTCATTCAATGCTGTCTTAGTGCCAGCCTCTGACTGTCTTTTGTGTGTGTGTGTGTGTGTGTGTGTGTGTGTGTGTGTGTGTGTGTGTGTGTGTGTGTGTGTGTGTGTGTGTGTGTGTGTGTGTGTGTGTGTGTGTGTGTGTGTGTGTTGAATAAATGACATACATATAGATATAGAGATCAAACAGTAATGTCCAACAGAGTTGTATCCCCATTACTAGCAGATCTCACCTTTATCGAATCACAGATGACAATTTCAGCAGAAACCCAGTTGGAGACACTGTCAGCATATCTCAGTAGCTGTTGGAGGTAGCTGTCCTGTGGCATCTCCTCATTAACAAATAAACTGCTGCCCTCTACTGGAGGTATAGAGTGTGACACATGTCTGTGGGATAAGAGAGAGACAATCAGACTCGAGATTGAGCTGCGAATGAACGGTTGATTTTAGGTCAGAGATTGTCAAGGATGCAATGCCTGACTGTCACATACGTCTCATAATCTAGCAAGTGATGCTTGTTTCAGATTATGCATTCTGGTATATGTCACTGAAATATTTGAACCAAAGGGAATATTTACTCACTTGGTGACATTAAAAGCTTTGTCCCCGACTCCTTGAGCTCTAGAGTTGAGGAAATTATTGGGGTGACAGCCTTGAAACATTTCCTGCATTTAAAAAAAAACAAGAGCTTATGTTTCACATTTATATATACAGTTGAAGTCAGAAGTTTACATACACTTAAGTTGGAGTCATTAAAACTCGTTTTTCAACCACTCCACAAATTTCTTGTTAACAAACTATAGTTTTGGCAAGTCGGTTAGGACATCTACTTCGTGCATGACACAAGTAATTTTTACAATTGTTTACAGACATATTATTTCACTTATAATTCACTGTGTCAGAAGTTTACATACACTAAGTTGACTGTGCCTTTAAACAGCTTGGAAAATTCCAGAAAAGTATGTCATGGCTTTAGAAGCTTCTGATAGGCTAGTTGACATCACTTGAGTCAATTGGAGGTGTACCTGTGGATGTATTTCAAGGCCTACCTTCAAACTCAGTGCCTCATTGCTTGACATCATGGGAAAATCAAAAGAAATCAGAATATTTTTTATTTTATTAGACCTCCACAACTCTGGTTCATCCTTGGGAGGAATTTCCAAACACCTGAAGGTACCACATTCATCTGTACAAACAATAGTATGCAAGTATAAACACCATGGGACCACACAGAGTTCATACCGCTCAGTTCATACTGCCCTCCCAAGCAAAAAGGCAGTAACTGCTCATAGAGTGGAACTGAGAAAAATGTCTTCAAAGTTTTTTAATTGTCCAGCCAAATGAATTCTAGGGAGATCATTGGAGATGTAATGATCTGTTGCCTTACTATAAGTACATTTATTTTATTCATGTTGACCCTGACCTCTGACATGAACTTTGACCCTTAAACGGCAGTTACTGCCTTCCTCCTTGGCATGATATGTTATACATTTTCCTGCCATTTTCATTTGTTAGTTTACTATACTTCTCATTTATGCTATTAATACAAGAGCAGTGTATTTAATTACAGTGTAACAGAGTTGAAACTGCATCCTTTGTGTGTCTTCCACTAAGATACCAGTTGCATTTACATAGAGATGTAGGTTCTGCGTCAGTCACATTACATACTGTGTGTGACAAGTAGCCCATGTCTTGTTATAAGAATAAATGTGAAAAGCAGCACTGAAATTGTTTGAATTACATGAAATTATTACCTGTCTTGTATTATACAATGATGGAACATAATAGAAGTATGATGTAGGGTAATACAAAATATAAAAAATGACCATGAGATTGCTAATAAACATTTTTAAAACATATTTACATGTTCATATTCATAAGAGTACCCAAATGACATTTAGCTAAAATTGATAAAATGCTGAGTAGTTACATTTCTTTTTGAGTAAAACTTCTTCAGTGCTCTTCCATATCACTCCTCAAGCAAAGTTGTTCACAGCCAGGGCATTCCAGAACTGCCTTCGATTTGCAGGCGTCAGAGGACACAGCTTGGTGATGATGTCCATCTTCTTGGACTCTTCTATCCTTCTATCATGTGTACGTAGTGTTGAGGGTGTCTCTAGAGTGACTTTCTTCATGATAAAGTCGAGCTCTGTGAAGCCCTTTTCTTCATGGGAGACTTTGTAGAAGAGGCTCTTGGATCCACGCCTCAACTGGATCTCAGCCATCTCTGCCAGCTTTGGTGCTGCTGCCTTCTTCAGCTTGGCGATGGAATGGCCAGCTTTCCATGCCAGGATGTTTTCCTTGTTCATTTCGACCACCTCCACCTTGCCCACATTGGAAGTGGCGACCACATGGAGGAAGTCGTACACCACACCTCCAGGTCGAGCTTTCATTTCCTGTTCCACACCATGGTGGAAACTGTCTGCACTCATGAAGGTGTGTCCTGGCTCAAAGAACTTGAGGGTGATGGCCTCCATCAAAGTTGAGTCAGCATTGACAACACTCACCAGTGATGTTAGGAGGCACCAGTTTTTGTTTTGAGAAGTGCAGTTATCCACCCACTGCATGCTTGACATCTCTCTCATTCTCCAGTGCTGTTACGTAAGATGAAGTAATCTCCTCTGCCTTCCGACCAGCTGTTCCTTCACACCATACCACTGAGATTGTTTTCTTCTTCATTTGAGACTTCTTTCCAATGGTGGTGAATGTCTCGCGATAGGCAACGATTCTTCTTGTGAACAATGCTGTTTTCACACCTTTCATGTGAGGGAGCATGATTACTTTTTGCATATCAATGCTCCTCACAGACCAGTCCTCAGGCCAATCTTTCTGGGCATCAGCCTGGTAATGGCTTCTGCTCTGCTCTGCAGACTTCTTATGTTCCTCATATGTCCTACATTGCATGTAGTCAGGGTTGGGGATGGTGAATTCAGGTTCTGCATGGCTGTTGTCTTGGCAAGCTTGGGTTTCCATGGCCTCATTCTCCCTGTGCCCCATCTTCAGATGATGACCCAACACCAAACAGAACTTACACTCCTCTTCACCAAGCTTCACAAAGCTGATGTTCCTAACCGCAGCTGGCATCTTTGTTCTTCTCCTTGTAGTCATTATGCATGAACCGAATATTGACGATATGGGGCATGCTCTCGTCTGTAGTGGCTGATTTGGGGATGGAAGGACTCAATGTGTTGTAGGATTGGATTCATGTTCAATTTGCTCGCTGAAGCTTTCTTTCCCCTCTGATCCATTGGTGGAATCAGTCTGTTGGTGATTGACTTGCCCATCATGGTGACAATCAGCCTGTCTAAGGAGTCAGAGACCACCCACTGGTTCTCTATTTCTTCAAATAGTGTTGACACTGTGACTTCAGTTAAACGGGGTCGATCAGGAATATTTGTTGGAATTTGGCCAGGGACATGCATCCCAATGATTCTATTCTGTCATGGATGATAATAATTAATACTGACATTTTGTGGTGTACAAACATATGATCATAATTCTTTTCAGTTATTCTATAATATAGGATATAATCAATGTTGATTTTATCTTGTGCAAACATCATCATAATAATTTTCACTGTCATAACTCAGTTCATCTATTAATTTCATAACTAATCCCAAAAAGGCTCTTAAATGTTCATTTTTATTTACAAATACAAAATAATTACATGGATGGACATTAACGTGGGTGTACTGTCCTAATACACCCTCACATGGCAACTTTGATCCACATGGATACTAATCATCTAGACCACAGGGATTGGTGGAAGTCATGCAAAACTGTTTATTCTGCATTCATGTAATGATGGCACTGAAGCAGACACATTGAGCACACATTTGGCATGTCAAAGCTTGTACTAATTACATATGCCACCAACAAAGGTGGTGGATACAATTTGGTATTTTAACTTTCAGTTGGGACAGTCACGCAATACTGGAATATAAAAAAAGAACCAGAAACCCTGAACATGTGAGTAGCAATTCTGTGTGTGCGCTCATCTGGAAAACGAGTGTGCGTGGCATTTGACAATTCAGTATGGGGTGCACGTCCAACTGACCGTCAGCTGCTAAGAAGTCATGTGTGTGGTGTAAAGTTACAGATTCAAATAACCCATGGAATGTCAGAATTCAACTAGGGATTATATTAATTTGTCTCTTATGGGAACATGTAGCACAAATCTATTGCTTCATGCTAATGCTAGCTAGGTAGATTTTGACGTTTTGGTAGGGGCACGTCAGTTTTAGCTAGGTGGCTGTCACTGGCTAGAAATCGTGTGCATGGTGTACTGATTCAAAGAAACCATCAGATGAAATGTCAGAATATAATTAATTATATGGCTAATAGATTGAAGTTAGTATCAATTGCAGATCTCCTCTCATGAGAGCAGGTAGCATTGTTAGTCTATGCTCGCTAGCTAGTTAGATAGCTTGCTAGCTAGCTAATTAATTTTGATCTGAGATCTACTTGGCTAGCTAGTTCTTACCAGTGTCTGGATGTTGGCATTTCAGAGCAAGTTCAACCATCATTTTCCCCCGGGAATGCTGTGCCATGGTGTTGTATACCTAGATTAGCATTGTATGTGTGTGTGTAGCTGTCAGTCAGTGTCATACAGGTTCGATTGCATCACTATCAGAATAAAATTATATGAAACCAAGGTAAAACGCAGTAACTGCAGCCAAGGGCAGGTTGAAACCAAGCTAAAAGGCAGTTACTGCCACTTACCTTGGATTCACAGTAACTTTTTGCAGATACTGCTAATACGACCCCCATTCTCTCCAAAACACAATACGAGGCAGGATACTTGTCCACATGATTAAGCATGCATTTAATGTAACAAAAATTACATTAACTCATTTTCGACCAAATGAGCAGTTACTGCCTTTTTGCTTGGGAGGGCAGTAAAGATTAACATACTTTGGTGCGAAAAGTGCAAATCAATCCCAGAACAACAGCAAATGACCTTGTGAAGATGCTGGAGGAAACAGATACTTTTGTATCTAAATCCACAGTAAAACGAGTCCTATTTCGACATAACCTGAAAGGCCGCTCAGCAAGGAAGAAGCCACCGCTCCAAAACTGCCATAAAAAGCCAGACTACGGTTTGCAACTGCACATTGGGACAAAGATCGTACTTTTTGGACAAAAATAGAACTGTTTGGCCATAATGACCATCGTTATGTTAGGAGGAAAAAGGGGGAGGCTTGCAAGCTGAAGAACACCATACCAACCATGAAGCACGAGGGTGGCAGCATCATGTTGTGGTGGTGCTTTGCTGCAGGAGGGACTGGTGCACTTCACAAAATAGATGGCATCATGAGGCAGGAAAATTATGTGGATATATTGAAGCAGCATCTGAAGACATCAGTCAGGAAGTTAAAGCTTGGTCGCAAATGGGTCTTCCAAATGGACAATGACCCCAAGCATACTTCCAAAGTTGTGGCAAAATGGCTTAAGGACAACAAAGTCAAGGTATTGGAGTGGCCATCACAAAGCCCTGACCTCAATTCTATAGAACATTTGTGGGCAGAACTGAAAATGCGTGTGCGAGTAAGGAGGCCTACAAACCTGACTCAGTTACACCAGCTCTGTCAGGAGGAATGGGCCAAAATTCACCCAACTTATTGTGGGAAGCTTGTGGAAGGCTACCTGAAACGTTTTACTCAAGTTAAACAATTTAAAGGCAATGCTACCAAATACTAATTGAGTGTATGTGAACTTCTGACCCACTGGGAATGTGATGAAAGAAATAAAATCTGAAATAAATCATTCTCTCTACTATTATTCTGACATTTCTTAAAATAAAGTGGTGATCCTAACTGACCTAAAACAGGGAATTTTTACTAGGATTAAATGTCAGGAATTGAGTTTAAATGTATTTGGCTAAGGTGTATGTAAACTTCCACCTTCAACTGTAGGTCTGTGAATTTGTTTTCAGTTCATAAAGTAGTGATTTGTCTCCCCCCCAGTGTCTATGAATAACAATGTGTTTGTTAGTGAGTGTGAATGCATGAGAGAGGGAGAAATTGTGCAAGTCTGTTTATCTGTTGCTGCAGGATGATTTGGTGGGCTGTGTATGCGTGTGCATGTCAATGTGTGTGTGTGTGTGTGTGTGTGTGTGCACGCGTGCGTGTGTGCATGTCAGTGTGTGTATGCACGTTCGTGCGTGCACATGTTTACCTGCTGCAGTAGAGTGAGTTGCTGTGCCGTGTGTTGGGCGCTGTGTTCACTCTGACTAAAAGGGTGTCTTTCCTCGCTTCTGAGGCAGGCACTGGAGATGTCATCCATAAGGGAGGTGTAGCAGGGCCGCGGCAGGGCTGCTGCTAATGAGTAGGCCTGGTCTTTGGTCTGGGTTGCCTGGGGCTCCACCACCCTAGATATTTTCCACTGGAAACTCTACAGAGATAAATCAACTTAGAAAGGTTCCGTCTATGAATACATATCCTGAACTAAAATATGAACGCAATATGCAACAATTTAAACGATTTCGCTGAGTTACAGTTCATTTAAGGAAATCAGTCAATTGAAATAAATTCAGTAGGCCCTAATCTATGGATGTCACATAACTGGGCAAGGGTGCAGCCATGGTCCCACTCAATCAGAATATATATTTGTGTAAATGGGTTTCTTTTGAGCCAGACAAACTTCCCATACTTTGAACCAATCAGATGATTGTTGGTTCAGGTAAGACAAACAACATCACCAACATAATAGTACATGTATAATAATGCTTATATGGACCTTCTTTCCAGAGTCCTCAACATGTGATTTTCTGCATATGGTATGAGAAGACAATGCATCATCTTCTTCCTGCATGCTGATTGGGCTCCCACAGCTTTGGCTCCACCTCCTCCTGGGAGAGCTCTGAAGAGTGGCCAGAAGCCTCTCTCCTCTGCTGTCTACTGGAGACACCTACATAAGAACCAGACCATTACAAAAACATTGTTTAAGAGTATTGTATTTATAAATACTCTGAAAAATCGACAACAAAAGCAACCACAGTGACATCAACAAAAACAACTATACTGCTACAGATTTAGCTGGTCAGTTGAGACATTTATTGAATGATGAATTGACTTGCTTGAGTGATTGGTTTTATCATTCGATTGCTTTGTCATTTAATTGATGATTGATCTTTAATTACTTCATTGGTGAGGAAGTTTTCCAGTGTGATCAGCAGGATGGACTTGGGGCTGAAATCCACCAGTCTGCAGTCAGTCAGCCAGGTTTGCAGCACATCCAGACTCCGATGGTACACCTTAGCACGGTCCCCTGACACATTTGGACCACCTCTGGTAGAAAAAGGATAACCACAAATAACCACAGAAATATAATTATTAGACCTGACATTCAAATTTCACAGATTATGAGGTGAAAAATTAAAATTAGCTATATTCGAGCCTAATATATTTAAATCTTTGGCATACTTTTACTCTCTCGGACATAGCTCAGCTGTGGTTTTTGAAAGATTAAAAAAGCTGCCATTTTTACAAAAGAGTAAAATAAATTCAGGACAGTTATTTTTCAGAATTCCTCTGGAAGTTTTGATTTTTGATTTTCATCCAGGGTCACGCCTGATATTTTGAGAACTGATTTGGGCCTGGGTTTGGATTATTCGACATCATTGCATGTTTGGGACCAACGCTACTGTAGTAAGAAATAAATGTGTGCCTGTAGCCTATCGCTCTCCCTCTCTGTGCTAGACATGAGCCTGCAACTCTCTCTCCAGCTATCCATCCAGCCCAGAACCCAACTTCTTGTAGAGCAGCGTTTCTCAATTCATTCCAAGGGGTGCACATTTTTTGTTCTTATCTATTCCAGACCAGAACCCCATCTAGCTGGCGTCACTATTGTTCGTTTCCGGAGTTAAAACTATGTAGAATAGACTCCCTCCATGTGTGGTTCCCACTAAGAACAAACCAGATGGGATGGCGTATCGCTGCAGAATGTGTGGGGGGGTTAGGGAGGGTTTGGCCGGTAGGGATATACTTGTCTCATCGCGCACCAGCGACTCCTGTGGCGGGCAGGGCACAGTGCACGCTAACCAAGGTCGCCAGGATCACGGTGTTTCCTCCGACACATTGGTGCGGCTGGCTTCCGGGTTGGATGGGTGCTGTGTTAAGAAGCAGTGCGGCTTGGTTGGGTTGTGTTTCAGAGGACGCATAGCTTTCGACCTTCGTCTCTCCCGAGCCCGTACGGGAGTTGTAGCGATGAGACAAGATAGTAACTACTAATAATTGGATACAACGAAATTGGGGAGAAAAAGGGGGGTAAAATAAATTTTAAAAAAGGTAGCTTTCAAGCCAATATAATTTTATGTGAACAAAAATGTGATCCTCATTTATACAGGCCCATGTTTACAGTTCTTACTTGACAGTTATAGTCACTTTGTTTTTTTGTACAAGTGGCCATTCATTTTCTTATTGTTTCTGACAAATGCCAATTATATTATCTCAATTAACATTTTACCATAGAACCAGAATTACTTGACCAGACATTATAATTCCACAGAATCAAATAATCATAGAAATAGAATGACTAGAACGGACACCATCCAAAGAGCATGAAATTAATTTGTGGTTTATGTCTGTCTGTCTTTTATTTCTGCTACAGTAGCCTTACATACCCTGCTGCTACAGCACTGGTGAATTTTTCCATCAGGAACTGAAGGAGTTCTTGAGGGGTGCAGAAATAGCGGTATGTGTACAGGAACTGTTGGATGTAGCCCTCCAATAGAGCATTTCTGTCAAAGGAGATAGAACACAGAGTTTAGTTTGGTATCTGTTGAATGTGATCTCACTACACAACATGTCTAGAAGAATTAGGACAAATCACAATGAAACACATTTGGGCACAAATCTAAATAAACAGAAATGTCTCTTTGTGCCATATGTAGGATATCATGTAAAATGTTCTCAGCAATCATAGGCATGATGGTGGACAGTAAAATGTGGTGCTCAGTTTAATAACACATTGTCCACTAGAGGGACACTATTTAAACCATACGTGCTGATACACTGTTAATCACACTCATGGGTTTAATAGTTCATGTTTTACTGTAACCTAAACGTGTTAATGTAAGCTAATATATAGTGCATTAGTGTTACCTGGCATAGAGGTAGGACATGAGACCCAGGGGTGTGGCGGCCTGCAGGCTGCTCTTCCCTCTCTCTGCTCCAGACAAAGATACCAATCCCAGCACGGCAGGCTCCTCTGAGGGCTGGAGATCCAGAGGGCTCCCTGGACCAGATGCTGCCAGGGAGGGGAGGAGGGACATATCCATACCCCACTGATCCACACTCAGAACCTGACCAAACCAACCAGGCAGAGATTCACACTAAAAACAAATGGTTCCATCCATATAGTGCCAAATAAGGGTTATGTGGCTTGCAAACATAGAGTAAAACCTTTTAGTGCTATATGGAACTTTTTTTAAAGTTCTATAAAGAACCATGCTTATAAGGTTCTAAATGGAACCTGTATGTTGCTGTAAAGAACACTTTCCTAAGGTTCTATAAAAAAAACATTAAAAAAGGTTCTATACTCCGCTATGGTCACAACCCTTTTTGGGGCTGTATAGAATATGCTACTTTATAAACATTTAATGGAGAATGGTTCTATAAATCTCAAAGGTTCTTTGTAGAACCATACATGTTTTTTTATTCTGGTTTAATAGCCATATTATATTGTTAAAATTCCATAGGTTTTATTATTGTGTTTATTAACAATCTAATGATGGGTCATTCGCTCCCTGATATGTATACTGCTACTACCGTTTTAATAGCTTAAAACAACGTTTTTCTCCAGATAAGTTACAAAGTAATTCTCTAAAGAGGGGGAATCCTCACTGCAAAACAATAAATAGTGGGGAGAGCAGATCAATCTGGTCCACGTAGATTGTTTCAGTGTGTTTTTTAAATTATTTTTATTTATTTTTGCAGGCCATCTAATAATTTGGCCAGGTAAAAAAAGCATTTAGGCTTTACATTGGAGATTTGCAATTTTTTCATGGTTGTAGGTTGATTTTTAAGCATATTTTGTTTTAACTAAGAGCTGTTGGGGACTCAAATGAGCCGGCTCTTTAACGTGAAGCCGACTCAACGAAAAGACTCGGAATGCCCATCACTAGTTGAATCAGGTGTGCTAGCTATGGAACGGTTGGGGTTCCCTGAGGTAAGAACTGAGAACTAGTAACTTAGTCAACCATTCTCTATTGACACAAGGCCATACATAAGTCTTTCACAAGACACAGGGCCGGATTAAGAAATCATCTGTTCAACCTGTCCGCACCTCAAGATATTTCTTTACACAGTCTAGGAACTCCACTTTGGACCTCAACTCCTCAAACTGGATCTTGAGTTTGGACAGCATCAATCTAGCCTCCGAACCTTCAGAAGAAAAACACATAGAGAAAGAAATGCAATATTTCTATTTATCAACCAATAGTAGACATTGGGAATATAAAAGTGATGAGGGATTGATTTGTACCTTTATTTTTTCTCTCTTGGTGGAGCAGCTTTTGGTAGAAATTCCGGGTCTTTTTCAGATTCTTCATCTCGATCATGCGCTGCTGTTGAAGCTCCTACAAGGAGAAAATGCCATACATAAAATATAAAGTAGACACCAAGCCATTCAGATCACACACTCTATAAGGCGCCACTCGCCCGCCCACTAGTCATTCGCAAAACATGTCTCTCTTCCTTGCGCACTACGAGAACAGAAATGTGGTGATACATCTCACTCATATACTGTATGACCCGATTCAGGAAACTAGGTGTATGTCGCAAGTCACGACTTCACAGGAGAGCCGTTTGAACGTAAAAAATATTTTTGTTTATCAAAATGTGGGTTTTGGCAGAAATACCTTCTCGAACATGTGAACTTTCATGTGCCTTAATAACAAACATGTATGCCATCTGTAAATATGAATAAAATCATTAAATTACAAGCCTTGTTGGTTTAGCCACGGAAAAAGTCAGCAGCCTTCCCACTAGCCATGATTGGCTGAGAAAATGAGTGGGCTGGACATGCCGAGAGAGGAGTGCGGATTGGTCTGCCATATAGACGGCTTCTGTCTATTTGAGTTGGTCAGTCTGTGTTGGTAATCTGTCGAATGTACTGTGTAGTGGAGCTGCAAAAGTGATGCTCTCCACTTTCTGGAGGATCAGGTTTTGAAATAAGTGGAATAGAGTATGATAGCTAAAGAGATGGAGAAAACACCTGTCTCCAGATTACATCTTCAAACTAAGGGCAACGTGGCATGGCATTCGTGACAGTGAGACGTATGTAGATTACATATACAGGTAAGATAGTCTATTGTTAGCTAGCTACATTTTCAGATATTACACATTTCTGATTTTGACAGGAAGTGGTTTCATTTGTAGCTAAAGTGTACTGTTAGCTAGCTAGCTAACATTAGCTGTCTGGCTTCCTAGCTGACGCTATTATTTGTATCCTAGAGCAATTTGCTTTTCTAGCTAGAGCCTAATGTTAGCTAGCTAACATTGAACCTGGTTGGTTAGCTCCCAGAATATTCATGCAGGGTAGTAACGACATGATTTAGCATTGTTGTTTAACTAGTTAACGTTAGCTGGATGGCTCGTTAGCCAACGTTACGCAACGTGTGTGATCTTACACAATGTTTACCTAGCTAGGTTCATTGTTTAGCTAGCTAGCTACATGTCCTGTTGGATCTCTAGGGGCGCTATTTCATTTTTGGATAAAAAACGTTCCCGTTTTAAGCGCGATATTTTGTCACGAAAAGATGCTCGACTATGCATATTCTTGACAGTTTTTGAAAGAAAACACTCTGAAGTTTCAGAATCTGCAAAGATATTGTCTGTAAGTGCCCCAGAACTCATTCTACAGGCGAAACCAAGATGAAACGTCAAACAGGAAATGAGCAGAATTTCTGAAGCTCTGTTTTCTAATGTCTCCTTATATGGCTGTGAATGCGACAGGAATAAGCTTAGACCTTCTGCCGTTTCCCCAAGATGTCGGCAGCATTGTGACGTATTTGTAGGCATATCATTGGAAGATTGACCATAAGAGACTACATTTTCCAAGTGTCCGCCTGGTGTCCTGCGTCGAAATTGGTGCGCAAAGCCAGGTGCAAGTATTTTTCCATTTGATTGAGAGGAGAAACCATGCTTCCACGAACGATATATCATCGAAGAGATATGTGAACAACACCTTGAGGATTGATTCTAAACCACGTTTGCCATGTTTTCAGTCGATATTATGGAGTTAATTTGGAAAAAAGTTCGCGTTTTGAGGACTGAATTTTCTGGGTTTTTTTGTAGCCAAATGTGATGTACAAAACGGAGCTATTTCTAATACACAAATAATCTTTTTGGAAAAAACTGAGCATTTGCTATCTAACTGAGAGTCTCCTCATTGAAAACATCCGAAGTTCTTCAAAGGTAAATAATTTTATTTGAAGGCTTTTATGTTTTTGTTGAAATGTTGCGTGCTGGATGCTAACGCAAATGCTAACGCTAAATGCTACGCTAGCTAGCTACTTTTACACAAATGATTGTTTTCCTATGGTTGAGAAGCATATTTTGAAAATCTGAGATGACAGTGTTGTTTACAAAAGGCTAAGCTTGAGAGATGGCATATTTATTTCATTTCATTTGCGATTTTCATGAATAGTTAACGTTGCGTTATGGTAATGAGCTTGAGTCTGTATTCACGATACCGGATCCGGGATGGGGAGATCAGAGAGGTTAATCTAAAGTGTACAACACAAATTGAATATGACCGGTGTTAGTAAACATCTGCAAAAAAGCATAATGAAATTGTTGCCAACAGAGCTGGTTAGGCTGTTTTCATGTTGTCCATAGGTAAACAAATCATCGGCCAGAGCGTCAAGTGTGCACTCTGAACGCTCTAAGGGCAAAATGAGATGGGTGGGGCTAAAACTTAAGAGGGTGTGAACAATGTTGAATGGGTGTAGACAAAGAGCTCCTCACTAGATACCAACACATTCAAAGGCCATTTTCTCAAAAGTGAGTTTACAAGTTTATCAACTTTCAAAGCAGAATTACTTTCCCATTGTTCCTTAAAAATGCAGTGTATGATATACCATTTTGTAGCTCTGAGTCTCTACTTTTATCCAATGTATAAAACAACGTTTCAAATTTTGCTACCTAAGACCGAATCCAAGTGATGAGTAACATATCATATAACTGGGGTTAAGAAATTAACCTTGTGTTCTATTTCAAATATTTGTTGAGATGTATCACTGCTGGTATATGGCCAACTCTCGTATCATAGACATGCCTTTCGAACACAGCTAGTCATCCAACACATTCCTCCCTCAGAGACTCTGACACTGAGGACATCATGCACCAACGAAGGTGCAGTAACATCCAGTCGGTAAAACTTAATAAAAGTATGAGGGGTAGCCCAACAAGCCATATCCCATATGCCTTTAAACAGTGCCAAAGAAGTAGCCACGCCTCTGATGGAATGAGCACTCAGGCCCTCCAGGGGCTGTAAACCTTTGCTATTATAAGACAATATAATAGCCTCCACTATCCAATGGGATAGTCATTGAGCCTTGAGGAGGGAACCCAGGAAACAAAGAGCCGGTCGCTCTATATCTATCCAAGTAAATGCACAACGCGAGTACTGGACACAAATGGTGTGAAGGGCAACGGGTGGAAAACCATAAGCTCTAAGGCGAGACAATTCCATTTTGCAACGTAAGGGAAATCAGTAAAGCAGTTTATACAAAATATATTTCATCTCCATGATTTCCAGCGGTTGCTGTGAAATAGCCTCAAACACAATAAACAGGTCCCAAGACGGGGCTATAGGTATGGAGACTGGGCGTAAGCAACTTGTCCCCCTCATAAAACGACATAAGAGGGTCATTAAAATTAGTTTTTCAACCACTCCACAAATTTCTTGTTAACAAACTATAGTTTTTGCAAGTCGGTTAGGACATCTACTTTGTGCATGACCAGTAATTTTTACAACAATTGTTTACAGACAGATTATTTCACTTAAAATTCACTGTGGGTGAGAAGTGTACATACACTAAGTTAACTGTGCCTTTAAACAGCTTGGACAATTCCAGAAAATGATGGCATGGCTTTAGAAGCTTGACATAATTTGAGTCAAGTGGAGGTGTACCTGTGGATGTACTTCAAGGCCTGCCTTCAAACTCAGTGCCTCTTTACTTGACATCATGGGAAAATAAAAAGAAATCAGCCAAGACAGAAAAATACATTGTAGACCTCCACAAGTCTGGTTCATCCTTCGGAGCAATTTCCAAACACCTGAAGGTACCACGTTCACCTGTACAAACAATAGTATGCAAGTATTAACACCATGGGACCACGCAGCAGTCATACCGCTCAGAAAGGAGATGAGTTCTGTCTCCTAGAGATGAATGTACTTTGGTGCAAAAAGTGCAAATCAATCCTAGAACAACAGCAAAGGACCTTGTGAAGAAGCTGGAGGAAACGGATACAAAAGTATCTATATCTACAACGAGTCCTATATCAACATAACCTGAAAGGCCGCTCAGCAAGGAAGAAGCCACTGCTCCAAAACCGCCATAAAAAAGCCAGACAACGGTTTGCAACTGCACATGGGGACAAAGATTGTACTTTTTGGAGGAATGTCCTCTGGTCTGATGAAACAAAAATAGAACTGTTTGGCCATAATGACCATCGTTATGTTTGGAGGAAAAAGGGAGAGGCTTGCAAGCTGAAGAACACCATCCCAACCGTGAAGCACGGGGGTGGCAGCATCTTGTTGTTGGGGGTGCTTTGCTGCAGGAGGGACTGGTGCAGTTAATAAAATAGATGGCATCATGGGGCAGGGAAATTATGTGGATATATTGAAGCAACATCTCAAGACATCAGTCAGGAAGTTAAAGCTTGGTCGTAAATGGTTCTTCCAAATGGACAATGACCCCAAGCATACTTCCAAAGTTGTGGCAAAATGGCTTAAGGACAACAAAGTCAAGGTATTAGAGTGACCATCAGAAAGCACTGACCTCAAGCCTATATAACATTTGTGGGCAGAACTGAAAAAGCATGTGAGAGCAAGGAGGAATACAAACCTGACTTCGTTACACCAGCTCTGTCAGGAGGAATGGGCCAAAATTCGCCCAACTTATTGTGGGAAGCTTGTGGAAGCCTACCTGAAACATTTCACCCAAGTTAAATAATTTAAAGGCAATGCTACCAAATACTAATTGAGTGTGTAAACTTCTGACCCACTGGGAATGTGATGAAAGAAATAAAAGCTGAAATAAATCACTCTACTAATATTCTGACATTTCACATTCTTAAAATAAAGTGGTGATTCTAACTTACCTATAACAGGGAGTTTTTATGAGGATTAAATGTCAGGAATTGTGAAAAACTGAGTTTAAATGTACTTGGCTAAGTGTATTTAAACTTCCGACTTCAACTGTATCTGTCTCTGGTCACACCACTTCTCAAAAACACACCACTTGATTCAATACAGTGAGCATGTAGAAGGGGCTCTTGCCCTCTGGATAGCCTCAAAGCCTGTTGCATTCAGATTCATCCTTTCTCAGGCCAGACCCGGAGGAACATGTTTACTGGGTGAGGATGGAAAATCTTTCCATTTGCTTGGGTCATCAGGACTCTGCGTAACATTCGTTTCTCTGACTCTAGAGTGGCTACCAGAATGAGGGATAAGCCTTGGTCACTCGCTCTGACCAAATGCCGACCGTATTATCTCTTTGGTTATTGTCACAGCCGCGTATATCCCCCCCTCAAGCTGATACCACGACGGCTCTCAAGGAACTTCACTGGACATTATGAAATCTTGAAACCATATATCCTGAGGCTGCATTTATTGTAACTGGGGATTTTAACAAAGCAAATGTGAGGAAAAGGCTACCTAAATTCTATCAGCATATCGACTGTAGTAATCTCGCTGGAAAAACACTCAACCATTGTTATTCCAACTTCCGGGATGCATACAAGGTCCTCCCCAACCCTCCTTTCAGCAAATATGACCACAACTAGATTTTGCTCCATCCTTCCTATAGGCAGAAACTCAAACAAGAAGTACCCGTGCTCTTTAATGCTGGTCTGACCAATCGGAATCCACGCTTCAAGATTGTTTTGATCATGCGGACTGGGATATGTTCCGGGTAGCTTCCGAGATTAATATTGACATGTACACTGAAACGGTGACTGATTTCATCAAGAAGTGTATGGGAGATGTTGTACCCACTGTGACTATTAAAACCTACCCTAACCAGAAACTGTGGATAGATGGCAGTATTAGCACAAAACTGAAAGCTTAAAACACAGCATTTACCCATGGCAAAGTGACTGGGAATATGGCAGAATACAAAGAGAGTAGTCATTCCCTCCACAAGGCGATCAAACAGGCAAAACGTCAGTATAGAGACAAAGTGGAGTCGTAATTCAATGGCTCAGACACAAGACATATGTGGCAGGGTCTACAGAAAATCCCGGACTACAAAAGGAAATCCAGCCATGTCGTGGACACCGTCGTCTTGCTTCCAGACAAGCTAAACAAGTTCTTTGCCCGCTTTGAGAATAACGTTTACATATCTTACAACAAAACAAAGGAGATGATTGTGGACTACAAGAAACAGCAGAGAGAGCACCCCCCCATCCACATCGATGGGACAGCACTGGAGAAGGTGGAAAGTTTTAAGTTCCTTGGCGTACATATCACTGACAAACTGAAATGGTCCTCCCACACAGACAGTGTGGTGAAGAAGGCGCAACGGCGCCTCTTCAACCTCAGGAGGCTGAATAAATTTGTTGTCACCTAACACCCTCACAAACTTTTACAGATGCACAATTGAAAGCATCATGTCGGGCTGTATCACCGCCTGGTACAGCAACCACACCGCCCACAACCGCAGGGCTCTCCAGAGGGTGGTGCAGTCTGCACAACACATCACTGGGGGCTAACTACCTACCCTCAGGACACATACAGCACCCGATGTCACAGGAAGGCCAAAAAGATCATCAAGGACAACAACCACCCGAGCCACTGCCTGTTCACCCCACTTTAATTATGTCACTTTAATAATGTTTACATATCTTGCATTACCATTCAAATGTTTGGGGTCACTTAGAAATGTCCTTGTTTTTGAAAGAATAGCATTTGTTTTGTCGATTAAAATAACATCAAATTGATCAGAAATACAGTGTAGACATTGTTAATGTTGTAAATGACTATTGTAGCTGGAAAGGACAGATTTTTTATGGAATATCTACATTGGCGTACAGAGGCCATTATCAGCAACCATCACTCCTGTGTTGCAATGGCACGTTGTGTTAGCTAATCCAAGTTTATCATTTAAAAGGTGAATTGATCATTAGAAAACCCTTTTGCAATTATGTTAGCAGAGCTGAAAACTGTTGTCCTGATTAAAGAAGCAATACAACTGGCCTTCTTTAGACTAGTGGAGTATCTGGAACATTAGCATGTTGTGGGTTTGATTACAGGCTCAAAATGGCTAGAAACAAAGCACTTTCTTCTGAAACTCGTCAGTCTATTGCTGTTTTGAGAAATGAAGGCTATTCCATGCGAGAAATTGCCATGAAACTGAAGATCTCGTATAATGCTCTGCACAACACATCACTGGGGGCTAACTCCCTTCACAGAACAGCGGAAACTGGCCTTAACCAGAATAGAAAGAGGAGTGGGAGGCCCCGGTGCACAAGTGACCCCAAACTTTTGAACGGTATATACTGTATTCTATACTATCTACTTCATCTTAGTCTATGTCGCTGTAACATTGTTCATCCATATATTTATATATTCTTAATTCCATTCCTTTACTTAGATTTGTGTGTATTAGGTATTTGTTGTGAAATTGTTACATATTACTTGTTAGATATTACTGCACTGTCGGAACTAAAAGCACGAGCATTTCGCTACACCCGCAATAACATCGGCTAAACACGTGTATGTTACCAACAAAATTATATTTGATTTGAGTGGGGAGTATTGGACATAGGGGAGGGAAAACGCAGAGTCGCACCCCTAGTCGAGGTGTGTTTTTACCAGCGCAGAAAACCACACTCAGTGTTGTGATGCAAAGAGATCTATGGTGGCTTGACTGTGATCCTCCCAGATCTGGTTCTCCTCTTAAGGAGTCTCCGGTCCCCGTATAGAGCATTCCCTCTGTACATCAAGTCCATTTCCACAGTTAGTAGGCCTGGGACCTGAGTTGCGCGTAGGAAGAGTAGGTGTGCTCTGCTCCACAGAATAGTCTTGACAGCTAGTCTGTGTAGATGCACAGCGAGTGCCACTTTGGCAGTTGATGTATGCTACCACGGTTGTATTGTCTGTCCTGATCAGGATATGACAATCTCGAAGGAAGGACTGAAAGTGTTTCACTGAGTGGAACACTATCAGCAGCTCAAGGTGGTTTGACTGAGCGAGAAGGGGCTGTGGGAACCACAACCTGTCTAAAGCTCTTTCCTCGTAGGCTGCGCCCCCTCCTGTGAGTGGTGCACCTGTCGTTACCACCTTCCTCGTTGACACTGCCCCCAGGCGAGTGCCAGGAACAAATATCAAGGGGCTCCTCCCATGATAGAGTGCCCAGAGACAAACTGAGGTTGTTGTTGTGTAAAGATAGAGTTGATGTCATTTTCACAGACCCAATGCTGGAGGTCTCTCATCCTCAGTAGACCCATCTGTGCTACTGATATGGTGGATGCCATCAATCCCCACACTTAGGGACTGAGCGTGACCGAGCACCTCCTGTGGAACAGGGAGAGGAACAACATGATGCGGTCGTCGGATAATATAGTACGATAGGAGAGAAAAACCAGCTTGACTTCTGGATATTCTATTCTCTATCTCGGCATTAAAAACCTTTATATTTGGTTGATCTTGAACCCTTACTTGATGAGGGGGGTTACAAGGGAGGCTGTGTCTTGTACCGCTTGCTCTTGTGTCATGGAGCAACGCAGGTATGATGACAGATTGCTTATGTTATGACAGAAAGCATGTGTGAAAATAAGTGTTCAGTAGGTCGACTGAGGTGAATTAGTCACCTTGACAAGTGAAGTGAGACTTCACATTGGGCGAAGCAAGACCCCCCCACCCAGGAACCAGGAACTGCCGGAAATAGAAGCCGACAAAGTATTCTGACACTGGTATTACTCTGATTGACCTGTTGCTTAATAGAGAGCTTTTCTCCTCTCCTATGCGAACTGAGTCGCCACTTGCTGTTGAAGTTAAAGTCCAGTTAAAAACGGGTGTGTTCAGGACTCCCGAGTGACACAGTGGTCAAGGCACTGGTTTGAGTCCAGGTTCTGTCGCAGCGGCCACAACCAGGAGACCCATGGGGTGGCGCACAATTGGCCCAGCGTCGTCTGGGTTAAAGGGAGGGTTTGGTCGGCAGGGATGTTCTTGTCCCATTGCGCACTAGCAACTCGTGGCGGGCCGGGCGCCATGCACGCTGACATGGTCGCCAGATGTACAGTGTTTCCTCTGACAAATCGGTGCGGCTGGCTTCCAGGTTAAGCGGGCATTGTGTCAAGAAGCAGTTCCCGACCTTCGCCTCTCCCAAGTCCGTATGGGAGTTGCAGCGATGGGACAAGACTAACTACCAATTGAATACCACGAAAATTGGGGAGAAAAAGGGCTAATTTTTTTTTAAATGGATGGGTTCATGGTCAGCTGAAGTCGTCTGTACCCCTTTATAACTGTGGTCAATGCTCAGGGCTGGGCTGCGCATGCGTGTCAGTGCCCTGCTCTTGCGACAAGTTGCACACAAGTTAGATGACTCTCATTCACTAGTGCTGCCCTTTTGTTACATTTTCTTGCCCTTGGCTAGACGCTGGGATTGGAGACACTGTTTGGTGGCGACTGACAAATTGTCTTCCTACCTCAGCTACTTACCTCAGCTACACGGAGGGCACATGGAGGAAGAGTGAGCCCCCTCCATACGCATAGGAATGAGTCGCTGCACAAGGGGAGCACATATGTGCCTCTCCCCCGTTGTGATGGGGGGGGGGGTCTGTGCTCAACCAGAGAGAGGACAGGCCAGGACATTGTGTGAGCTGTGCACTGTCCATCTCTGCTGCTGGGGACTTACTCCTATGTCGGGCACCCTTTCTCCCCTCCAGGGGAAGGACTTGGCAGGAATTGCAGGAAGTCTGTTTTCTCCTTGTCTGACAAGCTGGACAAGTTGCTCCTGGAGTGCACGCAGCCTTAAATGGCACTTCTGGGGGTTGAGATGTGTAACCACACACATCTCATCTCAAAGTCTGTGGTCGGCTGTGTTTTTGACCAAGAGTTTGCCCATCTCTTGTAGCAAGTCAACCTGGTAAGCCAGCAGCAGGGATGTTACGTTTAAAGGCCTTTACTGAATGTGCTGCAGACACTAAGACCTTCTGGAATAAGGAGAAGGTGAAGCGCTCCATCTTTCCAGGGAGAGTAGTGCTGGCTGTAGCGAGGCATTGGGGTTGAGGTGGCTAGCCAATGACAGCTCGACCACCGGCGGCTTGCCGAAGCCGGTCTCCTCCATGCCCTGAAAATCCATGCTTACAAAGTGTCAGGTTAGGACTTTACTGGACAGGGGCTTGTCCCAAGCTGGGACCGCTGGGAGTAGTTGCTTCCCCAGGATGGTGCGAGAGGGGAGCTTCCTCCCATCGATCCAATCCCGCTATGTGCTGCCACCCCCCATGGTTGCAGGCCAGTCAATACAGAGCCTGGACGCTGCCCGTTTGCAAACATCGACAATCCCGAATCTTTTCATTGAATGCAGATGCTCCGCTAAGTGAGGAAGAGGGCCTTGTGCTATGGGGTTGGGCTTCCTCTTTTTCCTCGTTGGCTTTGAGGAGTTCGTATTCCTCCTCCATTGCGAATATCCAAGACCCCGCCTACGCTGCTTCTGTCTGAAACGGAGGACAGAGATAATCCAAAACCTCGTCCCAGGAGTACAAGCCCGGAGGCTGTACTGGCAACGAGTCTGGTTTAGGGGCTGCTCTGCGCGCTCGCCGTTTGAGGACACTCATAAGGCTGTGCCCTAAAATGCACACATTACTCTGGGATAGCGAGAGATGCTTCTGCGTCCTCAAGCCCCATGAAGGCGACACACAAAGAGTGTGTATCCTTGCCGGAAATAGTTGCCTTGCATGGACACAGGCGTGCCGGTGCTGGGGAAGGAGTCCTGCTCTTTGTAGCAGGCTCCATGGCTACGAGATTAACTTTTGCCATAGTTCTCGTGCAAAGCTAGCTAGCGTTCACCTCATGAGCTAATAGCCTAGCTAGTTAGCACAATGCTAGCCGGAGAAAGCTCATGCTTTCTTTGTCTCTCGATGAACAAAGTGTTTCTCTCGGTTGTCAAGCTGTGAAGCTAAGGACGGGCAGTCTAGTCAACACGACACATGGGGACATGGGTCGAACTAAACGAGAGAGAGGAGAGCTAGCGATTCTACCTCGCCAGGAGAAAAGCCAGTTGTAGAGGTATAGCAAGCTAGCTAGGTTAGCCAAGTCTTCTGGCGAGAGCTAGCCAAGTTTCAGCAACTAGCCGTGTGACGATAGCTACCACTGGTGACAGAGTAGAAAAATCTGAGAATTCTACACGAAGCAAAATAACTTTCCTTACAGTCAGTCTTTCAACACAATAATAATAGAGCTGAAGTCGAACGTTCAACAGCGTTAACTCTTGTAACTACCCATCCCGGATCCGGGAGAATTGTCATCAACTGACACTAAGTAGCATAACGCCAAGGACAAAACATCTTATTAGAAAATATTCATATTCATGAAATCACAAAGTGAAAAATATATTCAAACACAGCTTAGCCTTTTGTTAATCACCCTGTCATCTCAGATTTTGAAAATATGCTTTACAGCCAAAGCAAGCCATGCATTTGTGTAAGTTTATCGATAGCCTAGCATAGCATTATGCCTGGCTAGCAGCAGGCAATCTGGTCACAAAAATCAGAAAAGCAATCAAATTAAATTGTTTACCTTTGATGAGCTTCGGATGTTTCCTCTCACGAGACTCCCAGTTAGATAGCAATGTTCCTTTTTTCCAGAAAAATAATTTTTGTAGCCAAAAATAGCTCCGTTAGTTCTTCACGTTTGGCTGAGAAAACTACCGGAAATTGCGGTCAGAAAAATATTCAAAATTAGTTTTCCATATTATCGACAGAAACATGGCAAACATTGTTTATAATCAATCCTCAAGGTGTTTTTCAAATATCAATTCGATAATATATCAACCGGGACAGAGCTTTTTTCAGTAAGACCGGGTGGAAAAATAGCTACCTCTGTCTTTTGCTCGAGAAAAGAGCCATCAGGTGGACACTGACCCAATGTTGTCGCTCAGGCTCTTTTTTCAAAATAAAAGTCTGAAACTATGTCTTGTGATACTATACACATTAAGGAAGCCATAGAAAAAGGAATCTCGTTGATATCGTATTCACTGCTCAATAGGGAAGCATAGGAAGGGACTCTTATTTAGAAACCGCTGCGTTCCTGATTGGATTTTTCTCATTCTTTTGCCTGCAATATCAGTTCTGTTATACTCACAGACAATATCTTTACAGTTTTGGAAACTTTAGAGTGTTTTCTATCCTAAGCTGTCAATTATATGCATATTCTATTTTCTGTTTACTTTGGGAACGTTTTTTTCCAAAAATAAAATAAATGACCCCTAGATTCAACAAGTTAACCTCACGGTTCGACTAGGAACTGTTTAGCAGGAAGACAGGTTCAGGTCGTGCTGAGGAGAGCTTCAGGAGCATAATGACTCTTTTCAAGGAAGAGAGCGCGAATGACTAGTCGGTGGGCAAGTGATGCCCTATTCACTACTCGACCTGTCTCCGACAGACACTATGTGATTGGTTTCTAACATTGTGGATCGCTGCTCTTAATCCCATAAGTGATACATCGAAAAAAGTATTTGAAATATAACTCTTTTTGGTTCCAGGTAGAACCTTTTCTCCAAAGGGTTCTTAAGCGTTTTTTGTTGGGTGAAAATGTTGTCCTAGTAGGGATAGCCGAAGAACCCATTAGGGTGTAGATGCAGTACACACATAGCCTTTTAGAGTGTCTCCAATGTATGTACAGGGCTGGCTCTCTGCTTGCATCGCTCACTATGGTAACAGAAATCAATAGATCTTTTGAAGTGAGAAACGGGGCACATCTAATACTGATATGGAGCCATGGCTCTTAATGTGTGAGAGTGGGGCGGTCAGACTGTTCCATTGAAGGAGCAGATAAAAGCCCACATCATTACCATCAAAGCATACACAGACAAAGACAGCTCATTTGTTATTCTATTACACATGATAATGACCTTTCTGTCAAAGGTCGGAAATATATCATATTAATATTCAATAACAGTTTGGAGAACATAATGTGTCAATTACCCTAAAACCCCCAACTCCTTTCTTTCTATCCACCTCAAATCATGATCATACCATGATTTGCTTTAGCCATTAATGCTGTTTTGCTTGGTTTTTAAACAAATAATCTCATAGACCTTTCATGAAATCCATGCACTTATCCAGTTTGACTGAAAGTGTAATTACTATTTAATCATAAATATATAGTAATTTATTAAAACAATGTTATTTGATGCATGCTGACAATAAAAAATAATACTATAACATAACTCAAACGGAAGGAGTTGCAAGGCAGTGGTACATTCTCTATTATAGGTCATTACTCAATCCAATCATTTTAAATAAAGGCAGAGGCTGCGGATCTGAAGGTAACCGCCCCATTCCGCCTGTCCCACCCCCCGGGAAGCCTCTTCCCCAGAGTCGAGGATCCGAAATCACATTCCGCGCATGTGTTTCTTTACCTCTACTTTACGCACTATTTTTTATGGTCACCCTCCCTTCACATTTCTCACTGTCAATCGTGAATAATAATTCTTTAAGTTTTACCAGTGAAACGTCCATGCAGCATCCACATGCCAACCATTTGATCTCAATCAGTGTCATGGGAATATGCATCGTCTTGATTTATGTACAATGTTGTTTTGAAGTACAGTGTTGTTTTGAATTATGTACAGTGAGCGATGGTGTTAAACTGTAGCATTTTGTTTCAAACAAAGCACATATTTTCACTAATGGCTCGTATGATGTTGAGTGTTGGCTGCTTGAGAGAAAAATGCAACCATTCGCACAATGATCCCAAATTCTCATAAGAAATTAAGTGGTGTTTTTGTCTTACATTAATGTTATATTGTTGTCTTACATTAATACTATGCTATTATAATTGATTATGTTATGGAGAATATTATCCTTATGTGATTTTGCAGACAATGATTCAGCTTTAATATAACTTTTCTAAACAAATAACTGACTTTATTTGAATGAACTTTATTGGGTGTCTTGAAAAGTGCATAAATTACAATGTATTATTATTAAAAAAGCCCCATTCTCCATTCATCACTGAAATTCGCCAGAGTAGCCTGTTTTCCGGGTAGCCGAAACGAGTAGGACCCATTTCTCACAAATTAGGTCACTTCTTCCGTGACAGCAGTCTATCTGGGCTAAACTGTGGATCATTTTTCATTGCTTTGGCACAAAATGCATTTCAATGACTACATATTTCAAATTTCATGAATTATTTTCTCAGACACAACCACCAACAAAACTATATGTACCTATATGCCAATTTGCACATGTTTACATACTCTTTTCAAAACTGTTAAACTTAAGTTCAAAACCTAACATAACTCAACATTGAATAAGACAGCAATCTGCTACATTTCTACAGTAATGCCGTATTGAAATATATCCAAATCTAAAAAATGAAATACTACCAAAACAAATAAACCAACCACGGCTGATTCCCATTGTAGCTGAAAACCTACCCAGGTGTTAGTCTTTCAATTTCATTACCATCTGTACAAAAGGGGATATCTTAGGAATAATGCTGTACTGTAATGTAAACATGGACCCAGCCAGAGTACAAGACAGTAGTTTTGGAATTGTTAGTTAGATTACTTGTTATTACTGCATTGTCGGAACTAGAAGCACAAGCATTTCGCTACACTCGCATTAACATCTGCTAACCATGTGTATGTGACAAATAAAATTTGATTTGATTTGGATTTGATAGAGAAGTGGCTGACAGGGGGAGAAGAGTGACTGGGAGTGGGAGAGGGAGAGGAGTACGTATCCGTGGTGGAAGAAGACAGAGAGGAAGATCAAGAGCTGTAGTCTCAGGTGATATTAGGGCTACTATAATTGATCATGTAATAAATCATGGTCTATCAATGATAGTCTGAGAGTGCAATCCAAATCTGTAACGCTCAACAGTGGCATCTATTGTGAGAAATTTCCAGCAAAGCAACAGGTAAGATGTGCATTTTGCAAGGGCATCTGACTGAACCACACATTACAGAAGTAAATTGAGCAAAGCCTCCAAACCCACTTGTGTGTAATTGTTTTTGCATTTAGGCTTAGGACCCAACGGTTATCTCCCATAGGTGGGAGAGGTAGGATTTTCACTGCTGTGCAGGAAACTGCAATCGTTGATATGGTCATCAGAAACAGTGGCATAAAACTCACAGAGATTCAGGACAGAGTGATGGCAGACAACATTACATTTGGAAATATTCACAGAGTCCTGAAACAACATCAAGTCAGGATGAAGCAGTTGTACACTGTCCCCTTTGACAGGAACTCTGAACGAGTCAAGCAACTCAGGAACCAATATGTCCAGGTAAGATTTTTAGAAAATACAGAACTGGTTTTGAACAAAACCAAACAGGGCAGAGACACATGTTTTTAGGTATAACGTAAACTACCATAATAGCCTAACTCATGTTGCCTTGTGTATTTATTTTAGAGAGTCGCGGAGATTGAAGCCAGGCAAACACCCCACATATTCATCTTTGTGGATGAGGCTGGTTTCAACTTGGCCAAAACACAGCGGCGAGGAAGGAATGTGATTGGGAAACGATTGCTGTTACACAAACCGCTAATTGGGCCACCGAGTGTCTCATTTCATTCCTGGGTGACCTCTATGGAAGGGTTGTGCCAGGTGAGGAAAGGGTTGCAGTGAGGCGAAATCGGCCAACGTTTGTAATTGTATGGGACAATGTGGCATTTCACCACTCCCGTGCAGTCACAGAATGGTATGCAGCTCATCCCAGG
This sequence comes from Oncorhynchus mykiss, assembly GCF_057628025.1. Classification (NCBI taxonomy): domain Eukaryota; kingdom Metazoa; phylum Chordata; class Actinopteri; order Salmoniformes; family Salmonidae; genus Oncorhynchus; species Oncorhynchus mykiss. The sequence continues at coordinate 4,974,386 of NC_143044.1, forward strand.
ATGGTGACACTTTTCTTCATGGAGGTGAAAGGTTTATGATCACCATCCACATGATCAAATGTCGCACCTGGATGCAGTGAATTCCGGATGCCTGGACATATCTGCAGAAGATTGCCAGGGATGGACCAGGCATGCCAACAGATTATTTCCTAGGTGTATTGCCCAAGATTACGTAAGATGTGATGTGGATGAGAACCTGTGGCCAAATGCAGAAGACAGGGTTGACTAGCATTGCTACTATATCTGTAGATGGTGTATATACAAATTCTTGTATTTTGGAATCCCTCAATGCCAAAAAATGACATAAAACATATTGAAGCATATTGTATCATGTATAATTCATTCCTGTAACATATACTGCAATGCATTCTAAGCAGTAGAGAGGTTCCATTCTTGTTTTGTAAAGGAATTTGACAAAAGAAAACATTGTGTAATGCTAACTGTTTTTAGTGTTTTTTAGGTCATTGTTTTATGAATGACAAAGTGTGCTTGTTGGGTGACAACCTTTGCTAGTGTTATGGAAGAGTGTGTTGATTTGAGACATATATGAAGTGTTTTGGTAGTTTTAGTGCATTTTGGAGGTGAAATTAACTTCACTAGGGTAGGGGGCACTATTTTCACCTCTGAATGAAAAGTGTGCCCAAAGTAAACTGCCTGCTACTCAGGCCCAGAAGCTAGGATATGCATATAATTGGTAGATTTGGATAGAAACACTCTAACGTTTCCAGAACTGTTAGAATAGTGTCTGTGAGTATAACAGAACTGATTTGGTAGGCAAAAACCTGAGAAAACCAATCCAGGATGTGGGATTTTTTTTATATGTTTGTAGTTTTCTGACTGAAACCTACAGAGACCCAGAGATTTTTCATGCGCACGACCGAGAGCGCGTCTTTCTTGTTTACCTTTTATATTGACAACGTTATTGTCTGGTTGAAATATTATCGATTATTTAAGCTAAAAACAATCTGAGGATTGATTATAAACATCGTTTACATGTTTCTTGAAATTTACAGATACTATTTGGATTTTTCGTCTGCCTGTTGTGACTGCGTTTGAGCCTGTGGATTACTGAACAAAACGTACAAACAAAACTGAGGTTTTTGGATATAAAGAGGGGCTTTATCGAACAAAACAAACATTTATTGAGTAAATGGGAGTCTTGTGAGTGCAACCATATGAAGATCATCAAAGGTAAGTGATTAATTTTATTGTTATTTCTGACTTGTGTAACTCCTCTACTTGGCTGGTAACTGTTTGTAATGATTTGTCTGCTGGGCACTGTTCTTAAATAATCGCATGGTATGCTTTTGCCGTAAAGCCTTTTTGAAATCTGACACAGTGGTTGGATTAACAAGAAGTTAATCTTTAAACCCATGTATAACACTTGTATGTTTTCAGAATTTTTATAATGAATATTTCTGGTTTTGAATTTGGCGCTCTGGAATTTCACTGGATGTTGGCCAGGTGGGGCGCTACCGTCCCACGTCCCCTAGTGAGGTTAACTTCTGTGCCAAGCTGAAAGTTGGTTAGGAGAAAAGTGTGAAGAGTTTTGAAAAAGTGACCTAACTATTGAGAAATGGGACCTAGCGATTGTAAAAAAAAACTAAAACTGTAAGACAAACCTGATTATGTCAAATGAATGTAATCAAACATCATTATGTACCTTTTTCATTACATACCATTTGGTAGAAAGTAGTAACTAATTATGTTGTAATCTTTGAAGCATCAGACAGTATTCATTGTTGCCATATGTCTTCTAAAATGAGCTAAAATGAGAGTATAATATAAACACATTTACAATAAAGCACTATTCCAAACATTGAGACCATGGTATGCTATATGGTCAGTCATGACTCACAGCTGGTCTATTCTATTTAAGCTCAATAGCTTTTCCTCCCAGTTTACCCACCTGTGTTTTCAGCTCCAGGCACGGTGACTCACTGTGCTGTCCCAGGGTTATAGCATATTCCACCACATCATGACTAAAACAGTCTTCTCCATAGAAGGCCAGGCCCCAGGCTGGGCTGAGGCGGTGGCTAGACTCCTCTGCTCTGGAGCAGGGGGAGAGGAGACGCTCAAACACCAGCGATTCTGTTTCCTCCATGTCCTTGGAGCAGCTCATCTGGCCTAGGTGGCCCACCCTCAGTGGCTCGTCCATCCCACACAGAGAGTCAGCTTCAGGGGGGCTTTCATCACTGACCCCCACTGGATGCTCGGCACTCTCCATGGCCCCTTTACCCAAACACTCGGCAGCTCTCAATCCTGGACCAGGAAACGGGCAAATCAAGAAGAGAGAGAGAAAAAGGGATGGGTCAGGCAGTGTGCGTGTGTGTGTGTGTGTGTGTGTGTGCGCAGGCAGAGATTTTGAGAAGGGTGAAATTCTCTCATGGCTGAAGTTTTCTTTCGTTAAAAGGCTCTTTTAAATTTGTTTGTTGGCAAGAGGTTAAATGTTAATCTTGCTATATTATTAGATTCTGCATCACAGGCACCAATGTGAGCAGCCTATTTTTGCTCTGATTAATCATCTAAAACATAACGTATTTTGTGTGAAACTGAAGAGGTATGTTTGTGTGTATGTGAGTGTGCAGTGCTTGTATTGGTGTGTGTGGATGGAGAGGAAGTAGAGGAAGGAGAGGAAGTAACTGTTTCCACAACAACCCTCTCCAGCTGAGGAGATCATTGTGACATCGCAACATGATTTGGGCTGTCTTGAATAAACTGTGCTCTTAACAATTTAATCCAACAGCCAGTCATTCCTCTAACAACTTTATCCAACTGCCATTCAAAGTTGGATTTGTCACAACATCTCGCTACAGTAGGCCTATACAACTTAATCTAACTACGTCATCTCACAGACGTTTATCATGATAACGGTAAAAGTGATGACAGTTGTGAAGTAATGCTAACAGCCCAGCTAGCACATAACGTTCTGCAACAATATGTTTCTTAGAGCTTGGTAAGAACGTGATTGTCCTATGGTTATTTTGCATGCAACCTTCAAACAATATTCTGGGAATGCTGCAGGATACCCAGCTAGCACATAAGGTTCTGAGAACCATATGTTTCTTAGGTGGGAATTTCAGTACTTCAGCATAACGTTTCCTACAGGTTTCCTCATCGTTCTATTTAAAGTAATGATCTCAAATTCTTCCGAAAACATTAAGAAACAACGTACTTATGTGGGAATTTCAGTACTTCAGCGTAATGTTTTTTGCAGGTTTTGTCATGGTTCTATTTAAAGTCATGTTCTCAGAACATTAGGAAAACTTTCCATAAAAACCACAAGAAAACATTAGTAATGTTCAAATAACCTTCTAAGAATGTTATTTAAAAACATACATTCCGTTCTCAGCATCAACAAAACCCTCTCTATTGTTAAAGGAAAAATCCACCTAAAACCAATCATTCCTATAACTTACAGTATTGCATAACACTAACATGTGGGAACAATATGTTTTAACACATTTTTCCTTTTTGCGTTATAATAAGGTTGGTGGCAAAATGTGAAAATCATTGTTGAAATCTGTTGCAGCTCAAGTTGACTACAAAAGGAAGCTAGCTACCAAACATAGCTACACACAATAATACCAAATTCAATATCAGTATGTGAAGTAGCTAGTTAGCTGTAAAATTGCCTAAACAAAATGCACTATACATTTAGCAGTCTACAATTTCACCATGTTCAACCTGCAGATCGATGTGCCTCAGTGTGTGACATTCGCAACGGCACCATGCAATGCACCCTGGACTGCAGAGGCAGACAAATAGGAGAAATGTGTTAGACCCTCCGTTAAATTAAGACGTTTCTCAAAGTAGGAATATCGCAAAAAATACTATTAATGGCTCATTCGAGAGAGAGAAGGCAACCTTATGACATCAGCCAGTATTGAAATCTGACATGTATGACAGACGTTTTTGCGATCTAAAAGTCATATTCTTATTAACTTCCAGTAGTGAGAGCAGCTTTATTGCAAATCTACGTCATCTCAGCCAAATTTCTACCTGCTCGAATGGCAATAGCTCAGATATACAGTACCAGTCAAAGGTTTGGACACAAATACTAATTCTGGGGTTTTTCATTACTTTTACTATTTTCAACATTATATAATAATAGTGAAGTCATCAAAACTATGAGATAACACATATGGAATCATGTAGTACCACGAGGAAGTCACCTGGAATGCATTTCAATTAACAGGTCTGCCTTGTTAATTTGTGGAATTCCTTTCCTTCCTAATACGTTGGAGCCAATCAGTTGTGTTGTGACAATGTAGGGGTGGTATACAGGAGATAGCCCTATTTGGTAAATGACCACGTCCATATTATGGCAAGGACAGCTCAAATAAGCAAAGAGAAATGACAGTCCATCATTACCTTAAGACATGAAGGTCAGTCAATGTGGAAAATGTCAAGAAGTTAGACATTTTCTTAATGTGGAGTCGCAAAAACCATCAAGCGCTATGATGAAACTGGCTCTCATGAGGACCGCCACAGGAATAGAAGACCCAGAGTTACCTCTGCTGCAAAGGATAAATTCATTAGAGTTACCAGCCTCAGATTGCAGCTTCAGTTCAAGTAACAGACACATCTCAACATCAACTGTTGTGGAGACTGTGTGAAGCAGGCCTTCATGGTCGAAATGCTGCAAAGAAACCAATACTAAAGGAAACCAATAAGAAGAAGAGACTTGCTTGGTCCAAGAATGGACAATGGACATTAGACCGGTGGAAATCTGTACTTTGGTCTGATGAGTCCAAAAGGTGAGGTTTTTGGTTCCAACAGCCATGTCTTTGTGGGACACAGAGTAGGTGAACGGATGATCTCCCCATGTGTGGTTCCCACCATGAAGCATGGTGGAGGTGTGAGGGTGTGGGGGTGCTTTGCTAGTGACACTGTCAGTGATTTATTTAGAATTCAAGGCACACTTAACCAGCATGGCTACCACAGCATTCTGCAGTGATACACCATCCTATCTGGTATGCACTTAGTGGGACTATCATTTATTTTTTTCAGCAGGACAATGAAACATAACACCTCCAGGCTGTGTAAGGGCTATTTGACCAATAAGGAGAGTGATGGAGTGCTGGATCAGATGACCTGGCCTCCACAATCACCCAACCTCAACCCAATTGGTTTGGGATGAGTTGGACCGCAGAGTGAAGGAAAAGCAGCCAACAAGTGCTCACCATTTGTGGGAACTCCTTCAAGACTGTTACTCCATGATTCCATATGTTCTATTTCATAGTTTTTGATGTCTTCACTATTATTCTATAATGTAGATAGTCAAAAATAAAGAAAAATCCTTGAATGAGTATGTGTGTCTATCATGATCGTTAAATGATTGTCGGACCAAGGCATAGCGTGCATAGAGTTCCACATGTTTAATAAATGAAACTCACCAAAACAATACAGAACAAAACTAACGTGAAACTATGCAGTGCTCACAAGCAACAATACATAAACAAGATCCCACAAAGCACAATGGGGAAATGGCGGCCTAAATAAGATCCCCAATCAGAGACAACGATAAACAGCTGCCTCTGATTGGGAACAATACCAGGCCAACATGGATATATAATAACCTAGATAACCCACCCTAGTCACACCCCGACCTAACCAACATAGAGACTAAAAAGCTGTTTATGGTCAGGGAGTGACAGTGTCTAAACATTTGACTGGTATTGTACATGAAAAAACATTAAATGAACCAGGGAATCAATAGAACATCACTCAGAGATGCAAAAAAACAATATAACATTCAAAATGGGTGATTATTTTCTTTCAATGTGTTCAGGTGTGTTGGCCGTGCCTACTAATTGGCCGTACTTGATCTTAATGAGCGCTTGTATCCTTTGAAACAGTGTCTGTTTGAATAGACTCAAATTAACAGCTTTTTATTAGTTAAAAGAACACGGCAAGCTAGCTCCATACTGGTGGCGCAGTGGACTAATTCCATGGATGGAAAACAGAAGATCCTAGGTTTGAATCTCGCTGAAGCCGTGCCACAAAGAAAATGACTGTGTTTGCATGATTAATGCCTATGCAAATGACAGTAAACACAAACTAAGCTATCCGTGTTATTAAAATATTTATTGAAAAATTGTTTCAGAACATTATTTAATTAGCATCAAATAACCTATCATTTCTGTTCTCAGAAGGTTAATAAAACCTCCCGGGAAAACTTTCAGGGAACCATAATAAAATGTTCTCAGAACCTCCCTGCAACCTAAATATGAACGTTCCCAGAACAGGCTAAATCTTCAACTTTTAAACTCAGACAAAACAGATGCTTGTTCTAGGTCCCAAGAAACAAAGAGATCTTCCGTTGAATCTGACAATGAATCCAATTAATCCTACAGTCGTCTCAAATAAAATTGTGAAGGACCTCGGCGTTACTCTGGACTCTCTCTCTTTTGATGAACAAATCAAGACTGTTTCAAGGACAGCTTTTTTTCCATCTACGTAACATTGCGAAAATCTTTTTGCCCAAAAATAACGCAGAAAAATGTATCCATGCTTTTGTCACTTCTAGGTTAGACTACTGCAATGCTCTACTTTCCGGCTATCCGACTACTGCAATGCTCTAAAGCACTAAATAAACTTCAGTTAGTGCTAAACACAGCTGCTAGTCGGAACCAAAACATTTGATCATATTACTCTAGTGCTAGTCTCGCTACACTGGCTTCCTGTTAAGGCTAGAGAGGATTTCAAGGTTTTACTGCTAACCTACAAAGCATTACATAGGCTTGCTCCTAGCTATCTTTCCGATTTGGTCCTGCCGTTCATACCTACACATACGCTACAGTCACAAGATGCAGGCCTTCTTACTGTCCCTAGAATTTCTAAGCAAACTGCTGGAGGCAGGGCTTCCTCCTATAGAGCTCCATTTTTATGGAATGATCTGCCTACCCATGTGAGAGACGTCTTGGGTAGGTCTTCAGTAGGTCCTATGATTGAGTGTAGTCTGGCCCAGAAGTGTGAAGGTGAACGGAAAGGCACTGGAGTAATGAACTGCCCTTGCTGTCTCTGCCTGGCCGGTTCCCCTCTCTCCATTGGGATTCTCTGCCTCAAACCCTATTACAGGGGCTGAGTCACTGGCTTACTGGTGCTCTTCCATGCCGTCCCTGGGAGGGGTGCGTCACTTGAGTGGGTTGAGTCACTGATGTGATCTTCCTGTCCGGGTTGGTGCCCTCCCCTTGGGTTCGTGCCGTGGGGAGATCTTCTAGGGCTATACTCGGCTATGTCTCAGGATATTAAGTTGGGGGTTGAAGATATCCCTCTAGTGGTGTGGGGGCTGTGCTTTGGCAAAGTGGTTGGGGTTATATCCTGCCTGTTTGGCCCTGTCCAGGGGTATTGTCAGACAGGGCCACAGTGTCTCCCGACCCCTCCTGTCTCAGCCTCCAGTATTTATGCTGTAATAGTTTATGTGTCAAGGGGCTAGGGTCAGTCTGTTATATCTGGAGTATTTCTCCTGCCTTATCCGGTGTCATGTGTGAATTTAAGTATGCGCTCTCTAATTTTCTCTCTCTTTCTTTCTCTCGGAGGACCTGAGCCCTAGGACCATGCCTCAGGACTACCTGGCCTGATGACTCTTTGCCGTCCCCAGTCTACCTTCTCATGCTGCTGCTCCAGTTTCAACTGTTCTGCCTGTGGCTATGGAACCTTGACCTGTTCACCGGACGTGCTACCTGTCCCAGACCTGCTGTTTCAACTCTCTAGAGACAGCAGGAGCGGTAGAGATACTCTGAATGATCGGCTATGAAAAGCCAACTGATATTTACTCCTGAGGTGCTGACCTGTTGCACCCTCTACAACCACTGCGATTATTATTATTTGACCCTGCTGGTCATCTAGGAACATTTGAACATCTTGGCCATGTTCTGTTTTAATCTCCACCCGGCCACCCCTCATAGCCTGGTTCCTCTCTAAGTTTCTTCCTAGGTGACGGCCTTTCTAGGGAGTTTTTCCTAGCCACCATGCTTCTACACCTGCATTGCTTGCTGTTTGAAGTTTAAAGGCTGGGTTTCTGTACAGCACTTTGTGACATCAGCTGACGTAAGAAGGGCTTTATAAATGCATTTGATTGATTGATATTCTTGTCCGTCCTTTAAAAAACATTGTTTTACCAGTCAAGAAACGTATGGCTTTGTTCCCAGAACCAATGGGAAACCACAAAGGTACGTTGCCACAACTTCCAAGGAACCAAATCTGCTTGCTGGGAGTGATGACAGTTGTGAAGTAAGGTAACAGTGATGCCAGTTGTGAAGTTAATATATTTTCTTTCCTACCTGGGCAGCCATTATGTTGAACTTCCTCTGATACGGCATCTCTATGTTCAGGTCTAGTCTTTGTTACTCTGTATGTAGACAGGGGTCTCTGGTCTCTCTGACATTTCTCCCATGCATCTGAAGCTACAGGTCCACTGTGGTGCAGGTTGCCATTCAGGTCGACATGACCATGCCGGGGTGCGTCCCTCTCCTCCCCTTTCCAGCCAGCAGCACTCAGAGGTGAGATGGGTGCCCTTTGCCAAGGCTTTGATGGTGACTCTTCATTAGAGCCTCTGCATGTGGCACATCAGCAGCCAGAGAGAGAAAGAGATGGAGACAGAGATCACAACACAACAGTCAGCCAGTCACAGGTAGCCACAACCATCACAGCCACACACAGACAACTAGACAGAAACATAACAAACACAGACAAAAGCACAAAGAACTCAGACAACTTAGGCAACTTTCTTAGACAAAACACACTAATTCAATAAAACAGAAGGCAGACTACAAGAGCTCAGACTGAAAAGTCATTGAAGCATCAAAGACAGTAATTAGACACAACATAAACAATGCAGACAAACTAGTGAGAATAACAACTCAGTCAATATGAAAACACAGACAAATAATCATATTATGAGAAATCTAGACATACAATTGAGACTAGCACACTCCTCACAGGCATAATCAAAATAGTTAATTAGGCCAACACATATGAATGAATCAAAACAAACCAATCAATAATTAGCTATCAAAACAAACAAATCAATCCTTATTGTCTCGTTTAGCAGCTTCCTGACAACTGAGGTTGAGTTGTCCAAGACTGTTTGTATCCAAAGCAGTGTTCCAGCAGCATCAGGACTTCGCCAATGAGCTACCCTAGTGGTGACAGTCTTCTCCAGCTTACAGTCTAGAAGTCCCACTCAGAGGAGAGTATCTGTCTATTCGTCTGTCTGTCTGTCTCATTACCACAGAAGATTAAAGGTTCTCTCAACACACTGCCCCATGTGTTAAGAGCATGGCAACCATGGGACAAGCTGCACATCTCCTCAACACACTCTCATGTGCCCCTCCATCTGTCTTTGTCTGCAGATTAATTAACAAAAAGGGGCAAGTCCTTATTTCACCTTTTCCTTCATTTAGGGTACACTCCTCCAGGATCTTTAAGATTGTTTCAGAGACAAGGCAGGAAGAACCATAAGTAGCTCAACAATGGTGCCAAGCCAATATTCTTGAGACAAACAAAAAACACGAGATAAGCTATTACCATAGGGACCTTTCCTGCTGGAAAAAAAAAGGAGCATCCGGAAGTGTGTCTGAAGTGAATCTTCTGTGAATGCTGATTATGAGTGGAGTGTCTGTGTGTCTGTGTGTGTGTGTGTGTCTGTGTGTGTGTGCGCGTGTGTGTGCGCGTAAGGGGAGGAGGGGTGGTATAATCTAAATGGTTTATTGTTGTTGAGGACTCACATGAGAGAAATTAAAATTCTAAACCAAAACACTGCCAATTTTGCGCTTCTCCCCTGCTCATAGAGACAAACTAAGCTTGTTGGCTGGATAAGCTTGTTGACAGAGAATACTTTTGAGGAGAGCAAAAATCCTTCTGATACTATTGACAGTCAGCTAAAGACAGTTTTATAACACAGGTATTATTGCTTGTTTAACCAAGAGTGTAACTGCAAAGTGTTACTAGAGATAAAGTGTTGAGCGAAATAACAAAATCAGTGGTTGCTAATGCTTTCTGTCTATATAAATGAAAGTGTGACTTTCTTTTTTCACTTGTATCGTTTACCTTGTTAGGCTTCTGTTATTGAGAGAAGACCTGTGCTTGTATCACCAATAAAACAGGGAAACATTGACACACTCACAGAGAGAATTGGCTGTAGTTGACCACACAGTGGAGCACTCCCAATAAGTCCTCATCCCAGGAAAGGTCACAGAACTTCTCTTTCACAACATTGCAGAACGTCTGGTACTGTAGGTCCTTCAGAGACAGGATATACTCCCCTTTGAACAACACATAAACATGAGAGACAGAAAGCTTGTCATACAAGTTCACAGCAGTGATCATACATTTAATGGCACAACTGTAGTATCTCTCTACAAACCAATTAACCAAACCAAATCCACCAGGGGGAAAAACAGAGATACTAGCCTGATGCCATATCTGTTTGTTCCGTCTTACCAACTGGCGTGACAAGAACCATAGGAATTGGCAAAACAGCCTAAGCAGATCTGGGACCATAGGCTAAATGTGATGTTTGAGAGAGTGAACATTCTAACATTCTAACTATGTTACTAACCCATTGATAGATCCTCCAAACCATTCTCCAGATAGCCATCAATGGCAAACTCTGCCCTGAGCAGGCCAATAACTTCCTGTAGGGAAGGGTGCATCAGATGGGAGTCTCCCTGAGGAGGTCCATGGGACTCTGATAGGGCTTCATCCTCACGTTCTCCTGACCTTCGACTTTCCTCTCCATTATGGGGCTGGGACATTGACACTAAGGAGTCCAAGGGTTTGCTGCAAGTGCTTCCATTAAGGCAAGACAGCAGGGGTTCAGCTCCCTGACCAGGGGTCAGATGGTCTCTAGGGCCCCCAGGATGTGTAGGTTGACCCTGAAAGAAGCTGGAGCTTGAGGTCAGGGGCAGATTGAGCTCCAGTCCATGGAGGGACTCAGCGACTGTTATCTGCACCGGCACCAGGGTTAGGTCCCCTGTTAGTGGGTCATGGCGCAAGAGGAAGTTGTTGAAAACACCACCACCAGTCAGATGAGAGCAGGATGACAATTGGCAAGAGGAAGACAAAGACAATTGGGTGGTCAGTTCGGGGGAGGCGGGAGGTGGAGAGTTGACCAATGTCCTGCTGCTGGAGGCAGTGGAGGAGGAGTGACGTGTGACCACATTCTTTTGATTTACAGGGCTGTCCTGTCCGCTGTCCTGTAGGTCTCTATCTGACTGAGGTAGGGGTAGGTCTTCAAGGTGTAAAGGTGTTTCTGGGTGCTTGGCCTCTTGCACAGGCTGGATCTCACTGCCTCTAGTCCTGTAACACAACGTGTGATAATTAAAAATGCATTCTTGAAATCGGTGAACAAATGGAATTTCAATAATCAATAAATAAACTATGGTTGGATCCACCTTTCAAAAACATTAATGGTGCTTTAAATAATGCCATGACTGGTACCTTATCTCCATAGAAAGGAAGCAAACTGCTTACCCCTCAATGTCTGAAGCAGACAGGGGAGTTTCAGTGTCCCCCTCCCTGGTCAGGACGATGGGGGTGAAGTGTGTGGCAGAGGAGGTGAAGGCCTCTGGAAGCTGGGGGGCTCCACTGATTGGATAGCTATGGGGAACAGGGCCAGGTACAGGAGCCAATCGGCTCTCAGTAGCCATGGGCACAAACCCTACACACAGTTACAACAACCATAGTTGAAACATCAATACAATTTGATCACAAATCTGTATGTAGATGTACTGATAGTAAGGTCAACAAAATCGCTTGAGCATAATGTCTGAAAAGATTAATGAATCATACCACTCATGATATGTGTTGATTCCTGACTTGAGCTTCCTCTACTGTCCAATCCATTCTGATCCTCTGCATCAATGTCCTTTGTGAGTGGCTGAAAGGTAAGGAAGGGAGTTATCCTCGACAGACAAGAATGGAATAGCAATGTGTCCTCCCTTTCACTTTCAAAGGGCATTATGTGTCTCACTACCCCTTTCAAACAGTAGCTACAGTCCCAGCTAGCACATTGTGTTCCTTGGAAGTTGTGGGAACGTACATGTTTGGTTTCCCATTGGTTCTGGGAACGAAGCTATAAGTTTCCTGACAGGTAAAATGTTTCCTGACCAGTCTCAACGTGAACAGTGAAACGGCGACTCCGGGATGCTGGCCTTCTAGGCAGACTTCCTCTGTCCAGTGTCTGTGTTCTTTTTCCCATCTTATTATTTTATTTTTATTGGTCAGTCTGAGAGATGTATTTTCCCTTGCAACTCTGCCTAGAAGGCCAGCATCCCGGAGTCGCCTCTCCACTGTTGAAGTTGAGATCGGTGTTTTGAGGGTACTATTTAATGAAGCTGCCAGTTGAGGACTTGTGAGGCATCTGTTTCTCAAACTAGACACTCTAATGTACTTGTCCTCTTGCTCAATTGTGCACTGGGGCATCCCACTCCTCTTTCTATTCTGGTTAGAGGTGGTTTGCGCTGTTCTGTGAAGGGAGTAGTACACAGCATCCAACCAAATGGAGGTTTTTTGGATATAAAAATAATCTTTATGGAACAAAAGGAACATTTAATGTGTAACTGGGAGTCTCGTGAGTGCAAACATCCGAAGATCATCAAAGGTAAGCGATTAATTTTATTGCTTTTTTGACTTTCCTGACCAATCTATTTGGCTGCTAGCTGTTTGTAATGTTTTGTCTGCTGAGAGAGATCTCCTTACATAAACGCTTGGTATGCTTTCCTTGAAATCTGACACGCCAGGTGGATTAACAACAAGCTAAGCTGTGTTTTCAGAACATTATGTGCTATCTGGGGTAGTACAATGGAGCGGTACCGGGTGGACTCTGTTGATCAGCTTCGTCCACACTGTCTCAGCGTTCTTTCCTTGGCATGATAGATAATCACGACAGCTCTGTAACAGCAGAAACATAATGAAACACATGAACATCTGTTTCCTCAGCACCTGAGCTACTTCATTCATTCATTTGCTTATTTATGAATTCCTTTGTTCATCAAACTTGATTTAAAGTACATTTAAAATCGCAACACACTTTACAGTAAAGACATTTTGCTAATTTGTTCATTCATTCACTTGATTTCATTCACCAGGATAGTCCATTCAGTAACAATTGCCACTGCTTTCCTACAAATACTTTCATTTCAATGTGAGATAATTGAATTATTAGTAGTTTCAGTACAATCACTTTTACAAATTAAAAGGTGAACAGTACAATATTTTGTCAGGATTGCTGTCCATTAAAATGCAAAGATGTTACATACATAAATAGTGTTACTAACATATTGATCAAAAGAAGAATAGATAGATGTGCTTTCAATAGAGTGGTTGACAGCTGAAACTATCAATACCTTTTTAGCTATGACAATGGAAGGTCTCTCGAAGGGCGTCTTCTTGGCCATCTCCAGCAGCAGCCTCTTCAACTTCCTGGGCATAGCCAGTTTTTGGTTGGCTGACAGATTGAACTTGGCAGTGGCCCATAGGATGGCAGCCACCCCATAGACACAGGCCTGAACATACAGACAGATGAAACCCACTTAATCAGTATTCAGAAACATCTACTTGATGGAAATAAACATTTATTTTTTTAAAAGTCAGAAGTTGAGGCAAACCTTTTCAGTTACGATTCCATGCTCCTGGAATTCAGGCGCCAGATAAAATGCATCACAGGATCCTACAATAACATTCATGTTTAATTATTGAATGAAATAACATTTCAAATAAGTATTTCCTCAGACACTTTGCGCAAGAGCACTTTTGAATATTTTAACTCAAAACAGTTGTAAATAAACAGAGACAAAGAATATATGGAAAGTGCTGAAGTAACTTTATAATTCCAGACAGAGACAATTGCTGACTACTGTGGATAAGCAAAAAGAGCCATACCTGTGTTTTTAGGTTTCAAGAAGAGAACTTCTCCCTCACAACCCACGTACACTGTGTCCAAGCATAAGTATGCTTTCAGAGAGGAAATAAAGAAAATGAAGAATAAAGAACAGTAGGCCTTAGAGGTTAATACATTTGTAAAATGTATGTCAAACTAAACAAAGTTTTGAAGGATTTATTGCCACTGCAATTTTGACGTTTCTCATAATAATTTTATCAACAGAAAAGTGGTTTACAGAGACCAGAGAAGGTGATGGATTGGATGCTTACTGCTTAGTAAATAATGTAATTGGTTTACACAGAGCAGAGTATCAGTGGCTGGTAGACAGATGTGTCACTAACCTGGGTAGTCTATGTACGTCTGCAGTGTGGAGAGGCAGGTATGACACAGGGCCCATAGCTCATTAACAGACCATCTCTGCCCACTCCGTGTGAGTAGATCCCTCAGAGAGATCCACTATGTCACAATCAATCACAAACACTGTTAACATCTCCCTCCCTCCCAAAGGGCACACTACAGTAGAAAAATAAGTGCCGGTTTCCTTGACCCAGATTGAGCCTATTCCTGGACTAAAAAGCATGCTCAATGGAAAATCACCACTGAAAATTATTTTTAGTCCAGAAATAGGCTTAATCTGGGCTGGTAAAATCAGCCTGAAAAGTTGAAACAAGGCATTTTCTGAAACAAAGGCATTTAAAACTATGTACAGTGTATTCGGAATGTATTCCGACCCCTTTACTTTTTCCACATTTTGTTACCTTACAGCCTATTCTAAAATATCCCTCATCAATCTACATACAATAAGCCATAACGGCAAAGCAAAAGCAGGTTTTTAGACATTTCTGCAAATGTATTATTAAAAAAAAACTTAAATACCACATTTACAGAAGTATTCACACTCTTTACTTGCTGAAGAACCTTTGACAGCAATCACAGCCTCGAGCCTTCTTGGGTATGACACTAGAAGCTTGGCACACCTGTATTTGGGGAGTTTCTCTCATTCTTATCTGTAGATCCTCTCAAACTCTGTCAGGTCGGATGGGGAGTATCGCTGCACAGCTATTTTCAGGTCTCTCCAGAGATGTTTAATCAGGTTCAAGATCAGGCTCTGGCTGGGCCACGAAGCCACTCCTGTCCCGAAGCCACTCCTGTGTTGTCTTGATTATGTGCTTAGGGTCATTGTCCTGTTGGAAGGGGAACCTTCCCCCCAGTCTGCGGTCCAGAGTGCTCTAGAGCAGGTTTTCAACAAGGATCTCTCTGTACTTTGCTCAGTTCATCTTTGCCTTGATCCTGACTAGTTTCCCAGTCCCTGCTGCTGAAAAACATCCCCACAGCATGATGCTGCCACAACCATACTTCCCCGTAGGGATGGTGCCAGGTTTCCTATTTTGGCAAACTCCAAGCGGTCTGTCATGTGCCTTTTACGGAGGAGTGGCTTCCATCTGGCCACACGACCATAAAGGCCTGAATGGTGGAGTACTGCAGAGATGGTTGTCCTTCTAGAAGGTTTTCCCATCTCCACAGAGGAACTCTGGAGCTCTGTCAGAGTGACCATCGAGATCTTGTTCACCTGCCTGACCAAGCCCCCTTACCCCAGATCTGTGCCTCACCACAATCCTGTCTCAGAGCTCTACGGACAATTCCTTCAACCTCATGGCTTGGTTTTTGCACTGACATGCACTGTCAACTGTGGGACCTTTTATAGACAGGTGTGTGCCTTTCCAAATCATGTCCAATTAATTTAATTTACCACAGGTGGACTCCAATCAAGCTGTAGAAACATCTCAAGGATGATCAATGGAAACAGGGTGCACCTGAGCTCAATTTCGAGTCTCGAGGCGAAGGGTCTGAATGCCTATGTAAATAAGGTATTTATGTTTTTAATTTGTAATACATTTGCAAAGAACGTCTAGATTGATGAGGATTTTTTTTAAATTAAATACATTTTAGAATAAGGCAGCAACATAACAAAATGTGGAAATAGTCAAGGGGCCTGAATACTTTCCGAATGCACTGTTGTCACGCCCTGACCTCGGAGGGTCCCCAGTCCGGGGCCCGCGACGAGGGTCCCCAGTCCGGGGTCGGGGACGAGGGTTCCCGCACCAGAGGTGCCACCAAAGTGGGGTGAGCCAGTGGTGGAGCGGGATCTGCGTCCCGCATCTGAGCCGCCACCGCGGGCGGATAAATGCCCACCCAGACCCTCCCCTATAGGTTCAGGTTTTGCGTATGGAGTCCGCACCTTTGAGGTGGGGTACTGTCCCGCCCTGACCTTAGAGATCCTTTTTATATCTCTATTTGGTTTGGACAGGGTGTGATTTGGGGTGGGTATTCTATGTTCTATTATTTGTATATTTTGGCCGGGTAGGGTTCTCAATCATGGACAGCTGTCTATCGTTGTCTCTGATTGAGAACCATACTTAGGTAGCCCTTTTTTTTGTGTGTCTTTGTGGGAAGTTGACTTTGTTTATGGCACATAGCCTTTAGCTTCACGGTTTGTTTTGTAGTGTTTATTGTTTTGTTCGGCGTCTTTTCAAATAAAGAAGAAAATGTAAGCTCACCAGGCTGCGCCTTGGTCCAGTTCATTCAACAGCCGTGACAACTGTAGATGCTCAAAGCAGATCAATTAAATAATTTAGTGGAATTTAGACTTGAACTCACCTCATCTTGTGATTCTTCATTGAGGCACAGCATGCTTTTAGTCATGTGATTATTTGGAGTGTAAAGGTTTGAGTTTAAAGTCATGTTGCAGGCAGAGTCAACCGACACTTCTGGGTCTTGAGCTGGGCGGGCCAAAGTGGGATCATCACGTGTTCCACTTTGACCGTCTGAATCTGTTTTATCGCCACATCTGGGCATGTGAGAATGTCTGTCCCCTTCTGACATCTCATTGTCTCTCACTGAGCCCCATTGCTTGGAGTCACTGCACTCATAAGGGGCTGTCTCTCTATCCCCTCTCTTGCTCCAAACAGACCCGTGCCCCATGCATTCCTCAGCTCCTATCTCCGTGAGGTCCGATACATTGACACTGATATCCTCGTGGGGCGTTGGCGGGTGTGTGGGTGGATTATTGGAGTCTGGGACAGAGCAGGAACGATTCAGAACCCCCCTCACCCTCCCAGCCCTCTCCTGAGCCCTCCTTCGTACAGGGGAACTGTTCTGAGATCTGCTATCCAACTGCGAACCAAACACGTCCTCCTCTATGACACATCCATCCTCTTCCACATCCCCCATACCATCAGCCCACAGGGTGGAGTCCCAGGACCCACATACGTGATGTCGGAGAGTTCCATTGGGATCGTTTGGGTCTGGATTCTCAGCCGTGGTGTCTGAGACAATGCACTGGTCTTTGAAGCTACTGTCCTCAGAGCTGATGCTCTTGTGGAGCTGCCAGTTGGGTTGGGGCTGCTGCCATCGAGCCTCCCAAGAGCCATCCCACCCATCTGTGGATGGTGGATGGATACACAGTTAGTATGGTTATGGCCACAGCGGACTACAATAGAAATTGATGTTTAAATAGAAATACACAAAGGCAAACCTTGAAATGTTGCAACGGATTCGATTGACAGGACTCTTCTTCCTATAGAAGAGAGTTTCCGGCACAGGACTGTGGAAGAGGTATGTTCTAGCTTTTCCTCTGCAAGGGATAGGATGTCCTGAGGGTGAGATACATATAATATTGTAGCGATATTAGCTAACACAAACATACGTATTCTATGAAGCAACTTGTCTTTATTACGTTTCGTTTCATCGTTGATGCTTCAATGTTGAGGACTCAGTGTTGAAACAGTTTAATTTGTTTCCCAAAAGAAAATACATCCTGTAACTGGTATACACTTAATGTTAAAGTTTTATCCCCTGTGTAGAGTTCTGGTTTCATGCATGACTGTGACATCATCCATTCTTTCTGCTTTTCCCTATCTGCATTGCACTGTCATTGCTCTTCCACACGGTGCTGCTCATGTTCACTGTCTGTGCACATCTACAGTATTACAGTTGCATATCAGTTTGTCATGTCTCTTGTATCTGTTTGCCAAAGGGTCTATAGTAGGCTTGTTACTATTCATACTTCTACTACTACTATTGATAGTGCTATCATTACTACTTGAGAGAAAATCCATTCGGATATTTCTTACACCATATTACCTGTAATAATTTGTATAATAAGAGTGTAAAGGCAGCACTCCATTAAAGGTCATCCATGATGGTGACCTTACCTGGGGGTGTGGCCTGTCCTCTGGCCCCTTCTCCTGCATCTGCTCCAGCAGTCTCTGAATCTCCTCCCCCAGCTCTGCCTCCAGTTCTGGCTCAATGACAAAGTCCAGCGCAGCAGAGAGGGTGGAACCTAGAGAGTACATGTGTCCCTGGAGGAGACACAGAACAGAACAGAACTGACCCCTAGAACCAGACACATGCAATTGTTTATCATAAAATATAACGACTAGACACTGCTTAGACATGTTGACACTGCTTGGACATGTTTGCCTTCAACCATATGGGATTTAGAACATCAAATATGTGTCATTTATGATCTCGTGTCAGCACCTTGTGTACCAAACAAACGGCCATAAAGCACTACTGTATCCCGTGATCACTGTAACCTCACATTATTAGTATAGGTAGCACAAGTCCTTCGGGCAACTCTGTGGGGTCTTACTGGAAACCGAGCCTAGTTGGCATGCGGTTGGTTGAGGAAGTAATTCACCGGGCCATTAAGAAGTAAATAAAGCTCCGGCAGGCCAAGGCCAAGTTGCTCCCTCATTTGACCACCCTCAGATTAATCATGTCTGGCAGGCAATGTATTCTGGGGCCTTAACTAACAAACACATAATCATCCCTCTATATTGCCTTGGATCTCATCTCATTGGATGAAAGGCTGCAATACCAGGAGTCAGTGGAGATGAAATTACAGCACGTAAATGGGGAATTTCACCAGAGCCTGTCTCTTTGTATGCCGTGAGAGTTCCCTTTTCTTGTGCTTTACTTGGGGGAATGGAGCTCTTTGTTGCAATTATGGCTTACTTGTTGGCTCCTGAAAGAATCCGAACTAGGTGTTTTTTAGGCCAAATCTCAGACAAGATACAAGATTCCAAACAAATAAAAGGAATGCGACCCGTACTTATGTGTTGGATATGGGAAAGGCAGAAGATCCAGATCTCAAAGTGTGACACATAACAAAAATAGTTAGCTGAAGCCTCTCTAAGTCAAAATGTCTGTCTCACATAAACAGAGCCAACATGTTAAATCCACCAGCTGGGGTGTGTGCAAGCAGGTCCCAGCGATCCCAGCGATAGAAATAGAATTACTATAATTAATGACATTTCTAATGCCTCAGCTGCTCCCACTTGGAGCACATACATTGGAAGACCAGATAAATTAGACAAACATAGACACACAATGGTTTATTTAGTACTCAATGACACACACATTAAAGCTGCAAAATTGATCAACTGATAAATGTAGACTAGGCAGGAAATCAATTTATAGGGTTACATGGTTACAATGAGTGACAACGCAGAGGGAGAAATTACAGAGAATTACAGAGAAGATTGAGGGAGATCTGAATTAAAATAAGTGAACGCGAGACGAGAGCGAGAAAGAGATTATTATTTATTTATTAGCACTGACTTTGCTTATAGCTACAGTACTTTATTGAGGGAAACAATGTACTTACTATGACTGCGATATGTGGTTGTCCCACCTAGCTATCTTAAGATGAACACACTAACTGTAAGTCACTCCGGATAAGAGCGTCTGCTAAATGACTCACATGTAAAAGTAAATGTAACGAGTTAATGAGACAGAATGTGAGCGATACTAAGAGAGTGAAATCCTTTCTTAGTGAGACATATTGTTATCTTCTGTATTTGCTGCTAAACATAGAGAGGATATAGATTTCTTTGATTTCTCCCATGTTTGTTTTGAGCATCTGCTACAGTGAGAGGCAATACAGACTGGGAAGTAGCCTTTCATAGTGAAATAATCCACTTACCTCAAAGGTACTGCCAGTCTTGTCAAACTCTGGAGGTATAAACGATCCCTCAGGATCATCTGCAAGACAAGCATTCAAAAGTATATCTAAAAATGTTTTTAATTAGGCAAGCCAATTAAGAACAAATTCTTATTTACAATGATGGCCTACCGGGGAACAGTGGGTTAACTGTCTTGTTCGGGGGTCGAAGGACAGATTTTTACCTTGTCAGCTCTGATTTCGATCGAGCAACTTTTCAGTTACTGGCACAATGCTCTAACCACTCGGCTACCCGTCGAGTGTGTAATAAACATTTTATTATATGAGGTAGGCCTACTGCCCCCCCAAAATATGATGGTGCTAAGCCAACGAAACCACTTGTAACCAGTCATCGACATAATTCAGTCCAGCAGAATTAGCACACAACAACACAGCTCGTATTTTTTTTAAATAAATGTGTTATTACATGTGGTGTTGGTATCGGTCTTAATTGACAATATGTTGCCTATTATAAAACCATGTGCTAAGCCACAACACATTAAGAACACCTGCTCTTTCTATGACATAGGGTTTTTCACGCTCAACAGTTCCCTGTGTGTATCAAGAATGGTCCACCACCCAAAGGACATCCAGCCAACATGACACAACTGTGGGAAGCATTGGAGTCAACATGGGCCAGCATCCCTGTCAAACTATTTGGAAACAACTCAATATTTGGAAAGGTGTTCCTAATGTTTGAAATGTCCTCTCACCGTCAACACCGTTTATTGTCAGCAAACTTAACACTTGTAAATATTTGTATGAACATAACAAGATTCAACAACTGGAGACATACACTGAACAAGTTCCACAGACATGTGACTAACAGAAATTGAATAATGTGTCCCTGAACCAAGGGGGGGTCAAAATCAAAAGTAACAGTCAGTATCTGGTGAGGCCACCAGCTGCATTAAGTACTGCAGTCCATCTCCTCGTCATGGACTGCACCAGATTTGTCCATTCTTGCTATGAGATGTTACCCCACTCTTCCACCAAGGCACCTGCAAGTTCTGGGTGGAATTTCTGGGGGAGAATGGCCCTAGTCCTCACCCTCCGATCCAACAGGTGGGATTGAGATCTGGGCTCTTCGCCGGCAATGACAGAATACTGACATTCCTGTCTTGCAGGAAATCACGCACAGAATGAGAAGTATGGCTGGTGGCATTGTCATGCTGGAGGGTCATGTCAGGATGAGCCTGCAGGAAGGGTACCACAAGAGGGTGGAGGATGTTTTCCCTGTAATGCACAGCGTTGAGATTGCCTGCAATGACAAGCTCAGTCCGATGATCCTGTGACACACCGCCCCAGAAGATGATGGACCCTCCACCTCCAAATCAATCCCACTCCAGAGTACAGGCCTCGGTGTAACGCTCATTCCTTCGACGATAAACGCAAATCCGACCATCAACCCTGGAGAGACAAAACCGTGACTTGTCAGTGAAGAGCACTTTTTGCCAGTCCTGTCTGGTCCAGCAACGGTGGGTTTGTGCCCATAAGCGACGTTGTTGCCGGTGATGTGTGGTGAGGACCTGCCTTACAACAGGCCTACAAGCCCTCAGTCCAGCCTCTCTCAGCCTATTGTGAACATTCTGCGCACTGATGGAGTGATTGTGGGTTCCTGATGTAACTCGGGCAGTTGTTGTTGCCATCCTGCACCTGTCCCGCAGGTGTGATGTTCGGATGTACCGATCCTGTGCAGGTGTTGATACACGTGGTCTGCCACTGCGAGGACGATCAGTTTTCTGTCCTGTCTCCCTGTAGCGCTGTCTTAGGCGTCTCACAGTACGGACATTGAAATGTATTGCCCTGGCCACATCTGCAGTCCTCATGCCTCCTTGTAGCATGCCTAAGGCACGTTCACGCAGATGAGCAGGAACCCTGGACATCTTTCTTTGGTGTTTTTCCAGAGTCAGTAGAAAAGCCTCTTTATAGTGTCCTAAGTTTTCATAACTGTGACCTTAATTGCCTACCGTCAGTAAGCTGTTAGTGTCTTAACGTCCGTTCCACAGGTTCATTAATTGTTTATGGTTCATTGAACAAGCATGGGAAACAGTGTTTAAACCCTTTACGATGAAGATCTGTGAAGTTATATGGATTTTTACGAATTATTTTTTATTGCTGAGTTTATATTATTCAATAGCTCAGAGACAAACCCAGACTAATGAGACTGCAGCTAACTCCTGATCAAAGCCTTGGTGTCACGATGCGGAGCCTTTTCAGTCTTAAGTAGGCCATTGTTTGTGCTGGGTTGAAAGTAGGGATAATGCCTCTTCCCACAGCTAGAGACTGTTTAGTAGGTCAGGTCTAGATTTGGGGCTTGTGAAGTTGACCATGCGGTTGAATTTTAACAGTGAGGAGGCAACAATGCAGATCTGGTTCTTTATGCCCAGAGTGAGACTTTTTATTAGCAAAGTGAGGATTAGACTTAGCATAGCCGACGAGACTGTACAAGTACAGTGGCAAGAAAAGGTATGTGAACCCTTTGGAAATACCTGGATTTCTGCATAAATTGGTCGTAAAATTTGATATGATCTTCATCTACGTCACAACAATAGGCAAACACAGTCTGCTTAAACTAATAACACACAAACAATTCCACATTTTCATGTCTTTATTGAACACACCATTCACCATTCACAGTGCAGGGTGGAAAAAAGTATGTGAACCCTTGGATTTAATAACCGGTTGACCCTCCTTTGGCAGCAATAACCTCAACCTCAACGTTTTCTGTAGTTGCGGATCAGACCGGCCCAATGGTCAGGAGGAATTTTGGACCATTCCTCCTTACAAAACTGTTTCAGTTCAGCTTCAATTGGCAGACAGATAGCCTTACATTCTCCTGCAAAATGTCTTGAAAAACTTGGGAATTCCTTTTTCCGTTTATGATAGCAAGCTGTCCAGGCCCTGAGGCAGCAAAGCAGCCCCAAACCACGATTCTCTCTCCGCCATACTTTACAGTTGGGATGAGGTTTTGATGTTGGTGTGCTGTGCCTTTTTTTTCTCCACAGATAGTGTTGTGTGTTCCTTCCAAACAACTCAGCTGTAGTATCATCTGTCCACATAATATTTTGCCAGTAGCCCAGTGGAACATTCAGGTGCACTTTTGCAAACTTCAGATGTGCAGCAATGTTTTTTTAGAGAGCGGTGGCATCTTCCGTGGTGTCCTCCCATTCTTGTTGAGTGTTTTACGTATCGTAGGCTCGTCAACAGAGATGTTAGTATGTTCCAGAGATTTCTGTAAGTCTTTAGCTGACACTCTAGGATTCTTCTTAACCTCATTGAGCATTCTGAACTGTGTTCTTGCAGTCATCTTTGCAGGATGGCCACCCCTATGGAGAGTAGCAACAGTGCTGAACTGTTCTCCATTTACAGACAATTTGTCTTACCGTAGACTGATGAAGATCAAGGCTTTTAGAGATACTTTTGTAACCCTTTCCAGCTTTATGCAAGTCAACAATTCTTAATCTTAGGTCTTCTGAGATCTCTTTTGTTGGAGGCATGGTTCACATCAGGCAATGATTCTTGTGAATAGCAAACTCAAATTTGGTGAGTGTTTTTATAGGGCAAGGCAGCTCTAACCAACATCTCCAATCTCGTCTCATTGATTGGACTCCAGTTTAGCAGACTCCTGACTCCAATTAGCTTTTGGAGAAGTCATTAGCCTAAGGGTTCTCATACTTTTTCCAACCTACACTGTGAATGTTTAAATTATGTATTCAATATAGACAATAAAAATACAATAATTTGTGTGTTATTAGTTTAAGCACACTATGTTTGTCTATTGTTGTGACTTAGATGAAGATCAGATCAAATTGTATGACCAATTTATGCAGAAATCTAGGTCATTCCAAAGGGTTCACATACTTTTTCTTGCCACTGTATTTACAAACAAAAATAAACTGGTGGTTGATCAAAGCCAAACTGAACTGAATCAGTATATTAAAGAAAACCCAGGCTCAATAACGCCTGTCAACGGCAGCATGCCAACCTTACCCTCCCTCTCTCTCTCTCTCAAACAATGAAAGGACAGGGTTTAAATAGGACTACCCATCATGCCTCTGACCAATGAGAACAAGATGTCATTTCACATGATGAAAACTAGCATTCATAAGGAATGAAATACAGAGACATGTTCAGATCGAACTCGATCAAAGTGCTAAACCATGCTTAATGCATAAATATAACATAGGGCTTCAAAGATGACCTTCCCCCCCGGGAATTAGCAACTTCTGCATTACCCATACTCCTTAATAAACTATGCACTCTTGAACGCAACCACCGTATGAAGGTGGAAACTCTGACCAGGTAACGGCCAGATAACCCTCTGTATTAAAGTAATACAAGGTAATAATTTACACTTCTACCTTCACATTTGAATTGTTACACATTATCACAATGTAGTAGTAACGTTTTCTCATCAATTGCATGAACAGAAAGAGTTAGGCTATATTCACTGTAGACGAAACGGCAAGAGATTTTAGCTCCAAACCATCTGAGTTCGACCACCAACTCTAAACTTGTTCCTTTCCTTTCACAGGTGATCAACAATCAAGACATCGGACTTGACTACCCCACATTATTACAATACATGGACTTCTCATAATAGCTTGATTTCTATAATGTGTGTACACAGTACATGACCAGGCAAGACGACTATGTGATGGAGGACATAGGCCAATCATCACAGTACCACCTCTGACTACTGGAGTTATGACTGAGGTGCTCCCAACCCAGGTGGAGGGCAAACCAGAGACACTACAGAGGGTAAGAACGAACGGCCAAGGAGAAGTGAACACTACTGGGTAGAGACAAAGACAGAGGGAAGAGAAGAGAAGAAAGGTCAGAATGGAATTGTGGAGAGGAAGAAAGAGGGGAAAAGGATGTGAAAGGGAGATGGTGAGTGAGGAGGAGCAATCCATAACAAAAGAGGGAAATACCTGTATAAAGTGCTGTTAATTATTTGGTTATAAAAAATGTTTTATTGAATAATGGCAATTGCAAATTCACTCAATCTGAAAATAGCACTTTACTCTATTCCAGGTGCATCAACAGCTACAAGGTAAGGCCAAATCACAAGTTAGCTCGGTCTATAATATAACAAGAGAGGCAAACACATACATATTGTAGAAAGGAGACTACAGTGAATTCAATGAGTGAAGGAATGTACTCCCTGCTGTCGTGACGTTGTATTAGTTAAATGTGACTGTTGTCTGTCGAATGATTAAAAGTTTCTGAATCAAGCAATTATTAACTCATTAACCTGAGGCACCATAGGAAAACTAGTTTTTATTGAGTTTCTATTTCCCAAATTAACTCAAAGAATATCAGAATATCGATTTTACAACAGTCGCTAATTAACCAGTTAACTCTACCATTCTCGTTCTGAACATCATATAGCCCGTGAATCTGCACGGACCCGGGTCTCACCAATGAGTTAGTACCACACCAATAGTTGAATATTTACTTACTAAAAAGCAAAAATTATGATAAAAGATACATATAGACAAAACACATTATAGGCTATTGATTAGAACTTAGTATAACGGGCCAATACACTATGGCGCGTGTTACCCAAAATGGGGACTTCAAAGAGAGAGAGAAAAAAGAAAGTACACGAGAAATATACATTTGGGTGAATTTGTCAGCTATGCTTATTCTAAACCTAGCCTTGCACCAAACTGCCGCTCTTATGGGTCAGAATATAATGATGTAATTACGTGGGGATGATCTCTGAGGATTCTCTGCGTGGACCTTTCAGCTGCTCGATGACGCACTTCTCCTGCGCACCTCTCTGATCGTTCTCCCGATGTCCATGTCCTTTTGGCTTAGGAGTCTGTTCCCTCACTCTTGCTATGGAAGTGGTCTTCTGAGGACAGACAGCTCTGTAGCTCAGAGCTCACAGCATAGGAATGAAACCTTTTAGATACCACGATTCGCTGAGATTGGATGCTAAGGGGGTCCGGCTTGAATTCACCCGCTTAGACACAGCTACTCATCCGTAGCTTGGGTAGAAAATGATTTCTTTGTATTCAAACTTGTGTTGCGTTCTGGGTTCATTGACTTTTTAGACCTTGGCTGCAGCTTGGGTCACGTAGTCCTCTCTGTAAATTCTATACTCACAGGTTTTATACCCTTGGGTCAGAAAGAGGGTGTAACCGCCTTTAGGGCAATTCTCTGGGCGTACCAAGTTAATGAGGCAAGGTCTAGATTTTACTCAAATCCAATTTTAAACAACTAACTTAACATTTCATCTTTACCAAAACATTCCCTTTGATTTGGACATTTTCCACACAACGTACAATGTATAAACATCAAACATATACTAGGAAAACTTTTCACGTTACAATGTATTCGTAATAACGTCATCTATTAACCTTTAATATCAAAACAAAAATGACACACGCCAAGGGAAATAAGACCAAGGATCCTGGTAACAGTCAGGATACTGTCCGGCACCGTCCAAGAGCGGGCGACAGACCAATCTTTTGGTCTGTAGTCAGTCGTGTCAACTAAAGGTGCCTCATCCCGTACGCTAAGATCAACAGTCATGGGTCCCTCGTACTGGATTTGGTTTTGAACGGCTTGTGGTAACTCAAGGGAACGTTTAGCAAAAGCGTCCGGCATTTCAATCTCGGTGTCTATCCTGTCGTCGGGAAGTTGGTAAAGAGCGAGGTCGTCTATGTGAATAATCACCCCCTCTGGTACCTTAACAAAAACAGTCTGGTTGGGGAGGTTCAATTGGGTGATAGAGTCATGACGTTCGTAAGTCATAGTGGCGGACGCAAACGTTGTGTTGACCAACCATCGGTTCCCTACCACCTCCACTTGTGTGGTGGTGGCCCCATCCCTGGCTCTACAGCGTTCTTCGCTGGTGATAGCTTTAATACCACAATGGCGCTCAGTGTTATCTATGACAAGCGGTTTGCAAGGACAGAGGTAGTGGACATCTTTAGTTACACATTAACAGGTTAGGGGTGAGATAGAAATCTGGGTTGTTTTCCTGGTAAGCTACAACTGGGGGCGTGGCAATCTTTACGTGGGTACTGTCGCGCCAAAATCCTACATTGAGAACTGTTTTCAATCTGTAGACATTCTCCAGTTCAACAACCAGCAACGTCAGTAACAATCCCACTTCATTATGACCAACATCAACGTGTATTGGGATGGCTGACCCCAGACTATAGTCCAAATGTGACTGTAATGGCCTTATCGTGGTTGAAGTAGCTGAGGTCAATATGTTGTGCACCATTGAGAGGGGCACTAGATATGAGGGGATTCTATTCATGGCCAAGTGGTCCATAGAAGAGCTAACTTCACGGAGAAAATCCTCCAGTAACAATCGAACCAATTGGACATGGGCATAGTCATGGTTCATGACCTCTGCTAGCTTTCCTACAGACAGGATAGTTTTGTTCAGGAGAGTAGCGTGTGTGTTGACCACCAGAATAGTGTCCTGGAGAGACTTTCCCACATGTTGCAACCTGAGGGCCTGTGCCTTCATCTGCTGCTGGATAAGTGGCATTCAGTAATCTCCCTAACATTCCTCTTGACTGTGGCTAGACTGACTGCGTTGACGGCAGTGGTACCTAGGGCAAATAGTGACCCTACGGCTGCCCCTATCGATAGTAGCACCCAGACTAATCGTTTCTCTCGCCTGGGCTCAGCTAGTTCTGACTGGGTTACTGTGAACTTTTGGAGTTGGGCCAACATATGGGCAGTGTCTAGCTTAATTGCCTGGCTGGTCCAGTCAGCCCCGGCCCAACTCAAATGCGCCGCAGGTGGAATGTGTTGGCGGTACACATTCTCTGCATCTAGGCGGACATACACCCTCTGCGTGTGTACTCTGCAGTTAGTTATAAGGAGTCCTGGGTCGCGGAGAACGATTCCCGTAGGGGGTCAGTTCGTGATTACGTCTGCTGGGTTGGTTTTGACCAGGGCGCAGAGTATCAGGATCAGCCAAAGGAACTCCATCATACAGAAATGCATAATCAGAGATTGTTGGATTATTTAAGTTATTTGTTTTTGTAAACAATGTTTTGACAACTATTTTTCTGGTTTTCTTATTTTGAAACAGTACAGCGCAGGACGATATCAATAGTGTCAACAGATGTATATCTGGTAGCTGGGAAGCAAATAAGAGATGTTAGGTGCAACGTACTGATCTCCTGGAAGGGATCAGCTGAGGGAACTTAAGAATTTTCTCAGTACCTTTGACTTTGCTAAGTTATTATCTATTCGGCTAGCACCTCTTCTATTTCCATGGGGGGAGGGGGGGGGGGGGGGGGGGTGTACAACTTGATTTGGTTCCAGTGTACCCACTTTAATGTGGCGTTTTGTCAACCCTTGCTGATTCTGATCTGGTAAGCTACAGGTGATAGCTTCACCACAATCTCGTGTGGCCGCGGTTTTGCGTATATGTAGTACCACACCTTATCCACGACCTCGAACACCTGGTGTGAGGCCTTTTTGTCGTAATAGGTCTTGTCACCTTCTGCACTTCTTTCCAACTGTCCTTAAGCATACGCAAAGGTAGTCTGGAGATGGTTCCGCAGGTCGGTCCCGTATTGATGAGCCGTGTGGCGGTGGCTGCAGCGACATCTCCCGGTTGGTACAGGAGATGCAGTGGAAGCGTCATTTGCCGGCCCGTCATCATCTCGAAGGGTGTTATTCCTGTAGACCTGTTGCATGTGGCTCTGATCTCCATCAGTACCAATGGGAGTTTGAGGTCCCAACCTTTGTGGTTGGCTGCCACATACTTCCTCAAGATTCTGACGATTGTTTGGTTGCTCCTTTCTACCCTGCCCGAGCTCCTAGGGTGGTATGCGATGTGGAGTTTAGCTTTGACTCCCAGAAGCCTCCGCAGTTCGGTCATTACAGCTGCCGAAAAGTGGGTTCCTCTGTCGCTGTCCACGGTTTCTCCTGGCAGGCCGAAACAACTGAAAACATGGTTTAGCAAAATAACTGCCGTGGTTTCCGCTGTGTTATTGGTCGCCGGCAGGCACTCCACCCACTTTGTGAATGTGCAAGTCACTGTGAGGAGATACTTGTTGCCTCTGGCTGACTTGGCAACTGGTCGAGCTCCAGGGGTAAGACACACCCTTGCGTTGTAGGGGTGCTCTGCAAAGTGGCTTGGAGGGTTGAAACTGGCAGCAAACTAGACACCCCCTCAAGTATTGTGCCTCGTCTTGTTCCATGTGAGGCCAGTAGGCCACCTGTCACAATGTTTGACATGTAGCCTTGACCCCCCTATGACCTCCACGTGGATCGTCGTGGGCATGGGCTATCATTATTCTCCTCTGTGTTTTAGGAACCACCCACCTTCGAGCGGTGTCGGTTTCTGAAACATACACCAGTAGGTAATCTACAAGTGTGAGGTGCTGTTTAGTTGCGTACAGCGAACGCAAGTCGTGTGAACCTGAAAAAGCCAGTTCGGACACTGGGTGGTTGACAGGATCCGACAGGAACGCCATCAAAATGGCGAGGGACTCATCTTGGTGTTGCATTGCTACCAGATCGCTATTCAGGAATGAATGCATTAGCAACACATTATGTTTGTGTGAAGCAGTTTTCTGTGGTGCTACATGGCTATGCGTTACCGCAGACACCATAGCTTCCTCAGTGTTTTTTTTCATCTCGAGCACCAAACACACAAGGGGTGCCGTGAATTGCACCGGATTTCGCCATGCTGTCGGCATGGTCGTTGCCAAGTTTGTCACGAACAGGTGATTTGGAGTGTCCCTTGACTTTCTTCCAATACACCTGTTTGCCGTGTTTGGTGAGGAGGTCATCACAAGCTAGGATGAGCTCTTTGTTTTTTACCTCTTTACCACTTGAAGAAGTCATGTGCTTTTGTTTCCAAAATGGCAAGTGGCATAAGAAGGTGAGTCTCGTGTAGTTTGAATCAGTGCAGATCGCCAGTTCTGACAATTTGTGTTTCACTGCCGTTTGCAGGGTGATCAGCACGCCAGCCACTTCTGCAAACTGGCTGGTCTTGTTGCCAAGCTGAAATTGAAGTGGTTTGCACGGAATGTCGTTGTGCCATACCAATCCCACCCCAGCTTGCAAGTGGTCTAGATGGCGGTAAGAACAGCCATCTACAAATGCCATCGGCATTTCAAGACACACGTTCTCTTCGAAGTAGTGATGGTTCGAAGGCAATGGCAGAGCGATGTCACGCGGGGGTGGTGGAGAGTCGGATTCATCATCACCACAGCGTTGACACACCGCCAAAGCACTGCCCAAAGGCAGGTTTTTCGCTTTTGCGTAGTTGATTACTACATCATGGCTCTGCAGCATCACAAGCCAAGCCGCTATTCTGCTGTTGTGTACAGCACTCTCGTGGATTTGTTGGCTTTTCAGAAAAGTCACAGGCTGGTGACTAGTTTCTATGATCACCTTTTGTCTGCCGACATAACTGGTGAAGTGTTTGATTGCCCAGACTGTCGACAGCAGGGCTTTTTCGCAGAGTATTTGTGTTCAGCAGGGTTGAGTGTTTTGCTCACGTAAGCAACCACACGTTTGTCTTGGTCATATTTTTGGTACAACTGCTAAGGCAGTGCTCTGAGAAACCGACTGAGAAACCGACTTCCAAAAAGAATGTCTTGTCTTTGTTGGGGTATACCAGGCAGGGTGCCTTGCAAAGCTGGTTTTTCAAGGAAGCCACAGCTTCGTTGTGAGTGACATCCCAAACGAATGGGGTGTCAACGGTTTTGACAAGTCGGCGTAGTTTTCAATGAATTGACGGGAGTAATTACATACTCCCATGAACCTGCTCACCTCGTGAAGGTTCGTAGGTGTTTTGATGTTGCGGACTGCCTGGATTCGGTTAGACTGTGGCAGGATGCCCTCGGCACCCACCAGAAGCCCAACATAGTTTACCTTGGTCCTGAACCATTGTCCTTTCATGATGGCCAAGTCTCACTTCTCATGAGAACGTCGTCCACTTAGATTATCGTCCCCCTAGAGGCTGCGTCTGGCATTGCCTTGTGCAGGAAGATGTTGAACTCTGAGGGGGAGTTCGCATACCCGCATGGGCAACAATTGAACCTGAAGAGCTTGTTCGAGAAAGAGAAAACCAACTTGTGTTGGTCACTAGGGTCCACTGTCATGGTCCAGAAACCATTAGCCATGTCGATGGTGGAGAAGTACTTGGCGTTTGCCACCTTTGGCAACTCTTGGTCTAGCTGTGTCATTGGCCAACGAGACAGCAGAACCAGTTGGTTGAGTTCTCTATAGTCAACGGTAAGACGCCATTTATCTGTTGGTTTTAGAACGGGCCACACGGGAGCGCTGTACGTACTGTTACATTCCCCGATTATCCGTTTAGCTAATAAGGACTCGATAATCTCTTGTACCGCTGCGTATGCTGCGAGTGGGATTTTGTATTGTCTAACAAACGTAGGAGTTGCTCCGGTTGGCATAGGAATACGCACCACATGGATACCCGTAACCCCGCAATCCAGTGAGTCTGTTGACCAGATCTCACTGTGGTTGTTAATTCTCTCAACTGATGACGTTAAGTGTCATTGACAAGAGCATCAGCCTCCGACAGTAGTTGTATTACCTGTGCATGGAAACCAGGATATGGTTCGGTGACATTGTACAGGTCTTCATCGGGTGGTGATGGCATGTCACTTTTGGGAGAGTCATCGGTTGTTACCTCACAAGAGTGTACTTTGCATGCAGGAGGAGATGCGATATCATCCTGGAGTATATTAACAGGCTGCTGTCAGAATCGACATCCAGTCTGAACGTTGATGTGTCGTCAAGTGGCAATACGGGAGTGAGTGCGATTGCGTTTGACTGACAAGTAAACAGCGTACCTCCCTCTACATCTAGGTCAAGGGAGGACGGAAGAGGCCCAATCACGGGACCAACCAGTTCAAAATCATGGAAGGAGTAATCGATCAATGTTCCTAGCTGAGTGTGCCGAGAAATGGAAATATCTGCTTGAGTCAGATTTTGTACCAGGAGGTAAGTGGATCTAGCGGTTAGTTCCAACAGCGGGTTGCCATTGATAGTTAGCCCCAAGTCGAATAGTTGCGGAGAGGGTTGGAAGAATGCAGTGTTACCTTCCATCCAGTATCCGGGCGCCAGGTTCAGTCTTACAGAAACCTCAGTGGTTCTTGCCGGAATCAACATAGCGGACTCAGTTATCACCTTGCAAGCTTCAGGAATAGTCTGCCCGGATGCCATTCGCACTGGGTCAAAAGACAAGGCATGTTGGTTTGGCTGCGCCAATGACCAAAGAACTTGGTGTATGGTATCGAGTTTCACACCCAATCTTAACAAAATGTCCGCTCCCACATAGACTGTATGTAGGAGGTCCGCGACAACCAGTAGGTAGTGAGATACTTCCTTGGTTCCAATGCGGATCGATAGCGCACACACCCCTATTGCGTTGAGCGTCGTCTGGGGAGTCGTTCCCAGTGGAAATCTAAACATTTTTGGCACAAGGGAATGGCATTTAGCCGTTTTTGAAATTTCGTTGAACATTTCCAAGCTGATCGCGGATTTTTCTGACAAGGTTGCCAGTCTGGCATGCTCAACCATAGTGCTGTTTAGGCACACGCCACCTATCAGAGGAGGGCGGTAAGTGTCGGCTGGTGAGTCACCCAAGCCACACAGGAAAACCTCATGTTCGGTTAAGTTCCTAGTTGAACTCGCCTTGTCATTTGGCACCAATGGCGGGCTCATGGACAAGTTCACCGGTTTTGCATCAGATGCTGACGTCGAACCCACGTCGTTGCACAATGTATGGCAGGTAGCCTTGGAAGAGTGCGGTGAAGTCAACAGAGTTGGCATAGGTATTTGTGACCAGATTTGATTGGTTTTCTAATGGATTGGAAAAACCAATCAAATCTGGTCACAAATACCTATGCCAAACGGTCAATTAAATCAATCCCAATCAGCATCCGTTCAATTTCGATGCTAGTCACATACACGGGGTGGATCAGTGACACACTTTCGAAGTTGAGTTTAAGTATGAGACGTTTCGTTAGGGGCGAGCAGAGCTTGAGTGAAGCCTCGAAGATTTGTATCGCAATGTTCCGTTTTCAACCAACGTTTTACAGGGTCCACTGCCCTTTTTAGTTCATCCAGCAAGGTTTCGGATATGAGGGAAATTGTCGAACCCGAATCTATCAGAGCGTGACAGGTCAAACCGTCCTCCAGGACTGTTCTAAGGAATGGCCTATTCGAGTTGTTTTTTCTCGTCATATCCCCAACAAAATGGAGTAGGTTGGGAGAACGGAGCGGTTTGTAATCTGTGTCGATTTCCAAGACAGATAAGTCACCTATGTGACCCAGTGGGTCCTCTATTGGAATGGGAGAGGAATCATCTGTTGCAAAGCTGCTTATCTTGTGCATCTCCACATCCGTATCCAAGTCTGTAGACAAAACCTGCGGGCTTGTGTCTAGAACGAGTTGTTTCTGGACAGGGATTTGAGTGGGGGCGGGGGTCATGGAAATGTTTGCGTCCTCTCGAATTGCATGAGTTTCGGCGGACTTGGTTTCCAACAATTTTACGCCTAGTCATGATGACTTATCCTTGTCCTCCTCAGATTTCTTACGATGCAGTACATCTCTTATCAGAGCTTCTAGATAATTTCGGTTAGCGTTTAGATCATTGTTGAACACTTTGTTGCCCTTGTTACTCTTGTTACGCTTAGGTCCTGACCCTTTTTGAGAATTAGGCGCAGGGGCATGTCGGCTAGGTTGATCTCTATGGGACCTGTTAAATTGGGGACGTTTCATCGTAACTATTGTTACGGCGGTGGTTGTCGGGATGGTGGTTACGTGGTAGCCACCCCCTTTGATCATCATCTTTTACCCCACATGTCCCCGATGCAGCACCTTCTAATTCGAGTGATGGTTCCCACCTAAGCTCGACAGTCGAGGTGTCCGGGCTCTTGGCCCGGCTTGCTTTTGATGCTTCAAAAGTGGTGCTTGCAAGTTCTCGGAACGTCGAGATGGGCAGTACTGCCCACGTTGGGTTGCCAAAGTAGTTAATGAAGTTGGGATACATGTTTGACAGGAACAGTTGTTGAAATGGTAACAGTTCTTCCATTCCGGTTTCAGTGAGCATACCAAAGTAAGCTGAACGAAGCCGGTGATAGTAGGCTTGTGGATGTTCATTTCGAGCTTGTCTGATATTGAGCTTGTCTGATATTGTTAGCCAACGAGCTATTGTGTTTGCGAGTCGTTTTGCACGTGTTGCTCTTGTAGACGGATGAACCTTGTCACGTGTCTGTTCGCTTCAAAAGGTAGAGCCTGTCTGCATTCGTAGCATTTGGGTAGCCATCCAAGGCGTCCTCTATGTCTGCTAAGAATGTCTCAGTGTCGTTTGGCTTTCCCGGGATGGGGTCGTTTTTGACGATTTTGTCAAGGCCATTCTCCCGTGGGGAATTGTGGGCCGAAAGGCCAAGAGGAAAAGTCATGCTGTAGTTCTGTTGGCGAGGAGGCCCCAATTCACTGTGGGCTGAATGGCCAATAGAAAGAGGTTGAAATCTCCTGTCATCTACCTTCCCTCGGTCCAGATGTGAGCTAGGTTGCTTGGTTTGGTTGTCTCGCGATAGCGCGTGACTGTTCTGGAGTCCCTCCAGATGATACCTAAGGGTGGTGTTCTGCTGCATTGCAGATTCCACCTGGGAGTTGAGGGTGTTTATTTTAGTCACGTAGGTGTCGCCCTTGCTCCGCTCGGCCTCATACTTATCTATCATGGTTTGCAGTGAGAGGTCTCGAGTGTGGAGTGAGAGATCCAGTGATGCGATGTCCTCCTTTTGTTTAGAGGTCCCCTTTTCCAACTTTCTCACTTGGTCTTTCTCATCCTTCATTAACCTCTCTAGGGTAGGGGGCAGCATTCGGAATTTTGGATGAAAAGCATGCCCAAATTAAAACGGCCTGCTACTCGGGCCCAGAAGATATGATATGCATATAATTGGTAGATTTGGATAGAAAACACTCTAAAGTTTACAAAACTGTTAAAATAGTGTCTGTGAGTATAACAGAAAACATGAGAAAAATCCATTCAGGAAGTAGTTTTTTTTTGTGGTTTTGTAGTTTTTTATTCAATGCCATTACTGTATCCATTGATTTAGGACTCCATTTGCAGTTCCTATGCCTACCACTAGATGTCAACAGTCTTTAGAAATCGTTTCAGGCTTGTATTCTTATGAGGGAGTAAGACCAGTCTGAACGAGTGGACCCTACCGTGTCGCAGAGCTTTTTCATGCGCATGTGCATTTATTGTTTACCTTTATATTGACGACGTTATTGTCCGGTTGAAATATTATAGATCATTTAGATCAACCTGAGGATTGAATATAAACATCATTTGACATGTTTCTATGAACTTTACGGATATCATTTTGATGTTTGGCGGATTGTTTTAACTGCGTTTGAGCCTGTGGATTACTGAAGAAAACGCGCTAACAAAACTAAGGTTTTTGGATATAAAGAGACTTCATCGAACAAAACAAACATTTATTGAGTAAATGAATGTCTTCTGATTGCCACCATATGAAGATCATCAAAGGTAAGGGATTAATTTTATCTCTACTTCTGAGTTTTGTAACACTTCTGCTTGGCTGGTTACGGTTTGTAATAATTTGTCAACTGGGCTATGTTCTGGGTTAGGTATGTTCTTGGCTAGGTATGCTTTCGCCAAAAAGCTATTTATAAATATGACACTGTGGTTGGTTTAACAAGAAGTTCATCTTTAAACCTATTTAAAATATGTTTTGTTTTCTGAATTTTTATAATGAGCATTTCTGTAATTGAATTTGGCGCTCTGCAATCTCACTGGATGTTGGCCAGATGGGACGCTAGCGTCCCACGTACCCTAGAGAGGTTAAATCGGCGACTTCAATGAGTTCTGCTGTTTTGTCCTCCAACTTGGTCATTGTGTTCATTAACTGATTGTCTTTGGTCTGCAGCTGTTGGAATAGAGCATTATTACTTTGAGTGGGTTCATTCACAACCGCTTGCAGGGCATCAAGTTGCTCACCCCGGTTTCTAGCTAGCTCGTTAGATTCATCTACTTTCTAGCTAGCTCGTTAGATTCATCGTATATAGTTTTAGCTAAAACGAGTTGTTCCTTTAGAATAGGGACTTGGTCAAGAGTTTGTTCGCGTTCTTTGTTATAAGTGTTAGCTAGATCTTCCAATTTATCTGTCCTCACACACAGTTCCTTGGCTAGCAGTAGCTTATCCTTTTCAGATTTCGATGCCAGCTCCCTGGTTCTCTCCACCTGTGCCTTGAACTCCCCAGCTTCCTGCTCGTGCCTCTGCTGGGCACTGAAAAACTGGTGCATTGTCAATCTCTGCTGGTGGACATAGTTGAGGGCTAAACTGGACAGAACCTTTACCAGGCCTCCTCCTGATGGTCTATTTTGAAGAGCATCTGTCGCAATGTCTGTATTTTTCTCGCTTATGGCATCGAAATCTAACATTTCCAGACCCTTGGCATAGTTAGGATTTGCATCGTTGCTGACGTCACCTATCATTCTTTCCGTGGGTGAAGGTCCACTGATTAGAGGGGAAATTGGTGGAAACCCATTTGATGGATTGCTCATTGTTATGGTCATCAGTTATTATTTCAATTTACGTAATGTTTGGATTTTGAGTTGGAGGCTGCAAACACGATTTAACTCAGTTTGTAAACGTCAGTGAATCATCAAGACTTGGTCAGTAATGAGAGTTGGTTATTACTGACTTGCCAAAACAGATTTAATTGATTAAATCAATTTTAATGATAAATCTAACCTGTATAAGCTATTTGGGAATTTGAACTTTAATTCACCTGAAAGAGTTGCTATCTCTAAGTTAACGTTGAAAAGTTCAACTATGTCTCATTTGTTAGAACACATTAGTTTGCGTATTATTCCAATAATCAACCTGGAAAGGTAGTGTATCAATTTAATGTACAGTGCCTTGCAAAAGTATTCAGCCCCCTTGAACTTTGCGACCTTTTGCCACATTTCAGGCTTCAAACATAAAGATATAAAACTGTATTTTTGTGTGAAGAATCAACAACAAGTGGGACACAATCATGAAGTGGAACGACATTTATTGGATATTTCAAACTTTTTTAACAAATCAAAAACTGAAAAATTGGGCGTGCAAAATTATTCAGCCCCCTTAAGTTAATACTTTGTAGCGCCACCTTTTGCTGCGATTACAGCTGTAAGTCGCTTGGGGTATGTCTCTATCAGTTTTGCACATCGAGAGACTGACATTTTTTCCCATTCCTCCTTGCAAAACAGCTCGAGCTCAGTGAGGTTGGATGGAGAGCATTTGTGAACAGCAGTTCTCTCACAAATTCTCGATTGGATTCAGGTCTGGACTTTGACTTGGCCATTCTAACACCTGGATATGTTTATTTTTGAACCATTCCATTGTAGATTTTGCCTTATGTTTTGGACCATTGTCTTGTTAGAAGACAAATCTCCGTCCCAGTCTCAGGTCTTTTGCAGACTCCATCAGGTTTTCTTCCAGAATGGTCCTGTATTTGGCTCCATCCATCTTCCCATCAATTTTAACCATCTTCCCTGTCCCTGCTGAAGAAAAGCAGGCCCAAACCATGATGCTGCCACCACCATGTTTGACAGTGTGGATGGTGTGTTCAGGGTGATGAGCTGTGTTGCTTTTACGCCAAACATAACGTTTTGCATTGTTGCCAAAAAGTTCAATTTTGGTTTCATCTGACCAGAGCACCTTCTTCCACATGTTTGGTGTGTCTCCCAGGTGGCTTGTGGCAAACTTTAAACTACGCTTTTTATGAATATCTTTAAGAAATGGCTTTCTTCTTGCCACTCTTCCATAAAGGCCAGATTTGTGCAATATACGACTGATTGTTGTCCTATGGACAGAGTCTCCCACCTCAGCTGTAGATCTCTGCAGTTCATCCAGAGTGATCATGGGCCTCTTGGCTGCATCTCTGATCAGTCTTCTCCTTGTATGAGCTGAAAGTTTAGAGGGACGGCCAGGTCTTGGTAGATTTGCAGTGGTCTGATACTCCTTCCATTTCAATATTATCGCTTGCACAGTGCTTCTTGGGATGTTTAAAGCTTGGGAAATATTTTTGTATCCAAATCCGGCTTTAAACTTCTTCACAACAGTATCTCGGACCTGCCTGGTGTGTTCCTTGTTCTTCATGATGCTCTCTGCGCTCTTAACGGACCTCAGACTATCACAGTGCAGGTGCATTTATACGGAGACTTGATTACACACAGGTGGATTGTATTTATCATCATTAGTCATTTAGGTCAACATTGGATCATTCAGAGATCCTCACTGAACTTCTGGAGAGAGTTTGCTGCACTGAAAGTAAAGGGGCTGAATAATTTTGCACGCCCAATTTTTCAGTTTTTGATTTGTTAAAAAAGTTTGAAATATCCAATAAATGTTGTTCCACTTCATGATTGTGTCCCACTTGTTGTTGATTCTTCACAAAAAAATACAGTTTTATATCTTTATGTTTGAAGCCTGAAATGTGGCAAAAGGTCGCAAAGTTCAAGGGGGCCGAATACTTTCGCAAGACACTGTATGTATTAAATTGAATGAGCCAATGATATCCAATCAGTTGAGACCGGTTAGATATCGTACAGCATCACCTGAAATATTTAAAATAAGCTTCACAAGCTAAAAATCAACCAGGTGCCAGTGAAGGTAGACTTTCACAATGCTGTACAAATGTATTTCTAAACACCATTAAGCTGTTAAAACAGATTTAATTTATGAATCAATTTGAATGATCAGTCAACCCGTATAGGCTACAGGGATTAGCTTTAATTAACCTGAAATAGTTGCTCTCTCTAAGTTAATGTGGAACAGTTTAAACATGTCTCATTGGTTAGAACACATTAGTTTGTGTATTATTCCAATAACCAACCTGGAAAGGTAGTGTATCAATTTAATGTATGTATAAAATTGAAAGACACTATTATCCAATCAGTTGAGACTGGTTTGATATCCTACAGCGTAACCTGAATTATTTCACGAAAAATGACTGGCGATTCGTAGCCAGAGGTTACTGAGAGCGCAAGCTGAGATCTCACAGGATTCTCGCCTGGCACGAGAATTCACTATGAACAAAGGGAAAAACAAAAATGTCTGCTCCCCTTTATTAGCTTAGCATCTGGCGCAATGCTTAGCTTTCCTTGTGCGGGGTTTCCACCTCGCCGCACAAGGGAAGTTCCCTCCAACAAGGGATCGGGTTTATTAGGTGACGTCTCACGTTCAACCCTTATACTCTTCACGTTACCTAACGCGAGAGGTGGAGAGATAATAACTCCGCTTCGGTCGAACAAATATATATACTCCAATTTCCGTAATGGCTGGCTCATATATCCTCTGCTCTAGGAATTGCTTATGAACGAGTCAGGTCGCTCCTGAAAGCGATCGACAGAAATAACACTAAATTGGGCCAGACTAGTATTATTTTTATAATACCTGCATCGGCCGGTACATTTGCCTTGGCTCGTAGCATTCAGTAGACCCCCCCCCCCCCCCCCCTACACACTGGCTTTCGTCAGAAATACCACAGGGGTGGTTCTCTCCAGACCAGTATCTGGGTGCAATTGAACGTCGCACACACACGCTTCTCTCCCGCACTAGTCCTGCCTATAGCTATTAATGGTATATATGTATCTTGTTACACAATTGGTATGAAATTAACCTAACAGTGCAGCCTATATTAGATTCCTCCCAGGGGGCGCCAATATGTCGTGACGTTGTATTTAGTAAATGTGACGACTGTTGTTAATCGAATTATTAAAAGTTTATAATTGCGTGATTATCTGAATCAATAAATTATTAACTCATTAACCTGGGGCACCATGGGAAAACTAGTTTTTATTGAGTTTCTATTTCCCAAATTAACTCAAAGAATATCAGAATATCGATTTTACAACAGTCGCTAATTAACCAGTTACCTCAACCAATCTCGTTCTGAACGTCGTATAGCCTGTGAATCTGCACGGACCCGGGTCTCACCAATGAGTTAGTACCACACCAATCTCAGTTGAATATTTATTTACTAAAAAATTAAAACTGATGATAAAAAGATACATATAGACAAAACACATTATAGGCTATTGATTAGAACTTAGTATATCGGGCCAACACACTATGGAGCGTTTTACCCAAAATTGTGATTTCAAATAGAGAGAGAAAAAAGAAAGTATACAAGAGAAATATACATTTGGGTGAATTTGCCAGCTATGCTTATTCTAACCCTAACCTTGCCCCAAACTACCGCTCTTATGGGTCAGAATATAATGATGTAATTACGTGGGGATGATCTCAGAAGATTCTCTGCGTGGACCGTACAGGGGACCGTTCAGCTGCTCGATGACGCACTTCTCCTGCGCACCTCTCTGATCGTCCTCCCGATGTCAGTGTCCTTTTGGCTTAGGAATCTGTTCCCTCACCCTTGCTATGGAAGGGGTCTTCTGAGGACAGACAGCTCTGTAGCTCAGAGCTCACAGCATAGGAATGAAACCTTTTAGATTCGCTGGGATTGGATGCTAAGGGGGTCCGGCTTGAATTCACTCGCTTAGACACAGCTACTCATCCGTAGCTTGGGTAGAAAGGGATTTCTTTGTCTTCAAACTTGTTCTGGGTTCGTTTACTAATTAGACCTTGGCTGACGGAAACCATTGTTCATGTTTATTTTATGTTTAATGTTCTGAGGCTGGTTCTCCATAGTAAAAGGACAAAGGAATTTGTCTGTGGCCTGAGATTTACCAGGGGCGTGAGGGGTCATAAAACCCCACATCTTCAGACCCCTAGATCTCTCCTCCTCTGTTGGGGTTGAGAGATAATCTGTAGGGTTGTGGTCTCCTGTAACCTGACCTGATCAGGACAGTCATGACACTGCTAATAATATGATTGCAAAAAACAAACTACATTAATGCTCTCATATTCTCTCAGACGGGACTGGAGAGAGCTAATATTAAAATGTATGACATTGTGTAATGACATTGTGAAATGCCATTTTCTACCAAATCTGACCATAATTCCTGCTTAATAACAAAAACTAAAGCAGGAAATACCAATGACTCACTCAATACGGAAGTGGTCAGATGACGTGGATGCTACGCTACAGGACTGTTTTGCTAGCACAGACTGGAATATGTTCTGTGATTCATCCAATGGTATTGAGGAGTATACCACCTCAGTCACCGGCTTCATCATTAAGTGAATGGACAACGTCGTCCCCACATTGACCGTAAGTACATATCCCAACCAGAAGCCATGGATTACAGGCAACATCTGCACCGAGCTAAAGGCTACAGCTTTCAAGGAGCGGGACACTAATCCAGAAATCCCGCCATGCCATCAGACAAACCATCAAACAGGCAAAGAGCCAATACAGGACTAAGATTGAATCCTACTACACCAGCTCTGACGCTCGTCGGATGTGGCAGGGCTTGCAAACTATTATGGACTACAAAGGGGAACAAAGCTGCGAGCTTCCCAGTGACGCGAGCCTACCAGACAACCAAATGCCTTTTATGCTCACTTTGAGGAAAGCAACACTGACGCATGCATAAGAGCACCAGCAGTGTATTCAGAGCATGTACGGACCAACTGGCAAGTGTCTTCACTGACATTTTCAACCTCTCCCTGGCAGAGTCTATAATACCTACATGTTTCAAGCAGACCACCATAGTCCCTGTGCCCAGGAATGTGAAAGGGAACCTGCCTAAATGACTCCCGCCCCATAGCACTCACATCGGTAGCCATGAAGTGCTTTGAAAGGCTGGTCATGGCTCACATCAACACCATCATTTCAGAAACCCTAGACCCACTCCAATTCGCATACCACCCCAACAGATCCACAGATGTCTAAATCACACTACACACTGCCCTTTCCCACCTGGACAAAAGGCACAATTACATAGAGTGGGGCAAAAAAGTATTTAGTCAGCCTCCAATTGTGCAAGTTCTACGACTTAAAAAGATGAGTGAGGCCTGTAATTTTCATCATAGGTACACTTCAACTATGACAGACAAAATGAGAAGAAAAAAAAATCCAGAAAATCACATTGTTGGATTTTTTATGAATTTATTTGCAAATTATGGTGGAAAATAAGTATTTGGTCAATAACAAAAGTTTCGCAATACTTTGTCATTGCCAACAAAGGGTATACAACAGAGGTCAAACGTTTTCTGTAAGTCTTCACAAGGTTTTCACACACTGTTGCTGGTATTTTGGCCCATTCCTCCATGCAGATCTCCTCTAGAGCAGTGATGTTTTGGGGCTGTTGCTGGGCAACACGGACTTTCAACTCCCTACAAAGATTTTCTATGGGGTTGAGATCTGGAGACTGGCTAGGCCACTCCAGGACCTTGAAATGCTTCTTACGAAGCCACTCCTTCGTTGCCGGGCAGTGTGTTTGGGATCATTGTCATGCTGAAAGACCCAGCCACGTTTCATCTTCAATGCCCTTGCTGATGGAAGAAGGTTTTCACTCAAAATCTCACAATACATGGCCCCATTCATTCTTTCCTTTACACGGATCAGTCGTCCTGGTCCCTTTGCAGAAAAACAGCCCCAAAGCATGATGTTTCCACCCCCATGCTTCACAGTAGGGATGGTGTTCTTTGGATGCAACTCAGTATTATTTCTCCTCCAAACACGACGAGTTGAGTTTTTACCAAAAAGTTATATTTTGGTTTCATCTGACATTCTCCCAATATTCTTCTGGATCATCGAAATGCTCTCTAGCAAACTTCAGACGGCCTGGACATGTACTGGCTTAAGCAGGGGGACACGTCTGGCACTGCAGGATTTGAGTCCCTGGCACTCACAAACTTCTACAGATGCACAATCGAGAGCATCCTGTCGGGCTGTATCACCGCCTGGTAAGGCAACTGCTTCGCCCACAACAGTAAGGCACAACAGTAAGGCTCTCCGGAGGGTAGTGAGGTCTGCATAACGCATCACCGAGGTCAAACTACCTGCCCTCCAGGACACCTACACCACCCGATGTCGCAGGAAGGCCATAAAGATCATAAAGGACAACAACCACACGCTAACATCCAGAAGGCGAGGTCAGTACAGGTGCATCAAAGCAGGGACCGAGAGACTGAAAAACAGCTTCTATCTCAAGGCTATCAGACTGTTAAACAGCCACCACTAACATTGAGTGGCTGTTGCCAACATACTGACTCAACTCCAGCCACTTTAATAATGGAAATTGATGGAAATTGATGTAAAAATGTATCACTAGCCACTTTAAACAATGCCACTTAATATAATGTTTACATACCCTACATTACTCATCTCATATGTATATGTATATACTGTACTCTATATCATCTACTGCATCTTGCAATCTTTATGTAATACATGTATCACTAGCCACTTTAAACTATGCCACTTTATGTTTATATACCCTATATTACTCATCTCATATGTATATACTGTA
Organism: Oncorhynchus mykiss; assembly: GCF_057628025.1. NCBI lineage: Eukaryota > Metazoa > Chordata > Actinopteri > Salmoniformes > Salmonidae > Oncorhynchus > Oncorhynchus mykiss. The sequence continues at coordinate 5,017,721 of NC_143044.1, forward strand.
CTCGATACCATCTACTGCATCTTGCCTATGCTGTGCTGTACCATCACTCATTCATATATCTTTATGTACATATTCTTTATCCCTTTACACTTGTGTGTATAAGGTAGTAGTTGTGGAATTGTTAGGTTAGATTACTCGTTGGTTATTACAGCATTGTCGGAACTAGAAGCACAAGCATTTCGCTACACTCGCATTAACATCTGATAACCATGTGTATGTGACAAATAAAATTTTATTTGGTACCGGTACCCCCTGTATATAGCCTCTTTATTGTTATGTAATCTTATTGTGTTACTTTTTATAAAACATTTGACAAATTTATTTAGCAAATATTTTCTTAACTCTATGTCTTGAACTGCATTGTTGGTTAAGGGCTTGTAAGTAAGCATTTCACAGTAAGGTCTACGAATACCTGTTGTATTCGGCGCATGTGACAAATAAAATTTGATTTGATTTGAATGGATACTGCTCCATGAGTAATAACACTGCTGCATACTGAGCATTAATTGGTCACGTAAGGTCACTCTGAATGCTCAATTCCTAAAGAAACACGTGATGATGTCCCACACACATCAGTATTCAAAAAAACGCTCGATTAAACCTAATCAGTGCAGGGGAGAAAAGTAGTAGTATAAGTGCTGGTTAGTATTCCAACATGTGCAAAACAAAGGACATCTGACAGCACATCTTATTGTGTCTTAACTAAATTATCTCAATTAGCAAATAGCAATAGATTCTAATGTGAATCCAGGGTGAGTCAAAGGCACTGATAGCCAGCTGACCGCCAGAATATTGGTTACCAGGGAAACAATCCCCTTGGCAACACGGACACTGTTGATCTCATCAATGCTTATCAATTACTGATGTTGCCAGGGAGAAAACGGGAGGCTATCCCTGAACTGATATGTGTGTGCGTGCGTATGTGTGTGAGCGTCCGGTGTGCATGTACGTCTGTGGATCCATGCATACGTGTGTGTATGTGTTGACGTGCCTGCCTACCTGCCTGTGTATGTTTGTGTGGAAGGGACAACAGGGGTGAGTATGACAGGCGGTGACGCAACCTTGTTTGGTAAAAGACAGATGATTGCAGTTCCCTGAGAGGAGAAGAAGCTAGCCTGTTGGCAGAGTGGATTTCTCAGTATGTCTGAGGGACACGGTGAGACAGAGGCATACTATCCTGAACATGAAGGATATGACTGTTTCACCAACCTTTTCCATCCAAATGAGATGAGGAGCTGCAGACGACTGCAAAATCACATCACACAGATGTAATCACACAATAGCTCAACATTATTATTATTTTGGGAACAGGTGGAACTTTCTAGTTTGAAACGTATACTGCTGACCAAAAGAGAATATGATGAGGTTTGTAAACAAACTTTTCAAGAGGAGAATCTGAAGCCCTAATCATTAAGCATCTCAGAGTGGGAGTGCTGATCTAAGATCAGTTTGACCTTTGAAGTCATAATAAATAGAAGGGCCCTGATCTTCAGATTGATCTGTGACCTCAGGATGCCAGGGTTTATCAGATCAGACTGATTGATCAGTAGAGAGAGTGCTGCCTCAGTCGTTTACAATAGCAGACAGCATTGACTAACAGATTAACTGTAACTGAAACGAAACACCATAGAATCCACTGAATAACTGATAGACCTAGGTTGTGTTCAATATGCACTAAATGGAAGAAAATAAAGTGAAGCAGGGAGGGAGTACTTGGACTACTGCAAAAAGGATAACAATTTTTTGTTTCTTGTTACAAAACTTTTTAAAAAGTTTTTGTGTGCCCTAATGAACATGACCCTGAATGGACAGGGAGACTGGATCATCTCTGAGGTGAGAGAGCTGTGTTGACTCACCACTGAGTTGCTCCATAAAGCACACATTGCCATGGGCGTTGAAGGCCAGGGTGTCGGGTGTGATGCACAGGGTGTGGAAGAGGGTCGATGGGGCGATACTCTGCAAGGCTAGGACACACTCCACACACACCGCCCACACCTCCTGCTCCGTCAGACAGGTGTCCCGCAACGACAGGATATCTGCCAGGGACACGTTCTCCTGCGGACACACGCATGCACGCACACACACACAGACATATGCACACACAAGAGTAACACACATGCACACACAGGCACAATTAATACAGTATGTGTCATGCAGCAATACACACATTTACACCCACACCCTTGTATGTCATGCTGCAAACTGTGCAAAGCCAAGCGGGCACATTTTGTCTTATGAAGAAGCCTTATTACATCAATGAATACGAAACAACTCATGGCATGTTTGACATTTTCAGTGCTGGACTTGTGTGTGAAGAAGAGAGGATCTTTTGTTGGCTTTGCACATGAGCACAAAAGCCAGTTTTTGATGGCTCTGAGATAGAGAGACTCCATTGTGATGACGTGTCCAGTACTCTGCATTTCCATTACATGCATGTGACTGAACAGTGGAACAGACCACTGTCTTTTCTCAAAAGTCTCATGGAAGTCTTATGGAACATGGGCATTCAGTTGTTGTAATTTTAAACACTTAGCACTTTTTTTTCTATCTAGAACCTAAAAGGGTTCTTCAGCTGTCCCCAGGTAGAACCCTTTTGGGTTCCATGTAGAACCCCTTCCACAGAGAGTTTTACACGGAACCCAAAAGGGTTCTACCTGGAACCAAAAAGGGTTCTCCTATGGTACGGCCGAAGAACCCTTTTTTTGGAACCCTTTTCTTCTAAGATTTAAAAAGATGGAACTGGGGTGAAGACAGAATATTCTTCTTTAAAGTACATCTTCAATTTATCTGAGAGAGATCTAAAAGATGGTTGCCTGTCAGTTACAAAATATTTGTTTCGGAATGTGAATAAAGTGCACCTACAATGCTGTAGAATATGGCACAATAATAGGGCAGAAAACTGTCACTTTAAGCAGCAGCAAAAGGCCATAAATAGACTGTTTCCCTTGAGAACAGTGCAGAGAAACATTGAGTCTCTCCCACTCTCCTCAAGTTAAATGTGCAGGTCCGCATAACTTCCCCTCTCACTCCAAGAGCTCTAAATGAGACCAAATCTGCACTGGTGGAACTCCTCAAAGGTTTAGCGACGGAGAGAGAATAAGAGGGAAAGAAAAGAGTGAAGTAGTGAGTGATTTATTTTCTGGTTGGGCTTCTAAATGGATGACTAAGTAATCGCGGGAAATCATGAGTTGTTAATGGTTTAATTCATCCCATAGTACTCAAAAGGTCAAATGTGACTAAGTTTACACTTGTTCCCCTTGTGTGTAGACTACAGCTGAATGCATCTGGCAGGCTGACCCCACACATACCGCCTTCCACTCAAGATTACCCTGCAGTGTCTCTGCGGATTCGCCACACTTGCAAAAGCCCCTGCAGCTCAAAACTTCCAAAGTGAATAACTGTGTCACGCCCTGACCGTAGAGATCTTTTTATTCTCTATGTTTGGTTGGTCAGGGTGTGACTCGGGTGGGAAACTCTATGTTCTGTGTTTCTATGTTTTGGCCGGGTATGGTTCTCAATCAGGGACAGCTGTCCATTGTTGTCTCTGATTGGGAATCATACTTTTTGTATTTTGTGGGTAGTTGTCTTTGTTAGTGGCCCATTTAGCCCTAGTAAGCTTCACGTTCATTTTAGTTGTTTCTTGTTTTATTGGCTACATTTATAATAATGAAAAATGTACCCTCACCACGCTGCACCTTGGTCCGGTCATTTCCGGACGGCGATCGTGACAAACTTTGAATAACTCTTCTGCACTGAATCCTATTGCACACTGCACATGGTTAAACATTGGAACTATAACTACTTACAATACGAGTGAAATAGTTTTTCTTCCAAAAAAATGCTAGTGAAGTATGTTAAAAGGTAGCTTTTCTGTGTTGGAATGGTGTATGCGTACGCTGGGGCGGCAGGTATCCTAGTGGTTAGAGCGTTGGACTTTTGCAAGATTGAATCCCCAAGCTGACAAAATCTGTCGTTCTGCCCCTGAACAAGGCAGTTAACCCACTGTTCCTCAGTAGGCCGTAATTGAAAATAAGAATTTGTTCTTAACTGACTTGCCTAGTTAAATAAAGGTAAAAAAAAAAACAATTTAAACAATAGAATGGTGTGGACATACAGTACCAGTCTGAAGCTTGGACACACCTACTCATGCAAGGGTTTTTCTTTATTTTTACTATTTTCAACATTGTAGAATAATAGTGAAGACATCAAAACCATGAAATAACACATATGGCATCATGTGTCAACCCAAAAAAAGCGTTAAACAAATCAAAATATATTTTAGATTTTAGATTCTTCAAAGTAGCCACCATTTGCCTTGACGACAGCTTTACACACTCTTGGCATTTTCTCAAACAGCTACACCTGGAATGCTTTTCCAACTGTCTTGAAGGAGTTCCCACATATGCTGAGCACTTGTTGGCTGCTTTTCCTTTACTCTGCAGTCCAACTCATCCCAAACCTTCTCAATTGGGTTGAGGTCGGGTGATTGTGAAGGCCAGGTCATCTGATGCAGCACTCCATCACTCTCCTTCTTGGTCAAATAGCCCTTACACAGCCTGGAGGTGTGTTGGGTCATTGTCCTGTTGAAAAACAAATGAAAGCTCCACTAAGCGCAAACAAGGTGGGATGGCGTATCGCTGCAAAAAGCTGTGGTAGCCATGCTGGTTAAGTGTGACTCTAATTCTAAATGAATCACTGACAGTGTCACCAGCAAAGCACCCCCACACTATCACACCTCCTCCTCCATTCTTCACGGTGGGAAACACACATGCGGAGAGCATCTGTTCATCTACTCTGCATCTCACAGAGACACGGCAGTTCGAACCAAAAACCTTAATTTGGACCCCCTCACACAAAAGGACATACTTCCATTGGACTAATGTCCATTGCTAGTGTTTCTTGGCCCAAACAAGTCTCTTTGTCAGGCGGTGGGTGTAGCTGGTGCATGAAGTCAGGCACAGGAGAGCAGAGATGAGTGAACAATGCACTTTACTTAAGAAATAGCACAAAGTAACAATACCAATGTGCGAACAATAACGGTTGCCACAAAGCACGGGTGAAAACAGCACCCGGGAAAAAACAGCCGGAAACATACCGACCTGAACAACAAACAATCACACACAAAGACATGGGGGAAACAGAGGGTTAAATACATGACCAGTAATAGGGAAATGAAAACCACGTGTGTGGGAAACAAAGACAAAACCAATGGAAAATGAAAAGTGGATTGGTGATGGCTAGAAGACCGGTGACGTCGACCGCCGAGTGCCGCCCGAACAAGGCGGTGGTTTCTTTGCAGCAATTCGACCATCAAGGCCTGATTCATGCACTCTGTGAATAACTTATTTGGGCTGCAGTTTCTGAGGCTGGTAACTCTAATGAACTTATCCTCTGCAGCAGAGGTAACTCTGGGTCTTCCTTTCAAATCAAATCAAATTTTATTTGTCACATACACATGGTTAGCAGATGTTAATGCGAGTGTAGCGAAATGCTTGTGCTTCTAGTTCCTACCATGCAGTAATATCTGACAAGTAATCTAACCTAACAATTTCACAACAACTACCTTACACACACACAAGTGTAAAGGAATGAATAAAAATATGTACACGAAAATATATGAATGAACGATGGCCGAACGGCATAGGCAAAATGCAGTAGATGGTATAGAGTACAGTATATACATATGAGATGAGTAATGTAGGGTATGTACACAATATATAAAGTGGCATTGTTTAAGGTGGCTAGTGAATACATTTATTACATCAATTTGTATTATTAAAGTGGCTGGAGTTGAGTCAGTATGTTGGCAGCAGCCACTCAATGTTAGTGATGGCTGTTTAACATTCTGTTGGCCTTGAGATAGAAACTGTTTTCAGTCTCTCGGTCCCCGCTTGATGCACCTGTACTGACCTCGCCTTCTGGATGATAGCGAGGTGAACAGGCAGTGGCTCGGGTGGTTGTTGTCCCTGGTGATCTTTTTGGCCTTCCTATGACATCGGGTGGTTTAGGTGTCCTGAAGGGCAGGTAGTTTGCCCCCGGTGATGCGTTGTGCAGACCTCACTACCCTCTGGAGAGCCTTACGGTTGTGGGTGGAGCAGTTGCCGTAGCAGGCGATGATACAGCCCGGCAGGATGCTCTCGATTGTGCATCTGTAAAAGTGAGTGTTTTTGGTGACAAGCTGAATTTCTTCAGCCTCCTGAGGTTTAAGAGGCGCTGCTGCTGCGCTGTGACTTCTTCACCACACTGTCTGTATGGGTGGACCATTTTAGTTTGTCCGTGATGTGTACGCAGAGGAACTTAAAACTTTCCACCTTCTCCACTACAGTCAGTGGATAAGGGGCTGCTCCCTCTGTTTCCTGAAGTCCACGATCATCTCCTTTGTTTTGTTGACATTGAGTGTGAGGTTATTTTCCTGACACCACACTCCGAGGGCCCTCACCTCCTCCCTGTAGGTCGCCTCGTCGTTGTGGGTAATCAAGCCTACCACTATAGTGTCGTCTGCAAACTTGATGATTGAGTTGGAGGCGTGTGTGAACAGGGAGTACAGGAGAGGACTGAGAACGCACCATTGTGGGGCCCCAGTGTTGAGGATCAGCGGGGTGGAGATGGTGTTACCTACCCTCACCACCTGGGGGCGGCCAATCAAGAAGTCCAGGATCCAGTTGCACAGGGCGGGGTCGAGACCCAGGGTCTCGAGCTTAATGACGAGTTTGGAGGGTACTATGGTGTTAAATGCTGAGCTGTAGTCGATGAACAGCATTCCTACATAGGTATTCCTCTTGACCAGATGGGTTATGGCAGTGTGCAGATGGGAATTGATGTAAAATATATCACTAGCCACTTTAAACAATGCTACTTAATATAATGTTTACATACCCCACATTATTTATCTCATATGTATACGTATATACTGTACTCTATATCATCTACTGCATCTTTATGTAATACATGTATCACTAGCCACTTTAAACTATGCCACTTTGTTTACATACTCATCTCATATGTATATACTGTACTCGATACCATCTACTGCATCTTGCCTATGCCGCTCTGTACCATCACTCATTCATATATCTTTATGTACATATTCTTTATCCCTTTACACTTGTGTGTATAAGGTAGTAGTTTTGGAATTGTTAGCTAGATTACTCGTTGGTTATTACTGCATTGTCGGAACTAGAAGCACAAGCATTTCGCTACACTCGCATTAACATCTGCTAACCATGTGTATGTGACAAATAAAATTGGATTTGATTTGATTTGATTCCTGTGGCGGTCCTCATGAGAGCCAGTTTCATCATAGTGCTTGATGGTTTTTGTGACTGCACTTGAAGAAACTTTCAAAGTTCTTGAAATTTTCCGCATTGACTGACCTTCATGTCTTAAAGTAATGATGGACTGTCGTTTCTCTTTGCTTATTTGAGCTGTTCTTGCCATAATATGGACTTGGTCTTTATCTTCTATATACCTTGTCACAACACAACTGATTGGCTCAAACGCATTAAGGAAAGAAATTCCACAAATGAACTTTTAACAAGTAACACCTGTTAATTGAAATGCATTCCAGGTGACTACCTCATGAAGCTGGTTGAGAAAACGCCAAGAGGTTGCAAAGCTGTCATCAAGGCAAAGGGTGGCTACTTCGAAGAATCTAAAATATATTTTGATTTGTTTAACACTTTTTGGGTTACTTCATGATTCTATGTTCATTATTTCATAGTTTTGATGTCTTCACTATTATTCTACAATTTAGAAAATAGTACAAATAAAGAAAAACCCTGGAATGAGTAGGTGTGTCCAAACTTTTGACTGGTACTGTATATCAGTCATAAAAAATATTTGTGAGAGTAGACCGCTGATTGGCCTGCTCATCCTCTTCAGGGAGATGACATCATGATCTATGAGGAAATAGCAAGCATTTTTTTAAATGGTTGGTTTGAGATACAAGGTAAAGGTAGGGTTTTTGTGGGGGGGTTTTCTCAAATTTATGCTTTGGCCACAAATACGAGTATAGGACGAGTCAACAACATTATTTGGATATGAGTTAACATAATATGAACTTTTAAAAGTTAGATTTTCACTGGGCAGTTACTTTAAAACTCAAACTGGGAGATGAAAACAGGACAGGGTAGTATTTTAATGTTGTAATGAATCTCCAGATGATCAATTTAAAGCCATGAGGGGACACAGCAGGGGTCATTATTTATGCCCCACATTATAAGTATGGTCCTTGATCACCTTGAGAGTTATAAGGAAAGATCACAGACATTAATCTGATGTCCTGAGACAGAGAGCATGATGTTGATTTGATAGACCTTATAAAACAACCTGTCTTCTTCAATCATTAAATCCCTTGGTGAATAGCATATAGGTTAGCCTATCTATTGGGACTGCACAAGTAACATAGCCCAGGTGCATATATTTCACAGACAATAAAGTCAGTCCCTTGGGGACCCTCAGTACACAATATTGTTGGTAGCCTACAATATTCAAGCTTGGTTAATATATGCCAATGAGAGAACAATAATATTAATGACGATAATAATGTAAACATAAATATTCACTCTCACCTCATCTTCAAGGAGTGCAGGTAGATGCTCAAATTCATAGTATTCCTCCTCTTCTTCCCCTGAGAATTCGACTGCATCAGTTCCAGATGTCCCCATTGTATTTAGTTTTGAACAAGACTGTGGATATTTGTAGAATTGGGTGCGTGCAGTTTCATACTCATAGCCCTTAGCCTAAAGCTTTTCCTCCATTGGTGTCCTGGCAAAACTGTATTGAGTCAGGAAAGATTACATGCCTGAATACGTGGTCCAAACACGAACAGTGCGGGCTACTTTTTAGAATGATCCCCGTCCTTCCACTACCACCAGCAACATGATGCGTCATTCAACAAAACGGTCGGTGTCACTGCAGTTCTTTTCAATCCAAAACCAGCGAAAAACAGCGTTTGAATGTGTACTTCCTATAATCAATGGCAACAACGGAGTTTGCCAACTATATGCTGTCATGGCAACGACTGCCACACCTCCACAAAAATAACCGACATTGCGATAATGAACTGCAGTTCCCAAGTCCTCCTAGTAAAGGCTACGAAGCTACACTATGTACCATAATTTGTTTTGAAGAAGGGTAGCCTATTTACAAGATTCCATTCCCGTACAGCGCCGCGATCTGCATCAAAGCAATTCTGGAATAGCGTGCCATTGAGGGACTTAGAACGGTGTAGCCTTTGCTGCAAATTCTGTCCTACATTTTTTTGCACTCATTCTCATGAGTGACATTAATTGCAAACTGCGTTGTTAAGATTTTACTCATGTATTACCAAGTGCAAAATCACACCTGCTTGCACTAGTTACTTATGCTGCACTAGTATATGCTGCACATATGTTATCATTATAATTCATCTATTTACATCAGGCCTTATTTTGAGCCCTAGCTTTACCCTAATATGGTGGCCTGAAACTCGCGGTTTACATGCCACATCAGGCCTGTAAGTGGGGTTGCAAAATTCCCACATTTTCAGAAAATCGTGGTTCCAAATCAAATTAAATGTTCAAATCACATTTTATTGTTCACATACACATATTTAGCAGATGTTACTGCAGGTATAGCGAAATGCTTGGGTTCCTAGCTCCAACAGTGCAGTATATATATACAGTGGGGCAAAAAAGTTTTTAGTCAGCCACCAATTGTGCAAGTTCTCCCACTTAAAAAGATGAGAGGCCTGTAATTTTCATCATAGGTACACTTCAACTATGACAGACAAAATGAGAAGAAAAAAAATCCAGAAAATCACATTGTAGGATTTTTAATGAATTTATTTGCAAATTATGGTGGAAAAAAAGTATTTGGTCACCTACAAACAAGCAAGATTTCTGGCTCTCACAGACCTGTAACTTCTTCTTTAAGAGGCTCCTCTGTCCTCTACTCGTTACCTGTATTAATGGCACCTGTTTGAACTTATCAGTATAAAAGACACCTGTCCACAACCTCAAACAGTCACACTACAAAGTCCACTATGGCCAAGACCAAAGAGCTGTCAAAGGACACCAGAAACAAAATTGTAGACCTGCACCCGGCTGGGAAGACTGAATCTGCAATAGGTAAGCAGCTTGGTTTGAAGAAATCAACTATGGGAGCAATTATTAGGAAATGGAAGATATACAAGACCACTGATAATCTCCCTCGATCTGGGGCTCCACGCAAGATCTCACCCCGTGGGGTCAAAATGATCACAAGAATGGTGAGCAAAAATCCCAGAACCACACGGGGGGACCTAGTGAATGACCTGCAGAGAGCTGGGACCAAAGTAACAAAGCCTAGGGCATTGAAGATGAAATGTGGCTGGGTCTTTCAGCGTGACAATGATGCCAAACACACCGCCCGGGCAACGAAGGAGTGGCTTCGTAAGAAGCATTTCAAGGTCCTGGAGTGGCCTAGCCAGTCTCCAGATCTCAACCCCATAGAAAATCTTTGGAAGTTGAAGGTCCGTGTTGCCCAGCAACAGCCCCAAAACATCACTGCTCTAGAGGAGATCTGCATGGAGGAATGGGCCAAAATACCAGCAACAGTGTGTGAAAACCTTCTGAAAACGTTTGACCTCTGTCATTGCCAACAAAGGGTACATAACAAAGTATTGAGATAAACTTTTGTTTTTGACCAAATACTTATTTTCCACCATGGCTGACTAAATATTTTTTTGCCCCACTGTATATATGCAGTACCAGTAAAAAGTTTGGACACACCTACTCATTCCAGGGCTTTCTTTATCTTTACTATTTTCTACATAATAGTGAAGACATCAAAACTATGAAATAACACATATAGAATAAAAAAAGTGTTAAACAAATCAAAATACATTTTATATTTGAGATTCTTCAAAATAGCCACCCTTTGCCTTGATGACATCTTCGATGTCTCACTAAGCACAACCTGGATGGGATGGTATATTGCTGAAGAATGCTGTGGTAGCCATGCTGGTTAAGTGTACCTTGAATTCTAAATAAATCACCAACAGTGTCACCAGCAATGCACCCCCACACCATCACACCTCTTCCTCCATACTTCACGGTTGGAACCACACATGCGGAAATCATCCGTTCACCTACTCTGCGTCTCAGAGAGACACGGCGGTTGCAACCAAAAATCTCAAATTTGGACGCATCAGACTAAAGGACAGATTTCCACCAGTCTAATGTCCATTGCTCTTGTTTCTTGGCCCAAGCAAGTCTCTTCTTAATATTGGCGTCCTTAAGTAGCATGTTCCATTGCAGCAATTCGACCATGAAGGCCTGATTCACGCAGTCTCCTCTGAACAGTTGATGTTAAGGTGTGTCTGTTACTTGAACTCTGTGAAGCACTTATTTGGGCTGCAATCTGAGGTGCCGTTAATTCTAATGAATTTATCCTTTGCAGCAGAGGTAACTCTGGGTGTTCTTTTCCTGTGGCGGTCCTCATGAGAGCCAGTTTCATCATAGTGCTTGATCGTTTTTGCGACTGCACTTGAAGAAACTTTCAAAGTTCTTAAAATTGACTGACCTTCATGCCTTAAAGTAATGATGGACTGTCGCTTTGGTTATTTGAGCTGTTCTTGCCATAATATGGACTTGGTCTTTTACCAAATAGGGTATCTTCTGTATACCACACCTACCTTGACATAACATGTCTGATTAGCTCAAACACATTATTAAGGAAAGAAATTCCACAAATTAACTTTTAAAAAGGAACACCTGTTAATTGAAATGCATTCTAGGTGACTACCTCATGAAGCTAGTTGGGAGAATGCCAAGGGTGTGCAAAGCTGTCATCAAGGCAAAGGGTGGCTACTTTGAAGAATCTAAAATGTAACATACATTTTGATATGTTTAACAGTTTTTTGGTTACTACATGATTCCATGTGTTATTTCATAGTTTTGATGTTTTCACTATTATTCTATAATGTAGAAAATTGTACAATTAAAGAAAAACCCTGGAATGAGTAGATGTGTCAAATCTTTTGACTGGTACTGTATATATACACTTAAGAAAAATATAAACGCAACATGTAAAGTGTTGGTCCCATGTTTTATGGGCTGAAATAAAAGATCCCAGAAAAGTTCCACACGCACAAAAAAAACATATTTCTCTGAAATTGTGTGCACAAATTTGTTTTCATCCCTGTTAGTGAGCATTTCTCCTTTGCCAATATAATCCAGCCACCTGGAGCCATCCAGGTGTGGCATATAAAGAAGATGATTAAACAGCAGGATCATTACACAGGTGCACTTTGTGCTGGGGATAAGAAAAGGTCACTATAAAAAGTGCAGTTTTGTCACACAACACAATGCCACAGATGTCTCAAGTTTTGAGGGAGCATGCAATCGGCATGCTGACTGCAGGAATGTTCACAAGAGCTGCTGCCAGAGAATTTAAATGTTAATTTCTCAACCATAAGACGTCATTTTAGAGAATTTGGCAGTACGGACACCGGCCTCACAACCACAGACCACATGTATACCACATGTATTACACCAGATACTAAAAGGTTACATTTTTTTTAAGGTATCTGTGACCAACAGATGCATATCTACATTCCCAGTCATGTGAAATCCATAGATTAGGGCCTACATTTCCTTATATGAACTGTAACTCAGTAAAATCTTTGAAATTGTTGCATGTTGCGTTTATATTTTTGTTCACTACAGAAACTAGTAATGTTACGTTTGATACCGGGAGCTCAGAGGCATGTGTCGAAATCGCTAAGCAGTTTACTTCAAAGCAGTGTGCCAATGCCTGTATCACTTTATCAGAATCACGTGATCAATGATGTCCTTATTGGTTTTGTATTGGTATGGTAGAAGATAATAAGGCAACAATGTTCACCTGCTACGGTGTCAACTATAATAATTTGGTTGCTCTAAATTATTTTGACCAGCAGGTGCCACTAGTGTACGTTATGTTGATCAACTCCTCGAGTAATGAACCTATTAGACACAATTGTCTGGAAAGCCTCAAAGCTTCAGAAAGCTTCATTTCCCCGTTACTGTTTTCAACCCTACCTGCAAATCACATTATGATGGCTTGCAAAATGTTGTGTAATTCCTATTGGTATCCAGACAGTTCCAACAGTGTAAAAAAAATCACCCACAACCTGCGTTCTTAATTACTGCCAGAGTTAGGAAGAGTGTGAGGAGACTTCCTAAGCCATTTAAACTGGAACAACCATTTCAGTAACAGGTGCAAAGAATCGAACAAAAATATTGGATTTGTTCAGAAAATGGTAGGTTATTTATCTTTGTGTAGCATAAGATTAATGAATCAATCACTCAATGTACATGCAAAAACACAGTTATTAAAAACAATACAAAATTATTTACCTGCAGTAGAACATGCTGCGAAAAAAGTTCATTTGTTATCATAAAAATAGAGTTGATGTGACTTCTCATTTAGTTTTGAGTTAGTACCACATTGAAGTAAAAAATGACTTTTCATTAACTTTTTGTTGCTGTTTTTATTTTATACCCCTTTTCTCCCCAATTTTTCTCCCCAATTTTGTGGTATCCAATTGTTAGTAGCAATTGTCTCATCGCTATAACTCCCGTACGGGCTCGGGAGAGACGAAGGTTGAAAGTCATGCAATTGTGCGTCGCCCCACAGGACAAGGCCGGTTACAACAGAGCCTGGGCGGAAACCCAGAGTCTCTGGTGGTAACCACTGCGCCACCCGGGAGGCCCTTCTTTTCATTAACTTTGAGTTCAACTCACTAGAAGTATTTGAGTAAAACATGCATTGGTGTTTACAGCGTATATTGACTTGCACTTGTGTGCAAATGCATGCCCTGTAGGATATGTGAATAGTACACTGCAATGTTTAGAAGATGCATTTCAACATGACTCATGGTGACATTTTCCCTCTCCAACTCAATTATTTTAATAATGAACTGGTAACACTTTCCTTGACACCCAGTGTCATAACACATTATGACACGGTCATAACCATGTCATAATATGTCATAACAGCTGACATAACTTGCCATAACCTGTCATAATATGGTGATAACACTGTCATGACCCATATACAGTGGGGAGAATAAGTATTTGATACACTGCTGATTTTGCAGGTTTTCCTACTTACAAAGCATGTAGACGTCTGTAATTTGTATCATAGGTACACTTCAACTGTGAGAGACGGAATCTAAAATCCAGAAAATCACATTGTATGACTTTTAAGTAATTAATTTGCATTTTTTTTTGCAGACAAGTACATTAGAGTGTCTAGTTTGAGAAACAGACGCCTCACAAGTCCTCAACTGGCAGCTTTATTAAATAGTACCCACAAAACACCAGTCTCAACATCAACAGTGAAGAGGGGACTCCGGGATGCTGGTTCATCGGTGGGAGCAATTTCCAAACATCTGAAGGTACCACGTTAATCTGTACAAACAATAATATGCAAGTATAAACACCATGGGACCACGCAGCCGTCACACCGCTCAGGAAGGATACGCGGTCTGTCTCCTAGAGATTAACATACTTTGGTGTGAAAAGTGCAAATCAATCCCAGAACAACAGCAAAGGACCTTGTGAAGATGCTTGAGGAAACAGGCACAAAAGTATCTATATCCACAGTAAAACTAGTCCTATATCGACATAACCTGAAAGGCTGTCAGCAAGGAAGAAGCCACTGCTCCAAAACCACAATAAAAAAGCCAGACTACGGTTTGCAACTGCACATGGCGACAAAGATCGTACTTTTTAGAGAAATGTCCTCTGGTCTGATGAAACAAAAATATAATTATTTGGCTATAATGACCATCGTTGTGTTCGGAGGAAAAAGGGGGAGGCTTGCAGCCGAAGAATACCATCCCAACCATGGAGCACGGGGGTGGCAGCATCATGTTGTTGTGGGGGTGCTTTGCTGCAGGAGGGACTGGTGCACATCACAAAATAGATGGCATCATGAGGGAGGAAAACCATGTGGATATATTGAAGCAACATCTCAAGACATCAGTCAGGAAGTTAAAGCTTGGTCGCAAATGGATCTTCCAAATGGACAATGACCCCAAGCATACTTCCAAAGTTGTGGCAGAATGGCTTAAGGACAACAAAGTCAAGGTATTGGAGTGGCCATCACAAAGCCCTGACCTCAATCCTATAGAAAATTTGTGGGCATAACTGAAAAAGCGTGTGAGAGCAAGGAGGCCTTGCAAACCTGACTCAGTTACACCAGCTCTGTCAGGAGGAATGGGCCAAAATTCACCCAACTTATTGTGGGAAGCTTGTGGGAGGCTACCCGAAATGTTTGACCCAAGTTAAGCAATTTAAAGGCCATGCTACCAAATACTAATTGAGTGTAGGTGAACTTCTTACCCACTGGGAATGTGATGAAAGAAATAAAAGTTGAAATGAAATAAATCAAATCTATCTCTACTATTATTCTGACATTTCACATTCTTAAAATAAAGTGGTGATCCTAACTGACCTAAGACAGGGAATTTTTACTTGGACTAAATGTCAGGAATTGAAAAACTGAGTTTAAATGTATTTGGCTAAGGTGTATGTAAACTTCCGACTTCACCTGTAAGTGTCAAAATCCACATTTATTCAACAAAAATGTTTCCCTGCTGTCACGACTCTTCTTGTTCGGGTGGCGCTCGGTGTCACCGGCCTACTAGCTGCCACCGATCGCTTTTCCCAAGAAACACCTTTCTTGTTTAGGTTTTAGTTGGGCTATTTAAGCCGGTAGGCTCGCCTGCTCTTTGTGCGGACTTATTTATTTTCCCACTGTGTTATTGTGTGGTAGTGCGTGTTGTTTTGGGGTTTTCCCTCCGGACTGGTTAGGTCCTGGTTTGGGGCATTTGTGTATGTGCGCCCAGTATCTTGGCGAGGACGTTATGTTGGTTATGACTGCGTCATAACGTGTTATGGTGCTGGTGTAACAGTATAACTTTAGACCGTCCCCTCGCCCATACCCGGGCGTGATCCAGGGACCCTCTGCACACATCAACAACAGTCACCCACAAAGCATCGTTACCCATCGCTCCACAAAAACCGCGACCCTTGCAGAGCAAGGGGAACCACTACTTCAAGGTCTCAGAGCAAGTGACGTCACCGATTGAACCGCTATTTAGCGCGCACCGCTAACTACGCTAGCCGTTTCACATCTGTTACACTCACCCCCCTTTTGACCTCCTCCTTTTCCGCAGCAACCAGTGATCCGGGTCAACAGCATCAAATCAAATCAAATCAAATCAAATTTTATTTGTCACATACACATGGTTAGCAGATGTTAATGCGAGTGTAGCGAAATGCTTGTGCTTCTAGTTCCGACAATGCAGTAATAACAAGTAATCTAACTAACAATTCCAAAACTACTGTCGTGTACACAGTGTAAGGGGATAAAGAATATGTACATAAGGATATATGAATGAGTGATGGTACAGAGCAGCATAGGCAAGATACAGTAGATGGTATCGGGTACAGTATGTACAAATGAGATGAGTATGTAAACAAAGTGGCATAGTATAGTATAAAGTGGCTAGTGATACATGTATTACATAAGGATACCGTCGATGATATAGAGTACAGTATATACGTATGCATATGAGATGAATAATGTAGGGTAAGTAACATTTATATAAGGTAGCATTGTTTAAAGTGGCTAGTGATATATTTACATAATTTCCCATCAATTCCCATTATTAAAGTGGCTGGAGTTGAGTCAGTGTCAGTGTGTTGGCAGCAGCCACTCAGTGTTAGTGGTGGCTGTTTAACAGTCTGATGGCCTTGAGATAGAAGCTGTTTTTCAGTCTCTCGGTCCCAGCTTTGATGCACCTGTACTGACCTCGCCTTCTGGATGATAGCGGGGTGAACAGGCAGTGGCTCGGGTGGTTGATGTCCTTGATGATCTTTATGGCCTTCCTGTGACATCGGGTGGTGTAGGTGTCCTGGAGGGCAGGTAGTTTGCCCCCGGTGATGCGTTGTGCAGACCTCACTACCCTCTGGAGAGCCTTACGGTTGAGGGCGGTGCAGTTGCCATACCAGGCGGTGATACAGCCCGCCAGGATGCTCTCGATTGTGCATCTGTAGAAGTTTGTGAGTGCTTTTGGTGACAAGCCGAATTTCTTCAGCCTCCTGAGGTTGAAGAGGCGCTGCTGCGCCTTCTTCACGATGCTGTCTGTGTGAGTGGACCAATTCAGTTTGTCTGTGATGTGTATGCCGAGGAACTTAAAACTTGCTACCCTCTCCACTACTGTTCCATCGATGTGGATAGGGGGGTGTTCCCTCTGCTGTTTCCTGAAGTCCACAATCATCTCCTTAGTTTTGTTGACGTTGAGTGTGAGGTTGTTTTCCTGACACCACACTCCGAGGGCCCTCACCTCCTCCCTGTAGGCCGTCTCATCGTTGTTGGTAATCAAGCCTACCACTGTTGTGTCGTCCGCAAACTTGATGATTGAGTTGGAGGCGTGCGTGGCCACGCAGTCGTGGGTGAACAGGGAGTACAGGAGAGGGCTCAGAACGCAACCTTGTGGGGCCCCAGTGTTGAGGATCAGCGGGGAGGAGATGTTGTTGCCTACCCTCACCACCTGGGGGCGGCCCGTCAGGAAGTCCAGTACCCAGTTGCACAGGGCGGGGTCGAGACCCAGGGTCTCGAGCTTGATGACGAGCTTATACTGTTACCATCAATGTAACAGTATAACTTTAGACCGTCCCCTCGCAGAGCAAGGGGAACCACTACTTCAAGGTCTCAGAGCAAGTGACGTCACCGATTGAAATGCTATTTAGTGCGCACCGCTAACTAAGCTAGCCGTTTCACATCCGTTACACTGGGTGTCGAGGAAAGTGTTACCAGTTCACTTGTTTAACTGCTGACACAGCTGTCACCTCACTGATACAAAAGTCTTCATTATGCCATATCATCAGACCCCGTGGTATGATAACTCCCTCCCTCTCTCTCTCTTCCTCTTTATTGTCTCCATCTCTCTCTCTCTCGTCCTCTCTGTCTCCTCTCTCTCTCTCGCACCCTCCTTCTCTCACACATCGTCCCCCTCCATCTAATCAGCTCTGCCAACTGCCTCCCTGAGCAACTCATCCCGTCAGTCACGGCTCACCCTCACGTTGCACTAAACAAACACACCAGTCCCTCTTTAGAACACTGCCTTTTCAATATGGGTCATGGCTCTGAAGCAG
This sequence comes from Oncorhynchus mykiss, assembly GCF_057628025.1. Taxonomy (NCBI): domain Eukaryota; kingdom Metazoa; phylum Chordata; class Actinopteri; order Salmoniformes; family Salmonidae; genus Oncorhynchus; species Oncorhynchus mykiss. The sequence continues at coordinate 5,035,894 of NC_143044.1, forward strand.
ATCTGAGCCTGGCTGGGTGTATTCATTACTCACTTATATACTAGTCTTGCGGAACCAGACATCACACCGAATTCTCATTCAAGAAGCAGGGAATACCAATGCTGTAAGCACCTGACACCAGCCACCGGCTGACATGACGAAGTCTACCATGATTCGCCCTTCATATCTAACCAGCGGTACATTGTTTCCCAATCCATTGAGGTGCATGGCATACATTGTAGAGGTAAAATGCCTTTCGCAAGATCATGATAGCCAACGTCATTACAAAATCCATTTGAGCATAATCCCGTGCCTGTTCTAGTGGATTGAAGTCGAGTCCGTGCCTTCCGAGACGGGGGTGGCAGGGCAGGTGGCAGGGAATGAGATTGCTATTATGTTGGCAGTGCCCTGTAGCTGCTCAGCAGTGATGTATAGGTCTGCCCTGGCTGGACCGGGGAAAACACTATTAGATTTGTTGACTGTTCACCACTCTGGCATGTTGAGATATTGGGGCAACACTTTTTATGAGGTTAGCTGCCAGACAATTAATGGGGAACACACACATCCGCACATTACATTAACTGGGTAATTCATATTTTATCATAGCTGGCACCCCTCCGGCAACAAATTCAAGTCTCATATTCACAGGATATTTCCTCATAGGGATTATGGCTGTGAACCTAGGAAATGCTTCAGCTGCTCCCTTTGGGAGCCACAGTATACAAATGAGCCAATACTTGGCAGGCCTGAATTCAACAATGGCAGCTGGAGGCATCTGATAACACTGAGGCAGTCTATGGTGACCTTTCTGATATCCTAACCAGGAATACATACACCACATCCATCCAAACACAAAAGATGAGCGGGTGTAATTGTTATGTTTTTGTGGTTATGCACGGGCAAGCATGCATGTACCCTGCGCGTGTGCGCGCACACAAATCTATTGAACCAAAAGGAGAAGAGCAGATACATTTTAAGTAGGAAAGATGAGTGATTAGCTGACCAGACCTCTCAGGTTTAGTATTTGGAGGAAGAAAAAATAGGAATGACTGCTCATGGCATCCAGACCAAAGCTAACACTATTTTCTATCCTTGAAAATATGTGCTGTGAGTTAGGACAAGTAATCTAGTCCACAAATCAAACCATACAGAAACGTCTGGTTTTCAAACATCTGGTTCATGTAAACAAGGGCAATGTGAATGAAAATCCATTCTGCTTTCTTTACTGCTAGCTCTGTGGTGGGATCTTGCGTTACAGCCAGAGTCTTGAGGCTCCCTAATGTTTTACGCAGTATACTGAGCTGTGACTATAAACTTGTAAGGGCTCCAACTTTCACTCACTGTGATGAGATAGCTCCCGGTAACATCTTGGGTATTACATAATTAAAACTGTTGAAACTAATTAAAACAATTACATCTGCCAGACTTGATCATTCTGGGAGTTGGCTCTCAAATGTGAAATTCAGGTCAAATCATATCTTGCTTCAGGGTTCTGGCTAACATAAGATGGTGAGGATCAATGAACACAGCCCCTCCATCTGTATATCCATCTTATCAGAGTGTCATCGCCAGTTATTTCTACATATTCCCAATTACTCTTGTGTAGCCTCTAATAAACCACACATAATGTATAAGCATGATAGCTTCTCTGTTTAACTGAGTACTACTGATGTTTTGCTCTGTTTAGATCAGCTGTGCCGATGTTAGATGTGTGTGAGTATATTCTGTGTCTGTGTGGGTTTTCCTCTGGGGTGTTTTTACAGCTTTAAAGTCATGCTAGCATGTAGGCAGAAGAAACAGAGAACAAGGCTACATGTTCATCAGGCCTTCCAGAAAAATCTGTCGATGTGCCCTTCAGCAAGGTACTTAACCCTAATTGCTCCTGTAAGTCACTCTATATAAGAGCATCTGCTAAATGACTCCAATGAGATGCAACAACCAACTGCAAACTGCCTTGGGGATATTTTACATGGGGACAAACATGTTGTTTTGCGGAAGGCCCTAGAATGCCCCAGCCACAATGTAACGCTGGAGGAGAGGGAGGGAAGAGGAGAGGGAGAAGGAGGGAAGAGGAGAGGGAGAAGGAGGGAAGAGGAGAGGAGAGGAGAAGGAGGGAAGAGGAGAGGGAGAAGGAGGGAAGGGGGGGGGGGGTGTATGAGTCTCAGCAGCAGCCCCTGGAGGTGGTTCGGGTCCCAAATTGTTCACATTCATGTGAACACTTAATTACTTCAGCTAGCTAATCTTTCACTTAATAAATCTATTAAATTAGGCTGTCAGCGTCGTTAGTGGGCAGTAATTTAGAGAACTGGAGCACTGCCCTGGTTTTTCTGCCACACTTGGCCAAGACATATTTAATGTGTTCTAGTAGCTGCTGCATTTGCCACTGGAGTCGTTTTACCTCAAAAAGCACAAGAGGATTTTGACAGCCACCATCTCAAATCCGACGAGATTAGCATTCCTGAAACATTACTTTGTTGAAATATTATTTGATCTATTAGAAATTAAGCTAATTGTTTGCACCCAAATTGGCCATTTAATTTAAAGGATTCATTTCATATTCAATAAATATAGTACCTAACATCCAATTTGGACGATAATTCTTCCTAACAATGAGTAAGACAATCAAAATAATAAAATATCAAAAGCCACCCAGGTGCACCCCACATCCCACGCCTATCCCACCCTAACAACCAGTATACAGTATCTGTTCTCAATGTCTGACAAGTAGTATGGAGCTGCTGCTAGGAGTATTTCTTATTTTTTCTTATTTTAATTTTATTTTATTTAACCTTTTTTTAACTAGGCAAGTCAGTTAAGAAGAAATTCTCATTTACAATGACGGCCTACCAAAAGCCTCCTGCTGGGACGGGGCCTGGGATTAAAAAATAAAGAAATAAATACCATACTAATATAGGACAAAACACACATCACAACAAGAGACACACAACACTACATAAAGAGAGACCCAAGACAACAGAACAAGGCAGCAACACATGACAACACAGCATGGTAGCAACACAACATGACAACAACATGGTAGCAACACAACATGGTACAAACATTATTGTTTTTTTCCCCCTGTTCAGAGAAATTAGCCATTGAAGTAGCTTGCATTATTTACTGCACAGCACACAACCGCAGGGCTCTCCAGAGGGTGGTGCGGTCATCACCGGGGGCAAACTACATGCCCACCAGGACACCTACAGCACCTGATGTCAAAGGAAGGCCAAAAAGATCATCATGGACAACAACCACCCAAGCCACTGCCTGTTCACCCCGCTACCATCCAGAAGGCGAGGTCAGTACAGGTGCATCAAAGCTGGGACTGAGAGACTGAAAAATTGCTTCTATCTCAAGGCCATCAGACTTTAAACCGCCATCACAAACACAGTGAGGCTGCTGCCTACATACAGAATTGAAATCATTGGCCACTCGAGCAAATGGATCACTAGTCACTTTGTTAATGCCACTTTAATAATGATGTTTACATATCTTGCACTACATATCCCAGATGTATATACTGTATTTTATACCATCTACTGCATCTCGTCTATGCATGTCGGTCATGGCCCATCCATGTATTTATATGTACATATTATTTTTCCATCCTTTTACTTAGATTTGTGTGTATTGGGTAGTTCTTTTGTGGAATTGTTAGATTACTTGTTAGATATTGCTGCACTGTCGGAGCTAGAAGCACAAGCATTTAATTTCGCTACACTCGCAATAACATCTGCTAACCATGTGTATGTGACCAATCAAATTTGATTCACCATAAATGAATGTGAAAGTACCACACTTCCTGCTACTGCCACCACACCCTTATATCCATGTTGCTGGTCTCTTGGCTGTAGCAGAATAGCAGTGTCAAAATGGCATGGTGGCAGTAGCAGGAACAGCGGCATCTAGTGGGCAAAACCTGGTACTTTCACAGTAATGTATAGTAAATAAAGTCACTTAAATGGGTCATTTCTCTGAACAGAGGAAAAAAACATCTCCAGATTTACAGGGAAGACATTACAAAGGGTGATGAAGCCCTACTCCAACCACAACTCCATTACTACTTTTTTTTTTTAGGGGTTAGCGCCATACTACTTGTCAAACATAGAGAACTGATACTGTAAACTGGTTGTTGGGGTGGGATAGTTTTGTGGTGTGGTGTGGTGTGGGGTGTCCGTGGGTGTCTTTTGACGATTTTATTTGAATCCTCATGTCTTACTCAATGATCGGAAGATTTTTTGGTGCAAATTGGATGTTTGGCACTATTTTGTTGAATAATATGTGAACCCTATCAATTAAAAGGGACAATATTGGGTACTATCAATTAGCTTAAGTTCTCAGAGATCAAATTACATTTCCACAAAATGATGCTTGAGGAATTGATCATCTTCCCTGTTTCGAACTACAGAAATGATTTCAGGACAATCTGAGATGGTGTGTGTCATGGCTTGCTGAAATGACATGGAATGACCCATTGTGTATTATGAACAGTGTGTTCACTTTTTACTGTTAATCAAAGCGCTTTGCGGTTACCGGCGCCAAATGTAAATGGAGATATTTCTGATTTATATGACTATTGCATACACATATAGAACAAGAAAACAAATGTATTATTTCATTGCTGTGGCTGGTCATTTACTATTGTAAGCTGACCCGAGTCCCACCACAAGTTATACCCAACCCTGGTCTTGTGCCCTGCCTGTTAACCTCAAGTCAAACCCACTGCTGCTGATGTATAAGTGACGAAAGATACTGTAAAAAATTGACAATACTGTACTGTACCAGCATGTTATTGTGCCGCTTCACCACCAGAGGGAAGCACATCCCAGCTTTTACTTTAACATACTTGTTTTACCAAATATGCAGGGTTTTTATGCAATGTGTTTTATGCAATGTGTTTTATTTGAACTATTCAAAACCCATCTTTGCCTACTGATATCATTGGTAATTTCATAATTTTTACTGATAATATGAATCAAAGATTGTGTTTGTTCTATGATTCCTATGAAGGAACAAAAGGATATCAGTTTATTTAGCCATCCCTGTCTCCAAGAATGCACTTAAAGAGTAAAATAATACTTCTGTATGAAACTCTCTGAGACTGACTTGTCTCCTTACAGCCGTGTTGACATGGCCTCTATACATCCTTTAAACCCACCAGTAAGAGCAAGAGTTATGGAAAGAGAGATGGAAAAAGAACAAGCGAGAGAGAGATCGACAGTCAGAGAGAAATGGGTAGAGAGAATGAGAGAGAGAGAGCAACAGCAGCACAATTAGAGCCAATCAAATCATGAGAAAACGTAAAGATAATTGCTTGACACATTGGAAAGAATGAACAAAAAACAGAGCAAAAAAAAATAGAGAATTCTATTTGGCCCTAAACAGAGAGTACACAGTGGCAGAATACCTAACCACTGTGACTGACCCAAACTTAAGGAAAGCTTTGACTATGTACAGACTCAGTGAGCATAGCCTTGCCATTGAGCAGATTTGGTCCGATACCTGCTAATTATCAAAATCCAGAAAAGAGCAGTTAAATTCTACAACCACCGAAAAGGAAGCGATTCCCAAACCTTCCATAACAAAGCCATCACCTACAGAGAGATTGACCTGGAGAAGAGTCCCCTAAGCAAGCTGGTTCAGGACAGCAAAACAATCATGAGAAAACAAAAAATTATTACTTGACACATTGGAAAGAATTAAAAACAGAGCAAACTAGAATGCTATTTGACCACTGTGACTGACCCAAACTTAAGGAAAGCTTTGACTATGTACAGACTCAGTGAGCATAGCCTTGCTATTTAGAAAGGCCACCGTAAGCAGACCTGGCTCTCAAGAGAAGACAGGCTATGTGCACACTGCCCACAAAATTAGGTTGAAACTGAGCTGCAATTCCTAACCTCCTGACAAATGTATGACCATATTAGAGACACATATTTCCTTCAGATTACACAGATCCACAAAGAATTCAAAAACAAACCCAATTCTGATAAACTCCCATATCTACTGTGTGAAATACCACAGTGTGCAATCACAGCAGCAAGATTTGTGACCTGTTGCCACAAGAAAAGGTCAACCAGTGAAGAACAAACACCATTGTAAATACAACCCATATTTAGGTTGATTTATTTTCCCTTTTGTGCTTTAACCACTTGTGAAGAATCAACAACAAGTGGGACACAATCATGAAGTGGAACGACATTTATTGGATATTTAAAACTTTTTTAACAAATCAAAAACTGAAAAATTGGGCGTGCAAAATTATTCAGCCCCCTTAAGTTAATACTTTGTAGCGCCACCTTTTGCTGCGATTACAGCTGTAAGTCGTTTGGGGTATGTCTCTATCAGTTTTGCACATCGAGAGACTGACATTTTTTCCCATTCCTCCTTGCAAAACAGCTCGAGCTCAGTGAGGTTGGATGGAGAGCATTTGTGAACAGCAGTTTTCAGTTCTTTCCACAGATTCTCGATTGGATTCAGGTCTGGACTTTGACTTGGCCATTCTAACACCTGGATATGTTTATTTTTGAACCATTCCATTGTAGATTTTGCTTTATGTTTTGGATCATTGTCTTGTTGGAAGACAAATATCCGTCCCAGTCTCAGGTCTTTTGCAGACTCCATCAGGTTTTCTTCCAGAATGGTCCTGTATTTGGCTCCATCCATCTTCCCATCAATTTTAACCATCTTCCCTGTCCCTGCTGAAGAAAAGCAGGCCCAAACCATGATGCTGCCACCACCATGTTTGACAGTGGGGATGGTCTGTTCAGGGTGATGAGCTGTGTTGCTTTTATGCCAAACATAACGTTTTGCATTGTTGCCAAAAAGTTCAATTTTGGTTTAATCTGACCAGAGCACCTTCTTCCACATGTTTGGTGTGTCTCCCAGGTGGCTTGTGGCAAACTTTAAACAACACTTTTTATGGATATCTTTAAGAAATGGCTTTCTTCTTGCCACTCTTCCATAAAGGCCAGATTTGTGCAATATACGACTGATTGTTGTCCTATGGACAGAGTCTCCCACCTCAGCTGTAGATCTCTGCAGTTCATCCAGAGTGATCATGGGCCTCTTGGCTGCATCTCTGATCAGTCTTCTCCTTGTATGAGCTGAAAGTTTAGAGGGACGGCCAGGTCTTGGTAGATTTGCAGTGGTCTGATACTCCTTCCATTTCAATATTATCGCTTGCACAGTGCTCCTTGGGATGTTTAAAGCTTGGGAAATCTTTTTGTATCCAAATCCGGCTTTAAACTTCTTCACAACAGTATCTCGGACCTGCCTGGTGTGTTCCTTGTTCTTCATGATGCTCTCTGCGCTTTTAACGGACCTCTGAGACTATCACAGTGCAGGTGCATTTATACGGAGACTTGATTACACACAGGTGGATTGTATTTATCATCATTAGTCATTTAGGTCAACATTGGATCATTCAGAGATCCTCACTGAACTTCTGGAGAGAGTTTACCTGCACTGAAAGTAAAGGGGCTGAATAATTTTGCACGCCCAATTTTTCAGTTTTTGATTTGTTAAAAAAGTTTGAAATATCCAATAAATGTCGTTCCATTTCATGATTGTGTCCCGCTTGTTGTTGATTCTTCACAAAAAATACAGTTTTATATCTTTATGTTTGAAGCCTGAAATGTGGCAAAAGGTCGCAAAGTTCAAGGGGGCCGAATACTTTCGCAAGGCACTGTATATATAATAAACTCAGCAAAAAAAGAAACGTCCTCTCACTGTCAACTGCGTTTATTTTCAGCAAACTTAACATGTATAAATATTTGTATGAACATAACAAGACTCAACAACTGAGACATAAACTGAACAAGTTCCACAGACATGTGCCTAACAGAAATTGAATGATGTGTTCCTGAACAAAGGGGGGGGTCAAAAATCTAAAGTAATAGTCAGTATCTGGTGTGGCCAACAGCTGCATTAAGTACTGCAGTGCATCTCCTCCTCATGGACTGCACCAGATTTCTGGGGGGAATGGCCCTAGCCCTCACCCTCCAATCCAACAGGTCCCAGACGTGCTCAATGGGATTGAGATCGGGGCTCTTCGCTGGCCATGGCAGAACACTGACATTCCTGTCTTGCAGGAAATCACGCACAGAACGAGCAGTATGGCTGGTGGCATTGTCATGCTGGAGGGTCATGTCAGGATGAGCCTGCAGGAAGGGTACCACATGAGGGAGGAGGATGTCTTCTCTGTAACGCACAGCATTGAGATTGCCTGCAATGACAACAAACTCATTCCGATGATGCTGTGACACCGATGATGCTGTGACGGACCCTCCACCTCCAAATCGATCCCACTCCAGAGTACAGGCCTCGGTGTAACACTCATTCCTTCGACGATAAACGCAAATCCGACCATCACCCCTGGTGACACAAAACCACGACTTGCCAGTGAATGGGGCACTTTTTGCAAGTCCTGTTTGGTCCAGTAACGGTGGGTTTGTGCCCACGGACGACGTTGTTGCCAGTGATGTCTGGTGAGGACCTGCCTACAACAGGCCTACAAGCTCTCAGTCCAGCCTATCTCTGCATATTGCAGTCTGATCACTGATGGAGGGATTGTGGGTTCCTGGTGTGACTCGGGCTGTTGTTGTTGCCATCCTGTACCTGTCCCGCAGGTGTGATGTTTGGATGTACCGATCCTGTGCAGGTGTTGTTACACATGGTCTACCACTGCGAGGATGATCAGCTGTCCGTCCTGTCTCCCTGTAGCGCTGTCTTAGGCATCTCACAGTACGTACATTGCAATTTATTGCCCTGGCCACATCTGCAGTCCTCATGCCTCCTTGCAGCATGCCTACGGCACGTTCACACAGATGAGCAGGGACCCTGGGCATATTTCTTTTGGTGTTTTTCAGCATCAGTAGAAAGACCTCTTTAGTGTCCTAAGTTTTCATAACTGTGACCTTAATTGCCTACCATCTGTAAGCTGTTAGTGTCTTAATGACCGTTCCACAGGTGCATGTTCCTTAATTGTTTATGGTTCATTGAACAAGCATGGGAAACAGTGTTTAAACCCTTTACAATTAACATCTGTAAAGTTATTTGGATTTTTACGAATTATCTTTGAAAGATAGGGTTCTGGAAAATTTTGTATTTTTTTGCTGAGTTTATGACATTTGTAATGTCTTTATCCTTTTGGAACTTTTGTGAGTGTAATGTCTACTGTTCATTTGATTGTTTATTTCACTTTTATTATATTATCTACTTCACTTGCTTTGGCAATGTTAACATATGTTTCCCGTGCCAATAAATCCCCTTGAATTGAATTGAATTGAATTGAGAGGAAGGGAGGGAGAGAGAGACAGAGATTGACAGTTTGAGAGAAATTAATAGAGAGTCAGGGAGAAATGGATAGAGAGAGACAGAGGGGATGGACACCCGTCCATGGCAATGCTGTCAGATTGCCTCAGCACTGCTAACACACTAGAGTAGTAATCTCCTGTCCATTCCCCCCACCACCCCACCCAACCACACGGTTCCCAGCTGCCCAGGGTCCCCTCAATGACATAGCCCTGGCTGGCCCTGCTGCTCACTGGACATTATTGTCTTTTAAAACACACTGCATGATTAATACGTTTAAATGATATGTTTACATTAAAAACCAAAGTCTATCAGAATTCCAGTTGTACCATGTGTTGCATCACCACATAGTTATAAATAACATGGGTAGGGATGAGGGAGGGAGGGAGGGAGGAAGGGAAGGAAGGGTGGGGGAGGGAAGGAAGGGGCTAAGGCTCAGACAGTGCAGCAGAGACTGAGACTGGCAGACGATTGGTTCAGCGGTAACACTGCTCACAGGCTTTAGGTTAGATAGCAGTATTCACATGTGCATGCATTTGCATAGGTGCACATAGCAGTATTCACATGTGCACATAGGTTTTGGCTTACATAGCAGTTATATAGCAGTATTCACGTGGATTTGATATACTACCTGTCTGTACAAGGTAATACAATAGCACAGTAAGAGCCACCAAGTGCTCTGTCGGGACTACAATGACGAGAGAACCTATTGAGACGCCCTTCATCCGAAGTGAAGTTAGTCACCTTGTTATGTCATATAATAATAGAAAGATAAGGTAATGCGTTGCGAAACAGACACAGTTAAGAAGTCAAATCTGACACAACAGTGAAGGGTAAGTGAGCAATGTAAAATAGGTTGGGTAGAATTATGAATTTGGTTCATTCCTTGTGTTTACTGGGGGAGTATCTCTCTACTGAGGTCCCCTCAGGGTAAGCGGGGCGAGAGACTAACTGGGAGGCAAAGGCTGCCAATAAGAAATACTGGGGAAGAAACCTAACAGAAACCACATTTTATCACAGTTTTTACGCGAGTACAGTAATACTGTATATTTAAAAAAAAGCATAACAGCTGTGGTGGAAACAAATAGAAGCCCTGAAGCCCATGTCCCCCCCCCCCCAAAAAAAACAAAACACTTAAAACTCCTGGCATTATCTCGTTTGAACGATTAAGTATCCTGTTTGAATGACTTAGTATAGCTCAAACGAGACACTAAGTCGTCCAAACGAGATAAAAATAAATAAAAAATGGTGTTCGCCTTCTCTCCCACTCCAACTGAACTCTGGTCCTGCTAAGCCACAAACTCTGGGTATTTCCTGCCTAGTATTTTTGTTTCCTTTATCCACAATAGCCTACATCTAGTTTATATTCTACTTTCTAACATTAGGATATTTAGGTTCTATTTACTTTTGTCTTTCTTGGAATAGAAGCACCATAATGTAAATCAATTTAATTAACATAAAAGAGTGGTCAAATGTAGCAGTCAAATGATTTGCTCACAGAAGCAAGCATCAACAAGCTTCACATGTGCATTGAGTGTGGGAAATGCACTCTACAAATTAAATAGTATTAGAAAGACTCCAAAAAACACATGTAAAATCTTAATTACCGGTACATAAAGGAATATTAGTGGGAATATAGCCATAAAATAAACAATAGAAAAGAGAATGGAATATATTTGAAAATCCTTGATTTAGATTTTACTATTCTTTAAGATGGCTCCAACAGATATGGCAGCTCTGCTTCTAGCTCCTAAGAAACTTTGCAGTATTTTTTTTTGTGTGTGTTATTTCTTACATTATAAACCCAGAATTTTGGGGGGGCTATTACATTCATCCGGAAATAACTTTTGGATATCAGAGCGGCGGTAACTCACTAGCATTACAACCAGGAATATGACTTTCCCGAATTGGATCCTTTGTTCATACCCCCCAGGGCAATTTAACTTATTCCAGAGGCTGCTCCAAAACACCGCCTGCGGAGAAAAGGTATTCGGAGTGGACTTCTAGTCTGACTCAGGTGGCGTTCACACCATCCACCGCTTCCGAGTAAATTACTTTCTAATGTTCAGTCTCTGGATAATAAAGTAGACGAGCTCAGGGCGAGGATCTCCTTCCAGAGAAATATCAGGGATTGTAACATACTCTGTTTCACGGAAGCATGGCTCTCTCGGGATATACTGTCCTCGTCCATTCAGCCATCTGGGTTCTCAGTACATCGCGCAGACAGGAATAAAGAACTCTCCGGGAAGAAGAAAGGAGGGGGTGTATGTTTCATGATGAACCACTCATGGAGTGATTGTGATAACCAGGGTTGGGTAGGTTACTTTATAAATGTAATCTGTTACAGTTATTAGATTAGATCCAAATTGTAATCAGTAACGTAACTTTTGGATCACCCAAACTCAGTAATATAATCTGATTACATTCGGTTACTTTTAGATTACTTTCCCCTTCAGACGCATTAGAATAAGACAAAAATGTATGTTACCAATTGAACAACATCTATTGCAGGATAAATCAATGTTAAAGTTTACATGCCTGGCCATATATGAATGTTACATTTTACTTTATGGTTTGGTATCTAGGCTTCTTCTAGTCCATCGCTTTCTACTATATATAATGATATATTTACATTAAAAAACAAAAGTCTATCAGAATTCCAGTCATTCCAATAAATGTTATACCCCTAGATCTTCAAGAATAAGACTTGGAAGTATAGATTAGCCAAATTAGAAATATGGAAGTACAGATAATCCAAATGATTTTACCTGAGCATAACCCCAAAACTAAGGATTTATTAGCCAGCCCTACTTTGTTGGTTATGATTTTGTTGTTATGGAGGACTGATTGGGCTCATTGATTCGATTTAAAATCTGCACTCATGGAATGGCATGCTTTGAGCACGACTGAAAAGTGTGAAAAGAAATGCAATATGCAGCATTTGCTAAAGGCCTGTTGTTCACGTTTTTGTTTATGACACTTTGTTATCTTGATTAAATGCAGCTGTTTAAAGGGCAAATCCACAGATGAAACAATAACAAAGCGGCTGCCCCGCCTCTGTTTTGGTTAAAAGCTGAGAGATGGGCCTTGAGAAATATAACCACTCTCAGATTAATAGACAGAGCTATGGATGGAAGGACTGAAGCTTGTTTTAACCATGCTATGAGGCTATACAGTGTTTGTTTACATTTGCAATGTTTACAAACATTGGAGAAACACACGTTTATATTTTGGGTTCTCATTGAGTCTGACAGTTGAACTAAGCTAATGAGGCATTTATAAGTTATATTCTTCAAGAATCAATGGATATACATGACCAGTCAAAAGTTTGGACACACTTACTCATTCCAGGGTTTTTCTTTATTGTTGTTCATTTCTATATTGATGAATAATAGACAATGCCAATAGTGTGCAAAACTGTCATCAAGGCAAAGGGTTGCTACTTGGAAGAATCTCAAATATAAAATATATTTTGATTCATTTAACCATTTTTTTGGTTACTACATGATTCCATATGTGTTATTTCATCGTTTTGATGTCTTCACTATTATTCTACAATGTAGAAAACAGTAAAAAATAAAGAACAACCTTGGAATGAGTAGGTGTGGTACTGTATATATATATATAAGTCACAAAAATCCATTGCTCCCCAACCCTTGTGATAACATACAGAATCTCAAGTCTTTTTGTTCACCCAACCTAAAATACCTCACAATCAAATGCTGACCGTATTACCTCCCAAGAGAATTATCTTCGGTTATAATCACATCCGTGTATATACCCCCTCAAGCCGATACCAAGACAGCCCTCAAAGACCTACACTGGACTTCATAAAAACTGGAAACCACATATCCTGAGGCCGCATTTATTGTAGCTGGGGATTTTAACAAAGCAAATCTAAAGAAAACACCACCGAAGTCCTACCAAAACTTTGACCGTAGTACTTGTGCTGGGAGAATATTGGACCACTGCTACACAACTTTTCAAAAGGCCTACAAGTACCCTCCAAGCTCATCATTAAGCTCGGGGTCCTGGGTCTGAACCACCCCCTGTGCATCTGGGTCCTGGACTTCCTTACGGGCCACCCCACAGGTGGTGAAGGTAGGGAACAACACCTCCACTTTGCTGATCCTCAGCACAGGGGCCCCACAAAGGTGCGTGCTCAGCTCCCTCATGTACTCCCTGTTCATCCCCTGACTGCGTGTCCACACACGCCTCCAACTCAATCCTCAAGTTTGCAGACGACACAACAGTAGTAGGCTGATTACCAACAATGACGGGACAACCTACAGGGAGGAGGTGAGGGCCCTGGGAGAGAGGTGCAAGGAAAACAACCTCTCGCTCAACATCAACAAAACAAGGAGCTGATCGTGGACTTCAGGAAACAGCAGAGGGAGCATGCCCCTATCCACATGACGGGACAGTAGTGGAGCAGGTGGAAAGCTTCAAGTTCCTCGGTGTACACATCACTGGCGATATGAAATGGTCCACCCATATAGACAGTGTGGTGAAGAAGGCACAAGAGCGCCTCTTCAACCTCAGGAGGCTGAAGAAATTTGGCTTGGCCCCTAAAACACTGACAAACTTTTACAGATGCACAATTGAGAGCATCCTGCCAGGCTGTATCACTGCCTGGTATGGCAACTGCACAGCCCACAACCGCAGGGCTCTCCAGAGGTTGTTGCGGTCTGCCCAACACATCACCGGAGGCAAACTACCTGCACTCCAGGACACCTAAGGCACCCGATGTCACAGGAAGGCCAAACGTATCGTCAAGGACATCAACCACCCGAACCACAGCCTGTTCACCCCGCTATCATCCAGAATCGAGGTCATTACAGGTGCATCAAAGCTGGGAATGAGAGACTGAAAAACAACTTCTATCTCAAGGCCATCAGACTGTTAAATATCCATCACTAGTCGGCTTCCACCCGGTTACATAACCCTGCACCTTAGAGGCTGCTGCCCTATATACATTCTGTACAGTGGCAGGAAAAATTATGTGAACCCTTTGGAAATACTTGGATTTCTGCAATAATTGGTCATACAATTTTATCTGATCTTCATCTAGGTCAAAACAATAGACAAACACAGTATGCTTAAGCTAATAACACACAAACAATTATACGTTTTCATGTCTTCATTGAACACACCGTGTAAACATTCACAGTGTAGGTGGAAAAAGTATGTGAACCCTTGGATTTAATAAGTGGTTGACCCTCCTTTGGCAACAATAACCTCAACCAAACATTTTCTGTAGTTGCGGATCAGACCTGCACAACGGTCAGGAGGAATTTTGGACCATTTACAAAACTGTTTCAGTTCAGCAATATTCTTGGGATGTCTGGTGTGAACTACTCTCGAGGTCTTGGCACAGCATATCAATCGGGTTGAGGTCAGGACTCTGACTGGGCCACTCCAGAAGGTGTATTTTCTTCTGTTGAAGCCATTCTGTTGTTGATTTACTTCTGTGTTTTGGGACATTGTCCTATCGCATCACCAAACTTCTGTTGAGCTTCAAGAACTAACATTCTGCTGCAAAATGTATTGAGAAACTTGGGAATACATTTTTCAGTCGATGATAGCAAGCTGTCCAGGCCCTGAGGAATCAAAGCAGCCCCAAACCACGACGCTCCCTCCACCATGCTTTACAGTTGGGATGAGGTTTTGATGTTGGTGTGCTGTGCCTTTTTTTCTCCACACATAATGTTGTGTGTTCCTTCCAAACAACTCAGCTGTAGTTTCATCTGTCCGCTGTGGAACATCCAGGTGCACTTTTGCAAACTTCAGACATGCAGCAATGTTTTTTTGGGACAGCAGTGGCTTCTTCTGTGGTGTCCTCCCATGAACACCATTCTTGTTTAGTGTTTTACGTATCGTAGACTCTTCAACAGAGATGTTAGCATGTTCCAGAGATTTCTGTAAGTCTTTAGCTGACATCCGAGGATTCTTCTTAACCTCATTGAGAATTCTGCACTGTGGTGTTGCAGTCATCTTTGCAGGACAGCCACTCCTAGGGAGAGTAGCAACAGTGCTGAACTTTCTCCATTTACAGACAATTTGTCTTACCGTGAACTGATGAACATCAAGGCTTTCACAGATACTTTTGTAACCCTTTCCAGCTTTATGCAAGTCAACAATTCTTAATCTTAGGTCTTCTAAGATCTCTTTTGTTCGAGGCATGGTTCACATCAAGCAATGTTTCTTGTGATTAGCAAACTCAAATTTTGTGAGTGTTTTTTGTAGGCAAGGCAGCTCTAACCAACATCTCTAATCTCGTCTCATTGATTGGACACCAGGTAAGCTGATTCCTGACTCCAATTAGCTTTTGGAGAAGTCATTAGCCTAGGGGTTGCCATACTTTTTCCAACCTACACTGTGAATGTTTAAATGATGTATTCAATATAGACAATAAAAATACAATAATTTGTGTGTTATTAGTTTAAGCACACTACGTTTGTCTATTGTTGTGACTTAGATGAAGATCAGATCAAATTGTATGACCAATTTATGCAGAAATCTAGGTCATTCCAAAGGGTTCACATACTTTTTCTTGTCACTGTACTGTAGACTTGAAATCACTGGCCACTTTAGAGTGAGCAAATAATTTGTGTCACGCCCTGACCATAGAGAGCCCTTGTTTCTCTATGGTGTAGGAGGTCAGGGCGTGACTAGGGGGTATTCTAGTTTATAATTTCTATGTTGTGTTCTAGTTTATATTTTCTATGTTGGTGTTTTGTATGATTCCCAATTAGAGGCAGCTGTTAATTGTTGTCTCTAATTGGGGATCATATTTAAGTAGCTATTTTTCCCACCTGTGTTTGTGGAATATTGTTTTGTGTTCTTGCATGTGTACCACAGTCACGTTTTGTTGTTCGTTTTTTGATATATTTTGTTTTGCTTTAGTTTCACATTGGAATAAAGATGTGGAACTCTACATCCGCTGCGCCTCGGTCCCGTTCATATGACAACTGTGACAATTTGACAGCTGCAGTTTGAGATGATTTATTCCCTTTTATGTATGAAAATAAGTTGATACTCGCATTTATTATATAAAAAATATATATTTTAAAAAGCTTATTTAAATGTACTTATATTATGGTGTTTCTATTCCAAGAAAAACTATAATACATTTTACAGTACCCTATGTATTGCCTACATAATGTTTTTTTTTTTTTAAATAGAAAGACACATCCTAATGTTACAAAGCAGAATATAAACTAGATCTAGACTACTGTGGGTGGGATAGGAAACATGATAAAGGAAAATAAAAATGCTCCGCAGAGCATGCCCAGAGCTTGTGGCAGAGCAGTAACAGAGCGAAATTGGACCATTTTTTAAAATCTGCTTGAATACTGCTCTGTTCCTCGCTCCACACTCGCCCACTTACATACTCAGGCATTCAAAAGCAGCCCTGCTTTAGGCTATCAAGTTACTGTCATTGAATAATCATATGAATGGATGGGATCAGTGAATGAATGGCGGCAGCACAGATTGGCAAGATACATAACAAATGAGGCCTAATAAGACAAAATAACAAATAAGTCGTTCAAATAACTTAGTATCTTGTTTGAACGACTCTGTATCTCATCGTTTTTATATAGTTTTTTTTGTCACGGAGGCCTCCATCGAATTTTCGACTTTTTGTCTAATTGTCTGTCTTGGGCTTCAGGGCTTCTGTAGGGGATTTTTTTTTGTTCAAACGAGATACTAAGTCGTTCAAACACGATAATTCCAAGAGTTGCGTTTAATTTTTTTGTCTCGTGCTTCAGGGCTTCAGTAGGGGATATTTTTGTGTCTGTAAAAGTAATTATGCGAGAAATGGGGGTGGAGATGCCTTTACGTGTAAATATTGATATAATAATCATCAACCTCATCTCGCACAAATTATTTTGGCATGATATTGATGAGTTGTAAACTTGGAGTCACGCAATGACATGGTGTGTGGTTCTCCCACTATGACTCGGGAAACCATGCAGTTTATTAGCCTACAAATTAAATAAGTGATGAACTTCACAGGGGTGGTGAAAGTGTAGTGATGAGCTTGATGCTCATTTCCAATAAATATTGAGGGTCTTATTCTGGTGACATGATGATTGAAGCCTAATTGCTGTTTGACAAATAAAACAATTCTCGCTCTTATCCATAATAATCTCATCATGTAGAGTAGCGTACTCCCTACCAGTGGAGTTTCCTCAGAGGAGGAAGGAGAGGACCATCCTCCTCATTGAATTTCATAAAATAAAAATAGTGAAACATTAAAAAAGTTATTATTTTTAAATAAAACTATACTAAATATATCCACGTCACCAAATAATTGATTAGAACACAATGTTTTGCAATTACCGTCTACAGTAGCCTCAGAAGCACCCTGTACGGAGGTGTAGCCAGAGGACAGCTACTGTAGCTTTTGTCCTCCTCTGGGTACATTGACTTCAATACAAAACCTAGGAGGCTCATGGTTCTCACCCATTCCATAGACTAACACAGTCATTATGACAACTACCAGAGGACGTCCTCCAACCTGTCAGAGCTCTTGCAGCATGAACTGACATGTTGTCCACCCAATCAAAGGATCAGTGAACTAATCTAGTACTGAAAGCATAAACTAGAGCTTGTTAGCACTGCAGTGCATAAAATGCGGTGAGTCGTTGACTCAAAGAGAGAGAAAGACAATAGTTGAACGGTTTTTAACAAATACATTTATTCCAAAACAAAGTCAGTTTGATGGAAACACACCACTAGTGGGAAAATGTGCATATTTTCTTTTCATCTTTCCTCCAACCGCCACACAGGCTGACAGCTACTGTACTGTACAGCTCAGTGGGGAAAATAAACAACCTGTTCCTCTCAAATCGGTAGGAAGCACGAAAGCAGGAAATAGCAATGTGCCTCGTGCTTATTACCATCATCATTAGCAGTAGCAGAGCAGCAAGAGCATTACAGACGGTCAGATTCTAGCACTAATGATCATTCATATGCACACACATGCAGATACCGTGTGTGAGATGCTACAAACACAAAAGCAGTCACACATGCAGTTTTCTCCCAAGCTTCACTGTTACTCTGTGGAGTTGATGAGCTGTCGTCGTGACAGCAGGGTTATTCCCTTTCTCTCTCTCTCTCATCAACAAAATGAAGTCTTCCCATCACTATTCTCTCTCTCATCCTACTTCAAAATCACTCCTACATTTCCCATCTCTCTCTCTCTCTACATGTTGCCTGCCACCCTCTCTCCCTCCCTTGTGCGTACATTGAGTCAAGGATGACATTAGCATGGTAATCACAGTGTACTGTCAAGAGTCTTTCAGAAACATATCTCTAGTATCATGGAGGTATACCTACAAGCAGAGGAGGCTGGTGAGAGGAGCTACAGGAGAACAGGCTCATTGCAAAGGTTGGAGCGGAATCAATGGAATGGTACCAAACACATGGAAATAACGTGTTTGACTCCATTCCATTGATACCATTCCAGCCTATACAATGAGTACCTCCTCCTATAGAAACTCCCACAAGCCCCCTCTGCTACAAAAATACTCAAAAATTATGCTTTGAGTGTACATGATTGCCATATCACTGTGGAGGGATATGTCAAAAGTAATACAGCAGTTACAGTGAGATATGAACATACATAAAGCATGTAGTCTCTGTAGCAAACCTGGCTGTTGTTGTTGAGCACTTGACAGCATTCATTGGGAGCTGATGCCAAACCAGGAAAACACAACATGCCTTATTGTATCATAAACATCACATTTGTCGTTTCTTTTAATTCAGACGTATTTTTTATTAAACAGAAGCAAATGTCTTGGAGTGGAGGGCTACCACTGCATGTTTTCCTGTGGGTTGAAATGCACCCTCCGTCCTCTGCCTGTTGCTCTCCATCTCAGACAAGGATTAGGGTACTGCAGTCTGAGGTTCCATCAAAAGCAGATTCAAGACAAGATTAATTGACTCAGATAACCCCATCTAATTGAACTGCAGGCTGAAGTCCTACCAGCAAATCCCTCCACCCCATGCCCTGCATTCAGTATCTCCATAATTATCAACACTTGACTCATCTGGCAGTGAACCTTTACCACCCTGTCGTCATCAACGCACGTGTCACGACTTCCGCCGAGCTCTCCTTGTTCGGGCGGCGTTCGGCGGTCGACGTCACTGGTCTTCTAGCCATCGCCAATTTCATTTTCCACTTGTTTTGTCTTGTTTTCCCGCACACCTGGTTTGCAGTCCCTCATTTTTCGTCTTACATATAACCCTCTGATTCCCCTCATGGAATGGTTATGTGTAAATGTATGTGTACTCCAGGCTGGTTTGCGCCGGGTTATTGTACCCGTGTGTGTTTAGTTTTCTGAGTACCGTGTTTTGTTCGCCTCAATAAAGGGCTCCATTTGTTACCCATTTCTGCTTTCTTGCACCTGACTTCCCTGCAGCCAGTTACGCACTCCTTTACAGCACGCACGCGCATGCACACACGCACCACACTGTCATCAACATCGCACAACAAATATTTACAGTACTGTATGTTCCCTGTTGGGTGAATCAGATCACCAATCATCTAGATATGACTCACCAAATACACCAGTGACCGACCTTGAAGGCCTCCCACAAGGTCACACAGACATCTCTGTCAGAGTCTGTCTTCACAGCTGAATATAAAGGAAGGGCCTGAGTTTTAACTTGCTCGAATTTACAGGAATAATCTGATGGTGGGGTGGGGGCTGAGTGGCGTGTGGCCTCCAGCTGCATATTAAATGTGCTCTGGCGTTTCATGGCTCGTCAGCTCTGGCCTGCTTTGTGATGCACAAAAGACACACATTCTCATTTACTCACATACCGTACACACACACACACACACACACACACACACACACACACACACACACACACACACACACACACACACACACACACACACACACACACACACACACACACACACACACACACACACACACACACACAGCAAAATATGCTGTTCATTACATGGTGAAAAAAAAGTAATTTATTGGTATCTGTTTTGTTGATGTAGAAAAAAAAGTGGTGATACTGGCAGAGATCTGACAGGCTAATCCAGCTAGCTAAATTGGCAGTGCTACTGCTGAAAGATGAGACAGGTGGTAGATAGAGGCCTATGGTACCAGGTTCACATACACGGAGAGCTATTTCTTGCTTCTAAGAACATATTTCAAAGTACAAGAAGAACAGAAATGTAGACCAAAGCAAAATACTCTCGCATAGACATGTTTAATGCAGGATGATTTTAAAAAGGAGATCCCAAGGATGTTAGGTGTTTTTAGTGAAGCTGTTACAAAGCTAATTGATCCAGACAATGTAGCTATGACGTCGAGCTTCATCTGACGTCGTCTTGGAAGTCTCATGGGGGCTCATTACTTTCATGCATGTATCTCTGAGAATGCTCTCTTTTCAGAAATGCTCAAATATTTCATATTCAAACATTGCTTTCTGGAATCAAATCACTTGTTGAGGAGACACACTTTGAAATTCAATTCACAATTCAAACACAGTTGACATGTGTGACACCAAGTCCTGGTATCCCTTAGCTGTTGGTGCATTTGTGTGTCAAATATAGCAAAACATATGGCCAGTTTGCATACTTTATGAAAGATCAGAGCAAAAAATATAAGCAAACAGAACAACGCACCAAAAAAACAAATCACATTTTCTAAACTCAGATACTGAGCATTGACATTGAGGTCAGTCTTTCCCATACATTTTCTTCACATATAGATTTATTTACTGTTAAATATCGTAAATCTTTTATAAAATAATTCCTCGGAATTCATTCTATGTACATAGACAAGAGTGCACAAGATGGATGGATGGTGTGACATGCCAAGGTGTTTTGGCCAGGCAGGAGTTGCTGTATTCTTGTAGGTATTGATTGTTTCTCTCTTAACCTGGTCTGTTCTCTCTCACTAGAGAATGACTGGTTTCCATACCATAACTACGGTGGCCCTAAGGGGCAAAGTAGATTAAAGTTCATTTTGCTCCTTAGGGCAACCGTACATAATACCACTAATATATATTAAACTCGATTAACTTCCTGCATGTTCTCAGCCAAGGAACAACACTTCAACATGACGATGACCAACTCGGTGACAATAATAGCAACACTGAATCTCAGCCCTGTCCTCTGTCCCCTCAACAGAACATGGTTTCAGGACTATCCACAATAATGGATACTAAAACCGTGTAAAAAAATATTGTTTGTTTTTCCGGCATGTTATAGCTCGATCAGCTCCATAGACAAACAGAGATGGCGTTTTTCATTAATGTGCATTGAAATACAAGGCAAAAACACACAGCACATAGCTACATACAAGGCCTGCATGCTCTGTTGCCTAGAAAAATAAATGGTTTGCGCTTTAGCATTGATCTCTGATATGACCTCCCACCATTTTGTGGATCCTTACCAGAAATGGGAGATGTCGGCTTGGGTTATTTAGACGATGGCAATGCTGATGCTTGGCACCGGGGCAAAGTTTCTCCTAGTTAGAGATCTAGGCTCAGCTTGCCCTCCCACAATCTTAACCTTTAGTGGGGAAAATGCAAAACTGACCAAAGATCAGTGTTTGGGGGCAACTTTAACCTACACCTGTTGGCTCGGTCATGGTATACAATGACAAGAATGGCACTATTGCTCCAACACTGCAAATATACACAATGACAATGTGATTGTTGTTGTTGTTGTATATTTCTCTCCAAAAAACACAACAGTAAGACATCATACAGACAAGAACATTCAATATCAACCTGTGACAGAATACTTCATGTGGTTTCTGTTTTCTTTTGGGTTGTTATTAAAAAAAAACAAATCACAACGTATCGGGATCCACAGAACTCTGACGAGAGCAGATATCTCTGTATATTACTAAGAAATGTTGAGCTGATAATCACAGTATATTATATAGTAAGTATGCTTGTTGTTCAAAATGGCAAAAATACTAATGACTCTCAATTGCTGGTGTGTTTGCCTAAAACACTAGTACTGAGCTTCTTGAAGCACTGAAGGTACACATCAGAGAGTAGCCGACGGATTTAGTGACTCACAAAAGAGAATGTAATCGCGTGGAGCATTTGCTTTGAGCGAGGAACAAACGCGCGTGTTCTGTTCACACACATCCGTATTGTTTAGATATGTAATGATAATACCTTACTATAGTGGTAAACATACCTTCAACAAAAAAGTGCTGCATCCCGCGGTGTGGGACTCACATTCCTTTAATTAAGGAGAGAAAAACCGGTTCTGTGTACGGCTGCTCGTTGGGGGGCTTATACGACGATGTCGAGAACGCATGAAAACAAAACAAAGAATGAACGTTTTTTTTTAAAAACACACAAGTCATGATGGGGTAGAGTTATTCATTATTATTTGTTGTAGTTCCTAAAAAGGTGGTGAGGTTTAGAGGGAGGGATGGAAGGGAGGCTGGGGCTGTCTCTCTCTTCCCCAGGTATTTAGACTACACAGTAGTTTCATTTCTCCAGGGTCCCGTGCGTATATTCCCTGTGCTGTCTGATGCGTACACAAAACCCTCGTGCAGGCCGCCTTTAAGGATCCCATTCTGATTGGGCGGTGGGTTCTGGGGGTAGGATTGTCTGCGCGGGTGCATCTCCAGGTGGTGATGCGGCACGATCAGGTCCTCCTCATTGGCTTTTTTGCCACAGCCGCACAGAAAGGTGCCCGTGTCGCCAGCCTCCGCCTGGCACAGAGTGGGGAACAGGTCCGCCTTGGCACAGCAAGGCATGTGCCGGTGGCAGGGGGCGTGGCACGCCTGCGCCGCCTCGTGAGCCACCGCCGCTGCGGACGCATGGCACGTGTGGTGGCCTACTTCGTGGGGGGAAGCAGCCAGGTGGCAGATGTGTCCGAGGCGCTCATGCGTGCTGTGAGGGCTGTCTGTGTGGGAGCTGTGGATAGAGCCTCCGTCTACGCTAGAGGGGATGTGGTAGGCGTACTCCCTCTCTGCCACCCCTCCTGTGCCAGCCTGCCGGTGGCGGCTAAAGTGGCGAGGTTTAGTTCTAGTGCTGCCCTTCAGGCAACGATGCAGGTGGATGCCTGGCCGGTAGCCCTCTGGGTCAGTGTGCAGGAGAACATGCGCCGTAGGCTCCTCCTCCATCAGCTGCTGGCTGTGCAGGGTGGTGCAGCAGGGTGCCACGGGGGACAGGCATGTCACATGGTTCTGCGCCGGCGTCAGGCTGCCATGCTTACAGTGACCCAAGGTGCCACTTTGGGCATGTCCTCCCAACAGGGCCTTACCCGGGCACGGCGAATCCAGGTGGCAGTGCCCGTGCCCATGCCCTATTGTATCCCCATTGACATTAACCTTTGGACACAAGTGACCATGACCGTGGCAACCGTGGTTGGTGCGTCTCCCAGGGCAGCAGGCGCACCAGCAATGCCACACGTCGTCCCGCTTTGCACAGTGGTGGATGAGCACGAAAAGGCCCAGCGTGACGGAGAAGGCACCGTACAGGCAGCTGAAGATCATGTCCAGGAAGTGGCCCTGCGACACAGCCAGCGCCCCGAAGGCCCACGTGGCCACGAACAAGAAGAGGGTGAAGGCTGCTGTCCTCAGCTGGGCCTTGAACGAATGCTCGTTGGCCAGCAGAGATGGGTTGATGGCAATGGCTGAGTGGCAGCCTGCGTGGCACTGCCCTCTGTTGGGCGGTGGTGGCAGTGCTCCGGGCTCTCCTCCCCCTCCCTGGTGGCAGTGCCCGCCCATGCCCGTGACAGACGCCAGTCTCTGCTGCTCCTGAGTCAGGGCTTTCAGTTCGTACTTCCTCTCTGGGTGGCGCCTCAGCTGGATGAAGGTACACAGGAAGTAGACGCAGGTGACCAGGACGATGAAGGCCACAGGGCCATAGAAGGCTCCCAGGCTGGACTCCCACACCATCCAGCAGCTGCAATACACACACACACACACACACACACACACACACACACACACACACACACAGTCGGCTAAATTAACATCACTGTATGACCTCAGTGTGTTTGCTTTAATAAACACTGAAATACATAAACACAGAGAAGAGCCATAGGCATCTTGAAGCGATAAATTACCTTAAGTGATAAAGAAAACAAAGGGGGGTGGGCAACATACACTGAAGTGTGACTCATATCATCAGATCTATCTGCATCTAATCCATTTTGGTGGTAAATAGTCTTTGCAGGATATAAGTGCATGGAGACTTGACACAGCTGTTGATGAGGTGTCTAAAGTTTCACTTTAAAACATAAAAGAAAAATATCAACCTCTACAAAAAAATGTCCTTTAATTTTAATCCACATCATAACTCACATATCCTGTTGCTGCAGGATTATTTTCCTGCTCTAGCAAACGGGCTAAAATTAAGATCCTACCTGTGTGTGTGCGTGTGCTTAAAACTGTGACTGTGACCTTGAGAATAAGGGACTGCTGGGTGACTTACTAGGGTGACGTCTCCCCACTGCCATAGTTGTCAATATTGACGCCTGCTGTGATTCCACAGATGATGAAGGGCACTCCGCCACTGACTAAATAAAACCTGAAGAGAGAGAGAGAGAGATTATAAAATGTGTGACATATAAAAGTCACTTTACAACACCAATATCCTCTGTTTTCTGGGTTGTACTGCCAGTAATCAATAGCAGGGAGAGAGAAAGAGAGAGCGAGTCAGTAAGAGAAATTGTCAGTGGAAGAGAGAGAAAGAGTCAGTCAGAGAAAGAGAGAGATAATCAGTCAGTCAGTCACAGTCAGAGAGAGAGAGAGAGTCAGTCAGGGAGAGAGAGAGATAATCAGTCAGTCAGTCACAGTCAGAGAGAGAGAGAGAGATAGTCAGTCAGAGAGGGATAGAGAGCGAGAGAGAGAGAGCGAGAGAGAGAGAGAGGTCATGATCAGATGAGCTCCTGCATTTTTCAGCATGTTCTTAAAAAAATATAGATTTAGAGTTAGATAGACTTGGATCTTTTGTCAGGAACATATACAGTATGCTATCCTCTACAACATAACCTTCACTCCAAATCAAAACTCGAACCTACAACCTGATTTTGGACGGAATTACGGAATCACCTGGAAGGCTTAAAACTACCAAAGATTACTATTCCAAAGCTATACAGCAAATGCTCTGGAAACAAAAGAAACCTGAAAACACCATCCAACCTGGAACTGAGTGAGTAATGTTTAGTCTGAAGCTATATTTTATTTCCAAAAGCCAAGAAGAAAAATACATTACATCACTTTATAAGGACTGAATGCCAAGCTTGGACTGACTGCCAAGCTTGATACAACTTCAATTAGCACTGACGTGTCAAGCGAGAGGTGTCAAAGCCCTTTAGCCCAACAAAGGCAAGAGTCGCGCAGTCTGCTCCAACCAAATGGAGGCCTTAGAAGCTGCCTCCCGCTGTCCAGAGGTAATTAAAATACAGTACCATGTGTATGTGAAGAATGATAGGCAAGAACAGATCACAAAATGAAGCTCCTTATGGAAAATCAAGAGACACTTTTTGCTGACTATTATAAAAATGGGAACATCAGCAACCTCATCTTCCACACAAACCATCCCCTGGCATGGCACAGTGCTATATTAGCACACTACCCCTCTTAAGAGCGGGGTGTTACCGAGGGGTGGAAACTCAGGATACTAGACAACGACGACTCTGACTCAGCTAATATACATCTCTTTAAGTCTGGAACAGTAATGGTACAGGGCAACCCCAAACAGTTTCAGCTGGACTTTCACCTAATCAAATAATTAGCCCAGTAGGAGAAGCTCTCCCTTGAGAAAGATACCCCCACCCAGAGCGGGTCAGACCAGACCTCTTCATTATATAACCCCACAGACGAGCAACCCCAAGCGGAAAGTCAACCTCCCAGCACAGAGTACTACCCCCTCATTGAAATGAAGGATACATTTACCCAGCTAGAGGTAAGGCAGTTGGAGCTGGAACAGCAGGTGATTACACTCCAGTCAGCACAGACCCAGACAACAGTCCAGCACAACAACACCCCCTTAACCAGACCCGGAGTGCTGGAGGTGGAGAGAGACATATCTGCACTCTGGACTGTGGTGAGACAACTTCAACAATATAAAAGCAAAAGCAGGAGAAGAACAGAGCACTAGAGGAGAGGATCAGTGCTGGATGAGAGGTTGAGGGGGATGGAGTGTGACAGAGAACAACCCACTAGAGAGGTGGCCTCCCCCTACTGGCTTCTCTGCGACCAGCCCCACCTCAGCTCCCAAAAAAGGTCTCGACACCACAGCAGAACAGTCCACACCAGACCCTGACCATAGCGTTGACATCACAGCAGAACAGACAAATGAAGAACCCCAAGCACAGGTGATCTCACCCCCTCTGAGCACCCCCCTTGTCAGCCACCCTGATAGCCCTCCTGACCCCCCCCCCCCCCCCCCACACACACACACACACCCACTGAGGACATACACAAGACACCGATTGTACTCCTTATGGCCTCAAATGGGAAATATATACAAGAAAACATTTTTTTCCCAAACACAGTGTGTCTAAACTCTGGTGTCCAAACACCCAGCGCGCCCCAGACCTTCTGTCTGAAGACCAACTAAGTTCACATAGCCACATAATAATACATACACGCACAAATGACCTGAGAACACAGCAGGAAAGGGTGGCCACAGCACTGAAGGGAGTGATTGAAAAAGCTTTTTCTACTTTCCGCAATGCACAAGTGGTTATCTCCACCCTGCTACCATGAAAAGACTTCCACTCTGCTATCATACAGCGGATAAACGCAAGTATTTCCCATGACTGTGCCTCAAAACCAAATGTTTTCCTGGCCCACCACTCCACCCTGGACTTGAACAGCCTCTATGACCAGGTCCACCTATACAAGGCAGCAGTGCCCACCTTCGCCCGGACTCTGAAGGACATCGCTCTCAAATGCAGCCCCAACACTTCACACAGAAGCAACAGATCAATAGACACCCAGCACAGACCAGCGAGACACTCACCCAGACCCCGCCCCCACTCTTACACTAGCCCAAGCCAATGGCATGTACCAAATGCTCAGCAGGCTCTGCTCACACTTACTGGCCAAACCACACAACCAACAACATTGGACACTTTATGGAACACAAAGCACAACTATGACAACATAACCAACAAAGACGGGTCACAACTCCTGCAGCTCTGTCGCACGCTGGGTATGTACATAGTTAATGGTAGGCTTCGAGGGGATTCCTATGGTAGGTACACCTATAGCTCATCTCTTGGCAGTAGTACTGTAGACAATTAGGCAACAACAAATTCAATCCCTTTTAGACAACCTCCTGGACAAAACAGTTTCCCTATCAAAACTAAAAATCTCAAATAGAAAACCGAAGAAAATGAACAACAATGTCACGCCCTGGCCTTAGTTATCTTTGTTTTCTTTATTATTTTGGTTAGGCCAGGGTGTGACATGGGTGATTTATTGTGTTTTGTCTTGTCTAGGGGTTTATTAGATTAATGGGGTTGTGTTCAGTTTAGTTGTCTAGGAAAGTCTATGGTTGCCTAGAGTGGTTCTCAATCAGAGGCAGGTGTTTATCATTGTCTCTGATTGGGAACCATATTTAGGCAGCCATATTCTTTGGGTATTTTGTGGGTGATAGTTTCCTGTCTTTGTGTTTTATGCACCAGTTAGGACTGTTACGGTTTTCACGTTTGTTGTTTTGTAGTTAGTTCATGTCAAATGTCTCATATTAAAGAACCATGAACTTCAACCACGCTGCGTTTTGGTCCGCCTCTCCTTCACAGGAAGAAAGCCGTGACAAACAATGACAAATGGTTTGATGAAGAATGCAAAAATCTTAGAAAGTAATTGAGAAACCTGTCTAACCAAAAACATAGAGACCCGGAAAACCTGAGTCTATGCCTTCACTACGGTGAATCACTAAAACAATACAGAAATACACTACGGAAAAAGAAGGAACAGCACGTCAGAAATCAGCTCAATGTAATTGAAGAATCCATAGACTCTAACCACTTCTGGGAAAATTGGAAAACACTAAACAAACAACACCACAAATAATTATCTATCCAAAATGGAGATGTATGGGTAAAGCACTACTCCAATCTTTTTGGCTCTATAACAAAGAACGAATAGCAAAAACATATACATGATCAAATTCAAATCTTAGAATCAACTATTAAAGACTACCAGACCCCATTGGATTCTCCAATTACCTTGAATGAACTACAGAACAAAATAAAAACCCTCCAACCCCAAAAGGCCTATGGTGTTGATGGTATCCTCAATTAAATTATCAAATATACAGCCAACAAATTCCAATTGGCTATACTAAAACTCTTTAACATCATCCTCAGCTCTGGCATCTTCCCCAATATTTGGAACCAAGGACTGATCACCCCAACCCACAAAAGTGGAGACAAATTTGACCCAAATAACTACCGTGGGATATGTGTCAACAGCAACATTGGGAAAACCATCTGCATTATAATTAACAGCAGACAATGTACTGAGGAAATGTAAAATTGTCTTTTTACCAAATTATCGTACGACAGACCACGTATTCACCCTGCACACCCTATTTGACAAACAAACAAACCAAAACAAAGGCAAAGTCTTCTCATGCTTTGTTGATTTCAAAAAAAGCCTTCAACACAATTTGGCATGAGGGTCTGCTACACAAATTGATGGAAAGTGGTGTTGGGGGAAAAACAAACGCTATTATAAAACAACAAGTGTGCGGTTAAAATAGGCAAAAAACACACATTTCTTCCCAAATGGTCGTGGGGTGAGCCAGGGATGCAGCTTGTCCCACCCTCTTCAACATATATACAGTGCCTTGCGAAAGTATTCGGCCCCCTTGAACTTTGCGAACTTTTGCCACATTTCAGGCTTCAAACATAAAGATATAAAACTGTATTTTTTTGTGAAGAATCAACAAGTGGGACACAATCATGAAGTGGAACGACATTTATTGGATATTTCTAACTTTTTTAACAAATCAAAAACTGAAAAATTGGGCGTGCAAAATTATTCAGCCCCCTTAAGTTAATACTTTGTAGCGCCACCTTTTGCTGTGATTACAGCTGTAAGTCGCTTGGGGTATGTCTCTATCAGTTTTGCACATCGAGAGACTGACATTTTTTCCCATTCCTCCTTGCAAAACAGCTCGAGCTCAGTGAGGTTGGATGGAGAGCATTTGTGAACAGCAGTTTTCAGTTCTTTCCACAGATTCTCGATTGGATTCAGGTCTGGACTTTGACTTGGCCATTCTAACACCTGGATATGTTTATTTTTGAACCATTCCATTGTAGATTTTGCTTTATGTTTAGGATCATTGTCTTGTTGGAAGACAAATCTCCGTCCCAGTCTCAGGTCTTTTGCAGACTCCATCAGGTTTTCTTCCAGAATGGTCCTGTATTTGGCTCCATCCATCTTCCCATCAATTTTAACCATCTTCCCTGTCCCTGCTGAAGAAAAGCAGGCCCAAACCATGATGCTGCCACCACCATGTTTGACAGTGGAGATGGTGTGTTCAGGGTGATGAGCTGTGTTGCTTTTACGCCAAACATAACATTTTGCATTGTTGCCAAAAAGTTCAATTTTGGTTTCATCTGACCAGAGCACCTTCTTCCACATGTTTGGTGTGTCTCCCAGGTGGCTTGTGGCAAACTTTAAACGACCCTTTTTATGGATATCTTTAAGAAATGGCTTTCTTCTTGCCACTCTTCCATAAAGGCCAGATTTGTGCAATATACGACTGATTGTTGTCCTATGGACAGAGTCTCCAACCTCAGCTGTAGATCTCTGCAGTTCATCCAGAGTGATCATGGGCCTCTTGGCTGCATCTCTGATCAGTCTTCTCCTTGTATGAGCTGAAAGTTTAGAGGGACGGCCAGGTCTTGGTAGATTTGCAGTGGTCTGATACTCCTTCCATTTCAATATTATCGCTTGCACAGTGCTCCTTGGGATGTTTAAAGCTTGGGAAATCTTTTTGTATCCAAATCCGGCTTTAAACTTCTTCACAACAGTATCTCGGACCTGCCTGGTGTGTTCCTTGTTCTTCATGATGCTCTCTGCGCTTTTAACGGACCTCTGAGACTATCACAGTGCAGGTGCATTTATACGGAGACTTGATTACACACAGGTGGATTGTATTTATCATCATTAGTCATTTAGGTCAACATTGGATCATTCAGAGATCCTCACTGAACTTCTGGAGAGAGTTTGCTGCACTGAAAGTAAAGGGGCTGAATAATTTTGCACGCCCAATTTTTCAGTTTTTGATTTGTTAAAAAAGTTTGAAATATCCAATAAATGTCGTTCCACTTCATGATTGTGTCCCACTTGTTGTTGATTCTTCACAAAAAAATACAGTTTTATATCTTTATGTTTGAAGCCTGAAATGTGGCAAAAGGTCGCAAAGTTCAAGGGGGCCGAATACTTTCGCAAGGCACATACTTCCGGCGCCGACAGAGATGGCCGCCTTGCTTCGCGTTCCTAGGAAACTATGCAGTTTTTTGTTTTTTTACGTGTTATTTCTTACATTAGTACCCCAGGTCATCTTAGGTTTCATTACATACAGTCGAGAAGAACTAATGAATATAAGATCAGCATCAACTCACCATCAGTACGACCAAGAATATGTTTTTCGCGACGCGGATCCTGTGTTCTGCCTTACAAACAGGACAACGGAGTGGATCCTATGCAGCGACCCAAAAAAACGACTCCGAAAGAGAGGGAAACGAGGCGGTCTTCTGGTCAGACTCCGGAGACGGGCACAGCGCGCACCACTCCCTAGCATTCTTCTTGCCAATGTCCAGTCTCTTGACAACAAGGTTGATGAAATCCGAGCAAGGGTAGCATTCCAGAGGGACATCAGAGACTGTAACGTTCTTTGCTTCACGGAAACGTGGCTTACTGGAGAGACGCTATCCGAAGCGGTGCAGCCAACAGGTTTCTCCACGCATCGCGCAGACAGGAAAAAACATATTTCTGGTAAAAAGAGGGGCGGGGGCGTATGCCTTATGACTAACGTGACATGGTGCGATGAAAGAAACATACAGGAACTCAAATCCTTCTGTTCACCTGATTTAGAATTCCTCACAATCAAATGTAGACCGCATTATCTACCAAGAGAATTCTCTTCGATTATAATCACAGCCGTATATATCCCCCCCCAAGCAGACACATCGATGGCTCTGAACGAACTTTATTTAACTCTCTGCAAACTGGAAACAATTTATCCGGAGGCTGCATTCATTGTAGCTGGGGATTTTAACAAGGCTAATCTGAAAACAAGACTCCCCAAATTTTATCAGCATATCGATTGCGCAACCAGGGGAGGAAAGACCTTGGACCATTGTTACTCTAACTTCCGCGACGCATATAAGGCCCTGCCCCGCCCCCCTTTCGGAAAAGCTGACCACGACTCCATTTTGTTGATCCCTGCCTACAGACAGAAACTAAAACAAGAGGCTCCCACGCTGAGGTCTGTCCAACGCTGGTCCGACCAAGCTGACTCCACACTCCAAGACTGCTTCCATCACGTGGACTGGGAGATGTTTCGTATTGCGTCAGATAACAACATTGACGAATACGCTGATTCGGTGTGCGAGTTCATTAGAACGTGCGTTGAAGATGTCGTTCCCATAGCAACGATTAAAACATTCCCTAACCAGAAACCGTGGATTGATGGCAGCATTCGTGTGAAACTGAAAGCGCGAACCACTGCTTTTAATCAGGGCAAGGTGTCTGGTAACATGACCGAATACAAACAGTGCAGCTATTCCCTCCGCAAGGCTATCAAACAAGCTAAGCGCCAGTACAGAGACAAAGTAGAATCTCAATTCAACGGCTCAGACACAAGAGGCATGTGGCAGGGTCTACAGTCAATCACGGACTACAGGAAGAAACCCAGCCCAGTCACGGACCAGGATGTCTTGCTCCCAGGCAGACTAAATAACTTTTTTGCCCGCTTTGAGGACAATACAGTGCCACTGACACGGCCTGCAACGAAAACATGCGGTCTCTCCTTCACTGCAGCCGAGGTGAGTAAGACATTTAAACGTGTTAACCCTCGCAAGGCTGCAGGCCCAGATGGCATCCCCAGCCGCGCCCTCAGAGCATGCGCAGACCAGCTGGCCGATGTGTTTACGGACATATTCAATCAATCCCTATACCAGTCTGCTGTTCCCACATGCTTCAAGAGGGCCACCATTGTTCCTGTTCCCAAGAAAGCTAAGGTAACTGAGCTAAATGACTACCGCCCCGTAGCACTCACATCCGTCATCATGAAGTGCTTTGAGAGACTAGTCAAGGACCATATCACCTCCACCCTACCTGACACCCTAGACCCACTCCAATTTGCTTACCGCCCAAATAGGTCCACAGACGATGCAATCTCAACCACACTGCACACTGCCCTAACCCATCTGGACAAGAGGAATACCTATGTGAGAATGCTGTTCATCGACTACAGCTCGGCATTCAACACCATAGTACCCTCCAAGCTCGTCATCAAGCTCGAGACCCTGGGTCTCGACCCCGCCCTGTGCAACTGGGTACTGGACTTCCTGACGGGCCGCCCCCAGGTGGTGAGGGTAGGCAACAACATCTCCTCCCCGCTGATCCTCAACACTGGGGCCCCACAAGGTTGCATTCTGAGCCCTCTCCTGTACTCCCTGTTCACCCACGACTGCGTGGCCACGCACGCCTCCAACTCAATCATCAAGTTTGCGGACGACACAACAGTGGTAGGCTTGATTACCAACAACGATGAGACGGCCTACAGGGAGGAGGTGAGGGCCCTCGGAGTGTGGTGTCAGGAAAACAACCTCACACTCAACGTCAACAAAACTAAGGAGATGATTGTGGACTTCAGGAAACAGCAGAGGGAACACCCCCCTATCCACATCGATGGAACAGTAGTGGAGAGGGTAGCAAGTTTTAAGTTCCTCGGCATACACATCACAGACAAACTGAATTGGTCCACTCACACAGACAGCATCGTGAAGAAGGCGCAGCAGCGCCTCTTCAACCTCAGGAGGCTGAAGAAATTCGGCTTGTCACCAAAAGCACTCACAAACTTCTACAGATGCACAATCGAGAGCATCCTGGCGGGCTGTATCACCGCCTGGTATGGCAACTGCACCGCCCTCAACCGTAAGGCTCTCCAGAGGGTAGTGAGGTCTGCACAACGCATCACCGGGGGCAAACTACCTGCCCTCCAGGACACCTACACCACCCGATGTCACAGGAAGGCCATAAAGATCATCAAGGACATCAACCACCCGAGCCACTGCCTGTTCACCCCGCTATCATCCAGAAGGCGAGGTCAGTACAGGTGCATCAAAGCTGGGACCGAGAGACTGAAAAACAGCTTCTATCTCAAGGCCATCAGACTGTTAAACAACCACCACTAACACTGAGAGGCTGCTGCCAACACACTGACACTGACTCAACTCCAGCCACTTTAATAATGGGAATTGATGGGAAATGATGTAAATATATCACTAGCCACTTTAAACAATGCTACCTTATATAAATGTTACTTACCCTACATTATTCATCTCATATGCATACGTATATACTGTACTCTATATCATCGACGGTATCCTTATGTAATACATGTATCACTAGCCACTTTATACTATACTATGCCACTTTGTTTACATACTCATCTCATTTGTACATACTGTACCCGATACCATCTACTGTATCTTGCCTATGCTGCTCTGTACCATCACTCATTCATATATCCTTATGTACATATTCTTTATCCCCTTACACTGTGTACAAGACAGTAGTTTTGGAATTGTTAGTTAGATTACTTGTTATTACTGCATTGTCGGAACTAGAAGCACAAGCATTTCGCTACACTCGCATTAACATCTGCTAACCATGTGTATGTGACAAATAAAATTTGATTTGATTTGATTTGATTTGATTTGATATCAACGAATTGGCGAGGGCACTAGAAAAGTTTGCAGCACCCGGCCTTACCCTACCAGAATCTGAAGTCAAATGTCTACTATTTGCTGATGATCAGGTGCTTCTGTCACCAACCAAGGGGAGCCTACAGCAGCACCTAGATCTTCTGCACAGATTCTGCCAGACCTGGGCCCTGACAGTAAATCTCAGTAAGACCAAAATAAAGGTGTTCCAAAAAAGGTCCAGTCGCCAGGACCACAAATACAAATTCCATCTAGACACTGTTGCCCTAGAGCACACAAAAAAACTATACATACATTGGCCTAAACATCAGCGCCACAGGTAACTATCACAAAGATGTGAACGATCTGAGAGACAAGGCAAGAAGAACATTCTATGCCATCAAAAGGAACATAAAATTCGACATACCAATTAGGATCTGGCCAAAAAAAAATACTTGAATCAGTTATAGAACCCATTGCTCTTTATGGTTGTGAGGTCTGGGGTCCGCTCACCAACCATGAATTCACAAAATGGGACAAACACCAAATTGTGACTCTACATGCAAAATTCTGCAAAAATATCCTTTGTGTACAACGTAGAACACCAAATAATGCATGCAGAGCAGAATTGGTCCGATACCTGCTAATTATCAAAATCCAGAAAAAGAGCAGTTAAATTCTACAACCACCGAAAAGGAAGCAATTCCCAAACCTTCCATAACAAAGCCCTCACCTACAGAGAGATTGACCTGGAGCTGGTCCTGGGGCTCTGTTCACAAACACAAACACATCCCACAGAGCCCCAGGACAGCAAAACAATTAGACCCAACCAAATCATGAGAAAACAAAAAAATAATTACTTGACACATTGGAAAGAATTAACAAAAAAACAGAGCAAACTAGAATGCTATTTGGCCCTAAACAGAGAGTACACAGTGGCAGAATACCTGACCACTGTGACTGACCCAAACTTAAGGAAAGCTTTGACTATGTACAGACTAAGTGAGCATAGCCTTGCTATTGAGAAAGGCCGCCGTAGGCAGACATGGCTCTCAAGAGAAGACAGGCTATGTGCACACTGCCCACAAAATGAGGTGGAAACTGAGCTGCACTTCCTAACCTTCTGCCCAATGTATGACCATATTAGAGACACATATTTCCCTCAGATTACACAGATCCACAAAGAATTCGATATCTCCCATATCTACTGGGTGAAATGCCACAGTGTGCAATCACAGAAGCAAGATGTGTGACCTGTTGCCCCAAGAAAAGGTCAACCAGTGAAGAAAAAACACCATTGTAAATACAACCCATATTTATGCTTATTTAATTTCCCTTTTGTTCTTTAACCATTTGTATATCGTTACAACACTGTATATACACATGATATGACATTTGTAATATCTTTATTATTTTGGAACTTCTGTGAGTGTAATGTTTACTGTTCATTTTTATTGTTTATTTCACTTTTGTATATTATCTACTTCACTTGCTTTGGCAATGATAACATATGCTTCCCATGCCAATAAAGCCCCTTGAATTGAAATGAAATTAAGAAAGAGATAGTCAGTCAGAGAGAGAGAGAGATAGTCAGTCAGAGAGAGAGATAGAGATCGACTTTTTGTCTTTCGATAATGAAACATTCTCATTTCATTAAACCCTCCCCCCAAAAAATAAACCCCAAAAAATATCCTGTACTGCATACATGTACCATACTCACCTTGCCCTCTACCCCACGATACAAAACAACACCACACATCAACAATAACCAAAAACCTCACCACTTCTACAACCGTATATCCAAAACATCTTCCCCTGCTATACAGACAGCCCCCACAAATTCTACCCTAAGGTGTGCAGAGACCATCCCATTAAATAATAGTAAAGGGTCTGTTATCCCTCCACCTTTGACCCTGTTCCTCCTTGTTTGCCAAATAGCCAACTTTGCCTTAGCAAACAGAAAATTCAACAAAACACATTTGGCCTTCTCCTTATTTGAATACCTGTACCCCATTATAAACATACCAAAAGTAAAAACCACCCCCAACCTCTCACACAGACATTCCAACAGAGACATTAATGGCATTAACCTGGCACACACAGAAAACACATGAATCACAGTTTCTCTCATAACACAGAGACACCCCTACACAATTCCCGGTTCAACCCGTGCCAACCAGCTGTCAGTAGCCAGGGATAGATGTAAAACCCTCCACTGGAGGTCCCCTGACCTCTTTGGTACTAGGGGTTTGTAGAGCCCCCTCCATCTAAAACCCACCATACTCTCCTCCCCACGTACCCCCTGTCACGGATGTGCCTTCACTCCTGTTAGGCTCTTAATGTTCCTTACCTTAATGCAGAGGTTGTAGAGGGCTTTTACCTCCCACCCCTTCAAACTCCCCCAGGCTCGGAGTGTTAAAATCTGACAAGTCCTCCAGACCCCCTTGCCAGTTCCCGGTCTCTGCCGTCATCTGCAGTGGCGGAAACATTGGTGGCCCCTCACCCTTTGGCCGCTCAAACACCACCCTTACCGGCTCAGACAGTGCCTCCTGGACCTCCTCCAGGAATCTCTCCAGCAGCCTAAGAGACGTTATTCCTGTTTGTTGTGCCAGGACTTCTGGGGATTTCCACCCCTCCTCTCCCAGCAGTCGCAGGTCACCCAGCCTCAGTAAACCCGCTGCCATCAGTTGCCTTTGCAGGGTGGCTAACTGAACTGATCTCTAAGGGATGGCTGGGTTGTGGAAGATAGACTCCTCCCACACTCACAGCCCAGGCTCCATATCCCCTTCTCATGTGGGCCTTAGCAGCTGCAGAGTAAAAGTCTGAGAGACCTGCTGCACTCAGCCTCTCCAGCTTCATGAGGAACAGCTACTGGTCCAACCCTAATCTGCCAGCTCTCCTCAGCAGAGTGCATGCTGGTTCCCTCCAGCCAACATCAGTATGGTATAGCAGTCTCTGCACCGCCTTTAGTCGGAAATCAGCCACCCTGCTCTCCAGTTCCACCAGGCCCTGTCCTCCTTTGTGGACGGTCATGTACAAAACTGCTGCCCTCAGCCAGTGAAGTTGCAAGTCGGCAGGGGGGGCTGAGGACATCCAGTTTATGCCAAAGGGAAGATGCCAGCAGGTTTGTATATTATCAGCACCCTCCCTCTATATGACTCCATCCACCTGGCCAGTCTTGATATCACTACCTGTGACAGCACTTCCCAGTTATTCCTGATCCACATCTCCAAGCCCAGGTACACCCCCAACATTTTAAGACCTTCACAACCCCACTGCAAACTCCCTGGAAGCAGAGGAGGTGCCCTATCCCACCATGCCCCCGTTTACCTTAGCTGACAAAGCTCCCTCGTACACCTTCAGACTAGTCTCTAGTGCCTGCATATCCTGACCATCACAGAAACGTAATCTGCCTATGCTGACACTGCTATGCCTGTCAACATACCCATGCCTGTCCAGCACACTCCTTGCAGTCCATTTAGCCCAAAAAAGGCTAAATGGCTAATGTATATAACTGCCCCGATAAAGGGCATCCTTGTCTAATGTCCCGTCTCACCCAGACTGGCCTACTGAGCCCCCCTTCCACCTTGACCATACATGACACCCCAGCATACCACATCATCACATAGGTCAAAAAACTTTTTCTAAACCCAAGAACAGACATCACATTAAACAGATACTTATGGTCCACTCTATCAAAAGCCTTCTCTTGATCTAGAGACTAATCCAAAGTTCACATTAGAACCTCTCGCTAAGTCCAACATGTCCCTGATTAAGAACAAGTTGTCCGTGATTGACCGTCTGTCCCGGTACACAATTTGTTTGGTCCTTATGTACCATAGAGTCCAGATGGGACTTCAGTCTGTTAGAGAGGACCTTGGCAAATATATTGTAGTCCACACAGAGCAATGCCACAGGCCTCCAGTTCTTAAGTTCACACAAGTCCCCTTTTTTGGGCAGGAGAGTCAGAGCCTGACGGCAGCTCATCTGCAACTCTCCTACCCCGACGCATTCACGCAACAGGCAAAAGTCCAGTCCAATTATTCCCCAGAATTTTTTATAAAACTCCACTGGGAGTCCATCGACCCCCGGTGCACGGCCGGGGGACATCTGGGTTACGGCCTCTGCCAGTTCATGGGACAACAGAGGAATGTCAATTTCATCCCTCTGTGACAGAGGGAGCTTAGGCAGTTCTGCAAACAAGTCCTGGGCAGACATAGGATCACACAGTTCTGCCCTATACAACTCAATATAAAACTCCACAGTTCGCTCCTGCATCTCCCCCACCACAGAGGTCACCCGCCCATCAGACAGCTGTAGACAATGCATGCCCTTGGCTTCACCGCTCTGTCTTTCTAAACCAAAGAAGAAGGAGCTGGGAGCATCCATCTCCTTGAGCATGGAGAACCTAGCTCTTACAAGTGCTCCCGTTGCTTTAACCTGGAAAAAATAGCCTCAAGATAAACTTTTTTTCCCTTGGTCTCATTCAGGAACCTTGTCGTTTCCCTCACCGTATATTTTGACCTTTCTGCTTGACTGGCTGTCAGCTCTGGACCCACTGAAGAGGAGACTGGAAAAAAAGGCCCTCCTCAGCATCCTCTTCCTCAGATTCACTTTCCTCCTTCTCATCTTCATCTCCCATCCTGACCACCGGCCCTTCCTCTCTGGTCAGGGCCTCCTTGGTTCCTTTGACCACACCAGCCTCTCCCCTCCCAACTTCTTTCTTCTCCCCTTTTCCTTTTACGCTTGACACCCCCCCCCCCCCCCCCTAGTTTCTTACACTTCCCCACTATATTCTCCTCATCCACTAGCATAACCTGACTAGGCCCAGCCTCATCTACACCACCATCCATAACCTGACTAGGCCCAGCCTCATCTACACCACCATCCATAACCTGACTAGGCCCAGCCTCATCTACACCCCCATCCATAACCTGCCTAGGCCTAGCCTCATCTACACCACCATCCATAACCTGCCTGGGCCCAGCCTCATCTACACCACCATCCATAACCTGACTAGGCCCAGCCTCAGCTACGCCACCATCTCTAGCCTGACTTGGCTCAGCCTCATCTACACCCCCATCACTGGCATGACTAGGCCCAGCCTCTGCTGCCTGCATCTCATTGTCCCCTGCACGTTGACCTCAATTTCCCCCACTGGGGGCGCTTGTACCCTCACCTTGTCTATGGCCTTTATGTGGGCCCGCAAAGCTCTTATGCCCCAAATCCCCACACTCAAAACACTGTAGACTATCTGTGCTAGCAAACTCTACCCATGCCTTTCTTTAAAATGCACATTTAGCTGTTGCTCATTGTTATTCAGAAACATGCCACTTGCCTCCAGAATGAAACAACATGCTTAACGGCAGCTGCCTGAAAACCTGCCGACAGTACACGAAAACCGCGAGAAAACTTACCAAAATGACTCAGCTCTTTCCTGATTTGATCATCCGTAATAAACAGAGGCAAATTTGCAACTACCACCCTGGTCGAAGGGGTAGAAAGAGGCGAAATTGGCACAAACACACCCCTTACAAATATTCCACTAGCAATTAGCCTACCAACCAAATTTGCTCTTTTCATGAACACAACCACAGCTTTGTTCATTCTGGAAGCGGAATGTATAAATTCAGCTCCTACCTGTTCATTCACTGCGAGCAGAACCTCCTCCACTTTACCTCCATTCTCAGGAACACACCTGAATCCATGCCGTATCGACAGCGTCTCCTCCGTGCTAGGCTAAGAAGCCATCGTGCACACCACACCTTCCAAACCCCAGGAAACTAACTCTGTCCTCTTCCAACCTAACAAAACTGTGGATACCGCTAAAACAAATAGTGCATTAACCCTCCACCATAGAGAATACAAATTGAAAGAAAATACAAAGGACAGAATCAAGAAAATAAGTAAGGACAGAGCCCTCCACACCAAACACTTGAACTCCCAAAAAAACTCCCAGCATGCACTGCAAGAGAGAGAGAGAGAGATAGTCAGTCGATCGAGAGAGAGAGACTGTCAGTCAGTCAGGCAGTCAGTGAGAGAGAGAGAGAGAGACAGAGAGTCAGTCAGAGAGAGAGAGATAGTCAGTCAGAGAGAGTAAGAGAGAGAGAGAGTCAGTCGAGAGAGAGAGAGAGTTAGTCAGAGAGAGAGAGAGAGTTAGTCAGAGAGAGTGAGAGAGAGAGTCAGTCAGAGAGAGATAGTCAGTCAGAGAGAGAGAGAGAGATAGTCAGTCAGTAGTCAGTCAGTTAGAAAGAGAGACAAAGAGAGAAAAATAAGATAAAGAAAGAGACCTGAGGATGTGCTTCTCTCTCTGTGCCGGCTTGGGTTGTAGACTGGAGATGAAGGGACAGAAAACAGAGAGGGAGAGAGAAAAGAGAGAGCATGAGAGAGGAAGAAGTACAAATTGACCTCCTACTCTCCTCTCTCCTGTTCTGCACAGTATAAACAACTCTACCACTCCTCAACATGAGAACAACTCTGAGACACAGTATAACACATGACAAGCAGACAAACAGCTTTATTTGTGCTGGAGCATCCCCTTCTCCTCAAATCGGAGATGTCTCTATTACTGCTTGAGATCTTTTCCTATCACTGTTTCAGCCCTGGAAAAAACACAAAGCAGGAACATGCAGTCCCCACCCTCTCCCCCTCTGTCTGTCTTGCTATTTCTCTCTCCTCTTTACCCAACCCCGTCTGTCCCCACCTCTCTCCCTCTTCCCTTACACTGCACCCATCCCAATATTCTATTAGGATCGAGATGTTTGGGCAGGCAGGGGGAAGCGGGAGCATTATCGGGGCTGTCATTGTCTGAGTGGGAGTGATTCCCTCAGGACACTCCTCCAACAGAAATCATTTACACACATGACAAGGAGATAAGCATAAAGACGAGAGGACCAGGGGATGTTAAAGCCTAGTGCTTTATGACCTCTATTTCCCCTCTCTATCTCAACAAATCACCAGTCTACAACCCCAGCCTTCCATGCCAGGCTGACACGCACATAATCACGCATGCACACAGATACACGCACACACGCACGCAGCACATACATACACAGGAACACATCCCTGTAGGTCTTTCTCTCTCATTCCTCCTCTCTCTCCCCCTCTCGCTCTCTCTGTCTCGACTCTTGTTCTCTCTCTTATCACATTACTCTCCATTAAAGAGTCATTTAAACCCACGACACAAAATGGCAGACAGTGCAGAGGGCGGGCACTTTTGAGTTCAGTTTTGGGGAGCAGCAGCAATCATCAACTGATATAAATAGACATCCAAAGACCCCGGAGCGAGAAGTGCCTCCTCCCGCTCTCCTCTGTCTATGTACTGGCCTCTGTCTCGCTGTCTAGCCCTGGATATACTACAGGGAGTGGAGCACTCAGGCCAGTCCACATGTTGTGATATTTACCGATAATGGAGGAAACTGGTGCAAAAACGGGTGAATAAAGCCGCATTGTGTAATTGGTTGCTGTGCCGCTTACCATAACTCGTTCTATTTTGGGTCACTGAATACTGATGCAGACACTGCATACTGACACAGAATCACTGAAGTTATTACTGTATTGCAACAACAACAAAAGAGAGAATATTGCCCAGTTCCACTGCTATTTTTAATGAAGTGAAGTGAGTGTTCAGTGCGTACCCTATCTCCTGTACTTATTTGCATCCTAAGCATTTAACCAGTGGGGCCAACACATTACACAGAGGGGTCAATTGGACAAAAGTCACCATGACAGAATGCCGGATTAGCTGACAGCCCAAATAAATCCGCTGCCATCAGATTCTGTCATCTGGCTTTTTCTGGGCTGAGGAGAAGGGGGGATAGGAGAAGAAATTGATTTGTCTCCAGAAGCTAAGTCTCATTGCCTGGGCCCCTCTCATGGCAAACATTAGTCACACACATACACACACATACTAGAGGTCGACCGATTATGATTTTTCAAAGCCGATACCGATACCGATTATTGGAGGACCAAAAAAAGCCGATACCGATAAATCGGCTGATTTTTAAAATGTATTTTGTATTAGTACTTATTTTTACTTAATATAATACATCAATAAAATCAATTTAGCCTCAAATAAATAATGAAACATGTTCAATTTGGTTTAAATAATGTAAAAACAAAGTGTTGGAGAAGAAATTAAAAGTGCAATATGTGACATGTAAGAAAGCTAACGTTTAAGTTCCTTGCTCAGAACATATGAAAGCTGGTGGTTCCTTTTAACATGAGGCTTCAATATTCCCAGGTAAGACGTTTTAGGTTGTAGTTATTATAGGAATTATAGGACTATTTCTCTCTATACAATTTGTATTTCATATACCTTTGACTATTGGATGTTCTTATAGGCACTTTAGTATAGCCAGTGTAACAGTATAGCTTCCATCCCTCTCCTTGCCGCTTCCTGGGCTCGAACCAGGAACACATCGTCAACAGCCACCCTCTAAGCAGCGTTACCCATGCAGAGCAAGGGGAACAACTACTCCAAGTCTCAGAGCGAGTGACGTTTGAAACGCTATTAGCGTGCACCCCGCTAACTAGCTAGCCATTTCACATCGGTTACACCAGCCTAATCTCGGGAGTTTATAAGCTTGAAGTCATAAACAGTGCAATGCTTGAAGCATTGCGAAGAGCTGCTGGCAAAACGCACGAAAGTGCTGTTTGAATGAATGCTTATGCTGGTGCCTACCATCGCTCAGTCAGACTGCTCTATCAAATCATAGACTTAATTATAACATAATAACACACAGAAATACGAGCCTTAGGTCATTAATATGGTCGAATACGGAAACGATCATCTCGAAAACAAAACGTTTATTATTTCGGTGAAATACGGAACCGTTCCGTATTTTATCTAATGGGTGGCATCAATTAGTCTAAATATTCCTGTTACATTGCACAACCTTCAATGTTATGTCATAATTACGTAAAATTCTGGCAAATTAGTTCGCAATGAGCCAGGCGGCCCAAACTGTTGCATACACCCTAACTCTTCGTGCAATGAACGCAAGAGAAGTGACACAATTTCACCTGGTTAATATTGCCTCCTAACCTGGATTTCTTTTAGTTAAATATGCAGGTTTAAAAATATATACTTCTGTGTATTGATTTTAAGAAAGGCATTGATGTTTATGGTTAGGTCCACGTTGGAGCAACGACAGTCCTTTTTCGCAATTGCGCACAGCATCGATTATATGCAACACAGGACAAGCTAGATAATCTAGTAATATCATCAACCATGTGTAGTTAAAACTAGCGATTATGATTGATTGATTGTTTTTTGTAAGATAAGTTTAATGCTAGCTAGCAACTTACCTTGGCTTCTTACTGCATTCGCGTAACAGGCAGGCTCCTCGTGAGGCAGGTGGTTAGAGCGTTGGACTAGTTAACCGTAAGGTTGCAAGATTGAATCCCTGAGCTGACAAGGTAAAAATCTGTTGTTCTGTCCCTGAACAAGGCAGTTAACCCACCGTTCCTAGGCCGTCATTGAAAATGAGAATGTGTTCTTAACTGACTTGCCTCGTTAAATAAAGTAAAAAACAAAATATATATATATATTTTTTTAAATCGGCAAAATCGGCGTCCAAAAATACCGATTTCCGATTGTTATGAAAACTTGAAATCGGCTCTAATTAATCAGCCATTCCGATTAATTGGTCGACCTCTAACACAACACATACAAAATTCCAGAAATCACCCTCCCTGTGCTGCGCAGGTGGTCGAGGAGTGTGAAGAGGGGCTGAGGGTCTTTGTCCTCAATGACTTTCACTGGCATCCAGCTGCAGATGGTTCATGTAGGAATGTGCACCGAATACCTATTGTTGACATTACAGGCTACCTGGAATTCATATATTGTACCATACAACACTTGAAAAGGAGGGTGTAATCAACTTTTTATTCAAGATTTTCCATGAAGCATCTTCAAATGAAAGAATGATGC
This sequence comes from Oncorhynchus mykiss, assembly GCF_057628025.1. Taxonomy (NCBI): domain Eukaryota; kingdom Metazoa; phylum Chordata; class Actinopteri; order Salmoniformes; family Salmonidae; genus Oncorhynchus; species Oncorhynchus mykiss. The sequence goes on from NC_143044.1 coordinate 5,080,041, forward strand.
AAGAGGAAGGTTCCCAGAACCAAACTGATACCATGAACAGATGAACATCCAGAGAACGTAATGTGCCAGCTGGGAAGTTACTTCAGCACTCTCTATTTATTCTTTGTCTCCGTTTATTTCCTTTACCGTTGTGACTTCAAATGTTCGACAGTTCTCCTTGAGTAAAGTGTCAAAGCCTGTGGGCAACATATCTTTAACGACACAGTGGCATTGCCATCTTCAAGATTCTATGGTGAACCTGGTGCTGGTGTGCTATCTGTCCGTCTGTCTCCCATCACCACGCGTCAACCTATCTTAGTCCAACAGGCTTTCCTGTCGAATTTGCTCAAATTGAGTTACACAGTAGAGTTGTGATTGGCAAAGCGCACACACAGCACTTTCCTCCTGCGAGCAAGGAGTTTCTCACTGTCCCAAAGCTGATGCCAAGCATAATGAGTAATGTTGCGTTCACGTGCTATCGGAGTTTTCGGGAAGCTCTGAGAAAATGTTACAAGTAACTGCCAAAATAAAGGACACACCAACATAGAAAAAATGTGTCTTAATAGGGTGTTGTGCCACCACGAGCCAGAAAAGCTTCAATGCGCCTTGGCATAGATTCTACAAGTGTCTGTAATTCTATTGGAGGGATGTGCCATCATTCTTCCATGAGAAATTCCATCATTTGTTGATGGAATTTTACACACACTGAGCATTTTAATACATGAAGCATGATGGGATGTTAATTAAACTCAGAAACCACACCTGTGTGAAAGTACAGTACCTGCTTTCAATATACTGTGTGTCCCTAATTTACTCAAGTGTTATCTTTACTTTGGAAGTTACCTGTAGCTAACTTTATTATTAACAATTTTAGCAAGCTCATCAAGCTGGCTAAAATCAGATTGGTTGAAGAATTGTTCAAACTTCAAAATCACTTGTGCGAAAAAAAGGTATGCGTGTGTGTGTGTGTAGGTAAGTAAAGAAATAAAACAACAGTAAAAATACATTTGAAAAAAAGAGTAGCAAGGCTATATACAGACACTGGTTAGTCAGTCTGATTGAGGTAGTATGTACAGTGGAGAGAACAAGTATTTGATACACTGCCGATTTTGCAGGTTTTCCCACTTACAAAGCATGTAGAGGTCTGTAATTTTTATCATAGGTACACTTCCAGAAAATCACATTGTATAATTTTTAAGTAATTCATTAGCATTTTATTGCATGACCTAAGTATTTGATCACCTACCAACCAGTAAGAATTCCGGCTCTCACAGACCTGTTAGTTTTTCTTTAAGAAGCCCTCCTGTTCTCCACTCATTACCTGTATTAACGGCACCTGTTTGAACTCGTTACCTGTATAAAAGACACCTGTCCACACAGTCAATCAAACAGACTACAACCTCTCCACAATGGCCAAGATCAGAGAGCTGTGTAAAGACATCAGGGATAAAATTGTAGACCTGCAGAAGGCTGGGATGGGCTACAGGACAATAGGCAAGCAGCTTATTGAAAATAAGACTAGGTATAGTTAAAGTGACTATGCATATATGATGAACAGAGAGTAGCAGTAGCGTAAAAGGAGGGGTTGGCGGGAGGTGGGACACAATGCAGATAGCCCAGTTAGCCAATGTGCGGGAGCACTGGTTGGTCGGGCCAATTGAGGTAGTATGTACACGGCTGTATGGTTAAAGTGACAATGCATATAAGATAAACAGAGAGTAGCAGCAGCGTAAAATAGGGTTTCGGGGGAGGGGGCACACAATGCAAATAGTCCGGGTAAACATTGGTTACCTGTTCAGAAGTCTTATGGCTTGGGGGTAAAAACTGTTGAGAAGCCTTTTTGTCCTGGACTTGGCACTCCGGTACCACTTGCCATGCGGTAGTAGAGAGAACAGTCTATGACTGGGGTGGCTGGGGTCTTTGACTTTTTTAGGGCCTTCCTCTGACACCGCCTGGTGTAGAGGTCCTGGATGGCAGGCAGCTTTGCCCCAGTGATGTATTGGGCCGTACGCACTACCCTCTGAAGTGCCTTGCGGTCAGAGGCTACAGCCCCGTTGATGGGAATGGGGACATGCTCAGTGCTCCTTTTCCTGTAGTCCACAATGATCTCCTTAGTCTTGGTTACGTTGAGGTGTAGGTTGTTATTCTGGCACCACCCGGCCAGATATTTGACCTCCCTATAGGCAGTCTCGTCGTTGTCGGTGATCAGGCACTGTTGTGTCATCTGCAAACTTAATGATGGTGTTGGTCTCGTGCCTGGCCATGCAGTCGTGGGTGAACACGGAGTACAGGAGGGGACTGAACACGCACCCCTGGGGAGCTCCAGTGTTGAGGATCAGTGTGGCAGATGTGTTGCTACCTACCCTCACCACCTGGGTGCGACCCGTCAGGAAGTCCAGGATCCAGTTGCATAGGGAGGTGTTTAGTCCCAGGTTCCTTAGCTTAGTGATGCACTTTGAGGATACTATGGGGTTTAACGCTGAGCTGTAGTCAATGAATAGCATTCTCACATAGGTGTTCCTTTTGTCCAGGTGGGAAAGGGCAGTGTGGAGTACAATAGAGATTGCATCATCTGTGGATCTGTTGGGGCGGTATGCAAATTGGAGTGGGTCTAGGGTTTCTGGGATAATGGTGTTGATGTGAGCCATTACCAGCTTTTCAAAGCACTTCGTGGCTACAGACGTGAGTGCTACGGGTCTGTAGTCATTTAGGCAGGTTGCCTTTGTGTTCTTGAGCACAGGGACTATGGTGGTCAGCTTGAAGCATGTTGGTATTACAGACTCAATCAGGGACATGTTGAAAATGTCAGTGAAGACACCTGCCAGTTGGTCAGCACATGCCCGGAGCACACGTCCTGGTAATCCGTCTGGCCCCGCAGCCTTGTGTATGTTGACCTGTTTAAACGTCTTACTCACCTTGGCTACGGAGAGCGTGATCACACAGTCGTCTGAAACAGCTGATGCTCTCATGCATGCCTCAGTGTTGCTTGCCTCGAAACAAGCATAGAAGTGATTTAGCTCGTCTGGTAGGCTCGTGTTACTGGGCAGCTTGCGGCTGTGCTTCCCTTTGTAGTCTGTAATAGTTTGCAAGCCCTGCCACATCCGACAAGCGTCGGAGCCGGTGTAGTATGATTCAATCTTAGCCCTGTATTGACACTTTGCCTGTTTGATGGTTCGTCGCAGGTCATAGCAGGATTTCTTGTAAGCTTCCGGGTTAGAGTCCCGCACCCTGAAAGTGGCAGCTCCACCCTTTAGCACAGTGCGAATGTTGCCTGTATTCCATGGCTTCTGGTTGGGGTATGTACGTACAGTCACTGTGGGGAAGACGTCCTCAATGCACTTATTGATAAAGCCAGTGACTGATGTGGTGTATTCCTCAATGTCATCGGAAGAATCCCGGGAACATGTTCCAGTCTGTGCTAGCAAAACAGTCCTGTAGTTTAGTATCTGCTTCATCTGACCCTTTTTTTATAGACCGAGTCACTGGTGCTTCCTGCTATCATTTTTGCTTGTAAGCAGGAATCAGGAGGATAGAGTTGTGGTCGGATTTACCAAATGGAGGGCGAGGGAGAGCTTTGTACGTGTCTCTGTGTGTGGAGTACAGGTGATCTAGAATTGTTTTCCCTCTGGTTGCACATTTAACATGTTGATAGAGATTTGGTAGAACTGATTTAAGTTTCCCTGCATTAAAGTCTCCGGCCACTAGGAGCGCCGCCTCTGGGTGAATGGTTTCCTGTTTGCTTATTTCCTTATACAGCTGACTGAGTGCAGTCTTAGTGCCAGCATCTGATTGTGGTGATAAATAAACAGCCACAAAAAGTATAGCTGAGAACTCTCTAGGCAAGTAGTGTGGCTTGCAATTTATCACAATATACTCTACTTCAGGCAAGCAAAATCTAGAGACTTCCTTAGATTTCGTGCACCAGCTGTTGTTTACAAATATGCACAGACCGCCTCCACTCGTCTTACCGGAGTCGGTGCAGCGTGTATCCCGCTAGGTGAATATCCATGTCGTCATTCAGTCACAATTCCCTGAAACATAGGATATGACAATTTTTGATGTCCCGTTGGTAGAATATTCGTGACCGTACCTCATCTAGTTTATTGTCCAATGATTGCACGTTGGCGAGTAATATTGATGGTAACGGCAGCTTTCCTAGTTGCCTTCTGCGGGTCCGGACGAGGCATCCGGCTCTACTTCCTATGCGTCGCCTCCTTTTGCGAATAATTGGGATGTCTGCCCTGTGGGGCGTTTGGAGATTATCGTGTGAGTCCTGCTTGCTGCTGTTGTTGTTGTTGAAAAAATCTTTGTCTAATCCGAGGTGAGTGATCGCTGTCCTGATATGTAGAAGCTCTTTTCTGCCGTAAGATATGGTTGCAGAAACATTATGTACAAAATAATTTACAAATATCGTGAAAAACCCCCAAAATTGGTTAGGAGACCGTAAAACGGCGGCCATCTCCTCCGGCGCCATTTTTCTTTAAGCCAAGATCAAACGTTAAACAGATTGAGATTGGTGATAAGGTCACAGCTCTGAAAGCTGACGTACAATGCAGGCTCAGCAGGCTCACAGGCGATTGAGGCAATTGTGTCGAGCCTTGGGTGGGCACCATGGTAACAGGTAATAGTTTAAATCTGCTCTCTCTCTCCTTTCGCCGGATCAACACTATTTCATCTCTCTCGCCGCTATTGCTCTTTCCTCTCTCACTCTCTCCCAGCAAAGCAGTCTCAGCCAGAGGACTCAGCCAACACACAAACCAAACCCATTTATCATCATCGAAACCAAACAACTTCCTCTGTCTACCTCAATAGGTACTTGGACTCAAAATCATAAGAAGAAGAAAACGGAGGGTGATAGTACCTCTATAGTTTACTCTGACCCATCAGTCACCTACTACTTGGCTCAGACTTGTTCCCTGTAGTTGAGTTTTGAATATATTTAATTTGGTCACATGTGTAACATGTCAGTTTGCAAACCATCCTTGCACCGTCACCGTAATTTGTTATCCTGCCAACGAACCGACACGTCCTGTGAGATACATTTTCCACAGTGGCTTCCCCTCCATTTCCTACGGTTATAGTGATGACAAGATGCTGAACAGTGATTGTGAAAGTGATAATGACCGTGAGATGATAATGCATATGATGATGTTAATCAACACATGTTCCCTGGACAAATGTCAGTATCTTCTCCCTCCCTACCTCCACGCTTAGTGATAGTTGCTAAGCAGCAGACAGCTCGTTGAATGGCATCTCTACCACACTAACAGGAGTCTCTAAATTGAACAGGCCCCATTTCTGAAATGGGTTTGATTAAAAAGAATATCCTCGGCTCCCAGCAATCTAGGGTATTAATCAGTCATTTCCAAATGGTGTGTCATATTATTCAAACTAAAAGTTCTTCCCTAAAGCAGAGAGTGACTCAAGTTCAACATTTGACTTACTGACATTAGTAAGTGTAAGAGAAGCACTAGCTAATGAAGAGCCAAACTGTATACATTCTCTTCAGATAAATGAACCAGTAACTCTCCAAGTGAAACCCATGGTAATCGTGCTATTAGAAGAAAATTAAAAAACAGACACACACAACTAAGGTTTATACAGAATCTACCGAGCATGTCTTGCTTATACTATCCTTCATTTCAAGTAACCTTCAGGTTCCTTGGTGTCCACATCACTGAGGACTTATCATGGCCCTCACACACCAGTACCATCGGGAAGTAGGCACAGCAATTCCTCTTCTCCATCAGGAGGCTGAAACAATTTAGCATGGCCCCTCAGATCCTGAGGAACTTTTACAGCTGCTCCATCGAAAGCATCCTGGTTGTATCACCTTCTGGTATCCATTTATCCTGCTACTGGTCACTATTACTCCTGTTTACATGTATATATTACCACTCATATATTACCATAAGTATTTACATATTCCTGCTACTAGTCACATTTCATCCCTGTTTACATGTATCTCCGCCTATCATGCCTACCCTTACAGTCTTGCACGCGCGCACACACACACACACACACACACACACACACACACACACACACACACACACACCACTTATGCTGCTGCCATACTGTTTAGTATTATTATTATTATTATTATTTATCATCCTTATTTATCATGTACATATCAACCTCAAATACTCCAGTAATGCACATTGTACATTTGGTATTGGCACGGACCCTGTATATAGCTGCCTCTCTCATTTCTTATTATTTGTGTTTTCATTACTATATATTTATTAGCTATACTATTTCGATATTGCTTACTGCACTGTTGGGTGGTAGGGCTTGCAAGTCAAGCATTTCGCTGTACTTGTGCATTTGACAATACAACATGAACTTGAACCTACTAAACTACAAGGCTAATGATTATTCTCTCTGTAGCTAACAGCGTTTCAGAAACAGAACATTACAGAAAGGTTAAGACAAAGGTTCAAAATCCACACCCTCTAATAAAAGAGAAGCAGTATCCAAAGGCTTGAATTAAGTGGGAATGAAGATTTAATAAGCACGGGCAAAAATACCAGGCCAATACTACTGTGTACAGATTTGTACAGGCATCTTCGCATGAGGCATACAGTATAGCAGGGAAATAAATTAAATAAGAAAGCATAGAATTGTGCACCGAACCAATCCTTGACCTAAAAAAGATACCAACAGCACATTCACAACAAGCACGATCAGCTGCACGTGTAGACAAGCAGGCATGCGTACACATATACTGCATGCACGCACACACACACACACACACACACACACACACACACACACACACACACACACACACACACACACAAGGGGTCACCCAGAGAGGAGGATTGTGTTTACCTCAACATGGGCTGTTTGGGGTGAGTAGGCGGGTCACTGTCCTGGTGTTGAAGGGGCTTTTTGGTCACCTGCTTGTAAATGTTCCGGGCCATCACCCCCAGCCACAGCATGGTGGAGAGGGACGAGTAGTGTAACACCACGCCAACCTGCACCAGGAGACACAGACAGACACGGGTCACTCACTGTTTCTATTTTCACATCATAGAAGGCTCGTCTTCACATTCTTCATGTCCCCCTCACTTCCACTTGTTGACTCACAGAGAGAGTTCTTTTCCCAGACACAACGAGCATGTCATCAATGTCACTTCAAGTGTCTTTCCAAAGATCAATCCCAGCAGGAGCGGGGATTGCTCTTTTAAACTCATGCAAAATGGTGTGCGCGCCTGCGTACTTGGGGACACACCCATCATCAATACCGTTAGAGGACTCAGGACAGTTACCTTGAGCCGTCGACAATAAACAACAATATGAATGTCAGTCACGTACGTCTACAATGCTCTTTACAAAATGTGATGCTTGTTTTCCAACAGACATTGTATTCCACCCTCTCTTGTTCTTATATTCATGAATTAGGCTTGAATGGGAATTGATCTCGCATTGTTTTGAGGCTTTATCAGGAGAAATAAAGACAGCTAAAGGGGAGAGAAAAAGAGTGAGAAAATAGGAAAGAGAGAGAGAGAATTTGAAATTCATTGTCTTTCTTTTCCCAATCACACTCCTCAGTTTGCTCAGCAGACCCAACACTAAGAGGCATCCAATCAAATAACTCGCTCCAGTCTGCTAGGCTTAACCAACTCTACAGGGACTAAAGGAGTCATACAGGAGTCAGACATGATACTGATTGGAAATAACCTTGAGGCTGGTTAATGGTGGAAGAAGCACACAGTGAGTAGGTGGTGGTCTGCGATTCAATCATAGCTCTAACCCACACGCTTTGGACTGAAAGGAACGTTGGCTGAATGGACAAACAACCACTACGGTAGGATGGAATGGAACCCAAGTAAAAACATTTCAGGGAGTGAGTCTTATTGCCACAGACTGAACCAGTCCTTGACCTCAAGAAGATATGAACAGCACATTCACAAGAGAGTGACAGTGAGGTAGAGCTGGCACAATTACCGTATAACTGACGGTTATGGATGAAGACCGGCATGGAAATAAAATAACCGCCATAACTGAATCTTTTTTTTCTTTTTTTTCCCCTATTCGTCGAACGAACATCTGACTGAAGTGACCACAATGTAGCAACAGCACACATAGAAATAAAATGAATTGAACAGGCTTGGAACCTCTAACCCTTGCAATTTGACTGTTAAACTCACGGGTACACTAGCAACGGCTGCCTGATATTGTGATGCAATAATTTCCATGGTAATGTAGAATGTCATAGAAATTATGTTAACTGATGATGTGGCTCTTGCAATAGAATGTATTTTTTGTAATGTCAGTTGAGTTGAATCAACAAATCAGAGCACAAATTTTACTTCCTGCTTTGCTCCTATGGCAGAGGGTTAGGTCACGTGACAAAATCTGGACGCTGAGTGAGAATTATACTGTTTGACGCTCGTGCTTATTATGATAAACTGGTGATTTAAATAGGTTTGTTTTGCATAAATATTTTTTTTGTATGTTGTGAATAAAGTGTGTAAATGTACTTCACACTTTTTTCTCCCCAATTGGTAGTTACAGTCTTGTCCCATCTCTGCAACTTCCGTGCGGACTCGGGTGAGGCGAAGGTTGAGAGCCATGCCTCCTCCGAAACACGACCCTGCCAACCTGCACTGCTTCTTGACACACTGCTCGCTTAACCCGAAAACCAGCTACACCAATGGGTCCGAGGCGACCGAAGCCAGCATGCATGCACCCGGCCGCCACAAGGAGTCGCTAGAGTGCGATGGGACAAGGACATTCCAGCCGTCCAAAAGCTCCCCTAACCCGGACGACGCTGGGCCAATTGCGCGTCGCCTCATGGGTCGCGGATGGCTGCGACACAGCCCAGGATTGAACCCGGATCTGTAGTGACGCCTCTAGCACGGATCAGTGCCTTAGACTACTGCCCCACTCAATAGGCCCAAAATTAAAATAAACTTCAATAAACTTAAACCTCAGATTCTTAGGAACAATTTGATATGCAGCAATTGAGACTGCATTTAGAATCGCTGTTTTTAGCTAGTCCGCTAACGTAGTTGAGGGGGAGAGAGAGAAATGTGGCTTAGCGCCTGTCCCTCGTCTCACACACACACACACACACACACACACACACACACACACACACATACACACACATATACACATATACACACACACAGGAGAGAGAAAGGAAGGAACGATGGAGGGCAGGGGGAGGGAAAGAGAGTAGTAGGCAGAGAGGGATGAGGAGAGATAGAAAGATGGGGGAGAATAGATTGGAGGGAATAAGAGGACCACTGGCTGATAAATGCCCTCAGCAAGCACAACCAGTCCACCCACCAACCCACCCACCCACAAACACACATGTAAAATTACAAATGCTCATTCTGTTTGTTTGATATTAATATACCTGTATTCTTCCCATGTTTAACACACATCTTGGTTGTCTAGATGGCTTCTTCTACCCCTCTTCTGACCAATTAGTCTGTATAATGTAAGTATACACAAACACACACACACACAGTAGTCTAAGTCTATGTGAGGGAAGGGCATAGCCGGTGCTTCCATAAACTGAATTACATTGATAATAAAGCCTAATTAGCCAACTCCTGTCTACACAGAACTTAATAAAATCAATCCAAATAGGTTACTACACCAGAAAGAATGATTTGGCCACACAAGACCATTAGCTTCTTTAAAAAAAAAAAATAAGCTGTGGATTGTTTTAAATCGCATTGCCTACAGTCTGAAGGGCAGTCGAAGGAAAACATAGTTTGGAAAATTGCTATTGCTGTAAAGTGAATTCAATGAAAATACTGTAATCTGACTTTTACCCACATAAAAAAGAATATGGTATGGTATAAATACTGTAGTATACACTGTAGTATACTGCAGTATTTACAGTTAACTATAGTATAAATACTGTAGTATTTACTATAGTTAAAGTGTAGTGTTTTTGCGGGACATTACAGTGGTATTTCCTATAGTATTATATAGTTTACTACATGATGTTATAGTAAGTGCTGTAGTATTCTATAGTAAACTATAGCATTTTTTTTCACATGGGAAGGTTATCAAATTTCTCAACTTAATTGAGTGAACAGTATCTTATTGGCACCAGCAGAGAACATCGGCCATATCCCCGATGAGTGCGCACATTCACGCTTTATCACTAGCTAGATTTCCATCCAATTGGTGACAGATTTCCATGTGAATATTCTAAAATCTGCAGAAAACATTTCCCCACCAGAGGTGTTCCCATCATATTGACTTGTTGTGAATAAAAGGCTGTGCTTGATGACATAGCACACATAAAAATAACGTTTGTGCTTACATACATGTACCGAATAAAGAATTTAGTTAAATGGGTTTCCGTTGTATTTTATACTTTACTGATGGTTTTGTCACAAAAAACTGGTGCGTTATATAGTGAAATCCTAGTAAAAAAGTCCCTGTCTTAGGTAGATACTTTATTTTAAGAATGTGAAATGTCAGAATAATAGTAGAGAGAACAATTTAATTTCAGCTTTTATTTCTTTCATCACATTCCCAGTGGGTCAGAAGTTTACATACACTCAATTAGTATTTGGTAGCATTGCCTTTAAATTGTTTAACTTGGGTCAAACATTTTGGGTAGCCTTCCACAAGCTTACCACAATAAGTTGGGTGAATTTTGGCCCATTCTGCCTGACAGAGCTGGGGTAACTGTGTCAGGTTTGTAGGCCTCCTTGCTCGCACACACCTTTTCAGTTCTGCCCACAAATTTTCTATAGGATGGAGGTCAGGGCTATGTGATGGCCACTCCAATACCTTGACTTTGTTGTCCTTAAGCCATTCTGCCACAACTTTGGAAGTATGCTTGGGGTCATTGTCCATTTGGAAGACCCATTTGCGACCAAGCTTTAACTTCTTGACTGATGTCTTGAGATGTTGCTTTAATATATCCACATAATTTTCCTCCCTCATGATGCCATCTATTTTGTGAAGTGCACCAGTACCTCCCGCAGCAATGCATCCCCAGAACATGATGCTGCCACCCCCGTGCTTCACGGTTGGGATGGTGTTCTTTGGCTTGCAAGCATCCCCCCTTTCCCTCCAAACATAACGATGGCCATTATGACCAAACAGTTCCATTTTTGTTTCATCAGACCAGAGGACATTTCTCCAAAAGGTACAATCTTTGTCCCCATGTGCAGTTGCAAACTGTAGTCTGGCTTTTTTATGACGGTTTTGGGGCAGTGGCTTCTTCCTTGCTGAGCGGTCTTTCAGGTTGTGTCGACATAGGACTCGTTTTACTGTGGATATAGATACTTTGGTACCTGTTTCCTCCAGCATCTTCACAAGGTTTGTTGTTGTTCTGGGAATGATTTGCACTTTTCGCACCAAAGTACGTTCATCTCTAGGAGACAGAACGTGTCTCCTTCCTGAGCGGTATGACGGCTGCGTGGTCCCATGGTGTTTATACTTGCGTACTATTGTTTGTACAGATGAACGTCGTACCTTCAGACGTTTGGAAATTTCTCCCAAGGTTGAACCAGACTTGTGGAGGTCTACAATTCATTTTCTGAGGTCTTTGCTGATTTGATTTTCTCATGATGTCAAGCAAAGAGGCACTGAGTTTGAAGGTAGGCCTTGAAATACATCCATACTTGTGTCATGCACAAAGTAGTTGTCCTAACCAAGTTGCCAAAACAACAGTTTCTTAACAATAAATTTGTGGAGTGGTGGAAAAAATATTTTTCATGACTCCACCATGAGTGTATGTAAACTTCCGACTTCAACTGTATATTATTATGGACAAAAGAGTGAGAGTATTTTTATTTGTGAAATGGCAGCCAAGCATCGATGATCATGTCATCAGAATAAGACCCTCAATATTTATAGGAAAGGAGCTTCAAGCTCATCCATCATTGCACTTTCACCACAACTTATTTCATTTGAAGCCTAATAAGTGGCATGCTTTCCTGAGTCGTAGTGGGAAGACCACACAACATGTCATCGAGTGACTCCTACTTCGATAAGAAGGTTGTTGTGTAAATATTTGTGAATAGAAGCGTTTACACCGCCATTTCTCACATAATTAATTTTACAGACACAAAAAGATCCCACCTTGTCTAGTGCATTTTGTTTTGTCGACATTTGGAAAGTTTACAGACACATTTGCTGTTTACATCAGGCCTATCGTGACTTTTTTTTAATGCAACATGTACTTTACTCGCAAAAAAAAGGTTGGAGGAAAACCTGGTTAGTCTTGGGTGAGTGCCACTTGAAAATGTATTTTTGGACTGTAAGCCTATAAAACGTCACTATAGCGTTCGATTTGGCTGCTGGGGGGCAAGGAGACCCCCCAGCTTCGTTAAAACCATTGACATCAACGTGCTGTTTGGTTTTAATAACTATTTGGTTTTAATACCATCAAGTCTTGAAGAGCATAGTCAGAACTACACATTTCCGAGTATTCCACATTTAGCTCTATCATCGGAGCTTTACTGCAATCAGTAAAACATCAATTGATCATAGGGCGGGGCGGTATTCCGGTTTTTACTATATACCGGTCCTGACGCATGGACCGGTTTGGGTTTTTACTTTACCTTCTATAACGGTACTTCAATGTTTGGTTTGTTAAATGTGATACACAACTCCAGTGTGTGCAATGTCTGTTTTTAGTTTACTCCATTGTCTTTCTACCTTCTGCTACATGCCACTTTCCACTCCAAGCCCTGGAGTCAAGGAGTGAGCATTTGCTCACCCATAGAGTCAGAAACTGGGCAGAAAGAGGGGCAGGGGGGAAAAGACCTGCCATCCGTATGCACTCGAATAACTGATGGAGGCCACATTCCCGCAGGTTCATTTTCGTACTCATGACAGTAGGGTGACCACATTTAAAATACCCAAATGCGGGTTGGATGGCGAGCGTTGCTGCACAGCTAATTGCAGGTCTCTCCAGAGACGTTCAATTGGGTTCAAGTCCGGGCTCTGGCTGGGCCACTCAAGGACATTCAGAAACTTGTCCCGAAGTCACTCCTGCGTTGTCTTGGCTGTGTGCATAGAGTTGTGGTCCTGTTGGAAGGTGAACCTTCGCCCCTGTCTGAGGTCCTGAGCGCTCTGCAGCAGGTTTTCATCAAGGATATCTCTGTACTTTGCCCCGTTCATCTTTGCCTCGAACCTGTCTAGTCTCCCAGTCCCTGCCGCTGAAAAATATCCCCACAGCATGATGCTGCCACCACCATGCTTCACCGTAGGCATGGTGCCAGGTTTACATACTTGACACTTGGCATTCAGGCCAAATAGTTCAATCTTGGCTTCATCAGACCAGAGAATCTTGTTTCTCATGGTCTGATAATCTTCAGGAGCCTTTTGGCACACTTGATTGGTGGAGTGCTGCAGAGATGGTTGTCCTTCTGGAAGGTTCTCCCATCTCCACAGAGGAACTCTAGAGCTCTGTCAGTGACCATCGGGTTCTTGGTCACCTTCCTGACCAAGACCCTTCTCCCCCAATTGCTCAGTTTGGCTGAGTGGCCAGCTCTAGGAAGAGTCTTGGTCACTGTGTTCTTGGGGACCTTCAATGCTGCAGACATTTTTTAGTACCCTTCCCAGATCTGTGCCAATCCTGTCTTGGAGCTCTACGGACAATTCCTTCGACCTCATGGCTTGGTTTTTGCTCTGACATGCACTGTCAACTGTGGGACCTTATATAGACAGGGTGTGCCTTTCCAAATCGTGTCCAGTCAATTGCATTTACCACAGGTGGACTCCAATCAAGTTGTAGAAACATCTCAAGGATGATCAATGGAAACAGGATGCAGCTGAGCTCAATTTCGAGTCTCATAGCAAAGGGTCTGAATACCATTTGCCTTGATGACAGCTTTGCACACTCTAGGCATTTTCTCAACCAGCTTCACCTGGAATGCTTTTCCAACTGTCTTGAAAGAGTTCCCACATATGCTGAGCACTTTTTGGCTGCTTTTCCTTCACTCAAAATCAAATCAAATGTTATTGGTCACATACACGTGTTTAGCAGATGTTAATACGAGTGTAGCGAAATGCTTGTGTTTCTAGCTCCAACAGTGCAGTAATATCTAACAAGTAATCTAATAATTACCCAACAACTACCTAATACACACAAATCTAAAGGGATGGAATAAGAATATGTACATATAAATATATGGATGAGCGATGGCCAAGGTGGAATAGATGGTGTAAAGTACAGTATATACATATGAGATGAGTAATGTAAGATGTTGACATTATTCAAGTGGCATTGTTTAAAGTGACAAGTGATCTATTTATTAAAGTGGCCAGTGATATGAGTCTATTTATTTATTTCACCTTTATTTAATTGTGCATCTGTAAAAGTTTGCCAGGATTTTAGGTGACAAGATACATTTCTTCAGCCTCCTGAGGTTGAAGAGGGACCTTCTTCAACACGCTGTCTGTGTGGGTGGACCATTTCAGTTTTTCTGTGATGTGTACACCGAGGAACTTAAAAAACTTGCCACCTTCTCCACTACTGTCCCTTCGATGTGGATAGGGGGGTGCTCCCTCTGCTGTTTCCTGAAGTCCATGATCATCTCCTTTGTTTTGTTGACGTTGAGTGAGAGGTTGTTTTCCTGACACCACACCACACAGTGCCCTCACCTCCTCCCTCTAGGCTGTCTCGTCGTTGTTGGTAATCAAGCCCACTACTGTTGTGTCGTCTGCAAACTTGATGATTGAGTTGGAGGCATGCATGGCCACACAGTCATGGGTGAACAGGGTGTACAGGAGGGGGCTGAGCATGCACCCTTGTGGGGCCCCAGTGTTGAGGGTCAGCGAAGTGGAGTTTCCTACCTTCACCACCTAGGGGCTGCCCGTGAGAAAGTCCAGGACCCAATTGCACAGGGCGGGGTTGAGACCCAGGGCCTCCAGCTTAATGATGAGTTTGGAGGGTACTATGGTGTTGAATGCTGAGCTGTAGTCAATGAACAGCATTATTACATAGGTATTCCTCTTGTCCAGATGGGATAGGGCAGTGTGCAGTGTGATGGCGATTGCATTGTCTCTGGACCTGTTGGGGCGGTATGCAAACTGAAGTGGGTCTAGGGTGGCAGGTAAGGTGGAAGTGATATGATCCTTGACTAGTCTCTCAAAGCACTTCATGATGACAGAAGTGAGTGCTACGGGGCAGTAGTCATTGAGTTTAGTTATATTTGCCTTCTTGAGTACAGGAACAATGGTGGCCATCTTGAAGCATGTGGGGATAGCAGACTGGGACAGGGAGCGATTGAATATGTCCGTAAACACGCCAGCCAGCCGGTCAGCGCATGGTCTGGGCCAGCAGCCTTGCAAGGGATAACACGTTTAAATGTCTTACTCACGTCGGCCACGGAGAAGGAGGGGGGGGGGGGGGGGGGACAGTCCTTATTAGCGGGCCACGACGGTGGCACTATATTATCCTCAAAGCTGGCAAAGAAGGTGTTTAGTTTGTCTGGAAGCGAGACGCCGGTGTCCGTGACGTGCGGTCCAACTACCATCATCTAAAATTCCATGACCATCACAGCCCTAACAGTGGGTGGAGGAAGGGAGCGAGAGAGGAGGAGGAGACGCAGAGAAAGAGAAGAGAGAGAGGTATGGGGGAGAGAGAGAGATGGAGAGGGGCAGGGGATAAAATTGGTGGAAGGTGGTTAAGTGCTGACTGAGGCTTCCAGAGTCAGTTCCAGGGCTCCTTGAAGTTTTCCTGTCAGAGGAGGTGGTGAGTAGCAGTTCCCGTGAGGGAAGTGGATCCCTGCTGGACCTGAGAGGGATCTATCCACAAGTGGGGCAGAGGGTGGAGGGATGGAGGAGGGTGGTAGGGTGTGTGTGATCACACATATCCTTACAGCCAGCTCCTCCAGTGAACGACCATGTAATCATCCCAGACACTGCCACCACTGCTGGGAACAGGGTAACAGCCTCAAACCCATCGGGATGAGAGGAGGGGTGGACCAAAATAATAAAACTGGACCCAAAGAATCAACTTAGGCTGTTACCCATTACAAATGCAGCGTTTCTACATTAGGCAACATGATTAAATCTGAAAAATACCCAGTGGTGAGGAGCACCAGAGGCATGTGCAGAATAAACACCTGCTGTGATGATTACATTGAGAGATGGGTAATAGTTACATGCGTGTGAGAAGCATGGAGATTTGATCGATTGCAGTAGTTTCTTTACAGGCATCTCTCAAGCGGCGGCATCTCGGCAAGATGGCTGCTCATAAACGTGTTGCTAATGCATCCATGTAGACAGCGAATCTGATGGGGAATATGCTAATTGTGCCGTAATAATGCTCCATTGCACGGCGGGGGAACAGGTGGGTCAATAGGGGGGGGGGCGCATTTCATGCCGTTACACTGGCCGAAATGTGTCATTGGTATTTGTCGACACTCGCTTGACGGGCGTGACATGAACCAGAGGCTCCTAGCCTAGCTAGCTGTCTCTCTGTGAGGCCAAGCCTCCTGACAGGCAGCCAAAGCACGCCAGGCACTGTTGGCTTCAATAAGGTCAAGTGAGCTACAGAGATCTGTGCAGCTCCATATTGAGGTGGATTCATTACGTTTTAGAACAAGACAAAGTCTAAACTTCTCGTGGACAGGATGTAGAGGCAGCGGCCTCAGCAGTGTCCCAAGTGACTCTGCCTGGTTCTGAAGAGAGAAGAAGAGCCCTGTTGATATAAATAGAGGATGAGTTGGAAGCCTTTGAAACCTCAACTGAAAGGTAGAAAGAAAGAAAAAACATAAATCTCTCGCCAGCTAAATGCCCACATGCTGAGGAGAGACATCCTCTCTTGGCTGACATGTTCCAATTGATGTATCAAACTCCCAAAACGTAACAATGTGTCTGGTCTTCTTACTCCTTATTTTGTCAAGACACGATTGAGTCTATCGCTAACCCGGACATTTTAACCCCAACCATTATGTCCATCTACCTATCATCGTCCTATCAATCTTCCCAAAACAACAATATGCATGCATACTGGAGTTTGGTTTTCTTAAGATTTCAGCATCAGTTAAGCCAACGATTGATGGAGAGCTTAGGATCCCTAGATGTATTTAAAAGCTGAAACATCTCTTACCTGGTGTCTCCAATGAGCTGCTTTATCTAAGTAAGGATTCAAGGACACCCCTCATGCCTCAATTAGCCAACCCAATGTTATCCTGCCCTTGCTGCCTCCCCGCTCTCCTCTAAAAACAGTATCTATGGCAGGATCCTCTCACAATGACACATCTCCCACGATCTCTTCCGTTTTAGAACGTCTCAGAGCCAAGCGTTATTGCACCCAGCAGGAGAGAAAGCACTCCCGTTAGCTAACCTACACAGGCATACAGGCCCCGCAGCGCTGGCTGGTGCCTGTGTCTCTCTCTGTCCCCCTTTCGCGCTCCCTCACTATTTTATCTCTCTCTCTCTCTTGCCCTCTCTCTGTCTTTCTCTCGCTCACAGTCTCACGTTAAGAGATGGACTTGCCAGCCACAGAGGCAGGCAGAGTCAACCGGTAGCCGACAGCGGTAACGGCAGCCATACTCCTACTCCCCTTTGAGACGACGGCAAAACAAAACCCTCGTTAGGACAACAAACTGCTAGGTACAAAGCCCCTGGTGGGCCGGGGCGGGAAACCTGGAGGGACAGGCAACATCACAGCATATAGATATGGCCAACCAGGAAGACAGCTAGCTAGCTGTAGCATTCATGTGTGTACTGTAGTGAACTGTATTGTCTCACACCGTGTGTAGGGAGTTCGTGCCGAAGCCTTGGTGGAGCCTATTCATCAGAGCATCAAAGAAGGACAATAGAGAGAGAGAGAGAGAGAGAGCAAGCGAGAGAGAGAGAGAGAGAGAGAGGAGGAGAGCTAGGAGTACTACACCGTGCACACAGAGCATCACAACCACCGCCACAGCGCACCTCAATAGACATTCATAATCAATTCCCCTGGAGAGCTTTGAGAGGGCAGGAATGAAAAGGCAGTGCACTTACTGCTTGACAGATGATGGGGTATTTGATTCGATTGATGCCTCCGGCAAACACAGTGAAGGTCAGAGCTGTGTGGAAACAGAAGTTGAGGAGCATGTGCCATCCCTTCCGACTGATGCGGATTGTGCTGCCAAAAGAAGAGAAACCCACACCGAATAAGCAGTCAGTCAAATAAATATGAATGGTACAGAATATCAGGGGAATGGATAAAACATTGACGCAGAGGACGTTGAAAAAAAGAGCGTTTAAAAAAGATCCGGTTCATCATTCAGATCATTTACTAGGACACAAGGGGGTTGAGGTGTAAATCTGGTGGAATGCATTGCATAGTTTGCAAATGAAATGTTGTAAATAACAATCTCTGTCCAGCTGTTGGAAAAAGCCCTAAGGCTATATGGATCAGCCAATCCAGATGCAGTATCCAGGGTAAATAAACTAGAGAGAAACAAACAACATAAACAATTATCCTGGCATCTATCCAGTATCCTAAATCAGCATTATCCTCGTCATGTTCACCAGTGTGATTATAAATCTGGGGGGAAAAGTGTACAGGAAAGAACCTCTGTTGTTTGTGAGAAACAAACTTGCAGAGAGGGAGCGAGAGAGAGACCAGAGAGTGAGATAACAGAGAGAAAGAGGCCAAGGGGAGAGAGAATGAGTGAGAACGAGTGAAAACAAGTAAGAACAAGAGTGAGATAGGCAGATCGACTGAGAGAGAGATATATATATATATATATATAAAAAAGTGAGAAATAATGAGTTAACGAATGAGAGGGGAAAAGAAAGAGAGAGAGAGAGAGAGAGAGAGAGCAGCAATAACCTACAAGGCGTGTCTGAGTGTTATGTGCCAGGGAGGAGAGGAAGCGCTCCTGTTCAGGTGCTGAACTCTACCCAGGAGGCTCCAGGAGAGGCCCATAAATCACTGCAGCCTCTACCTGCCTCCCAGTGTTTTTCATGGGCTTGGCTACGGGCTTTCACTGGTTCAAGTGCATTAACCTGGCATGCCTCCACTTCATCGTTTCCCCGAGAAAGCATGTGGCTAAACTGACCTCCCGCTTGTTCTCCTTGGCCGAAGGGGAAGGAATGTTCTGAAGGGTGAACTTGGAGTTCGAATGGAATGGGACCTTGATAATAGGCTCACCAGCATCGCTATTCAGTATAAACACTCCCTTTGCTTGAAATACACTAACGTTGTGAAAATCAGTGAAGCGGTGAAATTACGTCTACATGTATGGCAAAACGGACCCCTTACTAGTTCTCCTTTGCCAAGAAGGAGGGAATGTTTTGAAGGGTGAATTTAGCCCCAGTGGAATTAGCACTTGTGCAAGCTCACCAGCATCACTATTCAGTGATGCTACATTACACACTCCCTTGTCTTGGAATACACGTTATGTCAGAAAGTGAAGTTATTTTCAACATATTTAGGACGTTATTCCGATTTGAGATCTGCCTGCACAACTCAGACTTTCACATAAATCATTCATTGATATGAATGGGAGACTGGTGTGCACAGGTCTCAATTCCCGAATGTGGTCCTTAGAGCATTTCTACTGCAAGGAAGACACGGCTTTGGGGATGGAGGGAGGCAAAGCGGTTGCAGTGTTGTACTCCTGCTGCAGCTGTGAGACGACCACTTGTTTCCACGGACAACAAGTGTCTCCTGACTGAAATCATGGAGCCACTGACATCGTCACTCCTCCCAGACTACAGTTAACCGGGGTTTTCATAATCCCTCTATTCCTACAGCCCTTCATCCTGTCAATGTCTCTTTCTCTCTCTTTCTTAGAGTTGCCTCATACTGATGCCAACTGTAAAATGTGTTCATACATCTTCATGCTCCATTACAGTCTATCTATTCATCTGCTTTCCATCAGAACCAAAAGTAGTATAAAGAATGTATAATTTAATTAATCTGTCATTTCAGAGACATTGAATAACTTTTTTGGGGGGGTCTTTTATGCTCAGCATAGTGAAAGTATAAAAGGACTGAATGATCGATCACATTAAGTTTCAGTCACTAACTCCATTGTTCGTGATCTAGTGAGTGCCTAACAAAGGGAAAATGAGGGCCCCAAAAAATAACAAGCTATCCAGGTTGCCTGGAGACCACACTGGATCATCAGTAGAGGATGACTAGATGAACTGAAAGACAGCACAGCCCTCAGGGTTCGAAAGACCTACGGAGAGAGGTGACAGATGTGGTCTGGATCTTATAGAAATCCGATTGAGCCATCTCTTTGAGGCAAGTGGTAGTGGGTTATTGGAAGTGTTTGGCTCGCACGCACACACACATCCCCCCCCCCCCCCCCCCCCCCCCCCAACCCACACACAAATCGTTCGCTTCAGATGTCTGAGTCAGACAGACTGCAGAGCTTCATGCAGGCCCACAGCGGCTGACTCACAGCTCAGAAGCATGATGGAGGAAAATAAAGACAAACTCTCAAAAGTAGGAGAGGTGGCGTGTGGTGTGTTGTGATGGGTACATGATCTGGATGTGTATGGTTTTTACTAAGCTTAGTTAGTCAACTAAAGGTGAGAACTCACTTCAAATCCTCTGAACACAGACCTATACCCACACACACACACACACGCGCACGCGCAAACACAGTTTCCCGAGGGTTTTTACCTGTGGTGCACGATATAAGTGATGATGGAGGCGAAGAGGCAGAGCAACATGACGGCCGTACAGGCATACACGACCGGGTGCAGAAACTCCCCAGGGTACGGGGGGAAAGACAGCACCTTCTTCAGATCCTAAATGAGACAGAGAGAGAGAATGTATTAATTGTTTAGAAACAATGTACACGACTATGCAATTGTACTCAATGCTTTGGCATAATCTGCATTACAATAAAGTTATTTGAACTGAATTCAGAGAGAGAGAAGAGATGGAGAGAGAAAGCGAGACAGTTGGGGGAAGTAATGGAGAGGAGAGAGAGTGAGAGAGAGAGAAGAGACAAGTTGAGACAAGTGGCCACAAGAAAAGGGCAACCAGTGAAGAACAAACACCCTTGTAAATACAGCCCATATTTATGTTTATTTATTTTCCTTTTTGTACTTTAACTCGCACATCGTTACAACACTGTATATAGACATAATGACATTCAAAATGTCTTTATTATTTTGGAACTTCTGGGAGTGTAATGTCTACTGTACATTATGATAGTTTATTTCACTTTTGTTTATTATCTACTTCACTTGCTTTGGCAATGTTAAGTTTCCCATGCCAATAAAGCACCTTGAATTGAATTGAGAGAGAGAGGGAGAGATAGAGAGAGAGGGAAAGACATCAGGGTCAGACAAAACAGACATGGTATCATATTTCACATACCGTGTAGACAAACAACGTACAAGAGAAAACGGTTCACCCTATATGGATGAAAATACATGAACATTATAGCTGACCGTCTGCAGCTTCATAGTCATTGTATCATTTCAAATCCAAAGCACTGGAGTACAGAGCCAAAACAACAAGCATTGTGTCAACTTATGGAGCTCACTGAATATGGATAGTGTGTAAAGATTTAGTTGGGTATATATGGATTTTTCTAAGCAGGACTGGTTTAATCCAGTAAGGCATTTGACGAGTAGTTTTGATTGGTTCAGTGAAGATAGTAAGTTGTCCTGTCAAGTGGTAAATGTTTGAATATGGTGTAAAGGCTCAGGGGCTAAGAGTCAGAGCTAGTCTCAGTTACCATTATAGCCTCAGTGATGAGGATGGTGATATGTCCAATGAGACACTTTGACCCTGAGAACTTGCCCTTCTATGTAATCGTAACCCCTCTGGACAGACAAAGGTCCTGTCGTTTACACATTGCCATTACGAAATCGGAGAATTGCAGTTGTACTTGCAACCAGTTCTCTCTCTTTTCCTTTCCCTCTCACACTCTCTCCCCATCTTTCCACATACAGATCCTCACACTCTCTCTCTCTTTTGCCCTCTTTTTCTCTCTCCAGCCCTATTTTCTCTCCCTCTCCTTCCCTGCCCTGCCTCTGCCTCTCTCGGTTCAGGCTCCATTAAACTGACTGGTGATGTTCTGAGTGGTCGTCTCTCCCTGTCACACTGTTACATATCTGTAAGAGATCTAGATCAGCCTCTGGTCACAGCCCTCCATCCCTCAAATTTCCCCTGCTCTTCTCTCCCCTGACTGGGCCTATTAGTGCTCAGCACACAGGGCAGCAGAGGTCACGGGCCCCTAGAGGCCCCTGAACAAGCCTGTGGGTGAGCCCAGGGAAAGGATTCTGCATGGCTGGTCAGGGAAGTTGTGATAGAGAAGGACAACTGTGTAGAATAGACTTACAGCCATGAACACACACAGCCCTGGGAGACAGCCCCGTTCACTACCACGTATCTTCTATCTGTAGATACCTCTGCAGCGGTGCCCATTCAGTTCTACTGATGTGATGATCACAGCGCAGCCAAATCAATGGCGCTAGCTTTCGTGTGTCTTGATGGAAGGGATGTGAAAACATTGCTCCAACCCTCCTATCCCATGCCGTTGATGATCACAGTGCAGTCAAATCAATTCGAGCTACGCTAGCTTTCAGATTTCTTGATGGATATGACGTGGGAAAAACCATGTTTACCCAACCCTGAAAGAGGAGCAAACCATTCCCAGAGAATGACACACATACTGTAGTTGTCACGATGATGTGTGTGTTCTCATTGTAACGTGACAGCACAGTGACGCCTCTGTGTGAGGCCCTGTAAAGGGCAACATATGCTTCCAGATGTGTAGCACAGATGTAGGAGAGATGCAACTCGATGTTGAAATGTTCTCAATGAGCATCTGCTACTTTAGTAATGTGACATTAAGAGTGAGATTCATTCTGATTATCCATCTCCCCAGGAGCGCTACGTATGTTTTGTTCATTCGAAGAACACATTGACTTGATTGTTTGCGTGACATCATTTTTTTGGAGGGGACCATTGTTCATCTAGTAATGAGCATTAACAAAATGTTTGGAATTCTGTGAGTTGCTTGTCTTTCGGTTGCCCAGACACAAAATGCACAATAGAAATTAATGGTGTAACAATGTATTGTGTCATTTTTATTGTAAATAAGAATATCATATTTTTCTATAAACACTTTAAGTGTAACTGACAGCTTTTTAGCAACATGAAATCTCATTCAAATCTGATCATCAAATAAAATGGTATTTGTCACATGCGCCGAATACAACGAGTGTAGACTTTACTTACTTACAAGCCCTTAACCAACAGTGAAGTTCGAGAAGAAGAAAATATTTACCAAGTAGAATAAAATGAAAAGTAATAATAAAAGTAACACAATAAGAATAACAATAACAAGGCTATATACAGGGGGCACCAGTATCAAGTCAGTGTGCAGGGGTACAGGCTATTTGTGGTAATCTGTACATGTCGGTGGGGGCGAAGTGACTATGCATAGGTAACAAACAAGCAGCGAGTGTACAAAAGGAAGAGGGGGGGGGGGGTCAATCTAAATTGTCCGGTGGCGATTTTATGAATTGTTCAGCAGTCTTATGGTTTGGGGGTAGAAACTATTGAGGAGCCTTTTGGTCCTAGACTTGGCGCTCCGGTACCGCTTGTCGTGCGATAGCAGAGAAAACAGTCTATAACTTGGGTTACTGGAGTGTCTGACAATTTTATGGGCTTTCCTCTGACACCCCCACGAAGAATGTAACTTTTTCTTAAAATGTTCTGACAAGCAAGCACATAGAAATGGTAATTTTCACATTTCCATAAATTCTTAGAATGATTGGGAATTATACTGAACAAAAATATAAAGGCAACATGTAAAGTGTTGGTCCCATGTTTAATGAGCTAAAAGATCCCAGAAATGTTCCATATGCACAAAAAGTTATTTCTCTCAAATTTTGTGCACACATTGAGCATTTCTCCTTTGCCAAGATATCAAAAAGCTGATTAAACAGGATGATCATTACACATGTGCACCTTGTGCTGGGGACAATAAAAGGCCACTCTAAAATGTGCAGTTTTGTCACACAACACATTGCCACAGATGTCTCAAGTTTTGAGGGTACGTGCAATTGCCATGCTGACTGCAGGAATGTCCACCAGAGCTGTTGCCTGAGAATTTAATGTTCATTTCTCTACTATTTCTCTACTATAAGCAACCTCCAATGTCGTTTTAGAGAATTTTGCATTACGTTCAACCGGCCTCAAAACTGCAGACCACGTGTAACCATGCCAGCCCAGGACCTCACATCTGGCTTCTTCACCTGCGGGATCGTCTGAGACCAGCCACCTGGACAACTGATGAAACTGCCTGTAATAAAGCCCTTTGTGGGGAAAAACTAATTCTGATTGGCAGGCCTTGGCTCCCCAGTGGGTGGGTCTATGCCCTCCCAGGCCCATCCATGGCTGCACCCCTGCCTAGTCATGTGAAATCCATAGATTAGGGCCTAATTGATTCTTTAAAATTATTGCATGTTGCATTTATATTTTTATAGAGCTCAATAGTGAGTAGAGCGCAATAGTGAATTTGCGAATGCGAGAGATATGTTAACTGGATAACAGTCATTCCGAGTTCAGTATAGCCTGCTAGCTAGTTAGCAAAGCGATTCACATTTCTTGCTAGCTAACCAAATGACACCTGTATCTCTAGCTGTGTAGCCATCAAAAAAACGTTATGAGGGGAAAAATTCAGTCTCACCCACACCTGCAACGACATGACATCCTCTAAGCAGCTAGCTAGCTATCTAGCTAACATTAGGCTTAGTGTTTTTAGCTTGCTACATAAATACATACACTGGCCTTCACAGCCTTAGCTACATTTGTCAATTTTTGTCTGAAATATTGATTCATATAATATTGAGCCATATTTTTTGGACTGCCAAGGAATCTATTGGTGAATTCTATTAATCATGCATTGAACTGCATCCCCCTATTCTGCCAAAAATGCCTTACTGTACATCATGGAATGTTGAGTCAAAAATAACCTATTTTTAAAACCTTTTATAAAAGTTGATTTTGTAACATGAGCTGTTTGTTTCATTACTGCAAAGTTGTTAAAACGATTTCAGTTCCACTTTAATAATTGAACATGTTTCTAAACACTTCTAAATTAATGTGGATGATACCATGATTATGGATAGTCCTGAATGAATAATGAATAACAATGAGTGAGAAAGTTACATATGCACAATTATACAATTGGGGGGGGGTCTAAACCTGAATGCTGATTGGTTAAAACCGCATTCCAGCCGGTGACTATTCCACAAGTTACCCCCGGCTAAATCTATGACGTTAAAATGCCTATTTACTCTGTTCCATCTGACTGTGCAATCCACTGTCTCATCTGCCCAGCCAAGCAATTTATAAATTTGATCTCCGCTATAAAAAGCATCTAGACCTTCTCACATTTCTTTTAGAATAACATTTAGTTTTCAACAGCGGAGATTTGTATCAACTTTGCTGTCTGTCTCTCCGACATTTGCAACATTGTTTCAATGTTCAAATTCAATCTCCAGCTGTCCCATAGTAATGAACGTGTCAGGACGAGACAGACAGGCAGCGTTTCTCAGCCAGTCTAAATCATGAATCAGCTGGCATAATTTTTATGGATATATACAAAGAAATGTCATTGAATAAAGGTAAAACGAAAGAAAGTGCAGCTAGTTTGCAGTCTTTCCAGCTTCAGTTTGAAGTGATTGTGTTAGCTGTGCTGTTGGCTAGCTCCTCTGAAAAACAGTGTCCTTACAAGTGAGCACATTTTCTATGCCAGGCAAATTCGTACCTCATTAGCTCATTGTTCAGGATGTATGAAATTAATGTCACTAGAAAACAGCTAAACAAATGCAAATAAAGCTACTTTGCTGTTATTCTGGCTGCAATTTTTGAGGTGACTGTAAGTTTGCCGTAGTTGGCTAGCTTGCAAGCAATGGATAAGAACATTGCCAGCGAGTATGGCAATGGAACATTTAGAACGAACCACTGGGTCACGTCCATAGATACAGAACAAAAAGACCTAACAACTGGGTTGCATCTCTTGCAACTGAAGGGGTTAAACGAACGCATCATACCTTTTAAAGGGTTAATAAATTGTGTTATGATAAACTGTAAGGTCCTGAGACCGCTGTGTGTGTGTGTGTGTGTGTGTGTGTGTGTGTGTGTGTGTAACACCTGTTTTGAGTGTTGTGCCCTTCAGACACTATCAGAAGGTGAAAACCGCCTACGTTCATACTCCTCCTGTCTGGGCCCCACCTGGCTATCTGAGGTTCTGAGAATACAACTGGGTTCCTGAGAACACAAGGCTGCCGCAGGCCTGATAAAAACAGCCACCTGTCAGAAGATGCTTGAACTCGTTCACCTTGTTATGACCCTATACTTGTGATGGAAGGTCAAGTTTCGGTCAAACCCACTTCTGAGCTTTTAATTGCTGACAAGATGGTTGCTGCTGTCAGGGGGAGGTTGGATTTATTAAAATGTTGTTGCCAGGGAAACGCACGCAAGGAGGGCTGGGAGAGGCTATATGAGTTACAGGATGTCTTAAACATTTGCAGAACCTGGGGAGAGCTATCATATATTGTACTCTGTACCAACTTCTGCCTACAATTGTATTAGAAAAGGATCATTTTTAATACTTAAACAAAGAGTCTGTGTTTCCTTTCCATTACTAATGTATGTTTGATAACTATATAGACCTGATCAGAAATTGACCAACACAACCGAACCGATAGAACGAACGACCAGCCGACTTGGATAACAACCCTAGATTTGTATCGGGACTATATAATTAATCAAAATAAAAATTGTAATTAAAATATATCAATCATTATTTGAATATGTTTGTAACCCGTTGTATAAAAGTGATAATGCCTGAGAAGCCGGTGTTTGGAGGATAAATTGGCACGGGCCAATATATCGCCCAAACACCGGCTTCTCGGGCATTATCACTTAAATATTAACCGCTAACCTCCCTGTTATTCTAATGGTGAGCGCTTAGCATGTCTTGGGGGTATGATATTTGTACATCTGTAACTTTAAAATTACTCACGATTCATTCAGGACTATCCGTAATCATGGCAGCATCCACATTAATGTAGAAGGGTTTAGGAACATATTATATTCTTATTTGTTTGGTCCCATTCTGAATTTACCACAGGTGTACTCCAATAAAGTTGTAGAAACATCTCAGGGTTGATCAACGGAAAGGGTGCACTTGAACTCAATTTTGAGTCACATAGAAAAGGGTCTGAATACTTATGTAAATAAGGTATTTCTGTTTTTTATTCTTAATACATTTGGAAACATTTCTAAAAACCTGTTTTCACTTTGGGGTATTCTACAACTTGATTGGAGTCTACCTGTAGTAAATTATATTGATTGGACATGATTTGGAAAGGCAAACACCTGTCTATATAAAAGGTCCCACAGTTGATAGTGCATGTCAGAGCAAAAACCAAGCCATGATCTGGGGAATGGTATCAAAACATGTCTGCAGCATTGAAGGTAGCCAAGAACCCAGTGAACTCCATCATTCTTAAATGGAAAAAGTTTGGAACCACCAAGATTCTTCCTAGAGCTGGCCGCCCATCCAAACTGTGCAATCGGGGGAGAAGGGCCTTGGTCAGAGAGGTGACCAAGGACCCGATGGTCTCTCTGACTGAGATACAGAGTTCCTCTGTGGAGGTGGGAGTATCTTCCAGAAGGACAACCATCTCTGCAGCACTCCACCAATCAGGTCTTTATGGTAGATTGGCCAGACGGAGGCCACTACTCAGTAAAAGGCACATGAAAGCCCACTTGGGGTTTGTCAAAAGGCACCTAAAGGACTCTCAGACCATGAAAAATATGATTCTCTGGCCTGATGGAAACCAAGATTGAACTATTTGGCCTGAATGCCAAGTGATCCAGCTTGAGAAAACCTGGCACCATCCCTACGGTGAAGCATGGTGGTGGCAGCATCATGCTGTGGGGATGTTTTTCAGAGGCAAGGACTGGGAGACTAGTCAGGATCGAGGGAAATATGTACAGAGCAAAGTACAGAGAGATCCTTGATGAAAACAAGTTCCAGAGCGCTCAGGATCTCAGATTGGTGGCGAAGGTTCACCTTCCAACAGGAAAACAACCCTAAGCACACAGCCGAGACAATGCAGGGGTGGCTTCGGGACAAGTCTCTGAATGTCCTTGAGTGGCCCAGCCAGAGTCCGGACTTGAACTCGAAAATAGCTATGCAGCAATGCTCCCCATCCAACCAGACAGAGCTTAAGAGGATCTGCAGAGAAGAATGGGAAAAACTCCCCAAATACATGTGTGCCATGTATATGTGTGTTTTTTTTAATTGGGGGGGGTGGAGGGACACCACACGTCCCACAGTTTGGGAACCACTGCAGTAGACCACCAGATACGACTCTACAAGCTAAGCACCCTAGGTTTTAGCAGCATGGCAGTAGAGTAGCTCAAGTCATATCAGTCAGGAAGGTATCAAGAGGGTTGATGTCAATGGCACCTTGTCAGCTGTGGAGTGCCACAAGGGAGTGTTTTAGGGTCCCTCCTCTTCCTGTTATATATCAATGACATGAAATCAGTTTGTTCCTGTCATTTATTTAGGGTCTCACACAAAGACAAGAGTAAGGTAGAGAGCTACAACCTAGCCTACAAATGAAAAAATGTATAACGTCTGTGCACAGGTCTAGAGACAAATTGGAGTAATGAAGATAACAGACAGTGACACATTCAATACCGCCCTGCACACTCTTGCCTGGATCTAGCTGATCTGGGGTGTAATCATTAATGGAACATTTTGCAACTAAAACAAGAGTTTCTATTGGACAAATGCAGGTAGGTCCCTCCCCTAAACAGGTAGGTTTCCATTAAAGAAACGTTTTGCAACAGAATCTGAGAAAATAATATAACCCTGATCACCCACAAACACAGTTCACTTTCGTTCTTATAATTTCTTCTCGCATCTACGTGCTCTCCTCCTCTCACATTTTCCTTTTGCTGGTGTGCACAACACAACAGCTGTATGTGACCAGGCACAAAAACCTCCAAGCCAAACCTTCATACCGTAACCACTAATGGCTACACAGCATACTTTGTTATCACCATATTAACATTATAGTCAACAAACTAGAACTAACGCGTTAGTAAACCCACAATCCAATCCATGTGTACAATCATGCAGTACAGTGTACGGCAAGAAGTTTTGAACTTACACTGCTGGGCCCAGGTGACAATAAATTAATGAAACCGAAAGCTTACAGTGCATTCAGAAAGTATTCATACGCCTTGACTTCTTCCACATTTTGTTGTGTTACATCCTAAATCAAAAATGGATTAAAACAACTTTTTTTTTTCACTCATCAACACACAATTAAGTGATAATGTCTGAGAAGCCGGCTTCAAGGACATTATCACTTTCATACTTTTATACAATGGGTTAAACAACATATTCAGTAAACAACATATTCATTACATATTTCAATTAAAAATGTTATTTTGATGAATTTAGTCATACTACTTAATCCTTCCACAAGATATAGTCCCGACACTAATCTAAGGTTGCTACCCAAGCCGGCTGGTCGTTTGTTCTATTGGTTCGGTTGCCAGAGATGTAACCAAGTGGTTCAGTGTTGTTGTTCTGTACCTATTGATGCGAACCAGTCGTTCGTTCTAAATGTTGCATTGTCATACTGGCTGGAAACGTTCTTATCCCTTTCTTGCTAGCTAGCCAACTATGGCTAACTTACAGTCATGTCAAAAAGCAAAGCCAGAATAATAGCAAAATAGACACTTTTGCATTTGTTTAAGCTGTTTTCTAGTGACATTTATTTGGATACATCGATAACAATGAGCTAATGAGGCACAAGACAATGTGCTCACTTGTCAGGACACTGTTGTTCAGAGGAGCTAGCCAACAACCCAGCTAACACAATCACTTCAAACTGAAGCTGGAAAGACTGCAAACTAGCTGCACTTTGTTTTGTTTGACCTTTTTTCAATTACATTTCTATATATATATATATATACATATATATTTATATATATATCCATAAAAATGATGCCAGCTGATTCATGGTTTCGACTGGCTGAGAAATGCTGTCTGTCTCATCCCGACACGTTCATTACTATGGGACAGCTGGTGATCAAATTTGAATATTGATACAATGTTGCAAATGTTGGAGAGACAAACAGCAAGATTTATACAAATCTAAAAGTCTAAAAGAAATGTAAGATAATGTCTAGATGCTTTTTATAGCGGAGATCAAGTTTATAAATTGCTTGGTTGGGCTGATGAGCCAGTGGATTGTGCAGTCAGATTTTAACGTCATAGATTTAGCCGGTGGTAACTTGTGGAATAGATACCGGCTGCAATGTGGTTTTAACCAATCAGAATTCAAGATTAGACCCACCCGTTGTATAATAAACCATAATGACAAGTGGAAGTGAAAACATGTTTTTAGAAATGTTTGCAAAATTATTGAAAATGAAATGCAGAAAACTAATGTAAATAACTATTCACACCCCTTACATGTTAGAATCACCTTTAGGAGCGATTACAGTTGTGAGTTTTTCTGGGTAAGTCTCTAAGAGCTTTGTACACCTGGATTGTACAATATTTGCACATTATTTATTTTTTTAATTCTTCAAGCTTTGTCAAGTTGGTTGTTGATCATTGCTAGACAGCCATTTCCAAGTCTTGTCATAGATTTTCATGCTGATTTAAGTCAAAACTGTAACTCGGACACTCAGGAACATTCAATGTCATCTTAGTAAGCAACTCCAGTGTATATTTGTTTCATGTTATTGTCCTGCTGAAAGGTGAATATATCTTTCAGTGTCCATTGGAAAGCAGACTGAACCAGCTTTTCCTCTAGGATTTTGCCTGCGCAAAATTAACTATTCCGTTTCTTTTAATCTTTAAAAAATTACTTGGTCCTCACCAATGACAAGCCTACCCCTATCATGATGCAGCCACCACCATGGTTGAAAATATGGAGTGGTAAACAGTGATGTGTTGGATTAGCCCCCAAGATAGCAATATGTATTCTGCACCTAAAGTTATTTTTTGTACCACACTTTGCAAGGCATTGTCTTTGTGGTTGAATCTGTATTTGACTGCTCAACTGCAGGACCTTACAGATAATTGTATGTGTGGGGTACAATGATGAGGTAGTCATTCAAAAAACACTACTATTGCACAGAGTGAGTCTTCTTTTTTATTTAACCTTTATTTTATCAGGGAGTCATACTGAGACAATGGTCTCTTTTTTCAGATGAGTCCTGAACTACATAAAACAGAAAATACATACATCAAAAGGTAAATACAAAATCCAAGCAAAAAGAAAAACGTGGTATATATGATGTCGCCAAAATCTAGGGCCGATAGAAACATCAACTGAATAATCTGCTTTCTACTATTTAGCAAAAGGCAGGACCTATTTCTATAGAAGAAGCCCATTTTTATTCTCAGCTTCTTAATTAACTAACTCAACAATATGCTTTTTTAAAGACAGCTTTTCATCTATCCAGATGCCCAGATATTTGTAGGCACGGACACAATCAATATGGATACCATCCAAAGTACATATGCTTAAATCAGACTCTAGAGAACAACATATACTTAGTTTGACCTGCATTCAGTACTAATTTAAGGTCAATAAAGTTTTTCTGTAATACAATGAAGGCAGACTGTAGTTCAGATAGAGCCTGGTCAACCGTGGGGGCAATAGCATACACAACAGTATCGTCATCTTAATTTATAAGTCGATATTGTTAATGTAAACACTAAAAAGAACTGGACCCAGAATCAACCCTGGCGGGACACCTTTTGTAATATCCAGGAAACCTGATTTAACATCATAAGTAGAAATACATTGAGTTCTATCTTTCAAGTAATTTTTTAACCAGTTACATGCAGAACGTTTAGAATGGGGAAGTAAGTATATACACTACCATTCAAAAGTTTGGTGTCACTTAGAAATGTCCTTGTTTTTTAGTTGAAAAAATAAGTTGCAAAGAAAAAGCCATATCTCAGACTGGCCAATAAAGACAACAAAATAAGAATGGCAAAAGAACACAGACACTGGACAGAGGAACTCTGCCTAGAAGGCCAGCATCCTGGAGTCGCCTCTTCACTGTTGAAGTTGAGACTGGTGTTTTGCGGGTACTATTTAATGAAGCTGCCAGTTGAGAACTTGTGAGGTGTCTCTTTCTCAAACTAGACACTCTAATGCACTTGTCCCCTTGTTCAGTTGTGCACCGGAGCATCCCACTCCTCTTTCTATTCTGGTTAGAGCCAGTTTGAGCTGTTCTGTGAAAGAAGTAGTACACAGCGTTGTACAAGATCTTCAGTTTCTTGGCAATTTCTCGCATGGAATAGCCTTCATTTCTCAGAACAAGAATAGACTGACGAGTTTCAGAAGAAAGGTCTTTGTTTCTGGCCATTTTGATCCTGTAATCGAACCCACAAATGCTGATGCTCCAGATACTCAACTAGTCTAAAGAAGGCCAGTTTTATTGCTTCTTCAATCAGGACAACAGTTTTCAGCTGTGCTAACATAATTGCAAAAGGGTTTTCTAATGATCAATTAGCCGTTTAAAATTCTAAACTTGGATTAGCTAACACAACGTGCCACAGGAATGAGGGTTGCTGATAATGGGCCTCTGTACGCCTATGTAGATATTCCATGAAAATAATCAGACATTTCCAGCTACAATAGTCATTTACAACATTAACCATGTTTTTTTTTTTTTAAATTTACACAACCACAATACACAACCAACCAAGCCGCTGCTTCTTTAACACAGCGCACATCCAACCCGGAAGCCAGCCGCACCAATGCGCCGGAGGAAACACCGTGCACCTGGCCACCTTGGCTAGCCCGCCACAGGAGTCGCTGGTGCGCGATGAGACAAGGACACCCCTACCGACGCTAGGCCAATTGTGCGTCGCCCCACGGACCTCCCGGTCGCGGCCGGTTACGACAGAGCCTGGGCGCAAACCCAGGACTCTGATGGCACAGCTGGCGCTGCAGTACAGCGCCCTTAACCACTGCGCCACCCGGGAGGCCCTCAGTTTGCACTGTATTTCTGATCAATTTTATGTTATTTTAATGGACAAAAAATGTGCTTTTCTTTCAAAAACAAGGACATTACTAAGTGACCTCAAACTTTTGAACGGTAGTGTAGGTCACAAGGGTCACCAAATTTGTAAAGGCGGAGTACATGGGACCTCTTCCAAACCTTGGGGATAGTACCACATATAATCATCAGGTTAAAATATGGGTTAATGATTCAGCAATCAGTGGGGCAGAGAGCTGCAGCAAAAATGGATCAAGCATTTCAGCTCCAGTGATTTTTTAAAACATAAATCTTAAGCACGCCATCTAGCACATCACAGAGTAAATAGTTGAAATGCAAACAAAGATTCACTAGAAGTTGACAGGTTAACCATCGATTTAGCTAGAGGCTGGCAGAGAAACGAGCAGTCGATTGACTGACCAGGGTCAACTGTGACGGCCCTGAATTTTTCTGAACCGTCTCAGTGCTTCTCCTTCCAATAGGGCGCTTTCCCTTTAATTCCCAATTAAATAGCCAGCATCAGCTGTGCAAAAGTGGGGTTGTGATGGAGACGTGAATGAGGATGTGTTCAACCCTCAGTTCCCGATGCTTCTATATTCCGTTTGTTTTGTTGCCTTTAAACTTGTGTTTTGTAGCCTAATAGAGTTTACCCAGGATCGGATCCACTCTTTGCGTCCGTGGACTACACCTCTCCGTTCTTCGTGGCCTTTCTCAGTTGGCGAATTGGCTTGTCTGACTACAACCTTTTTGTATACGGTATTTCATTTGTTTTGATGTGATGTATACTGTGATGATTTATGTAGTTAGTTGTAGTTGAGGACTTAGTAAGAGTTGATATGCTTTAAAGTTCTGTGGTAAAATAATTGTTATTGATTGTATGATTAATCCTGGGTTTACGTTACACTTGAATGAACGGACAAACATTGCGTGACAAAGGTCCCTTGAGTTCCCTGAACTCCTTTACCGGGCTGGACTCTTTTTAGGCCCGAGGTACAGGACATTTGTGGATGAACCAGAACTCATTGTGTTATATTATTATTTGTGTTTGTAATAATTTGTTGGTAATACAACCCACGCAAAATAATACAGTTGTTTTTGAAGTTCTTTCCAATGTTTTAAGGGTTTATGAAAAGTTAATTTCCATCCAGACTTTGACATAAGTCCTTTGTATTGGTGTGGGACTCATTCCCTCCCAAACCAAAAGGAGAAACCAATGTTTTCTCTGGTAGGCACAACCTACCTGGCACCCCTATAAATAATAACCTCAAGTCAAAACCGTTACACAACTACACCACCGTTTATCTGAAATGAAATGCCTGCAGAGATCAAAGTATGATTAAAAGCATCACTTATCCCATTCCATCTATGTTATAATGCCAGAGTCAGAACTTGCAGGGAAGAAGAATTTGTACACTTCAGTGCATTTTACTGTTTTCCCAAATGTTGAAGTACCACCAGCAGAGTCAGAGCTTCAAAGGTAGCTTGATTTAGCTTTCTTAATACATCTGTTTAGCTTTCTTAGTACATCTGTTTCTCAATTGTCTGAAAGATTGACAGTCCACTAGAGTCAGTTTTCCTTGCTTTGGCCCAGGCCTGATTTCTCCTCCGAATGAGCTCAGATAATTCTGAAGAAAACCAAGGGTTCGATCCATCTTTGACCCTGAATTGTTTAAAAGGGTGTGTTTATCTGCCAGAGGAATACATTTGGAGAGATTTTCAGAGTAGAACATGTCATGTAAAAATCCTGGAGCGGAAAAAAACATTTAAAAATGTATCTTAATTA
Organism: Oncorhynchus mykiss; assembly: GCF_057628025.1. Taxonomy (NCBI): domain Eukaryota; kingdom Metazoa; phylum Chordata; class Actinopteri; order Salmoniformes; family Salmonidae; genus Oncorhynchus; species Oncorhynchus mykiss. Next base: position 5,114,786 of record NC_143044.1, read on the forward strand.
AACAAGGATAGGTATTTTGCTCTTTTGTATCTCTAATACATACTATGGGACAATGATCATCATATGCAAATACTCCACTAGACAAATATTTATGGGGGTTATTAGTAAGAATTAAATCAATCAAGTAATTCAATCAACAGGGTTTTTCACATTTTATTTTTTATTTCACCTTTATTTAACCAGGTAGGCTAGAACAAGTTCTCATTTACAACTGCGACCTGGCCAAGAAAAAGCAAAGCAGTGCGACACAAACAACAACACCGAGTTACACATGGAATAAACAAACATACAGTTAATAACACAATAGATAAAAGGTCAATATACAGTGTGTGCAAATGAGGTAAGATAAGGGAGGTAAGGCAATAAATAGGTCATAGTGGCAAAATAATTATAATTTAGCATTTAAACACTGGAGTGATAGATGTGCAGAAGATGAATGTGCAAGTGGAGATACTGGGGTACAAAGGAGCAACAACAACAAAAATAACAGTATGGGGATGAGGTAGTTGGATGGGCTATTTACAGATGGGCTATGTACAGGTGCAGTGATCTGTGAACTGCTCTGACAGCTGGTGCTTAAAGTTAGTGAAGGAGATATGGGTTTCCAGTTTCAGTGGTTTTTGAAATTCGTTCCAGTCATTGGCAGCAGAGAACTGGAAGTAAAGGCGGCCAAAGTAGGACTTGGCTTTGGGGGTGACCAGTGAAATATACCTGCTGGAGCGTGTGCTACAGGTAGGTGCTGCTATGGTGACCAGTGAGCTGAGATAAGGTGGGGCTTTACCTAGCAAAGACTTACAGATGACCTGGAGCCAGTGGGTTTGGCGACGAATATGAAGCGAGGGGCAGCCAACGAGAGCATACAGGTCGCAGTGGTGGGTAGTATATGGGGCTTTGGTGACAATGGATGGCACTGTGATAGACTGCAACCAATTTGCTGAGTAGAGTGTTGGAGGCTATTTTGTAAATGACATCGCCGAAGTCAAGGATCGGCAGGATAGTCAGTTTTACGAGGGTATGTTTGGTAGCATGAGTGAAGGATGCTTTGTTGCGAAATAGGAAGCCAATTCTAGATTTAATTTTGGATTGGATGTGAGTCTGGAAGGAGAGTTTACAGTTTAACCAGACACCTTGGTATTTGTAGTTGCTCAAATATTCTAAGTCAGAACCGTCCACAGTAGTCATGCTGGACGGGCGGCAGATGCGGGCAGCGATCGGTTGAAGAGCATGCACTTAGTTTTACTTGCGTTTAAGAGCAGTTGGAGGTCACGGAAGGAGAGTTGTATGGCATTGAAGCTCGTCTGGAGGTTTGTTAACACAGTGTCTAAAGAAGGGCCAGAAGTATACAGAATGGTGTCGTCTGCGTAGAGGTGGATCAGAGAATCACCAGCAGCAAGAGCGACATCATTGATGTATACAGAGAAAAGATTCGACATGAGAATTGAACTCTGTGGCACCCCCATAGAGACTGCCAGAGGCCCGGACAACAGGCCCTCCGATTTGACACATTGAACTCTGTCTGATAAGTAGTTGGTGAACCAGGTGAGGCAGTCATTATCCGTGTGGGTTTTGAGATCAATTGAGTCCCATTAAAATCAATGCATATACTCTTAAATTGATCGGAGGCCTGGGATAGCCAATCCAGATTCAAACCCCCTAAAATGACCAACTCCGACGACAGAAAAGGTGTTGAACACTCATATATAGCATCAATAGCATCTGCCATGGCAGTAAATAAATAATATATGTGTATTCTGGTTTATGGACATCTTCAACCAGGAGCTCTAAACTCTTGGGAACAGAAATATTGAAAGATTGGGATGCCATGAAATTCGATTTGACATATATTGGCACCACTTTCTGTAATCTGCCACATCTAAATACGTAATAATAATTTACTCTGATGTCTTTATCAGAGACAGAACCACGTGTCCGGGAGAACCAGAATGTCAGAACACAAGTCCTGTACCCAAAAGTCAATTGTGTCCATTTTTTTTAATCATACTTCACACATTTAGGTGCATTAGTCCAAGCCCCCTACGGGATTTAAAGTCAGAGGGGTTATTAAGCTCATTCCCATAACAGAGAACAGGCGTAGGGTCATCTGCAGCTATTTGTTGAGTGAGATGAGACTTTGCCAAGGTCCCTTGCCAACCACGTGAGAGTAGAGCAGACTGAGCATTTGACACACCTCCCCCAAGTCACTGGATGCAGGGATGAGAACTGGGAGAGCAGTCTTGGCAGAGCTCAGTCCACCCGGGTGAAGTTCCTTCCAAAGGAGTGGAGCTGCTGTAAGGGACCAGGGTGGTTGCCAATGCTCAGTTCTTAGTGTGCACAGGAGGTTTTGGTGTGGCTCCTGTAGCAGGGTTGGGGCTGCCATGATGAGTAGGAGCGTTGCAGGCCTGTCCTGGGGATGGGAGTGGGGAGGGTAATCAAAACAAGCCTTGGAGGGAGGTTGTGGGAGGGAAATTGAGAAGAGTGGTGTGGAGGGCAATGTGGCTGGCGAAGCTCCAAACTCTCAGCATATGTAGGCTGATGTTTTGTGTTTGTTTTGCCTGACCCTAAGGAAGTGGTCGAGCTGGGCTGAGTTGAGGTGGGCCTGGTCTGGTAGAGCTGTGATGGGCCGGGTCTGGTAGAGCTGTGCTATGATGAGGCGGGCCGGGTTGAGCTTTACTGAGGTGGGCTGGGTCTGGTAGCATGGAAGGGTTTAGGGGGAATTGAAGAGGGTGGTATGGAGGGCAGTGCGGTGGGCGATGCCCCAAACTCTGTGTGGGGCCTCTTTAACGTACGGAGTACGGCTTGGGCATAGCACAGTGTATCTGCATGAAGTTCCTGGGAGAGAAATGGTGGAACAGTACTAAGGTGGGCCGGGTCTGGTAGCATGGGAGGCAGGGTTTAGGGAGAATTGGGGGGGCAGTGTTCCTGGCTGTTCTCCAGTCTCTGTGAAGGGACAACAGATGCAGGTCTAAAGGAGAGTCTGATTTGTCGGTTCCGATTCAGCTGTTGGCTTGGTCCTGGGTTTTTGCGGTAATATTTGTAGAGTGGATGGTGGTGGCTGAGAAATTCCTGCCTTCGCTCGCTCATGTAGCTCCTTCTGCAGGTCCTGCATGTGGCTGGTGTTGACTGTGCCGGACAGTTCCTCTCTAAGTCTGCAAACTTAAACATTTTTCATTGCACACTGCAGCTCCCAGATCTCATCCCTATGCTGACGCACCAGGCTGATCCTTTCCTCTGTAAGACGCTGTGGTACTGCAGGTGTCACGTGTGAGAAAGGCATGCTCAGGGCTGTGTCTGCTGCAGGCGAAGGAGGGAGAGGGATGCTGGGGACTACATACTGGGGCACAGAGGGAGTGGAGGCTGTTGTAGGTAGTGGACAGCAACGATAGGTTTGATTTGGTCGAGGTAGCGAACAAATTGATCCAGACTGGCCTCCGAACCTTGAACCATCACAGTGCAGTTATTAAAAATATTAATGCTATATTTGCGGGTTTGCCTCATTATTTTGTTTCTTGACATTTGAAGTTCATTGTTGGTCTTGTGGAGAGCTGTGTGCCAAGCATTAAGATAATCCGTTTAGAACAGAAGGTCTCCTTTTTATTCCTTGTTCGCTTTTAGGATAAAGTCTGCCCTCGAGTCTCTGGGGATTCTCTTAGTAACTTAAAAAAAAAATCAAAACATTTTCAGGATGAGGAAATTATTTTCTTGCACATGATTTTATTATGTGACTTGTTAAGCAAATGTTTCCTCCTGAATTTATTTAGGCTTGCCATAACAAAGGAGTTGAATACTTATTGACTCATGACATTTCAGCTTTTCATTTTTCATTAAACACGTTTTTATATATGGCAGCGGTAGAGTGGAACAAACTCCTGTGATTAAAGCCGTTTCTGCCAGTCATAGGTTCAAACACTCCTGTAGGGCTTGGTTAATCATGTAAACAACCCTGTGCTAGTGGAGTGATTTGCTAGGTGTGTATGTATCTGTTCCCGGGGGGGGTGTACAATTTGTGTGTAATTTAAATGGTCAAGCAAAATAAATTGAAGAGAGATGAAAAAGAGAGACTAGAGCATGGTTTGGAGGAAGATAGGAGAGGAAAAATGTGTCCTGGGTTGGAGGGGGGGGGGGTAAAGAGGGGGGATATGGAGAAGTTGGTTTTTTACGGAGATGTCACTTTCACCAGACCGATGCTACTGGAGGAAAAAATGGTGAAGCAAGCTGCAGGGTGTCTGACTGCCTGCCCTGAACAAATAGTTTGTAGTGTTGCCAGTCCCAGTGTTTATACTCCAGGGGAGATGCACGGAGAGACAGACAGACACAAACCCTGCCTCTAATACTGAGTACAGGGAAACAAAGACTGCTGGGTGATTGATGCCAAATACTGACAGACTGTGTCTGGCATCAATATGATCTTCCAACCAATTGCTCCCATTGCATATTCTCTCAATTGCAAAACATCCTTTCATCATTATCATCGCTGGTGTTGTCTCTAGTAGCACAACATACACATCATGCAATATCCAATCATCATACTTTGCCTGTAGGGACATTAAAACAAGCCAGCATATCCCATTTGTTTATATAGCAGTGATAATGAGTGATTATTGCAATACTTTTTAGCACCAGGCTCTGAACAATTCCCATTCCTCTCATATTCTTCCCAACCCAGCCCTACTCTCCGCGTCAGACGAGGACAGCAGCCAGCCAGCCTCCAATATGATACCTCCATCCAGACCACTCACAGTTATTATCATTATTACAATCTTATTACATCACAGTGAGCACTGACTGTGTGGACTTTATTACTGCGTTTAGCGGTGCCATGACAGCACAATTCATTACAGACTGAGCCGCAATATTACTGTGCCCAAGCCGGCTGAGCCTATTCTGGATTAGCTGCCATGCTCCGTCTAAACACGCCCCATTGTCCCTCTCCCCTCTGCAGCCAAACAGCCTCTTTATCCCGTGTCTGTGTTGTTGCTACACGTTTAATCCACACGGCACGCGTTCTCCCCCAACATCCTCAAAATCAGATTACTAGTGTCAATTAAACCTGGCCCAATCCGATCCATGATCTCATAAGATCCCAGTTACATTGAGAGATTACAAGTTGGTTGGGTCTGGGAGGTGCTGTGCTATGATGTTGCTGGAATCACTCACCTCTGTATACCAATATTTATTTTCATAAAGATTTAGGGATTATGGTCAAATTGTCAAATTGTAGCGCATGCGCTCAATAGCTCTTCCTTGCTCTCTCTCCCTCACATGCATACGACAGAGATACAGAGGCTCACACACACACACTAAAATCCCTTGGTGGACTGCCTGAGGGCTCCTGACTACATCCAGCACCATGCTTTATCATCCTTGGGCTGCCGTGCTGGAACCGAACTGGAGAGTGTACAAATCAAACCCATCTACAGCCACCCAATAACACTCAGGGGAGCAGGCTAGTCAAACTCCCTAGACATGCAACATTCATTAACCCCTGTAGGTCTAAGACCTTAGATTGCAATATCTACTAAGCTAACATATGGAATTGTTTAAAGATGGTCATAAAATTGATAATTGATCTATTTGATATAGAATTTTAGGACCCCTGTAGGTATATAAAAAAAATATATATATATACATTTAAAAAATGATGAAACGTTACATTTGGCCTTTACTGCTATTACCCATAGAAACACATTGAATAACACATTTGTTAACACAAAAACTGAATCATAAGGAATAAGGCTTTGAAGTGTCTGTCCTATATCTCTATATAATATAAGAAATATTTTGACCCATGTTTGGTCACATTATCGGCCTGAGAGGATTTTGAGCTGCAGCCATTACAATAAATGGTGAGTCTCAAGCATAAACACACAGGAAGCTATTAAATATGTGACCCATTCGGGAAACTAGGCGCAAATCAGGACTTCACAGGAGAGCCTTTTGAACGTACATTTGTTTTTTATTCAACAAGCGTTTTTTTGGCAGAAATGCCTTCTCGAACATGTGAACTTTCATGTACCTTAATATCAAACGTGTATGTAATCTGTAAATACGAATACAATTATTAAATTAAGAGCCTAGTTGGTTAAGCATTGAAAGACAGCAACCTTCCCGCTAGCCATGATTGGATGAGATAATGAGTGGGCTGGACATTTTATTTTATTTAACCTTTATTTAACCAGGTAGGCTAGTTGAGAACAAGTTATCATTTGCAACTGCGACCTGGCCGAGATAAAGCATAGCAATTCGACATGCCGAGAGATGAGTTTGGATTGGTCTGCGGTGTTGCAACTTGTGTCTATAAAATGAGCTGCTCGTAATGCCTACACAGTTCTTTGGAAAATATCTAACTTTAGCCATGGAGAACTGCAAATATGTTGCTACTTCGCTCAATAACGTTGCTGCCCTGAATTTATCAGGCGCTATCGACAAAAGGTCAGTGGGGGAAAGTTGTGACGACGATCGTGCCATGACTCTCACTCTGAAAATACGTTTTGAAATCAGTGGAACACAACCGGTCAAACAAGCTGTGCAAACTAAACGGAAACACAGTATGTCTCATAAAAGTGGTTGCAGTCTGCCGTGAAGCTTTCATCCGTGTATACAGGTAAGAATCTAGCTACGGATTCAGATAGTATGCGTTTCTAATTTTCGCAGAAAGTCGTTTTCATTGTAAGCGAAAGCTTGCTGTCACGCCCTGGTCAAAGTATTTTGTGTTTATCTTCATTTATTTGGTCAGGCCAGGGTGTGGCATGGGTTTTTGTATGTGGTGTGTTGGTATTGGGATTGTAGCTTAGTGGGGTGTTCTAGTTAAGTCTATGGCTGTCTGAAGTGGTTCTCAATCAGAGGCAGGTGTTTATCGTTGTCTCTGATTGGGAACCATATTTAGGCAGCCATATTCTTTGAGTGTTTCGTGGGTGATTGTCCTTAGTGTTCATGTCTCTGTGTTTGTTTGCACAAGATAGGCTGTTTAGGTTTTCGCGGTACATTTCTTGTTTTTGTATTATCGTGTTTATTCGTTAATTAAACATGTATCAAAATTACCACGCTGCATTTTGGTCCGACTCTCTTTCACCCAAAGAAAACCGTAACACTTGCCGATAGCTAGCCAGCTGGTGTTCGATGGCTGGCTTGCTAACTAACAATGAACCTAACTTTAGCTTGCTATGACAATCGGTTTATATTGCTAGTAATGTTACTCTATGGATTGGGATTATTTTTAATATTTTAGCTAGTTAATGTGACATGTCTAAACAAAAGACCCCAAATTAAAGCTTGCTGTTAGCTAACGCCAGCTGAGGTTAGGTGGCTGGCTAGCTAACATTAATTTACGTATGAACTGTGTAACGTTATTTTTCTCAGAATGCCATTTCACATGGCTAGTTATAGCCTAATGTTAGCTAGCTAACATTGAACCTATTGGTTAACTTTAGCTAGTTATGCCAATCAGTTTGTATTGCTAGTTAATGCTTGCTGTTAGCTAGACAGCTGACATTAGCTGGCTGGCTAGCTACAGTAGCTAACATTCCCTGTGTGTAGTGATATTGTATAATAATGCTAAAATGTTTGTATATGGAATTTATCTTTCAGCATCAATCAGAACATGCCTGACTCTAATCCATAGGTCATACAGTCATCAAAAGGAGAGCTGGTGCAAGCAAAGGCATCAGCTACATGAGAAAACACATGTGGACCTGAATTGTGATAACTGCAGTGGCCAAAACAAGAACAAGTTTGTGCTCTGGTATACACAAACTCCACCAGAATCTGGACCTTCACTTTCTAATCACAAGTTTGCCCGACTGGTGCTTCGGCCTCATTTAAGCAGCGCTTCAGAAAGACCAGAGTCAACACTTTGTCTGAGATTGCAGGTGTTGAGAAGGACAGCACTGTGACTGGTCAACATCACACAGCTGGTTGGACTGGAGGATGGGACGGTGCTGGTGGAAAGCTATGGCTGGCAACTACACCTGACTTTACTTCAGGCCACTGCCACAGATCAAGCAGTACCAGCACTTCAGATGAATAATTTTCACTGTATGAGGTTATTCTTATCTAAACTTTCAGAGGTGAATTGATGTTGTGCAGGGTTGTAAATGTCAGATGTATTTCCCTCTGTTTTACAGCTTCAATGCTCTTGAGTCTTGTGTTGTTGCCAAGGCATTATCGGACTGTCGGGACCAGGTTTCAGCTGCTGCGCATCCATCCTCCCATAGATGATCTGCCTGTGAAAGCACCACCTGGACTGGACACAGCTGGACAAACTATATTTGACAAGCTCAGGGAGTTTTGCGACAGAGGGTATGGATGTCACATGTCCTGCACCAAAGTCAAGGGCAGGACAGAAACAGGCTCTCCGAATATAGATTCCCTTGTTCATGCGTGGTGCGGACGGACCAGTCATCAGCACTATCTGCAGTGCCTCTATTCACATGACTCACTCCTAACACATGTTGCTGCTACTATTTCAACAACAACAAAAAGTCTCCTGCTGTTCAGCCACTTTACCCCTAATTGTGTGCATAGAACTACCTCGTCTATCACTGATATCGTTACACGATATCAGTATGTTATTTATATTGACACTGCCTATTTCTGATATTGCTACTATGCAAGTAACCATCTGGCTGTACTGTTTACACCTTCTGTAGAGACCATCCACTTAGCAAAATATTGAGATGTGTGTGTGTGGTCGTAACATGATTTTGTGACATACAGTGGGGCAAAAAAGTATTTAGTCAGCCACCAATTGTGCAAGTTCTCGGATTTAAGATGAGAGAGGCCTGTAATTTTCATCATAGGTACACTGCAACTATGACAGACAAAATAATCCAGAGAATCACATTGTAGGATTTTTAATGAATTTATTTGCAAATGATGGTGAAAAATAAGTATTTGGTCAATAACAAAAGTTTATCTCAATACTTTGTTATATACCCTTTGTTGGCAATGACAGAGGTCAAACGTTTTCTGTAAATCTTCACAAGGTTTTCACTCACTGTTGCTAGTATTTTGGCCCATTCCTCCATGCAGATCTCCTCTAGAGCAGTGATGTTTTGAGGCTGTTGCTGGGCAACACGGACTTTCAACTCCCTCCAAAGACTTTCTATGCGGTTGAGATCTGGAGACTGGCTAGGCCACTCCGGGACCTTGAAATGCTTCTTACGAAACCACTCCTTCGTTGCCCAGGCGGTGTGTTTGGGATCATTGTCATGCTGAAAGACTCAGACACGTTTCATCTTCAATGCCCTTGCTGATGGAAGGTTTTCACTCAAAATCTCACGATGCATGGCCCCATTCATTCTTTCCTTTACACGGATCAGTCGTCCTGGTCCCTTTGCAGAAAAACAGCCCCAAAGCATGATGTTTCCACCCCCATGCTTCACAGTAGGTATGGTGTTCTTTGGATGCAACTCAGTATTCTTTGTCCTCCAAACACGACGAGTTGAGTTTTTACCAAAAAGTTATATTTTGGTTTCATCTGACCATATGACATTCTCCCAATCTTCTTCTGGATCATCCAAATGCTCTCTAGCAAACTTCAGACAGGCCTGGACATGTACTGGCTTAAGCTGGGGGACACGTCTAGTACTGCAGGATTTGAGACCCTGGCGGCGTAGTGTGTTACCGATGGTAGGCTTTGTTACTTTGGTCCCAGCTCTCTGCAGGTTATTCAGTAGGTCCCCCCGTGTGGTTCTGGGATTTTTGCTCACTGTTCTTGTGATCATTTTGACCCCATGGGGTGAGATCTTGCGTGGAGCTCCAGATCGAGGGAGATTATCAGTGGTCTTGTATGTCTTCCATTTCCTAATAATTGCTCCCACAGTTGATTTTTTCAAACCAAGCTGCTTACCTATTGCAGATTCAGTCTTCCCAGCCTGGTACAGGTCTACAATTTTGTTTCTGGTGTCCTTTGACAGCTTTATTCTGATAACAAGTTCAAACAGGTGCCATTAATACAGGTAACGTGTGGAGGACAGAGGAGCCTCTTAAAGAAGAAGTTACAGGTCTGTGAGAGCCAGAAATCTTGCTTGTTTGTAGGTGACCAAATACTTATTTTCCACCATAATTTGCAAATAAATTCATTAAAAATCCTACAATGTGATTTTCAGGATTTTTTTTCTTCTCATTTTGTCTGTCATAGTTGAAGTGTACCTATGATGAAAATTACAGGCGTCTCTCATCTTTTTAAGTGGGAGAACTTGCACAATTGGTGGCTGACTAAACTTTTTTTGCCCCACTGTACCACAACAATAACATGTGACCATATCAAGTGTCCACCACAAATATCTTTATGTACTGTACATGTGCACCTCACTCGGGTTTCAACTCCAGTTGATTGACCTTAACTTAGTATTCCATACATGTGATAAGTGCATGTGTAACAGTATATAAAGTATGCTAATGTACTGGTGTGAAGGCATTTGGGCAGCGGTGTGAAAGTACTAAAATTGTTTTGTGGTATCTGTACATTACTTTACTATTTTTGGCTACTTTTTCTTCACTACATTCATGATACTTTTTACGCAATACATTTTCCTTGACACCCAAAAGTACTTGTTACATTCTGACAGGAAAATTGTCCAATACCCACACTTATCAAGAGAAAATCCCTACTGCCTCTGATCTGGCCGACTCACTAAAGTCAAATACTTTGTAAATTATGTTGGAGTGTGCCCCTGGCTAACGCTAATAAAAGGAATTGTGCAGTCTAGTTTAATATACGGAATTTGACATTATTTATACTTGACAACTCTGACAATGTAGTACTTTTTCCACCACTGGATGTGGCTGGGGGTTATAACATTTATTTCACATGACTCATCAATTTAGACACCATGTTTACCTGTAATTGTTCCTTATTGTAGGCTACTAACACTTCTAGTCTTATCTTTACTACACTACTCAATGTTTATCACATGACCTCACATGTGAATCCTTAGAGATGGGTGGGGCTGGTTTTTGAGGGTGTGAACCATGCTGAATGGGTGTAGACAAAGGGGAGCTCTCCAGTAGGTACCACAGCTTTCAAAGGTCCTTTTCTCAAATGGATCAACTTTCAAAGCAGAATTACTTAATTGTTTCTCAATTGCAGTGTGTGATATACAATTTTGTAGCTCTGAGTCTCTACTTTTATCCAGTTTTTAAAAAAAATAGAATTTTGCTACATAAGACCGATTTGTGCTGGTCAGTCACAATTTCACAAAATGACATCACTGTGTGATGCACGGGTGCGTCAAACGACTCTATAAAACATTTCACTGCGGCCCCCTGGCTGCTAGTTGAATGCTCTGATAAGCTCGGAGACGGAATAAGACAGGAACACGCTCCTCTTCACTCACTACCACTTAATGTTGACAGAGGCATGCACATAAGCACACTGTTGTTTAAGAGTGTAATGAAATCAAGTTTAATCAAATACAACCCCATCATATTAAGGTCCATTATGAGATAATGAATCTCATTTGGACAACAGCGGAACGTCCCTCCAGACAAACATTGTTATTTAAGGGTTGTGTGTATAATTTGTGCTTTATTTATCTACTTACACATCAGAGGATACGGTTAACATCACGTCCCCAGAGTCTCTTCCTCTGCCTTAGATTAAAATGGGGTAACATTTGCTGTTTATCTGAATTATATCACTAGTTACTGCAGTGTCTTTTCTTAATAGACTTCAAGCTACAAGCTATACTAAATGCTCTGTGGAGTGACCTTGATCCCGTGCGTGTGTGTTTGCCTGCATATGTGTGGCACAGCCCATTCACTGTTCAGCATTACATAAATGTTACTGAACCTTGATGACAACTAAAGGATTATGAAGGAATGGAACTAGATGTATAAATTAACAAATGAAACAACCTGAACAAAGCCTGAAGGAGGTAATAACTTTCAAATGACTAGATACTGGATGAAATGAGACGCCTTCATGTATCATGCTTATTCCACTCATCTGAATGTGTCAATAGAAATACATACATGGAATGGGGAAACAGGGAGGTGGTGGCTATGGGCTACTTACTGACTTCCAACCTTAACTGAGCTAGGGCTCTCAACCTACATGAAACACACATTAATTTGTCAAATATCCTGCCAGGCTATTATGACATCTAAAGGTCTACTTGAACAATGCAGTGCTTTTCTAAGAGCATAAACACACAAGCAGGCATTAATGTATGTGTGCATATACACGCATATGCACGCTCAGCACCATACCAGTGTCACCATACCAGTACATTTGATAACGGTGCATTTCTATGTTCGGCAGTGAAAAATAAACTAAGAAAAGGTCCTAAGAAAATCGCTCCCTATGATGTCATTGGGGGTTATTATATCAAAATTCAAATAAGTGATTTTCAGCCGGGAGGGCATTAGTAGACACGTATGTTGCTGGAAATAATGAATATGATGCTAAAAAGTGGTGAAGTCTCCGTTTAACAACTCGTACTGCTAGTGCAATCACAAAGCTCACCAGAGACTTCCTCACATCTGTTCCTGTCCAACATTTGTTTTCGCTGTCTCCTGAACCAATAGAGCCCTCCAATGGCATCAGAGTGCCGCCACCCATAAAAAGCAGTGTAATGTCAGAGCCCTGATTACTATTACGATTAACATAAAAACCACATTGTTTCCAAAGCACTTCAGAATAAATTTGGCTGGTGCAGATGAAGGACTTGCCAAAGACAACCCTCTGCAATGCTGTTTAACAATACCACAGACTAGATACTGCTGAATCGCCATCAAGGCCAGACCATAACTGGGCCTACGATGATGCGTGGCAGCAATACACTACTTGATAGGTCTGGGAGAGGAGGGAAAGAGAAAGAGCTTTTCCTTTGCTTGAATGTGTCCTATTGCATTTCCATACGTGCAGTATGTCTGTGTGTATTTACAGTGTGCGTGTTTACAGTGTGTGTGAGTGAGGTATAACTATCTCTGAGAAACCCATGTCTGCCTCAAGTTCTGACCCCTTATGTTTTCCCATTTCCCACCCCTCCCTCCTTTATTCTGCAAACTTCTCTTCCATTTTTTGATTATGTATTGCATGACAACGCCATCCAATCCCATTTCACACACTGAAAGCTCTGCTATCTGCAGCCATTTAGGCCTAAGTGACCACTCCATCTCATCCTGCAACCATTTACATGTTTGGGTCTCATTATGACATTTGTAAGGCAGGCAGGCTGCCACACAGTGTCTGAATGAGCGAGGGGGAATTTCACTGATTAGTTTTCACCTTTGATATGGGAGCGTATTGCTGACCCAGTAGAATGGGATTCGGGCTGGAGGGAGAATTGAGTGAGTTTTAAAGTGCAAAGCCTTACCTCCGGAGAAATACAAAATGTGCAACATGACTCCGTCCTCTGCCCACAAAAATGTCCCCCTCTCGCAGACAGCAGGACACAAGAACAAGCACGCGTCGATGAAATGGCAAGAGAGTTGTTCAAATCGAAGAAAAATGATCTCAGCATTTTACCAAAATATTGGTGTTTTCATTATGAGACACTTTTATTCCAAGCACAGCCATGCCATTTTCATTCATGTAAACTATTACTGTCAGGTCAATGAACATCAAAAGGTATTGCCATAATTATTACCATATGAAGTCAATACATATACATATGCAAGTCAATACATATTACGATAGTAAGTCTGTCTGGCTGCTTTACACATATCCTGTGTGTGACTAGAGAAGAGGTACCCACGTGGAATAAAATTGCTATGCCTTGCCTCGGCAACCCTTCTCATTAAAAAAAGAAAACATTTACCAGTGTCATACATTATCTGAGGACAAATGCCATTAGTTCACATCCAATCATTGTTTGAACAGCTTTAATTATATAAAAAGAGCCAGGGTAAATGAGAGCTCCAGAGCAAGTCTAACTATTGACGATTCTGAAGTACGATGAGACTTTCAACCTAATGTCAGATCCACTGTAACTAGGAACACACACGGTCAGAAACACATGCAGACAGACACATTAACCCCTTACACTCATGGAAATTGGCATACCGGTATATGGACAGGGACAAATTGAAATGTTTCTAACAGAAAAACTATACACTGAAAGTACAAAACATTAAGAACACCTTCCTAATATTGAGTTGCACTTCCCCCTCCCACTTTTGCCCCCAGAACAGCCTCAAATCATTGGGGCATGGACTTTAAAAGGTGTCGAAAGCATTCCACAGTGATGCTGGCCCTCCCACAGTTGTGTCAAGCTGGCTAGACCTCTCCAAACTGCACAGGTCTAAACTAATTTCATTGCACTTTTATGACTCAAGGAAATTAGCCGTTGCCACAGATTGGCACTTGATCCAGAAAGATAAACTCAGCTCTTGCTCTGTTCAATCGTTGGGAATCTTTTGAGTTCAATATCATTACATTTGCCATTTTCTATGTCAGTTTTTTAGAGACAGACATGTATGAAATAATGAATAAATTATACAATCATAATATCAATTTGACTTTGTTTTTACCAATCTAACTACAAAACAACATAATGGTAATAATTTATTTGAAAGGTAAATCTCTATTGATAAACTGGGTAAATCAAGATGTAGCCATGGTCTATTCACAATATAGATGCATGCATATTATTCAATAGGAGTGTGATTTTATGGGGCTACAGGTGACAAACAATCCCTTCCATTTAGGACAAATTTTATTGGCAACTGATAGGAGACATTCTTTTATTGCACTGATCAACAACATATGTATAGAAGAAGCAATCAATTATTTTATAAAAGTGTGCGCTGTCTCTTTAAGAAAGTAATCATTTGCGAGGCAGACGGTGGCTGTGGAATCTGACTTTGTGGCTATGTAATCGAGTGGAAACCAGACGGGAGGCAAGGGAAATAAAAGGGAATTAGTTTTTGGTGGCGAGAGAGACAAAGTGGATTCATATTTTTTTTGGGGTGACAATCAACTTTGAAATCAGCATATTTTGTGTTATGGTTTGCATATTATCACAAACAAATTACTAGGGAAATGAATTCTGCAGTAAGCTAGCCTACATTTAAAGCTGGAATCTACCAGTATCGTTTTGCATTGTAAAAGTGTTCTAGCCGTTACGGACATTGTTTTGTGAACATTAATGAACAGTTTCAACATTTCTACATGCTGTGTTGCATTATTCAAGTGTGTTAACTTCTGTGAAGAATGAGTGGGAACAATGCAGCCCAGACAGCTCTAGCAGTGAATGAGTAGGTGGAGCATGCACGTGCTAATAAGGGCCTGCGCTGATAGATAGACTTGATCCTCTCAATCACACGAGACACATTTGACAGAAGTACTGAAAGTAACAAAAATATACTAGCGAACCATTTATTTTGTATCGGAAAAGTACAGACGTTTCTGTGTACCGTGCTGCACTAGTCAAAATCCATACAGCGCTGTGAACCAGAGAACCTGAGCTCTGACGTCATGTATAGCGCATTACTGTACAGCTACTGGGTTCCAAGGCACTTATCAATGACAAAATCTTACATTTTCAAACCATATACGAGATGACAGGGGCTGTGAGTGGAAAGGACCTATCGCCACCATGAAAAATGAAATATTAGAATTCTCGCTGATAGATAAGACATTCAAAGGGTGCTTAATGGACCTAGCCACAGATATACCCCTCCCCCTTATCTTTCCCCCTTCAAATTACACAAGTCTCATTTCCTACTGTCCTTATCGGCATTAAGAAGAGTGAACGGGGTGATATCACATCAATACACATGCTCTAATTACAAGGCAGCATCCAGCTGCCCACGCCTCCTTACAACATTGTCCAAGCGCTGGCCCAACATTGTCCAAGCGTTCCCAAGGGAGAAGAAGCACAGAGCACAGTCGTGGCCTTGCCTGCTGCACAGAAGGCATTCACAATCAAATGGAGGAGGTCAGAAGGTCAAAGAGGTCAGGTCACGCTGATGTGGTTGTGGAGATGTTTAGTTCCACTGCTCTGTAAATGTTGATTCCTGGTTCAATCTGATTCATGTGCACTGGAGTGGGGGTTGTGCTGTAGAATTCTTAGATGTTCGCAACTCCATATCAATTACAGGAGCTCAAATCCCCCACTCAGTACAGTAGCCATCATGTCCGTTCAGCCCCAGCCCTGCTGTGATACTGTCTGTGGTGATATTCCCTACTCGGTGCTCAGGCCTGGCAGCAGCTACAACCAGCACGCATCAGAAGGGGGGCATTCTGGTAAACTGTCTTGGCTGATGAGACAGGCAGACCTGCAGCCAGCCACCGAGCACTGAGCTGGATCACACTGTACATGGCCCTAATCAATGAAAAATAAGCTCTAAATGTGTTTGTCTAGACCAGCCAGTGTAACGGATGTGAAACGGCTAGCTTAGTTAGCGTGGGCGCTAAATAGCGTTTCAATCAGTGACGTCACTTGCTCTGAGACCTTGAAGTAGTAGTTCCCCTTGCTCTGCAAGGGCCGCGGCTTTTGTGGAGCGATGGGTAACGATGCTTCGAGGGTGACTGTTGATGTGTGCAGAAGGTCCCTAGTTCGCGCCCGGGTATGGGCG
This sequence comes from Oncorhynchus mykiss, assembly GCF_057628025.1. Taxonomy (NCBI): domain Eukaryota; kingdom Metazoa; phylum Chordata; class Actinopteri; order Salmoniformes; family Salmonidae; genus Oncorhynchus; species Oncorhynchus mykiss. Next base: position 5,131,310 of record NC_143044.1, read on the forward strand.
AGGGGACGGTCTAAAATTATACTGTTACACCAGCATGTGCAAATAATGTGCTGGCCGTTTCGGTTAAAGCGATACACAGTAACGAGAAGAGCAATGTCCAAGACCTCCTCCAATCTGCTGCCCTCATTTATACCGGTGCAGTTCCTGGAGTGGAAGAGAGGTCAAGTGGCCATTGCAAGGAGGGCTGCTGATGGGTAGAGTAACCTGTAGATACGCAGGTTACAGTTCACTTTCATCATCATCATGATGACGTGTGTGTGTTGTTCCATATGCGAAAGATTTGCTAAATGCTTCCTCTATTTTTGTAGCACTGTTAAAGTTATGCCAAACATATCACATCAGAATAAAAATGTAATTCAACACCATTATCTTTTATAAACAGCGTTCATCAGCATGGACAGTTTTCCAATTGAAGTGAACGCAAAGGTGCTGTCCATGAAAGCCTGTCACTGCTAATAGTTACCAATTAATCAGTTACTTTCTATAAACATCATCAAAACTGTGAAACTATTGAATAGCCCATAAACTTTCTTTGGAGCGTTCCGACTATGAACACAGACATATTAACTCGAAACCTCCTTCTTGCTAGAAGCAGCACCGTTACAATCCTTCATATACTGTACTTGACTGAGGACGGGGAGCAACAGTCATTTGAATAACAATAGGTTAAAGTAATGCCATTTGTTACCAAAAAGAAGGAGAGGATAAAATATGGGAGGGAGGCCAATTCCATCCAATATGTTGTGTCAGGGAAAAAGAATCCCCAACACAGACTATTGGCTGACTACAGCAAAGCCCCGGCAAAACTGTTGATGGTTCAAATTAATGGCAGGCCGTGCAGAACTCATTATTCAGGGTGAAAACAATCTGCAAAACATGCCAAATTGTTAGCAAGCTGTAATTTGTTATGGATGGCGACTATTAAAACAGTACCCATATCAGAAAAGAGACCTCGTCGTTTAATCAGGATCCCTATGTGGCCAGGAGTTTTTCCTGACCTTGTGACCTGACCAGGATAAACTCTGTGCCCTAAATGTTCTTGTTCAGGTGGTATGGTCAGGAATAACTCCTGGCCCTGGTGTTTGGTTTATTCGGCTCCCCATTAGCTTTTGCCGAAGCAGCGGCTAATTCTTCCTGGGGTCCACACAAAAAAAAACACTGCTAGACAAGGACTGTCACACAAAATACAACAATATACAAACAATACAACAACAACAAAAAGATTGTGTGTGTGTTAGAGTGTGTCTGTGCGTGCGTTTGTGTGTCCCCCCTCACGGTCCCCGCCATCTTTTTTAAAAGCTGTTTGCTTGAGTAATTGGAGATGGAAGGGAGTTCCATGAGATCATGGCTCTGTATAATACTGTGCATTGCCGCAAATTCGTTTTGGAATTGGGGACTGTGAACAGACCCCTGGTCGCATGTCTTGTGGGGTATATATGGGTGTCTGAGCTGAATGTTATACAGACAATCTAGAATTTTCATTACAGTAATACTTATCATAAAAACTAGAAGAGAAGCAGTTAATCTCTCGTCAATACTCAACCAGGAAAGACTGGTGTGCATGTTGTTGATGTTAGTTCTGTATGTGCAGTTAAGGGTAAGGCGTGCTTCTCTGTTTTGTCAGATGCAGCTTTGCTAGGTCTTTCTTTGCTGCACGTGACCATATTCCAGGACAGTAATTAAAATGGGACAAGACCAGAGCCTCAACTAGTACAGTTGATATTTGTGCCATAAACACAGATCTTTTTATAACAGACATACCCCTTCCCATCAACACTACAACTTTGTCAATATGACCTGACCATGATAATTGACCATCCAATGTTATACCTAGGAGTTTAGCTTCCTCAACTCGATCAATGGTCACACCCCTTATACACAACTCCAGCTAAGGGTCTTGCTTTTAGTTTTAGATGTATTTAAGACCAGTTTATTATTAATCATCCATTCAGGTACTGACTCAGTGAGGTCACTGGCTTTGGGTGATGACATGAAGAGTGTGGAATCTCAGTGTACATAGTCATTCTAGCTTTGTGTAAGGCCAGTGGCAAATCATTTGTAAAAATAGAGAAGAGTAACGGCCCAAGGCCAAACACTTATTTCAACCCACAACTTAACACTTCAGTGGTACTGTCATACAACCACAGACAACACACACGGCCTGATTATTCATCCACCCCAACCACTTCGCATGAAGAAACCTACTTCCTATTATACCAACAGAATGGCATCTGAATATGTGGAATATAATCAAATTAACCAGTGTATTCATTTGATTTTCATAATTGTCTAAATGTTATAACATTGTTCAACTGAGTGAGAAACTAAGTCACCTTCTAATCAAAAGGATCATTTATCCCCAGGTGTCCTCAAGCAGCTTCAAAACTCTTTGGAAATCTCCTCTCAGACAGTACAAAAGGAGAATTGATTCTATGTTGCGGCACAGGAGACTGAATGAGTCTCTCAGTCAGAAACCAGAAGGCGTAGTGATGCTGATCTCCTACGCATACATGGGAATGGATTTGTGCTCCTCTCCATATGCATCCATCTTTAAAAAAAGAGTGGGCGAGCCAAGGGTCAGAGTTAAGCATGGGTAAGTGGCTCACAAATCGTTAGCGGTGCCCTAACCCTCATCGTTATCGCACAGTCTGACACCAACACAAACACGGTGGGGTTGTGTTTGTGTGGGGGGGATTGTGTGTGTGGGTTGATTTGTGTGTGTTTGTGTGCGCGCACATGCGTGTTGGGGTTGGGAGAGTCAAAACAGCATGCATAATTCCACCACAATGATGCCAACAGATAAGAAGGATGAGACAAAGAGAGCACATGTACACGGTCTCTCCTGCTTGCCATTGGTATACTCTCAATACAGATTACTATCCTCAAAAAAAGTTTTCCTTTATCCACAGTATGCATAGTAAAGGTCGACCGATTATGATTTTTCAACGCCGATACTGTTTATTGGAGGACCAAAAAAAGCCGATTCAGATTAATCGGCCAATTTTTTACATTTATTTGTGATAATGACAATTACAACAATACTGAATGAACACTTATTTTAACTTAATATAATACACCCCCAAACATTTTTTTTGCCTCAAATAAATAATGAAACATGTTCAATTTGGTTTAAATAATGCAAAAACAAAGTGTTGGAGAAGAAAGTAAAATTGCAATATGTGTCATGTAAGAAAGCTAACGTTTAAGTTCCTGCTCAGAACATGAGAACATATGAAAGCTGGTGGTTCCTTTTAACATGAGCCTTCAATATTCCCAGGTAATAAGTTTTAGGTTGTAGTTATAGGAATTATAGGACTTTTTCTCTCTTTACCATTTGTATTTCATTAACCTTTGACTACAGGATGTTCTTATAGGCACTTTAGTATTGCCAGTGTAACAGTATAGCTTCCGTCCCTCTCCTCGCTCCTACCTGGGCTCGAACCAGGAACACAAAGACAACAGCCACCCTCGAAGCAGCATTACCCATCGCTCCACAAAAGCCCCGGCCCCTGCAGAGCAAGGGGAACAACCACTCCAAGTCTCAGAGCGAGTGACGTTTGAAACGCTATTAGCGCGCACCCCGCTAACTAGCTAGCCATTTCACATCGGTTACACGAGCCTAATCTCGGGAGTTGATAGGCTTGAAGTCATAAACAGCTGCTGGCAAATGCACGAAAGTGCTGTTTGAATGAATGCTTACGAGCCTGCTGCTGCCTACCATCGCTCAGTCAGACTGCTCTATCAAATCATAGACTTAGTTATAACATGATAACACACAGAAATACGAGCCTTAGGTCATTAATATGGTCGAATCCAGAAACTATCATCTCGAAAACAAGACGTTTATTTTTTTCAGTGAAATACGGAACCGTTCCGTATTTTATCTAACGGTTTGCATTCTTAAGTCTAAATATTGCTGTTACATTGCACAACCTTCAATGTTATGTCATAATTACGTAAATTTCTGGCAAATTAGGCTGCCCAAACTGTTGCATATACACTGACTCTGCGTGCAATGAACGCAAGAGAAGTGACACAATTTCACCTGGTTAATATTGCCTGCTGACCTGGATTTATTTTAGCTAAATATGCAGGTTTAAAAATATATACTTCTGTGTATTGATTTTAAGAAAGGCATTGATGATCATGGTTAGGTACACATTGGAGCAACGATACGCACCGCATCGATTATACGATTATATGCAACGCAGGACACGCTAGATAAACTAGTAATATCATCAACCATGTGTAGTTAACTAGTGATTATGATTGATTGATTGATTGTTTTTTATAAGATAAGTTTAATGCTAGCTAGCAACTTACCTTGGCTTACTGCATTCGCGTAACAGGCAGTCTCCTCGTGGAGTGCAATGAGAGGCAGGTGGTTAGAGCGTTGGACTAGTTAACTGTAAGGTTGCAAGAGTGAATCCCCCGAGCTGACAAGGTAAAAATCTGTTGTTCTGCCCCTGAACGAGGCAGTTAACCCACCGTTCCTAGGCCGTCATTGAAAATAAGAATGTGTTCTTAACTGACTTGCCTAGTTAAATAAAGGTGTAAATAAAAATAAAAAATCGGCCAAATCAGTGTCCAAAAATACCGATTTCCGATTGTTATGAAAACTTGAAATCGGCCCTAATTAATCGGACATTCCGATTAATCGGTCGACCTCTAATGCATATTTGATTAATTTCCATATTTTTGTTATTAGATGGGTTTTGTGCACTATGTGGTACAAAGGTGTATTATAGGACTTAAAATCCCACGGTTCTAGGCATTGGGCAGAATCTAGATTGTCATACCTTCATATCGACCTTGTGCCAACGCAAGATATTCGGTAATACCGGCACTGAACAAAAGGGGCACTATTTTCAAACTCCACTGAGCTAACTAGCATTAGCGCAATGACTGGAAGTCTATGGGAATCTATTAGCATGCTATGCATGTCCACTCAGCATCGCACAGTCAGTCTCCCCTACAGGCTATAGAAATGCATCTCTCAATAGATCCTCTTCTATTGGCTTATGACTTTGGAGCCTTTGTCATGGTTGGATACTGACAAAGCCAGCTTTTCCCTGCATTCTGCTCTCTGTAAAGGTCTGTCCTTGCATATTAAACAGGTGGGAGCACTAGAGCAATAACATGGAGAGGACTTTGCCTCCCAGACTATACCTTATGTTTAGCCCCATCTAAAAATGCCATCATGGTTGACAGTGATAGACACACACACACAGGTTAAAAGGGAAAAAAATACTGTCACTGATGAAGATGAACGATCAGACTGCAATGCCGTAAATGAATGAGTCAGCCTTGCCCTCCCTACAGATACAGGCCTAGTGGGCTATAGTACACACACAAAGAAGGCAAGGGAAGGACTCGAGCTGGAGCTGTCCATGGTGCTGAAACCCGAGAGCATGCATACATGCCACAGCATGTATCTTCAATCTGAGTAACTCAAATGCAAACATATTTCATAATATAATTTGGCATTCCCAAAGGATACTGTGTGCAGGGGAGACTGGATTTGTCCATGGTTCTGAAACCTGGAGAGTGAACCTACAGCATATCTTTCAGTTACTAACACAAACAAACATATTGCACAATATATTATGTAGAGAAGTAGATTTAGCAAGGCAAGGGGATAACTGGAACTGTCCGTGGTGCTGAAAAATGTATCCTAACTTCAATTTAATTTAGGTACAAAAACAATCATATTTTAAATAGAATTTGGTGCTCATAAGGAGGCTGGGGGTGGTGGAACTATCAGTTGTGCTGAACCTGGGAGCTCAGCATGATATGTGTCTCCTATCTCTCAGATTTACTAAAATCGAAACATATCGGTGTCTTCAATAACATGAGATTCAGCAGGAAGCTTCAGAAGGAACTGTCCATGGTTCTGAAATCTGAAAGCTATCATGCTATGAGTCTCCTATCCCTCCGATTTGTCAACATATGACTCAACAGTCAACACAGCAAGGGAGCTCACCATCTCTTCTTTGAGCCCAATACCAATTACTATCTTATAATATAATTTGGTATTCACATACTATAAGGAAACTAGTGCTATTAGTAATCTACCTGCTGTCTATTCCATGAACCAAAAGTTCCAAAATATCTAATGTTATTCATATCTATATTTATATTTGTATCTAGGGGCTAATCCAAACAGAAACAAGAGCTCCTTCAATGAAATTCTCCTTCTTCCTTTCATTTAGCATTCTGGTCACAGGTCTACGAGAGAGACACTCTAGCATTAAATTCTCCTAAGCCAAGTCAAAAGAATCTCATTAAATTGCTTTCAATATAACAAACCATAACTGGATACCAATCCCCAGGGGAAATTGTATTGGACCGTCACACTTTTAGTGGACTAATCATCTCCACACAAGCCCCAAAGTGCTGAATGAGAACTGCCTACATTATTAGAGCCGGAGATTGCTAGTGTGCCTTTCAGACGAGATGGTGGTTCTCGCTTTGCCATCTCTCAAAACTGTCTTTGATTGTTTGCCCCTGTGTCATTCTGTTCAAAGTTGTAGATTTATGCTCTAATGGTTTCTTGTCTTGTACCTGGCAGAGATTTGACTGTGGCTCATTTGAGGGCAGACGGTGCCATGTTGCCTCTACTTTATTGCAGTCCAGGCAGTGGTTCACCTCAGAGGTGAATACTGTATCATCTGATTACACTGTGCTGCAGAACTGCCCGTTTAGGATATCTGAGATGACCATACCACAGCTACATACACTATGACCATTTCTGAAATAAATGCTTGTTTTTTTCTAATTGTAACATTACATCTATTCAGCATTACTTGTATATTCAATGACCACACTAAAAGTTTAGGTAGAGTTTACAACTTGTTGAGATCACTAGATATAGCATTAACACAGTTGTTGTCATTCTGTACATCAAGGCAGCTGTGTTACAGTTTTTTGGGGTGATCCAAACTTGCTTCAATGACCATGCTGGAGTCACTAATATCAGTTTATAACACATTATAAGATAACATGTGGTGATAGACAACACATGACCAGAACAGTTCCAGCTTACCATGAGGAGATCACGCAACAAGTTCAGTAATACAGAGTCAGACAGGAGGGAGAAATCATACGCAACAGAGACAGTGCAGAAAAAAATGGTGATGTCACGATCCCGTAAATAAGGGTCCTTTTCTCGGGCACTGCAGATACTACTGCGGGTGTGGTGACTGCATTAGTAAAGTGCGCGCGGTCTCCACGCAAACACAGGAATAATATAATCTGCTTTCATTGGAGAGACCAGACGGCAACAGCTACCCGCCCACCACAACTAGCACTTCCAATTGACGTGCCCAGAAGTTCAAATCATGAATCTGTTGTCAGGTCTATTCACTAAATTGACTTGCGATCTCACCTTGCTTGTGCGCTGACTGCCACCATCCCAATAACGGCTTGCCATCAAGCGAAGTGAAAAGCGTCTCCCCTAGCCCAGGTTGTATATTAAATACATAGTTTACATTGCCACAGCCCCACGCAATGACAATCTGACATCTGCGCTCAATCTGACAACAGTTTGATATTCCATGCACACCATCCCTTGCTCTCATTATGCCTCTTTTTTCTCCCCTGTCTGTAACCGGCATATTTCTACCAACTGGAATAAGAACTCAATTAAAATGTTCCGATAAAAGCAACTCGGGAAGACACCAACATTCCACAAAACACCACTTTCATGCCCTACAAGGACTAACCTCCCAATCTAGCGAATCCCACTCTTCGGTAAACATCCGGAGGATTTCTGTCCTTCCAAACGCGGACTAGGCAAAGAGGCACTACGGAATGACTGAGCGATGCGATGCCATTGCGCTGTCGGTATTATCCTCATGAAATCAATTTTAATAGGGGACGTCGACAGGAGAAGGTATTCGTAAATGCACACCTCGACGACACCACGGCCAACTTGAGCGAGATAGATTTAATGATAGCTTGCTTTACAATCGAACATTTCGGTGGAAGAAGGTTGCAACCAATTATTACACCACTTGCGCTTGACTTGAAGGCGAATACTGACAAGGCGCTCGTTCTATTGAGCATCGTTTCGATTTGAGCTGCCGTACTCCCTTTAGCAGAGGTGGCAGACAAGAAAACCAACTTCGTATTTCCAAAATGTAGAAAAAACGAGTAATACAATCCTCAGCCATGGTTCCATTGCGCATCCCCACATTACATTTTCCTCTGTGGGAATAGGCTACAACAATAAAGCAAGATTTTCAAAGGTCCCTTATATCACGAAGTGGTTGGCAAGGCACGTGACTACTCCTTTGTGCAAAATGATGTATTGGATTCATTATAAGCAACAAGCCGCGAGATAACCAGGGAAAGGGTGTCCTGTGAGATGATTGGAATAAGGTCACTTCTGTACTCACCATTAGCACCGCAAAGTTATTGTGATGAGTGCAATGAATGGTGGTCGTGTTGCCCGTGGAGCCTGTTATGTGGCACCCCTCTGCCCGCCAGCCACCGTGCCCATCTAGCAGGTCAAAATCCCAATAGGCTGCAGTTGGGTCTACACCCAGCGCGAAGTGCCTGAGAGCAATGGTAACCGAGTGCACGGCGCTCCCGATGCTGCACCCATCTGCAAGAAAGAAACACATTAAATTAGGGAAACCAAGTGGAAAGTCTAAGTGCAACATCCAAGAAACACACACACACACACACACACTTTACTGTCCGACAACCATACATTATTATTAATTCTGCCTATTTTCACAATGTATCTTTCATTGACATGTTTGTGTTTAAGATTTAAAAGCTATTAAACATCTGCCACAGATATCATCATCAAGAGGATGGTAACGACAAAAATATTATACAATGAAAAGAAATAGCACGCATATAAAGATTTGTCAAATGTGTTGTGGATTAGACTGTGTTGAGGATAAAAAAAATATTTAGACATAGTTGTGTTTTTAACAAAAATATGTAATTTGGATCAAATCTCTACAGGCTGCGCACTTTTTCATTTTTGCATGCATGTGCGTGTACCAGTGTTTGTCGATAGCCGATCACAGTTTTAGACAACGTTGACATCAGAGCCATGATGATGAAATGCATGCATTTCCTCTTACCTAATTTGGTGAAAGCAACTGGTGTCGAAACGCTCCTACGTTTTCCATCATCTGCAAGGTTTGACGAATTCCCTGTGCAAGGAAAGAGTTTCCCATTTCGAAAGACAATAAACTGCAGCTTGCAAGTCGAGTTATCAACAGATTGCAACGCAGAGGGGTTAGGCGTACCAGCCAGCGGTAAATGGATTGCGGCGACTGCCACGGAATTCTGCGGGTGGAATAAAAAAGGACAAAATACAAATTGAATAATGCCATTCGCTAGAGAGAGGCTGAAAATTATCACTCCAGTAGCTTGTAAGATTGACACATTGCCTCTCTCTCCAAGATTGGTAGCGACCAAAGAGCACAAGTAACCATGGGAATGGGTTTCACTCGGTAGGCTACGTCGTCTGATGAGCTCTCGTGCGCCTATTTGGTAAGGTTTCCTGCCGCAGAGGTGGAAATGGTTCTTAACATCTCAGCTCGAGGGCACATCAACACTGCAGCGTTGATTTAAAGAGACAACCGGCCTCACTTTATCTTCCCCTCACAGCCTATAAACGCCATGGAACCCCCTGAAAATGACATTTTGTGAGCTCTAGGAAGGATAGACAGTTTCTAAAAAGTATAGTGGCATTACATTGTACGTGGGTGTGGTTCCAGAATGGTTTGAGTGCACTTAGGTGGACCAGAACCAGAGCAAGCACTCCTCATATCTGAGTTCAAGTCTAGTCAAATAAAAAGGTCCCAAAGTGCTAGTCATCAGCTTAGGGGCATGGGAGAACGTAGCCTACACATAAGTGAATGTGCTCTGATTAAGATTTTCCTGATAAATGTTTAATAAAATATTATACATTATCATAACAACATAATTGCATATTTTTGCACTGGAAATGTGTTTCCACTCCAGTACGACAAGATCTACCCAGTGATGTGTTTTTATCCATCCATTTATTTGGACACCCTACTCATTCGTCATTGAGAGCATTCAGGGAGAATAACCAACAGAAAACACTGTTGGGTGAAACCATGATTCTACAACATAATTCAAAGCATTGAAACTTCCATAGGTGCATGAGGTCTGTTATGGATGTACGTGACGTCAAAGGAGCCCGGCATCAGCTAGTCCCAAGAGAAAGAGGAAGAGTTGGTGAGGCGAGGGAAGGACAAACTGTCCGTGATGCTGAAACATGGAGAGAGAACAATTCCCATCCAATTCCCATTGTTATTGCCATTTGCCTCCCAGATTCACAGATAATATCCATTACTTAAAGTATCTACATAGGTCTATCATCCAATTCTCCTGCAATGAATGGCTCTCCTCAGGCAACATGGCCTTACAAGATTCAAAGTTCTTCAGCTCTCTGACCATTACATTACCCTGGAGCAGGCCAATCCTGTAAAGTGACATGAGCCAACAGAATACTTAAGCACCATCTCTTCTCTTTACAACCAACGTGTGCAAGGAGCCCGCGCTAATTTACGACCCGGGTTTGTTAGCTATTTGTTTCTGCATTGACTCGCACTTGAAAGGTTATTGATTTTCATCCTGCAGAGAGAGATGAATCTTTGCCTTGAAATTTACCTTACATGGTTTTCCTCCAGAAAAGCTTAAGCAAGCAGTATATTTCTCAAAAGCACTGGGATACAGGCATCCCAGACCGTGTCAAAGTGGATTTGATCGGTGACATCATCAGGGACAGGTGAAGGATACAGTGGAATCCTTGAAGGAGTGGCTCAAGGATTTGGGCTCCTATTCACAAAGTGTCTCAGAGTAGGAGTGATGATCTGGGATCAGGACCTCCCTGTTCATATATAATCTTCTCCATTATGATCTAAAATACTAACCTGATCCTAGATCAGCAGTCATACACCAATACGTTTTGTGATGGGCCCAGATCTCAAACAGTGAGGAACACCAGGTGACCTCACCTCACAACACAGATCCTTTTAAATGCCACAACACTGCATGAACATCTTATCTCACAAGCCCATCCTCTCTCGGCAGCTTTTCATCCTCTTTATCAGCCTTTTCGAAGGGATTTATAGCCCAGAGGGTGAGCTGTCTGTGGCATGCACAACGCCTTGCTTTAACAAACGCTCTAAGTCGGTCTGGAATGGCCTAAGAAGGTAGTAAGGCTACATTTGCATGAGGAACTCGCTGGGGACTTCACACTTCAAAGTTGATTTAACTAGGAGCAGCGCCACCGTGTGATCTTGCCTGGGCCCTTCCCCTTTCTGATCCTCAAAAGGTTCTACAGCTGCACCATCGAGAGCATCCTAACTGGTTGCATCACTGCCTGGTACGGCAACTGCTCGGCCTCCGACCGCAAGGCAGTACAGAGGGTAGTAAATACGTCCCAGTACATCACTGGGACCAAGCTTCCTGCCATCCAGGACCTCTATACCAGGTGGTGTCAGAGAAAGGCCCTAAAAATTGCCAAAGACTCAAGCCACCCTAGTCATAGACTGTTCTCTCTGTCTAGGTCCAAAGGCTTATTAACAGCTTCTACCCCCAAGCCATAAGAGTCATGAACAGCTAATCAAAGGTCTACCCAGACCCCTCTTTTACACTGCTGTTACTCTCTGTTTATTATCTATGCATAGTCACTTAAACTCTACCTACATGTACATATTACCTCAATTACATCGACTAACCAGTTCCCTTGCACATAGACTCTGTACCGGTACCCCCTTCCTTGCTATTGTAATTTTACTGCTGCTGTTTAATTATTTGTTACTTTTTATTTTCTATTTTAACTTCTTAATTTAAACACATTTTTTTATTGAAAACTTCTTAAAGCATTGTTGGTTAAGGGCTTGTAAGTAAGCATTTCACTGTAAGGTCTACACCGGTTGTATTCGGGGCATGTGACAAATAAAATGTGATTTTGATTTGATCATTACATACTTATTTTCCACCATCATTTGCAAATAAATTCATAAAAAATCCTACAATGTGATTTTCTGGATTTTTTTTCTCATTTTGTCTGTCATAGTTGAAGTGTACCTATGATGAAAATTACAGGCCTCTCTCATCTTTTTAAGTGGGAGAACTTGCACAATTGGTGGCTGACTAAATACTGTTTTGCCCCACTGTATATAGCACTCTGTTGTTATTTCCCCATCAGGCGTTATTCACACAGTGAATCAGAAGCTCAGTGTGCCTACGCTTAACACTGGCCCAGCCCTCAGGTCCACAAAGTAATATGTGCCATTTCTGATAGCCAGCAGACGGAAGACGTTTACACCGAGAGGCCCAACAAACAATAGGAGAGAGTCAGCTGTCCGTATGAACTCTACGGCCGTGTAACCATATAACTCAAATTAATGTCAGCTAAAGTGACAAAAAAAAATCTCAAGAGTGTCAAATCCCAGTGCAGTTCAGCAACTTGATCAGGTGTCTCTGTGCATAAGCCCGGGTTCCTACCGCCACCATGAGACTGCTGAATACGGGAGCAGAGATTTATATTGCATAGGCAGTTGGTATTCCTCAGTGACAAGCTTTGGAGGAGATGTCCTCACCTCATTCGCTATTAAAGAATGAGTGACCAGGAAACAGATACTCTAACCTAGCAGTGACTCATCCTCGTTTTAGTCTGAGCCAAATGTGAGTCAGAGAAAATGCATCATTGACTCTGTTTGTTTATTTATATGTTTGTGTGTGTGTTTCTGAAAGACTAATGTCATGCACAATGTTTACTGATAAGTACAATAATTACATTTTCTTACATGCAGCATAATGAGAACATGGGTATTCCTTCTTAGAAGTGCTTTCTAGCTATTTTTTAGGCTGTAGCCTAAATTTCAAATGATGACATCAAAATGTAATAATTCTCTCAAGATGATTGCCATGTCTGAAGCTTAAATGGCCCACCTCTCTTTAGTTGTGTTCAGTGTTGTGTTAGCATTACTCACATAGTGAGAGAAATTAAAACAGGCTACATGGTTTCCATGCCAACCAGCTGCTTCACCCAGACAAGGTTTGGATTGAGAGCAGATTGGAGCGAGGCAGGAAATACAACTGGCTCTGTGGAGACAGAACACTGTTTCGTCTTGGAGACAGATTCCTCTTCTTACATGGTCTTACGCAATTTTGAACTGTCTTCCAAAATGTTTCTCTCACTTTTGAGAGAAATACACTATAAAATGACCTTAGCACATATTTAAATATGAGGTAAACATCATATTGTTTGATTAATCCAAAGGCAAACTGTTTTAAATTAATAACAGTTTAAGTAAATAGGAATACACTGTGCATGGATTGGGATAATCATTCCTAGTCAATAAACAAACTGTTAGAAATTAAGCCTTCTGTACTGTAGGTACATTGAATATTCTGTGCGTGGATTGAGATAAGAATTAATTGTAAATAAAACAGCTGGGGTGACGACGGGGCTGTTTGCCCTGAGAGAATTTCTCTTATAGACTGTAGTATAGTACTGAGATGGATCTTAGCAGAACAGAGACAGGTGCTTCTCTAATGGCATAAGGGAGAAGAGTCTATCAGTACTGTAAATGTTGTGATGCATTAAAACACTCCGTACTAATTTCACAACAAAGGGAGTGAAAGGCGTGCCTGAGAGCATGACAAAGGCTGTCATCTAAGAGAGAAATAACAGACTCATTCATTCATTCAGTTATTCATTTCATTCACTAAACCACTCAGTACATGATGCATTTACTGATAACAGAGCTGATTGACTTAAGTGGCAAACTACCTTATTAAACTGAATGATTTGCAATCAATTTTTTTCTGAATCAATCTATGTACAGTTGAAGTCAGAAGTTTACATACACTTAAGTTGGAGTCATTAGAACTCATTTTTCAACCACTCCACACATTTCTTGGTTAGGACATCTACTTTGTGCATGACATAAGTACCTTTTCCAACAATTCTTTACAGACAGATTATTTCACTTAAAATTCACTGTATCACAATTCCAGTGCGTCAGAAGTTTACATACACTAAGTTGACTGTGCCTTTAAAGAGCTTGGAAAATCCCTGAAAATGTCATGGCTTTACAAGCTTCTGATAGGCTAATTGACATAATGTGAGTCAATTGGAGGTGTACCTGTGGATGTATTTCAAGGCCTACCTTCAAACTCAGTGCCTCTTTGCTTGACATCAAGAGAAAATCAAAAGAAATCAGCCAAGACCTCAGAAAAAAAATTGTAGACTTCCACAAGTCTGGTTCGTCCTTGTCAGCTGTCATACCGCTCAGGAAGGAGACACGTTCTGTCTCCTAGAGGTGAACGTACTTTGGTGCGAAAAGTGCAAATCAATCGCAAAACAACAGCAAAGGACCTTGTGAAGATACTGAAGGAAACAGGTACAAAAGTATCTATATCCACAGTAAAACGAGTCCTATATCGACATAACCTGAAAGGCCGCTCAGCAAGGAAGAAGCCACTGCGCCAAAACTGCCATATAAAAGCCAGACTACAGTTTGCAACTGCACATGGGGGCAAAGATCGTACTTTTTGGAGAAATGTCCTCTGGTCTGATGAAACAAAAATAGAACTGTGTGGCCATTATGACCATTGTTATGTTTGGAGGAAAAAGGGGGAGGCTTGCAAGCTGAAGAACACCATCCCAACCGTGAAGTACGGGGGTGGCAGCATCATGTTGTGGGGGTGCATTGCTGCAGGAGGGACTGGTGCACATAACAAAATAGATGGCTTCATGAGGGAGGAAAATTATGTGGATATATTGAAGCAACATCTCAAGACATAAGTCAGGAAGTTAAAGATTGGTCGCAAATGGGTCTTCCAATGACCCCAAGCATACTTCCAAAGTTGTGGCAAAATGGCTTAAGGACAACAAAGTCAAGGTATTGGAGTGGCCATCACAAAGCCTTGACCTCAATCCTATAGAAACTTTGTGGGCAGAACGGAAAAAGTGTGTGCGAGTAAGGAGGCCTACAAACCTGACTCAGTTACACCAGCTCAGGAGGAATGGGCCAAAATTCACCCAACTTATTGTGGGAAGCTTGTGGAAGGCTGCACAAAATTTTTGACCCAAGTTAAATCATTTAAAGGCAATGCTACCAAATACTAATTGAGCACTTGCCATACCAGCGGTGATGGAGCCAGTCAAGATGCTCTCAATGGCGCAGCTGTAGAACTTTTTGAGGATCGGAGGGCGCATGCCAAATCTTTTCAGCCTCTTGAGGGGGAAGATGCACTGTTGTGTTTCTTCATGACCGTTGGTGTGTTTGGACCATGTTAGATCCATAGTGATGTGGACACAGAGGAACTTGAAGTTCTCGACCCACTACAGCCCGTCAATGTGAATGGGGGTGTACTTGGACCTTCGTTTCCTGTAGTCTACAATCAGCTTTTTTGTCTTGCTGACGTTGAGGGAGAGGTTGTTGTCCTTGCACCACACTGCCATGTCTCTGACCACCTCCCTATAGGTTGTCTCATTGTCGTCGGTCATCAGGCCTACCACCATTGTGTCATCTGCAAACTTAATGATGGTGATGGAGTTGTGCGTGGCCACTCAGTAGTGGGTCAACAGGAAGTACAGGATGGAACTAAGCATACATCCCTGAGGGGCTCCTGTGTTGAAGGTCAGCATGCAGAGGTGTTGTTGCCTAACCTCGCCACCTGGGGGCGTCCTGTCAGGAAATCCAGGATCCAGTTGCAGAGGGAGGTGTTCAGTCCCAGGTCCTTAGCTTAGTGGACACTATGGTGTTTAACACTGAGCTGTAGTCAATGAACAGCATTCTCACGTAGGTGTTCCTTTTGTCCATGTGGGAAAGGGCAGTGTGGAATGCAATAGAGATTGAGTCATATGTGGATCCTCTGGGGCAGTATGCAAATTGCATTGGGTCTAGGGTGTCTAGGATGATGGTGTTGATGTGAACAGCCTTTCAAAGCATTTCATGGCTACAGATGTGAGTGCTGCGGGGCAATAGTCATTTAGACAGGTTACCTTGGCATTCTTGGGCACATGTATTATGGTGGTCTGCTTGAAATATGTAGGTATTACAGACTGGGTCAGCGAGAGGTTGAAAATGTCAGTGAAGACACTTGCCAGCTGGTCAGCGCATGCTTCGAGTATGTGTCCTGGTAATCCATCTGATCCTGTGGCATTGTAATTGTTAACCTGTTTTAAGGCCTTACTCACATCGGCTATGGAGAGTGTGATCACACAGTCGTCCGGAACAGCTGGTGCTCACACAAATGATTCAGTGTCGCTTGCCTCGAAGGGAGCATAGAAGGCATTTAGCTTGTTTGGTAGTCTCGAGACACTGGGCAGCTCGCGGCTGGGTTTCCCTTTGTAATCTGTGATAGTTTGACAAGCGTCAATGCCAGTGTAGTAGGATTCGATCTTAGTCCCGTACTGACAATTTGCCTATTTGATGGTTCGTTGGAAGGCGTAGCAGGATTTCTTATAAGCGTCCGCGTTAGTGTCCCACTCTTTGAAAACGGCATCTCTAGCCTTTAGCTCAGTGCGGATGTTGCCCATAATCCATGGCTTCTGGTTGGGATATGTATGTACAGTCACTGTGGTGACATCGATGCACTTATTAATGAAGCCGGTGACTGATGTGGTAAAGGGGGAGTGCTGCCACTAGACTTGTCTTGAAAGGTGAAATAAAGCCTTGGATTAGGCTGACATAGGGGTGTGTCTCTATTTGGCCCAATCCAGAGAAAAACAAACCATAAAATGGACCCTCTTTTTTCCATTCAGTCCTTTCAGTACGATCTCTGTACTACATTACTCTACGATTGGTTTTAACCTTCAGAAATTTAGTCTGGAGGCTGTGGGGCAAAAAGAAAACAAGATAGTACAATAAAGCAGATATGCTACTGGTCCCTGATTCAGTTATGGGTCCTAATTTTTCTGCCAGCGAAATAAGAAACGGTATTGTTTCAGACATAAAGAGGGTCTCTGTTGCCAGAAATAATAGAACAGGGGGATTTCCAAATGTGTCACTACTACCAACTTTAGTAGCATCTGTCAGAGTTAATACTACATTTGAATCTTCGCAGACAGTAGGGCTGAGAATTGCCAGGGACCTCACGATACGATATTATAATGATACTTAGGTCCCGATACGATATGTATTGTGAATCTATATGCATCACGATTCTATATGTATTGCAAATATACAGTATATTGTGATTTGATGTTCCAAACATATTTCTCACCATATGTCTTGTCTGCTGCAGAGGCACAAGAGAAAACAAGTTTCGATAAGTCATATTAATAAAAGTGCTGAAAACATGTACAAATATTGTGGAAATCAAGTTATGGAAGAAGAAATACCAGAGTTATGGCGAAGGTACAGCCGACAAGCACTAGCTAACGTTAACTACCTTTTTTATACTCGTCAGAGAATCAATATAATATCACCCCCCCAAATATTGCGATACACCACTGTATTGATGTTCCTCCCCATCACTACTAGATGCCGTATTGTTGTACTCGAAAAATGTGATTCAACTGGATATTCATTTGATGAGAGGGAAAAAAAATAGTGGCTGCTTTGTGGCCGTGCAGATTGTAATTTGAGATTTGGCTCGGAGGTGGAATGAGTGTGTGACCTGGGGTGTACTCTACAGATCAACTCATTCAATTACCCTTTCAGCTACTATTTCATTTTGTGTGTGTGGTCTTTATGACAATACCCTCAATTGTGGTTGGTCCATTGATTAAAATTGAAGTAATTTGAGTTACTGAAAGGGCTATAATTTCAGTGAGTGTAGCATTTAAATTTATCATACAATTGCATACACTGAATTCACAACAGCCTGAAATTGACTGCGTTGTAATTATCAGCACAGTACATACATCATAGATTGTGATTCCACTTCTCTTTAAAGTATGAAATGAATCTCAAGAGGTTAGAAGAGGACATGCACATGCACCGATGCACCGGCACACACATGGAAAAAGACAGACACATACACACAGACACACACCTACTCTACTGATCCATTTAATCCATCTTTTTCATGATGTATTGGCCGTCCTCTTTTGTAGTAATAACCGTTGAGAGATGTTGGCCCATAGTGCCTTTTCCAATTTATGATACAGCAGCAAAGAGGAGGTATAGCTACAGTGCTTTTAGTGTATCCATGGTAACCTGGTTATGAAGCTCTGTGACTTAATTTCATTGCAGGGTGCTGAGCACCAGAGCGGGAGTTAAGGGAGCAACTGGTCTCATAAACTACCATTACATCGAAGTGTAGAAACATTAATATTTATGTTGATGACTGGGGGGGGGGCTTGAGAAATGTAACCACTCTTAAACTCAAAGCGAGAGCTATGTAAGAAAGGACTGACCATCCATGATATCAAAATGATAGTTTTAACCATGTTCAGAGTTTGTTTACATTTACTTTGTTAACAAACACTGGAGTTAAACTTGCTTATATTTTGGGTCCTGATAAGGTACGACAGTTGAACTAAACTCATGAGGCATTACAAGTTATATTCTTCAAGAATGAATGGGTATATACTGTGCATTTGGAAAGTATTCAGACCCCTTGACATATTCCAAATTAATATTCTAAAATGTATTTTTTCAAAATTATACAAATAAAAAACTGAAATATCACATTTACATAAATATTTAGACCCTTTACTCAGTACTTTGTCGAAGCACCTTTGGCAGCAATTACAGCCTCGTGTCTTCTTGGGTATGACGCTACAAGCTTGGCACACCTGTATTTGGGGAGTTTCTCCCATTCTTCTCTGCAGATCCTCTCAAAATATATCTATTTTCAGTTCTCTCCAGAGTTTGATCAAGTTCAACTCCGGGCTCTGGCTGGGCCACTCAAGGACATTCAGAGACTTGTCCCGAAGCCACTCCAGCGTTGTCTTGGCTGTGTGCTTAGGGTTGTTGTCCTGTTGGAAGGTGAACCTTCACCCTAGTCTGAGGTCCTGAGCGCTCTCGAGCAGGTTTTCATCAAGGGTCTGGTGTCCCAGTCCCTGCCGCTGAAAAACATCCCCTAAGCATGATGTTGCCACCAACGCTAACTGTAGGGATGGTGCCAGGTTTCCTCCAGATGTGACGCTTGGCATTCAGTCCAAAGAGTTCAATCTTGGTTTCATTAGACCAGAGGATCTTGTTTATATTGTCTATTGGTGCCTTTTGGCAAAGTCCAAGCGGGCTGTCATATGCCTTTTACTGAGGAGTGGCTTCCGTCTGGCCACTCTACCATTAAGGCCTGATTGGTATTGATGGAGTGCTGCAGAGATGGTTGTCCTTCTGGAAGGTTCTCCCATCTCCACAGAGGAACTCTGGAGCTCTGCCAGAGTGACCATCGGGTTCTATGTCACATCTCCCTTCTCCCCTGATTGCTCAGTTTGGCCGGGCGGCCAGCTCTAAGAAGTGGTACCAAACTTCTTCCATTTAAGAATGATGGAGGCCACTGTGTTCTTGGGGACTTTCAATGCTGCAGACATGTTTTGGTACCCTTCCCCAGATCTGTGCCTCGACACAATCCTCTCGGAGCTCTACGGACAATTCCTTTGACCTCATGGCTTGGTTTTTGCTCTGACATGCACTGTCAACTGTGAGACCTTATATAGACAGGTGTGTACTTTCCAAATCATGTCCAATGAATTGAATTTACCACAGGTGTACTCCAATCAAGTTTTAGAAACATCTAGAGAATGATCAATGGAAATAGGATGCACCTGAGCTCAATTTCAAGTCTCATAGCAAAGGGTCTGAATACTTAATTTTTAATACATTTGCAAGAATGTCTATAAACCTGTTTTCGCTTTGTCATTATGGGGTATTGTGTGTAGATTGATGAGGAAAAACATTTATTAAATCAATTTTAGAATAAGGCTGTAACATAGCAAAATGTGGAAAAAGTCAAGGGGTCGGAATACTTTCCGAATGGACTGCATATAATTGATTTCTAAGTCAAAAAATGGATGTAGCAACTAAGGATTCTAGCTTTAAGCAGGAGACCACGTCTGCGTCCCAAATGGCACCCCATTATTGCACTACTTTTGGCCCAAAGGGAATAGACACAGCCGAAGTCATGAATTCCTCACTTTGCACCTACACACCTAAAACATATGTAAATAAATGAGATGTAAGAAAGGTAGAGGGATACGGCTGTCTGCATAGCAAAGACAAATAATAATGAGGGCCCAGAACAAAGCCTCCGATATGAATCATCTCCCATCGCACATCTAAACGGCATAATGGGGGTTCTGCGATTTCATCACAGTGTTTGATGATGCGAAAAGCTGACTGATTCCAGCTGAACCCTTGCTTGCAGCAGTCAGCTAGTCATCAGAGAGAAGAAATGAGCACACACACAGGCACGCATGAGCATAGAGAGCCATGCAAGTACGTACACAAACACATACACACAGCATGAACACACACAGCAGACAAAAAAACACACACACACACACACACACACACAGCCCTGTCACACCAGCCCTGTCACACCAGCCTATTCAGGTGAAATATATGTGACTTGTTTCAGGAAACTAGGCGTGTGTCGCATGTCACTACTTCACAGGAGAGGCATTTGAACATAAACATATTTTTAAATCAAAATGCATTTTTTAATAACAAACTTGTATTCCATCCGTAAATACAAATAAAATTGTTAAATTACGAGCCAAGTTGGTTCAGCCACGGAAAAAAACAGAGATCATGGATGGACTGAACATGCCGGGAGATGAGTTTGGATTGGTCTGCCATGTAGCATGCTTCTGTTTATAACGTGAGCTGCTCAGTATGTGTTGATACTACTTTCTACCGCGCGTTTAAAAAAAATAATATAATATTAAGAGTCTAGCTACATTTTCAGATTATTACATGTTTGTAATTTTGTCAGAAAGTCGTTTTCATTGCAAGTTAAAGCATACTGTTAGCTAGCTAGCCAACATTAGCTTGCTGGCTCGCTAGTTAACGTTACGTGTACGAACTGTACGAACACGTTACATGTACGAATATTATTCAAATCAGTCTTAGTTATAGTCTAATTATAGCTAGTTAACATTGAACCTGGTTGGTTGGCTTTAGCTACCTGCAGATCCCTACTACAGCTATGACAATGTTTGAATTGGTTGGTAGTAGTATGAGTTGGTATTATGTCTAAACAAAACACTTTGCCAGATGGTTACATGACCCATCACGTTAGCCATGTGTGTCTGGTGATTACCGCCATTTATTGTGTTTCAGGAACATGTGTACATGTCAAGACAATTGGAACCATCCACATAGCTAGATGTGGCTGGGGGTAGTTATAGGATTTCTTCACATGACCCATCAATTTAGACAAGCATGTCAGGTAAGTGTCATCTAATAATTATAAAACATTTCAAAAATATTTTTAACTGCACACTTTCTGTTTTTTATATTGCTACTTTGCAAGTAACCATGTCACTGTACTGTTTAAATCAAATCAAATCAAATTGTATTTGTCACATACGTGTTTAGCAGATGTTAATGCGGGGTGTAGCGAAATGCTTGTGTTTCCAGCTCCAACAGTATAGTAATATCTTACAATTTCACAACAATACACACAACACACACAAATCTGAAGCAATGGGATGGAATTAAGAATATTTAAATATTTGGACAAGCAATTTCAGAGCGGCATAGACTAAGATACAGAAGAAAAGGATATAATACAATATATACATATGAGATGAGTAATGCAGAGTATGTAAACATTATCAAAGTGACTAGTGTTCCATTATTAAAGTCGACAGTCATTTTAAGTCTATGTTTATAGGGCAGCAGCCTCTAATGTGCTAGTGATGGCTATTTAACAGTCTAATGGCCTTGAGATAGAAGCTGTTTTTCAGTCTCTCGGTCCCAGCTTTGATGCACCTGTGCTGACCTCGCCTTATGCTCGGGTGGTTGTTGTCCTTCATGATCTTTTGGCGTTCCTGTGTCATCGGGTGCTGTAGGTGTCCTGGAGCCCAGGAAGTTTGCCCCCGGTGATGCTTTAGGCAGCTCACACCACCCTTTGGAGAGTCCTGCGATTGTGGGCAGTGCAGTTGCCGTACCAGGCGATGATACAGCCTGATAGGATGCTCCCAATTGTGCTACTGTAAGAATTTGTGAGGGTTTTAGGTGCAAAGCTAAATTCCTTCAGCCTCCTGAGGTTGAAGAGGCGCTGTTGGGCCTTCTTCACCACACTGTCTGTGTTGGTGGGCCATTTCAGTTTGTCAGTGATGTGTACGCTGAGGAACTTGAAGCTTTCCACCTTCTCCACCAAGGTCCCATCGATGTGGATAGGGGTGTGCTCCCTCTGCTGTTTCCTGAAGTCCATGATCAGCTCCTTTGTTTTGTAGATGTTGGGTGAGAGGTTATTTATCTGGCACCACACTCCCAGGTCCCTTACCCCATCCCTGTAGGCTGTCTCATCATTTTTGGTAATCAGGCCTATGACTGTTGTGTCGTCTGCAAGCTTGATGATTGAATTGGAAGCGTGCGTGACCACGCAGTCATGGGTGAACAGGGAGTACAGGAGGGAGCTGAGCACACATCTTTGTGGGGCCCCAGTGTTGAGGATCAGCGACGTGGAGGTGTTGTTTCATACCTTCAACACCTGGGGGCGGAACACCTGGGGTCAGAATAAGATATAGGCCAAGGACTATATAAAGTGTACTTTTAACTGGAGTTTTTCCTTATTGTAGGCTACTACATTAACCACTTTTAGTTGTGAAATCATTGGTTGTTTACTAAACTAATCACTTTGTATAGCAAATGACCTCGTGTGAATCTTTAAAGGGATGGGTGGGGCTAATGCTTAAGAGGGTGTGAACGATGCTGAATGGGTATAGACAAAGAACAGCTCTCCAGTAGGTGTACCAAAGTATTCAAGGGACATTTTCTCAAAAGTGGGGATATAAGTTTATCAACTTTGAAAGCAGAATTACTTTCCCACAGATCTTCAACTGCAGTATATGATATAACATTCTCTAGCTCTGGGTCTCTACTTTTATCCCATGTAAAAAACACTTAAGCATTTAAAATGTTGCTACATAAGACCGAATCGAGACGGTCGGTCACATATAGGCATTGATTAAAGCTTGATGTTAAATTAATATCTCCGTACCATCATATTTAAGTCTGTATGACACCAACGTCGATTAACATTTGCAAATCAACTTGATTGGATCTAATATAATGTAATGATAATCTAAATTTGCGCCAATCTGTTCTACCTGATGTGTTTTGATGTACTTGAGCGTAAGGTGCTATTCTCCTCTCTGAGAGGACCTCCTGCCAAACATTCACTCTCTCCCTTTAATCTCTGAGACAAACTAATCTCCAATAACGACTCATGAA
The DNA here is from genome assembly GCF_057628025.1 of Oncorhynchus mykiss. NCBI lineage: Eukaryota > Metazoa > Chordata > Actinopteri > Salmoniformes > Salmonidae > Oncorhynchus > Oncorhynchus mykiss. Next base: position 5,154,688 of record NC_143044.1, read on the forward strand.
ACAATTAATCATCACCATACAACAACAAAATTCCTAAATATACGTATTTAACAAAATATGCTTTACATTGTATTCCAGATTTGCCTGATTTGCAGGTCTGAATTGATTTGGTGTAGGATATTAGCTAGCAGCTAGCCAGCTAGGCCTGTATGTAAGCCTAGTAGGTTTCTGATTTATTTTTTTAGAGACCAGAATCGTCTTATTGAAGAATCACATTCAACAACCTAGCTGAGCCTTTACAGGTACGTTAAACACAGACAGTAGATATATGTTAGTAGTAGGCTATGTGTCAGTCTCGCCAGTTAGGCCTAGACAGCCAACTGGTGTGCAAATAGACCAGTGGTGAGTGACTGATCATGAGCATTGCGAGTCACAAAAGCATTGGCCACAGCACGGCAATGTTAGATGTCATCCAGTCAGAAATGATGTTTGATCCGTTTTAATGGGTAGGCTACATGTTGATTATTTGTGTATTTTCCAGGAGCTTGCTCGATTGTCTTGTTAAGAAAGATCAGAGAGAAATGTTACAGTTTACTGGCTTAAATGGGTTGCTGTTTTTTTTCCCCCTCTGGAAAATCCGCTAATATTAAATAAATACTAACTACATTATTCCATGGCTGAGGGCTGTTCTTACGCACGACGCAACGATGAGTGCCTAAATAGAGCCCTTAGCCATGGTATATTGGCCATATACCACACACCCCTGGGGTGCCTTATTGCTATTATAAACTGGTTACCAATGTAATTAGAGCAGTAAAAATATTTATTGTGGTATACTTTCAGCCAATCAGTATTCTGGGCTCGAACCACCCAGTTTTTAATGTTGCATAATCACCTTCCAGTGTAAAAATTATGGCAATTAGTTTACCTTGTTATGCAGTACAAATCCCATTCATGTGGAAGCACCTCTAAAATAATGAATTAGGCTTAGGTTAGGTTAATTTTTTTAATATATATTTTTTAATCCCAGGCCCCTTTCCCCGAAGGAGGTCTTTTTCCTTTTGGTAGGCCGTCATTGTAAATAAGAATTTGTTCTTAACTGACTTGCCTAATTAAACAAAGGTTAAATCAAATAAATAAATAAAATAAAGGCTGTTTGAGAAGGTTAGAATCCTAAGCAACCTGCCTACACATAGTTTGAAGTACAATACCAACATAGCTACTGTAGTAGGTCAAAGCTGTGTGCTGGAAAACCTTGGTACAACGCGGGTGGAATAGACATTGGTGCTCATGTAAATTTCCTAAAAACGTAGTTTTTAGTTTTTAATAGAATATAGATTTTGTCAAGCAGATGAAGTTAGTGATTTGAGTTAGGCAGCCAATTAATAATCAACATTAAACAATGGACATGCAGACAAAACTGTAGTATCTCTCCCGATAACTGATTCAGATTAGTAGCACAAACTGAAAACAAAGCTACCATAATCATAATCTAACACTGCTGTTGTGTCAAATGGTGTGGATTTGTCACGTGTGCTCCCTCTCCGGCCTCTAGGTCACCAGGCTGCTCGTTATGGCGCACACCTGTCTCCATCGTTACGCGCATCTGCACATTATGACACTCACCTGGACTCCATCACCTCCTTGATTACCTGCCCTATATATGTCACTCCCATTGGTTCTTTCCCCAGACGTCATTGTTCCTGTTTCTATTTCCTGTCTGTGCGCTGTTCGTGTTTCTAGTTTTGTATTATGTTCTGTTGATTTTATTAAAACACTCACTCCCTGAACTTGCTTCTCGACTCTCAGTGCACATTGTTACAGGCTTGTTTAATTTGTATTTACCTCATGCCCCTAAACGACTAGGGTTTTGCCAGGTTGAATTGAACACCTCTAGAGAAGAGACTGCTTTATATTCCTGTTATCATGTATTCATTCTTCCCACTAATCCTTTGGCTCCACCAAATAAAACTGTGATGGCTTGGTGGCCATCTTTATCACTCTGTATGATGAGGAACTCACGGGCAACAATGACAAAACAATTAGCAGCCCAGGGGGACATTCATTATGAGTTCCCAGAGAGTGTGTCAGTGCATTATGATCTTCCACTACATGTATGTGAGAGCAGCATGGGGAGGATGAGAGAGGGAAGATGCACATTTCCAACCCGTGGGAAAGAAAAGTAAATTGAGATGAAGATCCAACAATACTTGTGCTAAGTTAAATTAGCGAGATTCTTCAAATGACGTAGGCTCTTATAAGCTGAATAGGTTCAACGTTACATAGTCACATCCCATTTCTTCCACTTTTTAGGTCACCCTAGATCCAGAGCAACTGTTTGGCATTCTGTTAACCACCCCTTAGTGTCTTGGCCACGTTCATAGGTCTAGGCCTCTTACTACAGGGAGCAGTCAGGATAGATTTATTGCCGTGTTCCTGTGGCGCAAATGCACTCTTTAATCACTCCAGAATTACCATGGACCCTGGTCATTCAAACTCACTTCTCCTCCCCTTCCCCCTCATCAATGTATATCCCATGGCCAACCCCCCTCCAACAGCAGCACTGTGGAATGGCTGGGACTAAGACCAATTTATACAGATAACAGCTCAAATAAAGGAAACACCAACTACCACAAATCAAGAACAGCTCCAATGCTCCTTGGTATAGATTCAATAAGGGATGCAACACCATTCTTCCACGAGAAATTCAATAATTTGGTGCTTTGTTGGTGGATCTGCTGACTGACACACACACACACACACACACACTTTAAACCCCCTAAAGCTTTTTTAGACCCCTCTTTCAAAGCCACTGATATCTCTTCTTCTAGCCAAAATAATTGGCAACTGGACATCTTTATACATGATGGGATATTAATTGCTCAATTAAAGACATGGTCCGGAACTTTGGCGTCTAGTATTATTTTTTTTAAAACCTCCTGCTTTGAGCTGGATGTGTTAATGTTCATACATGCACAATCTATGAGCAGATCTAGGATCAGGTCCCCCTGTCCATATCATTTTATATAATATGAAGATGATCTACAGGGGAAAACTGATGCTAGATCAGCACTCCTACTTTGAGACACTTTGTGTATACGGGCCTCATAAAAAGGATCTTAAAATAAGTAACTTGTCCTCTTTGGATGATAGATAAATGGATGCTGCTGAAGATCTAAGTGTTGACATTCTCTTAATGATATTCCCGAAGGACGTGTCCTGGACTCAATCTATGGATGCCTGATCTGTTTAGCATCTGACAATGACAGCTGAATGCTGTAAGCAGTAAAGCAGTTCTCCATCCCTTATTGCAATTATGTAAATGAAATTCAAAGCAGTGATGCTGTGGCAGCATTCTGAAGAAATCTGTGGCAGCATTGTGGAGAAGGGAGGCCGTCGTAAACATCACAGTCATTTAACCTTTATTTATACTGGTTATTCTCATTGAGATAACATCTATTTTGCAAGAGAGACCTGTTCGCGTCTATGCAAATCAAATCAAATCAAATTTTATTTGTCACATACACATGGTTAGCAGATGTTAATGCGAGTGTAGCGAAATGCTTGTGCTTCTAGTTCCGACAATGCAGTAATAACAAGTAATCTAACTAACAATTCCAAAACTACTGTCTTGTACACAGTGTAAGGGGATAAAGAATATGTACATAAGGATATATGAATGAGTGATGGTACAGAGCAGCATAGGCAAGATACAGTAGATGGTATCGGGTACAGTATGTACAAATGAGATGAGTATGTAAACAAAGTGGCATAGTATAGTATAAAGTGGCTAGTGATACATGTATTACATAAGGATACCGTCGATGATATAGAGTACAGTATATACGTATGCATATGAGATGAATAATGTAGGGTAAGTAACATTTATATAAGGTAGCATTGTTTAAAGTGGCTAGTGATATATTTACATCATTTCCCATCAATTCCCATTATTAAAGTGGCTGGAGTTGAGTCAGTGTCAGTGTGTTGGCAGCAGCTACTCAGTGTTAGTGGTGGCTGTTTAACAGTCTGATGGCCTTGAGATAGAAGCTGTTTTTCAGTCTCTCGGTCCCAGCTTTGATGCACCTGTACTGACCTCGCCTTCTGGATGATAGCGGGGTGAACAGGCAGTGGCTCGGGTGGTTGATGTCCTTGATGATCTTTATGGCCTTCCTGTGACATCGGGTGGTGTAGGTGTCCTGGAGGGCAGGTAGTTTGCCCCCGGTGATGCGTTGTGCAGACCTCACTACCCTCTGGAGAGCCTTACGGTTGAGGGCGGTGCAGTTGCCATACCAGGCGGTGATACAGCCCGCCAGGATGCTCTCGATTGTGCATCTGTAGAAGTTTGTGAGTGCTTTTGGTGACAAGCCGAATTTCTTCAGCCTCCTGAGGTTGAAGAGGCGCTGCTGCGCCTTCTTCACGATGCTGTCTGTGTGAGTGGACCAATTCAGTTTGTCTGTGATGTGTATGCCGAGGAACTTAAAACTTGCTACCCTCTCCACTACTGTTCCATCGATGTGGATAGGGGGGTGTTCCCTCTGCTGTTTCCTGAAGTCCACAATCATCTCCTTAGTTTTGTTGACGTTGAGTGTGAGGTTGTTTTCCTGACACCACACTCCGAGGGCCCTCACCTCCTCCCTGTAGGCCGTCTCATTGTTGTTGGTAATCAAGCCTACCACTGTTGTGTCGTCCGCAAACTTGATGATTGAGTTGGAGGCGTGCGTGGCCACGCAGTCGTGGGTGAACAGGGAGTACAGGAGAGGGCTCAGAACGCAACCTTGTGGGGCCCCAGTGTTGAGGATCAGCGGGGAGGAGATGTTGTTGCCTACCCTCACCACCTGGGGGCGGCCCGTCAGGAAGTCCAGTACCCAGTTGCACAGGGCGGGGTCGAGACCCAGGGTCTCGAGCTTGATGACGAGCTTGGAGGGTACTATGGTGTTGAATGCCGAGCTGTAGTCGATGAACAGCATTCTCACATAGGTATTCCTCTTGTCCAGATGGGTTAGGGCAGTGTGCAGTGTGGTTGAGATTGCATCGTCTGTGGACCTATTTGGGCGGTAAGCAAATTGGAGTGGGTCTAGGGTGTCAGGTAGGGTGGAGGTGATATGGTCCTTGACTAGTCTCTCAAAGCACTTCATGATGACGGATGTGAGTGCTACGGGGCGGTAGTCATATAGCTCAGTTACCTTAGCTTTCTTGGGAACAGGAACAATGGTGGCCCTCTTGAAGCATGTGGGAACAGCAGACTGGTATAGGGATTGATTGAATATGTCCGTAAACACACCGGCCAGCTGGTCTGCGCATGCTCTGAGGGCGCGGCTGGGGATGCCATCTGGGCCTGCAGCCTTGCGAGGGTTAACACGTTTAAATGTCTTACTCACCTCGGCTGCAGTGAAGGAGAGACCGCATGTTTTCGTTGCAGGCCGTGTCAGTGGCACTGTATTGTCCTCAAAGCGGGCAAAAAAGTTATTTAGTCTGCCTGGGAGCAAGACATCCTGGTCCGTGACTGGGCTGGGTTTCTTCCTGTAGTCCGTGATTGACTGTAGACCCTGCCACATGCCTCTTGTGTCTGAGCCGTTGAATTGAGATTCTACTTTGTCTCTGTACTGGCGCTTAGCTTGTTTGATAGCCTTGCGGAGGGAATAGCTGCACTGTTTGTATTCGGTCATGTTACCAGACACCTTGCCCTGATTAAAAGCAGTGGTTCGCGCTTTCAGTTTCACACGAATGCTGCCATCAATCCACGGTTTCTGGTTAGGGAATGTTTTAATCGTTGCTATGGGAACGACATCTTCAACGCACGTTCTAATGAACTCGCACACCGAATCAGCGTATTCGTCAATGTTGTTATCTGACGCAATACGAAACATCTCCCAGTCCACGTGATGGAAGCAGTCTTGGAGTGTGGAGTCAGCTTGGTCGGACCAGCGTTGGACAGACCTCAGCGTGGGAGCCTCTTGTTTTAGTTTCTGTCTGTAGGCAGGGATCAACAAAATGGAGTCGTGGTCAGCTTTTCCGAAAGGGGGGCGGGGCAGGGCCTTATATGCGTCGCGGAAGTTAGAGTAACAATGGTCCAAGGTCTTTCCTCCCCTGGTTGCGCAATCGATATGCTGATAAAATTTGGGGAGTCTTGTTTTCAGATTAGCCTTGTTAAAATCCCCAGCTACAATGAATGCAGCCTCCGGATAAATTGTTTCCAGTTTGCAGAGAGTTAAATAAAGTTCGTTCAGAGCCATCGATGTGTCTGCTTGGGGGGGGATATATACGGCTGTGATTATAATCGAAGAGAATTCTCTTGGTAGATAATGCGGTCTACATTTGATTGTGAGGAATTCTAAATCAGGTGAACAGAAGGATTTGAGTTCCTGTATGTTTCTTTCATCGCACCATGTCACGTTAGTCATAAGGCATACGCCCCCGCCCCTCTTTTTTCCAGAAAGATGTTTTTTCCTGTCTGCGCGATGCGTGGAGAAACCTGTTGGCTGCACCGCTTCGGATAGCGTCTCTCCAGTAAGCCACGTTTCCGTGAAGCAAAGAACGTTACAGTCTCTGATGTCCCTCTGGAATGCTACCCTTGCTCGGATTTCATCAACCTTGTTGTCAAGAGACTGGACATTGGCAAGAAGAATGCTAGGGAGTGGTGCGCGCTGTGCCCGTCTCCGGAGTCTGACCAGAAGACCGCCTCGTTTCCCTCTCTTTCGGAGTCGTTTTTTTGGGTCGCTGCATAGGATCCACTCCGTTGTCCTGTTTGTAAGGCAGAACACAGGATCCGCGTCGCGAAAAACATATTCTTGGTCGTACTGATGGTGAGTTGATGCTGATCTTATATTCAGTAGTTCTTCTCGACTGTATGTAATGAAACCTAAGATGACCTGGGGTACTAATGTAAGAAATAACACATAAAAAAACAAAAAACTGCATAGTTTCCTAGGAACGCGAAGCGAGGCGGCCATCTCTGTCGGCGCCGGAAGTACATGCTGATGTCATAGTTCATGGTCGGGTAGATAGCGATGATGATGATGATGATGACAGGTACTGGAGGTTCTAAGCAGAGGTGTAGGATCTGACAGCCCCAACTTAAGCCAGCTGCTATCATTTTACTCCCTTAACCAGCCCTGTTAGCAATGGCTCTGTTTCATCTCTGCCCTGCTAATACACAGCCTCCACATGACCTTGATAAGCATCAGAGGAGAGGGCACACTTTGAGACCTCCCAGTCTCAGAAGGGTTTGCATGTGGTCTAAATCGTAAACCACTGGTGTTGTGTTAACAAGGCCATTGACTGTACAGGAAAGCACAGAGAGGGAGAACGTCCATTCAATAAACATTTGTTTTCATTGTCATTCAGTCAACCTGGTCTCAGGGCATTTCATATTATTATTTACGTAAATCCGAGACATTCCATGTAGTATGATATATTACACATTTGCAAAATGTACAATATGTTTGAATTTGCAAAACGTATGATATGTTAAGAATTCCAATTTGTTGTGGCTAATATTATCTAGGTGGCTAACACTAACATTAGCTAGCTGGCTAACATTAGCTAGGCTAGGGGTTAGGGTTAAGGTTAGGGTTAGGGGAAGGGTTTGTCTTGGCTAAGAGTTGGGAAAAGACTGACTGCATCACTTCTTGTTTTTATAAGAGACATTAGTGTGTTGGAAAATCCAAATTGTTTGCATAGTCAACTTACAAAAAGCACTGACACACACACGTACCCCACCAGACATGACACCAGAGATCTTTTCACAGTCTCCAGGTCCAGAACAAATTCAAGGAAACGTACAGTATTATACAGAGCCATGAGTGCATGGAACTCCCTTCCATCTTATGTAGCGCAACTGAACAGCAAACCTGGTTTCAAAAAACAAAAAAAGCAACACCTCAAGGCACAACACCTCTCCCCCATGTGACCTACTTGTTGTGTGTATGTACTGACACATATGTGTGTACCTGACAGATAAACACACACTACATGTTAATGTTTTTAAATTTATGTAAATTGTAAAGTATTTTGTCTGTAATGTATTTTTCGTTGTATGTTGGACCCCAGTAAGACTAGCTGTGAGCCATTGGCGTTGGCTAATGTGGATCCTAATGAATCAAATACAAATAAAATCAATAAATATGGAGAAAACCACACAGACCTCGGTTTAATTCCTGTGTTTACTAACTGTTAGGAAACATCAGAAGTATCGCAACTTTATTTTTACGAAGATTGAAAAGATCAGAGATTTGGTGTCATTGACTCTTGCTTATTGATTTCCCTGCATGTTCCTGCTGGCTCAAGCAATTCATTATTTAGCACTCTGACATAAACTCAGCAAAAAAAGAAATGTCCTCTCACTGTCAACTGTGTTTATTTTCAGCAAACTTAACATTTGTAAATATTTGTATGAACATAAGATTCAACAACTGAGATATAAACTGAACAAGTTCCACAGACATGTGACTAACGGAAATTGAATAATATGTCCCTGAACAAAGGGGGTGGGGGGGGGGGGGGGGGTGGGGGGTCCAAATCAAAAGTAACAGTCAGTATCTGGTGTGGCCACCAGCTACATTAAGTACTGCAGTGCATCTCCTCCTCATGGACTGCACCAGATTTGCCAGTTCTTGCTGTGAGATGTTACCCCACCCTTCCACCAAGGCACCTGCAAGTTCCCGGACATTTCTGGGGGGAATGTCCCTAGCCCTCACCCTCTGATCCTACAGATCCCAGATGTGCTCAATGGGATTGAGATCCGGGCTCTTCGCTGGCCATGGCAGAACACTGACATTCCTGCCTTGCAGGAAATCACGCACAGAACGAGCAGTATGGCTGGTGGCATTGTCATGCTGGAGGGTCATGTCAGGATGAGCATGCAGGAAGGGTACCACATGAGGGAGGAGGATGTCTTCCCTGTAACGCACAGCATTGAGATTGCCTGCAATAACAACAAGCTCTGTTCAATGATCCTGTGACACACTGCCTCAGAACAAGACGGACCCTCCACCTCTAAATCGATTCCACTCCAGAGTACAGGCCTCAGTGTAACGTTCATTCCTTCGACGATAAACGCAAATCCAACTATCACCCCTGGTGAGACAAAACCGCAACTCGTCAGTGAAGAGCACTTTTTGCCAGTCCTGTCTGGTCCAGCAACGGTGGGTTTGTGCCCATAGTCAACGCTGTTGCCGGTGATGTCTGGTGAGGACCTGCCTTACAACAGGCCTACAAGCCCTCAGTCCAGCCTCTCTCAGCCTATTGCGGACAGTCACTGGATGGCACTGGATGGAGGGATTGTGCATTCCTGGTGTGTAACTCGGGCAGTTGTTGTTGCGATCCTGCACCTGTCCCGCAGGTGTGATGTTTGGATGTACCGATCCTGTGCAGGTGTTGTTGCATGTGGTCTGCCACTGCGAGGACGATCAGCTGTCCGTCCTGTCTCCCTGTAGCGCTGTCTTAGGCGTCTCACACTATGGACATTGCAATTTGGCCACATCTGCAGTCCTCATGCCTCCTTGCAGCATGCCTAAGGCACGTTCACGCAGATGAGCAGGGACTCTGGGAATCTTTCTTTTGGTGTTTTTCAGAGTCATTAGAAAGGCCTCTTTAGTGTCCTAAGTTTTCTTAACTGTGAACTTAATTGCCTTCCGTCTGTAAGCTGTTAGTGTCTTAATGACCGCTCCACAGGTGCATGTTCATTAATTGTTTATGGTTCATTGAACAAGCATGGGAAACAGTGTTTAAACCCTTTATAATGAAGATCTGTGAAGTTATTTGGATTTTACGAATTATCTTTGAAAGACAGGGTCCTAAAAAAGGGACTTTTATTTTTTTTGCTGAGTTTAGCTTAGGTCCTTTTCTCTTGCCGGGGTCCTTTGTAGCATGAGAGTTACTTGAAAAAAATGTAACATGTCGCTAGCTACTTATTTTTTTCCAGCTTTCAAATTGGCACATTCTTCTCTTCTCCAACTCTTCCCAGGTCCTCAGTGTGCAAGAGAAAGTAGTGAACTATGTTTTCTGTCAAAATACCTGGTAAAATAATGGTTAATAAACAAACAACTCTAAGGGGGTCCCTATAAAATCACCCCCCCTTCCCCAAATTCTGTTTAATATTTTCCTGGTTTGAGATTATTACTTTTTTATTACAATTGTTCATAGAGAAACAAGGAAATTGGATGTTCTGAGTCCATGTCAATGTTTAAATCACAACAGAAAGGTCTAGAAGAAAACAAACAAAAAAAAACTATATGTTTTAGTGTAATTCCCCTTTAATTGCACACCTGGCCCTTTAACTGTGCATCTAGCAAGTGAGAAATGAGCCATCTAATGTGCTGGTCTAGCAATGGTTCTGTACTGCTGCTGCTCATTTCATGGCAAAGTTTGCAAATAACAAATGATATACTTACGTACTATACTTCTGCCAGGTAAGCCTACCTTGAAAAGGTTTTGGGGAAAGTAATTCTGCCAACCCACAAGATGGTTATCACATCAACTGGCTACACACAGACTGCCAGACAAATGCCCCCACCACATAGCAGGATATTACTGGAAATGAATTGGCAAATATTGTGTTTGGTTTGGCTTTTTAAGACAAAAGTTGCTAACCAGGGGTGGGATAATGTCAATGTTGCGTTGATTATATAGCTGGGAGTTTGCAGTGTCTGATACTTGCAAATTGCATGTACTTTCAGAATTGTTTGGCAAGCTACTCATAGGTGGGTCGTGAGCTACTAGCAGCTCGCGATTGACCTGTTGGAGACCCCTGTACTAGAGCATTAGCATAGTGTTTGAAAGTGCTCAACTCAGTGGCTCTGATCCTAACTCCATACCATGGGGACTGAGTCAAGAAGCATTAAGGCCCAGAGCTCCTTGACTCTTGCCTCTCTTATCCTGTCTCCTGCTGTTAAATACCAGTTGAGATTCAGAGGGGGTCAGATGAGTAACACATGTTTTGAGCCCCAGGGAGTGATTTATATTTTTGTCTCTATCCTCAGGGACACCACTGCACACACACACACTCCTTTCCATCAGGAGACTGAAACTATCTCTCATCTGCCTGTGTTGCTCTGACCTCCTGCTGCCAGAATAATCCAGGCCCAGACCATCCCTCTCTCCCTCTCCCAGATGAAAAAGGCCCTTGTTGCGCCACTAATGGCCTTTTGCTAATGTTACAGTGATGGGATCTGCATCGGCCACCTGATGTGTACTCTAATTGGTCACTTAGGTCTCATGACATCTGCTCTAATTGGTCACTTCTAGGGGTGAGTGCTGCTGCTTTGTGTTTTAGTCTCTCTATGATGGAACCTGTTATTACAGTGACTGGCACAACTGGGTCCCATAGAAACCCTTGCTGGAACCTCCAGCCCCATCCACTCAACAGCTGATCTGACTACAGTGGCTAAGACCCCTTTATACCCATCAGGCAGCATTTCATTACTGTTTGTGCCAAATTCCGAGTCCCTATGGCTTTTACAGTACATGTATGTCACATGCACCCAATGGCAGTGTAAGACTATTCAAAGATGAATACACAACACAGAGGACTAAAGATCAAGAGGAAAGTAATGATCAATGGAAATAGTTGTTTCTGTAATGGGGAACTGAAGATTAATGGTTCAGGGACACGGGAGGAATTTCAGTCCAGGGCTCATAGTTACATGTGTCAAGTTCTCATTGGTCCAAATTGTTTATACATTGAGCTTGAAAAGGGATACTTGTTACTTGGCAATTGGCACAATTTTACTGCAAGGAATTCTAATTGGTCAACCACAGGCTAGGGTTGGGTTATAAACTACATCCTGTGTCTTTGTTCAGAGAAGAAAACACTGAGGACAGGGAAGAATAACCATCTGCCATCTACTTTCCAGCATAACAACTATGATTTGTTATCTTTGGGGTCTGTGTTGGGGGTTGGGGGCTCCCGAGTGGCGCAGCGGTCTAAGGCGCTACATCTCAGTGCTAGAGGCATCACTACTGACACCCTGGTTCAAATCCAGGCTGTATCACAACCGGCCATGATTGGGAGTCCCATAGGCGGAGCACAATTGGCCCAGCGTCATCCGGGTTTGGCCGTCATTGTAAATAAGAATTTGTTCTTAACTAACTTTTTTATTTTTTATTTTATTTTACCTTTTTTAACCAGGTAGGCTAGTTGAGAGCAAGTTCTCATTTGCAACTGCGACCTGGCCAAGATAAAGCATAGCAGTGTGAACAGACAACACAACGTTACACATGGAGTAAGTAAACAATTAACAAGTCAATAACACAGTAGAAAAAAAAGAAAAAAAGAAAGGAGAGTCTATATACATTGTGTGCAAAAGGCATGAGGAGGTATGCGAATAATTACAATTTTGCAGGTTAATAACACTGGAGTGATAAATGATCAGATGGTCATGTACAGGTAGAGATATTGGTGTGCAAAAGAGCAGAAAAGTAGGAAAGGATGAGGTATGTAAAAGGATGAGGTAGGTAAAAATGGGTGGGCTATTTACCGACAGACTATGTACAGCTGCAGCGATCGGTTAAATGCTCAGATAGCAGATGTTTGAAGTTGGTGAGGGAGATAAAAGTCTCCAACTTCAGCAATTTTTGCAATTCGTTCCAGTCACAGGCAGCAGAGAACTGGAACGAAAGGCAGTCACCAATGAGGTGTTGGCTTTAGGGATGATCAGTGAGATACACCTGCTGGAGCGCGTGCTACGGATGGGTGTTGCCATCGTGACCAGTGAACTGAGATAAGGCGGAGCTTTACCTAGCATGGACTTGTAGATGACCTGGAGCCAGTGGGTCTGGCGACGAATATGTAGCGAGGGCCAGCCGACTAGAGCATACAAGTTGCAGTGGTGGGTGGTATAAGGTGCTTTAGTGACAAAACGGATGGCACTGTGATAAACTGCATCCAGTTTGCTGAGTAGAGTGTTGGAAGCAATTTTGTAGATGACGTCGCCGAAGGATCGGTAGGATAGTCAGTTTTACTAGGGTAAGTTTGGCGGCGTGAGTGAAGGAGGCTTTGTTGCGGAATAGAAAGCCAATTCTTGATTTGATTTTCGATTGGAGATGTTTGATATGAGTCTGGAAGGAGAGTTTGCAGTCTAGCCAGACACCTAGGTACTTATAGATGTCCACATATTCAAGGTCGGAATCATCCAGGGTGGTGATGCTGGTCAGGCGTGCGGGTGCAGGCAGCGAACGGTTGAAAAGCATGCATTTGGTTTTACTAGCGTTTAAGAGCAGTTGGAGGCCACGGAAGGAGTGTTGTATGGCATTGAAGCTCGTTTGGAGGTTAGATAGCACAGTGTCCAAGGACGGGCCGGAAGTATATAGAATGGTGTCGTCTGCGTAGAGGTGGATCAGGGAATCGCCCACAGCAAGAGCAACATCATTGATATATACAGAGAAAAGAGTCGGCCCGAGGATTGAACCCTGTGGTACCCCCATAGAGACAGAGGACCGGACAGCATGCCCTCCGATTTGACACACTGAACTCTGTCTGCAAAGTAATTGGTGAACCAGGCAAGGCAGTCATCCGAAAAACCGAGGCTACTGAGTCTGCCGATAAGAATATGGTGATTGACAGAGTCGAAAGCCTTGGCAAGGTCGATGAAGACGGCTGCACAGTACTGTCTTTTATCGATGGCGGTTATGATATCGTTTAGTACCTTGAGCGTGGCTGAGGTGCACCCGTGACCGGCTCGGAAACCAGATTGCACAGCGGAGAAGGTACGGTGGGATTCGAGATGGTCAGTGACCTGTTTGTTGACTTGGCTTTCGAAGACCTTAGATAGGCAGGGCAGGATGGATATAGGTCTGTAACAGTTTGGGTCCAGGGTGTCTCCCCCTTTGAAGAGAGAGAAAGAGAGGTTGAACAGGCTGGTAATAGGGGTTGCGACAATGGCGGCGGATAGTTTCAGAAATAGAGGGTCCAGATTGTCAAGCCCCGCTGATTTGTACGGGTCCAGGTTTTGCAGCTCTTTCAGAACATCTGCTATCTGGATTTGGTTAAAGGAGAACCTGGAGCGGCTTGGGCGAGTAGCTGCGGGGGGGGGGGGGGGGGGGGGGGGGGGGGGCTGTTGGCTGAGGTTGGAGTAGCCAGGCGGAAGGCATGGCCAGCTGTTGAGAAATGCTTGTTGAAGTTTTCGATAATCATGGATTTAACTTGCCTAGTTAAATGAAGGTTAAGTATTTTTTTAAGTGTCAAAAGCAATGCTCATCTCACCACACTAAACCAAATGCCTTAACATTTTCCAGATATGTACCCATTTCTTTAACATTTAGAGTCTATCTGGGTTTTCCCATAGCACACCCTTTAGAATGGGTGTCACATACATAGCCTACATTCACATTAATTATTGCTGAGAAAATGGGCATTACAACTCATTACTGTTTTATTAGCATATGAATTTGGTCTTGGGGAGACCCCTCCCACTCCTCGCTATAGCTGTCTGAGTCATAAGCCAGAGAATGTATTAATAGTAAGTCAATTATTAGAGGGAGAGTTCATGTTATGAGCACCTCCCACTAAGCATATGAGCACTGGAAAAACAAATGAGGTGCTAGAGGACTGTGTTCATCTTAAACGCTCCGGTGAGCTTATTTCTTATTTTCCATCCATTTACCACTGCTTCAAAAGCAGTTTGTATTAAATCTTTATGGACATGTTTTAATGACATTCTCTAATCAGAGTTTTTGCTAATAGCGACAGGACAGCCGAGAGAGAGAGAGAGAGAGAGAGAGAGAGAGAGAGAGAGAGAGAGAAAGACAGCGAGAGAGACCGATACAGAGAGATGGCGAGAGAGAGAAAAAGTGACAGAGAAAACATGTGAGGCAGTGCTAGAGAGACAGAGGACCTACAGTGCCTTCAGAAGGTATTCATACTCCTTGACTTATTCCACATTTTGTTGTGTTACAGCCTGAATTCAATATGGTTTGAATATTAGTTTTTCTCACCCAACTACACACAATACCCCATAATGACCAAGAGAAAACATGTTTTTAGCGAATTTCTGCAAATTTATAAAAAATGAAATACAGAAATATCTCATTTACACAGAAAAAAATATATAAACGCAACAATTTCAAAGATTTTACTGAGTTACAGTTCATATAGGGAAATCAGTCAATTGAAATAAATAAATGAATAATATATAATATATAGATTTCACATGACTTGGAATACAGATATGCACCTGTTGGTCATAGATACCTTGAAAAAAATGTAGGGGCGTGGATCAGAAAACCAGTCAGTATCTGGTGTGACCACCACTTGACTCATGCAGCGCGACACATCTCCTTCACATAGAGTTGATCAGGCTGTTGATTGTGACCTGTGGAATGTTGTCCCACTCCTCTTCAATGGCTGTGCAAAGTTGCTGGTTATTGGCGGGAACTGGAACATGGTGTCGTACGTGTCCATCCAGAGCATACCAAACAGGCTCAATGGGTGAAATGTCTGGTGAGTATGCAGGCCATGGAAGTACAGGGACATTTTTAGCTTCCAGGAACTGTGTACAGATCCTTGCGACATGGGGCCGTGCATTATTATTCTGAAACATGAGGTGATGTCGGTGGACGAAGGGCATGACAATTGGCCTCAGGATCTTGTCACAGTATCTCTGTGCATTAAATTTGCCATTGATAAAATGCAATTGTGTTTGTTGCCCGTAGTTTATGCCTGCCTATACCATAATCCCACCGCCACCATGGGGCACTCTGTTCACAAAGGTGACTTCAGCAAACCGCTAGCCCGCACAATGTCATACACACAAATTGCCATCTGCCCGGTACAGTTGAAACCAGGATTAATCCATGAAGATGGCCATCAAAGGTGAGCATTTGCCCACTGAAGTTGGTTACGACGTCGAACTGGAGTCAGGTCAAGACCCTGGTGAGGATGACGAGCACGCAGATGTGCTTCCCTGAGACGGTTTCTGACCATTTCTGGAGAAATTCTTTGTGCAAACCCACAGTTTCCTCAGCTGTCTAGGTGGAGGAAGCTGGAAAAAGTGAAGAAGCTGGATGTCGAGGTCCTGAGCTGGCGTGGTTACATGTGGTTGTGAGGCCAGTTTAACGTACTGCCAAACTCTCTAAAACAACGTTGAAGGTGACTTATGGTAGAGAAATTAACATTCAATTCTCTGGCAACAGCTCTGGTGGACATTCCTGCAGTCAGCATGCCAATTGCACCCTCCCTCAAAACTTGAAACATTTGTGGCATTGTGTTGTGTGACAAAACCGCACGTTTTAGAGTGGCCTTTTATTGTCACCAGCACAAGGTGCACCTGTGTAATGATCATGCTGTTATATCAGCTTCTTGATATGCCAAACCTGTCAGGTGGATGTATTATGTTGGCAATTGGAGAAATCGTCACTAACAGGGATGTAAACAAATTTGTGCACAAAATTTGAAATAAGTTATATTTTTCGTGCTTCAAACACTTGACCATTGTTACTTTCCCTTCTGGGATGGCTACAAGACCCTTCCCACTCTCCCTTCGGCAAATCGGCTCACAACTCAATTCTGCTCCTCCCTTCCTATAGGCAGAAACTCAAACAGGAAGTACCCGTGCTAAGGTCTATTCAACGCTGCTCTGACCAATCAGATTCCATGCTTCAAGATTGTTTTGATCATGCAGACTGGAATATGTTCCGGGTTGCCTCTAAGAATAACATTGACATACAGTGCCAGAGGAAAGTATTCAGACCCCTTGGCTTTTTCCACATTTTGTTAGGTTACAGCCTTTTTCTAAAATGGATTAAATAAAAACATTTAATCAGCAATCTACATCCAATACCCAATAATGAAAAATCGAAAACAGGTTTTTTGAAATGTTTGCAAAAACCCCCCCCCAAAACCCCCAACTTATTTACATAACTATTCAGACCCTTTGCTATGAGACTCGAAGTTCAGCTCAGGTGCCTCCTATTTCCATTGATCATCCTTGAGATGTTTCTACAATTTGATTGGAGTCCACCTGTGATAAATTCAATTGATTGTACATGTTTTGGAAAGGCACACACCTGTCTATATAAGCTCCCACAGTCGACAGTGCATGTCAGAGCAAAACCCAAGCAATGAGGTCGAAGGAATTATCGTAGAGCTCTGTGACAGGATTGTGTCGAGGCACAGATCTGGGGAAGGGTACAAAAACATGTTTGCAGCATTGAAGGTCCCCAAGAACAGAGTGGCCTCCATCATTCTTAAATGGAAGAAGTTTGGAACCACCAAGACTCTTCCTAGAGCTGGCCGCCCGGCCAAACTGAACAATCGGGGGAGAAGGGCCTGGGTCAAGGAGGTGACCAAGAACCCGATAATCACCCTGACAGAGCTCTAGAGTTCCTCTGTGGAGATGGGATAAACTTCCAGAAGGACAACCATCTCTGCAGGACTCCACAAAATCAGGCCTTAATGGTAGAGTGGCCAGACGAAAGCCACTCCTAAGTAAAAAGGCACGACAGCCTGCTTGGAGTTTGCCAAAAGGCTCCTAAAGACTCTCAAACCATGAGAAACAAGATTGTCTGGTCTGATGAATCCAAGATTGAACTCATTGGCCGGAATGCCAAGCGTCACGTCTGGAGGAAATCTGGCACCATTCCTACGGTAAAGCATGGCCTTGGCAGCATCATGCTGCGGGGATGTTTTTCAGTGGCAGGGACTCCGAGACTAATCAGGATCGAGGCAAAGATGAATGGAGCAAAGTACAGAGAGATCCTTGATGAAAACCTGCTCCAAAGCTGGGGCGAAGGTTCACCTTCAAACAGGATAATGACCCTAAGCACACAGCCGAAACAACGCAGGAGTGCATTTTGCTATACCTGCAAGAACATCTGCTAAATATGTGTATGCGACCAATAAAATTTGATTGGATATTGTCCTGATAAATTTCCCAGTCCTGAACAGTTACAAGCATACCCATAACAGGATGAAGCCACCACTATGCTTGAAAATATGGAGAGTGCTACTCAGTAATGTGTTGTATTAGATTTTCCAGGACAAAAATGTAATTGCTTTAACAATTTCTTTACATTGTTGCAAACAGGATGCATGTTTTGTAATATTTTTATTCTGTACAGGTTTTCCTTCTTTTCACTCTGTCAATTAGGTTAGTATTGTCGAGTAACTACAATATTGCTGATCCAGCCTGAGTTTTTTTTCCTATCACAGGCCTCATGGTGAAATCCCTGAGTGGGTTCCTCCCTCTCTGGCAACTGAGTTAGGAACGACGCCTGTATCTTTGTAGTGACTGGGTGTATTGATACACCATCCAAAGTGTATTCATAACTTCAACATGCTCAAAGGGATATTCAATGTCTGCTTTTTTTTACCATTCTACCAACAGGTGCCCTTATTTGCAAGGCATTGGAAAACCTCAGTGTTTGAAATTCACTGCTCGACTGAGGAACCTTACAGACAATTGCATGTGTGGGGTACAGAGATGAGGTAGTCATTCAAAGATCATTTTAAACACTATTATTGCACACTGAGTGAGTCCATGCAACTTATTACATGACTTGTTACTTACTCCTGAACGTATTTAGGCTTGCCATAAGAAAGGGGTTGAATACTTATTGACTCAAGATATTTCAGTTTTTCATTTTTAATTAATTGTAAAAAATTGAAAAATACAATTCCACGTTGACGTTATGGGGTATTGTGTGTAGGCCTAAACTGAATCATTTTTAAATTCAGGCTGTAACACAACAAAATATGGAAAAAGTCAAGGGGTGTGAATACTTTCTGAAGGCACTGTAGATCTCCTTAGTCTAGGGTAAATAAAAAAATCATGCACATATAGATTCTAATTGGGACGCCACATAATGCAATCTCATCTGTCAGAATCAAGCCGATAACAAGACAAGAGCAGTATTTCTGCTACATCAAGTCGCATCCACTTTCAGACGGAGAAGATAGAAGACAGAAGAGAGGGGGAGAGGAGGAAAAACAGCATGCTGACTGAGGCAATGGGAGTCGCACACCTTCCTCAAACAAAAAGCTCAAAGACAGAAAAGTGGGGCTGCAAAACTGCAGCCTGCCAGGAATTTCTATCTGCATGAAAATGCCTATTTCAGAGAGGCTAGCACCAGCCTAGCTTTGGTTACGCTCTAGGGATAGACCTGCTTTCCCATGTCAGTATAAATATAAATTTCACCCAGTAAACCGCTCGAGGCATCTTCTCCCCTTGGATCCCGGATTAAGGTGTGAGACTGTCAGAGGTGCGTGAGTGTGTGCGTGTTCATGCATGTGTGTGTATAAGAAAGAAAGACAGACACAGACAGACAGACAGACAGACAGACAGACAGACAGACAGACATTTAAAGGCCTTTTCATTGACGCAGCGGTAATTGCAGCAGCTCCCTATCTCCTTGGCTGAACACCATTCCACCTTATCTCCCTGACAATCCACAGGCAGACCTCCATACCGCCATCCCAGCAACCCGAGAGAGCGAGGTGGGGACGAGACGGTACTGACGCTGTGGCATGCTCCGCATCACAGTGCAACACCGACCGACCTTCACAGGGCCGGCCCAGAGGGAGGTCTGGGTATAGTCATATTTCAGAGGAAAGGTATCATTATCTCTGATCTATAGCTACGTGCTTAAGCTTAGCACATGCATTTACAGCACATACACGTTGGCTACAACACATATAGATCTAGGTCAAGGCTAGAAAAAAGGGCTGACTAAAACAAACATGTGGTTTAACATCTTCTATCTCTTGTAGTATTTTAGGTCTATAATTATCATATACAAACATTTCAGTCTCAAGAAATTAGAATGCATAAGCAGAACATAACCTCATACCGTCTGTAAAATATGGTGGTGGATCTTTGATGTTATGGGGCTATTTGTGACTCGTTTCAGGAAACTAGGAGTATGTTGCACGTCACTCATTTTTTGGTCAGAAATGCCTTCTGTAACATGTGAACTTTCACGTGCCTTAATAACAAACTTGTATTCCATCCATAAATACGAATAACATTTTTCAAATATGAGCCTAGTTTGTTTATTCATGGAAAAAAACAAGAACCTTCCAGCTAGCCATGATTTTTGGAGTTTGGATTGGTCTGCCATGTAGCATGCTTCTGTCTATAATGTGAGCTGTTCAGTATGTGTTGATAGTCCTTTCTACCCCGATGATTTTAAAGATTGCTTTCGAGAGCAACAAAAGTTTAGCTACTTTTCTCAACAACATCGATGCCCTGAATTTAGCAGGTGCTATTGAAAGATCAGATGGAAAAAGTGATGGGCTACTTTCTGCACACGCCGCGGTCAGTGTGAACCGGAGTGACTTGACACAATGCTGGCCAAACAAGATGTAGCTGCAAACAAAACAGAGTTAAATGGTTCCAGTCGGCTGAGAAGCGTTCATCCATGTATTATGTGTCTAATTTTGTTAGAAAGTTGTTAAAGCGTACTGCTGGCTATCTAATAATTATAGAATATTTTTATCTGGACACTTTCTGTTTTTGTTATTGCTGCTATGCAAGTAACCTGTACCGTTTACACCTTCTGTATCCTGTGCATGGGACAAATAAACTTAGATTGTATATGATACAGTATAATGTGTGCTCACCAGAGAAGGTAATGTGAAGAACAACATGACCTGCCCCAAAGTCAGATTAGGATATAGGCCAAGGACTAGATAGTGAATTTCAAAAAAAAAAAAAAAAAAAAAAAAAAAATCACAATTTCAAATTTTGCTACATAAGACCAAATCGAGGCTGTCAGTCACATTTTGCTTCCACTGGTCCTGGGGCTCTTGTCAAGGTCAAAGGTATCTTTGAACTTTACACAGTATCAGGACATTTTAGCCAAAAACCTGGTTGCCTCTGCCAGGAGGCTGAAACTTGGCTGCAAGTGGATCTTGAAGCAAGACAATAACCCCAAGCACACATCCAAATCCACAGAGAAATTGTTAATTGGCCATAAAATCAAGATTTTGCATTGGCCATCTCAGTCTCCGGACAAACCTATTAAAAACCTGTGATGTGAATTGAAGAGGACAGTACATATGCACAGACAAAGGATATTAAGGATCTGGAAGGATTCTGAATGGCGGAATGGTTTAACCCTAACCCTCCCAATCTGTTCTCTAACTCAAAAAACATTTTAGAAAATGGCTCAGTGCCGTTATCCTCAAAAGGTAAGGTAATGAAAACAAGGGTGTCAATCATTTTGACCCCTACCCTTTTGAGAATAAAAGGTATTACTTGTTAAACAAAATCTCTTTCTCTGAAAAACTATTTAGTATAAATGACATAATTTACCTTTTTTTGCATACAATATAGCTCCTTTTTTGAATTATTTATTTTATACAGTCATTTTTGTTCATATTTATCAAGGGTGTCAGTTTCGGACCCCAATTTAACTTAAATTATCAAAAACTGCTGAAAATATCACAGAGTGGGCCTTACATGGTCACTATCCTGGAAGAGTTCTCGCTTTAGCTTGGCAGCAGCTACTCTTCCTGGGGTCTAAACGAGATTAAAGCTATTATATACAAAATAAAACAGTGCATCACTCAACACATTGTTACACACTACTCTACCACAACCTATTTATAAGACAAAATCCATAATACAACAATATTACATTGTACGTGTGTGTAGAGTGCGTGTGTGTGTTAGCATGTGTGTGCGTATGTGTATGTGCCTGCGTGTGTCTTCACAGTCCGCACTTTTCTGCAAGTTGTAGTTTTATCTGTTTTTTTTATCTGATTTTACTGCCTGCATGAGTTACTTGATGTAGAATAGAGTTCCATGTAGTCATTGCTCTATGTAGTCCTGTGTGTTTCCCATAGTCTGTTCTGGATTTGGGGACTGTGTTAACCCTCTGGTGGCATGTCTTGTGGGGTATGCATGGGTGTCTGAGCTGTGTGCTAGTCGTTTAAACAGTCGTTTAAACAATGAAATAGGGTGCAGGCCAGGCAGCAGGCTGTTAGCCAGCCTACCAGATTAGTGGAATATGCCACTAGCACAGTCAGTGTAGTCAGCTCAGCTATCCCCATTGAGACAGTGTCTGTGCCTCGATCTAGGTTGAGCAAAACAAAACATGGCGGTGTTCGCCTTAGCAATCTCACTGGAATAAAGACCTCCTCCATTCTTGTCATTATTGAAAGAGATGGTGATATCTCACATCTCAAAATAGGGTTACTTAATGTTAGACCCCTCACTTCCAAGGCAGTCATAGTCAATTAACTAATTACTGATCATAATATTAATGTGATTGGCCTGACTGAAACATGGGCCAAGCCTGATCAATTTACCCCAAAAATTGACAGCATTTTCGTCTTTTGAGCTTCTAGTCATGAAATCTATGCAGCCTACTCAATCACTTTTTATAGCTACTGTTTACAGGCCTCCTGGACCGTATACAGTGTTCCTCACTGAGTTCCCTGAATTCCTATCGGACCTTGTAGTCAATTTTTGGTGACTTTAATAGTCAGATGTGATCGATTCTGTCAAAATGTAAAATGTTTCAAAAAGCATCTGTAGGAGAGTGAAGTTTCAATTTGTTTACGTGAAACCATTGTTGTCGGGAGGGGTATCCCGAAAGAAAGTAAGGGCGCAGACTATTGTTAGTAGTTTGGGGGAAGGACTATGACATATCCGGACTGTGTAGCACAGGTCTACAGGAGGTCTCCTGGTGGGGGCCTAGGTGCTCCAGCGAGGGCATTACGGTCGGAATCTAACTCCACAGTCGTGCGAGGGGTTAATACAGCCACAGTGAACTAATGGTGGTTTTAATGGCCAAGTTAACACAAAGAAACATAGTGAAAAAACATCAAAGCGTACACATTGGAAGAATGCATGTAGAGTGGTAATGGAGCCTACTACACCCGGTGCTTTTGGAGGGAATGCAGCAATGTAAGGGTTTTGCATCTTTGACAAAAGAACAGCAGAAAACACTTTTAAATAGCTGTGTATGGTATCGGTTTGATCAAAAGTTGGTTCATAAAGATGATGTTATATGCGAAGGGAGACATCTCAAACAACTTTTTAATAGATGCCTGGGATCTATTAACCTCACTAGGGTAGGGGGCACTATTTTCACCTCCGGATGAAAAGTGTGTCCAAAGTAAACAGCCTGCTACTCAGGCCCAGAAGCTAGGATATGCATATAACTAGTAGAATTGGATATAAAACACTCCAACACTGTCTGTGAGTATAACAGAACTGAAATGGAAGGCGAAAACCTGAGAAAAATCCATCCAGGAAGTGGGATTTTCTTATGTTTGTAGTTTTCCATTGACTGCCTATACAGATTCCATTGACTTAGGACTCAAATTGCACTTCCTATGGCTTCCACTAGATGTCCACAGTCTTTAGAAATTGTTTCAGGCTTGTATTCTGAAAAATGAGGGAGTAAGACCACTCTGAATGAGTGGACACTGCAGTGTCCCAGAGGTTTTTCATGCGTGCGACCGAGAGCGTGCCTTTCTTGTTTTCCTTTTATATTGACAAAACTTTTGTCCGGTTGAAATATTATTGATTATTATGACTAAAAACAACCTGAGGATTGATTATAAACATCGCTTGACATGTTTCTATAAACTTTACTGATACTTTTCGGATTTTTCGTCTGCCTGTTGTGACTGCCTTTGAGCCTGTGGATTACTGAACAAAACGCGTGAACAAAACTGAGGTTTTTGGATATAAAGAGGGACTTTATCGAACAAAACAAACATTTATTGAGTAAATGGGAGTGAGTGCAACCATATGAAGATCATCAAAGGTAAGTGATTCATTTTATTGCTATTTCTGACTTGTGTAACTACTCTACTTGGCTGGTAACTGTTTGTAATGATTTGTCTGCTGGGCGCTGTTCTCAGAAAATCACATGGTATGGTTTTTGAAATCTGACACCGTGGTTGGATTAACAAGAAGTTAATCTTTAAACCATGTTATAACACTTGTATGTTCTATTAATTTTTATAATGAGTATTTCTGTTTTAGAATTTGGCGCTCTGCAATTTCACTGGATGTTGGCCAGGTGGGACGCTACCGTCCCACACCCCCTAGAGAGGTTAACCATGTCTTTGAACATAGGTCCAGTAACAATACACAGATAATTTTACATGTATGGAATTGGAGACGATTTGGGGTTGGAAAATCCTTGCGAGAATCAAAGATTAGAGGCTAAAAAAGGTAACAAGTTAGAATCAGAACGGGAAAAATACTCCTTGTAAACTCAGAAAACATTGGGGGGGTTCTAATCTCATGAGACATTTTAT
Source organism: Oncorhynchus mykiss (assembly GCF_057628025.1). Classification (NCBI taxonomy): domain Eukaryota; kingdom Metazoa; phylum Chordata; class Actinopteri; order Salmoniformes; family Salmonidae; genus Oncorhynchus; species Oncorhynchus mykiss. The sequence continues at coordinate 5,178,845 of NC_143044.1, forward strand.
TTCGTCTTATTCTGAAATAGATTTATAGAATTGATGAAGGGTGGATGGTCACGGGAAATTCGATGGGATTTAATTAGAGTTGGGGTTACCAAACCTAAAATTACATTTTTTTAAATATTGTAGTGCCGTGGTTATGGAAAATCATGGAGAAGAGAGACCAGTCATTACAGGAGTGAACGTTGGACTTGGTTGGACTTGGTGGTGAGATAAATGTCGCCGTGTCTAAGGGTAGTACATGCTAAATTAAGCACGTATAAACAATGGGGTGGATTAAAACAAGATTAATGATTGGAGGGATGACAGTGGATTTATCATTATCGAGTTTGGTTTGAAATTAAAATGTACGAGTTGCTGATTAAGATAAATCCACTGAATGCCAACGAATGCCAACGAAATGTACACTTTCTCTTCCAGGAGAAGAGGGGTGTCATATTCTTTCTCTCTGGAAGGATTAGGCCATAAAATGAGCTCCCAGATAAGTAAGGCCTGGCCATGTGTGTGTTTTCGCCATACGGTTTACCATACACACACCAGCACGCAAACACAATTGACCGATTATGTATATGGGTTCGTGGTGTTAATATCATGGGATTTAATATCGGGGTCTTTTCAATTTAGCTTTAAACTGGGTACGCAAAATGATGAAACTTGGCTGAGGCCAATCAATTGTTTACTGCGCGGTCACGCGGGTGCACCGTTCCATCTTTTTCCTCTGTAATGAATACGCTATTGTCCGGTTGCAATATTATTGAAGATTTATTATAAAAAGACCCTTTGGATTGATTGTAAACATCATTTGACATGTTTCTACAAACTGTAATGGAACTCTTTTGACTTTTCGTCTGGATTTTCCACTCGGGCATTGTGCCTTAGGAATAGTGAACTAAACTCGCAAACAAAACTGAGGTATTGAGACATAAATATGGACATAATCAAACAAAACGAACATTTCTTGTGGAAGTGGGAGTCCTGGGAGTGCATTCCGACGAAGATCAGCAAAGGTAAGTGAAGAATTATAATGCTATTTATGACTTTTGTTGACTCCCACAATTTGGTGGGTATGGCTTACTTTTGTGGCTGAACGCTGTTCTCAGATTATTGAATATTGTGCTTTTGCCGTAAAGTTTTTTTGAAATCTGACACAGCAGTTGCACAAGTTTATCTTTAATTCTATTTAAAACATGTATCTTTCATCAAAGTTTATGATGAGTATTTATGTTATTTGATGTGGCTCTCTGCAATTTCTCCGGATGTTTTGGAGGCATTTCTGAACTTGGCACCAATGTAAACTGAGGTTTTTTGATATAAATATGAACTTGATCGAACAAAACATACATGTATTGTGTAACATTGCGTCCTGGGAGTGTCATCTGATGAAGATCGTCAAAGGTTAGTGATTCATTTTATCTATATTTCTGCTTTTTGTGACACCTCTCTTTGGTTGTAAAATGGCTGAATGCTTTCTGTGACTAGTTGCTGATCTAATATAATGATATGTTCTGCTTTCGCCGAAAAGCCTTTTTGAAATTGGACACTGGGGTTGGATTAACGAGAAGTGTATCTTTAAAATGGTGTAAAATACTTGGATGGTTGAGGAATTTTAATTATGAGATTTGTTGTTTTGAATTTGGAGCCCTGGCTGTTGGCGAGGTGGGACGCTAGCGTCCCGAACGATCCCAGAGAGGTTAATGGTGGTGAATGACCTTAATCCTGACTTTCTGGTGAGACCTGATCAATCTTACTAGAAATAATGGAAAACAGGATATTTAAGTACAGTCTTTTTACCATTACCTTACCGGATAAAATAATTTTCTTATAGAGTTATCAAGAGTTGTAATTCTAATTGTATGTAGCTTAAGTTATAGCTTAAGTTGTTTATCTATGATTTAACAGGCAGTGTTATTATGTCGGTTAGTGTTTCTGTATTTGCTTTAATACAAATTTCACCAGATTAGGGATGCTGTATTGTTGGGATTTCTCCCGAGAGGTTAGCAATATAACTCCTTGACCCGGTATCTGCTGTGAGTTAGACAGTATGACAAGGGAGTATAGGACAATTCAGAAAATGGTTTCAACAGTGTGTGGTTTATGCTCTTTGGCATTATCGTTATAGGGAATTGGGAGAGCGGAATGGAATGTGACTGGAGTTGGCTCATAAATTTAGGAAGTGGGTAATAGAGTCTCTGGGAAAGGTACCACTCTGTGTATATTGTTACAGGAGATAGCTCGTAGGAGAGGACAGCTAACTGCACAATATAGAATAAAGAGACTAGTATGACGTGAATTGAAAGTCACACAGACCCAGATCATGGTGATAGTAGCAGAGATAGTCTTGTCAGTTCAGACACTATTGTCAACTTTCAATGATGGGTTTGTCAAAGGTATAACGCTTAAAAGGAAAGCCACAAATTCCTGTATACAGGAGGCCACATCAACAGATAATAATATCATCACATCTCCTGAAGAGTGTGACTAAGAAACATATGACTCAGAATTGTTTAGGTTGGATACTATTCCAACGCCACCACAGGACTCGTGCCTAGTGAAGGGGTTACTGGATGGGAGTACCGGGTGCTGTTATTCACGTCACAAATTTGTGATTTGGCCACACTGGGAGAGTCTATATTGTCAGGAAATGACCCATAATCACTACCACTCCAAGGGGAGAAGATCAAATAAAACTTTATATAGAGTGGATAGCTCGATACGAAGATACTCGGGTTAATTGTGAGAGGGTGACATCTAAGGTTGCTGAAGCCGTGAGCATGACTAAATCATAAGGGCATGGTGATACGGGTGGCTCCATTATAAAATAGGTCTAGTGTCCTAGACGTAGGATGTTCTGATAAGGGGATGGTTCTCTTACAAACAGGAATTTGGAAAAGAATGCAATGGAGCAGATAGTTTGAGGAATGAAAGTAGAACCTCGTCCCTCCCTCAACTTGGCATTGTGTGCAATAGACTCTAGTTAAAAGAACAACAGTTGCTAACATTCAAGTTAGTGTGGGCAGAAGACAAAACCTCTGAGTGTTCTACGACACAGGACGTCAAGCCAGGTGAAGCTACAGAAACGAAAGAGAGGGGATTTTATCGGATCAAGAGGTTTTACATACCCTTTTCCGTATTACCCAACACCAACAGGAATGAAATGGTCTGGGAAGATTTTAGATAGTGAGAGACCGGGGACCTGGGGAGGAATAGCTTGTTGGGGCAATCAGACCCTGGACGATATTATGCAAAGAGAGTATAATGACCAGATAGTCCTTATTGTTAAACGGCATGAGGAAAGCGAGGGATATGAGCAGATGAAGACTTATTAACAGGCTTGGTTAGGCCCTACTTTAGTTCATGAGACAAATATACACAAATGTCTGTGGCAGAGTGGGGGAAGTACAGGACATTCCTATGGAGTGTTGGTGTTGGTGTTGGATGTGGGGGTAACCCATGTAAGCCCTCTCCAGGTTATTCCAAAATCCAAGGCCATAGTCTTTACAGGGGCAGGAAATAGAGGAATAAATGTGACAGGGGCGTTGGGATGCCTCGCCTATAAATTAAGAAAATTGGTGATAGACTCATTAGAGAATGATACCACTCCACTGTGTAGAGTGCATAGTAGTGTGGAAACGACAGTGGTCTGCGCAGAGTGGAAGGACTACTCTGAGGATAAGCTTAACGTGGAGGACTCTAGGAGGGTGGTCATAACTGTCGCTGAAATAGTTATATCATTTCAGACTTTAATATCCAGATATGGAGAAGGTTTTACTGATGAGTGAACAACTTTGTGACATCTGCTGACATAAAAAGGGCTTTATAAATACATTTGATTAATTGATTGATGAGATTGTTTGCTGCTTTCAACATGTCAATATCCCCTCTACTTTGAGCTAGGAGAGCTTGACATGCATGTTATTGATGTTAGCAGTCCATGTACATTTAGGGGCCAGCCGTACAGCATTGTTCTGGGCCAACTGTAATTTTCCTATGTCCCTCTGTGGAACTTGACCATTTGACTGGGCAGTAGTCCAGGTGTGACAAAATTAGGGCCTGTAGGACTTGTTTTGTTGATAGCGATGTCAAGAAAGCAGTGCTTTATTACGAACAGACCTCTTTCCATATTATCTACCGTTGCATCAATATGTTTTGACCGTGAGTTTACAATCCTGGGTTACACCAAGCAGTTTAGTCTTCTCAACTTGCTCAATTTCCACATTATTCATTACAAGATTAAATTGAGGTTAAGGGTTTAGTGAATGATTTGTCCCAAATACAATACAAGTTTTTGACATATTTAGGAGTAGCTTATTTCCTTCCACCCACTCCAAAACTGACTGTGTTGCAGTGATTTCTCTTGCTGTGGTAGCTGACATGGGCTTTACTCAGTGCCAGTGGCAGGTTCTTAGTAAAAACATGTTTTACAAGTAAGGGGCCTAGACAGCTGCCTTGGGGAATGCCTGACTTATGTTGGAGAGGATTCCATTAAAGAACACCCTTTGTGTTCTGTTAGACAGGTACAGTGGCTTGCGAAAGTATTCACACCCTTGGCATTTTTCCCATTTTGTTGCCTCACAACCTGGAATTAAAATAGATTTTGGGGGGGTCAATACTTTGTAGAGACAACTTTTGCAGCAATTACAGCTGCAAGTCTCTTGGGGTATGTCTCTATAAGCTTGGCAAATCTAGTCACTGGCATTTTTGCCCATTCTTCAATGCAAAACTGCTCCAACTACTTCAAGTTGGATGGGTTCCGCTGGTGTACAGCAATCTTTAAGTCATACCCCAGATTCTCAATTGGATTGCGGTCTGGGATATGACTAGGACATTCCAAGGCATTTAAATGTTTCCCCTTAAACAACTTGAGTGTTGCTTTAGCAGTATGTTTAGGGTCATTGTCCTGCTGGAAGGTGAACCTCCATCCCAGTCTCAAATCTCTGGAAGAATGAAACAGGTTTCCCTAAAGAATTTCCCTGTATTTAGTGCAATCCATCATTCCTTCAATTTTGACCAGTTTCCCAGTCTCTGCCGATGAAAAACATAGGTTCTCAGGGTGATGAGAGATGTTGGGTTTGCGCCAGACATTTTCCTCTTGGACAAAAATCTCAATTTTAGTCTCATCTGACAAGAGTAGCTTCTTCCATTTGTTTGGGGAGTCTCCCACATGCCTTTTGTCGAACACCAAACGTGTTTGCTTATTTTTTTCTTTAAGCAATGGCTTTTTTTCTGGACACTCTTTCGTAAAGTCCAGCTCTGTGGAGTGTAAGGCTTAAAGTGGCTCTATGGACAGATACTCCAATCTCTGCTGTGGAGCTTTGCAGCTCCTTCAGGGTTATCTTTGGTCTCTTTGTTGCCTCTCTGATTAAAGCCCTCCTTGCCTGGTCAGTGAGTTTTAGTGGGCTCTCTTGGCAGGTTTGTTGTGGTGCCATATTCTTTCCATTTTTAATAATGGATTTTACGGTGCTCCGTGGGATGTTCAAAGTTTCTGATATTTTTTATAACCCAAACCTGATCTGTACTTCTCCACAACTTTGTCCCTGACCTGTTTGGAAAGCTACTTGGTCTTCATGTTGCCGCTTGCTTGGTGGTGCTCCTTGCTTTGTGGTGTTGCAGACTCTGGGGCCTTTCAGAACAGGTGTATATACTGAGATCATATGACGGATCATGTGACACTTAGATTGCATGCAGGTGGACTTTATTTAACTAATTATGTGACCTCTGAAGGTAATTGGTTGCACCAGATCTTATTTAAGGGCTTCATAGCAAAGGGGGTGAATACATATGCACACACCACTTTCTGTTTTTTTATTTTTTTACAATTCTTTGAAACAAGTAATTTTTTTCATTTCACTTCATCAATTTGGACTATGTTGTGTATGTCCATTATATGAAATCCAAATAAAAATGTCTAAATTACAGGTTGTAATGGAACAAAATAGGAAAAATGCCAAGGAGGATGAATACTTTTGCAAGGCACTGTAACTCTCAATCTATAATATAGCAGGAGATGTAAAGCCATAACACATTCTCTTTTTCCAGCAGCAGATTATGATCGCTAATGTCAAAAGCTGCACTGAAGTCTAACCAAACAGCTCCCACAATCTTCTTATTATCAATTTCCTTCAGCCAATCATCAGTCAGTTGTGTTTTACATGTTGAGTGCCCTTCCCTAGAAATGCTGAAAGTCCATTGTTATTTGTTTACTGTGAAATAGCATTGTATCTGGTCAACAACAAAAAAAATCTTCAAAAGTTTACTAAGGGTTGATAACAGGCTGATTGGTCGGCTGTTTGAGCCAGTAAAGCGTGCTTTGCTATTCTTGGGTAGCGGAATGACTTTTGCTTCCCTCTAGGCTTGAGGGCACACACTTTTCTGTAGGCTTAAATTGAAGTAATGGCAAATAGGAGTGGCAATATAGTCTGCTATCATCCTCAGTAATTTACCATTCAAGTTGTCAGACCCCTGTGACTTGTCATTGTTGCTAGTAAACAATCATTTGTTCACCTCTTCCACAATCACTTTATGGAATTCAAAATTACAATGCTTGTTTTTCATAATTTGGTGAGTTATGCATGGATGAGTATGTACAGAATTTGTTGACATGTTATGCCTAAATTTGCTCATCTTGAAAATAAAATAATAAATAAAGTAGTTGGCAATATCAGTTGGTTTTGTGATGAATGAGCAATCTGAATGAATGAGCCATTTTCCCTACATTTATTTAAGGAGCTCCAAAGCTTTTTACTATTACCATTTAAATCATTTATCTTTGTTTCATAGTACAGTTTATTTTTATTTTGTATCGTTTAGTCACATGATTTCTCAATTTACAGTACGTTTGGCAATCGGCTATTTGCCATTCCTTTTGCTTCATTCCTCTCAAACGTACAATGTTTCAATTCCTCATCAATCCCCAGGGATTCAACAGTTTTTACTGTTATTTTCTTAATGGGTGCATGCTTGTTAGTAAATGGAGTAAGCAATTTCATAAATTTTTGTGCAGCATCTAGTTGCTCGTCATTACACACCACAGACCAGCAAATATTCTTTAAGATAAGAATCCCAACAAAAACTCCTGTATGATTTCTTTATACACTTTCTTATACACTTGTTTTTTTTCTAGATATGGCTATTACAGTTGAAGTAGGTAGTTTACATACACTAAGGTTGGAGTCATTAAAACTCGTTTTTCAACCACTCCACAAATGTCTTGTTAACAAACTATAGTTTTGGCAAGTCGGTTAAGACATCTACTTTGTGCATGACACAAGTAGATTTTCCAACAATTGCATACAGACTATTATTTCACTTATAATTCACTGTATCACAATTCCAGTGGGTCAGAAGTTTACATACACTAAGTTGACTGTGCCTTTAAACGGATTGGAAAATTCCAGAAAATTGTCATGGCTTTAGAAGCTTCTGATAGGCTAATTGACATAATTTGAGTCAATTGGAGGTGTCCCTGTGGATGTATTTCAAGGTCCACCTTCAAACTCAGTGCCTCTTTGCTTGACATCATGGGGAAATCAACAGAAATCAGCCAAGACAGAAAAACAATTGTAGACCTCCACAAGTTTGGTTCCTTCTTGGGAGCAATTTCTGAATGCCTGAAGGAACCACTTTCATCTGTACAAACAATAGCACGCAAGTATAAACACCATCGGACCACGCAGCCGTCATACCGCTCAGGAAGGAGACGTGTTCTGTCTCCTAGAGATGAACGTGCTTTGGTGCGAAAAGTGCAAATCAATCCCAGAACAACAGCAAAGAACACTGTGAAGATGCTGGAGGAAACAGGTACAAAAGTATCTATATCCACAGTAAACAAGTCCTATATCGACATAACCTGAAAGGTCGCTCAGCAAGGAAATTGCCACTGCTCCAAAATCGCCATAAAAAAAGCCAGACTACAGTTTGCAACTGCACATGGGGACAAAGATCATACTTTTTGGAGAAATGTCCTCTGGTCTGATGAAACTAAAATTGAACTGTTTGGCGATAATGACCAATGTTATGTTTGGAGGAAAAAGGGGGATGCTTGCAAGCCGAAGAACACCATCCCAACCGTGAAGCACGGGGGATGCAGCATCATGTTGTGGGGGTGCTTTGCTGCAGGAGGGAATGGTGCACATAAAAAAATAGATGGCATCATGAGGTAGGAAAATTATGTGGATATATTGAAGAATTATCTCAAGACATAAGTCAGGAAGTTAAAGCTTGGTCGCAAATGGGTCTTCCAAATGGACAATGACCTCAAGCATACTTCAAATGTTGTGGAAAATGGCTTAAGGACAACAAAGTCACTGTATTGGAGTGAACATCACAAAGCCCTGACCTCAATCATATAGAACATGTGTGGGCAGAACGAAAAAAGCGTGTGCGAGCAAGGAGGCCGACAAACCTGACTTGGTTACACCAGCTCTGCCAGGAGGAATGGGCCAAAATTCACCCAACTTATTGTAGGAAGCTTGTGGAAGGCTACTCGAAACATTTGACCCAAGTTAAACAATTTAAAGGCAATGCTACCAAATACTAATTGAGTGTATGTAAACGTCTGACCCACTGGGAGTATGATGAAAAAAATAAAAGCTGAAATAAATCATTCTGTCATAAATGTCAGGAATTGTGAAAAACTGAGTTTAAAATGCATTTGGCTAAGGTGTATGTAAACTTCCGACTTCAACTGTATATTATGATCACTACATCTGATGGATGTGGATACTGCTTCAGAGCAGATTTCTGCAGCATTAGTAAAGATGTGATCAATACATATGGATTATTTCAGTGTATGTAAACTTCTGACCCACTGGGAGTATGATGAAATAAATAAAAGCTGAAAAAATCATTCTCTCTACTATTATTCTGACATTTCACATTCTTAAAATAAAGTGGTGATCCTATTATTATTGTTCCTGTGCTGTTTGTAAATATCCTGGTAGGTTGACCGATAACCTGAACCCAGGTTGCAGGCACTATTTACAGTTTGAAGCATTTCTTGAGTGGGGTTGATGAAAGCCAGTCAATATTTAGGTCAACCAGAAAATACACCTCTCTGTTGATATCACATACATTATCAAGAATTTCACACATATTATCCAGATTCTGACTGTTAGCACTTGGTGGTCTATAGCAACTTCCCACAAGAATATGCTTTAGGGGAGGAAGGTGAACCTGTTGCCATATTACTCCAACAGCATTTGACATGAGATCCTCTCTAAGCTTTACAGGAATATGACTGAATATGAACAGCAACACCACCCCCATTGCCATTTTTGTCTCTTCTGTAAGTGTTGTAACTGTTTACCTACTTGAAAACTATTTTTTTATTTGGCTCCTGTGCTACTTATGAGTTGCCACACACACACAGTGTTTCCCATCAGAAGGCGAAACCAATGCAAATAAGCTGCTGTCATTCCTAACGGAACAATGTTTACAAGGCCTTCCTGGCAGAGCAGCCGATCAAGGTTTTGGGCTCTGCCAGTGAACACGGACCCCCAGCCACCCCTCTTCTTTGAACTTCAGGAGACTGGTGGATGCATTGTGCTGTACTGATTGATAAATGTAGATTAACAGCTGTATACTAAGCCTGCAGCACACCATCCGTTAGCCGAGCAAGGTCCAAGGTCGAACTCAAATGGAATCACATTCAAAGAGGGTCAGATAGATGCAAAGGCATTCAAGAGCAAAACGAGAAATTATTTTGAATGTGAGAGCTTTATGCTTTGCTTTTCTCTCACCAAAGACTCTTTCTCACTATATAGAAGTGGAGAGGTTATGGAATGCAAAGAGGAGCCAAGACCATATCACTGTTGTCAGTCTGGGGTAAGAACTGGCTCTGGGTAAAAAATATAATATATGCCATTTAGCAGACACTTTTATCCAAAGCAATTTACAGTAGTGAGTGAATACATTTTCATAACAGTGAACTCAGCAGGAAACAAACCCACAATCCTGGTATTGCAAGTGCCATGCTCTACAAACCGAGCCACACAGGATCAAAGAGGAGGACATGATGAGAAGTGGAGGCAGATATACCATGATGCCATCACACTGTTGTGATCTTAATCATCATACCACCACCAACTTCAGATTGGATGACGCAAGGGGGCCATTTCCTCCTGAGCTGTATGCAGTGCCACATTAGCAGTTTAATACTGGGTTCAAGAGGACTAATTCATCTTCAATGTGCTTGACCCTGAATGAGCCAAAGAAGCGCTAGTGAGGACATGGGTGTCACACTGAACAAGAGCCACCAGACCTCCTACTGTTGGAAAATGCTGCACCTGCCCCAGTTCTAGCCCTAGAAACGGATTCATGTTAGAGCTGGGACGAAAATCCGAAAATGATCGTCACCGAGCACTTATCGCAGGCATTTCGCCGATATCGTTCATTATGATAATTAGCCTATACTAGAGAAATGTGAAGTTCGAAATGAAATAACTTTGCTAATATGGGTAATTGTTAATGGGACAATTGGTGGCTAAAATCATCAAACTAGTAGTAGTAGTAGTTTAAAAGATAATAACAAAAAACGGTGGTGCACGTTAATGTTATAAACTTAGTGTTTTATTTATGGTTATCGCATCAATTATTGTTGTCCATATCATCCAGCTCTAGTTAATGTCCTAATTAACTACCCCAAATGTCTTAGTTACAATGCCACTAACACCAGACTAGTTCCATACAATTATCACAAGTACTTGGTAGGGTTGTGGTGGTCATGACATTTTGTCAGCCGGTTATTGTCATGCAAAAGACTTCCTGTCTCGCGGTAATTGACCGTTCCTTAACATAAACATGTTTAGCCTTTCCAGGCTTCCACGCATACAAGCTGCTGATGCGGGCCTTTGGAACATCTACATTTTAAAAAGTCTAATAAATCAATTTAATATATACTATCACAATACATCCAGTATTTACTTTAGTCGGGTCTAAAGAAACATTATGATATGAAGAAAATGTATTTCAGAAGAACAGAATATGAGTGGGCCTAGTGTAGGCCTATGTTATTTGGCTATGCTCCATGCCACAGGCTGTAGGCTTGCTCATTAGCTGAAAAGATATGCTTCAGGGAAAGGGAATGCATTCAGTTGTACAACTGAATGCATTCAACTGAAATGTGTCTTCCACATTTAGCCCTGTGCCATTACTTTATTTTGGGGGATTTTATACTAAGAAGAATATAATTAAACTTAACTGAATAAAATAGAAAGGATATTTTTCCCTAAGTGCGCATGAGCCTAAAAGTGATCATTTGATACAGGTTGTATATGCTAGATTTAGAGTTATTTGGCAACTTTAGTTCTGAATAATACAAAACATAGACTGTCTTAGAAATCAAAACAAATAGAAAGAATAAAGGAGAGAGAGGTGGTGATGGAAACGCATGGTGGTGAGATATTCTGTATAGCTAAAGGTAATGTGTCACCTAATTAATGATGAAAAAAATAAAAAAAATCCCTATTACCAGGCTATTCAAAATCTAATACAAATTCCCTAATTGTAAGCTAACTGTAAGTCGCCCTGCACAGTCAATGAACCAACAGCATCGCCTAAGGCTATACGTTCTATCCCAGACTCATGGACAGACATTTTGGAGCATAGCATAAGGTAACGAGTCCATCCAGTATGCATAATAATACAGTCCAAACTCAAAGGCGATTACTCAAATCTGTACCAAAGACCTTTTAAATCCGTTTTTTTTTTATGTTTTTGTGCCATGTGTAATATGCGTTAGGCTATGTATTGTATAATGGCACAATCATTATTTTAATTCAGGTTTTTCTAACGGGCTCATAAGCCTATGCAAACTGTATGCATCAGCTCTAATATGCGTATGGTGGCATTGAATTAATCACCACCTTAGAAAGCGCTGTCCATTTCGTTGTGTTAGGCTTTGAAACAACATCCACGACAACCATGACAACTGTTTCAACCTACTTTTGAACTTCTTTCTTCAAATTGAGCAAACACAGTGAGGTGAGTTTTAAAAGTATAACAGGCCTATTGTTTTGATGATGAGTGTTTGATGTTATTTTCGACCACATTTGCATTGATGTCAGAGAGGTTAGAGGGACAATAGAGCCCTGAGTACCAGGCCATTAGAACCTGATGGTAGTTAGCAAGTTGGGTACTACCAGAGTGCATAAAAGGAAATTACTGTGACTCAACAGTCAAGTGGAATTTTACTGCGGTCATGACCCATGACTGCTAGTGTAGCCTTTCGCTACACCCGCAATAACCTCTGCTATATGTGTACGTGACCAATACAATTTGATTTGATAATAGGGCCACCGCAACAGCCCTAGTACTGGGTAATGTTTATTAGGGCCTGAAACATATATATATATTTAAACAATTTTCTAACAAAAAATTGAAATAAGTGTTTCTTATTGGAATCCAGGTGGTCCCCTCCCTGTTTATGTCAGTTTTGGCTTCCGGTTGTTGCCTTATGAATAATGACTTCCCCTTGCAGTCAGTGAAATACTCCATTGGTATTGAGACCTCAGTTCAAAGTGAAAGAGAGATGAGCCAGGTACTGTAGTGGTGCTATAAATTAGGAGACAATGAGTATGAATTAGACAGAGAGCACTAAGTTAAATATAGAACAAAGACTTTAGTTCTGCCAGTCAAAGCAAAAAGTGTGTCAGCAAGGGTACAGAGAGAATAGAAAGCAAAATATGTACCTGGTTTTCTAAAAGTGTGTTTGTCCACACTTATTTAACCCCAGCTCACAGGTGTGTGTGTGTGTGTGTGTGTGTGTGTGTGTGTGTGTAAGCACATGCATTTGTGAGTGCCCCCAAAGTCTTGACCCCTACCTCTTCTCCAAAGGACAAGGAAATACCTCAGTTAGGCCACAAGTAGGCAGCTTGTATACTGTGTTAATTGTCAGTTTACAGCTAACGGTGCTAACAGAATGTTAGTGCTTTCCGCCTGTACATTATTCATGCTCTGAGAGAAGCCTGGGCACTTGTTTTGGCGCCTGCTTGTTTTTTGTTGTTGTTCTGCTTCCCTGGTACACAGCCCCTACCCACCCACTGTTCCACATTTTTAATTCTTAATCAGAGCCTTTCATTCAACAACCCTGTTCGGCATCTTGTCATCTTCCGAATCTATTTACTGAAACAGAACACTGATTAATTGATATAATCTGATAATAGTGTATAATGAAGCGTGAGTTGGCACCTGAAGCACCAACCATCTCCAGAAGGTAAAACTGTCTATGAGTCTTACTTTATTTGCTCATTGAACTACATTTTTTTGTAGGACAGTCATGTACAATGCCTTCGAAAAGTATTCAAACCCCTTGACTTTTACCACATTTTATTGTGTTACAGGCTGAATTTAAAATAGATGACATTTAGATTTTGTGTCACTAATCTACAAAAAATACCCCATAATGTAAAAGAGAAATATTTACAAATGAATTATGTCTTGAGTCATTAAGTATTCAACCCTTTTGCTATGGCAAACCTAAATAAGTTCAGGAGTAAAAATGTGCTTAACAAGTCACATAATAAGTTGCATGGACTCACTATGCATGCAAAAATAGTATTTAACATGATTTTGAAATGACTTTCCTAATTCAGTTGCCAGAGAGGAAGGAAACCGCTCAGGGATTTCACCATGAGGCCAATGGTGATTTTAAACCGGTGACAGAGTTTAACGGCTGTGATAGGAGATAACTGAGGATGGATCAACAACATTGTAGTTACTCCACAACACTAACATAAATTACAGATTGAATACAAAGTGTTACGTTTGGGGCAAATCCAACAGAACACATCACTGAGTACCACTCTTCATACTTTCAAGCATGGTGGTGGCTGCATAATGTTATGGGTAGGCTTGTCATCGGCAAGGACTAGGGAGTTTTTTTTTGTTGATAAAAAGGAATAAAGCTAAGCACAGGCAAAATCCTACAGGAAAGCTTGGTTAAGTGTGCTTTCCAACAGACACTGGGAGACAAATTCACCTTTCAGGACAATTACCTAAAACACAAGTTCAAATATACACTGGAGTTGCTAACCAAGATGACATTGAATGTTCCTGAGTGGCCTAGTTACAGTTCAGACTTAAATCGGCTTTAAAATATATGGCAAAACTTGAAAATGGCTGATATTATATAATGTGCAAATATTGTACAATCCAGGTGTGCAAAGTTCTTTGACACTTATCCAGAAAGACTCACAGCTGTAATCACTGCAAAAGGTTATTGTAACATCTATCGACTCAGGGGGTTGAATACTTATCTAGTCAAGGTATATTAGTGTTTAATTTTTCTTCCACTGACATTACAGAGTATTTTGTGAAGATTGTTTGTTACGCAACAAATTGTGGAAAAACTCAAGGGGTATCACTTAATTAATTAAGTTAATTAAGTTAATTAAGTATTCAGACCCTTTGCTATAAGACTCAAAATTGAGCTCAGGTGCTTCCTGTTTCCATTGATCATCCTTGAGATGTTTCTACAACTTAACAGGAGTCCACCAGTGGTAAATTCAATTGATTAGACATGACTTGGAAAGGCACACACCTCTCTATATAAGGTCCAACAGTTGACGGTGTATGTCAGAGCAAAAAACAAGCCATTATGTCGAAGGAATTGTCCGTAGAGCTCCGAGACAGGATTGTGTCGAGGCACAGATCGAGGCTGTAATCTCTGCCAAAGGTGTTTCAACAAAGTACTGCGTAAAGGGTCTGAATACTTGTAATACATGTAAATGTCATATTTCAGTGATTTTATTTTGTCAATTTGCTAAACATTATGGGGTATTGTGTGTAGATTGATGAGGGGGAAAAAACGATTTAATCCATTTTAGAATAAAGCTGTAACGTAACAAAATGTGGAAAAAGTGAAGGGGTCTGAATACTTTTTGAACGCACTGTACGTACGCATTTGTGTGAGTACTAGTGTGGATGAACATGCACGTGTGTGATACCCCCTTATAAAACCAAAACAAGTCCACCATGAAGCTTTTCCAGGGAGGGGCTGATCCGGCAATCAATGCTGAATCAAGTTAAACCGACATCCTCGGGAGCCAATTGACTTAATTGAAAAGCCAATGAGTGTAGACCGCCGTGCGCTATAAAAAGCTAGGGACCATATTGAGAGCCTGATTGAAGTGCACTCACACAGATGTGCGATGGGATGGGAACCAGCCTGGTGGAGTGGACTAGCTGGTGGCCAGGCTAGTGGTTGCTATGGTCTAAAACAGATTTTTATTTGGACCATTGAAGCCTCGTGCCAAACCCAATTTGAGGCGTTTGTTTCCTTGCCACCGCTAGCTGCTAACAAAAATCTGAACCTGGAGAAGAGGGACAACAAGCCTGGTTAGCCAGACTGAATGCTGCACTCAGCCACTCACCATAGTTTCACTTGAGCATAGCCTTCAGCCTGGTTTAACCTGCTTAAACCAAATATTTAGAGAGAGGGACAAAAAGAGGGGGGATGTGGAAGGTATAAATGAAAGCTGAATGACAGGGGAAAGCCCCATCACCATAAAATGTAATCTATTAAAGTTTAGCCCCAGACAGGATACCTCCATCTAAATTCATCTGGGACTGTCAGTCCCTATTTTGCGTAAAATCTTGCAGCATGTAATGTGACTTGACAGGACATTTCAGGGGAGTGAAAGAATGCAAGGGGATCAATGTCACCAAATGGATATGAACATGTCCATTATATATCCAACCAACTCACAGCATCCCTGGGACAAAGTATGACATTGTGTGCCATATTCGGTCCTCATATACAGTCAAATCTTTAGGGGTATAATAACGAAAGGCCACATCACAGACGTTTCCACTAAATACACAAATACCAACATGGTATCATTAGAATAAGCGGACATATTAGTTACATGTCACTTACTTATCAAGACCAGATACTATCCCAATCAATTATTTGTCACCAAATACAATGGGAACGGATGTAAACTTTACAGTGAAATGCATGCTTACAAGCCCTTCCCAACGATACAGTTAAAAAAATAAGAAAAATTTAAATACTAACACAAGAGGAATAAAATACGCAAGAATTAAGCTATATACAAGGAGTACTAGTACCATATCACTGTGTAGGAGGAGTACAAGGTATTTGAGGTAGATACAGTGCATTTGGAAAATACATTTGACATTTTAGGAATTTAGCAGACACTCTTATCCAGAGCAACTTACAGTGGTGAGTGCATACATTTTCATACTGGTCCCCCGTGGGAATTGAACCCACATCCCTGGTGTTGCAAGGGCCATGCTCTACCAAGGGACCAATATTCAGACCACTTGAGTTTTCCTCATTTTGTTGTGTTACGGCCTTCTAAAATGTATTAACAAAAAAATTAATCCTCATCAATCTACAGTCGTGGCCAAAAGTTTTGAGAATGACACAAATATTAATTTCCACAAAGTTTGCTGCTTCAGTGTCTTTAGATATTTTTGTCAGATGTTACTATGGAATACTGAAGTATAATTACAAGCATTTCATAAGTGTCAAAGGCTTTTATTGACAATTACATGAAGTGGATGCAAATATTCAATATTTGCAGTGTTGACCCTTCTTTTTCAAGACCTCTGCAATCTGCCCTGGCATGCTGTCAATTAACTTCTGGGCCACATCCTGACTGATGGCAGCCCATTCTTGCATAATCAATGCTTGGAGTTTGTCATAATTTGTGGGTTTTTGTCTGTCCACCCACCTCTTGAGGATTGACCACAAGTTCTCAATGGGATTCAGGTCTGGGGAGTTTCCTGGCCATGGACCAAAAATATCAATGTTTTGTTCCCCGAGCCACTTACTTATCATTTTTGCCTCATGGCAAGGTGCTCCATCATGCTGGAAAAGGCATTGTTCGTCACCAAACTGTTCCTGGATGGTTGGGAGAAGTTGCTCTCAGAGGATGTGTTGATACCATTCTTATTCATGGCTGTGTTCTTAGGCAAAATTGTGAGTGAGCCCACTCCCTTGAATGATCTCAGGATGCTTTACTATTGGCATGACACAGGACTGATGGTAGCGCTCACCTTGTCTTCTCCGGACATGCTTTTTTCTGGATACCCCAAACAATCGGAAAGGGAATTCATCAGAGAAAATGACTTTGCCCCAGTCCTCAGCAGTCCAATCCCTGTACCTTTTGCAGAATATCAGTCTGTCTTTGATGTTTTTCCTGGAGAGAAGTGGCTTCTTTGCTGCCCTTCTTGACACCAGGCCATCCTCCAAAAGTCTTCGCCTCACTGTGCATGCAGATGCACTCACCTGCCTGCTGCCATTCCTGAGCAAGCTCTGTACTGGTGGTGCCCCAATCCCGCAGCTGAATCATCTTTAGGAGACGGTCCTGGTGCTTGCTGGACTTTCTTGGTCGCCCTGAAGCCTTCTTCACAACAAATTAACCGCTCTCCTTGAAGTTCTTGATGATCCGATAAATGGTTGATTTAGGTGCAAACTTATTGGCAGCAATATCCTTGCCTGTGAAGCCCTTTTTGTGCAAAGCAATGATGACAGCACGTGTTTCCTTGCAGGTAACCATAGTTGACACCCCAACCATAGTTGACAATTCCAACCACCACCCTCCTTTTGAAGCTTCCAGTCTGTTATTCGAAACTCAATCAGCATGATAGAGTTATCTCCAGCCTTGTCCTCGTCAACACTCACACCCGTGTTAACGAGAGAATCACTGACATGATGTCAGCTGGTCGATTTGTGGCAGGGCTGAAATGCAGTGAACATGTTTTTTTGGGGATTCAGTTCATTTGCATGGCAAATAGGGACTTTGCAATTAATTGCAATTCATCTGATCACTCTTCATAACATTCTGGAGTATATGCAAATTGCCATCATACAAACTGAGACAGCAGACTTCGTGAAAATGTATATTTGTGTCATTCTCAAAACATTTGGCCACGAATGTACACACAATACCCCATAATGGCAAAGCAAAAACAGGTTTTTAGAAATGTTTCTACAACTTAATTGGAGTCCACCAGTGGTAAATTAAATGTATTGGACATAATTTGGAAAGGCACACACCTCTCTTTATGAGGTCCAACAGTTGACAGTGGATGTCAGAGCAAAAACCAAGCCATGAGGTCGAAGGAATTGTCCGTAGGCTCACCTTCCAACAGGACAACCACCCTAAGCACACAGTCAAGACGACGCAGGAGTGGCTTCAAGAACACAGCAGCCGGAAAATATGCGAATGTGCATTACAGCTATGAAAGAGGAGAACTCCAATATAACCATAACTACAGCTCTCTGTAACTCACCTTGGATAATCACATGGATCACACCAAGTGTCCTCTAACACTGCTTCAAGTATAATTTCAGAGAATACTGTTATCTAGCTGAGCACTCACACTTGCCTTTTCATATCTCTCGCTCTCATACACCCTCATTCTCAAACTCTCATTCTCTCTATTACACTCTCTCTCTTTTTATTCCTTTCTCCCTCTCTCACACACTCCCTCTCCTTCAATCTGCCAGACAGCCAAAGCCCAAGTGCCTAGAAACAATGTACCAATGATCAGACAAGGACTGGTCATTGCGCCGGTTCTAATCCTGTGGGATTTACCCACCAGTGCTGTGAGCTCAATGCTGTCCTGGAAACGGACATACGAAGACCACTCCAGCCAGGAGCAAACGGCTTTAATGACCACCCATTGCAGTACTACTGAAGCAGAGCCAGGGACACTCAGTCAGGTGGCGGGAAGAAAGTCTTAAATACACTGAGTATACCAAACATTAGGAACACCTTCCTAATATTGAGTTGTACTCTCTTCTATTAATTCAATTCAATTCAATTCAAGGGGCTTTATTGGCATGGGAAACATATGTTAACATTGCCAAAGCTGTTACTATTATTTCTCTTCTCTCTGCCTTCTATTACCTGCTACGAAATCTGACAGGAAATAATTATCTGACAGAATGACATATGAAACTAAGGGAATGGTATGTGTTATAATTATTAAATGACTGGTTGCTTGGAAGTTGTGGGAAGGAACGTTTTTTGGTATCCCACTGGTTCTGGGAACGAAGCCATACATTTCCTAACCGGTAAAACTGAACATTTTTAAAACGTTCTGAGAACGGAAGTGAACATTTTGCCTGTTCTGGGAACATACATTTTTAGGCTGCAGGGAGGTTAGGAGGACATTTTTTACTATGGTTCCCTAAAAGCTTTCCTGGGAGGGTTTATTCATGTTCTGAGAATAGAAAATATAGGTTATTTGGAGGTTTTTTAATAACTTCCTTAAAACTGTCCCTGAATGTTAAAAAAAAAAAATGTAATAACACTGTTAGCTTATTTTGGTTTCAGTTCTTTTAACTCCAAGCACAGATACACTAGGACACATGGAAATGATTGTGACCCGGCATCAGTGAGATTCAAACCTATAATCTTCTGTTCTCTATCCATGGAATTAGTCCACTGTGCCACCGGCACCAGGATGGAGCTAGCTTCCCATGTATTTTTAACTGATACAAAGCTGTTCATTTTACAGACCCCATTTCAAAGGAAACACGCACTCATTAAGATCAAGTGTGGCCAATTAGTGGGCGAGACCAACACACTTGAACACACTTAACGAAATAGTTTTGTTGATGCTGAGAACGGAATGTATATGTTTTTAAATAACATTCCTAGAACATACTCTGAACGTTCCAAATGTTTTCTTAACATTCTTGGAACAATTTGAGAAGATGACTTTAAATAGAACCTTGAGGAAACCTGTAGGAAATGTTATGCTGAGGTACTGACATTTCCACAGAAGAACATTGTTTCTTAACGTTCTCGGAACTATTTGAGAACATTCCCAATGTTGGAGAAAGTTTCCAAATTTGAATGAAATGTAACCACGTTTGAACTTTTAGGGAACGTTCTGTTAAGGTAACAAAATGTATTTTTTTATTTTATTGTTTTGTCAAGTTCCTTAACGATGCACAGAATGTTACAAAGCCGAGCAACTATCCTGCACAGAAAGAAAGTCGTTGGAAGGTTGTAGGCAAAATAACCATAAGGACAACCACACTCTTACCTAGCTCTAAGAAACATATGGTTCTCAGAACCTTTCACACTGTTTGAAAAGTATATCTCAATCCAGACATGGTTTTTGAATTATTCTACTGAGAACTGAAAATGCTTTGTGATACCTAAGAGTGGTTTGTTAAAAACTCAGAAACAGCATTCCATGTCCAAGGCTTTCTGATGCTGAAAAAAGTAGGGTGCTATTGTGACTTCCCCAAGCAGGTTAGGATTTATCGCAGTTCAATATTGGGGTCTGTCTGTCTAAAATAAAATGGGATTTGACACATGCTTCGTAAACAACAGGTGTAGACTAATAGTGAAATGACGTACTTAAGGGCCCTTCCCAACAATGCAGAGAGAAAAATATAGTCTGTGGATTAGGCTGGGCTGGTATGAATTAGAGGTCTGGGAGCTGTTGGTTCTCTTCAGAGAAACATATGAGCTGGATTACAGCCAAAGAAAAGGTTACACACTCCAGTGACTGTGAGAGAGGGATGAGCTCTGAGAACAAGCTTATATGGAGGAGCAGGAATCATTTCATTACAGATACAGTACTTCCCCTCTTTTCCCCAAACACTGCCTTAGAGAGAGTAATGGCTGGTTTGGGAAGAGGGTGCTGCATGTGGAAAACACTGCAATTGAAGTGGATATAACAGAGGCTACAGGAGCACCCCAACAACAATGTCAATTTTATGACACCCTCAGCCTCAAGCTTCACCTTTCCACGGTCAATTGTCAACCCTCTTTGAGTCAACCATTGGACCATCAGATTTGCCACCAATGCTCCTTATAGGACACACCACTGCACTCTATACTCCTCTGTAAACTGGTAATCTCTGTATACCCGTCGCAAGACCCACTGGTTGATGCTTATTTATAAAACCCTCTTAGGCCTCACTCCCCTCTATCTGAGATATCTACTGCAGCCCTCCTCCTCCACATACAACACCCCATTCTGCCAGTCACATTCTGTTAAAGGTCCCGAAAGCACACACATCTCCGAGTCGCTCGTCTTTTCAGTTCGCTGCAGCTAGCGACTGGAACGAAATGCAACAAACACACAATCTGGACAGTTTTATCTCAATGGCTGCTTTGAGTGATGTATTGTTGTCTCTACCTTCTTGCCCTTTGTGCTGTTGTCTGTGCCCAAAAATGTTTGTGCCATGTTTTGTGCTGCTAGCATGTTGTGTTGCTATCATGCTGTGTTGTCAAAGAGAGAG
The DNA here is from genome assembly GCF_057628025.1 of Oncorhynchus mykiss. Lineage (NCBI taxonomy): Eukaryota > Metazoa > Chordata > Actinopteri > Salmoniformes > Salmonidae > Oncorhynchus > Oncorhynchus mykiss. The sequence goes on from NC_143044.1 coordinate 5,200,077, forward strand.
TAGGTGGATAGGGAAGATAGTGTGTAGAGATGTATGGAATTGTTCATCGCAAGAGCAGCGAAATGTTTATGTTTCTAGCTCCAACAGTGCAGTAATACCTAACAATTCAAAACAATCGCAAAAAGAAAAAGAAGGGAATTAAGATATATCCGAATGAGCTACGTCAGAGTACGGAATATAAAAACACTGAACAAAAATAGAAATGCAACATGTAAATTGATGGTCCCATGTTTCATGAGCTGAAATAAAAGATCCCAGAAAAACTTAGTTCTCTCAAAAAAAAAATGTATATCCCTGTTAGTGAGCATTTCTCCTTTGCCAAGACAATCCATCCACCTGACAGGTGTGACATATCAAGAAGCTGATTAAACAGCATGATCATTACACAGGTGCACCTTGTGATGGGGATAACAAAAATACTGTGACGAGATCCTGAGGCCCAGGCGTCTGTTTCTCAAACTAGACACTCTAATGTACTTGTCCTCTTGCTCAGTTGTGCACCGTGGCATCCCACTCCTTTTTCTATTCTGGTTAGGGCCAGTTTGCGCTGTTCTGTGAAGGAAGTAGTACACAGCATTGTACTAGATCTTCAGTCATTTCTTCCTGTCTGCGTGATGGATGGAGAACCCCGCTGGCTGAAAGGATGGGGACAGTATATCCGGAGAGAGCCATGATTCCGTGAAACAGAGTATGTTACAGTCCCTGATGACTCTATGGAAGGAGATCCTCGCCCTGAGCTTATCTACTTTATTTTCCAGGGACTGAACATTAGCGAGTAATATACTCTGAAGCGGTGGATGGTATACATGCCTCCCGACATCGACTAAAAGCCCACTTCTTATTCCATTTCTCCGTCGACGGCGTCTTGGAGCAACCTCTGGGATGAATGGAATTGCCTCTGGGAGTTCAAACAAAGGATTCAGGAAAGTCAAATTTATGGTCAAAAGGTTGGTGAGTGACCACCAAATCTAATGTCAAAAATGTGTTTTTGGCTGTAAGTAATAATACATGAAACATTCTTTGCAAATAATTAAAGAAATAACAGCACACTAAAATACTGCAAAGTTGGCTAGGAGCTAAAAACTGGGTGACCATGTCTGTCGGCGCCATCATGTTCCACACACACAGAGACGCACACACACATCCAGAACTCAACGAGGTGTTACAGTAATTATACTGCCTGTGGAATTCCAGATTTTAGGCTGTGAACACTGCGAGTATAGGAACATTCCAATCTCGTTAATCTAAGAATTTAAATTGTAGGAACTGCAAAAGCTCAGAGACGGTGCACGTGCAAACACTGCAGAGCGATTAGGGTTAGTCATTTTCTCCAAGTCTAGAGTATAAGGGAATGCTGCTACTCCGAGGTCAGACCTGGTTGGATCTGATGAGGGGGCGCTGGGGAGAAATTTCAAAAGGAATGTCAAGAGACTGGTCTATACAGAAAGTGTATTAATTAATTTGATTGTGTGTGTGTGTGTGCTACTCTGCGTGACCTTCATCCAGACTGTTCCTTACAGCATATGTAATGCTTTGTTAATTTACCTTTAATTACCACACAGGCCCAGCAAGGAATGCACGAAGAAAGCAGCTTGTAATCGCATGTAGGGAAGGATGGAGGGAGGGAAGGATGGAGGGATGGACAGAGGGAGGGAGGGAGGTAGTGGAGGGAGGGAGAAAGACAGACACAGAATACAAAAGAGACCGTATGAAACCAGATCGCCAGCTGCTCCCTGCTTGACGGAGGCTGTAAGGCCTGGGGTGAGGAGAGGGAACTGAGGAAGGAGGGAGGGTGGGTGGGGGAGAGGATAGGAGAGAGGAGGAGAGGAGAGGAGTCAACGGAGCTGTGATTTGAAGGCCAGAAGCAAAAGGTGGAAGATAAAGCCGGTAAGCACAGATTAACTAGCACAGGGGAGGGAGCCCTGTGGTGCTTTTAGCGATTTAAGGGAGAGACAGCTAGACAGAGAAACGATGAGACAGTGGGTGGGACAGAATCATATAATGTGGAGGGTTACATTGGTCAAACCAATGAAATAACACCAAAGCTAAATTATTGTATGTTTCTCTATTATCAAGGTGACAGGTCAAATAAGTTACAAAGAGAGGGCTTTTGATGATACATGTCATGTCATTGATTCACGTAAGGGAATTGAAACTCATGACTAAGATGATATTACCTAATATCACAACTAACCTCATGCATACTGTATGTCTCAGACTCTAAAATAAAAGGTTTGCACCAAATTTGAAGATATATGACTATAGTTTTGGAGGTTAGGACATCTACTTTGTGCATGACACAAGTAATTCTTTACAACAATTGTTTACAGACAGATTATTTCACTTATAATTAATTCACTGTATCACAATTCCAGTGGGTCAGAAGTTAACATACACAAAATTAACTGTCTCTTTAAACAGCTCGAAAAATTCACAAAAAATGATTATGGCTTTAGAAGCTTCTGATAATTTGAGTCAATTGGAGGTGTACCTGTGGATGTATTTCAAGGCACACCTTCAAACTCAGTGCCTCTTTGCTTGACATCATGGGAAAATCAAAAGAAATCAGCCAAGACCTCATAAAAACAATTGTAGACCTCCACAAGTCTGGTTCATCTTTGGGAGCAATTTCCAAACACCTGAAGGTACCACATTCGTCTGTACAAACAATAGCACGCAAGTATAAACACCATGGGACCACGCAGCCGTCATACCGCTCAGGAAGGAGACACGTTCTGTCTCATAGAGATGAACATACTTTGGTGTGAAAAGTGCAAATCAATCCCAGAACAACAGCAAAGGACTTTGTGAAGATGCTGGAAGAAACAGGTACCAATGTAATTATATCCACAGTAAAACGAGTCTTATATCGACATAACCTGAAAGGCCGCTCAGCAAGGAAGAAGCCACTGCTCCAAAACCACCATAAAAAGCCAGACTACGGTTTGCAACTGCACATGGGGACAAAGACTGTGCTTTTTGGAGAAATGCCCTCTGGTCTGATGAAACAAAAATATAACTATTTGGCCATAATGAACATTTTTATGTTTGGAGGAAAAAGGGGGAGGCTTGCAAGCCGAAGAACACCATCCCAAACGTGAAGCACGGGGGTGTGGGGGTGCTTTTCTGCAGGAAGGACTGGTGCACTTCACAAAATAGATGGCATCATGAGGGAGGAAAATTATGTCGATATATTGAAGCAACATCTCAATCCATCAGTCAGGAAGTTAAAACTTGGTCGCAAACGGGTCTTCCAAATGGACAATGACCCCAAGCATACTTCCAAAGTTGTGGCAAAATGGCTTAAGGACAACAAAGTAAAGGTATTGGAGTGGCCATCACAAAGCCCTGACCTCAATCCTGTAGACAATTTGTGGGCAGAACTGAAAAAGCGAGTGTGAGCAAGGAGGCATACAAACCTGACTCAGTTCACCCAACTTATTGTGGGAAGCTTGTGGAAGGCTACCCAAAACGTTTGACCCAAGTTAAATAATTTAAAGGCAATGCTACCAAATACTAATTGAGTGTATGTAATATTCTGACCCACTGGGAATGTGATGAAAGAAAAAAAAGCTGAAATAAATCACTCTCTACTATTATGACATTTCACCTTCTTAAAATAAAGTGGTGATTAATGTAAATTTCCGACTTCAACTGTATGTGAATCAGCTATGTGTCACTGATAATGGCCTCTATAAGCAGAATTCAACCTACAATCTACAATAAAAACATGCCTTGCTATAAGGAATGTTTAAGCACTGTACGCACAAAGAAAAGTTGTCAGGTAGTGCAGTGCAGCAGAGTCCAAAGTGTCAGATAAATAATTATGCAGCAAAGTAATGTTCTGGCTGCATAGCATAGGACAGCCAGCAGCAACCAGATAAGGAGGTGCTAGCTTCATAATACTGCATTGTACAGCCAGCAGCACAGTACATGAGCGTGGTAATGCAACAGAGGCACTTGATGAAACAGTGTGAGTGCTGTACTGCGGCAGGGCAGGACCTGGGATGGGGAATGGAGTGGTGTGTGTGTGTGTGTGTGTGTGTGTGTGTGTGTGTGTGTGTGTGTGTGTGTGTGTGTGTGTGTGTGTGTGTGCAGGATGGCAGAGGAATGCACAGCGAGAGGAGGGTAAGTGCTCTCTGCTCCAGTGAAAGGGTCCTGTGTGAGATGGTGGCTTCCAGGCCTGACCCTCTCAGGGAGGCAGGCGTGACAAAGAACAGCCAGGGTCGGAGTTAGTACAAAACCCAGTCAGCTAGAAAGACTAAGCTCCAAAAGCACAAAGAGAACCAAATTTCCTCTGTCCCCCGTTCAGTGAAAATGGACAGATCTCCCTAAGGGCTGGGCGACTCGCTATCTCTATCCCTTGTTGGAAATATTTATCTCCCTCAATTTCTCTCTTTCTTTCTCTCTATCCCTCTCTCACACCCTCTCTCTGTCTGCTTCTCAATTTCCTTTCCCCTCTTTTTATCTGTGGTGTTACCCGGTCTCTCACAAGTGGCGGTCGGTGCCATTTAAGTTTAGGGAGGAAGTAATTTTTTTATGAGCATGGCCTTATTTCTTAAAAGCATATTGTATGACTGTCATTCATATTCCATTCACCGAGCTCAATGTAACATCGATAGGTTTATGCTACTACATGACTCACATTTTCCATATACCCATCATGAGGTTGCTACAACCTTGCCCAAGAATGAAAGTTTAGAATGTAGGTGCACAGGTCGAAAGAGACAAATTGTAGTAATCAAGGTGGCAGACAATGAAGCATTCAATACCGCCCTTCACACTCTTGCCTGCATCTAGCTGATCTAGGGTGGAATCAGTAGTCTAAACAGTTGCACACAATAGTTTCTATTGGAAAAATTGAAGTAGGTTTATCTCAGTTTCATTCCGTTTACTTTGATTAAGAAACGTTTTTCAACATAATTGACGGAATTAATGCACACCTGATCACCACACTTTCATAGCAGCCGCATACAAACAGCATCATCACTTTTCTCATTGTATAATTCCTTCTCGCATCTATGTGCTCTCCTCCGCTCACCTTTCTCTTCGCTTGTGGACTTCAGTGCAAAACACATCTGTCTATGACCAGGCGAGAAAACCTTTACAAGCCAATACTTCATACCATAACTGCTACACACAGCCTATTTCATTGTCACTATATTAGCTAATGTTATAGTCAACATACACCAAAAGTATGTGGAAACCCCTTCAAATTAGTGGATTTGGCTATTTCAGCCACACTTGTTGCTGACAGGTGTATAAAATCTATCACATAGCCATGCAATCTCCATAGACAAACATTGGAAGTAGAATGGCCTTATTGAATAGCTCAGTGACATTCTGCGTGGTACTGTCGTACCATCCTAAGATGCCACCTTTCCGACAAGTCAGTTCATAAAATGTCTGCCCTACTAGAGCTGCCCCTGTAAACTGTAAGTGCTGTTATTGTGAAGGGAAAATGTCTAGGAGCAAAAACTGCTCAGCCGCGAAGTGGCTGGCCTGCACTAACCTCAACCTCATCCCCACCAATGCTCTTGTGGCTGGAGGGAAGGAAGTCCCCACATAAATGTTCCAACATCTAGTGGAAAGCCTTCCCAGAAGAGTGGAGGCTGTTATGGCAGCAAACGGGGGACCAACTCCATTTTATTGCCCATGATTTTGGAATGAGATGTTCAACAAGCAGTTGTCCACATAGTTCTAGTAGATACTTCTGGTCCTGTAGTGTAGCGCGTTCGTAAACCCGCCACAATCACACAGTACAGTGAACAGCAACCAGTTTAGCAGTTAAAACGGTGGGCCTCAGTGGCAATAAATTAATAAAACCAAAGCTTACCTTGACATGGAAGAGTTCCAGTGTTGGATAGCCGTAGCCAGCTAGCTAACATAAATATAATTCGTCTCTGTTTGAGTAGGCTAAATGAGCTAGCTGCATTAGCTAGCTAAGTAAGTGAAAGTGAAAAGAATTCAACACAATATAGCTATCTAGTGCGCTCTCTGTTATTTTTTTATTTAATACATTTGTTCAAAACTATTGTCTCTCTCTCACTTGGAGTCAACCAGTCACCACATTTTATGCACTGCAGTGCTAGCTAGCTGTAGCTTATTTTTTCAGTTCTAGATTCATTCTCTGATCCTTTGATTGGGTGGACAACATGTCAGTTCATGTTGCAAGAGCTCTGATAGGTTGGAGGACTTCCAGAGGACGTGTATCAAGAGGAGGATGGAAAATGACTTTCCTCCGGCTATACCATGGTTCTACCCAAGAGAGCGCTGTTGAGGCTACTTTAGACCATCATTGCTAAACAGTGTTTTAATCAGTTATTTGGTGATATGTTTTTGTTGTGTTACAGCCTGAATTCAAAATTGATAAATTATTTTTTCTCACCCATCTACACAAAAAAAGTGAAAACATGTTTTTAGACATAATTTTCAAATGTATAGAAAATGAAATACTGAAATATTTAATTTACATAAGTATTCACACCCGAGTCAACAGACGTTAGAATTGGCAGCGATTACCTTTTATTTCTGGGTAAGTTTCTAAGATTTTTTCTCACCTGGATTGTACAATATTTGTACATTATTCTTTTAAGAATTCATCGAGCTCGATTAAATTGGTTGTTGATCATTGCTAGACAGCCATGCTAGACAGCCGTTTTACCATAGATTTTCAAGACGATTTAAGTCAAAACTGTAACTAGGCCACTTAGGAACATTCAATGTCGTCCTGATAAGCAACTCCAGTGTATATTTGGCATTGTGTTTTAGGTTATTGTCCTGCTGAAAGGTGAATCTGTCTCCCAGTGTCTGTTGGAAAGCAGACTGAAGCAGGTTTTTGTCACACCCTGGCCATAGAGAGGTTTTTATTCACTATTTTGGTTAGACAAGGGTGTGACTAGGGTGGGCATTCTAGTTTCTTTATTTCTATGTTGGTGTGGTTCCCAATCAGAGGCAGCTGTCTATCGTTGTCTCTGATTGGGGATCATATATAAGTTGTTCTTTTTCGTTTGGGTTTTGTGGGTAGTTGTTTTCTGTTTAGTGTCTGCACCTGACAGGACTGTTTCGGTTTTCCCTCTTTGTTATTTTGTTCGAGTGTTTTGAGTATTACATTTATCATGAACATTTACCACGCTACATTTTGGTCCACTCCTTCATACGACAATTGTTACAGTTTTCCTCTAGGATTTTGCCTGTGCTTAGCTCCATTCCGTTTATTTTTATCCCCAAAACTCTCTAGACTTTGACGATGACAAGCATACCCATAACATGATGCAGCCACCACCATACTTAAAAATATGAAGTGGTACTAAGTGATGTGTTGTATTTGCTGTCCTGAATACAAAGCGTTAATTTCTTTGCCAATTGTTTTTGCAGTTTTACTTTAGTGCCTTATGGCAAACAGGATGCATGTTTTGGAATAGTATTATTCTGTACAGGCTTCCTTCCTTTCACTCTGTCATTTAGGTTAGTATTGTGGAGTAACTACAATGTTGTTGATCCATCCTCAGTTCCATCCCCAATCACACCCATTAAACTATGTAACTGTTTTAAAGTGTAACTGAAAGCTTTTGAATTACTTTGCAGAAATGAGAAAAAAACAGACAATCATATCAGTAAAAAATACAAAATTCACATTTATGTTACAAAATCGAGGTTTTAAAAATAGGTTATATTTGACCAAAAATTCCATGACATACAGTATCATGCTGACCACACCGACCATGTCGCATGAGCGAGCTTTGCAAAATACATTTCCCATACATGTTATTCAATCATTGGACCCACACTGCTCGGGCGTGTCTGCGTAGCCAGGCGCTAAAATAGAACTTGGTTGGTTTTAAGAAGCATATACCCACATGGGTGATTGAAAGATGCACTGGAGGTCCACACTCCAGTACAGTTGGTGGTGGTAATGGACCTTAAAGTTGGTTGCCAACCACCATATAAAGTCCAAAGAAGAAGAAGAAGCCTGAAGGAGGAGAGATTACTAGAAACTAACTCGGGTTACCCCTTTATCTGTGGATTCATTGTCAGAGTAGAGGACCTTGAGCATTTCAGGTAAAATAACAAACCAATGTTTATATCCCAGGACAAATTAGTTAACAACAGCAAGCTAGCTAGCTAAATTGCCATAAATGCTTATTGACCTGTCCACAAATTAATAATCAACATGCTCTCCAGCGGTGTGGTCAGCATGTAAGGCATTGTTCGCAGAATAGATGGATGCAGTTCAATGCATTATTAATATAATTCACCAATACATTTCTTGGTAGTCCAAAAAATATTGCTATCAGGTTGAAAATCAAAGCTGGCCTGGTACATTTTTTGCTACCTCCACCCATTAGGGATGCACAGTTTTTAAATATAACCTAAAGTGGGGCAAAAAAGTATTTAGTCAGCCACCAATTGTGCAGGTTCTCCCATTTAAAAAGATGAGAGAGACCTGTAATTTTCATCATAGGTACACTTCAATTATGACAGACAAAATGAGGGGGAAAAAATCCAGAAAATCACATTGTAGGATTTTTAATGAATTTATTTGCAAATTATGGTGGAAAATAAGTATTTGGTCACCTACAAACAAGCAAGATTTCTGGCTCTCACAGACCTCTTCTTCTTTAAGAGGCTCCTCTGTTCTCCACTCGTTACCTTTATTAATGGCACCTGTTTGAACTTGTTATCAGTATAAAAGACACCTGTCCACCACCTCAAACAGTCACACTCCAAACTCCACTATGGCCAAGACCAAAGAGCTGTCAAAGGACACCAGAAACAAAATTGTAAACCTGCACCAGGCTGGGAAGACTGAATCTGCAATAGGTAAGCAGCTTGGTTTGAAAAAATCAACTGTGGGAGCAATTATTACGAAATGGAAGACATACAAGACCACTGATAATCTCCCTCGATCTGGGGCTCCACGCAAGATCTCACCCCGTGGGGTCAAAATGATCACAAGAACAGTGAGCAAAAATCCCAGAACCACACGGGGGGACCTAGTGAATGACCTGCAGAGAGCTGGGACCAAAGTAACAAAGCCTACCATCAGTAACACACTACGCCGCCAGGGATTCAAATCCTGCAGTGCCAGACGTGTACCCCTGCTTAAGCCAGTACATGTCCAGGCCTGTCTGAAGTTTGCTAGAGAGCATTTGGATGATCCAGAAGAAGATTGGGAGAATGTCATATGGTCAGATGAAACCAAAATATAACCTTTTGGTAAAAACTCAACTCGTCGTGTTTGGAGGACAAAGAATGCTGAGTTGCATCCAAAGAACACCATACCTACTGTGAAGCATGGGGGTGGAAACATCATGCTTTGGGGCTGTTTTTCTACAAAGGGACCAGGACGACTGATCCGTGTAAAGGAAAACATTTATGGGGCCATGTATCGTGAGATTTTGAGTGAAAACCTCCATCCATTAGCAAGGGCATTGAAGATGAAACATGGCTTGGTCTTTCAGCATGACAATGATCCCAAACACACCGCCCGGGCAACGAAGGAGTGGCTTCGTAAGAAGCATTTCAAGGTCCTGGAGTGGCCTAGCCAGTCTCCAGATCTCAACCCCATAGAAAATCTTTGGAGGGAGTTGAAAGTCTGTGTTGCCCAGCAACAGCCCCAAAACATTGCTGCTCTAGAGGAGATCTGCATGGAGGAATGGGCCAAAATACCAGCAACAGTGTGTGAAAACTTTGTGAAACCTTACAGAAAACGTTTGACCTCTGTCATTGCCAACAAAGGGTATATAACAAAGTATTTAGACAATTTTGTTATTGACCAAATACTTATTTTCCACCATAATTTGCAAATAAATTCATCAAAAATCCTACAATGTGATTTTCTGGATTTTTTTTCTCATTTTGTCTGTCATAGTTGAAGTGTACCTATGATGAAAATTACAGGCCTCTCTCATCTTTTTAAGTGGGAGAACTTGCACAATTGGTGGCTGACTAAATACTTTTTTGCCCCACTGTATATACTGAATTCTATTCTACTGTATTTCAGTCAATGCAACTCCGACATTGCTATATCTAATATTTATATATTTCTTAATTCCATTCTTTTACTTTTAGATTTGTGTGTATTGTTGTGAATTGTAAGATACTATTGCACTGTTGGAGCTAGGAACACAAGCATTTCACTACACCCGCAATAACATCTGCTAAATATGTGTACGTGACCAATAAACATTTATCAGTGTAATTTTTGATGGCCAACTAGCTAAAAAAGTTTGAGAGGGTTTATCTAATGTTCTGTCATTAGATGTTAGTTAATCTCGTTCTGGCTAGCATTAGCTAGTTGTTGATCTTGTTGTTGTTGATGTGCTATAAAGAGATCCTACCTTTTCATGGTTGTTTGATCAAGTTCTCAAATATAAACTTGGTACAAACTTGGTATTTACATATTTATTATATATTTTATTATATCTATTATTTCGTGGATTTTGGCAAATGTGTTCTAATGATCTAAAGTCGCGCTATTGCTACTGGCTGTAACACACAGTCCAATTCAAAGTGAATGATGGCAGGCCAGTCCTGGACAAGACCGGTGTTTTTATTATGTTTTATATACTGCAGTGTCTATTAATTGTTAAAACGCAAGATCGGCTTCCCACTCTATATTGCTATATAATTTTCACAAATGCCTAACTACACGTCATTCCCAGACATTCTATCAATTAATTAAAACGTGAAAATGACCATATCTAAGTACTCGCTTCACAGTGTCACATTCTTCCTGTGGCTGTGTATGATCGGAATTTAATACGATTTCATGTTGTTAAAACAGTCAGTTCCACTTAAAAGTCACCAATGGCCTAAAGGTCAATTCTCTGAGCAGTTTCCTTCTTCTCCGTCAACTGCGTTAAGAAGGACGCCTGGATCTTTGTAGTGACTGGGTGTATTGATACACCATCCAAAGTGTAATTAATAACTTCCCCATGCTCAAAGAGACATTCAGTGCCCTTCTTTGCGAGGCATTGGAAAAACTCCCTGGTCTTTGTGGTTGAATTTGTGTTTGAAATTCACTGTTCGACTGAGAGACCTTACTGATAATTGTATGTGTTGGGTACAGAGATGAGATAATTTTTTTAAAGACTATGTTAAACACTATTATTGCACACGGAGTGAGTCCATGAAATGTATTATGTGAATTCTTAAGCAAATGTTTACTCCCGAACTTATTTAGGCTTGCCATAGCAAAGGACTCAAGACATTTTAGCTTTTCATTTTTAATTAACATAATTCCACTTTGACATTATGGGCTATTTTGTGTAGGCAAGTGACAAAAAACGTGAATACTTTCTGAAGGCACTGTAATTGTATCTATACTGAACAAAAATATAAATGCAACATGCAACAATTTCAAAGATTTTTCTGAGTTACAGTTCATATAAGGAAATCAGTCAGTTGAAAAATGAATTAGGCCCTAATCTATGGACTTCAGATGACTGGGCATGGGTGCAGCCATGGGTGGGTCTTGGAGAGCATAGGCCAACCAACTGGGGAGCCAGGACCAGCCAATCAGAATGAGTTTTTCCCCACAAAAGGGCTTTATTACAGACATAAATACTCCTCAGCAACCCTCCCCACCTCCACTCAGATGAACCCACAGGTGAAGAAGCCGGATGAGGAGGTTTCTGGACTGGCGTGGTTACACGTGGTATGTGGTTGTGAGGCCGGTTGGACGTACTGCCAAATTCTCTAAAACGACGTTGGAGGCAGCTTATGGTAGAGAAATGAATATTAAATTCTCTGGCAACAGCTGTGGTGAACATTACTGCAGTCAGCATGCCAATTGCATGCTCCCTCTAAATTTGAGACATCTATGGCATGGTGTTGTGTGACTAAATTGCACATTTTAAAAGGGGCCTATTATTGTCCCGAGCACAAGGTGCACCTGTGTAATGGTTATGATGTTAACCTGCTTCTTGATATGCCACACCTGTCGGGTGGATGGATTATCTTGGCAAAGGAGAAAAGCACACTAACAGCGATACAAACAAATTTGTGCAAATTCTTTTTAAAGAGAAATTTGTGTTTTTTTTAAATCCAGCTCATAAAACGTGGGACCAACACTTTACACTTAACATGTTGTGTTTATATTTTTAGTTTGGTATAAAAATTATAACTTTTTACGTTTTACTATTTGTATTATTAGGAACTTCACTGAGTTGGATGGTCCTCCCCTTCCTCCTCTGAGGAACCTTCACTGTCTCTCGATCTCTCTCTCATTCTTTCTCAATTCCAATTGTCTTTTTACTTCACTCTTTTACCTTCCCTCCGCCATTCCTCTTCTTATTGTGAGGAGTAGAGAAGAGGGTTTCCACAGTGTTTAGCATTCAGCACCTCTCACTGTAGCATCACGGGCCTGTTTGCATCAGATACTTACTCCAGGAAAAATACACTTCTTGGAGGGAATTCTGTTTTTACAGTTTGCTTTTGCAGTTATGGTGCACAAATGCACATGCACAACACTACATGGCCAAAAGTATGTGGACAACTGCTCGTCATTAAAAATAGAGTCGCACACTCCATATATAAACTACCAGTAATTTATTGGGCAAATCACCAATGTTTGGGCATCACTGTGCCTTCTTCAGGGTAATGTCATAAATGCTTGAACCAGGTTATGTAGATAAACAGTGCAATTAGTGCAATGAGGGGTGTGTCATAATTATTAAGTTAATTAGAATGAATTGAGTGAAACTGTTAAAAAACAATAGTTTAAGGCATACTGAATATATTAGGCTATTGTTATTATATGGAAACATAATTGAATATTGTACATAATATTAGCATCAACATGCATTATTGTTTAATTAAATTTCACATATATATTTAATTGTTTCCTATTTCATTTCATTTGTTGCATGTAATCTTTTGTTCAATCATAATAAGCATCAACGGGGGAACATATTGGGTGTACGCTGATAAGCTGTAGAAAGAATATATCAATTCATAAGAGTTGTTCGTAAAAGAGAGATTTGTTCATAAGGGCCTGAGATCAAAGTCAATATTCAAACCACTAGGGGTCAATGTTTTTAGATAGGATATCCAGTAAGCGGCCCTTTGTAGGATTAGGATCTAGATGTTACCTCCTCTCCTTGGTAGAGCAACATACTCAATGCCTGTGTATTTGAGAGAGGAGATGGTTAGCTTCAGCAAAGTGAGCTGCTACTGGTTAGTCAATGTTCTTACATCTGATTGAGCTGCGGTGTTCAGCTATGCGTTGTTTTAATTGTCTTTTCGTTTGTCCTACATAGGCTTTCCCACATGAACAGGTGATGAGATAGATTACTCCCTTGGTCTTGCATGAGATGATACCCCTAACCAGGATTTTTCAACCTGTATGTGGGTGTCTGAAGAAGGATGTTTTTATAGTACTATTGCACTGTGCGCCACATATGTAGTTCCCATTTAGAATGGTTGTCAAGAGTGTCTGAGGGGGCTCAGGAGGCCTTTCAGATCTATCCAAGCTATTTCCAATATTGTGACCACGCAGAATATGCCAGTGCTTTTTCAGGATTGCTTTAAATTTTCTCTGAACACTTGGAGTACTTGGTGCAAAGGACTGTTGCATTGTTTTTCTTTGGCTGAGTTTTTAGCAATTCCTCTCTTGGTTTTTGAGACAACTGCTCGTCGAACATCTCATTCTAAAATCATGGGCATTCATATGGAGTTAGTCCCCTCCTTTGCTGCTATAATAGCCTCCACTCTTCTGGGAAGACTTAGATGTTGGAACATTGCTGCGGAAACGTTCTTCAATTCAGCCACAAAAGCATTAGTGAGGTCGGGCACTGATGTTCGGCGATTAGGCCTGGCTCGCAGTGGGCATTCCAATTCATCCCAAAGGTGTTCGATGGGGAGGTCAGGGCTCTGTCTAGGTCAGTCAAGTTCTTCCACACCAATCTCGACAAACCATTTTTGTATGGACCTCACTTTGTTCATGGGGGACATTGCCATGCTGAAACAGGAAAGGGTAGTCCAGAAACTGTTGCCACAAAATTGGAAGCACAGAATTGTCTAGAATGTCATTGTGTGCTGTAGCATTAAGATTTCCCTTCACTGGAACTAAGGAGCCAGAACCATGAAAAACAGCCAAAGACTAGTATTCCTCCTCCACCAAACTTTACAGTTGGCACTATGCATTCGGAGAGGTAGTGTTCTCCTGGCTTCCGCCAAACCCAGATTTGTCCGTCGGACTGATAGATGGTGAAGTGTGATTCATCACTCCAGAGAGCGCGTTTCCACTGCTCCAGGGTCCAATGGCAGCAAGCTTTACACCACTCCAACTGACGCTTGGCATTGCGCATGGTAATCTTAGGCTTGTGTGTGGCTGCTCGGCCATGGAAACACATTTCCTGAAGCTCCCAACAAACAGTTATTCTGCTGACGTTGCTTCCAGAAGCAGTTTGGAACTCGGTAGTGAGTGTTGCACTCAGCAATCCCATTCTATGAGGTTGTGTGGCCTACCACTTCGTGGCTGAGCAGTTTTTGCTCCTAGACTTTTCCACCTCACAATAACAGCACTTACGAACACACCCACAGACACAAACACAATAAGTATATGCAATGAAACCCATGAAATGAGTGGATGAATGTTAATACCTTAAACATGGCATTCGGCACACATACGATTAACCTTGAGTAATTCGGATATGAATCGTGTGGGAGAATTTGCATGATTTCCTCTGTGCTTCCTCAGGTCAAACTGCTAATGAACAGCCTTCACTCTGTCAATACCTACTGTCTTAATTCCTCCATTGGTTTGTGCACATAATTCTTAACAACACTGTTAGTCTGTATCTACATTATGATGGAATTATTAAGAGAGCATATTCGGAAAGTATTCAGACCCCTTCCCATTTTCCACATTTTGTTACGTTACAGCCTTATTCTCAAATAGATTACTTTAAAAAAAATCCTCATCAATATACACACAATACTCTACAATGACAAAACCCCAAAAGTTTAGAAATGTTTGCACATTTACTATAACAACAAAAAAATACATTATTTACATAAGTATTCAGACCATTTTCTATGAGACTTGAAATTGAGAGCTCAGGTGCATTCTGTTTCCATTGATCATCCTTGAGATGTTTCTACAACTTTATTGGAGTCCACCTGTGGAAAATTAAATTGATTGGACATGATTTGGAAAGGCCACAGTTGACAGTGCATGTCAGAGCAAAAACCAAGCCATGACAGGATTGTGTTGAGGCACAGATCTGGGGAAGGGTACCAAAACATTTCTGCAGCATTGAAGGTCCCAAGAACAGAGTGGCCTCCATCATTTCTTAAATGGAAGAAGTTTGGAATCGCCAAGACTCTTCCTAGCGCTGGCCGCCCGGCTAAACCTAGCAATCAGGGGAGAAGGGCCTTGGTCAGGGAGCTGACCAAGAATCTGATGATCCCTCTGACAGAGATCCAGTGTTCCTCTGTGGAGATGGGAGAACCTTCCAAAAGGACAACCATCTCTGCAGCACTCTACCAATCAGGCCTTTATTGTAGAGTGGCCAGATGGAAGCCACTCCTCAGTAAAAGGCACATGACAGCTGGTTTGGAGTGGGCCAAAAGTCACCTTTTGGCCAACTACAAACCATGATAAACATGGCCAACTCAGACCATGATAAACAAGATTCTCTGGTCTGATGAAACCAAGATTGATCTCGTTGGCCTGAATGCCAAACGTCACATCTGGAGGAAACCAGGCACTATCCCTACTGTGAAGCATGGTGGTGGCAGCATCATGATGTGGGGAGGTTTTTCAGCGGCAGGGACTGAGAGACTAGTCAGGATCAAGGGAAAGGATCAAGGGAAAGATGAACGTAGCAAAGTATAAAGGGATCCTTGATGAAATCCTGCTCCAGAGTGCTCAGGACCTGAGACTGGAGCAAACAGGACAACAACTCTAAGCACACAGCCAAGACAATGCAGGATTGGCATCGGGACAAGTCCCTGAATGTCCTTGAGTGGCCCAGCCAGAGTCCGGACTTGAGCCCAATCAAACATCTCTGGATTGTTTGATTTTTCGCGACGCGGATCCTGTGTTCTGCCTTACAAACAGGACAACGGAGTGGATCCTATGCAGCGACCCAAAAAAACGACTCCGAAAGAGAGGGAAACGAGGCGGTCTTCTGGTCAGACTCCGGAGACGGGCACAGCGCGCACCACTCCCTAGCATTCTTCTTGTCAATGTCCAGTCTCTTGACAACAAGGTTGATGAAATCCGAGCAAGGGTAGCATTCCAGAGGGACATCAGAGACTGTAACGTCCTTTGCTTTACTGAAACATGGCTCACTGGAGAGACGCTATCCGAAGCGGTGCAGCCAACGGGTTTCTCCACACATCGCGCTGACAGAAACAAACATCTTTCTGGGAAGAAGAGGGGCGGGGGCGTATGCCTCATGGCCAACGTGACATGGTGTGATGAAAGAAACATACAGGAACTCAAATCCTTCTGTTCACCTGATTTAGAATTCCTCACAATCAAATGTAGACCGCATTATCTACCAAGAGAATTCTCTTCGATTATAATCACAGCCGTATATATCCCCCCCCAAGCAGACACATCGATGGCTCTGAACGAACTTTATTTAACTCTTTGCAAACTGGAAACAATTTATCCGGAGGCTGCATTCATTGTAGCTGGGGATTTTAACAAGGCTAATCTGAAAACAAGACTCCCCAAATTTTATCAGCATATCGATTGCGCAACCAGGGGAGGAAAGACCTTGGATCATTGTTACTCTAACTTCCGCGACGCATATAAGGCCCTGCCCCGCCCCCCTTTCGGAAAAGCTGACCACGACTCCATTTTGTTGATCCCTGCCTACAGACAGAAACTAAAACAAGAGGCTCCCACGCTGAGGTCTGTCCAACGCTGGTCCGACCAAGCTGACTCCACACTCCAAGACTGCTTCCATCACGTGGACTGGGAGATGTTTCGTATTGCGTCAGATAACAACATTGACGAATACGCAGATTCGGTGTGCGAGTTCATTAGAACTTGCGTTGAAGATGTCGTTCCCATAGCAACGATTAAAACATTCCCTAACCAGAAACCGTGGATTGATGGCAGCATTCGTGTGAAACTGAAAGCGCGAACCACTGCTTTTAATCAGGGCAAGGTGTCTGGTAACATGACCGAATACAAACAGTGCAGCTATTCCCTCCGCAAGGCTATCAAACAAGCTAAGCGCCAGTACAGAGACAAAGTAGAATCTCAATTCAACGGCTCAGACACAAGAGGCATGTGGCAGGGTCTACAGTCAATCACGGACTACAGGAAGAAATCCAGCCCAGTCACGGACCAGGATGTCTTGCTCCCAGGCAGACTAAATAACTTTTTTGCCCGCTTTGAGGACAATACAGTGCCACTGACACGGCCTGCAACGAAAACATGCGGTCTCTCCTTCACTGCAGCCGAGGTGAGTAAGACATTTAAACGTGTTAACCCTCGCAAGGCTGCAGGCCCAGACGGCATCCCCAGCCGCGCCCTCAGAGCATGCGCAGACCAGCTGGCCGGTGTGTTTACGGACATATTCAATCAATCCCTATACCAGTCTGCTGTTCCCACATGCTTCAAGAGGGCCACCATTGTTCCTGTTCCCAAGAAAGCTAAGGTAACTGAGCTAAACGACTACCGCCCCGTAGCACTCACATCCGTCATCATGAAGTGCTTTGAGAGACTAGTCAAGGACCATATCACCTCCACCCTACCTGACACCCTAGACCCACTCCAATTTGCTTACCGCCCAAATAGGTCCACAGACGATGCAATCTCAACCACACTGCACACTGCCCTAACCCATCTGGACAAGAGGAATACCTATGTGAGAATGCTGTTCATCGACTACAGCTCGGCATTCAACACCATAGTACCCTCCAAGCTCGTCATCAAGCTCGAGACCCTGGGTCTCGACCCCGCCCTGTGCAACTGGGTACTGGACTTCCTGACGGGCCGCCCCCAGGTGGTGAGGGTAGGCAACAACATCTCCTCCCCGCTGATCCTCAACACTGGGGCCCCACAAGGGTGCGTTCTGAGCCCTCTCCTGTACTCCCTGTTCACCCACGACTGCGTGGCCACGCACGCCTCCAACTCAATCATCAAGTTTGCGGACGACACAACAGTGGTAGGCTTGATTACCAACAACGATGAGACGGCCTACAGGGAGGAGGTGAGGGCCCTCGGAGTGTGGTGTCAGGAAAATAACCTCACACTCAACGTCAACAAAACTAAGGAGATGATTGTGGACTTCAGGAAACAGCAGAGGGAACACCCCCCTATCCACATCGATGGAACAGTAGTGGAGAGGGTAGCAAGTTTTAAGTTCCTCGGCATACACATCACAGACAAACTGAATTGGTCCACTCACACAGACAGCATCGTGAAGAAGGCGCAGCAGCGCCTCTTCAACCTCAGGAGGCTGAAGAAATTTGGCTTGTCACCAAAAGCACTCACAAACTTCTACAGATGCACAATCGAGAGCATCCTGGCGGGCTGTATCACCGCCTGGTATGGCAACTGCACCGCCCTCAACCGTAAGGCTCTCCAGAGGGTAGTGAGGTCTGCACAACGCATCACCGGGGGCAAACTACCTGCCCTCCAGGACACCACCACCCGATGTCACAGGAAGGCCATAAAGATCATCAAGGACATCAACCACCCGAGCCACTGCCTGTTCACCCCGCTATCATCCAGAAGGCGAGGTCAGTACAGGTGCATCAAAGCTGGGACCGAGAGACTGAAAAACAGCTTCTATCTCAAGGCCATCAGACTGTTAAACAGCCACCACTAACACTGACACTGACTCAACTCCAGCCACTTTAATAATGGGAATTGATGGGAAAGGACGTAAATATATCACTAGCCACTTTAAACAATGCTACCTTATATAAATGTTACTTACCCTACATTATTCATCTCATATGCATACGTATATACTGTACTCTATATCATCGACGGTATCCTTATGTAATACATGTATCACTAGCCACTTTATACTATACTATGCCACTTTGTTTACATACTCATCTCATTTGTACATACTGTACTCGATACCATCTACTGTATCTTGCCTATGCTGCTCTGTACCATCACTCATTCATATATCCTTATGTACATATTCTTTATCCCCTTACACTGTGTACAAGACAGTAGTTTTGGAATTGTTAGTTAGATTACTTGTTATTACTGCATTGTCGGAACTAGAAGCACAAGCATTTCGCTACACTCGCACTAACATCTGCTAACCATGTGTATGTGACAAATAAAATTTGATTTGATTTGATTTTGATTTGGAGAGACCTGAAAATAGCAGTGCAGCAACACTCCCCATCCAACCTGACAAAGCTTGAGTGGATCTGCAGAGAAGAATAGGAGAAACTCCCCAAATACAGGTGTGCCAAGCTTGTTGCGTCATACCCAAGAAGACTTGAGGCAGTAATTGCTGCCAAAGGTGCTTCAACAAAGTACTGAGTAAAGGGTCTCAATATTTATGCAAATGTGATATTTAATTTATTTTTATTTTATACATTTGCAAAAATGTCTAAAAACCTGTGTTTGCTTTGTCATTATGGGGTATTGTGTGTAGATTGATGATTTCTAAAAATCCATTTTAGAATAAGGCTGTAACGTAAGAAAATGTGGAAAGTAAAGGGGTCTGAGCAATCTGGCATTATGAAAATATGAATTTGTTCTTAACTGACTTGCCTAGTTAAATAAAGGTCAAATAAAAACATATATAAATTATGTGGCATTCATGGCTCCGCTGCTAAGAGCATGCTGCTAACAATACCAGGGTTGTGAGTTCAATTCCTGCTGGGTCTACGTGCTAAGATGTATGCACTCACAATCACTTAGTATTAAAGTTAATGCTAAACTCAGCAAAAAAAGAAACATCCTCTCACTGTCAACTGTGTTCATTTTCAGCAGACTTAACATGTGTAAATATTTGTATGAACATAAGATTCAACAACTGAGACATAAACTGAACAAGTTGCACAGACATGTGACTAACAGAAATGGAATAATGTGTCCCTGCACAAAGGGGGGTTAAAATCTAAAGTAACCGTCAGTATCTGGTGTGGCCACCAGCTGCATTACGTACTGCTGTGCATCTCCTCCTCATGGACTGCACCAGATTTGCCAGTTCTTGCTGTGAGATGTTACCCCACTATTAAACCAAGGCACCTGCAAGTTCCCAGACATTTCTGGGAGGAATGGCCCTAGCCCTAACCCTCCGATCCAACAGGTCCCAGACGTGCTCAATGGGATTGAGATCCGGGCTCTTCACTCGCCATGGCAGAACACTGGCATTCCTGTCTTGCAGGAAATAACGCACAGAACGAGCAGTATAGCTGGTGGCATTGTCATGCTGGAGGGTCATGTCAGGATGAGCCTGCAGCAAGGGTACCAAATGAGGGAGGACGATGTCTTCCCTGTAATGCACAGCGTTGAGATTGCCTGAAAAGACAACAAGCTCAGTCCGATGATGCTGTGACACACCGCTCCAGACCATGACGGACCCTCCACCTCCAAATCGATCCTGCTCCAGAGTACAGGCCTCAGTGTAATGCTCATTCCTTCGTCGATAAACGTGAATCCGACCATCACCCCTGGTGAGACAAATCCACAACTCGTCAGTGAAGAGTCGTTTTTGCCAGTCCTGTCTGGTCCAGTGACAGTGGGTTTGTGCCCATAGGCGACGTTGTTGCTGGTGATGTCTGGTGAGGACCTGCCTTACAACAGGCCTATAAGCCCTCAGTCCAGCCTCTCTCAGTTTATTGCGGACAGTCTGAGCACTGATGGAGGGATTGTGCATTCCTGGTGTAACTCGGGCAGTTGTTGTTACCATCCTGTACCTGTTCAGCAGGTGTGATGTTCGGATGTACCGATCCTGTGGAGGTGTTGTTACACATGGTCGGCCACTGCGAGGAAAATCAGTTGTCAGTCCTGTCTCCCTGTAGTGCCGTCTTAGGCGTCTCACAGTACAGACATTGCAATTTATTGCCCTGGCCACATCTGCAGTCCTCATTTCTCCTTGCAGCATGCCTAAAGCACGTTCACGCAGATGAGCAGGGAGCCTGGGCATCTTTCTTTGGTGTTTTTCAGCGTCAGTAGAAAGGCCTCTTTTATTAAGGGCGCTGTACTGCAGCGCCAGCTGTGCCATCAGAGTCCCTGGGTTCGCGCCCAGGCTCTGTCGTAACCGGCCGCGACCGGGAGGTCCGTGGGGCGACGCACAATTGGCCTAGCGTCGCCCGGGTTAGGGAGGGCTTGGTCGGTAGGGGTGTCCTTGTCTCATCGCGCACCAGCGACTCCTGTGGCGGGCTGGGCGCAGTGTACGCTAACCAAGGTGGCCAGGTGCACGGTGTTTCCTCCGGCGCATTGGTGCGGCTGGCTTCCGGGTTGGATGTGCGCTGTGTTAAAGAAGCAGCGGCTTGGTTGGTTGTGTATCGGAGGACGCATGACTTTCAACCTTCGTCTCTCCCGAGCCCGTACAGGAGTTGTAGCGATGAGACAAGATAGTAGCTACTACAACAATTGGATACTACGAAATTGGGGAGAAAAAGGGGTAAAATGTAAAAAATATAAAAATATAAAAAAATTTAAAAAAATAAAGGCCTCTTTTAGTGTCCTAAGTTTTCATAACTGTGACCTTAATTGCCTACCGTCAGTAAGCTTTTAGTGTCTTAACGTCCGTTCCACAGGTGCATGTTCATTAATTGTTTATGGTTCATTGAACAAGCATGGAAAACAGAGTTTAAACTCTTTACAATGAAGATCTGTGAAGTTATATGGATTTTTACGAATTATCTTTGAAAGACAGGGTCCTGAAAAAGGGATGTTTCTTTTTTTGCTGAGTTAAATATGGCATGGCATATTTTACACCACTAATCGGGGAATTACTGAATCTGTGTATAAAAAGTAGGTTGTATCGATTCAATTTGTCTCTGAGCACTTGTGGGATGAGGTATTTGGTGGGTGTGTTGTCCTGCCTGTGGTTGTGTATTTCTAGCAGCAACAGTTCCCCAGATGAGGTAGCATAGCTCTAACCTGCAGGGTGACTGTTTAGCGACTAAGGGCTAGCAGTAGCGTAATTTAAAACCACTAAAGCTCTATGAAGCAGGAAGGCTATTAAGAGAGGGAGGTTAGAATATCCCACCAGATCAGCCACATACCCTCACTATTTATGCCTCAATGAGTAAGGGGGAGAGAAGTGATTGATAAATATTGTCCTAACTGGCCTGTCCGCTACGCCTACAGTAGGCTGCTACTGGGTCCCTGTGGCTTAGCTATGCAGTTAGTTTTTAACTCTACTTCCATACCATGGAAAATGATGCAATACATTAGCAAAGCGCATGACCACACACCTGAGAATATTTTACACCACCTCCTGTGTTTGAGTGGTGCAAAATCCTCGTCACTTAAATTTAGCTGAATTGATATCTTTAATTTTACTCTGGCGATTATTTTCCAGTCTTGCTTGTGCCATTTGTTTTTTCCTGTTAACGTAATGACCACAGAATCGTTTATAACTGTCAAACAATCCAGTCATGGCTGAAATGGGTTCAATGAAATGCTGTACATTGGCTTAACTTTGCATCTATAAGAACGCTTTGTCGGGGATTTTGTCGAGGGACAACTTTATTTTCGGGGGTGTTCATTTTGTTGTGCAATTGAAAAAAATTCATGATTTAATATAGTTGAAATGTTTATAAATGAGATCCGCTTAAATGACTTCTGAAAATGAACACTGGTTATAGTGATGTTATGTCTGATATCACAAACAATGTAAAGTATGAATAGATAGGTGTAACCTAGAGTCAAGAGTTTTGAATTAAAATTGTGCTGTCTCCTTGTCTTGACAAACTAGTTGAATTATGCAAGATAACGTGACAATAACATTATTAATGAAGAAGTCTAGACAGCACAGGTGAGTGAGTGCAGGTAGGCATAGACCGAGCAAGATTTGGGTTGTTGCAGCTCCATTCCTCCCCTTTAAATAAATGTTTTCATGTATGCAAATACAACCAGTATATATAATGCTTTCGGAAAGTATTCACAAGTATTTGACTTTTTCCACATTTTCTTAGGTGACAGCCTTATTCTAAAATGGAATACTAATAAAAAAAATCTCTCATCAATTTACACACAATGCCCCATAATGACAGCGCAAAAACAGTTTTTTAGAAAACATTTTAAGCCACTCTACCATAAAATGTTTGATTGGCGAAGTGCTGCAGAGATCGTTGTCCTTCTGGAAGGTTCTCCCATCTCTACAGAGGAACTCTAGAGCTCTGTCAGAGTGACCATCGGGTTCTTGGTCAGCTCCTTGACCAAGAACTTTCTCCCCCATTTGCTTAGTTTGGTCTTGGTGGTTCCAAACTTCTTCCATTTAAGAAAGAATGAGGCCAATGTGTTCTTGGGGACCTTCAATACTGCAGACATGTTTTGGTACCCTTCCCTAGATCTGTGCCTTGACACAATCCTGTCTCGGAGCTCAACAGACAATTCCTTCAACCTCATGGCTTGGTTTTTGCTCTGTCAACTGTGGGACCTTATATCGACAGGGTGTGCTTTTCCAAATGATGTACAATCAATTACATTTACCACACTCCAATCAAGTTGTAGAAACATCTCAATGATGATCAATGGAAACAGGATGCACCTGAGCTCAATTTGTAGTCTCATAGCAAAGGGTATGAATATTTATGTAAATAAGGTATCTGTTTTTTATTTTTAATACATTTGTAAAAAAAAATATCTAAAAACTTGTTTTTGCTTTGTCACTATGGGGTAGATTGCTGAGGATTTGTATTTATTTAATCAATTTCAGATTAAGAGTGTAACGTAACAAAATGTGGAAAAAGTCAAGGCGTCTGAATACTTTCCCGAAAAACACTGTATATGCAAATGAGGCACCTAAAATTGTCTTTAATTTAATCACACAGTATAAAAAAAATAACTGATATACCATTGCTATTTTACAAGAAATGGAATACCTGAATTCCGACCAAAATGCCTGAACTCTGTGCTTGTACTTTATTTTAAGAATATGAAATGTCAGAATAATAGCAGAGAATTATTTATTTCAGCTTTTATGTCTTTCATCACATTCCCAGTGGGTCAGAAGTTTACATACACTCAATTAGTATTTGGTAGCATTGCCTTTAAATTGTTGAACTTGGGTCGAACATTTTGGGTACCCTTCAACAAGCTTCCCACAATAAGTTGGGTGAATTTTGCCCATTCCTCCTGACAGAGCTGGTGTAACCAAGTCAGGTTTGTAAGCCTCCTTGCTCGCACAGGCTTTTTCAATTCTACCCACACATTTTCTATAGGATTGAGGTCAGGGCTTTGTGATGGCCACTCCAATACCTTGACTTTGTTGTCCTTAAGCCATTTTGTCACAACTTTGGAGGCATGCTTGTGGTCATTGTCCATTTGGAAGACCCATTTGCGACCAAGCTTTAACTTCCTGACTGATGTCTGAGATGTTGCTTCAATATATCCACATAATTTTCCTACCTCATGATGCCATCTATTTTGTGAAGTGCACCAGTCCCTCCTGCAGCAAAGCACCACCACAACATGATGCTGCCACCCCCGTGCTTCACAGTTGGGATGGTATTCTTTGGCTTGCAAGCCTCCCCCTTTTTCCTCCGAACATAACGATGGTCATTATGACCAAACAGTTCTATTTTTATACGAAAAGTACGATCTTTGTCCATGTGCAGTTGCAAACCGTAGTCTGGCTTTTTTTATGGTGGTTTTGGAGCAGTGGCTTCTTCCTTGCTGAGCGGCCTTTCAGGTGATGTCGATATAGGACTTGTTTTACTGTGGACATAGATACTTTACTTTCACACCAAAGTACGTTCATCTCTATGAGACAGAATGCTCCTCCTTCCTGAGCGGTATGACAGCTGCGTGGTCCCATGGTGTTTATACTTGCATACTATTTTTGGTACCTTCAGGCGTTTGGAAATTGCTCCCAAGGATGAACCAGACTTGTGGAGGTCTAAAATTTTTTTAATGAAGTCTTGGATAATTTCTTTTGATTTTCCCATGATGTCAAGAAAAAGAGGCACTGAGTTTGAAGGTGGACCTTGAAATACATCCACAGGTCCACCTCCAATTGACTCAAATTATGTCAATTAGTCAATCAGAAGCTTCTATTGCCATGACATCATTTCTGGAATTTTCCGAGCTGTTTAAAGACACAGTCAACTTAGTGTATGTAAACTTCTGACCCACTGGAATTGTGATAGTGAATTATAAGTGAAATAATCTGTCTGTAAACAATTGTTGGAAAAATTACTTGTGTCATGCACAAAGTAGATGTCCTAACCGACTTGCCAAAACTATAGTTTGTTAACAAGAAATTTGTGGAGTGGTTGAAAAATGAGTTTTAATGACTCCAACCTAAGTGTATGTAAACTTTCGACTTCAACTGTGTGTGCTATAATTCAGTCAAATATCTACAAGTCTATTCATCCATTATCCAAACATTTATTAGGATAGTCTTTTAAACCTTTAAACAATTTAGATCATCTTTGCTAAATACATCTTGGAAATATGGGGCACTTCAATGGGTTCAAAATCTGTTCCACATAGAGGAGCACTCTACCATGGTAAGCAAACAAGACATCACTGGGATTCTAGAAGACATTTTTAATCTCACCTTCACAGTGCAAGAAAACACTATTACCCACTACACTTGGAGGCGTGATATTTTGAAACTGCTCTTTTAATGCTGTCATTTAAATTAAACAATGTGAAAATGCAAGGCAAACATTGTGAGCAGCAGAACTCCAAACATATTTGGGATTATTGCAATGTCCCACTATTCAACTGTTATTTAGGCATGAGTGTGCGATTAGGCAGAACATGTCAGCCTAGGTGTCTAATTGTCAGACTTTGAACCAAAACATATTCAGCCATTTTCGAAGAATCAGATTCACCGTCAAAACAAAGATTGATCAGCATTTAAATTAAGGACATAACATAAAATATTGTCGAAAAATGCTTGTGGGCAATTACATCAGATGAGATGAATTGTGTTTACCAGATGGCACTGAAAGAGAATCTGCTTTGATGATAAGTAGGTAATAATATGAACGATGTCAAGTTAAACTCAGGGGAGCTTATCAAAGACAGTATCATTAGCTTTCTGTCACATATTGAGTCCATGAGAATGTTTCTCCTCTCTAAAACAAATCTCTATTAGGCATGCAACATGTTTGAAATTAAACTAAATGCATGATTATATCTGTGTTTGTGTTTTCATTTTAAATAGTACAGTAGTTTATTGGCAGACTATAATATACTTTATGATGCACCTGATATTCTGTTATTAGACATTCTGTTGGAAGTAAAAAGGCAAAAACTAACTGTGCAGCTTGGCAGAGTGTTATGGGGAGAGTGTGTGGTCTTTGAGTGGAATTCTTTTGAGGAAATCCACAAACCAGAGTCCTCCTACTTCACTGTTATCCAACCCAATTAGCTACCAGCCAGACATTTGAAACCATTTGTGTTGGATGGAGCTGGTGGCTGTGGTCTGGCATCTAGCGTGTGTATGTGTGTGTATGTCTGTGTCTGTGTGCATGCATGCGTAGTGCAATGCTGACGCTATGCCTCTCGTTTGGATGTGCATGGGCTTTGTGCCATAGTTCAGTTTAACCTGGCACAGCACTAAACGTGCATGAGACACAGCTAGTGAGAGAGAGGAGATCAGACATTCAGAGAGCGGTGGATAAAAAAAGCACTATGGCTTAACACTAGAACAGCTGGGCGTTAATGGACCCCCCCTTCAAGCTAAAGAGCAGTCAATCTGACAGAAACATTCTAACAGAGTAAATCATATGTTTCATATATGCTATAGAAAAAAATAATCATTTGTTTGTGTTTATGAAGCCCTTGGGTAACGTTAGAATAGAATTTGTACTTCATTTCAAATAACACAATAGCATTTTCATTAGTTTCTGTTACTGTAGGCTATATGTTCAATAAAACATTTTTTGTGGAGTGCCTTTGTTAAAACTATGAAACAGAAAGCATTTGCGTTGGAACATGGGAACAGCTTGTTTTTACAATGACAAAATAAATAAAAAATAAATAAATAGTCCTGGGATAAAAACATTGGGTTGTTATTTTACCTGAAATGCACAAGGTCCTCTACTCTGACAACTAATCCACAGATAAAAGGGTAAACCGAGTTTGTTTCTAGTAATCTCTCCTCCTTCAGGCTTCTTCATCTTCTTTGGACTTTATATAACAGTTGGCAACTAACTTTGAGGTCCATTACCACTACCAACTGGACCTCAGTTCATCTTTTAATCACCCATGTGGGGTATATGCTCCTAAAAACCAATGAGGCAATGGGAGAGGCGGGACATGCAGCGAGTCAAGCGTCACAGATAAAACCAAGTTATATTTTAGCGCCTGGCTACACAGATGCTCGTTGACGCCCGCGAGCAGTGTGGGTGCAATTATTTAATAACATCTACAGTACCAGTCAAAAGTTTGGACACTTTATTTTTACTATTTTCTACATTGTAGAAGAACAGTGAAGACATCAAAACTATGAAATAACACATATGGAATCATGTAGTAACCAAGAAAAAGTGTTAAACAAAGCAAAATATAGTAGCCACCCTTTGCCTTGATGACAGTTTTGCACACTCTTGCCATTCTCTAAACAAGTTTCATGAAGTAGTCACCTGGAATTAATTTCAATTAACAGGTGTGCCTTGTTAAAAGTTCATTTGTGGAATTTCTATCCTTCTTAATGTGTTTGAGCCAATAAGTTGTGTTGGGACAAGGCAGGGGTGGTATACAGAATATGGTCTTTTACCAAATAGGGCTGGGTCTTATAGGGCAAGAACTTTGAAAGTTTCTTCAAGTGCAGTCGTAAAAACTATCAAGCGCTATGATGAAACTGGCTCTCATGAGGACTGCGACAGGACGGGAAGAACCAGACTTACAAGTTCCTTAGAGTTAACTGCACCTTAGATTGCAGCCGAAATAAATGCTTCATAGAGTTCATGTAACAGACATCTCAACATCAACTGTTCAGAGGACACTGTGTGAATCAGGCCTTCATGGTCAAATTGCTGCAAAGAAACCACTACTAAATGACAACAATAAGAAGAGACTTGCTTGGGCCAAGAAACACGAGCAATGGACATTAGACCGGTGGAAATCTGTCCTCTGGTGTGATGAGTCCAAATGTGAGATGTTTAGTTCCAACTACAATGTCTTTGTGAGAGTTGGTGAACGGATGACGTCCGCATGTGTGGTTCCCAACGTGAAGCATGGAGAAGGAGGTGTGATGGTGTGGGAGTGCTTTGCTGGTGACTGTCTGTGATTTATTTTGAATCCAAGGCACACTTAAACAGCATGGCTACCACAGCATTCTGCAGTGATATGTCATCCGAGCTGGTTTGCGCTTAGTGGGACTATCATTTGTTTTTTAACAGGGTTAGGGCTATTTGACCAAGATGGAGAGTGATGGTTCTACATCAGATGACCCGTTCTCCACAATCACCCGAAATCAACCCAATTGAGATGATTTAGGATGAGTTCGACTGCAGAGTGAAATGGAAAGCAGCCCACAAGCGCTCAGCATATGTGGGAACTCCTTCAAGACTGTTGGAAAAGCATTCCTCATGAAGCTGGTTGAGAGAATTCCAAGAGTGTGCAAAGCTGTCATCAAGGCAAAGGGTGCCTATTTGAAATATATTTTGATTTGTTTAACACTTTTTTGGTTACTACATGATTCCATATGTGTTATTTAATCATTTTAATATCTTCAATATTATTCTACAATGTAGAAAATAGTAAAAATAAAGTAATGCCCTTGAATGAGTAGGTGTGTCCAAACTTTTGACTGGTACTGTATGAGTACATTTATTTTGCAACGAGAGCGGTGTGGTCAGCATGTAAACATCATTATAAGCGGCAAGTCGCCTTGATAAATAGTGAAACTTGGCAAAAAAGCAATAGCAATAGCATTATAACGTATATTACTGTTGATATGACAGCAGTCAAAAATAGTCAATTATTGTCAGCTCGTACTTGTGTGCATCTTCACCCAATTGTAAGGACCGACGCTGGAGATGGGAAGCAGGTACGGGGAGTTGAATATGTAATGAAGAACAGACAGGTAACAGGACAGGAACAGCGTCAGCACACGGGTACACAAAGACATACAAACATTAAGGCTGAAGCGGGGAACAGAGCGGGGAAACAGAGAGATATAGAGGAAGTAATGACAGAGGTGATTGAGTCCAGGTGAGTCCGATAATCGCTGATGCGCGTGACGGGGGGAAGGCAGGTGTGCGTAATGATGGTGGCAGGAGTGTGCAATGCTGGGGAGCCTGGCGCCTTCGAGCGCCAGGGATGGGGAGCGGGAGCAGGCGTGACACCGATGGCATCAGCTGAATTTTATTTAGCCGTTATCCCTTGTCCTAACAATTGACAAAATGTTTTGTAACATTCACTTACTTGACACACTTTGACATACCTTTGTTTGGTTGTAGTGCGTAATAGTATGTGGCTTACGCTTGAATGTGTCCCGTTGTCTTGTCATTCTTTAGCAGGTGCCGTTTTTTTTACGCAGAGGGAGGGAGCTCCCGTCTCACTTTGTTCATGGTGCCGGTCAGACCTGATTTCTTTGCAAGCAACTTGTTCGCCAACGACAGTTGAAGTGAAGGAATAGAATGGCCCGCCCTGTTCTTCATTCACAATTGGTGATTCCACTTCTTTCGCTTCTCCTCGCTCATTAACTCACCCATTCTCCCTATGATCCTTCACTTCATTTCTTAAAACTGTTGGTATGTGTGTGAAACTGGTGTGAATATATGTGTGACATTGACAACAGCAGTGTGTTATATCGACTTAGTTAGGAAAAGTCAAGGACGGAGGGCGGCATGAGCTAAAAAATGTAAAAAAAAAAAATAAAAAAAAATCATGAGCAGTCAAAATGACTGTTAAGTCCAAAGTTAAACACCAGCAGAACACTGAACTAACCACAGCACAGAGAGGGGGTGTTCTACAATTAATCCAAACATGCAGTGTTCTATGCATGAGACAATGTACTGCGGAAAGGAGAGATGGGAACGGTAATATGAGTGGAAGCAGCCTCTCCTAAAGGATGTTGTAGGTCTGAGTCGGTTTTACTGAGCAGTGGGACAATCAAAGGGAACCGCTGAGCCCTGCAACTCCCCTGCACCTACACCACCAGCCACCGGGAGGCACTACACCCAGAAGTTGAATTGCCCCCCAATGGGAGAAGCCTTGCCTAGGGAGGTGCCAGTACCAACCATATTGGAATTCAAAGGGGGGAATCCCGAAATAACTGTTGTCTACATCAGGATGACTAGCTGTCCAGCACTTACATCCCACATTTGGTGAGAGACACAAACAATGACTATTGTCATGTAGCAATACCATAATGCAGTTATTCCTGGTTGACTGCCATTGTTTTCTACAAGAAAATAACCCAATAACAGTAAACTGATTTCTCCAGGATTCCTATTCTAATCCTGTAAATGGCATTCCTATGCACGAAACAATCCTACCAGATGCCTACATGAGAAATTACTGGAGTGGAAAAGCGCCCTCTAAACAGTGGATGTGAGGGGCTGCCAGGGCGGCTGTTAGAAGTGAGAAAGGGCCTGTGAGGCCGTGCCAGATCGGCAGTAATTGGAGGGACCTTCGCATATGCAGTGCCACGTCGGAGGGTTGTACTCCCAGAGCAGAGGAGAGCAAGGAAGAGTCCAGTGCCAGGGTTAAAAAAAGTCTAGTTATGAGAGAGGCAAAGAGAGACAGAAAGAGAGAGAGAGAGCTGAGAAAAAGAGCTGAGAAAGAGAGCTGAGAGATAGCTGAGAGCGAGAGGTCTGAGAGAGAGAGAGAGAGAGAGGGCTGAGAGATGGCTGGCTGTCAGCATCCCCCACCCTAAGTAGCCTCACTACTGCTCTGAGTGCCCCTCACAATCAATGACAATCACTCCCTGTCTATCAAGCCACACAGGTTTGGTTTGGAATTTGTTCACTTCTATAAGCCTTGTCATACTCTCAACCTCTGTCATTGATAATCACAAAGGGACAGCTTAGTCATTAAAGGACTGCGTTGCTTTTCTCCCCATGGCTATTTTATCTCAGAACACTGCGTAGCTGCACTGGGCCCTCTGAACAAGCTAAATAATAGCTGAACACAGTAGACAGGCTTATCTAATCTGAATCGGACACAGTTAACAAACACGCAGAAACAGGCAAGCACGCAAGCAAACACGCAGACACACATCCGCACGCGCACACACACAGGGCTGAAGGGTATAACTACCTACTGAAATATTGCAAAACAATGCCCCTTCAATGCCAGAGGAGTGTTTTTTCCCTGTCTGCATCTGTAGACTGTAAGCTGTCATCTGTCAATTGGGATGGGCCAGCAGCCG
Organism: Oncorhynchus mykiss; assembly: GCF_057628025.1. NCBI lineage: Eukaryota > Metazoa > Chordata > Actinopteri > Salmoniformes > Salmonidae > Oncorhynchus > Oncorhynchus mykiss. Next base: position 5,231,543 of record NC_143044.1, read on the forward strand.
TTATGACAGGATAACAGTGATTTAGTGTGACAGGGATACAAGGCCACAGTATCCATCACAGGGGAATGGCCTGCATACTCTGACTTCAAAACTACCCCACCAATCCCCACTCCTCCCACTTTACGGCGCAGCCTATCACGGCTGATTTACACCATGCCATGGCACCAAAACAGGATGTCAATTTATGGAGAGTAATAGACACCATCAACTCTGCCAGACAGGAGCCCTGCCCTGTTATTCTTACACAACAAGCAGTGGGTGCATTTCATTATTTACCATAATAAGCTGCATTATGTACAAAAATATAGACAAGAGAAACTTTTGGACAGAAATAAATGTCCAATCTGTGATTAACTCTTACTGTACCATAGAAGTACAGTATAATTCCTAGAACAGACATCCGCATTCACGTCAACAGTCTTTAATAGGGGGACCAGTGGCAGTATTGAATGGATGTTATACCCATTAACCAGGGAGTAAAAGCAGGAATTTCATCATTCAGTGTGTGCTTTATTATCAAGCCATTCTATTTCTATGTACTGTACCTTGCGGAGTCGGCTGGCTGGGGAGCCGCTGCCGTTGACTGGGTGACATTTGAAGTTGAGCAGCAGGTCCCCGATGGCATCCTGGTCCCCATCGGCCCTCTGAGTAGAGAGGGGTGGAAGGGGGGCTCTCTGTCCTGCCGTACACGAAAGACCCTGGAAGTTAGACGGCCTGATCAGAAAGGCCTCCAGGGCTATGTTAGGAGACACCTGGATGGAGACAGAGTGATAGGGAGGGTGGAGTGAGATTATCCTCCGGGTCTGAACAGAAATTGCTGATCATTGAAATTGTTGTCATTTTGTGTTGAATCAACAACAACAAAAAAGATGTTGACGAAACTAAACCAAAGTGCTGGTCATGCTGAGCTGTGAGACTAAAAGAATGATGAACTAGCTTTGATTCTGAAACCAATCTTGGTAGCACTTTATAAGGTGCAGATATTGGATCTTAATTTGGTCACTCTTTTGTCGCTGAGAATTTTCCCGGGGTTGCAGGAATGACATCAATTCACTGAACACCCGCACTAACACACGACTACATTAACAGTATTGCACTTTTCATGAAGCCTAATTTTGACCAGCTAAAAGCCTAACCACGATCAAGCAACATTACATCTGCGGGAAAGTGTTTATGGACTAAACGTTAAAATCCTATTGCTGCAGGATTCTTTTGCTGCGAACAATACTGGTCAGATCCAACACCTGTATCCTTTAAGGGGTTCAAATGTAATTTATAGACATTTAAGTGCATTTGATGTTTGTCTACCTACCTTTGATATGACCTGCGTGTCTATGGTGAGAGCCAGGTCGGCGATGCGTTCCACACACTGGACGATGCGAGTACACGCCCTGGCCTCGTTCTGAGCCATCCACAGGATGTGTTCCTCCACCAGCATCATGTTACTGGCTATGTCAGAGATATAGTCCCCTAGCTACAGGATTCAGGTAAAAGAGAGAAAAGTAGATCTGTCATTAACATCTATCACATCCACTAAAGAAAAGCCATTTATTATACCAAAACGGACTGCTCGAGGGTGGTGATGGTGACTTTATTCATTATATAAAGATTTAATTTAGATTAGCGTCTCCAATGGGGGCATAATCACTTCCATGTGGTGACAGTTGAACTATTTACATCAACGTGAGAGTTTTTTTAATCTAACTGTTCTGTAGAGATTGGGTTGGCATTAATCATTGTGTATCTGGGAATCCAAGTATTGGTAGGTTTTCTAGTATGACTGTGTTTACCTATGGCAAGTGGCTCGGAGATGAGAGCTCCAACTAATGATCTTCGCACAGAAAAAGCCAATTCCAATTCCAACACACTCCTCTGATCTGTGTGCCCAGACCCTGTAGTTGTCTTCAATCGTATAGAGGATAGACATTTTGAATTGGTTAAGGGGATATTATCTCTTAATCACCACAACTCTCAGGTGCATTATTGTCACAAGCAAGAAAAAAAGTAAGATGAAAAGTGCACCGCTTTTCAAAATATATTGAAGGCTGTATGGTGGCAGGATAAGACGCCTTTATTCCTGAACTGTGAGTACATGAAGCATAAAGTGCTAGTTCCATTTACGCTACCGACTGATCAGTTTCATACAGTATGGCCTACACACAATACCACATAACACACTACATCGTCGAACATCTCATTCCAAGTCATGGGCATTAATATGGAGTTGGTCCCCCCTTTGCTGCTATAACAGCCTCCACTCTTCTGGGAAGGCTTTCCGCTAGATGTCGGAACATTGCTGCGGAGACTTTCTTCCATTCAGCCCAAAGAGCATTGGTGAGGTCGGGCACGGATGTTGGGGGCGATTAGGCCTGGCTCGGAGTTGGCATTTCAATTCATCCCAAAGGTGTTCGATGGGGTTGAGGTCAGGGCTCTGTGCAGGCCAGTCAAGTTCTTCCACACCGATCTCAACAAACCATTTCTGTATGGACCTCACTTTGTGCAAGGGGGCAATGTCATGCTGAAACAGGAAAGGGCCTTGCCCAAACTGTTGCCACAAAGTTGGAAGAATCGTCTAGAATGTCATTGTATGCTGTAGCATTAAGATTTCCCTTTTCTGGAACTAAGGGGCCTACCCTGAACCATGAAAAACAGCCCGAGACCATTATTCCTCATCCACCAAACTTTACAGTTGGCACTGCATTGGGGCAGGTAGCATTCTCCTGGCATCTGCCAAACCCAGATTCGTCAGTTGGACTGCCAGATGGTGAAGTGTGATTCATCACTCCAGAGAACACGTTTCCACTGCTACAGAGTCCAATGGCAGCAAGCTTTACACCACTCCAGCAGACGTTAGGCATTGCACATTTTTATCTTAGGCTTGTGTGCGGCTGCTCAGCCTTGGACACCCATTTCATGAAGCTCCTGACGAACAGCTCTTCCGCTGACGCTGCTTCCAGAGGCAGTTGGGAACTCGGTAGTGAGTGTTGCTACGCACATCAGCACTCGCCAGTCTTGGTCTGTGAACCTGTGTGGTCTACCACTTCGCGGCTGAGCCGTTGTTGCTCCTAGATGTTTCCAATTCACAATAACAGCCCTTACAGTTGACCTGGGTAGCTCTACCAGGGCCGAAATTTGACGAACTGACTTGTTGGAAAGGTGGCATCCTATGACAGTTCCACTTAGAAAGTCACTGAGCTCTTCACTAAGGCCATTCTACTGCCAATATTTCTCCACGAAGATTACATGGCTGTGTGCACGATTTTATACACCTGTCAGCAAAGGGCGTTGCTGAAATTTCACACAAAACAATCTATACACAATCTATACACAATAATTTTAAATGTATAAAAAATAAAGAAACTGAACTATTCAAACCCTTTGCTATGAAACTCGAAATTGAGCTCAGGTGCATCCTGTTTACATTGATAGCCCTGCAGGTGTTACTACAATTTGAATGGAGTCCACCTGTGGTCTTGATTGGACATGATTTGGAAAGGCACACACATGTCTATATAAGGTTGAAGGAATTGTCCGTAGAGCTCCGAGACAGGATTGTATCTGGAGAAGGGTACGAAAAAATGTCTGCAGCATTGAAGGTCCCCAAGAACACAGTGAACTCCATCATTCTTAAATGGAAGAAGTTTGGAACCACCAAGACTCTTCCTAGAGCTGGCCGCCAGAGTTCCTCTGGCTTATGTCTCGCCAGAGTTCCTCTGTGGAGATGGGAGAATCTTCCAGAAGGACAACCATCTCTGCAGTTATCCACCAATCAGGTCTTTATGGTAGAGTGGCCAGACATAAGCCACTCCTCCGTAAAAAGGACTCTCAGACCATGAGAAACAAGATTCTCTGGTCTGATGAAACCAAGATTGAACTCTTTGGCCTGAATGTCAAGAGTCATGTCTGGAAGAAACCTGGCACCATCCCTAAGGTGAAGTATGGTAGTGGCAGCATAATGCTGTGGGGATGTTTTTCAGCGGCAGGGACTGGGAGACCAGTCAGGATCGAGGAAAAGATGAACGGAGCAAAGTACAGAGAGATCCTTGATGAAAACCTGCTCCAGGGAGCAGGTGTGGCTTCGGGACAAGTCTCTGAATGTTCTTGCGTGGCCCAGTCAGAGCCCAGACTTGAACCCGAACGAACATCTCTGGTGAGACCTGAAAATAGCTGTGCAGTGACATTCCCCATCCAACCTGACAGAGCTTGAGAGGATCTGCAGAGAAGAATGGGAGAAACTCCCCAAATACAGGTGTGCCAAGTTTGTAGCTTCATACCAAAGAAGACTCGAGGCTGTAATCGCTGCCAAAGGTGCTTCAACAAAGTACAGAGCAAAAGGGTCAGAATATTTATGTAAATGTGATATTTCAGGGGTTTTTCTATATACATCTCCAAAAATGTCTAAAAACCTGATTTTGCTTTGTCATTATGGGGTGTTGTGTGTAATTTGATGATACATTTTAGAATAAGTCTGTAGCGTAACAAAATGTGGAAAAAGTCAAGGGGTGTGAATACTTTCTGAATGCACTGTAAATTGCATGGATTTAATCTGTGTGCAATAATAGTGTTTAACATGATTTTTGATTGACTACATCATCTCTGTACCATCATGTTATGGGTTTGCTTGTGAGGACTGGGGAGTTTTTCAGGATAAAAAATCAACGGTATGGAGCTAAGCACCGACAAACTCTTAGAGGATAACCTGTTACTATCTGCTTTCCACCAGACACTGGGAGATAAATTCACCTTTCAGCAGGACAATACCCTAAAACACAAGGCCAAATATACACTGGAGTTGCTTACCAAGAAGACAGTGAATGTTCCTGAGTGGACGAGTTACAGTTTTGACTTAAAATCTACGTGAAAATCTATGGCAAGACCTGAAAATGGTTGTCTATCAATGATCAACAACCAATTTGACAGAGCTTGTTGAATTCTGAAAAGAATAATGGACAAATGTTGCACAATCCAGGTGTGGAAAAATGTTAGAAACGTACCCAGAACGACAGCTGTAATCACTGCCAAAGGTGCTTCTACAAAGTACTGACTCAGGGTGCGAATACTTATGTAAATGAAATATTTCTGTATTTCATTAGTCGTCCACAATTTTACATAATTGTAAGGCACTGTATAGTTTCCCTTCAAATGGCATGATACGAAGTTGATGCACTGATGACATCTCAGCGAAATTAGCACCCAAACTCTTGCCTTTATGGGGCTGGAGTAGACTAGCCAGCTACCGGAGCAAAAAGAGATAGCCATTCATATGTGCCTTTCATTGGACTATAAACTGCTTGTCCAAAGAAAACAGCTTGGGTTCTTTATTGTATCATTCCCTGAACTTAGAGTGTGTGATCAAACACATTATAACGTTTTAGTGGACTGCAGGATGGATGCTGAGGCTAAGTGCTGTGTGTGTTTTGTTTTTTGTGTGTTTGTGCGCGAGCGTGCATAGGTGTGTGTGCGTACATTAGTGTGTGCGTGCAACCTTCTGTGTGTGTGAACAGCAGATAAGTGCTGCTATCATACGTACGTCTCTGCGCTGGTCCACTAGGCGAGTCAGCCTCTCCACCAGGTGTGTGACAAAGATGACATCCATCACATCGCTGAAGTCCCCTGCCCTGCTGGTGAAGGCTACCAGCTGCTGGGCTAACGGCTGGGCATTACTAGTGTTGATGGTCATCTGGAAACAGAACAGTGGTTGGGTTAGAAGAGGCTAGATCACTTGGATTTAGATGCATTTCATACGTGCATATGGGCATAAATTAAGCACGATATTAACTTAAATAAAATTGTAAATGCTAAGCACGGATAATATAATTGAAGATTCTTCAGTTTTCAACCCCCTTGTCTCACGTTGTTTCTGCTAGTGAGAAAGCCGGAAATCGATGTTTGAGATAATAGTGTGGATGTAAGGTGAGAGTTCCGTGCCTGACTCTCCTGGGTTAAAGGTGAGATTTGTGGAGTGAATTGCTGTCCTACCTGGGTGAGCTCATGCAGTACACGGGTCACCTCGCTGGCATACGGGCACTGGGTATAGTCGTCCTCTGCCCACTGGCCTGCCGGGTCACAGCGTCGCCAGGCCTTCTTCTCCCTCTGAGTGGGGTGGTGTGAAGAGGCACCAGAAGGGTGGGGGGCAGAGCCAAATGTGGATGGAGCACAGGGCAGGAAGGCCAATAACCCTGCCAGGGTCTTTGGCCACCTGTCACAAGAGATGGTATCAATATCCTTGTCACCATGATCCACCATAAGCCTTGATTTCCCGATGACATATGTGACACTTTGCTTTGCTTAAGTTATCATATACTGTTGATCTGCATAACAAGTAAACAATCATAATGGCACTGCTTATTACATTTTAATCTTACTGCAGTCTATACCCTGAAAATACCCTAAAAAACAAGCTTATTTCATTTCACAATGTAAATTTGGCCATTTTTCAAGAAGTGAAAACAAGAGTAAATTGAGGAGAGACTGAGGAGAAATCTGTGTTCGTGAGGAATCTGTCTGGCTTTCTCCCCTTCATCACGGCACCGGCTACTTAGTAATGTATGGCACTAATTTCCCCCCAACAAAAAAGGCTCTCATTTTCCAGCCCATTACGTCACTGCTGGGCAAAAACAAAGACTCTCTGCTCGCTGCACTGGAAGTGGGCTGTAAAGTACAGGAGAAACGCACAACAATGGAGCATACTGTACACGAAAACAAGACAGGAGGGAGAGAAAAAGTAAACTTCTCAAGTCTTCCAGACGCCGACAGAGATGGCCGCCTCTCTTCGCGTTCCTAGGAAACTATGCAGTATTTTGTTTTTTTATGTGTTATTTCTTACATTGGTACCCCAGGTAATCTTAGGTTTCATTACATACAGTCGGGAGAAACTACTGAATATAAGAGCAACGTCAACTCACCATCAGTACGACCAAGACTTTATGACTTTCCCGAAGCAGATCCTGTGTTTTGCCTTCCACCCAGGACAATGGATCGGATTCCAGCCGGTGACCCAAAACAATGACGCCGTAAAAGGGGCAAACAAAGTGATCTTCTGGTCAGGCACATCGCACACCGCTCCCTAGCATACTACTCGCCAATGTCCAGTCTCTTGACAACAAGGTAGATGAAATCCGAGCAAGGGTAGCATTCCTGAGAGACATCAGAGACTGTAACGTTCTTTGCTTCACGGAAACATGGCTCACTCGAGAGACGCTATCGGAGTCGGTGCAGCCAGCTGGTTTCTTCAAGCATCGCGCTGACAGAAACAAGCATCTTTCTGGTAAGAAGAGGGGCGGGGGGGTATGCCTTATGATTAACGAGACGTGGTGTGATCATAACAACATACAGGAACTCAAGTCCTTCTGTTCACCTGACTTCACCTGACAATCAAATGTCGACCGCATTATCTACCAAGGGAATTCTCTTCGATTATAATCACAGCCGTATATATTCCCCCCCAAGCAGACACATCGATGGCCCTGAACGAACTTTATTTGACTCTATGTAAACTGGAAACCACATATCCTGAGGCTGCATTCATTGTAGCTGGGGATTTTAACAAGGCTAATCTGAAAACAAGACACCCTAAATTCTATCAGCATATCGATTGCGCAACCAGGGCTGGTAAAACACTGGATCATTGTTATTCTAACTTCCGCGGCGCATATAAGGCCCTCCTCTGCCCTCCTTTCGGAAAACCTGACCAGGACTCCATTTTGTTGCTTCCATCCTACAGACAGAGACTAAAACAAGAAGCTCCCGCGCTCAGGTCTGTTTAACGCTGGTCCGACCAATCTGATTCCACGCTTCAAGACTGCTTCGATCACGTGGATTGGGATATGTTCCGCATTGCGTCCAACAACAACATTGACGAATACGCTGATTTGGTGAGCGAGTTCATTAGAAAGTGCATCGGCGATGTTATACCCACAGCAACGATTAAAACATTCCCAAACCAGAAACCGTGGATTGATGGCAGCATTCGCGCGAAACTGAAAGCGCGAACCACTGCTTTTAACCAGGGTGACCGGAAACATGACCGAATACAAACAGTGTAGCTATTCCCTCTGCAAGGCAATCAAACAAGCTAAGCGTCAGTATAGAGACAAAGTAGAGTCACAATTCAACGGCTCAGACACAAGAAGTATGTGGCAGGGTCAACAGTCAATCACGGATTGCAAAAAGAAAACTAGAACCTTCGCGGACCAGGATGTCTTGCTCCCAGATAGACTAAATAATTAGGACAATACAGTGCCACTGACAAGGCCCGCTACCAAAACCTGCGGACTCTCCTTCACTGCAGCCGACGTGAGTAAAACATTTATATGTGTTAACCCTCGCAAGGCTGCAGGCCCAGACGGCATCCGCAGCCGCGTCCTCAGAGCATGCGCAGACCAGCTGGCTGGTGTGTTTACGGACATATTCAATCAATCCTTATCCCAGTATGCTGTTCCCACATGTTTCAAGAGGGCCACCATTGTTCCTGTTCCCAAGAAAGCTAACTGAGCTAAACGACTACTTCCGTCATCATGAAGTGCTTTGAGAGACGAGTCAAGGACCATATCACCTCCACCCTGCCTGACACACTAGACCCACTCCAATTTACTTACCGCCACAATAGGTCCACAGACGACGCAATCGCAACCACACTGCCCTAACCTATCTGGACAAGAGGAATACCTATGTGAGAATGCTGCTCATTGACTACAGCTCAGCATTTAACAACATAGTACCCTCCAAACTCGTCATCAAGCTCGAGACCCTAGGTCTCAACCACACCCTGTGCAACTGGGTACTGGACTTCCTGACGGGCTGCCCCCAGGCGGTGAGGGTAGGTAACAATATCTCCACCCCGCTGATCCCCAACACTGGGGCCCCACAAGGGTGCATTCTGAGCCCTCTCCTGTACTCCCTGTTCACCCACGACTGCGTGGCCATGCACGCCTCCAACTGAATCATCAAGTTTGCGGACGACACTACAGTGGTAGGCTTGATTACCAACAACGACAAGACGGCCTACAGGGAGGAGGTGAGGGCCCTCGGAGTGTGGTGTCAGGAAAATGACCTCACACTCAACGTCAACAAAACAAAGGAGATGATTGTGGACTTCAGGAAACAGCAGAGGGAGAACCCCCCCTATCCACATTGACGAGACAGTAGTGGAGAGGGTAGTAAGTTTTATGTACTTCGGCATACACATCACGGACAAACTGAATTGGTCCACCCACACAGACAGCGTTGTGAAGAAGGCGCAGCAGCGCCTCTTCAACCTCAGGAGGCTGAAGAAATTCGGCTTGTCACCAAAAGCACTCACAAACTTCTACAAATGCACAATCGAGAGCATCCTGTCGGGCTGTATCACCGCCTGGTACGGCTAATGCTCCGCCCACAACAGTAAGGCTCTCCAGGGGGTAGTGAGGTCTGCATAACGCATCACCAAGGTCAAACTACCTGCCCTCCAGGACACCTACACCACCCGATGTCGCAGGAAGGCCATAAAGATCATAAAGGACAACAACCACACGCTAACATCCAGAAGGTGAGGTCAGTACAGGTGCATCAAAGCAGGGACCGAGAGACTGAAAAACAGCTTCTATCTCAAGGCCATCAGACTGTTAAACAGCCACCACTAACATTGACTGGCTGCTGCCAACATACTGACTCAACTCCAGCCACTTTAATAATGGAAATTGATGTAAAAAATGTGTCACTAGCCACTTTAAACAATGCCACCAAATTAATGTTTACATACCCTACATTACTCATCTCATATGCACATGTATATACTGTACTCTATATCATCTACTGCATCTTGCCATCTTTATGTAATACATGTATCACTAGCCACTTTAAACTATGCCACTTTATGTTTACATACCCTATATTACTCATCTCATATGTATATACTGTACTCTATACCATCTACTGCATCTTGCCTATGCCGTTCTGTACCATCACTCATTCATATATCTTTATGTACATATTCTTTATCCTTTTACACTTGTGTGTATAAGGTAGTAGTTGTGGAATTGTTAGGTTAGATTACTCGTTGGTTATTACTGCATTGTCAGAACTAGAAGCACAAGCATTTCGCTACACTTGCATTCAAGAAGAAAAAGAAACACACACCTATTTAGGCGTGGTGCTGGCTAGCCGAGTAGAAAACTTGAAAATTAAAGAGAGCTGCACACTCTAGGAGCTCAGATGGAACAAAACAAATTACACTCGCATTAACATCTGCTAACCATGTGTATGTGACAAACAAAATTTGATTTGATTTGAGATGGACAGGGAGGGAGGCGCAGGGAGAGGTGGAAAGCAGACCTGGGTTCAAAAACCATTTGCAATCTTTTCAAATACTTTTATCTGTGCTTCACTGAGCTTGCCTAATGCAATAGCACCAATTGAATAATCCCAACATAGTAAAACCACTCCCATATGGCACTCCAGGAAGACTGACGCAAATGCTCATGGAGAGCCAGTCAGAGACTAATTGGACTGTTTTATAGGCATCTATAAAGCTCGGTACATATGTATTTGTCTTTTATTGATTGATATGAAACACAGAGCTTTCCTAATTTGTGGGGATAATTGCTAGCTAAACAGTACTTGCATTTCAAGGAAATGTTTTTCATTTGACTGTTTACTTACTTTGTTATCTAATATTCTACAGTAGTTTCCTATTTGAGCAGAGCTGAGTATAGTAAGTCATTGGGCTTTCACATTTCATTTTCTCATAACACTCTGTCTCCTTGAATGCCCACATAAGGTCAGGCATGTTTTTAGCCACCTTGCTGCACTGTAGCTGACCTTTGACATTGACATTTAGCCTCGAACCGAAGAGGTCCTTGTGTCTGGTCTGGTCAAAGCACTTACCTGAAGTCTCCCTTGTTGCCGCTGACCCTGTCTGCTGAGCAGTAGGGCGCTGACGTCTCCAACACAACGATCTCCATCTCTCTGGACCTGTTGCCACGGGAACTGGTCACCTGGCACTCCCAGTTGCCAGACAGGCTGTGGTCGATGTTGGAGAGGATGACTTCACTGGAGGAGAGAAGAAGAAAGATTTGTGTGTGTGTGTGTGTGTGTGTGTGTGTGCATGTGTCTTTCTGCTAACCGCACAAGAACTACTCAGTTCAAGAGACAACTGTGACACTTAGAATAGTGATGTTTTGATGACTTATAGCTGTGCTCGTGACATACCATTGGTGATTGATACTTAAATGGAGCATATCTCCTTTGTAAGGAGGATATCTAATTGAATCGGACATCCATGGTTATATAAAGGATACATACATGACAATGACAGATTATATCAATTATTGGATTTATGCTATTATTTAAATACATCAATTGAGAGAACACACCATGTGATACATTTGAAAATAAACCCAACAAACTGCTGGGCAAGAACCACTATCTCCATGGAAATATTTCTCAGCATAAAGCCAACTGTATTTTTTTATTAGTAATGCATAATAATTGCCATAAAATCTACATTTCCATGTGGCACCTCAGAGCATTGACTGCTTTGCTCCACACTTTTGTTAAGCAGCGTTCAGTGTTGCTGAATAATAGCAGCCGCAGTTTCCCCAAAAAACATGACTTGTCAAATTCTACTTAGGATCAACACTATGCCATGGGTGTGTGACAGTTGACATTCAAATTATAAATGACAGGCAAGAGGAGGCACTCAAATCTTCCACAGTAAAAAAATGTGTAGTTGTTGAGTGCCGGAGAATAATCATTGACAGTGCTTCTGAACAGAGGATGTGCAATAAATATTTATTCAGCGACAAACTATAGTTCCGTGGGCCTCCCGGGTGGCGCAGTGGTTGAGGGCGCTGTACTGGGCTCTGTCGTAAGCGGCCGCGACCGGGAGGTCCGTGGCTCGACGCACAATTGGCCTAGCGTCGTCCGGGTTAGGGAGGGCTTGGCTGGTAAGGATATCCTTGTCTCATCGCGCACCAGTGACTCCTGTGGCGGGCCGGGCGCAGTGCGCGCAAACCAAGGTTGTCAGGTGCACGGTGTTTCCTCCGACACATTGGTGCGGCTGGCTTCCGGGTTGGATGCGCGCTGTGTTAAGAAGCAGTGCGGCTTGGCTGGGTTGTGTATCGGAGGACGCATGACCTTCAACCTTCGTCTCTCCCGAGCCCGTATGGGAGTTGTAGCGATGAGACAAGATAGTAACTACTAAACAATTGGATACCACGAAATGAATCCCATAGACATGATGACACTAATATTTGAAATTCCCTTTTAACACTATCGTGCTGATCTGAACCAAACTGTGCTGGCTTGGACATCTTTTTATATTGTCCTTTTCAGCACGGTTCCAGGATGTGGATGGATGTGTACCCGGCCAGGTTAGTACAGTTTGGCTGAGGGCTGTGGTGGTCATGAAAATGTCAGCTGGTGATTGTCCAGCAAATAACTGCCCGTCACAAGAAAATGGACAGTTAATTAACATAAACACATTTAGCATCTCCTGGCTTCCACTCATAGCCTACAAATCCCTGATGCGGACCTTTGGAACATCTACATTTTAAAAAGTCATTGAATATAGCATTCATTATCACAATACATTTTTAGACAGGTCTAAAGAAACATGATATTAAGAAAATGTAATCACGGACCTCTGAGACTATCACAGTGCAGGTGCATTTATACGGAGACTTGATTACACACAGGTGGATTGTATTTATCATCATTAGTCATTTAGGTCAACATTGGATCATTTAGAGATCCTCACTGAACTTCTGGAGAGAGTTTGCTGCACTGAAAGTAAAGGGGCTGAATAATTGTTAAAAAAGTTTGAAATATCCAATAAATGTCGTTCCACTTCATGATTGTGTCCCACTTGTTGTTGATTCTTCACAAAAAAATACAGTTTTATATCTTTATGTTTGAAGCCTGAAATGTGTCAAAAGGTCGCAAAGTTCAAGGGGGCCGAATACTTTCGCAAAGGCACTATAGCTGAATAAAATAGAAAATATATTTTCTCCAAACGATAGGTCCTCCTATATGCTTCATTTAGAGTTATTTATGCAACTTTAGTTGTGATACAAACATTGGGTTATAGGTTTAGATGTTTTAATACAGTCTAAGGCTGCATGATGCAACTAATGATGATTTGAAAAAAGTTGCTTGAAATGGCATGAGCTTTGCTTTGTTTCTTGCTCAGGCTGCACACACTTCCTCAGTCTCTCATTCACAATTTTGACAAGAACTTGAAAATACCTCAAATTTCCCAGCAGAATCCCCCTTGTGTGGCCATAATGCCCCCTAAAAAAAAAACATGCCTTTTGCGGGCAGTGGCGTTGTGCCCCTGGGCTTAATATAATAATTATAATTCCCTTCTCCCGGCTGTATGCCCTGAAGCACCGCTCACTCACATGGCGCTCTCAGATATCTCAATTCTTATTAGCTGATGCCCGTCACAGGATCGGGTCCTTCTCACAGGCATCTCAGCTCCGAGGTAGGCTACAAGTGAGGACACATCGGGGACGCAACTGTGCACGTCCTTCTTATCGAATTCCGAGGCGCATATGTTAGAAGAATTGTCCACATTTACTTTTCGTCAGCCAATAAGATGAGTAGGCCTAACAAACAGCAAAAGCACTAGCCTATGTCAATATACTATCCCTCATAGTACAAAAGTAGACCTATTCCATTGGTCAACTTGTCCTTCTGTGCGAGAAATAAATATTCCAAACATAGTCTGGGACAGTTGTGGGATCTACCGCAATAGATCACAAATGAATACAACCACTCGCGTCAAATTTTTTTTTTTAAACCAATGAGGTTGATGCAACAGATCAAAACGTTTAGCTTAAATGTTGATAAACTATTACGCTATTTCTTCATATTATAAGCGCAGCAATCAGCAGTAGGCTATAAGCGCGAATGTTCCAAAATGCTATCAATTACCTGGAAAACACCATTCTCAAAAGTGACTGCGATTATGCATGTGATGCTTTATTGCAAAGGTGCATTACTTATTGTTTTGTGAACAATTGTTTTTAATTTTTTATAAAAGGTGCATTTTTGTGGTGAAAATTATCTTCCCCAAACTTGAAACTCACCTATGTATGCCAGTTAGGCTCTACACCGGTTTTAATGTGGATTAATGTGCTTCATTTGAAGAAGTTATTTGTTATTTAGTTGTGATACAAACCCATGGGCTAGGCTACATGCGGTGTGTGACTATGATTTGAAAAAGTCGCAAAAAAAAGGCCCTCACTGTTTCTTGCCTTACTGCACACACGCTGGGCATCATTCCCAAGTGATAATATATCATTCACAAGTGATAGGCTAATATTGTCACTCGTCAGACTATTCTTGATTTAATTTTGCCATTACATATACTAAATAATTTATGTGTGAAATTAATTGGATTTAGAATGGACCAGTAACATGCACCTGTCTCGGGAACAGGGGCAGCGGGAAAAAATACCTGTCATCTATGCACTTAAATAACGAATGGAGGACGCTTTTCCTGTGGTTCATTTTCATGCCAGCCAGGTAGGATATACTCCTGTTGTAAAGCGAAGCAATGTGCTTAATATTAGGATAGTAAAATGGAGGGGGAGTCGAGAGCTATGAGAGAGAGGCCAAACTCCTGGATGTTTCACAGGTCTGTTGGCTAAAAGCTTTGAACACTGATCATTATTTCATTGGCTGGAGCAGAAAGAAGAACCTGAGTGGCGTTTGGGATTTGAGTTCAAACTTGCTCTGAGACACAGTTTACCACAATGTTGTTATTTTCTGGTTGACAAGATGTCAAATAACCAAATTACAACCAATGGGTCTCTATTACAACCAGGTAAAGGTGTATTTTTCATGACCAAGTGCACATTTTGGTTGCTATCTGGTCAGATAACCAGATTAAACCAGATAAAACCATCTTCTTCATCATGAAACCTACTGGTGACCCGGGATACTTCTCCTCCCTTTCCCGCTCAGGAAAACATCCTTATACATCGAGATAGATGTAGCTAGATTAATTATTATTTCCTTCTTCCCTTGCTTAGCTCCCTTGGCTATGCCCAGTAATAAACCACTCTACCACACAACATCTGAGTGACTGATAAAGTGAGCACTCTGTGTGAGTCCAGTCCAGTGATGTTGAGTAACCCTGTGATAGCATGGGCAACCCAGTGCTGCTGCTGCTACTGCCACTGCCTCGGTCATCTCCACCACCACAGGCAGAAATAGAACACAGCTCTCTCTCCCTAAATCAGCAGTGCTCCTTCTAAGGGACACAGCCACAAAGTAGTGGATCAACTCTCCAGTCAGATCCTAAATAGAGCTTAGTCCAATATCCACTTGTCTGATATCTCTATGCAAGCAGCTTGCTTGTCTTTAATTTCTAGGAAAGAGAAAACTGAGGAGAAGGAAGCATTGAAACATATTATGATGACGATAACGACATGATGATGATGTTGATGATTACTTCAAGACTTGATGATGGCAATAATGACCAGTCATTAGTGAAATAAAGTGGCGTGTCTGTCTGTCTGTCTGAGTGTGTGTTCATGTGCAAGTCTGTGTGTGAGAGACTGAGACATGAATAGTGTGCAGAGTTACAGTACATCACTGGTGAACAGGCCAACCAACACATACTATATAAAGGGAAATAAAGTATCTCTTCCCCTCCTCACACCCCCTCTCACTCTCTACTCTCCCAGCTCTAGCCCCCCAATCCCCCTTTCCATCCTCAATTTCGCCTTCTTCTCCCTACTGCCTGAGCAAAGCAAACTCAATGCTGAGGTTTTAAGCAACAAAATGGAAGCTAGATTAAATCAAATCACATTTTATTTTTCACATACGCATGGTCAGCAGGTGATAATGAGAGTGTAGCGAAATGCTTGTGCTTCTAGTTCCGACAGTGCAGTGATATCTTATAAGTAAACTATCAAATTCATAACAACTACCTTATACACACAAATGTAAAGGGATGGAATAAGAATATGTACATATAAATATATAGATGAGCGATGGCCGTGCAGCATAGGGAAGATTCAATAGATGGTATGAAATACAGTATATACATATGAGATGAGTAATGTAGGATGTGTAAACATTATTAAAGTGGCATTATTTAAAGTGACTAGTGATACCATTATTAAATTAATTAATTAAAGTGGCCAGTGATTTGGGTCTGTATGTTGGCAGCAGCCTCTCCATGTTCGTGGTGGCTGTTTAACAGCTTGATAGCCTTGAGATAGAAGCTGTTTTTCAGTTTCTCGGTCCCAGCTTTGATGCAGCGTTGTGCAGACTGCACTACCCTCTGGAGAGCCTTGCGGTTGAGGGTAGTGCAGTTGCCGTACCAGGCGGTGATACAGCCTGACAGGATGCACTACCCTCTGGAGAGCCTTGCGGTTGAGGGTGGTGCAGTTGCCGTACCAGGCGGTGATACAGCCTGACAGGATGCTCTCGATTGTGCATCTGTAAAAGTTTGTGAGGGTTTTAGGTGACAACCAAAATTTCTTCAGTCTCCTGAGGTTATAGAGGCGCTATTGCTTTCTTCACCACACTGTCTGTGTGGGTGGATCATTTCAATTTGTCCGTGATGTGTACGCCGAGGAACTTAACACTTTCCACCTTCTCCACTACTGTCCCGTCGATGTGGATAAGGGGTGCTCCCTCTACTGTTTCCTGAAGTCCACAATCATCTCCTTTGTTTTGTTGATGTTGAGTGAGAGGTTGTTTTCATGACACCACACTTCGAGTGCCCTTACCTCCTCCCTGTAGGCTGTCTCGTTGTTGTTGGTAATCAGGCCCACTACTGTTGTGTCGTCTGCAAACTTGATGATTGAGTTGAGTTGGCGAGACACTTGAAGAAACCCGGTGGCTGTACCGACTCTGACAACATATCCTGAGTGAGCCAAGTTTCTGTGAAACAAATAATGTTACAATCTCTGATGTCTCTCTGGAAGGCAACTCGTGCCCTAATTTCATCCACCTTGCTGTCTAGAGACTGGACATTGGCGACTAATATGCTCGGAAGCGGTGGGTGGTGTACTCGCCTTCTTAGTCTGACCATGAGGCCACTCCGCCTGCCTCTTCTGCGGTGACAATGTTGTTTTGGGTCAGCCTCTGGGATTCGATCCAATGTCCAGGGTGGAGGTCCGAACAAAAGATCTGCTTCGGGAAAGTCGTATTCCTGGTCGTAATGTTGGTAAGTTGACGTTGCTCTTATATCCAATAGTTATTCTCAGCTGTATGTAATAACACTTAAGATTTTCTGGGCTAACAATGTAAGAAATATACATAAAAAAGTCATTACTGCATAGTTTCCTAAGGACTTGAAGTGAGGCGACCATCTCTGTTGGCGCCATCTTGCCAGATCACAAACTCTCCCAGATATCTGCTACACAGAGCTTAACTCAGACCCAAATAAACAGATTGTGTATAGAGGGCTTGTCCAGCTCCAGCAGTCAGCTTATGGGTGGTTTGGTGGTTTGATAGAAAACATTTCAGGAAGGTCGTCCTCAAAGGCTTACAACTGAATAATAACTATGAGCGGAAGCTTGGAGCTGGGAGCGCAGCCCTGCAGCACTGAGCGGGACAGGGGCACAACACAAAGTAATGACCTAAATCCACACTAACACTGCGCTATTGTGGAGCTGTCTGCACCCAACGCTTCCCAAAGGCCTCATTAGGAATTCTTACGCTCTTGCGCTGATATGTAACAATTTGTTTACATAATGCCTGCTTTTACAAGACAGTAAACTTCAAAAGCGTCCCCTCCCCAACAACAAACCAAAATTCCAACTCTCAGGCATTTTACAAGAGGCTCTATGCCACAGAGTTGGTTTCCTACTTTCTCTAAGTAAGTGCGTGGGTGCTTCCGATCATACATTCAGATGAACAGCTACTGTATTCTTGCAAACAAATAAACATACTGAAGAAAACATAATCAAGATAATTTTCTATATGGGGACCATAGTTAGCGAACACGCACGCACGCGCACGCACACGCACACGCACACCCACACCCACACCCACACCCACACACAACTGCAGTCCTGATGATAACACTTTAATAGGGAAGGCTAAATCTGGGTATGAATGGTCGGACTTAAAGCATTAGTGTGTGATTTGGGAATAAATAAAAGATCCCTCATCCATAAAAAGAGAAGGAGCTTCTTCCAAAGACATTTGTTCTCCCCCTCTCTTAAGCCACTCCAACCAGTGTTGTGACCCCATTTAGCTTAACTTCATCCACTACGGATCATAGCCATGTGTAAATAGGGCTAAAGAATCCTACTATAAATGACATGACCATGGGCTACAGGGCCAAATTAAGAACACTATTCATTTGTATTTATTTTATCTTTATTTAACTAGGCAAGTCAGTTAAGAACAAATTCTTATTTTCAATGACGGCCTAGGAACAGTGGGTTAAACTGCCTGTTCAGAGGCAGAACGACAGATTTGTACCTAGTCCAACGCTCTAACCACTAGGCTACCCTGCCGCCCCATTCAAGAACCTTGTGATTGAAAATTGAGTTAAAAGGGAGTAGTCTGTATTTCTTTGCATTGTGTACATTGAAAAAACTCACTTTGTAACAGTGTAACTCTACCAAAGCTTTTATGTGCAAAAATGTAAGGCTCTCACTTTGCCACTATCTACCGTATGTATCGTCTCTGTAATGCCATCAACTAACCTACCATCCCTCTGGCAATCAGAATTACTACTCCCTCTGACCTGCTCTACGTTCTCTCATGTGCTGGATTAGAACAAAGTGGAAGGAAAATCAAGGGATGAGGAGAAAGAGAAAGTTATAAATAGAAATGGGAGAAACAGAAAATATATTTTTGAAATGCCTGGAGAGCGAAAGGTGTGAGGGAGAAAAGAAAAGGAGAGAGCAGAGAGAGAGAGAGCAGAGAGCGAGCAGAGAGCGAGAACAGAGAGAGAGCGAGCGAGAAACCCATCAGAGCAAACGAGGTAGAGCTTTTCCTCTCAGTTCAGTGGCATATTAGGGTGATTAAAAATGGAGGGGATTAAGAAAGATACCTCCGAAGCGGCAGCTAGCTGCAGGCTTTCAAGTGCTTGATTAATGGGGCATGATTCACATGCTGGTCCCATGTCCTCCGCTAGCATCAGTTACTGGGAGTTTAGCCTGGCAACATTACGCAGTCTGCAGCAGCCTGGGCCAGCCACACACACGCACACACACACACACACACCCACACCCACACCCACACCCAGCACTGGCATTAGTATTCAGGGACCATTATTTGGGGTCAAAATTCTGAATGAAATAGGGAAATGGAAGATCTTATCATCCTGTGCCTGTGAGCGTCACCCCAAATGTCCTCAGTGACAGCAAGACTACGTAACAAGAATGTTTACACTGGCACATTCTTTAACATGGCACCCTCTGAGGAATGGGCAACATTGGTTTGGGACCACACTCAACTGAGGTGAGAGAAAAGCTATGAAAACATTTTAGGAACACCTTAATAGGGGTCATAAAAATCCAAATGTCAATATGACTTCATGGTGTCTGATCAAAGAACACATCAGGGAGGGGGGGGGGGGGTTAAGCTACATCTTAAATCCTGTGTTTTTAGACTTTTCCTCTCCAAAGGGCCATCATACAGGGCTAGAGGTACTGACTCACACACACGCAGACACACACGCACGCACACACACCGCTAGGAGAACGTTATTTCAACGTGAACTCCATCAACAGAGAGAGCATAACGATTGAAAATACGGCCTCATGTCATTAAACTGGCATTGACTCAGGCCTAGTGGCTGGCATGGCGGGCAGGTCAGAGCATTACTAATCCCTGACGCTTTATTTAATGAGAGCACCAGGGCCAGAAAGTCCCCCCTCTCTCTAATTCCCTACTTGTCTGTCGACACACTTGTTGATGATATAGGAGCTCCGACTGGGCTGAGAGCTGTGTTTTTGTTGGATGGGACGTTTTATACACTCAACATTCTGCAGTGGAAACCAAGGCAGTTCCTCAGTTGCAGCTTGCCTTTTTTTTCCCTCTCTGCTGGGAAAGCTTGACTGTGCCTGTGGCTGCCAAGAGCAACATGACCGTATAGGTTCCACTTCGAGGGAGAAAATGACATAATTTGTGTATACAAGGGAAAGCGGCGGCTAATTGCGAGTCCTAATCAGAATGAGAGTGAGGCTAAATCCATCACATTCCGCACAGGGACGCAGTAGTGGAAAAGGAGAGTTGGAAGTGTTTGTGTGTGTGTGTGTGTGTGTGTGTCTACGCGTGCATGCGTGCGTCTCTGCATGTGCGCATATTGCTAGTGTTTTCCTGAGGTGCGTGTGTTGCAGTGAGGAGTCAGAGGGCTCGACTCACACTGATGAACGTCACAAATCACCCCTGAGCCACTTAATGGAGTTAGATTATGTAAGGAAGTCCCATTGGAACAGAACACCAGCTAACAATGGACACTGGGTTGATTCTCTATCAGGCCAATCCACTCCGCTCCGTATGCTGTAGAGTACACAGGCATGTGTTAATCACTCTTCAGCCCATTCACACATACAAGTGATTCATTCACCAGAGCAGCTTGATGGGCTTTTGTGTGTACACACGATTCGCAACTTAACACTACAGCTGCTAGTTACCATTAGCGACGAATGATCCATAGCCATTAGCCAGTTCGGAATGAGTGGCCAGGTGTGAATTACAGACCTCATTGGAGAGGCAATGCTAAGTCATTCTATTTTGGCAGTCCGCAACAGAACAATCTGTCAAGACAAACTAAATGCAGGGAGGAAGGGTAGCACTGAATGCAATTAGCCTATTGAGATATTTAAGTGGACACGAAAACATGTCTTTTCACTCATCCTCATACTAAGAGACAATCAACTCAGCCACAAAGCTATAGAGAATACAACATAATAGTACACTTCAACATCAAGTGGGAATGTTGGTCTAATCAGAAGCAGTGGGAACGACGGTATTCCAGGACGGTATCCTTCCCAGAACTGGGAAAGGAGCTGGCATTCCGGATGCTATGTAAACCGTGACAATGAGCGTTCCGGCCCTGTTGACACAGGGAAAAAATATTTCTGTCAACACTCCATCAATATTTATGTTAGAGCCCCCGGCTCAGAGAATAGCAGCAGTTAAACTAATCAACAGCCATGTGCTCTTCCATATGAGCATGCTTGCCGCCAAGCCAAGCAGACCTGGATTCAAATACTATTTGAAAATTGTTCCAATACTTTGAGGGTTCGCTTCAGCATGTCCAGAGGGCCAGATGGGCGGGATTTACCGGTTTGAGATGATTTGATTGGTGCAATAAGCCAGGCAAACTCAATTGAGCACATATAAAGTGTTTTAAATATTTCAAATAGTTTTTGAATCCAGGTCTTCCGCCCAAGCTAACAGAAACAGTAGCCTGAAGAGGAAACAAAGAGAGGAAGAGGATGTGTGGCGACGGGCCCCAAAAATGTGAGAAAAGCAGCGCTGCTGACCGCATTATCACTATAATTATGCTTCCGCATCTGTTCCTGTCAGTGTGTGATCACCGAATGCTCCAATAACGTTCCCGGAGCCCTCTGAAAACCTCCAGAGGGGCACAGATTGGCTCTCAGAAGTGGTGGCACACTGCCAACCCAATTCTGTCCCTGTCCTTTCAGATCCCTATCAAGGGTGGACAATAACATGTGGTAAATCACAGCTACAATAAGGGAGAGAAAGGGGATGGTGTGTGAGTGTTTGTGTTGTGTATGTTTGCATACAGATGTGTGTGGTTGTGTGTCAGGGCATGTGAGCATGATAAGCGAGACGCAGTGATGTGGGTGAGTGTTTGTGTGTGTGTTCTGCACAACTGTACCGCATGAGCATATACACGTACTGCATATACACGTACTGCACTGCAGAACTGTTACGCATGAGTGCATGCGCACGTGTGTGTGTGTGTGTGTATGTGTGTGAGCGAGTGCGATTAGCTCTCCCCTCAGGTCCCCGATACCCCCTACCTGGTTAGCAGGCAGCAGTCGTGGACCAGGGTTTCCTCCACATAGACACCCCTGCCCTCGTTGCTGTGGATGGCGCGGCCATTGTGGCGCCAGCGCAGCTTGACAGAGGGATCCAGGTATGACACGGTGCACTGCAGAGGTAGCCGGTCCCCACGGAACACCACCTGTCTCTGGGACGGGATCAGCTGGAACAAGGGCAGCTCCAGAGGCCCATCTGAAGAGGAAAGGCAGATACCAGGGAGAGGAGAAGGGGAAGGAGAGAACTCATTCATCCAGAGGGAAGGAGAGATTGGTGGGGGATGGGATTTGATGATTCCCCATGGCTGAAGTCATGTCAGTTGTAAAGTATTGACAATGTTACCACACAAAAATACACATACAATATCCACAAATACACATGCACACACACATCAGCAATCAGGAGAAAGCAATGTGCTTGTAGGACTGAATGAAAGCTGTGGGGAACATAGAGGATTTACAGCCAAGCAAATCATTTAATACCAGATGAATTATGATTTTTGTGGTTGTTGGCTATATAAAAAGGCTAGTAAAGGATTTAACAGCTTTCTTCAGTCTCAATCTTCTAAAACAGCTAGCGCTGTACCTGGAGCTGCTTGCGTCGGCCACGCGTCTACATACCGATCTGAGATTATCGTAGTAAACTGGCTCGCTGTGGGACCTTGGGAATTCCGAACTCAGGGAACATGTTTGATTGGGCACATAAAAACATTTCCTTGGACATGCTCCAAGAAGTCGGCTAAGCGGCCTTCAGTTCCTTTCAGATCAATGGGGAGACCGAGCAGTGCTTACAGTGTGACGGACCATTCAGTACACGCGGGTCATAAAGCGCTCCCATTTGTGGATGCTGATACACTCAGTTCAAACTCCAACGTCTCTAGCTATATTACATCTCTATTCTAAATGCTATATACTGGATCTGACTGAGAGATAGTGAGATAGCAAAGGCACGGCACCATTCCATCTCTCTGGAGATGGTTTAACTAAGCCAAAAACACAGCCAATAAACGTTTCTTTTAATGTATGATCTGGGAAACGATCAAGGCCGATTTAGTGAGACGTCGCCTGACCTTGATTTTATGTATGCACACTCTAATGCAGGGGTGTCAAACTCATTCCATAGAGGGCCTAGTGTCTGCAGGTTTTAGTTTTTTCCTTTCAATTAAGACCTAGACAACCATGTGAGGGGAGTTCTTTACTAATTAGTGACCTTAATTCATCAATCAAGTACGAGGGAGGAGCGAAAACCCGCAGACACTCGTGTTAAATGCATTCCATGGAGGAACACGTGCTCTAATACATACATAAATAGAAATAATGCATAATGCATACTATTAACATAAATAAGACATACGTGCTTCTGTACTAAAGTACGCAATTAACATGCTCATCGATGTGGGCTAACACCTCATCTCTTGATATTAAGATGCTCATCTACTGGTCTAACACCACATCTCTTGAAATTAACATGCTCATCTACTGGGCTAACACCACATCTCTTGAAATTAACATGCTCATCTACTGGGCTAACACCTCATCTCTTGAAATTAACATGCTCATCTACTGGGCTAACACCTTATCTCTTGATATTAACATGCTCATCTACTGGTCTAACACCACATCTCTTGATATTAAGATGCTCATCTACTGGTCTAACACCACATCTCTTGATATTAAGATGCTCATCTACTGGGCTAACACCTCATCTCTTGATATTAAGATGCTCATCTACTGGTCTAACACCACATTTCTTGAAATGAACATGCTCATCTACTGGGCTAACACCACATCTCTTGAAATTAACATGCTCATCTACTGGGCTAACACCTCATCTCTTGAAATTAACATGCTCATCTACTGGGCTAACACCACATCTCTTGATATTAAGATGCTCATCTACTGGGCTAACACCTCATCTCTTGATATTAAGATGCTCATCTACTGGTCTAACACCACATCTCTTGATAATTAAAATGCTCATCTACGAGGCTAACACCACATCTCTTGATAATTAAAATGCTCATCTACGAGGCTAACACCACATCTCTTGATATATTTACATGCTCATCTACTGGGCTAACACCTCATCTCTTGATATTGCAATTTTCATGTGTTTTAAAGAGTGTCATTTCATTTGTTGATAATTTACAGAGCCATGTATTGGTAGTTGGACATGAAGCAGTGCAGAACTGGAGCTACTGCATAACCTGTAACTGACTGTAGCTGGCTAAGTGGTGCCACATAAAAACAGCATGGGGCAATGGACTGTTGATCTGCTGTTATGCTGATACTGTTGAATCACACTCAGAGCCAAAGGATCAGAGCAGCAAAACGCCTGTGCCTATCAGGCACTGCCAGGGTGAGACTGTGTGTGTGTGTGTGTGTGTGTGTGTGTGTGTGTCATTGGGCTGCAGTTAACACATTAACCACATAAACTAATGTAATCCAATAGTGGCAGCTCTGATATTGCTAAAATGTGGAATATAAGTAGTCAATGGTCTGCCCTGCATACAGAAATAAACAACATTAGGATCTCTTAAAACATTTAGGAAATATAGACCTATAAACGCACAGATACAATAGGCATAAATATAAACTATGAATATTTATGTTGAATGTATGATTTATGTTCACTTTTTGGTAGCTGTTCAATAGACAACTTTCCAAGTCAATTCTGCTCTCATTCAGTGCTGTTTATTTAACCTTTATTTAACAAGGCCATGCCATGCCTCTGTTGTGTTTGAATAGCCGAAGCCAACTAATTTCTCAATGTGTGTGTCACATCTGCTCCTGCTTCTCCCCTCCTCTTTATCAAATGTTTCACCTGCTTCCCGACTCACAGATCCATTACTACAGTGTGTTCATGTTTTAATCTCATTCACACACTTACAGCATATCAACAATGGGCGAGTCCACAAAATATAATAAGGCTTCCACAACACAACCACACAGTAGCGTAACCAAGTTACAGGAAAGCAACCGTAATACAACATTCAGCTACTCTAGTAGTGTACAGCCCTTATTTCCCCAATATAACTAAGTGTGCAAGGTTGATTCAAAGTATTTGAGGTGACCAGGACATGAGTGTGTCCTTACAGGGTGAGGAGACAAGGTAGCCAGTGGTGGTTGAAGTTTTGGGGCGTGCACAGCTAACAGCACTTTGTGACATCGGCTGATGTAAAAAGGGCTTTATAAATACATTTGACTGATTGATTGATTGGTCATTCTGGGAAAGGGCTAGAATCCTTGCTGTGTGACTGGCGGAGTGATCCGTTTCCATTTGTACAGTTCACTATAGGCTGTCAGCAGGTGCAGCTTCAATAACAAAGAGACCCCATGACTAACTGGAATGTTACCCCAGCCTGAATGATGATGGGGATACTCCAGTAGTGGAATGGTTGGTTGTCTGGTTGTGAAGGAAAGTCTGTGGAAGGGCTGTCACAAACATACTTGCCTTTAGATCTTTCCAATGCCCAATTGCACTGTGGGTCAAGTTGTTTTTATGTTGAATGTGGCAAAAAGTCCTGCAGGTTACATCCAACATATTTATTTTTATTTCTTTGGAAGCCAGGTAGGATGATAATTTGGCCAATATTAACCGTGGGTGGTTGGCATTACTAACAGACTGGAGCAGACACCCAGCAGGAGATGTGGCGAGTGACAGAGCCTGTGAGGGTGACCTCAGGTTACTTAGAGGTTAGTTAGAGTGTAGCTAGGTCATACAATGACTAAGAAGTGTTGGTTGTGAGGGACATAGCACAGCCCCACACACATACATTTGAAGATGATCTCTGGGCTTTGATGGGCAGTAAAAGGCTTGCTGAGGAGGTAGAGCTGATCAAGTATGGTGCACAAAGACCACTATCAAGGTCAATCCCCAGCCACCAAATAAACACTCACATACAGAAAGTTTTAACATCCTAAGGTGCCTCTTGTTTCCCATAAATAGCATATGTCCTTATTGGGATTACTGCAGTTTCCAGACTAATACATGAGTCACCCCAGCATGAAAGCTCATTCTTCACATGTGAGTCCAGTTCAGGTGTCACATGAGCTGGCCAGCCATGGTTGGTAGCAAAACAGGTACATATAAGGACAATGCACGCCAGCCATTTCCAGATGCTGTTGTCCTGAAGTGGCAGTCCAATTCCATGGTGTCTCCGTCTCTAGTAACTGCCCGAGAGAAGGACTGATGGTGGAGTGAGCCTATCAAGAACAGTTCTGTGAGATTCAGGACATCATTGGCATTGGAGAAGTGTAATTCCTATACCATGTGAAGGCCCAATAAGTTCTTGTCAGTTGTCAATGAGTGTCAGATTGCATTGGTTCATTGCAGTGAATACCTGTCTTATGCTCTGGTCATGTTTAGTTGCATCCTCCCCATACACCATAACTGTCACCAAGTCAACATATATGGCAACTCCAGGGCAGACAGCCAGGATGGTGGATATGATTGGCAGGAAGAAGCAATGCGTCAGCTCAACTCAAAAATAATAATACACCTTTCAAACCAAAACGCGTTTTCCGGCAACTTTAGCATCCCGCCAATTTTTTTATGACTTTTTATTATATACATTTGAAGTCGGAAGTTTATATACACTTAGGTTGGAGTCATTAAAACTTGTTTTTCAATCACTCCACAAATTTCTTGTTAACAAACTATAGTTCTGAAATGTCGGTTAGGACATCTACTTCGTGCATGACAAGTCATTTTTTACCAATTGCTTACAGACAGATTATTTCACTTAAAATTCACTGTATCGCAATTCCAGTGGGTCAGAAGTTTACATACACTAAGTTGACTGTGCATTTAAACAGCTTGGAAAATTCCAGAAAGTTATGCCATGGCTTTAGAAGCTTCTGATAGGCTAATTGACATCATTTGAGTCAATTGGAGGTGTACCTGTGGATGTATTTCAAGGCCTACCTTCAAACTCAGTGCCTGTTTGCTTGACATCATGGGAAAATCAAAAGAAATCAGCCAAGACCTCAGAAAAACAATGATAGACCTCCACAAGTCTGGTTCATCCTTGGCAGCAATTTCCAAACGCCTGAAGGTATCACGTTCATCTGTACAAACAATAGTACGCAAGTATAAACACCATGGGACCACGCGTCTGTCATACCGCTCAGGAAGGAGGCGCATTCTGTCTCCTAGATGCGAAAAGTGCAAATGTACTTGAATGTGGACATCACAAAGCCCTGACCTCAATCCCATAGAAAATTTGTGGGCAGAACTGAAAAAGCATGTGCGAGCAGTTACACCAGCTCTGTCAGGAGGAATGGGCCAAAATTCACCCAATTTATTGCGGGAAGATTGTGGAAGGCTACCCGAAACGTTTGACCCAAGTTAAACAATTGAAAGGCAATGCCACCAAATACGAATTGAGTGTATGTAAACTTCTGACCCACTGGAAATGTGATGGATGAAAGAAAAAAAAGCTGAAATAAATCATTCTCTCTACTATTATTCCAACATTTCACATTCTTAAATAAAGTGGTGATCCTAAATGACCTATGAAAGGGAATTTTTACTAGGATTTAATGCCAGGAATTGTGAAAAACTGAGTTTAAATGTATTTGGCTAAGGTGTATGTAAACTTCCGACTTCACCTGTATGAAAGGTATTGCCGACAACAAAGCCTATACTTTTAGGTCCGCCAACCGACCTAGGCATGATTGCGGTAAAGTTCTGCCTACGACTTAGTATGAAATGTGCCATAATGCCGAGGTGGCATTCGCACGCACTACGCTCTTAATAGTTACTACTATCGTCCTGAAAGTTCTAAACTTTGGCATATCACTTCACCAATCTCTTTGCATAGTTCACCACACATCTTTTTTTCTTCACCACAACTAGATGGAACCATAAATAATTACTGTGGTAATAAATACTGTATCATTGAATGATAAATACTGGAATAAAGTAGGCTAATGCAATTGAAGGCATCAAATTGGTGTTACTGAAACTCCCAAAGTCATCCAATTGTTAAAATACAATTGATTGAAGCAATAGCCTAGCAATAGCCTACCTGTGTGTGGTCAACTATTTCAGCACCATTTTTCACTGCTTTGAGGCAAATGTGGGGTCTTGCAAAATCTATCAATATCCCAAGTAGTGCAGAGGTCTAAGGCACTGCATAACAGTGCTAGAAGATTTACTACAGACCTGGTTTCAATCCTGAGCTGTATCACAACCGGCCGCGATCGGGAGTCCTATAGCGCAGCGAACAATTGGCCCAGCGTCGTCCGGGTTAGTGGAGGGTTTGGCCGGGGTGGGCAATTACTTGGTTCATCGCACTCTAACAACTCCTTGGGGCGGGCCAGGTGCCTGCAGCCTGACCTCGTCGTCAGGTGAACGGTGTTTCCTCCGACACATTGGTGCGGCTGGCTTCCAGGTTAAGCGGGTGTTAAGAAGCGCGGTTTGGCAGGTCATGTTTCGGAGGATGCATGACTCGACCTTCGCCTCCCGAGCCTGTTGGGGAGTTGCAACGATGAGACAAGATCAAAATTAGGGAATTTAAAAAAATAAAAATCTATCAATTTCAATTTTTCTTTTCACCGAATCTCCGTTTGCATATTGGTTAGGATACAATTGGGCTGTGGTAATGTTAGCTAAATTGAGGTGAGTGCTGCTCATGATCATCTTGTCTGGTTGGCACATTTATTAGCACTGATCAGAACATTTTGCCAGCATGTTGTCATGACGTTGGCCTGGGGGTAGGTTTATGACAGTCATAAATACCTCTTTCCGGTTCTGGGAACATCAGAAGGTGGGGGGAAATTAACTATATTCTGGTAATCCGACCAATTGAACATATGCGGTGGTACTTAATGAATATGATGTCAGTTCGGTTGTCATCTGAAACATTCTCATCAATGATAAGATTACATAAATTCTACAGTGGAAAGTCTACACATCAGAGTTATCGGATTCACATGGAACTGTTGTTCAATTTAAATGTTTGATTATGAAATTATTTGTGATGGGATGAAATGTGATTTTAGCTTCTAAAATGTGAGATTTGGGTTTTCATAAGATAGGGCTCTGCTCAATCAGTGGCCCGCCCCTGTGAAGGGACATAAAACTTTTCAAACATGCCCTCCTCTCCCTTCCTATATAAAGCCTTGATGACAATATAACCTCCTGTTCCGAGGATGTTTGGACAACGGTCCAATGTCAGAATGGTTCAGATAATAACTACAGAACGAAGCCAACATCAGCGTGAGCTTTGGTTGCGAATGGTATGAACTTTGAACTCTTATTCACCACAGAAGTGATACCTCCTAGCCGTGGAGTTAGCAACAGCAGATGCAACGAGGGTTAGGAAGGAACTGACAGAGTATCCCATCTACCACACAACGACATTACTACAACGTAGCCAATTTACCAGCAGAGACATTCTTCAAAGGACAAAGGACTTGGTTGGGCAACATGGCCTTCCATCTACCACCAACCTACCGAAGCGCAGCTCAGTGTAAATATTTATTGCATTTTCCTTTTCCAAATAGGCGGTAATTTAGAATGCATAAGATTCTGTATTTACGATAGCACAGCTTCGCCCTTAGTTCCTCAGTCTTCCTGCTCTTTCACTCAAACCCAGCCCTTTTTTTTCCCCAAACCAGCTGTCATATCGGTTCCGCCCGCTATGGCGTAATTTGTAATCAGGTTATGATTTAATTATGTGTATGTGTAATTCTGTGTGACTAGTTAGGTATTTAGTAAATAAATAATTAAACCCAATTTTGTATTGCTGATTCAACTTGTTAGCCAGGGTTCATGCAGATGAGACTGAATTAAGAGGACGATTAATATTGATGTAAAATATTACTAGGTCTTTAAGAGTTTATTCGGAAGATAACAGCTCTATAAATATTATTTTGTGGTGTCCCGACTCTCTAGTAAATTACATTTACATGATTAGCTCAATCAGGTAATATTAATTACGGATAAATTATTTTATAGAATAGCATGTCATATCACTTAATCCGGCATAGCCAAAGACACGACAATGTTATGTAGCTTAACAAGTGGATGATTTTGCGCTTCACTGGCAGTCACTTAGTAGCCTAGGCCTACTCCCGACCAAAAGCCCGTGACTTGTCTTAATCAATCAATGTGATTTTGTTTCACTGAATCTCCATCTGTATATTTCGTTAATTCTCTGGCTGGGCAAATACGTGGAGGTGGTATAGCTTATCTATTTGTTTGCTTATCTATCACTGATCAGAAACATTCAGAATGCCATAAAGTAGGCTAAATCAAGTGTAGGCCTTTTGCTTGATCATGGATAGGCAACTCCAAAAGCTGGCGGAGGTTGCGAAACATTAACACACAAGACTCGAATGCTTTTGAAAAACATAGTTTGCTATTATTTTCAATCGGTATCATGATGAAGACACTCTCAACGTAAGACTCTTCGCCTGCATTTCTATTCATTTTAAAATTCATTTTATTAGTCTTATAACGTTTATTAGGACCAACCTAAACAAATTAATAATGGATTTATTTTTGATGGTGTATATTCTCAATGGATTAATTAAAATAAACTCCCTGCCACATCAGCACACCACTACTACCATTCGCCCGCAGCATGCCGGCATGAGGTATAAAAGACAGGTTGTAGATCATGCAGATTGTAGAAATGGGCCTGTTTGTAATGGCGTCATATAGACA
Source organism: Oncorhynchus mykiss (assembly GCF_057628025.1). NCBI lineage: Eukaryota > Metazoa > Chordata > Actinopteri > Salmoniformes > Salmonidae > Oncorhynchus > Oncorhynchus mykiss. The sequence goes on from NC_143044.1 coordinate 5,262,197, forward strand.
TTGCACCGTTTTTTTCCATAGGCAAAATACCATACATCATATGTGAAAGTAGTATAAGAACATGGGAACATCACAATGTGTATCACAAATGCAATGGGCCAGCAGGTCATGTTGGATTCAGGCAGACGTGTTGGACTAGCAATAAAAAAAGCTCACTTCTAAATGATGCGGAGGTGAATTAATTAAGAGCCCAATCCTGGCAGGGAACTTATACCACAGTGGGGGCTAGTTGTTGAGCTAGGGAGAGAGTGTCAGAGTTGGATTCTCTTTCCTTTTGCTGGAGCCTCACATTTGTCTCAATGATCGTCAAATAGACTTAAGACTAATTTAAAACGTGTAGATGTACAGGTGATTAAATCACCATTTAAATGGTATTGTGGCAGCCTTATTGGATTTGATGCCATATTGGATTAGGAGTTACAGTGGGGCAAAAAAGTATTTAGTCAGCCACCAATTGTGCAAGTTCTCCCACTTAAAAAGATGAGAGAGGCCTGTAATTTTCATCATAGGTACACTTCATCTATGACAAACAAAATTAGGGAACAAAATCCAGAAAATCACATTGTAGGATTTGTAATGAATTTATTTGCAAATTATGGTGGAAAATAAGTACTTGGTCACCTACAAACAAGCAAGATTTCTGGTTCTCACAGACCTGTAACTTCTTCTTTAAGAGGCTCCTCTGTCCTCCACTCGTTACCTGTATTAATGGCACCTGTTTGAACTTGTTATCAGTATAAAAGACACCTGTCCACAACCTCAAACAGTCACATTCAAAACTCCACTATGGCCAAGACCAAAGAGCTGTCAAAGGACACCAGAAACAAAATTGTAGACCTGCACCAGGCTGGGAAGACTGAATCTGCAATAGGTAAGCAGCTTGGTTTGAAGAAATCAACTGTGGGAGCAATTATTAGGAAATGGAAGACATACAAGACCACTGATAATCTCCCTCGATCTGGGGCTCCACGCAAGATCTCACCCGTGGGGTCAAAATGATCGCAAGAACGGTGAGCAGAAATCCCAGAACCACACGGGGGGACCTAGTGAATGACCTGCAGAGAGCTGGGACCAAAGTAACAAAGCCTACCATCAGTAACACACTACGATGCCAGGGACTCAAATCCTGCAGTGCCAGACGTGTACCCCTGCTTAAGCCAGTACATGTCCAGGCCCGTCTGCAGTTTGCTAGAGAGCATTTGGATGATCCAGAAGATGATTGGGAGAATGTCATATGGTCAGATGAAACCAAAATATAACTTTTTGGTAAAAACTCAACTCGTCGTGTTTGGAGGACAAAGAATACTGAGTTGCATCCAAAGAACACCATACCTACTGTGAAGCATAGGGGTGGAAACATCATGCTTTGAGGCTGTTTTTCTGCAAAAGGACCAGGACGACTGATCCGTGTAAAGGAAAGAATGAATGGGGCCATGTATCGTGAGATTTTGAGTGAAAACCTACTTCCATCAGCAAGGGCATTGAAGATGAAACGTGGCTGGGTCTTTCAGCATGACAATGATCCCAAACACACCGCCTGGAAGGAGTGGCTTCGTAAGAAGCATTTCAAGATCTCAACCCCATAGAACATCTTTGGAGGGAGTTGAAAGTCCGTGTTGCCCAGCAACAGCCCCAAAACATCACTGCTCTAGAGGAGATCTGCATGGAGGAATGGGCCAAAATACCAGCAACGGTGTGTGAAAACCTTGTGAAGACTTACAGAAAATGTTTGACCTCTGTTGCCAACAAAGGGTATATAGCAAAGTATTGAGATAAACTTTTGTTATTGACCAAATATTTATTTTCCACCATAATTTGCAAATAAATTCATTAAAAATCCTACAATGTGATTTTCTGGATTTTTTTTATTCTCATTTTGTCTGTCATAGTTGAAGTGTACAGGCCTCTCTCATCTTTTTAAGTGGGAGAACTTGCACAATTGGTGGTTGACTAAATACTTTTTTTGCCCCACTGTAAATCTAGAAGGGTCCCCCGAACGTAATTCCAAGAGTAGGGGCTAAATACATACAAATCCACAGAGGAAGCTTTGATTGGAAAAAATGACAGCTTTCAGTGTCTTAGCCCACCAATAGACAACGAAAAGAGAGAGCAAATTGAACTTGGAAAGTTGACTATTGAACAGCTACCAAAAAGTGAAGTTTACATTCATCATGGCCCGGGTATCCTGGAAGTATATTGACATCATCCCGTAAGTAGAGGATGCCTGGTTGCTCTTTAAAAGTGCTTTCCTCACGGTCTCAAATAAGCATGCCCCGTTCAAAAAACGTGGAACCAAGAACAGATATAGCCCTTGGCTCACCCCACACTTGACTGCCCTTGACCAGCACAAAAACATACTGTGGCGTTCTTTATTAACATCGAATAGCCCCTGCGATATGCAATTTTTCAGGGAAGTCAGGAACCAATACACTCAGTCGGTTAGGAAAGCTAAGGCTAGCTTTATCAAACAGAAATTTGCATCCTTTAGCACGAATTCCAAAATGTTTTGGGACACTGTAAAGTCCATGGAGAATAAGAGCACCTCCTCCCAGCTGCCAACTACACTGAGGATAGGAAACATTGTTACCGCCGATACATCGATAATAATCGATAATTTCAATAAGCATTTTTCTATGGCTGGCCATGCTTTCCACCTAGCTACCCCTACCCCGGCCAACATCTCAGCATCCCCTTCAGCAACTTGGCCAAGCCCACACACCTTCTCCTTCACCCAAATCAAGACGACTGATGTTCTGAAAGAGCTGCAAAATCTGGATCCCAACAAATCAGCTGGGCTAGACAATCTGGACCATCTCTTTCTAAAATTATCTGCCGAAATTGTTGCAACCCCTATTACTAGTCTATTCAACTTCTCTTTCGTATTGTCTGAGATCCCCAAAGATTGGAAAGCTGCCGTGGTCATCCCCCTCTCCAAAGGGGGTGACACTCTAGACCGAAACTGTTATAGACCTATATCCATCATGCCCTGCCTTTCTAAAATCTTCAAAAGCCAAGGTAACAAACAGATCACCGACCATTTCGAATCTCACTGTACCTTCTCCGCTTTGCAATCTGGTTTCCGAGCTGGTCATGGGTGCACCTCAGCCATGCTCAATGTCCTAAACGATATCCTAACCGCCATCGATAAAAGACAGTACTGTGTAACCGTCTTCATCGACCTGGCCAAGGCTTTCGACTCTGTCAATCACCTCATTCTTATCGGCAGACTCAATAGCCTTGGCTTCTCAAATGACTGCCTCGCCTGGTTCACCAACTACTTCTCAGATAGAGGTCAGTGTGTCAAATCGGAGGGCCTGTTGTCCGGACCTCTGGCAGTCTCTATGGGGGTGCCATAGGGTTCAATTCTCGGGCCGACTATTTTCTCTGTACATATGACGTCACTCTTGCTGTTGGTGATTCTCTGATCCACCTCTATGCAGATGAGACCATTCTGTATACATCTGACCCTTCTTTGGACACTATGCTAACCAACCTTCAAACGAGCTTCAATGCCATATAACAACTGTTTTAAAATGGAAGTAAAACTAAGTGCATGCTCTTCAACTGATTGCTGCCCACATCCTCCCGCCCGACTAGCATCACTACTCTGGACAGTTCTGACCTAGAATATGTGGACAACTACAAATGCCTAGGTGTAGGGTTAGACTGTAAACTCTCCTTCCAGACTCACATTAAGCATCTCCAATCCAAAATTAAATCTAGAATCGGCTTCCTATTTGGCAACAAAGCCTCCTTCACTCATGCTGCCAAACATAACCTTGTAAAACGGACTATCCTCCCGATCATTGACTTTGGCAATGTCATTTACAAAATAGCTTCCAACACTCTACTCAGCAAACTGGATGTAGTCTATCACAGTGCCATCCGTTTTGTCACCAAAGCCCCATATACTACCCACCACTGTGACCTGTATGCCCTCGTTGGCTGGCCCTCACTACATATTTGTCGCCAAACCCACTGGCTCCAGGTCAACTATAAGTCTATGCTAGGTAAAGCCCCGCCTTACCTCAGCTCACTGGTCACCATAGCAACACCCACCCGTAGCACACGCTCCAGCAGGTAATTCTCTTTGGTCATCCCCAAAGCCAGCACTTCCTTTGGCTGCCTTTCCTTCCAGTTCTCTGCTGCCAATGACTGGAACAAATTGCAAAAATCACTGAAGCTAGAGTCTTATATCTCCCTCTCTAACTTTAAGCATCAGCTGTCAGAGCAGCTTACTGATCACTGTACCTGTACACAGCCAATCTGTAAATAGCACACCCAACTGTTACCTCATCCCCATATTGTTATTTATCCTCTTGCTTTTTTGCACCCCAGTATCTCTACTTGCACATCATTATCTGCACATCTATCACTCCAGTGTTAATGCTAAATTGTAATTATTTCGCCTCTATGGCCTATTTATTGCCTTACCTCCCTACTCTTCTACATTTGCACACACTGTACGTAGATATTTTTATTGTGTTATTGACTGTACATTTTGTTTATGTGTAACTCTGTGTTGTTTTTGTCGCACTGCTTTTCTTTATCTTGGCCAGGTCGCAGTTGTAAATGAGAACTTATTCTCAACTGGCGTACCTGGTTAAATAAAGGTCAAATAAAAAAATTAAAAAATCATAAATATGAATAATTGATATTTCCGCCCAATGTATCTGTGTGTTTACAGGTCTATATTTCTAAATTGCTTTAATACATCGTAGTGCTGTTTGTTTGTGTCTGTAGGGCAGACAATTGACTACTAGTATTCAACATTTTAGCAATATCAGAGCTTGCAATATTGGGTTACATGAGCATATGTCCCCCCCCTCCAGCCAGGCATTATTCTGCACTCTTTGAGTTAAGGGATTGTGTCAAAATATCTATCAATTTAACCTCTTTTTCAGTAAAACAATTTCATACAACCATCCATTACATATATAGGAGACCTTTTATGGAAAAACATGATTGTGCTTTGTTATACATAGGGTGGGGGTATCTCAAAAACGAAAGCTTTTTTTGAGGATTGGCCGCTAGCCTAGAAGGATCCATTCACATCACTGCAGAACAACTCCATCTTAGCACGGTCCCAGATATCTTTGTGCTGTCTGGCCAAATATGACAATGACCATAGGAGTTGGCAAACACAGCACAAACAAATCTGGGACCAGGCTCACCGACCCACAACTGCTAAGACAGACTCTGAGTGAGCCACATCAGTCAGGATGGGAAGCCATTAAATGAGAAACCCCTCATTAATAAAAACAAGTCCAACCCTGCTATTTCCTCAGTAGGATTAGGCCCTTTCACACACACTGGTTACACTTCTCTTATTGTATCCAGATGTTGCTTGGATAATATTCTGTCTTTTTCAGAATATGGAGTTAATTCAACTTGAAAGCAAGTTCTACTGGCCTGACCACAGGGTCTAAAAGGCATATAATTCTCATCATGTGCATAAGGCCTGTAGTGACCATTAGGACCCTGACACTGCCATGGCGTCATACACTAAATAATTACCCAGACACCAAAGGCCCTAGGTGTGTGTGAATCAACTCATCTCTTCTTACCGTAGGCTATGTATTCCATTTCATATGCGGCAGGTAGCCTAGTGGTTAAGAGTGTTGGGTCAGTAACCGAAAGGTCACTGGTTTGAATCCCTGAGCCAATGAGGTAAAACAAAAATAATCTTATGTGCCCTTGAGCAAGGCACTTAATCCCAATTGCTCCTGTCAAGTCGCACTGGATAAGAGCGTCGGCTAAATGACTTAAACGTACAATTATACGCATTCTACACAGAGGCCACTGAGGAGCCTTGAGGAAATCAAAGAGGGCCCTGCTCCTTATTCAGTGTCTATGTGTGTGTGTGTGTGTGTGTGGGTATGTGTCTGTGTCTCATTTCTCAGTGTTAGATGAGCTGAACAGACATAGCCTTGACCCCCATCTGAGGAAGCACCTGATCCTGGCAGGAAACTTCTCCTCCCTCCGTTTCCCCCTCGTTTGAGAATGACACTTGACCCGAACGCAATGTCAGACACCCCAAAGGAGGAGAAGCACTTTAAGATGTGTTCACCCTGACATCTGCTACTCATCACATCACTTTGGAGAAGAAGAAAAAAGGGACGACATGGCTGGAATAACAGCAAGATTGCACCTTGGATAGTTGTCTGGTATGAGTGAGAACTATTGTCCGGTACGAGTGAGAAGGCAAGCTCTGTCATTTGTCATCGTATCGACTGTCATTCTCAGTAATACCTTGACCTATATCACCAGGTGCTGAACAAAAGCAGCTGATACGTGATGAAATGCTAATGGCCACAGTATAGTAGTGCTGCCTTCCATTGACATAAAGTGAACCCATATGGAGATAATAAGCTGCAAATAACATTACAAGAAGGGGTTGTTAGAGCACTGTACAGTGTCCAATCAATTGTAGGAGGCTGTTGTAGAGGGAGTCCTGAACATTATCACGTTAATCCCATAATGGATGTGTTAGGGTGAAAGGAGAATTCTATACTCCAACCAGCCTAATTCCACTCCTGGCTCTATGTCATAGGACTGTGTGGAATTACCCTGTAATTGCTTGGATTGTTCCACATAATGAAAGACACACTCGGGATTATGTAGAATAACTTCAGAATGTCTCTAGTGTTGTGTACATGGATACACCCCCCCCCCCCCCCCCCACCACACACACACACACACACACACACACACACACACACACTTACATTTCTAGCAGTGACGCGTGTTATTTTCTCATCCCAGTGCAATATCCTCTAAGCATGTGCAGGATGTAGGAGCAGAGTTGCTTTCAGACATGAGATGTGATTCCCCCATGGTTCAGAGCACACAGCAGAGCATATCACAAAGCTGAGATGGAAACACCAGAACACTCTAGCTAGCTACCACACCAATCTCTTCCTCACAGGTGATTCACTCACCTCATATACACAGAGGGGTGATCCGACAGACAGCAGGGAATATTCAGCCGTTGACTTTCAGACATACTCCTCATAACCCATACTCATTTATTTTGGGGGACAATACAAATTCAAACATATACAGAAAAAAAATATATTGAGATGCTTACTCTGTGTAGGTGTTCTGTATGCCTTATGTAAACACAGATATTGATGGTGTGAGATAACTTACCACATCTGAGCTGTGTCTCCCTCAGGTTGCGGACCTCCAGGCCGTGGAGGTGTGTGGGGTACACACACAGGGTGTCGTTGCCCAGGCGCACACCGTTCGCCCTGGCCCACACCAGCAGCCACTCCAGCTGACAGTCACAGAACAGAGACTCTGTAGAGAAGTGCCTGAGGGGATACGACAATGGTATTACAACCATCATCGAACTGTGTAGGTATCATGGTACAGTGTGTGTGAGTGAGTGAGTGATTATATGAGTGTGTGTGTGTGTGTGTGTGTGTGTGTGTGTGTGTGTGTGTGTGTGTGTGTGTGTGTGTGTGTGTGTGTCATTTTGTTTTCTTACAGGACTTTGAGAGACACGAGGTGTGTGAATAGTCCCACCGGCAACGAAGAGAAAATATTTCCAGATAGATTCCTGTGGGGAGAAAAGGGTAAATACACATCAAACTGGTTTATTTTGTACCAGTAAAACACCACAGTATCTGCTAATGCATTACTTTGAAAGAGGCTTATCTAAGAAAAACAACATATTTCCTACACACGCATCTCAAATTGTGCGTACCGTACTGTATGTTTTCAATTTAGAGATTACTCACAATTTAGAAAGATTGCCAAGGTCTACAAACATTTCAGGAGAGAGGCAGCCAATCCGATTGTTGGAGAGATCCCTATAAGGACAAAAAGCAAACTTTAAATTGTGGCTTAGAGATAAGCCAAGCACATCTGACTTAAAGCATTAAGGGCACTGATCATAGCAGAAGAGCTGGCAGTGAGGGGACGTGTGTATGAGAGAACACAGAACGAGCTTGGCTGTGACAACAAGTGTGTGTGTGTGTGTGTGTGTTATGTGCCGTCTCGTCTCATAATAATCTATTAACGAGAGCTTAAGCAGCTCAAGGAACTGTGATGTTAAACCACCAGTCCAATGTTTATTTATTCCAACTCGCGAGATATCAACAATGACCTTCTGTAACCCCCTTCACCTCTCACATCCCCATCCATCCTCACACGCGCACACGCACACACACACTGAGGGCTGTCGTGGCTCCGTGCCCTTTCCCTCTGTAATTAAAGAGCTGCTTTGCTGGAGCAGCTGTGGGAAAATAAGCAAGGCACTCGAGTAATCACCAGTTGGGGAGCACTTAAATGAGCACTCTGCTGCTCCCAGAGCCAGGCGCACACGCCAAAGTTATTATAGTAAATGAAAACTGAAAAGAAAATAAAAACTCAAATTGGGAAAACAATTTAGTCAATTGAAATAAAAGAATTAAGAAAAACAATTTTAAAAACTAAAACTATACTGTATCTAGACCTGTATGGGATTATTTTGAGAACGTCGCTGGAAAGGAGAAAAGGTAAACGTATTGTAGAATCCCGAAAAAGGGCAGCGTGTGTGGCACAGATATGAAAGGGAAAAACCCAACCAACCTCAAAGTTCATCTGAACAGCACCCGCAAAGAATTTCAGGATAAAGAGGTGAGACAGACGTTATTTTATCTTTGGAATTCGGGTGAGAAATCTTCTCTTGGTATCATATGAACACACGTAGAACGTGAAAAAAAACGTGTGAGCTTTACAAAATGAGCTTTACAATTTGCACACATTTATTCACTGGCAACAAGAAGGGTCTCAAATAGTACTTTAGTACCCCTGCTAAAGGCCTAAAACACGTAAATGTCGCCTCTCATGCATTAGGCTACTTTCTGACCCGAACACTAAAACTAAATAATATAAAAACTGAATAAAAACTAAAACTGAATAAAAACTAGTAAATCAAGTCTGAAAACTAAAACTAAAATAAAAATCTAAAAACAAATAGAAAATCACAAAACTACACTAAACTTGGCACACGCACCCCAAATCAGCACTGTTGCAATACCCCAGCAGCCTAAAAACCCCTAACAATCACGGAATTAAGTCATTTACGCCAGAGAGACAGAGAGAGAATGGGTGTGTTTCATCTACCACTTGAAGAAAGAGTGAATCTGCTTCTTCTTCTTTAATTATGATGAAGCCATCAAAGGAAGCTCTTCTGTCATAATTGCCCTGTGGAATAACTCACCCCTCTCCCCTGCCTCCCCTCAACTCACCAACGGCACCCTAAGACCCTGGCCTTGTCACTCTGGGTAGCCCAACCACTATGACAAACCCCTTCATACTCACAGTCTCCTCAGAGCCACCAGTCCACGGAAGGCCCCGTGCTCCACCGTGCTAATTAAATTATTCCTCAGGTCCCTAGAGAGACAGAGAGAGAGAGAGACAGAGAGAGACAGAGAGAGAGAGAGAGAGGCAGAGAGAGAGAGAGAGAGGCAGAGAGACACAGAAGATAGAGCCAGATACAGAAAGACAGAGAAAGAGCGAGAGAGAGAAAGAGCGCGTGCGTGAGAGAGAGGGAGAGAGACACAGAGACACAGACACACAAAGACAGAGAGAGGGGAGGGAGACAGAGCCAGATACAGAAAGACAGAGAAAGAGCGAGAGAGAGAGAAAGAGCGCATGAGAGAGGAGGGAGACAGAGACAGATAGATAGAGAGAGGAGGGAGGCAGAGACAGACAGAGAGACAAAGAGTGCGTGCGAGAGAGAGAGAGAGAGAGAGAGAGAGAGAGAGAGAGATACTTATTATGCAACTATGGGTTTTAAGAGTCACATTGCTGGAGACAGGGAAGGGGACTGCCCCTTAAAATGCTCCCATCTGGCAGTAGTGGTAGGCAGTTAGCAATGACATTCACTGAGCTAGGCTCTCAACGGGGACAAGCATGCAAGCTCATTGTGACATTAAGATGTAAACTCTAGCCTCCCTCCAACAAAATGCTATACTGTATATCCATTTAAAAACATTTTGGTAAATTAGCTTTGGTTGTTTAGAGAAATAATGAAAGATTAGTGTTTTTTTCACCATCTAATCATGGCATGGGGCTGTTCAATGACAGACGTGTATTTGTTTAAAATCTATCACGATGGTTTACTTATTTAGAGAAACAAATAATCATGTAATTTTGCTAAATGCTATATATCCGCCTCACTCTCAGAGAAATATGTAGTACTTCTAGGTTTTACACAGTCAAATGTTACAAATAACAACTTTTTTATAAAGAACTGTACAAATGATACATTTGACATCAGTGCATTCAGAAAGTATTCAGACCACTTTACTTTTCCCACTTTGTATTCTAAAATTGATTAAATCGTCCCGTCCCCCCTATCGATCTACACACAATACCCCAAAATTACAAAGCAAAATCAGGTTTTAGAAATGTTTGCAAATGTATTAAAAATAAAAAACACTGACATTTCACATTTAAGTAAGTATTCAAACCCTTTACTCAGTACTTTGTTGAAGCACCTTTTGCAGCAATTACAGCTTTGAGTCTTCTTGGGTATGACGATACAAGCTTGGCACACCTGTACTCGGGGAGTTTCTCAAGGGCACGTTGACATATCTCCCACAAGGTCAAAAACAGGGACCCGAACCAGCGACCCATCAGCCCTAGCTCCCAACCACCAGGCCACCAGACCTCCAAGATCCCCCCTCACAGTTCCCCAAGAGCTGCCCCTCAACCATCCGATCTAAGGGGCTTTTATATAATTCTAAATTAATTCATAATAATAATAATAATTGTGCACCGCCCTATGAGACTCAAAATCACAGTCGGATGTGATACAGCCTGGATTCAAACCAAGGACTGCAGTGATGCCTCTTGCACTGACATGCAGTGCCTTAGACCACTACGTCACTTTGGAGCCATGACCAATATATAATTGTCCTGCTAATAGCCCATCCTAGAAAAGTTGTTTGCAGAATTCACAGCCTGCTATGCTTGTGAAAAACAGGGTTAATAGTCATAATACCTTTTCCCCCTTCCACATGTTAAAGGTTCCAATTGATAAAGCTTTCTTATTAATTAGAATATTTGAGTTTAACTACAATATTTGTTGAATTATTTGTTAATTTTTTTCTGGTGGATTAAACTGAAATTGCAACCAATCACGGCCAGCTGTGATACAGCCAACCTAACTAAGAAATACATTTGACGATACAATTCTACCATCCTTCTTGGCAAGTCTATTGTCCTGCTAATAGCCCATAATGGCGCTGTACCGGTCGAGAGTAGGCTACAGTACTACAGTAAAAGCAAAATAATCCTAACATGTCCACACCCTAATTGTAGTCTAACCATTACCCAAACAGAGATTCAGTGAAAATAAAAATCTTGTTGATTTATCAAGACCAGTCTCCATGCTTGTCTCAGAGCAGCGCTGTCTTGACCTCTGAATGCTGTCTCTTCCATTCATTTTGAAGAGTATTATAACGTTTAACTTCACTAGGGTAGGGGGCAGCATTCTGAATTTTGGATGAAAAGCGTGCCCAAAATAAACTGCCTGCTACTCAAGCCCATAAGCTAGGATATGCATATAATTAGTAGATACAATTATAATTAGTAGAAATGCATATACTTAGTAGCACATTAAGGTCCTGGAGTGGCCTAGCCAGTCTCCAGACCATAATCCCATAGAACATCTGTGGAGGGAGCTGAAGGTTCGAGTTGCCAAACGTCAGCCTCGAAACCTTAATGACTTGGAGAAGATCTGCAAAGAGGAGTGGGACAAAATCCCTCCTGACATGTGTGCAAACCTGGTTGCCAACTACAAGAAACATCTGACCTCTGTGATTGCCAACAAGGGTTTTGACACCAAGTACTAAGTCATGTTTTGCAGGGGGTCAAATACTTATTTCCCTCATTAAAATGCAAATCAATTTATAACATTTTTGACATGCGTTTTTCTGGATTTTTTTGTTGTTATTCTGTCTCTCACTGTTCAAATAAACTTACCATTGAAATTATAGACTGATAATTTCTTTGTCAGTGGGCAAACGTACAAAATCAGCAGGGGATCAAATACTGTTTTCCCTCACTATAAATTATTAATTTTAATGCTATTTATTTAATGCTATATTCGTATGTTAAACACTTGTATCTTTTATCAATTTTTATGATGAGTATTTCTGTTATTTGATGTGGCTCTCTGCACTTTCACTGCATGTTTGTTTGAGACAATGCATTTATGAACATAAAACACCAATTTCAAATTAGGTTTTTTGACAAAGATTAACTTTATCGAACAAAACACACATTTATTGTGCAACCTGAAGTCCTGTGAGTGCCATCTGATGAAGATCATCAAATGTTAGTGATTAAAATTAATCGCTATTTCTGACTTTGTGAGCCCTCGCCTTGGCTGGAAAATGGCTGTATGGTTTTCTGTGACTAGGTGCTGACCTAACATAATCATCTGGTGTGCTTTCGCCGTAAAGCATATTTGAAACCGGACACTGTGGCTGGATTTACAAGAAGTTAATCTTTAAAATGGTGTAAAATACTTTTATGTTTGAGGAAATGTAATTATGGGATTTCCGTTGTTTTGAATTTTGCGCCCTGCAATTTCACTGGCTGTTGTCGAGGTGGGACGCTAGCACTTGTACCATAGACGTTAAGGTACGACCCAGATGCAGAAAGTGTTGAAGAGACAAAAGTTTATTCCTTAAACAGGGGCAGACAAGCGACAGGTCAAGGCAAGCAGGGGTCAATAATCCAGAGAGGGTGTAAGGGTCCAGAATGGCAGGCAGTCTCAGGGTCAGGCCAGACAGTAGTCAAAACCAGGAAAGACTAGAAAATCAGAGCAAGAAACAGGCAATAGCAGGGAAACAAATGCTGATAGGTTCTACGAACAAAACGAACTGGCCACAGACAAACAGAGAACACAGGTATAAATACACAGGAGATGATGGAGAATATGGGCGACACCTGGAGGAGGGTGGAGACAAACACAAAGACAGGTGAAACAGGTGAGGGTGTGACAAGTATTTTCCAGCAAGCAACAATTTGTTTACCTTCATTAGCCTACTTTGTTCCAATATTTCTGTCATTCAGTGATATTTATTCATTATGGATCCATAAGGGAATAAACATCTGCATTTTAAGAGTATTTTTACAATTATTTTGTTAACAAAAGCATACAAATGCTGATGAAATACAGTACTGTACAGTATATGCTTTATCCGACATTTTGCGGTTGCATGAGGTCGCTCGCACGCACTTAAGCACATAGCCAAGACAACACAGGTGTGGCTTCGGGACAAGTCTCTGAATGTCCTTGAGTGGCCTAGCCAGAGCCCGGACTTGAACCCAATCGAACATATCTGAAGAAACCTGAAAATAGCTGTGCAGCAATGCTCCCCATCCAGCCTGACAGAGCTTGAGAGGATCTGCAGAGTAGAATGGGAGAAACTACCCAAATAAAGGTGTGCCAAGCTTGTAGGGTCATACCCAAGAAGACTCGAGGCTGTGTAATCGCTGCCAAAGGTGCTTCAAGTACTGAGTAAAGGGTCTGAATACTTAGGTAAATGTGATTTCAGTTTATTTTTTATAAATTAGCAAAGATTTCTAAAATCCTGTTTTTGCTTTGTCATTATTGGGTATTGTGTGCAGATTGAGGGGGGGGGGATATTTAATAAATGTTATAATAAGGCTGTATTTTTACCAAATTTGGAAAAAGTCAAGGGGTCTGAATGCTTTCCGAAGGCACTGTATATACAGTACCAGTCAAAAGTTTGGACACATCTACTCATTCAAGGGTTTTTCTTTATTTGTTACCAATTTCTACATTCTAGAATAATAGTGAAGACATCAAAACTATGAAATAACACATACGGAATCATGCAGTAACCAAAAATGTGTTAAACAAATCTAAATATATTTCAGGTGCTTCAAAAGTAGCCACCCTTTGTCTTGAAGATTGCTTTGCACACTCTTGGCATTCTCTCAACCAGCTTCATGAGGTAGTCACCTGGAATGCGTTTCAATTAATAGGTGTGCCTTGTTAAAAGTTAATTTGTGGAATTTATTTCCTTCTGAATGCATTTGAGCCAATCAGTTGTGTTGTGCCAAGGTAGGGGTGGTATACAGAAGATTTGTTTAACACTTTGTTAACACTATTACTTTACAATGTAAAAATAGTACAAATAAAATGAGTAGGTGTGTCCAAACTTTTGCCTGGTACTGTATATATGTATATTATTATTCAATATAGTAATATGAGATCTGTATGTGAAATATTTACATTTGACATTTTAGTCATTTAGCAGATGCTCGTAGCCAGAGCGACTTACAGTAAGAGCATTCATCTTAACATGGCTAGGTGAGACTACCACATATCACAGTCAAATATACAGGACACAAACATTCCATTCCAGATAAACAGTGGATATATAGAGTTTGCAACAACAACAAAAAATGTCATACACATCTAAAAATAATTTAATAAAAACTATGAGAATAGTAATTTTTTACAAACACATGAAGGGTACCCATAAGCAATCACTTCTGATGAAAAAACACAAATGCAAAAAATAATTGGTATATGTATACCATACCGTACAATGTAGAGTAGGCTACACTGTTAGCATATTTTTATTCTATCTAGAACTTAAAAGGGTTATTTTTCTGTCCTCATATGAGAACTCTTTGAAGAACCCTTTTTGGAACCAAAAAGGCATTCTCCTATGTGGACAGGCGAAGAACTCTTTTGGAACCAAAAAGGCATTCTCCTATGTGGGCAGGCGAAGAACTCTTTTGGAACCCTTTTTCTAAGAGTGTAGAGAGGTGAAACCTAACAGTGTTGTTCCCAAAGATCACATGGTCAAGAGGACTCATTGACATGCAAAGACGTCAACTTTGACTAGTGCTGTACTACCATGATGAAACCCAGTCGTGAATACACAGCTAACTCTGAATGGTCCTCTCTATTCAGAAAGGAAATAACACTCTTTATCTGTTTTGAAGCTATCAGATATTACATACATTTTACAATGACCATCATATATTCAGTGACAGTGACAGTGAATGACAGTGCCATGTCAGACTGACACAAACATTAGAAACATTAGTGTCTTCAGCCAGGATCACTCTGTTCCCAATCCCCACTCCCAGTCCCTCGATTTCCCCAGTTCCGACATTGCTAAAAATGGACTGGCATCATTTCATAACTCAACTTTTTGGTCGTCTCGGGCCAAAGAAAACTTCCTGAAATTGTGTCCCCCAGGTTTCCTTTGACTGGGCTTGATGAGAATAATTCAAGAGTTATGAGAATTAGAAGGAGCCTGGCTCTCTCTCTGTCCAGATGTGTGTACAGTACAGTACACCAGTGCAGTATGGGTAGTCTAGTCTCATACTCTGTGCCCAACCCCAGCTGCTGGTCACCTCAGCATTCATATAAACAAGCAAGGCCAGTCACAGAGAATAAAACAATACCACTAGCACTAATAAATATACTGCACCCCTTTCCCAATGTAGCCATAAAAAAAATGTCACTATGATAGACTTCATTTATAACAAGGGACTGCTTAGAAAACAAACAATCTTATTCAGTTGTTTAAAGCCAGAGTAGAATAATTAAATGTTTTACTGTTTATCCAATACATGAGTTGAGTGCCTCTGTTGAATGAATCTGACAGACTGACAAAGAATTAACCACATCTCAAACTACTAAAGGGCATTTTTTCTGCACCATTAGAGATACAGTAGGCCTGTAGACCACCGGCAGTGATTGAATGATCTGATGGAACTGATGCTAATTCAGTCAGCGTAAAAAGTATTACACACACACAAAAAAGAACGCACGATCATTATCGTCAGATAAATTACTCTTGTCTGTAGTTAATGATGTGTGTCTGCTGTTAAATTGTTCAGTTAAAACACACTCGGCCTGCACCATTACCCCAACCCACCCTCTTTACTCTACCAGTTCATAGGCTAACATTATCCTTGAAGTTGCGATTCACTGCATGCTCATTCACTTTAATATATTATTGTGCGTGTAGATTTTTTTGTGTTACACAATGATTGGCATACCAGGATTGAGGTTTGGAAATATACATAGGCTTTCCATGGACCCGACAGTACATAGTAGGGGCAGTTTCTCTCCAACCCAAATGTTGGTATTCAAGCACTGCCTCACTATATAACAACCTAGCTAGGACATCCGAGCAAGCTAAGAGAGTGGACACAGTAGAAGGGAGAGTGGATATTGAGTGAAGAGTGGAGTGCTCTATAGACAGAGAGACAGCTACTGTATCACCAGGGTAGCTTAGATCTCCCCTCGTGTCGATGGGAGCCTTTGATCATATAAAGCATGTTCTGAGGGAGAAGGTGGACTGTCCGAGGGTAAGGTTTCAATGTGCCACTTTCCTAACGCCTTTTGTTCACAGCACACGCAGCAGCCAACCACAGCCAGAGGCCAGTGCTCCTGTGTCAGAGTTAAGCAGTCAGCAGTTTCTAGCCAGGCCCCAGGCCAGAGGTCAGCAGTGAGAGAGGTCAGAGGTAGGGGAGAGGTAGGTAGAGGACACAGGTGGGCAGACTAGTGCCAACACAACACAGCAAACGCTGCAGGGTACCTGTGTATTGTATGCTGCCATACATTGTGTCTCAAGGTACTATGAGCACTGAGCAGACAATAATTACAGCTGTAACAGCTTCGGTCATGACATGTACGGTGGGTGTGGGGGTTCTTTTGTACTGTGAGCAGACAATAAAGACAGCTGTTGTTGCTTTGATCATATACTGTGGGTTACTCTGTTATCATGTCAATCACTATCCCATTTAAGCATAGCTCATTCTGAAGTGGAGGTTGTTGTGTGTTGTTACATTGTTGTATTGTATTGTTAGGTGATTGGCAGCAGAGAGAGAGAAAGGCAGGATGGAAGTCCAGTTGAATAAATAAGTCTTCCTGTTTCCTGAGAGAGTTCTGTTTGTAGCTCCGGTCAGGAGGTGCTTACCAAAACACGCACATACATAAGAGCGCACGCACAGAAACACACACATACGCACGTGCACACACACACACACACACACACACACGAGCGCACGCACAGACACACACTACCTACTGTTACCTACAATTGAATTCACTCTAAAACATGTACAGCTGGCTAAACTCAACAAGAGCTGGATGTTTAAACAATAAGCGGTTTCTACCCCCGAACCCTGAGCATTTGAAGTGTGGCTGGGAACTACACTGTGCGTGGTTCTGGCTTTTGTAAAACCCTGACATAAACTCCAATATTTGTGGCTGATGTGTGGAAAGCTACTGAAGTGGTTCCCAATTAATTTTGGCTGTGCTGTAGATCTTAGACTGCTGAAGTTTGGCCCTGAGGATATTAGGCTGTTCACCATATGACACTAATGGGAAGATTCATCTACTTCTCTGGCCGTTCAACACAAACACATGCACACACATACAGTACACAAACATGCACGCACGCACAAACATGCATGCACACACACATGCAGACACATAAACGCACACACAAATGAAAGTCCCAGGGGACATTGACCTTGGACCATAGACTGTACTCTGACTGGACCACACACACATGCTCCCTAGCACGGCCCACAGACTCGGACTTGAAATAGTGCAGGATCTGATCACCCATGTCTCCGATTCACCAGTATGGCCTTAGATTCAAAGCAGTTTACATTCTGGCATTTCATGAACAAACAAAAACAATTAGTGAGTGACCAGACACTAGGCACTGATCCAAGGGTATACAGGTTACATGATAACATACCATGAAAAATGGATTTTCTCTGACCAAAACCCTTTTTTTCATTTCATACAATTAAATAGAAATGACTAATTACTATTTAAGTAACTGGATCCAGAGCTTTTTTTTAGTTCACTCAACTTTTCGGTTAAAGTGTAACCTGAACTTAAATGTTCAGCTGGCAAAAGAACACTTTTAACATAGTGTTTTCAACATACATATTTGACACAGCTTCACATACAGTACATGATATAGAGTAATTATTATTCAACATTTATTTCTTAACCCTTATTTTACCAGGTAAGATGACTGAGAACACATTCTAATTTACATCAAAGACCTGGGGAATAGTTACAGGGACGAATGAGCCAATTGTGAGCTGGGATATTTCTTTAGCCCAGAGAAAAGGGGACCTCCTACTGGCCTTCCAACACCACCTGGTCTGAAGCTTAGCTTCAGAAGCAAGCAAGCAGCGGGATGCAGGGTGGTATGCTGCTGTCCTCATCTGGGATTTGAACTCACAACCTACTATGCCACCATGTCTGTGTCAATCATCAGTTAATCTGGCTATTTTCTCATAACTGATTTGATTAAATAATTTCAGCAACTTTAGGGTTTTCTGTATAGTTGTCTAATGTTGATGGAGAATATTACTTTGTTTTAATGTTACGCCTTGATCACTATGATAAATACAATAGTTTTACTTGAGTATATTTTTAACAGAGCTGAGGTTTACTTTGAAGTGCAAAGTGTAGCAATACATGTGAAATAATTTGTTTGTTTGTCTTATCCCGTCCCGTCCCGTGTATATATATATATGGTTTTGCTTCATATATATTTTGTATATATTTTTTATCTCAATTTACATCTACCGACTGAATATACTCTCCTGCAACCCACCTCACCCAATGTGATATGGATCTGCTATTTTTTATACTTTAGAACAGGAACCCCCTTCAGAAGCAAGCCAGCTAACTAGCTACTAGCTAGTAGTCAGTTAGCCACTGCTAGCGGTCATCACCATTAACTCGGACATCTGCCAGCCTCAGCCCGGTCAATTCCTGCCAGTCTGCGCAGCACGATATAAACCCAGAGCATATAGGACTGCTTTTCCTCTACCACATCTCCAGATTCCTACCGCGAGCTAAAAACCTTTACTCCGGATCATCACAGCTAGCTAGCTGCTATCCGAGTGGCTACTCCTGGCTACTCCCGTCTCTGTCCCGAAGCAAGCACCAGATAGCATGGAGCTAGGCCCATCTCCCGGCTAGCCGAAGAGATCCATCAGACAATTCCTGGGCTTCAACACTTCTCTTGCCAATTGCCCTGTACCCTTTGCTGCCAATACGGCACCATGCCGATCCATTACGACTGGTCTGCCGACGTAACCGTCCGAGGAGGTTTCAACAGGCTCTTCAGTTGCGACATCCCCGAGGCCCATCTGCTAGCCTGCTATCCCCGGCCTCCTAGCTGTCTGAATCGCCATGCCTCTAGCTCGCCCAACCCTCTAAATACACCTTTGCTGTCTTCAAACAGGATCTCAGAGATCAACTGCCTCATTGCCTGAATGTGTAATGGGTCCGTGGTCAAACGACCACCCTTAATCACTGTCAAACACTCCCTAAAACAATTCAGCGAGCAGGACTTTCTAATCGACCTGGCCCGGGTATCCTGGAAGGATAATGACCTCATCCCATCAGTAGAGGATGCCGGGCTGCTCTTCAAAAGTGCTTTCCTCACGGTCTTAAATAAGCATGCCCCATTCAAACAATTTTGAACTAAGAACAGATACAGCCCTTGGTTCACCCCAGACTTGACTGGCCTTGACCAGCACAAAAACATCCTGTGGCGTTCTGCATTAGCATCGAATAGCCCCCAAGCAGAAATGTGCTTCCTGTAGCACTAATTCCCAAAAGTATTGGAACACTGAAAAGTCCATTGCAAATAAGAGCACCTCCTCCCAGCTGCATCGGTTATGCACATCGGTGTTAAACTAGACATCGGGCCGATGCTGGCATTTTTAGCTAATATCGGACGATTCCAATATGCTTACCAATATGCTTACCAATATATCATGCATCCCCAGTAAATACAAGCCATATTTATGTTTATTTCTATCCCCTTTTGTACTTCAACTATTTGCACATCGTTACAACACTGTACGAAGACATATGTCTTTATTATTTTGGAACTTTTGTGAAGGTAATGTTTGATGTTAATTTTTTATTGTTTATTATGTATTTCACTTGCTTTGGCAATGTAAACGTGTTTCCCATGCCAATAAAGAGAGAGAGAGAGAGAGAGAGAGAGAAAACAGAGAGGTACACTAATGAGAGTAGAGAGCAGTCTCTGACAGTGAGAAAAGGCCACAATGTAGCCTAACTATGGTCATTGTATTCTGCCTGGAAAAACTGCTTCCTCTGAAGGTTGGACTGCATTTGACACTACAGAGCCACTTCAGTTCAAGACATCTCATTATGTATTCCAATCCATCCATGAATGCACAGAATAATACGACACAAACATTCTAATTTGCCTGACATTTGATAAGAAAATATTAAAACTGCCAAGACATAATTTTCCGTTCTTAATGGTACAGTAATAACTTGTTAGTTCATATTACAAAACCTGGGTCAATTTGCTCTCCCACTGAGGAAACAAGGCGGCAGGAAGACATATCTCATCAGACACTTCAAATTAGATAAAGCACATCTAATTAGGATGGATAACCACAGAGTGAAATGTAAATAAATATGCTTGAGATCTCTCAGAGGAGAGTAAAAGAGGGACAGATAGTAAGACAGTTCAGTCCAATTAGAGCGACTGAGGGTACACCATGTCACAGTAATAGCAACCACTGCCAGAGGATCAAAAGGGACTGGGATTCCCTCAAAATCAGTTACATACCAGAAAATAACAGAAAATAACATAAAACACACTGGCAGGTCCAACCATCATGCATTAATAATAACTGCCTGACAAGAAAATACCACGTGTTGATAGAATCTATTTCAAATGGCCCAAGCTTGTGGGTATATGAGTTTATATTTTCATTACCTTTTAAGATATCAATTATTTGCTCTTTCAGTACTTCAACACTCTCGTTTAATCATCGGTTTGATTGGAATATTTCTAAAATGCAACTCAAGCACAATTTATTCCTCACATTTTTGCAGAAGGAACTCTGGTCTCTGGTACATTTTAATGGCATCTGAAATACACAGCAAAATTATTGAATATTTTATTGAGTTTACCTCCCAGATTGGAAATATGTGTTGCATTATGTAGAAAGACAGTACAAATTACTGACAATGTATGATTTCAGTGTTTTGGATATTATCTAGGTCTAGCCCTCTATGATCAGGACTATTTTTCAAGTAAGAAAGCATTCATCCATAAACATTTAATCTCAATTCTCAAGTCTTCTCTTGAGAATAAAGTCTTATTTTACTGCAAGATATGAAATGCTACAATGATATTTGTTCTTCAAATTGTATTTTATTAAAACAGAAAAATTATGTAAATATCTCACATTATCTTGAAAAATACATTTTAAAAGGTTTTGATTTCCAGGTTTTACACATTTTTTAGAGAAAAAAACAACATTAATTCGTATGTTCTAGGTACCCCAACAATGCTTAAACCACATCAGGAGATCACTTTTGAGGTCTGGGAAAAATACCAACTGGATTGATGAAAATAATCATCAATGATATCATTCTACCAGGTAAGCATGAGCTACTTTGTAGTTAAAATTTAATTGAGAAGATTTTTTAGAAAAGCCTTTACATCTGTTTTCATTAGCATCATCGCTAACGGCTACACAAATTGGTAGCGACGAGCACCGCACATGGGCCTAGAAAGACAGGGAAATCTCATTGTCTCTTCCGAAAGTTGCAGGAAATACGAATCACTGATGATTATGTTCATGGCTTTTGATAAACTTGGGCAAATTCATTCATTTTCAATACATTTAGTTGATTCCCTACTAAGGTGAATACATTTTGGAAAATTGTTGAATATTGTTTTAATGACTGGATTCCGTGAGGGCCCTAATTATCATATTTGGACCAGAATGAGGCTCACAACTACCTATACCAGTAGCTCATGCAAATTAGGGAGTCAAATGAATGGCTCTCTCACCGATGCGATTTGGTAGGCTACACTCACTGACGGAGGAGTCAGTCACTTTAGTGTCACCGTCTGGCAAGCCCCAACATCATAGGAAAGGAAACCTAGGATCCCAAACATTTTATAGTCCCGTACGTACCCCTTCAAACATTCAACCTCCAGCTGTGTACCCCCTCTAGCACCAGGTTCAGCGTACTCCCAAATTTTGTTTTTTGCCATCATTGTAAGCCTGCCACACACACACTATACGATACATTCATTAAACATAAGAATGAGTGTTTTTCACAACCCAGCTCATGCGAAGTGACAAAAAGCGCTTATAGGACCAGGGCACAAATAATAATAATAAATAATTTTGCTCTTTATTTAACCATCTTATATATATAAAACCTTATAGGTTCATCGAAAATGGTGAATAACTCACCACAGGTTAATGAGAAGGGTATGCTTGAAAGGATGCACATAACTCTGAAATGGGTTGTATTGGAGAGTCTCAGTCTTAAATAATTTTTCACACAGTCTGTGCCTGTATTAAGTTTTCATGCTAGTGAGGGCCAAGAATCCACTCTCACATAGGTACGTGGTTGCAAAGGGCATCAGTGTCTTAACAGCTCGATTTGCCAAGGCAGGATACTCTGTGCGCAGCCCAATCCAGAAATCTGGCAGTGGCTTCTGATTAAATACAATTTTTCAGATATCGGTAAGTGGATTGGAGGCAGGGGATGAAAGGGATAAAGAATCCAGTTGTTTGTGTCATCCGTTTCGGAAAGGTACCTGCGTAATTGCGCACCCAACTCACTCAGATGCTTCGCTATATTACATTTGACATTGTCTGTAAGCTTGAGTTCATTTGCAAACAAAAAAAAATCATACAATTATGGAAAGACTGATGCGCAGAATAACTGATGAATTTACAAATGCTCAACACCCGTTGAGATGCTTTGCGGTTCGTATGGATAGCGTAGCTAACAAATTGTCACTCAACATAAGGTGTAAGGTAACTTATTTGAAAATACATTACTTTATTACATTGGTCAGCATTTTGTTAACATTTGTCTCTGTACTTTGCTCTGGTCATATTTGCCTCAATCCTAACTAGTCTCCCAGTCCCTGCTGCTGAAAAACATCCCCACAGCATGATACTGCCACTACCATGCTTCACCGTAGGGATGGTACCAGGTTTCCTCCAGACGTCACGCTTGGCAGTCAAGTCAAATAGTTTAATCTTGGTTTCATCAGACTGGAGAACCTTGTTTCTCATGGTCCGAGAGTCTTTAGGTGGCTTTTGGCAAACAAGCGGGCTGTCATGTGCCTTTTACTGAGGAGTGGCTTGCGTCTGGCCACTCTACCATATCAAATCAAATCAAATCAAATCAAATCAAATCAAATTTTATTTGTCACATACACATGGTTAGCAGATGTTAATGCGAGTGTAGCGAAATGCTTGTGCTTCTAGTTCCGACCACCAGATTGGTGGAGTGCTGCAGAGATGGTTGTCCTTCTGGAAGGTTCTCCCATCTCCAAAGAAGAACTCTGGAGCTCTTTCAGAATGAACACTGGGTTCTTGGTCACCTCCCTGACCAAGGCTCTTCTCCCCTGATTGTTCAGTTTGGCAGGGCGTCCAGCTCTTGGAAGAGTTTCTTCACCTGTGGTGAAGAAGCCGGATGTGGAGGTCCTGGGCTGGCATGGTTACACGTGGTCTGCGGTTGTGAGGCCGGTTGGATGTACTGCCAAATTCTCTAAAATGACGTTGACAGCAGCTTATGGTAGAGAAATTAAAATTTTCTGGCAACAGCTTTGGTGGACATTCTGCAGACCCAGGGTGATTTCACACACTTCCTGTCTGGAAACCCTAACAAATGTTGTAAATAAATAATTATGTTCAAATGTTGATCCAAAATCGTAAGCAAGGGGGGAATGCTCCTATTTTTTAGGCAGAAAAACAGAGTTGATGATAGCCTTGCAGAGAGATCCACTGAGACCAGGCATCACAGAGGCAACAATGAAGAGAGAGAAGAGAAATTGGCCTCTCTAGACATTGCCTGCATACCAGTGTTCATTTTTAAAACTACGGAACATTAAAGGGACACTTTGGGATTTTGGCAATGAAGCATTTTATCTACTTCCCCAGAGTCAGATGAACTCGTGGATACCATTTTTACTGCATGCAGTTTGAAGGATGTTGTTAACTAGCGTTAGCCTTATTGATGACTAGTGTTAGCGCAATGACTGGGAGTCTATGGGAACTGCTAGCATGCTATTAGATATCATAGACTTACAGTCACTGCACTAAAGCTAGCTAGAATTGGCTCGTGAAACGACCTCCAACTTTCTGCATACTGGACGCATAATGAAGATCCACTCGCAGCCAAGTTGCAGCCTTCTGGCTGAGGCGACAAGGTTTTTGCCTAAGTTCATGATGACATTGACCACTGGAAGCAAAATAGCACCATAACTTCAAAGATCCACCGCCATATTTTACAGTAGGTATGAGGTATTTTCTGCATTTAAATTTTTTTAATTTCACCTTTATTTAACCAGGTAGGCAAGTTGAGAACAAGTTCTCATTTACAATTGCGACCTAACCAAGATAAAGCAAAGCAGTTCGACACATAAAACAACAGAGTTACACATGGAGTAAAACAAACATACAGTCAATAATACAGTATAAAAATAGGTCTATATACAATGTGAGCAAATGAGGTAAGATGAGGGAGGTAAAGACAAAAAAAGGCCATGGTGGAGTAGTAATACAATACAATTGTAGCAATACAATATAGCAAGTAAAACACTGGAATTGTAGATTTGCAGTGGAAGAATGTGCAAAGTAGAGATAGAAATAATGGGGTGCAAAGGAGCAAAATAAATAAATAAATACAGCAGGGGGAGAGGCAGTTGTTTGGGCTAAATTATAGATGGGCTATGTACAGGTGCAGTAATCTGTGAACTGCTCTGACAGCTGGTGCTTAAAGCTAGTGAGGGAGATAAGTGTTTTCAGTTTCAGAGATTTTTGTAGCTCGTTCCAGTCATTGGCCGCAGAGAACTGGAAGGAACGGCGGCCAAAGGAAGAATTGGTTTTGGGGGTGACCAGAGAGATATACCTGCTGGAGTGCGTGCTACAGGTGGGTGCTGCTATGGTGACCAGCGAGCTGGGATAAGGGGGGACTAGCAGGGTCTTGTAGATGACCTGGAGCCAGTGGGTTTGGCAACGAATATGAAGCGAG
Organism: Oncorhynchus mykiss; assembly: GCF_057628025.1. Taxonomy (NCBI): domain Eukaryota; kingdom Metazoa; phylum Chordata; class Actinopteri; order Salmoniformes; family Salmonidae; genus Oncorhynchus; species Oncorhynchus mykiss. The sequence goes on from NC_143044.1 coordinate 5,287,302, forward strand.
GGCCAGCCAACGAGAGCATACAGGTCGCAGTGGTGGGTAGTATATGGGGCTTTGGTGACAAAACGGATGGCACTGTGATATCAAATCAAATGTATTTATATAGCCCTTTGAACATCAGCAGACATCTCAAAGTGCTGTACAGAAACTGCATCCAATTTATTGAGTAAGGTATTGGAGGCTATGTTGACATCGCCGAAGTCGAGGATCGGTAGGATGGTCAGTTTTACAAGGGTATGTTTGGCAGCATGAGTGAAGGATGCTTTGCTGCGAAATAGGAAGCCAATTCTAGATTTAACTTTGGATTGGAGATGTTTGATGTGAGTCTGGAAGGAGAGTTTACAGTCTAACCAGACACCTAGGTATTTGTAGTTGTCGACATATTCTAAGTCAGAACCGTCCAGAGTAGTGATGTTGGACGGGCGGGCAGGTGCAGGCAGCGATCGGTTGAAGAGCATGCATTTAGTTTTACTTGTATTTAAGAGCAATTGGAGGCCACGGAAGGAGAGTTGTATGGCATTGAAGCTCGTCTGGAGGTTTGTTAACAGTGTCCAAAGAAGGGCCAGAAGTATACAGAATGGTGTCGTCTGCATAGCGGTGGATCAGAGACTCACCAGCAGCAAGAGCGACATCATTGATGTATACAGAGAAGAGAGTCGGTCCAAGAATTGAACCCTGAGGCACCCCCATAGAGACTGCCAGAGGCCCGGACAACAGGCCCTCCGATTTGACACACTGAACTCTATCAGAGAAGTAGTTGGTGAACCAGGCGAGGCAGTCATTTGAGAAAGCAAGGCTATCGAGTCTGCCGATGAGGATGTGGTGATTGACAAGAGTCGAAAGCCTTGGCCAGATCAATGAATATGGCTGCACAGTATTGTTTCTTATCGATGGCGGTTAAGGTATCGTTTGGGACCTTGAGCGTGGCTGAGGTGCACCCATGACCAGCTCTGAAACCAGATTGCATAGCGGAGAAGGTATGGTGGGATTCGAAATGGTCGGTAATCTGTTTGTTGACTTGGCTTTCAAAGACCTTAGAAAGGCAGGGTAGGATAGATATAGGTCTGTAGCAGTTTGGGTCAAGATTGTCCCCCCCTTTGAAGAGGGGGAAGACCGCAGCTGCTTTCCAATCTTTGGGAATCTCACACGGCGAAGTTGAACAGGCTAGTAATAGGGGTTGCAACAATTTCGGCAGATCATTTTAGAAAGAAAGGGTCCAGATTGTCTAGCCCGGCTGATTTGTAGGGGTCCAGATTTTGCAGCTCTTTCAGAACATCAGCTGACGGGATTTGGGAGAAGGAGAAATGGGGAAGGCTTGGGCGAGTTGCTGTGTGGGGTGCAGTGCTGTCGACCGGGGTAGGGGTAGCCAGGTGGAAAGCATGGCTAGCCGAAGAAAAATGCTTATTGAAATTCTCAATTATAGTGAATTTATCGGTGGTGACAGTGTTTCCTATCCTCAGTGCAGTGGGCAGCTGGGAGGAGGTGTTCTTATTCTCCATGGACTTTACAGTGTCCCAGAACTTTTTTGAGTTTGTGTTGCAGGAAGCACATTTCTGCTAGCCTTGGCTTTTCTAACTGCCTGTGTATATTGGTTTCTAGCTTCCCTGAATAGTTGCATATCACAAGGGCTGTTCGATGCTAATGCAGAACGCCATAGGATGTTATTGTGTTGGTTAAGGGCAGTCAGGTCTGGAGAGAACCAAGGGCTATATCTGTTCCTGGTTCTAAATTTCTTGAATGGGGCATGCTTATTTAAGACGGTGAGGAAGGCATTTAACAAAAATAACCAGGCATCCTCTACTGACGGGATGAGGTCAATATCCTTCCAGGATACCCCGGCTCGCTGAAGTGTTTCAGGAAGCGTTTGATAGTGATGAGTGGAGGTCGTTTGACCGCTGACCCATTACGAATGCAGGCAATGAGGCAGTGATCGCCGAGATCTTGGTTGAAAACAGCAGAGGTGTATTTAGAGGGCAAGTTGGTTAGGATGATATCTATGAGGGTGCCCGTGTTTACGGCTTTGGGGTAGGTTCATTGATAATTTGTGTGAGATTGAGGGCATCAAGCTTAGATTTTAGGATGGCTGGGGTGTTAAACTGGAACATGCTTAAGCATGTTCCAGTTTAGGTTGCCTAGCAGCAGGAGCTCTGAAGATAGATGGGGGGCAATCAGTTCACATATGGTGTCCAGAGCACAGCTGGGGGCAGAGGGTGGTCTATAGCAGGCGGCAACGGTGAGAGACTTATTTTTAGAGAGGTGGATTTTTAAAAGTAGAAGTTCAAATTGTTTGGGTACAGACCTGGATAGTAGGACAGAACTCTGCAGGCTATCTCTGCAGTAGATTGCAACACGCCCCCTTTGGCCGTTCTATCTTGTCTGAAAATGTTGTAGTTAGGGATGAAGATATCCACATTTTTGATGGTCTTCCTAAGCCAGGATTCAGACACGGCTAGAGTGTGTTAAAGCAGTGAATAAAAAAAACTGCGTCGGCAGTAAAACGGGTCCGGATTGGTAATTGTAGCCCAGGAGTGGCTGATGGAACTCTTCAGCTGGCTAGCGCTGGAATAATTTATGTTTGCTCCGGGATCGACTTAAGGCAATAGTCATACGGATAGCAGCTAGCTAGCTGCAAGACCCAGGTGTAAATGTCCAGAGCTTTCGGTTGAAATCTGGGGATATGGAGAGAAAAATAGGTCCGGTATGTTCTGGTCTGAGTCGCGTTGTACAAAACTGGCGATAGTTTTTCGAGCTAAAGGTTAGCTGATGACCATCAATCGTGGATAGCTGAATACTAACTTTAGCCAGTAAACTGGCTAGCTTCTGGCTTGCTTCTGGCTAGCTTCTGGTGAGCTTCTGGCTAGCTTTTGGCTGGCTTCTATTGTGGATTTCAGATTTGAGGTAAATAATACTTTTTTTCAATTGGTGAGACGGGTTGCAGGAGAGTGTTTTGAAGTTGAGTTTTTGGAAAAGAAAATACATAAAAGATATGCGAAGAAATATGTAAATATATATATATATATACGGGACACGACAAGACGAGGGCAAAGGACGTCTGACTGCTATGCCATCTTGGAGAAACGATGTATTTACAAGGTATTTTCTGCATACGCATTGTTCTTTCAGAAGTCCAAACCCACCGCTAGTGAGTGTGGCCAAATGCCTCTATTTCAAGTTCATATGACCATAACACCAGTTCAACCCAAGTGCCAATGCTGGCTCAATGTCGTTTTTCTCACAAGGGGAGGGTGCTGGAGTATTTGAAACAGGGGATCCAATAATTCTGACCCCCTTACTTTGAGAATTTGCTATTTATTACTTGTTAAACAAAATCTCTTCCTCTGAGCAATTGTATTAATAAACAATAATTTAAAAAAACACATTTCTGAGCATATAATATAGCTCGTACTTGTATTATTAATTTTATTCAGTCTATTTTGCTCATCTTTATCAAGGGATCTAATCATTACAGACCCCACTGTGTCATCGACATCAAAGCTTTAATCAATACACAGTCAATTATATTGCCTACCCTTTAACCCAGGATGCAGTTTTATAACCCTACATGTCACGTTATCCCTCAAATAATATATATATATTATCATTGTGAACAAAATTGCACTTGTTTGTTGCTCAATCAGGAAAAGTGATTTGTCCTTTGAGGATGTGCCATATATACATCAATCACTATCGAAGGAGACACTACCCTAAAGAGGTGTGGATAGATGTCAGTAATATACCTCTTTCCAACAGAAAACAACAAGAACAAACTTTAGAGGACGAGTCACCCTCCTGACGTCCATTTACAGAGTGAAGAACGCCAGTCGCCACCCTGCATTTTGATGCTGTCTCAGAGGTGAGGTCATTTCACTCTACTCCATCTCTCTGCCGCTCTACACTTAACCTATCTACTCATCATGACATATAGGACCTTTTGGTCAAGGTTCTAACTAAGTGGCCAAAACAACATATGTCCTCTCTTAAGTAAATGCCCGTGGGCAAGGAACTCAGATTGATGCATATCACATACTATAACATGCATACAGTTGAAGTCGGAAGTTTACATAAACCTTAGCCAAATACATTTAAACTCAGTTTTTCACAATTCCTGACATTTAATTCTAGTAAAAATTCCCTGTCAGTTAGGATCGCCACTTTATTTTAAGAATGTGAAATGTCAGAATAATAGCTGAGAGAAAGATTTATGTCAGCTTTAACGTCTTTCATCACATTCCCAGTATGTCAGAAGATTACATGCACTCAATTCGTATTTGGTAACATTGCCTTTAAATTGCTTAACTTGGGTCAAATGTTTCGGACAGTATTCCACAAGCTTCCCATAATAAATTGGGTGAATTTTGGCCCATTCCTCCTGACATAGCTGGTGTAACTGAGTCAGGTTTGTAGGCCTCCTTGCTCAGAACACACAAGTTTTCAGTTCTGCCCACAAAAGTTCTATAGTATTGAGGTCAGGGCTTTGTGATGGCCACTCCAATACCTTGACTTTGTTGTCCTTAAGCCATTTTGCCACAACTTTGGAAGTATGCTTGAGGTCATTGTCCATTTGGAAGACCCATTTTCAACCAAGCTGAGATGTTGCTTCAATATATCCACATCATTTTCCTCCCTCATGATGCCATCTATTTTGTGAAGTGCACCAGTCCCTCCTGCAGCAAAGCAACCCCACAACATGATGCTGCCACCCCCGTGCTTCACAGTTGGGATAGTGTTCTTCAGCTTGCAAGCCTCCCCCTTTTTCCTCCAAACATAAAGTTGGTCATTATGGCTAAACAGTTCTATTTTTGTTTCATCAGACCAGAGGACATTTCTCCAAAAAGTACAATCTTTGTCCCCATGTGCAGTTGCAAACCGTAGTCTGGCTTTTTTATGGCGGTTTTGGAGCAGTGGCTTCTTCCTTGCTGAGTGGCCTTTCAGGTTATGTCGATATAGGACTCATTTTACTGTGGATATAGATACTTTTGTACCTGTTTCCTCCAGCATCTTCACAAGGTCCTTTGCTGTTGTTCTTGAAATGATTTACACTTTTCGCACCAATGTACGTTCATCTCTAGGAGACAGAACGTGTCTCCTTCCTGGGAGGTATGGCGGCTGCGTGGTCCCATGGTGTTTATACTTGTGTACTATTGTTTGTACAGATGAAAGTGTTACCTTCAGGTGTTTGGAAATTGCTCCCAAGGATGAACCAGACTTGTGGTCTACATTTTTTTCTGCGGACTTGGCAGATTTCTGTTGATTTTCCCATGATGTCAAGCAAAGAGGCACTGAGTTCTGAGCACCTCCAAAGAGGCACTGAGCACCTCCAATCGACTCAAATGGTGTCAATTAGCCTATCAGAAGCTTCTAAAGCCATGACATAATTTTCTGGAATTTTCCAAGCTGTTTAAAGGCACAGTCAACTTAGTGTATGTAAACCTCTGACCCACTGGAATTGTGATGAGGTGAATTATAAGTGAAATAATCTGTCTGTAAACAATTGTTGGAAATATTACTTGTGTCATGCACAAAATAGATGTCCTAACCGACTTGCCAAAACTATAGTTTGTTAACAAGTAATTTGTGGAGTGGTTGAAAACTGAGTTTTAATGACTACAACCTAAGTGTATGTAAACTTCTGACTTAAACTCTACATACAGTGGGGCAAAAAAGTATTTAGTCAGCCACCAATTGTGCAAGTTCTCCCACTTAAAAAGATGAGAGAGGCCTGTAATTTCCATCATAGGTACACTTCAACTATGACAGACAAAATTAGAAAAAAAATCCAGAAAATCACATTGTAGGATTTTTTATGAATTTATTTGCAAATGATGGTGGAAAATAAGTATTTGGTCAATAACAAAAGTTTATCTCAATACTTTGTTATATACCCTTTGTTGGCAATGACAGAGGTCAAACGTGTTCTGTAAGTCTTCACAAGGTTTTCACACACTGTTGCTGGTATTTTGGCCCATTCCTCCATGCAGATCTCCTCTAGAGCAGTGATGTTTTGGGGCTGTTGCTGGGCAACACGGACTTTCAACTCCCTCCAAAGATTTTCTATGGGGTTGAGATCTGGAGACTGGCTAGGCCACTCCAGGACCTTGAAATACTTCTTACGAAGCCACTCCTTTGTTGCCCGGGCGGTGTGTTTGGGATCATTGTCATGCTGAAAGACCCAGCCACGTTTCATCTTCAATGCTCTTGCTGATGGAAGGAGGTTTTCACTCAAAATCTCACGATACATGGCCCCATTCATTCTTTCCTTTACACGGATCAGTTGTCCTGGTCCCTTTGCAGAAAAACAGCCCCAAAGCATGATGTTTCCACCCCCATGCTTCACAGTAGGTATGGTGTTCTTTGGATGCAACTCAGTATTCTTTGTCCTTCAAACACGACGAGTTGAGTTTTTACCAAAAAGTTTTGGTTTCATCTGACCATATGACATTCTCCCAATCTTCTTATGGATCATCCAAATGCTCTCTAGCAAACTTCAGACAGGCCTGGACATGTACTGGCTTAAGCAGGGGAACACGTCTGGCACTGCAGGATTTGAGTCCCTGGCAGTGTAGTGTGTTACTGATGGTAGGCTTTGTTAATTTGATCCCAGCTCTCTGCAGGTCATTCACTAGGTCCCCCCGTGTGGTTCTGGGATTTTTGCTCACCGTTCTTGTGATCATTTTGACCCCACGGGGTGAGATCTTGCGTGGAGCCCCAGATCGAGGGAGATTATCAGTGGTCTTGTATGTCTTCCATTTCCTAATAATTGCTCCCACAGTTGATTTCTTCAAACCAAGCTGCTTACCTATTGCAGATTCAGTCTTCCCAGCCTGGTGCAGGTCTACAATTTTGTTTCTGGTGTACTTTGACAGATCTTTGGTCTTGGCCATAGTGGAGTTTGGAGTGTGACTGTTTGAGGTTGTGGACAGGTGTCTTTTATACTGATAACAAGTTCAAACAGGTGCCATTAATACAGGTAACGAGTGGAGGACAGAGGAGCCTCTTAAAGAAGAAGTTACAGGTCTGTGAGAGCCAGAAATCTTGCTTGTTTGTAGGTGACCAAATACTTATTTTCCACCATAATTTGCAAATAAATTCATTAAAAACCTACAATGTGATTTTCTGGATTTTTTTTCTAATTTTGTCTGTCATAGTTGAAGTGTACCTATGATGAAAATTACAGGCCTCTCATCTTTTTAAGTGGGAGAACTTGCACAATTGGTGGCTGACTAAATACTGTTTTGCCCCACTGTACATACACATATAGGTAACTGCCAAAATAAAGGAAACACCAACATAAAATGTCTTAGTATGGTGTTGGGCCATCACGAGCCAGAACAGCTTCAATGCCCTTGGCATAGGTTCTACAAGTGTCTGGAACTCTATTGGAGGGATGCGACAGCATTCGTCAATGAGAAATTCCATCATTTGGTATTTTGTTGATGGTGGTGGAAAACATTGTCTCAAGCGCCGCTCCAGAACCTCCCATAAGTGTTCAATTGGGTTGAGATCTGGAGACTGAGACAGCCAGGACTGTATGGTTTACATCATTTTCATGCTCATTAAACCATTCAGTGACCACTCGTGCCCTGTGGATGGGGGCATTGTAATCCTATGGGGGCATAGCCATGGTTGCCAAAATAATGGCCTGCCAAGCATTTTTATACATGACCTTAAGCATAATTGGGATGTTAATTGCTTAATTAATTGTTCATGTTAATTGCTTAATTAGGAATCACTTCTTGTATCCCTCATTTACTCATGTTTCCATTATTTTGGCAGTTACCTGTACATATCACATGCTACATAGGTCACATACTATTACTGAATTCTCAATTTGACGACATGGGTTTCAAGGAAATGAAATGCTATGGAATGGGATAGTTTACATTGTGGGAACACATTGAACTAGTAAAGCATCACATCTGGACAGAGAACAGTGGTGTCCTTTGTTCATATGCATGCTATAAATTTGACCCACTTTGACAGATAATGAGCCCAGGACTATATGGTGAGATTCAAGCCATCACTCAACACGTCTCCTCTCTGAGGTGATGAAATGTATCAATTCCAGTGTGGGTAAAACAAAAAGGTAAAATAATTGCGTCGAACATGAATCTCCATTTTGAGCAGGTGGTTGCAAATATATACTAATCAATGGTACATAGCCAGCAGCTCAATAACCAAAACATGATATAATCTTTAAAACAGAACAATATGCAGAATAATAGTCCATACCCTCAAATGCTTGAGTAACTAGAAACACCAGGCAATATGCTGTATAATCATCACCTCAGTCTCATCCCAATGTGTCTAGCTACCTCCTCTCCCTTCCAGATCCAGGGTACAGTAATGGGGACTCTGGTCACAGTGTGGTAGAATCAAAATTCCACAGCATCACAGACGGTGCTGGGTAAGCCCGTCAGTCAGCCGTAGCACCACAGCCTTCTGGGCGCCAAACGTGCAGACTCTGCAACAGCTGGCCCCCACAGCCCACTCACTGAGGGCACCTGTAAGCGGTGCTTTGGCACACCCCGCTCGTGATAGCACAGCCGGTGTGCACTGCCAACAGCTACAGCTGGCAGGATGGACGGACTGGTCATGAGGGAGTCTTGCCCATCCCTATGTAGCCGTGAGATGTTGCCAACAATTTGTCAGTGAGATCCGCTATTGGTTCCTTGATTTGTCGCTAGAAGTGACGTTTTGCTGTTGCACCTATTTGCCTTGCTGCGGTCCCCAACGAAGTGTTTTCACATCCTCTTCCACCGCACTCCCGCTCTTCTTGTGCTTCTCTGCCTGTGTTCACATGCGCAAACTAGGTGAAAAATCTGTCGATGTGCCCTTGAGCAAGGCACTTAACCCTAATTGATCCTGTGTGTCGCTTCGGATTAGAGTGTCTGTTAAATGATTAAAATGTACAAATTTAACATTTTGAGAGCAGAACCTTGAAAACAGAAACCTGGCAAAACAAAACAGGGAAAATGGAATTTTGGAAAAAACTAAACGGAATCAGGCAACAAATAAATGGGATTTTATAGGACCCTATTTATGATATGATGTACACTGAGCATACCAAACATTAGGAACACCTTCCTAAGATTGAGTTGCACTCACCCCTTTGCCGTCATAACAGCCTCAATTCATCGGAGCATGGACTCTACAAATTCTAGGAAGCGTTCCACAAAGATGCTGGCCCATGTTGACTCCAATGCTTCTCACAGTTGTGTCAAGTTGGGTTGATGTCCTTTGGGTGGTAGACCATTCTTGATACACACGGGAAACTGTTGAGCGTGAAACAGCGTTGCCGTTCTTGACACAAACCAGTGCGCCTGGCACCTACTACCATACCCTGTTTAAAAGGCATTTACATTTTTTGTCTTGCCCATTTCACCCTCTGAATGGCACACATACACACTCCATGTCTCAATTCTCTCAAGGATTCAAAATCCTTCTTTAACCTTTCTCCTCCCCTTCATCTACACAAATTGAAATGGATTTGACACTTGACATCAATACGGGATCATAGCATTCACCTGGATTAATCTGGGTCAGTCTATGTCATGTTTTGTACACTCAGTGTATATTCTACTATATATTACAAATATTAAGACATTTACTCAGGCAATTGATGTTAAGTGCAGTGTCTTGAAAGTGGAAGCAGTCAACATTTGATTTGGGCTAGCATTAACAACAAGAGCTCCTTGAGCTTTACCCTAGCCCCCGTGGCTGTCCCCTTGCACTGTCCCTTCCACAGCGCAGGCAGGGTCATTCTCATGATGACAGCCATTATGGCTCAGGGGAGGACAAACAGAACAATTCCCAGCAGCAGATGGCTTACTTACAGTTTCTCCAGGACTCTCAGGCCAAAGAAGGAGGCATTTTTCAGCAGTGAGATCTTGTTGTTACTGAGGATCCTGTGGACAGAAGAGTGGAAAGGATGACTGTGAGATGGTGAGCCTTTCGACCTATTAGTAGACTTATTAGTAGACATCACAAAAATACAGACAAATGTCCAATAAATGATGCATCCTGTCAATAACTTGGTGAGAGATAGAAATGTATCTCTGATTTAATCTGGCCTTAAATGTCCCATATTGGATGCATTTTTTTGGTCTTATTTATGGATTTTTGTGGCTATTGTTTGCCATTTTTGATGGCTAGGAAATATAACCTAATTGAAGACCGAATGCGACCCCCGGGGCAAAACTTGTTTGACCCCCCCCCCGATCTACAGCTACCACTATGAACCGCAAACAAGTCAATGATGTGCATGTGCTCAACAGGTACAGTATAGGCAATAAATACATATTTGCCCCAGGACTCTATGTGGATATACATTTCTGTTCTTGTTGAAGTATATTTAAAGGGTAAAGTAGTGCTTTATTTTAAAAGAATCTGGGGAAAAGGATCTTGAGTATTTATCTTGTAATATGGGTATTTGTTTGTGTATCAAGAAGGGTTAAAAACATTCATTCAAGACTCTCTGCAAAGCCTCTTAGCAGAACACACCCAATTACTCAAAAACATCAGTCATAACACACTGAGCCTCCGGAAGGATCATCACAGAAACAATTACACAAAAGCAAGGACGAATGCAGTGCACAGACACACAAATGCACATCATCCCATAGTGAAAAACAGTAGCCCATCAGTGTTGTGTCTGGAGGGTCCAGGGGGACTCGTTAGGACACAGATGGAGGGCTGTGTTACCTGCTGCTCTAGTGAAACAAACAAACATATCAGACAAAATATAAAGTCCACCCACACACCAGTAAACAACCACTAGTCTGTGTTCAACCACACATTCACACGCACACAGACATTTACACCCTGCCTGCCAACACTTTACGAACAATGCAGGATCTCGGCAACGTTCTTCCATTGATTTCCACTCATGGACTTGAATACAGCAGTAAATTATTTTGACTTTGAATGCTGAGATACCTAGTTCACCCCTCTCTACTGACCCTCCTTCCCTTCAGAGCTGTAGGCTGAGTGTGTAATGATTTATGTCACGCTCATTCCTCTGCCCAGATGCACATAATTTGAAATACACCTAAAATGGCATTTTGGGGATTTCATATCTGCTAAAATATTAAATCGCTCTTGCCAGACCTTAGATCATCCTGTCTGCTGCAGGGCTGGCCTGGCGGTAAAGCCATGCAGTGCGTGATGGAGCATGGCAGTGAGTCTGCATGCAGACGGGGCCTGCTGCTTTGCATGCACAACGTTGAATGTCTCCTACTGGCACGCTCCTACGGACAGACACCCAAGGTCAAATCACTCGCTCGTCTTCTTCCTCCCCTTCCATTCTCAGGAGTAATGGCAGAGGTTTGGCAAGAGTGGTAATTAGGTTGTGTCACGAGTCATCTTCTTTTGTCACCTTCTAATGCCCTAGGATTAAGCAGTGTGATCCCACAATGCATTGTGCTGAAGAGGCAAATTACTCACCAGCCTAGCGGGAGGGGGGTGGGGAGTTGTAGTTATTTTGGAATTGGCATGATGTGGGATACACACAGTGAAAATGTACACAAAAAAAATGTATATTCAAAGAACATTTTGAGAGCATAAATACAGTGTATAATGGCATTAAAGACCTTTAATAGAGACTGCTGAGCAAGTTCATATTAAAATCGGTCAACGGAGAGACAAGCTACTGCATAGGAGCACAAGTTGAGAGTTAAAAACTGAGCATCATAAGAGTTTTGCCAGAAGTTCAAAAGAAGTAGTTCACTATTTTAAAACTTGATGTTAGATGGTTCCTCACCCTGAATGTAGTATATTGACCAGGAGAAACTGAAATCCATGGTTCTGTTTTTTTTTTAAGCAGCCACTACAAACTAGACCAATTTGCATACCGCCCCGAAAGATCCACAGACAATGCACTCGACATTGCTCTACACACTGCCCTATCCCATCTGGACAAGAGGAATACCTATGTAAGAATGCTGTTCATTGACTACAGCTCAGCACTCAACACCATAGTACCCTCCAAGCTCATCGTTAAGCTTGGGGCCTTGGGTCTGAACCCCGCCCTGTGCAAATGGGTCCTGGACTTCCTGACGGGCCGCCCCCAGGTGGTGAAGGTAAGAAACAACACCTCCACTTTGCTGACCCTCGCCACAACTGCATGGCCACGCACGCCTCCTACTCAAAAATCACGTTTGCAGACGACACAACAGTAGTAGGCAATGACGAGACTGGGAGTGTGATGCCAGGAAAATAACCTCTCACTCAATGTAGAAAAAACAAAAGGAGCTGATAGTGGACTTCAGGAAACAGCACAGGGAGCACACACCTATCCACATCGACGGGACCGTAGTGGAGCAGGTGGAAAGCTTCAAGTTCCTCGCCGTAAATATCACTGATGATCTTAAATGGTTCACACACCAACAGCGCCTTCACCACTCAGGAGGCTGAAGAAATTTGGCTGCACCTTAGAGACTTGACATCACTGGCCACTTTAATAACGGAATGCTAGTTACTTTAATAATGTTTACATATTTTTGCTTTACTCATCTCATATGTTTATAGGTCTCGTATGTATATAGGTCTCATCACATAGGTATATAGGTTTCTGTATAGCACTTTGAGATATCAGCTGATGTAAGAAGGGCTATATAAATACATTTGATTTATATACACACTGTGTTCTATTCTACTGTATTTAGTCTATGCCACTCCGACATTGCTCATCCTAATATTTATATAATCATTAATTATATTTTTTTTACTTTTAGGTTGCGTGTATTGTGTGTATTGTTAGATATTATTGCACTGTTGGAGCTAGAAACACAAGCATTTCGCTACACCCGCAATAACATCTGCATGTGATGAATAACATTTGATTTGATTTCTCACATACTCCCTGTACAGGCAAAACACCACTCTGAAGGGCAGGCAGCCAGTGGCATGTAATCATGGATGCCAAGGGAAGCCAGGCTTCCCAAAATATTTTACATTAATTTATCATTTGTATTTTTTATTGGTTTCTTTCATCTCTCTGTGTTTTCATAATTTTCTTTCAATTCGTAAGTGACTTTAGATCACCGGAGAAATCGCCCGAGCGAGGGAAACAGCCAGTATGTGTAGCCCAAGTATGTGATTCTGTCTGGAAAAAAAGACTAGGCCATGCCTACGTAGAATTTGATTGATTGATGCCAGAAAGCATTTGGCCTCCCTTTGGCAAATCAGCGTTGAGCTGGGCTCAACTGTTGGTAGACCTGGCGCAAAACCACCCACCAAGGGAGGCCAGTTTGGATTTGGCTTCACTCCAATAAAATCACATCAAAAGCAAAACGTATTTGTCAGAAAAACATGTCTGTTTCTGGTCTGCTTGTGTTGTCGGCCCTTTCCTAAGCAAAGGATGGAGATGGGGAATTGGTCTTAATTCTCTGTACAGGACAATGACAGAGATTGTAATCTAACCATAAATTAGTATATTGTGCCACTGGCCTGAGACGATTGAAGTTCAGTATGTAGTCTAGTAGGCTCACGTTAGCTGGTTCATTCTTGCCCTTGCGAGGAAGTCAGGCTAGCAATCATTTTAGCCAGGTAGCCTTTGACAACAAAAACTAAAAAGTGTGTACTACACAGTCATAGACCGTTTTGTCAACATGAAAGAGAGGAGGATGGCAACTAGTCTACATGTAGGGCGAGTCAAGAGTTTTTTTTTTATTGCACACACATGCACACACAAACAGAAAACAGTCCCATGGACTGCCACATGACAATTTGTTAAATTGATTGGACTAAATTGTTTTTGGTATTTTTAAGATTGTTTTCACTGTATTAATTAAACTAAGGATATATAGTCTAGTTGATTTCATGAAGCTTAAATGTTTAAGTTGAAATGGTGCTGGAATAGTGGAAGCAGTGGTCTGTTTTCTCTGTGATGACTTGCAGTAATTCTGTGGTTCTAAATCAGTAGTTGTTTAGTAAACTGTCGGAAAAACATGAACCTGCATGACCACGCTGTAGGTCATGTAACTGTTCGTTACACGCAATGTTTTCATTGTGGACTTCACAGCACAGATGTTGCTCTACGGTTTTGTGATGAAACAAATGTACACTACCTTTCAACATTTTGGGTCACTTAGAAATGTCCTTGTTTTTTTTTGTCCAAAAAAATAACATCAAATTGATCAGAAATACAGTGTAGAAATGGTTATTGTTGGAAATGACTATTGTAGCTGTAAAAAGCAGATTTTTAAATGGATAATCTATAGTACATAGGCGTACAGAGGTCCATTATCAGCAACCATCACTGCTGTGTTCTAATGGCATGTTGTGTTAGCTAAGTCCAACTAATCCAAGTCATTTTAAAAGGTTAATTGAGCAATAGAAAACCCTTTTGCAATTATGTTAGCACAGCTGAAAACTGTTGTTGTGATTAAAGAAGCACTAAAACTGGCCTTCTTTAGACTAGTTGAGTATCTGGAGCATCAGCATTTGTGAGTTCGATTACAGGCTCAAAATGGCCACAAACAAAGAACTTTCTTCTGAAACTCGTCAGTCTATTCTTGTTCTGAGAAATGAAGGCTATTCTATGCAGAAACAGACGGCTCACAAGTCCTCAACTGGCAGCTTCATTAAATAGTACCCGCAAAACACCAGTCTCAACGTCAACAGTGAAGAGGCGACTCCGGTATGCTGACCTTCTAGGAAGAGCTCCTCTGTCCAGCGTTTGTGTTCTTTTACCCATCTTAATCTATTATTTTTATTGGCCAGTCTGAGATATGGCTTTTTCTTTGCAACTCTGCCTAGAAGGCCAGCACCCCGGAGTCGCCTCTTCACTGTTGACGTTGAGGCTGGTGTTTTGCGGATACTATTTAACAATGTTACCATTATTTGGTTATACCTTCCTTAATGATATCACAAAACAACAACTTATTTGACATGATTATTGTTTAGAGACCCATGAACCATTTACCACATTATTTACGTTAGAAATATTGTTTCAATGTCCAACCTTGTGATGTTACAGTTCTGCAAAATCTCTCTCTGTTGTAACAAAGAGATTTTTAACTTCCATTTCTGCAGAGTGGGAGAAAGTGTTGCTGCAAGGTATTTACGACCGTCATAAAACTGGCCAACTCCGTCCCCACTTCCCCCCCTTCCTCTCTGGTTGGAGAGGGGGCTCTCTCTGATCTTCACCCAGGAGGGAAAGTCATGACAGGAGATTATGAGGAAATGATCAGAAGATAGATAGGAGTTACATAGTTCAGAATACACAACTCATCTTTCATTGACAAGCTATAAGACAATTATTGATGCCCAGAGCTGGAAACACATCAGATGGCTTCCACAACATGTGAACAATATCAGGAGATAAAAATGGGATCGATAAACCTAACAACTTGAAATGGGCAGATGTTTTCGTATGTGGTGTCAGGTGTGGTCACGGGACGTTTCAACGTGTCCCTAAACCTCTCCAAAGTAACATATGTCTGTAAATTAGATAACTCCAGTGCTATTACATATTTGCAATCCCTAAATTATATTTCTTCAGTATAAAAACACAATTTATTCCATATCAACCTCCATATAAAACATTCTGGTGGTGTTAAGGGGTATCTAGGGTACATTCAAGTGTCCTTTTAACCTCTCCAAAGTGTCCGGAAGTGGTAATTGCACTGTTATGCACACTGTATGTGCCTAAAAGTTATTGTTCACTATAAAAACAATGTTTCTACAACAGCAACCTCTCTCAAACATTGTGCTGGTCTTGGGGGACATACAGGGGATATCCAAGTGTTTTTTCAAATTCTCCAAAGTGCCTGAACATTTTGCCTAGGCATATTCAATGTATTGGTCCCACATATAAATTAACTGTTTACAAAAATAATATAAAAGTAACAAATACAGTGGGGCAAAAAAGTATTTAGTCAGCCACCAATTGTGCAAGTTCTCCCACTTAAAAAGATGAGAGAGGCCTGTAATTCTCATCATAGGTACACTTCAACTATGACAGACAAAATGAGAAAAAAATCCAGAAAATCACATTGTAGGATTTTTAATGAATTTATTTTCAAATTATGGTGGAAAATAAGTATTTGGTCAATAACAAAAGTTTATTGGTCCCATTCATTCTTTCCTTTACACAGATCAGTCGTCCTGGTCCCTTTGCAGAAAACCAGCCCCAAAGCATGATGTTTCCACCCCCATGCTTCACAGTAGGTATGGTGTTCTTTGGATGCAACTCAGCATTATTTGTCCTCCAAACACGACGAGTTAAGTTTTTACCCCCAAAAATATATTTTGGTTTCATCTGACCATATGACATTCTCCCAATCTTCTTCTGGATCATCCAAATGCTCTCTAGCAAACTTCAGACGGGCCTGGACATGTAGGCTTAAGCAGGGGGACACATCTGGCAAATGATAGTCCCACTAAGCACAACCTGGATGGGATGGCGTATTGCTGAAGAATGCTGTGGTAGCCATGCTGGTTAAGTGTGCCTTGAATTCTAAATAAATCACCAACAGTTTCACCAGCAAAGCACCCCCACACCATCACACATCCTCCTCGATGCCTCATGGTGGGAACCACACATGCCGAGATCATCCGTTCTCGTACTCTGAGTCTCACAAAGCCTTGGCAGTTCGAACCAAAAATCTCACATTTGGACTCATCAGACCAAAAGACAGATGTCCACCGGTCTAATGTCCATTTCTCGTGGTTCTTGGCCCAAGAAAGTCTCTTCTTATTATTGTTGTCCTTTAGTAGTGGCTTCTTTGCAGCAATTCGACCATGAAGGTGTGATTCACGCAGTCTCCTCTAAAGCAGTTGCTGTTGAGATGTGTCTGTTACTTGAACTCGGTGAAGCACTTATTTGGGCTGCATGTTCTGAGGCTGGTAACTAATGAACATATCCTCTGCAGCAGAGGTAACTCTGGGTCTTCCTTTCCTGTGGCGGTCCTTATGAGAGCCAGTTTCATTATAACGCTGGATGGTTTTTGTGACTGCACTTGAACAAACTTTCAAAGTTCTTGAAATGTTCCGGATTGACTGACCTTCATGTCTTAAAGTAATGATAGACTGTCGCTTCTCTTTGCTTATTTGAGCTGTTCTTGCCAGAATATGGACTTGGTATTTTACCAAATAGGAATATCTTCTGTATACCACCCCTACCTTGTCACAACACAACTGATTGGCTCAAAACGGAAAGAAATTCCATTCCATCAAGGCAAAGGGTGGCAACTTTGAAGAATCTCTGTTTTGGTTACTACATGATTCCTTGTGTTATTTCATAGTTTTGATGTCTTCACTATTATTCTACAATGTAGAAAATAGTGCAAATAAAGAAAAGCCCTTGAATGAGTAGGTGCGCAAACTTTTAACTGGTACTGTATTCCGCCACTGTGTGACGATTGTCTTTTTGTTGTCTCTGCCTTATTGTATACTAAACAAAAATATAAAACACCACATGTAAAGTGTTGGTTCCATGTTTCATGAGCTGAAATAAAAGATCCCAGAAAAAAGCACAAAAAGCTTTTTCTCTCAACTTTTGTGTAGAAATTTGTTTACATCCCTTTTCCAATATAATCCATCCACCTGACAGTTGTGGTATGTCAAGAAGCTGATTAAACAGCATGATCATAACACAGATGCACCTTGTGCTGAGGACAGTAAAAGGCCACTCTAAAATGTGAAGTTTTGTCACGCAACAAAATGGCAGATGTTTCAGGTTTTCAGAAAGTGTGCAATTTGCATGCTGACTGCAGGAATGTCTACCAGAGCTGTTGCCAGATAATTTAATGTTAATTTCTCGACCATAAGCTGCCTCCAACGTTATTTTAGAGAATTTTGCAGTATGTCCAACCGGCCTCACAACCACAGTATAACCACGCCAACCTATGACTTCCACATCCGGCTTCTTCACCTGCGGGATTGTCTGAGACCAGCCACCTAGACAGCTGATGAAACTGAGAAGCATTTCTGTCTGTAATAAAGCCCTTTTGTGGGGGAAAAAACTCATTCTGATATGCAAGGCCTGGCTCCCAAGTGGGTGGGCCTATGCCCTCCCAGTCTCAACCTTGGCTGTGCCCCTGCCCAGTCATGTGAAATCCATAGATTAGGCCCAAATTAATTTATTTAAATTGACTGATTTCCTTTATTAACTGCAACTCAGTAAAATAGTTGAAATTGTTTCATGATGCGTTTATATTTTTGTTCAGTATATATATCACGGTGGCATAAGAATTAATGGGTTATAGAGCAAACAACGCAATTACCACAACATAATTTTAATATGGCTTTTTTCCAGGCAGCTTCCTCGGTGATTTTACCCATGCACCGCTAATGCAAGCAGCCTCTGTTTGTGCAAACTCAAGCGTGTCCCGCACTGTGTATGCAGAGGAAACCAGCTCCTCGGCAATCCCCACATACCTCTCTTAGGCCTCTGCACAACGTCCAGGAAATCAGAGGCAAAACATAATTGAACATTATGTAAACAGCGCATGACTAAATTCTAGAGTGTCCTTCCAACTTTCTATTTACAATATCAATTATGTTCTCCTAGGATAAGCTGCTTTCAGGGCAACGGACAAATTAAATATTGTCTGGCTGGGCCGGAACAAATGGTGTATGTCATCACTCTCTGCATGTGTTTCTCTGATTAGCACTAACATGCAAAGGGTTAGGCCCTGTGAACCGCAAGAGGACACACACACGCGCACACACGCAAATACACACAGGCTGACATGGCTCATTCATACAGCGTAACACAATTTAAAACTGAATGTTTTCCTTAAAGTGGCAATCAGCAGTCGAAACAATAATAAAGTGTCCACCCTGCTCCTGTTTCGGTAAAAACCTGAGGGATGGGGCTGGAGATATGTAACCACTGTCAAATTCATAGACAGAGCTATGAATGCAAGGACTGACCAGCCATGATATCAAACATATAGTTTTAAGGCTATGTAGTGTTTGTTTACATATACTTTGTTTACAAACAATGGAGTAAAACAAGTTTATATTTGGGGTTGTTATGGGGTACAACAGTTGAACTAAGCTCATGAAGCATTTATCATTTATATTCTTCAAGAATCAATGGGTACACACCATTCATTTTTCATTCCAAAAATGGATGCAGCAACTGCAGATTACCTCTTTAAATGGCGCAAATTATCTTTGTTTTGAAAAAGATCCATGTCTCATTGGACTTGTGTGTTGTTCTAATTGGTTGAACTTGGTGTACAACCTCCCTATCAGCTCTTCTCCTAGAGCACAACCCTGGCTTTCCTTTTTCCCTCTGACCACAGACAGCTGAGATATTTCTGTGAGGTCTAAACAGCCCTATTACAGAACGGAGACAGCCATACACCAGAGACATTCGACTGTATTATTATAAAAGTGCAGAAACAAAAATAACTTCAAATGATGTGATCCAAGACACCAATCATGGGGACCAAGTAGGGTAAAGATCACAATGTGAACTATTGCAAGCATTCAGATAGGCCTGGCCCCATGATTTCCAGGCACTTCTCTTCAAACATTGCAAACCCTCTGTTATTCTATAATATCCAGTTACTAGGCACAGCTAACCAAAATAACATATTTCATATAGAAAAACATTGACCTTGGACGCAAAACAGACATTGCTCTGGAGTTCAAGTGGGTTATAGCAGAACTTCAAATAAGCCCTGCCTGACAGCTGAGCACATCTGCACATGTCGCCGCCCCACTGGACAAGGAAGGGAGTACACTGTGACCATAAAACTGTTTCCTCAAAAGGATCTGGCTTGGTTAGTGCAAATCAGTAACCTTGCAAAGCCCACATTTTTAAGGCTAATGCTGGAGGGCATGGAACATTTGAAATAATCAATTCCATTTACCAAGACAAAATCACATAGTAGGTCGATGGTTGAGCAACATGTGGTTTGAAATTGTTTGCAATTTGAGAGGGTGACACACAAACACACAAACGGAGAGGGCAGACTGAGTAAGTGGTGCTGCATGTGGTGTGTTGAGGACCCATGCAGTGCAGAGCCAAGAAAGAAGTTAATATGTTCCCTACGGTTAGTGCTGAGCGAATAACCACCACTTTTTATTTTTGGGGGTTATTAAACAACTAATTGATTGAAGTCTTTTCAATTACTTGAATTCCATTTACTTTGGGTTCTTTGTGAGCCCAATGTGCCGTTTCTCTAGGGAGAAATCAAATCGATCACAATAGATATCAAGTTAAGAACTATGTGGGACGCTGGGCTGAAGGGAGTGGTAGATTTCATTAAGCAAATAACATTTCATTTGTCACATGCTTTGTAAACAACAGGTGTAGACTAACAATGAAAATATTACTTACAGGCCCTTCTCAACAATGCAGAGAGAATAAAAAAAGAGCAATAGTAGAAATCATATTTTTTTAAATAACACAAGGAATAAATACACAATGAGTAATGATAACTTGGCTATACACACAGTCATGTGTACCGAGTATATGCGCAGGGGTATGAGGTAATTGAGGTAGATATGTACAGTAGAAGTCGGAAGTTTGCATACACCTTAGCCAAATACATGTAAACTCAGTTTTTCACAATTCCTGACATTTAATCCTAGTGAAAATTCCCTGTTTTAGGTCAGATAGAATCACCACTTCATTTTAAGAATGTGAAATGTCAGAATAATAGTAGAGAGAATGATTTTTTCCTTAAGCCATTTTGCCACAACTTTGGAAGTATGCTTGGGGTCATTTTAACTTCCTGACTGATGTCTTGAGATGTTGCTTCAATATATCCACATAATTTTCTGCCCTCATGATGCCATCTATTTTGCGAAGTGTCATGCACAAAATAGATGTCCTAACCGACTTGCCAAAACTACAGTTTGTTAACAAGAAATTTGCTGAGTGGTTGAAAAGCGAGTTTTAATGACTCCAACCTAAGTGCATGTAAACTTCGGACTTCTAAGGTACATATACAGTTGAAGTCGGAAGTTTACATGCACTTAGGTTGGAGTCATTAAAACTCGCTTTTCAACCAATCAACAAATTTCTTGTTAACAAACTATAGTTCTGGCAAGTCGGCTGGGACATACATCTACAGAGGGGCAAAACGTTTTTTTTTGTGTCAGCCAACAATTGTTGTTCTCCCACTTAAAAAGATGAGAGAGGCCTGTAATTTTCATCATAGGTACACTTCAACTATGACAGACAAAATGAGGGAAAAAATCCAGAAAATCACATTGTAGGATTTTTTATGAATTTATTTGCAAATTATGGTGGAAGTATAGAATCAATCTTTAGGATGTTTTTATCATAAATCTTCAATAATGTTCCAACCGGAGAATTCCTTTGTCTGTAGATATGCAGTGGAACACAAGCTAACTCTCACGTGAATGCACGTCACGAGCTCATGGCACTCTGCCAGACACCTGGCTCAAACAGCCCTTATTCACCCCCACTTCACAGTAGAAGCATCAAACAAGGTTCTAAAGACGGTTGACTTCTAGTGGAAGCCTTAGGAAGTGCAAAATGACCCCATAGACACTGTGTTTTCGATGGGGAATGAGTTGAAAAACAACAAACATCAGATTTCAAAAGAAGTTTTAAACAGCTTGGAAAATTACAGAAAATTATGTAATGGCTTTAGAAGCTTCTGAGAGGAAAATTGACATCATGTGAGTCATTCAGAGGTGTAGCTGTGGATGTATTTCAAGGCCTACCTTCAAACTCACTGCCTCTTTGCTTGACATCATGGGAAAATCAAAAGAAATCAGCCAAGACCTCCACACGTCTGGTTCATCCTTGGGAGCAATTTCCAAATGCCTGAAGGTACCACGTTCATCTGTACAAACAATAGTACGCAAGTATAAAGACCATGGACCACGCAGTTGTCATACCGCTCAGGAATAAGACGTGTTCTGTCTCCTAGAGATGAACGTACTTTGGTGCGAAAAGTGCAAATCAATCCCAGAACAACAGCAAAGGACCTTGTGAAGATGCTTGAGGAAACAAGTACAAAAGATTCTATATCCACAGTAAAATGAGTCCTATATCGAAAAAACCTGAAACGTCACTCAGTAAGGAAGAAGCCACTGCTCCAAAACCGCCATTAAAAAAGACAGCCTACGGTTTGCAAATGTCCTCTGGTCTGATGAAACAAAAATAGAACTGTTTGGCCATAATGACCATCGTTATGTTTTGAGGAAAAAGGGAGATGCTTGCAAGCCGAAGAACCGTGAAGCACAGGGGTGGCAGCATCATGTTGTGGGGTTGCTTTGCTGCAGGAGGGACTGGTGCACTTCACAAAATAGATGGCATCATGAGGATGATCAATTCTGTGGATATATTGAAGCAACATCTCAAGACATCAGTCAGGAAGTTAAAGCTTGGTTGCAAGTGGGTCTTCCAAATGGACAATGACCCCACGCATATTTCCAAAGTTGTGGCAAAATGGCTTCAGGACAACAAAGTCTAGGTATTGGAGTGGCCATCACAAAGCCCTGACCTCCATCCTATAGACAATTTGTGGGCAGAACTGAAAAAGCATGTGCGAGCAAGGAGGATTAAAACCTGACATCTTTACACCAGCACTGTCAGGTGTTTGTGGGAAGCCCGTGGAAGGCTACCCGAAACATTTGACCCAAGTTAAACAATGTAAAGACAATGCTACCAAATACTAATTGAGTGTCTAAACTTCTGACCCACTGGGAATGTGATGAAAGAAATAAAAGATGAAATAAATCACTCTCTACTATTATTCTGACATTTCACATTCTTAAAATGAAGTGGTGATCCTAACTGACCTAAGACAGGGAATTTTTACTTGGATTAAATGTCAGGAATTGTGAAAAACTGAGTTTAAATGTATTTGGCTAAGGTGTATGTAAACTTCCGATTTCAACTGTAGGTAGGGATAAAGTGACAAGGCAACGGGATAGATAATAAACAGCAACAGCAGTGTATGTTCTGAGTCAATTAGATTATTGCAAAAAGGGTCAATGCAGATAAACTGGTTAGTTATTGGTTGACTATTGAACTATCTATTAAGCAGTCTTATAGCTTCGGGGTAGAAGCTGTTCAAGGTCCTGTTGGGTCCAAACTAGGGTTGTTGCGGTGACCGTATTACCTCCACACTGGCGGTCACAAGTCATGAAGGCAGTCAAATTCCACATGACCGTTGAGTCACGGTAATTAGGCTTCTCCAAGCTCTGATGCTGCTGGTTATTAGTAGCCTACCAAACTTGCTAACTGCTTGGTACTCAGCACTCTATTGTCCCTCTAATCATGCTGACATCAATGCAAATGTATTAAAAAATCGAATCAAACACTTCATGTTACGCAACATTTCAACTGGCTATGCAATTGCGGGAGAAAACTGAGTGATGGCCGCTAATAAAAAGACGAGGCTCCCATCAGCTTTATATAAGCTAGGCCTACTATGTTATTTTTTCTCAACTTTCCAAATATTAAGCACATTGCTTATATTTACAACAGGAGTAAAGCCTACCTGGTTGGCATGAAAATAAACCATGGGGAAAAGCGTCCTCCATTCGTTATTTAAGTTCATAGATTACTTTTTTCCCCGCTTGCCTCTGTTTTGATACAGGTGCATGATAATGGTCCATTCTAAATCAAAACAAATGTTAAAAATATATTATTTAGTATATTTAAAGACACGATTAAATCAAGAAAAGTCTGATGGGTGACAATATTAGCCTATATATATTATCACTTGTGAATGATGCCCAGCATAAGAAACAAAGCCTTTTTTTTGCGACCTTTTCTCAATCATAGTCCTTAAGTAGTCTAGCCCACATTTTTTTGCTAGTGGTTGTATTAATTTGTGATCTATCGCATCCCACAACTCTCATACTATGTTTGGAATATTTATTTCTCGCACAGAATAGGTTGACTTTTGTACTATGGGGGAATAGTAGATTGACATAGGCTAGTGCTTTTGCTGTTCATTGGGCCTCCTCATCTTGTTGGCTGATGAAAAGTAAATGAGGACAGTTCTTCCAATATCTTCAATATGCACCTCGGAATTGGATAAGGACGTGTGCAGTTGCGCCCCGGATGTGTCGGTCTTCATTTATAGCCTGTGAGAAAGACCCGATCGCGTGAAGGAGAGCCATGTGAATGAGGGCTTCCGATTGCGCAGCACACTCGGGGAGAAGGGCAAGACGTAGCATTCCGGGCCGCAAAAGGCATGGATTTTTTTAGGGACAGAGCCACAAAGGGGATGCCACCGTGAAATGTTAGGCATTATCAAGTGCTTGTCAAATTGTGAATGAGAGACTATTGGAGTGCGTACAGCCTGAGCAAAAAAACAAAGCAGAGCTCATGCCTTTCAAGCAACTTTTTTCAAATCATCATTTGAATCTCATCATGCAGCCTTACAATGTATTAGAAATCAAACCGTATAGCCCAATGCTTGTAGAACAACTAAAGTTACAGTAATAATTCTAAATGAATCATATAGGAGTACCTATTTCTTCGTTAACTGCTCAACACAGAATAGGTGCACGTGCACACTCCAAACCGCTTGGGGAAAATGTGTATATTTTATTCAGCTTTGTTCAATTATATTCTTCCTACTATAAAGCCAAGGAATTATAAGCAAATCGTGTCTACTAAATGAACTAGTGTAGCCCACAGCCATTTGGCATAGCCGCATTAGGACCTAACATAACTCACAGTATGCTATTCTTTTCTTCCGAAATAGACTACATTTTCTTCATATCATGCTTCTAAATAATGGATTTATTGTGAAGGTGTAGGCTATATTACTTGGATTTATTAGACTTTTTTTAAATGGCTGTGTGGAAGCCAGGAGATGTTAAATGTGTTTATGTTGATTAAGGTCAATTACTGTGAGACCGACAGTTATTTGCGTGACAATCACCGACTGACAAAATTTCGTGACCGCCACAGCCCTAGTCCAGACTTAATGCAAAACAAGCCCAATGCTTTTCTAAGGGCCTATTTTGGACTGCGCTTGTCGCCTGCCTTCTCAACTTTTCTTAGGGCGAAGACATGAGCATCTCGTCATTATACAGATCTCTGGAAGGACACACTTCTATGCCTGCTACGTTAACTTATTAGATACACACAGACATCATGAGAGAGAAATGTACACAACACTATGATGAGAGGGTCAGAGACAGTTTGTGACAGAATGCCTTATCTACTTTGAAGAAATAGTCAAATAATTCTTTCAGACAGCTCTGCAGCATACTTAGGCAGGCTAGCTAAATGGGAAGACTAAAGACTACAGTATGGGGAGCACATAGATAACGTTAGATGGTCTGGCTAGCTGACTGCTACTGCCTGAGCAGCGATTACATGACGACTTAAAGGAATGAAAAATAATAGAGTAATTCAATAAATATACAGAACTGCAATATTTGATTATTTCATAGTAATTTCTTATTTTTCTATTTATCTGTAGGGCTGGGCGGTACACTGTATTTTATGATATACAGTGCCTTTGGAAAGCATTCAGACCCCTTGACTTTTTACCTTACAGCCTTATTCTAAAATGTATTAAATGGTTTTTTTCCACTCCCCCACTCCCTCAATCTACACACAATACAAAGCAAAAACAGGTTCTTAGACATCTTTGCTAAATTTATACCAAAACAAAAACAAAAAATATCACATTTACATAAGTTTTTAGACCCTTGACTCAGTTCGTTGTTGAACCACCTTTAGAAGTGATTATAGCCTTGAGTCTTCTTGGGTATGATGCTACAAGCTTGGCACACCTGTATTTGGGGAGTTTCTCCCATTCTTCTCTGCAGATCCTCTCAAGTTCTGTCAGGTTGGATGGGGAGTGTTGTTGCACAGTTATTTTCAGGTCTCTCCAGATATGTTTGATTGGGTTCAAGTCCGGGCTCTGGCTAGTCCACTCAAGGACATTCACTTGTCCCAAAGCCACTCCTACATTGTCTTGGCTGTGCGCTTAGGCTCCAATCATCTTTGCCTCGATCCTGACAAGTCTTCGAGTCCCTTCTGTTGAAAAGCATCCCCACAGCATGATGCTGCCACTACCATGCTTCACCGTAAGGATGGTGCCAGGTTTCCTCCAGACATGACACTTGGCATTCAGGCCAAAGAGTTCTTGGTTTCATCAGACCAGAGAATCTTGTTTCTCATGGTCTGAAAGTCCTTTAGGTGCCTGTCACGTGTCTTTTACTGAAGAGTGGCTTTCGTCTGGCCACTCGACCATAAAGGCCTGATTTGTGGAGTGCTGCAGAGATGGTTGTCCTTCTGGAAGGTTCTCCCATCTCCACAGAGGAACTCTAGAGCTCTGTCAGAGTGACCATTGCGTTCTTGGTCACCTCCCTGACCAAGGCCCTTCTCCCCTGATTGGTCAGTTTGGCCAGGCGGCCAGCTCTAGGAAGAGTCTTGGTGGCTCCAAACTTCATCCATTTAAGAATGATGGAGGCCACTGTTCTTGGGGACCTTCAACGCTGCAGACATTTTTTGGTACCCTTCCCCAGATTTGTGCCTCGATAGAATCCTGTGTCGGAGCTCTAAGGACAATTCCTTCGACCTGATGGCTTGGTTTTTGCTCTGACATGCACTGTCAACTGTGGGACAGACAGGTGTGTGCCATTCCAAATCATGTCCAATCAATTGAATTTACCACAGGTGGACTCCAATCAAGTATGAATCCATTTTAAAATATGGCTGTAACGTAACAAAATGTGGAAAAAGTCGATGGAATACTGAATACTTTCCGAAGGCACTGTACCATTATTGATGCACAGATCGGTTTGGGTTTTTACTTTACCTTCTATAACGGTATTTGAATGTTCAGTTTGTTAAATGTGATACCCCATGTGTAAAATCAATTTTTATAGTTTACTTCGCTACTTGAGTCATCTCTCACCACTCTCTCTCTCTATACCACTTTCCACACAGACCTAGCCCCGCCCCTACTCATGGAGAACATTTGTTGTTCCTCGACCACGAGACACTTGCATTCAGTCTGCATGGTCAATGTAGCACATGCAACAATTTTGATGACAACGATGCTGTTTTCTCTTTGCTTCTTTGCATTCTATAATTGCACTATTAGTTTGTGTTTCTTACTGCAAACAGCTAGTTTGTCTTTTCTTAGGAAGTTGAGCCTAAATCTTGTTAGCAGCTAATGCTAATCATTAGTTAGCTGGCTAGATAGCTAATAAATGTACTGAGTCAGAGCAAACGTAATTCGCCTCTACAGCCTGATAATACCAGTGATGGTGTAGACCTAAATCAGCATTTAGTTTGTGCAACAGTATCTTCTAAATCAAAGGAATACGTGAAGCATGAATACGTTAGCTACTTAAAGTAGCTAAGAGAAAACATGAAATGTAGCCAAAGATCATAGGGTCCCCTAGGAAACACTTATCAACACTTTGGTTCCTACCCTGTCACAATAACTCCTCCCTGGCATTTTCATTCGTTGTCATGTCAAACACAGTATTCAAAGTGCCCACTAGTATATTCTAATTCTAATTCTAATAATATAGCTAATCATAATAATCATTCCATTTCCATGATTCCAACCGTTCACCCAAGTGTGTTGCTCTAAATCGCAAGTTAAATCACAATTGCAACATCTGGTTAAATATAAGGCCTAGATTGTTTGCCCATATCGTGCAGCCCCAGGTGTCAGTGTGGAAATGATCTCAAATGAGTGCCTGAAATGCAAAAAAAAATTGGGATTGAATTTGAATTGCATAAAACAAGTCAGAATGGAGAAAGAACCATTGAAATCACTTAGAATGTATGTGTTGCCACCCTAGGTTCTCACACCACTCAAAGCAAATTAATAACTTTTATTATTCAAAAACATAAAATACCGTCCAATTGTTATAAAAATACAGTGATATGACATGTTGGCCATATCGTCCAACCCTGCACAATATGGACCTGACAGAGACAATGGAATAATTTTCAATGTTTTGGCGATTGAATGTTCACTATTTTTGCCTTTGGAATTTCAATTAAAAAGCTAAAATCATTCTAATGTCATTATTTCATAATGCATTTTATATAATTTAAAAAATACAAAAAAACAGAAAATGGAGCGACCTCAAAAAGACTACTTACTGTGACCACTCCCTGCAACAGAAGCAGCGCACTGCAGGCTTTTAATCGCTGTTTTACGACATGTCAAAAAAATAAAAAAATGGGGAAAACAAAACATGCTTCCAAAGGTTTGGCTGCCTGCACGATAGCAGACATATGAAAGTTTAAATAACCTTGGTATTTACTCAATGGTGAAGGGAGGAGGTAAGGATAACAGACCAGAGAGTATCCTTGGCACACATTGTATTTTTCTTCCTTAATATTTTTAGACAGTCCACATTCGCACTGCGTTTGTACACATTCTTGGGTTTTCGAGGGTATTGTGTGATTTGCAAGCTTTCCGCTCACCCAATGGTCACGAACACTGGTGCTGTGAGTCATTATCATCTCATATTGCAAAACTGATCAGGGTGTCCTTTGAAACCATAACCTATATTATAATACAGCATTTGACACCCAATGCTAACAAGTATTTTCCAGAGAAAGCTAGCAGCTTGATATGATTCATTACTGGGCACTGTGAAGTGTGGCTTCTTGGACAGCCTAACAATTACACTATAGACCAACAACAACAACAAACCACTTCAAGTTTCTTAAAAATAACATGCAGTCTAAATCCATCTCCCACAATAAAACATTATAGCCACAGATCATAGAGATCCCTCAGGTTGTGGTCTTGCTACTGTGGGTCAATGTCAAGTGTGATAAAGGTATAGGGCCTAAGGCTTTGAAAGGGTTACATACAGGGTAATGGATGAGCCTGACTTCTGAGTCCCCGGACTCCTATAGATCCTATAGTAGCATCTGGGGACATAGTTCTGAGAAAATAACCATTTCCTCTAGGCTTGGGAGATTATTAATGAAAAGTCACTTATCTAAAGATGAACCTGTCACTTTTCAAACCTAAACTAAGGGCACTGGGGAAAAAAGCGCCCGGAGAGGGAATGAGAAAGAGACCATGGATAAGCATTGCGGCTAGTAGCTTCAGCCGCATTCCCCTGTGACTGTATATAGGGTCTATTTGGCCATGTCTCTTTAGATTAATACGCCTGCGTGTAGCGTATTAAACTGCTACCTTTTACGGACCGAGAGGCATTCGTTCTCTGCTCCATCCCTGCTAGTGGGGTCATCTGTGTGATAATGCACAGATAATATAGAGGGGCTACTCGTACATGTCTATGAAATATTCATGATAAACCACTCAGAACAGAGAAGAGCAGAGCAGCCGCCAACACCACCTGAGGAACAATAGAGCGAGGCAAGCAAGGAAATAGGTTTATAGATAGCACGCAAAAACACTCCACGAGGACAGAAAGGCCGTCTTTCATAAGCAAGGTCACCGGTGTCCTTCTTATACCTTGTTCCTTCAAGGCTCTGGCTTATCTGACGCATACTGGTCAATACTAGCCACAAGCCAGTCCAACATATACTGTAGGTAAACAATCACCTGACATTATGAGTGGGGAAAATAACAAAAGTCATACAATGTAATATCCCCTCCAAGTCTAATTTTTACCCATCTAGAAAGTGAAAAAGCCAGAAATGGAGGTTCATACTGACCTCACATTTCTGGTCTAACACAGGTGAACAATCATAGTCATCATAACGAGTGGGGAAGACATATGCAAAAGCACTTCCTATCAGTCCCACTGTTGTGGGGTTGCCTTCCCTGCAACCCCCATCTATGAATGTTTTACATTACTATGTCATTCCCAGAATAATGTGAAGGATGGCCTCATGATCACTGCCATCCAGACTACCACTAACAGCCCCTCCTGTCTCCAGTGTGATCATCGCCCACAAAGGCTACTGTAGACCTATGCCAGACATGTCCCTACCCCAAACCAATGCACTCATTTTATTTTCCACAAGCTTCACCTTGGGAGAGACGGGAGCCTTTGGGGGCTTTTTTGTGGTTCTTCTGTAGAGGATGTCCAAATCTGAAAGTAGATAACCGTTGGCAACTGAAACTGTAAATGCTATATGCATGCTGATGCTACATTAGCTACAAGCTTATACTGCAATGTTTTTAAAACTGAGTCTTACAAGGTAAAAAATATGACAGGACTGTTGCACTGCAAATCTCTGAGAAGGAGACAAACAAAGTCCAAACTTCTTTGCTGTCAGCTATGCAAATGCAGAGCACACATCTTGTCAAATACAATATCTAAAAGTAGAAAGATCTTGTTTGCAGGGTAGGTTTGCATTACAACTATGACTGAGCAACAACCGCCTGCAAACAATGTTTGTGTTTCTCTGTCACGTTCTCTCCATCGCTCCTTCCATCTCATTAACCCAAACATCTCTTTTCACAACACTTCCTGTCTCCCTCTGTGTTCTGTGTCACTCTTTCCGAGTCTCCTTCCCTGTCACTTCCTCTATCCTTCTAAATGTTTCTCTCTCATTTTCTCCCTCTCGCTCACTCCCTCCCACCATATGCCCCCCGGCTCCTCTCTCTTACTTTCTCTCCCTCGTTCTCCCCTCTGTCTCCCTTCTCTCTTAGGCCAGTGCCATGTTCACTAGCCAATGCTTTGCTTAAGACAGGTGTCAGCTACAATCCCTGCTACTGTTCTCCACAGAGACACAGCGCCTCTCTCTCCTTCTCTCCTACTTGCCACTGAAACAATTACACCAGATAGGCCTCAAGGTCAACAGAGCTGTCAGGCTCCACTCCAACACTGGAGCAACTTCTCCCACGTTTTGGATAGGGAAACAGGCAGAGGTGTTAATAGAGGGTTTCTGCTGCTCTGGAGTCTACAGCTGCTAGGAATTATGGACATCACACACATTTCATTTTTCTCTTCAATCAGTTATGTTAGGAGTCGTTTGTAACTTCATAGAAATATGTAATTCATTGAGACTAGAGATGCACATAGAACGAATGCAATATAGTGAAAATGAGAGCAAAGACGTATGGACAGTGCTGCCATTTCATTACAAGCTCTACACATATATTTACTTGTGAATAGAACGCATCCACTCTGGGGAAAAGAATACTGAAAGTGCCATAATGAAAAGGCTACTGATACAGAACTCATTATCTGTAGAGCTGAAGTGAATTAAAGGGACAATGAAGGAGGCCAAAGGGAAGCATTAGGAGAGATCCGCTAGTTAGGGAATCCACTTGGTGTATGACACGATGTGCACAGCCTACTTTCCTCTCATATCTGTTTCTTTTCACAGCATGTCTAAATAAAATGGAGATGCGGGAGGCCACTTCGGCCCGACAAAGGTCACGTTTCCTAATGCATGAAAACTGCTTCCCGGCCAACCAAGGGGCCTGCTTGAGGATATTGGCTTGTTGACCCGGGGAAAGACAGGGATCATTACATTTATCAGTTTAAATTACTTTTTTTTTATTTTTTTAAACTTTTTTTGTATTTGTATTCTAAAAAATATTTTTTCTTAAAAATACTATTTTAATTGTAAACTGTTGTTACAATGAAGGATACACCTAATTTCCTGCCAAGGGGCGTTGATTTATCGGACAAAAAGAAGACGCTTGTGCTATTTCAGGGGACAATTAATTTATCCTAAACATGACCAGGAACCCAAGATTGTCAGTAAAGAACAAAGCTGTATGTCCATGAAGAACACTTCCTCAAATTAAAATGTTATAAATCGCATCCAGGCACAACTGCAACAACAATTGAAGCAAGCGAAGACAAGATTAGCCTTGGCGCATAAGTAACCATGTATCTCAGAGCAGCGGAATTACTCTGTTAACATTAAATATGGCCAAAGCTACTCAGAATGTCATTTAATATCCATATTGCTATAATTAATTATGGCCCATCAACATTCATATTTCAACAATCTTCTGCAACAGTGTTTGGAATAGAGAAGCTCCCTTTACATTTCCTATTTGCTTTTTTTCTCCCTCAAAGAAAGACCTTTCCATACAGTCTATAACGCTAGTGGGCCTAGTCAATTTCCACACCTGCAGGTTGAATGTGCTTAGGTAAGCTCTCCACTCTCAGAACTGTAAAGTGCTTTCTCTTATTTCATCTGACAGGCCCTTTATGGTGAATAAGATTATTCTTGCTTGTTCCTTTTTAATCAGTTTATTCTCTTTGAGCAACCTTTCATACATTACAAATGGTGCATCACCGGATATTGGAGAGGAAAACGCTGAAAATAGCTATTTTTGTAGAGCTGGTCAGTCAAAAGGAGGAAAAGGAAAAGGGCACACTATCTATAACTTCTTCAGTAACCAACATGTACAAAGGATATGCAGAAAGGGGAAATACAGTGATTTATAATTCCATACATGGTGTGTACAACTGGTCTGCTGAGTACTAGGTTGCCATTTTTTGTCACAGATATCTAAGATTAATGGATGCTGTGATATTCTTCCTTACAAAAAAAAGATAGCAGTTTCCTCTCATATCTGTTCATTTTAACAGCAGGTCAAAAGTGCAGTAACTGCAGTGGACTGTAGTATTTTGGATGCAGTAATTGCATAATAACTGCAACATACTGCAGTTATTATGCACTCCAGATACACTGCAAAATTACTGGAGTAAATGTTTTTATTTTGGAAGCAGAATTTGCTGCATACTGCAGTTATATTGCACCCTTACTGCAGGTATAATGCAGTGTACTGCACTCTGACTACACTATTTTTTCATAAGTGGTGCCCTGGTTAATGATTTATCTATTTTTTTTAACAACCTTTGTTCAACTACTGTTTTATTGATTGTTTAATGTCATACTCACAGGGAAACTGTTTTGTTAGGTAAGAAACTGGGTTGTAGAGTGTCCATTAATTCCACATCATCACACACCACCTTCACCCAGACATTTTGTCTGCTCAATTCCTTGGACCTCTCAGAGGTGCAATGACAGCTGTCAATGAAGAGGTCCGGGCAGTTTCTGTTCGTCAGGCATGTCCTCCACAACCCAACAACAATGCAAAGTAATCTCAGCATTTTCATTGTGAACTGAGCCTTTTATTGAATTGTTCTCAAGTTATCTCTTCCCGGTCTGTAAAGCAAGTGGAGACCATTTCACATAGGCTTCTTCTTGGTGGATGGTTAACTTTAGCTACCGACCAAGTGACTTGTTCTTGTATTTTAATCAAAGTCTGCGCGTTACTACTGACAACACCTGTTGTGTCTCATAATGTACATGCTACCTGTAAGTCAAAAATAAAATAAAAATCATGCATAACGAAGGTCTTTGCTTTGTAACATATTGTTTCCCCGCGCTGTGCCATTTCTATGATTTGTTTCTCATTTACACAGAAACGTGTCGCTTTTGTCGACTACCAAAACGTTCCTAGATAAAGGTTTGCAAGTTTGTTACCGGTATCCTAAAAGTTTGACGCGTGGGAATGCAGTAGCGTATTACGCCGTCTTCGCCGTCGGCAGGAACAAGATGTTCTTTCAATGTGTCGATTGTCACTTTTGTCATAGTACTCCTACTAAGTTATCCATTGTCATAACTCCGTTATCAACAGGTTGCCACAGATATTCCCATCCACGTCTCGCGTCTTCAACCATGGGACTTGTTGCGAAGTCATCAGCAGCATGGAAGCTGAAGTCCCTCCCCCTCGAAGCCAAGGGGCAAAAATGTGTATTTTTATTACATGGGTAAACCTCAAATCAATACATTCATGTAACCTGTTCTAAAACAAAAACATGTAATTGTATTTAGGACCACAGTGAACATTATATTATGCAAACCATAGAAATAAAAATGTTTAGACCTATAATTAATAGTAATTATATTTGTATGATGTCAACGCACATCAATCTAAGTATCACATGGTTCTGAAATTGAATAGCACAGGGGCTCATGTAACGGATGTGAAACGGCTAGCTTAGTTAACGTGGGCGCTAAATAGCGTTTCAATCAGTGACGTCACTTGCTCTGAGACCTTGAAGTAGTAGTTCCCCTTGCTCTGCAAGGGCCGCGGCTTTTGTGGCGCGATGGGTAACGATGCTTCGAGGGTGACTGTTGATGTGTGCAGAAGGTCCCTAGTTCGCGCCCGGGTATGGGCGAGGGGACGGTCTAAATTTGTACTGTTACAGCTCAGATACATCTGCCATCAGATGACCAGTTGGTAAACGGTCATTATAGCCTAAATAAATATATCAATTTGTTCCCTGGCTCCAGGATTCAAACTCAATGTCATGCTGCTTACTTATTCAGGAAAAAATGCATCAGCACCGTCTCACCTTAGCAACTAAGAAAAAAGCATATACGTGTAATCTCTAGGGAACCAAATAAAAGTACCACAGGGGAAAAAACGACATTGAAATCTCAGTCTTATAACCTATGACTGAATAAAAATTGTGCTTCATAGAAAGCTATAGCAGTAGCAGGCTCATTATTGAATGCCTCCCGTCAAGTTGATAGGCAACAATAAGCTATCAATGGACTACTGACAAACACACGAATCGACAACGCATTGGAGATGAGTAATGTGGGAGCATAGACCTACAGGCTACAATATACCTATTCAACAATAAGATCCGAACGTAAAGCAAATAGATACATTCATGGCATGACTTTACACTAATAAAGCAGATATAAGATATGACTTGGTGGCTCTCACAAAATAAAAGGGGACTTGAGGGAGAAATGGGCCAGCATGTTAGAAATGCCAGGGCTGATTTCTGGTCCCAGTCCGCCCCTGCAGTAGGTCCACATTTTTAGGGAGTGTAAGTTGTTCAGTACTGTATCCTACAGAAGATGAAATAATATTAATAATTTTCCACGCATGCCTGTAGTCAGAGCACAGTCCTGGGAGACGCAGAAGCCTAGACAGCTGGTTGGCCTCCTGTGTTTGCACTGTGCTCCACACCAAATTCCACTCTCATTATCCGCATTGTCTCTGACACAGGCACTGGGAGCACAAAGGAGGATTTTAAAACGTCCCATGACCCTTCTGAGCAGCCCATGTTTCTCATTCATCTCCCTGACAGGCAGTACACAGCAGTACACAGGGCAGAACAGATTCCCTCTTCCTCCCTGTTTTTCACAGAGGGAAACTAAAGCCATATGTACGCCTTATTTTCTCCCATGTTGTGCTGCCGGCCCTTTGACTGCCACTCACACTTGTTTGCACAGATGTATATTTACCTTGCTCGTGAAAGTAAGGAAGCAAATCTCCCAGTCAGCTGACCTTTGGGACGTTAGTAGGAAAATAACCAAGTTGAACTGACATCATCATTTGACATGATAAATCTTTAATGGAGCGCAGACAGAAACATTTATTTGGATGCA
Organism: Oncorhynchus mykiss; assembly: GCF_057628025.1. NCBI lineage: Eukaryota > Metazoa > Chordata > Actinopteri > Salmoniformes > Salmonidae > Oncorhynchus > Oncorhynchus mykiss. The sequence goes on from NC_143044.1 coordinate 5,322,553, forward strand.
GGCCAGCAGTGTTCACTGGGCTACTTGCATGGACTTAATGGAAAACAGAGTCCTCGCAGCCTCGCTGTTCTGTAAATATTTTCTTTGTGGCAGAGACGAAGATTTTCACATCGACAGCCGTGAAGTGATATCTAAACAACAAGCACATTCAAAACACATCTAAACAGTTTGAGAGAGTCAACATATGCACGCACTGTATGTTGAAAAGTGATGCTAGTAACTATATAATCATCATTTGTATTCATATAGCACTATGTTGTTATAGGTTGTTATTTAAGTATGATTTTGATCAGCCAAACATACAGCATATTGGAAATTGTGTACATGCTTTGTATTGGATTGTATTGCAGCTGCTATTTATAGCATTCTGTACATAACCCATTACTGCATTAAATAGAGAACAAAGATAGAAATACTCATTAGTGCAAAATGGAGCAAGGAAGTCAGTGATATTGAAACAACGCAAACAGTCTTTTTTTTCTAAGTCAGTGTTGGGCTGTTTTCTCAGCCACTTTTCTGTCAGCCCTAACTTGTGTTAGTGTTCACAGCTCTCCATTATTCCCTCATGACAGAGATTAATGAAGCATGGCAGCAAGGCAATCCCAGTCCTCACTAAATATTTACATGCACCGCTTCAAAAGGCCAAAGCGCTAGCTACCACACCAGGATGACAGAAGCGTCATTGTTACTTCATGACTAAGTTGTTTCTCCTTCGTATTCTCTAGGCATTTCCCCCCTTGAGTGAGTGGATTTCACTATAGAGACGAATGTCAGTGCTGACTGCCTCCACTCAGCAATGACATAGGGTAGGCCTACGTTCAGGCTAATTCTAAAATCTTTAATCACGTTACATTTCAAACAATGTCAATAGAATGCTGACTGTGCATCCATTTCAAATGAGGCCATGACTGGTTGATCCAATCTAAATCACGATTGGAAGTCTGCTTCCTCTGAGAATGAGGTTGGCATGTGGTTTCCATGTGATATGTACGACGGTCCAGACATATGTGTACTGTACAGCATAGGGATTTCGAATTATACTGCATTTCTGGCTATGGACATGGACAGTATTTTAGGGAATGCAGTGATCAAATAAGGAGGGGGGACACAAGGCACCTGTGACAAATACACTATATAAAAAAGTATGTGTACAACCCTTCAAATGAGTTAATTTGGCTATTTCAGCCAGACCCATTGCTGACAGGTGTATAAAATCGAGCACACAGCCATGCAATCTCCATAGACAAACATTGGCAGTATAATGGCCTTACTGAAGAGCTCAGTGACTTTCAACACGGCAAGGTCATAGGATGCCACCTTTCCAACAAGTCAGTACTTCAAATGTCTGCCCTGCTAGAGCTTCTCTGGTCAACTGTAAGTGTTGTTTTTGTGAGGTAGAAACATCTAGGAGCAACAATGGCTCAGCTGTGAAGTGGTAGGCCACACAAGCTCAGAATGGGACCTCTGAAGTGCATAGTGCGTAAAAATAGTCTGTCCTTGGTTGCAACATTCACTACCGAGATCCAAACTGCTTCTGGAAGCAACGTCAGCACAATAACTGTTCGTCAGGAGCTTCATGAAATGGGTTTCCATGGTCGAGCAGCCGATTTTGTGCTTCCAACTTCGTGGAAAACCTTCCCAGAAGAGTGGAGGCTGTTATAGCAGCAAAGGGGGGACCAACTACATATTAATACCCATGATTTTGGAACGAGATGTTCGACAAGCAGTTGTCCACATACCTTTGGTCATGTAGTGTATGTTTGCGACACAAATTTGATGGGTATACAAATGTGAGTGGAAAGGCAGCACTAAATAACTGAATGCTCAACGTCACTGCCACTTAGGAAATAACCTCATCAGGGGGCCAAATAATGCATATTACTGAATGTTCATCCAAACAAGATACAGACAGTACCTATAATGCCATGGGTAGAAGACATTATGTCTGTAGTGTTTCAAGACTAGTCCTGGACTAAGAAATACACTGTGCAGGACTATGCATAATCTGTGTCTGGAACACTGGGTATATAAACAAAATCGCAATGGTGCCAAGAAGAAACAGAGGAGGAAACCAGAGTTGCTTTCAAACTTTCAGCATGTCAAGTGATCTGGCCTGTGTGAGCTGGCTTGTTGACGTACCCACCATGTACCCACAGTGTTCCAGTGGCAGGGCGGAACCGGCTGATCCACTGACCAACCCTGACCACCAGCCACCAGATCACTGCTTAACTACTTCACTGAGGGTTTGGTCCGGGCATAATGTTCAAAACAGAGACCATAGGAAACCCAAATTACTTCTATTGAGGCCATTTTATGACGTTCAGTATGCTATACTGGTTATTTTACCATTGGTTGTTTGCTGAGGGATAGGCTAGGCACTTGTTTGGCAAATCTATTTCACGAGGGTATATGATCGTTGCATAACACACATTTTTATCAGTTTGATCATTAGTTGTCACTGTGTTTTTTATCTGTATACTATAGGTATTTGACACAAAATCACACACTGTCCTGCTATACACTAGTGCCAGTAGAAAAGCATGCCCTATGATGAAGGCTTTGCTGTTCGACAGTCATTCATTCAATCTGTTACCTAGTATAGCTACTACTCATTAGCCTGAAGACAAGCTAGACCTTCAGTTTCTCTATTGTATTTGTGCAGAATTTGCTTGTATTTTTTCCCCGATGTACATGAGAAAAGGGTATTTTGTTTCCTAATCGTTCTCAACTAAATCCAAAGCACAAAATGCAGACAACTTATAAAAAAACAAAATACATATAGTAAATTAGCTATATAGACAATTTACTTATAGATCTAAAAGTGATCTAAAAGTGGATCCAATCCTTCTAGAAAGAAATCTTCATCGGCCGAGTAAAAATCCTCGTCCAAATCGCTCAAATCTAGCTTCTATGTCAGTATACTTCCTATTTGATATTCCTAGTTTGAACTTTTTTCCCCCCTTGAGAAGCCATCGTTTATGCTAAAGTGATGAAATTAAAGCGATGAAATCTGTTTACAATGTAATGCGTCTCAGTGCGTCTCATCTCTGAGCCAGGTAACAATAGTTAGCATTACGCATAAAAGGTTCTCGGCCTTGTTTTGTCCCACCCAGGTCAACTGCATATCCCTGGAAAGCTTATCTCATTGTGTCTTTCAACAATATATCCTTTTATTTTATTCACCACAGACTGGAGGATATAGAGGGTTTGGATGATGACGTTTGGGAGCCACCCCTCCCCAGCAACCGCCCCCACTGATCCAGGTCTTCATCCCCCACTGCTATGTCAATCACCCCATCGATGGTTCTACATCCACTTTTCATAGACCTATTAAAAAATAAAATAGGGGCTTGTGGCACCATTCTTCCTAACAGAATCAGTTCCCCCAAGACCAAGGTAAACAACATGACAAAGAGAGCGGCATGGGATCAGGACAAACAAGCTGCTTTTTGTGAAATGGAAGGACACTAGGGAAATAACCATGCTCACCACACAGCATAAGGCATTCAATAATAACCATGTCTCAACAAGGGTGAAAAAGGAAGAATGTCCCCATTCCTGTTTCTGTGAAGGACTACAATGGCAGCATGGAGGGTGTCAACCTAGCTGATGCTCTGATAGGCTACTACCAGGTCCTCCACAAGACCAGGTAGTTGCGTAATACTTTTTTTAAATCACTTTGTGGACATTGACAGATTTCCACTGCTCTAATGTCCATTGCTCGTGTTCTTTGTCCCAAGCAAGTCTCTTCTTCTTATTGATGTACTTTAGTAGTGGTTTCTTTGCAGCAAGACGACCATGAAGGTCTGATTCAACTTGTTAGCCAGGGTTCGTGAAGATAACCAATCATTTACAACTTTCAGATGAGACTGAAATAAGGTGACGATTAATATTGACTGCTATTGATGTAAAATATTACTAGGTCTTTAAGAGTTTATTCGGAAGATAACAGCTCTATAAATATTATTTCATGGTGCCCCGACTTTCTAGTTAATTACATTTACATGATTAGCTCAATCAGGTAATATTAGTAACAGAGAAAGGATTTTATAGAATAGCATATCACTTAATCCGGCAAAGCCAAAGGCACGACACCTGTGTAACCACGCTTGTGTTTGATAATTCATTTTTATATATGTTTTAATGTACAGTACCAGTCAACTACTAGTGAAGACATCAAAACTATGAAATAATACATATGGAATCTTTCAGTAACAATTTAATTTTTAAACAAATCAAAATATATTTTAGATGCTTTTTTAGCAGCCACCTTTTGCCTTCATGAAAGCTTTGCACACTCTTGGCATTCTCTCAACCAGCTCACATGGAATGCTTTTCCAACAGTTTTGATGAGCACTTGTTGGCTGCTTTTCCTTCACTCTGTAATCCAACTAATCCCAAACCATCTTAATTGGGTTGAGGTCGGGTGATTGTAGAGGCCAGGTCATCTGATGCAGAACTCCATCACTCTCCTTCTTGGTCAATTAGCCCTTACACAGCCTGAAGGTGTTTAGTCCTGTTGAAAAACAAATGAAAGTCCCACTAAGCGCAAAGCAGATGGGATGGCGTATTGCTGCAGAATGCTGTGGTAGCCATGCTGGTTAAGTGCGCCTTGAATTCAAAATAAGTCACTGAAAGTGTCATCAGCAAAGCACCCCCACGCCATCACACCTCCTCCTCCATGCTTCACGGTGAGAACCACACATGCGGAGATCATCCGTTCACCTACTCTGCGTCTCACAAAGACATAGGGGTTGGAACCAAAAATCTCAAATTTGAACTCATCAGACCAAAGGACAGATTTACACTGCTCTAATGTCCATTGCTCGTGTTCCTTGTCCCAAGCAAGTCTCTTCTTCTTATTGGTGTTCTTTAGTAGTGGTTTCTTTGCAGCAATACGGCCATGAAGGCTAGATTCATACAGTCTCCTCTGAACAGTTGATGTCAAATCAAATCAAATGTTATTGGTCACATACACATGGTTAGCAGATATTATTGTGAATGTAGCGAAATGCTTGTGATTCTAGTTCCGACAGCACAGCAATATCTTACAAGTAATCCAACAATTCCACAACAACTACCTAATACACACAAATATAAGTAAAGGAATGGAAGAATATGTACACTATCGTTCAAAAGGATGGGGTCACAAAGAAATGTCCTAGTTCTTGAAAGAAAAGCAATTTTTTTTGTCCTTAAATAACATTAAATTGATCAGAAATACAATTTTCACATTGTTGATGTTGTAAATGACTATTTTTAGCTGGAAACGTCTGATTTTGTCATGCATTGTCATGTTGTGTCTTGTTTCTGTCCTTTCCCTTCACCCTGTCTCCCTCTGCTGGTCGTTATTAGGTTACCTTTTCTCCCCCTCTTTCCCCCAGCTGTTCCTTGTCTCCTCCTAACTACCTCGTCACCCCTTTTCCCACCTGTTCCCTTTTTCCCTCTGATTAGTCCTCTATATCTCTCTCTGTTTTTGTTCCTGTCTTTGTCGGATTCTTGTTTGTGTTATTCATGCCTGAACCAGACTATCGTCATGTTTGCTGCAACCTTGTCCTGTCCTGTCGGAATCTGCCGGTCCATCTGAGCCTACGTATGTTTTGTCATTAAAGAAGCCCTGTTTACGTTAGTTCGCTTTTGGGTCCTCATTCACGCACCTTAACAGAAGAATCCGACCAAGAATGGACCCAGCGACTTCGGATCCTCTCCACTCAGCCGTCGAGATCCAGGGAGCGATGCTAGGCAGACACGAGCAGGAATTGTCTGCTGCTCGACATGCCGTTGAGACCCTGGCCACCCAAGTCTCCAACCTCACAGAACAGGTTCACCATCTCCGCCTCGATCCACCGGCCACTTCCAGGGCTTTCGAATCTCCGGAGCCCAGAATCAATAACCCGCCGTGTTACTCTGGGGAGCCCACTGAATGCCGCTCGTTCCTCACCCAGTGTGATATTGTGTTTTCTCTCCAGCCCAACACTTACTCCAGGAGCACTGCTCGTGTCGCCTACGTCATATCTCTCCTTACTGGACGGGCTCGTGAGTGGGGCACGGCAATCTGGGAGGCAAGGGCTGAGTGTACTAACCAGTATCAGGACTTTAAGGAGGAGATGATACGGGTTTTTGATCGATCTGTTTTTGGGGAGGAGGCTTCCAGGGTCCTGTCTTCCCTATGTCAAGGTAATCGATCCATAACAGACTACTCTATTGAGTTTCGCACTCTTGCTGCCTCCAGTGGCTGGAACGAGCCGGCTTTGCTCGCTCGTTTTCTGGAGGGTCTCCGCGCAGAGGTAAAGGATGAGATTCTCTCCCGGGAGGTTCCTTCCAGCGTGGATTCCTTGATTGAACTCGCTATTCGCATTGAGCGACGGGTTGATCTTCGTCACCGAGCTCGTGGAAAGGAGCTCGCGTTCTCCGTTGCCCCCCTCTCCGCATCACTACCATCTTCCTCTGCCGGCTCGGGTGCTGAGCCTATGCAGCTGGGAGGTATCCGCATCTCGACTAAGGAGAGGGAACGGAGAATCACCAACCGCCTCTGTCTCTATTGCGGTTCTGCTGGTCATTTTGTCACTTCATGTCCAGTAAAAGCCAGAGCTCATCAGTAAGCGGAGGGCTACTGGTGAGCGCTACTACTCCTGTCTCTCCTTCAAGATCCTGCACTACCTTGTCGGTCCATCTACGCTGGACCGGTTCGTCAGCTTCCTGCAGTGCCTTAATAGACTCTGGGGCGGAGGGCTGTTTTATGGACGAGACCTGGGCTCGGGAACATGACATTCCTCTCAGACAGTTAAGGGAGTCCACGGCCTTGTTCGCCCTGGATGGTAGTCCTCTCCCCAGGATTCAGCGTGAGACGCTACCTTTAACCCTCACTGTTTCTGGTAATCATAGCGAAACCATTTCTTTTTTAATTTTTCGTTCACCTTTTACACCTGTTGTTTTGGGCCATCCCTGGCTAGTTTGTCATAATCCTTCCATTAATTGGTCTAGTAATTCTATCCTCTCCTGGAACGTCTCTTGTCATGTGAAATGTTTAATGTCTGCTATCCCTCCTGTTTCCTCTGTCTCTTCTTCACAGGAGGAGCCTGGTGATTTGACAGGGGTGCCGGAGGAATATCACGATCTGCGCACGGTGTTCAGTCGGTCCAGGGCCACTTCTCTTCCTCCACACCGGTCGTATGATTGTAGTATTGATCTCCTTCCGGGAACCACTCCCCCCCGGGGTAGACTATACTCTCTGTCGGCTCCCGAACGTAAGGCTCTCGAAGATTATTTGTCTGTAGCTCTTGCCGCCGGTACCATAGTCCCCTCCTCCTCTCCCGCCGGAGCGGGGTTTTTTTTTGTTAAGAAGAAGGACGGGTCCCTGCGCCCCTGCATAGATTATCGAGGGCTGAATGACATAACAGTGAAGAATCGTTATCCGCTTCCTCTTATGTCTTCAGCCTTCGAGATCCTGCAGGGAGCCAGGTTTTTCACTAAGCTGGACCTTCGTAACGCTTACCATCTCGTGCGCATCAGGGAGGGGGACGAGTGGAAGACGGCGTTTAACACTCCGTTAGGGCACTTTGAATACCGGGTTCTTCCTTTCGGCCTCGCTAACGCTCCAGCTGTCTTTCAGGCATTAGTCAATGATGTCCTGAGAGACATGCTGAACATCTTTGTTTTCGTTTACCTTGACGATATCCTGATTTTTTCACCGTCACTCCAGATTCATGTTCAGCACGTTCGACGTGTCCTCCAGCGCCTTTTAGAGAATTGTCTTTTTGTGAAGGCTGAGAAGTGCTCTTTTCATGCCTCCTCCGTCACATTTCTCGGTTCTGTTATTTCCGCTGAAGGCATTAAGATGGATCCCGCTAAGGTCCAAGCTGTCATTGATTGGCCCGTCCCTAGGTCACGCGTCGAGCTGCAGCGCTTTCTCGGCTTCGCGAACTTCTATCGTCGTTTCATCCGTAATTTCGGTCAGGTGGCAGCCCCTCTCACAGCCCTTACTTCTGTCAAGACGTGCTTTAAGTGGTCCGTTTCCGCCCAGGGAGCTTTTGATCTCCTCAAGAATCGTTTTACATCCGCACCTATCCTTGTTACACCTGACGTCACTAGACAGTTCGTTGTCGAGGTCGACGCGTCAGAGGTGGGCGTGGGAGCCATTCTTTCTCAGCGCTCCCTCTCTGACGACAAGGTCCACCCTTGCGCGTATTTTTCTCATCGCCTGTCGCCGTCGGAACGTAACTATGATGTGGGAAACCGCGAACTGCTCGCCATCCGCTTAGCCCTAGGCGAATGGCGACAGTGGTTGGAGGGGGCGACCGTTCCTTTTGTCGTTTGGACTGACCATAGGAACCTTGAGTACATCCGTTCTGCCAAACGACTTAATGCGCGTCAGGCGCGCTGGGCGCTGTTTTTCGCTCCCGTTCCTACTCGTCTGGCCGTTCTTCAGTGGGCTCACTCTGCCAAGTTAGCCGGCCACCCTGGCGTTCGGGGTACGCTTGCTTCCATTCGCCAGCGTTTTTGGTGGCCCACCCGGGAGCATGACACGCGTCGCTTCGTGGCTGCTTGTTCGGTCTGCGCGCAGACTAAGTCCGGTAACTCCCCTCCTGCCGGCCGTCTCAGGCCGCTTCTATCTGCCGGTCCATCTGAGCCTACGTATGTTTTGTCATTAAAGAAGCCCTGTTTACGTTAGTTCGCTTTTGGGTCCTCATTCACGCACCTTAACAGATTTTTAATGGAATATCTACATAGCCGTACAGAGACCCATTATCAGCAACCATCATTCCTGTGTTCCTATGGCACGTTGTGTTCGCTAATCTAAGTTTAGCATTTTAAGAAGATAATTGATTGTTAGAAAATCTTTTGCAATTATGTTAGCACAGCTGAAAACTGTTGTCCTGATTAAACAAGCAATAAAACTGCTTCTTTAGACTAGTTGAGAATCTGGAGCATCAGAATTTGTTGGTTCGATTCCATCTCAAAAGGGCCAGAAACAAAGTACTTTCTTCTGGAACTCGTCAGTCTATTCTTGTTCTGAGAAATGAAGGCTATTCCATGCGAGATTTTGCCAAGAAACTGAAGATCTTGTCACACCAAACTTTTGAACGGTAGTGTACATATGAGATGAGTAATGCAAGATATGTAAACATGATTAAAGTGGTATTATTAAAGTGACTAGTGATCCATTTATTAAAGTGGCCAATGATTTCAAGTCTATATTTATGGCAGCAGCTTCTCTGTGCCAGTGAAGGCTGTTCAACAGTCTGATGGCCCTGAGATAGAAGCTGTTTTTCAGTTTCTCGATCCCAGCTTTGATGCACTTGTTCTTACCTCTCCTTCCGGATAGTAGCAGGGTGAACAAATCAAATCTAAGTTTGCCACGTGCGCCAAATATAACAGGTGTAGACCTTACAGTGAAATGCTTACTTACAGGCTCTAACCAATAGTGCAAAAAAGGTATTTGGTAAACAATAAGTAAGTAAAGAAATAAAACAACAGTAAAAAGACAGGCTATATACAGTAGCGAGGCTATAAACGTAGCGAGGCAAAATACAGACACCGGTTAGTCAGGCTGATTGAGGTAGTATGTACAAGTAGATATGGTTAACGTGACTATGCATATATGATAAACAGAGAGTAGCAGCAGTGTAAAAAGATGGGTTGGGAGGGGTTGGGGGAGTACAAAATGCAAATAGTCCGGGTAGCCATTTGACTACCTGTTCAGGAGTCTTATGGCTTGGGGGTAAAAACTGTTGAGAAGCCTTTTTGTCCTAGACTTGGCACTCTGGTACTGCTTGCCATGTGGTAGTAGAGAGAACAGTCTATAACTGGGGTGGCTGGGGTCTTTGACAATTTTTAGGGCCTTCCTGGATGGCAGGCAGCTTAACCCCAGTGATAGCCCATGAGGGGGAATAGCCTTTGTCGTGCCCTCTTCACAACTGTCTTGGTGTGTTTGGACCATTCTATTTTGTTGTCGATGTGGACAGGCAATGGCTCGGGTGGTTGTTGTCCTTGATGATCTTTTTGGTCTTCCTGTGACATCGGGTGCTGTAGGTGTCCTGGAGGTCAAGTAGTTCACCCCCGGTGATGTGTTGTGCAGACCGCACCACAATCTGGAGAGCCCTGTGTTCGTGGGCGGTGCAGTTGCCGTACCAGGCGGTGATACAGCCTGACATGATGCTCTCAATTTTGCATCTGTAGTTTGTGAGGGTTTTAAGTGACAAGCCACATTTCCTCAGCCTCCTGAGGTTGAAGAAGCGCTGTTGCGCCTTCTTCACCACACTGTTTGTGTGGGTGGACCATTTAAGTTTGTCTGTGAAGTGTGCGCCGAGGAACTTAAAACTTTCCACCTTCTACAATGCTGTCCCATCGATGTGGATAGGGGTGTGCTCCCTCTGCTGTTTCCTGAAGTCCACGATCATCAACTTTGTTTTGTTGACGTTGAGTGTGAGGTTGTTTTCCTGACACCACACTTTGAGTGCCCTCACCTCCTCCCTGTAGGCTGTCTCGTCATTGTTGGTAATCAAGCCTACTACTGTTGTGTCATCTGCAAACTTGATGATTGAGTTGGAGGTGTGCATGGCCACGTAGTCATGGGTGAACAGGGAGTACAGGAGGGGTCTGAGCATGCACCCTTGCTGGGCCCCATTGTTGAGGATCAGCGAAGTGGAGGTGTTGTTTTCTACCTTCACCACCTGCGTAGCTGCCTGTCAGAAAGTTCAGGACCCAATTGCACATGGCGGGATTGAGACCCAGGGCCTCAAGCTTAATGATGAGCTTGGAGGGTGCTATGGTGTTGAATGCTGAGCTATAGTCAATGAACAGCATTATTACATAGATATTCCTCTTGTCCAGATGGGATAAGGCAGTGTGCAGTGTGATGGCGATTTTATCGTCTGTGGACCTATTCATGATGACAGAATTGAGTGTTACAGGGAGAAAGTAATTTAGTTCAGTTACCTTAGCATTCTTGTGTACAGGAACAATGGTGGCCATCTTGAAGTATGTGGGGACAGCAGACTGGGATAGGGAGAGATTGAATATGTCTGAAAACACACTATCCTGCTGGTCTGCGCATGCTCTGAGGACGAAGCTAGGGTTGCCGTCTGGGCCGGCAGCCTTGCGAGAGTTAACACGTTTAAATGTCTTACTCACGTCAGCCACGGAGAAGGACAGCCCACAGTCCATGGTAGCGGGCAGCGTCGGTGGCACTGTATTATCCTCAAAGCGGGCAAAGAAGGTGTTTAGTTTGTCTGTAAGCAAAACGTCGGTGTCCGCGACGTGGCGGGTTTTCCTTTTGTAGTCTGTGATTGTCTGTAGACCCAGCCACATACGTCTCGTGTCTGAGCAGTTGAATTGCAACTCCATTTTGTCTCTATACTGACATTTTGCTTGTTTGATTGCCTTGTGGCGGGAATAACTACACTGTTTGTATTCGGCCATATTCCCAGTCACCTTTCCATGGTTAAATGCGGTGGTTCCCGCTTTCAGTTTTGCGCGAATGCCCCCATCTATCCATGGTTTCTGGTGAGAGTAGGTTTTAATGTTGAGATGTGTCTGTTACTTGAACTCTGTGAAGCATATATTTGGCCTGCAATTTCTGAGGCTGGAAACTCTAATGAAATTATCCTCTGCAGCAGAGGTAATTATGGGTCTTCCTTTCCTATGGCAGGCCTCATGAGAGCCAGTTTCATCACAGCGCTTGATGGTTATTGTGACTGCACTTGAAGTAACGTTCAAATTCTTGAAATTTTCCGGATTGACTGACCTTCATGTCTTAAAGTAATGATGGATTGTCGTTTTCTCTTTGCTTATTTGAGCTGTTCTTGCCATAATATTGACTTGGTCTTTTACCAAATAAGGCTATCTTCTGTATACCACCCCTACCTTGTCACAACACAACTGATTGGCTTAAACACATTAAGAAGGAAAGAAATTCCACAAATTAACTTTTAACAAGGCACACCTGTTAATTGAAATGCATTACAGGTGACTGACTACCTCATGAAGCTGGCTGAGAAAAGGCCAAGAGTATGCAAAGCTGTCAAAGGTAAAGGGTGGCTACTTTGAAGAATCTCAAATATAAAATATACTTTGATTTGTTTAACACTTTTTTGGTTACTACATGATACCATATGCACAATTTCATAGTTTTGATGTCTTCACTATTATTCTAAAAAAAATTAAATAGAAAAATAAAGAGAAACCCTGAGTGAGTAGGTGTGTCCAAACTTTTGACTGGTACTGTATATGTGTTGCTTTTATATTGTTTTTGTAAACAGTTAATTTATATGTGGGACCAACACATTGAATATGCCTAGGCAAAACGTTCAAGCACTTTGGAGAAGTGTGTATCCCCCGACACCACCACAACGTTTGAGAGAGGTTGCTGTTGTAGAAATGTTGTTTTTATAATGAACAATAACTTTTAGGCACATACAGTGGGCAAAAAAAAGTGCAATTACCACATTCGGACACTTTCAAGAGGTTACAAGGGGTTAAAAGGACACTTGAATGTACCCTGGATACCCCTTAACACCACCAGAATGTGTTTTTATATTGAACAAATATAATTTAGGGATTGCAAATATGTAATAGCACTGGAGTTATCTCATTTACAGACATAGGCCACTTTGGAGACGTTTAGGGACTCTTTGAAACATCCCGTGACCACACCTGACACCACTTATTAAAACATCTGCCAATTTCAAGTTGTTAGGTCTATTGATCCCATTTTTTCCTCCTGATATTGTTCATATGTTGTGGAAGCCATCTGATGTGTTTCCAGCTCTGGGCATCAATAATTCACTTACAGCTTCTCAATGAAAGATGACTTGTGGGGGGGCGGAGTTGGCCAGTTTTATGACGGTAGTAAATACCTTGCAGGAACACACTCTCCCACTCTGCAGAAATGGAAGTTAATCCTTTCACACGTACCACCCCATGGGTGTGATCGTTCTATAGGGTCCCTGAAGCGTACGATCACACCTGTGTGATTAGAACACTTCTTTAGAACGGACAGTTTGTGTGACGCATCAATCAGCGTTTGAGCTGGCCACACTTTTTTTCCAGAAACTATTTACACAAAGACAGTCCTTACAAAGTTATGTCCAGAATGTGAGCAGTTTATTTTTGGATGCAATGTTCAGATAATCACAGAAGTATCTGTAGCATAACACAATCATCCAAATTGGAACATTTTTGGTTACATTTGTCCTAGCGCTAACTGAGGTAAGATTGACGCAACACAAGCGGTCATATTTTATAACTCTTGGCTGACATAAACTACAATATGAATTAGCTAAGAGCAATTACTATTTACAATTATTCACGCGTGAGCTCACCATTGATCGAAATAATTGAGTAAAACACTTTCTAGAAATCTAATGAAATCCGACAATGATTAGTTTCAGCGTGCTTTTTTTCCTTACAGAAACCAAATGTAATAAGAGAAGACAAGATGAGCTTGGTATGTTTATAGCATGCATGTTGAAGGGGTGTGTTGTCTACCATCGTTCACATTCCACTATTCACTTCCAGAAGTTCTCAAAAAAATTGTGAACCCTTACTCACCTCATTTTGTTATAGCATCTTTGGTCCGACAGACGATTGATTACGTGAAACCCAGAATGCATTGTATGTCAACAAACATGGCTCCACACATAGCTAGAATTAGCTTAACTCATCATAACCAGTACAACTTTTTTTAAAGTATTTTACACACATAATATGTGCCCATTACAATCTATGCAAGAATCTGAATGCATGATGTATCACTGGTACTTGAAAAACATGAATGAAACAGTCAATCAATAATCAATAATTACCACACAAAACATTTTCTGATAGTGATTTATTAATACAAATGGCGCGTGCAGGCAGTCAATCACTTAACCTCTCACTCCCACTGAGTCATTCAGTGTTGTTGTTTATGTATGTTTATGTATGTAGCTAGTGAGCTAAGCTGTAGCATTAGCAATGTCTTTCAAAAGGAGACAACTCACAAATGCGGAAATTCTGGAGATTTAAAAAAAATCTGACAATGAGTCTGAAAGTCAGGAATCAGATTCTAACAGTGACAGTGAGGAGCTGCCCCCCAGCCATTGAGAACCCTGAATCTGAGGATCCCTTGTCCACTGACAAAGTCCCAGTTTCCTTTGAAGATGCTGGTGGTGATGGAGACAGACGGACAGTGGATGAAGTACAGGAGTTCTGTGCAAGCTGGCAGGCTGCCAGCCATTTCAATCTGAGGCAGAGTGCTTCAAGTTATTTCTGACAGAGGAGCTGGTGGGAGACATACCAGAGACCAATCACCTATGCCTTGGATCTACAGGAGAAGAGAGAGCCAGGAGTGTGGGGGGAGGGGCAACCACAATTAGTGAAATGTATACCTTCCTGGTGACAGTCTTTCTCATGGGGATAGTAAAGAAGAACTCCCTAAGAGAATACTGGAGCACAGATCCTATGTTTGTAACTCCCTTCTTTGCCACCCTCTTTTCCCAAGGCTGCTTCCTAGTTCTGCTGCGATGACCGCATTTCATCAACAATGCTACTGCCATCCTAAATGATCCGTTATGCAAAATAAGAAATGTCAACAGCTGGCAGTAAAGTGGCATGACAAACGAGACATCCATGTCCTCTCCACTGTCCATGTTGGCCACAGGGAAGGTGGACCACCTGACTACGTGCTTGACTATAACCTCAAAACGGCAGTGGATAAGGCGGACATGATGAACAACTTTGAGGAATGCACTCAGAAAACGACCAAGTGGTATAAGAAGATATTTTTCCATCTGATCAACGGAGCCCTCAATGGCCACATAGTTCACCTCCAACTAACAGGTGAGATGATTACTGAATAAGTGATATTTTGTAATTGGACATACAGTTCACATGCAAATCACATACAGAAACTATTAACATAATAAGGCACTTACTTTGATAGAAACGCGTAAGGTGGGGTAGCTTCAATATACAACAAGCCAGTACTTCTCTGATGCAATTAGAATTGCTTTACAGAGCTAATAAAGAATGTAGCTAGCTACATAAGCACGATTGAATATAGCACCAAAAAGGTTATGAAATGAGTAACTTTATCTCGCGTGCCTGCAGTTATAAGGAATATACAGTGCCTTGCGAAAGTATTCGGCCCCCTTGAACTTTGCGACCTTTTGCCACATTTCAGGCTTCAAACATAAAGATATAAAACTGTATTTTTTTGTGAAGAATCAACAACAAGTGGGACACAATCATGAAGTGGAACGACATTTATTGGATATTTCAAACTTTTTTTAACAAATCAAAAACTGAAAAATTAGGCGTGCAAAATGATTCAGCCCCCTTAAGTTAATACTTTGTAGCGCCACCTTTTGCTGCGATTACAACTGTAAGTCGCTTGGGGTATGTCTCTATCAGTTTAGCA
The DNA here is from genome assembly GCF_057628025.1 of Oncorhynchus mykiss. Classification (NCBI taxonomy): domain Eukaryota; kingdom Metazoa; phylum Chordata; class Actinopteri; order Salmoniformes; family Salmonidae; genus Oncorhynchus; species Oncorhynchus mykiss. Next base: position 5,337,953 of record NC_143044.1, read on the forward strand.
CATCGAATGACTTGGCCATTCTAACACCTGGATATGTTTATTTTTGAACCATTCCATTGTAGATTTTGCTTTATGTTTTGGATCATTGTCTTGTTGGAAGACAAATCTCTGTCCCAGTCTCAGGTCTTTTGCAGACTCCATCAGGTTTTCTTCCAGAATGGTCCTGTATTTGGCTCCATCCATCTTCCCATCAATTTTAACCATCTTCCCTGTCCCTGCTGAAGAAAAGAAGGCCCAAACCATGATGCTGCCACCACCATGTTTGACAGTGGGGATGGTGTGTTCAGCTGTGTTGCTTTTACGCCAAACATAACGTTTTGCATTGTTGCCAAAAAGTTCAATTTTGGTTTCATCTGACCAGAGCACCTTCTTCCACATGTTTGGTATGTCTCCCAGGTGGCTTGTGGCAAACTTTAAACGACACTTTTTATGGATATCTTTAAGAAATGGCTTTCTTCTTGCCACTCTTCCATAAAGGCCAGATTTGTGCAATATACGACTGATTGTTGTCCTATGGACAGAGTCTCCCACCTCAGCTGTAGATCTCTGCAGTTCATCCAGAGTGATCATGGGCCTCTTGGCTGCATCTCTGATCAGTCTTCTCCTTGTATGAGCTGAAAGTTTAGAGGGACGGCCAGGTCTTGGTAGATTTGCAGTGGTCTGATACTCCTTCCATTTCAATATTATCGCTTGCACAGTGCTCCTTGGGATGTTTAAAGCTTGGGAAATCTTTTTGTATCCAAATCCGGCTTTAAACTTCTTCACAACAGTATCTCGGACCTGCCTGGTGTGTTCCTTGTTCTTCGTGATGCTCTCTGTGCTTTTAACAGACCTCTGAGACTATCACAGTGCAGGTGCATTTATACAGAGACTTGATTACACACAGGTGCATTGTATTTATCATCATTAGTCATTTAGGTCAACATTGGATCATTCAGAGATCCTCACTGAACTTCTGGAGAGAGTTTGCTGCACTGAAAGTAAAGGGGCTGAATAATTTTGCACGCCCAATTTTTCAGTTTTTGATTTGTTAAAAAAGTTTGAAATATCCAATAAATGTCGTTCCACTTCATGATTGTGTCCCACTTGTTGTTGATTCTTCACAAAAAAATACAGTTTTATATCTTTATGTTTGAAGCCTGGAATGTGGCAAAAGGTCGCAAAGTTCAAGAGGGCCGAATACTTTCGCAAGGCACTGTACACAAAAATATGATGCTACAATAGAAACGTCATAACACGACATGCAGAAACCTTTATAACGTAATGAGGCACTTACTTTGATAGAAATGCACACATTTCCAAAGTTATTATTGGTAACGAAAACAACTATGACTGTGATGCAGGCAACAGACGGAAAATGTGAACAGTGTGTGCAGGACGGGAGATGAGCAAATGTCTGCAGACTTGAACTGCACAAACAATTGGGAAGTGTTTGGGGAACTTTGTCCAGGTCAGAAATATCATAAACATTTATTGGTCCGCAAAAGTAAAATGGACTACTTTTATGTGAATGAATGAAGCGGAACACACCTAATTTCAAACTGTTCTTAGAAAATAAAAAACATGTTAGAAAATAATTTGAAATTGACAAGTTGAAAACAGCCTATTAATAAAAACAGGCTGTAGGCCTTGGCAAACGGCAGCACGGATTAAATGTACTGTTGCATAACAATCACATTCTGTAATGGAGAGAATGTTCTAACATCACGTGCATAAAAAAACTCACGCTGGGGCAACCATTAGAGATATTTGGAACTAAAAATTCCTTTGTTACAACAGAGAGAGATTTTGCAGTACTGTAACATCAAAAGGTTGGACATTGAAACAATATTTCTAATGAAAATAATTAGGTAAATGGTTTGAGGAGCTCTAAACAATAATAAAATAAGTTGTTGTTTTGTGATATCATTAAGGAAGGTATTACCAAATAACGGTAACTCTACAAATGTATAGGTCCCAGTTACCAGATTTACATCTAAATGTTGTGGACTTATATGATTAAATATGAAACTATTTGTGAGAAGATGAAATGTTCCCCTTTCATTGTGTAACAAGCCGTCATATCGGATTAGTCCAAATTGCCTTATGTAGTCATCAATGTATAATCTATCCAGTGTGTTATGTAATTCTGTGTGATTATTTAGTTAGTTAGTTAGTAAATAAATAATGAAGCCAATTTGTGTAAGCTGATTCATGGAGACTAGGGTTCGTGCAGATTTATAGGATATTACGACCTTCAGAATGAGACTGATGAGGTTGTCATGTTCTGACCTTAGTTCCTTTATTATGTCTTTGTGTTAGTTTGGTCAAGGCGTGAGTTGGGGTGGGTAGTCTATGTTCTTTTTTCTATGTTGTATTTCTGTGTTTGGCCTGGTATGGTTCTCAATCAGAGGCAGCTGTCAATCGTTGTAGCCTGTTTTCTACTTAGGTAGCATGTTTTCCCAATTTTGGTTGTGGGTGATTATTTTCTGTTTAGTGTTTTTCGTCACCTTACAGGACTGTTCGTTTGTCGTTTTTTTGTTGAGTTGTTCAGTGTTCCGTTGTTTTATTAAAATAATGAACACTTACCACGCTGCACCTTGGTCCTCCTCTCTTTCTCCAGACGACAATCGTTCCAGAGGTATATAAGAATTAATCAATTGACTGTGACTGATGTAAGAGACATATCTTTAGAGTTTAGTCGGGAGATAGTAACTCGTTAAATAACCTTTCCCTTGGTGCCCCACGATTACTAATGAGTTAATTATTGCATGATTAATCATTGTAATAATTAAACGTCTTTAATTGATTTGATAAAATAACAGCCAAACACATTAATGACAGCAACGTCACGACACTACCAAGTTTTGGCATGTCAGAATCATGTAATTACAGATGAATAGCAGTTACTTTTGGGTATGTCTATTTAGGCTCAATAATGACTCAATAATGTGATAATATATTTTTTACAAAGATCATCATTAGTCCTTATCATCATTAGCACTAACTACTGACTACTGTCGTGGTTTAGTAATAATAAAAAATATTATTATTGCTCTTGGCTGATGTTGTCTCTGTCTGTTGTGTGTTATTTAATATAGTGGAGCAGCGACAGGACTCACAAGAGACAGGGAATCCATATCCAAACGCTGTCAGTGGTGCAGCGGTGAACTTGCCCTCATAAGTATTTTGGTCCCCGGCAGTAATCCGGCTTGCGTGAGCAGGGACCCAATGAGGAGATGAAGTCTCAATGGAAACTGATTTTTTTTTCGGAGGGGGGTGGGGTGGGGGGGTGGACAGAGAGTGTTTCTCTGCTGTCCTTTACTTGTCCTCTGTCTGAGTTATCACAGACGGCTGTCTTTCCCAGTCTCCCAGTCTAAGCAAGGCTCCATAGGGCTGGGAAAGGGCAACACATACGCAGTATCTCTCTAAAGAAAAATGAGTCCCCCGCCCCAGACAGACAGTCAGACACACACACGCACAGCAGTCTCCAGTCAGTCCAGTGGCCTGTGACATCAAGATGGAAATGAAGCCACAATCCTGTGTCTTCTGTAAGAAGATAAAGATAAAGATTTGTTTACTGTCTTCCTCTTAGAGGTCCATGCGAGGAGTGCTCATACTCATAATCCCAACAACAGCTCCAACACTTTCTTCATTCACAGCCAGCAATAATGGTGATTCATTTAAACTGCAAGTCCCTATTTACATACCTTAAAAGGCAAATGGACAGGTAACAAGGGAGAGGCAAAACCATATTAAAACAAGCAAACTATTGAAAGGTCTATTTTACAACCTTTTAAAACAAAGAGATTGTCTAAGGACATGATACTTAAAGATCCCTCGGGGTTGTTTGCTGTGTGAACTTTGACCCTGGTGGCCACAAAGCTAGGATAGCATGAATGCCATGCAAAGGCTCCGGTCTTGTCTTTCTTCTCCACCCATCTCTACAGCATAATTGGTGCTTGTTCTCGGAGATACTGTCAGGTCATCATGGAGTCAGCCCAGAGCTCTCCCACTCACCACTGCAGAGATTTTACCATGCCATGCTATCCGACTGTCGGTGAAGCTCTCTAGCCTTACATGTGCTTTCTCTATTAAAAGGACACGCTTTAATAGAGATGTCTTCATCATAACCGCGGAGGATAGGAGCTTGAGGCTAGCCTCCTGGGGATGCGTGCAAACAGGCCCAGGTTCCTACTGCTTCTCTCTGTCTGCTACAGCTCCCGTGCCCTGTAAAGAGTCCTCCTGTTAAATCTTTAATTCAACAGACCTCAACTAGTCCTTTATATTCTTCCCTTCCTCCTAGCTTTCAAGGGTAGGAACTTCAATATCCATTTTATCCTCTACGTTAAAAAGGATGCATGAAAGAAAATCAAGAAATCCTATGACTTACAGCTCACCACAGGAACCGCTGTAGGAAATTCTACAGAAGGCATGATCTAGCATGGAGCTTTGGCAGAGGACTAAAGCCGTGTTGGGCTCTGGTGGTGACACATGCTCTCTGTCATCTAATGGAATGATGAGCCGGTGACCGTTTCCCCATCTCCCTCTTGTGTCATCCCACTTATGCTTCCACACGCCCTAAACCACCCATCCAATCGAAACCAGGCTTCTGAGCTCAAAGCTCTCTAATTGGTTCAAACCACCGGTTTGGCTCGTGTGGCGGCATCCCCAGATTCCCCACAGAATTTCCTGCCGTGTTGCCACACTAAAGCCTGGGAGGATGCAACGTGTAACGGGCTGTGGGCATGGAAAGGGAGGGCAGCGCCATCAGAAACCATGACCTCAAAACCAGAGGGTCACACATGTTGAAATCCCAGATGATCTAAGAGGCAGATAGCCTTGAGAAGCTGTACAGCTGTGCTTGTAAACTCAAATGCTTCTGTGAGAACTACTGTGAGAGTGGTCTCTGGGTGGAAAAGCACGAGACAATGTCGGACAATGTCAATGAAAAAGTGAGTATGGTAACGCTTGTTCTAACAGTGGTGGGATTTGGTGTAATGCTACCTTTCCTCAGACATGCTTGGGCTAAATATCACAGCTGGAAAGAAGAGGCTCTCCCTAAACCCCTCCATCCCTCCTTAGCCTGCGGCTGGGGCTGTTGGAAGGGGAGAGCAGGGGCCCCAGCTGGTATAACAGTGCGGGGCCACATCCAGCTGAGAGAGAGTGAGAGGCAAGCTCGCTAGTTGGCATGGGTCCCCACGCTGCAAGCGGATGAGTGCAGGTAAAGCCGGGTGTACACAACACAACTTTTAAAATCCTAACATCGCTAAACCTCTCACATTAAACAATGACCGTGTAGTATTTTATGTCTTGCTAACGTAGTGGTGCGCACACTAAACTATGTGGCACAGACAAGATTCTTCACTCGGTCTTAAGGATTCTCCATACCACACTGCGAAAACAATGATGTGATTATGTTTAATTTATTCATTTTATATTATTTAACTAGGCAAGTCAGTTAAGAACAAATTCTTATTTACAATGACGGCCTATGATGTGATTAGATTCAACGTAGCCACAACGAGCTGTGGCTCAAAGCAGACTAAAATGTTTTCAGTCAGACATTCACGCTCGCCATACAGAGTTGAAATATCTAGCCGACATTTTGAATGTAATAAGATTGTTTTAGAACTTCACAGCTGTGACGATTTGAGTCTGTTGATTAAAAGTTAAGTACAAATGCATACTAGTAGTATTCATCACAACTTCCCGAGAGTCTACACATTCTGAGTGATGCGAAACAACGGCATCATCTCACTGGCTTCTTCTCTGGCGAGCTCTCATGGGCTATTGCCGATCACCATTCTCAAAACGTGTCGTTCCACATCTCACACTACAAGAGCATTGCAGATTTTGTGCTGGTAAAATCAGACTTATTTGAAAATATTGGGACATCTGGGACTTCTCAAAGAAGACTGACCCACTCACGTTAAACGAGTGTCGGTGACGGCCGTGTGCCCCGAGTAGGCAACGACCTGGGGATTTTGTTTCCGATCTTAAAAACTCGTCTCGGATAGCTAAATCGGGGCCAAGAGTACACCCGGCTTTAGAGCGCTTCATAATATACGGTGGGAGGACCACCATTACGGCGAGCGTATTAGGACATATACCATCAGTATGATGGCCAACAAACCTGATCCCTCTATGCTCTCTTGGCAAAATATCCTGCCGAAATGGTCAAATAGAAATGTGCTAAATGCAAAATGTTCCTACTCAACCACTTTATTTCATATGCAACTTTTATGGGAATATAGCTTTATGCTGAAGCTGCAACACATGTAAATGGGGAATTTATTAACATTATTATACAATTAAAAAAGACACAATAAATGTCATTCCCTCTACTTTTGGACGGTGAATCTTGAAGTAGCGTCTTAGCCGTACACAGAGAGATTTTAATGACTGTTTTTTTTGCTGTAATTACCAGGCATGGCATACTTTCTTAGCCCTCATTAAACAAAATGTTTAATGGATGAGGTTTGAAATAAATAAAAATTCTCACAAAGCAGTACATATTAACTTCATTCAAGCTCTTATTTCGGACAGCCCTATTCTTTGAGAACCCAGAAACATTCGACCTGGACTGAGAAACAGAAGGACAGTAGGATGTAAGGTCAGTGGAAAATACAGCTTCTCTTTGTAATAGGAATAGGAGGGCAGCAAGGGCACCCACCCGATTCTGTAAGCCCACCATCCTGTCCCTCTATTATCAGATCATGCTTTTTCTGGTTCAAGTTAACACAGGCCAAATGATTTCTCATGTTCACAATGTCTCTGAGGGGGCCTTTGAGGGAGAGTTGGATGAAACCAAACCCTGAGCCCAGATCTCATATTCCCCCTCTCCGTTCCCCAGCCCTGAGCACCTCTGCTCTGCTGCACTCCCTCCACTCTGGTCAAACGTGTGTTTTCTCTCTCTCTCCTGATTTCCTGGCCTTATTGAGTCATGATTACAAGCCCCGCGCCCAGTGACAGACGCTGTCAGTTGGCTGTCAGGCATTCAGGGAGGCTCCAGCAGAATCAACACTAGGCTCAGAGAGCGGTCCACACACACGCGCATGTGAGCTGACGCACACATACACAAATGCAGGCGTATACACACACACACATGCATGGATGCACACACACACACGGGTGTGTATGTACGCACAAGTGCGCGCACACACACACACACACACACGTGTAAGTACGCATGTGCGCACACTCACACACACCAATCACGCAATAGGGAAGGGGACGGCAACAGGCGGCCAACGTGCCAAAATCTGTTATCAAGTATTCCCACAAATAAAAAAAGAGACCTGATCACGTCTCAATGTAATCAAGGTATGAAATTATTGAAAATAATCTAATTTTGGGCTTAGTTATGGTCAATTTGCGGTGTACAAATTCTTATAATAATTTACCGGCCCCCTGACCATTCACAAAAATCAGCCTGTGGATAAATCCAATTGCCTACCCCTGCAATAGGGTGAACATGGAGCTGTGATGCGAATAGATGTTGAGTAGGGAAGAGTCAGAGGGAAAGAGAAAAGGACAGAAGGACAGAGGAAAAGGGATTCATAAAAGTGTGGATGCACAGTGCTATAGAAAGTCAAGAAGAGAGTTAGGAAGGGGAAAGAAATATTTACATCACTCCAATGCCTTTTTTTATTGACTTCAGACGGTTGTAATATGGCCTGCAGGGAGGGTCCTACCCCAGGAACAGGCCTCTCTCTGGCCCCCCTCAGTCCCAGTGCTCCATACATCTCTTTGACGCACAGCAGGAGTTAAAAATATACTGCCGCCTTCTTGTTCTCTTTATTCTACTCATTCCATTCCCTTCCCCCCCTTTAGTTCATGAGGCTGGAAGCCTGCCAATCAAAACGCTGATCCCGATTCCACACCGTTGGTTCGGTCGCAGAGCAGAATCCCCATTGGGCAGGGCCTCTGTCCTGGCCCTCAGTTCCCGCAGCCCACAGGCAGTACTGTCCTGTGATTGGCTGTCAAACAGTGGCAGGTAATTAAAGGGGCTCAAGGGATTGGCTCACATGCTGTGGCAGAGAGTTCAACAACAGCTCGTTGGATGGAGACCACTGACTATGCATGACACATCAAAACATTGCAATGCTAACCTCGTGGACAAATGCACGTAACATAAATGGTGTTAGCATTTGTCGACAGACTGTGGAACGCGACGACTAACGAGGAACTTTGATCTGGTACGCAGATTTTTTGTCACTGATCATTTGAACATATGACGATATCACAGTTGCTCGCATCTATCGAATTTCAGAAGGGGAGGGGGACATTTGTCCCAATAGACTTGCCCAAAACTGTCTGAGACTTTCTGTTTAGGGGTTTGCCAGTGTCGCTAGTATCTTTTTTAACACGTCTTCCCCCAGAACGTAATCGAGCACCTGACGCAATTACGTTATTCAATGTTGGTTCTGGGTGTCTGAGATTAATGCAATGCAAGTGTCACTAGAGCATGGATTCTATCTTCAAAGACATGTTCTGGTATAATGTGACTGCTGCTGCTGGTCAGACAAGATGGAGTTCAAGACATTCTCACGACCTTCTCACGACATTCTCAGAAAATACCTCAATGGAAAACGAATCAAAGACAACAACAACGAAAAGGCACATAATGTTTCCCTCACCCCCTCTGGGTTTTATACCCTCTGGGTTATTGACATGCAGTGCAGCAACCAATTCACAAAACATCTGAGCTCTTGGAGTCAAACACGAAGGACCTCCCTCAGAAGCGTGGCTGTTCTCATCAACAAAAAATAACAAAATAAAAAAACCCAGTGACCCAACATTTACTTCCATCTGGTAGCGCTTGAACCTGAACTATCCCTACCTTTCCATTTACTGGGGCCTGGTTACAGCACCAACCAGGCTGCCGGAAAGCGACCCAGCTTGGAGCAAAATGCCACGCTGCAAATTGGAAATGGGAGCATGACTGCCAACGACCCAGCTACCCCTGGCACTCCGTGACATCACATCCTGTCATTGTGTCTGCAGACTGGATCGGCGACTTCCCAATCAATGCTCCCTCTCTGCCCTCCAGAGCCCCCAAGAAAAACACTCACAATCAGAGGAAAACAACACATGAGGCACATGAGAGATTCTGGCGGGAGTTGTGACATATTGTAGACTCATTCGAATATTGCTTATCTGAGCAACAAAACCAGAATATAAAGCATGTATTCTATAGCACATTTTACATTCAATAACCTAGTATTTTATCCAGGGGTAAAACTGCGAATAAATAAATGTGACTTAAAATATACGGATCCTGGACTTCCTGACGGGCAGACCACAGGCTGTGAGGATTGGCAACAACAGCTCCTTTACACTAACACAGGGCCCCCCAGGGGTGTGTCCTCTACTGTACTCCCTGTTCACCCACGACTGCGGGGCTTTGCATGACACCCATCTCCATCATCAAGTTTGCTGACGACACTAAGGTTGTAGGCCTGATAACCAACAACGATGAGTCAGCCTATAGGCAGGAGGTAAGTGAACTGGCATTGTGGTCCCAGGACAAAAACCTCTCCCTCAACGTCAGCAAAAATAATGAGTTGATTTTTGACTTCAGGAAGCAGAGGAGGCCCTAATCCACATCAACGGTACCGCAATAGAGAGAGTCAGCAGTTTTAAGTTCTTCTGCATTCACATCATTGAGGACTTGACATAGACCAACACCAACACTCTTTAAAAGAGGGCACAACAGTGTCTCTACTTCCTAAGGCAGCTGAATACATTTGGAATGCCACCCCGGGTCCTCCCAAAATAGTACAGCTTCACCATCGAGAGCTGGTTGCATCACGGCCTGGTACGGGAATTGCTTAGTCTACGACCGCAAGGCCCTTCAGTGGGTGGTAAAGACTGCCCAATACATTACTGGGAACGTGTTCCCATCCATCCAGGACATCTACTCAAAATGGTGCCTGAGGAAGGCCCGCAGCATCATAAAGGACCCCACACACCCTGCCACGAACTGTTCACTCCCTTACCGTCGGGCAGACGGAATCGGAGCTTGTGGTTGGGTACCAACAAGCTCAAAGACCGTTTCTATATACAAGCAATCAGACTGCTGAAAACTTGAACTGGACTGACCACCTGCACTGACTTTCCGCACCTCAGTAATCACACACACACACACACACACACACACACACACACACACACACACACACACACACACACACACACACACACACACACACACACACACACACACACACACACACACACACACACACACACACACACACACACACACACACACACACACACACACACACACAGCTCCCAGCCTCTTACTATTGCTAAATAGTGCACAATTTAAACATTTAACCCCCAACCCCCCTCCCCCAAAATCATGTGTAAATATTGGACTATCAAATGTGCCTTCCTGTATATATGATGCCTAAATGTTTATTCTATTCCACTGAGTCATTAACTTATGTTCATACTCTTATATTGTATTACTTCTTATTGTTGTTCCATTGTCGAGAAGGAACCTACAAGTAAGCACTTTGTTGAAGAGTATACCATGTGTATCCTGAACATACGAGTAAAAAAACGTGAAACTTCAAGCTCAGCCTCATTATCACCTCATTATTACATTTCCAACATCCTTTAATGTTACTATCTAATGTATGTCCTTGGCTGCTCAACAGTTGCTGTGCTCTCTCATGTTATTGGGTTGAAATTAGCTCCTTTCATTTAAATTAGCTCCTTTCAAAAGCAGTAAATGAATATTCATGAAGACCTGAAGCACTTGATGACTCTATTTCACACTGAGGACTGTGTGGGGAGCAGCTGGGACCTACGTTTGAACCCTGACTGCTTACACCATGTCCTTACTCCAAACTGACTAAACACGATCTGTGCACTAAAATTGACCTGCAGGCTACAATAATGATTAGAAACATGTACTTGTGGGCCTCCCAAGTGGCGCAGCGGTTGAAGATGAATCACCACAAACCCGGGTTCGATCCCGGGCTGTATCGCAGCCGGCCGCGACCGGGAGACCCATGAGGCGGTGACTAATTGTCCCAGCACTGTCTGGGTTAGGGGAGGGTTTGGCAGTGCTGGGATGTCCTTGTCTCACCGCTCTCTAGCGACTCCTGTTGCGGGCGGGGCTCATGCACGCTGACACGGTCACCAGTTGTTTGGTGTTTTCTCCGACACATTGGTGCGGCTCTCTTCCGGATTAAGCGAGCAGTGTGTCAAGAAGCAGTGCGGCTTGGCAGGGTCGTGTTTCGGAGGATGTTTCGACCTTCACTTCTCCCGAGTCCGTACTGGAGTTGCAGCGATGGGACAAGACTGTAACTAGTAATTGGGGAGAAAAAGGGGTAAAAAAAGAAAAAAGAAAGAAAGAAACATGTTCCTCTCTAGCCTGTAATAGGTTTACCTTCCAACAGGACAACAACCCTAGGCACACAGCATGACAACGCAGGAGTGGCTTCAGGACAGTCTCTGTATGTCCTTGAGTGGCCCAGCCAGAGCCCGGACTTGACCCCAATCGAACATCTCTGAAGAGACCTGAAAATAGCTGTGCAGCGACGCTCTCCATCCAACCTGACAGAGCTTGAGAGGATCTGCAGAGAAGAATTGGACAAACTCCCCAAATACAGGTGTGCCAAGCTTGTAACATAATACCCAAGAAGACTGAGGCTGTAATCACTGCCAAAGGTGCTTCAACAAAGTACAGAGTAAAGGGTCTGAATACTTATGTAAATTTAGTATTTCAGTTTTTTTTATTTGTAATACATTTGCAAACATTTCTAAAAACCTGTTTTTGCTTTGTCATTATGCATCTTGAGTGTAGATTGATGAGAAAAAACATTGAATCCATTTTGGAATAAGGTTGTAACGTAACATGTGGAAAAAGTGAAGGGGTCTGAATACTTTCTGAATGCACTGTACTCTGAGAGAGACAGACAGAGAGGTCTACAGGTAACTGCCAAAATAAAGGAAAAACCAACATAAAGTGCCTTAATAGGGTGTTCAATGCGCCTTGACATAGATTCTACAAGTGTCTGGAACTATATTCGAGGGGTGCAACACCATTCTTCCATGAGAAAGCATAATTTTGTGTTTTGTTGATGGCGATGGAAAACGCTGTCACAGGCACCACTCCAAAATCTCCCATAAGTGTTGAATTGGGTTGAGATCCGGTGACTGAGACGACAATGGCATATGGTTTACGTCGTTTTTGTCTTCATCAAACCATTCAGTGACCACACATGCCCTGTGGGTGGGGACATTTGCCAGGTTCCAAAAAACTGGGAACTCGGAAATCTCTGACTTCCATGCGTTCAAAACAACTGGGAACTCTGAAAAAAACTAGCTCTGACTGGGAAAAATGTATTTGAATGGTCATCCAACTCGGAATTCCAACTCGGGAACTCTGGCCTCTATCTAGAGCTCCGACTTTCCGACCTCAAGATCACTAACGTCATGATTTGACCTCGTATTTTACCAGTTGTTTTGAACGCGGTAATTGTCATCCCATGGTAGCCAAAATAATAGCCTGCCCAGCATGTTTATACATGGCCCTAAGCATGATGGGATGTTAATTGTTTAATTAACTTAGGAACCACACCTGTGTTGAAGCATCTGCTTTCAATATACTTTCAAATGTATCTCTCGTTTACTCAAGTGTTTCCATTATTTTGGCAGTTAACTGTAGCTACTGTTAGTAATTGGAGACACTTCTCTAAACATCTGTTTCCATTAGTAAATAATAGATCTTGCCCACAGGTGTGTTAAATGCTTTTCCAGTACCCCAAACAACATTCCTACATAACAAATTCCTGTAAAGCCTAGTATTAGAGTGGTTGTATTAAGGATTAACAGTGCCTTCAGAAAGTATTCACACCCTTGACTTTTTCTAAATTTGTTGTGTGACAGTCTGTCATTTAAATGAATTCAATTGAGATTTTTGTGTCACTGATCTACACACAATACCCCACAATGACAAAGTGGAATTATGTTTTCCATAAATGTTTACAAATGAATTATAAATGAAAAGCTGAAATGTCTTCAGTCAATAAGTATTCAACCCCTTTGTTGTTATGACAAGTCTAAATAAGTTCAGGAGCAACAATATGATTAAAAAGCCACAAAATAAGTTACATGTACTCACTGTGTGTGCAATAATAGTGTTTAATATGATTTTTGAACGACTACCTCATCTCCGTGCCCACACATACAATTATCTGCAAGGTCCCTCAATCGAGCAGTGAATTTTCAACCCAGATTCAACCACAAAGACCAAGGTTTTCCCAATGCCTCGCAAAGTAATGTGGGTGTCTCTTGTGTGTGTTCGCACGTGGCAAGCGTTTGTACATTCACTCTGGCAAAACAGTACACAGTTAATCACTCACCCTTCTAGATAACTTGAAACAGTCTAACTAACCAGGTCTTGTGTCTTACAGTCGCCTAGGCTAGCTAGTGTTCGCCAACATAGCTTCAGCCAGCTGGTGTGTTACCATGGCAAAATTGGTTTGAGATTGGATATCCTCTCTTTGGGGCTAGTAAAGGACTGTCAATAAATGATAATGGAACATATTCATATTCATAATCTTTCAGTTGTCTCATTAAATGCTTTCAATATTTGCATATGAATTTCTACAATTTAAAGTTGGTTTGAGGTTGAAGTCATTTGGAGCTATTGGCATTTAAAAATATTGCACCATGTACATTGTGTAATTTACTGATGGACCCTAACTAGCCCCATAGGGATATCGAATGTCAAACCAAATTGACCACGTGTGTTATGATTCGGTCACGTTCAGCTCGCTCTTTAATTAGACTGTGGGCGGCTGGTCCGGGGGGATTTCAACACTATGTAAACATCATACATCATGATTCAGTGAGGTGAGCACGGTCCACCAGCTGCCAAAGCTTAGTGAGAGGATGACAACAAACAGGTTAGGTCAGAAGTCTACAGTGGCAGTTATGGAACCTATGATGGACTCAAGGGTCCTGTTTCAATGCTGCAAACAGGACACCAGCCCATAGCAATATTTCACTTGCTGTCCACTGAGCTATTTCAATGGAAGCAGTCTGCGAACGTGTGGTGACAGTAGTGAGAATAGGTCATCTTGTCTGTCACCACAAATGCCATCTGTAAATTCTAATATTATGAATTGTTGAATTCTGCTGCCCTTGAACGGTGGCTAAATAATGTTAATTGCTTTATCAAAAAGGATTTAGACCCATTAACAAGGACACAGAGAGTACTAGTGTCCTGATGTTTACTACATATCTGCACATGCATTACATTGCATAAGCCCTAGAAGTGAGACTATACAAAAGGCTTATAAGGGTATTAGCATTTTGGTGGCACATGGTCAAATAGGGTCAACATCCATTGATAATCTATTCAATTGAATGCCAAGTATCTATATGCATCTGTTTATCACAGATACCTTAAAAAAGGAAGGTAGGTGGGTGGATCAGAAAAACAGCAAGAAACTTGTGTGGCCACATGCAGAGCGATATATCTCCTTCACGTAAAGTTGACCAGGCTGTTGATTGTGGCCTGTGGAATGTTGTCCCACTCCTCTTCAATGGCTGTGCGAAGTTGCTGAATATTGGCGGGAACTGGAATATACTGTCATACACGCCAATCCAGAGCACCCCAAACATGCTCAATGGGTGACATTTCTGGTGAGTATGCAGGCCATGGAAGAATTGGGACATTTTCAGCTTCCAGGAATTGTGGAACAGATCCTTGCGACATGGGGATGTGCATGAGGTGATGGCAGCAGATAAATGGCACGAGAATGGGCCTCAGGATCTCGTCATGGTGTCTTTGTGCATTCAAATTGTCGTTGATAAAATGCAATTGTGTTTGTTGTCCGTAGCTCATGCCTGCCCATACAATAACCCCACCGCCCCCCTGTTCACAACGTTAACAACAGCAAACCAGTTACAAACACAACGCCATACACATGGTCTGCGGTTGTGAGGACAAAACAACATTGGAGGCAGCTTATGGTAGAGAAATTACCATTAAATTCTCTGGCAACAGCTCTGCCAATTGCGTGCTCCCTCAAAACTTTAAACATCTGTGGCACTGTGTTGTGTGACAAAACTGCACATTTTAGAGTGGCCTTTTATTGGTCCCAGCATAAGGTGCACCTGTGCAATGATCATGCTGTTTAATCAGCCTCTTGATATGCCACACCTGTCAGGTGGATGGATTATCTTGGCAAAGGAGAAATGCTTACTAACAGGGATGTAAACAAACGTGTGCACAACATTTTTGAGAAATAAGCTTTTAGTGTGCATGGAACATTTTTCTGTGATTTCTATTTCAGCTCATGAAACATGGGACCAACACTTTACATGTTGCGTTTATATTTTTGTTCAGTGGAAATCCAATCATAACACTTCTCAAAACACCTGCTCATTAACGCATCACAACACAGCACTCTGACTCATACTGCCTCTATTACACAGAGTGAGGCGATAATCAGCATTAGTTGCAGATGTGTTATTTTTTATAAGTATGGGGGAGATGGACGTTTTTTGATGATGCCCAGGCCCGGGGTCATCAGTGTGCCAGCTGGTGGCTGCCTGCCCAGCACACCCGCCCCTATTAGCATGTCTCTTTGCATAGTTCTCCCCTTCTTCTCACATCGCGGTGTGCTTTGGAGGGCTACTGACCCTAATCCCAAACTGCTGCTGTCGCTTCTGCTTAGAGAGTGCCTCTGATTAGACTGCAGGGGTCCACCATAAAAAAACTTTTTCTCATTTTTTTCTTCCTCAGCACAGAGAGCAGATGAAATGTGATTTGAACGAGTTCACGAATAGGTTGAGTGGGTTGGGTTGTTGTTTTTCGACTCCCGGCGTGCCCTTGTCCCCTTAAGCACACTTGCACGTTTTGGATTCCATGGAATATTGGATGGTTGATTTTAAGAATGTAAATGCTTTAACTGTAGCTTAGAAGACAATCCAACTCATGTCATTCTCTTTTATTTACTTCCTCTAAATTTGAGATTTTGCCATTTTGACTGAGTGATAGTTTGAAAAAAGTGATCATTTTCAATTCTCTCTTGAGGAATCAGGCTTAGTCAAATTGGCAAAAGATACAATACAATATTTGATAAATAGGATTGTTAAAAAACGAATGTTAACAAGTTAAACAAGAAAATTGCTGTTTATCATAGCCTCACTTGATATTCATCTCCATTTTCATGCTATTCCACTACAACCTTTTTAGACGAATGCACTGTATGCAGGAGACCTTTAAATTCCGTATATACTGAAAAAGACGGTGAGAAATGCCATATTTGACAGATCAATGGACTTCCCTGATGTACAAGATCTTATTACGATTAAAGGGGGGGGGGGAACTGTCTTAGAAATCCCAAAATAGCATCCAACAAAGGCTGATCAAAGAGTACGCAGGCTGTATGTGTGGTTTATGTGTGAGTGTGTGTCTGTGGTGCTGTGTGCCATTGATGATGCTCCTCAAGTCTTCAAATGGGTCTTGTATAAACATAATCAAACTCTGAGGGCCGGATGATGTTGGAGGATCAAATAAATAGAGAGCAGTCGGTACCGTAAACACTTGAGGAAGGCTACCACAGAGCCATTCAACATGATGGTGACCCATTTGGACGGTTTCATCCTGGCTGGAGCATGCCTCTTAATGTATGATTCATGGGAACATCACTTAGGGCAGAAAATAGAATGCAAGTGGTTCTATGCTTCATGGGAAATACATCATCTGCATGTATGTGACTCAAAAGAAAAGTGGACCAAATGAAACCTTAAAAACAGTGTTTGAAAGAAGAGGAATGAGTGAGCTTTGAGTATGCTTTATCATATTTAAACTGTGATGTGAGAGGCAGTAACTACTGTATACTCTAATGAGGGTCAGAGAGAGTCCTCTCAGTGACGGCTGCCAGTCTTCAAATACCCAGTTAAAATAGCATCAATCTAAATGTATCCTACCTATCCCACTGGGCAAGTACTGTATGACAAGATATCGGTTTACTGATTTATCATTTGAGTGATTCAAAACGATGACATGACAAAATAGATATTACTGTATTATGGCAATATTTTGTTTTAAATTCTTGACTCTGGTGGGCAATGGCAGGCCTTTCTTGGCACATGCTCCATATTCGATTCAATGTGACAGAAGCTGGTTGAACCCTAAATTGTCTCAATAACTTACTTTCCCCACGGGAAACTGCAGTGATCATTTTCAATTCTCTCTTGAGGAATCAGGCTTAGTCAAATTGGCAACTCTGCCTTTTCCCCTTTCCTCCCTGTTCACTTCTGATACTCGGTACCCCATCCTCAAACCCAGACCCATTGATCAGAAGAGCAGAAGAGACTTGTCAGAGATGGAAAAGGCCCTTTCAGATGCTGAGCTCCCCAGCCAAACATTTTGCTGGGTCAATGTCACAACTATGTTTAGCTTCTGCAGCACAGGAGGCTAAAAAAAGGCTTTTTAAAGATGCAGTTTGTTGAAATAAAAAGCTGAAATATACATATGAGCGAGCTTCTCTTTTAAAATCCCTGCAGAAGTGACAAGTGGTGGAGGGGTGGCAGAATGGAAAATACTCTCTTAAGTCACTAAGCGAGATGCAGCTTAGAAAAGGTGGTGGATAGATTACAACTGAAGATCATTTTTTGTAGCCGTCTTAATACATAAATTAAAATAACAGTTAAAAGGGACATCTGGAACAGAGGTGTCATGCCCTTAGGGGGCATGTGCCCACTCAGAGTTGTCTTATTTAAAACATTTCAGATGTTCAATTAATTCCTAAACTTCATCTTTAAGTACACGTTTTATTATCATTATTTATGAAAATATCTTTCAGCTGTATTTTGCGTATGGGGCGCACTGACTGGACCAGGCAAAGAGTAACCCCAACCCCTAGTAAGTGGTTTCTTCCAAGGTGCACCACAGAGTAAAGACATACAGAGATTGATTAGATTTTAGCTGCCAGTGAGGAGCAGGACTCACAGGAGATATGTTTTCATGTACTCTCTTTTTAAGCACATGGCCAAATTAATTCGCCCCTGGTGGGATAATAAAGTTGAATCTGAATCTTCTTCATGAATAAATCGAATAATTAAATAAATAAAAATTATCTGTAATAGTAGCGACCTAGCCATTTTAGGAAGTTAGGTTCCCAATCTAGCTGGCTAGCTAAAGCTATCTCCTAATCTCATGAATAGCTACCAAGCCATTTCAGGCTATCAATCAAGTTATAGCTTGTCTAACTATCTTAGCTCGCATGCTTGCTGGTAAGATTGGTAGACTTTAGAAAAACGAGCAATTACTAAATGTACTGAATATAACTCACATTCCTTTCAATCTTTTACCCAGATTTTAGCAGAGAAGCATATTCAGTTTTTATAAAAAAAGAACCACCAGTCAGGAGGGTACAGACAGCTCAAGAGGTATACTTGGTTTTGAAGTATGTTAGTGCAGTATTTTGGGGCGGCAGGTAGGCTAGTGATTAGAGTGCTGGGCCATTAACCAGGATTGCTAGATCGAATACCCGAGCTGACAAGGTAAAAATATGTTGTTCTGCCCCATAACAAGGCAGTTAACCCACTGTTCCTTGGCCGTCATTGTAAATACGAATTTGTTCTTAACTGACTTGCCTGGTTAAATAAAGAAAAGTATATTGAGATGTGTGATTTACAACAGTCAGAATGATACGCTCATTAAAATGACAATTGTACAGGTAAAGAGGTACTGTATGCTTAGAAATATAGCCATATATATATATATATATATATATATATATATTCTATGTATTTTTTACATAGAATTAGGCATATTGATTATGGTTCTAGATTACAGGAAAAAATAATATGTTTCAAGTGTTTGAAAGAATTTGAAATTCTCTACCTTTAAAACAGTTACAGAGTTTAATGGCTTTGATAGGAAAATTGAGGATGGATCAACAACATTGTAGTTACTCCACAATTCTAACCTAATTGACAGAGGGAAAAGGAAGCCTGTACACAATACATTTTTTACAAAACACATCCTATTCACAACAAGGCACTAAAGTAATACTGAAAAAAATTTGGCAAAGCAATTAACTTTTTGTCCTGAATACCAAGTGTTATGTTTGTGATAAATCCAATACAACACATTAATGAGTTACACTCTACATATTGTCAAGAATAGTGGTGGCTGCTTCATGTTATAGGTATGCTTGTAATCGTTATGGACTGGGGAGTTTTTCATGACGAATAAATGCAATGGAGCTAAGCACAGGCAAAATCCTAGAGGAAAACCTGGTTCAGTCTGCTTTCCACCAGACACAATAACCTAAAACACAAGGTAAAATCTACACTGGAGTTGCTTATTAAGAAGACTGTGAATGTTCCAGAGTGGACGAGTTACAGTTTAGACTTAAATCTACTTGAAAATCTATGGCAAAACCTGAAAATTGTTGTCAAGCAATGATCAACAACCGATTTAACAGAGCTTAAAGAATTTCAAAAAGAATAATGGGCAAATATTGGAATCTCCAGGTGTGGAAAGCTCTTTCAGACTTCCCCAGAAAGACTCACAGCTGCAATCGCTGCCAAAGGTGCATTTACAAAGTATTAACTCAATGGTGAATACTTACATGTATATAAATGAGATATTTATGCAAAAATGTCTAAAAACATGTTTTCACTTTGTCATTATCGGGTATTTTGTGTAGATGGTTGAGAGAAAACAAAATCTATTGAATCCATTTTGAATTCATAATGTAACACAACAACATGTGGAATAAATCAAGGGGTATGAAAACTTTCTGAAGGCACTTTATGCTCGCCTCGAGGCAGACAACAAGGAACCATTCATGAGAGCACCAGTGGTTCCAGACGACTGTACAATCATGCTCTCCGTAGCCAATGTGACTAAGTATTTTAAACAGGTTAACATTCACAAGGCCGCAGGGCCAGATGGATTACCAGGACGCGTACTCAGAGCATGCGCCAACCAGCTAGCAAGTGTCTTCACTGACATTTTCAACCTCTCACTGACACCTCCCTCTTAAATTGGATACTGGACTTTCTGACGGGCCGCCCCCATGTGGTGAGGGAAGGCAACAACACATCCGCTACGCTGACCCTCAACATGGGGGCCCCTCAGGGGTGCGTGCTTAGCCCCCTCCTGTACTCCCTGTTCATCCATGACTACAACAACATCATTAAGTTTGCTGACAACACGACAGTAGGCCTGATCACCGTCGATGATGAGCCAGCTTACATGGAGGAGGTCAGAGACTTGGCAGTGTGGTGCCAGGACAACAACCTCTCACTCAATGTCAACAACCTCTCTCTCAAGGAGCTGATTGTGGACTACAGGAAACGAAAGGGTGAGCATGCCCCAATTCACATTGACAGGGCTGTAGTGGAGATGGTCGAGAGCTTCAAGTTCCTCAGTGTCCACATCACTAAGGACCTATCATGATCCAAACATACCAACACAGTCGTGAAGAGGTCACGACAACGCCTCTTCCACCTCAGAAGGCTGGAAATATTTGCCAAGATTTTTGTAAGAATTTGTATGTTTTACGAAGGCTCCACCCACCCAAGTCGCAGTCTGTTCTCTCTGCTACTGCACGACAAGCGGACCGTAGTGCCAAGTCAGACCAAAATGATCCTGAACAGCTTCACCCCAAAGCCATAAAATGCTGAACAGCTATCCGGACGTTCTGCTTTTCACCCCCTACCTACATGTACATAGTACTTCAATCAATCAATCACCTAAGCAAACCTACATGTACATTGCCTCAATGATTCACCCCAACAACCTCCGTACCCCAGCACACTGACTCTACTTGTATATAGCCTGTTTATAGCCTCGTTATTTTATTGTGATACGACTTTATTTTTGATCTACTTGTTAATTTTGTTTATTTAAACTGCATTGTTGGGAAAGGGCTCGTAAGTAAACATTTCATGGTAAACGTCTACACTTGCTATATTCGGAGCATGTGACAAATACAAATTTGATACAGACAAAAATGAACAATATCGCAGTTGTGTCCCACTACTTATTTAAACTGCATTTTGTTTATTTATGACACTGTGTATATGCAAATTGGACAGTAATGGCTCATTGAGCTTAGAGCTTTCCCTATGCCAACTGCAACCAGGCACACACCCCTCCCCCCATAAAAACACACTCAAGTCACTTGTTGTACCGTCTCCTCTGAGGAATCCCTCACACCCTCCCTTAATGACCAAAACAGGGAGAGAGAGCGAGAGAGGGTGTGTGTGAGTGTGTGAGCTGCTCTGTATTCCTTGCTTCCGACTGTGATGCAGAGGCTCCAGACTGAGCTATGACTCATCATCAGCGCAAACCGAGATCTCTGAAGTCAGACAGGGAAGAGTGCATTGAGGTAGAGGAAGAGAGAGAGAGAGAGAAATAAAAATACGCTGAGAGACAAAGAAAGAGAGAGTGAGCGATAACCAAAATAACATGGTCAGACTTATTCAGATCATTTTGATTATCTCCTTCAAAACAACCCCTAAAGACTGGCAACGACTCGAGCAACTTTCATGACACTTCCTCTTTACTAGACGCACAGTGCTAGATACAGCTCATCTTTATACTATATTCAGAATGCTATATAAACTGTATAATGTATGCTGCTGACTGGTATAATAAACAGTACTTTAGCCTTTAACACAACATATTCTGTGTGGTGGTCCCTGGTCAACGTAGGCCCATTTGGCCTGGATCAGATTGAGTCATTAAACCCAATCTGCCATGACATGACCCTCAGTATGAGCCCTTTCCTCTCTGAGTCAGCAGAAAGACAGCTAGTGCAGTACAGTAGTTGTATCACAGCGGGTCTGACAAAATGGTTACATAAACAAGTATTTACTGCAGCCTCCCATTCCAGTCCAATTGCATGGCTTTTAGAGGGCAGGGAATAACACAGATTTCAGAGGAGGAGTTACTCCAACAACCCCCGGTGCAGTCCTCTCAATAGGACTTCTATGCTCCTATTCTAATGTAATGTCACAGAAGGACAGAGAGGGAGAAAGGTAGGGGGTAAAGAGATTTAGGAGGGAGAGAGAAAAAATGTCAATACTGTCCCTTTAATGTAAAATAACATTCAACAGGATGTTGAATTACAAATATAAGCACGGGGGATCTGAGGATTGTTCATCAGATGACTGTAAAAAGAGAGACTAGGAACAATTGAAGCCAGGCATACAGTGGAATTTACATTTCCGTAAGTTAGGTACGTTTGTGATAACCTACTTTCATTTATGTGTATACATCCTTCTATACACTTTTTTCCCCCTCCACAGCGTGTGTGTTCAATTTTTGCCACCAATGTCCTCGGGGAAACAACCCTGAATTATAGGCAGCCAAACAAGAAAACACAAAGGCTTTAGTGACCTAAACTGCTTAAAACAAATGTATTATCAATATCGGCTGAAACTGGTTAATACTTTTTCAATTAATAAAATGTGTCAACTAATCTCATTGGCTCGACTGCAACAAACAGGCAGAATTTGATGCCCTCCTGCAGGTTACCGCTGGATTTCTTAAAACACTAGCCTACTAATGGGAAATTACATGCACCTGGGGGATAAACTGTGCTCGATTGCAACGAAAAACCAGCAGAGAAATGTTCGTTGTTTTACCGCGTCAATTGGTTATGACTCCACACACTACTCCAATGAAAATGTCGACCTGTCAGGAGCATTGAAACCATAAAACTGATGATTATAAAAATATATTTGAGAATAAGGATAGAAGTCAGCTATATTTCAATCAAACGTTTCACCTTAAATGTCAAAATAATATAATATATGCCATGCGAAATAACTTTATAGACAACATTTTAATTTAATAAAAAAATATGGTCATATAACGCAATCACTATACACTTGATTTAGTGACACATTTCAAATATGGACACCATCAACATTAGTTTCCCATTCATATTACGTATCGGGTAAACTGCCACAGTAGATATGTTGTGGTAAATTTGGAAATACTTTTTCAGTTGTACTGAATGCTCATCAAATATATAAATCGACTTTAGTCTGCTCATAAAGTATCACTAAATTGTTCCGATGATAATACCAACCAGAAAACGAAATAGTCTTGAAAAATGTTGGCTGCAATCAGGACTAAAAGATAACCTTGACATCTACGATAGTGAGCAGTAAATCGCTGGCCAATGTTGTTGCAATTGAGATCAGATGTGCATTTTAGTGCATATTGACGGTTTAACGAGAGATCGACGGGCGATAATCTGGTGGTTTTCGATGGTTGCAATTGGCCCATTATGTTTTACTGCAAAGAGCTGCTCCTTGGACTGCATTTGCAGTTGTTTTAAATCTGAGTTAATACCGCCACCTCGTGGTCATGTTAGACAGTACATCCCTACCGAGAGGACGCTGCCTCTGTCTGGACGACCGACCACATGTTATCATATTACAGGGATAATTGGTTTACTGATTTAATTTTGCACTGTGTGTTTACAGAATTATCTTTCTATGGACATGTCACAGCTCTTAAACTCCAATACTCAAAGTGTCAGTCTGAATGTCAGACTCTTTGCTATCCCACCTACTGGATTTTTAACTAAGGTAAAGAGTATTTTAAAAAGAAATTGACAATTGAATAATTTAACACTATGAATGTCATTGGGGCTATTGAATTGGAATGGATAACTCAAACCCTATAAATGATAAAGACATCTAATAGAAAGAAAGCTTACCTGAATATAATAGAAAACCTACCTGACTAAAGTAGTTGGGCTGAACCACCACAGGTCTGTTTGGTCACAGCAGAGGTCAAGCTGTCATAAAAAAAGGGGGGATTTATTGCACAGGTTTGTCATTCAATCACCCACCAACACACTCCATATACACTTAAGAGTTTGTGTGTGTGGTTTCTTTAAGCAAGAAAAATAACAATTGTAAGAAACATGCATAAAAGACTAAATAACCATTACATGATACAAGCACCAGATACAAGCAAGTTACACATGTCAAATGTAAAGGTTTACAAATAACAACATGCATAGAGGCTATGGTGCTACAGAGAGGCCAAAAACATGAACATGTATACTGATATCTGGACAGAAGCAAGACCTTATGATATGTACCACATTCAGAAGTGAACCAAATGCAAGAGACTCCTTACATTTCCGTCATTTACCAGACACTCTTATCCAGAGCGACATACAGTTAGTGCATTCATCTTAAGATAACTAGGTGAGACAACTATATATATATCAGTCATAGTTAGCCAATAAATAATATGACTAGTCCGACATTATCTGTTACAGCTTGCTGTTGATACGAGGCTGCTGTTTAAGGGTAATCAGCAAATTTTAGTCCAACCTTTACTTGGCGATACTTTCTTCGTTCTCGATTCGGAAGCCACCGTTGACTTCTAAACTTCTGTGTCCAGTTGCAGGTGGTACTCCAAAAAGCAGAGAATATTCAGAAAATGTAAAATCCACTTTTCGCACTGCATGAGGAGGTTCCTTGCCATCTTAGCTGCCAGAGATCTCACATTTCCCAACATCTTTGCAGGAAGTAGTAATTTCTAAGTGCCATGAAGATGACAGCGCATCACACAGTGTGACCCAAACATCAAAAACAAAGATTTACACACACACACAAGATGCCATTTTCTCTTTTCTGAAAATTCTTTGGATTTTGGAGTTCCACCTGCAACTGGACCAGGCCTGGCGTTGTGGGCGGGCCTTAGAGGGCGGTGTCTGCCCTACCGTGCCTCCTTGTCTGTCTAAATAAAATACATAGTTGAATAAATTTAAGTTACCTAAAAAAAAATGGTCAAATAGGGGTGTGCTTATATTTGTCCTGTTTGACTGCATGTAGTGGGTAACCTGTACAAGTATGAGGTGTAAAATGAAAATGTGTTTTTTTGCATAACCCAATTCCTCGGAGATGGCCAAGAATAAGCCATTATTGACGGCAACTCCCATCCCCACACATACACCCTATACCCCGACCCTACACACTCTACTTACACTGCCTTCAGAAAGTATTCACACCCCTTGACATTTTGTTGCGTTACAGCCTGAATTCAAAATTGATGAAATACAAGAAGAAAAAAAATCTCACCCTTCTACACACAATACCCCATAATGACAAAGTGAAAACATGTTTTTAAAAATGTTAGCAAATGTATTGAAAATTAAATAGATAAATATCTCATTTACATAAGTATTCACACCCCTGAGTCGATACACCTTTGGCAATGATTACAGCTGTGAGTCTTTCTGGGTAAGTCTCTAAGGGCTTTCCACACCTGGACTGTGCAACAGTCTCATTATTATTTTTATCAAAATTATTCCAGCTCTATCAAATTGGTTGTTGATCATTGATAGACAACTATTTTCAGGTCTTGCCATAGATTTAAGTAGATTTAAGTCAAAACTGTAAATCGGACCCTCAGTAACATTCTCTGTCTTTTTGGTAAACAAATGCAGATTTGGCCTTGCGTTTTAGGTTATTGTCCTGCAGAATGGTGAATTCATCTCCCAGTGTCTGGTGGAAGCAGACTGAGACAGATTTTCCTCTAGGATTTTGCCTGTGCATAGCTCCATTCCGTTTCTTTTTCATCCTGAAAAGCTTCCCAGTCCCTAACGATTAAAAGCATACCCAGAACATGATGCAGCCACCACTAGAGCCGTTAAACCGCTGCAACTGTTTTAAAGTCACCATTTGCCTCATGGTGAAATCCCTGAGCGATTTTCTTCCTCTCCGGCAATTCAGTTAGGATGCCGGATGCCTGTATCTTTGTAGTGACTGGGAGTATATATATATATATATATTTACCGTATATATATATATATATACACACCATTCAAAGTGTAATTAATAACTTCACCATGCTCAAAAGAACATTCAATGTTTGCTTATTTTTTTAACCCATCTACCAACAGATGCCCTTTGTTGCGAGGCATTGGAAAACCTCCCTGGTCTTTGTGGTTGAGTCTGTGTTTGAAATTCACTGCTCAACTGAGGAACCTAACAAATAATTTCATGTGTGGAGTACAGAGATGTGGTAGTCACACACTATTATTGCACACAGAGTGAGTCCATGCAACTTATTGTTTGACTTGTTAATCACATGTTTACTCCTGAACTTATTTAAGCTTGCCATAATAAAGGGGTTGAATGCTTATTGTATCAATACATTTCAGCTTTTCATTTTTAATTAATTTGTAGAAATTCCGAAAAACATAATTCCACTTTAACATTATGGGGTATTGTGTGTAGGCCAGTGACAAAACAAAATCTAAATGTAGTCCATTTTACATTTAGGCTGTAACACAACAAAATGTGGAAAAAGTCATGGGGTGTGAATACTTTCTGAAGGCACTGTATATTGAACAATAATATAAAATGCAACATGCAACAATTTCAAAGATATATAATGAAATCAGTCAATTGAAATACATGTATAAGGCCCTAATCTATGGATATCACATGACTGGGCATACAGGTATGCATCTGTTGGTCACAGATAGATATCTTTTTTTTTAAGGTAGGGGTGTGGATCATAAAACCAGTCAGTATCTGGTGTGACCACCATTTGTCTCATGTAGAATGACACATCTCCTTCACATAGAGTTGATCAGGCTGTTGATTGTGGCCTGTAGAATGTTGTCCCACTCTTCTTCAATGGCTGTGCAAAGTTGCTGTCAATCAAGAGTACGCGTCAATCCAGAGCATCCCGAACGTGCTCAATGGGTGACATGTCTGATGAGTATGCAGGCCATGGAAGAACGGGGACATTTTCAGCTTTTAAGAATTGTGTTCAGATCCGATATGTGGCTGTGTATTATCATGCTACAACATGATGCCGGCAGATGAATGGAACGACAATGGGCTTCAGGATCTTCTCACGGTATCTATGTGCATTCAAACCACTTGCCCACAAAATGCCATACTGCAAAATTCTCTAAAACGACGTTGGAGGTGGCTTATGGTAGACAAATTAACATTTAATTCTCTGGCAACAACTCTGGTGGACATTGTCAATTGCATGCTCCCTCAAAACTTGAGACATCTACGGCATTGTGTTGTGACACAAAACTGCACATTTTACAGTGGCCTTTTATTGTTCCCAGCACAAAGTGCACCTGTGTAATAATGCTGTGTAATCAGCTTCTTGATATGCCACACCTCGGATCACAGTTCTACAGAGACATCTCTTACTCCCACCAGAGAGGGAGAGGTATAGAGGGATTGATGAACTAATGCAAGGTAACAGACCACTAAGAGAAAGGACACTGACATTGTGTGGACAGAGATCTACACCCGGTAACGAAGGAGACGCGGCCATGGAAAGAGAATTTGTCAGCCGAACCTATAACGTCTGCTTCCAACTCACGCTCTCAAACATGTAGATCCCTTGAATGCAGCTCACTTTCCAGCCCACTTTCCAGCTCACACTCTCAATGTCACACCCTGACCTTAGAGATCCTTTTTATGTCTCTATTTTGGTTTGGTCAGGGTGTGAGTTGGGGTGGGTATTCTATAATCTATTATTTGTATTTCTATGTTTTGGCCGGGTTGGGTTGTCAATCAGGGACAGCTGTCTATCGTTGTCTCTGATTGAGAGCAATACTTAATACTTAGGTAGCCCTGTTTTCCACCTGTCTTTGTGGGAAGTTGACTTTGTTTATGGCACATAGCCTGTAGCTTCACGGTTGTTTTCGCGTTTGTTGTTTTGTTGGTGTCATTTTTTTATAATAAAATAAAATGTACGCTCACCACACTGCACCTTGGTCCACTTCCTTCAATAGCCGTGACACTCAAACACATAGATCCCCTGAACACAGCTCACTATCCAGATTCCAATCACCTGAATTCTGATCACCTATTCACTCACCTGTAAGTCATTATCACACTATTTAGTTCAGTTCTTTGCACCCCATCATTGTGAGGAATTGTTTGTTTTGTGACACACTTCTATTCAGAGCTTTGTTTTTCCTGTAGTTTACTCCTCCCATGTTTGATAGTTTTTGCCTGCCTCACTAACAACACCTTTTGCCTATTCCCTGCCTGTACTGTTGCCTTTCTGGACCCCCACGTGTATGACCTTCTGCCTGCCCCTGAACCCAGCTACCTGCCTCCTCCTGTGGTCCTTCACAATAAACACCTGCTGCGCCGTGTGCTTGAAACCAGCTCTCTGTCTCCCATCGTGTTCATTACAGAACCTTTTCCACTAAGCGGAACTCGGTCCAAGAGATACCCAATGGAGACCTTCAAGTAAATACATTCATTATAATTCTGACCCATAAGAGCGGCAGTTCGGGGCAAGGTGTTAGGGCTAAGCATAGTTTACAAATGTATCCACATGTGCTTATCTCGTGCACTTTCTCGCTCTCTCTTTAAATCTCCATTTTGTGTAACGCATCATATTGCGTTGGTCCGCTAGGGACCTGCTGCCATTTATATGAAGATCTAACCAATAACCTAGACTGTTTGCATGTGTATCTTATATTATCATTTAGCTTGTTAGTAAATAAATAATTAACTCAATTGGTGTGGTACGCAATGATTTAGTGAGCCCCGGGTTTGTGCAGATTTACGAATTATGCGACATTCAGAATGAGACTGATTAGGAAATTAATTAATTAGTGACTGCTAGGAAGTCGATACTCTGATATTCTTTGAGTTAATTTGGGAAACGGTAACTCATTAAACCAACTTTTCCATGGTGCCCCAGGTTACTGACTCAATGGTTACCTGATTCATTTAATCCTGTAATTATAAACATAGACAATTATTTGATGAATAGCAGTCGTCACAATAATACCAACATCACGACACAACTCACCACTATAGCTGTGTCTCTGCTCTAGCCATTTGGTTTGCCTACCTGTGTGCTGTATATCTGTCTCAACATCTTCTGTGCTGTCACTGTGCTTCTTCTTGTTCTTTCTACCTGCCTGTCTGCTTAAGCCTTATACATTAGGAAAGCCAAACTAACAGTTAGGCTATATTGCAAATGAGTGCCTGTCATGTGTTCCCCTGAATCAACACCTTGCCTACTGTAAGTGTTAATTACTATTACAGGGCTCCAGACTAACCTTTTCCCCTGGTGTCACTGCTGCCACTAACTTCTACAGTCGGTGGCACCAGCCCATGAGTAATCATCATAAAGTCATTCATAGTGCTTTTATTACGAAGTGTAATAAATAGACCACTGTGGTATTCAAGAAAAAAGTTGTTTCCTCTAACTCGTCCAAGCAGGAACACATGACTGAACATATTTTGTCCAAACGAATACATTTTGGGTTGACAATTAGACTAGAGTAGCTATATTTTACTGTCAAAATAGGACTCCTTTCTTGATAACAAAAAATTGTTTCAATAGACATTTATTACATACATCTTGATGTGGACGACTTAATATCCCAGGCTACTGAGTTGGGATCAACACCTGAGGAAGTGGAAACCTGAAACACATTAACTAGATTGCTAACTTTAAATACAAACTGCACACTCTGTACAAATGCTGTAGGTACTGTTATGCATATGTTCTGTAGTGACATATGCTTGGTGCTGTTCTGCACTGGTACTGGTGCTTGGTACTCTTATGCATATGTTCTGGGATTCTCACATTCTGGACTGACCATATGCTTGGTGCTGTCTAGATCGATGAGGGTCAATCTGCTGAACGACGACTCATCGTTATCTTTGACAATTATTCAATGTAGGATCCTACTAGCTGGATTTACAGCAGTAAATAAAACATTTTGCAATTATGGTGGAATCCGGGGCTGGCTCTGGAAATTATCTGGGTGAATGTTTTCTGGAATTCTGTTCATTTGTAATACTTAACAGCAAAACTTAATAGGGCGAGGATGTCCACAGCACAGGCATGGGCAGGGATATCCTCTGCCATAAGGGACCAACTGGTGTATTTCTTTTTTACTCTATGCTATTTGAGAAGGATGGCTACGGGCCTTTGGTGAGAGGCTTTTGATTGCCAGTAGGCCATATCAACGCATGGAACGTGACCATGGGTATGTATGCTGTGCATTTTCTATAACAACGGGATTTCCATTCCCACCCGTTGTATACATTTAATGTTTCATCTCAGTACATTAGGCTGTCGGCACTTCCCTGGAAAAAACACGAGCCTTCCCCAATGGAAATCCAATGCTCGTCCAACCGATTCGCTCTGGCGCCGGGTCTAAAGAAAGGAAGTATTTCTAAGTAAAGGTTAGTCAAAAATTTGCTGATTACAGCAAAACAGCAGCTTACAACCTCAGCTTATGACCTTACGACCTCAGGCACAAGCTTAAGTTCTGCCACTGATTTTCCTGTTCACAAGGCTAAGTCATAGTAAGTACATTTTTCCTCAATTAAGCAGCTAGCTAACAGTCAGTGCTAGTAGGAAAAAGTAAAGTGCGAGTGTTAGTTCACGAAAGGGAAGGGTGTTTTTTTTTTTTTAGCAAGGCACTTGCCCCAGGCGCTACATACTACTATCTCTGACGCTGTAAAACAACACATTATCCAGCGTATGTGACAATAAAAAATCTAAATATTTGTGAGTTGATTGGCCAGTATACGGAAGCAGAGATTGGCTGTCTGGCTTGTCAATAAATACCCTTCAAGGCGCAGGGCATTCTTTTACATAAAAAAATTGCATTCACATTAGAAATGTATGGCAATATTTTATTTGCATTATTGCGCGTGAACACACACACACACAAACCAAAAATCTATTCAAAACATGCCTAACAAAGTTACCTTCCCTCAATAACCACAATAGACATTTAATCGCGCTGCTAGAATTTCACTATTCATAGCCCAGAACTCATGGGCATTGTACATTTGATTAAGCCAGTATTGTTACCCCATGGACTGTGAAGAAGATAATTGCACAGCACACCATTTCTCAGACTCATGCTTCTCCTCTCTAAAACTGTTGTATTCTTTCTGACTGTGTTAATATGCCCTTGACTCCGACAGCCTCTGCAATTGTTTGGACAGTGTGAAACATGCCTCTAAAAGCATGGCACTCATTTGTTCTTGTGTGATAGTACAGACAGCGTATACTCAATGTAAAGGCTAAACTGACTCCTGCCTTGTATTCTGGTGGTCTAACATGACTTTTACAGCGGTCTCAGATTTCCCAAATGCTCACGATTCTGCTGAGTCAAAACCAATCAGGGCTGGAGCCTGGATAGGACTGCCTTTGTTCTCAGAGCTAAAGAGGGGACAAGTCTGCCCAGACATCTCTGACTGAGACTGAAAGGAAAACCTTCTCTGCTTCTGAAAGTTTACTTCTGTTTACCCATGGGCTAAAGAACACTCATTAGCTACCGCAAAACAATCCCAATACAGTAGAGCCCAAAAAGATTTTCATACACTGCAAGATTTTAGGCAGTATATTTTATTACCCTAATCAATATTGAAACATCAAATAAACATGCTGTATAAGTACATATTTACAACAATTTCAGCAAATAAAATATTCTAATGTTACAGTATAAACACATTTTACAGGAAGATGTCCCAAGAACTTTGCATTGCCTGACAATGTCCCAAACATTTAAGGAAAATAGCTTGTTCCAGCATTGGCCAATCAGTCTGTCAGAAGCAAGTGGGTAGGGGAGGGAGTGTAGTGTAGTACACCATCATTGGTCAGGTTGGTTGCCTCTGCTTGGGCTTGCAGTACCTGGACTTGTGTCCTGAGTATCATGTGTCCTGCCATTGCGGTTATATATCCAATAGTAGTAGTTAAGTCCTGGGAGAGGAGTCACATTTAGTCTGGAGTCCAAAAAGAGGGGCTTGATGATGGAGAGCATGACAACATCAATATCAGGTGACCCAACACGATGACCATGTAACAGACTGTAACTTGACTGTCAGGATATGGCACTGATCTACGTATATTAGCTTAGTGCACAGTTCCTGGTGCACTTTTTTCTTCTTTACCATAGACCAGTTTAAAAGAGAAGATCAAACTTGTTTTATTAAGGGGTGCTCTAGCACCATAGAATATAATGTTGTATCTAAACTGTAGTAAGTTCAATATACGTAACACCAAAGTTTGGTCCCCAGTGATGGTATAATTGAGGGCAGTTGTCTATAATATTATATTTTTTAGATAGCCTCCTTTCGTATTGCTTGACTATCAATACACATCTTCCATAGTCTAGCAAACAACCTCATGAAACCCCAAACAAGCAAAGAAACATAAATAAAAAATACATTTTACGTTGCTAACCGTGCAAAACAAAGCAGAAAGCATACAATTAATATATTTTTTTCTATTCTCATCAGTAGCTCATTACTATGGGTATTTATTCATTTTAAAAAGGTGTTTAATTCTAATGCACTGAAGCAAGTGTCACGCCCTGACCCTAGAGATCATTTTTATGTCTCTATTTTGGTTTGGTCAGGGCGTGAGTTGGGGTGGGAATTCTATGTTTTTGTGTTCTATGTTTTCTATTTCTGTGTGTTTGGCCGGGTGTGGTTCTCAATCAGAGGCAGCTGTCTATCTTTGTCTCTGATTGAGAACCATACTTAGGTAGCCTTTTCCCACCTGTGTTTTGTGGGTAGTTATTTTCTGTTTTGTGTGTCTGCACCAGACAGAACTGTTTTGTTTGTGCTGCTTTGTTATTTTTTTGTTCTAGTGTTCAGTTTTATTAAAAATCATGAACACGTACCACGCTGTACCTTGGTCCTCTTCTTCAAACAGCTGTTACAGCAAGACCATATTTATCAGAGCAAATGTATTCAGAAGAAGAGACAAGAAAAAATGATATGAAAACCCTTTTGTTGAAAATGAGACTAAAACAAAAGGTTTTGTAAGTTAATGTTGCATTATGGGGAATTATTGCAAATATTGGTCGTTACCAATACAACATCACAATAAGGTGCGGTGCTTTTGATTTGCCTGCTGGGGGGCAAGGACACTCCCAGCTCCACTAAAACCATTGACAACTGTGTGTTGTTTTCAAGGGGTTGTTAAATAAATATTAACTATCAGTAGCGGTGTGGAGGTAAAATCACCTGGGACGCCAAGCCAGGAAAAAAAACATACTACAACCTATGTGTTGTGATAATTGCGTTATTTGCTCTATAACCTGTTAGTTTATGTGCCTTGACACTGTGATAAATAAACCTAAGCCCGAGACAATAAGAAGACAAAGTGGCAGAATAAATTCAATCACACCTTTGTTTCATCACATAACTGGAAAGCAACATCTGTCCGGTGAAGTCCACAAAACATATGGCATGTTACAAACAGTTACATGACCTACAGCAGTGGTCACCAACCTTTTCTGAGTCCAAATGCAAGCAGAGATCTACCACTCAGATTTTCTTTTAACATGACTTTAAAAAAACGTAAGCCTATGAAACATTAACCTATTAACCTATAAAAACAGTACTGTAGCAATGAGGTTTGTGCAGTAGGCTATAGGCCCAATACATTATCACTGCATATTGACTTTGCTCTGCCAATGCATTGTTGTTCAGACCATTTTTTTTATTATATAAAAAATGTTGACGTAGGACAGATCACACCGATAATATATCAGTTGTTGTATTACTTGCGAGGCACAGCTTTGTGAGCATATATTGAAATAATTAGCTTTTTATTTTTACTGGGCTGATGGTGTCTGCATCTGATGGTCAGTCTCAGTGGAAGGAGAGAGCAGCAAACTGAGGGTCCACCTCTCAAAGTCCCCCCCCCCCTTCCTTTCCTCCACTGACACTGACCAAAAAGGGACACTGTCTTCCAGCTGATGGCGAAACTCGAGTCGCACTGAATTATAGTAGTCAGTTAGCCACTGCTAGCGGTCATCAACGTTAACTTGGACATCAGCCAGCCTCAGCCCGGTCAATTCCTGCCAGTCTGCACAGTGCGATATCAACCCAGAGCATATCGGACTGCTTTTTTTCTACCACGTCTCCGGATTCCTACCGCAAGCTCTGAAACTTTACACCGGATCATCGCAGCTAGTTAGCTGCTATCCGAGTGGCTACTCCTGGCTAACGTCTCTGTCCCAAAGCAACCATCAGTTAGCCTGGAGCTAGCCTGGAGCTAGGCCCATTTCCCGGCTAACCGAAGAGGTCCATCAGCCAATTCTTGGGCGACAATAACTTGTTTGCCAATTGGCCTGGAACCTTTACTGTCGACACGGAGCCCCGCCGATCCATCACGACTGGTCTGCCGACGTAACCGTCCGAGATGGTTTCAACAGGCTCTTCTGTTGCGATGTCCCCGAAGACCCATCTGCTAGCCCTGCCCGCTAGCTGTCTGAATCGCCGTGTCTCTAGCTCACCTAGCGTAGTAGCACTACTGAATTGGCTCCCTGACTCATCTATTGCTACTCACTGGACCCTATGATCGCTCGGCTACACATAACTGTCCCTAATGTCAATATGCCTTATCTATTGCTGTTTTGGTTACTGATTATTGTTTTATTTCACTGTACAGCCTCCAACCCTGCCTTAACTAGCCCTTTTGTTCCAACTCCCACAAATGCGGTGACCTCACCAGGCTTAACTGGTTCTTCTAGAGACAAAATCTCTCATCGTCACTCAATGTCTAGGTTTACCTCTACTGTACTCACATCCTACATCCACTTGTCTGTACATCATTCCTTGAATCTATTCTTCCGCTCCCAGAAATCTACACCTTTTACTCTCTGTTCTGAACGCACTAGATGGCCAGTTCTTATAGACTTTAGCCGTACCCTTATCCTACTCCTCCTCTTTTCCTCTGGTGATGTAGAGGTTAACCCAGGCCCTGCAGCCCCCTGCACCACTCCCATTCCCCAGTCACTCTCATTTGTTGACTTCTGTAACCGTAAAAGCTTTGGTTTCATGCATGTTAACATTAGAAGCCTCCTCCCTAAGTTTGTTTTATTCACTGCTTTAGCACACTTCGCCAACCCGGATGTCCTAGCCGTGTCTGAATCCTGGCTTAGGAAGGCCACCAAAAATCCTGAAATTTCCATCCCTAACTATAACATTTTCCGACAGGATAGAACTGCCAAAAGGGCGCGGAGTTGCAATCTACTGTAGAGAGCCTGCAGAGTTCTGTCATACTATCCAGGTATGTGCCCAAGCAATTCAAGCTTCTACTTTTAAACATTTCCAGAATGTTTAAGTCTCTCACCATTGCCGCTTGTCATAGACCCCATTCAGCCCCCAGCGGTGCCTTGGACACCTCATGTGAATTGATCAAATCACATTTATTTATATAGCCCTTCTTACATCAGCTGATATCTCAAAGGGCTGTACAGAAACACAGCCTAAAACCCCAAACAGCAAGCAATGCAGGTGTAGAAGCATGGTGGCTAGGAAAAACTCAAATAAAAAAAAAAACTCATATCAAATTTATAAAAATATTGTTTGATTTGCTTGCCATCTACAGTATAGTGGTGGTGTAATGTCTGCTTCCAACTCACTCTCAAACATGAACGCAGCTCACTTTACAGACCACTTTCCAGCTCTCACTCTCAAACACATAGTT
Organism: Oncorhynchus mykiss; assembly: GCF_057628025.1. Classification (NCBI taxonomy): domain Eukaryota; kingdom Metazoa; phylum Chordata; class Actinopteri; order Salmoniformes; family Salmonidae; genus Oncorhynchus; species Oncorhynchus mykiss. Next base: position 5,373,444 of record NC_143044.1, read on the forward strand.
CCCCTGAATGCAGCTCACTCTCCAGATCCCAATCACCTGAATTCTGATCACCTGTTCACACACCTGTATGTCATTATCACACACAGTTTTTTTGTTTTGTGACACACTTCTATTCAGAGCTCAGTTTTTCCTGTAGTTTACTCCTCCCATGTATGATAGTTTTGGCCTGCCTCACTAACAACACCTTTTGCCTATTCCCTGCCTGTACTTTAGCCTATCGGATTTCCTTTTATCAACCTATTGTCTGATCTCCCGGAGGACGTTACTAGCCTTTTCCCTGCCTGTACTGTTGCCTTTTTTGGACCCCCTGTATATGACCTTCTGCCTGCCCATGGACCCAGCTACCTGCCTCCTCCTGTGGTCCTTTCCAAATAAACACCTGCTGCGCCCTGCACTGTGCTTGAAACCAGCTCTCTGTCTCCCATCGTGTTCATTACAGGTGGTGACAGTAGTTTGACTGACAATTTTATCAGGAAGAGAACTTGCCGATGTCAAGCTCTTTCCAAAAGCCTTATTTCTGACAAAGCAAGCTAATAATACATTGTTTGCTTAGCTAGCTAGCTACATGCCTAATGGATAAGCTACCCTCAGGTATCTGAAATCATATGATCAAGTCATGTTTACTGAAAAGCATGCAGTTATTTGCATGATCTGAATATTATTTTCAATGCTCTTTTTGTCGTGAATTGTCAGATACTACTGCACTGTTGGCGCTAGGAACACAAGCATTTCACTACACCCGCAATAACATCTGCTAAATATGTGTATGTGACCAATAAAATGTGTTTGTATTTTATTTGAAGAGATGATGATATTAAAACCAAATAGTTATAACATTGATTTAATAATACCTTGAAAACAGCACATAGATGTCAATGGTTTAGCGGAGCTGGGGGTCTCCTTGCCCCCCAGCAGCCAAATTGAAGGCTCTGCACCTTATTGTGACGTTTTATTTAGACTTCCATTATGTACATTAATGCATTAGTATTTCATAGGCATGAACAAGTCATATGTTATTTTATGCTATGGACAATGGCTTTACGGATATGGGTGAAAGCACTGTAACAGAAAAATGCATTTAATATTTAAGATATTCAAGGAAGTAATAAACAAACATGCATTGAGTGTGAGACTGTTTCTGTCCGCACAGGGCTATGAAATGTTGCAGTTTTCCTTTTGCATGCTGATATAGCATGCTATTACTTTAATGGAAAGATTTTTTACACCTCAATGGGGACTTATAATTCAACATTTCAAAATGTACCGTGTTAGTAGTTATACGGAACGGAACAAAGTCTAAAGGGAACCATGGAAAGATTACAACGCAAATTGAAATCTTTGGTCCTTTGTTATTACTGATATGTGAAAATATGATTGGGAATATATGACATTCGTCATCATACACAAAACTCACACAACAGAGGACAAGGAGGGATGTTAGTTCAACCCTTATCTGGATGATGAACAGGCGATTGATGATGACATCCTGTTACAGTAGCGGTTTCACCTCTGTTCAAAATGTCAGTGTCCTAAAACATCGACTACAAGGTACTACCTTCACCATTAAGATGGTGTCTATCACAAAGCTCACAAAATACTATCTACCAGATTCAATGGAAAAAATACTGCATATATCACTGTTACTCCACTAGGTGCTGTGTATTCCTACCATTCTATTGCATTGTTCCTGTCCAGTTAAGGTGCTGGCAGTTGTTGCCCTACGATGACAAATTATATAAAACAGTTTATGGTTCATTGAGAGTCCATTTCCATAATGTGGTGGAGGGAGCCAAGGCCACTGGATTTCTTATAGAAATAAAATGAGAGAGGGAATGAGAGAGACAGAGAGAGAGAGAGAGGCATATACAGTATATATCTATTTCTTTTTGAGCAGTGTATATTGAGAGAGGGAATGAGAGAGACAGATATATATATATATATATATGTATATATATATATATCTGTCTCTCTCATTCCCTCTCTCAATATACACTGCTCAAAAAATAAAAGGAACACTTAAATAACACAATGTAACTCCAAGTCAATCACACTTCTGTGAAATCAAACTGTCCACGTAGGAAGCAACACTGATTGACAATAAATTTAACATGCTGTTGTGCAAATGGGATAGACAACAGGTGGAAAATATAGGCAATTAGCAAGACACTCCTAATAAAGGAGTGGTTCTGCAGGTGGTGACCACACACCACTTCTCAGTTCCTATGCTTCCTGGCTGATGTTTTGGTCACTTTTGAATGCTGGCGGTGCTTTCACTCTAGTGGTAGCATGAGACGGAGTCTACAACCCACACAAGTGGCTCAGGTAGTGCAGCTCATCCAGGATGGCACATCAATGCGAGCTGTGGCAAGAAGGTTTGCTGTGTCTGTCAGCGTAGTGTCCAGAGCATGGAGGCGCTACCAGGCAAGACAGGCAAGTACATCAGGAGACATGGAGGAGGCCGTAGGAGGGCAACAACCCAGCAGAAGGACCGCTACCTCCGCCTTTGTGCAAGGAGGAGCAGGAGGAGCACTGCCAGAGCCCTGCAAAATGACCTCCAGCAGGCCACAAATGTGCATGCTCAAACGGTCAGAAACAGACTCCATGAGGGTGGCATGAGGGCCCGACGTCCACACGTGGGGGTTGTGCTTACAGCCCAACACCGTGCAGGACGTTTGGCATTTGCCAGAGAACACCAAGATTGGCAAATTCGCCACTGGCGCCCTGTGCTCTTCACAGATGAAAACAGGTTCACACTGAGCACATGTGACAGAGTCTGGAGACGCCATGGAGAACGCTATGCTGCCTGCAACATCCTCCAGCATGACCGGTTTGGCGGTGGGTCAGTCATGGTGCGAGGTGGCATTTCTTTGGGGGGCCGCACAGCCCTCCATGTGCTCGCCAGAGGTAGCCTGACTGCCATTAGGTACCGAGATGAGATCCTCAGACCCCTTGTGAAACCATATGCTGGTGCGGTTGGCCCTGGGTTCCTCCTAATGCAAGACAATGCTAGACCTCATGTGGCTGGAGTGTGTCAGCAGTTCCTGCAAGAGGAAGGCATTGATGCTATGGACTGGCCTGCCCGTTCCCCAGACCTGAATCCAATTGAGCACATCTGGGACATCATGTCTCGCTCCATCCACAAACGCCACGTTGCACCACAGACTGTCCAGGAGTTGGCGGATGCTTTAGTTCAGGTCTGGGAGGAGATCCCTCAGGAGACCATCCGCCACCTCATCAAGAGCATGCCCAGGCGTTGTAGGGAGGTCAAACAGGCACGTGGAGGCCACACACACTACTGAGCCTCATTTTGACTTGTTTTAAGGACATTACATCAAAGTTGGATCAGCCTGTAGTGTGGTTTTCCACTTTAATTTTGAGTGTGACTCCAAATCCAGACCTCCATGGGTTGATACATTTGATTTCCATTGATAATTTTTGTGTGATTTTGTTGTCAGCACATTCAACTATGTAAAGAAAAAAGTATTTAATAAGAATATTTCATTCATTCAGATCTAGGATGTGTTATTTTAGTGTTCCCTCTCTCTCTCTCTCTCTGTCTCTCTCATTCCCTCTCTCAATATATATATTGTATATATTGCCATTCGGAGCTTAAGTGTGGACCCAGCCTAACCCAGAGGTACTCTGGATGCTTCCCTTCGCAGCTCATTCATAAATATTACACAGCGCATCCAGCCACTCACTCCTCTGCTCCACACCAGCCATAGGTCATCTGTCAGCAGGCCATCATGGACAGAACTTACTGGAAATTCATCAATTATGAGAGCAGTAATGAGCTGAATCAGGTATAATAAACGAGGCATGGACATGTAATTCTCCTCAGGATGTTGTACTGTAGTTGGTGGTCTACTGTACACTATGCTTCACTCATGACCGTAAATGTAAACATGTGTATTGTTTGAGAAAAAACACATACAGTATGAACGAATCCCACTTACAAACAGAAACACACAGATTCAGACACCCACACACACACATGCACATACCGAAACACACACTCCTGTGTGTTACAAGTACAGGTAGTATGTCCAGTAGAGGAGGTTGATGAATACAAAGGAGAGGGGGAAGGTCATCCTGGAGTAGTTGTCTATTAAGTGGGGATTCTCCACATGGCAACAGTTTGCAGCTTTGCGCAGGAACTTGCGGAGGAGGACCAGGACAGTGAGGCAGCGATTGGGGGGCTCCTCAGGAGACTCGGGCTTGGGCTCACTGCCAGTGGGGCTGGAGGGGCCCAGTTCCAGCTCTGCCATGGGCGCTGAGACTGCAGCAGCTTTCTCCTTACGCCTCTTGGCCCTATTGTTTTCAGCAGCGATGGTAGTGACCATGCCGTTCATCTCCTCGTCAAAGCCTCCCATCTGGTGACCGTACTGGAGGGGAGGGGGAGAGAGAGAGGGACACAGTGAGATGTGTGAAGATACATATTAAAGTACCAAACAACTGATGCTATTGACTGAAATGAAAAAAAAGGATGTGATACTTACATGAATAGTGTGTGCGACATCGCAGAAGACAAGAAATGACAAAGTTGACGACGATTCTGATAATGATGAAGAAGACGACAATGATGATGATGATAATAATGATGCTGATGATGACGATCAAGATCATAAAAAATGACGGCAATGACGATGCTAATGATGATTTCAGCGACAATAACAATGATAACGAATGTGACCATGACAACCGCAACACTGTTGATAACAACGCCGAAGGCCTTACCATGACAATGTTGGCGTCGGGGTGGTTGAGGGTGCAGAAGTGGGCCACGGCGTACTCGATCAGGGCTCCGAAGATGAAGCTGAAGCAGATGCCCAGGTACACATCGATGGCCTTGATGAAACAGTTGGCGTTGGGCAGGGACGTCCTGGCACCCATCATCAACGTGGTCATGGTCAGAACCGTGGTCACTCCTGTCACAAACCACGGCACAATGGGTGGATGAGTCATTCAATATTTGAAAGCGTCAAGATCGCCAGTTTTCCTTTCAATTCACAAACGACAACAAATGACAAAGTTATAGAGTTTAATGATGAACCACCAATAGGATTCAGCTTGAGTTGAGTTGCCTGGCCTTAATACACCAGGCGAGATGTGTATTCTATACTACAGTAACATGAAGGTAGGCTACCAGGAGTATGATATACTTGTGGAACATCCTGCTTTCTCTAACCGCCAGCATTCTACATGTTTTCAGACAGCCAAATAGCTTCCGATCAGCAGGTTTGCATGGAGGAGTGTGTGATAGGGTGGGAAAGGCATGGATCTGATTGGTGGGTGTGCTTCCTGGTTTAAGGAACTGTGATTTACCGATGCAGACCCTCGCGGGGACGGAAGACTGGCTGATCCAGAAAGACACCCAGGACAGGACCACTAGCAGGCTAGAGGGAACATATGTCTCCAGGATGAAGTACAGGATGCTTCTCTTCAGCTCAAAGTGGAAGATCAGCTTGGGGTAGTGGCCTGTGAGAGAGAGAGAGAGAGCAGACAGACATTAGAATGAGTGTGCTAATAGAACCCAAGGGTTCCTTTACTACCAACTATCAATTTAAAGGGATAGTTCACCCAATTTACAAAATTACATATTGGTTTTCTTACCCTGTATGAAGTCTATGGACAAGGTAGGTACAGATATTAGCATTTCTGTTGCGCATCATGTTCAAATCATCTATAAGTGACTTTGTTTCAACTTCACAATACATTTCTGATACTTTCGGATTATTTGGATGATGCGGTGAAAAATTGTAATATCGGTACCATGACTTGAATGGGATTTGTGCCACAAATGCTAAAACGTTTGCAAATGGAAACTCTGTCAGGGAAATGAAACCAAAGCATGGATTACGGTCATACCTTGCCCATAGACTGCTTACAGGGTGAGGACACTAAATGTGTCATTTTGTAACGTGGGTAAACCTTCCCTTTAAAAGATGAACATGGCTAACAACTAACAAATCTAAACAGTTGCCCAAAATAGTTGTGAAAGGATAACGAAAGGATAATGCTCGAGGTACAGTAGGAGTTGAAAGTCGAACCTGTTTCATAGATGGCCTCAGACGCAGAGGTGTAGTGGTCCTCTACTGTGTACTGGGCCAGACGCAGCGTGTCCAAACCACTGACCGACTCGTTCCCTCTGGTCCAGTAGAACATCACATCGTTGGTGTTGTAGCCCCCTGTAAATATGTATATATATATTGAGAGAGAGATAGTTAATGGGGGTCTATTAGACTAAGCGACTACATGTTTTGCAGTAACACTTCATCACACATACCAGTGTACTATTTCTTATACATCTAATAGAAACACAAACGGTCATCCATAAAACAATGAATATAAAGGTTAGCTGGCTACTGAGCTGTAAGTGTGTGACAGCCACAGGCAAACTTTAAAATGTAAACGTTCTATTCAATAATAGTAGCATACAGTAGCAACAGCCCTCCATTGCTCATTCGTGAAGCACTGTGACATCCGGCAGGAGTGAATAGGAAATGCTAATGCAAATGCAGCCTTACTTCAAGAGAGGGAGAGAGAAGGGGGAAAAAGAGGGCCAGAAGGAAACAACGGCAATGAGGACAGCACTGCTTTAACAGTTTCCTTCCTGTCTAACACGCCAGCAGTTGATTCATACATATTTCAGGTCTTATATTATGTCAGTACTTTACATAATCTAAGACCAGACATAACAGTACCTTACATAATCCTACAGACCTCACAGTGACACTGTATAACAACGTATATTAAACGTATGAGCAAGCTGTTTACTGTATAAAGCCACAAGCTATAAAGTACTGACAGTTTTTCTTCCTGATAATCTGGGTACAGCACCGAAACTGACCTGGGGTTCAAATAATATTTGAAATAATTTATAGTACTTCAAATGTGCTTGACTGAGCTTGCCTGTTGAAATGGAACCAAATGAAAAGTCCCAAAAATGCGTAGCTTGCCCACCTGGCACATCTGGTGGGGTTAAGCAAATGCTCAAAGGATTTGAAAGATTTCAAATAGTATTTGAACACAGGTCTGCTCCGAAACAGTTTTCTAACCTCACGTAGATCATGCCTTTGGAGATTCATTATGAGACGTAGTTCAGTAATTGACCTGCAGAGGACGATGTGGCATAAGAAGCCCTAAGAGGCGACTGACAGGAGGAGAAATGTCTGTGTCCCAGAATTATCCTGGGACACAGAGGATCCTCATCTCCTGTTGCTTCATTAGATCAAACACTTATTGATTGGCCTTTTATCAATTAGATTTTCTCAAGTCCTGCATCTTCTCTCTTCAGTTCTCTCTCGCCTCCTCCTGAAAAAGGTCAAAGTTAACCGTGGAGCGTCGGCGAAGAGAGTGAACATGGAAATGCACTTGCTTGAAAATCGTCCTACACTTGCGCATCATTAGGCAAATGGTGTTTACAGCGGTGGATCCCAAAATAAATGTGTAAAGTGCTCAAAACAAATGAAGCTAGTAGTGCAAGACATTTATTGCTAAAACAAAAAGTACCATATTGTTTTCAAACGTGTGCATGTTTTTCTCAAAAGCTGATTGAAAGGGTGTGTGGCAGATTTCAAAACTCTTCCTAGGTAGGATGGCTATCGGGATGGGGAGGACACTTCCGTTTTCTTACTAACGAATTGAGGGGGGGGGGGGGGGGACTGAGGAGAGAGACAAATGAGAATGATCTCCCATGATCTCATGGCTCTTACACTGCCGTCTCACCATCTCCCCTGACATGTATGAAAATCCAGGAAGGCATACATTATTGAGGAAAGTGTGTTTAACGTAGTATGCAGAGCAGCCTGACGAAAAGCAACAGAGCCTTTGAAGCTGCTGAGGATCAGGATCTCTTGTTGTAACTTCTTCAGTGCTGTTATGTTTGCCCCTTTTACCCGACCGAACTCGTTATTTTCATGACTGCCGGGTCAGGGCAATGTGCAAATAAGGGTTTGAAGCATGCGCCGGCGCCGCAGTCCTGTGCATCAGAGCGTGAACGGTTACATTAGGACATAAGGATCTTGAGGTGCTCTGAAGCCTGAAAAGTGCACTACCCTGCAGCCTGGTGAAGCGAAAGCTTTTGCCTCTTAAAATATCCTACTCACTGGGACAATGAGATGGGGGCATCTTTAAAATGGCTGCATAGAGACTTTTAAAATCTTCAAAACCGAATCGGTACACCATCCTCCACGGTGGTGAGTGTGGTCTCATCGTTAAGCAACAATCAAACATAGCTGGGAACATCTTCCCACTCCAGGCCTTTTCTGCTGTCGGTAGCCACTGCATTTGTCACCGTCATCTCTATCTAAACAGTGTCATCTTTTGTCTTTAAACTTCCCTGTTGGAAGTGGAGTGCAGCCTTGGGAGTGAAGAGAAGCGGGGAGCGATGTTCCATTTTTGGCAGCACATTAAAAATAATGAAAGCTCACAGTCTGGTGCTTTTCAGCGTGCTGCCGAACCAAGGCTCTGGGAGTCTGGGATGCACAGTATATGTTTAGCCTGGCAGTAATGTAAAGAGGAAAATAATTTACTTGACTTGAGTTAACCTCTACGTGTATTGAGTGGGATCAGTGGAACAATAGCTCCCTCTGACTGAGTTCGTTGTTGGCATGTGATATAGCTATAGCTTAGCACAATTTGCACTGGCGTAACACAGTTATGTAACGCAGAATGTGTTAGCCAGACAGCCACACACAAACCAACCGCTGTCCATGGTGCTGAAATTTATTCATGTCTATGTGGCTGCATGCCTAATGAATCCATGAATCGTTCTTGACATAAACAGGTGCACTTGGCATCTACTACCATACCCCGTTCCAAGGCAATTCTATATTGTCTCTTGCTCATTCACCCTCTGAATGGCACACACACAGTCCGTGTCTCAACATGTCATAGATCTTGGTGATACATGGTGTTGATACATGGTGTTGCAATGCTGCCATTTTTAGACTGCTGGCATGTGGCAATAATGTAATTATTGCTCCACTGTTCAGTAATTCAAGTTGGAAATTCAAGCATCGCAGATTGTAAAATAAATGTTTGATGCATACTAATCAGCTAATAAACATCTGTCCTGTATAGGCTACCTGAACCTGCATGACATGAGCCGTCCCCATGCTCTCTCCCAGCTTGGATAGAAAGTTGCTGTGTGTAAAACTGGTCTATTAATGCCAAATAATAAAGTCAGTCCACCCTCAAAACACTAGCTTACTAGGGATTGTTTCATTATGCATTGTACTATCTATAGCTACATACCGTATTTAGCTGCTATTTAGCTGCTAGTTATAAACCTTTTCAAAAAATTACACATCAAATAACCTAACAATGAGGAAAAAGTAGTTGGCTTGAGGATAAATTCAGACACTATTTTGTCTGGCTAGTCAACTAAATCAAATTAAATCCAACTTGATGAACTCCCCTGGTCTCCTGAAGTCCTCTTTCTTTGTGTGCAAATGTTGTCACCACTGCCTGTAGTTTTAGGTCTGCTGGCCCTACTGTTTTCTATAGGCTACTGAGTATTGCCAACCCAGGCAGTCTTTCCTGAGACATTGTGCATTATAGCCTATGTCCATTGCACCTCACGCAATTTAAACTTAGTCGTGAATGATGCATGCAAAGATATACCAGAGATAAGGGTCTGTTGATATTGCAACCACACAACTTGAACACCGGTTCCCCAGTATGAACGAAATCACAAAACACTTTTTTTGTTCAGGCCCTCAAAAACTGTTAACCTGTTTGCATCTGCCAACAATCCCCTCCTGTATTCCCAAGCATATCCACGACTGCGTGGCCTCACACAGTTCCAACTCCATCATCAAGTTTGCTGACAACACAACAGTAGTAGGCCTGATAACCAACAATGACGAGACAGCCTACAGGGAGGAGGTAGGCACTCTGACGGCGTGGTGCCAGGTAAACAAACTCTCCCTCAACGTCAGTAAAACAAAGGAGCTGATTGTGTTCTACAGGAGCACCATCGAGAGAATACTGTCGGGCTGCATCACAGCAAGGTACGGCAACTCCACAGCCGCAAACCGTATGGCGCTTCAGAGGGTGATACGTGCAGCCGAACGCCCCATTGGGTGCACACTGCCTGCTCTACAGGACACCTACAACACCAGGTGTCACAGGAAGGCCATCAGGCACTCAAGCCACCGCCCCTTCAATCTCTGAGACGCAGGCAGTACAGGAGCATCATGGCAAAAACTGGAAGTCTGGCCAATAGTTTCTACCCTCAGACCATCAGGCTGCTGAATACCCACCACTAGTCAGCTACCTGCTTTATTGTGTTTATTTTACTTGGTTCCCACACGCCTTCAATGGTCATGCTGCTCCACCTATGGTCATTTCCTCGTACAGCCCTTCAAAAGTCTTTATTATGCCTACACCCTAATGGCCATTTATTTATTTATCAATGCTACAGTTGTTATGATGTATATAGTGCTATTTTTCTATTTCTATAGTTGTTTTTTATGACCATTTTCATTATTTTATTTAACTTGGTCCTGCATGTTGGAGCTCAGAAGCTAATATTTTCCCTGTACCCTGCGATCACACCTGCAACCCTGTACATGTGACTACTAAACACTCTGAATCTGAATTGACTGTCCAGAGCTTAAAATATACCATTCATCTCTTTCAGTAACGTGTTGAGGCCGGCAATTAAGGAGAATGAGAGGCTCAATTAAAGATGTTACAGAACTGCTGTATTTGAAGCACAACTCCCTTCTGCATTCAAAGAGTACTCAGACCCCTTGATTTTCCTACACATTCTGTTACATTACAGCCTTATTCTAAAATGGATTAAATTAAATCTACACACAATAATCCATAATGACGAAGCAAAAACAGGTTTTTAGAAATTTTAGCAAATGTATTTAAAAAAAAAACTGAAATATCACATTTACATAAGTATTCAGACCCTTTACTCAGTACTTTGTCGAAGCACCTTTGGCAGCGATTACAGCCTCAAGTCTACTTGTGTATGACGCTACAAGCTTGGCACACCTGTATTTGGGGAGTTTCTCCCATTCTTCTCTGCAGATCATCTCAAGCTCTGGTTGGACCACTCAAGGACATTCAGAGACTTGTCCCAAAGCCACTCCCGCATTGTTTTGGCTGTGTGCTTAGGGTTGTTGTCCTGTTGGAAGGTGAACCTTTGCCCCAGTCTGAGGTCCTGAGCTCTCTGTAGCAGGTTTTCATCAAGGATTTCTCTGTACTTTGCGCCGTTCATCTTTGCCTCGATACTGACTAGTCTCGCAGTCCCTGCCGCTGAAAAACATCCCCACAGCATGATGCTGCCAACACCATGCTTCACCGTAGGGATGGTGCTAGGTTTCCTCCAGACGTAAAGCTTGACATTCAGACCAATAATTAGTTCAATCTTGGTTTCATCAGACCAGAGAATCTTGTTTCTCATGGTCAGAGTCTTTAGGTGCCTTTTGGCAAACTCCAAGAGGGCTGTCATGTGCATTTTACTGAGGAGTGGCTTCCATCTGGCCACTCTACCATAAAGGCCTGATTGGTGGAGTGCTGCAGAGATGGTTGTCCTTCTGGAAGTTTCTCCCATCTCCACAGAGGAACTCTAGAACTCTGTCAGAGTGACCATCGGGTTCTTGGTCACCTCCCTGACCAAGGCCCCTTTCCCCCAATTGCTCAGTTTGGCCGGGCGTCCAGCTCTACCAGCTAGATGGCTAGCTAGCTAGTGTGTTTGATTCGATTCAAATTCACCAGACAATTTTCTTTGTTGTTTCTACTTACTCCTTGACTGCAATGCAAGATGAGCTGGCAGTGACGATTTCAAGCTCAGGAGGGTTCCTCCGAAGTTATGAGCAGGCTGTCATTATTATCTTAAGTGAATGGAGAGCTCAAAAATAAAGATTGTGTCTATTTTGACAAGACCAGAGAGTCAACGACAACAGAGAAGTCGCAGTCAGGCGGCCGGGGGCTTGGAGGTGCCGGTGAGATGGCTTGAACGGAAGATGAACTGTGCTGCCTGCCTTGCTCATCTTTCCCTGTTGACCTCCTCACTCTGCTCAAGCCATGTGGTTCCCCCTTGGCTGTTGCTCCCTCTGTTGGAGGCTTGAAATAATCCAAATGTTAATCTCCAGCTGAAACTCGCAGTCCAGGCCTACTCTATCATATAGCTGTTTTCTTTGATTGATGTTAGTTTTGCTTTTCAAGCGCTTTGCGATTCTTTCTGTGGTGAAAAGCATTATAGGAGTTGAATAAATTAGAATGATTATTAAACAGCCACGTTGCTGCCTGGATGTGGAAGTGAATTGGAAATCTTACAGCTCTCCAGTTGCAGAGTGCAGGTTTGCTTGTCCATGGGATATTTGGTCAGATCCATGTTGCAGGCCACAGTGGTGGTGATCCTGGAGATATGAGAGAAAACGGTTAACAGAGGTTTCTTTCCCCCTAGCAGAACCATCTCAGTGTTTTCCCATGTATTCCCTCTGACGTACCTCTGAAGGCACTAATGCTGTTTGTGTCCCTCTCCTCAATCCTAAAATAAACCCTTTGCACTGTTCAATCACTGCTTTAGATAATCCAATTACTAATTCTAATTGAGCACACTGAGCAATTTTTTGATTTAGTGATACTTACAGTATCTACACTGAACAAAAATATAAACACAACATGTAACGTGTTGGTCCCATGTTTCATGAGCTGAAATAAACCATCCCAAAGTTTTCCATTTGCACAAAAAGGCTTAAAATGTTCTACACAGATTTGTTTACATCCCTGTTAGTGAGCATTTCTCTTTTTACCAAGAATTAATTTATCTACCATAAGCAACCTCCAACATCGTTTTAGAGAATTTGGTTGTACGTCCAACCGGCCTCACAACCTCTGACCACGTGTAACCACGCCGGCAGCCCAGGACCTACACATCAGGCTTCTTCACCTGGGGGATCGTCTGTGACCAGTCACCCGACAGCTGATGAAATTCTGAGTTTGCACAACTGAAGCATTTCTGCACAAACTGTCAGAAACCATCGCAGGGAAGCTCATCTGTGTGCTCGTCGTCCTCAATATAGTCTTGACCTGATTGCAAATCGGCGTCATAACCGACTTCAGTGGGCAAATGCTCACTGTACTGGGCAGATGGCCATGTGGGGGAGCGTTTTTTTATTTAACTAGGCAAGTCAGTTAAGAACAAATTCTTGTTTACAATGATGGCCTAGGAACAGTGGGTTAACTGCCTTGTTCAGGGGCAGAACTACAGATTTTTACCTTGTCAGCTCAGGGATTCCATCTAGCAACCTTTCGTTTACTGGTCCAAATGCTATAACCACTAGGTGGTTTGCTGATGTCATTGTTGTGAACAGAGTGCCCCATGGTGCCGGTGGGCAGTGGTGTAAAGTACTTAAGTAAAAATACTTTAAAGTACTACTCAACTCTATTGCATTTTATTGATGGTAATTTGAATGCAGAAAGATACCGTGACAAGATCCTGAGACCGATTGCAGTGCCATCAATCTGCTGCCATTACCTCATGTTTCAACATGATAATGCACGGCCCCATGTCGCAAGGATCTGTACACAATTCCTGGAAGCTGAAAATGTCTCAGTTCTTCCATGGCCTGCATACTCACCAGACATGTCACCCATTGAGCATGTTTGGGATGCTCTGGACCAACGTGTACGACAGCGTGTTCCAGTTCCTGCCAATATCCAACTTTTCGCATCCATTGAAGAGGAGTGGGACAACATTCCACAGGCCACAGGCGAAGTAGATGTGTTGCGCTGCATGAGACAAATGGTGATCACACCAGATACTGACTGGTTTCTGATCCACACCCCTACCTTTTTTTTAAGGTATATGTGACCAACAGATGCATATCTGTATTCCCAGTCATGTGAAATCCATAGATTAGAGCCTCATTTATTTATTTCAATTTACTGATTTCCTGATATGAACTGTAACTCAGTAAAATCTTTGAAATTGTTGCATTTCTATTTTTGTTCAGTGTAGTCCAAGGCTCTTTGCATTGATGGATCCCTGTGCGTGTGTGTGTGTGTGTGTGTGGGGGGGGGGGGGGGGGGGGGGGTCCATGTGTGTGCATGCATGGATTTGTGCATTCGTGCATGCCTGTGTGTGTGTGTTTCTCCAGATGACTCACCTCAGGGCGTAGAGCACTGTTCCATTGGGGAAGATCCTTATCAGCCTGTTCTCCACAGTGATGTCATGGAGGAAGGACTTCTTGGAGTCTACGATGAATGTGTCTGGTACCCAGAGCAGCTCCACAAGCCTGCCGTCCAGACTCAGGCTTTTGTTCCCCTCAAACACCAGGCGCTCGTCTGTCCAGCGCTGACGCAGGAAGATGGTGGCCGTGTAGTCCTACAGAGCAATGTCAAAGGTCAGCATTGCACGGTTGTACTGCAATTACAGTGCATCTTCATGTCTAACCGCTGATGGCATAACATGACATACTGGATATACTGGAATGTAATATGTATTTTAATATCACAAATTCTGGCCTAATGAGAGTCATTAGACTTGTTGGTGTTTTGTGTTAGAGATGTCTCTTTCCATTCACTACTGTTTGGAGGATGAAAATATGTGGATGAATGAATGTGCGTGGGTGGCCTAGTAAAGGAGTCCTTTTGAAGTGATTTATTTGACAATCAGATGACACCATTATGATTGGTCATGCCACAACAAAAGGAAATCATTTTCAAAAGTTAAATTACAAATCCCATTGAATTAATAGAGATTATATGTAATTGTATGATTAGGCCCATAAAAATATTCATAGTAAGTCCCGTACCGGGAGGAAATTAAATCTACTTTCACCCCGTATCACAATGTACAATGCGTCATAAATGACACAGGAAGTTGTCCCACCATGTTGATCTCTGATATGGTGTCAATACTGGCAACGTCCAAACTCATGCCCACAGTCACTGGCCCATCTACAGAGATGAGACAGACACACAGAGAAAGGGCAGGAGGGGAGAGAGAGAGGGAGAAGCAGACAGAAAGAGAGAGAGAGCAAAATATGTAAGAGCTGTACTTTCATGTCAATAAAGCATATTTAATTAGACAGAGGGATAGAGAGAGGGAGGGAGAGAGGGAGAGAGAGGGGGGGAGAGAGAGAGAGAGAGAGGGGGGAGAGAGAGAGAGAGAGAGAGAGAGAGAGAGAGAGAGAGAGAGAGAGAGAGAGAGAGAGAGGGGGGGGAGAGAGAGATAGGGGGGGGAGAGAGAGATAGGGGGGGGGAGAGAGAGATAGGGGGAGAGAGAGAGAGAGAGAGAGAGAGAGAGAGAGAGAGAGAGAGAAAAAAAAAACTGCAAGAGAAAGAGAGGATTCAGAGCCCCATGAGGAATCATAAAGCAGTATAATGAAAGGAGTGTTATTCAAGACGCCTCAAAACAAAAAAGAGCATGTTTGGGAAACGTAGTCCTGAATACTCGACATCAGTGACAACTGATGGGAATTATGTGGGAATTATCCCCTCTTCCCCTCTTGTATAACAATGTTCTAGTATTTCTGCGTTTGCTTGCCAAGAACAAGGTCACCTAACCGTTGTGCATGTGTGTAACTCTGTATGTAGGCATGCGTGGGTACTCCTGGACCCCAGGAACAGAAGCTGGTGCGATTGTAACAGCTAATGGGAATCCAAATAAACGTGTGCCAAGTTCACCTACACTGGGGACTCTGTGCATGTGTGTGTGTGTGTGTGTGTGTGTGTGTGTATGTGTGTGTGTGTGTGTGTGTGTGTGTGTGTGTGTGTGTGTGTGTGTGTGTGTGTGTGTGTGTGTGTGTGTGTGTGTGTGTGTGTGTGCGCGTGCGTGCAGAGCTGCCCTCCTGTGTGGGGATCATGGGGATCAGCAGTGCACTGATCTCTGTGAATTACATTTTCTCTGATTCGGTTCAGTCTCATTGATTATTCATCAAACAGCAGGCAAACAAAACAATCACATTTAGAGGGATTCTCTGAGACGGAGACAATGACAAGGGATTTGTGAGAACTACAAACAGTGCAGAGGATCAAAGGCCACAATACATCATGGCACTGTCCTTACAGGGTTACGCTGTGTAGCATCCATATTAGGAAGTCACAGTAGGCCTACGCATGGAAATGTTGACCACCGTACAGCATCCACATTATTCACACTGAGTATGCATGAGATTGGTGACTGCTAAGAAAAATGGCATCATTTGTCAGCTGCTTACTCTTGATATTAACTGCCTACCCCTATGACTAAAATCACCAGGTGTGTTCATGTGTTGGTAGCATGCATTCATTTGTATTTAGAATTAGCAAATGTTCATCATGCACATACTGTGCTTTTCATGTGGAATGAGATTGCTTCCATCTGGCAGGTAAAGGCTCAGGGACATTTAATGTATAGCCTTGTCAAAATATGGTTATCTTGAAATGAATATGGGAATATGGTAAGGCACACAATCACACAGAGAGACAAACAAACACACACACACAGAGCTCCCTTGAGCAGTTTCCCTTACTGTCAAAGAAAGGCCTGAGGTACTTGTTGTATCCTTTCATCAGCTTCTGAATGGTGGGAGGCAGAATCTCTCCCTCCTTTACTTCAGCACTGAGCAGTGAGTTCTCTAACATCCTGGTAAGAAGAAAATAACAGAAAAAGAAGAAATTAAATCATTTAGCGTCCCTCCCCTCTTCAGTGGATACCTAACGGCTCTTGCCTGATTATCCTGCCTCTTTGGTCTGCCAGTTCAGATCGTCAATACCTCCTGAGTAGCGTAAGCTGTGGTAAGCAGAAGTGAAGCAGCCCGATTGAAAGGCTTAAAAAAAAAAATGAAATGAAAAGGGAGGGAGAAAAAAACTGACATGTTCTTAGTTGCTTTACGTTGATCCCAACAGGGGTCAGAACACTTGAAACGTTCCATCATCAGCACTCCCTCCTCTTCCTCTACACGCTTGACTCTGCTCGTCTGAGCTCAGATCAGTTTCCAATATGCAGTTCCACTGATAGCTCTTGTTAGGCATTTAGCGGCATAGGGAGATTATTATTTCACCAGGGATGGAGGGTGGAAGAACCCTGAAGAACACATTCGCGCACCTTCCCTCCATGGTAGTACTGCCATTTGTGCATAATAATCTGTAATCCAAAATATGCTTGTGAATGGAAGAAGCCCTGGAGCTTTGTTAGTAATGTAAGGAACACCGAAGGAAGGCAGACCAGGGCGAGTGTGCACGTACATTAATCTCCATACGCTAGTAGGCATGTACGTGTCCTTACTACTGTATGCTCACAGTCAACAGCAGCTCATTCTCAGTCATTACAACAAAGAGTGTGCATGATAAACGTGTGCAGTGGTACATTTTCCCCTACTGTTTTGTTTCTTCATCTTCAGTTCAGAGCAGGGGGGGATAATTCTCTGTTCAAGCCAGGTTAAAGGCTTTTACTAATGACTCCAGAGAGCATTCCTCACTGTTTTGAAGTAGACTTTCCAACACTGCCACAGTTCCAGAAGTTCACATAGAAACTTGATGAATGCATACAGACAGACACCGACTTGTAATGCCAGTAGCATTTGACACTATCTGAGAGACCTGGACTATTCACGAGTTGACAGAGATCTGTACTAGCTCTAAAAGACTCTAGTACATGACTTCTTTAAGGTACTTTAGCTTATGGTATTCAAAATCCCATTTCCCATTTCTACCAATGGAAAGACACATGATGAATACAGATGGATACAACTTTATACGGGAAACCCTTCAAATAAGAATGACTTTAGCGTGACTTCAAAAATTATTTGGTCAAGATAATTCACATGAATTCCTAAAACCCAAGACTTGAATTACCTGACCATGTCAAATTAGCTTACAGAATTCAGTGAGCATCAAACTGTTGCTATGTTGATTAGTCTCACTTACTGGATTATTGCAAAACCCTTCCAGGAATGTGTATGACTGGCAGGCTTCTCTCCAGCCCTGGGACAGAAAAGCCATGTTCGTGACAGAGCTCTGCCACTGGAATGCTCCATTATGAATCTGCGTGACCTCGAATGACCCCACACGTACACAGGCGCCCACATGCACAGACATGAACACACAGACACACACACACACACACACACACACACACACACACACACACACACACACACACACTTCCCAGTGTAGGTGAGGTTGGCATCTAGAAGCTCGCATCAAAACACTGCC
This sequence comes from Oncorhynchus mykiss, assembly GCF_057628025.1. Taxonomy (NCBI): domain Eukaryota; kingdom Metazoa; phylum Chordata; class Actinopteri; order Salmoniformes; family Salmonidae; genus Oncorhynchus; species Oncorhynchus mykiss. The sequence continues at coordinate 5,391,612 of NC_143044.1, forward strand.
ACCACCGCTAATTTTGACAACCAATTTTAGATTAAATTAAACATATGACTTTTGTTTGGCATATTTTATCATCTCAACCAATATGCCATTTAGTAAAGTGATCATGTGGTTTTCATTGTCGGTCGCCTATATTTTTTGAACACATTCAAAGATGGCTAAAAACCAGGATGTGAACATGTGCAAACTGAACCTCAAAAAATCACACATTTTCAGTATAAATTGTGTATAAAATGGGAAACTACAAGGTTGTAACATGTTGTTGACCTATAAGACACAATTGTATATTAATTTATTATATTACTAAAATGTTGTGGTTGAAAAAATATGCTCTACCAGGCGGTTGAGTTGCCAATTAAAGGAATACTATTAAGTCAACGCTAAGCTATTATGGACAATGGAAAAGTATTGTTATGGGATGTATTTTTTATTTTATTTTTTATTTCCCCTTTATTTAACCAGGTAGGCTAGTTGAGAACAAGTTCTCATTTACAACTGCAACCTGGCCAAGATAAAGCATAGCAGTGTGAACAGACTGCAACACAGAGTTACACATGGAGTAAACAATAAACAAGTCAATAACACAGTAGACATTTAAAAAAAAAAAGTCTATATACATTGTGGGCAAAAGGCATGAGGAGGTAGGCAAATAATTACCATTTAACAAGTTAACACTGGAGTGATAAATGATCAGATGGTCATGTGCAGGTAGAGATACTGGTGTGCAAAAGAGCAGAAAAGTAAATAAATAAAAACAGTATGGGGATGAGGTAGGTAAATTGGGTGGGCTATTTACCGATGGACTATGTACAGCTGCAGCGATCGGTAAGCTGCTCAGATAGCAGATGTTTAAAGTTGGTGAGGGAGATAAAAGCCTCCAACTTCAATGATTTTTGCAATTAGTTCCAGTCGCAGGCAGCAGAGAACTGGAAGGAAAGGCGGCCAAATGAGGTGTTGGCTTTAGGGATGATCAGTGAGATACACCTGCTGGAGCGCGTGCTCCAAGAGCAGTTGGAGGCCACGGAAGGAGTGTTGTATGGCATTGAAGCTCGTTTGGAGGTTAGATAGCACAGTGTCCAAGGAAGGGCCAGAAGTATACAGAATGGTGTCGTCTGTGTAGAGGTGGATCAGGGAATCGCACGCAGCAAGAGCTACATCATTGATATATACAGAGAAAAGAGTCGGCCCGAGAATTGAACCCTGTGGCATCCCCATAGAGACTGCCAGAGGACCGGACAACATGCCCTCCTATTTGACATACTGAACTCTGTCTGCAAAGTAGTTGGAGAACCAGGCAAGGCAGTCATTAGAAAAACCAAGGCTACTGAGTCTGCCGATAAGAATATGGTGATTGACAGAGTCGAAAGCCTTGGCCAGGTCGATGAAGACGGCTGCACAGTACTGCCTTTTATCGATGGCGGTTATGATATCGTTTAGTACCTTTAGCGTGGCTGAGGTGCACCCGTGACCGGTATTTAGTCTGTGCAAATACAAAAATCCTCATATCCATATTATTATTTACTGTCTGCCTGTTATCTTCAATATGTTTTACAATATTATTCAGTGTATGTACTTTTACTTGTATTCTAAACATACAAACTATATTTACATTTATTTGAATATTCATATTTCGACACACAAATGTATAATAATTGTATTCATATTTGCTATTAGTCTTCATTTAACTAGGCCTATCTTCCATTATAAGTAACTGAAGCAATCAAAATGTAAATTCTGGTATAATTTTTTTGATGATTTAAAAAGTTTGTTTACCCTACCTAATTAGGAAACTCATCAGCCTGGTTGAGATGTTTGCACTGCATTATTTATAACATTTTAAGTCATGCAAATAGAAAGTATTCATTTATAGCCTATACTGAGGCCAAATTAACATATTTTTCAGACTTTTATAACTTGGTGTGCCAGTTAAAGGGTTAAAACCTATTCAAAATGTACAAAATATTAGGTTTATTTTTGTATTGACTGTGGCTAGTGTGGCATTGACCACACTGCATGCTTAAAAATGCATGCTAAAAAATCCAAACTCACCAGAGAAATGACAAACTAGCCTTGGACCCTATCTGAATCAGATGGCTTGATCAACAGTGTCAGAGATGGTGCTGGCAACATTATTTGAATGGACATATATGGACATAGACACCATGGATCCACACAACACTCCCTAATGTACTAATTGGCCCACTCATTGGCCTTGAGTGAGCAGTCACAACCTATTACTTGTCTTTCTCTGTGTTTAGTGAGGATGGAATGCCTCAGGGAAAGAATTGCAAGGAATTGGGGAGATTGGTCGCTTACTCGCTCTCTCTGGCTTTTGGAATCTCTCTCTCTCTCTCTCTCTCTCTCTCTCTCTGAGGTGATGCATGGGGAACCTTTATTGATTATTGATGGTCCTCCAGAAAACATACAAGTGGAGTCTCTGCAGACAAAATTATCTATCTGTAAAATACAAAAAAAAATTGTCCACTGTAAAATAGCACAGACTGGAATATGTTCTGGGATTCATCCGATGGCATTGACAAGTTTACCACATCAGTCACCGGCTTCGTTAATAAGTGCATTGATAACATCGTCCCCACAGTAACAGTATGTACATATCTCAACCAAAAGCCACGGATTACAGGCAAAGTCCGCACTAAACTAAAGGCTAGAGCTGCCTCTTTCAAATAGCGGGACAATAATCTGGACGCTTAAGAAATACCGCTATACCCTCCAACGAACTATCAAACAGGCAAAGCGTCAACATAGGACTAAGATCGAATCCTACTACACCGGCTCTGACACTCGTCGGATGTGGCAGGGCTTGCAAACTATCATGGATTACTATAAGGAAACCCAGCCGAGAGTTTCCCAGTGACGCGAGTTTACCAGATTAGCTAAATGCCTTCTATGCTCGCTTCGAGGCAAGCAACACTGAACCATGCGTGAATGCACCATCTGTTCTGGACGACTGTGTCATCACGCTCCCCAAGCTGATGTGAGTAAGACCTTAAAAGAAGAACTGACAACATTTTAGCTAAATTAAATCTTATTCAAATCTGTTCACACCCCCAGGGATATGACACTCTCTTTTTTAAAATTCTGACAAGCGAGCACTTACTGTACATTATAGAACGTATTCAGACCCCTTCACTTTTTCTACATTTTGTTACATTACAGCCTTATTCTAAAATGGATTAAATACATTTTTCCATCATCAATTTACACACAATACCCCATAATGACAAAGCGAAAACAGGTTTTTAGAAATGTTAGAAAATGTATTTTGTTTTAAATGTATTCAAAAACCTGTTTTCGCTTTGCCATTATAGGGTATTGTGTGTAAATTGATGAGGGAAAAAACAATTTAATCCGTTTTAGAATAAGGCTGTAACGTAACAAAACGTTGAAAAAGTGAAGGGGTCTGAATACTTTCCAAATGCACTAATCCATCTATTTTTATAACTTTTTGCAAATATATAAAAATGTAAAACTGAAATATCACATTTACATAAGTATTCAGACCATTTACTCAGTAATTTGTTGAAGCACCTTTGGCAGCGATTACAGACTTGAGTCTTCTTGGGTATGACGCTACAAGCTTGGCACACCTATATTTGGGGAGTTTCTCCCATTCTTCTCTGCAGATCCTCTCAAAATCTGTCAGGTTGGATGGGGAGCGTCGTTGCACAACTATTTTCAGAGATGTTCAATCGGGTTCAAGTCCGGGCTCTGGCTGGGCCACTCAAGGATATTCAGAGACTTGTCCCAAAGCAACTCTGGCTTAGTCTTGGCTGTGTGCTTAGGGTTGTTGTCCTGTTGGAAGGTAAACCTTCGCTCCAGTCTGAGGTCCTGAGTGCTCTAGAGCAGGTTTTCCTGAAGCATCTCTCTGTACTTGGCTCCGTTCATCATTCCCTCGATCCTGACTAGTCTCCCAGTCTCTGCTGCTGAACAAAATACCCACAGCAAGATATTGCCACCACCATGCTTCACCGTAGGGATGGTATTGGCCAGGTGATGAGCGGTGCCTGGTTACCACCAGATGTCACTTGACGCTTGGCATTCAGGCCAAAGAGTTCAATCTTGGTTGCATCAGACCAGAGAATCTTGTTTCTCATGGTCTGAGAGTCCTTTAGGTGCCTTTTGGCAAACTCCAAGCTTCTATCTGGCCACTCTACCATAAAGGCCTGATTGGTGGAGTGCTGCAGAGATGGTTGTCCTTCCAGAAGGTTCTCCCATCTCCACAGAAGAACTCTAGAGCTCTGTCAGGGCTCTTGGTCACCTCCCTGACCAAAGGTCCTTCTCCCCCGATTGTTCAGTTTGGCCTGGCAGCCAGCACTACGAAGAGTCTTGGTGGTTCCAAACTTCTTCCATTGAAGAATGATGAAGGCCAATGTGTTCTTGGGGATCATTAATGTTGCTGATATTTTTTGGTACCCTTCCCCAGATTTGTTCCTCGGCACAATCCTGTCTATACGGACAATTCCTTCGACCTCGTGGCTTGGTTTATGCTCTGATATGCACTGTCAACTGTGGAACCTTAAATAGACAGGTGTGTGTCTTTCCAAATCATGTCCAATCAATTTAATTTACCACAGATGGACTCAAATCAAAATGTAGAAACATCTCAAGGATTATCAATGGGAAACAGGATGCACCTTAGCTCAATTTCGAGTCTCTTAGCAAAGGGTCTGAATACTTATTTAATTAAGGTAGTACATTTTATTAAATTTTTTTGCAAAAACATCTAAAACCCTTTGTTTTTAGATCGCTTTGTGATCATGGGGTATTGTGTGAAGATAGTTTAGTATTTTCTTTTAATCCATTTTAGAATAATGCTGTAACTTGTGAAGGGGTCTGAATACTTTCCGAATGCACTTTAGATATGGTCAATTGCACTGATAAATTATGAGATAAACAAATAGCCTGCTCATCCTTCTGCAGCTTGCCTACCAATGCATCCGTAGTCCTTAACCAAGCGAAAGTTAAAGTTGGGTAGCTTGCTACAGTAGCTAGCTAATTCCAGACACAACTTAGAGAACATCTCACTGACCATTTTACTCACTCTAGCAGTGCTGGTTAGGCTTTTTACATGATATATAGAGGGTTCGTGACTAACTATAACTTTTTGCCTACGTTTACTGACTTCGGTCATATTCAGCGAGTCTTGCGCATTCATAAATTCATCAGTTATTCTGCGCTCCTAGCAGCTAGCTAGCTGGCTATCTAGGGAATGTTAGGCTCTGTGTTTTTAGTTTTCTACATTAATAAATACGCTAGCATATTAGTCACATTATGACTGACTTGTGATCGTTGTTATGAAATGCTTTGAAAGGCTGCTCATTGATCACATCAACACCATCATCGAAGAAACCATGGATCCACTCCAATTTGCATACGGTCCAAACAGATCCACAGATGACTCAATCTCTATTGCACTCCACACTGCCCTTTCTGACTTGGACTAAAGGAACACATACACCACCGTTCTGAAGTTTGGGGTAACATAGAAATGTCCTTTGTGAAAGAAAAGCACATTTTTTGTCCATTAAAATAACATCAAATTGATCAGAAATACAGTGTAGACATTGTTAATGTTGTAAATGACTATATTTTCTCAAACTAGACACTCTAATGTATTTCATCTTGCTCAGTTGTGCACCGGGGCCTCCCACTCCTCTTTCTATTCTGGTTAGAGACAGTTAGCGCTGCCCTGTGAAGTAGTCACAGCGTTGTACGAGATCTTCAGTTTCCTGGCAATTACTCACAAGGAATAGGCTTCATTTCTCAGAACAGGAATAGACTGACAGGAGTGATGGTGATAGGAGTGATGGTTGCTGATAATGTGCCTATGTAGATATTCCATAACAAAATTAGTCGTTACCAGCTATAATAGTCATTTACAACATTAACAGTGTCGACACTCTATTTTGGATCAATTTGATGTTATTTTAATGGACAAAAAATTTGCTTTTCTTTAAAAAGGAAGGACATTTCTAAGTGACCCCGACATTTTGAACGGTAGTGTACGTGAGAATGCTGTTCAAAGACTACAGGTCAGCGTTCAACACCATAGTGCCCTCCAAACTAATCACTAAGCTAAGGTCCCTGGGACTGAACACCTCCCTCTGCAACTGGATCCTGGACTTCCTGGCGGGCCACCTCGATGTCCACATTGCTAAAGACCTATCATGGTCCAAACACATCAACACAGTCGTGAAGAGGGCATGACAGTGCCTCTTCCCCCTCAGGAGGCTAAAAAGATTTGGCATGGGCCCTCAGATCCTCAAAAAGTTGTACAGCTGCACAATTGAGATCATCTTGACTGGCTGCATTACCACTTGACATGGAAACTACTTGGCACCTGACCACAAGGCGTTACTGATGGTAGTGCGTACGGCCCAGTACATCACGGGGGTGAACTACCTGTTAACCAAATAAATAGTTAACCGTACTATCTGCATTGACCCTTTTTGAATTTTTTTTTTCTCTAAGCACACACACTAGACTCTACTCACACACTCACACATACTTACACTGACACTCCAACACATACTGTACACACACACACTTACAGTGGGGTAAAGTACATACCTTAGTACTACTTAAGTCATTTTTCAGGGTATCTGTACTTTACTATATATATGTTGGACAACTTTCAATTTTACTTCACCACATTCCTAAAGAAAATGATTTTGAATGATTATCAGGACAGGAAAATGGTCAAATTCACATATCAAGAGAACATCCCTGATCATCTCTACTGCCTCTGACCTGGTGGTCTCACTAAACACAAATGCTTTGTTTGTAAATTGTGTATGGATGTTGGAGTGTGCCCCTAGCTATCCGTAAATAAAATATATTTTTTAAATGGTTCTGTCTGGTTTGCTTAATATAAGGAATTAGAAATGTATGCTTTTACTTTTGATACTTCAGTATATTTTAGCAATTACATTTACTTTTGATACTTAAGTATGTTCAAAACCAAATGCCTAAGACTTTTACTAAAGTAGTATTTTACTGGATGACTAACTTTTACTTGAGTCATTCTATCAAGGTATCTTTTCTTTTACTCAAGTATGACAATTGGATACTTTTCCCAACACTGCACACACACACACACACGTGCACACACACACACACACACACACACACGCACACGCACACGCACACACACACACACACACACACTTAAACACACACTTACACACTTAAACACTTAAACACTCACCACATATGCTGCTGCTACTATTTATTATCTATCCTTTACCCCTACCTACTGTATATGTACATATCTATCTCAATGACCTCTTACCCTTGTACATCGACTCAGTATTGGTACCCTACGTGTATCGGCAAGCTATCATTTCTCATTGTGTATTTATTCCTCATGTTACATTTTGCTTCTAGTATTGATTTTATTTATTTTTTATGATAATTTCTGCATTGTTGGGAATGGACTGAAAGTAAGAATTTCACTGTTAGTCTACACCTGTTGTTTACAGATAATTATGTTTTTTACTTGAAATACCAAATCCCACATGAGGCCAGTGAAGTGGTTCTCAACGACTAGTGTCACATTGGGACATACGTATAGCCTTGTGGCTGGTGTAGCTAATGGTGGTTTGATGTTAGATGTGTGGGTGTAGAGAAGGGGTGGGGGTTACGTGGATGGTGATGCAGTGCAGTGGGGAATCTGCCTTTTCAGATCTTGTTTCTGTGCCCCTTGGTGTCCCATCCCTCCCCTCCCATCCCCTTTCCTCCCACCTCTGCTGTTCACACAGAGATGAGGCCTGCGTCAGCTGAGGCAACGCTCACGCATTTCACAACAGATTAATTCAGCCCACCACAGCCCCTGCAGAGAACTGAGTAACGCTCTCCACGGCCCCTCTTCCCATCCCTCCCGTTCCACAGCAGCACACTCTCATAAAAAAATGCTCTGTCCATCTTTTCAAGGCAATCCCACTCGCCCCTTCTTCTGTCTCCTCTGGTAAGAACAATCCCTGTGGCACATGGCACAACATCCCGATCCCACTCTGCAGCAAGAGGAATGGGATACATGTACTGTAGTATGTACACATGGGGTGGGAGTGGGAATTAGATTTCCCATTCAAGACCATGTTCAAATCACCCGAGCGAAATAGGATTTGATGAGACGGGAGCTTAGTTTCACCACAGATAATTATTCATTTCGGGTAACACATGCCCACTTACTGTCACTGCAGTAAGCACAGTAAGCTATTGATGCACCGTTGCATCAATCTAATTAAAATAATACAAAAATCCCCATCAAAATCCATCAGTTTAAACTAGAGATATCAGTTTTTATGCTTGGGCTGTGTCTCAGTCCACCACATCCGCCTGTCAGCCTTCATCTGTGCTGAAAAGTGGCAGAGGTACAGTGCTGTTTGTCAGACCAGGTGACATCCTGAAAATGTTTCTCCTCACGAAAACATTTGTAGCGTCAGAACGGTTTGGCCTACTAACTAATATGACCGCTCTACGGACCCCCGCAAGTGTCATGAGACTCATCTGAAGGTTACCCATACAAATGAAATTAAGTATGGATGTAGTTTTGTGCCAACAAAAAAAGGGGTTAAATATGTGTTTTTTATTTCCTATATTGTATCTCAGATATAGGACAGACTCTTCAAAACTTTATTCCTTATTATTTATTTTTGGACTGTCTTTTTTTGCCCAAAGGCCCATGCCCATGAGATCTATTGGGTATTGGGTTAAAATGTGCTTTGTAACACCAAAACCAGTGGCAACTGAGCTGCCACCAACCCAAAAGAAACAAAACCTTAACTTTGCTGGAGTATTGAAACACATCATCCCGAAATGTTTTGAACATGGTGGTGTAATACCACTTAATCAAGTGTTTTGAAACACCTTGCCAAGGACTGGGAGCACTACCGGAAAAGGTTCAAAACAATATTTTGGTGTTTCAAACCCTGTCTAGTGCAGAATTACATCACTTCTTCTGGAGTTTTTAATGATTAACATTGATGTATGTACTTGAGTTTAACCCATTTTGGCAGGCATTTTTGAACACAGTGCTCAATCCACTTAACAGCAACCATTGCAGGAAAATGCATTTTCCAGTACAATTAAAAGTTAAACATTTAGGAATTGGTCATTCATTGGTCATTCTTATCATTGAACGTAATTTTGCCTGACAGTTTTGATATCAGTTCATCATGATCCATTACACCTCATGGCAAGCTGCAACCTGTTGAACATCAATGTTAAGTGGATGGCCATATAAAACATATATTCATGAGAGGGCCATTAACAGTATATAATAATACCTTATACTGTTAGAAAGCTCAGATTTTCAGCTTTTTTTGTATTTATAATTAATCTATGATTTGTATGTACTTTTTGCACTAGTATCCACTGCAATAGTAAATCGTATGATTGAATTTTCAAATTGAATATGCTAGGAACAACCTACTTATGAAAAAATGAGGGAATAGGGCTTGACTTTTTTGAGGGATAATCTACATATACTCACAATCAACTTAAATATCTATTTTTTAAATATATTTTTTCAAATATATTTTTTTAAATATAAAAACATACAATATGATAGTAGCAATACATGGATTTAACATCGATAGAAGAGACAGAAATGAATATGGGGGAGGTGTCACTGTAAATGTTCAGAGATAGATCCCTGTGAAACTCAGAGAAGATCTCATGCCAAAAGTTGTTGAAATGTTGTGGCTACAGAGTCACCTGCCACATCTAAAGCCTATTATTTTGGTCTGCTGCTGCTACAGTGGTTCCTCAATGAAAAGTTTCGAGCTGATGCCGCGACCATTTGTGGTAGATGGTGGCAGTTTGTGATAAATGTGTCATTCTGTCAATCAAGTTGTAGAAACATCTCACGGATGATCAATGGAAACAGGAGGCACCTGAGCTCAATTTCAAGTCTTAAAGCAATGGGTCCGAAAATAAATAAGGTATATCTGTTTTTATGTTTTATAAATTTGCAATAATTTCTAAAAGCCTGTTTTCGTACTGTCATTTTGGGGTATTGTGTGTAGATTGCTGAGATTTTTATTTTTATTTCAACAATTTTATAATAAGGCTGTAACGTAACTAAATGTGGAAAAAGTTCTGAATACTTTCCGAAGGCACTGTATGTGTATTGAAGTAGTAAAAAGTATTATTTCATGTTTCATGTTTTGTGTGGGCTCCAGGAAAGACAGCTGCTGAACAACAGCTAATGGGGATCCTAATAAAAATAAGAGTATCCAGCAAAATTGAAAAAATAGAAAGCCAGGGCCGATTGAGCTCTATTATGGTGGCTTCTGGTACATTCTAATGCCTTAAATACAAAGCGAAAGCACTGAATAATTTATCGAGTTTATTTCCCAGAGTGAAAAAATGTGTTGTGGTATTGTGTAGAAAGATGTGACTTTACAATTTAAGTCACTGAAATTGTATGAATTCGGTGCATCGTTAGTTAGTATGAATATTGTCTATGTCTAGGCCCACAGTGGTTCCTCAATTAAAAGTTTTGAGATTACTCAGAGGTCATTTGTGGTTTAGTACGTTACCCTGCGTCACTGCTTCATTTGTCCAGACCACCGCAAGCGGGAGTTAGAGCACTGATTATGCTTTTGGGTCGCAAGGCTTTTTATTTTATTTTATTTCACCTTTATTTAACCAGGTAGGCCAGTTGAGAACAAGTTCTCATTTACAAATGCAACCTAAATAAAGATAAAGCAAAGCAGCTCGACACATACAACAACACAGTTGCACACGGAGTAAAACAAACATACAGTCAATAATACAGTAGAAAAATAAGTCTATATACAATGTGAGTAAATGAGGTGAGATAAGGAAGGTAAAGGCAAAAAAAGGCCATGGTGGCGAAGTAAATACAATATAGCAAGTAAAACACTGTAAAACTGGAAGAAAGTGCAAAGTAGAGATAGAAATAATGGGGTGCAAAGGAGCAAAATAAATAAATACAGTAAGGGGAGAGGCAGTTGTTTGGGCTAAATTATAGATGGGCTATGTACAGGTGCAGTAATCTGTGAGCTGCTCTGACAGCTGGTGCTTAAAAGCTAGTGAGGGAGATGAGTGAGGGAGAAGTTTCCAGTTTCCAGTTTCAGAGATTTTTGTAGTTCGTTCCAGTCATTGGCAGCAGAGAACTGGAAGGAGAGGCGGCCAAAGGAAGAATTGGTTTTGGGGGTGACCAGAGAGATATACCTGCTGGAGCGCATGCTACAGGTGGGTGCTGCTATGGTGACCAGCGAGCTGAGAAAAGTGGGGACTTTACCTAGCAGGGTCTTGTAGATGACCAGGAGCCAGTAAGTTTGGCGACAAGTACGAAGCGAGGGCCAGCCAACGAGAGCGTACAGGTCGCAGTGATGGGTAGTATATGGGGCTTTGGTGACAAAACGGATGGCACTGTGATAGACTGCATCCAATTTATTGAGTAGGGTATTGGAGGCTATTTTGTAAATTACATAGCCGAAGTCGAGGATCGGTAGGAAGGTCAGTTTTACAAGGGTATGTCTGGTAGCATGAGTGAAGGATGCTTTGTTGAGAAATAGGAAGCCAATTCTAGATTTAACTTTTGATTGGAGATGTTTGATATGAGTCTGGAAGGAGAGTTTACAGTCTAACCAGACTGTCAGAACCGTCAGAACCGTCCAGAGTAGTGATGTTGGACGGGCGGTCAGGTGCAGGCAGCGATCGGTTGAAGAGCATGCATTTAGTTTTACTTGTATTTAAGAGCAATTGGAGGCCACGGAAGGAGAGTTGTATGGCATTGAAGCTCGTCTGGAGGGTTGTTAGTTAACACAGTGTCCAAAGAAGGGCCAGAAGTATACAGAATGGTGTCGTCTGCGTAGAGGTGGATCAGAGACTCACCAGCAGCAAGAACGACATAATTGATGTATACAGAGAAGAGAGTTGGTCCAAGAATTGAATCCTGTGGCACCCCCAAAGAGACTGCCAGAGGCCCGGACAACAGGCCCTCCGATTTGACACACTGAACTCTATTAGAGAAGTAGTTGGTGAACCAGGCGAGGCAATCATTTGAGAAACCAAGGCTATCGAGTCTGCCGATGAGGATGTGGTGATTGACAGAGTCGAAAGCCTTGGCCAGGTCAATGAATACGACTGCACAGTATTGTTTCTTATCGATGGCGGTTAAGATATCGTTTAGGACCTTGAGCGTGGCTGAGGTGCACCCATGACCAGCTCTGAAACCAGATTGCATCGCGGAGAAGGTATGGTGGGATTCGAATTGGTCGTTAATCTGTTTGTTGACTTGGCTTTCGAAATCCTTAGAAAGGCAGGATAGGATAGATATAGGTCTGTAGCAGTTTGGGTCAAGAGTGTCCCCCACTTTGAAGAGGGGGATGACCGCAGCTGCTATCCAATCTTTGGGAATCTCAGACGACACGAAAGAGAGGTTGAACAGGCTAGTAATAGGGGTACAACAATTTCGGCAGATAATTTTAGAAAGAATGGGTCCAGATTGTCTAGTCCGGCTGATTTGTAGGTGTCCAGATTTTGCAGCTCTTTCAGAACATCAGCTGACTGGATTTGGGAGAAGGAGAAATGGGGAAGGCTTGGGCGAGTTGCTGTTGGGGGTGCAGTGCTATTTACCGGGGTAGGGGTAGCCAGGTGGAAAGCATGGCCAGGCATAGAAAAATGTGTTGCAGGAAGCAAATTTCTGCTTGAAAAAGCTAGAGAATGAATGGGCGACATAAACCAAAGAGAAACGGATAATTCAAAATATAATTTTAAGGAACTGAATGATGAGGATGAAGAATGTGATTGAATATAGAACAATAGTGTAAGAATTGCTATTCCTCTGTCCTGCACGCACACCCGAAAAAATACTTATTTTTTTGTTTCTACTTGGTCAAAAGAAGCTGTAACTGGACTGTAGCTTATTTCTTACTAAAACTGTTGTTACATCTAGGTTTTTATTCGAATATAAAAAAACTAACATTTTCAATTATATTCCATGATATTCTTAAGATATATGTGTTGACTGATATAAGCAAGTGATGTCTGCTAAATAATCATGTTGATGGCACAGTCATATAACCTCTGCACCTACATAAAGATGAGTGACTCACTCATTCATGGCTTTGGATCAAAATAAATATGTGCCAACATTCTTTCTGATAGTCTTTAATAAAGAAACGTTTTGGTTATCCTGACCTAGAGGCCATGTAGTATAGTCTCTAAAAGGAAAAATATTACCACCGTCTCTTGCGCATGTCATTTTCCAGATTTGCCCTAACGAAAAATGCCCCTTAGATATTAATTTAGAATCCTCCAATCCTCTAAATGTAATTATTGGCGGAGAGCCATATAGATTGCAAAATAGTTGGGAAGAGATTTTCGATGGCACATGGTTCATGAATTGACACGCAATTTTCCGTTCCTCCTGAAAGCGCTAACAGTCAAATGCATTCTCTCCGTCGCCCACACGCACTTTAAACATTTGGATAATAAATAATTTAAAGGCTGACATTGGTTAATTTTATGCATTCATGAATTAAATCGCTTTAGGTGACATGTTGCGGTTCATCTGATGAAGGTGCACATGAGCCTGGAATTTGAATTTGGAGGGCAGAAATTATTAAATATTAGGGCATTAGACCTCTCACTAAAGGCGTCAGTCCTAGAAATGTTATACTTAAATCCGAACTGGTTTTGCAGCACGCAGATTCCAGATTGCCTTTGCCGATCGCTCATCATCGCTGGAAATGGAATACCACAGTAGATGCTGTGTTTTTAGTTGATTGCCAGGCGGTAATGGCGGAGAGTCAGGCGAAGAGCGATCTGTTTAAATTTGACAGCAATTTTATTTGGAATGGCAACCCAGAAAAAAACTAAAAGGGCCTATTGTCTCACCCCATGTTCAAGAATGGCATTTTCCCTTTATTCAGATTACAACAGCTCACTTTCGGTTATTTGAAAGAAAAAAAAATCTCCAAAATATTGTTATTTTTTAAACAATGACTTGAAAATGAGATCGTGAACTCGGCAAACAACATTTCCAGTCTGAGAATAATAATCGTAAATTACTGTAATTAATCCATCCAACCATTATGGGCTATTAGCAGGACAATGGACTCTTGCCAAGGAGGGTAAAGGGAGAATTGTATCATTACAGATGAATGATTTCAGTTGATCCCAGACAAGTTCGATCGGGTTTAAATCAGGAGACCTACATGTAGAGATTAAAAAAATATTTGTAGATATATTGTAAGTGTTGTAGGTCTTTTATTTATTTATTTTTATTTAACCTTTATTTCACTACATAAAGATCTACTTACTCTGCTGGTGTCTTGACCCAGTTTATGCCCTCATTTGCAATGCAAACCCGGGTGGCAGTGTGTTAGGACTGTAAACACCAGAGGACTTGAAAATGAGCTGTAGCTGAGAGGATCACCAAATCTAAAGGTATTTTGGTTTCAGTGCATTGTCTTAAAAACATGTATATAGCCTATCAATGTGTAGGCATACTGTGTAATAAAATCGATAATTGTGTTCTAAAAACGTGAATGTGTTTTTGCAGAGCATACAACCATGCTGACAACCATCCGTGGAGATCAGTGTACAAAGGGCTGGACGAGGGCCGCACCGAAAAAAACCCGCATGGTTCCACAGAATACTAACTGGGATGCATCCCGAGACAAATGTGACTTCTTCATCAACATCTTTATGCTTTCATTAATAAAATAATGATAAAAAATACTCTCGCCAGCTTTGATCCATACCTGGGCCTGCAGGATGCAAAGTTCTTTGTTCGTCAGACGAGTCATTGGGTCGAAACTACAGAACAGTCCCTGGTTTGAATCCAGGCTGTATCGCATCCGGCCGTGATCGGGAGTGCCATGGGGCGGTGCACAATTGGCCCAGAGTCATCTGGGTTTTGTCGGGGTTGAACAGTATGACGCAACTTGTACAGGAAGAACCACTGTACATGATCAGGAATGTTATCTAAGTAAGATAACATTAAACCTTCCTAACATTTAAACTGTGTTCTCTTGAGATTAAAGTATTATACAGTTTTACCGCAATGGTGTTTGTTCTTCAAATTATGTATTTTATTAAAGCAGAAATATGAATTAAATAGCCCATAATATCTTGAAAAATAAAGGTTTTGCTTTTCCAGGTTTCCGTTTTTCCATGTTTTTTGCAGTTTTCGCTCTCTAAATCAAACTTTTTTAATAGAAAAACGACAATATTGTATGTTCTAAGTCTACAAAAGTGCTTAAAGCGATACTTCGGGATTATGGCAATGAGTCAGATAAACTCATGGATACCATTTTTATTTCTCCAGTATTAAAGGAAGTTAGTGGAAGTTTTGCGAGCCAATGCTAATTAGCGTTAGCGCAATGACTGGAAGTCTATGGTATCTAGTAGCAAGCTAGCAGGTACCATAGACTTACAGTTATTGCACTACCGCTAGATAGCAACTGCGCTGAAGCTAGTTAGCAATTTCCTTCAAACTGCAAGCAGAGACATAACAATGGTATCCATGACTTCATCTGACTCTGGGGAAGTAGATACATGGCTTCATTAACAAAATCCCGAAGTTTCCCTTTAAACCACATCAGGAGACCACTTTTGAGGTCTGGGAAAAATGTGGATTTTTAGGTGTAGTTACTATTGCATTCAAGACCGCCTAGCAAGAGGCTGTTGTTTAGCAGTGTTTTGTTGTGCAAATGTGATGTTAGAGTTTGCAAAACAAATACCCACTGGATTGATGAAAATAATAATTTTATCATTCCGTCAGATAAGCATAGGTTACTTTGTAGTTAACATTTAATTGAGAAGGTTTTTGGGAAAACTTTTCCATCTACAACAATACTTTTTTTCATTAGCATCATTGCTAACAGCGGCCACACTGCACACACAGACAGGGGCATTCTAGTTGTCTCTTCAGAAAGTTACAGGAAATATGAATCCCTGATGCTTTCTGTTCACATCGTATAATAAACTTTGGAAAATTAATTCATTTTCAAGACATTTAGTTGATTACCTACTAAGGTCAATACATTTTTGAATATTGTTGAATTCTGTTTTAATGCCTGGATTCCGTTAGGAGCGTAATTATCATCTTTGGACTAGAATGAGGCTCTCCACTACCTATTGTTCCTCCAGTGATGATTCACCATCTTCATCAAATGTTTTCATAATTTATCTGCAGATAATCGGCAAAAAGCCTAGGTAGCCTATGCAAATTAGGGAGCCAAATGAACAGCTCTCTCACCGATGCGATTCGGCATGCTACACTGACTGACGAGACAAGAGTCACTCACTTTAGCATCACTGTCTGGCAAGCCCCGGCATCCAGCTACCTAGGAAATCTTTTGGTGTATTTGTCCCGATGCGATACCATGGACATATAACCACGTTACATGATTTATGAATGAAAAAAGGATATAGGAGATTGATTTTATTATGTCAGCTCGACACCTTTTATAAACTAGTCAACACTAACTGTTCAGTTGTCAATCAACGCACAGTAAATCGCCTATTATGCACCATGACTCTGCATGGCTGGCTATGTGAAACAGACGAAAGAAAATAAATGAACGTGTCAGAAAACAATAATTAGGCTAAGTCAAGGATTTCGACACATCGTTACTATTTACATTACATGGGATGTGCAAATTCAGGAGCATCATGCTCTCCACCGCTCCTCCATGTAAAGAAATTTGATTGCAACCAGAGATCTGTATGTAATGAAGGGGTGCTTATGTCTCCGGCCTAACAATGATAGTCATTGTCCCAAAGGCGGGAAGGCAGGCGATAAGCTTAAATCCCAAATTAGCCTGTACAAACAAATTGACATATATATTTTGGCGAGAGTGAAACCTCTCGCTCGCCTCTTCCTCTCTGCTGCATTTCCCTGTCATCGCTCACTTTGTGACTGACAGGTGCCTATCCTGTCAATAGATCGCTAGAAGATGCATATCGTTCCTTCTAGTGGGAGAGAGCTCGACGGAGGAGCAAGACTTTTAAATGAAAAGTAGTCTAGATAATATGAAGTGGAAAATGTAGCCGGCTGAAAATGAGTCTGTAAACAGCTCATTAGCCGACAGCCGGCGCTAAAGGAAAACACTGAGACGTGCAACCAGAAGTCTCTTCGCAGTCCCTAAAGCCAAAAAACGAATTCAAGGCAACGCACGGTAATATACTGTATAGAGCATGGAATTCCCTGCCATCTCAAATCACTTATGCAAGCAGCTAAATTCACTTCAAAAAACAACAACGAATAAAACAGCACATTACAGCACAATGCCTCTGACCTAAATACACTACATCACCAAAAGTATGTGGACACCTGCTCATCGAACATCTCATTCCAAAATCATGGGCATTATTATGGAGTTGGTCCCCCCTTTGATGCTATAACAGCCTCCACCCTTCTGGGAAGGCTTTCCACTAAATGTTGGAACATTGCGGCGGGGACTTGCCACAAGAGCATTAGTGAGGTTGGGCACTGATGTTGGGCGATTAGGCCTGGCTCGCAGTCGACGTTCCAATTTATTCCAAAGGTGTTCGATGGAGTTGAGGTCAGGGCTTAGTGCAGGCCAGTCAAATTCTTCCACACCGATCTCGACAAACCATTTCTGTATGGACCTCGCTTTGTGCATGGGGGGCATTGTCATGATGAAGCAGGAAAGGACCTTCCCCAAATTGTTGCCACAAAGTTGGAACCACAGAATTGTCTAGAATGTCATTGTATTCTCTATCATTAAGATTTCCCTTCACTGGAACTAAGGGGCCAAGCCTGAACCATGAAAAACAACCCCAGACCATTATTCCTCCTCCACCAATCTTTACAGTTGGCACTATGCATCCGCCAAACCCAGATTCGTCCATCAGACTGACAGATGGTGAAGCGTAATTCATCACTCCAGAGAACGCGTTTTCACTGCTCCAGAGTCCAATGGCGACAAGCTTTACACCACTCCAGCCGACGCTTGGCATTGCGCATAGTGATCTCAGGCTTATGGCGGAGCCATGTTGAGTCACTGAGCTCTTCAGTAAGTCCATTCTACTGTAAATGGTTGTCTACGGAGATTGCATGGCTGTGTGCTCGACATCTGTTAGCAACGGGCTGACAGGTGTAAAGTATATATATAGTATATATAGTGTATGTAGTTCTGTTGTTGAGTATGTAGCAGTCGAGGCTCCCGAGGGGAGGACGTCTCATAATAATGTCTGGTTCGCAGCGAATGAATGGCATCAAACCATGTGTTTGATGTATTTGACACCATTTCATTTCGCTCCAGCCATTACCAGGGGCTTGTCCTACCCAATTAAGATGCCACCAACCTCCTGTGGTATGTAGTGATATGTGTGCATGTGACTGGTGGACGCTGCTGGGTGTGAATGTTGTGTAGGGGAATGAAGATGGAAATGCAAGAGAAGTTGTTAAGGTGGAAACCGTTAAGTTGAAACTTTAGAGGGAAGAAACGCCACACAATTCAAGGTTGCATCATTCATGTCTGTTAACTGATCATGGTGGCTGAGGTGAAAGCCTCGAAGCCTAGCACAATAACTCAGATAACATTTCAATGGGTGGTAGACTGCAACCCGTTAACTATACCTCAGTTAACCCTTCGTGGGTCTTAGATTGTTACACATTACACTATATCTCATCTAACCTGTTAAGGGTGATAGACTGTAACAAGGCTTAAGATTCAAGGCCTGTTTTTTTTTTATGTGTATTCATGAATGTTTCATTTTACCTAATGAAACCCATAGCAGGTGGTAACTGTAACAAAAGGCCTACAAGTTTAAGAGATGACAAGTTTACCCAGGAAACCCATTGCGGGTGGTAACTCTAAAAGTCTATACTTTACACCAGGATACCCATTACCGGCGGCAACTATAGAAACAAGGTAGCTTTATTAGTCAGGGGAATTTAGCGAAACAAGGTTGCTATATTCACGTCAGGGGATTTTGCAAAGTGCCCGCCTATTTCCAACACACCTCCTTGTTATTGCATTTCACTTTTTGTTTTTGTGTGTTGTACTTGCATTCAGTAGTGTAAGAATATTTTCAGATAAATACACAACGCAGAGGACTTAAGGTCAAGAGGGAATTAATGATTCATGGAAATAGTTGTTTTTCTGTAATGGGGAACTGAAGAGTAATGGGTCAGGGTCACAGGACGAATTTCAGTCCAGGACTCATGTGGCAAGTTCTCATTGGTCCAAATTGTCTATACATTGAGCCTGAAACGGGATACTTGTTATTTGGCCATTGGCCCAGTTTTATTGCTGGGAATTCTAATTGGTCAACCACAGGCTAGGGTTGGGTTATAAACCACATCCTGTCTCTTTGTTCAGAGGAGAAACATTGAGGACAGGGAAGAATGAACATCTGCCATCTACTTCCCAGCATAACAACTATGATTTCTTCTCTTTGAACAAATATATTTGTCTCCCCCTGATTTGCTTTGGGGTCTGTGTTATTGAAAAATAACATTAACTGCTAACACTTTGAACCGGATGAATTGGTCTTAACCAACAACAAGAAAAAACTCAACCCACTTCAGGGGAGTCAGCTCTTAATCTTCTGACTGTTAACATATTTCTACGTGAGTCTAGACCTATATCATCGAAAATAACAAATCAGGTTCAAATAAGTGCATGCAATGAGTGATAGGTATATGTAATTTATAAAGTTTGAGCTCTTTTGTTGAAGGTTAGTCCTTTGTTCTGTTAAAGGTTTTACCCCTTTGTTTAAAGCCCAATCAGTTAAAATAAGCCATAGTTGATTAAGGGTGTGAAACCTTCTTGTTGCATAGAGGTGAGTTGCTAGTTGAGTAGCAATTTAGGGTAATGTAAGTCTTGTACAAGCTTTTGAAGTGAACACAAATTTTTATGGGTAACCAGGCCCTACAGAAACAATATGTATTCTATAAGATAAGAGGTTAGAGTCCTCAATGGGTTTTAAATATATATATATATATATATATATATATATATATATATATATATATATATATATATATATATATATATATATATAAGGACTCTATATCTTAAATAAATATATAATACATATTTTGAAGTTAATGTAATGTCATTTTTAAGTGAGAACCACTCTGAAAAAGGGGTGGGACAGCTGCTCCAGTTGTGAACATAAAACATGTTTAAAATTCACTATCTAGTGACATGAAGAACCATTCCAAAGTAGAGAAGTGTATGCAAGAGATAATAAAGAAATATTCTGTCATTGTTGACAAAGATAGAATATGGAATCAGTCTGATATACAAAAAGCTTGGGGAAAAATACAGAGAATGTCTAACTCATTAACAAAGACACGATGGTCTTTAACTGTATTAGCTGATGTAAGAAAACGAGATGAGAAATTATTTCTTGATAATCATGATAGGACACTGCAGAGAGATACAGAGAGTTTGAGAGTTCTTGGTGAACAGATAAAAACCTTAAAAGGCGAAATTCAACAATTACAGGAGGCAAGGGCGGCATACTTGGCCCCCACCTGTGGGCCCTTTGTTCCCTCAATCTACCCTCAGGTTGAGTTGCGCAAGGCAGATTGGGTTTCAAGCATCTGGTCAGCACTGCCTGGCTTTGAGTCAACAGATTCTGACAGCAGTGACGAACGATGTCTTAGACCAACAAGAACACAGGCTGTTAAAGGGAGTAAAGGCAAATCCCTGGTGACAGTAATCACACATAACTCAGCATCTACAAAACAGTTGGATGAATGGTCAAAGACTTTGAAGCATCCACGAAACACGGGTATGAATACGTGGGATCATTTAAAGCTATTTAATAAGAAACTCTACAATCTACATCCATATGATGGGTTACAGTTGTTAGCCTTTGTTTTGAACAATCGTGAGCATGGTGTACTTGAAGTAAAGGTTTATAGAGCTGTGGGTGGTGAAGCGCAAGATGTGGCCGATGGATGGAGAGCCATACAGGTTTTCCTTTAAGGGTCTGCCCAAGGCAACCACCAATTGGGGAGAGATAACCGAAAGTGTCCAAAAACTGAAAGAGTCGTTTGTTGAATTACCCGACATGGAAGATGAAGATGCACTCAACTCCTCCAAAAATGGTGCAATCACACATCAGTTGACGCAATCCATGAACAATGATATGCGCAAAACTTTTGTTTCCACAACTACTGATTGGGAGAGACAAAACTACGGTGACATCATCGATAGGCTGTCACGACTGGACAGAAACATCAATCAACAAAAGAAACCGGCTGGTATCAGATTTGGGCCGGTGCCGAGTGGGTAAGCAACAACATTGCTCATTCAGCAGAAGAGAAACCTGTCGGCTACTATTCGAAGAAACTGGATGATGTGGCGTTGGGATGGGGTCCCTGTCTCCGTTCTATGCAGTCTACTTACGTCGCTGTGTCAATGGTGGCATCACTTGTTCTCCACCAACATCTTACCATCAAGTGTCCACATGCTGTTCATACTCTTTTGACCATGAATCGAGCTGCACAGGTCACAGCTGCTCGTTGGAACAAGTGGTCAACTGTGTGGGAGGCTCTTAAAGCCTCATCATACAACGTGGCACACCATGTAATCCTGCTACTCTGATGCTTCCTCCAGATACCACATTACTTGAACACCGACTGTTGTGAGTTGGTTTTGGATCAGCTCTCTGATGGGTTTACTAAAACTCATCTGTTGGAAAACCCTGAGTTTATCTTATACACAGACGGTTCAAGCATTGTGGAGGGTGGTGTGAGGAAGGCATGCTTTTAAGTTACTACAATGGACAATGTGAGAGTGACAGGCACGTTACCTGCAGGAACATCAGCACAGGTGGCGGAATTGGTGGCATTGACAGAAGCATTGCAAAGAGGCTGAAGGAAAAACAGCTAAAATCTACACAGGACTCAAGGTATGCTTTTGGCTTTACCCATGATTTTGTAAAAATATGGAAAAACAGTGGATTCATGACATCACTGGGAGCTCCTGTGAAGAATGGACCAGAGGGGATGGCTCTACTGAATGCTCTCCAGTTACCTGGACAAGTTGCGATTTTGAAAATGAAAGCAAATGGAAAAATATTTACAGACAAGAGTAAAGGTAATGACCTGGCTGACAGAGCTGCCAAGGCTGCTGCCAAGAGAACACCTTTGTCACCTAAACTGATTAGGAAATACACCTTGGATGTATTGCCTACGTCTTATGTAGTATACGGGCAACACATAACCACAGGGTTGAGTCCATTTGAGGTCATCACAGGTCGACCCATGTCACTACGAGGCATGTTAGATTTGAGAAAGGCAGAAGTACACTTTATGAGTGACACAATGCTTAACTATTGCATACAACTTTCTAATGCAGTAGGGGAAGCAGACAAGTAAAAACAAGTAAAAGAGGCATGAGGCATAACTCCCGAGGAGGGACATGACATAGTGCCACAGTGAGTGATGGTAAAAAAAAATATGTAACAAACACATTAAGGCCAAAATGGGAAGGTCCTTATCAAGTTTTGCTCATAACAAGGTCAGCAGTGGAAGTCCAGGGAAAAATCACGATGGATACATGTCACTCATTGCAAGGTTGTCTATTTTGATGACAAAGTGGAGCCTGTAGAATAAAGAACTGATTTATTAGCAGTCGGGGGGGGGGGGGGGGGGGGGGATCTTGGGTGAAGAAGCATAGTAAGATGATCAGAACCTGACAAGCTTCTATGTTGTACACCGCAGTCATCATATTAGGGATATCTGGATGAAATGACAACTTTTTTTCCTGAAAATCAGGACATGCTTACTTAGGGAAATCTATGTGGAATATCAATTTCTCTTGAAACCAGGACATGTTACTTTTTGTTTCCTTCGTTACAGGTTACGAGAATCTACTGTCTGAAGCTGCAGCAATATCTCTTGACCTGAAACGATACAAGATCACCCGTGAAGTGTTCATTAGAGGCATCCTTATCAACCAGGTGAACAGAAGAAGAATTCCTCACAACCAGCAGACAGTCAGAAGAGACTCTCTAAAAGTTATCGCTGTGGGACTGATACAGGTGTGGAAGAGCTGGTCACTTTTATAGGACTCTGTGAATGAGACACCTTGCCAATAGGACAATTGAATATTATTGTCTTGCAGACTATTTTTTTGTGTGAGTTTCCTCCTAATACATCATTACACCTTATTTTCTATAACTTTGCTTGAAATCTATTTGTAACGGCGTTCGTCTGTAGGAGGAGGAGAAGCGGCCGCAAAACCTTGACCTATAGGGGAGGGTCTGGGTGGGCGTCTGTCCGCGGTGGCGGCTCTGGCGCGGGACGCGGACCCCACTTCGCCATTGTCTCAGTCCGCCTTATTGTCCGCCTCCGTGGCTTACTCACCATGCCCACCCCTCTCAATGACCCCACTGGACAGAGGGGCTGCTTGGGACAGAGGGGCAGCTTCTCGGGACAGAGGGACAGCTGCTCGGGACAGAGGGACAGCTGCTCGAGACAGAGGGACAGCTGCTCGGGACAGAGGGACAGCTGCTCCGGGCGGAGGGGCTCTAGCGGCCCCTGGCTGACTGGCGGCACTGGCGGCCCCTGGCTGACTGGCGGCAACCTGGCTGACTGGCGGCACTGGCGGCCCCTGGTTGACTGGCGGCACTGGCGGCCCCTGGTTGACTGGCGGCACCTGGCTGACTGGCGGCACTGGCGGCCCCTGGCTGACTGGCGGCACTGGCGGCCCCTGGCTGACGGGCGGCACTGGCGGCCCCTGGCTGACGGGCGGCATTGGCGGCTCCTGGCTGACGGGCGGCACTGGCGGCGCTGGGCAGACGGGCGGCGCTGGCGGCGCTGGGCAGACGGGCGGCGCTGGGCAGACGGGCGGTGCTGGCGGCGCTGGGCAGACGGGCGGCGCTGGCGGCGCTGGGCAGACGGGCGGCGCTGGCGGCGTTGGGCAGACGGGAAGCTCCGATGGCGCCGGGCAGACGGGAAGCTCCGGCAGAGGCGCCGGGCAGACGGGAAGCTCCGGCAGAGGCGCCGGACAGGCGGGAGGCTCCGGCAGAGGCGCCGGACAGGCGGGAGGCTCCGGCAGAGGCGCCGGACAGGCGGGAGGCTCCGGCAGAGGCGCCGGACAGGCGGGAGGCTCCGGCAGAGGCGCCGGACAGGCGGGAGGCTCCGGCAGAGGCGCCGGACAGGCGGGAGGCTCCGGCAGAGGCGCCGGACAGGCGGGAGGCTCCGGCAGCGGCGCCGGACAGGCGGGAGGCTCCGGCAGAGGCGCCGGACAGGCGGGAGGCTCCGGCAGAGGCGCCGGACAGGCGGGAGGCTCCGGCAGAGGCGCCGGACAGACGGGAGACTCCGGCAGCGCTGGAGAGGAGGAAGGCTCTGGTAGCGCCGGAGAGGCGGGAGACTCCGGCAGCGCTGGAGAGGAGGAATGCTCTGGACGGATGGGCCGGAGAGACAGCCTGGTACGGGGAGCTGCCACCGGAAGGCTGGGGTGTGGAGGTGATGACGGATAGACCGGGCCGTGCAGGCGCACTGGAGCTCTTGAGCACCGAGCCTGCCCAACCTTACCCGGTTGAATGGTCCCGGTCGCCCTGCCAGTGCGGCGAGGTGGAATAGCCCGCACTGGGCTATGCAGGCGAACCGGGGACACCGTGCGCAAGGCTGGTGCCATGTAAGCCGGCCCAAGGAGACGCACTGGAGACCAGATGCGTAGAGCCGGCTTCATGGCACTTGGCTCGATGCCCACTCTAGCCCGGCCGATACGCGGAGCTGGAATGTACCGCACCGGGCTGTGCACCCGCACTGGGGACACCGTGCGCTCCACAGCATAACACGGTGCCTGCCCGGTCTCTCTAGCCCCCCGGTAACCACAGGAAGTTGGCTCAGGTCTCCTACCTGGCGTAGCCATACTCCCTGTTAGCCCCACCCCAAGAAATTTTTGGGGCTGACTCCCGGGCTTCCATCCACGACGCCGCGCTGCCACCTCATACCAGCGCCTCTCCGCTTTCGCCGCCTCCAGTTCTTCTTTGGGACGGCGATATTCTCCTGGCTGAGCCCAGGGTCCTCTTCCGTCTAATTCGTCCTCCCATGTCCATACCTCCTCGCGCTGCTCCTGCTGCTGCTTTTTCCTTTGCCCATTACCACACCGCTTGGTCCTGTTGTGGTGGGTGATTCTGTAACGGCGTTCGTCTGTAGGAGGAGGAGAAGCGGACCAAAGCGCAGCGTGGTGGTTGTTCATTGTATTTTATTCACGACACTATACATGAACAAACTAACGAAAAAACAAGAAACGTGAGAACTCAAAACCTAATACAGCCTATCTGGTGAATACTACACAAAGACAGGAACAATCACCCACAAACACACAGTGAAACCCAGGCTACCTAAGTATGATTCTCAATCAGAGACAACTAATGACACCTGCCTCTGATTGAGAACCATACTAGGCCGAAAACATAGAACTGCCCCAAAACATAGAAAAACAAACAGACTGCCCACCCAACTCACGCCCTGACCATACTAAATAAATACAAAAACAAAGGAAATAGAGGTCAGAACGTGACACTATTAGATTATTATTATTTATTATTACAACAGCAAGTAAAATATGCCCTTTGTTTTATAGAAATGCAAGGTGTTTAATGTGAATCATTTTATGTTTACTGCTAATGTTTTTATACTGTCTATTTATACTTGTAACCGGAGTAGTCGTCTGAAGAAGAGGAATCGGACCAAAGCGCAGCGTGGTAAGTGTTCATGACTTTTTATTTAAACTGAACACTAAACAAAAATAACAAAGTGATTAACCAAAACCGAAACAGTCCTGTCAGGTACTAAACAGAAAACAACTACCCACAAAAACCATGTGGGAAAAAGCTACCTAAGTATGGTTCCCAATCAGAGACAATGATAGACAGCTGTCCCTGATTGAGAACCATACCTGGCCAAAACAAAGAAATACAAAAACATAGAAAAAAGAACATAGAATGCACACCCAAATCACACCCTGACCAAACCAAAATAGAGACCCAAAAAGCTCTCTAAGGTTAGGGCGTGACAATACTGTTTTCTAAAAAATATTTTTTAACTGTCTAGGGGGGAGTGTAAGAATATTTGAAGATAAATACACAACGCAGAGGACGAAAGGTCAAGAGGGAATTAACGATCAATGGAAATAGTTGTTTTTCTGTAATGGGGAACTGAAGAGTAATGGGTTAGGGACACGGAGGAATTTCAGTCCAGGAATTCTAATTGGTCAACCACAGGCTAGGGTTGGGTTGTAAACTACACCCTGTCTCTTTGTTCAGGGGATAAACAATTGAGGACAGGGATGAATGAACATCTGCCATCTACCTCCCAGCATAACAACTATATAATAAATATATTTTTCTCCCCCTGATTTGCTTTGGGGTCTGTGTTATTGAAGAATAACATCAACTGTTAACAGTAGTGTCTATGAATCCCATGATTAGGAAGGCATAAAGTAAATGTATGAAAGTGTGTGTATATGTATATGTGTTACGGATACAGGTATCCTGTGTGTGTATTTTCATTCCTTCTGCCCTATTCACAGGTGCCACCAATCAGTCACTAATCAGAAGACACCTGCTCCTTTTCCCTTACCCTATCATATCCCCTTGGTTTAAAAACCCAGTCAGTTGTTTTCTCTGTAGCGCAATCTCGCTGTGTTTCGCTCTCGCGTGTCCAGAATTATGTGAGTTTGTATGGTTGTGCTTCATGACTTTGTTTGTTGGTGGGAAAAGGGGCTACCAAGACAAGTCACCCATGGGCATACACTACCCTAGTTAGACCTGAGCAGACCACCCACTGTATTTTTGGTTAGGTAGCCAGCTGTTCTTTTCGGCTCATACTGAGCGTAGAGCCATTGCATGGCCTACTTTTAGTCCTAGTCGGCAAGTAGTACATCGGATAAATGAGCTTCTCTGTTTCTATTGTCATAAGGGGGACACATGATTGCTTCCTGCTAAAACGCAAACAGGGGATGCCTTTTCGTGCCAAGCCGCTAACAGGTGTTGGGCTAATTCGTACGGTTGTGAGGTTTGAAACGAAACAGGTGCCTCAGGTTAAATGTGGTTTGAAAGTCGCAGTTAAGAACCGTTCATTTTCGAGGGATTTGTGTCCATAACGAATGACGAAGCGTCTCAGCGTCCGGTTAAAATCCTTAGCGATACTGGTGCGGCGCAGTCGTTTATATTGTCTGTGTTGCCCTTATCCGACGATACCTACTGTGATTCCAGTATGTTAGTTCAGGGTATTGAAATGGGTTTTGTGCCATTGCACTTTGTGAAAGTACACTCTGAGTTAATCAGTGGAATATTTAGAGTGGGGGTACATCCTATGTTGCCAGTAAAAGGTGTGACTTTTATAATGGGTAACGATATTGCCGGAGGAACGGTAGTACCTGTATTGGATAAAAGTGACCACTCTCTAATGAGCTGGCACAGCGTTATCCACATGTGTTCCCCGCTTGTGCTGTCACTCGTGCTCAGGCACGACAAGTGGGTGACGGGATAGATTTGTCGAACACTATTCTGTTCAAAAAGTTTGATCAAGAGGATGGGTTGTGTGCTACCTCTGGGAAGCTGATCCCCTCTGACAAACACCCCAGGGAAGAATCAAAGTATATTGAACTTATTGCTGATTACCAGTCACTCGTGAGCAGATGATTGCTAACCAAAAGGTTGACAACAGGCTTGCTAAACGTTTTTCTAGTGTTGTCTCATTGAAAGAGGAAGAAGAATGTGGTAATCTCCTCATGCGTAAACGGACATCCCATGTCGACGCGGGTGGAGATTGGAATGCTGTTTACCAAATAGTGATTCCTTCAGCCTTTTGACAAAATGTGTTATCACTTGCTCATGATCACCAGTGGTCCGGTCATTTAGGAATAACCAAGATTTATGATCGGGTCCTTCAACATTTATTTTGGCCAGGTTTAAAACAAGATGTGGCTCAGTTCTGTCGGACATGCCACACATGTCAGATAAAAGGAAAACCAAATCAGGTTATTCCTCCCGCCCCTCTTTGTCCAATATCTGTCATAGGAGAACCATTTGAACATGTGGTGGTTGATTGTGTTGGACCATTACTGAAGACATTCGGGTAACCAGTTTATGTTAATGATTATGTGTATGGCAACAAGATTCCCCGAGGCCATTCCTCTGCGAAGGATTACAGCCCCGCTAGTGAGTAAAGTCTTAATTAAATTCTTCACGACATTCGGGTTACCTAGGGTGGTACACAGTGATCACGGTACCAATTTACTATCAAAGCTCTTCAAGCAGGTGTTAAAGTCCTTGTCAATTACGCACCGTGTGGCAAGCGCATATCACCCAGAGTCTCAGGGTGTGCTTGAACATTGGCATCAGACACTGAAGTCTATGCTATGTAAATATTGTTTGTAATCTGAGAAAGATTGGGATGAGGGAGTTCCTCTAGTTTTGTTTGCTTCATGTGAAACTGTACAGGAGTCCCTAGGGTTCAGCCCAGCTGAACTAGTGTTTGGTCACACAGTGAGAGGACCAATGAAAGTCCTTGAACAGTTTTTGTCCCAAGAGTTGTGTGAGGGAGATGAGAATGTGTTGGACTACATTAGTCGCTTTCGTGAGCGCCTACACCAAGCCTGTGGTCTCGCAAAGGAAGCTCTGTCTTCCTCACAGAGGAGTATGAAAAGACGCTATGATAAACAGGCTGGTTCTCGTCCACTACAGCCAGGTGACCAAGTACTGGTGTTACTGCCTGTTCCAGGATCTTCACTGTCAGCTCGTTTCTCTGGTCCTTATTTCATTGAAAAGAATTTAAGTGAAACTGATTATGTGCTTTAAACTCCTGATAGAAAACGCAAATCTTGTGTGTGTGCCACATTAACATGTTGAAGGCATACCACACCCAACCCATCACCCAGTTAGATAATTCAAAAACAGCGGAAGGTACTGCGGTCTCCTCTGCTTCTACTGCTATGATAGTGGGTTGTCATATTAATGATGGAGATGGATTACAGTTGCGCAATACTCAGCAGCAGTGCGTTAGATTTCCCAACTCAGAAATGCTGCTGTCTCTCCAGTTAACGGATGGACAGGCTGACAAATGGTGGCTCTTTTAATGACGTTCCTACTCGCACAAATGTTGGAAATGCTACCCCTATCAAGCAACACCCATATCGTGTCACCGCTTCTAAGAGGAAGATAATGAGGGATGAGGTGAGATATTTGTTGGAGAATGACCTGGCTACGCCAAGTTCAGGCCCTTGGAGTTCTCCTTGCATTCTGGTTACTAAACCTGATGGTATGTCCAGGTTATGTACGGATTATCAAAAGGTAAATTCTGTCACAATGCCAGATTCATTCCCGTTACCCAGACTGGACGACTGTCTGGACACTGTTGGTGCTGCTACTTATGTAACTAAGTTGGACCTCTTAAAAGGTTAACCTCACTTGCTTCTGAGATTTCTGCCTTTGTGACCCCAGACAACTTCCTACAATAGTCTGTCATGGCTTTTGGGATGCGGAATGCACCAGCTACTTTCCCATGACTGGTTAACTCAGTATTAGCTGGTGTTCCCAATTGTAGTACCTATCTTGATCTAGTGATTTATTTGTCAGTGGTCAGATAATGTTAACTCTCTAACGGTAGTATGTGAGCGTTTGGCAGCTGCTTTTCTAACCCTGAACTTGGCAAAGTGCGGGTTTGAGAAGGCTACTGTTACCTATCTCGGCAAAGAGGTCGGCTATGGACAGGTGCGCGCTGTTGATGCCAAGGTTTTGGCTATAACTGCATTCCCTGCACCTACCACCAGATGAGAGCTATGCCACTTTTTAGGGATGGTTAGCTACTACTGTAGTTTCTGTAAACTTCTCTGCGGTAGTTGCTCCATTGACCGATTTGCTCAGTCCGGCAAGATGATGGTTTGAGTGGTCCCCTGATTGTAAGGTAGCTTTTGATACTGCTAAAGGACTCTTATGTAATACCCCTGTACTTGCTGCTCCGGATTATGAATGACTGTTTAAACTTGAGGTAGATGCTAGTGCCAGAGGTGCTGGTGCTGTTCTACTGCAGCAGCACAAGAGTGGAGTGGATCATCCTGTTTGTTTGTTATTTTTAACACATTTTACAAATGTCAGGCTAACTATGCAACCATCGAACAAGAAGTTCTAGCTTTGTTGTTAGCTCTGCAATACTTTGAAGTATTTATTGGTGCCCTACCAGTGATCGTATATACTGACCGTAACCCCGTAGTGTTTCTCCACCGGATGTACAACCAGAACCAGCGCCTTATGCGTTGGGCGCTTATTGTGTAATAATTAATAATTTGGAGATCTGCCACAAAAAGGTTTCTGATAATAAATTATCAGATGCTTTGTCTCGTTAAAATTATTTTTGTATGTTCGTTAGGTTGCCTTTTGTTTTTTCTTGTGGGTATACCTTGTAAATACTTTGGTAGCAATCCTTATAGGGTTGCTCTTTTAAGGGTGGGAGTGTTACAGATACAGGTATCCTGTGTGTATTTACTTTCCTTCTGCCCTATTCACAGGTGCCGCCAATCAGTCGCTAATCAGAAGACACCTGCTCTTTTTCCCTTACCCTAACATATCCCCTTTCCCTTGGTTTAAAAACCCAGTCAGTTGTTTTCTCTGTAGCTCGATCTGTTTCAATCTCTCGCTGTCTCCGGCTTGAGCTCTCTTTTGATTTTTGTTCCTACATGTCACATTGTCTGGAATTATGTGAGTATGTATTGTTGTGCTTCATGACTGTTTGTTGGTGGGAAAAGGGGGTACCAAGACAAGTCGCCCATGGGCATACACTACACGTAGGTAAACTTTGTCTAAATACCCTAGTTAGAACTGGGCAGACCACCCACTGTATTTTTGGTTAGTTAGCTAGCTGTTCTTAAAGCGGGCTAGTCTAGTTTAGGGGTGTTTGTGGATATTTGTTTCTTTCCTTGGGTCCAGCTCAGTTGTCTGTGTTTTTTTTCGTTCTCAATGTTACTTTAAAAAATATATACCTGTATGTATATATATATATATAATTTGCATTGTGAGTTATGTTACGGGTCTCGTTGCCATCTCCCTAGACTGCAGGCCCAAGGAGATTCATAACTATATGTATATAGTTCTGTCCTAAGATGTGTTTTGTGTGGACCCCAGGAAGAGTAGATGCTGCTTCAGCAGTAGCTAGTGGGCATCATAATAAAATACAAAATCTAGTGGTCAAAACCTGGTACTTTCACACAACTTTATGGTATATATATTGCAAGTAAACATCACCAGATGCACAGGGAGTGCATTACATATTATGGAGAAACAATACTCCAAGCCACAGATTCATACAACTTGTCAAACAGAGAACTGGTACTGTATACTGGTTGTTCAGGTGGGATTTGTGTGGGGTGTCCAGGAGTGGATAATTGATCATTTTTAGGGGATTCCTTATCTTACTCATTGGTAGGAACAAGTTTGGTTGAAGTCGACTGTTGGGTACTATGATTACTATGATTACTGATTGTTATCTCAATCCTATAAATTTAAATGGCCAATTTGGGTACAATCAATTACTTTAATTTCTCAGAGGTCAAAATATCTTTCAACAAAATGTTTCAGGGATGCTAATCATCTGTTAACTACAGAACAATCTAAGATGATGTGTCTTGAAATCCTTTTTCTGGTGCTTTTTGAGGTGGAACGACCCTGTACCATTTTGACCTCTTCCCCAGCCCAAGGCTCAGTCAGAGGCATTCATTCCCCAGCGACAGGCAATAAAGGAGTGCAGGTGAAATCATGTGTCATCAGTCATGTCCTCAATGTCCAGTTGTGATAGCTGGATGCACACTGGATGCTTCACCTGTCTGGTCAGAAACTCATGTTCCTTTATTTCTCCTGGGAGTATTCAATTCCTACTGTGAAATGGATTTGAGGAATGTTGGTGCTGCTCTCTTAAGCAGAGATTACTCTCCTCCACTCTGTTAGGACTTTAGCATCGGTCTACAGTTGTGGCCAAAGGTTTTGAATGACACAAATATTAATTTTCATAGTTTGCTGCTTCAGTGTCTTTAGATATTTTTGTCAGGTGTTACTACAGAATACTGAAGTAGAATTACAATCATTTCATTAGTGTCAAAGGCTTTTATTGACAATTACATGAAGTAATTGAGTCCATATTTGCAGTGTTGACCCTTCTTTTTCAAGAACTCTGCAATCCGCCCTGGCATGCTGTCAATTAACTTCTGGGCCATAACCTGACTGATGGCAGCCCATTTTTGCATAATCGATGCTTGGAGCTTGTCAGAATTTGTGGGGTTTGTTTGTCCACACGCCTCTTGAGGATTGACCACATGTTCTCAATGGGATTAAGATCTGGGGAGTTTCCTGGCCATGGACCCAAAATATCAATGTTTTGTTCCCCGAGCCACTTAGTTATCATGTTTGTCTTATGGCAAGGTGCTCCATCATGCTGGAAAAGGCATTGTTCGTCACCAAACTGTTCCTGGATGGTTGGGAGAAGTTGCTCTCGGAGGATGTGTTGGTACCATTCTTTATTCATGGCAAATTGTGAGTGAGCTCACTCCCTTGGCTGAGATGCAACCCCACACATGAATGATCTCAGGATGCTTTACTGTTGCCATGACACAGGACTGATGGTAGCGCTCACCTTGTCTTCTCCGGACAAGATTTTTTTTCCGGATGCCCCAAACAATCGGAAAGGGAATTCATCAGAGAAAATGACTTTGCCCCAGTCCTCAGCAGTCCAATCCCTGTACCTTTTGCAGAATATCAGTCTGTCTTTGATGTTTTTCCTGGCGAGAAGTAGCTTATTTGCTGCCCTTCTTGACACCAGGCCATCCTCTAAAAGTCTTTGCCTCGCTGTGCGTGCAGATGCACTCACACCTGCCCGCTGCCATTCCTGAGCAAACTCTGTACTGGTGGTGCCCCGATCCCGCAGCTGAATCAACTTTAGGAGATGATCCTGGCTCTTGCTGGACTTTCTTGGGTGCCCTGAAGCCGCCTTCACAAAAATTGAACCGCTCTCATACAAACTGAGGCAGCAGACATTCATCAACTTTTGGCCACAACTGTACATAGTTTCAATGTCGTCACTATTATTCTATTATGAAATAATACGCATGGAATCATGAAGTCACCAAAAAGGTGTTCCAAGTATTTAAGATTCTTCAAAGTAGCCACCCTTTGCCTTGATGACAGATTTTCACATATGTAAGAATTTCTTCAAGACTCTTGGAAAAGCATTCCAGGTCAAGCTGGTTGAGAGAATGTAAAAAGTGTCCAAAGCTGTCATCAAGGCAAATGGTGGCTGCTTTCAATCTCAAATATAAAATATTTTGAGTTTAACATTCTACACTATTATCCTAGAATGTCAAAAAAAAAAAAAAAAAAACCCTTGAATGAGTAGGAGTGTCAACTTAACTGGTACTGTATATCAATTGCGCCTTATGAATGTATTCAGACCCCTGAACTTTTTCCACATTTTGTTAAGTTACAGCCTTATACTAAAATGGATTAAATAAACAAAAATACTCAGCAATCTACACACAATACCTCATACTGACAGAGCATTTTGAAATGTTAGCAAGTTTATAAAAAATGTAAAACAGAAATCTTATTTCCATAAGTATTCAGACCCTTTGCTACGAGACTCAAAATAGAGATCAGGTGCATCCTGTTTCCATTGATCATCCTTGAGATGTTTCTTCAACTTGATTGGAGTCCACCTGTGGTAAATTCAATTGATTGGACATGATTTGGAAAGGCACACCAGTCTATATAAGGTCTCACAGTTGACAATGCATGTCAGAGCAAAAACCAAGGCACAGATCTGGGGAAGGGTACCAAAACATTTCTGCAGCATTGAAGGTCCCCAAAAACACATTGGTCTCCATGCTCCCCAAATATACCAAAGAAGACTCAAGGCTGTAATCGCTGCCAAAGGTCCTTCCAAGAAAGTACTGCGTAAAGGGTCTGAATACTTATGTAAATGGCATATTTCCATTTTTTTATAAATTAGCCAAAATGTAAAATAAAAACAGTTTTTGCTTTGTCATTATGGACTATTGTGTGTAGATTGATGAATGTTATTTTCTGGTGGATTGAACTGAAATTGCAACCAACTTGCTATGACTGACTTGTTTTAAAAATAGTAATATTTTGGAGATTATTTCATTTTCAAATAACTGAAAGTGAGAGTAATCTGAATCAAGGGGAAAAAAGGCCATTCATTCTTGAACATGGGTGAGAAATTCTTACTCATTTGCTATAGAACTAGTTTGGATTTTAGTATAACGTTTGTATGACTGACGCCTTTAATGATAGGTCTAATGCTTTAATATTTAATAATTTCTGCCCTCCTAATTCATTTTCATTATATAAATAGGACTTTTTGTCTGGCTTGCCACATTTAAAAAAACAGTTCACTAGGTGTAGGCAAGACCATAAGCAAATAAGTCAACTTGGATATGACTAAAGAGTAAATCATGGTGATTTTTCCACAAATAGACAGGTATTTTCCTTTCTATTAAAAAATATTGAAGTGAGATCATTCCTTTCGGTGTATGTATACCGAGTATGTCCACATCACCGTCAGACCATTTTATTGGTAAACTACACAGTAAAGTAAAATATGTTATTTTTTGTGATCCAATATGTAATATAGTACATTTATCATAATTTGGTTGTAAGCCAGAAAGGTTAGAAAATGTATCTTGATCCTCTTAGGCTGTGGAGGGATGCAAATTGTGGATTTAAAAGAAAACATTAATCCTCAGCGCACAATGACACCTTTTTTTAAGCCCTGGATTTCTAACCCCTTAATTTTATTGTTGAATCTGATTTTAACAGCCAACATTTCGATGGAAATAATAAATAGATATGCTGATAGTGGACATCCTTGTTTTACTCCTCTTGACAGTTTAAAACTTTTTGAGAAGTAGCCATTATTTACTATTTTACACCTAGGTTTACTACATATAACTTTACCCTATTTTATAAGATATTCTCCAAACTTGAAATATTCCAGCCATTTTATATATAAACTGCAGTCATACTTATCAAAAACCTTTTCAATGTCAGCTATGAATACCAGGCCTGGTTTCCCAGATTTTTTCATAGGGTTCTATTGTTTCCAGTACTTGTCTTATATTATCTCCAATGTATTGTCCATGTAAAGAACCTGTCTGATTAGGATGAATAATATCCGACAGCACCTTTTTAATTCTATGCGATTACATTTTCTTAAATGGACTGGATCTTTCTATTTACCATTTGAATCCTGTTTTAGTAATAATGAAATCAGACTTGTTGAGTGTCTGATAATCTGTCATTTATATAGGAGTGGTTAAAACATGTTAATAAAGAGTATATTTTAAATAATGTACCTCCACTGCTATATCATCCAGCGCTGGAGTCTTTCTTGACTAAGTTCCTCCAAATCTTTTAGTTTTTCCTCTAACTTATTCTGAGCCTCTATGGTTCAGTTTTTATTGCTACCTATCTACTATTAGTCCTTCAATTTCTTTTGACTATTTTTACCTAAATTGCTTTTTTTTTAGTGATGAGTACTGAATTGGATGGCCTCTAAAGGCATATATAAAAGTGTCCCGTACAATAATCAAGATATTAAGTTGGTTCCATAACATAAAATAATGACTCCAAACATTTTCTTTACATACGACTTTCACAGACTTTCACATAGTTACAATATTGTAACCAAATGGTGGGCATTTCAACGACAACCTTTCCAGCACTTTAGTATCACATTACTTATGTAGATATAATTTAAGAGTCAGTGCTAGCAGTAAACATATAATCATGAAAAAAAGAATACCTGGAATGACATTCACTCTCACGGATGGCCAAAAATAACGGGAAAGCCACGCCCCAATAGGCCATGCCTCAAACTCTTCTGATAGGCTGCCGTGCATGAGGTGTTGAATGCATTCAATTAAAAAAAATCACATTGATTTGTCAAATTCGTTATTTGATTAGAGACTTTTAATAGAATAGGTTGAATGAACTAAAGCGTAATTTTGGATCAAACGAATCAGAAAAAGCGACAGTGCCATCCCACATTTTACAGTGTACTGTATACCCTGAACTTATTCTCCAAATGTGCAACTTCAGCTGTTTAACCTAATTTAGCAACAAGTTAGTTATTGAAAAGTGTAAGTCCTTGAATAAGATATTAGAAATAACTAACTTTTAATATATTCATATAAATCGGCATAAAATTAGTACCAGATAATGCATGGGTATTCTTTGGCGGCCATGTATTTCATGTGCAGAGTGTGCAACCTTTATGTAATTGGCATTTATTGACTCGATCTCTGTCTACCTGCACATGAAATACATTGCCACCAAATAATACCATTGGAATCTTCAATGCCAAAACAATTTATAGTATACACATTTCTGATATACCACCCAGCCAGCATACACCATGGGGATTTTCGGACTTGATTTTCAGTAAAAGAGACATCCAAGCCTACTGTAATTGTGTGTGTGTGGTTGGCTTGTTGATTGTATGGGGAGAGATACAGGGAGTCTTGTCAATGGGATTTTCCAACCCATTAGCCATAGCTAATTAAACTGAAGTAGTGCTAACTTGGCAGCCAGAACTGTCATAGCCTACAAACTCCACAATGACACAAGGTACTTATTATTGGAGCCAAAGCACAGAGAGAGAATCTGGCCACCCATTTTATTTCATGGGCAATAAAGAGAGAACACCAGGTAGAAAACCTAGGTGTCATTTTAGATTTTAGGAACGTGACTAAAATAGCTTGAGGAACATTGCCAAGGTGTGGCTGTTTTCTATCTAAGGCTGATAGAGAGAGACTCATCCATGCTTTCATTACAAGCAAGCTTGACTACTGTAATGCTCTCCTGTCTGGTCTACCCAAGAAAGCCGTTCAACTGCAAAACATACAGAATGCTGCAGCACTGGTACTGACCAAGATCAGACGAAGAGCACACGTTACACCGGTTTTAAAGTTTCTGCACTGGATTAATTTTAAGATTCTTCTATTGGTTTTTAAATCAATCCATGATTGTGCACCCAATTCATTTCAGACATGCTTTTGAGTTATGTATCCAGTAGGTCCCTCAGTTTGTCTGGCACTGGCCTTTTAACTATCCCAAAGCCTAGGACCAAGAGGCATGGAGAGGCAGCCTTTAGTTACTATGCCCGCTGCCTCTGGAATAGCCTGCCAGAGAACCTGACTGGGGCTGAAACTGTGGACATATTTAAAAGTGATCTTAGGATTGTTTAGTTTATCATGTATGCTGTTACTGTATGTTTAACGCCATATGTATACATATGTATACATTATAATAGCACATCTCCCGAGCAATTGTTCACTGGTCAAGTTAATAAGCTACTACATACTGTAAGAGTGAAGTTGTGAAAAGTCAATACATGGTTGATACGAGCCTTGTGTGCATAAATACAACAAGCTACTGTAGGAAAGTGCGGTATGTTGAGCCATTTTTTACATTCAGCGTCACTACTTCAAGGTAAATATAGTCTTATTTCTAACAAATAAATCTATATATATATATATTTCAGAATGCTGTGTACTGTATCTCTGGAAATAATCCTAATTCATTTAAACATAACAGTTTTGAAAACGTAGCTTGTTCCAAAAAAGCGGTCTCTGGGCATAGAGACGGTAATTTGAGTCGCCTTGGGGTAAGTGGGTGATGGTGCTGGTAGGTCAAAGTTTAATGAATGAAATGGGGGTGTGGTATTGTATGCCTACATTTACATAGATCCCGTTGTTCAATATCACTTTTCCATTTCTTGACCAGTTGTCTGGGACAGGGATGTTTCGATGTGCCAATTCGTAGGAAAGTTCTCTGTATTTGAGGCTACTAAGCCCATGAAACTGGTCTGTGAGATTCTTGATGTGCACTGTCTAGCAAGCTCA
The DNA here is from genome assembly GCF_057628025.1 of Oncorhynchus mykiss. NCBI lineage: Eukaryota > Metazoa > Chordata > Actinopteri > Salmoniformes > Salmonidae > Oncorhynchus > Oncorhynchus mykiss. Next base: position 5,429,531 of record NC_143044.1, read on the forward strand.
GACTCCATGTCCTCAGACAATACCATGTGTGCCTCTGCTGCTCTATCATAGCCTCTCTTTTGCACAGCTACATATTTGTTTTCTTTTTGTCGTCCCTTGCTGTTGCTCAAATGGACTTCTTCCCTTCTCTCATTTCTTTGGCTACTCTCTCAAGAACTTCAAGGGATCTGCTTGTTACGCATTACAGCATGATCATGTCTGCTCTGTAGCAATGAAAATGTACTATCTTGAGTTCATATGCATGACACAAAAAAACGATGAATAATATGCATAAAACGGACTAAATGTAATCATAATTTGTAAGGGGTATCGTGGCCCTTAGTGGTGGCTACTGAGGGGAGGACGGCTCATAATAGTGACTGGAATGGAAGCATATTAAACACATAAAAACCATGTGTTTGATACCATTCCATTTAACCCATTCCGGCCATTATTGGCTCAACTTACCCCAAGGCAAACATTTTTGAATATATTATCCCACACAGCTACAAGGATTAGCATACTTCCCACTGGGAATAGGCATTTTAATGTCTAGTTTTGATTTACATTTGGTTGAGTTGTCAACTAATGTGAATTCAATGTGAAATTGACCAAAAAATGTTACCCTGTCATTCGATTGAGTTAAAAGTTGGGTGAAAAAAAAGACTAAATTCCCTTACATTGATTACATTTTGCAAATCCTATCAGTTTTGCACGTTGATTCAACGTCATCACATAGAATTGTTTGGTTGAAGTGACGAGGCAACAACGTTGATTCATCCTTCTGAGAACGCGTCATCTAATGCTCAATTACATTGGTTCCCGCCGTTCGTTAATTTTGGTACAGTGCGTCCCCTCAGCTGATTGTCATCTGTTGTCTCAAAAGGACACATGAATCCATTGCTCACATTTATATGGATGCTCATAGCCTGGCCAATGCTCGGAGAATCAGGAAGGAGTAATTGATTGGATGTGTGCGAAGCCTCCTTAATGTGTTAAGCTGGGGATAACTAGATGCGGTGTAGGCAGGGAGAGAGTAGAGAGCCCCATGCTTCGATCCTCTCCTCATCCAGACAATGACCAAAATAATGTCAGATGCAAACAAGAGTCTCGACACATCATAGACCATTCCAGAAGCCATTAAAGGCACGGCAGACAACTCGACAACCTCAAGAAAAATTACAAGACAGGACTCATCCATTACAGATGTAGGATCTTAATTTGATCACTCTTTTATTGCTGGGAAGGTTCTTGCGTTGCAGGAAATGCAGCTGAGCTTTGTGTTATAGAAAGATAAAAAAAATAGGACGGCGCTCTGGTGAATAAACGTAAACTAACATATTTGTATTGTCGTACAAACATTTTGGGTATGAGCCCTTCTTTAGCGTGCATAGGGGGCAATGGCAATCAATGTCACAACAACAATATAGGTCACACACAGGTGGGCATAATTATAGATTCTCAGTCACTATTGGGCCAATCAAGAGATCCTAGCAGAGGGAGCGGTGGGGGAAATATGACTCTTATATTTACATAAATTCACTGACAATCCACAATAACAAACATAAAACAGTATTGCACTTTTCATGTAACCTACTTTTGGCCAGCTAACAGCCTAACCACCGATTGAGTAACACTATGGATTAAACGTTCAAATCCTGTTATTTTGCTGTGACAATATAGGTCAAATAAAGATCCTACACCTGTATGCTTTTAATTGTTACATGTCTGCTTTAATCGCACAGTACTCCATTTATGCCTAGGAATCTTAGGTGCACAAGATATGGAATTCACAGAAAGCCAAGCTTTTAAGTAGGAATGCCTCCCAAGCCACCCTTCGTGCACTGCTTCCTAAATCGGGTCTGGCCAAGTGTGTCTCTTCAAAAAGGTCTGGAATTTAGAATTTTGGTTCAGCCACTAAGTAAATGGGAAGTGTGTGTTTGTTTTGTTCTTTTTTAGATGGATGCATTTCAGTCCAGATTTGTTCAGTAAATATAAATGTTGTGTTTCCTTGGGAGCAGCAGAGCCTGAGGAGGATATGAGGGGAAGCGAGAAGGCCAGTGGCTTTGGCAATATGGGGGTTGGCTCAAGGAAGGAGCAGGATACAGAGGAGGGAAGTGCTTGTTAGATTCTGAGGTTAGAATCTGCATGCCCCTGGTTTTTCCAGGCTGGTCTAATTGCTGATGCAGAAACAGTTAAATGTGCTGCTTTGCTCTAGATGGGTTTTCTTCAGCAAAAGAAACAATCCTTCATTTTTGGATTGTGGCATAGAGCTGGATCTGCAAAATAGATGAACCGCGAAGTGAACTTATCTCAACAGAAAATGACTTTAGTGATCTGAAAACATCTGATTTTGGAGTATTAAATGTACCTTAAAAACGAAGCAAAACATCTAAAACAGAATCCTCAAATAGAGATTTGTCTGAACATAGCCTATAATTATTCTTTACAGACTTTCCATCCCATTAGTGCATTAATTTATTTGTTGAGGGGAAATGGTTAACCGTCCAGAAAAAGGCACTCAATATGATAACTACTTTGGTTTCATCCACAATACTGGATGAGACAGAACTACAGGAATGTTAATGAAAGCCTGAACCAAAATATAGATAAACAATCAGTCTTCCTGGCAATATGGAAACAACTGACACGGTGGGCCTGCACACCTCAGATTGGACAAATTAGGGAAGTACATTTCACTATGTCTAGCAGACAGGGTTATACATAGGTTTATTAACAAATGGAAAACAACACTTCTGAGGGCATTCAATTGGAGTACTTATTAATGTGTATCAATGTTGTGTTCACAATAAAATAATGGCAGATTTTTTTTTTCCCCCCCTTTTTTGTTATACTTTGCTGTTCGACTCCAAACGTTAGGATATCTAGGATTGTAAAGGGTTCTATAGTGGGCTACAGTAGTAATAGTTGTATAGTACAATAGAGTGGGCATTTAACATTGTTCATCCTGCAATTGGAAAATAGTGTTTGCTTTTTGTAAAAATAAATAAAAAAAATGTAAAAAAAGAAGTACATCAGAGCACAACCATTAACAATCCTATTTGCAAGTGTCTTAGCCTGGGACAAGTGTTGGGAAGGAGGATAAAGTATCAGTAACCAATGATCTGGGATTACCAATAGCTGTCACAGAGATAGGATATCTAAAAACACCCTAATTATGGGTGTAAAATAAGATTAAGATCACTTTATACCTTTGTTGAATACTTATTTCTATTTGGCTATAAGGGCATTCTGGAATTAAAACCAGATGACAGGACAGTTGTAAAAGATATCGGGACAGTTGGAAATGATATTGGGACACCTTGCAATCATGATGCAATATGCTCCTACACATGCAGTGTCGCACCCTGACCTTAGAGATCCTTTTAAAGTCTCTACTTGGTTTGGTCAGGGTGTGATTTTGGGGTGGGTATTCTATGTTCTATTATTTGTATTTCAACGTTTTGGCCGGGTAGGGTTCTCAATCAGGGACAGCTGTCTATCGTTGTCTCTGAGAACCATACTTAGGTAGCCCTTTTTCCCACCTGTCTTTGTGGGAAGTTGACTTTGTTTGTGGCACATAGCCGTTAGCTTCACGGTTTGTTTTGTAGTGTTTATTGTTTTGTTCTGTTCGGCATCTTTTCTAATAAAAATAATATATACGCTTACAACGCTGCACCTTGGTCCTCTTCATTCAACGGCCGTGACAGGCAGACCGTACTTGCTACAAAGTTACAGAGAGCTAAACCAACAATCACACAAACTGAAATTGGATACATTGAAAACACAGGTCCAATGAAGAAAAACTTAGCCAGCTGTTTTTGCAGAGACATATGTTTTTGGAGCACCTAACGTGGTGAGTGATGAACACAAATTTCTCCAGCACCTACTGCAGTCATGATGCAAGTGGAGCTATGCTGTCAAATCCTCCCACATTAAATTTCTATATTTAACCAGCTGTTTTCAGCAACTGATATTGTTTTATTAGGTTGTCCTATTGACAGGTTTTCTAGAAACAAACTATTTAGCTAGCTTCTAGCCTAGTGCTTGGTACAGTGCCTTGCGAAAGTATTCGGCCCCCTTGAACTTTGCGACCTTTTGCCACATTTCAGGCTTCAAACATAAAGATATAAAACTGTATTTTTTTGTGAAGAATCAACAACAAGTGGGACACAATCATGAAGTGCAACGACATTTATGGATATTTCAAACTTTTTTAACAAATCAAAAACAGAAAAATTGAGCGTGCAAAATTATTCAGCCCCTTTACTTTCAGTGCAGCAAACTCTCTCCAGAAGTTCAGTGAGGATCTCTGAATGATCCAATGTTGACCTAAATGACTAATGAGGATAAATACAATCCACCTGTGTGTAATCAAGTCTCCGTATAAATGCACCTGCACTGTGATAGTCTCAGAGGTCCGTTAAAAGCGCAGAGAGCATCATGAAGAACAAGGAACACACCAGGTAGGTCCGAGATACTGTTGTGAAGAAGTTTAAAGCCGGATTTGGATACAAAAAGATTTCCCAAACTTTAAACATCCCAAGGAGCACTGCGCAAGCGATAATATTGAAATGGAAGGAGTACCAGACCACTGCAAATCTACCAAGACCTGGCCGTCCCTCTAAACTTTCAGCTCATACAAGGAGAAGACTGATCAGAGATGCAGCCAAGAGGCCCATGATCACTCTGGATGAACTGCAGAGATCTACAGCTGAGGTGGGAGACTCTGTCCATAGGACAACAATCAGTCATATATTGCACAAATCTGGTCTTTATGGAAGAGTGGCAAGAAGAAAGCCATTTCTTAAAGATATCCATAAAAAGTGTTGTTTAAAGTTTGCCACAAGCCACCTGGGAGACACACCAAACATGTGGAAGAAGGTGCTCTGGTCAGATGAAACCAAAATTGAACTTTTTGGCAACAATGCAAAACGTTATGTTTGGCGTAAAAGCAACATAGCTGAACACACCATCCCCACTGTCAAACATGGTGGTGGCAGCATCATGGTTTGGGCCTGCTTTTCTTCAGCAGGGACAGGGAAGATGGTTAAAATTGATGGGAAGATGGATGGAGCCAAATACAGGACCATTCTGGAAGAAAACCTGATGGAGTCTGCAAAAGACCTGAGACTGGGATGGAGATTTATCTTCCAACAAGACAATGATCCAAAACATAAAGCAAAATCTACAATGGAATGGTTCAAAAATAAACATATCCAGGTGTTAGAATGGCCAAGTCAAAGTCCAGACCTGAATCCAATCGAGAATCTGTGGAAAGAACTGAAAACTGCTGTTCACAAATGCTCTCCATCCAACCTCACTGAGCTTGAGCTGTTTTGCAAGGGGAATGGGAAAAAATGTCAGTCTCTCGATGTGCAAAACTGATAGAGACATACCCCAAGCGACTAACAGCTGTAATTGCAGCAAAAGGTGGCGCTACAAAGTATTAACTTAAGGGGGCTGAATAATTTTGCACGCCCAATTTTTCCGTTTTTGATTTGTTAAAAATGTTTGAAATATCCAATAAATGTCGATCCACTTCATGATTGTGTCCCACTTGTTGTTGATTCTTCACAAAAAAATACAGTTTTATATCTTTATGTTTGAAGCCTGAAATGTGGCAAAAGGTCGCAAAGTTCAAGGGGGCCGAATACTTTCGCAAGGCACTGTATGTAATGAAGTGTTGAGTGTCCTGACGAAGGCACTATGCCAGGCAATTGTATCAGGATGTGTCCAAAAGAAAACAGCTCAAACAAACACAAATGCAGATACTTTGTAGCTAGTTAGATAGCTAGCAAGCAAGAACACAGAATATACAACTGGGATGCATTCTTAAAGGTTGGTGCTCCCCCTTGGGTTGTGCTGTGGCGGAGATCTTTGTGGGCTATACTCGGCCTTGTCTCAGGATGGTAAGTTGGTGGTTGAAGATATCCCTCTAGTGGTGTGGGAGCTGTGCTTTGGCAAAGTGGTTGGGGTTATATCCTGCCTGTTTGGCCCTGTCCGGGGGTATCATCGGATGGGGCCACAGTGTCTCCTGACCCCTCCTGTCTCAGCCTCCAGTATTTATGCTGCAGTAGTTTGTGTCGGGGGGCTAGGGTCAGTCTGTTATATCTGAAGTACTTCTCCTGTCTTATCCGGTGTCCTGTGTGAATTTTAAGTATGCTCTCTCTAATTCTCTCTTTCTTTCTCTCTCTCAGAGGACCTGAGCCCTAGGACCATGCCTCAGGACTACCTGGCATGATGACTCCTTGCTGTCCCCAGTCCACCTGGCCGTGCTGCTGCTCCAGTTTGAACTGTTGTGCCTGCGGCTATGGATCCCTGATCTGTTCACCGGACGTGCTACCTGTCCCAGGCCTGCTGTTTTCAACTCTCTAGAGACAGAAGGATTGGTAGAGATACTCTCAATGATTGGCTAGGAAAAGCACACTGACATTTACTCCTGAGGTGCTGACTTGTTGCACCCTCAACAACTACTGTGATTATTATTATTTGACTATGCTGGTCATTTATGAACATTTGAACATCTTGGCCATGTTCTGTTATAATCTCCACCCGGCACAGCCAGAAGAGGACTGGCCACACCTCATAGCCTGGTTTCTTCCTAGGTGTTGGCATGTCTAGGGAGTTTTTCCTTGCCACCGTGCTTCTACATACATATATAAATTTGAATTAAAGTAAAACTAACAGCGTTTTAACTACTTTGCAGATATAAAACAAACAGACAATCATATCAGTTAAAAATATAGAATTCCCATTTTATAGTACAAAACCAACTTCATAAGAGGTTTTAAGAATAGGTTATATTTGACTCAGAATTACATTATGTACAGTAAGGCCTGCCATCATTCATCATTGTTGGCAGAATAGATGAATGCATGATTCATTGAATTCACCAATAACTTTCTTGGTAGTCCAAAAAATATTGCTATCAGGTTGCAAATCAGGGCCGGCCTTCTACATTGTTTTCTGCCTCCATTCGGGATGCACTGTTTCAGTTTCAATGACTAAATATTTTGGACCAAAACTGACTAATTTGACTAATTAACTGCTGCCAGGGAAGCAGCTACTCTTCCTGGGGTCCAGCAACATTAAGACAGTTATATATATATATATATATATAATAAAAAATATTACATGACATTACAATTCATAACACTATTCACAACACATTAATTGCCCTCAGACCACTATCCTACAACCACATGTGTATTTACGATGAAAAAAATAATTACAGTAGTTGGCAATATCTGTGGGTGTAACTAAGGATGGGAATGTTATTCCAATCAAACTAGCAAGGCCAATGATCACAAGTCAGTCATAACGTGACTAATAAGCTAACGTATCTATTTATGTATCAAGAAATGGAAATCGCTTTGCTAGCTATGCTGAACTTGAACTACTGTTATTCAGTTAGCATTTCTCTTGCGTTTGCACATTCACTCTGCCGATCTACTCCAATTTCAGGACACTCGTCTGAGTGTACCAGAGCACAGAATAACTAATGAATTTATAAACGCGCAACACCTGCTGAATATGACAAGTAAGTGTAGGCAAAAAAAGTAATAGTTAGTCACGAAATGCTCATTTAAATAGTTAATCGTTATTCACAAATAACATTTAAAAAGCCTAACCAGCTCTGATAGGGCGAGTAAAATGGTCATAGTGAGGTGTTCTCTCATTTTCTAGAAGCAGCTAGCTAGTAAGCTAGACAACTTTAGCCAGTTAGCTTGGGTGCTTGGTTGGGACAAGCATGCATTGGCAGGCAAGCTGCAGAAGGATGAGTAGGCTACTATTCCCCATCGTTTATCAGTGCAATTTTGATGGCCAACTAGCTGAAAAAATTTAAGAGGGTTTATCTAATGTTCTCTCGTTAGATTTTAGCTCACCTCGCTCTGGCTAGCATTCGTTTTTGATCTTGTTGATGTTCATAACTGAGAGAGAGAGAGCCTACCTTTTCATGGTTGTTTGGTCAATAGGACTGTAAAGTTCCCAAATGTAAGAGGACTCCCATGGTATTTACATATTTGCAGATATCCATTCAGGTGTATTTTGCGTTCTAATGATCTAAATTCGCGCTGTTTCTACTGGCTGTAAACACACAGTCCAGTTCAAAGTGAATGATGGCAGGCCCTAGTGGCAAATGGCTTTTTTGCATAAAGGCTAACTGAATTGTCCAAATGCATGGCTGATTTCCCAGTCTATATTGCTAAACAATTTCCACAAATGCCTTAGTATATGTCCTCCCCAAACATTCTAAGAATTTATAAAAACGTGAGAAGGACCATATCTAAGTCCTCGCTTGTCAGAAGAAAAAAAAAAAAAAAGTAGTAGTAGTATATTCTTCCTGCTGGTGTATATGAACAGATTTTAATAAGATGTCATGTTGTTAAAATGCCGTCAGCTCCATTTTAAATATAGAATTAATCGATCGAATGATTGGGTCGCATCTCTAGCAACCAAAATATGAGAAGGTATGAACTAGCTTATTTTTTTTCTACTGGTGTGCTTTAGTATTGTTTTATTTGGTAACAACTCCGCCTCATCAAGCTGCGTTGTCCATTATTTCCAAACGAAATTTGACTTCTGAAAGACACCCATACATATACAGGTTTTTGGAGAGGTGCGGGGTACTGCCACACTGGGCGCCCAGGGAGCAGTTCTTGTAGAGGGTTGTGCAGGCAATGGCATCTAGAATTCGATGCCATCAACCCTCCAGTTGCCAGCTCAGTTCCTGACAGATTTTTCCTGTCGGACCCGGGATTTCAACTGGCAACCCTCCGGTTACTAACCGCTAGGCTACCTACTGCCCCATGTAGAGCATATGCTTCTGTAATGTATCTTCTGAAAGACATTAGTGTTGAAGATTGCAGCTAATTCCAGTTTAGAATGACTTTGAGAGATCCCCAAATAAGATAAAGGTTTGTTCTGGCTTGATATCCCTTAAACCTTTTACTGCAGTGAACTAAATCAGTGTCACATCAAGTGTTTCTTGGTAGTCTTAAACCAATATACGTTGAAACAAAAGTATACACCTCACACACATTTCTGATATGGAGTTGAAATGTATTCATTTTGAGTTTGCAACCCAATATTAATGTCCCGCCCTGACCTTAGAGATCCTTTATTCTCTATTTTGGTTAGGTCGGGGTGTGACTAGGGTGGGCATTCTAGTTTCTTTATTTCTAGGTTGGCCTGGTATCGTTCCCAATCAGAGGCAGCTGTCTATCGTTGTCTGTGATTGGGGAGCATACTTAGGCAGCCTTTTCCCACCTGTTTGTGGTGGGATCTTGTTTTTGTGTAGTGCCTGTGAACACTGCATTGACGTCACGTTTTGTTTGTTTGTTCTGTATTGTTTTGGTGAGTTTAATTTATTACAAATGTGGAACTCTACGCACGCTGCGCCTTGGTCAGACATTCATTATAACGTTCGTGACAATTACACTTCATATACATCACAGAAGACTGAAATATACCAAAAACATTTGACATAGACATAATGTTAATTACACTGAAATCATTACAAAAATTAATAACATTCCACCCATAAAGCCACTAGGTCATTTGACTGCAGGAAAGGGCAACCATTATACTTCCCACACCATTAACATATTATTGCAAGGCAGATCCATGATTCCCACTGTGCAGAGGATTTGCTGTGGGACTTGGTATGACTTGGTATCACCGCCTGGTATGGCAACTGCTCGGCATTCGACCATAAGGTGATACAGAGGGTAGTGCGTACAGCCCAGTACATCACTCGGGCCAAGCTTCCTGCCATCCAGGACCTATATACTAGGCGATGTGAAAGGAAGGACCAAAAAATTGTCATAGACTTCAGTCACCAATGTCATAGACTGTTCTCTCTGCTATGTGACGGGAAGCGACACCAGAGCATCAAGTCTAGGTCCAAAAGGCTCCTTAACAGCTTCTACCCCCAAGCCATAAGACTGCTGAACAATTAATTAAATGGCAACCTGGACTATTTGCATTGTCACCCCCCCACCCCCCTTTGTTTTTACACTGCTGCTACTTGCTGTTTATTATCTGTGCATAGTTACCTACATGTACAAATTATCTCGACTAACTTGTACCCCTGCACATTGACTCGGTACCGGTACCCCCTGTATATAGCCTCGTCATTGTTATTTTTTTGTGTTACTTAAAAAAAAATATATATCATTTTTAACTTTAGTTCATTTAGTATATGTTTTCGTAACTCTATTTTCTTAACTGCATTGTTAGGTAAGGGCTTGAGGGATTGTAAGTAAGCATTTCACAGTAAGGCCTACACCTGTTGTATTCGGCGCATATGACAAATACACTTGATTTTATTTGGTGGAAGTCAAAAACTAGGGTGTGCTCAGGGCATGGGCAACCTAACCGTAGCATGGGAACGCTCCAACAACTCAGCGGCGGTTCATTTGACTGATATTTCCATTTCTTACTGCCGCTGTTAAATTCAGTCAGAATCAGACCGGGCTAAAGCCATCACCAAATCTATTGGGATGTTTATCGCTGTAGACATACTCTGTAGGCCATACTCTGTTGTGGAAAACAAAGTGTTTAAAAATATGGTGAAAGTGCTTGAGCTACGCTACAAAATCCCCTTCCACCACTTCAGTATGAAAATCGTGCCAGATCTCTATGAACAGGAAAATATCAAAATGGTGGACAAATTATCCAAGGCATCCTCTGTTGCCCTCACCACAGACGGGTGGACCTCCAGGGCAATGGAAAGCTACGTGACTGTGACTGCTCACTACACCACAGAAGAGTAGGAGATGCGAAGGCCGGTGCTACAGACACGCCCCCTCAATGAGAGTCACACAGGCACAAATCTGGCGCAGAGTGGAAGCTAGAAAGGCCCAATAGGAATATCCCAATCACCACAAATAATGCCAAGAACCAAGTAAATGCAGTGATAGAAGCTGGACTGGGGCCACAGATAGCTTGCTTTGCACATGTAATCAATTTAGCATCCCAAAGGGGAATCTCAGTGAACCAGATGGACCGCCTCCTTGGATTAGGAAGGTGGATTTCTTTTTCCACCGAAACACAACAGCCGCTCATGTGCTTAAGACCAAGCAAGAAATGTTACAGCTACCGACCCACAAGCTCATACATGATGTCACAACAAGATGGAACTCCACTTATGACATGTTGGAGAGCTATCTTGAGCAGCAGGCAGCTGTATACTCTGCACTGACAGACAAGACCCTGAAAAGAAACAAAAGGCCGTCACCTTGTCTGATGATGACGTGAAAGTGTCAGAGGAGGTCCTCCAGGTGCTCAAACCCCTCAAAACGGTTACAACCTTATTGAGCACTGAAACTGCACCATCTGTGTCCATGATCCTACCTCCTGAAAACAAGGATTCTACCATCCATGACCCCAAGTGAGGAAGACAGCACACTCACTAGAGATGTCATGGCTGCCATTAGAGAGGACCTGAACCCCAGATACCCCCCTAATGTGCAGGACTACCTTCATAGATCTACTGCACTGGATGCAAGGTTCAAGTCCCTGTCTCACCGAGACCCTGCCCTACGCCCGAGGACATACAGTGTTCTCACCACTGAGATTGTGGCCACTGAAGAGGTAAACAAATACATAAGAGTGAATTCCTTTAACAATAAATATACTGCAGTCTAATCTTAGTCTATGCCATTGCTATTAGAATCATCCATGTTTTATTTGGAATAATAAAGGCTTTTATTAAATGTTAATGCCGCAATCATAATTCTATGAAAAAAAGAAAATAAACAATTAGTTAGTTTAATAGATCAAGTCATTTTTTTCCTGCAGGGTTAAGCCACAGAGCCGACAGGAGTAGACTCAGAGGCATCTCCACAAAATAATTTGGCCATGAAGTAGCTTTTCGGAGAGACCTTTGCAAGCAAGGACACAGGCAAGACGTTTGCCAACACCATCAAAGAGGTGACGACACCCTACAAGGCAGCAAGCGGCATTCCATTGGATGGTGATCCACTGGCATGGTGGAAAAGCAATGAGTGTAAATGCCCTCACATTGTCATGATGGCAATACGCTACCTGGCTGTGCCTGGCACTTCAGTTCCTAGTGAGAGGGTGTTCTCCACGGCAGGGGACATAGTGACTGCAAAGAGGTCGACCCTTTCCCCAGGCAATGTAGACATCCTCATCTTTTTGAAAAATAATATGAAGTTATGAGCTCAGGTCTGCTTTGCTTGCTTTCTTTTTTTGAACTTTTCTTTGACGATGTGGACACAGACTATTTTTTTCATTCACTATTGTTCAAAGGAAGAAGGTATCATGCCTCATATTGCACTATAATTTAACAATCTAGTATTGAATAGATTATTTTAATATTTTATTTAAACATTGAAAAGTTCCTTGCTTTAAGTGTTCTTTAAGTAATAAATGGAGAGCAAAGTTATATTTGATCCGAAAAATGATCCAATCTGCGACTCAAAACCGTGATCCTATCCGAACCGTGAGTTTTGTGATCCGTTAGCACCACTAGTTATTTTCAATAAAATTGACTCCAAAATGACCCAATATATTTTATTGGGCACAAAATAATCTGAAACACAACCAAAAGTAACTGTATATACATCCAACTAGTTTGTAGAGTCACAAGCTTGATGTAGTCATTGCATGCTAGGAATATGGGACCAAATACTAAACTTTGGACAATATTATTTATAAGAATCTTAAGGGTTGTCAATGATTTTGGCCCCTACATTGTTGAGAAACTATTTTTGTCTGGTGCATTATTGTTTGAGCGAGGGAGAGAGAACTGCAGATTTCAGTTGAATTTATTTATATCCCAGGGCTCATTTGAATTTCAGGAAAATTCTCAGCGACAACAAAGTGGTCAAATTAAGATATCACATCTGTAAATGGACAAAGACTCCCGTGTGGGATGGGACACTGTGGACCAAAGCATCTGTACCCAAAGCAGATAGCACTTGACACCACGCCTCCTGCTGTTAATCTCCGAAGGGATGGCGGCCGGAGATACTGTGCCATGGAGCAACTTTTTATGGCAGAACAAGGTGGTACCCGGGGGGTTGGACTTATCTAAGTTGTGCACGGAGAATATTATGCCTGCAAAGAAAATTCTTCTGGCAAGAAGAGGATGAGTTCCTGTCACGGTAAGGGTCAAATATGCACCACAACATCCCATCATTATCTCTGCGTGACTCCTGAAGGGCACAGTGCTTGGTGCATGTGGTGCTGATTGCTGCATCACTGGTGCCACACAGCAGCACCGTGGCAGTGTCGATTTGAATTTCAAAACTTCTGTAGAGAATTCCAATGCATGGGGAGTCGTTATTGAGTATTGATGTGCCTCAACAAAACAACCAATGGAGAATTGATTTATCTCTCTCGCTCTCTCTCACCCATGCGCTTGGTCACGCTCACACATACAAACACACATACACACAGAAAATACGGTAACACTGGTTATAACCCTTTTCATAATGTCATAAAAGCTGACATCACCTGTCATAATATGATCAGAACACAGTCATTACTCATATTTACACCTGTTGTGACATACAGTAGAAACATTATTAAGTGACTAAGATACCATAGAATAGAATACAGTATATACAGTGGCAAGAAAAAGTATGTGAACCCTTTGGAATTACATGGAATTCTGCATAAATTGGTCATAAAATCTGATCATCTAGGTCACAACAATAGACAAACATAGTGCTTAACTAATAACACACAAATTATTGTCTGTTTTGGATGCAACTCAGGATTCTTTGTCCTCCAAACACGACGAGTTCATCTGACCATATGACATTCTCCCAATCTTCTTCTGGATCATCCAAATGCTCTCCAGCAAACTTCAGACGGGCCTGGAAATGTACTGGCTTAAGCAGGGGGACTGCAGGATTTGAGTCACTGGCGGAGTAGTGTGTTACTGATTGTAGGCTTTGTTACTTTGGTCCCAGCTCTCTGCAGGTCAATCACTAGGTCCCCCCCGTGTGGTTCTGGGATTTTTGCTCACCGTTCTTGTGATAATTTTGAGCCCACGGGGTGAGATCTTGCGTGGAGCCCCAGATCGAGAGAGATTATCAGTGGTCTTGTATGTCTTTCATTTCCTAATAATTGCTCCCACAGTTGATTTCTTCAAACCAAGCTGCTTACCTATTGCAAATTCAGTCTTCCCAGCCTGATGCAGGTCTACAATTTTGTTTCTGGTGTCCTTTGACAGCTCTTTGGTCTTGGCCATAGTGGAGTTTGGAGTGTGACTGTTTGAGGTTGTGGACAGGTATCTTTTATACTGATAACAAGTTCAAACAGGTGCCATTAATACAGGTAACAAATGGATGACAGAGGAGCCTCTTAAAGAAGAATTTACAGGTCTGTGAGAGCCAGAAATCTTGCTGTTTGTAGGTGACCAAATACTTATTTTCCATCATAATTTGCAAATAAATTCATTAAAAATCCTACAATGTGATTTTCTGGATTTGTTTTTCTTATTTTGTCTGTCATAGTTGAAGTGTACCCATGATGAAAATTACAGGCCACTCTCATCTTTTTAAGTGGGAGAACTGGCACAATTGGTTGCTGTCAAAATACTTTTTTGCCCCACTGTATTTTTAACATAAACATACACCGTAGCCTATGTATCAACAGTAATGGAATGTTTTGACTTGTGTGGTAGGTTTTGTGGGTTTCCACACTCTTATGCAGGTGTCATAACCAGCCATGAAATAACTACCGCAGTGGCTTTTGTGGGATTTTACACTCAGCCATAAAATGTCAAAACAGATGTAAATATGTGTCATGATAGTGTAATGACCATTTTATAACAGGGTATGACAAATTATGTCAGCGGTTATGACATGGTTATGACGCTGGGTGTCAAGTAAAGTGTTACCGAAAATCCTTTACACCGGACTCAGCAACACCTAATTTTACCATTGTCTGAAAACATTTTTAACAATGTCTCATACTGTCATCTGACTGTATATTCAGCATCTGTACATAGTAACCACAGGTCCTAGGCAGTCACTGTAACTATTCTACTGTAACTTATCTTTATTACCTGCTAATGAGGAGCATGATGAACACACTTCCTCCAGAGCGGAGAACAGCCATCATTGCTGGAGGTGTGGAGGCGTCTGGTGAAGTCTATCTGAAAAAAAGAGAAAAGAGAGAACTCAACCCCTAAATATAGGTAGACTCAGGCGTTGGTGCATGTTCAATGCCTGCAGTACTTCACCTATGGTCATCGACTGAATAATATTTAGTTCAGATCTAGTGAAAAGGACTCTTTTTTTTTCCCAAATTGGCTGAGGGGAATCACAGATGTTCTGAGCCTTCTGTGCTGTTTTTTTTTTTTACAGTCAGGTTCCAAAATGTTGGCACCCTTGATAAAGGAGAAGAAAAAGCCTGTATAAAACAAATAAGAAATACTGAGGTATACTCCCCAAAAATTATAATATATTATTTTATACTTATGCAATTGATCAGAGAAATAGATTTGGTTTAAAACCTCTTAAATGTTGTCAATGATTAGCTGAATGGATAAGGCGTAGTCAGGAGCAGGACACAGGTATGAGTAATAATCAGAGAATTTGCTCAAAAATAAGCAATGTTCCAACAAGGAAAAACACAAATATCGAGAGCACAAAATATCAAACCCACATGACAACGAACATCACGCCCAAAACAGAAAGGGAAGCCAGAGGGTTAAATAAGGAACATTGATTATGGAATGGAAACCAGGTGTGTATAATGAAGACAAAACAAAACGAAAATGAATCATGGATCGGTGGTGACTAGAAAGCCGGTGACGTCGACCGCCGAACGCCGCCCGAACAAAGAGAGTAACCAACTTCAGCGGAGGTCGTGACAAATGTAACTAAATGTAATTGAAAATGTAATCTAAATCATCCCAGAAATAAATTATTTATCATGAGAGGGCCATAAACAATAGCTAGTAATGCTACATGCTGCAAAAAAAGGCTAAATCTCACCTTTCAAAAAATGTTACTTTCTGGTAAAATAAATTATACATTACTGAGGTGAAATCACTTTTGAGGACACAAGCTCAAGTGCACATGACAAATATGATAAAAAAAAATATACAAATATAGAATACATGATATGATATATTTCCTACTCAACAAAACTGAATGAATTTGGCTTGAAACGACTTAGATTTTTTCTAAATCAATTTATAAAACGACTTACTTACATTTCACCTTCCTTATAACTGTAAAATACATATTTGTATATTTAGTGTTTGAGAAAGTATGCATATGCTTCTGTTTTTCGACGCCAAACCCACCACTGGTGTGCGTGGCCAAAGAGCTCTATTTTCTGGTCATTTGACCAAAACACTGGTTTCAATCCAAGTGCCATTTATCAAACTCCAGGACGTACTATGGACAGATGACATGAAAATGAGCTCTGCATACCTGTTGTGGATTTGGCATAGAAAAATGGAAGTATATGCAGAAAAGTACCTGATACCTACTATAAAATATGGTGGTGGATATTTTATGTTTTGGGGCTATTCTGCTTCCACTGATCATGGGGCCAGGGTTAAGGTCAGCGGCATCATGAACTTTACCAAGCACCAGGACATTTTAGCCAAAAACCTGGTTGCCTCTGCCAGAAGGCTGACACTTGGCCGCAAGTGGATCTTCCAGCAAGACAATTAACCCAAGCACAGATCAAAATCGACAAAGAAATTGTTAACTGAACACAAAATCAAGATTTTGCCATGGCCATCAAATCTAATTTTATTTGTCACATGCGCCGAATACAACAGGTGTAACAGACCTTACAGTGAAATGCTTACTTACAAGCCCTAAATCAACAATGCAGTTTTAAGAAAATACCTAAAAAAAAAAGTAAGAGATAAGAATAACAAATAATTAAAGAGCAGGAGTAAATAACAATAATGGGGCTATATACAGGGGGTATCGGTATAGAGTCAATGTGCGGGGGCACATTAGGTAGAGTTAATAAAGTGTGGTGGGGGGGGTAGCCCTTTCATTGGGTAGCCATTTGATTAGCTGTTCAGTAGTCTTATGAATTGAGGTTAGAAGCTGTTTAGAAGCCTCTTGGACCTTGACTTGGCGCTCCGGTACCGCTTGCCATGCGATAGTAGAGAGAACAGTTTAAGTTTAAGGTGGCTGGAGTCTTTGACAATTTTTAGGGCCTTCCTCTGACACCGCCTGGTATAGAGGTCCTAGATGGCAGGCAGCTTGGCCCCAGTGATGCACTACCCTTTGTAGTGCCTTGCGGTTGGAGGCCAAGCAGTTGCCATACCAGGCAGTGATGCAACCTGTCAGGATGCTCTCGATGGTGCAGCTGTAAAACCTTTTAAGGATCTTAGGACACACGCCAAATCTTTTCAGTCTCCTGAGGGGGAATAGGTTTTGTCGTGCTCTCTTCACGACTGTCTTGGTGTGTTTAGACCATGTTAGTTGGTGACGGTAAGGAATTTGAAGCTCTCAACCTGCTCCATTACAGCCCCGTTGATGAGAATGGGGGCGTGGTCGGTCCTCCTTTTCCTGTAGTCCACAATCATCTCCTTTGTCTTGATCACGTTGAGGGAGAGGTTGTTGTCCTTGCACCACAATGTTAGGTCTCTGACCTCCTCCCTGTAGGCTGTCTCATCGTTGTCAGTGATCAGGCCTACCACTGTTGTGTCGTCTGCAAACTTAATGATGGTGTTGGAGTCGTGCCATGGCCGTGCAGTCATGAGTGAACAGAGAGTACAGGAGGGGACTGAGCACACACCCCTGAGGATCAGCATGGCAGATGTGTTGTTACCTACCCTCACCACCTGGGGGTGGCCCGTCAGGAAGTCCAGGATCTAGTTGCAGAGGGAGGTGTTTAGTCCCAGGATCCTTAGCTTAGTGATGAGCTTTGAGGGCACTATGGTGTTGAACGCTGAGCTGTAGTCAATGAATAGCATTCTCACAAAGGTGTTCCTTTTGTCCAGGTGGGAAAGGGCCGTGTGGAGTGCAATAGAGATTGCATCATCTGTTTGGTCGGTATGCAAATTGGAGTGGGTCTAGGGTTTCTGGCATTATGGTGTTGATGTGAGCCATGACCAGCCTTTCAAAGCACTTCATGGCTACAGACGTGAGTGCTACGGGTCTGTAGTTATTTAGGCAGGTTGCCTTCGTGTTCTTGGGCACAGGGACTATGGTGGTCTGATTGAAACATGTTGGTATTACGGACTCAATCAGGGACATGTTGAAAATGTCAGTGAAGACACCTGCCAGTTGGTCAGCACATGCCCGGAGCATACGTTCTGGTAATCCGTCTGGCCCCGCAGCCTTGTGAATGTTGACCTGTTTATAGGTCTTACTCACGTTGGCTACGGAGAGCGTGATCACACAGTCATCCGGAACAGCTCATGCATGCCTCAGTGTTGCTTGCCTCAAAGCGAGCATAGAAGTGATTTAGCTCGTCTGGTATATTGTCCCTAGTGGAAGATTATGAAAAATGTGACATTTCCAGCTACGTGATCAAGCTGATATCGGAAGAGCTTGTGTGGCTGTATCACCGGAGGATCTGGAGTGATGCTATCGAATCGGCGTTAAACAGAAGAACGCTAAATACCATCACCAGGTCACCTTTAAGATCTGTGTGAAACAAAAGATTTCTAAATACACTTGCATGATAATCTTTAAACTGTGGAACTATTTTCCCAAAGTCAACATTCTGAAGGCACAGCATATGGTTCTCGAACACTTAAAGAGATTGTTAGCAGATGTGGTGTTCTTGCAACAAAAAAAATTGAAATTGAATATTTAAAGAGGAGCAGAGTTGGAGAGGCCTATGTTGCCACCTATTGTATTAACAGCAGAGGCGTATGGATCCTGATCAATAAGAATACACAATTTTCCCTTCTATCCAAGTAGAAGGCCATTTTCTAATGTTGAATTGTACCTTACATGGTGAGAAATAAACATTTATTTTATTGTATATCCCACCAGGGGCAAATCTGGTGATTTTAGATAGAATTTTAGCTATATTAGATCAAATCCAGACAGGAACTATTATTTTCAGCAGGTGACCTAAATCATACATTTGATAAGATTGAGAGACGTTGTAATAAAAGAGGCACATTTAGGGACCCTCAAAAGAGGCTGAAAAATATAATCTCAACAAATAATTTACAGGACACCTGGAGATTACTATTCCTAACTAGAAAAGATTATTCCTTTTTATTCTCAAAGTCAGAAAACCTATTCAAGAATTGACTACATTTTTATTTCCAAAAATGCACAAAATAATGCATGATATAGTGATACCGGATCATTCTCAGGTATCATGCTTAATCACACCAACTGAAAATTGACGTAGCGACAGAATTTACAGAATGAACAGAGCACATCTTCTGGGCCTAAAATGTATTAAATAAAAACCTTTACCATTACAAATGTACAGCCGTGGCCAAAGGTTTTGAGAATATTCATTTTCACAAAGTCTGCTGCCTAAGTTTGTATGATGGCAATTTGCTTATACTCCAGAATGTTATGAAGAGTGATCAGATGAATTGCAATTAATTGCTAAGTCCCTTTTTGCCATGCAAATGAACTGAATCCCCAAAAAACATTTCCACTGTATATCAGCCCTGCCACAAAAGGACCAGCTGACATCATGTCAGAGATTTTCTTGTTAACGCAGGTGTGAGTGTTGGCGAGGACAAGGCTGGAGATCACTCTGTCATGCTGATTGAGTTCGAATAACAGACTGGAAGCTTCAAAAGGAGGGTGGTGCATGGAATCATTGTTCTTCCTCTGTCAATCAGGGTTTCCTGCAAGGAAAAACGTGTTGTCATCATTGCTTTGCACAAAAAGGGCTTCACAGGCAAGGCTATTGCTGCACGTAAGATTGCACCTAAATCAACCATTTATCAGATCATCAAGAACTTCAAGGAGAGCAGTTCAATTGTTGTGAAGAAGGCTTCAGGGCGACCAAGAAAGTCCAGCAAGCGCCAGGACCTTCTCCTAAAGTTGATTCAGCTGTGGGATCGGGGCACCACCAGCTCAGGAATGGCAGCAGGCAGGTGTGAGTGCATCTGCACGCACAGTGAGGCGAAGACTTTTGAAGGATGGCCTGGTGTCAAGAAGGGCAGCAAAGAAGCCACTTCTCTCCAGGAAAAACATCAGGGATAGACTGACATTCTGCAAAAGGTACAGGGATTGGACTGCTGAGGACTGGGGCAAAGTCATTTTCTCTGATGAATTCCCTTTCCGATTGTTTGGGGCATCAGGAAAAAAGCTTGTCCGGAGAAGACAAGGTGAGTTCTATCATCAGTCCTGTGTCATGCCAACAGTAAAGCATCCTGAGACCATGGGGTTGCTTCTCAGCCAAGGGAGTGGGCTCACTCACAATTTTGCCTAAGAACACAGCCATAAATAAAGAATGGTACCAACACATCCTCCGAGAGCAACTTCTCCCAACCATCCAGGAACAGTTTGGTGACGAACAATGCCTTTTCTAGCATGATGGAGCACCTTGCCATAAGGCAAAAGTGATAACTAAGTGGCTCGGGAAACAAAACATTGATATTTTTGATCCATGGCCAGGAAACTCCCCAGACCTTAATCCCATTGAAAATGTGTGGTCAACCCTCAAGAGGCGGGTGGACAAACAAAACCCCACAAATTCTGACAAACTCCAAGCATTGATTATGCAAGAATGGGCTGCCATCAGTCAGGATGTGGCCTAGAAGTTAATTGACAGCATGCCAGGGTGGATTGCAGAGTTCTTTGCATCAACTCTTTGCATCAACTTCATGTAATTGTCAATAAAAGCCTTTGAAACTTATGAAATGCTTGTAATTATACTTCAGTATTCCATAGTAACATCTGACAAAAAATATCTAAAGACACTGAAGCAGCATACTTTGTGAAAATTAATATTTGTGTCATTCTCAAAACTTTTGGCCATGACTGTAGACATAGAGGACAGAGAAAAGCCGACCCCATATATAATTTGGGATATCTTTAAGGCGTACAATTGGAGAATGATAATCTCATACTCTGCAAAAGTTAAATCTGAATTATAAATTCAAATTAATAAATATAAATCACTACCTTAGAAAAAGCCCATTCAAAATCTTTACAAGGGGAAGAAGAATTGAATAGCAATACATTGTTTTCCTTTTGAAGAGAGACAACAACTACAGGTTAAAACCTGATGACGGGTTAGGGTTCCCTTTTGGGAACGACCCCTCCCACGTTCAGCTGGAACGTGGCGCATGGAACGCAAAAATATTCTTAGAAATATTTAACCTCCACACATTAACAAGTCCAATACCTCAAATGAAAGATAAACACCTTGTTCATCTACCCAGCATGTCAGATTTTTTAAATGTTTTACGGCGAAAACACACCACATATTTATATTAGACCACCACCGAAACGAAGACAAGAGGCAGCCATTTTGTCCCAGAAAATATAAAATTATAAAAGCAGGATTAAAAAATAAATCATTCACTAACCTTTTGAAAATCTTCATCAGATGACAGTAATAGGACATGTTACACAGTACATTTTTCTTTTCAATAATATGCCATTTATATCCATAAATGTCCATTTACATTGAATTCATGTTCAGAAAATACTCAAAAATGTCCGCAGAAAATATAGGTAGCGCCGCAAGATAACGTAAATAGACATCATAAACTTTGACTAAATATACATGTTCTACATATAGTTAGAAAGATACACTGCTTCTTAATGCAATCGCTTTGTTACATTTCTTTTTAACGTTACAGAAATCGCTCACTATTCAATATTCTGAGACGGCGCTCAGATATAAGCAATATTTCTCCGCTATGTTGGAGTCAACAGAAACATACAATTTCAGCATAAATATTCCCTTACCTTTGATGGTCTTCGTTCAGAATGTACTGGAAGGGTTCATACTTACCCAAAACATTGTTTGGTTTCAAGTCTTGTGTCTTTGTATTAGCATCTGCTAACAATATCAGCTGAAATGCACCCAAAATGTCCTCTGGTCCGGAAAAGTTGCGCATCAAAACTTCAAAATTACATATTATATGTCGACTAAACAGGTCAAACTAAGTGCAGAATCAAGCTTTAGGATGTTCTAAACATACAAAACAATTTTCAATTCAACCGGTCGTTGTTAGTTCTCCTCCGGAGTACTGGAACAAAGGAATGGCTGGGACCAATTTCCGCCCTAACGCACAGGTATTTTCTCGCGGCACTCACTCAATTCACTCCCATAGGGCCGATTCTCGCGGGATTTGAACGATTAAACGCTCTACTGAATGAGGACATCTAGTGGAAGACATAGAAAGTGTCCCCAGATCCATAGCTGGTTGGGAAGGGTGGGGGCGATCACGTCAAAGTTGCCCCAACTTTCATGACCACAAAACTAGTTTGGAAGAATGCCTGCCCTGTGAGTTCCGCTATACTTACAGACATAATTCCAACGGTTTTAGAATCTTTAGAGTGTTTTCTATCCAATAATAATTATTATATGCATATATTAGCAATTTTTGACATATTCTTTTTCAGTTTACTATGGGCACGCAATTCCTCTAAAGGGGGCAGTATTCTGCCTAGCCTTAAACTCAAATAAAGCATACTACTTAATGGCAAATAAACCTGCTAAATATCTCGCAACTCTCACAGAATGAACACACGCTAAACCAGTTTCTACAGTGCCTTCGGAAAGTATTCAGACCCCTTGACTTTTTCCACATTTTGTTATGTTACAGCCTTATACTAAAATGTATTAAATTGTTTTGTTCCCTCATTAATCTACACACAATACCCCATAATGACAAAGCAAAAACATGTTTTTAGAAATGTTTGCTAATTTATATTTAAAAAACAACTGAAATATCACATATACTGTATATCCACAGTAAAACAAGTCCTATATTGACATAAACTGAAAGGCCGCTCAGCAAGGAAGAAGCCACTGCTCCAAAACCTCCATAAAAAAGCCAGACTACAGTTTGCAACTGCACATGGGGACAAAGACCGTACTTTTTGGAGAAATGTCCTCTGGTCTGATGAAACAAATATATAACTGTTTGGCCATAATGACCATTGTTATGTTTGGAGGAAAAAGGGGGATGCTTGCAAGTCGAAGAACACCATCCCAACCGTGAAGCATAGGGGTGGCAGCAACATGTTGTGGGGGTGCTTTGCTGCAGGAGGGAATGGTGCACTTCACAAAATAGATGGTATCACGAGGGAGGAGAAATATGTGGATATATTGAAGCAACATCTCAAGACATCAGTTAAAGCTTGGCAGCAAATGGGTCTTCCAAATGGACAACGACCCCAAGCATACTTCCAAAGTTCTGGAAAAATGGCTTAAGGACAACAAAGTCAAAGTATTGGAGTGGCCATCACAAAGCCCTGACCTCAATCCTCTGGAAAATTTGTGGGCAGAACTGAAAAAGCGTGTGTGAGCAAGGAGGCCAACAAACCTGACTCAGTTACACCAGCTCTGTCAGGAGGAATGGGCCAAAATTCCCCCAACTTAATGTGGGAAGCTTGTGGAAGGCTATCCGAAACATTTGACCCAAGTTAAGCTATTTAAAGGCAATGCTACCAAATACTAATTGAATGTATGCAAACTTCCGACCCTGAAATAAATCATTCTCTCTACTATTATTCTGACAATTCACATTCTTAAAGTAACGTGTTGATCCTAACTGACCTAAGACAGGGATTTTTACTAGGATTAAATGTCAAGAATTGTGAAAAACTGAGTTTAAATGTATTTGGCTAAGGTGTATGTAAACTTCCGACTTCAACTGTATATAAGTATTCTAAACCTTTACTCAGTACTTTGTTTGAAGCACCTTTGGCAGCTTTTTCAGGTCTCTGCAGAGATGTTCAATTGGATTCCAGTCCGTGCTCTGGCTGGGCAACTCAAGGACATTCAGAGACTTGTCCCGAAGCCTCTCCTGCATTGTATTTGCTGTGTGCTTAAGGTCATTTTCCTGTTGAAAGGTGAACCTTAGCCCCAGTCTAAGGTCCTGAGCGCTCTGGGGGAGGTTTTCATGAAGGATCTCTCTGTACTTTGCTCCGTTCATCTTTGCATCAATCCTGACTAGTCTCCCAGTACCTTCCGTTGAAAAACATCCCCACAGCATGATGCTGCCACCACCATGCTTCACCGCAGGTTTCCTCCAGATGTGATGCTTGGCATTCAGGCCAAAGAGTTCAATCTTGGTTTTATCAGACCAGAGAATCTTGTTTTCTCATGAGTCTTTAGGTGACTTTTGGAAAACTCCAAGTGGGCTGTCATATGCATTTTACTTAGGAGTGGCTTCCGCCTGGCCACTCTACCATAGAGGCCTGATTGGTGGAGTGCTGCAGAGATGATTGCCCTTTTGGAATGTTCTCCCATTTCAACAGAGGAACTTTAGAGCTCTGTCAGAGTGGCCATCTGCTTCTTGGCCACCTCCCTGACAAAGGCCCTTCTCCCCCGATTGGTCAGTTTTGCCAGGCGGCCAGCTCCAGGACGAGTCTTGGTGGTTCCAAACTTCTTCCATTTAAGAATGATGGAGGCCACTGTGTTCTTTGGGACCTTCAATGCTGCAGAAATCACCCGAAAATAACTATTAGATACCGTTAAACATTTTGCACAGAGAAAAGCACCAGGAATGGATGGATTTACCAAAGAATTATATTCAACATTTAGCGCCCCTATTCACACAAAGGACAACACATGTCACTCAATTCAGTACTTCCTAATTCCATGCATCAAACAGTTATTTCAGTTATAAAATCATAAAAATATGTAGTGCACTGCTGATTATAGACCCATATGTTTCATAAATTGTGACAATAAAAGAATAACAAAGCTTATAAGCAATTAATTGGAAAAAGTCTTACCAGACTTGATACATATCAATCAAACAGGGTTTATTAAAATAAACACATACAAACAAATATAAGAACATGTTTCAGTTTAATACAATACGCAAAAAAAAACATGATATAGATTCATCAATAATGGCTGTTGTTGCAGAAAGACAAGACAGGGATATCCCTTCTCTCCCTTTCTCTTTGCACTGGCAATTGAACAGCTTGCAGAAAGAAGCTCTTCTCTGTCCTAGCACCCCAATGGTGGAACTAGCTTATGTGATATGTAGTTGTCCCACCTCATTATCATAAGATGAATGCACTAACTGTAAATCACTCTGGATAAGAGTGTCTGCTAAAAAACGAATGTAAAAAGAGAATTAGACCGGACCTAAATGTAAATGGCGCCGACGAATAGGGCTGCCGTGCTTTTAACTCTTAGGGACACTTTGCAGTATTTTGTTTTTTATGTGTTATTTCTTACATTATTAGGCCAAGAAATTATTTGTTTTATTACATACAGTCGGGAAAAACTTTTGGATATCAGAGCAGCGGTAATTCACAATCTTTACCAGCATTACGATCAGGAATACGACTTTCCCCAAATCGGATCCTTTGTTCTTACCCCACACGGCAGTTGAACTAATTCCAGAGGCTATTCCAAAACACTGCCGGCAGAAAATAAGTGGAGTGGACATTTAGTCTCGCTAATGTTCAGTCTCGGGATAATAAAGTTGACGAGCTCAGGGCGAGGATTTCCTTCCAGAGAGACATCAGGGATTGTAACATACTCTGTTTCACGGAAACATGGCTCTCTCGGGATATACTGAGAGAGACAAAATAATAATATTCAAATAAAATGATTGTAATAAAAAAATAAAAAATTACCATACAATATAGCAATGTATTTCTCTTATTTATTTTATACTGTCTTTTTTGCTCATCTTTATCAAGGGTGCCAATAATTCTGGAACTGACTGTATATCATCCAGATTCACCCATTTGGCTTGTTCTGTTCAGTTATCTTAACTTTTCCACATACAGTGAAGTCTAGCATATCTTTGGCTGGAAGTCATCCCCCCAACAACCAACTCACTAAGCTACTAACGTGACCACAGGGTATCCTTTCAACTGCATATTCACCTCACAATAATGAGTTTGATGAAACTTGACGAAGCTTGATGACTTTGATGAAGCGTTCAGCTTAGATAGAGGAAATAAAATATATGCTGTAGCATATTTCAAACCTTCCACAGAAAGCACTCTCTATCCCTCCACTTTCTTTTAATATGTCTGTGTTTCCTCCCGTGCCTTATCCAAGTACACTCTCTTAAAATGAAATCTGTGCAGAGTCCCAAATGGCTTAACCACCAAGTTCCACGTGCTGCAGGCAGCAGGCTTAGCAGACATGGCATGTAAGGAAATACTGAGGGTTAACGACTGCCATTCCTGGCAGGCAGATTTGGAGATGGACACATCCTCCCCTTAGTTTGTTAATTTGGAGTTAAAAGAGTGATTCTAATTTAGGATTTTGAAATGACTTTACATTGACTGCAGTGTTACCTAGCAGTGCTTAGTGACAGGAATTATCTCTATTTACTGGATGTCATTAATAATCAAATGCATTGTGTTATTATAATCACTGTACAGACACTGGATTGGATAAACCAACAAGATTACCTAATTGATTTTAATCCCTATTGATGAAAACCTAATGGGTCGTTGAACGAAATGGATGCCTTTTGCTTTCCTTTGATCTCTTAAAAAGTAGAAATGATGCACCAATATTGCATTTTATATTAAATGAAGTGCACTTTAATATATTACCCATTTTTCTCTCCAATTTTGTGATATACAATTGGTAGTTACAGTCTTGTTCCATCGCTGCAACTCCCGTATGGACTCGGGAGAGGCTAAGGTCGAGAGCCATGCGTCCTCTGAAACACGACCCTGCCAAGCTGCACTGCTTCTTGACACACTGCTTGCTTAACCCGGAAGCGAGCCACACCAATGTGTCAGAGGAAACACCGTACAACTGGAGACGTGTCAGAATGCATGCGCCCGGTCCGCCACAAGAGTCGCTAGAGCGAGATGGGACAAGAACATCCCAGTCGGCTACACCCTCCCCTAACCCGGATGACATTGGGTCAATTGTAATAAATCAAATTTTTAAGGTTTGCTAAAGTGTCAAAATATTTCAATCCTCTTAATCCCCCCAAAATACGTACAGTGGTGCAAACAAGTATTTAGTCAGCCACCAATTGTGCAAGTTCAACCCACTTAAAAAGATGAGAGAGGCCTGTAATTTTCATCATAGGTACACTTCAACTATGACAGACAAAATGAGAAAAAAAATGCAAAAAATCACATTGTAGGATTTTTAATTAATTTATTTGCAATTTATGGTGGAAAATAAGTATTTAGTCAATAACAAAAGTTTATCTCAATACTTTGTTATATATCCTTTGTTGGCAATGACAGAGGACAAATATTTTCTGTAAGTCTTCACAAGGTTTTCACACACTGTTTCTGGTATTTTGGCCCATTCCTCCATGCAGATCTCCTCTAGAGCAGTGATGTTTTGGGGCTGTTGCTGGGCAACACGGACTTTCAACTCCCTTCAAAGATTTTCTATGGGGTTGAGATCTGGAGACTGGCTAGGCCACTCCAGGACCTTGAAATGCTTCTTACGAAGCCACTCTTTCGTTGCCGGGCGGTGTGTTTGGGATCATTGTCATGCTGAAAGACCCAGCCACGTTTCATCTTCAATGCCCTTGCTGATGGAAGGAGGTTTTCACTCAAAATCTCACGATACATGGCCCCATTCATTCTTTCCTTTACACGGATCAGTCGTCCTGGTCCCTTTGCAGAAAAACAGCCCCAAAGCATGATGTTTCCACCCCCATGCTTCACAGTAGGTATGGTGTTCTTTGGATCCAACTCAGCATACTTTGTCCTCCAAACACAACAAGTTGAGTTTTTAACAAAAAGTTCTATTTTGGTTTCATCTGACCATATGACATTCTCCCAATCTTCTTCTGGATCATCCACATGCTCTCTAGCAAACTTCAGACGGGCCTGGACATGTACTGGCTTAAGCGGGGGACACGTCTGGCACTGCAGGATTTGAGTCCCTGGCGGCGTAGTGTGTTACTGATGGTAGGCTTTGTTACTTTGGTCCCAGCTCTCTGCAGGTCATTCACTAGGTCCCCCCGTGTGGTTCTGGGATTTTTGCTTACTGTTCTTGTGATCATTTTGAGCCCACGGGGTGAGATCTTGCGTGGAGCCCCAGATCGAGGGAGATTATCAGTGGTCTTGTATGTCTTCCATTTCCTAATAATTGCTCCCACGGTTGATTTCTTCAAACCAAGCTGCTTACCTATTGCAGATTCAGTCTTCCCAGCCTGGTGCAGGTCTACAATTTTGTTTCTGGTGTCCTTTGACAGCTCTTTGGTCTTGGCCATAGTGGAGTTTGGAGTGTGACTGTTTGAGGTTGTGGACAGGTGTCTTTTATACTGATAACAAGTTCAAACAGGTGCCATTAATACAGGTAACGAGTGGAGGACAGAGGAGCCTCTTAAAGAAGAAGTTACAGGTCTGTGAGAGCCAGAAATCTTGCTTGTTTGTGGGTGACCAAATACTTATTTTCCACCATAATGTGCTAATAAATTCATTAAAAATCCTACAATGTGATTTTCTGGATTTTTTTCCTCATTTTGACTGTCATAGTTGAAGTGTACCTATGATGAAAATTACAGGCCTCTCTCATCTTTTTTAAGTGGGAGAACTTGCACAATTGGTGGCTGACTAAATACTTTTTTGCCCCACTGTATATTCATGTGATTAGTGATGCATTTACATCTGACAGTCTTTTCAAGGCCAACCCTGTTATGCAAACAATTTACCCTGTTAAAATAATATTTAAATGATTCAGAGCATGTGACGTTGTTTGGGTCTTCTCTCTCTTTTTGGTCTATTTACAATTGTTTCATAATTGACTGAGGTGGTCGAGCTCAACATGTCAGCCCTGTTCGCTCAACTCATTTTAGGAAAACATGAATTTGATTGTGTGGAACAGTGTTTCCGTTAGCTGGTAATATCCGGGTTTTGGACGAATATTTATTTTGAAAAGCTGATGAAAAAATTGGCACCGGCCAATTGTCCAGGAGAATAAGAAAAAAATCGCATTGCGAAATAATGCATTGCAAAATAATTGCTGCCCTGTTTCCAATTGTTCACATGGCTGGGTGAACCTATTCAGGTAAGTAAATACATTTTGAAAATGTTTTTTCAAATGGTGTAGTATTAGCTAACTAGCTACAGTGCAGGCTAACTCAAATGAGCTGCTAAATAAGCTAGCTAGTTGGCTAGCCCCAACTGTCAAAGTGAGAGAGTAGGCTATTCTGGATAGGGCAGGTACTTTTGTGTAGTTCCAATCCCTAGAAGTGAGGACGGAGATAATAGTAACATAATATTAAGTGCAGTGTAATTTGAGTATAATGAAGTCTGTTTCGTCTGAGGTTTTCTGTCCGCAGATAAAGAGAGCTATGAAAAAGCCTGTCTACAGATGAAGAGGTCCCAATGAAGAGCAGTGGCTCTCAGTCCTGGTCCTGGGGACTCAAAGGGGTACACTTTTTTTTGCCTTAGCACTGCACAGCTGATTTAAATGATCAACTCATCATCCAGCTTTAAGTGGTATTTACAGTGCCTTGCGAAAGTATTCGGCCCCCTTGAACTTTGCAACCTTTTGCCACATTTCAGGCTTCAAACATAAAGATATAAAACTGTATTTTTTTGTGAAGAATCAACAACAAGTGGGACACAATCATGAAGTGGAACGACATTTATTGGATATTTCAAACTTTTTTAACAAATCAAAAACTGAAAAATTGGGCGTGCAAAATTATTCAGCCCCCTTAAGTTAATACTTTGTAGCGCCACCTTTTGCTGCGATTACAGCTGTAAGTCGCTTGGGGTATGTTTCTATCAGTTTTGCACATCAAGAGACTGAAATTTTTTTCCATTCCTCCTTGCAAAACAGCTCGAGCTCAGTGAGGTTGGATGGAGAGCATTTGTGAACAGCAGTTTTCAGTAATTTCCACAGATTCTCGATTGGATTCAGGTCTGGACTTTGACTTGGCCATTCTAACACCTGGATATGTTTATTTTTGAACCATTCCATTGTAGATTTTGCTTTATGTTTTGGATCATTGTCTTGTTGGAAGACAAATCTCCGTCCCAGTCTCAGGTCTTTTGCAGACTCCATCAGGTTTTCTTCCAGAATGGTCCTGTATTTGGCTCCATCCATCTTCCCATCAATTTTAACCATCTTCCCTGTCACTGCTGCCACCACCATGTTTGACAGTGGGGATGGTGTGTTCAGCTGTGTTGCTTTTACGCCAAACATAACGTTTTGCATTGTTGCCAAAAAGTTCAATTTTGGTTTCATCTGACCAGAGCACCTTCTTCATGTTTGGTGTGTCTCCCAGGTGGCTTGTGGCAAACTTTAAACGACACTTTTTATGGATATCTTTAAGAAATGGCTTTCTTCTTGCCACTCTTCCATAAATGCCAGATTTGTGCAATATACGACTGATTGTTGTCCTATGGACAGAGTCTCCCACCTCAGCTGTAGATCTCTGCAGTTCATCCAGAGTGATCATGGGCCTCTTGGCTGCATCTCTGATCAGTCTTCTCCTTGTATGAGCTGAAAGTTTAGAGGGACGGCCAGGTCTTGGTAGATTTGCAGTGGTCTGATACTCCTTCCATTTCAATATTATCGCTTGCACAGTGCTCCTTGGGATGTTTAAAGCTTGGGAAATCTTTTTGTATCCAAATCCGGCTTTAAACTTCTTCACAACAGTATCTCGGACTTGCCTGGTGTGTTCCTTGTTCTTCATGATGCTCTCTGCGCTTTTAACGGACCTCTGAGACTATCACAGTGCAGGTGCATTTATACAGAGACTTGATTACACACAGGTGGATTGTATTTATCATCATTAGTCATTTAGGTCAACATTGGATCATTCAGAGATCCTCACTGAACTTCTGGAGAGAGTTTGCTGCACTGAAAGTAAAGGGGCTGAATAATTTTGCACGCCCAATTTTTCAGTTTTTGATTTGTTAAAAAAGTTTGAAATATCCAATAAATGTCGTTCCACTTCATGATTGTGTCCCACTTGTTGTTGATTCTTCACATAAAAATACAGTTTTATATCTTTACGTTTGAAGCCTGAAATGTGGCAAAAGGTCGCAAAGTTCAAGGGGGCCGAATACTTTCGCAAGGCACTGTATGTATTCATTTATCATGCAATCCTTAATATGATCCTGTTAATATCACATGCTACACATGCACGTGTGTGCACATGCATCTATCATTATGATAATTATTATTACGTTATCATTATTAGTTATAAGGCACATTATACTTTAGTAATCCACAATTACCTGGTGATGCAAAAGTTTAATAATGACATTATCTTCCATATTCCTACAGATACCTTGTAACTGGAGATTCTTTCAAAACGTTTGCCTACAGTTAGCGTGTAGGGCACTGCAAGGTTGGGTGACCAGGGCCATCTGGGACTGCCTCAGTGAGGAATTCAGGCGTGTGAAGGATACCTATGTCCTGCATAACTTCATGAGGAAGGACACGAGGACCAGGAGGGGATCTGCAGCTCGCCGCTGTGTGCCAGAGGAGAAGTATGCTGCTCTGCAGAATGTTTCAAGGATGGGGTCCTACAACGCAGCAAGAGAGGTAATCCGTGTGTGGGAGATCTTCACCTCCTATTTCTTCAAAGAGGGTGCTGTTCCCTGGCAACAACCAAAGGCTCTTTTAAGAGCCATCCACATTGCAATAAGAGTATTCCATTTACTTAGCTATGTCAACAGCAGTTATTCAATTCCCAGTTTCTCTCCCTTTGCTTTCTACTTCTCAGGTGAGGGTGTTGTTTAGGTAAGGGTGTGATGTCTGTACAAAAACAAAACAGGCTATTTTAGGTCACCCATATTGACAAAATGTAGAACAATTAGACACCCTATAACCCACACCTACAAATTCATGTATCAATCTGATTGATGGATTGTGCAGTAAGCAGGTTCAGGTGTGGCTCCTTCCACCTTCAAAGAATAGGCAAGAGGCCCAGCCATGGAGAATAGTAAGACACTTCATTATTTCTATAACTATACTATATTGTTTGTCCTCATGTGTCTGTGCATGTTTTTCAATATAAAGTACTCTGCAGCCACTTAGTGTGGACACCAGGTGAGGCACACAGATTCCTATTGAACACTGTCGCTTTAACAACCTTATTTTCTCAATAACAGCCTCTCTCCTTCACTTCATCCCTCTCTCCCCTTTTGCCTAAATCCTATAGGTTATATCAGCTGTATCGATGAATCCCTCCCACATCTGAACTGGCTACATAGAGGGCACAGCATGATCAGAGGTGAGTGGTCACTTGGTCAGGTCAACAGAAAGTATTATTAAAGAGATGCTTTACATTGAAATAAAGATAGATATCGTTGCCCCAGAGTTAATGATCCAAGGTCAGTTTTGCATTTCACATCCTGATGATTATGATGACTTACAGTGTTAAATTTTTAAAAAAACACAAGGCTTAAACATGCTATCTCTCTGTCTCCACCTGTCTGTCTGCAGGTATGTTTTGATGTGAGAGAGGATGCCAACCCCCAGTCCCGTCATCGCCACCTCACCCGCGCTTAAGATAACCTTCGGTCCGACTGGGAGCCCAAGGCTGGTTAGGAGACACCACTAGACACTATTATATAATTGTGATGAACTGAGAGAATATTAAGGTAGCACTGTGATTCATTAATCATATGCTGTCTTCCCTGCTCCTCTGTTCTTACCTCTTTCCCTTCCTGTCTTTTACACCTCCCTCACCACCTTCTTTCTTTCTTTGTTTTTATAATGCACACCAGATGTGCATTGAAGTACACATTGAACTTGTATTTATAATATAATATTACAATTATAATATTTATAATGCATGTATTTTGTATTTATAACACTTGGATAATGAACTTCTTTCAATAAAGCGTTTCACATTCTCTACTGGTTGAAATTAAGTCTCTCATTTGATGAAATACTACACCTATCCTGAAATTGTTAGGTTAGGTTACTTGTTAGATATTACTGCATGGTCGGAACTAGAAGCACAAGCATTTCGGAACACTCCCATTAACATCTGTGTATGTGACAAATAAAATTGGATTTGATTTGATGTTGATCAGATCAATGCAGATTAAGGAAATTAGGTATTGAGGTGAACTGGTTTGAGTATTTACATGATGCATCGAAAGTGTAGTGTACTGTTTTAAACTCTATTTCTGTATATATGAATTACAAATCAGCCTTTAACTAGTTAAACCATGTTTCTAGTAAATTGCATAGTTACAATGTGTAACTATTGATGTCCCAGGACCAAGATTGGTCAACACTGTTGAAGTGTATAATTGTAATACATACATGCAGACACAGCATCATTCAAAGACTGGAATTTGATACTCCTGGTATTGGATATGACTGAAAAATAATCTCAAAAACATTCATACATGAACTGCACCTTTATTTGCCATGGTAGAACACATGATCAGTGAATATACTGCATGTACAGGCTACAATGTGGGGATCTCATGCATAGTAATAACTACATGTTTAATACGACTTGCATCCTTGGCACAGACTTATATTAAATTCTACTCCATCCATAGGCTTTTAATGTCATTCAGACTGTTTTGAAGTTGATACAACTGGCTATGATAGCTGAGGTTGCTAGCTAGGTTCTGAACTAATATGTATACCAAACATTTGGGTCCATACACAGATCAGCTACATAGCTAGCTACACATCCATAGGGATACAGATATTTTTATCATCCACTGCACAATAAGCAAGAATATAGTTAGCTAGCTACGTTATTTCATATATCTGCATTGCATGGCAAATATCAGCAAGGCAAGCTTACAAAATTGTACATTCAATCTGCAGTAAATGCTTTAGCCAGCTAGATTCTTTACATCCACTGTTTCACAAGACGACAGCCTGGTTTGCTGGTTGTTTCAGGAGTCCCTAAAACATTAAACAAATATAATTACAATTTCATACTCATGTTACAACACCCATAAAGCTAGCCAGTCAGCTAGCTTTCTATATCGCGATTTTCGTAAATTAACTTTATGATAAAAAAATATGCATAATCATTTGTCTCTACATTAACGAGCATATTCCTGTCAACTGTACAATTTTAGCATGATTCGTTATGACGTTATAATCACTTACATTTGCTTCCATCCTAATACTTTTTTCAGCCATCTTTGCTGAAGAAAGTCTTGGGTCGCATAGTATCAAATTCGTCCTGGGAACCACTGGATATGATTGGTCATCGCCCAGCAGTCGCTGCTGGTGGTTTGCATAAAGTTGGGAAAAGGTGATATTTTTCACTGCCTCCCACGCCACCTTCACACTGCCTAAAGGTCCCCGCCCTATAAACTTGCCTGAATAACTGGGAATGTAGG
Source organism: Oncorhynchus mykiss (assembly GCF_057628025.1). Lineage (NCBI taxonomy): Eukaryota > Metazoa > Chordata > Actinopteri > Salmoniformes > Salmonidae > Oncorhynchus > Oncorhynchus mykiss. The sequence continues at coordinate 5,463,895 of NC_143044.1, forward strand.
CTTATTGGTGGCCACCTCAATTATATGACAACTTGGGCGAATGATTAGCAATGACAAACAGTGCATTTCAGTAGGAGAAGGCCATATTTTTCATTCGTATTCATTCGCAGATACATCCTGACAAAATACACCCATTACTGGCCTGCTAAAGTGCCTTTCTGGATGTTGTAAACGGTCGAGAAAAGACCCATAACTGATCCAATGGGTGGCCTAATCAGGGCTTTTTAGAGGTTATTCAAATGACATATTCACTACAGTTTACAGCAATTCTGCACTCCCTAGAAAACAATAATACAATTAATTATGGCACCGTATTGTTATAGCCTATGTACGATCATGTTCTTGTCCCTAAAAAGATTAGCCAATTGGGGAGCCTGAGGAGAACACACGGTGTAGGCTAGGCTACCTGTCATTTCATAGTCTGTTAAAAAAACATTATTTCACTGTGTGCATTTATTCTGTATATTCACTGCAGTATTAGGGCTAATATTTAGCAAATTAATGATGGGGTAATATTCATACGCTTTTAACTTAGGCTACACATCTCTAGCATGTCTGTCTTTACTGTTCTCTTTGCGCGATTCCGTACCTGGCCTCTCTGCTACAAACATCTCAGCTACAGCGATTCCTCTATGATTTTGGAGTCCCTGGAAAAGCTAGACCACAATAGCTTGTTGGACACTTTTTTTACAAGCATTTTCTTTACTTTTAGCCTATTTGAGGAGAGATTCCCACTTGCTCTTGCTTGCTGAATGTAAAATACAGCAGCCAAAAGAACTGGTGGGGAGTTTGAAAGAAGAGAGAGAGCGTGCGATGGTCTTATCAAATTGGCCAGTGATGATATTGATAGGATCCAAAGGAATTGACAACCATAATGTCAATAACTAAGTTAGGAATTCACTGTATGACTGTCTACAGGGTTTTCTAATTCTGGAATTGGAATATGACATCGTGTCATAGGCCTACTTGTAGCACTCACAATATTATAATAGCTCAGCGGATTTGATTCAGTATTTAGGCTATTATTGTATGCAGCTAGTAGAAAAGTACAGATGTAGGATCTTAATTTGACCAGTTTCTCACAGCAGGAAAATAGTCCTGCGGCAACAGGCAACGTGAATTATTGTGTGGATTATAAGTAATGGACATTTTTTAGGGGTTGATACATTTTTTGTTAGGGCAAATCAAGTCTGACATTTGAAAGTGGAAATTACAAACGTTAGAAGGCTCCAGCACTCATCCAACGAGACAGCCACCCTCCAGGCCTATTGGGAACACACTCTGCTCAGAGAGTAGGCTTCTGCTCAGAGAGTAGGCTATCCACTGGGGAATAATAGCAACAATGAGAAAAGTCAAACTAATGAAAAATGTACTAACTTGCTAACAATAATACATTCTTCATTGCACTGTGTGTTGTAGCCTAGGTAGAACATCTTTCTTGTCTAAGATCCAAACTATTGGCAACCATTAGAAAATGGAAATCACTCGCAAACCACTTGAGCAACAAGGCTAGCAATTACAAAAGATGTGAAGGCTTAACGGCGTTCGTTGTTGAACTGCTACATTTAAATACGAGTTTCTATATTATTTTTCATTACATGCACATTGAAGTATTATTGCAGTTGTCACTATGACAGTGAACACATCCTGAAAGCACTGAATGGTCTGTGTTACCAGTTACCACCTTATTAATAGGCCTACACATCAGCTACTCTTCCTGGGGTCCAGCACAATTTAGGCAGTTATATACCATTTAAAAAACATTACAACACATTTCACAACAGATTTCACAACACATTAAGTGTGTGCCTTCAGGCCACTACTCTACTATCACACATACAACACAAAATCCATGTGTATGTGTGTGTATAGTGCGTATGTTATCATGTGTGTGTGTGTGTGTGTGTATGTGTGTGTCTGTGCCTGTGTGTGTGTCCCTTCACAGTCCATGTTGTTCCAAAAGTATTTTTGATCCATTATTAAAATCTGATTTTACTGCTTGCATGAGTTACTTAATGTAGAATAGACTTCCATGTAGTCATGGGGTTCCAAAAGTGGCACAGTGGTCTAAGGCACTGCATAGCAGTGCTAGAGGCGTCACTACAGACCCGGGTTCGATCCAGGGCTGTATCCCAACTGGCCGTGATCGCGAGGCCCATAGGGCGCCGCACAGATGGTAGTACTGTGCGCCATAGTTTGTTCTGGACTTGGGGACTATGAAAAGACCTCTGGTGGCATGTCTTGTGGGTTATGATTGGGAGTCTGAGCTGTGTGCTAGTAGTTTAAACCCGACAGCTCAGTACATGAAACAAGTCAATACTTCTCACAAATACTAGTAGTGATCTATCCTATACTTTGAGCCAGGAGAGATTGACATGCATACTATTCATGGGGATGCGTTGATCAGTTGATTGACAGGTGAAGCTACTGTAGAACGATATACTTTCCTCTAGTGTAGACGCTCGCCAACGTTTTGCAGTTATGTAGCCTATAGTTCATCATTACAGTTATCCTTGTAGTTATCATCCTTGGTGTGGATGGCCCTACCAATATTATAAGTTATTTATTGTGTAGGCTGCTATCCTATTAAAATAAAGTGGGGTGGATGGAACAAATTGGCCATGTTGCAGATGCAGAATCTTAATCTGATCACCCTGTTGCAGGATTACGTTCCTGCAGTGCAGGAAATGTAAAACTTGAAGTGTTTTTGAGGTATAAAAGGGCTTCTGAAGTTTGTCATTTCCACTTAGAAATGTCAGACTTGATTTTCCCTTACGGAAAATGTATCAACCCCTGAAAAAATTATCCACATAATAATCTACATTTCCTGTTGCTGCAGGATTATTTTTCTGCCGTAGCAAACTAGCTCAAATTAAGATCCTACATCTGTAGCTACCGCAGGCATGTGATAGGCCTACAACTACCCCGTGGCAAGCAACTCACGTCAGGAAGCAATTTGATACAACATCGGTGCACTGGTCATTCGCACCGGCTTCGACTTGCCATGCTGACGCTTCCCGTGGGCAATAACGTTAGCTAATAATTGGCATGTCATGGTCACATCCAGATGGTGACCAATTTTACAATCGCAGATTGATTTTTATTGGGACGAATCTTGTCCTATAGGCAGAGCTGAGCAATTTCTAGATGGGCCAGTGCCAAGTAAAAATTGGCTATATAGCATCAAAATTCAGAAATGAACGGTTAGGCAGTGTGGTTACGGTAAGGGTTAGGTTTTAAATGCGATTTTATGACTTTGTAGCTGTGCTCGCTAGTGACCACCCTGCAGAGCTGCCTCCAGTAGGCCTACATGAGTCATCCCAATAAATGCCAAACTGCATTACAATCCCTCGCCCATCAAAACATTCTTGCAGTCAGCATGCCAATTGCACGCTCCTTCAAAACACAAGACATGTGTGGCATTGTGTTGTGTGACAAAATTGCACATTTTAGAGTGGCCTTTTATTGTCCCCAGCATAAGATGCACCTGTGCACAATATTTGAGGGTTCATACAAATCCCCAAATCATAGAAAAACAAACATAGACCTCCCACCCCAACTCACGCCCTGACCATTGAAGTTTTTTTTTATGGAATGTTTCAGGGATCTTTTATTTCAGCTCATGTAACATGGGACCTACACTTTACATGTTGTGTTTCTATTTTTGTTCAGTTTAGTACTCACTCCCTCCCGTACTCAAGAGCTGAGCTGATGTAGCCAGTTTAGAAATACGTTCCACCAGCCCAGCCCGCTTCTCTTACAGGCACAGCGGGCCCTGAGGTCTTTGTCTGAGTAGTCGGCTGGCCACAGCGGATCCCTCTCCTATGCAACACTGTTTCATCTGAGAGTTCAGACGCTTTGATTTGGTCTCTAATTGACTTATCTTCCTCATCATTCCAGACGAGTATCTGGCTCCCGTCACCCTGCATCAGCATAAGGCTGCTTGTTGTCTTGTTCTCGTCGCCTAAAGCATATGGGAAATCTGCAGGCTTTGAGTGGGATTTGAATATGGTTGGGAAGAAACTTGCTTTTTGAAATGGGGGTCCTGGTGGAGGTGCTGGTGGTGGCAGGTTTGAAGAAGAGGAAGATGATGATGATAATAATAATGTTCAAATAAGAAGAAAATAAGAAGACAATCAAATACATTTTGTTTAATAAAATATCACTATAAAAAAACTCTCATCCTTCCCATGTAACAATCTGACAAGTCAAACCAGAGGGGAATCCGTTGATCTGAATGTGCATCTGGACACTGTGACAGCTTGATGGAGTGGTTGGCAACAGTGAGGACTTATGGCGTCAGATCTCATCACAGATGAGAGATGACAGTGCCACTGGACCGTCCCAAGTCAGACAGGGCACAGAGGGCCAAGCAGACGGGACAGCCAGGTCAGCTCAAACCCAAATGTTTCTGACCCTCACTCCCATGATGCACCCAAGCCAGAGAGTGGGCGGCTGGGAGATGAGACCCATCAATCTGAATAAGGCAGGAGAGATGAGCCACCTGGTGCCATGTGCCACCCTCCAGGTTCCAGCTGCACCCATACCTCATCATCTCATAGCACTGCCCAACCACACATTCTGCAGAGTAATGTCTGCACAGGTCATAGTCTCTACCCACACCTCAGACAGAATATAACAAGCATATCAGGGAGGCAAAGGGGGAGATATACAGATAGAATGAAAGTGAAAATACGTCCCTAACCAGAAAGTTAAAAAGAAAGAATCCACCACTACATCATCCAAGACATGTTCGTCCCCTTTGGTTGACTTTAAGAGATTCTTTTACATCTGCTATGTTGTCACTCTGGGTGGGAAGAGAAATGACACTCTGAGTTCTGGAGTTTTGAAGATAAGGAGTGGGCCTTTCCATCATCTTTCTGCACAACGCAGTTAATGTTAATCTCATTCATTTCGGTCCCCTTCTCTCTCTTTGTGTCACACCCTGACCATAGTTTGCTTTGTATGTTCTATGTTTTGTTTGGCCAGGGTGTGATCTGAGTGGGCATTCTATGTTGGATGTCTTGTTTGTCTGTTTCTGTGTTTGGGCCTGATATGGTGCTCAATCAGAGGCAGGTGTTAGTCATTGTCTCTGATTGGGAGCCATATTTAGGTAGCCTGTTTTGTGTTGGGTTTTGTGGGTGATTGTTCCTGTCTTTGTGTTTGTTGCACCAGATAGGGCTGCTTTCGGTTTTCACAGTTCTTGTTTTGTATATTGTTCTATTTTTATCTTTATTAAAGATGTATAAAAATAACCACACTGCGTTTTGGTCCGCCTCTACTTCCCAGGAAGAATCCCGTGACAGAATCACCCACCACAAAAGGACCAAGAGGCGTGGTGACAGGCAGCGGAAGCAGGAGCAGCGCAAGGAGGAATGGACATGGGATGATGTATTGGACGGCAAGGGTTGCTACACATGGGAGGAGATCCTGGCGGGAAAGGATCGCCTTCCATGGGAACAGGTGGAGGCTGCTAGGAGAGCAGAGGCAGCCGGAGAGAGGAGCAGGTGATATGAGGGAACACGGCTGGCAAGGAAGGCACACAGGAAGGAAGGGGGCACACAGGAAGTATGGCGACGCCAGGTAGGAGACCTGCGGCAACTTCCTGTGCTTACCGGAGGGCGAGAGAGACCGGGGAGGCACCGTGTTATGCGGTGGAGCGCACGGTGTCCCCAGTGCGGGTGCATAGCCAGGTGCGGTACATACCAGCTCCGCGTATCGGCCGGGCTAGAGTGAGCATCGAGCCAAGTGCCATGAAGCCAGCTCTACGCATCTGGTCTCCAGTGCGTCTCCTTGGGCCGGCTTACATGGCACCAGCCTTGCGCACGGTGTCCCTGGTTCGCCTGCATAGCCCAGTGCGGGCTATTCCACCTCGCCGCACTGGCAGGGCGACAGGGAGCATTCAACCAGGTAAGGTTGGGCAGGCTCGGTGCTCAAGAGCTCCAGAGCGCCTGCACGTTCCGGTCTATCCGGTACCACCTCCACGCATCAGCCCTCCGGTGGCAGCTCCCCGCACTCGCCCTGAGGTGCATGTCCTCAGCCCAGTACCACCAGTGCCGGCACCACGCACCAGGCCTACAGTGCGCCCCGCCTGTCCGGCGCTGCCGGAGTCTCCCGCCTGTCCGGCGCTGCCGGAGTCTCCCGCCTGTCCGGCGCTGCCGGAGTCTCCCGCCTGTCCGGCGCTGCCGGAGTCTCCCGCCTGTCCGGCGCTGCCAGAGCTATTCTCCTCTCCAGCGCTGCCGGAGCCGCCATTTAGCCAGGATCTGCCAGAGCCGCCATTCAGCCAGGATCTGCCAGAGCCGCCATTCTGTCCCGAGCTGCCCCTCTGTCCAGTGGGGTCATTTAGAAGGGTCGCCGTGGTTAGGAAGCCACGGAGGCGGCCAATGAGGTGGACTAAGACTATGGTGAAGTGGGGTCCACGTCCCACGCCAGAGCCGCCACCGCGGACAGACGCCCACCCAGACCCTCCCCTATAGGTTAAGGTTTTGCGGCCGGAGTCCGCACCTTTGGGGGGGGGGGGGGGTGGTACTGTCACATTCTGACCTTTATTTCCTTTGTTTTGTATTTATTTAGTATGGTCAGGGTGTGAGTTGGGGTGGGAGGTCTATGTTTGTTTTTCTATGATTTGGGGATTTGTATGGTTCTCAATCAGAGGCAGGTGTCATTAGTTGTCTCTGATTGAGAATCATACTTGGTAGCCTGGGTTTCACTGTTTGTTTGTGGGTGATTGTCTATGTTGATTGCTTGTGTCAGCACAGTTCTCATTAGCTTCACGGTCGTTATTTCGTTTATTGTTTTTCTATAGTGTGGTTCAGTGTTTTCTTTATTAAAATTCATGATGAACACATACCACGCCACATTTTGGTCCTCCGATCCTTCTCGCCTCTCCTCTTCAGATGAAGAGGAGGACGTCCGTGACACTTTGAATGTTATGCTGACTGATAGCTAGGTCTGTGCTGCAACTGGTTATGCGTCCGTCGTGGAGATTTGTTGAAACAAAAGAATATGGAAAAATAAATAAGGAACATTGCGTTTTTCCCAGAGCTGCAGTGGAACAGATGCAGTTGTCTTGGCTGTTACTCAAATCACACACATATACATACAGTATATTTGGGAAAGAGGGACGTTTCAAGTGGTTCTATTTTCTTCCTGGATAAAATCAGATCTGACACCTCATTTGTATATACTACTTGAATACATATGTCAATCTTACTTGTCAAATTGAAACATCAATGTACTCAAGAGCATGCACATGTCATGTGTGGTTGCATCCACCCTATACACCATAATTTCACCAAGTCAATATATACGGCAACTCCAGGACAGCCAGTCAGGATGGTGGACATGATTTTTTGGAAAAACTAAATGTGCCAGCTCAACCCAAACATCTTTAAGAAGTGCACCGGAACATCACTATGCACATCACAAATGCAGTGAGCCAGCGGAAGGTCATGTCAGATACAGGCAGACATTTTGGACTAGAAATGAATCAAAGCTTACTTCTAAATGACAAGGAGATGACTGAAGAGCCCAATCCTGGAGACAAAAGTTATACCACAGTTGGTATACCGCAAGTTGTAAAGCTAGGGGGAGGGTGTCCAGTGTTCTCTTTCCTTTCGTTGGAGCCTCCAAATTGCCTCATTGTGCCTCAAAGAGACCCACGACTTTTTGGTGTTTCCATTCCAAGCAGTCGGCTGCTTTCTTTTTATACCCAGACAATGGGGCTTGAGTATAATTAGGGCAGGCCTAATGGATTCTCAATTTCAGAGCATGCAATATTGAGTTACATGAGTTTATGTGGCCCACCCCCCTCTAGCCAGGCATTATTCTGCACATTTTTAGTTTAGGGAGTGTGTCATATTTATCAATCACTTATGCAGTAAAATATTTTTTCACAGCCATCCATTTCATAGAATGGAGACATTAGATATGTGAAAAAATATGGTTGTGTTTTGTTTTACTGCTGGAAGGGGTATGTATCTCAAAAGCTAAAGCCCTTTTTGAAGATGGCCCACTAGCCTATCTAGTTTTACACACACACACACACACACACACACACACACACACACACACACACACACACACACACACACACACACACACACACACACACACACACACACACACACACACACACACACACACACACACACACACACACAGAGCAGCCCTTTGCACATTCACAATAAAATTACAATACTGGATGAATATGAAATGTTCACTCAATCCCTATAAAGCTGTTTTCACGCTATAAAGGAGATGCATTTATAATTCCATTATGATGGGTTAGGCTATTGTTCAGTGCTTCACTTTTCTACAACTAATGTTAATTTACGCTTGTTTAGTCTTTTTCATATTACAAAAATAGTTAGCAAACCATTCGAAACGCTTTCTGCAGAACAACTAAGCAATTGATAGATAGTCTACGAATCTTTAGCAAAGTGCAATAGAAAAAAAGATACGCTCAATTTCATTTGATTGAAAATAGGTTTACTAAACCATATTTTAAAAAATGTAAACCAACGCCTATAAGCTTTCATTGTACATGCCACACTTCGAGAGTCGGTTGTATCATATTGCAACTGTCGAAATAAATCCTTACCTGTAGCGATTGGTGGCGGAGAACATGCCATACAGTTCAGTTTATACTGGCGATAAAAGTCCGTGTCACCGAATTGTCCTTAGCATTCAAATCAACGTTGTAACTGGTAGCGCACTTCAGTCCAGTTTTCTATAGGCGGCATATGGTGATGTGCGTGCATCTGCCCGCGAAAATAATTGGTGTCAGCGAATTCCCGTCAACTAGGAGAGGAGCCGCGCCACTGCCGCTTCATGCGCAATGATGAGCAACAGTCCTCCAACCCTACAGCTGCTCCATGAGATTAACGTCACCAAAAATCACTTGTAGTCCTCAGAACTAATAAATTTATGTCCACCATTCATAATACCCTTGATTTAAAAATAAAAAAAACATTAATTCCACCATTAGATAGTGTTACTCGTAAGCATATCCTATAGTTTATGTGCGGGAGTGTGCGCACATTAATCAATTTGTTTCATTGGGAGGCTACTTTCACAATGGCAAAATCCTATCACGTTGCACATTCAGCACATGGACAATATCTTTGTAGAACAAAGCATATCCAGTATAAATTATTGAAGCTCAAAGGAACCGAGGGCACAATAAATGGATGTAACATTTAGTTATAGCCGTTTTCTGTGATGGCAACATCAGAGCATATTGAAGCCATCCTATTCTTAAATTAGCCAACACGTTACACAACAGGCTATACATGTATTTATTCCATTACATGTAGGCCTAACTAAACTCTTAAAGACAAATACTACACCTGAGACACACTCAGACACACTGAACTGTGCTAAACTGTTCATACTGTATGTTTTGTTTTGTTACTTTTACCATATAACATTATTGTTGAATACCCAGTTCTCTTTTTGAGTTAGCATTAAGTAGTGTACACCATTGGAAGAAGTTGAGGACCATCCTCCTCAGTGAATTTCATAAAAATAAAAATAGTCAACATAAAAAAGTGATCCTTTTTTATAAAAAACTACGCTGAACAAAAATATAAACACATCATGCAACCATTTCAAAGATTTTACTGACTTACAGTTCATATAAGGGAATCAGTCAATTGGAGAGAAAAATGAGGCCCTAATCTATGGTTCAGAATGGTCTTGTCCTGTCTGCAGTGTATGGCCAGTTGGATATGACTCATCCGGAAGTGGTGTAGGTTGTCACCAAATGTTTAGATCTCTTACAGAAGATTTGCTGGTACTGCATGTCTCCAGCAAAGACATGGTAGTGGTGTTACCATTGTACACTTTTTGTGGAAGGGACGTAAGGAAACACACCTTTGTTGGTAAAGGTGTAAACCATTTGGGACCTAAGTCTTTAGAGACAGACTAGTGTATTGGGGGGGGGGGGGGGGCAGTTCTTACACAGCATATATTGTTGTGTATGAGAGATTGAGGAGAAATGGCACCTTTCAATCGTTCTCATAACACGGCAATACCTTTACTGTCGCCAAGCACAACCATGCACAACCAAAACTCCTTCCTCATTTCAAAGACATATCTGTAAACTTTCCCCAGCCCATTCACTTTGACATATCATTCTTGTCAATAGTAGCTCTTGGCAGGTTTTTTTTGTAGATATGTCTTTGTATTGTGTTTTGGGAATCTGCAGAGAGGTGGTGGTCATGTCATTACTGTTGTAGTCTTTATTTTATACCTTTCAGTGTCCCTTACTTGTTTTTGTCCCACAATCTTGTTGTGCTCCATGCCCCTCCCTCATGCTCGTAGACCCAAAATGCAGCCGCTTTGGGGTATTCTTCAGCAGGGCACCGTGGAAAGGTTTCAGATAACCTGAGTTTTACAAAGAGAAAAGGTAAAAAGAAAAACTGAATAGACTAAATTGATTACATGGAAGGTGCTCTGGTGTCCTCAGGCTATATCTAACCACCTGTAACCCCAAAACAATAGCACAAACTTTTACAAACACTACCCATATTCATGTTTATGCCATGCTTAGTGTAAATTGATCTATCTTAGCTGTCAGCTTGTAAATATTTTTGCTAACTTACCTTCACCTTGTGCAGAGCTAGACGTTGGAAGCACATGCTGGTGGAATCAGATTCTGTACCACCTACAACAAAACACACACAATTGAACCACCCTACTCATTTTATTGATCTCTATTAGACTAGCTTAGCACACCTAACATGGACATTTCAATATTGTCAACTTGCTGTTAGCTAGAGTAAACTAACAAACCACAAATTATTTATACAACTTCAACATTTGCTAAAAACACAGAAACAGGGAATGAATTAGCTAAAGTGCATTCAGAAAGTATTCAGACCCCTTGACCTTTTTCATGATTTGGTATGTTACAGCCTTGTTCAAAAATGTATTAAATTGTTTGTTTTTTCATCAATCTACACACAGTACTCCATAATGACAAAGTCAAAACAGTTTTTTTGACATTTTTGCAAATGTATAAAAAAAAAATTGAAATATTACATTTATATAAGTATTCAGAACCTTTACTCAGTACTTTGTTGAAGCACCTTTGGCAGCGATTACAGCCTTGAGTCTTCTTGGGTATGACGCTACAAGCTTGACACACCTGTATTTGTGGAGTTTTACCCATTCGTCACTGCAGATCCTCTCAAGCTCTATCAGGTTAGATGGGGAGATTCGCTGTACAGCTATTTTCAGGTCTCTCCAGAGATGTTCAATTGGGTTCAAGTCTAGGCTCTGGCTGGGTCACTCAAGGATATTCAGAGAATTGTCCCGAAGGCACTCCTACATTGTCTTGGTTGTGTGCTTAGGGTCATTATCCTGTTGGCAGGTGAACATTCGCCCCAGGCTGAGGTCCTGAACTCTCTGGAGCAGCTTTTCATCAAGGATCATCAAGGATTTCATCATCAATCACCACATTCTTTTGGAGAGATTGGAAACCCAAATTGGTCTACACGGACAAGTTCTGGCCTGGTTAAGATCTTATCTGTTGGAAAGACATCAAGTTTGTCTCTGTGAATGGTTTGCCCTCTGACAAATCAACTGTAAATGTCGGTGTTCCTCAAGGTTCCGTTTTAGGACCACTATTGTTTTCACTATATATTTCACCTCTATGTCATTCGAAAACATAATGTTAACTTTCACTGCTATGCGGATGACACACAGCTGTACATTTCAATGAAACATGGTGAAGCCCCAAAATTGCCCTCGCTAGAAGCATGTGTTTCAGAAATAAGGAAGTGGATGGCTGCAAACTTTCTACTTTTAAACTCGGACAAAACAGAGATGCTTGTTCTAGGTCCCAAGAAACAAAGAGATCTTCTGTTGAATCTGACAATTAATCTTAATGGTTGTACAGTCGTCTCAAATAAAACTGTGAAGGACCTCGGCGTTACTCTGGACCCTGATCTCTCTTTTGAAGAACATATCAAGACTGTTTCAAGGACAGCTTTTTTCCATCTAGGCAACATTGCAAAAATCAGAAACTTTCTGTCCAAAAATGATGCAGAAAAATGAATCCATGCTTTTGTCACTTCTAGATTAGACTACTGCAATGCTCTACTTTCCGGCTCACTGGATAAAGCACTAAATAAACTTCAGTTAGTGCTAAATACGGCTGCTAGAATCCTGACTAGAACCAAAGAATTTGATCACATTACTCCAGTGCTAGACTCCCTACACTGGCTTCCTGTCAAGGCAAGGGCTGATTTCAAGTGTTTATTGCTAACCTACAAAGCATTACATGGGCTTGCTCCTACCTATCTCTCTGATTTGGTCCTGCCGTACATACCTACACGTACGCTACGGTCACAAGACGCAGGCCTCCTAATTGTCCCTAGAATTTCTAAGCAAACAGCTGGAGGCAGGGCTTTCTCCTATAGAGCTCCATTTTTATGGAATGGTCTGCCTACCCATGTGAGAGACGCAGACTCTGTCTCAACCTTTAAGTCTTTACTGAAGACTCATCTCTTCAGTGGGTCATATGATTGAGTGTAGTCTGGTCCAGGAGTGTGAAGGTGAACGGAAAGGCTCTAGAGCAACGAACCGCCCTTGCTGTCTCTGCCTGGCCGGTTCCCCTCTTTCCACTGGGATTCTCTGCCTCTAACCCTATTACAGGGGCTGAGTCACTGGCTTACTAGGGCTCTTTCATACTGTCCCTAGGAGGGGTGCGTCACTTGAGTGGGTTGAGTCACTGATGTGATCTTCCTGTCTGGGTTGACGTGGCGGAGAACTTTGTGGGCTATACTCGGCCTTGTCTCAGCATGGTAAGTTGGTGGTTGAAGATATCCCTCTAGTGGTGTGGGGGCTGTGCTTTGACAAAGTGGGTGGGGTTATATCCTTCCTGTTTGGCCCTGTCCGGGGGTGTCCTCGGATGGAGCCACAGTGTCTCCTGACCCCTCCTGTCTCAGCCTCCAGTATTTATGCTGCAGTAGTTTATGTGTCGGGGGGCTAGGGTCAGTTTGTTATATCTGGAGTACTTCTCCTGTCCTATCCGGTGTCCTGTGTGAATTTAAGTATGCTCTCTCTAATTCTCTCTTTCTCTCTTTCTTTCTCTCTCTCGGAGGACCTGAGCCCTAGGACCATGCCTCAGGACTACCTGACATGACTCCTTGCTGTCCCCAGTCCACCTGGCCGTGCTGCTGCTCCAGTTTCAACTGTTCTGCCTGTGATTATTATTATTTGACCATGCTGGTCATTTATGAACATTTGAACATCTTGGCCATGTTCTGTTACAATCTCCACCCGGCACAGCCAGAAGAGGACTGGCCACCCCACATAGCCTGGTTCCTCTCTAGGTTTCTTCCTAGGTTTTGGCCTTTCTAGGGAGTTTTTCCTAGCCACCGTGCTTCTACACCTCCATTGCTTGCTGTTTGGGGTTTTAGGCTGGATTTCTGTACAGCACTTTGAGATATCAGCTGATGTACGAAGGGCTATATAAATACATTTGATTTGATCTCTCTGTGCTTTGCTCCGCTCTTCTTTTCTTCAATCCTGACTAGTCTTCCAGTCCCTGCAGCTGAAAAACATCCCCACAGAATGATGCTGTCACCACCACGGTTCACAGTGAGGATGGTGCCAGGTTTCCTCCTGATGTGACACTTGGCATTCTGGCCAAAGAGTTCAACCTTGGTTTCATCAGACCAGAGAATCTTGTTTCTCATGGTTTGAGAGTTCTTCAGGTGCCTTTTGCAAAACTCCATGCAGGCTGTTATGTGCCTTTTACTGAAGAGTGGCTGCCATCTGGCCACTCTACCATAAAGGCCTGATTGGTGGAGTGCTGCAGAGATGGTTGTCCTTCTGGAAGTTTCTCCAATCTCCACAGAGGAACTCCGGAACTCTGTCAGAGTGACCATCGGCTTCTTGGTCACCTCCATGACCAAGGCCCTTCTCCCTCGATTGCTCAGTTTGGCCGGGCGGCCAACTCTAGGAACAGTCTTGGTGGTTCCAAACTTCTTCAATTTCAGAATGATGGAGGCCACTGTGTTCTTGTGAACCTTCAATGCTGCAGAAAGGTTTTAGTACCTTTCCCCAGATCTGTTCCTCGAGCTCTACTGACAAATCCTTCGACCTCATGGCTTGGTTTTTGCTTTGACATGCACTGTCAACTGTGGGACCTTATATAGAATGGTGTGCCTTTCTGAATAATGTCCAATCAATTTACCACAGGTGGACTCCAATCAAGTTGTAGAAAGATCTCAAGGATGATTAATGGAAACAAGATGATCCTGAGCTCAATTTCGAGTCTCATAACAAAGGGTCTGAATACTTATTTAAATAAGGTATTTCTGGGTTTTAATAAGAGTGCAATAAAAAAAATGTCAAAAGTGTTTTCACTTTGTTCACTTTGTTGTTATGGGGTATTGTGTGTAGATTGAGGAGGAACATATTTTACTTCCATTTTAGAGTAAGGCTGTATCTTAACAAAATGTAGGAAAAGGGAAGGGGTCTGAATACTTCCAGAATGGACTGAATATTGACAATTCTATCTTTAGTAATGGACTGTTTTCCAGACAAGGGTGGAATGGATGGCTGCCAGATTGAGCTACTCTTATTTGCTAATGTTAGCTAGCTTACGTAAGCTAACATTAGTCAAAGATAGAACAAACAAACATATTTACTCTGCTGAAGGTACCTGTCCCGCAGTGACTGCCATGGAATAGGCAAAATTGATTGACAGTGTGTATCCAAAAGATAGCCAGCTAGCTATATAATTTAGCTGATGGCATTCTGAGTTCAATACAGGACTATAACGTTAGCTAACTAGGCAACTTACCTAGTCCAGCTAGGCTAGCATGCAGGCTAACGGTACGATACCTGAGATTCTTCAATTTTGTTGCGAAGGGAAAAAACTATAGTATCGCATCACTTCGCAGCTGTTGTCAAAATGGATTCAGTTCAGCCTGAAAATCCCTCTGATAATCTTTGGTCACAGTAAGAATCATAATTTTTTAAATAATTATCATAATTATTTTTTCACCCCCTTTTTCTCCCCAATTTCGATTTTGTCTCATCGCTGCATCTCCCCAACAGGCTCGGGAGGCAAAAGTTGAATGCCAAATCGCCAAACCGCGCTTCTAACACCCACCCGCTTAACCTCGAAGCCAGCCGCGCCAATGTGTCGGAGAAACACATTCCCATGACAACCGAGGTCAGCTTGCAGGTGCCCGGCCCGCCACAAGGAGCCGCTAGAGCGCGACGAGCCAAGTAAAGCCCCCACAGCCAAACCCTCATATCGGTCTCTGTAGTGAGGCCTCTAGCACTGTGAGTGCCTTAGTGCCTTAGACCGCTGCCCAACTCGGGAGGCCCAGTAAGCATCATTCTTGATAGCATCAAGCCACTGGCAGCATCGGGGTAAATCTCTGATAAGTAAAACGGTGAAAGATAACTCATTTTTGTGCTTGTTTGTAATTTGTACAGCCAGACATTGAACAACACCGCATGGGCATGATGACAGATTGTTTAAAAAAAATATTGCCTAGAGAAGTTGTGAGATTACTGTGTGGGCAGTATCTGCATTCGCCATTAATGTCGGACTTTCTGTGTTCACTATGAGCAGCCGAATACACAGGAAGTTGAAACTTACCGATTCTACCAGTGAAATTAAAATGCGCTCGTTTTAGCTTGTGGTTTCGATCATTTTTATGTTTATGACAAAAACGTAATGTTGTTAATATAGTAATGACTACTATGCCAGGGTAAAATTTAAGCGATACAGGTGACCAGGAAAGGCATGCCCCATGAAGGCCATTCACCTCACACAATCTCCCCATCTGTCATGGCTTGATATATCCCCTCTCTGCACTCCCCCTGTCTCATTTGAATCCAATCTTGGACATTTCCAACCCACACTCAGCTCAACCCCATCCATCTACTGTAGCTAGTGTGTCTAATTGTCACATTTTCTCCTGCTACGCCCTCTGGTGTTCATCCGGTGTCTTCCTGACCTGCAATTACTCCCCCTGTACACGCTCTCTCCCTCTTCCTCTCCCTCTCCCTCTCCCTCTCCCTCTCCGTGTGATTGTGTGGTTGGAGACAGGTATGCTGGAGTCAGAGCAGATCCCTACCAGCTGCAACTCATTCCATAATCAAGACCTCTACAAATGCTCTGTCCTGCCACTTCCACTCTGCCAGATCGTAATCTCTGCTCAGTCAGTTCATGATTATAGCAATTTATAATTATTCAAGTTCCTGGTACTCTGCTGTGCCTGTTTCCCTGCCTGACACAGTTTATCCTCTCATTGCAGTTACCGCTCTGTCTCTGTCTCCTGTTCCACATCTCACCACCCAACTGCCTTGCTCTGGATTTTTCTCACCACCGCTATCTTGGATTCCCCTCAGGACCTGTTTACCCTGTTCTACTTAGCTAAATCTAACCTCAGTCTCGACATCTGTTTTTTCTGCAACTCATCCGAGCTTCCCCGGATCTGCACTCCATATCTCTCTGTGTAACAACACATATTTTGGTTCATTCATCCCTGTCTCCTCATCTGAGTCTGCTCTTGGGTTCCCCTGTGTCACTCCGCTTAACACTAATCTGCTCTGCTCAGGGCCATGTGTATCTATGTTTTATTTATGGGATGTACATACTGTACATAGGATATTCATTTGATCACTCTTTTGTTGCTGAAAATGTTCTTGCACTTCAGGAAATGCAGATGAGCTTTGTGATTAACATAAATTGACATACAATCCACACTAACACACGATTATATTAACCTTTGCGCTTTTCATATAACCTACTTTTGGCCAGCGAATAGCCTAACCACCATTCAAGCAACATTATGAACTAAACACTCAAAACCTGTTGCCGCAGGATTCTTTTTCTGCGAAAATATAGGTCAAATTAAGATTGTTCATCTGTACAGTATTCCATGATTCACTCATTTCCACCGTTTTACCCCAGGCCACTTGGGGCACCCAGACTTAATGAGCGCCATTGCGCCCTTCAAACCTGTATTCCTATTGTACAGTGATCTCTTTTCCATAGTTCTCCAGAGGTCAGCCCTATCAGATGTTTTTCATACATGAACAGCAAACGATAAGCCAACTCTTGAATCTTTCAATAATGGAATTTTGAAGGGACTATGAGGGAGAACCATTGAGGAAAGTACGTTAGGTTGCATTCTGATCAGTGTGCTGTAAATCCTTCAAGTTATTATATTGTCATGGATCATCTCCATTCCCTGCACTAAACCACTCAACAGCAACAACAAAGACACGCAGCAACAATTCGTTCAGCTGAGCCTCTAAACACAGTCATGCATTATGCAGTATTTTGACTTCCAGGATCTGTTTTCAAGGGGAAGTGTTTTACTTGGTGGTAGATGACCTTGGAATTTCCATCAGTGATCATGGAATCCAGTGAAACATCTGAGATACCATTTTCAACAATTGCATGTGTAGGCCTATACAAAATTGTGAACAGGTTGTAAAGAACTAATTGACGTTTAGGCATTTTGCTTTGTGTTTTCAGAAAGTAGAACGCTCTTAACTACATAGCCAATAGCACTGTATCCAATTCGCATCATTTCTCAAAACCCACATTTTCTCTATGTAAATCACGAGTATAATATCTTCATCTATTAATCTCGGTATGTTTTGGGGAAGCATACATATGTGTGCAAATCCTACATTCCCTAAAATATCATACACATAGCCTCAATCCAGTCCAATGAGGTGTCAACTTCAGAGCCTGCTCCATTGTATCAACAATCACCCTGCTTTACTCAGAATCAATTCAGCACCACGCACAGCTCAGGATGCCCCTTTAAGAAATTCATCACCATGGGCAGGGCAGAGATCCCTCCTCTCCAGTCAAGATCAATTCAGCACCAAGGACAGCTCAAGGTGCCCTTTTAAGAAATTCAGCTCTCAGTCACAATTGAATGTAATATCATTCCATTCTCTCAATAGCCTATCCTCAGGCAATGGCAGTTCAGTATTGATTTTGTTCATGACCACCATTTCCCTCATTTATCTGTCACTCATCAATGCCAAAGCTACTTCACCCCCCCCCCCCCACCCACCCACCCACACACACACACACACACACACACACACACACTATATATCACTACAAATGATGTCCAGTATTATGACAGTATTTCAGTATTAGTTGACAGTATTACAGTATGACAGTATTACAGTATGACAGCATGACAGTATTAGTTGACAACATTACAGTATGACAGTATTACAGTGTGGTGACCATAAACAGGACAGTGTGTTGAGCAAAGTAGCTTTGTTTGGTTGTAGGCTACTTCTGTACCTATTCGAGCATCACTGCAAACCTCATGAGATCACCATTGGATCATCATGTCCCCTGTATGAGTGCTGCTATAAACACTCATTAGACAGATGTTGTTGCCAAAGGGGACTTGGTATCTGGGGTAAAATTGTTTGGAGTTTTGTTACTTTTATTTCACCAGAGCAGCTGTGTGGTTGAGAGATGAGACTGAAAACTGTACAGTCATTCCACCTGAGGTTTTAAACCTTGCAGTTTCCTTTTCCGGTGTGTTTCATTTGAACATCAAACACTCCCAATTTGGAGTTTTTGTGTTAAATGTACCCAGGCAATGGGCTGGGTACATGTGCAAATTAACTGTGGGAAACTGTCAGGGAAACCAGAGTGATATCAGAATTTTTTTATGACAAAATTAATACTAAGATTTTAGAAATAGCGTATTTATAGCTTAATGATAAATCTGCTTATACAAAAGTAATTACGGAACCTAGGACTAATTTCTGGTATGGTTAATTAAATCAATACATTAAATTAAGAATGTGACTTCATGAAGTGTTGCCATAATCCAAGACTTATAAAAGCCATGTCTATGAAACCAAATCATCAGCTTGATATGAAGGTCAACTCGATCCAAGTGCAGGCTTAATCCGGATCTGTGCATCTGACCCTTCATTGGCACCCCTCACATCTGATGAGTCAAAAGTACTGGAACATTTGACCTAAGGCTCTAGTCTAATTTGCCACTATCGGTGTCTTTCTTCACACTGTGAGCCTACTGCAGTGAGTCATTCTTCCCCTTGTTTATTCAATTGCACATCTAGACCATCAATGAGCCCTGCCTAGACACTTCACGCGGCTTTACCCACATTTTGTGTATTTTTTTAGATCAAAGAACAATTGAGGAAGAAAGGTGCATATTAGTTTTCTCATAAGTTGCTTAGACAGCTGGTTTGCCTGCGTAGCCAAAGCTGAACATCATTCATTTGGAGCTGTGATCAGTACAATTGGTTCCCAAACCGCTACTTCCCGATTTTTCTCCCTTTTTTCTTCCTCACTTCCACATCTTTTATCTTTCCACTATGTTTTGCCCACAACATTTTCCTCTTGTTTGTCCTCTGTCACTCTCTCATTCCTACATTTCTACTACAAACAAGGCGGAGGCTTTAGCTAAGTGTAGCTGATCCTTTTCCCCCTCACATCAACATGCACCCTGGCATCGCCTGGCACTGCCAGAGGCTTAAGAACACTCAAACTGGCATGCGTCTGGCGTGGTGCTTCATCGCCATCACTTGGCTAAGACCCCCTTTGAGAACACTTCACTGACAAACACCGTTGAACACGGAAAGGAAGAGCCACACTACAAAACCATCTAAATAGAGTGCCTTGCGAAAGTATTCGGCCCCCTTGAACTTTTCAACCTTTTGCCACATTTCAGGCTTCCAACATAAAGATATAAAACTGTATTTTTTTGTGAAGAATCAACAACAAGTGGGACACAATCATGAAGTGGAACGACATTTATTGGATATTTCAAACTTTTTTAACAAATCAAAAACTGAAAAATTGGGCGTGCAAAATGATTCAGCCCCCTTAAGTTAATACTTTGTAGCGCCACCTTTTGCTGCGATTACAGCTGTAAGTCGCTTGGGGTATGTCTCTATCAGTTTTGCACAGCGAGAGACTGAATTTTTTTCCCATTCCTCCTTGCAAAACAGCTCGAGCTCTGAGGTTGGATGGAGAGCATTTGTGAACAGCAGTTTTCAGTTCTTTCCACAGATTCTCGATTGGATTCAGGTCTGGACTTTGACTTGGCCATTCTAACACCTGGATATGTTTATTTTTGAACCATTCCATTGTAGATTTTGCTTTATGTTTTGGATCATTGTTTTGTTGGAAGACAAATCTCCGTCCCAGTCTCGGGTCTTTTGCAATCTCCATCAGGTTTTCTTCCAGAATGGTCCTGTATTTGGCTCCATCCATATTCCCATCAATTTTAACCATCTTCCCTGTCCCTGCTGAAGAAAAGCAGGCCCAAACCATGATGCTGCCACCACCATGTTTGACAGTGGGGATGGTGTGTTAAGGGTGATGAGCTGTGTTGCTTTTACGCCAAACATAACGTTTTGCATTGTTGCCAAAAAGTTCAATTTTGGTTTCATCTGACCAGAGCACCTTCTTCCACATGTTTGGTGTGTCTCCCAGGTGGCTTGTGGCAAACTTTAAACAACACTTTTTATGGATATCTTTAAGAAATGGCTTTCTTCTTGCTACTCTTCCATAAAGTCCAGATTTGTGCAATATACGACTGATTGTTGTCCTATGGACAGTCTACCTCCTCAGCTGTAGATCTCTGCAGTTCATCCAGAGTGATCATGGGCCTCTTGGCTGCATCTCTGATCAGTCTTCTCCTTGTATGAGCTGAAAGTTTAGAGGGACGGCCAGGTCTTGGTAGATTTGCAGTGGTCTGATACCCCTTCCATTTCAATATTATCGCTTGCACAGTGCTCCTTGGGATGTTAAAACCTTGTGAAATCTTTTTGTATCCAAATTCGGCTTTAAACTTCTTCACAACAGTATCTCGGACCTGCCTGGTGTGTTCCTTGTTCTTCATGATGCTCTCTGCGCTTTTAACGGACCTCTGAGACTATCAGAGTGCAGGTGCATTTATACGGTTACTTGATTACACACAGGTGGATTGTATTTATCATCATTAGTCATTTAGGTCAACATTGGATCATTCAGAGATCCTCACTGAACTTCTGGAGAGAGTTTGCTGCACTGAAAGTAAAGGGGCTGAATAATTTTGCACGCCCAATTTTTCAGTTTTTGATTTGTTAAAAAAGTTTGAAATATCCAATAAATGTCGTTCCACTTCATGATTGTGTCCCACATGTTGTTGATTCTTCACAAAAAAATACAGTTTTATATCTTTATGTTTGAAGCCTACAATGTGGCAAAAGGTCGCAAAGTTCAAGGGGGCCGAATACTTTCGCAAGGCACTGTAAATAAAAAAATCATCTGCCCTACAGACCAACATGAAACAGCTTTCTTCAACTTGAATGTGTAACACAAACCAACCTTTAACATTGGACCATGGAATAATAAAGTAATACATATGACACGCCCTGATCTGTTTCACCTGTCCTGTGATTGTCTCCACCCCCTCCAGGTGTCGCTTATTTTCCCCGGTGTATTTATCCCTGTGTTTCCTGTCTCTCTGTGCCAGTTCGTCTTGTATGTTAGTCAAGTCAACCAGCGTGTTTTTCTCGTACTCCTTTTGCTATTCCCCTTTTGATAGTCCCCCCTGTTTTGACCCCTGCCTGACTTTGGACTACTTTCCCACCTGCCTGATCATCCTGCCTGCCCTGACCTTGATTCTGGCTGCCCTTCGGTATCTTTTTAGACTTTGAACTGGTTTTGACCCTTTTGCCTGTCCACGACCATTCTCTTGCCTTCCCCTATTGGATTAATACATATTGTAAGACTCCAACCATCTGCCTCCTGTGTCTGCATCTGGGTCTCGCCTTGTGTCATGATGACATACACATTTGAGAGGAGACATATCACAAACTGTTTGCATTATACAGGATAACATCGGTCATTCTATGGAGATGCTTGTGTAACACCTGCCGACTAAGGTTACCTAAAATGTCTCAACTACTAGACTACGCCAATTCCTGTTTAATGAGGGGAAACACCTCAGTTACAGGTTTGAAACCAACTGGCAATCTTTTTTCAAGCCATTTCCACATCAATCAATACATACCCAGATGGGTTAACTACTCAGACTATAGTAAAGACCTAGGACTTCAAATCATGTACTGTCACTTTAAGAGCATTCAATTATGTTGCATATCCTAAACATGAAACATCTACTTGGGGAAGCCATCACCACGAGCACGGGGTGTGGCACTTGGAGCAAGAACTACAGAAAGGGGGACGGACGCCTGTATGAACTAGCTACAACCAGAGCTGCGCAGTTCAGACCTTTGAAATTTGGACCAAGAACTTGCATCTTGTACTCCAGCTCCCTGCACTGCCCTAACAGATGGTGCTTGACCCCAAACACAGGTGCACCACAGGGGGAATGAGGGCATGAACGGCATTGAAAGAGACCATATAGGGCGTGTGTCAAACTCATTCCACAGAGGGCCTAGTGTCTGTGGGTTTTCGCTGTTCCCTTGAACTTGATTGAATTAAGGTCCCTGATTAGTAAGGAATTCCCCTCACCTGGCTGTCTAGGTTTGAATTTAAATGAAAAACCAAAAACCAGCTGACACTAGGCCCTCCATGGAATTAGTTTTACACTCCTGGTTTCGAGATGCTTCAATCATAGGAAAAGTAATGAAATACCAATTTTGTTGTTTTGACAAGTGAGAATGCTGAGAATGTTCCAAAGCCAAGCAACTCTCTTGCACCACTCCAAGAACGTTGTGGAAGGTAGAATGCAAAATAACCATAGGAGAACCACGCTCTCACCGAGCTCTAAGAAACATATAGTTCTCAGAACGTTATGTGCTAGCTGGGAAAGGGAAGTCCCCACAAGAATAGTAAATGGGGAAAGAAATTGGCCAACTAGGGACATTTTGTTAGTCCCCACAAGGGAAAATGCTACTTCTAGGGGATTTGCGATTACGGTAGAATTAGTGTTAGGGTTAGAATTAGATTTAGGGTTAGGAGTTAGGGTTCGTTTTAGGGTTAAGGTTAGGTTTTGGGGTTAAGGTTAGGGTTAAGGTAAGGGAAATACGATTTTGAATGGTTATAAATTGTGT
Source organism: Oncorhynchus mykiss (assembly GCF_057628025.1). Lineage (NCBI taxonomy): Eukaryota > Metazoa > Chordata > Actinopteri > Salmoniformes > Salmonidae > Oncorhynchus > Oncorhynchus mykiss. The sequence goes on from NC_143044.1 coordinate 5,486,959, forward strand.
CCCCACAAGGTAAGTTAAACAAGACTGTGTGTGTGTGTAAGTGCTCGTGTGGGTGTGTGCACATGTGTGCACCCAGCACACCAAATTGGATCTGTGAAAGTTCCCAGAACATTTGCAAGGTTAATCTGTCCAGTTGTGATGACATTCTTACAATGTTTGTATCAGGGTGAACAAAACATTCCCTCAATGTTCTTAGAATGTTATTTGTACACTATTCAGTGCCTTTGGAAAGTATTCAGACACCTTGACCTTTTCCACATTTTGTTACATTACAGCCTTTTTCTCTTCCTCATCCCTCTTCACACAATACCCCACAAAGTAAAACAGGTTTTTAAAAATGTTTGCCAATTTATAAAAAATAAAAAATGGAAATATTTACATAAGTATTCAGACCCTTTACTCAGTACTTTGTTGAAGCACCTATGGCAGCGATTGCAGCATCAAGTCTTCTTGGGTATGACTCTACAAGCTTGGCACACATGTATTTGGGGAGTTTCTCCCATTCTTTTCTGCAGATCCTCTCAAGCTCTGTCAGGTTGGATGGGGAGTGTTGCTGCACAGCTATTTTCATGTCTCTCCAGAGATGTTTTAAGGTGAACTTTCGGTCCAGTCTGAGGTTCTGAACGCTCTGGAGGAGGTTTTCATCAAGGATCTCTCTGTACTTTGCTCCTTTCATCTTTGCCTCAATCGTGACTAGTCTCCCTGCCACTGAAAAATATCCCCACAGCATCATGCTGCCACCACCATTCTTCACCGTAGGGATGGTGCCAGGTTTCCTCCAGACGTGATGCTTAGCATTCAGGCCAAAGAGTTCAATCTTGTTTCTCATGGTCTGAGAGTCCTTAGGTGCCTTTTGGCAAACTCCAAGCGGGCTGTCATGTGTCTTTTACCGAGGAGTGGCTCCGTCTGTTCACTCTACCATAAAGGCCTGATTGGTGGAGTGCTGCAGAGATGGTTGTCCTTCTGGAAGGGTCTCCCATCTCCACAGAAGAACTCTAGATTTCTCTCAGAGTGACCATCAGGTTCTGGTCACCTCCCTGACTAAGGCCCTAGGAAGGGTGCATCACGTAGTGCCAGGCTTTTTTTCTCACTATACTTGACTTGAGTGAGTTGAGTCACTGGAAGGCCAGTGAGCGGGGACCCTCGCTTCGGGCCCCAGACCAGGCACCCTCGTTGCGGGCCCCGGACCGGGCACCCTCGTTGCGGGCCCAAGGACTGGAGGGCGCCGCTGGTGGGAGGAGACGAAGAGACAGCCTGGGGAGACCTAAAGGAGGCCTGGTGCGTAGAGGAGGCACCGGATGAACCGGGCTGTGGGGGAGCACTGGAGCTCTGGTGTGCAGCCTTGGCACCACTCCTCCAGGCTGAATGCCCACTTTAGCCCGGCCCCTCCAGAGTGCAGGCACAGGTCGAACCAGATTGTGGGGGAGCACTGGAGATCTGGTGCTTACCACTCGCACCTCTCCATTTGGCTAAATGCCCACTTTAGCCCGGCATGGGCGGAGCGCAGGCATAGGACGAACTGAAAAGTCCCAGCGCCCCGGAGACACAGTGCGCAGAGCTGCCACAATCCACCCTGGCTGGATGCCCACTCTCGCATGGCATTTGTGGGGGGCTGGCATATAGCGCTCTGGGCTATGAGCGCGCACTGGAGACACCGTGTGCTTTACCGCATAACACGGTGCCTGATCAATACCACGCTGCTTCCAGTAAGCACGGGGAGTTGGCTCAGGTCTATCGCCTGACTCCGCCAATCTCCCAGTGTGCCACCCCCCAAAAAAATGTGGGGGCTGCCTCTCGTGCCTGCTGCGCTTGCCTCATATTGCCACCTCTCAGCTTTAGCTGCCTCCAGTTCTTCTTTCGGGCGGCGATATTCCCCAGCCTGTCTCCAGGGTCCCTGTCCGTCCAATGTCCAGGAGTCCTGAACCCTCCGCTCCTCCATACCATGCTGCTTGGTCCTTTGGTGGTGGGTAGTTCTGTAATGGGAGTCGACGTCTGAAGAAGAAGAATCGGACCAAAGTGCAGCGTGGTAAGTGTTCATGCTTTATAATTTACTTAACACTATAACAAAATAACAAAGAGAATAAACAAAACCGAAACAGTCCTGTCAGGTGCAGAAAACACTAAACAGAAAATAACTACCCACAAACACATGTGGGTAAAAGCTACCTAAGTATGGTTCCAAATCAGAGACAACGATAGACAGCTATCCCTGATTGAGAAACATACCCGGCCAAAACAAAGAAATACAAAAACATAGAAAAAAGAACATAGAATGCCCACCCAAATCACACCCTGACCAAACCAAAATAGAGACATAAAAGTTATCTGAGGTCAGGGCGTGACACACTTTAACATTTCAGACTTGATTTGCCATAACGAAAAATGTATCAACCCATATAAAAAAAAAAATTAATTATAATCCACATAGTAATTCACATTTCCGGTTGCTGCATGATTCATTTTCCTAATTTTTTTTTTTATTTTATTTTACCTTTATTTAACCAGGTAGGCAAGTTGAGAACAAGTTCTCATTTACAATTGCGACCTGGCCAAGATAAAGCAGAGCAGTTCGACAGATACAACAACACAGAGTTACACATGGAGTAAAACAAACATACAGTCGATAATAAAGTATAAACAAGTCTATATACAATGTGAGCAAATGAGGTGAGAAGGGAGGTAAAGGCAAAAAAAGGCCTTGGTGGCAAGGTAAATACAATATAGCAAGTAAAACACTGGAATGGTAGTTTTGCAATGGAAGAATGTGCAAAGTAGAAATAAAAATAATGGGGTGCAAAGGAGCTAAATAAATAAATAAATTAAATACAGTTGGGAAAGAGGTAGTTGATAGGGCTAAATTATATGTGGGCTATGTACAGGTGCAGTAATCTGTGAGCTGCTCTGACAGTTGGTGCTTAAAGCTAGTGAGGGAGATAAGTGTTTCCAGTTTCAGAGATTTTTGTAGTTCGTTCCAGTCATTGGCAGCAGAGAACTGGAAAGAGAGGCGGCCAAAGAAAGAATTGGTTTTGGGGGTGACTAGAGAGATATACCTGCTGGAGCGTGTGCTACAGGTGGGAGATGCTATGGTGACCAGCGAGCTGAGATAAGGGGGGACTTTACCTAGCAGGGTCTTGTAGATGACATGGAGCCAGTGGGTTTGGCGACGAGTATGAAGCGAGGGCCAGCCAACGAGAGCGTACAGGTCGCAATGGTGGGTAGTGTATGGGGCTTTGGTGACAAAACGGATTGCACTGTGATAGACTGCATCAGTTTGTTGAGTAGGGTATTGGAGGCTATTTTGTAAATTACATCGCCAAAGTCGAGGATTGGTAGGATGGTCAGTTTTACAAGGGTATGTTTGGCAGCATGAGTGAAGGATGCTTTGTTGCGAAATAGGAAGCCAATTCTAGATTTAACTTTGGATTGGAGATGTTTGATATGGGTCTGGAAGGAGAGTTTACAGTCTAACCAGACACCTAAGTATTTGTAGTTGTCCACGTATTCTAAGTCAGAGCCGTCCAGAGTAGTGATGTTGGACAGGCGGGTAGGTGCAGGTAGTGATCGGTTGAAGAGCATGCATTTAGTTTTACTTGTATTTAAGAGCAGTTGGAGGCCACGGAAGGAGAGTTGTATGGCATTGAAGCTTGCCTGGAGGGTTGTTAACACAGTGTCCAAAGAAGGGCCGGAAGTATACAGAATGGTGTCGTCTGCGTAGAGGTGGATCAGAGACTCACCAGCAGCAAGAGCGACCTCATTGATGTATACAGAGAAGAGAGTCGGTCCAAGAATTGAACCCTGTGGCACCCCCATAGAGACTGCCAGAGGTCCGGACAACAGACCCTCAGATTTGACACACTGAACTCTATCAGAGAAGTAGTTGGTGAACCAGGCGAGGCAATCATTTGAGAAACCAAGGCTGTTGAGTCTGCCGATGAGGATGTGGTGATTGACAGAGTCGAAAGCCTTGGCCAGATCAATGAATACGGCTGCACAGTAATGTTTCTTATCGATGGCGGTTAAGATATCGTTTAGGACCTTGAGCGTGGCTGAGGTGCACCCATGACCAGCTCTGAAACCAGATTGCATAGCAGAGAAGGTATGGTGAGATTCAAAATGGTCGGTAATCTGTTTGTTGACTTGGCTTTCGAAGACCTTAGAAAGGCATGGTAGGATAGATATAGGTCTGTAGCAGTTTGGGTCAAGAGTGTCCCCCCCTTTGAAGAGGGGGATGACCGCAGCTGCTTTCCAATCTTTGGGAATCTCAGACGACACGAAAGAGAGGTTGAACAGGCTAGTAATAGGGGTGGCAACAATTTCGGCAGATAATTTTAGAAAGAAAGGGTCCAGATTGTCTAGCCCGGCTGATTTGTAGGGGTCCAGATTTTGCAGCTCTTTCAGAACATCAGCTGAATGGATTTGGGAGAAGGAGAAATGGGGAAGGCTTGGGCGAGTTGCTGTTGGGGGTGCAGTGCTGTTGACAGGGGTAGGAGTAGCCAGGTGGAAAGCATGGCCAGCAGTAGAAAAATGCTTATTGAAATTTTCAATTATGGTGGATTTATCAGTGGTGACAGTGTTTCCTATCTTCAGTGCAGTGGGCAGCTGGGAGGAGGTGTTCTTATTCTCCATGGACTTTACAGTGTCCCAGAACTTTTTTGAGTTAGTGTTGCAAGAAGCAAATTTCTGCTTGAAAAAGCTAGCCTTGGCTTTTCTAACTGCCTGTGTATAATGGTTTCTAGCTTCCCTGAACAGCTGCATATCACGGGGGCTGTTCGATGCTAATGCAGAACGCCATAGGACGTTTTTGTGTTGATTAAGGGCAGTCAGGTCTGGGGAGAACCAAGGGCTATATCTGTTCCTGGTTCTAAATTTCTTGAATGGGGCATGTTTATTTAAGATGGTTAGGAAGGCATTTTTAAAAAATATCCAGGCATCCTCTACTGACGGGATGAGGTCAATATCCTTCCAGGATACCCCGGCCAGGTCGATTAGAAAGGCCTGCTCGCTGAAGTGTTTCAGGGAGCGTTTTACAGTGATGAGAGGAGGTCGTTTGACCGCTGACCCATTACGGATGCAGGCAATGAGGCAGTGATCGCTGAGATCTTGGTTGAAGACAGCAGAGGTGTATTTAGAGGGGAAGTTGGTTAGGATGATATCTATGAGGGTGCCCGTGTTTAAGGCTTTGGGGAGGTACCTGGTAGGTTCATTGATAATTTGTGTGAGATTGAGGGCATCAAGTTTAGATTGTAGGATGGCTGGGGTGTTAAGCATGTTCCAGTTTAGGTCGCCTAGCAGCACGAGCTCTGAAGATAGATGGGGGGCAATCAGTTCACATATGGTGTCCAGAGCACAGCTGGGGGCAGAGGGTGGTCTATAGCAGGCGGCAACGGTGAGAGACTTGTTTTTAGAAAGGTGGATTTTTAAAAGTAGAAGTTCAAATTGTTTGGGTACAGACCTGGATAGTAGGACAGAACTCTGCAGGCTATCTTTGCAGTAAATTGCAACACCGCCCCCTTTGGCAGTTCTATCTTGTCTGAAAATGTTGTAGTTTGGAATTAAAATGTCTGAATTTTTGGTGGTCTTCCTAAGCCAGGATTCAGACACAGCTAGAACATCCGGGTTGGCAGAGTGTGCTAAAGCAGTGAATAGAACAAACTTAGGGAGGAGGCTTCTAATGTTAACATGCATGAAACCAAGGCTATTACGGTTACAGAAGTCGTCAAAAGAGAGCGCCTGGGGAATAGGAGTGGAGCTAGGCACTGCAGGGCCTGGATTCACCTCTACATCGCCAGAGGAACATAGGAGGAGTAGAATAAGGGTGCGACTAAAAGCAATAAGAATTGGTCGTCTAGAACGTCTGGAACAGAGAGTAAAAGGAGGTTTCTGGGGGCGATAAAATAGCATCAAGGTATAATGTACAGACAAAGGTAAGGTAGGATGTGAATACAGTGGAGGTAAACCTAGGTATTGAGTGATGAAGAGAGAGATATTGTCTCTAGAAACATCATTGAAACCAGGAGATGTCATTGCATGTGTGGGTGGTGGAACTAATAGGTTGGATAAGGTATAGTGAGCAGGACTAGAGGCTCTACAGTGAAATAAGCCAATAAACACTAACCAGAACAGCAATGGACAAGACATATTGACATTAAGGAGAGGCATGCTTAGTCGAGTGATCAAAAGGGTCCAGTGAGTGGAGAGGTTGGTTTAGGGTCACGGCGATTTAGACAGCTAGCCAAGCCAACCGGTAGCAAGCTAGCATAGGATGGAGTCTGTTGTTAGCCACCTCTTGCGTTCGGTCAGTAGATTAGTGGGGTTCCGTGTGGTAGAGGGGATTAATCCAAATCACACAACAACAAAAATAAGAACAATAGATATAGTTATAGAGGCCCGAGAAGAAAACATAATAATTCAAATAAATAAATTGTCCGATTGTCTATTCAGATAGCAGCCGGAAAGACAGCTAACGGTTAGCGGGCCGCAGATGGGCGTTCCGGTAACGTCGCGACAGAGGAGCCAGCCGGATCTCCTTCAGGTAGATAACGTCGGCAGTCCGGTTGTGAAGGCCCGGTGGGGCTCCGCGTAGGCAGTGAAACGGGTCCGGATAGGTGACTGCAGCCCAGGAGTGAATGATGGAACTCAGGCGTGATTGACGGAGCTGGCTAGCACCGGAACAATCGATGTTTGCTCCGGAATCGACGAAAGCCGACTGTCACACGGATAGCAGCTAGCTAGCTGTGAGATCCGGGTATGAATGTCCAGAGAGCAGTTGAAATCCAGGGACATGGAGAGAAAAATTGGTCCGGTATGTTCCGCTCCGAGCTGCGCTGCGCCGCACAAAACTGGCGATAGATCCTCGATAGATTTTCGAACTAAAGGACAGCCGATGACCACAAACCGTGGTTAGCTTCTGATTAGCTTCTGGGCTAGCTCCTGGCTAGCTTCTGGCTAGTTTCTGGCCAGCCTCCTGGAGTTTCTGGCTAGCTTCCTGAAGGATTGCAGATCTGAGGTAAATAATACTTTTTTATAAATATAAATTGGTGAGGCTGGTTGCAGGAGAGTGTTTAGAAGATGAGTTGATGGAAAATAAAAATAAAATGTATGTGAAAAAAGTTGTAAATATATATATATACAGGACACGACAAGACGAGGACAAAAGACGTCTGAACTGCTATGCGATCTTGGATTGGAAATTCTAATGTGAGGAACTGGTCAAATTAAGATCCTATGCCTGGGTAGGTGTCTCGGCTGCGTCTCCATTAATGTTAGCGGAACTTTCCATTAATGTTTTCTTAGGAACCTATTCAATTGAATCCAGATTTGATTGCTGAAGAAGGTTTAGGGAATGTTATTGGAACTATCATAACATAACGTTACACTGCAACTTTATTAGAGCTTTGTGGGAATATGCCCTGCTTGTTGTTATCAAATCAATGTATTTATAAAGCCCTTTTTACATCAGCTGATGTCACAAAGTGCTTATACAGAAACCCAGTCTAAAATCCCAAACAGCAAGCAATGCAAATGTAGAGCGTGGATGCTGGGAAAAACTCTCTAGAAAGGCAGGAACCTAGATAGGAACCAAGCTCTGAGCCAGTCCTCTTCTGGCTGTGCCGGGTGAAGATTACAAGAGTACACAGCCATTAAGGCCAGATTGTTCTTCAAGATGTTCAAACATTCATAGATGATCAACAGGGTCAAATAATAGGGCCTCCCGGGAGGCGCAGTGGTCTAGGGCACTGCATCGCAGCACTAGCTGTGCCACCAGAGACCCTGGGTTTGCGCCCAGGCTCTGTCGCAGTCGGGCCGCGACCGGGAGGTCTGTGGGCCGACGCACAATTGGTCTAGCGTCGTCCGGGTTAGGAATATCCTTGTCTCATTGCGCACCAGCGACTCCTGTGGCGGGCCGGGCGCAGTGCACACCATCCAAGGTTGCCAGGTGCACGGTGTCTCCTCCAACACATTGGTGTGGCTGGCTTCTGGGTTGGATGCACGCTGTGTTAAGAAGCAGTGCGGCTTGGTTAGGTTGTGTTTCGCCCGTACGGGAGTTGTAGCAATGAGACAAGATAGTAATTACTAACAGTTGGATACCACAAAAAAGGGGGTAAAATTCTAAATTCTAAAATTTAAAAAATTTAAAAATAATAATAGGTCAGCACCTCAGGAATAAATGTCAGCTGGCTTTTCATAGCCGAGCATTCAGAGGTTGAGACAGCAGGTGCGATGGAGGGAGTGAGAGATGTTTTACTTTTTTATTTAACCTATATTTAACTAGGCAAGTCAGTTAAGAAAAAAATATTATTTACAATGACGGCCTACACCAGCAAAACCCAGACGACGCTGGGCCAATTGTGCACCGCCCTATGGGACTCCCAATCACGGCCGGTTGTGAGACAGCCTGGATTCAAACCAGGGTGTCTGTAGTGATGCTTCAAGCACTGAGATGCATTGTCTTAGTCTGCTGCGCCACTCGGAAGCCCAAGTAGATAGAGAGAGCCCTGCAATGCCAAAAGCTGAGCAAAGAAAAGAGTCCCCTCATCCAGCTGGTCTTGGGGCTGAGTTCACAAACCTATTCTGCTAACACACTGAAGCCTCAGGACCAGAACATCCAACCAATCAGAATAAACCAAATTACAACACAGCAAAAAAAAACTACATTGTTTATTGGGAAGCACAAACACAAAGCAAAATGCAGTGCTATCTGGCCCTAAATCGACAGTACACTGTGGCTAACTATTTGACCATGGTCACTGATCAAAACCTTAGAAAAACCTTGACAAAGTACAGGCTCAGTGAGCACAACCTTGCCATTGAGAAAGGTAGACACAGGAACACATGGCTCCCTGTAGAGGAAAGGCTGTGCAACCCCTGCACAACAGCAGAACCTGAGACGGAGCTGCATTTCCTGACAAAATGTGAAAAATATAAAATAATTAGAGAGTGTCATTGCCCCAAATTTGAAACCCTTATTCAAGGTTTCAAAGACCTCTCTGATGAGAGTAGGCTACCCGTCCTGTTGGGGGAGGACGCAGAGAGCTGTGGGTTGGCAGCGCACTACATTGCTGCCTGCCATAAGATGAGGGACAGTGTCTGACAGACCAATAAACCTGCACATGTCCTCTACTGTATGCTTATTGTTATTGTTCAATGTATGGTTATTTTGACCCTTGGTTATTGTTGTTACTGTTGTCCCGTTGACAATTGTAATAACTTTTTTTTTTCATATTGTAAACATCCAAAATAAGCTTTGGCAATATGTACATTGTTACGTCATGCCAATAAAGCGAATTGGTGAGGGAGAGAGGGAGAGAGGGAGAGAGAGTTGGGGGGACACTGTGGCCCTGTCCGACGATACCCCTGGACAGGGCCAACCAGGCAGGATGTAACACCACCCACTTTGCCAATGCCAATGTAACACCACCCACTTTGCCAATGCCAATGTAACACCACCCACTTTGCCAATGCCAATGTAACACCACCCACTTTTGCCAATGCCAATGTAACACCACCCACTTTGCCAATGCCAATGTAACACCACCTACTTTTGCCAATGCCAATGTAACACCACCCACTTTGCCAATGCCAATGTAACACCACCCACTTTGCCAATGCCAATGTAACACCACCCACTTTTGCCAATGCCAATGTAACACCACCCACTTTGCCAATGCCAATGTAACACCACCTACTTTTGCCAATGCCAATGTAACACCACCCACTTTGCCAATGCAGAGCTTACTACGCTGACACAAGGCTGAGTATAGACCATGAAGATATCTGGCTTACTAGGGCTCTTCCATGCTGTCCCTAGGAGGGGTGTGTCACGTCGTGCCAGGCTTTTTTTCTCGCTTTACTCGACTTGAGTGAGTTGAGTCACTGACGTGATCTTCCTGTCCGGTTTTATGCTTATGCGGTACAAGCCTGAGGAGGGGCTTCTTCTTCATGTCTGAAACACAGGATTCCAGGGTAGGCAGCAGTAATGTTTTATCAGGACCATTTCTATTGCTCTCACATTTTGTTGCGGCAATAGGTTCTAAAACATTACAGGTACATTGTTTTATTACATTACCTGGGCCATTCCTACAATGCGGTGCCTTTTGGACACCATACCTTTTGGGGGGGAAAAGTACATATATAAAGTACCAGTCAAAAGTTTGGACACCCTGTTAGATTTATGCAGCGAACAGTTTGGATAATCTACCTAAAAAATATGAAGTGCCTGAGCTTGACCAATGTGTTTTTCTGAAAGTCATACTATTTATATATATATAGTACCAGTAACCACCCAAAGGACATCCAGCCAACTTGACACAACTGTGGGAAGCATGGGAGTCAACATCGGCCAGCATCCCTGTGAAACACTTTCAACACCTTGTAGAGTCCATGCCCCAACAAATTGAGGCTGTTCTGAGGGAAAAAGGGGGAGGTGCAACTCAACATTAGGAAGGTTTTCTTAATATTTTGTACACTCAGTGTATATGCCAATACATTCAGCTCTGGAAAACATTAAGAGACCACTGCAAAATGATCAGTTTCTCTGGATTTACTATTTATAGGTATGTGTTTGGGTAAAATTAACATTTTTGTGTTAACCTATAAACTACTGACAACATTTATCCCAAATTCCAAAATAAAAATATTATCATATAGAGAGCATTTAGTTGCAGAAAATGACAACTGGTCCAAATAGCAAAAATGATGCAGTCATGTCGGACCTCGAATAATGCAAAGACAATAAGCTAATGTTCATTTTTAAACAACACAATACTAATGCTTTAACTTAGAAAGAGTTCAAAAATCAATATTTGGTGGAATATCCCTGATTTTCAATCACAGCTTTTCATACCAATCGAAAGTTTGGACACACCTACTCATTCAAGGGTTTTTCTTTATTTGTTACTATTTTCTGCATTGAAGAATATAGTGAAGACATCAAAACTATGAAATAATAATCATGTTGTAACCAAAAAAGTATTAAACAAATCAAAATATATGTTATATTTGAGATTCTTCAAAATAGCCACCGTTTGCCTTGATGACAGCTTTGCACACTCTTGCCATTCTCTCAACCAGCTTCATGAGGTAGTCATCTGGAATGCATTGTTAAAAGTGTGTGCATTGTTAAAAGTTCATTTGTGGAATGTCTTTCCTTCTTAATGCATTTGAGCCAATCAGTTGTGCTGTGACAAGGTATGGGTGGAATACAGAATATAGCCTTATTTGGTAAAAGACCAAGTCCATATTATGGAATGAACAGCTCAAATAAGCAAAGAGAAAAGACAGTCCATCATTACTTTAAGACATGAAGGTCAGTCAATCTGGAAAATTTCAAGAACTTTGAAAGTTTCTTCAGGTGCGCTAAACCATCAAGCGCAATGATGAAACTGTCTCTCATAAGGACTGCCACAGGAAAATGAAGACCCAGAGTTACCTCTGCTGCAGAGGGTAAATTCATTAGAGTTAACTGCACCTCAGATTGCAGCCCAAATGCAAGTTCAAGTAACAGTGCCTGTGCTGGAATAATACATTATGGCCTTTCTCTTGCATTTCAAAGATGATGTTACAAACAAAAAAAGTGTTGTTTTTTTCTATTATCTTTTACCAGATCTAATGTGTTATATTCTCCTACATTAATTTCACATTTCCACAAACCTCAAAGTGCTCCCTTTCAAATGGTATCAAGAAGATGCATATCCTTGCTTCAGGTCCTGAGCTAAAGGCAGTTATATTTGGGTATGTCATTTTAGGTGAAAATTGAAAAAAAAGGGACCGATCCTTAAAGAGGATTAAAATTCCCTTTTAAAATCCATATTTGTATGTTTTTAAGGTAAAAGAAAGTACATACTTAACAGCCAATGTTTACTTTATCCTTTGGATCTATGACAGTAAATTGTAAAACATTCTAACAGTATTTCTTATTTACTTCTCAACTCACCATCACATACTTTTAACGTGAGGCAGTCAATTGCAAATTGGTCAGACTTGATGTCTCATCTCACCATGGAAGTGCATGATGCATGTTGCGTCAGAGCTTCTCAAAGCTCATCTCTGCTGTCATAGCCAACCTGGATCCAATAATTGTGACTCGTTTCAGGAAACTTTGCGTATGTCGCACGACACTCTTTCATAGGAGCGGCATTTGAATGTAAGTATGTATTTTTTTAATCAAAATGCATTTTTGGAACATGTGAACTTTCATGTGCCTTAATAACAAACTTTTATTCCATCCATAAATACGAATAAAATTGTTAAATCACGAGCCTCGTTGGTTTAGCCATGGTTAAAAGGCAGGGACCTTCACGGTAGCCATGATTGGCTGAGATAACGGATGGGCTGGACATGCCGGGAGATGAGTTTGGATTGGTCTGCCATGTAGCATCTTCTGTCTATAACGTGAGCTTTTCAGTATGTGTGGACAGTTGACAGTCCGTTTTGGAAAGATATAATGTTAGCCATCGAGAACTACAACTGTTTTGCAACTTTTCTCAACAACATTGATGCCCTGAAATTAGCAGGCGCTATCGACAGATCAGTCGGAAAAAGTAATGGGCTACTTTTTGCACATGCCACGGTCAGTGTGAATCGGAGTGATTTGACACAATGTGGGCCAAACAAGATGTAGCTACAAACAAATTGGAGTTAAATGGTTCCAGTTTGCCATGAAGTGTTTATCCACATATCGCTGTAGGATCATAGCTACATTTTCAAATATAATATTGTCAGAAAGTCATTTCTATTGCAAGTTAAAGTGTACTGTTAGTTAGCTAGCAAATGTTAGCTTGCTGGCTCGCTAGCTAACGTCACATGCATGATCTGTCTAGTAATGTTATTTGAATGAGAAATCCATTTGCATGACTAGTTATAGCCTAATGTTAGCTAGCTAACATTGAACATAGCTTGTTAGCTTTAGCTACCTGCAGATTCATACTAGAGCTATAACAATGTTTGTATTGGTAGTAGTATGAGTTGGGATTATGCCGGTTCATTATTTAGCTACATGTCTAAACAAAAGACTCCACTTCGGCCAGATTATTACATGACTCATCAAAATATCCAGATGTGTCTGGGGGTGATTACAACCATCTATTGTATTTAATGAACATGTGTACATGGCTAGACAATAGTCACCCATCAATAGTCATCCAATTAGCTAGATGTGGCTGGGGGGTGGTTATAGCATTTCCTTCACATGACCCATCAATTTAGACAAGTGTGTCGATTAAGCATCATCTAATAACGATAAAGTACTTATAAAATATTTTTATCTGGACACTTTATGTTTTTGATATTGCTACTATGCAAGTAACCACTTCACTGTACTGTTTGCACCTTCTGTATCCTGTGCATGTGACAAATAAACATATATTTTATTTGATATAGCATGTGTTTATCATGTGGCCTCACATGTGAATCCTTAAAGAGATGGATGGGGCTAAGGCTTAAGAGGGTGTGAATGATGCTGAATGGGTATAGACAAAGAAGAGCTATCCAGTAGGTGTACCAAAACATTCAAGCAGTGGAGGCTCCTCAGAGGAGGAAGGGGAGGACCATCCTCCTCGGTGAATTTCATAAAAATAAGTTTTAAAGAATTGAAAAAGTGATCCTTTTTAGATAAAACTATTGTAAACATATTAATGTCACCAAATAATTGATTAAAACACACTGTTTTGCAATGAAGGTCTACAGTAGCTTCAACAGCCCTCTGTAGGGTAGCACCATGGTGCAGCCGGAGGACGGCTAGCTTCCATCCTCCTCTTGGTACATTGACTTCAATACAAAACCTAGGAAGCGTATGGTTCTCACCCCCTTCCATAGACTTAAACAGTAATTATGACAACTTCCGGAGGACGTCCTCCAACCTATCGGAGCTCTTGCAGCATGAACTGACAGGTTGTCCACCCAATCAAAGGATCAGGGAATGAATCTAGTACTGAAAGCATAAGATACAGCTAGCTATTTAGGACTGCATATGGTGAGTAGTTGACTCAAAGAGAGAGAAAGACAATAGTTGAACAGTTTTCAACAAATTTATTTCTTAAAAAATGAAGGAGAAGCAATAGAGAGAGAGATTGTAATTTTTTTTCACTTTCAGTTTCACCTCCTTAGCTAACAAATGCAGTTAGCTAGTTTCGTTACTCAAACACCTGCCTCAAACAGAGGGATGCTATGTTAGCTAGCTGGCCATGACTATTCAACACAACACCGGAACTCTTCCAAGTCAAGGTAAGCTTTTGGTTCTATTAATTTGTTGCCACCTGGGTCTGCCAGTGTAACTGCTTACTGACTGTACACTGCAATGTTACTGCATGATTGTAGCGGGTTTACTAACGCATTAGTTCTATTAGCTATTTTGACTAGGACGTTACTTTAGCTAATATGGGGACATGGTTTGGCTTGGAAAGGTTTTTTCGCCTGGTCACATATAGCTGATGTGTTGTTCATTGAAGTCCACAAACGAAGGGAAAAGGTAAGAGGAGGAGATGCATAGAGGCTAGAATGAATACAACGTGGCTGCTATGATCAGGGATGTATTCATTCCACCGATTCTGTTGAAAAACGTTTGTTAAACAGAAGCAAACAAAACAGGGATGAAAAGAATTTGTCCGATAGAAACTCTTGTTTGCAACTGTTGGACTAGTTATTACACCCTAGATACGCTAGATGCAGGCAAGAGTGTGAAAGGCGTTATTGAATGTGTCTGTCATCTCAAAATTTTCTCTCGACCTGTGTGCACCTACGTTGTAAACTTTCATTAATAGGCTAGGTTGTAGCAACCTCATGCTGGTTATAGGGAAAATATGAGTATCATGTAGTAGCCTATACCTTTTGATGTTACATTGAACCGGGTAAATGGAATATGAATGACAGTCATCCAACATGCTACAATAGAAATAAGGCCATGCTCATTAAAAAATAATCATCCTCCCTCATCATAAATGGTACTGAACACCACTGCATTCCAGGGCCTTTTTCTCAAAAGTGGGGTTACAAGTTAATCAACTTTCAAAGTAGAATGACTTTCCCATTGTTCCTCAAATGCAATGTATGAAATACCATTTTATAGCTTTGAGTCTCTACTTTTATCTAATGTTAAAAAAAACACGATTTCAAATTTTGCTATATAAGACCTAATCAAAGTGGTCGGTCACGTTTCAATTTAATGCAGAGGAGAACTCTTAATCCAGCATCACACAGATATGAGCTGGCGAAGGGCAGCCTTCTATGAATTTTATGGTGCTTTCAAGACAACTGGGAACTCTGAAAAATTTGAGCTCCAATCTTGACCAGTGATCTTTCGGTTGGAAAGTCAGAGCTCCCAAAAGAGGCCATAGTTCTCAAATTGGAATTCCGAGTTGGATGAACATTCAAAAAGATTTGTCCCAGTCGGAGCTCGTTTCTTTCCGATTTGCCAGTTGTCTTGAACACACTGAAGTCGGAAGTCTGCGATTTCCGAGTTGCAAGTTCCCAGTTGTTTTTAACGCGGCATTAATGTCAGGAACCAAACATCTTTTGTAGTGACCCATGAATGTATTGTCTGCAACATTCAGTCACATGACAGCTCGATCAGCTGTTCGATTTCACTTACCAGAATGTTAACTGAGCCAGGATCACAGACAGATGGATTGGGAAGTAGGTCTTATCCCAAAGTTTTCTTCCAAGCATTGGAGGTGAGCAGTCATCATTCGTGTGAGCAGTCATCACTGGTGCTGTTTTCTGTTATTTTCTTTTCATTACAGAGAAAGTCAACCAAGTCTGTTTTACAGACACTCTCAATGCGAAAATTCTTTCCAACACTCCCCCTCGATAACCAAGCCTTGATGTGAAATAGAACATTGTCATGCTCTGATCCCATTTCTCCACGTAGTATTACAAACAAGCATGCGCAAAGTCGATGTGGTTTGATGTAGTTTACATCAAACGACATTTGTGCTCAGCTCTTTTGCAGTCAGTTGCTTTCTGTGTTATCACACAATGCATCCATATGGCAGAGGGAGTCACTTTCATAACTTGAGTGCAGAGACCTTCTTGCCGTCCCGTGACAGATAGAGACCCATCTGTGCAAAAGCCCACCATTCAATCCTACATTGAGTTTGTTTTTCGTCAATATAACCACGCAGCACACTGAACATCCCATATGCTGTTTCATGCTCGGACAGAACAATATGTCCTTGTGAATAGCACTCTCCAACGCATTTAGCGAACAAAAGTAAATGCATGGGCATCTCAGCTCTCACAGCTAACATCCATTTGGAAAGCATCATTTGGGACGTTTTTTGAGTCGTTCAGTTAGTTTCCTCTTGATTGCGAGCAATAGCATACATTCTTCGTTTAACAGTGTTATCTGACAAAGGTAATGGTGTGAATTTCTGTGCTTCTGCCTCAACACAGATATAGTGGGCCTAGCCATTCACCGTGGGAATGATTGGAGTGCTACGGTCAAGTGCGCCTTTTCCCATGATCTAAGGGCACTTTCTGGTTTAATTTGATCTTTTAGACTTGAATAATATTTATTTAGATTTTTAATGTGAACCACATTACAATGATTTTGAGGTACACAGACGATATAATATACATTACCCGTCAAAAGGTTGGAGGGTTTTTCATTATTTTGACTATTTTCTAGATTGTAGAATAAAGGTGAAGACATCAACACTATGAAATAACATATGTAGTCACCAACAAAGTGTTAAACAAATCATATATTTTATATTTGAGATTGTTCAAAGTAGCCACCCTTTGCCTTGATGACAGCTTTGCACACTCTTGCCATTCTCTCAACCAGCTTAATGAGGTAGTCACCTGGAATGCATTTCAATTAACAGGTGCGCCTTGTTAAAAGTGAAGTTGTGGAATTTATTTCCTTCTTAATGCGTTTGAGCCAATCAGTTGTGTTGAGACAAGGTAGTGGTGGTATACAAAAGATTTGGTAAAAGACCAAGTCCAAATTTTGGAAAGAACAGCTCAAATAAGGAAAGAGAAACAACAGTCCATCATTACTTTAAGACATGAAGGTCAGTCAATCTGGAAAATGTCAAGAACTTTCTTCAAGTGCAGTCGCAAAAATCATTAAGCACTATGATAAAACTGTCTCTCATGAGGACTGCCACAGGAAAGGCAGACCCAGAGTTACCTCAGCTGCAGAGGATACGTTCATTAGAGTTACTAACCTCAGAAATTGCAGTGTGGAGTGCAATAAAGATTGCATCATCTGTGGATCTGTTGGGGCAGTATGGAAATTGGAGTGGGTCTAGAGTTTCTGGGGTAATGGTGTTGATGTGAGCCATTACCAGCTTTTCAAAGCACTTCATGGCTACAGACGTGAGTGCTACGGGTCGGTAGTCATTTAGGCAGGTTACCTTGGTGTTCTTGGGCACAGGGACTATGGTGGTCTGCTTGAAACATGTTGTTAAAACAGACTCGGTCAGGGACAGGTTGAAAATGTCAATGAAGACACGTGCCAGTTGGTCAGCGCATGTTCGAGGAACACATCCTGGTAGTCCGTCTGGCCCTGCGGCCTTGTGAATGTTGACCTGTTTAAAGGTCTTACTCACATTGGCTACGGAAAGCAGTCGTCCAGAACAGCTGTCGTCACACAGTCGTCCAGAACAGCTGATGCTCTTGTATGATTCAGTGTTGCTTGCCTCGAAGCGAGCATAGAAGTTATTTAGCTCGTCTGGTAGGCTCATGTCACTGGGCAGCTCTCGGCTGTGCTTTCCTTTGTAGTCCGTAAATGTTTGCAAGCCCTGCCACATCCAACGACCATCAGAGCCGGTGTAGTACAATTCAATCTTAGTCCTGTACTGATGCTTTGCCTGTTGGACGGTTCGTCGGAGGACATAGCGGGATTTCTTATTAGCGTCCGGGTTAGAGTCCCGCTCCTTGAAAACGGCAGTTCTAACCTTTAGTTTAGTGCAGATGTTGCCTGTAATCCATGGCTTCTGGATGGGGCATGTCACTGTGGGGACGACGTCATCGATGCACTTATTCATGAAGCCAGTGACAGATGTGGTGTACTCCTCAATGCCATCAGAAGAATCCCCCTTTGGCCAGAGTGCATAAACAACCTAGGTGACAAAATCCAAATTTAGACCAGGAAACGTGAGGTGAGAGCTACATTTAAATGGTTGAAACTCTGAACCTCAACACAAGGTGAAGAAATAAACTCACCTTCCTTTAGACCAGAGAGACGAAGAGCTGCAGCTCATGTCCATCATGGTCCGTCTCCTGAATGCCAACACGGGGAGGAAGAGAAGAAGAAAACTTCCCTCTCAGACAATCACAGGTAGAGCTAAGTAGCTGTTCTGAGGAAACATAACCTATTCCTTCACACATCAATAATCTGTGAAAATAATCCAAACACACATTGTCACACAAGGTCAAGCATACAGAAAAATCACCTTAATCTCAGCAAACAGTGGTCTCTAGTTCTCTCACATTCTTAGAAGACTGCAGGGGGATGTGGATTAGGTTGTATAAGGTCTTGTGTTATCGATGCAGAAAAAATATTGGTCTCAAATAGTGCCTCTGGGGACAACATTAACAAACAAACAAAAAACGAATTCAACTGATGTACAGTATAGCTGTATCACCATTGTTAAAGGTCCATTGCAGCGTTTTTTAATCTCAAAATCAAATCATTTCTGGGTAACAATTAGGTACCTTACTGTGATTCTTTTCAATTAAAATTGTCAAAATAAACTGAAATTGATTCTTAGCAAAGAGTAATTTCTCAGGCAGGAATTTAGCAAGGACTGTCTTGGAGTAGTCTATGTGTGGAGGAGAAAACAGAAAATGATGTGTTTTTGGCAGAAAGGTTTGGAACTCTTATTGGTCCATCATCCCACCAAAACAGGCTGAAACTAATCAGATGGTATTTTTAACCAGCTCCCATCAAAACAAGCCTAAACTAAAAGGGTATTATCATCATTTTTACAACATTATTCCAACCTTATAGAGTGGAAATATACTGTATATAAAACACAGGGAAATCTGGTTTTTGACTGCACTGGGCCTCAGCAGAGAAATAGCAAGTGATACGCATATCGTATGTGTACTGTATTCCCCATGCACTCACGTATAGGTATATACAACTGTACTGTAGTTATCCCTCTTGGGTAATATGTATAGTACATCTGCGTGAATATTAGACAAACATACAGTAAACATCAGAGTCCATTTGAGATCAGTCATACAGTTGCCACGTACTGCACAGCATGAAAAATTCACATTTACTAAAATATCTTAAGTCAAGAAAAGTAAACTCTCTCTGCACAGCATGTGTTTTTGCACAGCATCTTCCCTGGATCTCTGCTCTAAACAAAGTAGCTACAGTGTTGTTTCCAGTGTCCACCACTCCTCTCTCTTGGGGTGCTGTCGTTTGGGTTTCAGGATCCTCCTAATAGATCAGGTAACAGGGACGTACACCATGTCTGAAGCAGGTCTGCCAGATCACGCAGTAACGTGAGGGACCACAAAACCCTGTCAAGCGAGTGAGCCCCAGTGAGTCTATCTCTTAGAACAAACTCTGCCTCAGGGCACATTAGCTGTTTTTCTGCTGTGCTACCGAGAGTAAACTTGCCCTTTCGTCCTTTTAAAGGATATCGCTAAAGCAAGTGAAATCCTCCCCTCCCTGGTTTCGGGTTTGAGTAACGGCTTGTATCTGAAGATGGTGACAGTTTGTGAATCATCTCCCTTCACATGCAGAGATAAACCACATGACGAACATCTCATTCCAAAATCATGGGATTTAATATGGAGTTGGTTCCATCTAAGCTGCTATAACAGCCTCCGCTCTTCTGGTGATCAATAAGACGTTTCTAAAACTGACAAAGTGTAGGAAGATTGACGGTGGGCAGTGGAGTGTTCCTCTGCCCCTATTACAAGTATACAGTGCCTTGCGAAAGTATTCGGCCCCCTTGAACTTTGCGAACTTTTGCCACATTTCAGGCTTCAAACATAAAGATATAAAACTGCATTTTTTTGTGAAGAATCAACAACAAGTGGGACACAATCATGAAGTGGAACGACATTTATTGGATATTTCAAACTTTTTTAACAAATCAAAAACTGAAAAATTGGGCGTGCAAAATTATTCAGCCCCTTTACTTTCAGTGCAGCAAACTCTCTCCAGAAGTTCAGTGAGGATCTCTGAATGATCCAATGTTGACCTAAATGACTAATGATGATAAATACAATCCACCTGTGTGTAATCAAGTCTCTGTATAAATGCACCTGCACTGTGATAGTCTCAGAGGTCCGTTAAAAGCGCAGAGAGCATCATGAAGAACAAGGAACACACCAGGCAGGTCCGAGATACTGTTGTGAAGAAGTTTAAAGCCGGATTTGGATACAAAAAGATTTCCCAAGCTTTAAACATCCCAAGGAGCACTGTGCAAGCGATAATATTGAAATGGAAGGAGTATCAGACCACTGCAAATCTACCAAGACCTGGCCGTCCCTCTAAACTTTCAGCTCATACAAGGAGAAGACTGATCAGAGATGCAGCCAAGAGGCCCATGATCACTCTGGATGAACTGCAGAGATCTACAGCGGAGGTGGGAGACTCTGTCCATAGGACAACAATCAGTCGTATATTGCACAAATCTGGCCTTTATGGAAGAGTGGCAAGAAGAAAGCCATTTCTTAAAGATATCCATAAAAAGTGTTGTTTAAAGTTTGCCACAAGCCACCTGGGAGACACACCAAACATGTGGAAGAAGGTGCTCTGGTCAGATGAAACCAAAATTTAACTTTTTGGCAACAATGCAAAACGTTATGTTTGGCGTAAAAGCAACACAGCTGAACACACCATCCCCACTGTCAAACATGGTGGTGGCAGCATCATGGTTTGGGCCTTATTTTCTTCAGCAGGGACAGGGAAGATGGTTAAAATTGATGGGAAGATGGATGGAGCCAAATACAGGACCATTCTGGAAGAAAACCTGATGGAGTCTGCAAAAGACCTGAGACTGGGACAGAGATTTGTCTTCCAACAAGACAATGATCCAAAACATAAAGCAAAATCTACAATGGAATGGTTCAAAAATAAACATATCCAGGTGTTAGAATGGCCAAGTCAAAGTCCAGATCTGAATCCAATCGAGAATCTGTGGAAAGAACTGAAAACTGCTGTTCACAAATGCTCTCCATCCAACCTCACTGAGCTCGAGCTGTTTTGCAAGGAGGAATGGGAAAATATTTCAGTCTCTCGATGTGCAAAACTGATAGAGACATACCCCAAGCGACTTACAGCTGTAATCGCAGCAAAAGGTGGTGCTACAAAGTATTAACTTAAGGGGGCTGAATAATTTTGCACGCCCAATTTTTCAGTTTTTGATTTGTTAAAAAAGTTTGAAATATCCAATAAATCGTTCCACTTCATGATTGTGTCCCACTTGTTGATTCTTCACAAAAAAATACAGTTTTATATCTTTATGTTTGAAGCCTGAAATGGGGCAAAAGGTCGCAAAGTTCAAGGGGGCCGAATACTTTCGCAAGGCACTGTAGCTGGTACAATAAAAACTGAACTTGTTTTTTTGAATTTTGAATTTTTTTGTTGAAATGACATGGAAACAACGTTGATTCAAGCAGTTTTTGCTTAGTGAGAGTTGAAGTTCAGACAATGTGACACTGCATAATTTCTCTCTGTGCATCCCAATTGTTTAGGCTTCTGTGATGTTATATGTTGATCATGGCATATATGCCTAGCTCTTTAGTGAGCCTTTAATTACAGTATGTTTCTGTTGCTCAAAGTGAAGGCTAAACAGTATCAGTCTAATTTGGAGCCCATTGTGGGAGATAGCCGGTGTGATGTTCCGGTGGCGCTATTACCAGTGCTGAACATATTCATATAGCTTCAGAACTCGGCCTAATTAAAGGGAAAGGGAAAGGGGGATACCTAGTCAGTTGTGCAACTGAATGCATTCTACTGAAATGTGTCTTCCGCATTTAACCCAACCCCTCTGAATCAGAGATTCTTTGGCGCCCGGGAACAGTGAGTTAACTGCCTTGTTCAGGCGCAGAAAGCCACAAAGGCGACGTTGAGCAAGTCACTTGAAGGGAAACTTAAGTTCATGGTGAAGAGACTCAACTTTTTGGCTCCAAAACATCACAAAATGACACTTCAAAAGCTCAAAGAGCAACCTACAGTACTTTTACACCTAATTACATGATGCTCCTCACTTTCATTTCTTGAGTGGATCAAGGAGGCAGGAAATGAGAAATGAACAAAATATCAAATTAAGTTTCACTGAAAACAGTCCTGGCATTGTTCTTGCCTCTGATGATTAATGGATGTCCTGAGTCGACAGGGGAAATTAGCAATACATCATCCAGATAGACAGCTGTCGGCATTGAGAGGAAAGATAAAAGACTCAGCGACTCTTGTGATAACGCAACTTGAGCAAGTGTGGTATTGACTTCAGCAACGTCATGCCTCTCCGTAAAAGTAATCTATTGTGTGTGGTGTCTTATTGCAAAAATAATGACCCTGGACTGACCCAATTTGTTGCTTTCATATTTATCTGACCGAATACAGTGTGATAGAATGAATCAGAAATTCTCATCTTCTGGCAACTGTGCATTACGGGTTCCACAGGGATTGGTTTTACATCTTTTACTCTTTAGTTTACGTATAAATTACCTTACACATGTGTGTCATGATGTTGATATCGAAATGCATGCAGATGACTCTGTTCCAAGTCAAATGCAGAAGAAGAACTTGCATCTCTATTCTCAGTCCTTGTACAGATATCAGATATAGGGGGCGCTATTTAAATTTTTGGATGAAAAACGTTCCCGTTTTAAACAATATATTTTGTCACGAAAAGATGCTCGACTATGCATATAATTGACAGCTTTGGAAAGAAAACACTCTGCCGTTTCCAAAACTGCAAAGATATTGTCTGTGAGTGCCACAGAACTGATGCTACAGGCGAAACCAGGATGAAATTTCAAACAGGAAGTGCCCCAGATTTTGAGGTCAGAGCTCTGTGCAGGCCAGTTAAGTTCTTCCACACCGATCTCGACAAACAATTTCTGTATGGACCTCGCTTTGTACACGGGGGTATTGTCATGCTGAAACAGGAAAGGGCCTTCCCCAAACTGTTGTCACAAAGTTGGAAGCACAGAATCGTCTAGAATGTCATTGTATACTTTAGCGTTAAGATTTCCCTTCACTGGAACTATGGGGCCTAACCTGAACCATGAAAACAACCCCAGACTATTATTAATCTTGCACCACACTTTACAGTTTGCACTATGTATTGGAGCAGGTAGCGATCTGCCAAACCCAGATTCGTCCGTCAGACTGCCAGATGGTGAAGCGTGATTAATTTCTCCAGAGAATGCGTTTCCACTGCTCCAGAGTCCAATGGTGGTGAGCTTTACACCACTCCAGCCTACGCTTGCATGGCATTGGTCACGATGATCTTAGGCTGCTCAGATGATTGTGCGGCTGCTCAGTCATGGACACCCATTTCATGAAGCTCCCAATGAACAGTTCTTGTGCTGACGTTGCTTCCAGAGGCAATTTGAAACTCAGCAGTGAGTGTTGCAAACAATTTTTTCTTGCAATGCACTTCAGCGGTCCCGTTATGTGACTTGTGTGGCCTACCACTTTGTGGCTGAGCCGCTGTTGCTCCTAGACGTTTCCACATCACAATAAAAGCACTTACAGTTGACAGGGGCAGCTCTAGCAGGGCAGAAATTTGAAGAACTGACGTGCTGGAAAGGTGGCATCCCATGACGGTGCCACGTTGAAAGTCACTGAGCTCTTCCCTAAGGACATTCCCACTGCCAATGTTTGTCTATGGAGATTACATTGCTGTGTGCTCATTTTTATACACCCAGCAGCAACGGGTGTGGCTGAAATAGCCGAATCCACTAATTTGAAGGGGTGTCCACATACTTTTGTATATATAGTGTATATTCAAGTCTTCCCCTTTCTAATCATTACATTTACCATATGCTCTTGTTCAGAGCAATCCGGGTTAAGTGTCTTGGACACACCTAGCCGGTTCAGGGATTTGAAACATTAACCTTTCAGTTACTGGCCCAATGCACTTAAACGTGATGTGTTTACGGACATATTCAATCTCTCCCTATCACAGTCTGCTGTTCCCAATTGCTTTAAGATGGCCAACATTTTTCCTGGATCCAAGAAGGCAAAGGCAACTGAACTGAATGACTACCGCCCCATAGTCCTCACTTCTGTCATCATGATGTGCTTTGAGAGTCTAGTCAAGGATCATATCACCTCCACCTCTACCTTACCTGTCACCCTAGACCAACTGCATTCCGCCCCAATAGGTCCACAGACAATGCAATCGCCATCACACTGCACACTGCCCTATCCCATCTGGACAAGAGGAATACCTATGTAAAAATGCTGTTCATTGACTATAGCTCAGCATTCAACACCATAGTACCCTCCATCATTAAGCTTGTGGCCCTGGGTCTCAACCCCGCCCTGTGCAATTGGGTCCTGGACTTCCTGACGGGCCGCCCCCAGGTGGTGAAGGTAGGAAACAACATCTCCAATTCGCTGATTCTCCACACTGGGGCCCCACAAGGGTGCGTGCTCAGCCCCCTCCTGTACTCTCTGTTCACCCATGACTGCGTGGCCATGCACACCTCCAACTCAACAATCAAGTTTGCAGACGACACAACATTAGCAGGCTTGATATCTATTTATTATGGCCATCAAAATGTCTAACAATAATATCAAGAGATTAGAAGTACAAGGCTTAAAAACAAAGGTGTCATTGTATGCTGATGATTCATGTTTTAAATCAGCAATTTGGATCCCTCCACAGCCTCATAGAGGATCTAGATCATTGTTCTAACCTCTCTGGAATGCAACCAAATTACGATAAGTGATTTAGGATCGGATCACGTATTTGATCACGTAATATTACGTATTGGATCACTAAAAAATACTACTTTAATTTTACCATGTAGTTTACCAATTAAATGGGCTGATGGCTATGTGGATATATTCTGTATACATATCCCAAAATAAATAAAGGATCTCACTCAAATAAATTCCAATAGAAAGTTAGCAAAAATAGATAAGATCTTGCTACCATGGAAAGTTAAATACCTTCTATTTGTGGAAAATCACACACACTGATTAAATCTTTAGTCATATCCCAGTTAACCTATTTGCTTATGGTCTTGCCTACACCTAGCAAACTGTTTTTAAAATTATATGAGAAAAAAAATATTACATTTTATTTGGAATGGAAAGCCAAGACAAAATTAAACAGGCCTATTTATATAATGAATATGAATTCGGAGGGCAGAAATTACAAATAGGTTTCGTGTAGTAATTCAGTAGTACTTTTTCATGTGGGTAGAGGTGAGGCTGGCTCAGAAATAATCACCACGGTCTGTGATCCGTCAGCGT
Source organism: Oncorhynchus mykiss (assembly GCF_057628025.1). Taxonomy (NCBI): domain Eukaryota; kingdom Metazoa; phylum Chordata; class Actinopteri; order Salmoniformes; family Salmonidae; genus Oncorhynchus; species Oncorhynchus mykiss. The sequence goes on from NC_143044.1 coordinate 5,512,364, forward strand.
TTATTGCCACCCAGTCCCTCGGTCCTAGCTTCCTCACAAACACTGTGCACACAGTGTACAGCCAAACTGTTCCAAAGTGTTTCAACCAAGTCTTGGAAAAACAAGCCCAGGAGCAAGATATACGTTAGCAGTGATACAGCATCCAGACATTACAATCAACGCAGTGTGCAGGCTGCAGCTTGACAGCATGCAAAATACAAACAGTAATTTCAGTCATCTTACAAACATATTGGGGAGGCTTAGCCTGTGGGATCAAGCCTTTAGGAAACATGTTCACAGAAACTGTATTAAAATATTGATGTTGATAAAGCAATGAGGCTGTTGGAATTTTGTGAGATGGCTTAAGTCATGCACTAAAGCTGTAAACTGGTTTCTATTTTTATCATGACACAATGTGAGACCCAGATGCAGACACATGAGGCAGATGGTTGGAGTTAAAGATGTTTAATAATCCAAAAAGAGAATGGTCGTGGACAGGCAAAAGGTCAAAACCAGTTCAGAGTCCAGGAGGTACAGAGTGGCAGACAGGCTCAAGGTCAAGGCAGGCAGAATGGTCAGGCAGGCGGGTACAGTCCAGAACAGGCAAGGGTCAAAACCGGGAGGACTAGAAGAAGGAGAATAGCAAAGGCAGGAGTACGGGAAAAAATGCTGGTTGACTTGGAACATACAAGACGAACTGGCACAGAGAGATGGGAAGCACAGGGGTAAATATACTGGGGAGAACAAGCGACACCTGGAGGGGTTGGAGACATTAACAAGGACAGGTGAAACAGATCAGGGTGTGACAATTTTCATTGTCAGAGGAAAAGCAGAGATTGTTCTTCATCCCGTGATTCAACGTTAGTGGGGTCTCATTAGCCTGTAAGTCTAGCCAGCTGCTAAGGAGGATACAGCCTCAGAACAGAAGACGAAAAAAAGAGCAGATATCCAGGAAACATGAAGTGAGATTCACAGTGATGCACCATGGGAGGACAGAATGTGTGGGTGAAGAGGAGAGGAGTGAAAGAAGGATACAGAGGAGACTGGGAGAATTTGAATTTGCTACTGAAATATTTACTGCTCTGTCTGATAAATAACTTTATATGAAATAGGGTCTGTTCCCTAGCTTTAACCCACCTTCCATATCTGCCAATGTAAGTGTACAGGAGTGTGTGACACTTTTTCTCTCCACACATACTTGACACACCGACAAACATTCTCTATCTCTCTCTCTCTCTCTCTCTCTCTCTCTCTCAATTCAATTTAAGGGCTTTATTGGCGTGGGAAACATATGTTAACATTTCCAAGGCAAGTGAAATGTGAAATAAACAATACGAATTTACAGTAAACATTACACTCACATAAGTTCCAAAAGAATAAAGACATTTCAAATGTCTGTATACTGTAGTGTTGTAACAATGTGCAAATAGTTTTTTGTTGTTGTAGATCTGTGTAATCTGAGGAAAATATGTGTCTCTAATATGGCCATACATTTGGCAGGAGGTTAGGAAGTGCAGCTCAGTTTCCACCTAATTTTGTCTGCAGTCTTCTCTTGAGAAACAGGTCTGCGTATGGCGGCCATTCTCAATAGCAAGGCTATGATCACTGTCTGTACATAGTCAAAACTTTCCTTAAGTTTGCATCAGTCACAGTGGTCATGTATTCTGCCACTGTGTACTCACTGTTTAGGGCCAAATAGCATTCTAGTTTGTGTGGAAGGACCACCAGAGGGCAGGCTGGGCTCACAGATAGTAGCCCAACAAGGCATGGGAGACAAGGTAACCAGAGGCAATTAAGCACAGCTGACGGTACTAAGGACAAATATTCTCCTTCCCCTAAAAGAGAGAGTATGGAACCAGCAGAGAGAGGGGGGAAAACTATCTCTGGAAGATGGCCACCGAGACAGAGGAGCTATCCATGAAGAACCACTAAGATGGTGACAAGCCCAGGACATTTGTTGTAGTTTAAAGATAATCGTATTGGGTTCCTGTTTGATCTGGAGAAGAAGATGTATGTTTTTTCCTTTGGAGATTTTCAGTGATTATGTTAGAGTGTTTGTATTGACCAAATGCCCCCAACAGAGAACTGTTTTCAATCAAGAAAACCTACTCCTGACTCGTTTCTTCCACCTTTCCGCTTTAGAGTGATGCCCAATTACTTGGTCCGCTCACATTGGTGGACAATGCGGGCATTAGGTGGACGAGTGACACAAGGATAAGTGAGTAAATCAAGATTCTTCCAGTAGATCCGGAGGAACCATTCAAGAACGATGGATAACGCCCTACTACAACAATTGATCACGGCACAGCAGACAACCATAGAACTCCTGCAACAACAGCTGAGCCGGCGAGAAGAACCTAGAGTTAAGCCAAGAGCGGCTGCTCATGCCATCTTACCTCGTCTCTCCAAGGAGGATGATATTGAGGCGTTCCTCATGACCTTCGAAAGGACGGCCACCTTGGAAGAGTGGCCGCCCACAGACTGGGGGAGCGCATTAGCCCCTCTTTTGACCAGGGTGGCTCAGGAAGCCTATTTTGACCTGGATTCCCACGTAACTGCGGACTATGGGCGACTAAAAAACTAAATCCTGTCCCAGTACCAGCTGACTGCCAGAGATAGGGCTGTAAAGTTCCATCAATGGACCTATACAGCTGACCAACCCGTCCGTGCCCAGATCTTCGCATTAATACGACTGACGAAACAGTGGCTAGAACCTGGAAAGGGAGTAGGACATGTGATAGAGAACCTCGTAGTGGACAAGATATTGAGGGAATTACCCAGTGACTTAAAAAGGGTTGTGGGGCAAGCCAACCCGTTGTCAGCCGACGACATAGCCCAGGCGGTGGAAACATATCGGTCTACAGGGGAGTTGTTAAAAACGTCCAAACCCCCTCCGGAGGTAGGAGAAGTCAGCCTCCACACAGCAGGGTCGGTGTTAAAAATGTCAGTCTCCCGACCATTATGCCCCACAATGTCCTATTAAGGACGAGCCCATGGTCACGGAGTCATCACTGCCCACCCCCACACATCCCGGTTTGAGGGGGCAAGATCAACACTGTTGGTTAGCAGAAATAGCCCCAGCCCCAGAGATTCCGGTTCGAGTCGAAGGACAAGATGTGGTAGCCATTCTCGACTTGGGAAGTAGGGTTACGTTAGTAGAGGAGCAGATGGTGACCTCCGCAACACTGCTACCAGACAAAGTAGCCGTGTCCTGTATCCATGGAGACACCCACTATTACCCCACTGTGAATCTGCCTATTCTCACTCCAAAAGGAAGGTGTACAGTCAGGGCAGGGAAAGTGCCCCAGCTGAAGGTGCCATTATTGATCGGGAGAGACTGTCCCCTATATAAGGAGCTTCGGCAGATGACGTTATGCACGGGAAGAAGGGGGACAGGAAAGAAGAGAAAATCCAAGCCCGAGGTAGTAGTCCTACAAGGAGACGTAGCTGCGTCCTCGTCCTCTGCAGCAGAGGAAGAAATAGCGACCTAACGTTTACGACAGATATTCCAGGAAACCACCGATCAAGACACCTGCGAAGGGTTATACACAACGCAGGAAGGAAGGAGCAACCAGGCGTTAAGGGATATATTTGAAGCTCCATCCGAGGAGGGAACCTGGAAGGGATTCTCCTCGGTCACCACTGATGGGGATGGGGAACAACCTCCACGTCCCTCTACCGAGGTCGACCTGCCCCAGAAATTAAAGGGACAATTCGGCACCTCGCAGCATAGAGACCCAGACCTAAGGGAGGCCATGAGGAAGGTGAAGGTGATCAACGGGAGGAATGTCGACGGATCAGGTGAGCCCACTCTTCCTCACTATGCAATCAGGCGGGGTCTCTTATACTGGGTCGTACGACAAAGGGGGGAAAACCAGGAATTACAAATGGTGCCTAGACCATACAGGGATACAGTTCTGCAGTTAGCCCATTCCCACGTCCTAGGAGGACACCTGGCACAAGACAAGACTATTGACAGAATCATGCAGAGATTCTATTGGCCCCGGGTCACCCGGGATGTGGATAGGTATTGTAGGACGTGTGATCAATGTCAACGTACAGCTCCACGGCCACACCTACGTAACCCTTTGATTCCTCTCCCCATCATAGAGACTCCCTTTGAATGCATAGCTATGGACCTCGTAGGACCCCTCCCCAAATCTGCAAGAGGACACGAGTACATCCTAGTGGTCATAGATTATGCTACCAAGTTCCCGGAGGCCATACCCCTGCATAACATGTTGTCAAAGGGAATTGCCAAGGAGTTATTCACGATGTTCTCTCAGGTGGGCCTCCCCAAGACGATCTTAACCGTTCAGGGAACCCCGTTCATGTCCCGTTTGATTAAGGGCTTGTGTCGGTTATTTCAGGTTCAACAGATACATACAAGCATATTCCACCCTCAAACAGATGGGTTGTGTGAACGCTTGAACAAAACGATTAAAAGCATGTTGAGAAGAGTGGTGGGGGGGCCCTACGAGGTAATTAAAAGGGTCTCACTGGTCAATTACCTCATCAAGCAACCTGACAGGAGGAAGAAGGTCCAACTCTATCACATAAACCTGTTGAAGACGTACCCTGGAAGAGAGGAGGAGGTGGCTTTGATGGCCCTGTAGGGCAAAGGAAAAGAGGAGGCTCTACCACAGATGCACCGTGGCCAAACTCTCTTGCCGCAGCAGTCAAGACAGCTAGACAAACTGATTATGAACTTCGGTCATGTATTCTCTCCATTCCCAGGACAAACAGATGTCCTGTTCCACTATATCCACACTGAACCCGGCAAGAAGGTGCATATCCGCCCTTACAGGATTCTTGAGGCTTGCCAAGTTATCGCTAAGAACGAGGTGAGGGAGATGTTGAGGATGGGTGTGATCGAGCCATCGACGAGTGAGTGATCCAGTCCCATAGTCCTGGTCCCCAAATCCGATGGTAGTATGATACTCTGCAACAACTTTAGGGGTGTGAATGCCATCTCTACATTCGATGCGTATCCCATGCCCCGCGTGGATGAACTCTTGGAGCGCTTAGGAAAGGCCAAGTTCATAACGGGATATTATCACCGTTTTATCCCGGGATATGCAACCATTGCCAACCCCGTCACAAACCTCATCAAGAAAAACTTGCCAAACCAGGTAGAGTGGAAAGACGAGACGGAAGAGATGGCCTGTGTTCTGATCCCGTCCTACAGGCTTCTGACTTGTCACAGGAGTTCATTGCGCAGGTTGATGCTTCGGATACGGGGCTTGGGGCCGTACTAGCTCAGGGTAAAGGCGAAGCAGAGATGCCGATTCTCTTCATAAGTAGGAAGCTCAGCGATCGGGAACAGAGATATGCTACCGTAGAGAAAGAGGCCTTAGCCATTAAGTGGGCCCTCAACTATCTCCGGTACTACCTACTGGGTCGGAGGTTTGCATTAGTTACTGACCATGCGCACCTCACGTGGCTGGTAAGAGAAACAATAACAACAGAATAGCCAGATGGTTTTTGTCTTTACAACCGTTCTCTTTCCATGTCATCCATAGGGCCGGATCGAGGAATGGGAATGCAGACGCGCTGTCCCGAGGTGACCAAGACGGTGCGTCTGGCGCCCGACTCTCCGGTTCAGTCCTGAGGGGGAAGGTATGTGGAAGGACCACCAGAGGGCAGGCTCGGCTCACGGATAGTAGCCCAACAAGTCATGGGAGACAAGGTAACCAGAGGTAATTAAGCACATCTGACGGTACTAATGACATATTCTCCTTCCCCTAAAAGAGAGAGTATGGAACCAGCAGAGAGAGGGGGAAAACTATCTCTGGAAGATGGCCACCGAGACAGAGGAGCTATCCATGAAGTACCACTAAGACGGTGACAAGCCCGGGACTTTTGTTGTAGTTTAAAGAAAATCGTACTGTGTTCCTGTTTGATCTGGAGAAGAAGATGTATGTTTTTTCCATGGGAGACTTTCATTGATTATGTTGGAGTGTTTGTATTGACCAAATTCCCTCAATAGAGAACTGTTTTCAATCAAGAAAACCTATACCTGACTTGTTTATTCCACCTTTCCGCTTTAGAGTGACGCCCAATTACTTGATCCGCTCACATTTGCCTTGTTTTTTTGTTCATTTTTTCCAATTTGTCAAGTAATTATCTTTTGTTTTCTCATGATTTGGTTGGGTCTAATTGTGCTGCTATCCTGGGGCTCTGTGGGGTCTATTTGTGTTTGTGAACAGAGCTCCAGGACCATCTTGCTTAGGGGACTCTTCTCTAGGTTAATCTCTCTGTAGGTGATGGCTTTGTTTTGGAAGGATTGGGAATAATTTCCTTTTAGGTGGTTGTAGAAATTAAAGGCTCTTTTCTGGATTTGGATCATTAGCGGGTATTGCCTATTTCTGCTCTGCATGCATTATTCTGTGTTTTACGTTGTACACTGAGGATATTTTTGCAGGATTTGGCATGCAGAGTCTCAGTTTGGTGTTTGTCCCATTTTGTGAATTTTTTGTTGGTGAGAGGACCCCAGACCTCACAACCATAAAGGGCATTGGGCTCTATAACTGATTCAAGTATTTTTATCCCGATCTTAATTAGTATGTTGAATTTTATGTTCCTTTTGATGACATAGAAGGCCCTTCTTGCCTTGTCTCTCAGCACGATAACAGCTTTGTGGAAGTTACCTGTGGCACTGATGTTTAGGCCAAGGTATGTATAGTTTTTTGTGTGGCCTAGGGCAACGGTGTCTAGATGGAATTTGTATTTGTGGTCCTGGCGACTGGACCTTTTTTGGAACAGCATTATTTTTTCTTACTGAAATTTACTGTCAGAGCTTAAGTCTGGCTGAATCATATTTTGGATCTGAGGGGGCCTAAATGGGGTGTGGGCATGGTTGGGGTGTGGGCAAGTCAACCATGCCCACACCCCATTTAGGCCCCCTCAGATCCAAAATATGATTCAGCCAGACTTAAGCTCTGACAGTAAATTTCAGTAAGAAAAAATAATGATGGGTTGTATTGATGGGTTGGGGTGGGGGTGTGGATGTGGCTGGTGGTGCTGTGGTCTGGATGTAGGTCCTCTCGCCGAGGGTCCTCTCGGCATGGGTCCTCTATGTGTAGGTCCACCAGGGGGTCCCGCAGTTCTGGGAGAGAGACTTGCTGGTCTGGGCGGGGTGTCTATTGATCTGTTGCTCCTGTGTGAAGTGTTTGAGGGCTGGGTTTGAGGGTGACGTCCTTTAGGGTCGAGGCAAAGGTGGGCACTGCTGCCTTGTACAGGTTGACCTGGTTGTAAAGACTGTTCAAGTCCAAGGTGGAGTGGTGGGCTAGGAAAACATTTGATTTTGAGGCACAGTCACTGGAAATACTTACGTTTACCCTCTGTATGGTAGCAGGGTGGAAGTATTTTTGTGGCAGCAAGGTGGAGAAAACCACTTGCGCGTTGGAGAAAGTAGAAGAAGCTTTCTCAATCACTCCCTTGAGTGCTGTGGCCATCCTTTCCTGCTGTGCTCTCAGGTCGTTTGTGCCTGTCTGTATTATTATGCGGCTGGGTGACCCTAGTTGGTCCTCAGACAGAAGGTCTGGGGCGCACTGATTGTTTGGACACCAGAGTTTAGACAAAAGTAATTTTTTTGTATATATTTCCCGTTTGAGTCCATAAAGAGTACAATCTGTGACTTGTGAATGTCCTCAGTGGGTGTGGATGTGTTGTCAGGAGGGCTATCAGGGTGGCTGACAGGGGGGGTGCTCAGAGGATCCCCTAGGCTTGGGGTTACTCAGAGGTCTGGTCTGACACACTCTGGGTGGGGGTATCTTATCCTGCTAAGCTATTTCTTTGATAATGTGAAAGTCAAGCTGAAACTGTTTGGGGTTTCCCTGTACCATTACTGTTCCAGATTTGTACACATTCACATTGGCTGACTCAGAGTCCGCATTGTCTAGTATTCTGAGTTTCTACCCATCGGTAATATACAGTAGCACTGTACCTTGCCAGGGGATGGTATGTGTGGAAGATTCAGTTGCTTATGTTCCCATTTTTATAACAGTCAGCAAAAAGTGTCTCTTGATTTTCCACATGGAGCTTCATTTTGTACTCTTTTCGTTGTCTTATAATGTTTTACATACAGAGGGTACTGTATTTGTATTACCTCTGAACAGCGGGTAGTCGCTTCGAAGGCCTCTGCATTTGGTTGGGTCTCCCTCTCTCTCACTCCCACACTGCCCACTCACTTCACTCAGTCCTTCAATATACTAATTACTTAAACTTGCCTCCTGATATGGATTTTTCCCCCCTATTTATTTTCTTACACCTCAAGCAGGAGTATGTGACTATTGGGAGTTGGGGGTAGCAATTCAGTAAAACATTTAAACTATACACATATACTACACACACACACCCACACACACACACCTCCAGGAAATTAATCCTGCAGCAACAGGTAATGTGAATTATTATGCGGATTATATTGAATGGACATTTTTGTAGGGGTTGATACATTTTTATTAGGGCAAATCAATTTTGAAATCATAAAGTGTAAATTACAAACCGTAGAGGCCTTCTTTAACCTTGAATACTTTACACGTTTGGATTTCCTGCTGCGCAGGAAAATGCTCAGCAACAAAAGAATGATCAAGTTAAGATCCTACATCTGTACTATGCACTGCCCCGTAGATGAGTACTGTCATGAAAACGATGCGCGGAGGCAAGAGGCTGTGTGTTGTTATGATTCTGAACGGTCAGATAGCTAGCAACAATGACAAGAAGCTGCCATGTGGGGGAATCGTAGTTGGCTTGTTTCAGCTATTGTCACGCCCTGACCTTAGTTATCTATGTTTTCTGTATTTTTTTGGTCAGGTCAGGGTGTGACAAGGGTGGGTATTTTTCCCCTGTCTAGGGTATTTGTATGTCATGGGGTGTTTGTTAGTCTAGGTCTTTTGTAGGTCTATGGTGGCCTGAATTGGTTCCCAATCATAGGCAGCTGTTTATCGTTGTCTCTGATTGGGGATCCTATTTAGGTTGTCATTTTCCAGTTTGGTTTGGTGGGTTATTGTCTATGTGTAGTTGGCTGTGTCAGCACTCGGTTTAGCATAGCGTCATGGTCATTTTGTTTGTTTGTTTGTTTGTTTGTTTGTTTGTTTGTTTGTTTGTTTGTTTGTGTGTTTCTTCGTTCATTAAAGAAGAATGCATTCCTATCACGCTGTGCCTTGGTCTCCTCCTTATGACAAACGTGACAGCTATTATCTTTTTCTTAATACCATGTCTTGTTTTGATTTGTTACGCCTATACTAATATGGCTAAAACTCGCTAGCTAACCAACAACAGTACAGTTTGAGAGACATTAAATAGTCCACTTTAAAGGGTCACAGATTTGGAGACACAATATAGGGAAATATAGTCCACTTTAAAAGGTACTATCTGCAGTTGCTACATTCATTTTTTGACTTATAAATTAGTTATATGTACCCATTGATTCTTGAAGGATATAACTTATAAATGCCTCATGAGCTTAGCCTGTCATACGCCGTCAGAGCACAAAAAAGAGGCTTCTTATACTCCAATGTTTGTAAATAAAATAAATGTTAACAAACACCATATAGCCAAAAACATGGTTAAACTTTTAACATCATGCATCCATAGCTTTGTCTGAGTTTAAGCGTGCTTACATTTCTCCATCCCTCAGCTTTTTACTGAAACAGGAGCGGGAAAAACACTGTTATTGTTTCAACTGCTGATTACCGCTTTAAATCTAATATACCCTATAAGTATACAGTCACTTGTCTTTTGTTGTGATCTGTGACATCACATATATAGACGTGAGGCTGTCAAATGCTCTTATGTTTGACATAGGCATTGATGTATCTGATGAGACACCTAACTTTGATTGGACCGTCTGCCAAAGTGACGGGACCTAAGACAGACTGGTCATATTGAGGCTAATGTGCACCGACAATTAACCAAATCCGTATGTAATCGGGATGACTTTCACCCCCATGAGGAGCCACTGTCGGGGGATCAGCTGATGGCCGCACTGCGTTGGGTCAGAGAGGACACTGGGTCAGGGTGGGGAGGAGTGTGTACCCTTTTTAGAAACATTTAGATAGCACAGAACAATCATGCCCTGCGGCTACAGTATAGCAAGTTCCAGAGGGACCAGAGAGAAATCAGAAAAAGAGGCTGTGTGTAAGAGAGAAACACATGTGTGCCTGGGAAAGGGGGAGAGAGAGAGAGACAGAGAAAGAGAGAGTCTCATAAGTCTCATTCAGATGCCTTGCCTCACAGGGGAAAAAGCTACAGAGAGGAGGGCAAGAGTAAGAGAGAAATCCATGTGTGCACGAGAAAGCCATAGAAAGAGAGAGCGAGAGAACGATGGGGAGAGAGAGACCCTGAAAAGGGGTTAGTGAGATGTCTTGCCTCACAGGGGATGAATTTTCAAGATCTTAACGGCCCATCTGTGTCCTTACATAAAGTGTTTCCCTCAAGTGGGATTAGGAATGGGGCAAGAAAACGTGGTAATCTGTGTCACTCAGTCAGCTGAAAAGAAAGCCATGTGAACCATAAAACAGCCAGGGCTATCCTGAAGGGTGAGAGATGACAGAGCGCGAGAGGCATCACGTCCTTCCACTCTCTCCCCGTTCCCCCTGTCGCTCTCTTCTTCTCTCTATTCCCACTGTATCCCAGCTCTATCCATCGCTACTGTATTTGTCTTTGGCGTGCAGTGCCATGCTATGCATATGTTGGTCTCTATACATCATTATTTTATCAGAAGTGAGGGAGAAAATGCATGGGACTTTTCTGTTTTATAATGTTCAAGCAAGAATGTTAAGTGTACAGGGACTGTGGCTTTATATCTTTCAAATAGAGTCATATTTTATGCAGTATAATGTCAGTTATGCATGATTGAGAGTTCTGAGTGCATTTGATCTTAAAACACTGAGAGACTAATTATATGGCACTGTAGTCAGTTAAATGAATATGCTACAGCATAGAGATAATAAAATATACTGTTATAAACCCGCCATAAACCTCTTGCTCAGTAAGGTTCAATTCTGACCGAGTTAAGACGGGCATAAATGGAACTTAATGAAATTTTCTCTCTATGTGTATTCTGACCTTGAACTTAAGCATGATAATAGCCTGCTATTCACCTGCTACTAATATGGAGTCTAGATTGAGGAAATTAAAGAGTGGTGGAGGTGTGTCTGCAGATACACAACATTCTTACCTTGAATTAACCACCCTAATAATCCTATCACCATTAAGCGCGAGGAAACCATTAGCAAGGTCGAGCGAACCTGCCTGGTTCCAAGTGGGAAAGGCATCGGCTTTCTTTTTTCCCAATATAATCTCCCATGTACTGTAATTAATGCATGAATAAGAGCTAGTTACACACATAGCAATTGTTTTAGATTCTTTTTGCCATATGATCGCTGGAGGCGAATGTGAAACCAGTCATATGGAGGCAAACTGAAAATCACATCAACATGACATGTATTGTGGATCACAGTGAAGTAGGCTATAAATAGCTGTGCTGCGATTCAGAGTTTGTATTGTATGCCCTCACAATTTGCAGGGATGACATTTGGAGACCCAGGCTTTTCTCAGCTATATTTTACAATGTTAAATATTAGCCACTATCGGGAGTCCCGTCAGTAATAGCCACATACATTTATAGCTGTCACAATTTGTAGCCCACGTTTTGCATCATTCCATTCCATTTCGATTAACTTTCTTTCTTCTGTCATGTCCCGTGTAGTTGTTCCGGAGGATTTCTAGCAATGGTGGATCATATTAGCTAATCATTTGGGACATGTATCCTATTTGAATCATTATGGAAGTCAGATCACAAAATGCAGTTTATACCTGGAGCCTGGAGCACAGTTCACGACGACTGGACAGTTGTCATACAGTTCCATTATTAGTGAGGATTAGCATAGATTTATAGGACTATTGTTAAACCCCTATTGAATATATTTTCCCACCTTCCAATATTTCATGCATTGAACTTGACTATGGCAACTACCCTATATTCTGAACCTGTTCTCTCTATCTATTCTTGTGAGTCGGTCAACAAAATTCTAATTAAAGGTACACTATATGTAAAGGGATGGCTTAAGATCAATGAACTGAAAACCCTATTGAATGCAAACTCTACGAGAAAAATCTGTTGGCCAGCAAGTGGGGGGGTTTTCTGTCACGCCCCGACCTTAGTTATCTTTGTTTTCTTTATTAGTTTGGTTAGGTCAGGGTGTGACAAGGGGTGGTTTGTTGTGTTTTTGTCCTGTCTAGGGTTTTTGTATGTTTATGGGGTTGTTTAATAGTCTAGGTGTTTTGTATGTCTATGGTTGCCTAGATTGGTACTAAATTAGAGGCAGCTGTTTATCGTTGTCTCTGATTGGGAACCATATTTAGGCAGCCATATTCCTTGGGTAATTCGTGGGTGATTGTCTATGTATTAGTTGCTTGTGTCTGCACTTATTCTATATAGCTGTCACGTTCGTTTTGATGTTTTGTAAATTTGTTGAAGTGTTCTTCGTTTCATTAAAATAATAGATGTATTCACATCACGCTGCGCCTTGGTCTCATCCATACAACAAATGTGACAGAATTACCCACCAAACAAGGACCAAGCAGCGTGATAAGGAGGAACAGCGATATCTGGAGAAATTGACATGGGAGGAAATACTGGACGGAGAAGGACCCTGGGCACAGGCTGGGGAATATCGCCGCCTCAAGGCAGAGTTGGAGGCAGTGAAAGCTGAGCGGCGGTGGTATGAGGAGGCAGCACGCCAGCGCAGCTGGGACGAGAGGCAGCCCAAAAATGTATTGGGGGGGCACAGGGGAGTGTGGCTAAGTCAGGTAGGAGATCTGAGCCAACGCCCCGTGCTTACCGTGGAGAGAGGTGGAACAGGCAGGCACCGTGTTATGCCGTGAGGCGCACGGTGTTCCCGGTGCGCAGGCATAGCCTGGTGCGTTACATCGAAGCTCCTCGTATCGGCCGGGCTAGAGTGGGCATCGAGGTCTCCTTGGGCCGGGGTACATGGCACCAGTCCTACGCACGGTGTCCCCGGTTCGCCAGCACAGCCCAGTGCGGTCTGTTCCACCTCGCCGCACTGGCCTGGCGACGGGGAGAATCCAGCCAGGTAGGGTTGTGCAGGCTCAGTGCTCGTGACCTCCAGTGCGCCTCCATGGTCCGGTCTATCCGGTGCCTCCTCCACGCACCAGGCCTCCGGTGGCAGCCCCACGCACCAGGCTGTCTCTCCGTCTCCTTCCTCCAGGTGCTCCCTCCTGTCCAGCGCTGCCGGACTCTCCCGCCTGTCCTGAGCTGCCGGGGTCTCCCGCCTGTCTGGAGCTGCCAGAGTCTCCCGCTAGTCCAGAGGCGCCACTCATTCAAGACTCGACCATCAGTCCAGTGGCGTCCTCTAGTCCGGGGTCGGTGGTGAGGGTTCCCACTCCAGAGACATTACGTAAGTGGGCCGAGCCAGAAGTGGAGCGGGGCCCACGTCCCTCACCAGAACCGCCACCACGGAGTAATGCCCACCCAGACCCTCCCATATCGGTTTAGGTTGGCGGCCACTGACCTTAGTTATCTTTGTTTTCTTTATTAGTTTGGTTAGGTCAGGGTGTGACAAGGGGTGGTTTGTTGTGTTTTGTGTCCTGTCTAGGGTTTTTGTATGTTTATGGGGTTGTTTACTAGTCTAGGTGTTTTGTATGTCTATGGTTGCCTAGATTGGTTCTCTATTAGAGGCAGCTGTTTATCGTTGTCTCTGATTGGGAACCATATTTAGGCAGCCATAATCCTTGGGTAATTTGTGGGTGATTGTCTATGTATTAGTTGCCTGTGTCTGCACTTATTCTATTTAGCTGTCACGGTCGTTTTGTCAATTTGTCGAAGTGTTCTTCGTTTCATTAAAATAGAAGATGTATTCACATCACGCTGCGCCTTGGTCTCATCCATACAACGAACGTGACATTTTCAGCTGTTGAATAACATTTATTCAGCATGCGCAAGGGAACCATGCCTGCAAAGGTAAGTTTGGTAAGTCTGAATACCAAATACATACAGTTGAAGTCGGAAGTTTACATACACCTTAGCCAAATACATTTAAACTCAGGTTTTCACAATTCCTGACATTTAAGCCTAGTAAAGATTCCCTGCATTAGGTCAGTCTGGATCACCACTTTATTTTAAGAATGTGAAATGTCTAGAATAATAGTAGCGATTTCTTATATCACATTCCCAGTGGGTCCCACGTTTTACATACACTCAATTAGTATTTGGTAACATTGCCTTTAAATTGTTTAACTTGGGTCAAAAGTTTTGTGTAGACTTCCACAAGCTTACTTAAGTTGGGTGAATTTTGGCCCATTCCTCCTGACAGAGCTGGTGTAACTGAGTAAGGTTTGTAGGCCTCCTTGCTCGCACATGCTTTTTCAGTTCTGCCCACAAACATTCTATAAGATTGAGGTCAGGGCTTTGTGATGGCCACTCCAATACCTTGACTTTGTTGTCCTTAAGCCATTTTGCCACATCTTTGGAAGTATGCTTGGTGTCATTGTCGATTTGGAAGACCCATGTGCGACCATCTTTATCTTCCTGACTGAGGTCTTGAGATGTTGCTTCAATATATCCACATAAATTTCCTCCCTCATGACGCCATCTATTTTGTAAAGTGCACTAGTCCCTCCTGCAGCAAAGCACACCCACAATATGATGCTGCCACCCCCATGCTTAACGGGTTGGGATGGTGTTCTTCGGCTTGCAAGCCTCTCCCTTTTTCCTCCAAACATAGCGATGATCATTATGGCCAAACAGTTCTATTTTTGTTTCATCAAACCAGAGGACATTTCTCCAAAAAGTACAATCTTTGTCCCCATGTAGTCTGGCTTTTCTATGGTGGTTTTGGAGCAGTAGCTTCTTCCTTGCTGGTCGATCTTTCAGGTTATGTCAATATAGGACTCGATTTACTGTGGATATAGATACTTTTGTACCTGTTTCCTCCAGCATCTTCACAAGGTCCTTTGCTGTTGTTTTGGGATTGATTTGCACTTTTCGCACCAAAGTATGTTCATCTCTAGGAGACAGAACGCGTCTCCTTTCTGAGCGGTATGACGGCTGCGTGGTCCCATGGTGTTTATACTTGCATACTATTGTTTGTACAGATGAATGTGGTACCTTCAGGCATTTGGAAATTGCTCACAAGGATGAACCAGACTTGTGGAGGTCTACCATTTTTTTCAGAGGTATTGGCTGATTTTCCCATGATGTCAAGCAAAGAGGCACTGAGTTTGAAGGTAGACCTTGAAGTAAATCCACAGGTAGACCTCCAATTGACTCAAATGATGTCAATTAGCCCATCGGAAGCTTCTAAAACCATGACATAATTTTCTGGAATTTTTCAAGCTGTTTAAAGGGACAGTCAACTTAGTGTATGTTAACCTCTGACCTACTGGAATTGTGATTCAGTGAATTATAAGTGAAATAATCTGTCTGTAAACAATTATTGGAAAAATTACTTGTGTCAAGCACAAAGTAGATGTCCTGACTGACTTGCCAAAATAGTTTGTTAACAAGAATTTTGTGGAGTGGTTGAAAAACGAGTTTTAATGACTCCAACCTAAGTGCATGTAAACTTCCGACTTCAACTGTACATACACTTCCTATGTCTGAATCAGGCCCTAAGAGCATAACTTTCTAGGCTCCAAAAGTTATATTCACACGTTTGCACTGTTTGCTATATTATTCATATTTTAGTGGCTCCCTATTCAATCATTCATGATGGCCAGTGGGTCTCAAAGTTTATTTGTTATTGTCCTTGGGCATTTGTCAGTGTGAGACACTTGGATTATGTGTCTAACTCTCATACTCATGGAATTTGGCCTACAGTGTATTCAGA
This sequence comes from Oncorhynchus mykiss, assembly GCF_057628025.1. NCBI lineage: Eukaryota > Metazoa > Chordata > Actinopteri > Salmoniformes > Salmonidae > Oncorhynchus > Oncorhynchus mykiss. The sequence goes on from NC_143044.1 coordinate 5,528,200, forward strand.
AAGCATTCGCAGGCCTTTGACTTTTTTCACATTTGGTTGTTACAGACTGAATTAAACATGTATTAAATTGAGGTTTTTTTTGTCACCGGCCTAGACGCAGAATTTTAATTGTGTTTTAATTTTGTTACAAATTAATTAAATGAAAAGCTGAAATGTCAACAAGTATTCAACCTCTTTGTAATGACAAACCTAAATAATTCAGGAGTAAAAATTGCTGTATGGACTCACACTGTGTAAATAATAGTGTTTAACATAATTTATGAATGACTACCTCGTACCCCACACACACAATTATCTGTAAAGTCCCTCAGTCAAGCAGTGAATTTCAAACCACAAAGCCCAGGGAGGTTTTCCAATGCCTCACAAAGAAGGGCACCTATTGGTAAAAAAAACAAACATTGAATAGCCCTTTGAGCATGGTGAAGTTATTAATTACACTTTGAATGGTGTATCAATACACCCAGTCACTACAAAGATACAGGTGTCCTTCCTAACTCAGTTGCCAGCGAGGAAGGTAACTGCTCAGGGATTTCACCATGAGGCCAATGGTGACTTTAAAACAGTTACAGAGGTTAATGGCTGTGATTGGAGAAAACAGGATGGCTCAACATTATAACTCGACCATACTAACCTTATTGACAGAGTGAAAAGAAGGAAGCCTACACAGAATACAAATATTCCAAAACATGCATCCTGTTTGCAACAAGGCACTAAAGCAATACTGCAAAAAATGTGGCAAAGCAATTAACCTTTTGTCCTGAATACAGAGTGTTATGTTTGGGGCATGTCCAATACAACACATTACTGAGTACCACTCTCCATGATTTCAAGCACGGTGGTGGCTGCATTATGTTATGAGTATGCTTGTAATCGTTAAGGACTGGTGAGTTTTTCAGGATAAAAAAAAAATGGAATTGAGCTAAGCACAGGCAAAATCCTAGAGTAAAAACTTGTTCAGTCTGCTTTCCACCAGACACTGGCAGATTTAATTCACCTTTTGGCAGAACAATCACATAGAAAGGCAACATCTACACAGCAATTCCTTACCAAGAAGATCGTGAACGTTCCTGAGAGGCTGAGTCCCAGTTTTGATTTAAATCTACTTGAAAATCTATCGCAAGACCTGAAAATGGTTGTCTAGCAATTGTCAACAATTTTGAAAAGAATAATGGGAAAATGCTGCATAGTCCAGGTCTGCAAAACTCTTAGAAACTTACCCAGAAAGACACAGCTGTAATTGCTGCCAAAGGTGCCTCTACATAATATTGAGTCAGGGCTGTGATTACTTATGTAAATTAGATATTTCTGTATTTAACTTCAATACATTTGCAAAAAAAATGTAGAACACGTTTTCACTTTGTCATTATGAGGTATTGTGTGTAGATGGGTGAGAGAGAAAATATATTTAATCCGTTTTGAATTCAGGCTGTAACACAACAAAATGTGGAATAAGTCAAGGGTTATGAATACTTCCTGAGGGCACAGTATATGGATAGTGGCAAATTGAAATATTTCTAAAAGTAGAACTATAAATAGCATAAGCATGACTTTGGTAGCAATTGGAAGTTAACATTTTGGAGATTATGGAGAAATAATCAGACTAAAAGTTGAGGACAACGATCCACTGTTGTGTGCATTTTTACGTTTCAAAACATTTATCAATAATTACATCTGAAAATCCTCTTGATACATTCAGCAACAGAATAAGAATATTAATTGACAGTTTGGAGTAGCTGCAAGATAAGAAATAAATATTACAAGGGTTTGACTGAGAGGTCTAACTGGTGTCTCCAAGTAGCCACACACCTCTCCAAAACTGTGCACAGTTCCCAAGTCACTTCAATGATCTTTTATGACTCAAGGAAGGAGCCTTCAACTATAAGGGGATTTTTTTTGAGCTCTTCTAGCTACACTCACATTAACATCAGTGCAGTAATATCTAAAAAGTAATATAACAATTCCACAACAACTACCTAATACACACAAATCTAAAGAGATGGAATAAGAATATGTACATATAAATATATGGATGAGCAATGACCAAGTGGCATAGGCAAGATGCAATAGATGGTATAAAATACAGTATATACATATGAGATGGGTAATGTAAGATACGTAAACGTAATTAAAGTGGCATTATTTAAAGTGACTAGTAATCAATTTATTAAAGTGGCCAATGATTTGAGTCTGTATCTAGGCAGCAGCCTCTCTGTGTCAGTGATGGCTGTTTAACAGTCTGATGGCCTTGAGATAGAAGCTGTTTTTCAGTCTCTCAGTCCCAGCTTTGATGCACCTGTACTGACCTCGCCTTCTGGATTGTAGCGGGGTGAATAACTACACTGTTTATAATCAGCCATATTCCCAGTCATATTTCCATGGTTAAATGCGGTGGTTTGCGCTTTCACTTTTGCACAAATGCTGCCATATAGCCACGGTTTCTGGTTAGGGTATGTTTTAATAGTCACAGTGGGTACAACATCTCCAATGCATTTCCTTATAAACTCCCTCACCGAATCAACGTATAAATCAATGTTATTCTCTGAGGCTGCCCGGAACATTTCCCAGTCCGTGTGATCAAAACAATCTTGAAGCGTGGATTCCGATTGGTTAGACCAGCGTTGAATGGTTCTTGTCGCAAATACATCCTGTTTGAGTTTCTGCCTATAAGACTGCAGGAGCAAAATTAAGTCGTGGTGGGATTTGCCGACGGGAGGGCGGGGGAGGGCCTTGTATGCATCGCAGAATTTAGAGTTGCAGTGATCCAGTGTATTGCTCGCGCGAGTGCTACAATCTATATGCTGATAGAATTTAGGTATCCTTATTTTCAAATTTGTTTTGTTAAAATCCACTGCTACCTTAAATGCAGCCTTAGGATATATGGGTTCCAGTTTACATAGAGTCCAGTGAAGTTCTAGGTCAGGTGATGAAACGGACTTGAGTTCCTGTATGTTGCTATGATTACACCATGAGTCGTTAATCATGAAGCATACAACCCCGCCCTTCTTCCCAGAGCGATGTTTATTTCTGTCGGCGCAACGCATGAAGAAACCCGGTGGCTGTAGCCATGTTTCCGTGAAACAGAGAATATTACAACCTCTGATGTCTCTCTGGAAGGAAACTCTTGCCCTAATTTCGTCTACCTTGTCGTGTAGAGACTGGACATTGGCGAGTAATATACTCGGAAGCGGTGGGTGGTGTGCACTCATTCAAAGTCTGACCAGGAGGCCGCTCCATCTACCTCTTCTTCGGACACTTTGTTTTGGGTCGGCCTCTGGGATTAGATCCAATGTCCTGGGTGGTGGTATGAACAAAGGATCCGCTTCGGGAAAGTTGTATTCCTGGTCATAATGTTGGTAAGTAAAAGTCGCTGTAACGATTCTCTTCTTGTGAAGTAGAGGCGGACCAAAGCGCAGCGTGGTGGTTGTTCATTGTATTTATTGACGACACTATACATGAACAAACTAACGGAAAAAAACAAGAAACGTGAGAACTCAAAACAGCCCTGTCTGGTGCAAACACAAAAACAGGAACAATCACCCACAAACACACAGTGAAACCCAGGCTACCTAAATATGGTTCCCAATCAGAGACAATGACGAACACCTGCCTCTGATTGAGAACCATATCAGGCCGAACATAGAACTAGACCAAAACATAGAAAAACAAACATAGACTGCCCACCCAACTCACGCCCTGACCATACTAAATAAATACAAAAACAAAGGAAATAGAGGTCAGAACGTGACAGTACCCCCCCCCAAAGGTGCGGACTCCGGCCGCAAAACCTTGACCTATAGGGGAGGGTCTGGGTGGGCGTCTGTCCGCGGTGGCGGCTCTGGCGCGGGACGCGGACCCCACCTCGCCATTGTCTCAGTCCGCCTTATTGTCCGCCTCCGTGGCTTACTCACCATGCCCACCCCTCTCAATGACCCCACTGGACAGAGGGGCTGCTTGGGACAGAGGGGCAGCTTCTCGGGACAGAGGGACAGCTGCTCGGGACAGAGGGACAGCTGCTCGGGACAGAGGGACAGCTGCTCGGGACAGAGGGACAGCTGCTCGGGACAGAGGGACAGCTGCTCGGGACAGAGGGACAGCTGCTCGGGACAGAGGGACAGCTGCTCGGGACAGAGGGACAGCTGCTCCGGGCGGAGGGGCTCTAGCGGCCCCTGGCTGACTGACGGCACTGGCGGCCCCTGGCTGACTGGCGGCCCCTGGCTGACTGGCGGCACTGGCGGCCCCTGGCTGACTGGCGGCGCTGGCGCTGGGCTGACTGGCGGCACTGGTGGCCCCTGGTTGACTGGCGGCACTGGCGGCCCCTGGCTGACTGGCGGCACTGGCGGCCCCTGGCTGACTGGCGGCACTGGCGGCCCCTGGCTGACTGGCGGCACTGGCGGCCCCTGGCTGACGGGCGGCATTGGCGGCTCCTGGCAGACGGGCGGCACTGGCGGCGCTGGGCAGACGGGCGGCACTGGCGGCGCTGGGCAGACGGGCGGCACTGGCGGCGCTGGGCAGACGGGCGGCACTGGCGGCGCTGGGCAGACGGGCGGCGCTGGGCAGACGGGCGGCGCTGGCGGCGCTGGGCAGACGGGCGGCGCTGGCGGCGCTGGGCAGACGGGCGGCGCTGGCGGCGCTGGGCAGACGGGCGGCGCTGGCGGCGCTGGGCAGACGGGAAGCTCCGATGGCGCCGGGCAGACGCGAAGCTCCGGCAGAGGCGCCGGGCAGACGGGAAGCTCCGGCAGAGGCGCCGGACAGGCGGGAGGCTCCGGCAGCGGCGCCGGACAGGCGGGAGGCTCCGGCAGCGGCGCCGGACAGGCGGGAGGCTCCGGCAGCGGCGCCGGACAGGCGGGAGGCTCCGGCAGCGGCGCCGGACAGGCGGGAGGCTCCGGCAGCGGCGCCGGACAGGCGGGAGGCTCCGGCAGCGGCGCCGGACAGGCGGGAGGCTCCGGCAGCGGCGCCGGACAGGCGGGAGGCTCCGGCAGAGGCGCCGGACAGGCGGGAGGCTCCGGCAGAGGCGCCGGACAGACGGGAGGCTCCGGCAGAGGCGCCGGACAGGCGGGAGGCTCCGGCAGCGCTGGAGAGGAGGAAGGCTCTGGACGGATGGGCCGGAGAGACAGCCTGGTACGGGGAGCTGCCATCGGAGGGCTGGGGTGTGGAGGTGGTGACGGATAGACCGGGCCGTGCAGGCGCACTGGAGCTCTTGAGCACCGAGCCTGCCCAACCTTACCCGGTTGAATGGTCCCGGTCGCCCTGCCAGTGCGGCGAGGTGGAATAGCCCGCACTGGGCTATGCAGGCGAACCGGGGACACCGTGCGCAAGGCTGGTGCCATGTAAGCCGGCCCAAGGAGACGCACTGGAGACCAGATGCGTAGAGCCGGCTTCATGGCACTTGGCTCGATGCCCACTCTAGCCCGGCCGATACGCGGAGCTGGAATGTACCGCACCGGGCTGTGCACCCGCACTGGGGACACCGTGCGCTCCACAGCATAACACGGTGCCTGCCCGGTCTCTCTAGCCCACCGGTAACCACAGGAAGTTGGCTCAGGTCTCCTACCTGGCGTAGCCATACTCCCTGTTAGCCCCCCCCCAATAAATTTTTGGGGCTGACTCCCGGGCTTCCATCCACGACGCCGCGCTGCCTCCTCATACCAGCGCCTCTCCGCTTTCGCCGCCTCCCGTTCTTCCTTGGGGTGGCGATACTCTCCTGGCTGAGCCCAAGGTCCTTTACCGTCTAATTCGTCCTCCCATGTCCATACCTCCTCGCGCTGCTCCTGCTGCTGCTTTCTCCTTTGCCCATTTCCACACCGCTTGGTCCTGTTGTGGTGGGTGATTCTGTAACGATTCTCTTCTTGTGAAGTAGAGGCGGACCAAAGCGCAGCGTGGTGGTTGTTCATTGTATTTATTGACGACACTATACATGAACAAACTAACGGAAAAAAACAAGAAACGTGAGAACTCAAAACAGCCCTGTCTGGTGCAAACACAAAAACAGGAACAATCACCCACAAACACACAGTGAAACCCAGGCTACCTAAATATGGTTCCCAATCAGAGACAATGACGAACACCTGCCTCTGATTGAGAACCATATCAGGCCGAACATAGAACTAGACCAAAACATAGAAAAACAAACATAGACTGCCCACCCAACTCACGCCCTGACCATACTAAATAAATACAAAAACAAAGGAAATAGAGGTCAGAACGTGACAGTCGCTCTTATATCCAATAGTTCTTCCCGGCTGTATGTAATAACACTTAAGATTTTCTGGGCTAACAATGTAAGACATAATTTTAAAAAATTAACATACTGCATAGTTTCCTAAGGACTTGAAGCGAGGTGACCATCTCTGTCGGCGCCATCTTGCTGAGTGCTACTAGGCCTTTGATAGATCAAATTATGTAAGGGATATTATTGGATGGAAAAGAACTTAACAACAAAATCCTGCAATAAAGGACAATACATAACAAACACCGGCAAAATATTGTCTCTAAGATTTCTTCAAACCATTCATTTTTGGACCACATTTTAATTCGGTTATAGAAGCATTTCAAATCACGTGCATTCAAATATCTCATATCCAGCATATCCAAACATGGTAATGTATTGACATATTCATGTTTTCCCATGAGCATGTTACTTTCCATATCATCAAAGGGGAGTGGGAGAAGAAAGCGAGCAGGCTTTCAGAAATGTCTTTGATAATGTGACCGGAGAGTGAACTTTCAGTAGACGCCTGTTGGATGTTGACATGATTGTGTCTTTTCCCTCACCAATTAGTGTGAAAGCCTCAAACTGAGACAGTTCGATGACAACTTGCTGATTTTAATAGCCTATTTGTTCCAGTAACACTAAAGGAAGAACATGAAGGGGAAAGTGTGTACAGTAATATTATTCAGACTGAGAGAGGGAAGGGGGGGGGTGGGAAAGGGAGAAGGCGAGGGAGAGAGGTTCTGGTCTGTTACCATGGTACTCGTGTGCAGCGGTGTTGCAGAGGCTTCAAGATCGCTCTGGATCCTGATGCTTTTGATCTGGCTCCCCAATACGCATCCTGCTCCTCCTCAACAATCCGGCATGGACCAGTGCTGTACCGTGTGCCCTGATAACAAGAAGAGCCAAAAGAGAAAGATATTTCTCAGATGTCACCGTCCAGGCACACTTCCATTATGATTGAATGTTTTCACTGTCCAAGCACACTTCCATTATGATTGAGTCAAGCTGTTCTTGAAAAGAAATGTGGCAGAAAGAATCTACCTTCTGTCACTGTTTTTACTATATGAAAGTCACGCAGGGCAGGTGCAGAGACACCATTCCTCACATGCATATTTGATGTGCTTGAGTAGTTACACAGTCCATTACATGTTTTCTTGTTGACATTTTTGAGAACACCTCCAGGTTGTTTGGGCGAACCCAAATTTGGAGTTCTTTGTTACTGTATCATGTTCCTCACAGAAGTGGAATGATAGGAGAACTGGGACAGTGAGGGGTCTACTAGCATGCAGGCCTGAGATAAACAATGTGTGATGGATGTGCTTACTCACACTCATTGTCTCAGTAGCATCACATTTCAACCGTTCATCTGCTCTGTACAGATCAGACCTGGGTTGAAATACTATTTGAAATCATGTAAAATTCTTTAGCTGTGCTTGATTGAGATTGCTGTTGCAATGGAACCATTAGTTAAAATAGTATTTGAACCCAGTTATGCTGTACATACAGTAACACAGAAGGTTGAGGGGAGAAGAGAACAGAAGAGACATTACAGTATGTGGGTGAGGCAGCTTTGTGGTAATTGATAGTTAATGTAGAGGTATTTGCCACTGCTAAGATCCTTCATGTGAAATGACATGAAGAGAGATGAAAATAGCTATATGATTGTGATTGAAATAAACTGACAGTCCTTGTCAGTTATAACGGGGCTGAGTAAGAGGCTTAAATAAACAAAGCATTTCACAGCTATACTATAGCCTAGCTATTACATGAACGTGTACAGAAATATGAACATAATGTATTATGTGGCTTATGGACAGGCCAATCTAAGAAAAGTGTGAGGTTGAAGAGGAGGCAGAGGAGGCAGAGGGAAGCGTTAAAAGCGTGGGCAGATGTTGCAGCATCTCACTCCTCTGTGATGCATGTCACTTCATACTTTTGGGAACCGGTAGACACAAGTGTGGCAATATGTTGGCTGTGTGGAGAGCGACGGAGCTGGGAGATCTGAGCACCAGAGGTTTGGCGAACCCCTTAATGAGCAGATCAATCAAACCCAAGGCTTATCTCAGGGGAATCTAAACTGAATAAAATACATCCAGCAGATTAATTTATCTTTCAAGCACTTGACCGCATAACTGATTAAGTGCTCAATGGAGCTTCAATCAACCCTTATTGGAACCATTAGGTTTCTTTAATCACTTTAATCTTTATTAGTGTGATTTAAATTTGCTGTAGGATCTGAATTCATCAGTGTGACTGCCCACTTGTGGTCAAGGACTATTAGACAATCAGATGCCATTGGGCATGTGGGAGGATTACTTATATGTTTATAGCCATTCCTTTTTGATTCGCCAAATGTAAGACTGTATGTAGTAGTGAGTCTTATACATGCAGTATCTCAAGGTTGCTTGTGTAACCCAGGTTCTCTGATAATATGAGTGAGATCTCTTACTGTGGGATTCACTCGGGCAATCACAAATGATGAAGAGACCAATCACACAACATCTGTCGAAGACAGACAGGTCGAGTGGCAAATAAGAGGAGCCCCTCCCTCCTTATAAGGCCCCACTCACCCGCCCTCTGGTCATTCACCATCATGCCTCTCTATTCCTTGCGCTCTTGCGAGCAGGGAAATGTGGTGAGATACTCACTCATGTTATCAGAGAACCAGGGTTAGGCAAGTACTTGTTTCGATATCTCACAGTGGGATATGGCCAACTCCCATATCGCAGACATGTTCTCTGAAGCCAGGGTAGTCCCAACAACATCATCATCCCTCAGAGGCTCCGACACTGAGGACAGCATGCACCAAGGAAGTGAAGATGAGCGAAAACTAAGATTATGGATATACTGACAAGGTCCTTGTCTCTCCGCCCTAACAATGGGAGTCGTTGTCCACAAAGCGGGATTTCTTGCTCCCGCCTATACATTTGTTGCATTGGTGGATACATCTAATTATTTTATGCTTTTTAAAAATATTAATTGAGGGTTGTTGACGTCAATCACCTGTAGTCAATGGAGGGAGATGCTATGCTACCAGTCATTCTTATTTGTCTTGACCAAATTCGGCACACTCTCTTTGACCTCCATACAAAACCATTTTACTTGGTGGGCAATTTTTTTTAATAAACACCACCTGCTTGAGGGACATAGTTTTTCAGTTGAGTTGGGCCTCTCTCTTTGCCTCTTCCTCTCTGCAGAAAATGACCAGGGGGCGGGCAAGTGGCACCTTATAAGGGGAGGTGTGATTGATACCATCATAATTTGTGTTCGCCGAGCGAAACCCACTGAGATATCGAAACGAGCATTTGAAACAGAGCCAACTACATTATTCAAGCTGACATTTGTAGATGTAAAGCCAAATGTTTACCAAGGTCAAACAGAACTGATCAAAAAGACATGAGCTATGGCATTGTTATATGGGCGGCGTGCTATTCCAATTTTGCTATCATGCCTTCAGCATTCTACAGTACTGAACATCCACAGCATAACACATTCAATGTACCTTTTCACATGGTGAATACACTGTACATACATACATACACATCCAAATGTAGCTAAAAATGTCATTCTCTGCTGGCTTTCAGCTGTTCCAAAATGACTAATCTCTATGGGGTGCAATCAAATCATCAGAAAGAAGCTGAGAAGGATTGGGCGCTAGTTCATATCGTTTTAGTGCTGAATTGACAGGGTGCCAAACCAACTAAATCCCACTCAAAAGTTACGTACATGGATAAATAAACCAATGTAATCTGACATCTACAATAAGATCACAAACGATATACCCACGCTAGCTATGTAACTGAGCATATGTTTTAACAGATAAAAGGGTTTGGCTCAGTCTACCACTAATTCTAAAACTGCAATTATAACCACAAATGACACACCATATAAAACCTGCCAGCTCAAACTAAACCCAAATAGGACAGTGACTAGCACATACTTTAGGGAAATTTCAAACTGTCCACTCCTGCATTACAGGAGTGTACATATTACCTCGACTAGCCTGTACCCCCGCACATTGACTCGGCACCGGTACCCCCTGTATGTAGCCTCATTATTCTTATTTTATTCTGTGACCTTTTTTAAAAAATGATCTTTAGTTTATTTAGTAAATATTTTCTTAAAGCTGCATTGTTGGTTGAGGGATTTTAAGTAAGCATTTCACGGTAAGGTCTACCTACACCTGTTGTATTCGGCGCATGTGATAAATAACATCTCCACAGACCTGCGACAACCTATGCTTGCTATGTTGAACATGAACACTTTATATGATTACATAAGAATCTATGAACATTTGAACATCTTGGCCATGTTCTGTTATAATCTCCACCCGGCACAGCCAGAAGAGGACTGGCCACCCCTCATAGACTAGGTCTCTTCCTAGGTTCTGGCCTTCCTAGCCACCGTGCTTCTACACCTGCATTGCTTGCTGTTTGGGGTTTTAGGATGGGTTTCTGTACAGCACTTTGTGACATCAGCTGATGTAAGAAGGGCTTTATAAATACATTTGAGTGAGTGATTGATTGATAAGAAGAAATTTATAGTTGCAGTAACCTCAAAATATGGCCATGGATGTGTTACTTGTTTTAAGGTTGACTGTTCATTCATTTGTATAACAGCCTGAACTTAAAGCTATTTACTGTATTACAAAAGTAATATTGAATCGCGTTTGGTTGACAACTCAACCAAATATCAACATTTAAAGGAGATGTACTGTATCTTGGATGTACCGTATCTTGGATAGCCAGTGGTCCATCTGAGCCACTGTCTTAATCCCATTCTTTAGCTTTTATTTTTGGTTGCGTAAGAGACGTGAATCGAACATATAATTTGTTAACTTGTCGACAAGTTAATCGGCTATTTACTGCTAGGCTATTTATTGCATGGATAGTTCCATCTGTGCCACTGACTTAGTCTGGCTTTCGTTCCAGTTTTTCTACAAATTAATACTTGATATGTTGGTTTTTAAATCTCAATCTCAACCAAAAATAAAACTTAAATAATAAGGGCTCTATTTTCAGCTGGAGGCACAAGTGTCAAATGCACATTAGTTTGCAATTTAGTCATGGCATTTTCCAGCCCTTACGCCAGGGAAATAGAGCAACCTGGCACTATGTGTTTGCTGACCTGTGACTCACTGACACTGCCCCCCCCACCCCTCCCCCACCCTGGTTAGAGGGGAGTAAGGCACCACAAGAGTTAACACACACAGGGAACTTTACACACACTGACAAAGATGAACATGGGGATGTAGTGGAATAGTAGTGGTTCTGTAGAAGAAAATGGAAGGCAATGAATATACTGTACATATGATATCACAAGAGCAGCAATAACAACAATAATAAAGGACTGTATAAATGGCATATAATCCCTGAACATGTTTACAGGTTACAAGCTGTACAGAGGCAGCATACATAATGCAACAATAACAACTAACTATATATACATCAAATCAAATTGTATTTGTCGCATGCACCAAATACAACAGGTGTAGGTAGATCTTAATGTGAAATGCTTACTTACAATCGTTTAACCAACAATTCAGTTTAAGATAAAACAGAGTGAAAATAGTTCCTACATAAACTAAAGTTGAAAAAAACAATTAAAAAAAACAATAAAATAACCGCACAGAGACTACGTGTGTGGGTACAGGTTAGTTGAGGTAATTGAGGTAATATGTACATGTAGGTAGGGGTAAAGTGACTATGCATAGATAATAAACAGTTAGTAGCAGCAGCGTAAAAATAAATAGGGGGGGTCAATACATATAGTCCGGGTAGCCATTTGATTAATTGTTCAGCAGTCTTATGGCTTGGCACATAACTCACTTTGTGCACACACACACACCATCCCACATGTCCAAAGATATTGGAGCCCAGCTGTTATTGTGCAGGACAGCGATAAGCTTTCTTCTCTCTCTGTAACTGATTGAAGTAGACTGAGTTAGGGAGGCAGGAATTGGGGATCTGGGACCCAAGATGACGGACTGTGATTGACTGTCCCCACAGTGTGTTAACTAACCTCCAGACGAGCTTCAATGCCATACAACTATCCTTCCTTGGCCTCCAACTGCTCTTAAATGCAAGAAAACTAAATGCATGCTCTTCAACCGATCGTTGCCCGCACATGCCCACCCGTCCAGCATCACTACTCTGGACGGTTCTGACTTAGAATATGTGGACAACTACAAATACCTGGGTGTCTGGTTAGACTGTAAACTCTCCTTCCAGACTCACATTAACATCTCCAAAATTAAATCTAGAATGAGCTTCCTATTTCGCAACAAAGCATCACTCACGCTGCCAAACATACCCTCGTAAAACTGACCATCCTACCGATTTTCCACTTCGGTGATGTCATTTACAAAATCGCCTCCAACACTCTACTCAACAAATAGGATGCAGTCTATTACAGTGCCATCCGTTTTGTCACCAAAGCCCCATATACTACCCACCACTGCAACCTGTACACTCTCGTTGGCTGGCCCTCGCTTCATACTCATCGCCAAACCCACTGGTTCCAGGTCATCTACAAGTCTATTCTAGGTAAAGCCCCGCCTTATCTCAGCTCACTGGTCACCATAGCAGCACCCACCCGTAGCACACGCTCCAGCAGGTATATCTCACTGGTCACCCCCAAAGCCAACACCTCTTTTGGCCACCTTTCCTTCCAGTTCTCTGCTGCCAATGACTAGAACGAACTGCAAAAATAACTAAAGCTGGAGACTCTTATCTCCCTCACAAGGTTTAAGCATTAGCTGTTAGAGCAGCTTACCGATCATTGCACCTGTACATAGCCCATCTGTAAATAACCCACCCAACTACCTCATCCCTATATTGTTGTTTATTTTTTGCTGCTTTGCACCCCAGTATCTCTACTTGCACATTCATCTTCTGCACATCTATCACTCCAGTGTTTAATTGCTAAATTGTAATTATTTTGCCACTATTGCCTATTTATTGCCTTACCTCCCTAATCTTACATTTGCACACACTGTATATAGACTATTCTATTTTGTTATTGTCTGTATGTTTGTTTATCCCATGTGTAACTCTGTGTTTGTGTCATACTGCTTTGCTCTATCTTGGCCAGGTCACAGTTGTAAATGAGAACTTGTTCTCAACTGGCCTACCTGGTTAAATAAAGGTGAAATACAAATAAAACTAAAAAATAGTGCCAGAATTTTGACGGGACAGTTTATGACTGGCCCTTCAGATGGGGAGGGGAGCTAGGCTCCAGATGGGGAGGGGAGCCTGCTGTAGGAGTTATAAAGTTACAGAATTTGTGTCCCTAATAGAGGCCTGTGAGAATGAGATGGTGTGCTAAGAATCACCAGCAGGGAATTCGTAACAGCCACATTCGGCAATTTCCCTGTCTAACATCAGCTTGCTTGCACTGTGGAGGGGGTGTCAATATTTGAGGTGTCTCCTTAAAAACATTGCAAAAGTTACAATTGAATGCAGTGCTAATGGGAAGTTCTAAGACCCACAGAAAGCAGGTCTAAATGGTAACACAGGTGAGAATGGCATGGATCAACATCAAAAAAATGTGATAGGCTGCTAAAATCATTCCAATCCCTATTAAAAGGCAAATGCAGTTTAGTAGTATTAGCGGGCTGACTTTAGGACCACGCTGACCCCTGGGAGCAGGAGGGAAGATTGTTTGTATGACTGGCAGTTTTTTTTTATGGAGCGCGTATGGACGTAGCTGCAGGGAACAGCTAAACTTTTTCTCAAAACAGTGCAGAGGTAAAGATGGCTGCAGTCTATGGCTTTGGCTTGGTAATTGCTGTTTGACCTCCCTCTATATTTTGGAGGTTTGTGCACTCATACTTTTTCATTATTCACAATTCACGTACCTGCATACTTAATTTTGCTTGTTCAAGTAGGCTATCCATCCCCATTTTCAGAGCGCCTCTAGTCCGATTACTAGAATCTTCCTCCAAACTACTCAGTCTTCCTACAATGCCGTATTAATGGCAGATTTTTAAGAGAATCTGTTCTCACACACACACACACTAATGTATTCAATGAGCGATGGATGCCTGAGACACCGAGGTATCTCTCCCCCTTATAATTTGGGATCAAATATGCTCTGAAAGCAAACATGTTGACATGACTACCCTGATATTGGGGAATTTGTGCCATTCTGAAAAAATTGTTAGATAAGATACACAGGATCCTAGTATTTTTTGTAGTAATATTTTAATGTTATGCGTAAAGACATAGGCCTACACTATGTGTGCAGACAGTGCCATGTAACAAGAGAAGCAATTTTTTGTTGTTTAAAAAAAACAGATGGCTTGTTTTCCGTTTCATATCAAGCCCTCCATAGTCCCAGTCGGTATTAGATAGGAAGTCGAGGGCCTATAGTTACAACCTGTAGTTACCTAGGTTACCCATTGTCTTACAACAACAAAAATTCTTGTTGTCTGCTTGTTTTTAGTCATACAAAAATACATTTAAGAAAAGTACAGCATGTCTAAAGATTACTTTTCAACATTTCCTGTTCCCGAACGTTCTCACATAATATTGTAGGGCTCCCCTCAACTGAGAAGGAGTTGCTTTCTCAGTTGCAAAAGCAGCAAGGACTTTTCACAAAACTGCATTCAGCAAACAACGGAATTGTGAGAGCTAGCTATGTACTGTCTCACAAAATTGCTAAACATAGAAAGCTATTCGCTGAGGGCAAATTCATTAAAGAATGTTTAATTGACTCTGCAGCGATACTTTGCCCCAACAAGAAAGAGCTGTTTGAAAATGTTTCCCTGTCAAGGCGATCAGTGACACGGCGTGTTGAAGACATCGCAGAGAATATGGAACAACAGTTGACGACAAGGTAAAGGATTTCTCCTATTTCTCCTTGGCCCTGGATGAGAGCAGTGATGCACGTGACACAGCACAGTTGTTGATATTGTTACGAGGCATAACCCCAGACTTTGAAATTACATAGGAGCTTACTTCAATGCAGTCAAAGAAGATCACAACCACAGGGAAAGCTTTATTGGAGGAGGTTATAAAGTTTGACCACTGATGGGTGCCCAAACTTGGCATTTTTAAAAGGATACAAGATCAAGTAGCTGAGCTGAACCCAGATCAGAAAATAATTTTCCTGCATTGCATTATTCATCAAGAGGTGCTCTGTAAATGTGTTCTGAAAATGAGCCATGTTGTGGATACAATCACTAAAGTGTTAAACTCCTGGCCTCCCGAGTGGTGCAGTGGTCTAAGGCACTGCATCGCAGTGCTAGCTGTGCCACTAGAGATTCTGGGTTCGTGTCCATGCTCTGTCGCAGCCGGCCATGACCGGGTGACCCATGGGGCGGCACACAATTGGCCCAGCATTGTCCGGGTTAGGGGAGGGTTTGGCCGGCAGGGATGTCCTTGTCTCATCGCTCACTGGCAACTCCTGTGGCGGGCTGGGCGCAGTGTACGGTTGCCAGGTATACAGTGTTTTCTCTGACACATTGGTGTGGCTGGCTTCCGGGTTAAGTGGGCATTGTGTCAAGAAACAGTGTGGCTTGGCTGGGTTGTGTTTCGGATGACGCACGGCTCTCGGCCTTCACCTCTCCCTAGTCCGTACGGGAGTAGCAGCGATGAGACAAATCTGTAACCATGAAATTGGGGAGAATTAAGGCGGAAACAAAAATTAAATAAATAGTGGTAAACTTCATAAGATCAAAATATTTAAACCACAGGCAGTTTGTCTCACTGTTGGAAGAGACAGAGTCGGGTTATGTAGATCTCCCCTACCACACAAACGAAAGATGGGAGTTTGGGGAAGTTGCTTAGAAGGTGTGGGACCTGAAGTCGGAGATTGGTGAGTTTTTGCAAATGAAAGGAAAATATGTGGATTTGTCTCAACTGCAAGATAAAGAATAGTTGGCTGATCTTGCCTTCACCGTGGACATCCTGGCTCTCATGAATGAACTGAATTCCAAACAAGGGTAGGGCCTCTTTGCACATCAGATGTACAGCCTTATCAAAGCCTTCAAGAGAAAATTACTCCTCCTGACCCGCCGAGTAGAAGCCAACAATCTCATCCACTGTCACGCCCTGACCTTAGTTATCTTTGTTTTCTTTATTATTTCGTTCGGTCAGGGTGTGACAAGGATGGTTTGTTTCGTTTTTGTATTGTCTAGGGGGTTGTGGGTCTAGGGTTTTTTTTAGTCTAGGTGTTTATATGTCTATGGTTGCCTAGATTGGTTCTCAATCAGAGGCAGCTGTTTATCGTTGTCTGAGAACCATATTTAGGTAGCCATATTCCTTGATTATTTTGTGGGTTGTTATTCTATGTTTAGTTGCCTGTTTGCACTAGTCGTATAGCTTCACGGTTCGTTTTGTTGTTTTGTTCAGTGTTCGTTCTTTCATTAAATAAGTTATGTACGCTTACCACGCTGCGCCTCGTTCTCCTCCATTATGACAACCGTGACACCCACCTTCTGACACTACTAGTCTGTTCCCTATCAGATGACCAGTGTGAAAGTATACATCGCTGCTGCATGCTTTGAACAGTGAGTTTTCTCATTGTTTGAGGATTTCAACGTGTTGGAAAAGGACATGCTGTTGGTTTCCTCTCCTTTCATCTTCAATGTGGATAATGTTCCCACTGACCTGCAACTTGAGCTTATCGATCTTTAGTCTGATGCAGTGATTGGAGAACTACTCAAAACAATGTCACTGAGGTTCTATGCATCTCTCGATCCAAAGATTAGGAGTCATGCTCAGATGATTGTACTACTTGGGTCAACCTACAGTATGTACAGTTGAAGTTGGAAGTGTACATACAGTTGAAGTTGGAAGTTTACATACCTTAGCCAAATACATTTAAACGCAGTTTTTCACAATTCCTGACAATTAATCCTAGTAAAAATTCCCTGTCTTAGGTCAGTTAGATTCACCACTTTATTTTAAGAATGTGAAATGTCAGAATTATAGTAGAGAATGATTTATTTCAGCTTTTATTGCTTTCATCACATTCCCAGTGGGTCAGAAGTTTACATACACTCAATTAGTATTTGGTAGCATTGCCTTTAAATTGTTGAACTTGGGTCAAACGTTTTGTGTAGCCTTCCACAAGCTTCCCACAATAAAGTTGGGTGAATTTTGACCCATTCCTCCTGACTGGTGTAACTGAGTCAGGTTTGTATGCCTCCTTGCTCGCACATGCTTTTTCAGTTCTGCCCACACATTGTGTTTTTTGTTTTTTTTACCCCTTTTTCTCCCCAATTTCATGGTATCCAATTGTTGTAGTAGCTACTATCTTGTCTCATCACTACAGCTCCCATACGGGCTCGGGAGAGACGAAGGTTGAAAGTCATGTGTCCTCCGATACACAACCCAACCTAGCCGCACTGTTTCTTAACACAGTGCGCATCCAACCCGGAAGCCAGCCGCACCTAGCGCGCACTGCGCCCGGCCCGCCACAGGAGTCGCTGGTGCGCGATGAGACAAGGACATGATTCCCATGATGTCAAGCCAAGAGGCACTGAGTTTGAAGGTAGGCCTTGAAATAAATCCACAGGTACACCTCCAATTGACTCAAATGATGTCAATAGCCCATCAGAAGCTTCTAAGGCCATGACATAATTTTATAGAATTTTCCAAGCTGTTTAAAGGCATAGTCAACTCAGTGTATGTAAACTTCTGACCCACTGGAATTGTGATACAGTGAAATAATCTGTCTGTGAACAATTGTTTGAATAATTACTTTTGTCATGCACAAAGTAGATGTCCTAACCGACTTGCCAAAACTACAGTTTGTTAACAAGACATTTGTGTAGTGGTTGCAAAACAAGTTTTAATGACTCCAACCTAAGTGTATGTAAACTTCCGACTGTAGGTAGTTGGTTGGATGGGCTATTTACAGATGAGCTGCAATCAGTAAGCTGCTCTGACAGCTGATGCTTAAAGTTAGTGATGGAGATACAAGTCTCCAACTTCAGTAATTTTTGCTATTCGTTCCAGTCATTGGCAGCAGAGAACTGGAAGGAAAGGCGGCCAAAGAGGTGTTGGCTTTGGGGATGACTAGTGAAATATACCAGCTGGAGTGCGTGCTGCTATGGTGACCAGTGAGCTGAGATGGAGCGGAGCTTTATCTAGCAAAGATTTATAGATGACCTGGAGCCAATATGTTTGGCGACAAATATCTAGCGAGGCCCAGCCAACGAGAGCATACAGGTTGCAGTGGTGGGTAGTATATGTTTTTTTTCAAAATTGTATTTCTTTAACTAGGCAAGTCAGTTAAGAACAAAATCTTATTTTCAATGAAGGCCTAGGAACAGTGGGTTCCTAGGCCTTCTGTTCAGGAGCAGAACAACAGATTTGTACCTTGTCAGCTTGGGGATTCAAACCTCCAAACTTGCAGTTACTAGTCCAACGCTCTAACCACTAGGCTACCCTGCCACTTTGGTGACAGATGGCACTGTGATAGACTGCATCCAGTTTGCTGAGTAGATTAAACTTTGGATTGGAGATGCTTAATGTGAGTCCGGAAGGAGAGTTTACAGTCTAGTCAGAACCCTAGGTATTTGTAGTTGTCCACATATTCTAAGACAGAACCGTCCAGAGTAGTAATGCTAGTTGGGCGGGCAGGTGAGGGCAGCGATCAATTGAAGAGCATACATTTCATTTTACTAGCATTTAAGAGCAGTTGGAGGCCACGGAAGGAGTTGGCATTGAAGCTCGTTTGGAGGTTTGTTAACACGGTTCCAAAGAAGGTCCAGAATGGTGTATGAGAGCGACATCATTGATATATATATAGAGAAAAGAGTCGGCCCAAGAATTTAATTCTGTGGCAAGCCCATAGAGACTGCCAGAGGTCCGGACAACAGGCCCTCCGATTTGACACACTGAACTCTATCTGAGAAGTAGTTGGTGAACCAGGAGAAGCTGTCATTAGAGTAGCTGTTGAATCTGCCGATAAGAATGTGGTGATCGTCAGAGTCAAAAGCCTTTGCCAGGTCGATGAAGACGGCTGCACAGTACTGTCTTTTATCAATGGCGTTTATGATATCGTTTAGGACCTTGAGAGTGGCTGAGGTGCACCCGTGAATAGGTCGGAAACCAGATTGCATAGCGGAGAAGGTACAGTGGGATTCAAAATGGTCGGTGATCTGTTTGTTCACTTGGCTTTCGAAAACTTTAGAAAGGCAGGGCAGGATGGATAAAGGTCTGTAACAGTTTGGGTCTAGTGTGTCTCCCCCTTTGAAGAGGGGATGACCGTGGCCACTTTCCAATCTTTAGGAATCTCAGATGATACGAAAGAGATTGAACAGACTAGTAATAGGGGTTGCAACAATGGTGGTGGATAAGAGGGTACAGATTGTCTAGCCCAGCTGATGTGGAGGGATCCAGATTTTGCAGCTCTTTCAGAACATCAGCTGTCTGGATTTGGGTGAAGGAGAAGCCATTTCTGCAGGGTGGGGGGGGCAGTTTCTGCAGGGGGTGCAGAGCTGTTGGCTGTGGTTGGGGTAGCCAGGTGGAAAGCATAGCCAGCCGTAGGGAAATGCTTATTGGAATTCTCTATCGTGGATTTATCAGTGGTGACAGTGTTTCCTAGTGTCAGTGCAGTGGGCAGCTGGGAGGAGCTATTCTTATTCTCCATGGACTTTACATTGTCCCGAAACTTTTTGAATTAGTGCTGCAGGATAAAAATTTCTGTTTGAAAAAGCTGGCCTTGACAGTGTGTATTGGTTCCTGACTTCCCTGAAAAGTTGCATATCCCGGGGACTATTCGACGCTAGTGCAGTACGCCACAGGGTGTTCTTGTGCTGCTCAAGGGCAGTCAAGTCTGGAGTGAACCAAGGGCTATATCTGTTCTTAGTTCATTTTTTTGAAAAGGGCAAGCTTGTTTAAGATGGTGAGGAAAGCACTTTTAAAGAACAACCACCTCTACTGATGGGATGAGGTCAATATTCTTCCAGTATTCCCGGACCAGGTCGATTAGAAAGGCCAGCTCGCAGAAGTGTTTTAGGGAGCGTTTGACGGTGCTGAGGGGTGGTCGTTTGACCGCGGACCCATAATGGATGCAGGCAATGAGGCAGTGATCGCTGAGATCCTGGTTGAAAACAGCAGAGGTGTATTTAGAGGACTAGTTGGTCAGGATGATATCTACGAGGGTGCCCATGTTTACAGATTTGGGGTTGTACCTGGTAGGTTCCTTGATAATTTGTGTGAGATTGAGGGCATCTAGCTTCGATTGTAGGACAGCCGGGCTGGTAAGCATATTCCAATTTAGGTCACCTAGCAGTACGAACTCTGACGATAGATGGAGGGCAATCAATTCACATATGGTGTCCAGGGCACAGCTGGGAGCTGAGTGGTTCTATAACAAGTGGCAACAGTGAGAGACTTATTTCTGGAGATATGGATATTAAAAGTAGAAGCTCGAAATGTTTGGGCATAGACCTGGATAACATGACAGAGCTCTACAGGCTATCTCTACAGTCTATTGCAATTCCGCCCCCTTTAGCTGTTCTGTCTTGACGGAAAATGTTGTAATTGGGGATGGAAATGTCAGTATTTTTGGTGGCCTTCCAGGATTCAGACACGGCTATGACATCAGGGTTGGCGGAGTGTGCTAAAGCAGTAAATAAAGCAAACTTCTGGAGGGTTGCAGAAGTCAACAAATGATAGCGCCTGGGGGCACACAGGGCCTGGGTTAACCTCTATATCATCAGAGAAACAGAGGTGGAGTAGGATGAGGGTATGGCTAAAGGCTATAAGATCTGGTCGTCTAGTGCTTTGGGACAGAGAATAAAAGGAGCAGATTTCTGGGCGTGGTAGGATAGATTCAGGGCATTGTGTACAGAGAAGGGTATGGTAGGGTGCGAGTACAGTGGGGGTAAACCTAGGCATTGGGTGACAATTAGAGGTTGACAAATTAATCGGAATGGCCGATTAATTAGGGCCGATTACAAGTTTTCATAACAATCGGAAATCGATATTATTGGGCGTCGATTTTTTTTAATACCTTAACTAGGCAAGTCAGTTAAGAACACATTCTTATTTTCAATGACGGCCTAGGAACGGTGGGTTAACTGCCTCGTTCAAGGGCAGAATTACATATTTTCACCTTGTCAGCTCGGGGGATCCAATC
Source organism: Oncorhynchus mykiss (assembly GCF_057628025.1). Lineage (NCBI taxonomy): Eukaryota > Metazoa > Chordata > Actinopteri > Salmoniformes > Salmonidae > Oncorhynchus > Oncorhynchus mykiss. The sequence continues at coordinate 5,549,510 of NC_143044.1, forward strand.
TTGCAACCTTACAGTTAACTAGTACAACGCAATAACGAACTGCCTCTCTCTCGTTGCACTCCACAAGGAGACTGCCTGTTATGCGAATGCAGTAAGCCAAGGTAAGTTGCTAGCTAGCATTAAACTTATCTTATAAAAAACAATCAATCATAATCACTAGTTAACTACACATGGTTGATGATATTACTAGATATTATCTAGCGTGTTCTGCATTGCATATAATCTGACTGAGCATACAAGTATCTAACTGAGGGTCAGTTAGCTACACATAGGGCCTGAGTACGAGGCTGGGGCCGACAGATAAACAGAATGAAGTACCGTGCTTATGAACAGTCCAGCAGGCATCGGCTGTGTAGCAGAGTGATCATAGGGTCCAATGAGCAGCAATATATGAAACAGGGAGCGGTTCGGTAGTCAATTACTACGCTAGGCGAGCAGGAGACACGGCGTTCAGGAAGCTAGCGGCCGGGGCTAGCAGATGGATCATCAACAACATCCACAACTAAGAAGCCGGTTGCGAGCACATCGGCGAATTACATCAGCAGACCAGCAGTGATGGATCGGCGGGGCTCCAGGCCAATTGGCAAGAGAAGTATTGTAGGTGGTGTACTTCGTTTGCTAGCTATCCGGGCTAAAGCGGTTGGAGTCCGAGCTGAAAGTAAAGACTGCTAGCAGTGACTAACAATGACTAAATAGCTAGAAGCTAATTAGCTTGCTAGCTGCTGATGGAGATTCCAGTTATATGGTCTAAAAAATAGCAGATCCGTACCACATTGGGTGAGGTGGATTGCAGGAAGGTATATTTAATTAAAAAAATGAAAAAAAGAGATTGAAATGTATACAAAACCCCCCGAAAAAGACAATATTTACATGGGACGAAAACAAACACGTCTTACTGCTGCGCCATCTTGAAAAAAAAATATCTTTCCTCCCTTACTCTTTTCCACGATGGTCTGCGACCCACAACCTTCTGGCCCGCAGCCCTGTGCGATATCAAAATTCCTGCATTACAGCACGAATAATAGTTTCTAAAACTGCACATGTAAGGCTCTGGTCTGTCCAAGAAGTGATGGTAAATGGTAGACATGTTATTTGCTATCTACTTTATGCTTTATTATTTGTGGTACAGGGGTGGGTCACTTGTTTTTTTTTCAAGTGTTCAGGGAGGGCTTAGGTCAAATATATTTTGCTGAAGGGAGGGCCATTCATTTTAATTTCCGAGAGGTTAGATTTTCTTCATGTAACCCTTATTAGAAAAACCGTTCACTCACTTGCCAAAGATGCGATCCTCCAAACTTATTTAAATTATTCAGTCCTATAATACAATACAATTTATGGGAGCCCAATATACATGTAGGCTATGCTATACTTGTTGAAACCAATTACAACAATGTTGGCTGCCAACACTCCAAACATAGGCTATTATTTATTTTTTTACTGTTGCCATTACTCATTACTGTAGCATATGCTATTTTATAAACTGTAGTATCAATCCACAATGGACCAGGCCAGGGGGAGAATAATCCGTGCCCCCAGCCGAATTGGAGTTGATGGCAAAAGCAAAGTCGTCAATTACTTACAGTACTTGAGACAAACGCATACAGTATTGAGCCATGGAACTTGTTGATTGGCCAGTGAGTGGCCAAGTCCTTGTCAGACCTACAACTTGTTTACTCATCAAAACCCAGTCCTGCCACCGCCAGCTATTGGGCTCATAATTCCAGCTGTGAAAAGGGCAAAAATATTTCTCATCACCCCCTGACCTATAGCGCTAATTAGATTTACCATTGTGTTATGTTTGTTAAAATTTAGCCCAAGGACTAAATCAAATCAAACTTTAAATGCACTTTAGATAAAGTTTGATTTAGTCCTATTCTTTAACTTAAATTTTTGGTTGAGATGAAGACGTAAATCCACCATATCAATTATTAATTTGTAGACAAACTGGAATAAAAGCCAGACTAATTCAGTGCCACAGATGGAACTATCCAATCAGAAGATGCATCTCCTTCAAATGTTGATATTTGGTTGGGTTGACGACAACACAATTCGATATCATGACATTTGAAATCAACCAGAGCTTGAAACCCTAGGCCTGTTGTATTGTCTATTTTTAGTTGAATTCACAGTGGAGTTGAAACAATAGCTGTCGATGACTTAGAACATTTTTTTCAAATCCAATGTATTTTCCACATAGATTCCAAGTCACAATATGTTGACAAATTACATTGAAACAATGTTGATTCAACCAGTTTGTGCTCTTTGGGAGGAGATGGATTCACACCACTAACTGCTCCTCCCCTGGTAGCAGCACATGATTATCTAGGATAGAGTTTTAATGTACAGATTTATGTTTGGTGGTAGTCCCCGAATGATTTGGAGTTGTTACTGAACGGAAATGATTAATTATTAATGACTGGGAGGAGATTGAGAGAGAGAACCATATAAACTGCCTGGAACTCAGGCACTGGCTCATTTGTCAATCAAAAGAGCTGAGTGGAGCCGATACTGTGTAGCCTGTTATGTTTTCAAGTGAAAAAGCCAGAGTGTGTGGTCAACCTAATCATGCCCATCAAAACCAGGGCATGCAGGCAGCCAGAGACATGGTCCTCATGTGGATTCATTCATGAAACAATGGGAAGGACATTGAGCACAGAGCAAAAATAGGAATTCATTTAAGGCACATAACCTACACTCCCCTATGTATTTATTTGGACAGTGAAGATATAACTTTTAATTTGGCTCTATACTCCAGTATTTTGGATTTGTGATCAAATATTTCACAGTAGTGAATATCACCTTTTTATTTGAGAGTATTTGTCACGTTCGTTTAGAGATGGATTGGACCAAGATGCAGCGTGGTAGGCATACATTTAACTTTTATTTTAATGACACCGAAAAAACAACAAAATACAAAAATGAACGTAAAGCTATATGCAGTGCAGAAAGCAACTACACACAAACAAGATCCCACAACTAGATCCCACAACTAAAGGTGGAAAAAAGGCTGCCTAAGTATGATCCCCGATCAGAGACAACGATAGACCTCTGATTGGGAACCATACTCGGCCAACAACGAAATAGAGAAACTAGAATGCCCACCCAAATCACACCCTGACCTAACCAAATAGAGAAATAAAAAGGCTCTCTAAGGTCAGGGCGTGACAGTATTTTCATACATATATTTTTTATTGTTTAGAAGTGAAAGCACCTTATGTATCTCGTCCCCCCATTTGAAGGTGTCATATAAGTATTTGGACAAATTTTGACTCTACAAACTTGTTGGATGCATTTGCAGTTTGTTTTAGTTCTGTTTCAGATGTTGTGCACAATTGAAATGATCGTAAATAATGTATTGTCATTTTGGAGTCACTTTTATTGTAAATAAGAATGGATTATGTTTCAGAACACTTTTACATGAATGTGGATGTTACCATGATTACGGATAATCATTAGTGAATCCTGAATAATGATGAGTGAAAAAGTTAAGAGGCACAATGATCATACCCCCAAGACATGCTAACCTCTCAGCGTTACCAATTAACAGGATAGGTAAGCATTTTTTCGGGGGTATGATCTTTGTTCCTCTGTAACGTTCTCACTAACATTATTCATTAATATCCATTTTATTTCACCTTTATTTAACCAGGTAGGCAAGTTGAGAACAAGTTCTCATTTACAATTGCGACCTGGCCAAGATAAAGCACAGCAGTTCGACACATACAACGACACAGAGTTACACATGGAGTAAAACAAACATACAGTCAATAATACAGTATAAACAAGTCTATATACGATGTGAGCAAATGAGGTGAGATAAGGGAGGTAAAGGCAAAAAGGCCATGGTGGCAAAGTAAATACAATATAGCAAGTAAAACACTGGAATGGTAGATTTGCAATGGGAGAATGTGCAAAGTAGAAATAAAAATAATGGGGTGCAAAGGAGCAAAATAAATAAATAAATTAAATACAGTAGGGAAAGAGGTAGTTGTTTGGGCTAAATTATAGGTGGGCTATGTACAGGTGCAGTAATCTGTGAGCTGCTCTGACAGTTGGTGCTTAAAGCTAGTGAGGGAGATAAGTGTTTCCAGTTTCAGAGATTTTTGTAGTTCGTTCCAGTCATTGGCAGCAGAGAACTGGAAGGAGAGGCGTCCAAAGAAAGAATTGGTTTTGGGGGCGACTAGAGAGATATACCTGCTGGAGCATGTGCTACAGGTGGGAGATGCAATGGTGACCAGCGAGCTGAGATAAGGGGGGACTTTACCTAGCAGGGTCTTGTAGATGACATGGAGCCAGTGGGTTTGGCGACGAGTATGAAGCGAGGGCCAGCCAACGAGAGCGTACAGGTCGCAATGGTGGGTAGTATATGGGGCTTTGGTGACCAAACGGATTGCACTGTGATAGACTGCATCCAATTTGTTGAGTAGGGTATTGGAGGCTATTTTGTAAATGACATCGCCAAAGTCGAGGATTGGTAGGATGGTCAGTTTTACAAGGGTATGTTTGGCAGCATGAGTGAAGGATGCTTTGTTGCGAAATAGGAAGCCAATTCTAGATTTAACTTTGGATTGGAGATGTTTGATATGGGTCTGGAAGGAGAGTTTACAGTCTAACCAGACACCTAGGTATTTGTAGTTGTCCACGTATTCTAAGTCAGAGCCGTCCAGAGTAGTGAAGCTGGACAGGCGGGTAGGTACAGGTAGCGATCGGTTGAAGAGCATGCATTTAGTTTTACTTGTATTTAAGAGCAATTGGAGGCCACGGAAGGAGAGTTGTATGGCATTGAAGCTTGCCTGGAGGGTTGTTAACACAGTGTCCAAAGAAGGGCCAGAAGTATACAGAATGGTGTCGTCTGCGTAGAGGTGGATCAGAGACTCACCAGCAGCAAGAGCGACCTCATTGATGTATACAGAGAAGAGAGTCGGTCCAAGAATTGAACCCTGTGAACCCTGTGGATGCTACCATAATCATGGTAGCATCCACATTCATGTAGAGGATTTTTTTCTACATTGTAGAATAATATTGAAGACATCAAAACTATGAAATTGTCACACCCTGATCTGTTTCACCTGCCCTTGTTATTGTCTCCAACCCCCTCCTCCAGGTGTCGCTTGTTTTCCCCAGTGTATTTACCCCTGTGCTTCTTGTCTCTCTGTGCCAGTTTGTCTTGTATGTCCAAGTCAACCAGCGTTTTTTCCCGTTCTCCTGCTTTTGCTCCTTTTTTTTTTGACCTCCCGGTTTTGACCCTTGCCTGTTCTGGACTCTGTCCTCGCCTGCCTGACCATTCTGCCTGCCTTGACCTCGAGCCTGCCTGCCACTCTGTACCTCCTGGTTTTGACCTTCTGCCTGTCAATGACCATTCTCTTGCCTACTCTTTTTTGGATTATTAAACATCTAAGACTCCAACCATCTGCCTCCTGTGTCTGCATCTGGGTCTCGCCTTGTGTTATGATAGAAATAACACATATGGAATCAAGTAGTAACCAAAAAATAGTTATATAAAATGTTTTGATTTGTTTTTGAGATTCTTCAAATAGCAACCCCTTGCCTTGATGACAGATTTGCACACTGTTGGAATTCTCTCAACCAGCTTCACCTGGAATGCTTTTCCAACAGTTTTGAAGGAGGTCCGACATGCTGAGCACTTGTTGACTGCTTTTCCTTCACTCTGCCGTCCATCTCAATTTGGTTGAGGTCGGGGGATTGTGGAGGCCAGGTCATCGGATGCAGCACTCCATCACTGTCCTTCTTGGTAAAATTATACAGCCTGGAGGTGTGTTGGGTCATTGTCTTGTTGAAAAACAAATGATAGTCCCACTAAGCGCAAACCAGTTGGGATGGCATATCGCTGCAGAATACTGTGCTAGCCATTCTGGTTAAGTGTGCCATGAATTCTAAATAAATCACAGACAGTGTCACCAGCAAAGCAACCCCACACCAAAACACCACCTCCTCCATGCTTTTCTAATCAAATGGCTACCCAGACTATTTGCATTACCCCCACCTCTTTTACGCTGCTGCTACTCTGTTATTATCTATGCATAGTCACTATATTAACTCTACATGTACATATTACCTCAACTAACCGGTGCCTCCGCACATTGATTTTGTATCGGAACCCCCTGTACATAGCCTCACTATTGTTATTTTACTGCTGCTCTTCAATTATTTGTTACTTTCATTTTGTATTTTGGGGGGGGTATTTTTCTTAACTGCATTGTTAAACTTCTTCAGGATTGGTGGGTCCCCTGCGGAACGGTTGAGCTAACATAGGCTAATGCGATTAGCATGAGGTTGTAAGGAGCAAGACCATTTCCCAGGACATAGACATATCTGATATTGACAGAAAGCTTAAATTCTTGTTAATCTAACTGCTCTGTAGCTATTACAGTGAAAGAATAACATGCTATTGTTTGAAGTGAGTGCACAGTTTTGAAAATAAAGTTAATAATAAACACATTAGGCACATTTGGGCAGTCTTGACACATTTTGAACAGAAATGCAATGGTTTATTGGATCAGTCTAAAACTTTGCACATACACTGTTGCCATCTAGTGGCCAAAATATAAATTGCATCTGGGCTGGAATAATACATTATGGCCTTCCTCTTGCATTTCAAATATAATGGTACAAAAAAAATGCAAAGAACCGGTTGGATTTTTCTTTTTATTATCTTTTACCAGATCTAATGTGTTATATTCTCTGACATGCCTTTCGTATTTCCACAAACATCAGTGTTTCCTTTCAAATAGTACCAAGAATATGCATATCCTTGCTTCAGGGCCTGAGCTACAGGCAGTTAGATTTGGGTATGTCATTTTGGTCGAAAATTGAAAAAAAGGGGCAGATGTAAGTAATTTGATTTACGGTGGGAAAAACACATGCATCCGTTCACCCACACTGCGTCTCACAAAGACTGGGCAGTTAGAACCAAAAATCTCAAATTTGGACTCCTGGCCAAAGGACAAATTTCCACCGCTCTAATGTCCATTGCTCTGTGTTTCTTGGACCAATTTAGTCTCTTCTTATTGGTGTCCTTTAGTAGTGGTTTCTTTGCAGCAATTTGACCATGAAGGCCTGATTCACACAGTCTCCTCTGGACAGTTGATGTTGAGATGTGTCTGTTACTTGAACTCTGTGAAGCATTTATTTGGGCTGCAATTTCTGAGGCTGGTAACTCTAATGAACGTATCCTCTGCAGCATAGATAACTCTGGGTCATCCTTTCCTGTGGCGGTCCTCATGAGAACCAATTTCATCATAGCACTTGATGGTTTTTGCGACTGCACTAGAAGAAACTTTCAAAGTTCTTAAAGTTTTCCGCATTGACTGACCTTCATGTCTTAAAGTAATGATGGACGACTTTTCTCTGCTTATTTGAGCTGTTCTTGCCATAATATGGACTTGGTCTTTTACCAAATATGGCTATCTTCTGTTTACCCACAACACAACTTTTTGGCTCAAATGCATTAAGAAGGAAAGAAATTCCATAAATAAACTTTTAACAAGGCACACCTGTTCATTGAAATGCATTCCAGGTGACTACCTCATGAAGGTGGTTGAGAGAATGCCAAGCGTGTGCAAAGCTGTCATCTAGGCAAAGGGTGGCTATTTGAAGAATCTCAAATATAAAATATATTTTGATTTGTTTAACACTTGGTTACTACACAATTCCGTATGTTTCCATATTTTTTATGTACTACTGTGAAAAGTGATCTTCGATGTATGAAGGCAAATGTTTGCATGTTTTTTCTTAGGACTAGTTATACTGTGTGTGTGTGTGTGTGTGTGTGTGTGTGTGTGTGTGTGTGTGTGTTATAGGATACTGATGGCCTGATTGTTGGATGGTATGCCAGGGCACTGTTAATTGCAATCAGTTAATGCCACGCTAGCTGGCATAGATTTATATGATCTCCTGCCATTACACATTGCATGTGTAAATCATATTAATGAGCCTATATTGCTCTTTGCTTGATTGGATGAAATGAGATGGAATCAGCAGCCAAGTCTCTCGTGTAAACCACACCACATCTCACTACCACATCCCCCCAGAGGGCAGCAGCAACCTTGTCCAAATGCTGTGCCTGGTTGATAAGCACTTATGGTGATGGTCAGTCAGAGTGCCAGCTTGGCTTTGTTTGGTGGCCATGAGGGCTTTGTTTTGGTCTTCAATCTTTAGTTTAGGCTGTTGGTAGTTTTCCTTTTCAGATATATTTGTTTTCGTCACCCTCTGAACATAATAACCCGCTTGGGCTCACCGTCCCAAAGGAGTCAAGACAGAGCTGGACCTAAGGTAAGGTTGCTGTCTCCCTGGGCATATGTGCATCTAACACAGTCCTCAAACACTTTCTCACATAAATGCACACATTCATTCAGGTTACGGACCATGTACGCCTAAAACCTCTAGACAAAGGGTTTTGTAACAAGAAATTATATGATCATAGGTGTTATCATAACTTGTGTGATATATCTCATGCTGTAGATTTTGCCGTTGCAAAAAGTTCTATATCCATTTGTTTAGGAAACACTTTGACAGCGACTAGGATGACAATACTTTATACAGCAATCCAAAGACAGCGTATTATTCAAATGCCTAGGCTCTAAGTTAGCACTAGCTCATGCTGTAAAATATTTTGAAAGCAGGACACCAATGCCAAATGTTAGGGAATAGGTTAGGTAGTTTAGACTGCACACTCATGTCTGTGTGTTTTCAGTGTGATGGGACTAAAGTGTGTGTGTGCAGACGCAGCCTTGTGTTTACAAGCAGTTGTGATTCCTATCAGTCTACACTTAGAAAAACGGGTTCCGAGAGGGTTATTTGGCTGTCCCTACAGGAGAACCCTTTTTGGTTCCATGTAGAACCCTCTGTAAAAAGGGTTTTACATGAAACACAAAACGGTTCTACCTGGAACCCATCTCCTATGGGGACAGCCAAAGAACCGTTTTAGGTTCCAGATAGCACCTTTTTTTCTAAGCGTGTACAGTACTTCTAGCCTAAGTGTGTGTGTGTGTGTGTGTGTGTGTGCTGTATATGTGCACCAATAAATGTACTACATTATTGATGATAATTTGTTGGAGTTGATCAATAATGGATTTGATGTAGCTCGTTTAACATCACAGGGATGTGCTGATAATGTGTTGTGGGAATCTTCCTAAGATGTTTAAAGTTATCTCAGCAGAGGGTGAGAGAATACATAAATTGTACTCCCCACAATACCTTTAATCCAACATTGAATAAGAGGTGAATTGTGCATGTGAATGTCGGGGGCATATAGCAGTTCAAAATCTTTCACCCCCACTGGGTTAGTCTATACCTGCATTCTTCCTTACCAACATGTAGGCTACAGTCCATTGGGTCCACCAGTAATAATCTAGTTTTCACACTGAAAAGATAACGTTTATTGATTTGTCCCAAAATGTAAGTCTTTCCTAGGGCTGTGGCGGTCATGAAATTCTGTCAGCCGGTGATTGTAAAGCAAATAAATACAAATAAACACATTTAGCATCTCCTGGCTTCCACGCATAGCCTACAAGCTACTGAAAAAGACCTTTGGAACATCTACATTTTAAAAAGTCTAATAAATTTATGTAATATAGCCTACACCATCACAGTAAATCCATAATTTATTTTTGACAGGTCTAAAGAAACATGATATGAAGAACAGTATAGCATACTCTGAGTTGTTCTTATGTTGGGCCCTGATCTGGCTATGCCACAGCTATTCTGTGATGAGCGGTTAACAAAGAAACAGGTACTCCTGTTGGACTATATGTTTTGATTTATATTACATTCTACGGCTATTTCTTCACATAAGCACAGAAATGCGGCAGTATGTTCCATTAGCAGGAAAACACCTTTCTCAAAAGTGACCACAAACACGATTATGCATGTCATGCTTTTAATATAAAGGTACATATTTTATGGTGAAAATTAACTTCCCCAAACTTGAAACTCATGTGCCGCATATGTATGCAAGTTAGGCTCTACACCTCTTGTAAAGCGGATTAATGTACTTCATTTTAAGAAGTTATTTGGCCACTTTTTCCTAGGTTTGAGTGTTTACACAGACAATGATTAATTCATATTGCTCATAGCTTCAGGGCTTTAGTAAATCTCCTAAAGGCTCTTCTTGTAATTCACACAAGAAGCTGTAACAATTCTCATTCCTATGAGCACGGCAGCATCCCTCATATTGGGTCATTGATTGCGGAATCAGCCAGAGACGATCATTAATGCTAGTTTAAAACCTCCTAACTTAGAGAAAGTTTGTTTTTTATCTTGCCACTCATTCTTATAATAAGTTTGTCCTGTGGGATCTCTCCATCCAGAACGGAGTGAGACTGACTGCCAGGCAGTATGCCCTTGAGGAACAGGCTGCTAACAGGATTAGCCTCGCTAGCAGGGTCCTGCTAATTACCAGATTTCTAAGCTAACAGTTAAATCACAGCTTCTTAGTGCCATAATAAAAAATTTAAAAAATGTAATTTATGAATCTCTTCACTCCCTTGCTTTCATCTGAATGTGTGTGTTTATGAAAGATAATGAAGCCTCCAAATGTGATGCTCGACACAGGAGCTTTTTGGTTATCCCCTCTTCATTGTTTGGAAATGCATTTGTGATTAATGTAATTTACTGCATTGTTTATCTTTGTTTGCCACCTTGGTGGAAATCAGTGGGGGTGACAGACATGCAATGTGGATTATTCACCAGACATGGCTCTGATCTGGCCAGATAACGAAGAAACTGTATCTTCGCAAGGAACATATCATTCAAGGTGTATTAATTTCATTGTTTTTGCTTCTTCTTGTCTTACTGTCCTCATCCTGAGAGCTTCCTGAGACATACCATTCAATAATGGTTAATACTATGTAATTTCTATCGAATCAAATGTTTTGTTATTTTCTATAGGCCAACACTACAGGCTTACAGCCTTCCTGCTTGGAGAAAAAGTAGGCTGTGTGTTCATTGTGCCACAAGAGGATTGACGATATTGACAATTCCTAAATTCAAAACTGGGCCATATACCAAATCCCCAAATCATGTGTAAATGGGTCAGGCAGACACAATCCCTGCTGTGTGCAGGTTTCAGTAGTAGATACAGTATTTGTGTATCTTTGGAACACCACTTTATTTTACAGTTGGCGGGCAAATGTCTGACATAGAGAGCTGAGACAATTATCTAATTTGCAATACATGCTCTCCTGTGGTGACTTAATATGCATCTCCTGCACCAAGGATAAACCTGGATGTGAGTGCAAACAAACACAACAAACAAAATTCTGCAAAGCATAATTAGTCCTCTAGTCAGAACTAGTTAAGCTTAGGCAATTTATATGTCATTTCCTTAATTAGATATTCTAAAATACATTAAAATGTGTTGGTTTAATTGTTCATAGCATCTCCAAATCGTTTCTAGATGCTAAATGGGTCATTTTACTTCTATTTGTGTCCTATTTTTCCCAAACGTTCAGTGCGCATACTGTATGTAGGTAGACATACTGTACACTGAGTGCACAAAACATTAGCAACACCTTCCTACTATTAAGTTGCACCCCCTTTTGCCCTCAAAACAGGCTCAATTTGTCGGGCAGGGATAAGGTGTCGAAAGCGTTCCACCGGGATGCTGGCCCATGTTGACTCCAATGCTTCCCACAATTGCGTCAAGTTGGTTGGATGTCCTTTGGGCACACTTTACAATCCATGTCTCAAGGCTTAAAAATCCTTCTTTAACCTGTCTCCTCCCCTTCATCTACACTGATTGAAGTAGATTTAACAGGTGACATCAATTAGGGATCATAGCTTTCACCTGGATTCATCTGGTTAGTCAGTGACGGAAAGAGCAGGTGTTTCTAATGTTTTGTACACTCAGTGTATATACTACTCACACACTTTGTTTGTTTTGCATATTTTAAATATTTACCTGAATTCCTTACCACCTCACAAAATGTGTCACTACCGAAAAGAGTGAAAAAGTTGCAGTAAAGGGAGAACCATGCACAGCAATGATAATTTTGATTAACCTTCTATTAAACATTAATTTTAGAAATTATATTTTCATACCAAATTAACAAAATAATTAAAACATGCATTTTAATCTGATTTTCAAAACATAATCTGTATTGTTTTCTGTAAAATGTTCAATGTTGATTGTATGAACCTGAAACTTGATTGTTTTAATTGCTTATGCATCAAATTAATTTTGTTGTTTTGATATTTAAATTATCACTTTACCAATCTTTATTTTAGCAAAATATCAGGCGTGAGTCAAGTGTCAATCATAGAGATAAATGGATGAATATTGATGGATGTAACCAGTTTTAGTATAGACATTGCCGTTGAGGGCTTCCACCATTTAAAAGTAGTCAACTGAGTGGGAATTTCTATGGGTTGGGAGTGATCAGCCAATGATCAGAGGGCATTGTCTTCTTCAAATTGGGTTGCCTATGGTTTGTAAACCAAAGACTAAGGTAATATCCAGGAGCCAAGACCAAGATTTATGCCAGGACATTGGTCCCAAGATCCAGACCCAGACTCAGTGAGTTGACACCATGACAAGTTAAAGACCAAATGTATGAGGTCTTGAGCAGTCTCAAAACTGAGATCACTATTACCAGTACAGTAGAGTAGGGAACAGTACAGTAGAGCACAGTACAGTAGAGTACAGTAGAGCACAGTACAGTAGACAGTGGTATAAAGTACTTAAGTAAAAAATACTTTAAAGTACTACATAAGTCGTTTTTTTGGTCTGTACTTTACTATTTATATTTATTTATTTTTGAACTTCACTACATTCCTACATAATACATTTAATAATACAAGTACTCGTTACATTTTTAATGCTTAGCAGGACAGGAAAATGGTCCAATTCATGCACTCATCAAGAGAAAATCCCTGGTCATCCCTACTGCCTTTGATCTGACGGACTCACTAAACACACAACCTTAGTTTGTCAATGATGTTAGTGTGCACCTGTCTATCCGTAAAAAAAAGAAAATGATGCCGTCTGGTTTGCTTAATATAAGGAATTTAAATGATTCATACTTTTACTTTTGACACTTAAGTATATTTGAGCAATTGCATTTAGTTTCAATACTTATATTTAAAACCAAATACTTTTACACTCAAGTAGTATTTTACCGGGTGACTCACTTTTATTTTTACGCAATTGGGTTATTTTCCCCCCCTTGACAGTAGACTACAGTAGAGAAGAGCACAGACAAAAATACAGTGCATTACAGTACAGTAGAGAAGAGCACAGACTAAAATACAGTGCATTACAGTACAGTAGAGAAGAGCACAGACTAAAATACAGTGCATTACAGTACAGTATAGCACATTATAGATGTTTATGTTTTGGCCAAGAACTGTTTTGATCAAATTTTGACTGATTTTGGACTAAATCAGGTACTAGGCTGTTTAAAGAAAAATTTTTAAATATAAGTCTGACGTAAGTATGACATATCAGCTCGTCACCTTGTTTCCACCCTTATGAAAAAAGATTTCAGTCTGAGTGCAGTGTAACTGCAGTACACTAACGCCTTGATCACACCGATGGCGTCATTGTGCAAAATGGTAAGCAGCAGCATCTGGATGTGTGTGCAATAAAAGTTCAACATTAACCTTCTGCTATCATTTCTGTTAAGCCTTCTACGAATACAGTTTGACGCATATGTATGCACCACACTGAGTTCACCTCAACTGCCTTTGCAACGCAATGCTGCAAGGCTATTAGCCTTCCATTTGAAATGAATGCACTTCTGCTGTACCAAAATGCAATGACGCTATCGGTGTGATCGAGGCGTAATGGTTTAACTGCAGTGAGAGTTACAAATTTTTCTTTAATTTTGCAGTGTTACTGCAGTTATTCTGCAATTACTCGCTCTAAAATACAACAGTCGTCTGCAGTTTCGGCACTTTTTTACTGCAGTTTCAAAACGGCAATCTTTTTTTGTAAGGGCGATGTGCATTCTACTGCCATAAAGTCGATTTAAGCAGTACTACATTTCCTATGACATCTGGGGTGAAAAATAAATGCATTCTACTCTAAATCTTGTTTTAACTTTATAATGTCAATTCAATTTTTTTACATTTCGTATTAAAACTGTAAATAATGTTCTATAAACGAGTTCATGCCAACAAATCCGATCTGGATAAGAAAAATACCTATGTATGAATGCTGTTCATTGACTATAGCTCAGCATTCAACACCATAGTACCCTCCAAGCTCATCATTAAGCTTGAGGCCCTGGGTCTCAACTCCGCCCTGTGCAATTGGGTCCTGGATTTCCTGACAGGCCGCCCCCAGGTGGTGAAGGAAGCAACATCTCCACTTCGCTGAACCTCAACACTGGGGCCCCACAAGGGTGCGTGCACAGCCCCCTCCTGTACTCCCTGTTCACCCATGACTACGTGGCCATGCATGTCTCCAACTCAATCATCAAGTTTGCAGACAACATAACAGTAGTAGGCTTGATTACCAACAACGACAAGACAGCCTACAAGGAGGAGGTGAGGGAACTCTGAGTGTGGTGTCAGGAAAACAACCACTCACTCAACATCAACAAAACAAAGGAGATGATCGTGGATGTCACGACTTCCGCCGAAGTTGGTGCCTCTCCTTGTTCGATTTTGTCAAATCAAATCAAATCAAATCAAATTTTATTTGTCACATACACATGGTTAGCAGATGTTAATGCGAGTGTAGCGAAATGCTTGTGCTTCTAGTTCCGACAATGCAGTAATAACCAACAAGTAATCTAACTAACAATTCCAAAACTACTGTCTTGTACACAGTGTAAGGGGATAAAGAATATGTACATAAGGATATATGATGAGTGATGGTACAGAGCAGCATAGGCAAGATACAGTAGATGGTATCGAGTACAGTATGTACAAATGAGATGAGTATGTAAACAAAGTGGCATAGTTTAAAGTGGCTAGTGATACATGTATTACATAAGGATACAGTCGATGATATAGAGTACAGTATATACGTATGCATATGAGATGAATAATGTAGGGTAAGTAACATTATATAAGGTAGCATTGTTTAAAGTGGCTAGTGATATATTTACATCATTTCCCATCAATTCCCATTATTAAAGTGGCTGGAGTTGAGTCAGTGTCAGTGTGTTGGCAGCAGCCACTCAATGTTAGTGGTGGCTGTTTAACAGTCTGATGGCCTTGAGATAGAAGCTGTTTTTCAGTCTCTCGGTCCCAGCTTTGATGCACCTGTACTGACCTCGCCTTCTGGATGATAGCGGGGTGAACAGGCAGTGGCTCGGGTGGTTGATGTCCTTGATGATCTTTATGGCCTTCCTGTGACATCGGGTGGTGTAGGTGTCCTGGAGGGCAGGTAGTTTGACCCCGGTGATGCGTTGTGCAGACCTCACCACCCTCTGGAGAGCCTTACGGTTGAGGGCGGAGCAGTTGCCGTACCAGGCGGTGATACAGCCCGCCAGGATGCTCTCTATTGTGCATCTGTAGAAGTTTGTGAGTGCTTTTGGTGACAAGCCAAATTTCTTCAGCCTCCTGAGGTTGAAGAGGCGCTGCTGCGCCTTCTTCACAATGCTGTCTGTGTGAGTGGACCAATTCAGTTTGTCTGTGATGTGTATGCCGAGGAACTTAAAACTTGCTACCCTCTCCACTACTGTTCCATCGATGTGGATAGGGGGGTGTTCCCTCTGCTGTTTCCTGAAGTCCACAATCATCTCCTTAGTTTTGTTGACGTTGAGTGTGAGGTTATTTTCCTGACACCACACTCCGAGGGCCCTCACCTCCTCCCTGTAGGCCGTCTCGTCGTTGTTGGTAATCAAGCCTACCACTGTTGTGTCGTCCGCAAACTTGATGATTGAGTTGGAGGCGTGCGTGGCCACGCAGTCGTGGGTGAACAGGGAGTACAGGAGAGGGCTCAGAACGCACCCTTGTGGGGCCCCAGTTTTGAGGATCAGCGGGGAGGAGATGTTGTTGCCTACCCTCACCACCTGGGGGCGGCCCGTCAGGAAGTCCAGTACCCAGTTGCACAGGGCGGGGTCGAGACCCAGGGTCTCGAGCTTGATGACGAGCTTGGAGGGTACTATGGTGTTGAATGCCGAGCTGTAGTCAATGAACAGCATTCTCACATAGGTATTCCTCTTGTCCAGATGGGTTAGGGCAGTGTGCAGTGTGGTTGAGATTGCATCGTCTGTGGACCTATTTGGGCGGTAAGCAAATTGGAGTGGGTCTAGGGTGTCAGGTAGGGTGGAGGTGATATGGTCCTTGACTAGTCTCTCAAAGCACTTCATGATGACGGAAGTGAGTGCTACGGGGCGGTAGTCGTTTAGCTCAGTTACCTTAGCTTTCTTGGGAACAGGAACAATGGTGGCCCTCTTGAAGCATGTGGGAACAGCATACTGGTATAGGGATTGATTGAATATGTCCGTAAACACACCGGCCAGCTGGTCTGCGCATGCTCTGAGGGCGCGGCTGGGGATGCCGTCTGGGCCTGCAGCCTTGCGAGGGTTAGCACGTTTAAATGTCTTACTCACCTCGGCTGCAGTGAAGGAGAGACCGCATGTTTTCGTTGCCGGCCGTGTCAGTGGCACTGTATTGTCCTCAAAGCGGGCAAAAAAGTTGTTTAGTCTGCCTGGGAGCAGGACATCCTGGTCCGTGACTGGGCTGGATTTCTTCCTGTAGTCCGTGATTGACTGTAGACCCTGCCACATGCCTCTTGTGTCTGAGCCGTTGAATTGAGATTCTACTTTGTCTCTGTACTGACGCTTAGCTTGTTTGATAGCCTTGCGGAGGGAATAGCTGCACTGTTTGTATTCGGTCATGTTACCAGACACCTTCCCCTGATTAAAAGCAGTGGTTCGCGCTTTCAGTTTCACGCGAATGCTGCCATCAATCCACGGTTTCTGGTTAGGGAATGTTTTAATAGTTGCTATGGGAACGACATCTTCAACGCACGTTCTAATGAACTCACACACCGAATCAGCGTATTCGTCAATGTTGTTGTCTGACGCAATACGAAACATGTCCCAGTCCACGTGGTGGAAGCAGTCTTGGAGTGTGGAGTCAGCTTGGTCGGACCAGCGTTGGACAGACCTCAGCGTGGGAGCCTCTTGTTTTAGTTTCTGTCTGTAGGCAGGGATCAACAAAATGGAGTCGTGGTCAGCTTTTCCGAAAGGGGGGCGGGGCAGGGCCTTATATGCGTTGCGGAAGTTAGAGTAACAATGATCCAAGGTCTTTCCACCCCTGGTTGCGCAATCGATATGCTGATAAAATTTAGGGAGTCTTGTTTTCAGATTAGCCTTGTTAAAATCCCCAGCTACAATGAATGCAGCCTCCGGATGAATGTTTTCCAGTTTGCAAAGAGTTAAATAAAGTTCGTTCGGAGCCATCGATGTGTCTGCTTGGGGGGGGATGTATACGGCTGTGATTATAATCGAAGAGAATTCTCTTGGTAGATAATGCGGTCTACATTTGATTGTGAGGAATTCTAAATCAGGTGAACAGAAGGATTTGAGTTCCTGTATGTTTCTTTCATCACACCATGTCACGTTAGTCATAAGGCATACGCCGCCGCCCCTCTTCTTACCAGAAAGTTGTTTGTTTCTGTCTGCGCGATGTGTGGAGAAACCCGTTGGCTGCACCGCTTCGGATAGAGTCTCTCCAGTGAGCCACGTTTCCGTGAATGTCCCTCTGGAATGCTACCCTTGCTCGGATTTCATCAACCTTGTTGTCAAGAGACTGGACATTGGCAAGAAGAATGCTAGGGAGTGGTGCACGATGTGCCCGTCTCCGGAGTCTGACCAGAAGACCGCCTCGTTTCCCTCTTTTTCGGAGTTGTTTTTTTTTTGGGTCGCTGCATGGAATCCACTCAGTTGTCCTGTTTGTAAGGCAGAACACAGGATCCGCGTCGCGAAAAACATATTCTTGGTAGTACTGATGGTGAGTTGATGCTGATCTTATATTCAGTAGTTCTTCTCGACTGTATGTAATGAAACCTAAGATGAGCTGGGGTACTAATGTAAGAAATAACACGTAAAAAAACAAAAAACTGCATAGTTTCCTAGGAACGCGAAGCGAGGCGGCCATCTCTGTCGGCGCCGGAATGTTACCTCAGGAGTCTGAAGAAATTTGGCTTGTCACCTAAAACTCTCTCAAACTTTTACAGATGCCCAATTGAGAGCATCCTGTCGGGCTGTATCACCGCCTGGTACGGCAACTGCACCGCCCTCAACCGCAAGGCTCTCCAGAGAATGGTGCGGTCTGCACAACGTATCACAACGTCTGCACAACAACTACCTCCCCTCCAGGACACCTACAGCAGCCGATGTCACAGGAAGGTCAAAAAGATCAAGGACAACAACCACCCGAGCCACTGCCTGTTCACCCCGTTACCATCCAGAAGGCGAGGTCAGCACAGGTGCATCAAAGCTGGGACCGAGAGACTGAAAAACAGCTTTGATCAAGGCCATAAGGCTGTTAAACAGCCATCACTAACACAGAGAGGCTGCTGCCTACATACATACTTGAAATCATTGGCCACTTTAATAAATTGATCACTAGTCACTTTAAGAATGCCACTTTAATAATGTTTGTATATCTTGCATTACACATCTCATATGTACAGTGGGGCAAAAAGGTATTTAGTCAGCCACCAATTGTGCAAGTTCTCCCACTTAAAAAGATGAGTGATGCCTGTCATTTTCATCATAGGTAATCCAGAAAATTACATTGTAGGATTTTTAATGAATTTATTTGCAAATTATGGTGGAAAATAAGTCTTCCCAGCCTGGTGCAGGTCTACAATTTTGTTTCTGGTGTCCTTTGACAGCTCTTTTGTCTTGGCCATAGTGGAGTTTGGAGTGTGACTGTTTGAGGTTGTGGACAGGTGTCTCTTATACTGATAACAAGTTCAAACAGGTGCCATTAATACAGGTAACGAGTGGAGGACAGAGGAGCCTCTTAAAGAAGAAGTTACAGATCCCTTAACTCGGAGGACACTGGGCCAATTGTGCGTCACCTCATGGGTCTCCCTGTCGCGGCCAGCATGGGTCTCGAACCAGCATCTGTAGCAACGCAGTTTGCACTGCGATGCAGTGTCTTAGACTGCTGCACCACTCAGGAGGCTCCATCCAAAGTTTTTTATGCTTATCAATTGCCTTGCACAAAGTATCAAAATACTAAAAAACTACACAGGACTCTTAAAGAATTTCATTTGAATGGTAATTGTATTTTTTTGATTTCAGAAACAATGAGAAAATATGTTAAAATAAATAATGAAATGTTAATTATATAAAGCAGCCCGTGTAATCATCTGCCAGAGAGTAGCCCCAATCGGCCCGAGCCAGATAACTGACACCAGAATCGTCCCGAGCTCAGCACGCCCAGCACCCCTACGAGTCTACACACTAATGCCAAATAGCCTAAAATGAAAGAAAAACCTCAATGTAGCCTATAGATATAAATTGCACAATAATTAAACATTTTTGGACTGTAAGGTATTGTTTTCTTTTTAAGTCAATCTACACATCACTAGGCCTACTGCAGATGTTAATAACATTCTCTGAAGATTGTGATTCCTCACTGCAGGAACTATACAATGCCTTTGGAAAGTATTCAGACCCCTTGACTTTTTCCAGATTTTGTTATGTTACAGCCCTATTCTAAAATGTATTAAATTGTTTTTTTCCCCCGCAATCTACACACAATACCCCATAATGACAAGGCAAAAACAGATTTAGCAACATACATAAGTATTCAGACCCTTTACTCAGTACTTTGAAGCACCTTCAGGTTTTTAGTCACCTCCCTGACCAAGGCCCTTCTCCCCCAATTGCTCAGTATGGCCGGGCGGCCAGCTCTACGAGAAGCCTTGGTGATTCAAAACTTCTTCCATTTAAGAATGATGGAAGCCACTGTGTTCTTTGTGACCTTCAATGCTGCAGAAATGTTTTGGTACCCTTCACCAGATCTGTGCCTCGATACAATCCTGTCTCAGAGATCTACGAACAATTCCTTCGACCTCATGGCTTAGTTTTTGCTCTGACATTCACTATCAACTGTGGGACCTTATATAGACAGGTATGTGCCTTTCCAAATCATGTCCAAAACAATTGATTTAACAACAGGTGGACTCCAATCAAGTTGTGGAAACATTTCAAGGATAATCAATGGAAACAGGATGCATCTGAGCTCAATTTCGAGTCTCATAGCAAAGGGTCTGAATACTTATGTCAATAAGGAATTTGTGTTTGAATTCTTTGTAATTTTGCAAAGACTTTCAACCCCCCCCCCCTTTTTTTTTGCTTTGTCATTATGGGGTATTGTGTGTAGGTTGCTGAGTTATTTTTTTTTTTACATCTATGTAATTCATTTTACAATAAGGCTGTAACCTAAGAAAATGTGGAAAAAGTCAAAGGGTCTGATTACTTTCTGAAGGCACTAGCGACTCGGGGAGAGACTTTTTCTGGCCCACGTAATTATGTAGTGCGTTCATATTTTGTTTTGTTTTTTTGCAGCCCATCTAATTATTTGTTGAGGTAAAACTATTTGAACTCACATGTCACAATCTGACATGATGGCAGCAAAATTTGTTGGCTTACATAAGATATTTGCCATTTTTACATGGTTTTAGGTAGCCTACATTTTTAAGCGCTACTGAACGAAGAGCGATTTGTGAGCCAAATGATCATCTTTTTTAAACGAATGGAGCCAAATGAACCGTCTCACTTAGAGTCGCTTCCGCCGTTACTTGTTGCTAAGATACACTCCCAATTTCCTAACCACAACAAGCAACAAGGTTAGTAGTGGTGCGACAGGAGACGCAAAAACTTGTCAGTAGCTAAGTATTTAGCTAGTAGTATCTATTAAAGTAGTACGAGTGAGATATAAAAAACTTACCAGGTTAATTAACGTTATGTTAACTAGCAAGCTAGTTATTTGTTAAAGCTTGCCGGGCCCGCCTAATTCTAGCACAGCAACCACCTGTCAAGACTGAGCATCATGGATCTTCACATTCGCCAGTATTTGACCAAGGCACGTCAACAAAAAGGTAACACACTACTAGCTAGTTTCTTAGCTATCTAAATAGTTGACTGATAGTGTTGTTGAACACGTTTCATATCGTGTGGTTTTGTCTTTAGACACTGATGCGCTGAATGCAGCCTATGACATGATCAGAGAGGGGTCAGATACGCGATGCTTCTGCCCGGAGTTGTACGTTCTGTGCGCAGAACAAGCCCTACAGGTAGGCCTATGATGTGCTATAATGTTGCAAACAATTCTATTAGCTACAGTGTTACATTGTTGTTACATTGTTGTTACATTGTTGCATTGTTACCATTGTAAGCCAGGTAGTTAGCTAGTGTTCGCTACAATCATGCAAGTGGTGATTTTAATCTTGTTGGGGCAACCCCCCCAATTTTTTTTTAGATGCATGCCAGCAAAGCCACCACACAACACTAAACAATACATGAATTGTACTATAATGGTGACAAACGTTGCCCACAAAGTAATAGGGCCTACATAAAGCTGTCCCAACCTCAGAGCTTTCTTTTCAGCACCATGGAGTGAATCCATACCACCGCTACATCTAGCTATCAGCGGTGCCTTGTCTGGCAGCGAAACAGTTCGGAAACAGTTCAGTTGATATGGCTGACTTGCTTAAACAATTAGGATGTACAAACTATGGCATAAGGGAATGATGAGCGGATAAGTGGAAATGTGTAATTTCAATGGGCCATTCTTACAGTATTCTCCCTGCACACCAAGTCAAAACCGTAGGATAAATAAAGGGGCATTTAAGCAGACAATGAAAGCTCTTACAATATTCAATTATGACATTTCTCCAAAACAGGCTATTGGCTACATGTACAAGCGATTCGGTGGCATTCCCTGAGTCTCTTTACTGTGTCGCCACCATGCTCAACGCTAGGTACAAGGACTACTTCGATGCAGACAAGAAACAGGGTTTACGTGAAATGTTAGACACAGCTGGACAAGATGGAAACAAGTAGTCTGACAGTCCCGGTCACAACAGGCAATCACAAAGATTTTGCGTTCATTTCTCTCACCTCCTCTGCCCCCTTTGTGCAGGCTGCTTCCTCCTTTATCCCCAAGCACTCCCTGGCTTAACGACTCACAGCCTTTCCTCGTTGGGGCAGGAAGTCCATATGAGGCTTGGGGGTGGAGCCAGCTACCTGCAAGATATCCCTCAATTATCACTCTACACCTCTCCCTGTCGACTGCCACAGTGTGTTAACTATTTAACTGGACTAGAATGCTTAAAAGCCGCTAACATTTTTAAATATCGGGTATCGGTAACGGGTTTTTGGCAAGAAAAATATTGGATATCGATATCAGCCAAAAATGTAATATCCCTAAATATAATGTGTATGTATACAGTACCAGTCAAAAGTTTGGACACACCTACTCATTTAAGGATTTTTCTTTATTTGTACTATTTTCTACATTGTAGAATAATAGTGAAGACATCAAAACTATGAAATAACACATATGGAATCATGTAGTAACCCAAAAAGTGTTAAACAAATCAATATATATTTACATTTTAGATTCTTCAAAGTAGCCACCCTTTGCCTTGATGACAGCTTTGCACACGCTTGGCATTCTCTCAACCAGCT
Organism: Oncorhynchus mykiss; assembly: GCF_057628025.1. Classification (NCBI taxonomy): domain Eukaryota; kingdom Metazoa; phylum Chordata; class Actinopteri; order Salmoniformes; family Salmonidae; genus Oncorhynchus; species Oncorhynchus mykiss. The sequence continues at coordinate 5,572,141 of NC_143044.1, forward strand.
TCATGAGGAATGCTTTTTCAACAGTCTTGAAGGAGTTTCCACATATGCTGAGCACTTGATGTCTACTTTTCCTTCACTCTGCTGTCCAACTCGTCCCAAACCATCTCAATTGGGTTGATTTCAGGTTATTGTGGAGGCCAGGTCATCTGATGCAGCACTCCATCACTCTCCATTAGGGTTAAATAACCCTTAAACAGCCTGGAGGTGTGTTTTGGGTCATTGTACTGTTGAAAAACAAGTGATAGTCCCACTAAGTGCAAACCAGATGGGATGGCATATCGCTGAAGAATGCTGTGGTAGCCATGCTGGTTAAGTGTGCCTTGAATTCCAAATAAATCACTGAGTGTCACCAGCAAATAACCATCACACCTCCTCCTCCATGCTCCCCGGTGGGAACCACAAATGCGGAGATCATCCCTTCACCTACTCTGCTTCTCACAAAGACACGGCAGTTGGAACCAAATATCTCCAATTTGGACTCACCAGACCCAAGGACATATTTCCACCAGTTTAATATCCATTGCTTGTGTTTCTTGGTCCAAGCAAGTCACTTCTTCTTATTGGTGTCCTTTAGTAGTGGTATCTTTGCAGCAATTTGACCATGAATGCCTGATTCATGCAGTCTCCTCTGGACAGTTGATGTTGAGATGTGTATGTTACTTGAACTCAGTGAAGCATTTATTTGGACTGCAATTTCTGAGGCTGGTACCTCTGCTGCAGTGGATAAGTTCATTAGCGTTAACTCTGGATCTTCCTTTCTTGTGATGGTCCTCATGAGAGCCAGTTTCATCACAGTGCTTGATGGTTTTTGCGACTGCACTAGAAGAAACTTTCAAAGTTCTTGAAATGTTCCACATTGACTGACCTTCATGTCTTAAAGTAATGATGGACTGTCATTTCTCTTTGCTTATTGGAGCTGTTCTTTCCATAATATGGACTTGGTCTTTACCAAATAGTGCTATCTTCTGTATACCACCCCTACCTTGTCACAACACAACTGATTGGCTCAAACGCATTAAGAAGGAAAGAAAGTCCACAAATAAACTGTAAGGCCCACCTGTTAATTGAAATGCATTCCAGGTGACTACCTTGTGAAGCTGTTTGAGAGAATGCCAAGAGTGTGCAAAGCTGTCATCAAGGCAAAGGGTTGCTACTTTGAAGAATCTAAAATATAAATATATATTGATTTGTTTAACACTTTTTGGGTTACTACATGATCCCATATGTGTTATTTCATAGTTTAGATGTCTTCACTATTATTCTACATTGTAGAAAATAGTAAAAAAATAAAGAAAAACCCTTGAGTGAGTAGGTGTGTCCAAACTTTTGACTGGTACTGTATATATTTTTTTTAGCTAAACAGTTGTCTCAGAAGAGGTGGGGTTTAGCCCCAGCCGCCCTGAATGATGGGTCGCCAATACAATCATCTCCCTAATCCCACATTCCATATGTGTCTAACTTTTCTTTCTGTGCTTAGCGCAGTCATGTCATGGTTGTTGGTATTAAAAGGATATAGTTAAGTTTAGGCTTCTCTATAAAACGTTTCTATTTAAGGTCAGGAAGTAGGCTATTTACTTTGAACAAGATTGAATATTCAACAATGACATATACGCAAACAATGGCTGATGATGCACTACCCAATGATTCAAAAACTGATGATGCACTACCCAATTTCGAAATTGCACCTTGTCCATTAAACTATTACAACTTTCAAGAGTACGGACTGAGTTCCTTAAAAAAAAGAAAAAAGTTTGTCAACCACTGGAAAGGGGGATAAGCCGTATCTGGCTGTGCAGAATATGGAATTGATCCGCACCCCTGTTACATTAAATGCAACATCTAAATTCAATAGAGTGCATGTTGTAAGGGCTCTCTTTCAGTATAATGATGATGGAACTGTCATATGCTCTCTTGATTGAGGATTTAGTCTGTGCTTGAGACTGATAGCATTGAGAAAGATGTTGGCAGCCGTTTTGTGTTGAATTGCTGTACATCAACCAATCAATCAAATGTATTTATAAAGCACTTTTTACATCAGCTGATGTCACAAAGTGCTGTACAGAAACCCTGCCTAAACCCCCAAACAGCAAGCAATGCAGGTGTATAAGCACGGTGGCTAGGAAAAACTCCCTAGAAAGGCCAGAACCTAAGAAGAAACCTAGAGAGGAACCAGGCTATAAGGGGTGGCCAGTCCTCTTCTGGCTGTGCCGGGTGGAGATTATAACAGTACATGGCCAAGATATTCAAATGTTCATAGATGACCAGCAGGGTCAAATAATATGTCAGTTGGCAAAATGTCAGTTGGCTTTTCGTAGCCGATCATTCAGAGTATCTATACCGCTCCTGGTGTCACCAGAGAGTTGAAAACAGCAGGTCTGGGATAAGGTAGCATGTCCAGTGAACAGGTCAGGGTTCCATAGCCGCAGGCAGATCAGTTTAAATTGGAGCAGCAGCACAACCAGGTGGACTGGGGACAGCAAAGTGTCATCAGGCCAGGTAGTCCTGAGGCATGGTCCTAGGGCTCAGGTCCTCGGAGAGAGAGAGAGAGAATACTTAAATTCACACACAGAACACCGGATAAAACAGGAGAAATACTCCAGATATAACAGACGGACCCTAGCCCCCCGACACATAAACTATTGCAGCATAGATACTGGAGACTGAGATAGGAGGGGTAGGGAGACATTGTGGCCTTGTCCGACGATACCCCCGGGCAGGGCCAAACAGGCAGGATATAACCCCACCCACTTTGCCAAAGCACAGACCCCACACCACTAGAGGGATATCTTCATCCACCAACTTACTATCCTGAGATAAGGCTGAGTATAGCCCACAAAGATCTCCCCCACGGCACGAACCCAAGGGGGTGCGCCCACCCGGACAGGAAGATCACGTCAGTGACTCAACCCACTCAAGTCATGCACCCCTTCTAGGGACTGCATGGAAGAGCATCAGTAAGCCAGTGACTCAGCCCCTGTAATAGGTTTTGAGGCAGAGAATCCCAGTGGAGAGAGGGGAACCGGCCAGGCAGAGACAGCAAGGGCGGTTAGTTGCTCCAGTGCCTTTCCGTTCACCTTCACACTCCTGGGCCATACTACACTCAATCATATGACCCACTGAAGAGATGAGTCTTCAGTAAAGACTTAAAGGTTGAGACCGAGTTTGCGTCTCTCACATGGGTAGGCAGACTATTCCATAAAAATGGAGCTCTATAGGAGAAAAGCCCATGTAATGCTTTGTAGGTTAGCAGTAAAACCTTGAAATCAGCCCTTGTTTTGACAGGAAGCCAGTGTATGGAGGCTAGCACTGGAGTAATATGATCACATTTTTTGGTTCTAGTCAGGATTCTAGCAGTATTTAGCACTAACTGAAGTTTATTTAGTGCTTTATCCAGGTAGCCGGAAAGTAGAGCATTGCAGTAGTCTAACCTAGAAGTAACGAAAGCATGGATGAATTTTTCTGCATCATTCTTGGACAGAAAGTTTCTGATTTTTGCAATGTTACGTAGATGGAAAAAAGCTGTCCTTGAAACAGTCTTGATGTGTTCGTCAAAAGAGAGATCAGGGTCCAGAGTAACACCGAGGTCCTTCACAGTTTTATTGACACAGCTGTGTGTCATCCGCATAGCAGTGAAAGTTAACATTATGTTTTCGAATGACATCCCCAAGAGGTAAAATATGTAGTGAAAACAATAGTGGTCCTAAAACGGAACCTTGAGGAACACCAAAATTTACAGTTGATTTGTCAGAGGACAAACCATTCACAGAGACAAACTGATATCTTTCCATCAGATAAGATCTAAACCAGGCCAGAACTTGTCCGTGTAGACCAATTTGGGTTTCCAATCTCTCCAAAAGAATGTGGTGATCGATGGTATCAAAAGCAGCACTTAGGTCTAGGAGCACAAGTACAGATGCAGAGCCTCGGTCTGATGCCATTAAGAGGTCATTTACCACCCTCACACGTGCAGTCTCAGTGCTATGATGGGGTCTAAAACAGACTGAAGCATTTCGTATACATTGTTTGTCTTCAGGAAGGCAGTGAGTTGCTGCGCAACAGCTTGTAGGCTGCAGGCCAGGCAGAAAACAGTTTTCAACCAGCGATTGAGTTTTGAGACTCTGCTTTAGAGCTCATCACTCCCCCTAACTGGGAGGGTGCCAGAGACAATTACTCGATGCCGACACATCTTTCTAGCTGATTTACTCATTGAAGCTATGTTGCGCTTGGTGACCTCTGACTGTTTCATTCTAACATCGTTGGTGCCAACGTGGATAACAATATCCCTCTACTCTCTACCCTACATTTAGGCTACTCTACTAGCCATTTCCTTTGGTTCACAGGAGTGTATTGTTGGTCCAGATATAACCATGTCCACATTATTTAGGGCAGTATTCATACTTGACTTTGAGCGTAACTCAGACTTTCAAGTGAATCATTCATTGATGTCAAAGGGAGACTCGCAGATGTCAAGTCTCTGAATACCGCACTTACTGTGTACAGTCCTGGTATACCCGAAATAGGACATTGAAGTGTTCAAAACATCAGATTTGATATGATCTCACTGTGTTTTAGCACTGACCGCGTAGGTAACTCAGGTGAGTTGGAACATTGCTGCAGGGGCTTGCTTCTATTCAGCCACAAGCATTAGTGAGGTCGGGCACTGATGTTGGGCGATTTAGGCCTGGCTCGCAGTCGGAGTTCCAATTCACCCCAAGGTGTTCGATGGGATTGAGGTCAGGGCTCTGTGCAGGCCAGTCAAGTTCTTCCACACCAATCTCAACAAACCATTTCTGTATGGACCTCGCTTTGTGCACGAGGGCATTGTCATTCTGAAACAGAAAATGGCCTTCCCCAAACTGTTGCCACAAAGTTGGAAGCACAGAATCGTCTAGAATTTCATTGTATGCTGAGGTTTTAAGTTTCCGCCTTCACTGTAACTAAGGGGCCTAGCTCGAACCATAAACTGCCCCAGACCATTATTCCTCCACCAAAAAGTTATAGTTGGTACTATGCATTGAGGCAGTTGGCGTTTTCCTGGCATCCGCCAAACGCAGATGGTGAAGCTTGAGTCATCACTCCAGAGAACCTGTTTCCACTGCTCCAGAGTCCAATGGAGGCGATCTTTACACCCCAGCTTGGCATTGCACATGGTGATTTTAGGCTTTTGTGCGGCTGCTCGGCCATGGAAACCCATTTCATGAATCTCCCGAGTGACTGAGTAATGAAGTGGCTGTACATAATTTGAAAAACGTTTAAATGAATAGATTCACAGTTTGCTGAGTAATTGACTGAAATCCACTACAATTGTGTTTATTTTCCACTTCGATGGCGAACTTTCTGTACTGCTAACATTCACTTCCAATCATTTTTGCTCATATTGCTAGTCCTATTGTTTCTAATTCTTCCACATTTATGCAAATGTTTATGGGATATTACAATCCTCTTGTCTTAATCTGTATATTTTCATCCTAGCCTGTAAACTAATCCTGCCTGGCAGATCTTAATGTGCCTTTAGCTTCTACCAAGCCCCATTCCTCTCTTACGTAATCTCAACAGCCATTAGAGTGTTATATGATGCAGAAGGGAATAGCCTATATTGTTTAGTAAATAAAAAGTTAACACATCAAAATACTGTTTAATTCCTAATGAGCCATCCTTGTTTACAGCAATTAGAGACTCAGGCTAATGACAAATATGTTGTGGTTAAGATGAGCTGAGATGTATGTTGTTTATATATGGGTCAGGGTGGATAGCACAGAAGAGGTCGGTGTGAATAAGAATCACATTTGTCTTTTGCTCAGAGATCCATGGGCCATAAAGAATGGTTGAATAATGCTTAATTCTCAGGCATGTAGCCTACATGCTTCACAAGATTAAGCATTATTCATATGAACCCTTTCAGAAGACTTACGGGAAATCCCAACAAAGACTCATCATGATTATATGCTTTACCCCAGAGAAACACGTGCCATAAGAATGATTGAATACACCAAACTGAATATTTACAGTGCCTTCGGAAAGTATTCAGACCCCTTGACTTTTTCCACATTTTGTTACATTACAGCCTTATTCTAAAATGGATTACATCGTTTTTTGTCCTCATCAATCTACAAACAATACCCCATAATGACAAAACAAAATGTTTTTTTTTGTTTGTTTTTAAAAAAAGTTTTTTTGTGCTAATTTATAAAATAAAAAATAAACAATGACTTTTACATAAGTATTCAGACCCTTTACTCAGTACTTTATAGAAGCACATTTGACAGCTATTATAGCATCAAGTCTTATTTGGTATGAGCTTGGCACACCTGTATTTGGGGAGTTTCTCCCATTATTCTCTGTAGATCCGCTTAAGCTCTGACAGGTTGGATGGGGAGCGTTGCTGCACAGCCATTTTCAGGTCTCTCCAGAGATGTTTGATCGGGTTCTGGTCCGGTCTCTGGTTGGGCCACTCAAGGACATTCAGAGACTTGTCCTGAAACCACCCCTGCATTGTCTTGGCTGTGTGCTTAGGGTTGTTGTCCTGTTCGAAGGTAAACCTTCGCCCCCAGTCTGAGGTCCTGAGCTCTCTGGAACAGGTTTTCATCAAGGATCTCTGTACTTTGCTCCGTTCATCTTTCCCTCGATCCTGACTAGGTTTCCTCCAGACGTGATGCGAGAGTTCAATCTTGGCTTCATCAGACCAGAGAATCTTGTTTACCATCGTCTGAGAGTCCGAGAGTCCAAGCGGGCTGTCATGTGCCTTTTACTGGCGATTGGCTTCTCTCTGGCCACTCTACCATAAAGGCCTTATTGATGGAGTGCTGCAGAGATGGTTGTTCTTCTGGAAGGTTTTCCAATCTCCACTTTGTAATTATTTGTAATTATTTGTAATTATTAATTTTTGAATCTGGCTGTAACGTAACAAAATGTGGAAAGGGGTCTGAATACTTTCTGAATGCACTATAAATAAATCAACATTGAACTCCGATTTCAGTCAACTTGTTGAATTACAGATTAAAAGTAGAATACTGTTTGAAAACAGCATATTTCAGTGTATGTTTTGTGTTTTTAGCTGGGATGTGCAGATATCAGCCGAGACTGCCTAATGATGTACTTTGAAGGGAAACCCCCAGCCAATCAATTCCTGTGTCGAGCGTACCTCTGTCAGGGCCAGCTGGAGTCTCCACAGAGCTTTGGGAGTGTGGTGAGGACAAACACGACTAAAAGTCTACTAGTTTGTGGTTGTTCAGCAATGTTTGATCGTCTAAGTGTATCTTTTCTGCTAACCATTGGTTTGACATTTTATAATGGATGAACAGAGACAACCTTTGTGACTCTAGCAGCACTGTCTGTATTTTCCCATAGAACCAGCAGCTTAGCACTGGTTCCTCTGCTCTGACCTCTGCATATGAGGCTCTGGGCCCGGTTGCATAAAACACCTTAAGTTAATATCCCCCTTATCTTTTCCTGAAAGTTTCCCTAACTTTAAGTCCATTGCACAAAACATTTTAAGGTGAATTTCCCTCTTAAAATAAGTGAAGAAGTTAAGGGTACCCATGAGGTCCCTTAACTGCTTAATTCAGTATGGATATCAATGTAAACAGCAGTGGTGTAAAGTACTTCAGAAAAAAATACTTTAAAGTAATACTTAAGTAGATTTTTAGTCTATCTGTACTTTACTTTATATATTTTTTTGACAACTTTTACTTCACTACATTCCTAAATAAAATAATGTAATTTTTACTCCATACATGTTTCCCTGACACCAAAAGTACCCCTTACATTTTGAATGCTTAGCAGGACAGGAAAATAGTCCAATTCACACACTTATCAAGAGAACATGCCTGGTCATCCCTACTGCTTCTGATCTGGCCGGACTCACTAAACACAAATGCTTTTTTTGTAAATGATGTGTGTTGGAGTGTGCCCCTGCCTATCCGCAAATGTAAAAAAAAAAGAACAATTGTGCCATCTGGTTTGCTTAATATAAGAAATTTAAAATTATTTTTTACTTTTGATACTTAAGTATATTTGAATATTACATTTACTTTTGATACTTAAGTATATTTGAATATTACATTTACTTTTGATACTTAAGTATATTTAAAAACAAATACTTTTTGACTTTTACTCAAATAGAATTTTACTGGGTGAATTTCACTTTTACTTGAAGGTAATTTTCTATTAAGGTTTCTTTACTTTTACTCAAGTATGGTAATTAGGTAATTTTTCCACCACTAGTTAACAGCATTTGTTGAGGTGAATGTTGCTTTCATCTGCCCTGGTTACAAAAGGAAAACATCAACCAGCTACCTACTTACAGTGCCTTGCGAAAGTATTCGGCCCCCTTGAACTTTGCGACCTTTTGCTACATTTCAGGCTTCAAACATAAAGATATAAAACTGTATTTTTTTGTGAAGAATCAACAACAAGTGGGGCACAATCATGAAGTGGAATGACATTTTTTGGATATTTCAAACTTTTTTAACAAATCAAAAACTGAAAAATTGGGCGTGCAAAATTATTCAGCCCCCTTAAGTTAATACTTTGTAGCGCCACCTTTTGCTGCGATTACAGCTGTAAGTCGCTTGGGGTATGTCTCTATCAGTTTTGCACATCGAGAGACTGACATTTTTTTCCCATTCCTCCTTGCAAAACAGCTCAAGCTCAGTGAGGTTGGATGGAGAGCATTTGTGAACAGCAGTTTTCAGTTCTTTCCACAGATTCTTCATTGGATTCAGGTCTGGACTTTGACTTGGCCATTCTAAAACCTGGATATGTTTATTTTTGAACCATTCCATTGTAGATTTTGCTTTATGTTTTGGATCATTGTCTTGTTGGAGGACAAATCTCCGTCCCAGTCTCAAGTCTTTTGCAGACTCCATCAGGGTTTCTTCCAGAATGGTCCTGTATTTGGCTCCATCCATCTTCCCATCAATTTTAACCATCTTCCCTGTCCCTGCTGAAGAAAAGCAGGCCCAAATCATGATGCTGCCACCACCATGTTTGACAGTGGGGATGGTGTGTTCAGCTGTGTTGCTTTTACGCCAAACATAACGTTTTGCATTGTTGCCAAAAAGTTCAATTTTGGTTTCATCTGACCAGAGCACCTTCTTCCACATGTTTGGTGTGTTTCCCAGGTGGCTTGTGGCAAACTTTAAACGACACTTTTTATGGATATCTTTAAAAAATGGCTTTCTTCTTGCCACTCTTCCATAAAGGCCAGATTTGTGCAATATACGACTGATTGTTGTCCTATGGACAGAGTCTCCCACCTCCGCTGTAGAACTCTGCAGTTCATCCAGAGTGATCATGGACCTCTTGGCTGCATCTCTGATCAGTCTTCTCCTTGTATGAGCTGAAAGTTTAGAGGGACGGCCAAGTCTTGGTAGATTTGCAGTGGTCTGATACTCCTTCCATTTCAATATTATCGCTTGCACAGTGCTCCTTGGGATGTTTAAAGCTTGGGAAATCTTTTTGTATCCAAATCCGGCTTTAAACTTCTTCACAACAGTATCTCGGACCTGCCTGGTGTGTTCCTTGTTCTTCGTGATGCTCTCTGCGCTTTTAACGGACCTCTGAGACTATCACAGTGCAGGTGCATTTATACGGAGACTTGATTACACACAGGTGGATTGTATTTATCATCATTAGTAATTTAGGTCAACATTGGATCATTCAGAGATCCTCACTGAACTTCTGGAGAGAGTTTGCTGCACTGAAAGTAAAGGGGCTGAATAATTTTGCACGCCCAATTTTTCAGTTTTTGATTTGTTAAAAAAGTTTGAAATATCCAATAAATGTCGTTCCACTTCATGATTGTGTCCCACTTGTTGTTGATTCTTCACAAAAAAATACAGTTTTATATCTTTATGTTTGAAGCCTGAAATGTGGCAAAAGGTCGCAAAGTTCAAGGGGGCCGAATACTTTCGCAAGGCACTGTAGCTAAAAAAAATGGAAGGTGCATTGCTACAAAGCTACTGTAGCTGGCTAGTTCGCTATAGCTACTCTGTAAGCTAGCTCGAGGTACTAGAAAGTAATATAAACAAGTTGAGAAAAAAGTAACTACAAGAAACATGGTTTATTATTGTCTGAATCAATTTGGTTATCCTGTCTTGATGGTAGAAGTTCTATTTTGCTATCTAACAAAATGAAAGCAATCTACTTGAGAGAAGTTTAGTCCGTGAAATCAGGCCGTCTCCATGGAAACCAGATACTCTTTCTAACATACATGCCTTCAAACTACCATAAGTATGCCCTTAAGTATGCCCTTGACTAAGGAAATATTTGAGGGGCTCTATGCAACGCCCTTAAGCAATTGCCTTAGGTAAGGGAACATTGTGCAACATCATAAAACATCTTTCTCTAAAAAGTTTCATTAACTTTAAGTCAGTTGCACAAAACATTTTAAGGCAAATTTCTCCCTTAAATTAAGGGCCCGGTTTCATACAACATGGCTTTAAAACCCTTAAATTATGACCTTACTTAAGGAAATGTTTGAGGGCCTCTATGTAACACCCTTACACAAAAGTGTTTCTCTTAAGGGTTTACCTTTAATAAATAATTTTCCTATACCCTAATGCAACTGTGTAAGGGTTTTGCATAAAGCCCCTCAAACATTTCCTTAAGCAAGGGCCCCATGCACAGCTGTGAGCTACAAAGTCCTTTTATTCCTCTTTTTTTTCTCCTCTTATATTTTACCTCTATTTTTAAAACAAAACACAACAAATTCATGTCGGGAAAAGCAAAAAGGCGAAACTAACCGTTCTGATAAAAACCTTAGGGCATTCAGCCTCGGGTGATGCCCTGCTGACCACACCCTTCTTCCTTGTTCCTGGCCTGCCCTGCCTCTTCCACTAATCCAATTGTTTCTTATGGACAGAAAAGAGCAGAGGCTCTGAGCTGTCCGATCAGGTCCATTGTCTACTTGAGCATTAAGCAAGGGCATTATTTTAAAGGTTTTACGGTAGTTTTATGGTAATTTGAAGGCATGTAAGCAGAAAGATCCAAGATCGCATAGCAGTTCAGACGTCTTTTGTCCTCGTCTTGTCGTGTCCTGTATATATATATATATTTACAACTTTTTTCACATACATTTTATTTTTATTTTCCATCAACTCATCTTCTAAACACTCTCCTGCAACCAGCCTCACCAATTTATATTTATAAAAAAGTATTATTTACCTCAGATCTGCAATCCTTCAGGAAGCTAGCCAGAAACTCCAGGAGGCTGGCCAGAAACTAGCCAGAAGCTAGCCAGGAGCTAGCCCAGAAGCTAATCAGAAGCTAACCACGGTTTGTGGTCATCGGCTGTCCTTTAGTTCGAAAATCTATCGCCAGTTTTGTACGGCGCAGCGCGGCTCGGAACGGAACATACCGGACCAATTTTTCTCTCCATGTCCCTGGATTTCAACTGCTCTCTGGACATTCATACCCGGATCTCACAGCTAGCTAGCTGCTATCCGTGTGACAGTCGGCTTTCGTCGATTCCGGAGCAAACATCGATTGTTCCGGTGCTAGCCAGCTCCGTCAATCACGCCTGAGTTCCATCATTCACTCCTGGGCTGCAGTCACCTATCCGGACCCGTTTCACTGCCTACGCGGAGCCCCACCGGGCCTTCACAACCGGACTGCCGACGTTATCTACCTGAAGGAGATCCGGCTGGCTCCTCTGTCGCGACGTTACCGGAACGCCCATCTGCGGCCCGCTAACCGTTAGCTGTCTTTCCGGCTGCTATTCTGAATAGACAATCGGACAATTTATTTATTTGAATTATTATGTTTTCTTCTCGGGCCTCTATAACTATATCTATTGTTCTTATTTTTGTTGTTGTGTGATTTTGATTAATCCCCTCTACCACACGGAACCCCACTAATCTACTGACCGAACGCAAGAGGTGGCTAACAACAGACTCCATCCTATGCTAGCTTGCTACCGGTTGGCTTGGCTAGCTGTCTAAATCGCCGTGACCCTAAACCAACCTCTCCACTCACTGGACCCTTTTGATCACTCGACTAAGCATGCCTCTCCTTAATGTCAATATGTCTTGTCCATTGCTGTTCTGGTTAGTGTTTATTGGCTTATTTCACTGTAGAGCCTCTAGTCCTGCTCACTATACCTTATCCAACCTATTAGTTCCACCACCCACACATGCAATGACATCTCCTGGTTTCAATGATGTTTCTAGAGACAATATCTCTCTCTTCATCACTCAATACCTAGGTTTACCTCCACTGTATTCACATCCTACCTTACCTTTGTCTGTACATTATACCTTGATGCTATTTTATCGCCCCCAGAAACCTCCTTTTACTCTCTGTTCCAGACGTTCTAGACGACCAATTCTTATTGCTTTTAGTCGCACCCTTATTCTACTCCTCCTATGTTCCTCTGGCGATGTAGAGGTGAATCCAGGCCCTGCAGTGCCTAGCTCCACTCCTATTCCCCAGGCGCTCTCTTTTGACGACTTCTGTAACCGTAATAGCCTTGGTTTCATGCATGTTAACATTAGAAGCCTCCTCCCTAAGTTTGTTCTATTCACTGCTTTAGCACACTCTGCCAACCCAGATGTTCTAGCTGTGTCTGAATCCTGGCTTAGGAAGACCACCAAAAATTCAGACATTTTAATTCCAAACTACAACATTTTCAGACAAGATAGAACTGCCAAAGGGGGCGGTGTTGCAATTTACTGCATAGATAGCCTGCAGAGTTCTGTCCTACTATCCAGGTCTGTACCCAAACAATTTGAACTTCTACTTTTAAAAATCCACCTTTCTAAAAACAAGTCTCTCACCGTTGCCGCCTGCTATAGACCACCCTCTGCCCCCAGCTGTGCTCTGGACACCATATGTGAACTGATTGCCCCCCATCTATCTTCAGAGCTCGTGCTGCTAGGCGACCTAAACTGGAACATGCTTAACACCCCAGCCATCCTACAATCTAAACTTGATGCCCTCAATCTCACACAAATTATCAATGAACCTACCAGGTACCTCCCCAAAGCCTTAAACACGGGCACCCTCATAGATATCATCCTAACCAACTTCCCCTCTAAATACACCTCTGCTGTCTTCAACCAAGATCTCAGCGATCACTGCCTCATTGCCTGCATCCGTAATGGGTCAGCGGTCAAACGACCTCCTCTCATCACTGTAAAACGCTCCCTGAAACACTTCAGCGAGCAGGCCTTTCTAATCGACCTGGCCGGGGTATCCTGGAAGGATATTGACCTCATCCCGTCAGTAGAGGATGCCTGGATATTTTTTAAAAATGCCTTCCTAACCATCTTAAATAAACATGCCCCATTCAAGAAATTTAGAACCAGGAACAGATATAGCCCTTGGTTCTCCCCAGACCTGACTGCCCTTAATCAACACAAAAACGTCCTATGGCGTTCTGCATTAGCATCGAACAGCCCCCGTGATATGCAGCTGTTCAGGGAAGCTAGAAACCATTATACACAGGCAGTTAGAAAAGCCAAGGCTAGCTTTTTCAAGCAGAAATTTGCTTCTTGCAACACTAACTCAAAAAAGTTCTGGGACACTGTAAAGTCCATGGAGAATAAGAACACCTCCTCCCAGCTGCCCACTGCACTGAAGATAGGAAACACTGTCACCACTGATAAATCCACCATAATTGAAAATTTCAATAAGCATTTTTCTACTGCTGGCCATGCTTTCCACCTGGCTACTCCTACCCCTGTCAACAGCACTGCACCCCCAACAGCAACTCGCCCAAGCCTTCCCCATTTCTCCTTCTCCCAAATCCATTCAGCTGATGTTCTGAAAGAGCTGCAAAATCTGGACCCCTACAAATCAGCCGGGCTAGACAATCTGGACCCTTTCTTTCTAAAATTATCTGCCGAAATTGTTGCCACCCCTATTACTAGCCTGTTCAACCTCTCTTTCGTGTCGTCTGAGATTCCCAAAGATTGGAAAGCAGCTGCGGTCATCCCCCTCTTCAAAGGGGGGGACACTCTTGACCCAAACTGCTACAGACCTATATCTATCCTACCATGCCTTTCTAAGGTCTTCGAAAGCCAAGTCAACAAACAGATTACCGACCATTTTGAATCTCACCATACCTTCTCTGCTATGCAATCTGGTTTCAGAGCTGGTCATGGGTGCACCTCAGCCACGCTCAAGGTCCTAAACGATATCTTAACCGCCATCGATAAGAAACATTACTGTGCAGCCGTATTCATTGATCTGGCCAAGGCTTTCGACTCTGTCAATCACCACATCCTCATCGGCAGACTCAACAGCCTTGGTTTCTCAAATGATTGCCTCGCCTGGTTCACCAACTACTTCTCTGATAGAGTTCAGTGTGTCAAATCTGAGGGTCTGTTGTCCGGACCTCTGGCAGTCTCTATGGGGGTGCCACAGGGTTCAATTCTTGGACCGACTCTCTTCTCTGTATACATCAATGAGGTCGCTCTTGCTGCTGGTGAGTCTCTGATCCACCTCTACGCAGACGACACCATTCTGTATACTTCCGGCCCTTCTTTGGACACTGTGTTAACAACCCTCCAGGCAAGCTTCAATGCCATACAACTCTCCTTCCGTGGCCTCCAACTGCTCTTAAATACAAGTAAAACTAAATGCATGCTCTTCAACCGATCACTACCTGCACCTACCCGCCTGTCCAACATCACTACTCTGGACGGCTCTGACTTAGAATACGTGGACAACTACAAATACTTAGGTGTCTGGTTAGACTGTAAACTCTCCTTCCAGACCCATATCAAACATCTCCAATCCAAAGTTAAATCTAGAATTGGCTTCCTATTTCGCAACAAAGCATCCTTCACTCATGCTGCCAAACATACCCTTGTAAAACTGACCATCCTACCAATCCTCGACTTTGGCGATGTAATTTACAAAATAGCCTCCAATACCCTACTCAACAAACTGGATGCAGTCTATCACAGTGCAATCCGTTTTGTCACCAAAGCCCCATACACTACCCACCATTGCGACCTGTACGCTCTCGTTGGCTGGCCCTCGCTTCATACTCGTCGCCAAACCCACTGGCTCCATGTCATCTACAAGACCCTGCTAGGTAAAGTCCCCCCTTATCTCAGCTCGCTGGTCACCATAGCATCTCCCACCTGTAGCACACGCTCCAGCAGGTATATCTCTCTAGTCACCCCCAAAACCAATTCTTTCTTTGGCCGCCTCTCTTTCCAGTTCTCTGCTGCCAATGACTGGAACGAACTACAAAAATCTCTGAAACTGGAAACACTTATCTCCCTCACTAGCTTTAAGCACCAACTGTCAGAGCAGCTCACAGATTACTGCACCTGTACATAGCCCACATATAATTTAGCCCTATCAACTACCTCTTTCCCAACTGTATTTAATGTATTTATTTATTTTGCTCCTTTGCACCCCATTATTTTTATTTCTACTTTGCACATTCTTCCATTGCAAAACTACCATTCCAGTGTTTTACTTGCTATATTGTATTTACCTTGCCACCAAGGCCTTTTTTTGCCTTTACCTCCCTTCTCACCTCATTTGCTCACATTGTATATAGACTTGTTTATACTTTATTATTGACTGTATGTTTGTTTTACTCCATGTGTAACTCTGTGTTGTTGTATCTGTCGAACTGCTTTGCTTTATCTTGGCCAGGTCGCAATTGTAAATGAGAACTTGTTCTCAACTTGCCTACCTGGTTAAATAAAGGTAAAATAAATAAAATAAATAAAAGAGTATCTGGTTACCATAGAGACGACATAATTCACTGACTGAAAGTCTCTTCAAAGAGATCACATTTATTTTTGATGATTGCAAAATAGAAGTTGTACGTCCAAGACAGGAGAAACGAATTGATTCAGAAGATGATAATAATAACGTGTTTCCTCAACTTGTTTCTATGACTTTCTAGGAAGCAAAGCTAATTTACAGAGTAAGTAGCTAGCTAGCCAGCTAGCTTTGTAGCCATGGATTGTGCACCTTCCATTGTTTAGCTATGTAGCTAGCTAGATATCTATTTAGCAGGTGGATGTTTTCCTTTTGAAACCAGGGCAAAGGGAAGAAACATTCCCCTCCACAAATTCTGTTTACATTGAGCTCCGTAATGAATGAAGCACGTACGGGACCTCAACTTTTTCACTTCATTTAAGGGGGAAATGCACCTTGAAATGTTTTGTGCAACTTTAAGGGAAAAGATAAGGGGGAAATTTACTTAAAATATGTTATGCAACCAGGCCCAGATCCCAAGCTATGATATAAATACGATGAATGACTCGTATAACATACATCTATAGTGTTCATAATGTTATTCCTCCTCTGCCTGTCTGTTATTGTGACCCCCCCCACCCCCCCCCCCCCCCTTTCATACTCATTATTTCACTCTTAGGAGGAGATTGAAAAGGCTGTGATTTATTTTCTGAAGGCTATTGAGATTTCAAAGGTCAAACCAAGGTATGCCATCTAACATGAGTCATTTTCCTGTCTTCATCGTTGACCAAAGTGAGCCGTACCCACAGTCTTTGTGACAGAAAAGTTGAATTATTTATTTGATATGTGGTCCGTCTTTCATATTGTCTAGCACAAAGTGGCATCATGTCAGTCTATGTTCAAATAGATCATAGAGGGGAAATATTCACAGGAGGACGACAGGCTTAGGTGGGGAGTATGGTGGATGAAGGTTTACTCTGTTTCTGCGGCACAGAAATATCCAGGAGTGGGAGACTTAGTTAAAATGTAGGCCTTTTTTCGATATAGTTCATCTCTTGGTGTGTAAACATACGATACAAATATGAAGTTGCTCTTAAGATTCATATTTGTTTCACCCTAAGGGTGAAATGGCTAGCCATAAGCAAATAGCAAAGCAATAAGAATATCAAATGTAATTATCTACTGGCTTATATGCCTTGTGACTGTACACAGATATGTTATGAGATTTATGCAAAAAGGCTCTACAGACAGTAAGAGGTGCATTATTAAGTCATAATATCATATAGGGCCCACAGAGATCTTATTAAATTACAGATCTAATATGTAATTATATGTGTCAATGAAGGGCTGCCGGAACAATCCCAATTAAGACCAAAGGGAATGACTAACACAGCCCAGACTAAAGTACTCCTTCATCCCAGGAGGATAAATTAGTTCCAATTATGTTAGAAAAACTACAGTAATCTCTGCACCCTTTTTAGTTGATAAATTCCACCCCCGTGGCCTGTAAGCCAGTAATGGCTGTACTCCAAATGAAGATTTACCATAGGGCTTTCACTCGTTGAAAGACTGTTATACTGTACTGTGTACATACATTGTCAATTTATAGGAATTTTCATCCCCAAGTCAACACTTGGCCTAAATTAAAATGTACTGTATAACTTTCCAAAAAATCAGATAGTGTTTTTCTGCTGTGTAAATTATTGATCTCAACAACAGGTTTTCTTCTTTCTCTCATACTCTTTACGTTCGTGTAGATACCACTTTTTGGTGTTCAATGCTTCAGTGCTCTACTTCCAGATGGTCCGGCCGCTCCTGCGGTCCGGGCCACGCCAGCACCTGGTGCCCACCCTCACTCAGGTGGTCAAGGCACTGGAGGAGGTTGGGGAACAAGACTACAGTTGGAGAGCTCAGCTCATGATGTAGGTGGCTCTAACTGTCATACTTTGTCTCATCATACAGTAACAATCAGTAATGCCAAATGTCCCTCAATTATGACACTGAACATTTACGAATCAAGATAAAAATAATAAAAAAAAGATTTCAGTACAACGATTTGTATTGAGGTGCAGAGTATAGTGATTGTTGTATCCATTGTCTCTACAAGCAGGCACCTTGTCGAATGCCTTGTGGATGCTGGGAAAGGGAAAGAAGCTTCTAGTTTTGCCAAGGCCACCTCAGACTTCATAGAGTCGCATATCCCTGACCTGTATCCAAAGATATTTTCCCTACAGGTAAAGCCTCTTTTTTTGTTGTTGTTATGTGCTGACTAAAGTCATGAACTCCTTCTCGGATGTGGTGTCAGGGTCTGGAAAGACACAACTAGGGTCTCCCTTGTTTTGACTGTCTTTGGGTAGAGCATGGTTATATGTGGGGTTAAACTGGGTCGTTCTATTTATCTACTAATACAATTACGTTACTCCTAGGTACGACACAAGCTGTTTGACTTCACTAAAACCCCCCAAAAAACAGAAGCAAGTCCTGTTTTATCAGTCATCTACAAAATGCAGAAGCTCAAACAGTAAGTGTTTCCCCCCCTTTATCTAAAATGATATTATTTTGTTTAATCAACTTAAGAGTTCTTTGTCACTTAACTTTTCCATGCCCCGTTGAGCGTCTTCGTAGGCTCAATGTTTTTTTGCAGCAACACATCCCAGGAGATTAGTGTGTTTCTTTTCCAACTATGGATGTATTCTGTATCTTCATTTATGAGACTGAAAAGCAATAACCACAATAACCGTTAACAAGTTGAAGCTAAATATTTTGAAAGTGCTTTTGGGATTAGATTGTGATGTGCATATTGATAATCTTTTCATTTGAAAATGCATTTGAACAATCATACTGCCGCCACTGTTATTTTTTTCCAAAGTTGTTTGCAAGAAGCAAAAAGCTTTGATATCATTTTTTGCAGCCATACACATTGTGCTTTTTAAAGACTAAAAGGTTATTGTTTGCTGTGGTATGTCTGTTTATTTGTTTGCCATGGTTTAATGAGTTGAGAGTGGGCAGTTCTTTATTAGTGGTCCTAAAGATTACATTGCATAAGTTGATTTGGACCCTCTGTACCCACTGGACCTAGGTCATTGGGTTAGTGACATGCTGTCTCTCAGGTAGACCCGGAGCATCTCAGAGGGGACAGGGTTATTTGTACCCACTGGACCTAGGTCATTGGGTTAGTGATATGCTGTCTCTCAGCTAGACCCTGAGCATCTCAGAGGGGACAAGGTTATTAGACCACTGATATTTATTGCACGTTAGTATGACTTTTGGTACTACTGAGAGGAAGACCAGCGCCCTCTCCGCAGGCGTGTACTCTACATGTCAGATTATCTCACGGTTAACAAGCTGAGCTATAGACATGGGCAGCATGACTCATACCATCACCCAGACCCTACCATCATCATGAGAATTATAAACAGTAGGTTAACGTGTGTGTGTGTGTGTGTGTGTGTGTGTGCGCATTTGTGCTCGTGCTTGTGTGCACTAATGTGCATGTGTGTGTTCATTCTGTGTTCCACAGTAAGGTTGATGACGTTTGCGAGGCCAGAAAAGAGGACGCTGCCAGGATTAAGGAGATTTTCCTGCTCCTTATGCATTCTGCTGCAGCCCAATCCCCTGTTATAGCGCGTGGCTCCAGCCCTTGTCTTGCAGAGAGCACCTCACCCATCCCTCCAGCTGACAGGTCTAAAACATAGTTTTTACTCTTACAGATGATCAAAGTAATTGTGAATGTCTTATGAATGTCTCACTAACCATGTTAATCTTATACATTGTTTCTAAAGAGTTGCCTTCCTCCTGGAGCTAGCCTTTCTGGCCTTGCAGTTGAAACATCACCAGATGGCAGCGGACTGTCTGAGTGAGCTGAAGACAACGGGAGTCACTGTGAGTGGCGGCCAATCACAGATAACTCTATTATCATGTCTCTATATTCCATATAGAGTAATGCGATTTTGCGAACACATGCACGTAAATTGACCCAATTTCTCAGTCGAGGTCTCGACATAAGACTTGATTAGCTAGAAGAGGCCCACATATTCCCTTTTACCATCAGTTGTATTTCTAATACACTCAGTAATTCTACATTACATGTGTGGGTGGAAATGGGTATTGGGTAACGATAAGAGTTAGACGTACAACGTCTTCTACACTCTCACTTCAATACTGTGATTCAACTGGAGCCATCAGGGCCCCTTTTCACAGAGCATCTCAAAGAAATAATGCTGATCAAGGATCATTATTATGAAAATGTTATCATAATAAGTACGATTATGTACATGGGGCTGATCCTAAATCAGCGCTCTACTCTAAGACACTGTGAATACACATGGCTGGTCTCACTATAATTTTGCAGTAGAAATGCCATGCTCCTTACCTGTTTTGGATTTCACTTTTTGAAATTCTCTATTTGTAGAGTGTTGGCCAGTGCATCATGATGGAGTGTGTCCAGTGTGACCTGGACCTCCAGAAGAAGCAGGAGGGGGGGATGAAGGACTACTCCAAAGCCAATGTGGAGGTGCCCTCTCCTGTGCATGAGTTAGCAGCGTTAATGTGCCTGTTTGCTACCCAGAACATATTACATTACATCAATACAGTGTTGACTGAGCTCAGAAGAGCCCAGCGCCTTTTACGCATTCATTCTTTTTACTGCAAACCAAGCTGTGGATGTCATTGGGAATGTGTGTTGTAGTATCATGATGTTACAGTATTATCTAATTATTATACTGTTGGCGCGATTCAATATATTTGATTGTTCTGCGCAACAGTGTTGCGCCATATTTAGTAGATTCTGTAGATGCATTAGGCAGTCCTTGCTGTAGTTGTTGCCTGGTCCCTTAGGCTCAGCTGAAGGTGATAGGCAGACTGGACAAGGTGCTGCAGAGTGCAGTAAGAGAGGGGGATGCCAAGGTGATGCAGGCGGTGTGTGCCTCACAGTGGAACACCTGTCTGCCCCTCCTTCAGCACAACCTCAGGAGAAATGTCAAGGGGGCGCTCCTCAAAGTGGCCCAAGTCCTGGAGGACACATACAGGTGACTACACACACACACAGAGGCCATTGTGTGTGTTTGTGCACTTTCATGCCTGCATGTGTGTCCAATCTAAAGTGTTAACTTTGTTCTCTCTCAGTGTGCAGCTGGAGATGCGCTGTCAGGTCCACAGTGAGCTGGCAGTGATCGAGGAGGAAGAGGGGAGGCTGGAGCCCGCTCTGCTTCACCTCCAGAGGGCCCTGCTGCTGGACGAGAGAGGGGTGCACCACGAGCGGCTCACCTCAGCCCTTAACCTCCTTCAGCTTCGCGGCACCCTATATCAGACCCCCAGCAGCACAGAGGACCAGGCTGCCATGCTCATCCAACAGGTCTGCGGACCCCTTACACTAAATACAAAGCAGGACTGGGGAGACTTGACCTTACTTGACTTACTGTAAGATGAAACCTGGCAGTAGGGTGAAGCAGGCATTAAATATAATTTCTGTGAAATATAAATTGTGATGTTCCTGATAGGCATGTTTGTTGTTGCCCGACTGTGATGAAAAGTACAACTATGATGATATGTCAAACTGTGAGATTTTCAGTCAGTTGGTAAAATGCTACATCAGAGTCTGCCTGCAGAGAAGAGAGATCGTAGTAGGTGAAAACAGCATGGGTGTCAGTCTCTGTCTTTCTCTCTGTATTTTTCTGCCTGTCTCTCTCTCTCTTCATCACTCTCTTTCGCACTCTCTCTCTCTCTCTTTGGTGAAGGCTAAGAATGGTCAGCCACAGGAGGAGGTGAGAAAAAGACGTCCCATGCTGGTCAACGCAGGCCTCACTCTGGCCCCCGACGCTTTCCAGGTGGTGCTCGACGCAGATAGCACTGCAAAAAGTACAAACTATCCTTTTGAATAACCATTTCATTTTAGTATGACTTTGGTGTAGTGTCTTTCACCCGTCATGTATAGGATTGCCTAATCCTGCTATGTAAAGCTCACTATTGGTGATTAAGGTACCCTCAAAACTAAGACCGAGTTCGGAGGGGGGCTTAGTTGGAAAGAGAGGCTTACTTACTTCATAGCCCAGCATCCAAGTACTAGAACCATTTCTTGGAGGATTTGACTGACTCCTTGGTTCGATATGTCTGCATGACAAAAACCCTATAGCTCTTATGCACTGGATCATAGAGCCTATGGAGCCCTGGGGCTAAGGGGCTGGCACTCTTTGATCTCTCCCCTCTGATCCTGGCCCCCTTGTGCCCAGGATCAAATGAACACTCCGTTGCCTAACGACCCAGCCAGAGTCCTACATCTGACAGCCAGGCCATGAGACTGGAGCAGACTAGCTGCTTATACAGACACGGGTCAAGTGTGCAGGTCATGACTACTTTTACCTAACGATACCTCCTGTGTTACAACACTAACACCTCAAGCACAAACTGGCTTTCGAGGCATAAGACAAAGAAACCCGATGATGAAGCCGTTTGAACATCCAAGCAACCCGGGTGACCCCGGAGATTGGAGAAATATGCTGAGCATGTGCTGAAGATTAACAAATTAATAATAGGATGTAGTGTTTGTACCATGCTGTCATTGGTCCCCAGACTGTCATCAGCAATGTGCTGTAGTGAGACGTGTCTGGCTGTCTGCGAAGCAAGGGTCTAACCTTGGAGCACTCTGCCTCTTAAAACGCTGTAATCAGATGGAGGCACAGACCTCTTTTACATTATTCAAGCAGGAACACTATGTGCCTCTCGCTGTTGCACAGTTGTGTGGATCCATTTTTCAGGGATGTAATTTCTTGATTTCTGATTAATCACTGATTCCTGGATTTTCGGAGTTCATTTTCTCTTTAGAAGCCTATAGCTTTACATTTTTGGATTTCATGCCAATCACAACACTGTTTGTCAGGGCTGGGAAGAGTCTGTGGCAAATTGCAGGCTCCTTGGATTCGTTCCAATTTCAAAGTGATTGTCCATCATTGTCATATGACGTATTTTTGTATTTGTTTGTGTGTACGGTGCCAATATGATGGCCTATTTATCACTATTCCAATGCAGTTGCTTTCTTCATGTAAATGTATATTCAAATGTGTTTAGTCCCCTCAGGCACCAGTGGACCTGGCGGTGTGGCTCATCTCTCTGCTAAGGCTCAGCACCACTCTGCATGTGTTGAGAAGGTACAGGGACACCTGAGCAGACAGGGAGATGGCAAGAATGACAGGGAGAGGTGTGTATCATGTAAATATGAGTGAATATGTGTGTGGGTGGGTGAGAGAGAATATATCAAGGTTTTCTAGAAACATGTGCTCTTGTCTTGATATCTTACAGGCATTAACACAAATGAGTGCACATGCTGCGGAATCAACATTTTATGAACATTAACCATTTGGTAGCTATCAACTTTAAATAGGTTTCTATGTGCTAGGACACTGTGAAGTCAAGCTGAACTATGTAGCTTATTCATTTTTTGTGCCTACTACTGGTACTGAATATCATTAGTAGGAGGTTTTTCAGGGTGAGGATATGGGATGATGTGTAGCAGCACAACCAGCCTTCCACCAGGCTTCAGTAACACCCTGATGAATAAACACATCAAAAAGATCTGGAATCACAGTGGGGGAAGAACATACAGCAAGGGCGGTCGAACTAGCCAAAGGAAACTATTATTATTTAACCATCTCCAAACAAAGTATGGATAATCAAATACATTTTTTTTTCAGGGTAAAATTGTGGGCAGCCTTGGCGAAGACAGCTAGGAAGCAGGAGGTTTGGGATGTGTGTCGAGCTGCCTGTCGTTTCTGTTTGCTCTACGACGATGGACGATGGAAAGCTACTAAATCAGACTGTGAGGAACTTTCCATTTGACAACAGAAGGGATATATATATAAATATATACACACACAGTGCCAGTCAAAAGTTTGGACACACCTACTCATTCAAGGGTTTTTGTTGGCTGCTTTTCCTTCAATCTGCAGTCTAACTCATCCCAAACCATCTCAATTGGGTTGAGGTCGGGTGATTGTGGAGGCCAAATCATCTAATGCAGCACACCATCACTCTCCTTCTTGGATCAAATATCCCTTACACAGCCTGGAGGTGTGTTGGATCATTGTCCTGTTCAAAAACAAATTGTAGTCCCAATTAAGCGCAAACCAGATGGGATGGCGTATCACTGCAGAATACTGTGGTAGCCATGTTAGTTAAGTGTGCCTTGAATTCAAAATAAATCACTGACAGTGTCACCAGCAAATCACCATCACATCACCTCCTCCATGCTCCACGGTAGGAACCACACTTGCACAGATCATCCGTTCACCTACTCTGCATCTCACAAAGACACTGCGGTTGGAACCAAAAATCTCAAATTGGGACTCATCAGACGAAAGGACAGATTTCCACCAGTCTACTATAATGTCCATTGCTTGTGTTTCTTGGCCCAAGCAAGTCACTTCTTCTTATTGGTGTCTTTTAGTAGTGGTTTCTTTGCAGCAATTCGACCATGAAGGCCTGATTCATGCAGTCTCCTCTGAACAGTTGATGTTGAGATGTGTGTTACTTGAACTCTGAAGCATTTACTTGGGCCACAATTTCTGTAGCTGGTAACTCTTGTGAATTTATCCTCTGCAGCCGATGTAACTCTGGCTCTTCCTTTCCTGTGGCGGTCCTCATGAGAGGCAGTTTCATCATTGCGCTTGATGGTTTTTGCGACTGCAATTGAAGAAACTTGATGATGAACTGTCGTTTCTCTTTGCTTATTTGGGCTGTTCTTACCATTACAGTTGAAGTCGGAAGTTTACATACACCTTAGTCACAATACATTTAAAATCAGTTTTTCACAATTCCTGACATTTAATCCTAGTAAAAATTCCCTGTCTTAGGTCAGTTAGGATCACCACTTTATTTTAAGAATGTGAAATGTCAGAATGATAGTAGAGATAATGATTTATTTCAGCTTTCCCAATGGGTCAGAAGTGTACATACACTCAATTAGTATTTGGTAGCATTGCCTTTAAATTGTTTAACTTGGGTGAAACGTTTCAGGTAGCCTTCCACAAGCTTCCCACAATAAGTTGGGTGAATTTTGGCCCATTCCTCCTGGCAGAGCTGGTGTAACTGAGTCAGGTTTGTAGGCCTCCTTGCTCGCACACACTTTTTCAGTTCTGCCCACACATTTACTATGGGATTGAGGTTAGGGCTTTGTAATGGTCACTCCAATACCTTGACTTTGTTGTCCTTAGGCCATTTTGGCCACCAGCTGCATTAAGTACTGCAGTGCATCTCCTCCTCGTGGACTGCACCAGATTTGCCAGTTCTTGATGTGAGATGTTACCCCACTCTTCCACCAAGGCACCTGCAAGTTCCCGGACATTTCTGGGGGGAATGGCCCTAGTCCTCACCCTCCGATCCAACAGGTCTCCTCTGCCCCCAGCTGTGCCATCGATACCATATGTGAATTGATTGCCCCCCTTCTATCTTCTGAGCTTGTGCTACTAGGTGACCTAAACTGGGACATGCTTAACACCCCGGCCATCCTACAATCAAAGCTTGATGCCCTCAATCTCACACAAATGATCAATGAACCTACAAGGTACAACCCCAAATCCGTAAACACGGGCACCCTCATAGATGTCATCCTAACTAACTCGCCCTCCAAATACACCTCTGCTGTTTTCAATCAAGATCTTAGTGATCACTGCCTCATTGCCTGCATCCGTAATGGGTCTGCTACCAAACGACCATCCCTCATCACTGTCAAACGCTCCTTAAAACACTTATGCTAGCAGGCCTTTCTAATCGACCTGGCCGGGGTATCCTGGAATGACATTGACCTCATCCCGTCAGTTGATGATGCCTGGCTATTCTTCAAAGGTGCCTTCCTCACCATCTTAAATAAGCATGCCCCACTCAAAAAATTTAGAACTAGGAATAGATATAGTCCTTGGTTCACCTCAGACCTGTCTGCCCTTGACCAGCACAAAAACATCCTCTGGCGTTCTGCATTAGCATCGAATAGCCCCTGTGATATGCAACTTTTCAGGGAAGTTAGGAACAAATATACACAGGCAGTTAGAAAAGCAAAGGCTAGCTTTTTCAAACAGACATTTGCATCCTGTAGTACTAACTCAAAAAAGTTCCAGGACACTGTAAAGTCCATGGAGAATAAGAGCACCTCCTCCCAGCTGCCACTGCTCTGAGGCTAGGAAGCACTGTTACCACTGATAAATCCACTATAATTGAGAATTTCAATAAGCATTTCTCTACGGCTGGCCATGCTTTCCACCTGGCTACCCCTCCCCCGGTCAACTGCCCGGCACCCTCCAAAGCAACCCGCCAAAGCCCCCACCATTTCTCCTTCACACAAATCCAGATAGCTGATGTTCTGAAAGAGCTGCAACATCTGGACCCATACAAATCAGCCGGGCTAGACAATCTGGACCCTCTCTATCTAAAATTATCTGCCGAAATTGTTGCAACCACTATTACTAGCCTGTTCAACCTTTCTTTCGTATCGTCTGAGATTCCCAAAGATTGGAAAGCTGCCTCGGTCATCCCCCTCTTCTAAGGGGGGTGACACTCTAGACCCAAACTGCTACAGACCTATATATATCCTACCCTGTCTTTCTAAGGTGTTCAAAAGCCAAGTTAACAAACAGATTACCAACCATTTTGAATCCCACCGTACCTTCTCCGCTATGCAATCTGGTTTCCGAGCTGGTCATGGGTGCACCTCAGCCACGCTCAAGGTCCTAAACGACATCATGACCGCCATCGATAAGAGACATTACTGTGCAGCCGTATTCATCGACCCGGCCAAGGTTTTCGACTGTCAATCACCACATACTTATTGGTAGTCTCGACAGCCTTGGTTTCTCAAATGACTGCCTCGCCTGGTTCACCAACTACTTCTCAGAGTTCAGTGTGTCAAATCGGAGGGCCTGTTGTCCGGACCTCTGGCAGTCTCTATGGGTGTGCCACAGGGTTCAATTCTCGGGCCGACTCTTTTCTCTGTATTCATCAATGATGTTGCTCTTGCTGCTGGTGATTCTCTGATCCACCTCTACGCAGACGACACCATTCTGTATACTTCTGGCCCCTCTTTGGACACTGTGTTAACTAACCTCCAGATGAGCTTCAATGCCATACAACTCTCCTTCCGTGGCCTCCAACTGCTCTTAAACGCAAGTAAAACTAAATGCATGCTATTCAATCGATCACTGCCCGGACCTGCTCGCCCGTCCAGCTTCACTACTCTGGACGGCTCTGACTTAGAATACTTGGATAACTACAAATACCTGAGTGTCTGGTTAGACTGTAAACTCTCCTTCCAGACTCACATTAAGCATCTCCAATCCAAAATTAAATCTAGATTTGGTTTCCTATATCGCAACAAAGCATCCTTCACTCATGCTGCCAAACATACCCTCGTAAAACTGACCATCCTACCGATCCTCGACTTCGGTGATGTCATCTCTAAAATAGCCTCCAACACTCTACTCAACAAACTGGATGCAGTCTATCACAGTGCCATCCGTTATTTCAGATCGCTGGTCACCATAGCAGCACCCACCCGTAGCACGAGCTCCAGCAGGTATATCTCACTGGTCACCCCTAAAGCCAATTCCTCCTTTGGTCGTCTTTCCTTCCAGTTCTCTGCTGCCAATGACTGGAACGAACTGCAAAAATCTCTGAAGCTAGAGACTCCCTCACTAGCTTTAAGCACCAGCTGTCAGAGCAGCTCACAGATCACTGCACCTGTACATAGCCCATCTGTAAACAGCCCATCTATCTACCTACCTCATCCCCATACTGTATTTATTTATTTATCTTGCTCCTTTGCACCCCAGTATCTCTACTTGCACAGTCATCTTCTGCACATCTACCATTCCAGTGTTTAATTGCTATATTGTAATTACTTCGCCACCATGGCCTATTTATTGCCTTAACTTACCTCATTTGCACTCACTGTATATATAATTTTTATTTTATTTTGTTCTACTGTATTATTGACTGTATATTTTGTTTTACTCCATGTGTAACTCTGTGTTGTTGTATGGGTCAAATTGCTATGCTTTATCTTGGCCAGGTCGCAGTTGCAAATGAGAACTTGTTCTCAACTAGCCTACCTGGTTAAATAAAGGTGAAATAAATAAATAAAACATTTAAAGGTCCCAGACGTACTCAATGGGATTTAAGATCCTGGCTCTTCGCTGGCATGGCAGAACACTGACATTCCTGTCTTGCAGGAAATCACACACAGAACGAACAGTATGGCTGGTGGCATTGTCATGCTGGAGGGTCATGTCAGGATGAGCCTGCAGGAAGGGTACCACATGAGGGAGGAGGATGTCTTCCCTGTAACGCACAGCGTTGAGATTGCCTGCAATGACAACAAGCTCAGTTCGATGATGCTGTGACACACCCCCCCAGACCATGACGGACCCTCTTCCAAATTGATCCTGCTCCAGAGTACTGGCCTCAGTGTAACATTCATTCCTTCGACGACAAACGCAAATCCGACCATCACGCCTGGTGAGACACAACCGCGACTCGTCAGTGAAGATCACTTTTTGCCAGTCCTGTCTGGTCCAGCGACGGTGGGTTTGTGCCCATAGGCGACGTTGTTGCCAGTGATGTCTGGTGAGGACCTGCCTTACAACAGGCCTACAAGCCCTCAGTCCAGCCTCTCTCAGCCTATTGCGGACAGTCTGAGCACTGATGGAGGGATTTTGCGTTCCTGGTGTAACTCGGGCTGTTGTTGTTGCCATCCTGTACCTGTCCCGCAGGTGTGATGTTCGAATGCACCGATCCTGTGCAGGTGTTGTTACACGTGGTCTACCACTGCGAAGACAATCAGCTGTCCGCCCTGTCTCCCTTTAGCGCTGCCTTAGGCATCTCACAGTATGGACATTGCAATATATTGCCCTGGCCACATCTGCAGTCCTCATGCCTCCTTGGAGCATGCCTAAGGCACTTTCACACAGATGAGCAGGGACCCTGGGCTTCTTTCTTTTGGTGTTTTTCTTTTGGTGTTTTACAAGAGAAAGGCCTCTTTAGTGTCCTACGTTTTCATAACTGTGACCTTAATTGCCTACCATCTGTAAGCTTTTAGTGTCTTAACGACATTTCCACAGGTGCATGTTCATGAATTGTTTATGGTTCATTGATCAGGCATGGGAAACAGTGTTTAAAGATTTGTGAAGTTATTTGGATTTTTACGAATTGTCTTTGAAAGACAGGGTCATGAAAAATGGACGTTTTATTTTGTTGCTGAGTTTATAAACACCACTGTTCAAATGTTTGGCCTCACTTAGAAATGGGATATGAGATATTACTTTTTTTTGCAACTCTGCCTAGAAGGCCAGCATCCCCTAGTCACATCTTCACTGTTGATGTTGAGACTGGCGTTTTGCAGGTACTATTTACTGAAGTTGCCAGTTGAGGACTTGTGAGGCATCTGTTTCTCAAACTAGACTCTCTAATGTACTTGTCCTCTTGCTCAGTTGTGCACCAGGGCCTCCCACTCCTCTTTCTATTCTGGTTAGAAAGTTTGCGCTGTTCTGTGACGGGAGTAGTACACAGCGTTGTACGAGATCTTCAGTTTCTTGGCAATTTCTCGCATGGAATAGCCTTCATTTCTCAGAACAAGAATAGACTGACGAGTTTCAGAAGGAAGTTCTTTGTTTCTAGCCATTTTGAGCTTGTAATCGAACCCACAAATGCTGATGCTCCAGATACTCAACTAGTCTAAAGAAGGCCAGTTTTATTGCTTCTTTAAACAGGACGACAGTTTTCAGCTGTGCTAACATAATTGCAATAGGGTTTTCTAATGATCAATTAGCCTTTTAAAATGATCAACTTGGATTAGCTAACGCAACGTGCCATTGGAACACAGGAGTGAAGGTTGCTGATAATGGGCCTCTGTACGCCTATGTAGATTTTCCATACAAAATCTGCCATTTCCAGCTACAATGGTCATTTTCAACATTAACAAAGTCTACACTGTATTTCTGTTCAATTTGATGTTATTTTAATGAACAAAAAAATTGTTTTTCTTTAAAAAACAAGGACAAACGTTTGAACAGCAGAGTGTGTGTGTGTGTGTGTGTGTGTGTGTGTGTTTATGTATATATATGTGTGTGTCTACATATTTTATATATACATATTTTATATATATATAAACTAATTGTATCAAGAGGAATTGATTATGAATCCTAGACTAGTAACTGATTGAAACCTAAGTAGTGGGTATCTCTGGAGGATTGTAGTGTCCAATACTCTTTGAGTTTACATTTACAGGTGAAAAATGTTTTCACCACCTAATTGATTTCACTAAGTCAGTCTATCGACAGTGCTCAACTGCTTCATTGAAATCATTAAATCATCTTACATATTTATTTGGGTGCAAATGAGTTAGTTATCAACCAATGATATTGATAACTAGCATGTGGCTCACTGGTTAGTGTCAGTGGTAATGGAGATTAGTGTAGGAGGGAGGAGAGACTGGGTTGTTAACAGAACTACTGACGCATAACTGCACATGCTCACTCTGGCTCACTCGATACCCTCTGGTCCCCAGGTGAGCGCAAGGCGGGGGACGAGAGCCCAGTGGAGGGTGGACTCCATGGTGACCGGCGTCCATCGGCAGGGCGACTGTCTCAGAGTGCGGAGAAGGACCTGCTCCGTCTGCTGGCTGAAGTCTGCTTCATCAATGCTGAGGTCAGATGACCACCTTTGACCCTTGACCCATGTCCCTTAATATGCTCAGAAAATCGGTCTTCTCACGAAAACTTCTGTAGCATTCGAACGGTTTGGCCTACAAACTACTATGACCACTCCATGGTAAGACTAACGAACACGATGTTGTTCTCCGTTTTTCTCGACAAGCATCACGGGACTGACCGATCTGCCAAGTTTTGTCCGTAGCGTCCAAACAGTTTTGGCTACACACGAACACATACATGTCGGTTGTTTTGCTCTAGGACACCTACAAGCCTTAAGACTCATCTGGAGGTTGCCCGGTACCACTTTTAAAAAATGAATGGAAGTGTATTCGGAAGTAGTTTAGTGCCCAATTGTTGCGGGGTATATATGGATCCCAAAAAATATAAATAATTTCATGATCTTTCTTATATCTCTGATATTGGACAGACACTTTTAAACAAACTTAGTTTTGATTTATTTTTTGACTGTCTGTTTTTCTATGTATGAATCTGTTAGTTAATGCCTTTCTATTGGCTAATAGTAGTAAGGCCAAATTCAGTGTTTCATCAAATAATGTTAATTCTAAAATCCAAAATCAAATTGCTAATTTATCCTTGGTATGACCATCTTAAAACAATTCCATATGTTAGCTTAGTAGAACCCCCCCAATCCTCAGTTCTCCTGACCACACACTATAGTCACTGTGACTTTTCTTCATAGACATTGATTGATTATATTGATGCAATTAATGCAAAGTAAAGGCGAAATACCAATATTAGCAGTAGAGTGGCACTGTGAGATTTAATCAGATTGAGCCCGGAGGTACAGAGGGGGTGTACTATGGTGCGAGATAGAACAGTTAGAGAGCTAACTTTGGTTAACTCTGAGTTCAACTCGGGATAACCGGGCACACGAAAGTGGCTCACCTTTTATGGCAATGAATCCTTCAGAACTTACCTGCTCCGGGTACAGACTAACTCAGGGCCAACTCCACTTATCCTGAATGAAATCAGATTCTCCCCTTCTCGCAAAGATGGCGTCATCAACCCTTCATTTGAGGAAAACAACTGAGTAAAGGTAGAGTCAGCGATATGATGTGTATTTAACAGAAATATAAACGCAACATGCAACAAGTTAAAAGATTTTATTGAGTTACATTTCATATAAGGAAATCAGTCAATTGAAATAGATAAATTAGGCCCTAATCGATGGATTTCACATGACTAGGAATATAGATATTCCTGGCTGTATCACAACCGTCTGTGATTGGGAGTACCGTAGAACGGTGCACAATTGGCCCAGCATCACCCGGGTTAGTGTTCGGCTGGGGTAGGCCGTCATTGTAAATAACAATTTGTTCTTAACTGACTTGCCTAATTAAATAAAGGTTAAATACAAATTTACAAATATGCATATTTTAGTCGCAGATACCTTTAAAAAAAAAGACCTCACAATGGGCCTCAGGATCTCGTCACGGTATTTCTGTGCATACAAATTGCCATCGATAAAATGCAATTGTGTTCACTGTCCGTAGCTTATGCCGGAACATTAAATTCTCTGGCAACAGTTCTGGTGGACATTCCTGCAGTCAGCATGCCAATTGCACTCTCCCTCAAAACTTGAGACATCTGTGGCGTTGTGTTGTGTGACAAAACTTGTATTATCTCCAGCACAAGGTGGACCTGTGTAATGATTAGGGCTGTCCCCGACCCCCAAAAATCTATTGGTCAACATTTTTTTACTTGTATATTTCCATACATAGACACATTTTAATCAAATCAACTATATGCACTGAGCTTTTCTGATGCTTTAAGCGACCTGTTTGATGAAATAATTAAGACACACATGACTAGAGGGAGTCCGACCGCAGTTGATTTGATTGTGCCGCTTGGCTCAGACTTGATGCGCTGTTTTAAAAAAAATACAGCGAGTGACTGGGACTAGCACCTGTTGCCTCTCTCTCCTCCCTGCTGCAGCGACCACCACAGAACATCAGTGTGTGTATAGCGCTGTCTGTGTTGCTGAAGCGGCAACACAATTACATCCATTTCTGACTGAAAAGTTATGTTACCAAAATCCCTAATTTGTTTAGGAAATAGATTACATATTCCCTTCAACCCTTGCTCTCTTTACGTGACATGTATTCTTCGCATGCACGTGACCAATAGGGCCTGACCTATAGCATGATCACATCAATAAACTGGTTATATCAAACTATGAACACTGTAACACATGTGACAGCAAAATGGATGCAGAGGACGTGACAAATAAACTTGAAACGGGGGGAAGGTTTATTTGGTTGCAAATGAGGTAAAGGGGAAGTCGGGTGTGTGGAATAAATTTGACTAGTTGTGGAAAAAAATGACAGCATAGCAAAGATTTAAAAACAGCCACATTTGTGAAATTGTTGCGTGAGGCTTGGTGCTCACAGAATCAGTAGGCTATCACCCAAACACTCAAACAGACAACAGAAGCAAGATCAGTCTTATTTCCCTTTGTTCTTAGAGAGGTTGACTCTTCAAAAAAAAAAAAAATGCCCCATGTGACGGTACACAAAACGTTCTAAGAGTTTCGCCTTAGTTGTCAGACAGCCACAGGTGTTAAAATCATTGTTCTCTGAGTTCACCAGTTATATTTGCTGCCTTCGATGACTATGGCTGTGTGGCAGCCCATTTGTCTCTTTGCTATTTGCTGAGTGGTGTTATTTGCTCCTTTGAGGCAGAGTTATGGGGAGGGCAAGTCATCATCAATATCATTCGTGTTTGTCCCTTACAGGCCACCATACACAAGCTCCGCTCTGAGGGGGTACAGCTCAACACCCCAGCCGCCCCTCCTGAGGAGAGAGGACTCCGTCTCCCTGAGGACAATCCACAGTGGGCTGTCTACAGGTGAGGACACATCATCAAATCAAATGTATTTATAAAGCCCTTCTTACATCAGCTGATGTCATAAAGTGCTGTACAGAAACCCAGCCTAAAACCCCAAACAGCAAGCAATGCAGGTGTAGAAGCACTGTGGCTAGGGAAAACTCCCTAGAAAGGCCAGAACCTAGGAAGAAACTTAGAGAGGAACCAGGCTATGGCCAGTCCTCTTCTGGCTGTGCCGGGTGGAGATTTGCACACGCTCATGTTTTTTTTCTTCTGTCCTAAAATGGATTTCCATTCAAAATCCTATTTTTCTTACCCTAAGCTTAACCTTTAACCCAAAACCTAAACCTAAACCTAACCACTAAACCCTTACCGTAACCCCAATTCTAACCCTAATCCTAATTCTAACCATAACCCTAATTGTAACTCTGAACCTAACCCCTAAGCTTAAAATTGCTTTTTGTCCCCATGGGTATGTGGAACATTTTCCTTGTTTTCCTATCCTTGTGGGGACTTTTGGGTATTTTAGGTCCCCACAAGGCTGGAAGAATCAACACGCGCACGCACGCACACACACACACACAAACACAAACAAAACATGCAGATAAACGGACAAAGCACAGCATATCATTTTATATTAAATGTAAACACTATTATAACTTATTTGTGGTTCTCAATATAACCAGTCAAGTGTGTAAATGTAGTTACGGAGCTTGGTTCACCAGTTTGTTATATGTAATATGTAGTGTGTTATACAGTATATTAAAAATATAGTGTGACTTCCTTTGTTTTCTCATATATTATGCACTGCAGACAACATAACTATCGTTCCCCTCCTTCCCACTCCCAGAGATTGGATCCAGGACTTATCTGCCTACGCCACCTCCAACTTCCTGCGGGGAGCCGAGCTGGGAGCAGAGATTCGTGAGGCCTGGGTGGTGGTCAACGCAGCCGTGTACTTATGGAACTACAACAGCCACCTGGTGGCAGTTGGGGAGCAGCGACGCCTCCTGCCCACCTTCCAGAGAGCCGTGGAGCTGCTGAGACAGACCGGACACGCTGGGTAAGTCTAAGAGGAACATCTCACTGGACGGAAATACTTAAACACTACAAATTGTAACATTTGCTTGTTGCTGTCACACACTTAATGCTCATCAGCTTTTTTGTGACATAGTACATATGTGACCCGATTCAGGAAACTAGGTGTATGTTGCAAGTCACAACTTCACAGGAGAGCTGTTTGAACGTAATTTTTTTTGTTTGTTGTCGAAATGCCTTCTCGAACGTGAACTTTCTTCTGCCTTAATATCAAACTTGTATGTAGGGTTGCACAATTTGGGTAATATTCAGAGGTGGAAACTTTCCGTGGGAATTAACGGGAATATATGGGAATTAATGGAAATATATGAAAATTAATATTAATACCATTTAAATGTAGATGTTTTTTTGCATTGGATATATTTACCATATCATTTGGAGACAGAAACATAAACCTTTTACCTTATCATAAGTACAGTAGACATAATTGCAAATGATTAAATCCTTTCAATAGAAATACAAAAAAACAATTTAGTTATGAATTGAACTTTAATTAAATGAGTTGAATATTGAATGATCCCCAATGATCCATCACATCTCCCAAAAATGTTTTCAACATACATCTGTAAAAGTATAGTCTAGAAACTAAAGCTTTGGTTGTCTTCTTCTCAAGCTTCCATGTCTTCTCCCTGGACCTCCTCAATGTCCACCTCTTGAACATCAGACTCTGAGGCCTCATCTTCACTGTCACTTTCCAACCTTGTTGAGGATGGCTCATTGTCAGGCTCAAAAAAACTGAAATTTTCCCGGATGGCCACCAATTTTTCAACCCTTGTATTGGTCAGCCTGTTGTGTGTTTTCCCAAACAAGGACCAGTTGCGCTCTGAGGCGGCTGATGTTGGGGGGATTTGGAGGATGATGGAAGCAATAGGGGAAAGAGCCTCAGATCCACAAAGTCCCTTCCACCAGGTGGCTGATGAGATATGTTGGCACCATAGGCCTTGTTGAACTCTGCACCTAACAGGATGCTCTTGCCAGCATACTTGTGGTCCAACATGTACACTGCGGCGTGTATGGGCTTCAGGAGAAGTCTTTACGCTTTTTCATTTATTTCAGAACTGAGGTTTCCTCTGCTTGGAGCAACAGTGAAGTGGGCAGGGCAGTATGTATTTCTTCTCTTACATCTACAAGCAGAGTCTGAACATCAGACAGGGTGATATTGTCTCCCTCAATCCGTGCAATGGCTACTGCTATAGGTTTCAGGAGTTTCAGTCTGCTTACCACTCTCTCCCAAAATACATCATCCAGGAGGATCCTCTTGATGGGGCTGTCCATATTGGCAGACTGTGATATGGCCATTTCTTGGAGAGGCTCCTTCCCCTCCAGGAGACTGTCAAACATGATGACAACACCACCCCAACGGGTGTTGCTGGGCAGCTTCAATGTAGTGCTCTTATTCTTCTCACTGCTTGGTGAGGTAGATTGCTGCTATAGCTTGATGACCCTTCACATACCTAACCATTTCCTTGGCTCTCTTGTAGAGTGTATCCATTGTTTTCAGTGCCATGATGTCCTTGAGGAGCAGATTCAATGCATGAGCAGTGCAGCTAATAGGTGTGATGTGAGGGTAGGACTCCTCCATTTTAGACCAAGCAGCCTTCATGTTTGCAGCATTGTCTGTCACCAGTGCAAATACATTCTGTGGTACAAGGTCATTGATGCCTGCCTTCAGCTCATCTGCAATGTAGAGACCGGTGTGTCTGTTGTCCCTTGCTCTTATAGAATAGTGGTTGAGGGGTGGAGATGATGTCGTTAATTATTCCTTGCCTACGAACATTCGACCACCCATCAGAGATGACTGCAATACTGTCTGCTTTCTCTATGATTTGCTTGACCTTCACTTGCACTCTGTTGAACTCTGCATCCAGCAAATGAATAGATAAAGCATGTCTGGTTGGAGGGGTGTATGCTGGGTGAAGAACATTTAGAAATCTCTTCCAATACACATTGCCTGTGAACATCAGAGGTGAACTAGTTGCATACACTGCTCGGGCAAGACATTCATCCGCATTTCTCTCAGTATGTTCCTCCATTTGGGTCAAAAGAAGCTGTTGCTATCGATAGGGTGTCTGATTCATCATTTTCACCTTGAATAGAAGTAGAGGAAGTTTTGTCAGAGGTTGCTTGTTGTGAGCACTGAGGGAACTTTATGCACTTGGCCAGATGATTCTGCATCTTTGTTGCATTCTTCACATATGATTTGGCACAGTATTTGTAAATGTACACAGCTTTTCCTTCTACATTAGCTGCAGTGAAATGTCTCCACACATCAGATTGTATGTACAGTGTATGATGCTCTTCTGTGCTTCCAGGGAGCCGGTGCTGTTGGTTATGCTGTGTGATGCGGTGGCCCAGGGGCTGATCCAGCCCTGGTTTGTGTCGGCTGCTGGGCCGGGAACTGGCCAGGGAAGGGAGGACAGCGGAAGCAGGGGGGAGCTGAGGAAGAAAGTAGCCGGGAAAGGAGCCGAGAGGACAGGCAGTATCCACAGCCTCCCCCTCGACCATGCGGCCCTCCAGGACATGCGGAAGGCTCTGGAGGTGTGTGTGTGTGTGTGTGGGTCAAGTAGAGAGGTAGCCAGGAGATGGGGCCATGGGAGATTTGAAAGGTGACTTGCTAATTAGGTTTGGCAGAGAGTCAGGTTCTATTATCCTTCAATGTGCTGTCAAGGGTACTCCCTCCCCTGAAGAGGTCTTAATTTGGGCACTGCAAAAACAAACACCCTCTCTCCCACTTTGAGCTTATTGGGATAGGCAGAGGGCAGAGGTGGACCTGCATAGAGACCTGGACTATATTACTGCTGGGCAGTTTGAGGGATCAGAGAGCTGTGCTTGTGTATTCCTGAAGGGCAGCCTCTGGTCTTCAGGTTTCCCAAGTTTCTCTGAATAAGTGATCTCTAAATAAGTTCCTGGAGGGCTGTTGAAACTCTTTCTGTCTTACATCTTAGTATCTCCAGTGTCTTTCTCCTATATATTTTTTTGTTGAAAGGGGGGAGCACAAAGAATGAAAGAATCAAGGCACTTTGATACATTATGCTTTTCAGAAATACTCTAAATACAACTAGGGCTCTATTTGAACAAATCAATATTTCTACAACTAGGGCTCTATTTTAACAAATCAATATTTCTAACCTAGCGCTATGGTAAATCTTATCCCAGCCGCTGTTGAGTTGTGGTTGTTTTGAAATATTTATTATATTTTCACAGTGGGAATCATGGGCGTAATACCTGGCGGTGGCAAGGAAAGGCTGGGTTTTGATGAATAAGTTGTAAGTGTGGCGAGGGTTTGACCACTCGCTGGCTAATAAATGTTCTCTATGGCTTAGTACTGTATGCGGTTGTTTCAAGTTGTTTAGGCTATTGACAGTCTTTGCGATATCATCAGCTCCTAGTCCTTTGTGGATTGATACTGTTTATTAAATAGTGTACAGCAACAAGTAATAGCAGTAACAGTAAAATACATTGCTTTGTTTAATGTTTGGCATATTTGCGGTCTACATTGTTCTATTTGGCTTCAACATGTCTTTACGCATCACATTTTCACTCCAGAAATAAATAAATATTAGCTCAAAAAAATTGTGAATTAAGCAAAAGCACGAGGGCAAAAACCTCAAATATTTCAAGGCACTCTCACGAGTAGAATATTTTATAACCTTTCATTGGTAGGCTACTTGGCTAATGTATGGCCAGAATAAACAAAAAAGATGCGAAGACACATTGCTGTTGAACCAGACTTATAGTAGGCTAGCCTACCGTGGGCTTGGTTTTTAATCAAAAATCGAAAGCAAGGAATTGGACAGGAAAATATCTTAAATATTTCTAAATATGAGGGTCACCGACATCATCGAGTCTCTCGTTCCATGATGGGCATATGGACATATACATATTTTTTAATTAAGCAAAAAAGCTGATGTTAGACAGGTAAATTGCCAAACCTGGTTGCAAGGGGTGGCAAATGCCAGAGCGACAGTTTTTACAAATAATTGACAAATACCGTGCATTTGACAATAGCGCCGCCTTAGGGGCATCCAAAATTAGCTACCTGCCATCCAGGACCTCTACACCAGGCGGTGTCAGAGGAAGGCCCTAAACATTGTCAAAGACCCCAGCCACCCCAGTCGTAGACAGTTCTCTCTACTACCGCATGGCAAGCGGTACCGGAGTGCCAAGTCTAGGACAAAACGGCTTCTCAACAGTTTTTACCTCCAAGCCATAAGACTCCTGAACAGGTAATCAAATGGCTACCCGGACTATTTGCATTGTGTGTGCCCCCCCCAACCCCTCTTTTTACGCTGCTGCTACTTTCTGTTTATCATATATGCATAGCCACTTTAACTATACATTCATGTACATACTACCTCAATTGGGCCGACCAACCAGTGCTCCTGCACATTGGCTAACCGGGCTATCTGCATTGTGTCCCACCCACCACCCGCCAACCCCTCTTTTACACTACTGCTACTCTCTGTTCATCATATATGCATAGTTACTTTAACTATATCTACATGTACATACTACCTCAATCAGCCGGTGTCTGTATGTAGCCTTGCTACTTTTATAGCCTCGCTACTGTATATAGCCTGTCTTTTTACTGTTGTTTTATTTCTTTACCTACCTATTGTTCACCTAATACCTTTTTTGCACTATTGGTTAGAGCCTGTAAGTAAGCATTTCACTGTAAGGTCTACCTACACCTGTTGTATTCAGCGCACGTGACAAATAAACTTGAATTTGATTTGGAATTAGAGCCCCTAGTGTGTGAAACCCAAGTGACTCATTCTGACATTCATTCATCTTTTACAGAGATAGATGTGCTTGGTTTGAACTATTTCATGTGAATGAAGTGCATTTGTTCCCAATTGAATCCCATTTCCTCCATCTATTCTGCTTTTCTCCAAAGGGTCTGCTGTATCGTCAGCACATACTCTGGATTGAAGTAACTTTATTAGTGAATTATTAACTAAGTGTTCTCTTTCAGAACTGAAGATAAAAATGGTTCTCCATTTTCAACATATAGGCCTATATATCAGATAAATCTTAGATAGCTGACTTAAACAAACTCAGATTACGCAATGGATTTTCTCTAGATACTGTCATATGTGGAACTCAGAGCTGCAAAGCCCCGGCTATGGAGTCCCAAGGTTATAAGTGTATGTGGATTTGAAAAGAGTATTGTGCAGATTCACACGGTTAGGCTAGTTACAAACTGCTATGGTTATGCAAACAGTTTTAAACCTTT
The DNA here is from genome assembly GCF_057628025.1 of Oncorhynchus mykiss. Lineage (NCBI taxonomy): Eukaryota > Metazoa > Chordata > Actinopteri > Salmoniformes > Salmonidae > Oncorhynchus > Oncorhynchus mykiss. Next base: position 5,611,678 of record NC_143044.1, read on the forward strand.
TGCAAAGCGGACAGCCTAGCAGTTAAGAGTGTTGGGCCAGTAACCGAAAGGTTGCTAGTTCGAATCCCTGAGCCGACTAAGTGAAAAAATCTGTCTGTGTCCTTCAGCAAGGCACGTAATCCTAATTGCTGCTCAAAGTCGCTCGGGATAAGAGTGTCTGCTAAATGACTAAAATGTAAATGTAACCCTTATGCTGCTATGGTTACTATGCTAACTTTTATTTCCCCCACTTTATGGACTTTTAGCTGTGTGACTATGCACTGCACCTTTCTAATGGCAATGTGCCGGTAGAGAGCGTCCCTATCGCAGCGAGGAAACAGGTCATTTCTACGTGGGTGTGGACCAAGAGGCTCCTCCAGCAGCAGATTGGACAGAAGCTGGACATTGATGATGAGGTACAGTAACATAACAGTCCAAGTCTCCCTTGGGAAATATGTTTTCTGACCTCAATGGGACTTCCTGGTTAAATAAAGGTTAGATAAAAATCAAATAAAAACACACTCACTCAGTCAAGTTAGTCAGTATGATGAGCTGTTTATGAATCTGCCTGGCTGTCAGCCCAGCACCTCAAGCTCAACCTCGACAAGACGGAGCTGCTCTTCCTCCTGTGGAAGGCCTGCCCGTTCCAAGACCTCTCCATCACGGTTGACAACTCCACAGTGGAGCCCCTACAACGCCTCAGCCCGCCTGGTGTTCAACCTTCCCAAGTTCTCCCATCTCACCCCAGTTCTCTGCACACTCCACTGGCTTCCAGTTGAAGCTTGCATACACTACAAGAGGATGGTGCTTGCCTACGGAGCGGCAAGGGCAACTGCCCCTCCCTACCTTCAGGCTATGCTCAAACCCTACACCCCAAGCCAAGCACCCCGTTCTGCCACGTCTGGCCTCTTGGCCCTCCCACCCCTGAGCTCCCGCTCAGCCCAGTCAAAGCTTTTCTCTGCCCTGGTACCCCAATGGAGGAACTAGCTTCCCCCTGACTCTCATCCCCTTCACTCAAAAGTCAGTCACAGCAGCTGCCGAACAAGGGGAAAGAGACTTCTTCAAGTATGGGGACTCTTTTATTCCAACAGCCATTAGGCTGTATAATAGATAGTTTGTTGGTCCATCGAGTATACAGCATATTGCGTTTTCACTTTAAATGTGGAGCTATAGCACTTTGAATGAATTCTGTTGTGTACTTTCTGTGTTTCATGTTTTATGTACTGTCTTTTAAAGCACATGACCAAATGAATATTCCCTGGTGGGATAATAAAGTTGATCTGAATCTGAAGGACAGAGTACCTGCCCATCTTTTGAAAACGTCTGAACCCCCCCCCCAAAACACAACTAACTAACACCCTTGCCTTTTGTGAACTAAAACTTGCACTTGACTTTTCTCTACTAGCACTGGCTTTGTTAATAGCTACTTTGAGGGAACTATAACTGAGTTGTAGTTGTCTCACCTAGCTATCTTAAGATGGATGCAATAACTCTTAAGTCACTCTGGATAAGAGCGTCTGCTAAATGACTAAATTACAAAATGTGGTTATTCCCCCAGACTCTGAGTCAGTGCAGTGTTAATGTGAGAAGAAATATTATTCATTGTGATGTGAAATTGTGAAATTGTGATGAAATATTCAGTTGTGTCTTTATCTCTTTTTGTCTTTCCAGTGTAAGAATGAGGCAGTGTCAGCCATGACACGTGTGCTGGTAGGAGTGGAAATGCTGTTATGCAACAGTCACCCCAGGCAGATAGAGTTCTCTGTCCCTAGTCTCTCTACGGTAGGTCCTGCTTTCTTGGCCAGGCGGCAACAGATGCCTTGAGACCGTACTGGTAATCAGAGCGTTTGTTCATGCCTATGTTTGTGAATTTGGTCCCCCAAAAAATGCTTCCTCAAATGAACATCTTATTTGATTTGTTTGTTTTCATTTCCTAGCCCTGTAGGACTGTATGCGTTTCCGTCCTGTATTCTTGCATCATTAAACCCCAGTTCTATGGATCCAGAGGACAGAGCACTCATTGCCTCTGTCTCCCTCATCTCCCTCATCTTCTCCTCCTTCCCTACTATTTTCCTCTCCGCTCCCCTCCCCTCTCCTCTCTCCATCCTCTCCTCTAGCTGGTCCGCATGGCATCAGACTGCAAGTGGAGTGACCCTGTTGTCGAGCTGCAGGTGTGGACACACCTGGCTTGCTTCTCTCACCAGGCCCAGGACCACAACCTGGTCATGACCTGCAGCCACAATGCACTGCAGCTGGAGGCCGCTGCAGCTCAGAGGTTGACGGTCATGGCCTATGCTCTGTAGGTGTTGGTCACTATGGTGACTTTGATTCCATCTGTTTTACCAAGGCTGAAATGGTCAGATCTTCCCTGTATGTTTTACCTGATATCTACCCATTTCGGTCAATTTGCCTTTAAATCAAAATATGGGATGTGATCAAGTGTTTTTTTTTTACATAGCAAGTTGAAGTGCAAATGACACCTACAGTAGTGTCCAGAAGAGAACATTACAATAAACTCAGGACCATATATTCAGTAATCATTTTATGTTACAACAATGTGCAATATACTATCATCAAATGACTTCAGTTAATTGTTATCTTCAAGGCTTTAAGGTCCCACTGTTTGTAGGATTCTGACAGTCCGTCATTCTAAAAAATGATGACTGTCAGTATCTACGTTACTGTAGCAGTGACATTTTGTCAAATTCCTGACTGGCTGACTTGATTCTCTGAAGGGCAAATTTGTCAGCTTATTTAATTAAAAAATGTTTGACCTTTTCAAGTTACAGCCAGTCGGCCGTGCAGGAGATGTTGAGCAATGCTGCATGTCTAAGAGGATTGAGCATGGTCCACAAGTCAAATGGACATCCTCACAGTTACAGAGAAGCCTTGCAGATGCTCCAGTCCAGTGTCAGGTTAGTTACTGTTTTCTGTCATTCCTAAACAATAGACTGCTCATTACTTTGTTCTCTTTTTGTCTCCCCTACGTCTACCTTTATTTATCTCTCTCTCTGTCTCTTTCTCTCTCTCGTTCTCGATCTGTCTTTATTTTACTCTCCATTTCAACCATCTTCATATCCATTCGTGCCATAGCAACCAATGCTTTCTCTCTTCTTCAGCTATGCGGAGCAGGCAGGTAACTCTGTCCTGTGTATGGCTACAGCGCGCCACTACTGGAACAACTGCCTGCCCTTGACTGAGACCTCACTGGAGAGACAGCAGCTCCGACAGCCTCTAGAGAAGATCCTGAAAGCCCTGGTCCACACCAGCAAGAAAGACCCAACTGTAAGAACCCCATCTCGAACTAGCCTGGTCCCAGATCTAGTTTTATAGCGAACTCCTGTCGTATTTGTCATGTTTCTCTGGTACGAGACCCTCTCCACATTGGCTTCTGTACAGTATGTGTATCATTGGTGCTGTCACTGTAAAAATACTCCTATTCAATCAAGTGGAGTTTGATGTGTTCATGTGTGTTATTCATTTTCTCTGGTGGTTTAAGCAGGGGAAAGAGAAGGGAGGGGCTACCCTGACTGGGATGCCCTCTGTGACCTCATCGCTGGAAGCCTCAAGTGAGTCCCCACACAAACTTCAAATGTTCATACCGCACAAACATTTGACTGCTGCTTCTCAGCTAACTACTACTTTTTATTCTATAATCTTGTTCGTGACTTTAATTCCATAAGCCTGCTTGCTTATTTATTTCCAAAACGGCCTGTCTTGTGCTGTAACACTCTCAAACACCACTAGTAGACATGATAGATGAAGTCACATTCCCACGCACACCAGTAGGCCATTAGATCCGTGGCATTTACATCCAAGCAGTCACATAGAGTAGTGCTTTTTCCTGACGTTCTATTAAGTTATGTCACCCAACCTATTCACTCTCTACAGAGAACTTCAGGGAAAAAAACGCTACTCTATGTGACTGCTTGTATATAAATGCCACAGATCTAATGGCCTACTGGTGTGCGAATCCAATTGATTTTTTATTCTCATTCTCTATTCCTTTCTTTCTGTGTCTGTTTGTGTCTGTGCATTTGTGTTTGCATGTGTGCTTGTGTGTGTTTATCTGTACATTTTTGTGTGTGCGTGTGTAGGCATGGGGAGCCCTGAGGATGACCTGACCCTGAGAGCAGCCATGTACGGCCTGCTGTTCCACATCCACGCAGACAGCTCAGATTGGACAGGAGCTCTGACGTTGCTGGAGCAGGCTATCAGAGACATGCCCCGCACCAGACACAGGCTGTGAGAGCTGGAGAGAACTGATGCGGGAATAAGGGAAAATAATGGGGGAGGAAAGGGAGAGAGGAGAGAGATGGAAGAGGTTAAAGGCCATGAGTACTACACTGACACTAGGAGAAAACGGGGATAGAATGGGTGAAGAGAGAGAGAGAGCGAGAGAGAGAGAGAGAGAGAGAGAGAGGTTATACAGGACTTTGGACTCCTATCACTGGCGTCATCACATTTCTATGTGCTTATTTGTACGCATGTTAATATGCCTCAATATGATTATGACGCTATAAATAAGTATGTGTGTTTTATGAAATGTCATATTTTGGATATGGGCAATTCCATCATTATGGAGGCCTCAGCAAAAAAAGCCTGACCCTTATTGGGTGAATAAGCATAAAATATGTTTGATTTGTAAAATCTTTTGCTTAAACAATTCATTTTCTTTGTGGGGGGGGTTCAGCTTTTGCGAGGGCTTTTCAGAGCATCAAATCCTTAGTAATGAAAACATTAGGTCTTGATAGTTTAACTGGAGGAAATGATGCCCTTAAAAAGGAAATATGAAACGTAACTTTTTCATGGTCATTATCACAATCATATTTCTGTGGGGTTACCCATGTGTGAGAATGTGATACCCTTTTCACACTACTTAGCCAAGTTAAGCTGTACTGTGCTGGCCTGGTTACACATCCACATAGTTGCTGGAAATGACAATGTGAAAAGAAAATGTCTTGAGCCAGCACAGTATGGTTTGGGTTGGCACGATGGTGGGAAAAGGGCATGAGAATGTGAAACTGTGCTTGTCTTCCCCCATGACTGTGCCCAAGGCTCCTGTTCAAGCACCGGGTGCTGGTGAAGGCTCGGCTGGGGGAGAGTGTGGTAATAGACATGCAGAAGTTCCGAGGTGAAGGGGAGCTCTACTGCTCCCACATGTGGCACCGAGTGGCGCTGTGTTCTGGGGAGATGCTACAGCAGTTGGCCTGCTACCAGAATGCCATTACTTCTTTACTGGTAAGGAAAGGGGATACCTAGTCAGTTGCACAACTGAATACATTCAACCGAAATGTGTCTTCCGCATTTAACCCAACCCCTCTGAATCAGAGAGGTATGGAGGGCTGCCTTAATCTACGTCCACGTCATCGGCACCTGCTAAGTATTCAAAATCTAATGAGTACTTTTGGGTGTCAGGGAAACTGAATGGAGTAAAAAGTACATTATTTTCTTTAAGAATGTAATGGAGTAAAAGTTGTCAAAAATATAAATTAATAAACTAAGTACCAGATACCAAAAAAAAAACGACTTAAGTATTTTTACTTAAGTACTTTATACTGCACATGCACAAACATATACACACGAAGACACATTCTTGAGCAAACACACACACCCACCTACACCACACACGTACATTTTCACTTTTGATTACTTTACAAACATACAGTTCTTCAGTGTGCTCTTCGAAATGTGAAATATTGCCGCAGTTCCTTGCAGGTCTGAATCCAAGTGGCCCTATTGAGCTAAGGGACACTAGCAGCATCTAGTGGAAGCTTAGTGCTATTGCAGCCAGGCTCTGTGCATCGCTTACGCTGTAGCTTTGTATGGGTGAACCTTATGGGTTTGTTGTGTTTGTGTAGAGTGTGAAGAGTCAGTGGCAGAAGGCGGATTTCCTGTTGGAGTTTGGGGAGTGGCTGTACTGTCAGAACTTTCCCCTTTCTGATGCCCAGCACCAGATACAGTGGGCTATCGACATCCTCCTGCACATGATCCCTGACCAGGAAGAGAGCAATGGTATGTTTCTTGTCATTGCTATGTGTTTGTGTGAAGGTCTGTTTAGTTACTGAAGAATCGTAAACAATTTCCTTTTTTGTTCTTTTCATTTTAATTTATAGAGAAGACCGGTTCCAAGGGAAGCAAACTGAAAGAACTGGAGAGGAGAGAAAATTCCCAAGGAGGTACTGATTTCTCTTGGGATGAGTCTACTCATTTATGTTGAATGCGGTGCGTGTGTGCTTGTACATGTATACCAGACTTGGGTTCGAATACTATTTCAGATGTTTTCAAATATTTTAGCAAGGGGTTGATTGAGCTTGCCTGGACCCAGGAGAATATTTTCAAAACTGCAACCCTGCCACTAGCATTACAGACAGGCCAGAGCGAATGGGAAAGTATTTTAAGGATTTAAAATGTGTTTGAACCCAGGTGGACAGTATGCGGGGAAATCCGACCCGAGTTTAAGCACGCGTAACTGGAACTCAATTTCCCTTTTTATGCAGTTTTCTCTCTATGCGTATTCCGACCTTGAACTTAAGCATGAGAATAGCATCCTATTCACCATTTGAGATCTAAGAGGTGTGTCTACAGATAAGCCGCATTCTGACTTAATTCCCTCATAATTCCACCACCTTTACTCACAATGAAATGACGATTAAGGTCGAGCAGCCTGTTGGTCCCAAGTGGAACAACATCTACTTAATTTTTCTGAAGTAACACCATTCTCCATGCACTGTAATTTACAAATTGATAAGAGCTAGGTAAATGGAGTAAGCCGTTTGGGTAAGGGGATTGTAAATATAAATTACAATTGTTTTAGATCTTAGGATCGCTGTAGACAAATTGTGAAACCGGTCATATGGCAGCAAACTGAAGCATATCAACATGTCACCTTTTATCACCACAGTGAAGTTTATGAAATGCTGGCCTTATAACATGTAAGGATGACATTTGGAGATCAAAGCTTTAGGCTTCTGTAGCCATGCGCAAATGACAGGCCTATAGCGTCAAACCTACCAAGTTGATTTATGATTTCTAAAAATGTTTTAGTTATGCCCAGACTGTTCACTGTCTCTAACAACAACAAAAATGGTATGGTGTTAAATATTAGCCACTATCGGTAGCCACCGTCAATTATCCCTACATTCATGTATTACTGTCACTTTTGTTATTTTATTATTGTTATTTTTTTCTGGATTCCATTATATTGTTTGTTAACCTTTATTTCCTCTGTCACGTTCGTGGGGTTGTTCCTTAGGATTGCTAGCAATAGTGGATCATATTAGGCTAACTTATTTCAAGTTGTGCAACAATAGGGGTCGTGTAGTCTATCTGTGTCATTATGGAACGCATACCATACGTAGCAGTTTAAACCTGGAGCATAGCACATGATGAGTGAGTATAATTAGGGTAGATTCATATACTCACCTATTGTACACTCACCTTCCAATATTTCCACTATTGAACAATTGAACATGGCAACTTCAGGATGAATCAAACCAATGTATTTTTGATTCGCCAATATATTTAGTGTGTAGAAGCTCTCCAAATATATATTTTGAATCATTCATGAATACCTTCTAACCCTAAGTAATATACAAGATCAGAATATATACATTTCTTAACTCTGAATCGGGTCCTATGTGTGTATCCTCCTCCCTTACAGATGAGTCTGGAGAAGGGACAGGGCTGATACCAGTGAAGGTTCAATCCCACGTCGGGGTGCAGGGGGTGGTGTCTGGGCCCTGTATCTCTGACCTCAGGGAGGTGAGGCGTCTGGACAGCCTGGTCAGAGCACACACTCTGCTGGCTGTCATGGGGGACAGGGCATCCCCCCAGCACCAACATAACCTACTTACGGCCTATAGCCTAGTGCTGCAGATCTGGCAGGTAGGGACTCCTTTAAAACTACCACACCTAAGTTGTGTTCATGAGGGCACACCGTAGCAAAACATTTTGTAATGGACAACAGGTTCAGATAGTACCTTAATGTTTCATGTCTACTGAACACGACCCAGTAATTTCACTATGTTTTATACCATCAGATGCATACAGTATAAGCCACAAAACGGTTTCTCCGTTTTAAAAAATGTGATTTACGGGTAACAAAAAGACGAGTGATAGCAGTGCATTCCCATTGCAGGTGTCCATGGCAACTGCATGTCAGGTAATCAAGGAGATGATGAAGAATCCTCTAGTCCCAACGTCCCGGCCATGTCCCTCTGCAACAGCCAAAAAAGACAAAGATAAGGAGAAGGACAAAGGCAAAAAATCTAAAGAGGTAGACCTGACCACCCAGGCCTGACCACCTTCAGAGAAGTCCATGGCTATTTTTTGTTGTTTTCTCATTGTAGAGCATTGCAAATGACAAGTAATGAATGATACGACATGTTATTTTACCATTGTACATTCTTGCCAAAGTGCAGTTTAGAGTATTTGTACAGTTCAATTGCTTTCAGTTCACTTTTGCCAGCTGAAAGCAATTAGGAATTCATATTTGGCCAAGGAATACCAGAGCTCCTCTGTGTTTAAACAGCCACCCCCTGCTGAGGAGAAGCCCAAAGCCCGGAGGCCACAGGATGACGTGTTGCCCTCCAGCCCAGAGGAGTGGGCACAGTACGACTGTCCCGGGGATGTCCGCCAGGCCTTCAGATATGACACCAGCCCCCACTGCATCAACAGACACAGCCTCAGCAAACAGGCAGGCACCACTAAGCTCTCTCTGACTGCCTCTGTTATAGAGCCCAATGGGGTCATGTTCATTAAGGGCACACCATGGCAAAATGTTTTGCAACAAAAATTTACAAGTTCATGTAGTCTCTCCCTATTTCAGTCTGTTTTTGTCCTTTTGGTCCCTAATGAATATAAATTATTGAGTCATTATCGGAACAGGGACTGTTTCGATTGGCCGTGGCGGGTTAGGGTCGAGGGCTTGAAAGCCAGAAACATTGACTCGATATTGATCCTCGTCTTGACAAGTCATCATTTGTTGGCTGGAAGAGGATGTCTACTGATTGATTTTGGAAGCAAATCAGAATGTTGTCAGAGACAGAAAAGAAGAAGCTTATTTTAAATTAAAGACGTGTAGTGATTCATTTATCTTATGCCACTCCAGTGTGACTGTATTAGGTGACACAGTTATGCTTGGTAATCATACAAATTAAATGAGAAGATGCTCAGATGGTGCAGTCCTACACAGTGTGAAAAATATGTTAAACGATGACCAGTCCAACACTTCATGTGATATCAGGCTGTACTGTAGTGTTTTTTTCTTCTCTGTCCTGTTCCACAAGCTGTATCACCACATGATACAAGAGGCTAAAGTCTTATTGTCCATGGCTCAAAGTTTGTCCTACACGTTCTACACATCAAATGTAATCACTGTCCTGCACTTTAACTACTTACTAAATTACTAATTACAAACGCAGGATGTTAATGAAACAAAATAGTAATGATTAAGTCATGTGTTTACTTCCTTTTCTCCCTGTGTCTGGGTGGCTGCAGACTCAGAGCTTGTTCTTCCTGGACCTGCTGGTGAAAGAGCTGCAGTCTCTTTCTCTCACCCACCTGACTCTTCCCATACTGCACCTGGCTGAGGTCATTGCCCATGACCTGCTAGACAGAAGGAGCCTCTCTGACCTCTACCGTCTCAGGTGAATAATGCCAATTTCGCTTCAAGAGTTTACTCTTTCTGTTCGTGCACAGGTGCAATACTGCTACTTTCACTGTTTTACCAGACACCAGGCTAATTTCTGGACTAAAAAGTATTTTCAATGGAGATTCTCCATTTATCTTGCTTTTTAGTCCAGGACTAGACTTAATGTGTCCAGGTAATTGTGCATATACACTGAGTATACAAAACATGAAGAACACAGTATGTCATGCACTTTCCTTGACAGACTGACCAGGTGAATCCAGGCGAAAGCTATGATCCCTTATTGATGTTATTTGTTAAATCCACTTCAATCAGTGTAGATGAAGGGGAGGAGACAGGTGGTTAAAGAAGGATTTCTAAGCCTTGAGACAATTGAGACATGGATTGTGTACAGTATGTGTGCCATTCAGAGGGTGAATGGGCAAGACAAAAAAATGTTCAACTCAATATTAGGAAGGTGGTCCTAATGTTTGGTATACTTAGTGCATGTTAGTTAAGGCTACTGCTTTTACTTTTTACTACAGTGTAGAGCTAAACATTCCAATATGAAAGGTTTCCCACGTGTGGTCCAAACCCTTGCCCATTTCTGAATCATTGATTTCTTGTGAAATATTACCTAATAGTTTTCCCATCGTATTTCCTTATTCTAACGTTTTAGAATTGTGAGGAGCTGTTCTCAGCTGGATATGGAGACGTCTACAGTGTACCACGAGAAGCTCCTGAGCCTGACTGGTATCCATGAGCAGGAACAAATGGAGTATGTGTGCCCCACTCTTTTCCACCAGCTCCTGTACATACTGAGTACTCATTTGTATTAAATCTATAGTGTTTGCTCTGATTCTGTTACTAGTGTTTTGATCTCCTGTACATGCATTATTTCACTGCAGGTGTCGCAAAGCTATAGCTTTACAAAGAGAGAGAAAGCGCCTGTATATGGGTTATAATGGCAAAACGGACAATGAGGTTAGTTTCAAAGCATCACAGCTGAAATGAACAAGCATACCACGCAAGGTGTATTATCACCGTACGGGTTTATAGACCTAGAGTTGAGAAGAAAGAAAGCGAAATGACCCCTGAAATGAATAACTGCACTACTGTAGTTCTTAGTTTTTATTCTACTTTTATTCTAGTTTAAAGCCTGATTGGCAAGCAGCACAGGTTGATTACAGTCAAACGCAGACAGGGATATAAGTCCAAACTGCACTTTTCATAATGTGAAACCCATAACACATCATCATCACAGGTTCATGAGAGTTTAATTAGTTGCTTGTTAAATTTCAAATGGCCGTCGCTCATGTCAATCTGGCATGACCATGACCCTCATTTCTTTTTTTATGCGCATTATTAATGGTTGTATTTTTTCATTGCCTTACCCAGAGTTTTGCAGCCCATGAACAATCCTTTAGATTTACAGTATGTAAAGACTTAACCTATTGAGTTCATTCCATAATTCCATATTTTCCATGAGGTGCAGGGCCAGGGGATTGAATAGAATTCAGGGATCAGAATTCTGACATTGCTGCCTTTATCCATTTCTCTGTTTACAGAAGTCTAAGGTTGACCACATCTGTCTGTCTGGGAAGCAGTGTGGGGATCTGTGCAGTCAGGATATCTGGCTTGATAAGGCTGAGATATGCCTTGGTATGGGACTGTACCAACCCGCCAGACAGCTACTGGCAGAGGCCCATCTGGTGGCTAAGGTTCATTTCATTTTGAGTAATTTTGTCAATAGTTTGGTTTTCAATATTTATCTTAAGTAGTCCACTGCATATTTGTGAAGTGTTTCTCTCTTTTGGTTGAAATGTGACTCGTATTTATGTGTATGTGAAGTCATAACAGTTTAGCAATTCACTTTTATTCTATTTTTGTGGTCTCTTGTATTGTGTGCTCAGGAGCTGGGAGATCAGGCTGCAGCAGGGAGGAGTCTGCTCTCTCTTGCCATCCTGGCCAATAAGGAACAGAACCACTCTCAGGCCCTGGCACTGCTGGAGAAGGCCCAAGACATGGGAGGTGATGAGGACTTCTGGTACAAGCTCACCCTGGCCCTGCTGACAGCTACGGTGACCCAGAGGGGCCAGGATATAGACACCAAGGTGAAAACTATTCTATTTTATTCTATTGAAGCTCCTACAAGCCTCTGCTCAATTGTCTCCTCTGAAGCAAATATTGTCCTTTTCAAAGTGACCACTCTCTCCCGTTACAGACAGATCAAATAGTAAAGCAAGGCTGTGGAGCCTTGAAATCGATGCTGGAAAAGAGGCATAACCGAGCTCCCGCGCTCAGGTTCCTGATCACGTCTCTGGAGAGCAGGTAAGGCTCTTTGATGTCTGTGTTCTCCACATTCAGTCCTGGAAAGCTTCTGGGTTGTGCAGGCTGTCGATCAAGCCCCGCTGTAAATAACCTTATGGTCCAGAGTGAAGACTCATCACCTTGATTAGTTTGATATTTGAATCAGGTGTGGTACTGCAGGGTTGGATCAAAAGCCCTGGTGTACAGTGTTCTCCCCTGTGCTGTGACCAAAACAGACCCCTAGATGTCATTGACTCGCTGTGATGTCTGTCTTTCAGAGGGGCGGTGGAACGTCTGCATGCAGCCAGCCCTGTCGAGCCAGGTGAGGCTCTGTCCACCCAGTCAGTACAGAATCTCATGGCTGCCTGTGACACCCTGAGAGAGAGCACCCGTGAGTTCCTCCGACTGGGCCACAGAGAGCAAGCTGCTGAAGCTCTCCTGGAGCACGCACAGGCATTGAGGTCAGACATCAACACAACACATCATAGTATGATCTATCCAATTTGGGATCAATAACGTTCATTCATTCATTTTTGTCGACAATTCCTCTATTGGTCCGCTTCAAATCATTCACAGCATGTTCTACTTTGTAGGATACTGGCTAAACACACTGGCGATGAGGGAAAACTGCGCCACCTGCTGGATGCCTACTCCTTCATGCAGCAGGCCGTCTCTGTACAGGAACATGTGGTTCTGAACGCCCAAAGCCTGTTCCCATCACAAGAGGTAAAGCACATACCTGTATACCTTCCCAATATCAGCCTTCAAGTCAGCCTTCAAGTCAGAACATACCATACAGTTCAAACTCTTAGGTAATAATTTGGACCTATTTTAAAACACGTTGTAATTTTACTAATCATCACCACCAGGTTGAGTCAAGTTATTCGGATAGATTCTGATCTAAACAGAACACATTTATTTATTTTATCATTTTTACCCCCTTTTTCGTGATTAAGATCTTGTCTCATTGCTCCCCAACGGGCTTGGGAGAGGCGAAGGTCGAGTCAAGCGTCCTCTGAAACATGACCTGCCAAACTGCGCTTTTTATTACCCGCTCACTTAACATGGAAGCCAGCTGCACCAATGTGTCGGAGGAAACACTGTTCAACGGCGCCTGGCCTGCCACAAAGAGTCGCTAGAGCGTGATGAGCCAAGTAAAGCCATCCCGGCCAAACCCAGACGACACTGGACCAATTGTGCGATGCCCTATGGGACTCCCGGTCACGGCCGCTAATGACACAGCCTGGGGTCGAACCCCAGGCCGCAACACTGCGATGCAGTGCCGTAGACCGCTGCGCCATTCGGGAGGCCAGAACGCATTTATTGGAGCCATATCTCAGCAGTGTTCTTCATTGTGAAGGAATTTGTCTTAATAAGTGTGCAAATCCTATTTTGCTCAGCTGTTACAGTTCCTCAAAACAGAGTTCTGGCTATCTGTCCTGGAACTGAAAGCATTTGCAAACATATTACACTCTATTTAGAGAGTAACTGAACATGTTGACAGGGTTGAGATATTAGATTTGCTTGTGAAAAGTCCATATATGGCTTGTCAGAAAGCCTGATTCGCTGCTTGGACTCCTGTCGACCCAGGGCTGCCAAGTCCAAGCCAGTGCTGCTAAATTATTTATTGAATTCATTTTGCCCTTTGTTTCGCTAGGGATCTACATTGTTACATTTTCCAAATGGATTATTTAATTATAGAACAAGGAATTCCTGAAAAGGACAGAACCATTCATTATAAAGCAGATAAATATACCTATAAACAAGATAAACCTGATTTGCCTGTTAATACTCGCTCAATAAAAATGGCATAATCAGTTTTTTTTTTTGCAGAACATGGTATCTCAGCCAAATCATTACTGAATGTGTGTGGACTCTGGTGATCCACCTATTTGCTCCAGACCTCAATTCATATGCGATATAGCCTACAGAGTAAACAGACAGACACACACACGTTTGAGTTGTTTTTTTCAGTAACACCTGATGGTTAAGAGCCAACTTTCAAACAGGCCAACATCCAAACTGCCTTATGTAGAAAAAGCATTCCGAAAGTCAATGTCAAAGATGGAGCAGACATGACTTGCACACTGCCATTTTGAAGTGCATCTTGATCTAATCATGAAAGGACATTGAAATTGCATCTTGCTTCATTATTAAACCACCTGCTGAAATCCGGAAGAATCCAGTTAGCTAGATACAATCTACTTTGACGGTCCAATTCTGCATTTAGGATTAACAGTCTATAACCCTGTGCTTTCAGCAGATGGTACTGCTGCCCCAATAAGTTACATTGAAATGGCATACCAAATATGAAAACAGGAGTGTATTTGAATTCACTTACTCTCGTGGAACCAGACGAGTGTCTGAAAATTGCATATAAAGTCTGTCACGCAAGATTTGAGTTTATTTGACCCAATCTCCATTTGTTTCTTGGTTACTTCCCTGTCGTTACTTTGTAAATGAAGGTGTCACTTTTGTTCAGTCTGAAGATGTACATCGATATACGTTTATCTTCTTCATGAACTTTTCCATTTCAAAGGAAATCAAATTCAGATCTAAGGCTTTTAAAGCTATCTTGCACTGGGTTGAAAAATGAGCTGGGCACAATAAGACATTTTAACTTCTTGCATTTGCATTTACAGTGGTGTCTGTGCGTGTGTTCGTGTTGTTGTAATGTGTCTGTCATAATCTTTGTCTTTTTCTCGCTCTCTCATTCTGCTCTCTGTGCCTTCCACAGTGTCAGCCCTTGTCTCTCCCAGCCACGAGGAGGCTGTTGCGGGTCAGACTGGCTCTGGCTGAGCTGTCCTTAACCATGCTGGAACAGGTGTGTGCTGAGGAGAACAGACTAGCCATGGCCCAGGACAGGAAAGCCTCTGTGGAGAGGACCGTGGAGGAGTTTGTACGCATTACACCAGACCCCGGCTCTGTAGAGCAGGTAAGGGCATAGACAGAGGTTGTGTCCAAATATACATACTTGCGTTCTAAATAGTAGGCTTTTGGGGTATGCGAACATATTGAACGTTTTATAGTATATGACATTTCTGAAATGTTTTATGCTTTAAATACCAGTATGTCATACTCATTTCGCTTTTCATCAAGTAGAATTCGCTGCACATTGTTGAGGAAGAGAATCATATTTTCATACTCACTTGTGTTTGACAACAGTTGATAATCAGAATATGGGATGTCCTCTAAAAAAATTAGCGAATAGCAGCGAACACGCTCGATTTTCAAACCAATTTGGTTTGCCTGGTTAGCCAGCTAGCTAATAGTCAATGCCATGGCAAGCAAGGTAGGATCTAAGCTGGCTAGCCTGTTATGCTAGCGACGATGCTTACTGTTTAGCTAACTAACGTCAAGCTAAATATATAGCTCTGAGTCTGGCTGGCACTGGCAGGGGTATGGGGTAACGTTAGTTACAGCATGGTGTGGGTGAATTAAATTCTTCAACATCTTGCTAGCTAGCAACATTAGCAAAGCTAGCTGCAGTTATATATTGGCTGCCTAGCAACATGATATAATTTCTGGAGGCAGTGTTAACACAATTTGTGTTAGTCCACCAAGGCCAGCCCAACCTGGGTTGACTTCAAAGTCCCAATGGTAACGGGGATTAAGCCAGTTCCAGTGTGATCGGTACCCCTCCCCTTGGCCCTAATTACCCCTTCAATGTTTGCAGATCTGTAAGGTGAAAGCAATATGGTGGAAGCTTTACCACTACACCTCTTACACCTATACATACACTTCAGACATGCTAACATCAAGGGATTAATGCCAAGGGGGAGGGATGGGGAGAAATTTGAGACTGGTGGATAGACATAACGAAAGAAAACTACTGGCCTACACAGTTATTGGACAAGTTACAAACAAAACTATTTCCTAAATTCTGGGAGGCTTATTACAAGTCAATGCCCGACTTGTGAGAGTTGGAGAGGAGATTGCCAATTTCATCAACCAGCACTTTGAATTGTAAATGTTCTATCTAATATTTATGTGTGAAGCTAATGATTTGGCTCAGACAGGGATGGGCTCGTAGGATATGGGCATGCCGACTGCAGAGCACACACACTCCTCTGGTCGATCTTCAGTAGTTCTGTGGGAGGACCGCAATCATGTCTGTCTGATAGTAAAGGGCTTTTCTCCCAAAGTGAAATCTCCACCACTAAAATGGGACTGATCTGATCAATATTGGCAGTGATTAAGCTTATTGCTTGATGACTCGCTTCATGTTGTTTCTCTCTGTTGCTGCTCCCCGTCATATCAGCTCCCCCATGAAAAAAACTAAGCGAGATCTCACTATGAGTAAGATCTGGTCTGTAGCTACAACCTTTAAGTTTTTTTTTGTTGTTGTTGAGAAATGGCTCGTCTTCTGCAACCAAGACGATTCATTAAACCAATGTGCTTTCGATTTGGAGGAGTTTGTGTTTGTCTTGAAATTCCCAAAGTTGGTACACGGGAGGGAGAACCTCCTCCCTTAGAGGAAGTCCAAGTTGGTTTTGGAATAAGGAATAGGCCTACCTATTGTGTAATGACCGACGCCGGGGTTGAGAAGCAGGTACAGGGAGTTGAACACTTAATGCGGAACAGACAGGTAACAGGAACAGCGTCAGCACAGGGGTACACAAAGACATACGAACATTAATGTAGAAGCCGGGAACAGAGCTGGGAACCAGATAGATATAGGGAAGGTAAGGACAGAGGTGATTGAGTCCAGGTCAGTCCAATAATCGCTGATGCGCGTGACAGGAAGGCAGGTGTGCGTTATAATGATGGCAGGAGTGTGCAATGCTGGGGAGTCTAGCGCCCTCAAGTGCCAGGGGGGAAGAGCTGGAGCAGGCGTGACATAGTGCAGTAGTTCCCAACCAGTGTACACTCACTTATAAAAGTGACCTATGGAATTTTGACTTGGGGCACTAGTGCCGGTCAGATAATACATTAAATGGCACATGGTTACAACTGTATCGTTGTTTCAAGTCCAGTGTGCTCAGGCTGTTATTACATTTGTACCGTTTGATGGGTCATTTTTCTTAATCTGAAAACCATTAGCAAAGGCAAATCTGATTTAGGTTTAGTCAGTCATTTATTTGTTAATACATGGCTCTGGGCTTAGCTCTACCACAGCCTTTGCCATAGGAACAAACGGAGCATGACATTGTGTCCGTGATTGCGCCTTTATAAAGCCTAAAACCGCTCATCTGTAGCTCAAACTGTTCAAAACTAAGACCTATTTTTACCAGAGCTACATTTTCTTCTTAGTGCACATTCCCGGAACGCTCTTACAGGGGTACACACAAATTAACATGAGTAAGGAACTATCAAAACGATGAAAATATTTCAAATATACCCTATTTAATGTCTAAACTTTAGTCACAGAAAATATATGATTTGCAGTGTTGGATCAGATGAGATGGTCATTACCACTAAATAAATTAATAGGGACATTTTAGGTGTGCTGCAGAATTTTGTATTCCATATCCCTCCCTTCTTCCTTTATACATCCCTCCATTTCCTCTGTGTCCCCCAGTAACCACCCCATCCCCTTTGTTCCCTTTGTAGGAGTGGATAGCTACAGGCAGGACCCTGGGGCAGGTGGCTTTGAGCCAGCTGGCCACGGTCAACTTCCTGTCCCTTGACTGTGTGGAGACCAGAGCCAGCTCTCTGAGCCTGATGGGGAAGTGCCTGAGGCTGCTAGCCATGCAGAGAGACCCGCTCTACCCCTTCACCCTCTGGGATGGACACAACCTGGTACAGACACTGACAGACAATACCAAAAACAGTAAAAATGGACTAAAAGTAACTTTTAGGGGGGGCTTAAAGTGACTTTTAGAGATGTCATTCCACTTCACAAAAATCTAAGAGCTCAAAAAAAATTGTCAGCATTCATGACCAGATTGTAAACTAATCTTGATTCTATGAACAGGAGGAGGACCGGTCAGAGTCTAAAGCCAGCCCTGAGGAGGAGGAGGAGTTAACCGGAGAGAATGGCCTAGAGTCAAGCAGAACGGAGCCCAGACAGTACGCAGCCAAATGTGCTGAGTTGCAGGTACTGTATAGTCTACCTGGAATCTTTCCTCCACATTAATCTGGTGTTTTTAGACAAATCTAGTCTTTCTTATCTTCAACAGAAGTCACTTTCTTGGCTAGTCTTGATATACTGTAAAAGACAGTCTTTATTTTAAAAGTAGTCTTGGTTAGCCAGAAGTAATATTCTCTTGTAAAAGTTTGTCGTTTTCTGTTTTACTTTTGGGGGAATGCCATTAACAATTATGATTATCTTTGTTCAAGTGATGGAAAAGGTACCCAAAGTAAAGAAACCTTCAAAGAAAATGACTAGAGTAAAAGTCACCCAGTAAAATACTACTTGAGTAAAAGTCTAAATGTACTTAAGTATGAAAAGTAAATGTAATCGCTAAAATATACTTATGTATCAAAAGAAAAAGTATAAATAATTTCAAATTCCTTATATTAAGCAAACGGCACGATTTTTTAAATGTTTTATTTTATTTACGATAGCCAGGGGCACACTTCAACACTCAGACATAATTTACAAAGGGAGCATTTGTGTTTAGTGAGTCTTCCAGATGAGAGGCAGTAGGAATGACCAGGGATGTTTTATTGATAAGTGTGTGAATTAGACAATTGTCCTGTCCTGCTAGGCATTCAAAGTGTAAAGAGTACTTTTGGGTTTCAGGGAAAATGTAAGGATTTAAAGTATGTTATTTTCTTTCGGAATGTAGTGGAGTAAAAGTAATATGAATAGTAAAGTAAAGTACAGATACCCCAAAAAAACTACTTAAGTAGTACGTTAAAGTATTTTTACTTAAGTACTTTACACCACTGGTGCAAAGTAAGGAAGTGATGTCTCCTCCCTCGCAAACGGAAACTCTTGGCCAAACCCCTCCCTTCCACTAATTTCACCCGTGTTTATCATGGCCAAAAAGGAAATGTTTTTGTTTAATGAATTTTTACGATACAGCCAATTTTGACTTGTGACTGTGGAATCTAGTGGAAACCGTTTATCATCACTGCACCAGTTTAATCACCGCCTGCGTCCAATCCTGATTCATCCAAATAATCAATGACAAAAACCCCAAACCAAGAACTACTGTTGCTCGTAATCACAAACTTCTATGTGCGCTTTGACAGATTCTCGCCGTTTCATCTGTCCACGAGAGATTATATTAAAAGTAACCTAAGAAGGTCATGTCCATCCAGAAATGTTACTCTGAAGTTGGTGCAATAGATTAATAGCAGCAGGTGGCATTATGAACAAGTAACTTGAAGCTACTTGTTTTCTCTCTCTGTGTGCGCGTGAGCGCATGTGTGTACGTGTGCCTGTGTATTCCAGAGAAGAAGACGTTCTGCCCGGCAGCTTCTGGCTCAGGCCAGTGAGACTTTAGCACAGGCCATCAGCCTTTCTCTCCAACACAAACTCCCAAGCTCCATCCTCTCAGAAGCCTGTCTCAACATGCTGGAGTGTCACGGCCAGTTTGACCCCTGTTCCACTGGTCAATACCTGGCCTTGCTCCAGGTATAATATGTACAGTTGAAGTCGGAAGTTTACATACACTTAGGTTGGAGTCATTAAAACTTGTTTTTCAACCACTCCACAAATTTCTTGTTAACAAACTATAGTTTTGGCAAGTCGGTTAATACATCTATTTTGTGCATGACACAATTAATTTTTCCAACTATTGTTTACAGACATTATTATTCACTTATAATTCACTGTATCACAATTCCAGTGGGTCAGAAGTTTACATACACTAAGTTGACTGTGCCTTTAAACATCTTGGAAAATTCCAGAAAATTATGTCATGGCTTTAGAAGTTTCTGATAGGCGAATTAAACATAATTTGAGTCAATTGGAGGTGTGTGTACCTGTGGATGTATTTCAATGCCTACCTTCAAACTCAGTGCCTCTTTGCTTGACATCATGGGAAAATCAAAAGAAATCAGCCAACACCTCAGAAAAACAATTGTAGACCTCCACAAGTCTGGTTCATCCTTGGGAGCAATTTCCAAACGCCAAAGGTACCAAACGCCAAAGGTACCACGTTCATCTGTACAAACAATAGTACGCAAGTAAAAACACCATGGGACCACGCAGCCACCATACCGCTCAGGAAGGAGACGTGTTCTGTCTCCTAGAGATGAATGAACTTTGGTGCGAAAAGTGCAAATCAATCCAGAACAACAGCAAAGGACCTTGTGAAGATGCTGGAGGAAACAGGTACAAAAGTATTTTTTTCCACAGTAAATCGAGTCCTATATCGACATAACCTGAAAGGCCGCTCAGCATGGAAGAAGCCACTGATCTAAAACCGCCATAAAAAAAGCCAGACTATGGTTTGCAACTGCACATGGGGACAAAGACCGTACTTTTTGGAGAAATGTCCTCTGGTCTGATGAACCAAAAATAGAACTGTTTGGCCATAATGACCATCGTTATGTTTGGAGGAAAAAGGGGGATGCTTGCAAGCCGAAGAACACCATCCCAACCATGAAGCACGGGAGTGGCAGCATCATATTGTGGGTGTGCTTTGCTGCAGGAGGGACTGGTGCACTTTACAAAATAGATGGCATCACGAGGCAGGAAAATTATGTGGATATATTAAAGCAACATCTCAAGACATCAGTCTTGTTAAATTTTGGTCGCAAATGGATCTTCCAAATGGACAATAACCCCAAGCATACTTCCAAAGTTGTGGCAAAATGGCTTAAGGACAACAAAGTCAAGGTATTGGAGTGGCCATCACAAAGCCCTGACCTCAATCATATAGAAAATTTGTGGGCAGAACTGAAAAAGCGTGTGCAAACAAGGAGGCCTACAAACCTGACTCAGTTACACCAGCTCTGTCAGGAGGAATGGGCCAAAATTCACCCAACTTTATTGTGGGAAGCTTGTGGAAGGCTACCCTGAAACGTTTGACCCAAGTTAAACAATTTAAAGGCAATGCTACCAAATTCTAATTGAGTGTATGTAAACTTCTGACCCACTGGGAATGTGATGAAAGCAATACAATCTGAAATAATTCATTCTCTCTACTATTATTCTGACATTTCACATTCTTAAAATAAAGTGGTGATCCTAACTGACCTAAAACAGGGAATGTTTACTCGGATTAAATGTCAGGAATTGTGAAAAACTGAGTTGAAATGTATTTGGCTAAGGGGTATGTAAACTTCCGACCTTAACTGTATGTGTGTAGGGAGGGGTGTTTGTGTATATGTGTACATGCATGTGTATGTCTGCATGTCTGCTGTGCAAGTGTGCGTAGTTAGAGGCTGTCTTGGTCACTAAGATTTTGTGTCACAGTCTAAATGTTTGTGTGTTAGTGTCCCTACTCTCCTTAAATTAGATATTGTGTGCTTTTGCTAATCTCTGTTAATCTCTATTCCCAGAGCTGCTCCTGCACAGCTATGATGGCTGACATTCTAAGATCTGCTTGCACTGACACTCGTGTGTCCCAGCTCTCTGCGCTACTCAACCTACACAGCAACCTGCTCCCTTCACAGGTGGAGACCCCCACTAGTCTGCTGAAGGGAGTGGAGGACTCACTCAATGGCTTCTCCAAGGTAATGTCCCACAAAACACCCTCAATACAACAAATGTTTTCTAGGCATCATAGAGATTCACTTGAGCTCCCATTACTGGTTCCCCATGAATGTATTGAAATAGATTAAATATGCCTTGTTTTGTTTCACACATTGAACGCCATGTGGTCTGTGGTGCATCTATCTTTCTTAGCTAGCTAATTGCCCTTTAGAGAGTGTTCATTACAAGCTTTGGATAAAGAGTATTTATTTGCAGTTGCCATTTAAATTATGTATCAACATAAATAATTTGCTCAGTATAAATGGGTAAAAAATTGATCAACATGTCGCAAATCTGTGCCCAGACCTACAGCCACCTGACCATCAACCCAAGTCACCTGAGTCTTCTGGGAGAGCTGCCCTCTAACCTGAAGATCCTGCTGCTTCAGCACACACAAGACAGGTACATGTCAACGCGGGCATTTAGTCTGTCTACCGTATGTCAGACACACACAAGCCCACGAGTCTCCTCTGGCCCCATCTGTTACACTGGCTCACAGTCTGCCATTTTATGACCGCGTGGTCACATTTCACATTGGGTTAGTTAACACACATTTTCTGGAGCTGGGTGCAATATTTGATGACACCACACGAGGGAGAGTCTCATCCTATGTCCTCTGTAGAATCAGCACAGTCGGGCTCCTGCTATACCATTTAACATACTTTACTGTAAATGCCAAACATACTTTACTGTAAATGCCAAACATACATATAAAGTTCTGTCGTGACACAGTTTGTATGGCAAATAGGTGAAATGTGTGTTCTTTTTTAGGTCAACTCTCTATGGAGCTTTCTATGAGAGGAGCAAACTTACAGAGAGTCAGAGAGGGAAGGCCATGCAGGTTTCTGGTGAGGCTTCTCAACCTTTGGGATATTTTCATGTAGTACATGTTCAGTAGGTGGTATCCAGTAGCACGCTTGCATTTATGGAATAAGAAGATGGATGCCAACCTTTTAAAGGTTAATTATTTATTTTTGTGTGTGGATGGGATTTTCATTGCTATGATATGCAATTTGTTTTTTTAAGACTAGGCAAGTATTCCATTGATATACTGCAGCAATGCACTTAAGTGTTATCAGCATTCAGAATTAAACTATAAAGAAAGAAATCATTCCAGCGTCACATTTAGTACGCCGGGTCTCTCCCTAACAACAGTGCCAATGAAAAGTTGAGAGCTAATTTACACAAGCAAAGATGAACACTGAATAGTAAGATACCTGGACACGGACCCTTTCACCTTTCGTCTGCAGCTGCTAGCCAAGCATGGGAATAGTTGATGTTCTAATTCCAAAAAACTAAGTAACGTTTGCATATTACCTCCTCAAATGACCTTTCTGTAGACTGTTGGAAAAAGGCACAGGCTAGCATCTGGGCTTGTTTCGGGAGAATGAGATCAAATACGTTCATCACAAAGAAGAGAGGGGAAGGGATGGAGAGACAGGGTTGGTACGGTCATGAACATCCTGGAAAAGTCATGGAATTTTAAAATGGTGTTTTCCAAGCATGGAAAAGTGATGGACATTAATTTCATAATTTCATTTAATTCAATTTATTTAGGCACAGTTTTTAAATATTTTATCGATCAAATAAAAATCAACATATCATCCAGGATCGGAACGACACTGTTTTTCGAGCATCACCTGCGTGTGTGTGAGACGAGTGGGTCATTGCTCAAGGAGAGAGAGAGAGACAGTCGGACATGCAGCAGCAGGTAGGCCTAGCCTATAAAATATGATAGAGAACAGACTAGCTAGGCAGCAATTCAAAACAAAACTTGTACCCTCTAGTTAACTGTTTAGCGATTGATAGCATGTATTAATGTTTTCATCATGTCCCAAAAAACTTTCCACCGACATTTGCGAATAAGCCCATACAAAATGTATTACATTTTTTTTAAAGAATCATATGATTATTTTAAATTATTATTTTTGATGAAACAAATGATTCACTTCACCATTGTATTAGTTGGGATTCAGTTCAATTGTGGCGAATCGAAACATGTGAATCAAAATAATAAAATGGGAATCTTGAACATTAATTTTATGTAAAAATATTATATTCTAGCCTTTCTTTTGGATTATCTGGTTTATTGGGCATCCAATGTATTGGACATTGCAACTCAATAGATGCTAGTCAGCCTGCAAAGTAAGTACTTCTAAAGTAGCTAAGATAAATATTTGAAAAAGAAAAAAGGCGAGGAGCTCAGATGCAAAAATGTAATAACAATGTTTTGAAAGCCAATATGTCTTCATCAGGCTATAGGCTAAGATAAATATGACTAAACTATAAAAGGTTTATTTCCTGATGATAATGTGTGTGCCTGCTTTATCAGAATAAAAAGATTTGTAGCTTACCATAGCCATTTGATCTTTGATATATTGAATGAGCACATTATTTAAAAAGGCATTAAACATATTTGATTGTATTGTTGCAATGTTTTACATCAAGGGTGGTAAACCATCCTCCAGGAGAGCTAATGGGTGTGCAGGCTTTCATTCCAGTCCCCTTCTAACAAACTACATTTTAAAAATGAACTGGTCAACCGGACCTTGATAAACTAGCTCTGATGTGTTTGAGCAGGGCTTGATCAAAAGCTTGCACAACCAGTAGCTCTCCAGACTGAGGGTTGAACACATGTTTTATACAGTTGCCTAACAGGTATTCTACTTTATGGGGGGTTAAGTGCCTTGCTCAATGACAGAAGATGGTACCACCCATTGTGTCGATACCACATTATGCCTACTTTTTTATACGTACATTGAGACGCTGCCAATTGTTGGTCATGGAAATTTGGTTAAAAGTCTCATTGAAAAGTCATGGAGTTCTATCTTTCAAAATGTGTGTGGAGAGAGAGAGAGAGAGGGAAAGAGAGGCATGGAAGGGAGAAGGAAAGAGAGATGGGAGGTACTGAGTAGAGAAGGAGGATGTGGGCTCGGGGGAACCAGTTACAGCGGCTGTGCTGTTCTTTTGTTGCAGGAATGCTGATCTGTACCAGGGTCGCCACGGTTGCTGTCCAGCCCAGGGCTCTGCTTGATCTCCGGGACAGAACACAAGCCTTCAAACGCGAGACCAAACACAACTTCTTGAAAGAGGCGCATTGGCTTGGCAATGAGGGCAGGGCGGGGAGCGAGCGTCACGTTCACCTAGTAGGTCACGAACCCTCTACAACCCCTTTATGAACCCACTACAATCCTTTGCGACCCTTTGACTTGGCTGTGCAAGTAACATTTTTAATTGGTCGCATCAATGCGACCTGCAAATTCTTGCTGGTCACTTCAGTCAAAACATATTTGGGGGGCTGCTAAAAGCATGATTGGGTCGAACAGTAGCTCAAACAAGATAACTCAGATGTGCTTTTGGATTTCGTAACAACATTCAAAATGCAATCGCAGGGAATGAATGGTTTGAACACACATACTGTTGTGACTGTAAGAGAGAGGAGGGTCTCAGCTTCCTGGAGGTATTACGTTTATTTCTCATCTCTCTTTTTTAACCGTCTATATGTGTTTGAGAAATATGGAGCGCGGGAAGTGTGCATCTGCCATTTTCAGTGATTTCATTGACTAGTATGCTTAATGCAAAAAAGCTGAGTTACTGTATCTAGAAACAGGTGTGTGGGAATAGTGTGATTACTTCAATGAAAAGAGAAACCCGCATCATACAATTTATTAAAGCTTTTGTGTCGGCCTCTTGGCCTTCTTCAGAGCTTTGAGCTTTAATCAGTGACACGAGCAAGAGAAGTTTCCGTGTTTCTCTTTTCTTGGAAAACTTGAGCTTTTTTTGTTGCTTACTTAAATACATTACATGTACTGTTAGTTTTACACAATGGTGAATTAGCCCCAAATGAATTATGATATTGGTACACAAAAATGATTAACCAAATGAATCTCTATTGAACAAAAGGAATCTGCGATTCTGGAGCCCTATTTTGAGATTAAAATATAGCAACAATAGCCTAATTGTCAACCCAAAATTCATGACAATCACTTTTTCAGATTGCACACAAAAATATCTTGATCATGCATTCCTGCTTGTACATGTTAAATTCAACTTATTTCTTGAAACATACCATCTAGGTAGCACTGAATTACTTTATGAGATGATTGCAAAAAAATATTAATTGCATGACACCTCAACAACATTATGGTGCGACCAAATCATGACCTGGAGCCATCAACTGAAAATGTCAGTGGCCCTGCTCTATTACCCCTCCACAAACCCTCTACAACCCCTTTTTCTCTATTAAAATGATCGACTGGCCTCATAAATAAACCAGTCTACAACAATATCCCGGAGCTGAATTTCTCTCTTCCCTTTCTTTCTGCCGATATCGGATTTGAATGACCAAACATTGTTCAAGTTATGTAGGTCTGTGTAATCGTTGTCAGTGCTCGAGACAAGTGTTGATTTTACATGTCAGCTAGGCTTTTTCTTTTTGTCCCTGTATAGAAATCGAACTCTGAAGAGAAATTGGAATCTCATTTCAAAGCCATTGTACAAGAAATGGAGGACTATTTGTGTCCAATCCTCTCTCAGTTTGACTTCTCATGCTTCGGGTAAGTCAATACAGGTCCGGATATTGTCCTGTATTGTACAATGGTCATTTTGCTGCTGAGTTCTATTTATTGCAGAATTTAAACTAAACCCAACCCTTTACCCTAACCTTAACCGATTGGGAACTTACTGTACCTAAACATGACCAGCCTCTTTTCTTGGCTGAACCACTCAACTAATCACATTGTTTTTGCCCTTGAGGCAGAGCTTGAATAAGGAAAGATTGAATAAGAAAACTCCAATGCAGTTGATTTGGTCTACAGTTCATCATAGAGCTGGGCGATATGGGCAATATTGCAATAAATTGCCTGAATTAATGCATTAACGATAAGACTACAACATTAAAGTGCAACACTTTTTAAAGTTGTTTTGTATCCTTTAAACTACTACTAGCAATTTGATGGTTGTAGCCATCAATTCTCCCATTAACATCACCCATATTAGCAAACTTATTTCATTTCAAACTTCTCTAGTATATGCTATGATCGGTATGGTCAGTGTTGATTATTTTCTGTTTACCTTCCCAGGTCTAGTTCATCATGTCTGACTTATTCATGTGTTGTATCAGCTAGACATTCACATTGCGAGACTTTGTGTCAGTGTGGCCTGTGATCTTTTTCTCTCTCTCTCTGTGTGTTTGTTTGGTTTTACTATCCTTGCGGGGACCAGAAATCCTCACACGGATAGTAAAACAAGGGACATTCTGTGTTTCATCCGACACATTGGTGCAGCTGGCTTCCGGTTTAAGCGAGCGAGTGTTAAGAAGCGCTTCTTGGCGGGTAATGTTTCGGAGGACGCTTGACTCGACCTTCGCATCTCCCGAGCCCGTTGGGGAGTTGCAGCGATGAGACAAGATCGTTATCACGAAATTGTGGAGAAAAAGTGAAAAAATGTAATTTAAAAACATTTGGGTTAGGTTTAGGGGTTTAGGGTTAAGGATAGGGTTAGGTTAATGGTTAGACTGGGGCGGTATATCGTATATTATAAACTGGGTGGTTCGATCCCTGAATGCTGATAGGCTGACAGCCATGGTATATCAGACCGTATGCCACGGGTATGACACAGCATTTATTTTTACTGCTCTAATTACGTTGGTAACCAGTTTATAATAGTAAAAAGGCACCTCAGCGTTTGTGGTATATGGCCAATATACCACAGCTAAGGGCTGTATCCAGGCACTCTGCGTTGCGTCATGCGTAAGAACAGCCCTTAGCCGTGGTATATTGTCCATATACTGGGGCGGTATATCGTATATTATAAACTGGGTGGTTCGAGCCCTGAATGCTGATAGGCTGACAGCCATGGTATATCAGACCGTATGCCACGGGTATGACAAAGCATTTATTTTTACTGCTCTAATTACGTTGTTAGGTTTAGGGGTTTACTGCTCTAATAAGTCAAACTATATTGTCCATATACCACACCCCCCACCCCCCCAGGGTCTTATTTCTTAACTGTATACCGTATACCGGGGTATTTGGAAAAAGCCACGGGATGGTTTTTCAATACCATCATAACAATTTATTTTAAGTTTTTCAATACATTTTTATATTTATAGCTACTTTAAGTTAATACCTGGAGTCAACTTGTGCAAAGTATTTATTTTAATTTGATTTAACTAGGCAAGTCAGTTAAGAACAAATTCTTATTTACAATGACGACCTTCCCCTGCCAAACCCTAACCCGGGGGAGCTCCTCCTACCAGCCTCCACTGGTGTGTATGTTTGTGTGGGAGTATGGTTTCTTTGTGCATGTACAGTTGAAGTCGGAAGTTTACATACACCTTAGCCAAATATATTTAAACTCAGTTTTTCACAATTCCTGACATTAAAAATCACGTTTTAGGTCAGTTAGGATCTCCACTTTATTTTAAGAATGTGAAATGTCAAAATAATAGTAGAGAGAATGATTTATTTCAGATTTGATTTCTTTCATCACATTCCCATTGGGTCAGAAGTTTACATACACTCAATTAATATTTGGTAGCATTGCCTTTAAATTGTTGAACTTGTTGAACTTCGAGTAGCCTTCCACAAGCTTCCCACAATAAAGTTGGGTAAATTTTGGCCCATTCCTCCTGACAGAGATGGTGTAACTGAGTCAGGTTTGTAGGCCTCCTTGCTCGCACACGCTTTTTCAGTTCTGCCCACAAATTTTCTATGGGATTGAGGTCAGGGCTTTGTGATGGCACTCCAATACCTTGACTTTGTTGTCCTTTAGCCATTTTGCCACAACTTTGGAAGTATGCTTGGGGTCATTGTCCATTTGGAAGACCCATTTGCAACCAAGCTTTAACTTCCCGACTGATGTCTTGAGATGTTACTTCAATATATCCACATAATTTTCCTGCCTCGTGATGCCATCTATTTTGTCCCTCCTGAGCGGTATGACGGCTGCGTGGTCCTATGGTGTTTATACTTGCGTACTATTGTTTGTACAGATGAACGTGGTACCTTCAGGTGTTTGGAAATTGCTCCCAAGGATGAACCAGAGTTGTGGGGATCTACAATTTTTTTCCTGAGGTCTTGGCTGATTTATTTTGATTTTCCCATGAATTCAAGGAAAGAGGCACTGAGTTTGAAGGTAGACCTTGAAATACATACAGGGTAGCCTAGTGGTTTGAGTGTTGGACTAGTAACCGGGAGGTTGCAAGTTCAAACCCCCGAGCTGACAAGCTACAAATCTGTCGTTCTGCCCCTGAACAGGCAGTTAACCCACTGTTCCTAGGCTGTCATTGAAAATAAGAATTTGTTCTTAACTGACTTGCCTAGTTAAATAAAGGTAAAAAAAAAAAAAAAAAATGACTCAAATTCTAATTATGTCAATTAGCCTATCAGAAGCTTCAAAAGCCATGACATAATTTTATGGAATTTTCCAAGCTGTTTAAAGGCACAGTCAACTTAGTGTATGTAAACGTCTGACCCACTGGAATTGTGATACAGTGAATTATAAGTGAAATAATCTGTCTGTAAACATTAGTTGGAAAAATGACTTGTGTCATGCACAAAGTAGATGTCCTAGCCGACTTGCCAAAACTATAGTTTGTTAACAAGACATTTGTGGAGTGGTTGAAAACAAGTTTTTAGGACTCCAACCTAAGTGTATGTAAACTTCCGACTTCAACTGTATGTGTCCGCATGCATCAGTCTGTCTATTTGTCGAGTTAGGTGTCAGCTGTGACTTTCCTCTGTGTTCTCCGCCTCCTTGTGCTTCTCTGGGCCTTGTACATTAATTTTCTCATGTCTGGACCAGGTCTCCACTGTATCCCTACTGATCCTCCCTGTCCTTATCTATTTCACTCAGGCACCAGACGCCATCAATATCCATCCCGGAGTGCATCCGGCCCAAAGACAAGGAGGAGAAAGCAGGCCTAGATAAAGGTCTAGCGGGTGTGTATTGCTTGTCCCAGAAACGGATATATACAGTGTAAGGATCAGGGAACTGATGTTCAGAATCCGGAGAGTGCTTGATGTGTACTGTACTGTACCTGCTCATTGCTTGTGATTAGCCCCACAGCTGGATTTACTTAGATTAGTTTAAGTTTAGTAATTCCCCCTCCATCTCCCATTTCTTTTGATTTTTGTTATACCAGTTTGTTTATTGACCAAATGATGTACAGTGGAGCCACATCAGCATGTTTTTACACAAAAGGCAAATGGTATTTAATTCCCTAAACACAATACTACCTGAAATATATATGTTCAAATATTTACTCTAGTGCGAGATACAGTACAGCCATAGTGTAATGGAAAATATAACTTACCAAATAGCTAACTGGACCAGGGCTTAAGAGACCCATTTCAGATGGTGATTTGTACTTTGGATTTTCCCTCGCACCATTACATGTATAAGTATGCGCTGAGTGTACAAAACATTGGGATCGCCTTTCTAATATTGAGTTGCACCTAGGGCTGTGGCGGTCATGACATTTTGTCAGCCGGTGATTGTCAAGCAGATAACTGCCGGTCTCACGGTAATTGACTGGTAATTAACATAAACACATTTTAGCATCTCCTGGCTTCCACGTATAGACTACAAGCCACTGATGCAGACCTTTTGGAACAGCTACATTTTAAAAAGTCTAATAAATCCATACCCTACACAATCACAATGAATCCATTATGTATTTTAGACGGGTCTAAAGAAACCTGATTTGAAGAAAATGTATATTTCAGAAGAACAGAATAGCATACTCCTTGCCCTTATGTTTGATCCTGATCTGGCTATGTCATATGGCTGTGGGCTTCACTAGTTTATTTAGCAGACAAGATTTGCTTAGAATTCCATGGCATTATTTTATAGTATGAAGAATGCAATTTAACATAGCTGGATGAAATAGATAGGATATTTTCTCAGTGATTTCTGAGGGAGTGCGCGCACGTGGCTATTCTGTGTTGAGCTGTTAACAAAGAAACAGGTCCTCCTATATGCTTCATGGGGTGACAGGGTAGCCTAGTGGTTAGATCGTTGCACCGGAAGGTTGCAAGTTCAAACACACGAGCTGACAAGGTACAAATCTGTCGTTCTGCCCCTGAACAGACAGTTAACCCACTGTTCCTAGGCCATCATTGAAAATAAGAATTTGTTCTTAACTGACTTGCCTAGTTAAATAAAGGTAAAATAAATAAAAATGTATGTAACTTTAGTTGTGATCAAAACATATAGCCCAACGTTTGTATTTTTAATACATTCTAAGGCTGCATGATATGACTCTAATGATGATTTGAAAAAAGTTGCATGAAAGGCATGAGCTCTGTTGTTATTTGCGCAAGTTGCACACATTTCATCAGTCTCTTATTCGCAACACTTGATATTGCCTCGATTTTCCCGACTGCATCCCCTTTGTGTGGCCGTAATGCCCCTAAAAAAAATCCATGCCTTTTGCGGCCAACGGGCCGTTATGCCCTTGGGCTGAATATAATAATTATAGTTCCCTTCTCCCGGCTACGTGCTCCGAAGAAGCACCTCTCACTCACATGGGTCTCTCAGCTCAATTCTTATTAGCCAATGTCTGTCCGTGGTGATCAGGTCTTTCTCGCAGGCTTTTCGGCGACCAGCATGATGAGTAGGTCTAACGGACTGCTATGTCAATCTACAATGCCTCATAGTACAAAAGTTGACCTATTCTGTTCGAGAAAGAAATATTCCAAACATAGTCTGGGACAGTTGTGGGATGCGATAGATCCCAAATGAATACAGTATAACCACTAGCATCCCAAAAAAATAATTAAGCAATGAGGCTAATGCAACAGATCAGAACGATTAGCTTAAAATGTTGATAAACTCTTAGGCTTTTTCTTCACATTATAAGCGCAGGAATGTGCACACGGCAGTAGGCTATAAGCACAAATGTTCCAAAATGCAATCAATTAGCGGGAAAAACACCATTCTCAAAAGTGACCGCAAATGTAATTATGCATAAAAAGGTGCATTTTTATGGTGAAAATTATCTTCCCAAAATTTGAAACTCATGCGCTGCTTATATATGCCAGTTAGGCTCCACACCTGTTGTAAAGTGCATTAATGTGCTTAAATTTAAGAAGTTATTTGGCCACTTTTGTTGTGATATAAACCTTGGGCTAGGCTACATGAGGTGTGTGACTATAATTGGAAAAATTCGCAAAAAAAGGAATGCTCTGTTTCTTGACTTACTGCACACAACCTGGGCATGATACACAAGTGATAAGTTATATCATTCACAAGTGAGTTAGCAAGTTTGGTATGCTACTAATGACCATCAGCAGCATCAGTGCTTGGAGAAGCCTAATTACAGTGACCGAACGGTCACATGGAATTTGACTTCATGGCTCGTGACTGCCGCTGTTCTGAGGGCACCCCCTTATGCCCTCAGAACAGCCTCAATTCATCTACAAGGTGTTGAAAGCGTTCCACAGGGATGCTGGCCCATGTTGACGCCAGTGCTTCCCACATGTCTTTTGGGTGTTGACCATTCTTGATACACACGGGAAACTGTTGAGTGTGAAAAGCCCAGCAGCGTTACAGTTCTTGACACACTCAAACCCATGCTCCTGGCACCTACTACCATAACCTGTCCAAAGGCACTTGCATTTTTTGTCTTGCCCATTCACCCGCTGAATAGCACACATACACCATCAAATGTCTCAGGGCTTAAAAATCCTTCTTTAACCTGTCTCCTCCCCTTCATCTACACTGATTTGAAGTGGACTTAACAAATGACATCAATAAGGGATCATGGCTTTCACATAGTTTCACCTGGTCAGTCTATGTCATGGAAAGAGTAGGTGTTTCTAATGTTTTGTACTCTGTAATAAAGTATGTTGTATGGCTTTTGTGATCAAAAGCAACAAAATTACTATATATACACAATTATAAACATTTTCACAGCAAGCTGAGCATATTGTATTGACGTTTGTACACTGTGTGTGCAGGTGTGTGTGCTCACCTTTATCTGTGTCTGTTTGTGTGAACAGTGGGGTCTCCTGCAGAGCTTGGGGAGTATGTCGTGCTCCTGGCTGACTGGATGCTCATGGAACTACCTCTGGAAGCGTTGGCAATCCTGCAAGAAGAGGGGCTGAGCTCTGTATCTCGTGACTTCTCACTGCAACTCCTCCACACTCGCCTGCAGAGAGAGGAACCAGGTGAGGGGTTACACACACATACACACACACACACACACAAATGGAGTGCTTAGTTGCAAGTACAGTTTTCATTCTATTTCATTTCAAAACACAGCAAATTTTCATTAGCATGCCCACACTAGTAGTATTAAAGGAAGACTCAGCAATATGACGTAGATGCAGAAAGTAAACAGCATAGTCAGTCAGTTTCTGCAACAACTGAGAGCATTGAAGCGCGAGGGTCAACTTGTCCGCAGTTTTGGTGCCCTGGCTTCCACACTGTTAACAGAGTGACACAAATCTGTGAACATGCGCAGAGAAACTGTGTGTGACGGTGTGCGAGCGAAGTGTTGCCTCTTGCTCATTTCAATATCTCCGGTGCTGCTCGTGGCAACGTCATTTAGTTGAGTCTAACTTTAACAAAAACATTATTTAAGGTAGTTCATCACACATGCATAAATTAGACAACTTGCAGACTTTGCAAGTGCAAATTAGCATCTAAGTCCGCCCAGAGGGTTTTGTACTCTACAAGCATTTCATCTATTCTTACCCCTCTATCCAATTGGCAAAGCTTCGTTAAACTTTCTGGAATACTAATGATGTTTTCATGACATAATTTGTTTGGGCAGGATTAACACCCTCTCCCACACTATAATCTCTTTAAACCTCAGTTGGAATTACTTTGACAGTGTTTGCATGGCTACAACCCTTCATTCCAGCCATACTCAATAGGCAGACTATAATAGTCCTGATCCAGACCTACAATGTGTTAATAAACACAGTTGGGCTTTAAACTTACTGTTGAGTGAAACTTACTGTAATAAAAGAATGCAATCGAAGCAATTATTGAAATCAACAAGCCCATTTTTTTTAGCTAGGTAAGTTAAGCTAACCAGCTATCTAAACCTTGTAGTTATCATAGCCAGATTCTCTGCTGAGGCCCCTATTTGATTTGGTTGTAATGTTGGAGTCACTCAGATATCATATGAACACACATAAGACATGGCAAAATGTGTAGAATTGCAGGAAATAATCTTTAAAGCGGCAAAATGTTCTCTCCGCCAAAAAGAGGGTTGTGAACAGTGTCAAGTGGAAGTTTTATCGCATGCACAAGTACAGTGAAATGCCTTGCAAGCTTTACCCAAAGTGCAGCAATCAATGTCAAAATAGTATAACTAATACAAATAAAAATAAATATTAGGCGAAAGTGGCGGGCAGGATCAATAATAATCAACAGTATGGCAGCAACTTAAGGGTGGGACATTTTAGTAAATAAAATATTACATTTACATAAGTATTCAGACCCTTTACTCAGTACTTTGTTGAATCATCTTTGGCTGCCTTGAGTCTTCTTGGATATAACGCTACAAGCTTGGCACACCTGTATTTGGGGAGTTTTTTTCATTATTTTCTGCAGATCCGTTCAAGTGCTGTCAGGTTGGATGTGGAGCATCGCTGCACAGCTATTTTCAGGTCTCTCTAGAGATGTTTGATCGGGTTTAAGTCTGGGCTCTGGCTGGGCCACAGAAGGCCATTCAGAGACTTGTCCCCGAAGCCACTCCTGCATTGTCGTGGCTGTGTGCGTAGGATCGTTGTCCTGTTAGAAGGTGAACCTTCGCCCCAGTCTGAGGTCCTGAGCGCTCTGCAGCAGGTTTTCATCTAGGATCTCTCTGTACTTTGCTCTATTCACCTTTGCCTCAATCCTGATTAGTCTCCCAGTCCCTGCCTCTGAAAAACATCCCCACAGCATGATGCTGCACCTCCATGCTTCACCGTAGGGATCGTGCCAGGTTTCCGCTAGTCGTGACGCTTGGCATTGAGGCCAAAGAGTTCAAACTTGGTTTTATCAGACCCGAGAATCTTGTTTCTCATGGTCTGAGAGTCCTTTAGGTGCTTTTTGCTAACTCTAAACGGGCTGTCATGTGCCTTTTACTGAGGAGTGGCTTCTGTCTGGCCACTCTTAGCATAAAGGCCTGAACGGTGGAGTGCTGCAGAGATAGTTGTCCCATCTCCACAGAGGTACTCTGGAGCTCTGTCAGAGTGACTTTCGGGTTCTTTGTCACCGCTCAAGGTCCTTCTCCCCCGATTACTCAGTTTGGCTGGGTGGCCTGCTCTTGGAAGAGTCTTGGTGGTTCCAAACTTCTTCCATATAAGAATGATGGAGGCCACAGTGTTCTTGGGGACCTTTATGTTTTGGTACCCTTCCCCAGATCTGTGCCTCGACACAATCCTGTCTCGGAGCTCCAAGGACAATTCCTTCGACCTCACGGCTTGGTTTTTGATCTGACATGCACTGTCAACTGTGGGACCTTATTTAGATAGCTGTGTGCCTTTCCAAATCATGTCCAATAAAATTAATTTACAGCAGGTGGACTCCAATGAAGTTGTAGTAACATCTCAAGGATAATCAATGGAAACAAGATACACCTGAGCTTAATTTCAATTCTCATCGCAAAGGGTCTGTATATTATGTAAATACGTTATTTCAAAAAAATCATATGTATTTAAAAAAATATATATATTAGAATAAGGCTGTAACGTAACAAAACATGGAAAAAGTAAAGGGGTCTGTATACTTTCCGAATGCACTGTATGTGTATTAATATTCCTAGCGCGCAATAATTACATCAAGCTTGTGACTCTACAAACGTCACTGAAGTCACTGTTATTGTAAATAAGAATATTATATATTTTTAAACACTTCTACATTAATGTGGATACTACCTACCATGGTTACGTTTAGTTCTGACTGAATCGTGAGTAATGATGAGTTAGAAGCACCAAATATCATACCCCAAGATATGCCAACCTCTCAACATTACAATAACAGGGGAGGTTAGCATTTTGGGGGGAGGGGTATGATATAGGTCTGCGTCTGTAACTTTCTCACTCTCACTTTTGTTGGTGGGAGACGGCAGAGTGGAGTGCCATTGAGATTGCATCGTCTGTGGATCTGTTGGGGTGGTATGCAAGTTGGAGTGGGTCCAGGGTGTCCAGGATTATGAATGCCATGACCAGCCTTTCAAAGCACTACATTACAGATGTGAGTGCTACAGGGCGGTAGTCATTGTTACGATGCGGATAAATTACAATATCCATCCGGACCTTTGTCGCCTAGGAAATTTGTGTGACCGGACCTTCTCAAAAAGTATTTGAGTACCTCTGCTCTATTCTTTCCCAACATGGTCTGCGTATCCAAATTAATTTGTAATTTGGTTGTAAAATTCACATGACAAGTGAACTTACATTTATATCTGGGAAGGTAATTCTGATAATGACGCAGAGAAATGTGAGCCTCACATTCTTGAGGATGCAATGAAATAAGTGTCAGATAGTGTTCAATCAATATATTTTATTAGAAAGCTGCAGTGTCTATCCAATAAGGTATGTACTGCACATAGATCATGATGCTCTTACATAGAGTACCAGTCTAAAGATTGGACAGACATTCAAGGGTTTTCTTTATTTTTACTATTTTCTACATTGTAGAATAATAGTGAAGACATCAAAACTATGTTGTAACGAAAGAAGAATTAAACAAATCCAAATATATTATATATTTGAGATTCTTCAAAGTAGCCACCCTTTTCCTTGATGACAGCTTTGCACACTCTTCAGATTCTCTCAACCAGCTTCATGACTCATCCCAAACCATATCAATTGGGTTGAGGTTAGGTGATTGTGGAAGCCAGGTCATCTGATGCAGCACTCCATCACTTTCCTTCTTGGTCAAATAGCCTTTAAACCAGATGGGTTGGCGTATCGCTGCAGAATGCTGTGGTAGCCATGCTGGTTAAGTGTGCTTTTAAATTCTAAATAAATCACAGACAGTGTCACCAGCAAAACACCATCACACCTCCTCCTCCATGCTTCACAGTGGGAACATGTGGAGATCATCCGTTCAGCTACTCTGCGTCTCACAAAGACACGGCGGTTGGAACCAAAAATCTCACATTTCTTCTTCTTCTTCTTATTGGTGTCCTTTAGTAGTGGTTTCTTTTCAGGAATTCAACCATGAAGGCCTGATTCACGTAGTCTCCTCTGAACAGTTGATGTTGAAATGTGTCTGTTACTTGAACTCTGTGTAGCACTTATTTGGGCTGCAATTTCTGAGCCTGGTAACTCTAATGAACTTATCCTCTGCAGCAGAGGTAACTCTAGGTCTTCGTTTCCTGTGGCAGCCCTCATGAGAGCCAGTTTCACCGTAGTGCTTGATGGTTTTTGCGACTGCACAATTTTCCAGATTGACTGACCTTCATGTGTTTTCCAGATTGACTGACTGTCATTTCTCTTAGCTTATTTGAGCTGTTTTTACCATAATATGGACTTGGACTTTTACCAAATAGGGCTATAGGGTTATGGAAGGGCATGAAATGTTGTTTTTACATTTATTTCTCCCAAAATAATACATGTTATTCCATCCATGAAATTACATTGAAATTTGTTTTAGATTGCCTTAGATGTGACAGTAGGGAGATTAGGATGTTCAAGGTTAGTCACAAATTCGTAATACTGCATACTGTATGTTTACAGTTTTGGATGTGAAATATTGAATTTAATTTCATGTGTTGTCAGTCCAGGACACATTTTCAGACAAGCAGTTTGTTAGACAGCAAGCAGATTCTGATCGTCAAGATCTTGAGTCACTCATCTCTTTGTAGCTCCTGGGCTCAAAGTCTCTGGCATCTCTGGCAATAACACCATTGTCGTTGCAGAGGAAATTTATCAATAGGGCTGCTTCGTTCTAACGTCATTGATTTGAGTATAATCCAATTCAATGGAATAAGAAATGTATTAGAGGCATTTTGAACAAATAGATCCTGAATGACAGCCATTGTTGAGTGAAGGACAATGTTTACTGTAGCCTGAAGGGTACACAACTCACCACGAAAATGTAATAATGGACAAGAAAATACTTATTTAAGTATAAATAACTTTATTACTTGTTTTTTGTTTTTTTAAAGATCCATTTGTCAGCAAGACTCAATAATTATTTCAGACTACAATAGTGTAGGCCTAATGACAATTGTTGAATGTCATTACACTTTTTTAATATTTATTTTTTTCATGAGGTTTTATAATTTATTGGTTGACAAGACAAACTATAAAACAGAAGCACACACACACCAGCAGACATTACACATGTATCTATCCCCCCCACCCTCCTTCCCATCTCACTCACAGGACCTGCTTACTTAAGTACATGTATATAAAGTAATGATTTTATACTGCCAAGTGTTGTAGTTTTGCACCATGCAGTTGAGAGATTGACAGTTCAAATTGAGCTATGTCCATGAATAAATAAATCCATTGCTAATGTGGCAGAGTGTGTGGGGCTTGGCATTGTAAGGCAACCATTCTCTTGGCTGTTGTTAGGCCGGCAAGCCAGATCCTTCTCTGCCTGTATGTTAAGTTCAGTGAAGACTCATCGTTAAACAGTAGTACATTGCCAATTTGCCAATTTGTTATTTAGAATGATTTAGTTCTGTTTTTAGAGGGAGAGAAACCAAAAACCTACAATCATCTCATGGGTCTCCCAGTCAAGGAGGTATTGAACCAGCATCTGTAGCAACACAGCTTGCACTGCTATGCAGTGTCTTGGACTGTTGCGCCACTCAGGCGCTGTATAACTTGACCGGTCAGGAGTGGGCTACACTACTACAGTAAGACCAAAATAAAATAATAAAAACCTTAGTGTAACAACAGTTTTAGTAAGTAATACAAAGTCTTGCACAATTATCAGTTTCTATTTAGGTTTATGTCACCCATTCATTGTCAGAGACCCATTTGGACCCAAAAGCATAATCAGTGCTCTAACTCCCCTTTGCTCTGGTCTGGAGCAATGAAGTGGTGACGCAGGGTACCGTACTAAACCACAAATTACCTCTAAGTCCCGTGGTGTAAGCTCGCAATTTTTAACGGAGGAACCCCTGTACTTTGGCGTTAAACCACACATATTGTGGGCACAGAATAAAGGCCCAGAAACATAATTTAAGATTGGGGAGATTTTGGCCTCCAGAACACTTCCGTCTTTATAAAGTGGACATTTTGATCCAAGGGCACTTTCCCTTCCATATAAATTTGGAAATCAAAGGGTGCAGTTTCTTCCAATATCCCAGTGGCTGTGAAAGGAGAATCATAGAGCTGTAAAAGTTTATCAGAGGAAGTATGTTCAGCTTAATGATGTACGTGCATGTCTGAAAAGAGTTTGAATTTGTGCATTGAGACCATCTTTGTAGATCTGACTCTACTGGTTTATGAACACTATTAAAATTGGTAGTGATCTGTAAGGACGGATAGATGTCAATGCCTAGGTATTTGAAATGGCTTACTATTGGGATGTCAGGGGACATGTAGGTATCTCTTCATTAAGCGGTAATAGTGTGGATTTGGTCCAATTAATTGTGTAACCTGAGATTGTGTCATGTTGTGTCTTGTTTCTGTCCTTTCCCTTCACCCTGTCTCCCTCTGCTGGTCGTTATTAGGTTACCTTTTCTCCCCCTCTTTCCCCCAGCTGTTCCTTGTCTCCTCCTAACTACCTCGTCACCCCTTTTCCCACCTGTTCCCTTTTTCCCTCTGATTAGTCCTCTATATCTCTCTCTGTTTTTGTTTCTGTCTTTGTCGGATTCTTGTTTGTGTTGTTCATGCCTGAACCAGACTATCGTCATGTTTGCTGCAACCTTGGCCTGTCCTGTCGGAATCTGCCGGTCCATCTGAGCCTACGTTTGTTTTGTTATTAAAGAAGCTCTGTTTACGTTAAGTCGCTTTTGGGTCCTCATTCACGCACCGTAACAGAAGAATCCGACCAAGAATGGACCCAGCGACTTCGGATCCTCTCCACTCAGCCGTCGAGATCCAGGGAGCGATGCTAGGCAGACACGAGCAGGAATTGTCTGCTGCTCGACATGCCGTTGAGACCCTGGCCACCCAAGTCTCCAACCTCACAGAACAGGTTCACCATCTCCGCCTCGATCCACCGGCCACTTCCAGGGCTTTCGAATCTCCGGAGCCCAGAATCAATAACCCGCCGTGTTACTCTGGGGAGCCCACTGAATGCCGCTCGTTCCTCACCCAGTGTGATATTGTGTTTTCTCTCCAGCCCAACACTTACTCCAGGAGCACTGCTCGTGTCGCCTACGTCATATCTCTCCTTATTGGACGGGCTCGTGAGTGGGGCACGGCAATCTGGGAGGCAAGGGCTGAGTGTACTAACCAGTATCAGGACTTTAAGGAGGAGATGATACGGGTTTTTGATCGATCTGTTTTTGGGGAGGAGGCTTCCAGGGTCCTGTCCTCCCTATGTCAAGGTAATCGATCCATAACAGACTACTCTATTGAGTTTCGCACTCTTGCTGCCTCCAGTGGCTGGAACGAGCCGGCTTTGCTCGCTCGTTTTCTGGAGGGTCTCCGCGCAGAGGTAAAGGATGAGATTCTCTCCCGGGAGGTTCCTTCCAGCGTGGATTCCTTGATTGAACTCGCTATTCGCATTGAGCGACGGGTTGATCTTCGTCACCGAGCTCGTGGAAAGGAGCTCGCGTTCTTCGCGCCCCCGCTCGTCTTCCCCCCCCCCCCCCCCATCCTTGTCGAGGGCGCACCCATCTACAGGGTCCGTAGGATTTTGGACATGCGTCCTCGGGGCCGTGGTCATCAGTACCTAGTAGATTGGGAGGGGTACGGTCCTGAGGAGAGGAGTTGGGTTCCCTCTCGGGACGTGCTGGACCGTGCGCTGATCGAGGATTTCCTCCGTTGCCGCCAGGTTTCCTCCTCGAGTGCGCCAGGAGGCGCTCGGTGAGTGGGGGGGTACTGTCATGTTGTGTCTTGTTTCTGTCCTTTCCCTTCACCCTGTCTCCCTCTGCTGGTCGTTATTAGGTTACCTTTTCTCCCCCTCTTTCCCCCAGCTGTTCCTTGTCTCCTCCTAACTACCTCGTCACCCCTTTTCCCACCTGTTCCCTTTTTCCCTCTGATTAGTCCTCTATATCTCTCTCTGTTTTTGTTTCTGTCTTTGTCGGATTCTTGTTTGTGTTGTTCATGCCTGAACCAGACTATCGTCATGTTTGCTGCAACCTTGTCCTGTCCTGTCGGAATCTGCCGGTCCATCTGAGCCTACGTTTGTTTTGTTATTAAAGAAGCTCTGTTTACGTTAAGTCGCTTTTGGGTCCTCATTCACGCACCGTAACAGATTGAACTAAAGTTTTTAAAGATATTGAGAAGGACAGGTAGAGAACGAGGGACATCTCCAACCTATAGTAATATTTCATCTGCATATGGTGGTCAGAGATGTGAGTAGTGATAGGAACATGTGTGGACTGACAGACTGCTTGAGCCAGGGGTTCTAGTGATAAAGCAAAGAGCAAGCTGCTGAGAGCACATCCTTGCCTTGTCCTTCTGGCAATGAGGAATTGTTTAGAAAATCATTTGCAAAGCCCATACGTTTGAGTACTGTCCAGAGGTACTGCCATTCAAAGTGATCAAAGGCCTTTTCGGCATGAAGTGAAATGAACAGCATCAGGTAGTTCCACATCTGCAGCTGCAGCAATGATGTGTAGCAGACGGCAGATGTTGTCAGAGGCCTAACTAGTTTTTTTTTTTATCATGCTGAACTAAATTTGTCATGCAAGGTTCAAGTCTGCGAGCCAATAATTTTTGCATATCATTTAACATCTAAATTTAACAATGATATGAGGCAATAGAATACTGGTGCCATCATTATCGTCATGTTTAACCTACAATTTAGAATAAAAAGAGTGAAAAGTATTGTTAATTAGCTTTTGGTCTGTATGGACTATCCCCTCTGTTGATTTGACTCTAATATTATTTGCAAAGCCCTTATTGGTCCTTAGTTTCATAGCCAATAACCGGCTGGGCCGTGCACTGTTGAAGTAATAATTCTGACGAGCTTTGTACATAATACAGTGCCTTGCGAAAGTATTCGGCCCCCTTGAACTTTGCGACCTTTTGCCACATTTCAGGCTTCAAACATAAAGATATAAAACTGTATTTTTTTGTGAAGAATCAACAACAAGTGGGACACAATCATGAAGTGGAACGACATTTATTGGATATTTCAAACTTTTTTAACAAATCAAAAACTGAAAAATTGGGCGTGCAAAATTATTCAGCCCCTTTACATTCAGTGCAGCAAACTCTCTCCAGAAGTTCAGTGAGGATCTCTGAATGATCCAATGTTGACCTAAATGACTAATGATGATAAATACAATCCACCTGTGTGTAATCAAGTCTCTGTATAAATGCACCTGCACTGTGATAGTCTCAGAGGTCCGTTAAAAGCGCAGAGAGTATCATGAAGATCAAGGAACACACCAGGCAGGTCCGAGATACTGTTGTGAAGAAGTTTAAAGCCGGATTTGGATACAAAAAGATTTCCCAAGCTTTAAACATCCCAAGGAGCACTGTGCAAGCGATAATATTGAAATGGAAGGAGTATCAGACCACTGCAAATCTACCAAGACCTGGCCGTCCCTCTAAACTTTCAGCTCATACAAAGAGAAGACTGATCAGAGATGCAGCCAAGAGGCCCATGATCACTCTGGATGAACTGCAGAGATCTACAGCTGAGGTGGGAGACTCTGTCCATAGGACAACAATCAGTCGTATATTGCACAAATCTGG
Source organism: Oncorhynchus mykiss (assembly GCF_057628025.1). NCBI lineage: Eukaryota > Metazoa > Chordata > Actinopteri > Salmoniformes > Salmonidae > Oncorhynchus > Oncorhynchus mykiss. The sequence continues at coordinate 5,653,976 of NC_143044.1, forward strand.
CCTTTATGGAAGAGTGGCAAGAAGAAAGCCATTTCTTAAAGATATCCATAAAAAGTGTTGTTTAAAGTTTGCCACAAACCACCTGGGAGACACACCAAACATGTGGAAGAAGGTGCTCTGGTCAGATGAAACCAAAATTGAACTTTTTGGCAACAATGCAAAATGTTATGTTTGGCGTAAAAGCAACACAGCTGAACACACCATCCCCACTGTCAAACATGGTGGTGGCAGCATCATGGTTTGGGCCTGCTTTTCTTCAGCAGGGACAGGGAAGATGGTTAAAATTGATGGGAAGATGGATGGAGCCAAATACAGGACCATTCTGGAAGAAAACCTCATGGAGTCTGCAAAAGACCTGAGACTGGGACGGAGATTTGTCTTCCAACAAGACAATGATCCAAAACATAAAGCAAAATCTACAATGGAATGGTTCAAAAATAAACATATCCAGGTGTTAGAATGGCCAAGTCAAAGTCCAGACCTGAATCCAATCGAGAATCTGTGGAAAGAACTGAAAACTGCTGTTCACAAATGCTCTCCATCCAACCTCACTGAGCTCGAGCTGTTTTGCAAGGAGGAATGGGAAAACATTTCAGTCTCTCGATGTGCAAAACTGATAGACATACCCCAAGTAACTTACAGCTGTAATCGCAGCAAAAGGTGGCGCTACAAAGTATTAACTTAAGGGGGCTGAATAATTTTGCACGCCCAATTTTTCAGTTTTTGATTTGTTAAAAAAGTTTGAAATATCCAATAAATGTCGTTCCACTTCATGATTGTGTCCCACTTGTTGTTGATTCTTCACAAAAAAATACAGTTTTATATATTTATGTTTGAAGCCTGAAATGTGGCAAAAGGTTGCAAAGTTCAAGGGGGCCGAATACTTTCGCAAGGCACTGTAAATTCCGCACGTCTGTATAAAACATTCAGTTCTTTCTTAACCAATTCTATGTCGTGTAAATATTTTGAAGAGGTGTCAGATTGCACTCTGTTGTAAAACATTTAACTTTGCCTCCAATCGTTTTGCTTCATTAATATTTGCCTTGTATAAATTAAAAGAGAATAAAGTTGCGTTGCTTCTAATAAAGCCTTGAATTGCATCCCAAAGTATGCTTGGATCATCAACCGATCCTTCATTAATGCTAATGAATTCTGCGAGATCTATTGCAAATTAATATTTGAAGCTCTTATTTTGTAAGAGAGTGGTATTGAAGCACCAGCGAGCTGCAAAGTTCCTGTTAGCACATAAATTAGCCATATACAAAACTATATTATTGTCTGACTGAATATTTGGCATACACTGAGTATAAAAAACATTAAGAACACCTACTCTTTCCATGACATAGATTGACCAGGGGAATCTAGTTGAAAGCTATGATCCCTTATTGATGTCAACTGTTAAATCCACTTCAATCAGTATAGATAATGGGGAGACAGGTTAAAGAAGGATTTTTAAGCCTCGTCATTTTTCATGATAAGTTTTATTTTTGTGTTTTATTTATACATGGACATTCGCAGTGTATCTCGCAGCCTGTCTGGATGTAAAACAAGTGTAACAAACACCCAACATGCATTCAACATTTTGAACCTCTGAAATGGTCTTCACATGTAAAATTACAGTAGGTAAATTGTCTTTAAATGTTTTATTGTAGTTCTTTTGAAGGATGACGTTTTCTTTAACCTTTCCGAAAATATGCACATTTGGAATTTCCAAAAGAAAAAGTAGTTCATGTTATGTTTGGGCAAGCTTAATTAACTTTAAAAAGGTTAAATAATTTGCATAACACCAGTGGGTGCTCAAAGGTTAGACTTAAATGAGCAGAGATGTACATAGGGCATTTGGAATCTGGCGTGTGTGTGCGTGCGTGTGTGCGTGTGACTCGTGCACACACATGTCGTACTGAGCAGAGATTGTATGCGGCTGAGGGTGGCTGGAGTATATATAAAAAAGTGACATTTACTTTCCACACCTAGGACAAACATTACCATAATTTTGACATCTATAGTTTACCACTGTGTCAAGAAGATGTAGTGCCTGAAGCACCTTTTGGAAAGCGCTATTTGTTATTCTACGCAGTAGTTTGCATGAAACATGCACAGGATGAATTTGAGCATACTTCCTTTGGGAAAGCAGTGGTTATTTTGTTTAGGTGTCTGTCTGTTGTTTCTGGATTTAATTATAGGGTACATTTACTGAAAAGGAATTCTACAAGGCCTGACGTTTAAGGGTTCAATGCTTTGCAGTTCACTAGTTTGCTATCTCGGTTAACATGGAACTATAATCTTGCTTAATTTGGTCAGACGTAGTCTGTCCTCGAGAGATTACTAGTTTGCTAGTGGTCACTGCAGAAGGAAGTATTTATGGGTCGTAGGAAAACTTTCAGAGTTTCTGTATTCTTTCAGCGTCTTTAATGATGTCATTGGCTTTGGCAGTAAACCTGAAAGTAAAGTAAAGTCATTAGGATTTGTCAAAATGCTGTGTAATTTAAACCGCCAGACAACCGCTTCCTTTATTATTTCTGCATCCTGTTTGCTGCAGTTGAAAGTGACAACAAAAAGGAGACCAAAGGTGGAAAGGGAGCCAAGGGGAAGGTAGATCAAAGCAAAGCCATCAAAATGGTGAGTTCAGTAAATAAATCTAGGCCTACCTTTTTACCTGCCTTCAGCACAGGAAATTATTTAAGTCCCCTTGCCCGCTTGTGACTTCCCAATCAATGACATAATGTTTCTGTAATGATCCTGTGTCTTGCTTCTATATCATATTTATTCCCTGTCACCCTTTCACTCTTGCGCTCTTTCTCTCTCTCTCTTCCTCTGCCTCTCTTTCTCCCCCTCTCTCTCGCTCTCTCAACCCCGCCCTCTCTATCTCCCTCTCACTACTCCACTCTCTCACTCAAATGTGTCTCTTCCGCTCTTGCTGTCACAGATGTTTGTTTGGATGTCTCTATCCAATATTAATCTACCTGGATTTAATCTGTGTTTCTTGTTACCCAGGTTCCGGTCAATCGTGTCTTGCCCCCCAACACCCTCCCAGTAGACACACACAACTTCAAATGTATATTTTACTTGTTTGACTTTAATAATGACCTTTTAACACCTCCAATAAGTATTTCACTGATTTTCAGTGGTGAGATAATCTATATTTCTAGGAATTTCCTAGATGGGTATTTCTTAAATATCAGTACAGCCAGAAGAGGACTGGCCACCCCTCAGTGTGCCTGGTTCCTCTCTAGGTTGTTTCCTATGTTCCTGCTTTCTAGAGCTTTTCCTCGCCACAGTGCTTCTACCTATGCATTGCTTGCTCTTTGGGGTTTAACCCTCGACATCTGTAAAGCACTTTGTGACAACTGCTTATGTAGAAATGGCTTCATGAAATTTGATTTGGGAAATAAGATTGTTTCTAATGCCAGACCAGTGACATACTGTGGAGAAAATTGTCCTTAATACACCTCATCTAAGATGTCATAGACCCTTACAACGAAGAGGCATATGGTAAGTAAGCATGATCTTAGTTGTCATTATTATGTTTCTGATTTTGCTAATAATTTCCACAAGAGAATCGTTGATCACGATACGGCCCCAGACGATAAGCTATGTTGTTCTGACAGCTCGGGCCCATATTCAAAAGTGTCTAGGATCAGATTTGACTTTGATATCATAATGTATAAGATTATATGGACCCCCTGTCCATATAATCTTATACATTATGATATCAAAGTCAAATCTGATCCTAGACACTTTTGAATATGGGCCCGAGGTGTCTGTCTGTTGTTTCTGGATTTAATTATAGGGTACATTTACTGAAAAGGAAGAGGGGGGGGGGGGGGCACCGATCCCGTAGAGGTTAATTAGGAAGATGGATTTCTGCTTTCTCATTGAAAAGTGTTTCTTGTTCTCTTGGCCTTCGTCAGAGCTTTTAAACTAAATATTAAACCATCTTTTGATTTCTGAACGTGTCGACACAGGGGACTCGGGATGTGGCTACGTTATTGATGTCATGTTAGTCAGGCCTTTTGATTTGAACATATGGATTGTTATAGTTTTGTAGGCTAGGCTATCAGCACTTCTACTCTGAGACACTTTATGAATATAGACCCTGATCTCTACTGATATCTTTGTGAGCTGTGCAATGGTGGGTTTTGTTGCAGTAGACACCTAGGGACATGGCTCTCCTGAACGAAACATCCAAGAATACCGTAAAGAGGTGCCTCCAATCTAGTGTAGAATATGCCCCCAAAAAGTAATTGATTCAAGATAGCACTGTTTTCCAATCCCATTTATTGATTTGATATTTTGTTTTAATAAGCATGAAAATGTTGCCAGCGCCAAATAGACGTGGTTGTAATGGTCAGACTTTTTAACCTTTAGCTGACTTTTATGTTGATATCCCTATGTATGCGAGTGGCCGTTTTACGAAATCTGTCTTGCCTGCTACTTACTTAAACTGCATACTGTGTACTAATCATACCAAATACTATGTAGAACGTACTGTTTAGTAAAATCATATGCAGTAAGCAACAAATATCAATATACTACTCATCCATATTGAGATGGCCTCATTGAATGCGCAATCGCGCTTTTTCCCCGACGTTCATACAATTTTGTAGAACACGTCCTCTATTCTGATTATCAGCTGGTGTCGAACACACTTGAGTGTGAAAAAACTATTCAGTTCTGTGAAGCAAATTCTACTAGATGAAAAGCCGAAATGAGTATGACATCCGGGCACTTAAAGTATTCTCGATTTTCAACATTTCACAAACTATAAAAGGTAATTTTTTCGCAAACTCAAACGGCCTACTATTTACGATGCAAGTATGGGTATTTGGACTGGCTGTGTACAGTATGTGAAATGAAAATCGAGTATGCTTTAAATGCCTGGATGTCATTCTCATTTCGGCTTTTACAGCTGATAATCAGATATGGGGATGTGCTACCAAAATTAACCAATAACACAAAACAACGCAATCGTGCATGACGCATTCTCAGTATGCAAAAATATAATGTTTTGTAGTATGTACATTTTTTTTAAATCGAGTATGGTTTAAATGCCAGGATGTTATATTCATTTCTGATTTTCATCTAGTAGAATTCGCTGCACACTTTTCCACAATGCATTGGAAGAGGTGGGCTGCGATTGATAGGCCCTACTTCTCTTCATGTAGCCAAACAACAAAACTATACTTAAAAGGATCCTACCCTTTTTTCAATTTTCGCCTAAAATGACATCGAACTGCCTGTAGCTCGGGACCTGAAGCAAGGATATGCATATTCTTGATACCATTTGAAAGCAAACACTTTGAAGTTTGTGGAAATATGAAATGAATGTAGGAGAATATAACACATTAGATCTGGTAAAAGATAAGACGAAGAAAAAACATGCATTCTTTTTTTTTTGTACCATCATCTTTGAAATGCAAGAGAAAGGCCATAATGTACTATTCTAGCCCAGGCGCAATTTAGATTTTGGCCACTAGCTGGCTTCAGTGTATGTGCAAGTTTTAGACTGATCCAATGAACCATTGTTCTGTTCAAAATGTTGTATCAAGGCTGCCCAAATATGCCTAATTGATTTATTAATACATTTTCAAGTTCATATTTGTGCACTCTCCTCGAACAATAGCATGGTATTATTTCACTGTAATAACTACTGTAAATTGGACAGTGCAGTTAGATTAAAAATAATTGAATCTTTCTGCCCATATCATATATGGATATGTCCTGGGGGGGGGGGGGCACCGATCCCGTAGAGGTTAATTAGGAAGATGGATTTCTGCTTTCTCATTGAAAAGTGTTTCTTGTTCTCTTGGCCTTCGTCAGAGCTTTTAAACTAAATATTAAACCATCTTTTGATTTCTGAACGTGTCGACACAGGGGACTCGGGATGTGGCTACGTTATTGATGTCATGTTAGTCAGGCCTTTTGATTTGAACATATGGATTGTTATAGTTTTGTAGGCTAGGCTATCTATTGAATTATTACATGTATGGATCAAGCCTTAGCAGTCATTTTCATCTCGTTCCCAATGATCAGTGCTTTAGTTTATTACGTTGCTGTCGAACGGTTCTGAATTTGCGATGCACCCAACTGTCCAAATTGTTCTGTGCAATAGCCTTTTGATTTGAGCATTTGAAAAGTTTTGGTGTGTGTACTAGGCTATTTGATTTAATGTATGTATGTTACAGCACTTAGGTTTCACTAATAAATATGTTGAAATGGAACCAAATTATGCATTTCTGTCTTCAGTCCTTTTTAAATAGAATAGATGGGCTATGTGGTCTACTATGGTATAAGTTGAATGTGATAGTGCTATTACTACATTCCTATTCTATTCAGAGTTCAGATTCTATTCAGAGAAATTAATCAAATTAAAATGAGCTATTATCAGGCTGGTTAATGTGGTGCATGCCTGTTAAATTTGGAAAAATCCACCCACACACGGCCTGCGTTGCGGCCATGGCATACTGCATACTTTTTAATAAACAGTACATCACGTGCTAAATACTATGCAACGATGCGTACATAGTATGCGGTTTAAGTACAGTATGTAGTACGCTAGTATGGGTATTCGGACACAGCCTCTGTGTTTAGAGCTATGACTCCTACTCAGCAAAGAGAATTTTGCAGTGATTAATGTGCTCTTTGCCAAAATCCAATGGACTATTGACTGGCCTTGACGTGTCCTCCTCCCTCTCCGCCACCGGGTCACCAAACTCCCTTCATACTGTACATTTTGTCAGTGCAATTTTTAGGTACAGCTTAGATTTAAATTATGCAGTCCAGCTTCTACTATAGATTGGGTCCTACAGTAATATACCTCATCCAATGATAGTAAATGATGCTGGAACTGTTGTTTATTCTCTGTGTGTGTGTCGTGTGTGTACGTTGTGTGTGTGTGTGTGTGTGTGTGTGTGTGTGTGTGGGGGGGGGGGGGGGGGTGTTTCAGAAGGCAGCAGCCTGACAGAGAGGATGAAGAGGACTTTGGAGGCATACAGCCAGCAGTTCACCCCACTGTGGGAGGGCTTTTTGGGGAGTGAACGCACTCCCAGGTCAGAAGTCACTTTCACTCAACACACTCATTAGCAGTAATGACACAAGAGTCACATATGTATGTCATGTATTCCTGTCCGCTGGCATACCAATCTGATGGCTGATGTTTTTTCATGGCATGCTGCACTCTAAGCCACTAACACTGTTGTGTGTGTGTCAGTCTCGCAGAGCTGGAGCAGCTGCTGACAAACTGCAGTGCTTTCATCTTCCATGGAATGGAGCGCTTTCTCGCTAACATCCCACCATCCAAGCTGGCTGCCCTCAACCTTTCTGGTACTGTATCCAATACCTACCTATTTTCTTTTGTGGTTTGAGTTTGTTTGGTCTGAGTTTCAAGAACCTTCTTGTGAAGATGTTGGACGATTTGAGGTAGATTTTATTTTATAGTATCAGCTTTTTCCATCAAATACAGACTATTTCAATTGTTTGATCAGAAAACAACCATGCCCTTAACCAAAGCCAAAGCTCAAATACCAGAACACAAATAAATAACAAGAACCTGCCACATTCCAACTATGCCTCCCTCCCAGTAAGCTGCTGTTGTATATATGCCACCACTGCAGAATTAGCACAACATACCTTTTGAAGTGACCCATTCGTCTGGAAGGGCGTCCCAAATGGCACCCTATTCCCTATGTAGTGCCCTACTTTTGACCAGGGCCTCTTGTAAAAAATAAAGCACTACATTTAGGGAATACGGTGCCATTTAGGATGCATCCTGTGTGTCAGAGATTTGTTGTTTGCCATCTAAAATTAAGGAAACTAAGTAGAAAACATCATTCAACTCCAAATCCAACTCATTCAACTCCAAAGACTGGTGTTCAAAGGCATAAGGCTATAAGTTCAGAACACAGAACATAACTCTTCCGTTATAAAGGAATATTTGTAAAGACTTATATAAAAATGTCACATTATGTCAAAGATCTGAGTGGCTTTGGATATTATGTGATGATAATATGATTTATTTAATCAAATGAAGGATTTTCCAAAGTCAGTGACGGAGAAACAAAAACCCAGATATACATTTTAAATTGTACTGGGTGTAGCTTATGTACGTAAATGGAGCAGTAGACTTAATCTCTTTAAACACATCAATCTTTAATTCCCCGAGTGGTTATATTTAGAAAGACAGCAATATAACATCAATTAGATTTCATTATAGGCCGGTTGCTGTTACATTTTCCAAGTTTCACCAAGCACTTGTAGAAATTATACAGAGATTCAGAATGAATGGATTAGGGATAATCACTAGGCTTATATGATTTATTAACATGATATAGGCCTAGTAATGGTTTGATGTAGGTTTAATGTGTGCATTGGAGATGTTAATCAGATGTAGTGTTCTGAATCTGTCGCACTAGAGAGCAAGCTGTCAATTAACGTTAATCTCACATTGAACTGTTCCCTGGACAGGAACTCTGGCGTTCCCAATCCAGCAGATCAGAGTCTGGAGCTGACAGTGCCCCACCTGTGGCCTAACCCGGGTGTGTCACATTTTGGCAGATCCATTGACAAACACCTCCGCAATTGATATTGACTAGGGGCCTTGTCTATAAACATTTATTACACCAATTGCCACTCAGAAATCTGTACAAGGTCGTAGTGCTGTAGTACATTTAAGAGTAAATGGAAATAGACACTTGACTAACACATTCATTGACAAAAAAGAATAACATGTTTTTGTTGAACTTACAGTATGTTGTGAAAAGAATAGCCATGTTTTTTCTTCTCATTGGCATTATGTGAAATAAAATACCGCTCTCTAAATAGAGCATAAAGCAGCCTGTATAAAACAAGGAGGAAGGGAAGCGCTGCTAAGGTACACAATAGTAGATTTTGGTAGACAGAAGGTGCTCTTTGGTAAAAGGGGTAAATTGGTCATCAAAAAGAAAGGCGGAACAAGGCACTCTTCATGTTTTTTGGGGGGGGGTATTGATTCTCATCATGTTAATTTCATAGACCTTTGGTATTTGGGAGACAGAGACTTCACTCTTTCCTCAGTGGCTGCTGTCTTGATTTCTTTATTACGATACTTTTTCACTAATCTTCCTTAAATAACTGATCACACACCCCAAAAAGCCTTCTGACTTTTCACACCTTTCAAACCCTTTTCAACAACAATCAAACCCTTTTCACAGGCATGGCTCTTGGCCTTGCTTGATTTTTTTTTTTTACCTCCTCCAAAACAAAGGACGTTTTGGGTGTGGATGACACTGGGTGTATTTGATCTGATTGACAGTGGAAGTCAGGATGACCTTACACATCAACCTGGGCCTCACAATACCATCCACTATCAAAGACAGGCTGGGCTTTGGCACTTCTAACCATCAAAGTGGTGAGGAATGTTCAGACTATGTTGCCTCGTCTGAATAACAGCTGTAACTCGATAACAAGCCAACCCCACCCAGTTAACAAGCCAGCAGGTACAAGGTGTTTGCAGATGTTCCAGATAGTTTCAAGTTTTAATGTCATGCACAAGTACAAGCACAGGGAAATGTCTTTCTTGCGACAGACCGAGATGTTCAGAACTGATCTAGAGCAGAGGGAGGGAGAATGAGTTATATTCTACTTCCTGCACTCAATCTAATGCCTGAAGAGAGTTTTGAGCATGACAAACTGTGCTTGTTGGAGTCATGAACATCAATCAACAGCTCTCTTCTCTTTTTCCTTTTGTTTACACACACTGGCCTAAATTCATTGACCTTCCTTCATAACCGATCTAGGGGCTACAGATGAGAATTAGCCCTTTTACTAACTCTGGTGCATTTAGATTGATGTAAACAAGGAAATGTTCATTAATGTGCACGGTCCCTGTCAAGTAAATCCCATAAATAAATAAATCCAAGAATACATACACCACCGTTCAAAGGTTTCTGGTCACTTAGAAATGTCCTTTTTTTTTTAAGAAAAGCTCATTTTTTTGTCCATTTAAAATAACATAAAATTGATCAGAAATACAGTGTAGACATTGTTGATGTTGTAAATGACTATTGTATCTGGAAACTGTAGATTATTTTTAATGGAATATCTACATAGGCGTACAGAGGCCCATTATCAGCAACCTTCACTCCTGTGTTCCAATGGCACGTTGCGTTAGCTAATCCAAGTTTATCATTTTAAAAGGCTAATTGATCATTAGAAAACCCTTTGGCAATTATGTTAGCACAGCTGAAAACGGTTGTTCTGATTAAAGAAGCAATAAAACTGGCCTTTAGACTAGTTGAGTATTTGGAGCATCAGCATTTATGGGTTCGATTACAGGCTCAAAATGGCCAGAAACAAAGAACTTCCTTCTGAAACTCGTCAGTCTATTCTTATTCTGAGAAATGAAGGCTATTCCATGCGAGAAATTGCAAAGAAACTGAAGATCTCGTACAACGCTGTGTGCTACTCCCTTCACAGAACAACACAAACTGGCTTTAACCAGAATATATAGAGGACTGGGAGGCCCCGGTGCACAACTGAGCAAGAGGACAAGTACATTAGAGTGTCTAATTTGAGAAACAGACGCCTCACAAGTCCTCAACTGGCAGCTTCATTAAATAGTACCCGACAAACACCAGTCTCAACGTCGAGTTCCTCTGTCCAGTGTCTGTGTTCTTTTGCCCATCTTAATCTTTTCTTTTAATTGGCCAGTCTGTGATATGGCTTTTTTTTTGCAACTCTGACTAGAAGTCCAGCATCCCGGAGTTGCCTCTTCACTGTTAACGTTGAGACTGATGTTTGATGTTATTTTAATGGACAAAAAAAATGCTTTTCTTTCAAAAACAAGGACATTTCTAAGTGACCCCAGTAGTGTATCATTCCACCCATAGAGTACGTTTTGGGTAGTGTAATTTGGTCCCAAATAACAATTTATTTCACCTCATTTCAAAATGTTGTCATTAAGAGCACATAGTCAACAATTTCGCTCCACCCGCAATCTGCTAAATATGTGGCCAATAAAATGTTATTTGATAAAAAGCATGTTTTCACATCTCAAAAGAGTTAAATTATGAATGTGGTGCCATTTAAAGTAACAGGATTGACGTAAAAAGGCTGATGATTTCATCTTAAATCAGCCATAACTCCCCTTGTGACGGGGAATGGAAGCTTGTGTTCAACAGGGAGTGGCAATTGAATGTAAGTTAAAAAAAATATATATATATAAAGTTAAACATTTCTAGCCTATCTATCGATGGGTAACAGGGTTGATGTGTTATGCTCGATCCGTTCAGTTTTCCACCACCAAACACCAGAAAATGGTCAAAAAGAGTAAAACCAGCTGACATGCTTTTACACTATGATTTACACTATCGTTTGAAAATATCATTTAAAGGAATAGTTTCACAATATTAAAATGAGGGTTCAGTAGAAACAGGGTTTAACTTCAAATGAGGGACAAACGTAAAGGAATCACTAATGTGAAATAAATAATTTTGGGGTTAAGTGGGTTGAAATCTTTCCCTAAAAGTCAGAAAAACATGCACTTTAGCAAGTCTTTATTCATATAAAAAATCTTGGGTTTATTGAATTGTCCATGTGGTTTATGTAAGGGGCACTACATTTAATATAACAGGCTTTTATTGGTGTACCATTTTTACATAAAATATCAAAGGGACACAAAAGTCACTATTTGTGGAACGACCCATGACCAGATGATGATAATGTGTTGTTATTTGTCCTCAAGAGTGCCAGATGGCTGTCCTTTTCGACCTCGTCCAGAACAGCGCCAGCATGCTACGGCAATCCAAGCTAGATGTGCAAAAGAGGTAATGCATTGCATGTGCTTCTTATGACTTTATCCAATGAAGTGCATTAAGTTGCATCCCCTCCTTCACAGCTGATACACCACAGCTGTTTGATGCTTCGTCTCAGGATGGTTATGAGAAGACGCTGGACAGTTCCTTTTTAGACCTCATGTGTCTCCGTCTCTCTTTCTATCCTTCTTTCTACCTCTATCTATATATTCTCTCTCTCCCCCTCTTTCACTCCCCTTTATCTATGTTTCTCTCTTTCTATCCATCTCTTTTTCTCTCTCTTTCTCGCTCTCTATCTCTCTCGCTTTCTCCCTCTCCTTTAGTGATGGGCACCTGGCCCTGGAGAGGCCCCTGGAGACAGCCCTGCTACTCACTCTGAGTGGCGTCCGTTGTGTTCTGCTCAACCAGTGGCACAGCAGCCCCCAGAGGAACATAAATAACATGGACTTCGTCATGGAGAGTGAGTTCAATACACTGTTACTGATGCACATTACTGTATGTAAATGAAAAACAGTTTCAAATCAACCTAAACTGGGACATGAAAGCTTTAATTTAAGGTGTGATATGAAGTCTAAGAATAGCTGTAATATATGTTGTGTACTGTGTGTTTTCATGTGTTGTAGATCTCCTGAGGGTAGGCCTGACCTCTGGCCAGGCTGTCCATGCACTGAGGAAGGGAGAAGTCCAGAGCAAAGAGAAAGACACAAACACTGCAGGATCAGATGGTAGGCCATCACTACAACTCTGGGGCTGGGCCATATTCAATCATATCTGGTAGTATTCTGTTAAGGCAGTGAGAAAATATGTTGAAATTGATATGTAGTTAAATATACCCATTTGGAAGAATGTTAAGTGCTTTTTGCATTACAAAAATGCCATGGTATGCATTTGCTCCGTTGTTTACATTTTTGTTGGTGGCACTATGCGGGAATAATGCCATTCATCAAGTGAGCCTTTAATCCTTTACACTAGTGGGAATTGGCCTATATGGATAGGGAAATGTTTCTTATAGAATAAATATGAATGGCATATGCATAACCATGGTAGCAATTGAAAGGGAACCTTTTGGAGATAATGGGAAAATGATTAGACCAAAGGTGAGTGCACAACAGTTCACCTGACACAAGACTGAATCCAAACCCTGATTTTAAGTGCATTTTACTTTTACTGTGCCTTTTTGACATATTTGTTGATAACGAAATCTGAAAATGTTCTGAATACATTCAGTAGCAAAATAAGAATATTCCTGGAAAATGTGGGGTAGGTGCAATACAAATTACAGGGGTTTGAGTGAGACGACTAACTGGTGTCCCCAAGTGGCCATACACCTCCAAAGTGTGCACAGTTCCTAAGCAATTTCAACTATAAGGTACTTTTTGAAAGCTTTCGTAACTGCCGTTGAGGAACTAGAGCAAGCATACTTGTAGTAGTTTCATTTGGAACACAACCCTGCTTCCCGGCCATCAGACAATTACTGTTGTTAACACAATCCAAAAACAGTCAATCATAACTCACGATCTGGGTCAGGTCAGCATGACTTGAAAGCTTGTTCTATTGCTAATATGACTAGGTAAGTTCTAAAATATAATTTGACAGTGTTAGGCTTTCACAAGGCAATTAAAATAAATTGTTTGTAGTTTTGGTGCGCATAGAAATGAGTCCGGAGTATATTCAGGTGCGTGTGCCGCTGTGAATTTTCTTCACAATAAACAAACAGGCTCATTATGTTCAGAACAACCCAGGGTATGATGCCATGCAATCTTGGAACTGTACATCAAACATAGTGAGCATGATTATTGACACTGTATATGACATGAGTTTGGAAATGTGAAGTGCACATTTGGAGTCACGGGTGTTTGGCTTGCTTTTATGGCATCAAAGCAGTATTTATTATAATCCTCAACGTCTCATCTTTCAGAATACACAGAGTCATCTTCACTTACAGCATTTCCCTAAGTCAGATAACAAAACATTTACAAAAGTTGCCCTATTAACCAGGATAGATTTTGGCAACTTTTTGTCACATGATGCTCAAGTTCATGATGCTCAAGTTCAGTATAGCTTTCAGTTAAAACTCATACAGCACTGTGAACCGGAGAACCTGCACTCTACATCATGTATAGCATGCTACTGTACTGCCACTGCGTTCCAATGTAGGTGCTTATTAGTGCCCAAAATCTGCAATTTTCAACCCGTATACGGGTACGAGTGTAAAGGGTTAAGTGCATGTATTCAGATGTCAATTAGTCTTGCCACCAAGCAAAATGTGTTGTTTTTTTGCTTATCCCATTCATGACACAATTCCTAGAATTAAAATGTTCCTAAAACTGAATACTGTGTCAATTATTAGGATTTAAAAGACGGAGCACATTGCTTGTGTGAGTCATCTCTCTCTCTCTCTTACTCCCTCTCTTTCTCTTTTCTCTACAGATACCATAGGCCACGAGGATTCGGTAAATAGAGATGGGAATGCACATGATGCTCAACCAAGATTGACCACTTCATCATCAGCCTTCAATTGTGTCATCTATGGACTGCCTAACTTAGTTATTACGTGATCCACTTCAGTCCCTCGTAACATTCCTTCAAATTTAAGGATATTCGTAAAATTGTTTTATTAAAAGAAAACATCAACACAATGCCATCTAATAACACAGTTATTCCCAAGGCTGTACAATTACAAACAGATCCCAAAAATGCATTAGCCAAGAGTAATCCTCAGTTTCTCTAAGAGACAGTTCACCATTCGTTGCTTGGCTTCAGTGAATAAATAAATATATTGTTTGCCTCCACTTGTTTCATCTGTTTTATTGCGCCTCAGCAGAAATAAGCCATCTAATGCACCTGGTGCCAGTGGTGGGATAGACAGGGTCGGGTAAGAGGTAAATGTCTAAAGCATTATCGTCCACTCCCCAAGCTTTCTCCCCTATGGAGCTCTGCCATGCTTTGGAATTACACTGTTATCAAAACCAATAATGTAATAAAGCTATGAAAACATAGGGATGTATAGTACATAATATTTGGACCACATGGGTAGGTTGTGAGAGTACTGGATCTACAGTAGGCCACAGGACAGCACCTGGGGCTGTATGTATAAAGCGTCTCAGAGTAGGAGGGTTGATCTAGGATCAGGCCCCCCCACATGCGGTCTGTGACCTTATTCATTGTAATCTAAAAGTCTAATCTTATCCTAAATTAGCACTCTTGACACGCTTGATATATACGGCCCCTGGTCACAAATAACATGTGTGCCACTTGACGTTCCAGCAGATGCAACTGAAGTAGTTGTGTGTGTTTCTCTTGAGATGTTTCACCCTGTCGATACATCACACCTTTGTTAGCAACCATTTTGTTTATAGTGCTCGCTTCCGTGTTGTCTTTTGGCTGTGTGTTTAACTCAAGATATACCTCAACAGTCTACTCTAGATGATAAGTGGGATGTTGGCTGTTATCTGGTATCCAAGAGTCACTGTAAAACTCTTGACAGCCCTTTCTATCCATATTTCTATGTCTCTTTCTATCATCTCTCACAGATTAACATAAAGGACTGAATCATCAATGAGTTAAAAACTGATCTGACCAAAAATAATTTCGAGGAGCCATGGGTAAGTCCAAAAACTCTAGAAAATCCACTTCTCGTAAAGCAGGTATGTTGTGTGTTATTGTAGAGGCTTCCATGCTTATTGAGTGAATGTTTGCCTTGAGGCAGATTTTTAAGTATGACCACCTGAATCTCAAGGCAAAGTGAATGCGAGCCATCTTTGAATGAACATTAAGGTTAGTCTTAGCTGTAAGCACCCTTGGTAGAGATGTTTGAACTAAGATAATTGTTTTCTTTTCGATGTTCTCTGATTTCTGTAACATGCATGTCACACAAGTATCTTTGAATAAAAATTGGATTTTGTACTTACCGGGAAATCAACATTCTGTCAACATGAACAAAGCAGAGTCTTTGTCAGTTCACATGGTGGCTGAGAGAACATGATTCACTGTTTCAATTAAATGGGGCTTTTTGTGTGGGGTTTATTGATTCTAATTCAGGGACATGTGGTTATGCAGTGCAACCAGAATATTAACCATAAGCTTGTAATCCTCAGTTTCCCAGTATGTGTTGTTATATCCTGCTGACTTCTATCCTGCTGAAAAATGGTTGTTAATTGGTAAAAATGTTTGCTCTTTCTGTCAGCGTATGCGCTACTGGTGTTGAAGTCAGGTGCAGGAGAGCAGAGTTGTGATCAGGCGCACTCTTTATTTGGGCAGAAGCACAACAAACGGACGCAACAGCGTCAAACCTCCAGACAAAAAAACGAAAGAGAAATGCGCAAAATAGCGTTACGAAACAAACGGAATAATCCAACCTCCTATGGGTTACACAAGAATACCCAGGGGGAAATAACCAGCCTGGCGCGGCACACTGAACATGTAACAAAAACAATTCCACACAAGGACATGGGGGGAACAGAGGAATATGTATATAACCAGGTTTGCGGGGAACAAGACAAAACAAATGGAAAAATGGAGCGGCGATGGCTAGAAGGCCAGTGACGTCGAACGCCGCCCAAACAAGGAGAGGAGCCGACTTCGGTGGAAGTCGTGACACTCTCAAACATCTTTGTCTTGTGGTGGGTGGATAATGGTCTTATACTTTAAGAGATCCATGAACTCTGAATGTGAAGCTGTCCTCAATTACTTTATATCAAAATAGAAGGCCCTACTAGGTCGTAGCACTGAGTGTGTATGTGTGTGTGTGTCATTGTGGTTGAAGGTTCCTCCAAGGAGCGTTCTGGGAATCCAGGAGACAAGTGGGAGAGAAGGAGGTGATAATGACAGTGATAATGAAGGTACAGTAAAGATTGGCGCCCCGCCTTGGGTTGTGCCGTGACGGAGATCTTTGTGGGCTATACTCGGCCTTGTCTCAGGATGGTAAGTTGGTGGTTGAAGAAATCCCTCTAGTGGTGTGGGGGCTGTGCTTTGGCAAAGTGGGTGGGGTTATATCCTGCCTGTTTGGCCCTGTCCGGGGGTATCATCGGATGGGGCCACAGTGTCTCCTGACCCCTCCTGTCTCAGCCTCCAGTATTTATGCTGCAGTAGTTTATGTGTCGTGGGGCTAGGGTCAGTCTGTTATATCTGGAGTACTTCTCCTGTCTTATCCGGTGTCCTGTGTGAATTTAAGTATGCTCTCTAATTCTCTCTTTCTCTCTCTCTCTCGGGGGACCTGAGCCCTAGGACCATGCCTCAGGACTACCTGGCATGATGACTCCTTGCTGTCCCCAGTCCCACCTGGCCATGCTGCTGCTCCAGTTTCAACTGATCTGCCTGCGGCTATGGAACCCTGACCTGTTCGCCGGACGTGCTACCTGTCCCAGACCTGCTGTTTTCGACTCTCTAGAGACAGCAGGAGCGGTAGAGATACTCTTAATGATCGGCTATGAAAAGCCAACTGACATTTACTCCTGAGGTGCTGACTTGTTGCACCCTCGACAACTACTGTGATTATTATTATTTGACCCTGCTGGTCATTTATGAAACATTTGAACATCTTGGCCTTGTTCTGTTATAATCTCCACCCGACACAACCAGAAGAGGACTGGCCACCCCTCATAGCCTGGTTCCTCTCTAGGTTTCTTCCTAGGTTTTGGCCTTTCTAGGGAGTTTTCCCTAGCCTACACCTGCATTGCTTGCTGTTTGGGGTTTTAGGCTGGGTTTCTGTACAGCACTTTGAGATATCAGCTGATGTAAGAAGGGCTATATAAATACATTTGATTTGTTTTAAAGGCTGGGTTCCAATAGAGAGATGACTGGGCATTCTCATTTCTCCCTGTTTTCCCTTGTTCAGATAATATCAGTTCAATGGGCAGGCAACATATTTTCTTCCTATATAGCGTACTGTATGTGTATATGGTTTGTATGGCCTCAGGCCCAAACTGGTATCTGTAGATTATTACCCCTGAACAGCTCTGTTTGGAGTAATATATTTTGATACTATGTTCGGTAAGAGTGAAATGAAGAGCTGTCTCATTAGCTTATCAGACAACTCTCAATTGATGTAACTGTGGTCATACAAACATGCCCATTCCATACCAACATTTAGAGCCATACAAAGGCCTTGTTTAAGATAAGGCCCTGAGTGGCTCCAAGTCTGTTACTGTAGGCAAACACTGTGTACCAGGGGTCCAATCTTTACTTCCTCTTCCCAGTTTCCAGTATACACACGATGCTTGTGATTGCACTGCATTCAATCTATAGACTATTTTCAACATATCACTGAATGTCCAGTATTTTGCAAGTACAGTATGTGCGTACATGCCAAATCAAGGGCATTTCTTGGTTTGAAGAATGGGGACAATACTGTAATTATTCTATATTTGATATATTTAATGTGTAATGCAAAGTTGTCAGGCAAGTATTACACTACTCTACATTTAATATACATTGAACAAAAATAAATGCAACATATGAAGTGTTGGTACCATGTTTCATGAGCTGAAATAAAAGATCCCAGAAATCTTCCATATGCACAAAAAGCTTATTTATCAAAAATGTTGTGCACAAAATTTCTCCTTTGCAAACATAATCCAGTCACCTGACAAGTGTGGAATATGAATAAGCTGATTAAACAGCATGATCATTACACAGGTGCACCTTGTGCTGGAGACAATAAAAGGCCACTCTAAAATGTGCAGTTTTGTAACACAACACAATGCCACAGATGTCTCAAGTTTTTAAGGATTGTGCAATTGGCATGTTGACTGCAGGAATATCCACCAGAGCTGTTGCCAGAGAATTGAATGTTCATTCTACTGCCAATGTTTGTCAATTGAGATTGCGTGGCTGTGTGCTCGATTTTATACACCTGTCATAAACCACTGTGGCTGAAATAGCCAAATCCACTAATTTGAAGGGGTGTCCACATACTTTTATATCTATCCAACTGTGGTAAATTCATTTGATTGGACTTGATTTGGAAAGGCACACACCTGTCTATACAAGGTTCCACAGTTGATAGTGCATATCAGAGCAAAAACCAAGCTGAGGTCAAAGGAATTGTCCATAGAGCTCCGAGACAGGATTATATCGAGGCACAGATCTGGGGAAGGGTACCAAAACATTTCTGCAGCACTGAAGGTTCCCAAGAACACATTGACTTCCATAATTATTAAGTGGAAGAAGTTTGGGACCACCTAGAGCTGGCTGCCCGGCCAAACTGAGCAATCGGGGGAGAAGGGCCTTGGTCAGGGAGGTGACCGAGAACCCGATGGTCACTCTTCAGTAAAAGGCACATGCCAGCCCACTTGGACTTTGCCAAAAGGCACCAAAAGGACTCAGACCATGAGAAACAAGATTATTTGGTCTGATGAAACCAAGATTGAACTCTTTGGCCAGAAACCTGGCACCATCCCTATGGTGAAGCATGGTGGTGGCATCATGCTATGGGGATGTTTTTCAGCGGCTGAGACTGGGAGACTAGTTGGGATTGAGGAAAAGATGAACAGAGCAAAGTACAGAGAGATCCTTGATGAAAACCTGCTCAAGAGCACTCAGGACCTCAGACCGTGGCGACAGTTCACCTTCCAACAGGACAATGACCCTAAGCACACAGCCAAGACAACGCAGGAGTGGCTTCAGGACAAGTCTCTGAATGTCCTTGAGTTGCCCAGACTTGAACACGATCGAACATCTCTGGAGAGACCGGAAAATTGCTGTGCAGCGACGCTCCCCATCCAACCTGACAGAGCTTGAGAGGATCTGCAAAGTAGAATGGGTGAAACTCCCCAAATCCAGGTGTACCAAGCTTGCAGCGTCATACCCAAGAAGACTCGAAGCTGTAATCGCTGCCAAAGGTGCTTCAACAAAGTACTGAGTAAAAGGTCAGAATATATACGTTAATATGGTATTACATTTTTATTTAAAAAAATGTTAAAATTCTGAAAACCTAATTTTGCTTTGTCATTATGGGGTATTGTGTGTAAATTGATTAGGGGGGAAAAAACTATTTAATCAATTTTAGAATAAGGCTGTAACGTGACAAAGTGGAAAAAGTCAAGGGGTCTGAATACTTTCCGAATGCACTGTGTGTGTGTGTTGGTCTTTGTTCATTTGTATGTGTTGGGCTTTAGCTGAGATTATTCTTTACAGAGTCAAGTATATTTACCCAGGCCTCAATTGTTCCTTGAGTAGCACCATTCTTTCTCAATAATTCTAATGTCATAACTTCTAATAGTAACTGTATCCACTGGCGAAATGGGAGAGAGAGTGGGGTGATTGCCATCTAAGAGCCTACATCTTTTTTTTGCGGCAGTGCTGCCTACCAGCATCAATTATCTCTGATTGATTGAGAGATTCAAGGACCTATCATCATTAAGTAACATGGTATGTAGATGCAATGCATTGAATATTAAAGATTCTTGCGCTTCAAAATGAATTTAGTAACTTTGTCCCAGAAGCATTAACTGCAGGGCACCTCCACATCATATGAAAGAATGTGACTACCTTTATTTAGGGAACACAGGGAACAGTTTGGAGTCGGGGCCAATTTCATCGTTAAACATTTCCTTGGTGTTAAATACAGTCTGTGAACAAATTGAAAATGTATAAATTGATGGTGTGGATTACGGTCATATTTTTCAATATTCTGTTCCAGTTAAAGTGTTGTTCAGATCTGTTGATCATATTTTTTTAATGGCTAGCTCAGAATTCGAGCTTTCCAAAAGCTGTTTATATATTATAGCAATCAGTCCTTTCGGGAGCCCAGATCATTTATTTTTAAATTCAATCATTGGATGGTTCGGTAGTTGGGTTTCCCAAGGGACTCCATAGCATAGCTGGCCTAAGTTGTAGATATAGTAAAAAGGAGTTGCCTGGTAATATGTATGCTTCTTTCAAATCTTGGAATGTTCTAAAACCATTACTGTCCATGATATCGGTAAGGGTACAGATTCCACATTTGGACAATTGGGGGGGATGCAAAAGGCTGCCCTCCAGATCGCTAGGCATTATTGGGAAATATTGAAGTTTGGGCATACTATTTTGATTCCCAGTTACATTGTTTTTCAATTTTGTGCCAAATAGAAATTGTGTAAGCAATAATAGGACCAAAGCATAGTTTACATTGTTTAAGGAATATAGCAGTGGATATACAGTTGAAGTTGGAAGTTTACATTTACCTTAACCAAATACATTTAAACTCCTTTTTTCACAATTCCTGACATTTAATCCAAGTAAAAATTCCCTGTTTTAGGTCAGTTAGGATCACCACTTATTTTAAGAATGTGAAATGTCAGATTAATAGTAGAGAGAATGATTTATTTCAGCTTTTATTTCTTTCATCACTTTCCCAGTGGGTCAGAAGTGTACATACACTCAATAAGTATTTGTTAGCATTGCCTTTCAATTGTTTAACTTAGGTCAAACGTTTCACATACGCTTTTTCAGTTCTGCCCACACATTTTCTATAGGATTGAGGTCAGGGCTTTGTGATGGCCACTCCAATACCTTGACTTTGTGGTCCTTAAGACATTTTGCCACAACTTTGGAAGAATGCTTTGGGTCATTGTCCATTTAGAAGACAGACCCATTTGCGACCAAGCTTTAACTTCCCGACTGATGTATTGAGATGTTGCTTCAATATCTCCACATAATTTACCTACCTCATGATGCCATCTATTTTGTGAAGTGCACCAGTCGCTCCTGCAGCAAAGCACCCCCACAACATGATGCTGACACCCCCGTGCTTCACGGTTAGGAAGGTGTTCTTCGGCTTGCAAGCCTCCCCCTTTTTCCTCCAAACATAACGATGGTCATTATGGCCAAACAGTTCTATTTTTGTTTCATCAGACCAGAGGACATTTCTCCAAAAAGTACTGACTTTGTCCCCATATGCAGTTGCAAACCATAGTCTGGCTTTTTTTATGGTGGTTTTGGAGCAGTGGCTTCTTCCTTGCTAAGCAGCCTTTCAAGGTGATGTCGATATCGGACTCATTTTACTGTGGATGTAGAAATATTTGTACCTGTTTGCTCCAGCATCTTCACAAGGTCCTTTGCTGTTGTTCTGGGATTGATTTGCACTTTTCACACCAAAGTACGTTCACCTCTAGGAGACAGAATGCGTCTCTTTCCTGAGCAGTATGATGGCTGCGTGGTCCCATGGTGTTTATACGTGCATACTATTGTTTGTACAGATTAATGTGGTACCTTCAGGCATTTGGAAATTGCTCCCAATGATGAACCAGACTTCTGGAGATCTACAATTGTTTTTCTGAGGTCTTGGCTGATTTCTTTTGATGTTCCCATGATGTCAAGCAAAGAGGCACTGAGTTTGAAGGTAGGCCTTGAAATACATCCACAGGAACACCTCCAATTTACTCAAATTATGTCTATTAGCCTATCAGAAGCTTCTAAAGCCATGACATCATTTTCTGGGATTTTCCAAGTTGTTTAAAGGCACAGTCAACTTAGTGTATGTGAACTTCTGACCCACTGTAATTGTGATACAGTGAATTATCAGTGAAAATATCTGCCTGTAAACAATTGTTGGAAAAATTACTTGTGTCATTCACAAAGTAGATGTCCTAACCAACTTGCCAAAACTATAGTTTGTTAACAAGAAATTTGTGGAGTGGTTGTAAAACTAGTTTTAATGACTCCAACCTAACTGTATGTAAACTTCCGACTTCAACTGTAGGTATTCCCCTTGTCCAGATGGGATAGGGCAGTGTGCAGTGCGTTGTGGCGGTATGCAAATTGTAGTGGGCCTAGGGTGTCGGGTAAGTTGAAGGTAATATGATCCTTAATTAGCCTCTCAAAGCACTTCATGATTGCAGAAGTGAGTGCTATGGGACAATAGTAATTTAGCTCAGTTAACTGCTCTTCCTTGGGTACAGTAACAATGGTGGAAATCTTGAAGTAAGTGGGGGACAACAGACTGGGATAAGAAGAGATTGAATATGTACATAAACATTCCACCAAGCTGGTCTGCACATGCTCTGGGGACGTGCCTTGGGATGCCATCAGGGCCTGCAGCCTAGCGAGGGTTAACACGCTTAAATGTCTTACTCAAGTCGGCCACAGAGAACGAGAGCTTACAGTCCTCGTAAGTGGCGGTGGCCCGTGTCTGTGGATCACTGTTTTCCTTGAAGCGGGCGAAGAAGGTATTTAGCTTCTCTTTGAGCGAGGCGTCAGTGTCCGCAACGTGGCTGGCTTTCCCTTGCCTGAGCCGTTGAATTGGGCCTCCGCTTTGTCCCTGTACTGTTGCTTTGCCTATTTGATTGCCTAACGGAGGGAATAGCTGGTCTGTTTTACACATCCATGTTCCCAGTCACCTTGTCGTGGTTAAATGCCATGGTTCACACTTTCAGTTTTGCGTGAATTCTGCCCTCTATCCAAGGTTTTTGTTTTGGATGAGTTCTCAACATCCTAAATGCACTTCCTGATTGAACTCAGTCACTGAGTCAGTTTACGCGTCAATACTATTCTCAGAGGCAACCCGTAACATTTCCCAGTCCGTGATATCAAAACTCATACGTGTGACATATCTGTAACTATACGGTGTGACCTGTTTTCTGCTTGGGTAATTTCGTCACTTTCAGATATAAGTTAATTGATTTTGCATAGTTTAATTAGATTCCTCTTAACAAGCCATCACACTCCATTTGCCGTGACGGTGCTGTGATGCCGCTTGCTTTGTCCCAGGCCTCTATTGACTATTTTCACTCTCAACGTTTTCTCCTAAACTTCAGCCCTTCTCCCAAACTTCCAGTGTTGTTCCTAATATGTTCATAGAATAAGAAATGTACATTTGTCTAATTCTTTAACGAGGATGTTATGACACTGTTTATTAATTAACCTCTTGAAGCTAGGGGGCACTATTTTTATTTTTGGATAAATAACTTTCCCAAAGTAAACTGCCTATTTCTCAGGACCAGATGCTAGAATATGCATATAATTGACAGCTTAGGATAGAAAACACTCTAAAGTTTCCAAAACTGTAAAAATATTGTCTGTGAGGGCCTCCCAGATGGCGCAGTGGTTAAGGGCGCTGTACCTCAGCGCCAGTTGTGCCACCAGAGACCCTGGGTTCGCGCCCAGGCTCTGTCGTAATCGGCCGCGACCGGGTGGTCCGTGGGGTGATGCACAATTGGCCTAGCGTTGTCCGGGTTAGGGAGGGCTTGGCCGGTAGGGATATCCTTGTTTCATCGCGCACCGGCCCGCGCACTCCTGTGGCGGGCCGGGCGCAGTGCACGCCAACCAAGGTTGCCAGGTGCGCGGTGTTTCCTCCGACACATTGGTGTGGCTGGCTTCCGGGTTGGATGCGAGCTGTGTTAAGAAGCAGTGCGGCTTGGTTGGGTTGTGTATCGGAGGACGCATGACTTTCATGCGGGAGTTGTAGCGATGAGACAAGATAGTAGCTACTAAGAACAATTGGATACCATGAAATTGGGGAGAAAAAAGGGGTAAAATAATAATAATAATAAATATTGTCTGTGAGTATAACAGACCTGAGGATGTTATGACACTGTTTATTAATTGCTGACACATTGTATCTAGTATGTGAATCATGGTCCTAAGCAGACTCGCTGTGCTATAGAGCCCCGATCAGGCCCTATGTCAAAGTAGCATCACTCATATTGGTCCCTCTTACAGGGAAATTGAATTCAGGAAATTGATCGTGGCTTACAGTGACTGTTGATTGGATCAATTCAAAAAGAAAACATTTAAGAACTTTAGCCACTTCAAAACTCTTTGGATCACAACTGTCAATGTAAATTTGCTAAATCACCCCACAGTCATTCTCTACCTGAATTGATGTCCCTGAATTCTCCATTTAGTTTGGTATCTAAAGCTTGTCTGATGACACTTTAATCAATATTCCACTTAAAAGGCTTTGTCGAATACACCGTTCTGTACATACAAAGCTCATTGATTGCAGCCTTGTGAATGGCTGTTAAAAGGATCCATTATTAACACATTTTCCTGCCGTTTCATAGGTGTTTTGAAACTAATCTTGATTTGAATCTCCTGAGCTGGTTTGGGATAGTATCTAAAGCTTGCCTGGTGACACTATTGCAACAACATCCCACCTAAAAGGCTTTGTTGAATAGCAGTGTTTGTGTTGTTCAAGGCAGTATGGAAGCAGAGCAATTCTCATTGACTCCTTGACTTGAGGCATTGCAATGACGCAATTGGTACTCCTTTGCATTTAACACTCTCGACCTTCCATGTGTCATTGACAATCGGTCCAATGTGAGTGTCACAGGTTGGCAATAGAGAACAACACTCTGAATAGAAGCACTCTTAATCTTATTTACATCTTTCACCCACTAAAATTAGACAATAGCCAAGGATAGCAGAGATTGGTTTTGTCTGAAATGGCACCCTATTCCCTACAAAGTGCACTACTTCTGACCAGGACTATATAGGGAATATGGTGCCTTTTCAGATGCAGCCATGCTTTAACACTCTTTTACTAGCGTAGTCAACATAGCCAAAGAGTTTATATTCAAACCAGGTTCCAGTCTGCAAGTCTTTAGAAGCAGGAAGTCAGAATAGTACATTTACTCTGGTGCCGGAGAGCAGTGCACATAGTAATTGAGTGAAAGGATTACAGATCTCTTGATAATGTTAATGTTGTTTGCTTCCTTTGCATGGCCATGTCTGTCTTCTTGCATGTATAACTGAAATAACAGCATTTTCCAATTAAGGAGCAATGCAATAATCCACAGTGCATATCAGTTTGCAGATCCCCAAAAATCTGACATGCAACTGTGTACAAACACACAAACCCACATAATTATTTAAAACAAGCATTTTAATGATTTGACCAAAGCAAAGAGAGTACAGTACATTCATCTGCTCAAGGCCCTTATTTCTGCCCTCTGAATACACCAGGTGAATGGCAGGTTCAGCTCCTTGGCATCGACCAACTCCACCCTGCGTCAGGACATTGAGACCATGATAGGAGAGAAGGAGACGTTTCAACAGCTACACAGATAGCTGCAAAGGGTAGGAAGGGGAGAAACCTATTTTCAACATTTAGAAAATGTGTTTTTTTGTCAAGTCTGGGGTCCAGGAGTTTAAATCTGTAGTTCTGAGTTCTACGTTCTACAAATCATGAGTTGATTTCCAAAGTATTGTCTGCAATGCAGTTTCTTTGACAATTTTACTGGGTTTGGGTTTGACACAACAGAAACTATCGGAGACCTGTCGGCAAAAGGGAAATGTTTTGGACGAGGCCATTGAACACATTAACATGAGGTACAGTAATCTTATGGTGTGACAGCATTTCCTCCCTCCGTCAGACTGTGCTATAGAGCCCCGATCAGGCCCTATCAGGATAATATGTCAAAGTAGCATCACTCATATTGGTCCCTCTTACAGGGATGTTTGATGTTGTTGAGGTGCACTGCTGTGGAAAGGGAATCCTTTTTTTTTTTTTTTTTACATCTCTGTCCCCTCATTCAGGGAGGAAGTTCGGATCCGCCTCCTCAGAGCCCAGGATCAGTGGCTAAAGGACAGGGAGAGGCGGAGAGGAGAGGGAGTTCCACAGAACGCTGTGCCACACTCAGAAAACAGAACAGTTCCACCAGGAGAAGACCAAAGTCAGACGAAATGACAAGGGTTTTCTCAAAGCTGAGGATAACAGAGGTGTGCTGCTGATTCATGTTGTTCCCAATCCTTGGGGGTGATTGTCCTTTAAGTCCTTTAACTTTTACTCAATTCTACTATCCCCAGAAACTTGTTTCAAATTCTGTATTCACATCATATACTTTAGTTTAAATGATGTGTTTTACTTGAAAGATACCATAAGCATTATCTGTAATTTATTGGAATACCATTGTCATCACTCTCCCTCTCTCCCAAAAGCAAAATAGCTCATATTTCATTTTTACACCATATGCAAAAACCGGCTTTTGTTCCTTTAATACAAGGTCATTAATACAATACAATGCCATATGGCAGTATATACACCTAGGCCACATTACAAAACAATGCATACATTGTAAATAGAGTGCAAATGGAGTGCTCGTATATTACTTTAACAGCGTCTTTCATGCTTTGTCTGAATGCCACTGACCGACACAGTCAAATTAGTAGAGGCTGAAATCAGAGTTCCCCGATTAGCATTATCAGTGTGGCCCTCAGACACCCTATGCTTCCAGCTCTCTACTGTTTTGTCATTACCGATGGAATTTGAAAATGACGAGCCTGTTGATTGAAGGGGCAAAACTAAGTGATATTTCTCTACCTCTCGTTAAAAACATAGAATAGCATTTGAATTAGATTTTTTTTCTACAAACTTGTTTGCCTTTTCTGTTCTTTATCTATTTGTCCATGTGACCTGTTGATTCATTCATCATACCTAGACATGCCCAGGCCTAGCACCAAAACTGATGGCATAAGCAGGGTAAGGGTTGTGTTCATCAGGGCACAATGTAACAAACTGTTTTGCAAAAGAATAGGAAAACGATGGTTCTTATTGGACAAGTTCAGGTAGTCCCTTGCTCTTTTAGTCTCCCTTTCTTCCATTTGGTGTCCAATGAATGTGGCCCAGGAGTTTTTATTTACCATGTGATCTGACAAGTCTATAACTAAGGCTCAGAGCTATTTCTGGCCAGGTCATGTGGTCGGGAAAAACTCCTGGCCTTACTTATGCCTTGGCATCTGATTGGTGTTGGGCTTGGGTATCTCTTCAACAACAGTCCCTGACTGTTACTTGTTACTGTGCCTGGTGTGTGAATATAGATTACACTGTGCTGCTGCTCCTCACCTCCTCGAGTGTGAGTCAAAAGAGAGCACGGAGGCTTGTGATAAGGTTTCTCAGGGCCTTGTTAAGTTGTACCACAAACCCCTGGACATACCAGGCAAGCCCAAAACATTTCTATAATGGAATAGGGAGAGTAGTTTCAAGGGCACAGTGTGCTTCTGTCACGTTCTGACCTTAGTTATTTTGTTATGTCTTTGTTTTAGTATGGTCAGGGCGTGAGTTGGGTGGGTTGTCAATGTTCCTTTTTCTATGATTTGGGATTTCTGTGTTTGGCCTGGTATGGTTTTCAATCAGAGGCAGCTGTCATTCGTTGTCCCTGATTGAGAACCATACTTAGGTAGCCTGGTTTCACTTTTGAGTTGTGGGTGATTGTTTCCTGTGTCTGTGTCTGTACCACACGGGACTGTTTCGATTTTCGTTTGTTCATTCACGTAGTTATTTTGTATTTTTGTAGTGTTCAGTTTTATATATTAAAATGGACACTTACCACGCTGCGCATTGGTCCTCCGATCCTTCCTACTACTCCTCTTCGTCAGGACAATCGTTACAGCTTCCCATATAATTAATAGGATCTCTATGGTTCTTCCATTTTGGTAGCTACAGTTGTAGTCCTCAGACCATAGAAATAGAACTACATGCTTCACAATGCCTTGTCAGCCATTACTGAGTGTACCTATGACGGTGCAGTCAGTGATGTGGTCAGAGGCTCTCCCATTCTAGTCGTTCTATTTCTATGCCTCGGACTCCAAAGGAACTGTCCTTTTACAGGACTGCAAAAGAAGGAGAGCAAAGTGTAGCAGCAGATGTAGCTGAAATAGTATGAGTTTGCCGTGGGAGCATAGCACCAAGAGGAGGAGCCAGCCAAGGGGAGGAGCTACAAGCCAGACTGTCCCCACAGAGGATCTGGGAGTGGAGGAAAGGAGATGGGCCCTGCTCTGGGAATCAGGTAGATCCTTTTCACACTACTGAGCTGAACCAAGCCAAACCGAGCCAAGCTGTACTGTACTGGCCTGCTTAAGCATCCACCTTAGTTGCTGGACCCATGCTGAAAAGGACAACATGCAAAGAAAATATCATTGTCAGCACAGTAATGTTCAGGAGGGGACGATATTATAAAAAAGGGTACCATCCAGCCAATATCCTGTGCTGACAGCCAATATCCTGACATATGTTTGGACATTCATATAAATAATCTACGGATGTCAATAGAAGACTTGCATAAATGTGCATGAATGCATCTCTCTGCTGTCCACAAATATACAGTAAGGGTAGCTATTAAAAAGACTTCCTAGTCAGACCATTAATACAGTACTGTTCCAGCTGGCTGATAGGCATTATTACTCAAGCAGTGTAAAGCAGAGCACAGAGAATTTTCGACCGCTTTACTTGGCGATACGTCCTCAATTTCCAACTTGGAAGACAACGCCTTCTAAACGTCCATGGCTAGTCGCAGACAGCATCAGACACACGTGCTACACATTCATAGACAGAGGGGTTCTGCTTCCCTCGCTTGGATGATTTTCCGGTGAGATTCAGCCATTTGCAAATTGAAGGAAAATTATGAAAGCATAGAGATGAAAGATAAATTATTTTATAATTTAAATGTTTTTATTGGTCAAATATTTGTGCAAGCCTGGGTTCCGTTGGCATCCATGAATACATGCCAATGGTGGTCACGTTTGAATTTAGAAAATGCTCCGTTATTCAATTAAATCCATGTTTTGCTCCATGAAATATCCAACATATTGTATATTTCAAATCTTCTCATTGATTGAGGCAGGTGAGTGTCCTCCAACTGTCAGCGATTGGGTGCAGAGTTATAGCGGAGTCAGGCGCAGGACACAGGTATTGAGTAACATAACTGAGTTTACTCAAAATATCAAGCAAAATTCCAAATAGGAACATACAAAAAACACTAGCACAAAACACAACCACTAACGACATAAACAATCACGGACAGAACAGGAATGTATGCCAGAGGGTTAAATAAGGAACGTGATATGTAATAGAAACCAGGTGTGTGTGTGTAATACAGACAAAACAAAACTAAACTGAAACATGAATCGATGGTAACTAGAAAGCCAATGACGTCAACCGCCGAACACCACCTGAACAAGGAGAAGGGCCGTCTTCGGCGGAAGTCCTTACATCAAGCAACACTTGATTTCTGAGTCGCGCTTATGACGTGCTGCACTTTGCGGTGGACACCCACCTGTCTCAATCAGTGAGAAAACTATTTAAATAGACAAGATAGCGAAAATGTAGGATCCAAAAGGTTTAAAAAAAAAAAATAAGAAGCAGGCAAGTTACATCCAAATGAAACGGTAGAAAACTGTAGCTCCACATGGCTTCTTCCATTTTATATAGGCAAAATGGCTCTAACAGTAACAATGACCCGTTTCTGGAACCAAAATGTAAAAAGTATGAAATAAAAATAATATGGTGTGTGAGTACAGTATAGCTAATCAGAATGTTCTCTCACAAGTGAAATATTCTATTCAGTACCATTTTTTGTGTAAGCCCACAGTCATATCCACAGAATACACATGTCATCATTTGTTATTAAAAAATAATGAGTCGGACAGAACAGCTCTCCAGAATGCACAGGAGGTTGGTGGCACCTTAATTGGTTTCCATGTGTTTGATGCCATTCCATTTGCTCTGTTCCAGCCATTATTATGAGCCGTTCTCCCCTCAGCAGCTTCCTGTGGCTCACTCAGGGAATATAAAATTGGCCTTTTTTCTCTGATGAACAAGAGGAAGAAGTAGGGAAACTGTGAGATGACAGATTGGACACGCACCCACTTTAATTCACAGGGGGGGGGGGGGGGGGGGGGGGGGGGGGGGGACATTGAAAGATAACCACTATCATGTAAAATCCTTGGGATTCAATAACTAGACCAATCTTGACAAGTGACATCGTTTTTCCTATGTAAAGAAAAGCCCTACGTCAGATAGAAATCCACCGGCAAGTGTTTCAAAAACTGAGCTGGAATGTAATTGGAGAGACGGAGAAGGAAATAAGTGCCAAACATTCTGTTTGTCTACACTACCTCATGGCTCCATTATGCTTCTCACTCTATACCCAATTACAAAGAGATCCTCCCCGAACTGCATTTTAAAGGCCTATTATCATCTTCACCATCGATTACATCAAGAGACAGTGGAGAGAATAAACACACCATATTCAATATGAAGTTATACGGTGCAAATAAAGTGTGCTGCAACTGAGAGCATTCAGAGGGGTCATCTCGATCTCATTGCATCAGTGTTGTCGTGACAACCCCAGGCGTTGACAGGGTCAGCCTGCCTGCATGTCAGTCTTGGAGCCGTGGAGGAGGACACTGGCGTATTGTGGTTGACAGAATGAGGATGATTTGGATGGTGGACTGTCCCTCAAGCAAATAAATGTTCCTGCAGCGTCCCCGGGGGCTTCAGACTCCAGGTGCTGGCAGGCAGGCATGCAGGCAGACGGTTCCTCGGCCCAGGTGCCTCTCAGCCTTCCACCTTCCTCCTAACAATCACCTCACTGCAAGGACATAGCTGACTCCAGAGAGATAAACAGCTAGGTTCTGTACATGCATTTCGATAAAGGAGGAGGTCTATGGAGAGTTGTGAATTTAGGTCAGAGACAGAACCATGGCTGGTGGATTCCAGTGGGCTAGTGTCCAGATGGTGGGTATTATGGAGATATGGTCTCACTGTTCGCACCATACAACCTCTGTGAAATATACCAGTGACAGAATATTGGTATGAAGGACAACAAATGAGTAATTGAGCTGGGTTACTGTACAAATGTTACAAAGAAGAATTCAGTGTCGCAGCTCAAAGTGCAGAGCAGCTAAATGTAGCCAAAGTCAATTTCAGGGACAAAGGGTCAATTCTCCAGTGCTTCCCTTCAATTTTACCATGGACGTCTGTACATTCTGATAACTAACTGAGTGAATGTAACCTGGGCATTTTTCCCCCAAGTTGCTCTCGGGGACCTGTGCTAAGTAGTGGGAGGTAGCTGTGATGCAGCTGTAGAAAGGAGTGTGCACCTGCATGTCCGTCCATCTGTCTGTCTGTCTGTCTGCCTGCAGTGTGTTTTGAAATGTAGGCAGATAGCATCAGTGTATCTCAATGCTCCCACTTTCCCTTTACCCTCCACCTCAGCAAATTACTTGGAATTGTCAGCGATTCACGGTAATGCCGGATGTCTAGTGACGCGCACTAGATTGCTTTTTTTCTCTGCCTGAGCTTTCTTTTAACAGAATGAGGGCTAGATCAGTCGACAAATAAACACTTCACTTTCAGTCAATTAAGGGCATTATTCTAATGAGCCTCTAGTGGATAGACTGAGGAGGAGCTGTGCTCGACCATAGTAACTTAAAATGAATGGATTGTGCTCAGGTTCAAAGATTTTAACAGACATTTCAATAGACTATTGAACCTAAATGTAAGGATACACAGAGCTGCTCACACTCTATCCCCTGGATGCCATTTAAAGCAAATACACTTGAGGTTTCATGCCTCACATCTCACACTTAAGCCTTGTTCACATTGGCAGATTGAAGTGATCTACACACTGAAGAAGGCTGCAAAGCCGAAACGTCTGTGTACGCCAGGGTTCCCCTACTGATGGCCCGCGGGTCGAATTTGGCACCTGGGGGATTCTATTTGGCCCCCCAAGTTCTCTGAGCAAATAAATAAATAAATATTGTAAAAACACCAGCAAGTTCTGAGTGATTTTAATGTTGGAAATCTGTTCCAACGTAATCCCACGCTTAATAGAGAGAAACACAAATGATCATATACAAATGTAAGCAAGGTTTGAAATGATTGTTTTAGTCAAGTATTATATCTGTTTGGGCTTCTTGCGGTCAATTTGCTGTCCACAAATGATTTGTAATTATATTCCGGCCCCCCACTCAAAACAAAATGAGGCCTGAGGCTGAGGTGCATTGGAGCTGCGGTTGCCCAAGCCCTATTAAGACACTTTATGTTGGTGTTTCCATTATTTTGACTATTACCTGTATCTTTCTCTGAGCTGGATAGCTTGGACAGAAGCTTGTTGCTTAATGATTTTATAGACCTTCCCGCCCCTTTAGAAACAGAGTTGGCTGTCGATAAGGCACACCACTGCACTGATACTGCTAGCTGATTCTCTGCTGAAAATAAGTGATTATAAAGCATGGGCCTGGGTGGTGGCACTGCTGGGGCCTCTGTTGCAGCTCATGTGGAGTGTCGCGCTCCAGAAGGAGACAGACTTTGCTGGGCGACGCTCACACCAAGACAGGGCTAGAGAACTGGAGCTAGAGTGTCAGCAGGCTACGGAGGTCGCCAGAAAATTCCAAACAGATGTTAAAAAGTACGAGAATATTCTGAGCCTTGTCAAAACAGGTAATACAGTGGGGAGAACAAGTATTTGATACACTGCCGATTTTGCAGTTTTCCTACTTACAAAGCATGTAGAGGTCTGTAATATTTATCATAGGTACACTTCAACTGTGAGAGATGGAGATGGAATTTAACAAAAATCCAGAAAATCACATTGTATGATTTTTAAGTAATTAATTTGCATTTTATTGCATGACATAAGTATTTGATCACCTACCAACCAGTAAGAATTCCAGCTCTCACAGATCTGTTAGTTTTTCTTTAAGAATCCCTCCTGTTCTCCACTCATTACCTGTATTAACTGCACCTGTTTGAACTTGTTACCTGTATAAAAGACACCTGTCCACACACTCAATCAAGGACATCAGGGATAAAATTGTAGACTTGCATAAGGCTGGGATGGGCTACAGGACAATAGGCAAGCAGCTTGGTAAGAAGGCAACAACTGTTGGCGCAATTATTAGAAAATGGAAGAAGTTCAAGATGACGGTCAATCACCCTCGGTCTGGGGCTCCATGCAAGATCTCACCTCGTGGGGCATCAATGAACATGAGGAAGGTGAGGGATCAGCCCAGAATTACATGGCAGGACCTGGTCAATGACCTGAAGAGAGCTGGGACCACAGTCTCAAAGAAAACCATTAGTAACACACTAAGCCCTCATGGATTAAAATCCTGCAGCGCATGCAAGGTCCCCCTGCTCAAGCCAGCGCATGTCCAGGCTTGTCTGAAGTTTGCCAATGACCATCTGGATGATCCAGAGGAGGAATGGGAGAAGGTCATGTGGTCTGAGACAAAAATAGAGCTTTTTGGACTAAACTCCACTCGCCGTGTTTGGAGGAAGAAGAAGGATTAGTACAACCCCAAGAACACCATCCCAACCGTGAAGCATGGAGGTGGAAACATCATTCTTTGGGGATACTTTTCTGCAAAGGGGACAGGACGACTGCACCGTATTGAGGGGAGGATAGATGGGGCCATGTATCGCGAGATCTTGGCCAACAACCTCCTTCCCTCAGTAAGAGCATTGAAGATGGGTCGTGGCTGGGTCTTCCAGCATGACGACGACCCGAAACACACAGCCAGGGCTACTAAGGAGTGGCTCCGTAAGAAGCATCTCAAGGTCCTGAAGTGGCCTAGCCAGTCTCCAGACCTGAACCCAATAGAAAATCTTTGGAGGGAGCTGAAAGTCCGTATTGCCCAGCGACAGCCCCGAAACCTGAAGGATCTGGAGAAGGTCTGTATGGAGGAGTGGGCCAAAATCCCTGCTGCAGTGTGTGCAAACCTGGTCAAGAACTACAGGAAACGTATGATCTCTGTAATTGCAAACAAAGGTTTCTGTACCAAATATTAAGTTCTGCTTTTCTGATGTATCAAATGCTTATGTCATGCAATAAAATGCAAATGAATTACTTAAAAATCATACAATGTGATTTTCAGGATTTTTGTTTTACATTCCGTCTCTCACAGTTGAAGTGTACTTATGATAAAAATTACAGACCTCTACATGCTTTGTAAGTAGGAAAACCTGCAAAATTGGCAGTGTATCAAATACTTGTTCTCCCCACTGTATATATCACCACCACTTTGTGAACTGTTATATTGTAGG
The DNA here is from genome assembly GCF_057628025.1 of Oncorhynchus mykiss. Classification (NCBI taxonomy): domain Eukaryota; kingdom Metazoa; phylum Chordata; class Actinopteri; order Salmoniformes; family Salmonidae; genus Oncorhynchus; species Oncorhynchus mykiss. Next base: position 5,688,512 of record NC_143044.1, read on the forward strand.
ACAAATAATAGGTTCAAGAATGATAGGCCAGGTCAAAGAACAAGCCCCAATAAAAATAATGACTTATAAAGAGCTGGGCCTAGGCTGCCAGGACTAGCAACACCTCTGTATATCACTTCCCTTGAAAATCATCTGTGTGATCTGCAAATGTAAGTGTTCTCGTGTTTTCAGGATATATCAGATGAATGGATACTTGCAGTAAATGTCTAATCAAGAAAGTCCTTTTTCCCCAAAGGAGAACATCTCCTTTACAATGTATTGCAGACAATACCTGATTATACGGTATATGGTGCTATGGTTCATAGCCTGTACTGTAGGCTGGTGTACATCTCCTCTCCAGACAGTTCTGTTGGTCCCCTGAGACCATCCATCCAGTAAGCCATCGACGAAGCCCCAAAACACATCCGAGTTAGCCTTGGTCTGTCGCTGTGTGACTTATGCACACTAGTAGCACAGCTGTTCAGGGGTTAACTGTAGTGTAAGGGAGGTCCATAGCTTCATTCTTTTGGGAGTGTGGTGTATAGCATGAATTTTCAACTTTATATCTGGTATTAACATAGCCTACTCCTCGTCCAAGGATCTTACTTGCTATGTTCAGAGGTAAACTGGCTTTGGTAGCCAAAACAGCCAATCTAAATCTAACAGTGAATCAACTATCAATTGTGATCCGGTTCTAGAAACATAAAGCCATCCACTTTCATATCACATTAAAATAATTTTACAAATGCAAAATATACACTTACTGTTTTAACACAGCTGCAGCCAGAGGTGTTTTTAATTTACAACCCTTTTCTGTCGTCCTTCTTCCATTACACACAGGTGTTTGGTGACACTAGATAGCTAATTAAGAACAGGTGGTCGCCTCTCTTCCGTAAACAAGCCTTAACATGTAAATATGGTTATGTGGGAATTGTGTTAAAAAGATGTGTAGTAATTTTCCCTTTTTTTCCCCTTTTTTTCTTCTTTCTTGATGATATAAAAGTAAAGTTGTCCAACTGAAAATAAACTATCCCAAGGTTAGTTTTTTTTTAGAGGACTGAGACGGGTTTTCCTCTGACTTTTTACCTGGCCTTTTCTCCTTTCACTACCCAGTCCCTGCCGGTGAAAAGCATACCTGTAACATGATGCTGCCACCACAATACTTGTAAATGCAGAGGGTTTCACTGTGTGTTGAGTTGCGTTGGATTTGATCCAAACCTATAGTTTTTAATTGAGGCCAAAACGTTAATTTCTTTGCTGTGTTGTCTTGCAGTATTACTTAACTGCCTGATTACAAACATAATGGATTATTTGTAGTGGATTTTTTAACACAGGCTTTTCGTCTTTTCTCTTTGTCATACAGGCCAGTAAATGTGGAGTGATTGCAAAGTTGTCGATCCATTGTATTTTCAAGTATTGTTGTGGCAGCATCATGTTATGGGTATGCTTTTCACTGGTAGAGTTTGGGTGCTTCCACCAAGTAATAACTCTGGGGTGTGAAAACATACGCAATCAATAAAATAAAATAAATGTTTTTTTTTTGGGGGGGGGGGTTCTATAATGTCTTTCACTTTGAAAATGTGGAGTAGGTTGTGTAGATCTAATTTAATCCCTTCACAGTAAAATGTGAAGACCACGCAAGTGGTGTGTAGACTAACAGATCTTCAGACAATAGACAAGAATAAATGACAACATCTTTGTTGTCAAGGATCTTCTTTGCAATGCTCCACTTTGCCTAATGAGAGTTATCTCTGGTTTCTATATATCAGTATGCAGCTGTGTGTGGGAAAGCACAGGCAGCCTGTGTATGCTCTGAGGCCAGTCATTAGTCAATTTTATCATGGCCCCCTTGCTCTTCTGTGGCATCTCCCATTATCTGTGAAGGGGGATGTGCTACTCCTCACACTCATGGCCTAGCCCAATTAATTTATGGCCTCTTTGCGCGCGCACGTGTGTGTGTGTGTGTGTGTGTGTGTGTGTGTGTGTGTGTGTGTGTGTGTGTGTGTGCCTGAACACTTGGATGTTCACTCATCTGTGTGTGTGTTCATGCTTTCATGTTTGTGCGTGTGCACTTTAACATTTCCAAGGAAATGTTATTCCAAACATGTTCAGACACCTCAAGGTTTTCTGGAGTCTAGGACAGGGGTTGGCCATTTAGAAGTGCCACAGAGAGAGCACTCATGCTGAAGAAATGTGGTGTGTCTACCTTCAAACCGAGAGAAAACCCCAAGAGAGAGGAAAAACCGACTTACCTCCTTATTTATTTATTTGTATTTATTTATTTATTTATACCTTTATTTTATTAACAGGGAGACCATTGATACCAAGGTCTCTTTTGCAAGGAACCCCTGCATATACACCATTTACAAAATACAACATAATACAAATATACAAAATTACAAACACACTCAAGTAATACAATCAAATTCATCAGCAAAGAGGTCCCTAATCAACAATGTGAACTGCCCGAGAGGCACCAGAACATCCAGTTTTAAGGAAATCTGTAGATCCATACATGGGGGTGCAAAGAAACTAAACACAGATTTACCTAACTCTGAGGAGGCCGAAGGGATTTCCAGAGTTAGCCATCCCTGAGGCTAGGTATGAGCGAGACGGAGAGAGAAAGCAGGAGCAGACCTAAACACTCTCTCCATCTGCATTAAGATTTATGCTGTATCTTCACATTGTTGTCCACTTCCAGAAGAGTCATGCCATTGTTACATTTTTATGAGATACCAGTGGCATTACGTTCAGAGATGGCGAGATACATGACAGTTACATACCCCAAAAACAGGATTTCAATTGGAAATCAAGGGTATTTTGAATCATCATGCGCTCTCGGTCAGAATATTTCAGAATTATTATGAGAATGGATGTGTTACCCAGCACATTGTACAACCAGGGAGCTGTCTGCTTTGTATGTCCATTTCGTTCAGCAGGAAGTGTGGAGGCTTACTAGTTGTTGAATAGTCAAGCAAGTGGCCCCTTATCTGATGCAGTGACAACATGCACAAATTAATGATTTACAATAAGTGTACTCGAGGCCAAAGGATCAGATAAATATTTTGAGTGAAACTACCCTTGAAGATTAAACATGATGTCCCATACAGACAGGTGTATTAGAGAGAGAGAGAGAGAGAGAGAGAGACTGGACAGATGACACATTCACCAGAGCTTTCCTCAGCCTACTAGGACAGACCGTCAAGGTGGCAGACCTGCTGGCTGCACACTACTACTAGAAACAGACAGATACCGTGAGTCACTGTGTGTATAGACATTATGGACAGTACATGAATAGAAAAGGTGTGTACAGCAGCAGTCATATAGGATGAACCTTAACTAGAATACAGTAGTGGAGGCTGCTGAAGGTAGGACAGCTCACAATATTGGCTGGAATGGAGTGCATGGAATGTCATCAAACACATGGAAACAACATGTATGACGAAGACCCAGGTAGTCAAAAACAAAAACAGGAGTAGCGTCTGAACATGAAACCAGGAAACAATACTGCCTGATGGGCGATACAACAGAGTGCTAGATAAAGGGAAAGTAATCAGGGAATGATGAAGTCTAGGTGTGCCTAATTCTGGGGCGCAGCTGTGCGTAATGATGGTTGCCAGGTGTGCATAATGACGGGTTGCCAGGACCAGTGGTTAGTAGACCGGCGAAGTTGAGCACCAGAGCAGGGGAGTGGGAGTAGACATGACAGTACCCCCCCTGATGTGTGGCTCCAGCCGCAGGGCGATGCCAGCCAGGGGGACGGCCCCAAGGGCGAGGAGCGGGCCGCTCCAGACGGCGAAGGTGGAAATCTCAGATAATGTTGGGCTCTAGAATGTCGTCCACCGGAACCAAACACCGCTCCTCTGGACCGTACCTCTCCCAGTCCACCGGGTACTGGAGCCGACCCCCACAACGTTAGCATTTCAAACTTCCTCTGCATGCCGGAACCACTTGTCCAATGCAGGAGCTTCGGTCTGGCTTGACGTAGCCAGGGCTGCGTAGCCAGGGCTGACTGGTACCCCAGGACACACTGGAAGGGAAACAGTCAGGTGGTAAAGCAGTGAGTTCTGGGCATACTCCGCCGATGGAAGGAACCAGGCCGACTTCACCTGCCGGTCCTGACAGTGACTCCTAAGGAACCTCCCCAGCTCCTGATTAGTCTTCTCTAACTGCCCGTTGGACTGAGGCCGGTACCCGGATGTGAGGCTGACCGTGACCCCCAGCTTCTCCATGAAGGCGCTCCATACCCGCGACGTGAATTGGGGACCACGGTCGGAGACGATGACCTCCGGAAGGCCATAGTGTTGAAAGACTTGCTGGAACAGTGCCTCAGCGACTTGGAGAGTGGTAGGGAGACCAGAGAGAAGGATACAACAGCAGAATTTTGAGAATCTGTCCACAACAACCATAACAGTGGTGAAACCATCAGAAGGGGGGAGATCAGTAACAAAATGTATGGACAGATGGGACCAAGGCCAATGAGGCACGGGAAGGGGAAGGAGTTTCCCTGCTGGAGCGTGCCGGGGAGGTTTGGTTTGGTTATATACGAAGCAGGAGTTGGCGTAGCGGACGACGTCCTGCGCCAAAGTGGGCCACCAGTACATAAAGGATGTGGTGCGGGTGATACCTGGGTGTCCAGTGGCAAGGGCTGTGTGCAAATCTAGCGAAGAAAAGGGCCCAGCTTGCTTGGCGCGAGTTCAGTCACCTTGTTCTTCTAATGTAGTCCAAGTTCCGATGGTCGGTGAGGATGTTATCCTGGTATCCCAAGAAGAAGACAGCTGCCTGATGGAACTGGCACTTCTCCACTTCGACATACAGATGCTTCTCCAGCAGGAGTTCCAGGACTACCTGGACGTGAGCGATGTGATCCTCCAAGGTGGCCGAGTATATCAGGATGTCGTCAATATACACAACCACCCTGAACACCTCGTTCACGAATGCCTGGAACACCGAGGGAGCATTGGCTAAACCATAAGGCATTACCAAGTACTCGTGGTGCCCAGACATCGAGCTGAAGGCCGTTTTCCGTTCACCCCCCTCCCGGATGCGGATCAAATTGTAGGCACTACGCAGGTCCAGTTTAGTAAAAAAAAGTGTCCCGCGGAGCTGTTCAATGGCAGCCGGCATCAACGGTAGGGGGTAATGGTACTTGGTGGTGATGGAATTGAGACCACTGAAGTCGATGCACGGACGTAGAAAGAAGAAACCTTCCGATGCAAGGGAGGTGGATGGGCGGATGAAACCCTGTTGGAGAGCCTCCTTGATATATTCCTCCATAGCCTTGGTTACAGCCACCGACGGGGTAGACGCGACTGTGAGGAGGTGGAGAGTCTGAACATTTTTACATACTGTTTTACCCACATCATATTAGGACTGTGCCATCGACCTGCTAACAAAGGGACCAGTGTTCAATGACTGTGTACACAGGGCAGCAGTTTCTAAGGTGCAGGGTAGATGGTAGCAGGTGTGAACAGGCCATGGCTCGGGTGGCTGAGGTCCTTGATGATCTTCTTGGCCTTCCTGTGACACCGGGCACTATAGATGTCCAGAACGGCAGGCAGTGTATTGACGCAAAACATTAGAAAGAGGGGGCAAAGTGCTGTTTTTTAAACCACTCACACTTTCTTCGTCCTTCACATTGGAGTGCTGCCGCAGGCTCGTTGTGTGTCTTGGCCAATCAGATTCACAGAAATAGCAGCCTCTGTCGAGTTCTTAACCACCAGGTGTTCCAGTTTTCAGGAGAAATGGAAAGAGAGCCTTTCACACGATTTACGCTTTTGGATGTTAACAAGGCGACATTCCATCTTAACTCCTCTTCCACACCTACTGGATTGGTTGAAGAGTGTAGAAGAGAACCTCCCCAGACAAGTTTTCGTCAAGACCAACGTGTAGTGGACCTAGTTTCAAGCGTTTCTTTTATGCCTGCTATGTTAGGTTAGCCAGGAACAACCACAAAGCTCAAGGCGCTTTCCACTTTCATCCTGTATTTATTCAGCAAGCATGACAACACATCACTCCTGACAGGCACACGCAAAAACTGTATTACATGGAAATTAGAAAATGTTTCAGTCTGATCAACTGTAGACGACTAACAAAAGCAGTAATGTTGTGTATTTATAGCCCATTTGTTTGTGAGACAATGTGTGAATGATATAGATTTGGTTTATATTCAAACTTGGGCTGATTAGGCCAAAGTATTAACTGGAATTAATCAATAAACAACAGACTACACGATGCAAACATGCATAAAGAAAGCTCAGCGCTGTGAATTTTATTGTCCATTTTATTGCTTTTTCTGTGCCTGTGTTTAGGAACCCCCCTAGTCATTTCTTCAAAATATACAGTGCCTTGCGAAAGTATTCGGCCCCCTTGAACTTTGCGACCTTTTGCCACATTTCAGGCTTCAAACATAAATATATAAAACTGTATTTTTTTGTGAAGAATCAACAACAAGTGGGACACAATCATGAAGTGGAACGACATTTATTGGATATTTCAAACTTTTTTAACAAATCAAAAACTGAAAAATTGGGCGTGCAAAATTATTCAGCCCCTTTACTTTCAGTGCAGCAAACTCTCTCCAGAAGTTCAGTGAGGATCTCTGAATGATCCAATGTTGACCTAAATGACTAATGATGATAAATACAATCCACCTGTGTGTAATCAAGTCTCCGTATAAATGCACCTGCACTGTGATAGTCTCAGAGGTCCGTTAAAAGCGCAGAGAGCATCATGAAGAACAAGGAACACACCAGGCAGGTCCGAGATACTGTTGTGAAGAAGTTTAAAGCCGGATTTGGATACAAAAAGATTTCCCAAGCTTTAAACATCCCAAGGAGCACTGTGCAAGCGATAATATTGAAATGGAAGGAGTATCAGACCACTGCAAATCTACCAAGACCTGGCCGTCCCTCTAAACTTTCAGCTCATACAAGGAGAAGACTGATCAGAGATGCAGCCAAGAGGCCCATGATCACTCTGGATGAACTGCAGAGATCTACAGCTGAGGTGGGAGACTCTGTCCATAGGACAACAATCAGTCGTATATTGCACAAATCTGGCCTTTATGGAAGAGTGGCAAGAAGAAAGCCATTTCTTAAAGATATCCATAAAAAGTGTTGTTTAAAGTTTGCCACAAACCACCTGGGAGACACACCAACCATGTGGAAGAAGGTGCTCTGGTCAGATGAAACCAAAATTGAACTTTTTGGCAACAATGCAAAATGTTATGTTTGGCGTAAAAGCAACACAGCTGAACACACCATCCCCACTGTCAAACATGGTGGTGGCAGCATCATGGTTTGGGCCTGCTTTTCTTCAGCAGGGACAGGGAAGATGGTTAAAATTGATGGGAAGATGGATGGAGCCAAATACAGGACCATTCTGGAAGAAAACCTGACGGAGTCTGCAAAAGACCTGAGACTGGGACGGAGATTTGTCTTCCAACAAGACAATGATCCAAAACATAAAGCAAAATCTACAATGGAATGGTTCAAAAATAAACATATCCAGGTGTTAGAATGGCCAAGTCAAAGTCCAGACCTGAATCCAATCGAGAATCTGTGGAAAGAACTGAAAACTGCTGTTCACAAATGCTCTCCATCCAACCTCACTGAGCTCGAGCTGTTTTGCAAGGAGGAATGGGAAAACATTTCAGTCTCTCGATGTGCAAAACTGATAGAGACATACCCCAAGCAACTTACAGCTGTAATCGCAGCAAAAGGTGGCGCTACAAAGTATTAACTTAAGGGGGCTGAATAATTTTGCACGCCCAATTTTTCAATTTTTGATTTGTTAAAAAAGTTTGAAATATCCAATAAATGTCGTTCCACTTCATGATTGTGTCCCACTTGTTGTTGATTCTTCACAAAAAAATACAGTTTTATATCTTTAAGTTTGAAGCCTGAAATGTGGCAAAAGGTCGCAAAGTTCAAGGGGGCCGAATACTTTCGCAAGGCACTGTAATTCACATGAACAAGTACAAATTTGCTGCAGTTTGACAAGGGTTTTTAGTCTTCTGACCAATCAGATCAGCTATTTTGCCTTTAATTGGGCAACATATCAGAATTCTGCTGCCTGTGTAAATGCAGCCAAATAGCTGCCTGTCAGATCACGCTCTACTTCTATCAGACCAGCGTGTGCCATTCTCAGTGTAAAGTATAGCAATTTTACTGTAACACCACTGTGGTAATTTACTTAAATCTATTGCATATCTATAGCGCATTAATGTCATGCTATGCAAGAGCTCATATTTATGTATCTTATTAGATGCATCATTACAATGGCAGCATAGTGCCATCATTATGGCTGTTCTCAAAAGGGTTCTTCTGCCATACCAGTGTTACTGAAAATGCCATGAGGTCAAACCATGTTTTAGGCACACCTAGACTTCAACACTCCCTGATTACTTTCCCTTTATCAAACCATTTCCTCCACTGGTCGGTATAGGTCCGTGACTTACGATCTTCTTCTCACTGAGGTCAAAGGTGCATGAAGTTCCCCACAGGGTTGAATCCTCAAGGTACATTAACAGCCCTACTAGGTGTTTCCCTTGCCGGAGGGGCAGCCAGTTCGTACAGAGATCGACACAGGCTCAGATACAGTCTACAAAAAGACACCTTCCACTTCAGCCAGCAGAAATCCTGTTAAACAAAGCCTTACACAGGTGAATCTGTCTCTGTGAGAAGCATCACTGATGTCACAGTTCACTTAAACAGACAAACTGAAAAGCTGCCACTCTACAGTGCCTTCAGAAAGCATTCATACCCTTCAGCTTATTCCAAATGATGCTGTGTTACAGCCTGATTTCAAAGTTGATTAAATATACACTACCAGTTAAAAGTTTGGACACACCGACTCTTTCAAGGGTTTTTTTTTCTTCTATTTTTACTATTTTCTACATTGTAGAATAATAGTGAAGACATCAAAACTATGGAATCATGTGGTAAAGTGTGTTAAACAAATCAAAATATATTTTCGATTTTAGATTCTTCAAAGTAGCCACCATTTGACTTGATGACAGCTTTACACACTCTTGGCACTCTCTCAACCAGCTTGACCTGGAATGCTTTTCCAACAGTCTTGAGGTGTTCCCAAATATGCTGAGCACTTTTCTTTTGCTCTGCGGTCCAACTAATCCCAAATCATCTCAATTGGGTTGAGGTTGGATGATTGTGAAGGCCAGGTCATCTGATGCAGTACTCCACCACTCTCCTTCTTGGTCAAATAGCCCTTGCACAGCCTGGAGGTGTGTCGGGTCATTGTCCTGTTGAAAAACAAATGAAAGTCCCACTAAGTGCAAAGCAGATGGGATGGCGTATCGCTGCAGAATGCTGGTTAAGTGTGCCTTGAATTCTAAAATCACAAAGTGTCACCAGCAAAGCACTCCCACACCAGCACACCTACTCCTCCATGCTTCACTGGAACCGAACCACACATGCAGAGATCATCCATTCACCTACTCTGCGTCTCACAAAGACACGGCAGTTGGAAATAAAAATCAACATTTTCGACCATGAAGGCCTGATTCACGCAGTCTCCTCTGAACAGTTGATATTAAGATGTGTCTGTTACTTGAACTCTGTGAAGCATTTATTTGGAATTTGCCATTTCTGAAGCTGGTAATGCTAATGAACTTATCTTCTGCAGCAGAGGTAACACTGGGTCTTCCTTTCCTGGGGCGGTCCTCATGAGAGCCAGTTTCATCATAGCGCTTGATGGTTTTTGCGACTGCAAAGTTCTTGACATTTTCCCCATTGACTGACCTTAATGTCTTAAGGTAATGATGGACTGATGTTTCTCTTTGCTTATTTGAGCTGTTCTTGCCAGAATATGGACTTGGTCTTTTACCACATAGAGGTATCCAGGTCACCTCATGAAGCTGGTTGAGAGAATGCCAAGATTGTGCAAAGCTGTCATCCAGGCAAAGGGTGGCTACTTTGAAGAATCTCAAAAATAAAATATATTTTCATTTGTTTAACACTTTTTTGGTTAAAATGTATCCATACGAGTTATTTCATAGTGTTGAAGTCTTCAATACTATTCTACAATGTGGAAAATAGTAAAAATAAAGAAAACCCTTGAAGGAGTAGGTGTGTCCAAACTTTTGACTGGTAGCATCCTTTTCTAAATTTGGTATTGTAACAGCCGTTGGTGGAAGAAGGTGAGGACCAAGGTGCAGCATGGTACGTGTTCGGCATTTTATTAAATATAACTGAACACTAAATACAAAGTAACAAAAGGCACAACCGAAACAGCTTCGTCAGGTGCAACACACACTAAACAGAAAATGAGTCACTCTCAGTTTCTTCCCGTCCAGTCAGTGTCAGCGATTGGGTGCAGAGATGTAGCGGAGTCAGGCGCAGGACACAGGTTTGAGCAACACAACGGAGTTTACTCACAAAAGTCAAGCAAAATTCCAAATAGGAAAATACATAAACTAACACCTACAACAACCACTAAGACACCAACAATCACGGACAGAACAGAAATGTATGCCAGAGGATTAAATAAGGAACATGATATGGGTATTGAAACCAGGTGTGTGTAATACAGACAATGCAAAACGAAACTGAAACATGGATCGATGGTAACTAGAAAGCCGGTGACGTTGACTGCCGAACACCACCCGAACAAGGAGAAGGGCCGACTTCGGCGGAAGTCGTGACAGAGAAAATGCCAAAAGGCAAAACCTAACACTTTAATGGGAGAAGCAGACTTTTGAGAACAGCCATAATGACACTATGCTGTCATTATAATGATGCATCTATTGAGGTAATGTATCTAAATATGAGCTGTTGCATAGCATGATATTAATGCGCTATAGATATGCTATGGATATACTGTACAGTTGAAGTCGGAAGTTTACATACACCTTAGCCAAATACATTTAATCTCAGTTTTTCACAATTCCTGACATTTAATCCTAGTAAAAATTCCCTGTCTTAGGTCAGTTAGGATCACCACTTTATTTTAAGAATGTGAAATGTCAGAATAATAGTAGAGAGAATGATTCATTTGAGCTTTTATTTCTTTCATCACATTCCCAGTGGGTCAGAAGTTTACATACACTCAATTAGTATTTGGTAGCATTGCCTTTAAATTGTTTAACTAGTCAAATGTTTCGGGTAGCCTTCCACAAGCTTCCCACAATAAGTTGGGTGAATTTTGGCCCATTTCTCCTGACAGAGCTGGTGTAACTGAGTCAGGTTTGTAGGCCTCCTTGCTCGCACACACTTTCTCAGTTATGCCCACACATTTTCTAGGTCAGGGCTTTGTGATGGCTTCTCCAATACCTTGACTTTGTTGTCCTTAAGCCATTTTTCCACAACTTTGGAAGTATACATGAGGTCATTGTCCATTTGAAAGACCCATTTGCGACCGAGCTTTAACATCCTGACTGATGTCTTGAGATGTTGCTTAGATATAGCCACATAATTTTCTATCTATTTTGTGAAGTGCACCAGTCCCACCTGCATCCCCCTTTTTCCTCCAAACATAACGATGGTCATTATGGCCAAAATGATTTCACCAGATTTCTCCAAAAAGTACGATCTTTGTCCCCATGTGCAGTTGAAAACCGTAGTCTGGCTTTTTTGTGGCGGTTTTGGAGCAGTGGCTTTTTCCTTGCTAAGTTGTCTTTCAGATTATGTTGATATAGGACTCATTTTACTGTGGATGTAGATACTTTTGTACCTGTTTCCTCTAGCATCGTCAGAAGGGCCTTTGCTGTTGTTCTGGGATTAATTTGCACTTTTTGCACCAAAGTACGTTCATTTCTAGGAGACAGAACGCGTCTCCTTCCTGAGTGGTATGACGGCTGCGTGGTCCCATGGTGTTTATACTTGTACTATTGTTCGTACAGAAGAAACGTGGTACCTTCAGGCGTTTGGAAATTGCTCCCAAGAATGAACCAGACTTATGGAGGTCTTCAATTATTTTTCTGCGGTCTTGGCTGATTTCTTTTGATTTTCCCATGATGTCAAGCAATGAGGCACTGAGTTTGAAGGTAGGCCTTGAAATACATCGACAGGTACACCTCCAATTGACTCAAATGATGTCAATTAGCCTATCAGAAGCTTCTAAAGCCCTGACATTATTTTCTGGAATTTTCCAAACTTTTTAAAGTCACAGTCAACTCAGTGTATGTGAACTTCTGACCCACTAGAATTGTGATGCAGTGAATTATAAGTGAAATAGTCTGTCTCAAAACAATTGTTGGAAATATTACTTGTGTCATGCACAAAGTAGATGTCCTAACCAACTTGCCAAAGCTATAGTGTGTTAACAAGAAATTTGTGGAGTGGTTGAAAAACAAGTTTTAATGACTCCAACCTAAGTGTATGTACACTTCTGACTTCAACTGCAGGTATTCCCCTTGTCCAGATGGGATAGGGCAGTGTGTAGTGTGATGGGGCGGTATGCAAATTGTAGTGGGCCTAGGGTGTCGGGTAAGTTGAAGATAATATGATCCTTAACTAGCCTCTCAAAGCACTTCGTGATGGCAGAAGTGAGTGCTATGGGACAATAGTCATTTATCTCAGTTAACAGCTCTACCTTGGGTACAGGAACAACGGTGGACATCTTGAAGTCAGTGGGGGACAACAGACTGGGATAACAAGAGATTGAACATGTACATAAACACTCCACCAAGCTGGTCTGCACATGCTCTGAGGACGTGGCTTGGGATGCCGTCTAGGCAGCATCCTAGCGAGGGTTAACACCTAAGTGTATGTAAACTTCCAACTTCAACTGTATTTCTTTAACCTTTAATAATGTGGTTGGGACTTGTTATAATACGTTCATGAAATGCTTATAGATGTGTAATAAATGTATTATAGATATATAGTCAGAGTAAATCGTTACCTCATGCACTATTTGATGCAGCTCTATGTCTTTTAATAAAGGGGTTACATGTGAAATGCTCTTGGAAACTAGGCCAATTGCAACAATGTTTAAACACCCCGCCTGGCTTTATTGGAGTCAATATGGGCCAGTATCCCTGTGAAACTCTTTCAACACCTTGTAGAGTCCATCCCCTGGTGAAATTGAGGCTGTTCTGAGGGTGAGGGTTCAAGTTGGGGGGGGGCAGCGCAGGTGGGGTGCACATCTCAATGTTTTGGAAAATATATTTAAAATAAACTGAACTATAAATGATTAAAAAATCAATAAAGAAATTAGAATAATAGAAAAATCACTAATAATTAAGGAGGAACAATAAAATAACAGTAGTGAGTCTATATACAGGGGGTACCGGCTAGTCAATTTGCGGGGGCACCGGTTAGTCGTGGTAATTGAGGAAATATGTACATGTTGGTTGAGGTAAAGTGACTATGCATCAGTGGAGACTGGTGACTTGAAAATTAGGAGGATGGGAGACCCAGTATGGGCGCGGAACGCACAGAGGTGACAAAGTGTGTTTCAAAGACTAACTATTTTAACCTAAAGCATTTAACAAAGACATTTATTGTACAATATTATGGGGAATGGGAAAAAGAGGGCTACTTACACAGTGTTTGGAAGGGATCACAGCAGTAAATGAATGAGAGCATAAGGCCTGAGTTGAAGTGTTCAAAGGCTTGACCAGTGCAGGACAGGATTTGACTGGGAAGACAATAAACTATAAGGCAACACACTACACAGATAGACAAACGAGCTAAGAATGAATTAGTCCAAGCAAGGAGTAAAATCATTGATGTGTAATAATGTGATTGTGTATGTGATTGACTCTACATACAGTAATGAGAGAAAATTGATAGAGGTACTGACAGTGCTTAGAGGGGAAACATTCCATGAGCCAGTGGATGAGTGGGCACATGAGACGTGGCTTCAGTTCATGTCAGGAGAAAGTTGACAATGGTAATGGAGTGGAGTAGTCATCACTTCTTAATCAGGGAACAGGAGGGGACTTAACTGTAAATACAAATAGCAGATACATTCCATTACAGCTGCGCGATCATAGGTTTGGACAACGAGTTTCTCTATGAACTTTAACTCAGACATCTCAAAATTCATGAAGTTAAACACAGACTGCGCATCTCGCCCACTTGACACAATAAAGTATCCCAAGAAACGTTCCTGAATAGCTGAAGATAACTGACAACTGCAAGCAGACTCGGTGGCACCATAGGCACCCTATGGTGGTCCCAGAGAGGTGGCGCAATTAACATTTGATCAGACTGAAAAATCATTTTGTTTTCATCCGATACAGCATGTCAGATTTCTAATGTTTAGGTGTAGCATAGGCTACTGCAACATTTATTTCATGAGTTTTTGCTTGTGTCTGTCTGGAGTGATTATGTGTTCTCATCTTTGTTAAATAAATACCAGAGGAAAGTGGAAAGCCTACCTGAGCGAGCACGAAAAAAATGCGCCGTCTTTTATCTAACTTTTAATGGATGATGCAATGGAAGCTATCACAAAATTCGGAATTGTTTTCGACATCCCAGAAAAGACAGTTGAAAGTTTGATATGTTCAGCAAGTAAAGCATCGTAACGTGTAATTACCTCTGCAAGCTCCTTGTAGTTTCCCTTGGTAACAGAACTTTCCCTCTCATTGTGTCCTCTAAAAGCAAATTCTTGCATGCCCTGCTTTTGTTTTTTCATTTTGCTTAACAATCGATGTTCTTCAGGTCACTTTACCCACCTTTCGACCAAGGCTCAGACTTGACCTTCATTGCAAAATAATCTACTTCAATAAATTATTCTGTGACATATGAATATATGGAGTATGCTGTAGTTTTATCTAAAAGGGATAACTTTAATGTTTCACTATTTTCACTATTCCTCCCCTTACTCCTCGTAGGAGCCTCCACTGCAATGCATCCATAATAAACAGATAGTAGCAGCAGCATAAAAATGAGGGAGGGCAGCGCAAATAGTCCAGGAAGCCATTGTATTAGCTGTTCAGGAGTCTTATGGCTTGGGGGAAAAAGCTGTTTAGAAGCCTCTTGGACCTAGACTTGGCGCTCCGATACCGCTTGCCGTGTGGTAGCAGAGAGAACAGTCTATGACTAGGGTGGCTGGAGTCTTTAGCAATTTTGGGGGCCTTCCACTGACACCGTCTGGTATGAGGTCCTGGATGGCAGGAAGCTTGGCCCGGGTGATGTACTGGGCCATACGCACTACAATCTGTAGTGCCTTGCGGTCGGAGGCCAAGCAGTTGCCCAACCAGCCGGTGATGCAACCATGCTTTCTGGTGCAGCTGTAGAACATTTTGAGGATCTGAGGACCCATCAGTCTCCTGAGGGGGAATAGGCATTGTCGTGCCCTCTTCACGACTGTCTTGGTGTGTTCGGACCATGATAGTTTGTTGGTGATGTGGACACCAAGAAACTTGAAGCGCTCAACTACGCCTCTGAGTGACGCTGAAGGAAAAGAGGGAGAGTGCAGCTTCTAATTTGACAGAGGACAGACCGTCTTTTGCTGTCAAGTAGGAAGGCGGCATTATCAGAATGCAATATTTTACAGGCCCGAAATAATATTTGTGAAAAATTGTGAAACACTATCATTCCACTTTTACTACAGATATATCAACATTTCCTAAATTACAATAACAAATTCTACATATAGCTCCTTTAAAAAAGTGTACATGGCTAAATATGTAATAAGCATGCTTGCTGAAAACACAGCTTTAGAAATGGTTCATACTTCTTTTTATAATTCTTGTCTTTCTGCTGGAACCTATAGCACCAAACCCTTTTCTGAGCCCCTTCATAAATTCAAGTACTGTTTTTCAACAACCATGAGTCATCCTTATTCTCACCTATCACCTCCCTTGTCTACTCTGGGTCTGCATTGCCCAAGATAAAAGCTTTTTCCAGGACACTGCATGTTTTTCTTAACTGGCCCAAGGCATCATGGCGCCCTAAAAATCCACTGTAGTTGAGAGAGGAACTTGAAAACCCAAAGGAACATAGTTTTTTTTACCTATGAAATGTACCTGTAATGGTTTTCCTCCTCCTCTTCATCTGAGGAGGAGAAGCGAGAAGGATCGGAGGACCAATGCGCAGCGTGGTAAGTAAAAACATAAACTGAACACTAAATGAATACAAAACAATAAACGTGAACAAAACCGAAACAGTACCGTGTGGCGAACAGACACGGAAACAATCACGCACAAAACAACAGTGAAACCCAGGCTACCTAAGTATGATTCTCAATCAGAGACAACTAACGACACCTGCCTCTGATTGAGAACCATACTAGGCCGAACACAGAAAACCAACCTAGAAACACAAAACATAGAATGCCCACCCAACTCACGTCCTGACCAACTAAAACAAACAAATAAGACAAGAACTAGGGTCAGAACGTGACAGTACCTGTTATTACAGTTCAATTATTCCATTCAAGCATAATCCCTAGACTAATAATTAATAACTGAAGAACGTTATTTACACTGAACATAAATATAAAGGCAACATGTCAAGTGTTGGTCCCATGTTTCATGAGCTGAAATAAAAGATCCCAGAAATTTTCCTAACACAGAAGAAGCTTCTTTCTCTCAAATTTTTGCACAAATTGATTTACATCCCTGTTAGTGAGCATTTCTCCTTTGCCAAGATAATCCATCCACCTGACAGGTGTGGCATGCCAAGAAGCTGATTAAACAGCATGATTATTATTACACAGGTGCACCTTGTGCTGGGGACAATTAAAGGCCACTCTAAAATGTGCAGCTTTGACACACAACACAGTGCCACAGATGTCTCAAGTTTAGAGGGAGAGTGCAATTGGCATGCTGACTGCAGGGATGTCCACCAGAGCTGTTAACAGAGAATTGAGCGTTTATTTCTCTAACATAAGCCGTTTTAGAGAAATTGGCAGTGCGTCCAACCGGCCTCACAACCGCAGACCATGTGTAATCACGCCAGCCCATCTCAACATCCAGCTTATTCACCGTGGGATCGTCTGAGACCAGCCACCCAGACAACTGATGAAACTGTGGTTTTGCATAACCAAAGAATTTCTGCACAAGCCATCAGAAATTGTTTCAGGGAAGCTCATTTGTGTGCTCCTCGTCCTCACCAGGGTCTTGTTCGGCGTCGTAACCAACTTCAGTGTGCAAATGCTCACCTTCAATGGCCACTAGCATGCTGGAGAAGTGTGCACTTCAAAGATGAATCATGGTTTCAACTGTGCCAGGCAGTACGACGTTGTGTGGGCGAACCAATTTGCTGATTTCAACGTTGTGAACAGAGTGCCCCATCATGGCTGTGGGGTTATTGTATGGGCAGGCATAAGCTACGGACAACAAACACAATTGCATTTTATCAACGACAATTTGAATGCACAAAGACATCATGACGAGATCCTGAGGCCCATTGTCGTGCCATTCATCTGCTGCAAATCACCTCATGTTTCAGCATAATAATGCACATCCCCATGTCGCAAGGATCTGTACACAATTCCTGGAAGCTGAAAATGTCCCAGTTCTTCCAGGGCCTGCATACTCACCAGACATGTCACCCGTTGAGCATGTTTGGGATGCTCTGGATCAACATGTATGACAGCGTGTTCCAGTTCCAGCCAATGTCCAGCAAATTCCCACAGCCATTGAAGCAAAATTAAATATTAAACCTGAAGGCCTGACAAAATGATGCCATCTTATCAATTAATGATGTGCTTCAAAGTGCAGGGGAAATAGAACGTGTAATGTCCTCTTTCATACGGCAAAAAAAAGACTGATGTTGTGGAATATTTATACACTGTGCAAATAGATTGGACCTGTAAAGAGTACCCAGGCTGACAAATCATTCACATGTTCACTTGGGTCGCGGCCATCTCTGACTCAACAAAATGAGGTCATTTGCATCCCGGTCGGGGTTTCCCATACTTCCCTTCTCGTTTGTTGATCCTTTTCACTCCAAAGCTGATCTGCAACTTTCTCTAAATATTACTCACATGGTTTTTATCACTGAAGTAGAACAAATGAACAAAAGCTAGCTTAAGATGTGCTGCTGAACACCTGGAAACCTGACAGTCACAGGCCATGATTGAACCTTAGTTACTTCAAAACCAGGTTGTCTATGAGATGTCTTCTTCTTTGGTGTCTGTTATAGATACAGAGGTAAGAGGGCGGGGCCAAGATGTAGATGACTCTTCCTGTGATATCACACCGCAGGAAGCGCGAGGATGGGTTCTCAACATGAATCAGTAGAAAACGGAAACATGTACTGTATGCACATCCAATCATCAGGACCTGGACAGAAAAAAAACGAATGAAAATGTTCATTAATTTCTGCACATGAATCACCATGGTCTCCAAATTCATAATTTTCAAGATGAAACATACCTCCTTAAAAAAAAATCTATAGCAATGGAGATTATGGTTAGGAACAATTTAAATTGTAAAATCTATTTTGATAAACATATATTTACCAGACAAATATTAGATACATATATCCTAATATTATATGAAAGACATTGCTTAGATGTAATTCATTGTGTTCGTATGACAATGTGTGAGAGAGAGAGAGAGAGAGAGAGAGAGAGAGAGAGAGAGAATATTTGAGATTATGAGAAATTATTAGACCAAAGGTGAGGACACAACAGTTTACCTGACACAAGACTGAATCCAAATATTACACTGTTGATTTTATGTGAATTTTACATTTACTGTACTATTTTCTTCACAATAGACAAACAAAAGCTTGTTCTGTTCAGAACAACCAAGGACATGATGCCATGCAGTGGTGCAAAGTACTTAAGTGAAAATACTTTAAAGTATTTGATCTGGCAGACTCGCTAATGCATCGTTTGTAAATTATGTCTGAATGTTGGAGTGTACCTCTGGCTATCCGTAAATTTAAAAAACAAGAAAATGGTGCTCTCTGCTTTGCATAATATAAGGATTTATACTTTTACTTGTACTATTGATACCTAAGTATATGTTAGCAATTACATTTCGTTTTTATACTTAAGTATATTTAGAGCCAAATCATTTTAGACTTTTACTCAAGTAGTATTTTACTGGGTGACTTTCATTTTTTCACAAGTAACTTTCTTTTAAGGTATCTATACTTTTACTCAAGCATGACAATTAGGTACTTTTTCCACCACTGACGCCATGTCATCTTGTAACTATACCTCAACCATAGTGATTTTTAATGTTGACACTAAATTACATGAGTTTTATGATATGTAAGTGCATATTTGGACTCACGGGTGTTTGGCTTGCTTGTATGACATCAAAGTGGTATTTATTATAATCCTCATCATCAAAATATTTAAAGTCCTCTTAATTACAGAATTTCCCTCACACAGAAAATGTGCAAAAGTTGCCCAATAAGTGGGAGGGATGGGGGCAACTTCTTGTAGCTTGAGGTGCTCAAGTTCAGAACGGCTGTCAGTCAAAACGCATACAGCGCTGAGGGAAAAAAAGTGTTGAAGTATTTTTCTCCGCTCATACAGGAGTAAAAAAAAGGCCTAGTGCATATTAATACATTTTTAATTGGGATTTATCAGGGGGTATCCTCAGCACCCCTACCTCTCACAAATACGAAAAGTCTCACGATAGTGCTCTACGTTCTGCTAACCCCACAAACCCTTCTAAAGTCGGTACCGTTCAATGTTTTACGAACCCCACAAACCCTTCTAAAGTCGGTACCGTTCAATGTTTTACGAACCCCACAAACCCTTCTAAAGTCGGTACCGTTCGATGTTTTACGAACCCCACAAACCCTTCTAAAGTCGGTACCGTCGATGTTTTACGAACCCCACAAACCCTTCTAAAGTCGGTACCGTCAATGTTTTACGAACCCCACAAACCCTTCTAAAGTCGGTACTGTCTGTGTTTTACGAACCCTACAAACCCTTCTAAAGTCGGTACCGTCAATGTTTTACGAACCCCACAAACCCTTCTAAAGTCGGTACCTGTCTATGTTTTACGAACCCCACAAACCCTTCTAAAGTCGGTACCGTTCAATGTTTTACGAACCCCACAAACCCTTCTAAAGTCGGTACCGTTCGATGTTTTACGAACCCCACAAACCCTTCTAAAGTCGGTACCGTTCAATGTTTTACGAACCCCACAAACCCTTCTAAAGTCGGTACCGTCGATGTTTTACGAACCCCACAAACCCTTCTAAAGTCGGTACCGTCGATGTTTTACGAACCCCACAAACCCTTCTAAAGTCGGTACCGTTCAATGTTTTACGAACCCCACAAACCCTTCTAAAGTCGGTACCGTTCGATGTTTTACGAACCCCACAAACCCTTCTAAAGTCGGTACCGTCAATGTTTTACGAACCCCACAAACCCTTCTAAAGTCGGTACCGTCGATGTTTTACGAACCCCACAAACCCTTCTAAAGTCGGTACCGTCAATGTTTTACGAACCCCACAAACCCTTCTAAAGTCGGTACTGTCTGTGTTTTACGAACCCTACAAACCCTTCTAAAGTCGGTACCGTCAATGTTTTACGAACCCCACAAACCCTTCTAAAGTCGGTACCTGTCTATGTTTTACGAACCCCACAAACCCTTCTAAAGTCGGTACCGTTTAATGTTTTACGAACCCCACAAACCCTTCTAAAGTCGGTACCGTTCGATGTTTTACGAACCCCACAAACCCTTCTAAAGTCGGTACCGTTCAATGTTTTACGAACCCCACAAACCCTTCTAAAGTCGGTACCGTTCGATGTTTTACGAACCCCACAAACCCTTCTAAAGTCGGTACCGTCGATGTTTTACGAACCCCACAAACCCTTCTAAAGTCGGTACCGTCAATGTTTTACGAACCCCACAAACCCTTCTAAAGTCGGTACTGTCTGTGTTTTACGAACCCCACAAACCCTTCTAAAGTCGGTACCGTTCGATGTTTTACGAACCCCACAAACCCTTCTAAAGTCGGTACCGTCGATGTTTTACGAACCCCACAAACCCTTCTAAAGTCGGTACCGTCAATGTTTTACGAACCCCACAAACCCTTCTAAAGTCGGTACTGTCTGTGTTTTACGAACCCTACAAACCCTTCTAAAGTCGGTACCGTCAATGTTTTACGAACCCCACAAACCCTTCTAAAGTCGGTACCTGTCTATGTTTTACGAACCCCACAAACCCTTCTAAAGTCGGTACCGTTCAATGTTTTACGAACCCCACAAACCCTTCTAAAGTCGGTACCGTTCGATGTTTTACGAACCCCACAAACCCTTCTAAAGTCGGTACCGTCAATGTTTTACGAACCCCACAAACCCTTCTAAAGTCGGTACCGTCGATGTTTTACGAACCCCACAAACCCTTCTAAAGTCGGTACCGTTCGATGTTTTACGAACCCCACAAACCCTTCTAAAGTCGGTACCGTTCGATGTTTTACGAACCCCACAAACCCTTCTAAAGTCGGTACCGTTCGATGTTTTACGAACCCCACAAACCCTTCTAAAGTCGGTACCGTCGATGTTTTACGAACCCCACAAACCCTTCTAAAGTCGGTACCGTCAATGTTTTACGAACCCCACAAACCCTTCTAAAGTCAGTACTGTCTGTGTTTTACGAACCCTACAAACCCTTCTAAAGTCGGTACCGTCAATGTTTTACGAACCCCACAAACCCTTCTAAAGTCGGTACCTGTCTATGTTTTACGAACCCCACAAACCCTTCTAAAGTCGGTACCGTTCAATGTTTTACGAACCCCACAAACCCTTCTAAAGTCGGTACCGTTCGATGTTTTACGAACCCCACAAACTCTTCTAAAGTCGGTACCGTTCAATGTTTTACGAACCCCACAAACCCTTCTAAAGTCGGTACCGTTCGATGTTTTACGAACCCCACAAACCCTTCTAAAGTCGGTACCGTCGATGTTTTACGAACCCCACAAACCCTTATAAAGTCGGTACCGTTCGATGTTTTACGAACCCCACAAACCCTTCTAAAGTCGGTACCGTCGATGTTTTACGAACCCCACAAACCCTTCTAAAGTCGGTACCGTCAATGTTTTACGAACCCCACAAACCCTTCTAAAGTCGGTACTGTCTGTGTTTTACGAACCCTACAAACCCTTCTAAAGTCGGTACCGTCGATGTTTAACGAACCCCACAAACCCTTCTAAAGTCGGTACCGTCGACGTGTCAGCTTTTGTCTGTGGCTTCCGAACCGTTTGGGCTACAAACTAATGTGGCCCCACTATAGAAAGGGGAGATTCTTCATTTTGCTCTACAACCACCACAATTGTCACAGGACTCGTCTGAAGGTAACCCGGTACCGGTTTAATTAAAAAATGAATGGAAGTTGTTTTGTGCCAACAAAAAAAGGGGTTAGTATTCAGACCCCTTGACTTTTTCCACATTTTGTTACGTTACAGCCTTATTCTAAAATGGATTTCATTGTTTTTTCCCCCTGATCAATCTACACACCATATCCCATAATGACAAAGCAAAAACAGGTTTTTAGACATTTTTGCTCATTTTATTCAAATAGAAAACAGAAACATAAGTATTCACCCTTTGCTATGAGATTCGAAATTGAGCTCAGGTGCATCCTGTTTACATTGATCATCCTTGATGTTTCTACAACTTGATTGGAGTCCACCTGTGGTAAATTCAATTGTCTATATAAAGTCCCACAGTTGATAGTGCATGTCAGAGCAAAAGCAAGCCATGAGGTTATAGAATTTTTCATAGAGCTCCGAGACAGGATTGTGTCAAGGCACAGATCTGGGTAAGGGTACCAAAACTTTTCTGCAGTATTGAAGGTCCCCAAGAACACAGTGGCCTCCATCATTCTTACATTTTGTAAGAATGAAGAATTTTACATTTCCTAGAGCTGGCCACCCATCCAAACTGAGCAATCGTGTAAGAAGGACCTTGGTCAGCAAGGTGACCAAGAACCTGATTGTCACTCTTACAGAGCTCCAGAGTTCCTCTGTGGAGATGAGAGAACGTTCCACAAGGACAACCATCTCTGTAGCACTCCACCAATCAGGCATTTATGGTAGAGTGGCCAGACAGAAGCCACTCCTCACTAAAAGGCACATGACAGCCCGCTTGGAGTTTGCCAAACGGCACCTAAAGGACTCAGACCATGAGAAACAAGATTCTCTGGTCGGATGAAATCAAGATTGAACTCCTTGGAAATCTGAAAAAGGAAGGGGTCTGGCTGTCAGAGGCAGCTCAACAGCCCCCAACCCGTTATCTCAATCGATCCCCCACACCCAATCTACTCACATAGAGACTCGTGCATACACACAGTCCCTCTCTCAACTTACCTTTCCTTGACCTCTATTTCTTACATCTCTCAGAGAAAATGACAATTTTCGTGGTATCGCTTTATGCACTGACTTTACTGAACTCTGGAGAAAACGAACATTGTCACTGAGTGAGTACATCTGACAATGTGCACTCCCGTCTATTAGACAGTTTGTCTGCGGGAAATTGCTCTTTTTCACTCTGTCCACTCGTCCAAGTGCTGACGCATTTGTGGCATGATGTGAACAGTACGAACTTGTGTCATTACCAAAGTCTAATGGTTTTAAATGTCTATTTTGTACTTTCTGGAAACTCACTCGTAGAATTCGCTTTTAGTAGGTCTCTTAAAAAAGGGAAGCCGTGCAAGGTTATTAATCAGAGGTTATTTTGTTGTTATCAGGTAGCGTGCAACCTAACTCTGGTCCTGATATGCAATGTCTTCAAACCCTCTCTGATTTTAAATATAGATCTGGTTTTGGTATTTTTCATAAATGTACACCAGTCTCAACGCCAACAGTGAAGAGGCGACTCTGGGATGCTGGCCTTCTAGGCAGATTTGGAAAGAAAAAGCCATATCTCAGACTGGCCAATAAAAATGTAAAATTAAGATAGGGAAAATAACACAGACACTCTCCCGGTGTCGCCTCTTCACTGTTGACATTAAGACTGGTATTTTGCGGGTACTATTTAAACCTGTTGAGTGTAGGGGGCAAAAAAACGTACCCAAATGACTATTTCTCAGGCCCAGAATCTAGAATATGCATATAATTGTCAGATTAGGATAGAAAACACAAAAGTTTCCAAAACTGTCCAAATATTGTCTGTAAGTATAACAGAACTGATATTGCAGGCGAAAACCTGAGGAAAATCCAACCCGGAAGTGCTGTTTTTCCTGAAAGCTCTCTGTTCCAATGCCTGCCTTCGCTCCATTTAAAGGGATATCAACTGAAAGAAACCTTTCGGTTACTAGTCCAACGCTCTAACCACTAGGCTACCCTGCCGCCCCACAGAGACAAATTACCGTCATGTGTAGTGAAGGATTCTGTTGCTGTATATGACAACTGAAATGCTGAATTGTTTCAATTAGCATTTTGTATAATCTGGTAGGCTGTTTGATTCACTGCCTTCCTGAAGACAACAATGTATACAAAATGCTTCAGTCTGGTTTTAGACCCCATCATAGCACTGAGACGGCACTTGTGAAGGTAGTAAATTACCTTTTAATGGCGTCATACCTAGGCTCTGCATCTGTTCTCATGCTCCTAGACCTTAGTGCTGCTTTTGATACCATTAATCACCACATTCTTTTGGAGAGATTGGAAACCCAAATTGGTCTACACAGACAAGTTCTGGCCTGGTTTAGATCTTATCTGTCAGAAAAATATCAGTTTGTCTCTGTGAATGGTTTGTTCTCTGACAAGTCAACTGTAAATTTCGGTGTTCCTCAAGATTCTGTTTTAGGACCACTATTGTTTTCACAATATATTTTACCTCTTGGGATGTCATTTGAAAACATAATGTTAACTTTCACTGCTATGCGGGTGACACACAGCTGTACATTTCAATGAAACATGGTGAAGGCCCAAAATTGCCCTTGCTAGAAGCCTGTGTTTCAGACCTAAGGAAATGGATGGCTGCAAATGTTCTACTTTTAAACTTGGACAAAACAGAGATGCTTGTTCTATGTCCCAAGAAACAAAGATCCTCTGTTGAATCTGACAATTAATCTTGATGGTTGTACAGTCGTCTAAAAAAACTGTGAAGGACCTCGGCGTTACTCTGGACCCTGATCTCTCTTTTGAAGAACATATCAAGACTGTTTCAAGGACAGCTTTTTTCTATCTATGTAACATTGCAAAAATCAGAAACTTTCTGTCCAAAAATGATGCAGAAAAATTAATCCATGCGTTTGTTACTTCTAGTGCTTCTTAGTGCTAAATACGGCTGCTAGAATCCTGACTAAAACCAATTTTTTAAAATCATATTACTCCAGTGCTAGCCTCCCTACACTGGCTTCCTGTTAAGGCAAGGGCTGATTTCAAGGCTTTACTGCTAACCTACAAAGCTTTACATGGGCTTGCTCCTACCTATCTTTCCGATTTTGTCCTGCCGTCCATACCTACACGTACGCTACAGTCACAAGGCACAGGCCTACTAATTGTCCCTAGAATTTCTAAGCAAACAGCTGGAGGCAGGGCTTTCTCCTATAGAGCTCCATTTTTATGGAATGGTCTGCCTACCCATGTGAGAGACGCAGACTCTGTCTCAACCTTTAATTATTTATTGAAGACTCATCTCTTCAGTAGGTCCTATGATTGAGTGTAGTCTGGCCCAGGAGTGTGAAGGTGAACGGAAAGGCACTGGAGCAATGAACCGCCCTTGCTGTCTCTGCCTGGCCGGTTCCCCTCTCTCCACTGGATTCTCTGCCTCTAACCCTATTACAGGGGCTGAGTCACTGGCTTACTGGTGCTCTTCCATGCCGTCCCTATGAGGGGTGTGTCACTTGAGTGGGTTGAGTCACTGACGTGGTCTTCCTGTCTGGGTTGGTGCCCCCCCTCGGGTTGTGCCGTGGCGGAGATCTTTGTAGGATATACTCGACCTTGTGTCAGGATGGCAAGTTGGTGGTTGAAGATATCCCTCTATTGGTGTGGGGGCTGTGCTTTGGCAAAGTTGGTGGGGTTATATCCTGCCTGTTTGGCCCTGTCCGGGGGTATCATCGGATGGGGCCACAGTGTCTCCTGACCTCTCCTGTCTCAGCCTCCAGTATTTATGCTGCAGTAGTTTATGTGTCGGGGGGCTAGGGTCAGTCTGTTATATCAGGACTATTTCTCCTGTCTTATCTGGTGTCCTGTGTGAATTTAAGTATGCTCTCTCTCTCTAATTCTCTCTTTCTCTCTTTCTTTCTTTTTCTCTCTCTCGGAGGACCTGAGCCCTAGGACCATGCCTCAGGACTACCTGGCATGATGACTCCTTGTTATCCCCAGTCCACCTGGCCGTGCTGCTGCTCCAGTTTCAACTGTTCTGCCTGCGGCTATGGAACCGTGACCTGTTCACTGTGATAACTATTATTTGACCATGCTGGTCATTTATGAAACATTTGAACATCTTGGCCATGTTCTGTTATAATCTCCACCCGGCACAGCCAGAAGAGGACTGGCCACCCCTCATAGCCTGGTTCCACTCTAGGTTTCTTCCTAGGTTTTGGCCTTTCTAGGGAGTTTTTCCTAGCCACCGTGCTTTTACACCTGCATTGCTTGCTGTTTGGGGTTTTAGGCTGGGTTTCTGTACAGCACTTTGACATATCAGCTGATGTAAGAAGGGCTATATAAATACACTTGATTTGATTCAGTATCCTCTGTCTCTGTACAACCCTGTGTGGATGAACCAGTGAGAGCTGGTCAAAGCTTTTTGCCATTCTCAGTGCAGGAGGTACATAAAACCCTGAAATCCTAGATCAGAGAAAGCCTGCAGGTCCTGTTCTTCTTGAGCCCTACTTTTTAAAACTGGCAGCTGATTTCATAGCTGAACCACTTATATATCTGTTCAATCTAACCCTGGAATGTAATGAAATTCCAATGATCTGGAAATCAGCATTTGTCCTTCCACTTTCAAAAGGGGGAGACTCTTTTAAATAATTATAGGCCAATCTCAAAGCTGTCACCTCTGGACAAAATACTTCAAACTGCTAGTGAAAATAGTTTTTATGTGTCTCACTTTTTATTGATCTCTCTAAGGTTTTGATACAGTTGATCATGCTATACTGAGGCAGAGATTGTCGAGCGTAGGTCTTTCGGAGCATGCAGTTGCATGGTTTGCTAACTATCTGTCTGATAGAACTCAGTACACTCAATTCGATGGGCTCATGACTGTAAAATTGTCTGTCTGTAATGGTGTGCCCCAGGACTCGGTACTCTTATTCACTATTTCTATAAATAATTTTGACAAAAATGTGCAAAATGCGCAACTTCACTTTTATGCTTATGATACTGTTATTTATTGTTGTGCCTCGTCTCTCACAAAAGCTTTCCAGAACTTGCAAGCTGCTTTTTATACTGTTCAACATACCTTGCGTCAATTGAAGCTTATCCTCAATACTGACAAAACTAAAACTAATGGTGTTTTCTTATGCAAGAAATAGAACAAAAAAAAACTGTACCGGGTTACCTTCAAATGAGGCATGTGACAATTGTGGGGGTCATAGAGCAAAACAGACAATACCATGGTGTTCGTGAGAATCTTGCCTTTCTATAGTGCTTTGTAGCCCAAACGGTTCAGACACCAAATACCGAAGTTGGCACATTAACGATATAGACTTCAGCCAGGCTTGTGGGGGTCAAAGAGAAAAACGGAGAACACCATCATATTTATGAGAGTCTTCATTGCTGCGGGAGGGAGGGGTGCTGAGGGTGCTGCAGCATCCCCTGGTAAAGCACGATAAAAAGTATACATTTGCACTAGGCCTTTATTTCTCATGAATGAGTGGAGAAAACAGCTTTCCGACCAACATTGTTTTCCTCAGAACCCCCTGTACAACACTTCCACTGTTGGTTGGCACAAATACATAACATTTGGTAACTTTTAGTTGACTGCAACCAGTAGCCTGAAGTGTACTGTAAAAATACAGATTTTTTTTAAGTGTAGCATTTCGTGGCATAAAGGAAAACATGGAAAGGCAAAGAACATGATTGTTCTTCACAACCATTACAGGAGTAAACCATTACAGGAGTTAAAAAAAACTCCTGAGCAGTAAAGAACCCAACCTAAAAAATTGTTACACATATCACCCCTGACAAAGAAACCCTCAAGAACCTTTTTTGAGAGTGTAGGTGCAATGACATTCCATCAGACATCAGAAAAATGAGACATTGACGATTATAATAAATACTGCTTTGATGTCATACAAGCAAGCCAAATACCCGCAGGTCCAAATGTGCACTTTACATTTCCATATCATAAAACTCATGTCATATAGTGTCAACATTTATGATCACTATGGTTGAGGTACAGTTACAAGATGACATGGCGTCATACCCCTGGTTGTGTTTGTCTATTGTGAAGAACATTTACCTCGGCACACGCACCTGAATGCACTTATGACTCCTTTCTATACCACCAAAACTATTATCTATTTCCTTGAATGGTATTGTGAAAGCCTAACACCGAATATCATATTTTATAACTTAGCTAGTCATGTTGGCAATAGAACAGGCTTTCAAATGATTCCCAATCGACCCAGATTGTGATTTATAATGGAACTGTGCACACTTTAGAGAGGTGTGGCCACTTGGAGACACCAGTTAGTCCTCTCACTCAAACTCTTCAGTCTTGTGCCAGGTGAACTGTTGTGTCCTCACCTTTAGTCTAATACATGATCATAATATCAAAACTGTTCCCTTTGAATTCATATTTCATATGTAAGAAACAATTACATTTAGCCCTTGCCAATTTCCACGAGTGTAAAGAGTTAATTGCAGGGTACTTTGGATTGAGTTTAACAGGTATCATTATAATTGTCAATGGAACAGTACTTTAATTGAGCACTTGAACAACACTCTCCTGAGCAATCTGTGTGTGTGCGTGGCAGGAAGCAGATACAGCGTAAATGTTGTGTTTCTAATTAGAGTTTGAAGTACATAGGCCACATTTGATTGAAGTGGGCTGTGTGCAGACTGCCACTAAGTAACAGTCTTTAGTCACAGCTGGCCTAGTTTTTTTCTTCTCTCTCTCTCTCTCTCTCTCTCTCTCTCTCTCTCTCTCTCTCTCTCTCTCTCTCTCTCTTGCTCTTGCTCTCTCTCGCTCTAAATATTTTGAAAAATGAGTCGTTGAGGATTATGAAAAAATACAGAGTCCAATGGCGGCGAGCTTTACACCACTTAAGCCGACGCTTGGCATTGCGCATGGTAAACATAGGCTTGTGTGCTTTGCCATGGAAACCCCTTTCATGATGCCCCAGGCAGTTATTGTGCTGATGTTGTTTCCAGAGGCAGTTTGAAACTCGGTTGTAAGTGCTGCAACCTAGGACAGACGATTTTTACGTTCTACGCGCTTCAGCACTCGCCGGTCCCGTTCTGTGGCCTTGTGTGGCCTACCACTTTGCGGCTGAACATTTCCACTTCACAATAACAGCACTTACAGTTGACCGGGGAAGCTCTAGCAGGGCAGAAGAGACTTGTTGGAAAGGTGACATCCTATGACGGTGCCACGTTGAAAGTCACTGAGCTCATCAGTAAGGCCGTTTTACTGTCAGTGTTTGTCTATGGAGATTGCATGGCTGTGTTCTCAGCAACTGGTGTTGCTGAAATAACCAAATCCACTATTATGAAGGGGTGTCCACATACTTTTGTAAATATAGTGCATATTAAAGTTAGAACTATTAGAACTATTAGAAAATACAAAGTTGTTTCAGCCTTGAATACGAGTGGCCAAAATGGCGAGAGTAGTCTAGTGTACTATGGAAGCAAACATGAACCACAGTAGTCAAAAAAATCGCAGAGGGCAATATGCCCACTAGATGACAGCAAAGGAACCACTAAGACCCCACAGGAATGGTGAGAAATCCATATCTTTAAACCAGGGTACTTAGTGGCCTGTAGTTTGGTAATTCCAAAACTTTCCCTTTCTTAGTGGCCTGTAGTTTGGTAATTCCAAAACTTTCCCTTTGGTTTAGCTGTTTAAGGCGGTCCCCTTTTCTAATTGAGGCTGGAACATGGTCGAGACCCATATCTTTTAGGGATTCAGGGATGGCATGATGTAAGGACTTGTAGTTCCTTGTCATGGGGTCGTCTTCATTGCCTGCCCATATTGCATACTTGTGTTCGCTAAACTGTCCTAAAGGCGTCTCTTTGTCTGTCCAATGTAAAATACCTTGCACTGTGGACATTCCAATCTGTAGACGACATGATTGGTTTTACATTTAATGAAATGCTTGATTTGATACTCTGTGTTAGAAGCTGTGTCAACAAAACACTTTTTCTGTGCAATATTTCTGCAATAATTGCACTGGTTGCATTTGAAAGAGCCCCTGGGTTTGTGTTCTAGCCAAGTATTTTTTATGTATTTTTTTAACCCCTCCACCACCACCCCTCTTCAGAGGACAAATATCTTCATTTTTTTTTACAGCTTTTTTGATACATATGCATACATTTGACATATACATTTGACATATACATTTTACATACATGGCACTATTATATATAACAACAATACATTACCAAACAAACTCTTTAATCCCAACCCTCACCCACTCTCAACCCATCCCACCGATCACCATGGACCGCCCTTGTTTGGTTTCCATGTGCCATATATTTTTCAATTGTGCTGTGATGTTTTACAACATGTTTTAATCTTTCCAATCGTATATTATCCACAGACTGTGAACTGAAGATGAAAACCTTTCCTATGAGTATTATTATCTTTATTATTGATTGGCCATGGCTTTCCAGATCGCCCAACACTGCTATTTGTAAGGTTAATTTTAAGTGCACGTTGTGATTGTTTAACCATTCCTGAACCTGTGACCAGATTCAAGCTACATAGGGGCAATACCAGAATAAGTGATCTATTTATTATGTCGCTTCGCAACAAAATCTACAGAGCTGAGATTGTTGTATTCCCCATATATAATATAATATAGTGCCGCCACCATATAAACACCGTATCTGTGTACTCCCTGATGAAGGCCATGCAGCCGAAACGCGTAAGATTTTTAACATTTTGGTTCCATTAAACATGCCTTACAAATAAAAGCATTTTAATAAATCATATGAAGAGTGCTTTGGTCCTGCTTTCTTTTTGATGACCAATTAACCCCTTTTACAAAAAAGCACCTTCTACCTACAAAGACCTACTAAAAAAGGAAATAGTGTCTCAACTCTGATTCCCGGCAGTACTGTGGGCATGGAAGGGAACACAGAGAATGGAGTTCACAAGCGCTGATGAAGCCCTGAACAGGCCGCAGGAAACCTTTCCAGGTGAAAGAGAGCCCAGTACCCCAAGCAGAGGCAGAAGCGGAAAAACAGATAAGCACACTAGGCTACATACAGTGATGCCCAAGGCCAGTTTATCACAAACTGAGAAAATATTCCTTCCCTCTACCCCCAATACAATCTAGACTCTATTGTCCCCCAAGTAACTGTCATTCACTAGGAAGTAGCGATAGAATTAGCCAATGCCAATGAGATACATGGACATTGAAAAGAAAATATAAAAGTCAATAATTGTCATATGGGCGAGAGGTGTGTGTGGGCGAGAGGGTGTGAGTGGGTCTATGTGTGGGTATGTGTCTGTACATATGAACGGGAGAGTGATTATGAATATATGTAGGAAGGCAGGAGTGAATGGGTTTACGGAGGCTTAGGGTATAAGTTGAGTGTGAATGAAGGAGAATGGATGAGTAAGCAGATGCTTAGAGGGGTGTAAATGTGTTTGAGAGAAAGGGAGGGGGGAAAGACAAAGGTTGGGAGGAACTTGGCCTGGATGAGTAAGGGAGGGCAAGGAGGGAGGTTTTGATAAGCTTGGTTTGGGGGGGGAGGGGGGGGGGTAAAGATGGGAGGTGGGGATAAGCTTGCCTTGGGCATTGTAAAGGGTGGAGAACAGGGTGGGGGTGGTGGAGAGAAATAAGGAAGGACTTAATTATACTACAATGCAATTGCATTTCATTTTTTATGACTTGCCCCATTGTAAAATGAGTAAGAGTTCTAGACAGATTAGGAAAGGATGTTGAATCGTTATCATTCCTTGTTTACCATTGTTTACCATTGCTCACCCTCCGATCCAACAGGTCCCAGACGTGCTCAATGGGATTGAGATCCCGGCTCTTCGCTGGCCATGGCAGAATACTGACATTCCTGTCTTGCAGGAAATCACACACAGAACAAGCAGTATGGCTGTTGGCATTGTCATGCTGGAGGGTCATGCCAGGATGAGCCTGCAGGAAGGGTACCACATGAGGGAGGAGGATGTTTTCCCTGTAACGCCCAGCGTTGAGATTGCCTGCAGTGACAACAAGCTCAGTCTGATGATGCTGTGACACAACACCCCAGACCATGATGGACCTCCAAGTTGATCCCGCTCCAGAGTACAGGCCTCGTTGTAACGCTCATTCCTTCGACGATAAACGTAAATCCGACCATCACCCCTGGTGAGACAAAACTGCGACTCGTAAGTGAAGATCACTTTTTGCCAGTCCTGTCTGGTCCAGCGATGGTGGGTTTGTGCCCATAGGCAACATTGTTGCCAGTGATGTCTGGTGAGGACCCGTCTTACAACAGGCCTACAAGCCCTCAGTCCAGCCTCTCTCAGCCTATTGTGGACAGTCTGAGCACTGATGGAGGGATTGTGCTTTCCTCGGGCAGTTGTTGCCATCCTGTACCTGTCCCGCGCAGGTGTGATGTTCGGATGTACCAATCCTGTGCAGGTGTTGTTACACGTGGTCTGCCACTGCGAGGATGATCAGCTGTCCGTCCTGTCTCCCTGTAGCGCTGTCTTAGGCGTCACACAGTACGGACATTGCAATTTATTGCCCTGGCCACATCTGCAGTCCTCATGCCTCCTTACAGCATGCCTTAGGCACGTTCACGCAGATGAGCAGGGACCCTGGGCATCTTTCTTTTGGTGTTTTTCAGAGTCAGTAGAAAGGCCTATTTAGTGTCCTACGTTTTCATAACTGTGACCTTAATTGCCTACCGTCTGTAAGCTGTTAGTGTCTTAATGACCGTTCCACAGGTGCATGTTCATGAATTGTTTATGGTTCATTGAACAAGCATGGGAAACAATGTTTAAACCCTTTCCAATGAAGATCTGTGAAGTTATTTGGATTTTTACGAACTATCTTTGAAAGACAGGGTCCTGAAAAAGGGACATTTCTTTTTTGCTGAGTTTATGATTTAATGGGGGTTATTGGTGAGAATGGATAGGGACTACAGTATATCTAAGGGATTTGGATGGGGTGACTGGGAGGGCATCAGACACTTCTCTGAGTGTCACAACTTCCGCCGAAGTCGGCTCCTCTCCTTGTTCGGGCGGCGTTCCGGGGTCGACGTCACCGTTCTTCTAGCCATCGCCGCTCCACTTTTCATTGTTCCATTTGTTTTGTCTTGTTTCCCCGCACACCTGGTTAACATTCCCTAATCACACTACATATATATTCCCTCTGTTCCCCGCCATGTCTTTGTGTGGAATTGTTTAGTTATGTGTTTTGTGTGACGCACCAGGCTGGTTTTTCCCCGGGTTCTGTGTTTAACCCAAAGTATGTTTAATTGTTAAACATTTGCATTGTTGTGACTGTTGTTGCGCTTTTCACTTTTGCGATTGGCTGGAGGTTTTTG
Organism: Oncorhynchus mykiss; assembly: GCF_057628025.1. Taxonomy (NCBI): domain Eukaryota; kingdom Metazoa; phylum Chordata; class Actinopteri; order Salmoniformes; family Salmonidae; genus Oncorhynchus; species Oncorhynchus mykiss. The sequence goes on from NC_143044.1 coordinate 5,721,997, forward strand.
ACTATAAGACTGCCACTATACCCTAATGTAATGAATAAGTTAATACAAATCAACCATAGTGGCAGTCTTTCAGCAAATGTATGTACACTGTGTGTACAATGTAATATAATATCATAACAACGCTTAAAAGCAATAGAATGGTAAAAGTCTTATCAGGTTTGATACATATCAATCAAACAGCGTTTATTAAAAATAGACACAAACAAATACAAGAACATGTTTTAGTTTAATACAATATGCAAAAAACAAGATATACATTCATCAATAATTGCTGTCGATGCCAAAAAGGCTTTCTACCATCTTAAATCACCTGTTCTATTCAAAACGTTGGAAGCCTTCAACTATCCAGCTGAAATAATACATTTTATAAAAATGTTGTATTAATGTCCTACAACAAAAATATACACAAATAATACATGATCTGATGAAATTGCTTTAGAAAGGGGCACAAGACAGGGATGTCTCCTCTTCCTCCTCCTGTTTGCACTGCCAATTGAATCGCTTGCACAAATAATTAGACAGGACCCAAAGTGTAACGGGTATTAGTATTGGTAACATTAATAGAAAATAAACTTATTTGCAGATTATCTCCTGATATCCCTGACCAATATTGAAAACTCAATGCCCCTTTGCTAAAAATATTTTCAGAATGCTCAAAAGTAACGTGGAAAATACGAAATAGAAAAACCACAAAAAAATATTAAATACTTAGGATGCTTAATAAATGACAACAAACAAAAAAATATATAAATATAACTTTATTCCAATACTCAACAACATGTAAACAGATCTAATTAAATGGTAAAATCAATACCATAAATCTTACAGGTAGAATAAAGCTATTTAGACTGACATGGCTGCTAAAGTTAATTCTTTAAAAAAGTATACTCTGTCATAACTGACTTTATATGGGCAAATACAATTCATAGAATACAAAGGAACGTTTTACATCTTCCTTTGTTGAAGGATGGTTGAAGGTTGGTTTTAACTTTGACAGTACTTCTGACATATAGTTAAATGCACGAAAGAGGAACAATATGTACATATTTAAGATGTGCATGCTCATCCCCAGAATCTTTTTTACGTGTCTGTTTTCAAAGAATAAAGCTAAGAACATGAAGAACTTCATAGTTAAGAACACGATAACAATATGGAAGATAATGAAACGTATTTTACAAGAACCAATATCTCTTCCTAAAAACTCAACCCTTTGGAACAATCCTTAGATAGCTTTTCAGAATTCACAGATAAATTGGTCCACGTGGAAAACTAAAGGCATAGAAACCGTAAATGACTTGGTAACAGGAAATACATTTATTTCCATGACAGAATTAAAAAGTCATTTCAAATACACGCAAGTTACCCTTTGACATATCACAACATTTTGATTTGAAATCTTTTGGACATCAGAGCAACCTTGAGGGAATAGTTTAAATAATGTTTGTAATGAAATACGTAAATCATTTTTCAATATGTTGTATAAATTGTAAAAAAAAGATTTTCAGACCACAATGTTGAGGATAACAAAGCCATAACTAAAGGCCTTATGTAATGTATAATGCATGGTCATGAAGGATTTACTCAAGTGATAATGCCCTCGAAGCCGGTGTTTGGAGGACATATTGACACGGTTTGCAAATCCAATGCCAATATACCCTCCAAACACCGGCTTCTCGCTTGTTAGCGAGTCTATTCTCCACTCACCCTATGTAGATATTGCAACTGTAATATTCTCAAAAGGATGAGGTCAGGTCATGATTGGGAGAAGGTGACCTGTATTCTCTATTCTCTGTGTCGTGTGAACATTGTGTTTGTGTGATCAGCCTTATTTTCTAAAGATGACTGATGCCCAAATCCACACTGAGATTCACCCGGTTCATCTGAATCTGTGTTGTTTGTCCCTCACTCTCAGCCTTACCGCACCTGGACACAATAAACAGAACGGGTGATGGAGAGTACCTGTCAGTGTTTGGACTAAATAAGAGTACAGACCCCTCTGATGATTTATGGAAGGTCAATAAAGATCCCTCAGTTAATTGTTAAATGGGAGTCGAACGGGGGGGGCTGTTTTGTTTTGCTGCATCATTGACCGTATGTACAGGGCTGACAAAATAAACACATACAGTACCAGTCAAATGTTTTAACACACCTACTCATTCAAGGGTTTTTCTTTTCTACATTGTAGAATAATAGTGAAGACATCATAACTATGAAATAATACATATGGAATCATGTAGTAACGAAAAAAGTGTTAAACAAATCAAAATATATTTGAGATTCTTTAAAGTAGCCAACCTTTGCCTTGATGACAGCTTTGCACACTCTGGCATTCTCTCAACCATATTCACTTGGAATGCTTTTCCAACAGTCTTGAAGGAGCTCCCGCGTATGCTGAGCACTTGTTTGCTGCTTTCCTTCACTCTGGGTCCAACTCATCCCAAACCATCTCAATTGGGTTTGGTGATTGTGGATGCCAGGTCATCTGATGCAGAACTCAATCACTCTCCTTCTTGGTCAAATAGCTCTTACACAGTCTGGAGGTGTGTTGGGTCATTGTCCTATTGAAAACAAATGAAAGTCCCACTAAGCGCAAACCAGATGGGATGGCGTATTGCTTCAGAATGCTGTGGTAGCCATGCTGGTTAAGTGTGCCTTGAATTCTAAATGAATCAGTGTCAACAGCAAAGCACCCACACACCATCACACTTCCTCCTCCATGCATCACGGGTGGGAGCCACACATGCGGAGATCATCCGTTCATCTACTCTGCGTCTCACAAATACACAGTGGTTGGAACCAAAAATCTCAAATTTGGACTCACCAGACCGGTCTAATGTCCATTGCTTGTGTTTCTTGGCCCAAGCAAGTCTCTTATTCTTATCGGTGTCCTTTAATAATGGTTTCTTTGCAACAATGTGTTGCTGCCTTGCTATTTGTTGTCTTAGGTCTCTCTTTATGTAGTGTTGTGTTGTCTCTCTTGTTGTGATGTGTGTTTTGTCCTATATTTATATTGTATTATTTATTTATTTTTATCCAAGGCCCCCGTCTCCACAGAATACCTTTTGCCTTTTGGTAGGCCGTCATTGTAAATAAGAATTTGTTCTTAACTGTCACGACTTCCTCTCCTTGTTCGGGCGGCGTTCGATGTCATCAGCCTTCTAGCCATCGCCGATCCACTTTTCATTTTCCATTTGTTTTGTCCTTGTCTTACACACCTGGTTTCAATCCCCCAATTACTTGTTCATTATTTAACCCTCTGTTCCCCCATGTTTCTTTGTGAGTGATTGTTTATTGTATTGCGGTCTGTTATTGTGGCCTTGTTTTCATTTGACATGTATTGTGTTTATTGTTGAGTAAAATTGAGTACATTACTCATATCTGCTGTCCTGCGTCTGACTCCTTTACACCAGCTACACACAGACGCTTTACATTAACTGACTTGCCGAGTTAAATAAAGGTTAAATAAAAATAAATTAGACCATGAAGGCCTGATTCACGCAGTCTCCTCTGAACAGTTAATGTTGAGATGCGTCTGTTCCTTGAACTCTGTGAAGCATTTATTTGGGCTGCAATTTCTGAGATGCAGTTAACTCTAATGAGCTCTGGGTTTTCCTTTCCTGTGGCAGTACTCATGAGAGCCAGTTTCATCGTAGCGCTTGATGGTTTTTGCGTATTGACTGACCTTCATGTCTTAAAGTAATGATGGACTGTCATTTCTCTTTGCTTATTTGAGCTGTTCTTGCAATAATATGGACTTGGTCTTTTACCAAATACGGCTATATTCTGTATACCACCCTTACCTTGTCACAACACAACTGATTGGCTTAAATGCATTAAGGAATGAAAGTCCACTATTTAACTTAACAAGGCACACCTGTTAATTGAAATGCATTCCAGGTGACTACCTCATGAAGCTGGTTGAGATAATGAGAAGAGTTTGCAAAGATGTCATCAAGGCAAAGGGTGGTTACTTTGAAGAATCTCAAAAATAAAATATATTTTGATGTGTTTAACACTTTTCTGTTTACTACATGATTCCATATGCGTTATTTCATAGTTTTGATGTCTCCACTATTATTCTACAATGTAGAAAATAGTAAAAATAAAGAAAAACCCTGGAATGAGTAGGCGTTTCCAAACTTTTGACTGGTACTGTAGATATAATCAGCATTGTTGTCAAACCCGCCTCTGTCTGTTTGGATCATGTTGTAGCTATTGCAAGCCCCATTTGTCTCAGCGCAAGGTGTAAAGGACTATAGAAGTAAGAACAGAATAAAGTCTGTGTCTAATGTAATGGTGTGTATTATTTCTTAGCGTGTATTAATGTTGGTATTGTTCCCTAACATCCCTTATTGATCTACTGTATCAGTGTATGTCACCTCCTCCCACTACACAGCTTCTATCATGTGACCCAGAACAGTGACCTAATGTTAAAATGTCTTCCTGAAAGCAACATTTATCCAAGCAGTTGTCTTGAATGAGTCACTACTAAACAAGGCTAGCATTCAGTCTCAATCTAAATCAATAGCCTGGGGACTCGTTGTTGTTATACTGTTTGCAGTATTTCGTGGGGAGTTTACACTCCACTTGATCTCACACTTGTTGCTGTGTCTCTGGTGAACAGCAGTGGAGAGCTGATCGAGACCATGTTCCATTGAACTGGTGCAGAGATTGAAAGTGACGTTGACCATGGCAGTCTGGCTCCCCTCCCTTCTGGTTCACAGTAACTTGAGAGAAGTGAGAGCCGAGAGGGAAAGAGGGAGATGTGTTGCAGGAGTGGAGGGGGGGAGAGGGGAGGGTTGTCTCTCTCGCTGTCTCCCTCTCTCTCTCTACCCTTTCAGTGAATCTAATTCATCAAGGTCTAGTGTGACCCAGGTGTCCCTGATGTCTATTCAGGCCACTTTAATCCACAGCAATTTGTCCAAAGTGTCAAGTTAAAGCATAAATGCAATATGGCATAGGGGACACGCTCTGTAATATCGTCATAATGAAGGAGGTAATGGGACCATGCGTGATCTCATATTGTCCATAATAGCTAGTTCAATGTAACCCGGGTTAATGGAGATGGGATTGGCTCACAGAGACGACATGCATGGAGAAATGTACTCACACATATCAACACGCACAACAAAGGACATTTTCTTTTGAAAGTGTATGCAATAAGAAAGAATAGAGACAGGATTAACCTGTCTAGGACTGAGCGGAACCCCGTTCCGCTAGCAGAACCCCTCGCCAACAGCCAATAGAATTGCAGGGCGCCAAATACAAATCAACAGAAATCTCATAAATCTAATTTCTCAAACATACAAGTATTAGGCACCATTTTAAAGATACAATTCTCGTTAATCCAGCCACAGTGTCTGATTTCAAAAATGCTTTACAGCGAAAGCTCCACAAACAATTATGTTAGGTCACCACCAACTCAAAGAAAAACTCAGCCATTTTTCCAGCCAAAGAGAGGAGTCACAAAAAGCACAAATAGAGATAAAAATAATCACTAACCTTTGATGATCTTCATCAGATGACACTCATAGGACTTCATGTTACACAACACATGTATGTTTTGTTCGGTAAAGTTCATATTTATATAAAAAAAATCGTATTTTACATTGGCGTGTTAGATTCAGTAGTTCCAAAACATGCCGTGATATTGCAGAGAGCCACATGAATTCACAGAAATACTCATAATAAATGTTGATGGAAAATACAGCTATTATACATGAAACTTTAGATACACTTCTCCATAATGCAACCGCTGTGTCAGATTTCAAAAAAACTTTACGGAAAAAGCCTAATCTGAGAACCGCGCTCAGAGCCCAAACCAGCCAGAGAAATATCTGCCATGTTGGGTAGTTAACATTATTCATAAAAAGCATTATAAATATTCACTTACCTTTGATGATCATCAGAATGCACTCCCAGGAATTGCAGTTCCACAATAAATGCTTGTTTTGTTCAATAATGTCTATTTATGTCCAATAGCTTATTTTGTTAGGGAGGTTGGTGAACAATCCAAAAGCGCGATCTGGTCCATTCGGACTAAACGTTCAAAAAGTTATATTACAGGTCGAAGAAACTTGTCAAACTAAGTATAGAATCAATCTTTAGGATGTTTTTATCATAAAAGTTCAATAATTTCCATTGTCTGTAGAATTGCACCAGAACGAGAGCAACCTCTCAAGTGAAAGCGCGTGACTGAGAACGAGGCTGTAGGCAGATCCCTTAGTAAAACATCTCCCATCCGGTCCCCCTTCACATGAGCAGCCTGAAACCACGTTCTAAAGACGGTTGACATCTAGTGGAAGCCTTAGGAAGTGAAAAATAATCCATATCCCACTGTGTATTCGATAGGGGTGAGTTCAAAAACTACAAACCTCAGATTTTCCACTTCCTGTTTGGATTTTTTCCGGTTTTGCCTGCCATATGAGTTCTGTTATACTCACAGACATCATTCAAACAGTTTTAGAAACTTCAGCGTGTTTTCTATCCAATACTACTAATAATATGCATATATTAGCATCTGGGACTGAGTAGGAGGCAGTTCACTGTGGGCACGCTGTTCATCCAAAAGTGAAAATGCTGCCCCCTATCCCAAACAAGTTTAAGATGGAAGACTTTGGTAGAAATGTTGTACACCATAAGCACAATTGTAAATGTTTTCCTTGTTATTGTCTGTGTATGTACTATGGTATATGTTATCTTACAAAGGATGGTGCTTGTTGAGTTGTTTCTGTTCTTGATTCATGATTCATAAATCTAGACAGCAACACAACCAATCATTGCTTTTAAAAAATATATTTTAATCCAATACACATTTTTTTTCTAATAACTAGTGTTCATGACCTTGAACTCTTGTAAATAGCTGAAGACAAAATAGTTGCATTAAAAACAGCAGAACAACACTCAACATGCCATGGTAAGTATAATACAAGACACACTGTTGCAGGAGCATGATAGTCAGGGCAAGAGTGACATAATTCTAATTGGGGAGAATGGGCTCGTGGTAATGACTGGGGCAGAATAAGTGGAATGGTATCAAATATACAGTATCAAAACACATGGTTTCCAGGTGTTTGTGATGCCATTCCATTTGCTCCGTTCCGGCAATTATTATGAGCCGTTCTCCTCAGCAGCCTCCACTGAGATGGAGCTGTAGATGCAAATGCTGTAGTCCATGAGATTGATGTGGTAGTTGTAAACATATTTTGAAGCTATACACTGTTTGTGTACAAAGACTCAATGACAACAAAAACATGAACAATGTAGTATTACATAAGATTTGACAGTGCATAAGTTATATATCTCAATAATCAATGAGTATGAACAGCAGGAAATCTTACAGATTGTGCCTTTAAGCATCTTATGGTCAACATACACTACTGTTCAATAGTTTGGGGTCACTTTTTTTTCACCATTAAAAAAACATCAAATTGATCAGAAATACAGTGTAGATATTGTTAATGTTGTAAATGACTATTGTAGCTAGAAACGTCAGATTCTTTATGGAATATCTACATAGGTAAACAGAGGCCCATTATCAGCAACCATCGCCCCTGTGTTCTAATGGCACGTTGTGTTAGTTAATCCAAGTTTATAATTTTAAAAGGCTAATTGGTCATTAGAAAACCCCTTTGCAATTATGTTAACACAGCTGAAAACTCTTGTTCGGGATAAAGAAGCAATAAAACTGGCCTTCTTTAGACTAGTTGAGTATCTGGAGCGTCGGCATTTGTGGGTTCGATTACAGGCTCAAAATGACCAGAAACAAAGACCTTTCTTCTGAAACTCGTCAGTCTATTCTTGTTCTGAGAAAGGAAGGCTATTCCATGTGAGAAATTGCCAAGAAACTGAAGATCTCGTATAACGCTGTGTACTACTCCCTTCACAGAACAGAGCAAACTGGCTCTAACCAGAATATAAAGAGGAGTGGGAGGCCCAGGTGCACAACTGAGCAAGAGGACAAGTACATTAGAGTGTCTAGTTTGAGAAACAGACGCCTCACAAGTCCTCAACTGGAAGCTTAATTAAATAGTACCCGCAAAACACCAGTCTCAACGTCAGCGAGGTGAAGAGGTGACTCCAGGATGCCAGTTGAGGACTTGTGAGGCTTCAGGGTCCTGACAAGTGAGCACATCTTCTATGCGAGGCAAAATTGCGCCTCATTAGCTCATTGTTTTGGATGTAGCCAAATAAATGTCACTAGAAAACGGCTTACAAAAATGCATCTACTTTGCTGTTATTCTGGCTGTTATTCCGTAGCTGGCTAGCTAGCAATCAAGGGATAAGAACGTTAACAGCCATTATGGCAATGGAACATTTAGAACGAATGAACATATAGAACGAACGTCCATATCTACAGAACAAAAAGACTGAACGACTGGGTCATGTCTCTGGCAACAGAAGCGATAGAGCGAATGACCAGCCGGCTTGGGTAGGAGACCTAGATTTATGCTGGGACTATATCTTGTGGAAGGATGAAATTAATCCAAATAATGTTAATGAAAATACGTCAATAATTTTTGGAATATGTTGGTGACCTGTTGTATTAAAGTGATAATGTGCTCGAAGCCGGTGTTGAGGATATATTGGCACGGTTTGTCGCCAATACATCTTCCAAACTCTGGCTTGTCAGGCATTATCATTTAATTGTTACATTCAAGGATGGTGCAGCACAGAATGGTAAACAAGAGACGCTGTCATATGTGTACAGGAGTTAGTTAAAGAGAAATGAACACAAGTTCAAATACATCTGAAATACACTATTGCTGACTGTAGGCCCATGCTTTGTGATGTGATCCTCATTGTACAATGGTTTTGTGCACATTGCTACAGCAGTTATCTACGCTAATGATAAGCCGAGAAACTTGGATTTACTGGACCCAGTCACAGTGCCCATATACAGTATTTCTTGACAATGTACAGTAATAGAGTGAAGAAAGTATTCTTTGTGGAATCATGATAAATATACAGTCCCTCTATTTCCCAGCAGAGCCAGCATGGGGTCAACTGTACTAAGTCTCATTGACTGTCTTTGTTTGGAATGAAAGCTTTCCCATCGAGTCTGCTCAATAAGAGAACAAAAAAAAGGTAGTGAAACAGCATGGAAAAACAATAATCCCTCAGCAGTTGCCATCGCAGGGGCGTCAAAGGGGAAAAGAGCTAAAGATGAGTCTGGCTCGTCTGGATTAGAGCGAGATTCAACAGACGCCCCCTCCGACAACCTTGATGATGCAGGTGGTGGAGTCACAGGACCAGTACACACTCAAGTTGTACAACTGATGTACAATGCATTTGGCACAACCGAGAGTACATCAGTTGTACAAGCTGAGTGTACTGTTAGGTAGTTAATGACAATAGGCCTACCAGAACACAAACAACTCACAACTCAAGTAAAGGGGGATGGAATCAGACAAGTAAATTGTCTATTTACAACCGTAACTTCTAGCTTATTGAATTGCTCCTATTTAATCACTGTCAACAAACATTTAATGTCCTTGTCATAATGATACGTAATGATGGAGGGGGGTTAAAGCCCCGGTGGAGTCAAAAGTGTGATTTTTCTGTTTAATACTTATTTCCACACTAAGGTTGGATTAATACTGTGAAATGTAGAAAATTATGATCATTTACTTTTAGTACTAGAGCTGTTTGAAAAGATGGCCTGATATTTCAGCCTGTTTTGGTGCGATGGAGTTTTGGCTTGCCTGGTGACATCTCCAGGCGGTAAATTAGTCGATAGACCAATAAGAAAGAGGGATTTCAATAACAGGTATTTTTTAGTTTTCCAATCCCCACTCAGACCACTCTCAAACAGTCCTAGAAAAATTATTGCTTGAGAAATTGCTCTTTGCAAAGAAGCTATTTGGGTGTTTTTCTTCAGAAATGATTTGATATTGAGATCAAAACTGCTGAATTGAACCTTTAAAGTATAGCACTTTTCGAAGTGCTGAAATAATCTTGTATTGTATTGGGAAGGGGCTAACAAGGGAGGATTAGGGGGCCATAATTGTATGAGAGGCCATGGAATCTAGGGATTACAGAATCAGGACCTTGGTTTAACCCTCATCCTACCGACTGGGGTCCTTTTGAACCCCGGAGGCATATTTTTGATCATAGTCCGAATGTGGTTTATTCAGTTTTTCAAATGTTTCATGACTTTGTCAAATGTACGCCTTTCCTACGCACTTCTCAGGAGTTCGTTTTCAGACTTACCTTATGCAGGTGCGTAATGGACTTTGCAGGCGTGGTTCCCTTCCGCATGCTGAATACATTTAATTCAACCTCTGAACACAGTCCCACTTGCTGGCTAATATATTTATTTATGGAGTTTTGATTCAATAGGGTTTCAGTACATTTATCTTAAGCCATCCCTTTAAATAGGGGGTACCTTTAATTAGATTTTTTTTCGGCAGACTCACTAGAATACATAGAGAAAACTGGTTCAGAATATAGATATCAATGAAAGAAAATCCATCTACATATATGCATATTCGTCTCCGTTTCAGCACCAACTGGTAGATTTAAAAATACTCTGATCTTGTAGATTATTTCGGCACATATTTGGGTTAGGAAAATATGCTTCATTTAGGGGTTTGATTCATCCTGCAAGTTGTCATATTAAAGTTCAATCCATTAAATATTGGAAGGTGGAAAAAAGTGTATAATGGGGTTTGAACAATAGTCCTATAAATCTACCCTAATCCTCACTAATCTTGGAACTGTATGACAACGGTCCAGTCGCCGTAAGCCAGGCTCCAGGTTTAACCTGGTACATATAGTCCGAGTCCCATAATGATATAAATACATGTCCCCAATTATTGCACAATGTTAGCCTAAAATTATCCACTAATGCGGACGTGACAGAGGAAAGAAAGGTATAAACGGAATGGAATGTAATGAAGCCAAAATCACCTAATGATCCAAAATCACATAATTTGCCTATACAGTCGTTGCCAAAAGTTTTGAGAATGACACAAATATTAATTTCCACAAAGTTTGCTGCTTCAGTGTCTTTAGATATATATACAGTGGGGCAAAAAAGTATTTAGTCAGCCACCAATTGTGCAAGTTCTCCCACTTAAAAAGATGAGAGAGGCCTGTAATTTTCATCATAGGTACACTTCAACTATGACAGACAAAATTAGAAAAAAATCCAGAAAATCACATTGTAGGATTTTTAATGAATTTATTTACAAATTATGATGGAAAATAAGTATTTGGTCAATAAGAAATCAACTGTGGGAGCAAGTGGGAGCAATTATTAGGAAATGGAAGACATACAAGACCACTGATAATCTCCCTCGATTTGGGGCTCCACGCAAGATCTCACCCCGTGGGGTCAAAATGATGACAAGAACGGTGAGCAAAAATCCCAGAACCACACGGGGGGACCTAGTGAATGACCTGCAGAGAGCTGGGAACAAAGTAACAAAGCAACACACTACGCCGCCAGGGACTCATATCCTGCAGTGCCAGACGTGTCCCCCTGCTTAAGCAAGTACATGTCCAGGCCCGTCTGAAGTTTGCTAGAGAGCATTTGGATGATCCAGAAGAAGATTGAGAGAATGTCATATGGTCAGATGAAACCAAAATATAACTTTTTGGTAAAAACTCAACTTGTCGTGTTTGGAGGACAAAGAATGCTGTGTTGCATCCAAAGAACACCATACCTACTGTGAAGCATGGGGGTGGAAACATCATGCTTTGGGGCTGTTTTTCTTCAAAGGGACCAGGACGACTGATCCGTGTAAAGGAAAGAATGAATGGGAGCATGTATCGTGAGATTTTGAGTGAAAACCTCCTTCCATCAGCAAGGGCATTGAAGATGAAACGTGGCTGGGTCTTTCAGCATGACAATGATCCCAAACACACCGCCCGGGCAAGGAAGTGGCTTCGTAAGAAGCATTTCAAGGTCCTGGAGTGGCCTAGCCAGTCTCCAGATCTCAACCCCATAGAAAATCTTTGGAGGGAGTTGAAAGTCCGTGTTGCCCAGCAACAGCCCCAAAACATCACTGCTCTAGAGGAGATCTGCATGGAGGAATGGGCCAAAATACCAGCAACAGTGTGTGAAAACCTTGTGAAGACTTACAGAAAACGTTTGACCTCTGTCATTGCCAACAAAGGGTATATAACAAAGTATTGAGATAAACTTTTGTTATTGACCAAATAAGTATTTTCCACCATAATTTGCAAATAAATTCATAAAAAATCCTACAATGTGATTTTCTGGATTTTTTTTCTTCTCATTTTGTCTGTCATAGTTGAAGTGTACCTATGATGAACATTACAGGCCTCTCCCATCTTTTTAAGTGGGAGAACTTGCACAATTGGTGGCTGACTAAATACTTTTTTGCCCCACTGTATATGCTTAGTTGCAGTCAAAACAGCTCATTAAAAGTATGTCAGTATGAATACTTGGTAGAACTGTAATACAGAAACCAGCTACCCTCTAAATGTACATATAGTGTTGTATTGCTGTGTATTCTTCGAAAAATAGTAATTCTACGGGAAGTGTTATATAAATACATTAATTCCTATAAAATCCTCCAATATTCTAGATGTGCAACTTGTTATGGTATTTGGGTTGCTATAACATTTGGTTTGAAGTGACTGAAGATTTGAGCATGCTTTCTGAAGCCTACAGCCATAGGCCCTACCACTGCCATTGTTTCAATTAGCAACTATGCTCATGCTGGCTTTGGGGTAAGAAAATAAAGAAAACGAAGCCATATTGTTGGTCATTGTCTCACAGGTTCAATGGATTAATCACTTTTTAAAATTAAGTATATTTCAAATGTTGGTGTACTGCCCCTTTAAAATGCCAGTCATTTTTACCAAATAAGACTAAATGTATATTTACATCAACATTCTAAAAACGAAATGATAACACAATCAAATGATGGTAAATTGGCTTAATAGTACTTGTGGATTGTATTTTGGAAAAGAGCTGCACATTATTTAAGTGACATGTATATTCTTGTTTTCTAGAATATGCAAATGACCTGTAATTTTGTGAAAAGTATTTATTTTATTTACATATCTAATGATGTTTTGATAATAATTAATTAGATATTTTGCTATGATTGTTGCTTTTTCCAATAGTTTCTTCTTGGGGTCAAAATTACCCCAGTTGGTAATCCATGTCTGTGAAATATATTGGTGGTATGAGGGATAAGGGAATCCTTTGTGGAGCAGTGTCCACAGAAAACATGGACTAAGGTATTGAGGAGGGAAGAATGCCCCCTACTGGCACTCTAACACAATTTCCAAAAGCATCTGGTCTCCTACCCTAGAGATCAACCAGGCCTGACCCTACTTAGCCTCAGATGACTTTCAGCAGATAGATGCAGTCAGGGTGATCTGGCTGCTTGACATACATGAAAGCATTATGTCCCTCTTTTGGGCTACGGTTTCCCTCCATGTCTACTAATACATAACAAGTCAACCAGGGAACCCTTGTGGTTACACCTGGCATCTTTAAACTAACACATACCACAAGAAGTTGGTGGGTAAGAGAAGATGCATCTGCATAGCAATGGAAGGGGAGGATGAAAAGGCAGTGAGGACTGGAGGAGAGTTCAGGGGTGGGATAGTCTTCTGTTGGTCTACATGGGGCAGACTTTGTTCTCTGGGATTGGCAGCTGGACGAAGGAGCTGCACTTGCTGGGGGATGCCTCCTCATTCTTAGGCTGGGTGTTGCCGCAGACTGTGATGCGTGCTGCTATGGCTGACATCTCGCCCCCCGTGCAGCTCTCCCCCGTCATTCCTAGTCGCTCCGACGTTGCATTCATGTTCTCTGGCGCAGGCTTGCCGGTAAAGAGCTGAATCAGGCACTTCCTGAACTGGAAAAAGGTCAAAGGGTATTAGAACAGCCAACCGAAAAAGAAAATACAGGCAGTGAAGGCATTGGCAATGAAATAAACTTTATTTTGGAGTTCAAAAAGCATATTATTTGTATCTTAATGTGTAGTCTTCTGTTTGGTGCCATTTGAACAGGACCCAGGTGATATCACACTGCCAGGCAATGTGGATATCGGAACTGTCAGGATACTTTAGCTGTGCAGGTAGGAGATATTTATCATACTTATCAAGAGATGCCCAGCACATAACTGCAACACTGCCATAGCTCCACTCAGGAGAATGTTGCACCACCTAGAGCATCCGGACTGGTTGCATCACTGCCTGGTATGGCAACAGTGTTGTTACCTACCCTTACCACGTAGGGGCGGCCCGTCAGGAAGTCCAGGATCCAGTTGCAAAGGGAGGTGTTTAGTCCCAGGTTCCTTAGCTTATTGATTAGCTTTGAGGGCACTATGGTGTTGAACGCTGAGCTGTAGTCAATGAATAGCATTCTCACATAGGTGTTCCTTTTGTCCATGTGTGAAAGGGCAGTGTGGAGTGCAATAGAGATTGCATCATCTGTGGATCTGTTAGGGCGGTATGCAAATTGGAGTGGGTCTAGGGTTTCTGGGATAATGGTGTTGATGTGAGCCATGACCAGCCTTTCAAAGCACTTCATGGCTACAGACGTGAGTGCTACGGGTCGGTAGTCATTTAGGCAGGTTACCTTAGTGCTCTTGGGCACAGGGACTATGGTGGTCTATTTAAAACATGTTGGTATTACAGACTCGGACATGGAGAGGTTGAAAATGTCAGTGAAGACACTTGCCAGTTGGTTAGCGCATGCTTGCAGTACACATCCTGGTAATCCATCTGGCCCTGCGGCCTTGTGAATGTTGACCTGTTCAAAGGCCTACTCAAATCGCCTGCGGAGAGCGTGATCACACAGTCGTCTGGAACAGCTGGTGCTCTCATGCAGGTTTCAGTGTTATTTGCATCGAAGCGAGCATAGAAGTCCGTTAGCTCGTCTGGTAGGCTCATGTCACTGGGCAGCTCTCGGCTGGGCTTCCCTTTGTGGTCTGTAATGGTTTGCAAGCCCTGCCACATCCGACGAGCGTTGGAGCCGGTGTAGTACGATTCAATCTTCGTCTTGTACTGACGCTTTGCTTGTTTTATGGTTCGTCGGAGAGCATAGCGAGATTTCTTATAAGTTTCCGGGTTAGAGTCCTGCTCCTTGAAAGTGGAAGCTCTAGCCTTTAGCTCAGTGCGGATGTTGCCATGGCTTCTATACGTACGGTAACTGTAGGGACGGCGTCATCGATGCACTTATTGATGAAGCCAATGACCGATGTGGTGTACTCTTCAATGAAATTGGAGAATCCCGGAACATATTTCAGTCTGTGCTAGCAAAACAGTCCAGTATCTTAGCATCTGCTGGTGCTTCCTGCTTTACATTTTTGCTTGTAAGCAGGAATCAGGAGGATAGAATTATGGTCAGATTTGCCAAATGGAGGGTGAGGGAGAGCGTTGTACGACTCTCTGTGTGTGGAGTAAAGGTGGTCTAGAGTTTTTTCCCCTCCAATTGCACGTTTAACATGTTGATAGAAATTTGGTAAAACGGATTTAATTTTCTCTGCTTTAAAGTCCCCGGCCATTAAGAGCGTCGCCTCTGGATGAGCATTTTCCTGTTTGCTTAGGGCGGAATACAGCTCATTGAGTGCGGTCTTAGTGCCAGCATCGGTCTTATTATCTAAAATAAATCATGGATTTATTGTGAAGGTCTGCATCAGTGGCTTGTAGTCTATGCGTGGAAGCCAGGAGATGCTAAATGTGTTTATGTTAATTAACGGTTAATTACAGTGAGACCGACAGTTATTTGTTTGACAATCACCGGCTGACAAAACTTTGTGACTGTCACAGCTCTACTCATATCTTATCAATAGATCTTATCAACTTATACATTACAGTGCATGGCGAATGCTGTTAGTTCTATTAGAAAAGAGAAAGTAGATTATTTTTCCACTTGGAACCGGCAAGTTCGATCAACATTATTCATGGTTCCCTCACACGTAAAGGTGGTGTAATTATGAGAGAATTAAGTCAAGGTCAGAATACGGTGTATCTGTAGGCATTTTGGTCCGCCTCTCCTTCGACGGAAGAAAACCGTAACACTCACAGCAACAGTCGCTTTCAAACTAGGGATTTTGTGGCTAATTAAGGTAATTCCGCTCATAGATTATGTATGAACTACACATTGACACATCCAGCCTAAAGAGAGAGTTAAAAAAAATATGAATCACCAAAGTACAGGAGTGTGTCTTTAAATCAGCCATGGGGGGCAATTTAATGCAAGATTCATCTTCTTTTTTATTTTATTGTTGACATTTCTATCCTGTCTATCTATGGATAACAGGGTTGACGTTATGCTTGTCCCACTCAGTTTTACACCACAAAACACCTGCTTTTACGCTATTATTTCATTACGCTGGTATTTCATTTGTAAGAGAAAATGAAATACTAATCACATGCAATAAATAATAATGTTCAGAAATAACTGTCAAAACAATAAAATAACTAGTGCTTTATAATAATGGTGAAATAATAGAGTATTTTTGTGGGTTAATCTTCATAGAAGTCACAGAGGGTGCATGGAGGGACATGTTAAAATGCAGAATTTTGACACTTCAACCAACTTTATTCTTATTGAAAATTGGTGCATAAATTGGTGCATATTGTGGGATTCTGTGTTTTACATTATATCCATTACCATATATATGATTAAATGTTGGCTGTGTGAAGTATCTGCATTTGTGCACTTGAGCATCATCATGAGATTAAACAACTGCTTGCTACATCTGCTTGCCTGTTTGTGTGTGACAAGAACTGAGCAACATGCTGAGACTGCTGCATGTTGCAAAACTGTAGATAACAGCCCAGCAGATACTTTGTCCTTGTGTTTGTATGTGACAATATTGAGCACATGGTGTGACTTGCTGTATCTTACAAAGTTGTGGTTAAATCGGGAGGGGTGGTCATCACGTGGTTTAACTGAGATGGAAAAATACTGAACAACACAATAGCAGGAACTGAGCAACTGTTATAACTAGGGGGTGATACCAGAACAGTGAGAATCTATACATCGACAGAGGGTGGACTCCAAGAAGCGCCAAGAGGCGGGGACCAGCCTGAGCGCCTGAGATAGGCTGAGCAAGTATAAACCACGCTCAGCCTCTACTCTGATAGACATAGTTCCAACCCTTCTGTTGGCTTATCACAGTATATGAACAGCTGTTTTCTTACATCCTGTCAGTTCCCTGTTCTGCCCTGCGTGGTATTACAGTGAGCCCGTATATACAAAAGTTGCATTTGCCATTTATTGCTTAGCTAATAAAAATACAGAGTACAATCAGTGACTCAGTGTTATAACTTGTTCTGATACCAGATTCGAATTGACGCGACCCTAACAATATTTTTTTTTAAAGTGGAACTGACAGTGTTTTGAACAGACAATCATAAATATCAAATTCCCATTTTATGCTACAAAACCAACTTCATAAAAGGGATTTTAAAAATAGGTTATACTTGACTCAAAATTCCATGACGTACAGTAAGGCATTGTTGGCAGAATAGATGGATGCAGATCAATGCATGATCAATATAATTCACCAATACATTTCTTGGTAGTCCAAAAAATGTTGCTATGAGGTTGTCAATCACAGCTGGCCTCGTACATTGTTTGCTGTCTCCACTCATTCGGGATGCACTGTTTCAGTTTCGATGACTCAACATTTTGGACAAAAACGGACGTAGGCTGCGAATGTCAATACAATCAAACTAGCAAGGGCAATGACCACAAGTCAGTCATAACGTGGCTAATAGGCTAGCACATCTTTTTATGTAGCTCTTTATTTAGTAACCTAAAAACCTGGAGCCTAATGTTAGCTAGCTAGCTGCTGGGAAGATGTCATGTGATTAGAAGAATGGGTGAGTAACTGACTTTTTCCCCTCATATCGTTTTTTCAGTGGCTACAGCTAGATGCAGGTGTAAAGAAATATCTAATCGCTTTGCTAGCTAGCTAGCTAGCTAGTTAGCTATGCTGAACTTGAACGACTGTTATTCACTTAGCATATCTCTTGCATTTGTAAATTCCCTCTGGCTATCTGCTATGATTTCAGAATACTCTCATCTGAGTGTGCCAGAGCGCATAATATAATAATGGATGAATTTACGAACGCGCAACACCCGCTGAATATGACCAGTGTAAATGTATTAATGGTGGATTTGGAACTGCCTTCATACACAAGTTGGTGCTTTCAAGGAGAAACCTAATTGAATCAATATGCCTACAGAAATGCATACCAGGGTTAGTTCGACTGATAGCCTTGTTTGCAAAAGCCAAGTGAGAAAGTGCATAGACCTTGGAATTGGTATTTTCTTTTTTCATTTTTTAAATCTGTGAGTGTTATTTGAAATGATATTTTCACTAAAAGCATCTGGTTTCCCATTCTTAGCTACTCTTGGCAACTTGGGTGCCTGATTTTTTTTTTTACTTTAGCATGCACCAAAAGTGAATTTTCCTTATCACACAGTTTAGTGACAAACTGTAATAATACTTGTATTGCATGTTTACCTCTGCTTTCAGTGTTTCTTCAAGGCTGGCTCACTGACTTTTAAGGTGATTATTCATCTCTAGTATATTTTTCTATACAATTTTCAAACTTCAAAAGTAGGCTCTGGTCTTCTGTGACTGACTGTAGCTGGGTAAATTGACCTTGATTACATCCTCTAGTTTGGCAGAAATCTTACATTTCATATTCTCACTCTCATTCAGTGAGTTAACAGCTATCAAGAGGTTTTTGCCAGTCATATCTTTAACTGAGGGCCATATTCAAATTTACAGAATAACTCAAACATGATTATTTTGCTAAAAGAAAATACTAATGTTTATGGTTGACAAACCAACGCTTACAGTGTGAAACCAAAATAAACAGCATGTTAACGCTGTTTTAAACATATCGCTCAAACTGTAAGTGGTTTTGATTGATTAAAGCCCTGAGATTTTGTCTGGAGTCAATTAGAATGGATGAGTAAAGTATTTGATTGAACACTTCTAAGCTACACATATACAGTGCCTTGCGAAAGTATTCGGCCCCCTTGAACTTTGCGACCTTTTGCCACATTTTAGGCTTCAAACATAAAGATATAAAACAGTATTTTTTTGTGAAGAATCAACAACAAGTGGGACACAATCATGAAGTGGAACGACATTTATTGGATATTTCAAACTTTTTTAACAAATCAAAAACTGAAAAATTGGGCGTGCAAAATTATTCAGCCCCTTTACTTTCAGTGCAGCAAACTCTCTCCAGAAGTTCAGTGAGGATCTCTGAATGATCCAATGTTGACTTAAATTACTAATGATGATAAATACAATCCACCTGTGTGTAATCAAGTCTCCGTATAAATGCACCTGCACTGTGATAGTCTCAGAGGTCCGTTAAAAGCGCAGAGAGCATCATGAAGAACAAGGAACACACCAGGCAGGTCCGAGATACTGTTGTGAAGAAGTTTAAAACCGGATTTGGATACAAAAAGATTTCCCAAGCTTTAAACATCCCAAGGAGCACTGTGCAAGCGATAATATTGAAATGGAAGGAGTATCAGACCACTGCAAATCTACCAAGACCTGGCCGTCCCTCTAAACTTTCAGCTCATACAAGGAGAAGACTGATCAGAGATGCAGCCAAGAGGCCCATGATCACTCTGGATGAACTGCAGAGATCTACAGCTGAGGTGGGAGACTCTGTCCATAGGACAACAATCAGTCGTATATTGCACAAATCTGGCCTTTATGGAAGAGTGGCAAGAAGAAAGCCATTTCTTAAAGATATCCATAAAAAGTGTTGTTTAAAGTTTGCCACAAGCCACCTGGGAGACACACCAAACATGTGGAAGAAGGTGCTCTGGTCAGATGAAACCAAAATTGATATTTTTGGCAACAATGCAAAACGTTATGTTTGGCGTAAAAGCAACACAGCTCATCACCCTGAACACACCATCCCCACTGTCAAACATGGTGGTGGCAGCATCATGGTTTGGGCCTGCTTTTCTTCAGCAAGGACAGGGAAGATGGTTAAAATTGATGGGAAGATGGATGGAGCCAAATACAGGACCATTCTGGAAGAAAACCTGCCTGGATCCTGGTCTTCCTGACCAGGTGGTGAGGGTAGGCAACAACACCTCCGCAACACTGACCCTCAACAAGGGGCCCCTCGGAGATGTGTGCTTAGTCCCCTCCTGTAATCCCTGTTCACCCATGACTGCGTGGCCACACACAACTCCAAAACCATCATCAAGTGTGCTGAAGACAACAGTAGTAGGCCTGATCACAGACAGTGATGAGACAGCCTACAGGGAGGAGGTCAGAGACCTAGCAGTGTGGTGCCAAGGACCAAGGAACTGATCGTGTACTACAGGAAAAAGGGGGGAAAGCACAACCCCATCCAAATCGAC
Organism: Oncorhynchus mykiss; assembly: GCF_057628025.1. Lineage (NCBI taxonomy): Eukaryota > Metazoa > Chordata > Actinopteri > Salmoniformes > Salmonidae > Oncorhynchus > Oncorhynchus mykiss. The sequence continues at coordinate 5,742,350 of NC_143044.1, forward strand.
GGGGCTGTAGTGGAGCGGTTCGAGAGCTAAAAGTTCCTTGGTGTCCACATCCCTAAGGACTTAACATGGTCCACACACCCGCACAGTTGTGAAGAGGGAATAAAAGTGCCTCATCCCCCTCAGGAGGCTGAAAGGATTTGGGCATGGCCCTTGGATCCTCAAAAAGTTGCACCATCTAGCGCATCTTGACTGACTGCATCACCGCTTGGTATGGTAAATGCACCGCCATTGACCACAAAACGCTACAGAGGTTGGTGTGGACGGCCAAGTACATCACTGAGGCTGAGCTCCCAGCCATCGAGGTCCTCTATATCAGGCGTTGTCAGAGGAAGAAGGCCTGAAAAATTACCAAAGACTTCAGCCACCGGAGCCATAGACTATTCACTCTGCTACCGTCCGGCAAATGGTACCAAAGCATCGGTTCTCGAACCAAAAGGCTCCAGAACAGCTTCTCCCTCAAGCCATAAGACTGCTAAATAGTCTGGGTAACCATTTAATTATGCATTATTATTATTTAATCTGCATTGACACTATCTTGCAATGACTCTGTGCACCCTTACAAGACTATATTTACACTATATATACACTGCTCAAAAAAATAAAGGGAACATTAAAATAACACATCCTAGATCTGAATGAATGAAATATTCTTATTAGATACTTTTTTCTTTACATAGTTGAATGTGCTGACAACAAAATCACACAAAAATTATCAATGGAAATCAAATTTATCAACCCATGGAGGTCTGGATTTGGAGTCACACTCAAAATTAAAGTGGAAAACCACACTACAGGCTGATCCAACTTTGATGTAATGTCCTTAAAACAAGTCAAAATGAGGCTCAGTAGTGTGTGTAGCCTCCACGTGCCTGTATGACCTCCCTACAACGCCTGGGCATGCTCCTGATGAGGTGGCGGATGATCTCCTGAGGGATCCCCTCCCAGACCTGGACTAAAGCATCCGCCAACTCCTGGACAGTCTGTGGTGCAACGTGGCGTTGGTGGATGGAGCGAGACATCATGTCCCAGATGTGCTTAATTGGATTCAGGTCTGGGGAACGGGCGGGCCAGTCCATAGCATCAATGCCTTCCTCTTGCAGGAACTGCTGACATACTCCAGCCACATGAGGTTTAGCATTGTCTTGCATTAGGAGGAACCCAGGGCCAACCACACCAGCATATGGTCTCACAAGGGGTACCTAATGGCAGTCAGGCTACCTCTGGCGAGCACATGGAGGGCTGTGCGGCCCCAAAAAGATATGCCACCCCACACCATGACTGACCCACCGCCAAACCAGTCATTCTGAAGGATGTTGCAGGCAGCAGAACGTTCTCCACGGCGTCTCCAGACTATCACGTCTGTCACATGTGGGCTGTAAGCACAACACCCACCTGTGGACGTCGGGCCCTCATACCACCCTCATGGAGTCTGTTTCTGACCGTTTGAGCAGACACATGCACATTTGTGGCCTGCTGGAGGTCATTTTGCAGGGCTCTGGCAGTGCTCCTCCTTCTCATCCTTGCACAAAGGCGGAGGTAGCGGTCCTGCTGCTGGGTTGTTGCCCTCCTATGGCCTCCTCCACGTCTCCTGATGTACTGGCCTTTCTCCTGGTAGCGCCTCCATGCTCTGGACACTACGCTGACAGACACAGCAAACCTTCTTGCCACATCTCGCATTGATGTGCCATCCTGGATGAGCTGCACTACCTGAGCCAGTTGTGTGGGTTGTAGACTCCGTCTCATGCTACCACTAGAGTGAAAGCACCGCCAGCATTCAAAAGTGACCAAAACATCAGCCAGGAAGCATAGGAACTGAGACGTGGTCTGTGGTCCCACCTGCAGAACCACTCCTTTATTGGGGGTTTCTTGCTAAATGCCTATAATTTCCACCTGTTGTCTATTCCATTTGCACAACAGCATGTGAAATGTATTGTCAATCAGTGTTGCTTCCTATGTGCGCAGTTTGATTTCACAGAAGTGTGATTGACTTGGAGTTACATTGTGTTATTTAAGTGTTCCCTTTATTTTTTTGAGCAGTGTACATTCACACTACACTTACACTCTCACACAAACCCAGACACATTCACATGTAGCCTCAAAACTACTACATACATACAGTGGGGCAAAAAAGTATTTAGTCAGCCACCAATTGTGCAAGTTCTCCCACTTAAAAAGATGAGAGAGGCCTGTAATTTTCATCATAGGTACACTTCAACTCTGACAGACAAAATTAGAAGAAAAAAATCCAGAAAATCACATTGTAGGATTTTATTTGCAAATTATGGTGGAACATAAGTATTTGGTCAATAACAAAAGTTTATCTCAATACTTTGTTATATACCCTTTGTTGGCAATGACAGAGGTCAAACGTTTTCTGTAAGTCTTCACAAGGTTTTCACACACTGTTGCTGCTATTTTGGCCCATTCCTCCATGCAGATCTCCTCTAGAGCAGTGATGTTTTGGGGCTGTCACTAGGCAACACAGACTTTCACCTCCCTCCAAAGATTTTCTTTGGGGTTGAGATCTGGAGACTGGCTAGGCCACTCCAGGACCTTGAAATGCTTCTTACGAAGCCACTCCTTCGTTGCCCGGGCGGTGTGTTTGGGATCATTGTCATGCTGAAAGACCCAGCCACGTTTCATCTTCAATGCCCTTGCTGGTGGAAGGAGGTTTTAACTCAAAATCTCACGATACATGGCCCCATTCATTCTTTCCTTTACACGGATCAGTCGTCCTGGTCCCTTTGCAGAAAAACAGCCCCAAAGCATGATGTTTCTATCCCCATGCTTCACAGTAGGTATGGTGTTCTTTGGATGCAACTCAGGATTCTTTGTCCTCCAAACACGACGAGTTGAGTTTTTACCAAAAAGTTATATTTTGGTTTCATCTGACCATATGACATTCTCCCAATCTTCTTCTGGATCATCCAAATGCTCTCTAGCAAACTTCAGACGGGCCTGGACATGTACTGGCTTAAGCAGGGGGACACGTCTGGCACTGCAGGATTTGAGTCCCTGGCGGCGTAGTGTGTTACTGATGGTAGGCTTTGTTACTTTGGTCCCAGCTCTCTGCAGGTCATTCACTAGGTCCCCCCGTGTGGTTCTGGGATTTTTGCTCACCGTTCTTGTCATCATTTTGACCCCACAGGGTGAGATCTTGCGTGGAGCCCCAGATCAAGGGAGATTATCAGTGGTCTTGTATGTCTTCCATTTCCTAATAATTGCTCCCACAGTTGATTTCTTCAAACCAAGCTGCTTATCTATTGCAGATTCAGTCTTCCCAGCCTGGTGCAGGTCTACAATTTTGTTTCTGGTGTCCTTTGACAGCTCTTTGGTCTTGGCCATAGTGGAGTTTGGAGTGTGACTGTTTGAGGTTGTGGACAGGTGTCTTTTATACTGATAACAAGTTCAAACAGGTGCCATTAATACAGGTAACGAGTGGAGGACAGAGGAGCCTCTTAAAGAAGAAGTTACAGGTCTGTGAGAGCCAGAAATCTTGCTTGTTTGTAGGTGACCAAATACTTATTTTCCACCATAATTAGCTAATAAATTCATTAAAAATCCTACAATGTGATTGTCTGGATTTTTTTCCTTCTCATTTTGTCTGTCATAGTTGAAGTGTACCTATGATGAACATTACAGGCCACTCTCATCTTTTTAAGTGGGAGAACTTGCACAATTGGTGGCTGACTAAATAATTTTTTGCCCCACTGTACATAACACTTACATGCGTACCGATGCTACACACACACACTTTCACACTCATCATATGCTGCTGCTACTCTGTTCTTTGTTTTACTCTTATTATTATATATCCTAATGCCTAATCACTTTACCCTGCTTTTATGTACATTTCTACCTCAAATATCCAGTACCCCTTTTTTTTAAAACTCTGCATCATTGGGAAGGGCTCATAAGCAAGCATTTGACATTAAAGTCTACACCTGTTGTATTCGGCGGATGTGAGAAATAAAATGTGATTTCGTGATGCCTCTAAGCAATGTGTCAGTTGAGTGAGACTCCTCACAACTTGTCAGAGAACTGGTGGGCATTTTTCCTGCTGAACAGTGCCAAATTGTATTTCGTCTTCGCCGACAAACGCATAAATTATCATTGCTTTTGTTTGGGCGGTGTCAGCCGTGTAATTGCGTTAAAGCTGTCCAATCAGTAAGCGGCTGTTCTTGTGGTAGTTGTAATGAAACCACACCCTTCCTTAAATCTGACCCGCGTTAGAAGTTCCAAACAAGAAAGTGTAGGCTATATCGAAATAATGAAACTCAAATGCAATTTCAGTAAACAAAATAATAGGGATTTATATCAGCCTAATCAAGGTGTAGATTACATCACACATTCCAGTATTTGAACTTGTAACATGGCTCCATTGTAACGTGGCTTTAATTAAGTGCATCCAATGGCATGTCCACGATAGGTAACGCCAGGAACCGCTTGTGGATCTGACAGCTCTAACACAGTTACACATCTGACACTGGCCAAACAAAAGCAATGACAAACGATGTGTTTGTCGGCTAACCCGTGTTACTGCTGATCTGATTGCATCCTGGCCTTATTCCCAGTACACCTGGGAATGGCTGTCTAAACCATTGGACAACATTAGCAGAAATATAGCCTATCCATAATCTGTTTATTTTCCAGTGAAATGAATAAACAGAGAATATAAAGAGAATATCATCAGTAGCAATGTGTTCAGGAGGAAAAGAGTGAGATACCTGTTTGTTCATGAAGACGTAGATGACTGGGTTGTAGACTGCGGCCGTCTTGGAGAAGAAAGCGGGTGCAGCAGCAAGTCTGGGGTCCAGGTAGATGGTGGGACAGGCTGTGACAATGATGGAGAAGGCGGCGTAGGGCGTCCAGCCCACCATGAAAGCCACAATCATCACCACCACCATGCGTGTCACCTGACGCTCCGGTTTCTTGGCGTTACCCAGCCTGCCATGGGACACCTGAGGGTTACGTGAAAACAAACACCTTCGGTTATTGAGCTAGAAAGTAGGCCGTGTGAGTTTATTTAAAGTATTATAAGAACTTAACTGAAAGGCTTGAATACACCAGGACGTTGCATCCACTCCCAATAGTTCCAGTATTTTATAAATGGGAACTGACCTTTCTCAGCTTCTGTAGGAGCTTCCCATAGCAGTAAATGATCACCCCCAGGGGCATTATGAAGCAGGTCACAAAGAAGGTGATTATGTAGGTGTGATTTGAAATGTTGTTGGAGTACCTGAGGAAAGTAGAACATAAACATTTTAATGACATTTCCAGCATTTGCTACATGGCCTGGTCTTATGGCTGAGTCTGTATTTAAAGTGATAGTTCACTCTTATTAAGCTCAAGTTGATTTTCAAACTGTTTTTATATAGCAATGTCCAGTATCTAGCATTTTTTGAGCCAGACAAGAAATTTATAAAATGGTTTGTAAAAACACCCCAGGAATGTCAAAAACAAACTAAATCTCTAATCTTTCAAGTTAACTGCTACTTTAAGAAGGGGCCATCTGTAGTTGTTGCATCCATTTTTGAGCTGAGTGTACAAAACATTAAGGACACCTTCCTGACATCAATAAGGGATCATAGATTTCACCTGGATGCACCTGGTCAGTCTATGTCCTGGAAAGAGTCCTTAATGTTTTGTACACTCAGTGTATACCCATTATTAACTTATAAATGCCTCATGAGCTTAGTTCAACTGTCACACCCCATGAGAACCCAACATATAAGCTTGTTTTTCTCCAATGTTTGTAAACATTGTAAATGTAAACAACCCCTGTTTAGCCTCAAAACATGGTTAAAACAATCATTTTTGATATCATGGGCGGTCAGTCCTTGCATCCATAGCTCTGTGTATTAATCTGAGAGTGGCTACATTTATCCAGGCCAATGCCTCAGCCTTTTACCAAAACATAGGCGGGGTGTCTCTTTATTATTGTTTCAACCTTAGATTCAGCCTTTAAGGACACCGTAAAGGTGCGTGACATAATGTTGACAGAGGCGGAGGGTCGTATTGGACCGTTCAGATAGGCTTATTCTGCTTTGTACCTCATTTGAGATTAAATTAAAGTGGGAATTCTACAGCTGAAGCAAATCTATGGGACAAAATTGGGGTCCCAGGGGCCAGTTGATGGAAGACTAATTGTGTAATTTCCATTATAAATACCTGTTACCGATACCAAAGGTGACAAGCTGGGGATTCATTCACACAGAACCAGAGACAAAGTCTAAATCAGAGTTTAGGGAGGTGCACCTAACTAAAATGTCCCCACCCACAGTCCTCCAGGCACCCTACTAGTTTAGATTCCCAGCCTAACACATGCCTTATCGGCCTGTCACAGCCCATAGGTTTTAAGGATTTGAGGGGATTTGAATGGAAGTCAACGCAATACTGCGTTGTAAGGTGGAACACTGAAAGCAATTCTATCACGGGTCAACATAACATACTGTACACTCTAATCAGCATAATTTTTCATAAAATTCATAACTTTCACAATGCCTAGAATTGAAAAGTGTACCTCTTTTTAATATTCTGAATCATGTGAATAGTGTGCATTCAAATGCTACTTGGGTTGAATAAACAAATGAGTGGATGCATGTGGACCCCTAGATCTGTTTCCTCAGTCCCTGCTGGGAAGTCAACATGACCCAAATGTTTTCTGACAGAACACAAGCTGTGTATTCGCAGAGGGACAAGTTAGGACACGGATATATTATGTATATCCTTGAATGTGGCTAATAATTGCATTGTTGACTGTATTTCACTGCCTTAGCGTTGGCTCTCTCAATGGACCAGAGGCAGTGCCCATCAGCCCCCCTACCTGCCTCCCTTTGATTAGCAATGCTTAACATCATTACCATGATCTCTAGGAGGGTACCCCGTAGGGCCAAATTAGCTTGGCTCCTTGACTTGAAAGTGTTTTTCCATTGTAAAGGTGAGATAATTTCGCAAGGTGCAATCAACCAAGTTACATACACAAGGCTTAGTCTTAACCTTAAGCTAGTAGTTATATGAAGAGTTTAATTTCAAAATGCTATATATCCACTTTCAGAAATGTTGGTAAATTAGCTTTTATTATTTAAAGAAATTATGAAAGAGGTTGGTCTGTTTTTTCACTGTCTAATCCGGGCATGGGGTTGTTGATGACAGACGTGTTTGTTTAAAATATATCACTTGATGGTTTCATTTCAGAGAGACAATCTTTTAATTTGCAAAATGCTATACAGTGGAGTCCAAAACCTGAAAATGAATAAATTAAATAAATAATTTTAAATATTGAGCATTATTGTATGCTCCAAAACATTTGAAAAGTATGTTATTTTATACTAATACCATTGCACTGAAAAAACGACTTAATTCTCAAAAAGGTAGGGATCAAAATGATTGACACCCCTGTTTTCAATACCTCGCAATAGCTCACCTTGCGAGGATTACAGTCATACTTGAATTGTGGTGGCATTTGCATCCCTTGGCTTTGCAACCATGAAAAACACTTTAAAATGACAAATAGTTACACATCATTCATATTTTATTTTAAACAGTATTGCAACTCCTTCATACTGCAAAACTTTACCTGAAGGCATTGTTCAAAGTACTAATATATGTAATAAGTATGTAATATATTGTATAGAGCGGGTATTCCCAAACTGAGGTGCACGCGCAATGCTGTCGGGGCTACGGCAAATAAAAAATTTAAAAAAAAAATATATATATATATATATATATTTTAAAGGTTTTATTATCTTCACATTTTCAAACAGTCCATTTATATTTTCCAACAGGGCTATGGTTTCATTCTCGCCTGGTTGGCCTCATTTCACTGCCAAAAATAAAATTAAACCATCTAGTGTTCAGCGAAATAACAACACAATGTCAAATACAGGTAGCCTAGTCAAATAATGAACATCCATTTACATTAACCGTTACTCTCTCGCGGGAATTTCACTATGTAGCCAAAAGTAGCTGCAGCTCATGTTGGTATCTGTACTGGTGGCGCAAAAGCCATGACAGGGAGACATAGTGGAGTGGTAACGCGCGTGCAAGCAGTTGCTCCCGACGCCACTCGAGTACACTGCAGCATCCACCGAGAGACTCTTGCTGCCAAGGGAACGCCTGAGAGCTTGAAAGACGTTTTGGACACTACGGTGAAAATGGTTAACTTTGTTAAAGCAACTGCACCATGCAATGATATGGGCAGCGGCCATGTAATGCTTTTACGACATACAGAAGTACGCTGGTTATCAAGAGGCAAAGTATTAACACATTTTTTTTAAATTGAGAGATGAGCTTAGAGTTTTCTTTACTGACCATCATTTTCACTTGTCTGACCGCTTGCATGATGACGAGTTTCTCACACGACTGGCCTGGGTGACGTTTATTTCTCACCTGAATGATCTGAATCTAGGATTACAGGGACTCTCTGCAACTATAATCAATCTATTAAGAAGTTTATTCCTACATTAACGAGGACAACACACAGGTCTTTCCATCATTGTATGATTTTTTTTGTGTGTGTGCAAATGAACTCAAGCTTACGGACAATGTCAAATGTGATATAGCGAAGCACCGGAGTGAGTTGGGTGTGCAATTACGCAGGTACTTTCCCGAAACGGATGACACAAACAACTGGATTCGTTATCCCCTCAATGCCTTGACTCCAGTCCACTTACCGATATCTGAACAAGGGAGCCTCATCGAAATTGCAACAAGCGGTTCTGTGAAACTGTAATTTAATCAGAAGCCACTGCCAGATTTCTGGATTGGGGGTGCGCTCAGAGCATCCTGCCTTGGCAAATCGCGCTGTTAAGACACTGATTCCCTTTGCAACCATGTACCTATGTGAGAGTGGATTCTCAGCCCTCACTAGCATGAAAACTAAATACAGACACAGACTGTGTGTGGAAAATTATTTAAGAATGAAACTCTCTCTAATACAACCCAACATTGCAGAGTTATGTGCATCCTTTCAAGCACACATTTCTAATTAACCTGTGGTGAGTTATTCACAATTTTCTATTAACAAATAAAGGTTTTATATGTAAGATGATTAAATAAAGAGCAAAATTATTTATTATTATTATAATTTGTGCACTGGTCCTATAAAAGCTCCTTGTCACTTCCCAGGAGCTGGGTTGTGACAAACTCACACTCATTCTTATGTTTAATAAATGTATCGTATAGTGTGTGTGTGTGGCAGGCTTTCAATGATGGCAAAAAACAACATTTGAGAGTGCGCTGACACTGGTGCTAGAGCCAAGTTTGGCATTACTTCCTATGCACTGAACGGTGCTGTATGAATGCTACAGAGTGATGCTGAAGTAAATGCTTTCTAATCAACATTACCTTGCTCTTGTATAGAATTAACACCATACAAAACAATAATGTGTATCCCTTCACTTCTTACAAAGAAATACATGGACCTTGAGCATTTCCTCCAGTGACAAACTCTTATCGGGGAGGGGTCTGTATTAAAGAAAATAATTTGCTAATCACACCCTTCTAGTATGTCATGAATTTGAGGATTCCATTGATAATTGTGTGTGTATACATTTTTTTTAAATGGTATTGGTGTTACTTGATTTAAATGAAGGGAAATTACAATGTGAGCAAAATGATTATGATAATACGTTTGTCAATTCTTTTTTTATGGGTTGATGAATTCCATTTAAGAAAATCCAAAATGACCTAAAATGTGTCATTGGGGTTCCTACCGCTACTGTTGGTAAATTACAACGTTATCATTATAGTAAAAAATGATTTAAAGTCATTAAACTGCCATATTAGTTGATTAAGAATGGGCAGACTTACCCAAAGGCATTTAAATAAATACAAAATGCCATGCCCAAATGCCACTGCAATTCAAAAATGACCCGTTTGTGCCTGCGTGCGTTTATGATACAAACAGGAGGTCGAAGTTGCTGCCTCTCACCAGTTTGGCTCGCAGGTGGTGCCGATCTTGCTGACTGTGTAGCTGCACCAGCCGAACACAGGAGGGATCGTCCAGATGAAGGAGAAGGTCCAGACAAACAGCAGGCCCATTGCCGCATGCTTCCCCCTAAGACGAACATTCCCCAGAGGCCGGCAGATCACAAAGAAACGCTCGAAGGACAGAACTGCCAGGGACCACAGAGCCACAATCCCTAAGAGGAGACACAGACAGTCTGTAGGGCCCAGAAGAAACATGTCTACCCATTTGGCTGTGACTATATTCATTAAAATAACAATGAATTACACACATCTTCATTAAAAACATGATCTTGATAAGTAAATTAATACAATTTCATTCTTCCACCAGAATATATAATCCGGACAAAAAAATCTGTGTTAGTTATTTTGGTCATGTTTCCACAGACACGCACCAGACGTAAATCATGTTTGCATAGTTGCTACGTAAAATGACTGCTCGTCCGTTATCAAAAATGGTTGCTATGCAGGCAGACTATAGTTGTTGTCGCTAGCTAGCTAGACAACTTCAGCTAACTCAGTCACGCTTATATTAACCCCGCTTTACCAAACTAAATGCAAAGCTAGAAGCAAGGGGAAATAGTGTGTAAATTCAGATAAATGCAAGAGATGATTTGGACAGCAACCTGAATATGATTATATTCTTATGGAGGGTGACAAATAACTCAGATGAACCTGTTAGCAGGCATAGGTGTGCCTGTTGGTGAATACAGCACGGCTTGGAATGCTGCTCGTCCAATCAGCATCTATGATCGAAACAACCCGTTTCATAAAATATGCTAAACACTACTATTCTACACTTCACTCTACCTAAAATGGCTTACCTTGACTTTGAAGTCAACCTAGGCTGGACTAGGTTGACTAGCTGAAATTTGCCCCCTAATTTTAAATCCCAGTGGAAACGGTGTTTTAGTCTCCTAGTCTTTAGACCATAAACCACATTTAGTGTCCTTATTGGCCAAGGTCACGCCAGACGTTCTTATATTAGCCAATCAGCAGCCTATATTCCTGAGACTTCAGGTTCATTCTTGTAGGACCCCTGCCCTGTCAGCGCAGAAATCAGATAACATTGCTTTCCATCCTGACGAACTACACTTTTCCTCTTGTGTACAATATCCTTGGTGTCTGACATTTTACTGTGCGTGCGTCTAAAACATAAGTGTTTTAAGATTTTTTATGTCCCGTTGGTTTTGTTGCTAAGTATTGTCTGTTGTTGTATTTTTCCATATATGTTTGGCTAGCTCGCGTTGCCGCTAGCATTTACACAAAGAATGCATTAGTAGTGTATGTTAGCATGCCTAGTAGCTTTAGCCGTTTGTTAGCATTTGTCATTTGAGGTGATAGGCTATTTCCTTTGTATATGTAAATCGCTCATGCTCTGGTGTTGGTATTATGTAGACTGTCCAGTATTGCTGTTGTTGATGTACAGGTCCACTAGCCTGTTTAGTAGAAACTAGCCCTGCAGAAGGAAAATATGCCTACATTTATATTACCTCCCTTACAGAACCAGAATCTGTCAGTTTCAAGGGTGGCGTGAGTTTGTCTGTGTGGATCCTTTCTGTCCATTAAAACCCCCTTAACTAGAAATACTGTCTCGTTGTTCTGGATGGACATTGCTGTAGTGGCTACTACCAGCCTGGAAATCAGCACCTGAGTTCTATTTTAATGGTCCTTCGATTTTGTAACCAACATATTTCACAACCATAAAATTATATTTGGCTGTTCCAGGTAGAACACTCAAAGTACCCTTTGGTGAAAAGGTTATACCTGGAACCAAAAAGGATTTGGTTTTACTACAGGGACAGCGGAAGAACACTTTGTTCTAGGTAGACCTTTTTTTCTAAGAGTATGTACAGAAAGTATTCACACCACTTGACTTTTTCCACATTTTGTACTGTTAGTGGGATTAAAATTGATTAAATTGTAAAACAAAAAAAAATACTCTGTCAAAGCGGGAGAAATTCGGACATTTGTAAAAATAAAAAAACTAATATGTTGATTAGATAAGAATTCAACCTTTGGCAGCGATTACACCTGTAAGTCTTTGGATAAGTCTCCAAGAGCTTTCCCCACCTGGATTGTGCAACATGTGCCCATTATTATTTTCAAAATTCTTCAAGCTCTGTCAAATTGGTTGTTGATCATTGCTAGACAACCATTTTCAGGTCTTGCCATATATTTTTAAGTAGGTTTAAGTCAAAACTGTAACTCGGCCACTGTTTTAGGATATTGTCCTGCTGAAAGGTGAATTAATCTCTGTGTCTGGAGGAAAACAGACTGAACCAGGTTTTCCTTTAGGATTTTGGCTGTGCTTAGCTCCATTCAGTTTATATTTTATCCTAAAGAACTCCCCAGTCCTTAAACAATTACAAGATACTCATAACATGATGCAGCCACCACTATGCTTGAAAATATGGAGTGGTACTCAGTAATGTGTTGTATTGCATTTGCCCCAAACATTTTGTTTTCAGAACAACAAGTTAAATTGCTTTGCCACATTTTTTGCAGTATTACTTTATTGCCTTGTTGCAAACATGATGCATGTTTTGGAATATATTCTGTACAGGCTTCCATCTTTTCACTCTGTCAATTAGGTTAGTATTGTGGGGTAATTACAATGTTGATCCGTCCTCAGTTCTCTCCTATCACAGTCATTCAATTCTGTAACTGTTTTAAAGTCACCATTGACCTCATGGTGAAATCTACCGCAACCCAGTTAGGAAGGAAGCCTGTATCTTTGTAGTGACAAGGTGTGTTGATACACCATCCAAAATGTAATTAATAACCTCACCATGCTCAAAGGGATAATCAATGTCTGCTTTTTAATTTAACCATCTAACAATAGGTGCCCTTCTTCGCAAGGCGTTGGAAAACTTCCATGGTTTTTGCGGTTTAATCTGTGTTTGAAATTCAGTGCTTGACTGAGGGACCTTACGTATGTGTGGGGTACAGAAGTGAGGTAGTCATTATTGCACACAGTGAGTCCCTGCAACTTGTGACTTGTTAAGCACATTTTTATTCCTGAACTTATTAAGGCCATTTCAGCTTTTCATTTTTTATTAATTTGTAGAAATGTCGACACCCTTGTGTGCAAAAAAACCCATTTGTTTACTAAATTAGATCAGTTATTATAATTTTAAACAATGATGATCATATCTATTTGTCTGTGTAATTTTGCCATCAGTTTTATGTACATTTTTCAGCACCACAAAATGCACTACAAAACTGCCAAATGCACTACAAAAGATGGATGGATTCCTTTCTGCAATGTATTATCTGTCTTTAAAAAACTGTCCAAGAAACCAAATGAATCAAACAATCAATCAGTCTGACTTTCAAACGCTATTATTTTGCTACATTTCAGAATCTAAACAGCTCCAACACTGACACCTGCAGCAACTGTGCGGTTACACCAGCATCCCAGGTTACTTATTCAAAAACATTACCATAATCCATGCTGAACTTACCGAAATAGGTGACAGCAAAACCTTCCAATATGCAAGCCCAATTTCCAAGAAAAAAATACCCTTTGGCATTTGTTAGAAAACTTATTGTTCCACCGGTGAGTGACACAAGGAAATCAGCGACAGATAAATTAACAATGATATAATTTAAGGGCTGTCTCAGCTGTTTGAACTTGTAAGTGGCCAACATAACAGTAAAATTTTCAAAGAGAGACAGAGACGTCACAACAAACATTAACGTAGCCAAAACTGCGAAATTCCAAGGTGCAAGATGTGTTATTGGACCAGTGAACGGATCAGCGTGTGGTTTGTAGATCTCGCCTGTCTCGTTAAAAGAAACACCATTTACTGCAATTCTTATATTATCCATTGTCCATGTCAAAATAATTGCACTTGACTATAGAGTAAAATTCCTATTGCACTCGTGGGTTATGTAAAGGGTCAGCGATCTTGTGGTCCATTACACATTTTCACAACTTAATTTGTACTCTCCTCCTCGAAACTGCAGCATGCCCAGAGTCGCGCGTAAAGAGCATTCGTTTGAAATAATTACTGGATCAACAGCCATTCCTTCATTTTTTTGCATACTTTTCTTTGAGTAGGCTGTACTTAAGATCTTGATATCCGCATTTTGCATGAAAGCACATATTTTAGACCAAAGCGACGAATCCACAGTTATTCAGAATTCAAGGCTGTTTAAAGAGTGAGTCTGTATCTTAAAAAAAACAGCAACGGTAAACAAAACCGCAAAAGCACTGCTGCAAATAAACAAACACTTTCTTAATTAATATGTACGGACCGAATCTGAGCCTTGAGAAGGCTTACCAGCAACTGAATTGGTAGGTGACTTATGTTGCCTGTAGTCGACTCGCTCGTAACAATTCGAGCGTCACTCCTGACCTGGAGGAAATGTAGCCCCAAAGGCCAATAGATGGCGATATTGAGTCGTGTCATCTTACCATCCAAATGCATTGTATGCAGCCGGCAATACACTTGTATCCCTCGTGGACCGATTCGTACCTACAACATTCTCCATTCGGACTGCATAGGTGTCGATTTCCTCAACTCTATTTAATGGAGAGAAGGCGAAAAAACGAACAAATACTTTTATAAAAAAATTAAGGAGAAGCGAGAGAGAGTGAGAGCTAGCTATAATTCATTATATTTTTGTTCACTTTCACTTGTAAAAGAGGGTGGGGGGCAATGCAAATGGTCTGGGTAGTCATTTGATTAGGTATTCAGGAGTCTTATGGCTTGGGGGTAGAAGCTGTTTATAAGCCTCTTGGACCTAGACTTGGCGCTCCAGTCTTCTGGAGTCTTTGGGGGGGTGCGGCAGGGTAGCCTAGTGGTTAGAGCGTTGGACTAGTAACCGGAAGGTTGCAAGTTCAAACCCCTGAGCTGACAAGGTACAAATCTGTCGTTCTGCCCCTGAACAGGCAGTTCCTAGGCCGTCATTGAAAATAAGAATTTGTTCTTAACTGACTTGCCTGGTTAAATAAAAGTAAAAAAAAAAATAATTGGCAGTTTTTAGGGCCTTCCTCTGACACCGCATGGTAAAGAGGGCTGTCTCAGCTGTCCTGAATGGCAGGAAGCTTGGCCCCAGCTGGGCCATTCACACTATCCTCTGTAGTGCCTTGCGGTTGGAGGCCGAGCAGTTGCCATACCAGGCAGTGATGCAACCAGTCAGGATACTCTCGATTGTGCAGCTGCAGAACCGTTTGAGGATCTGAGGACCTTTTCAGTCTCAGCTAAAGGTTTTGTCGTGACCTCTTCACAACTGCACAGTTGTGCTTGGACCATGTTAGTTTGTTAGTGACTTGAACCTTCTCTACCACAGCTCTTTTTCCTGTAGTCCACAATCATCTCCTTTGTCTTGATCATGTTGAGGGAGAGGTTATTGTCCTGGCACCACACGGCCAGGTCTCTGACCTCCCTATAGGCTGTCCTGTCGTTGTCGGTGATCAGGCCACAACCACTGTTGTGTCATCGGCAATCCTAATGATGTTGTTGGAATTGTGCCTGGCTGTGCAGTCATGAGTGAAGAGGGAGTAAAGGAGGGGACTGAGCACGCACCCCTGAGGGGCCCCTGTGTTGAGAATCAGCGTGGCGGATGGGGGCAGCCTGTCAGGAAGTCCAGGATCCAGTTGCAGAGGGAGGTGTTTAGTCCCAGCTTCCTTAGCTTATTGATGAGCTTTGAGGGCACTATGGTGTTGAATACTGAGCTGTAGTCAATGAATAGCATTCTCACATAAGTGTTTATTTTGTCCAGGTGGAAAAGGGCAGTGTGGAGTGCAAGAGATTGCATCATCTGTGGAGCTGTTGGGGTGGTATGCAAATTGGAGTGGGTCTAGGGTTTCTGGGATAATGGTGTTGATGTGAGCCATGACCAGCCTTTCAAAGCACTTCATGGCTACAGATGTGAGTGCTATGGGTCGGTAGTCATTTTGGCAGGTTACCTTAGTGTTCTTGGGCACAGGCACTATGGTGGTCTGCTTGAAACATGTTGGTATTACAGACTCGGACAGGGAGAGGTTGAAAATGTCAGTGAAGACACTTGCCAGTTGGTCAGCGCATGCTCGCGGTACACATCCTGGTAATCCATCTGGCCCTGCGGCCTTGTGAATGTTGACTTGTTTTAAGGTCTTACTCACATCGGCTGCGGAGAGCGTGATCGCAAAGTCTTCTAGAACAGCTGGTGCTCTCATACACGTTTCAGTGTTATTTGCCTCAAAGCGAGCATGGAAGTAGTTTAGCCCGTCTGGTAGGCTTGTGTCACTGGGCAGCTCTCGGCTGTGCTTCCCTTTGAGGTCTGTAATGGTTTGCAAGCTCTGCCACATCCGACGAGCGTCAGAGCCGGTGTAGTACGATTCAATCTTAGTCCTGTATTGACGCTTTGCCTGTTTGATGGTTCGTCGGAGGGCATAGCGGGATTTCTTATAAGCTTCCGGGTTAGAGTCCTGATCTTTGAAAGCGCAGCTCTGGCCTTTAACTCACTGAGGATGTTGCCTGTAATCCATGGCTTCTGGTTGGGTTATGTACGTACGGTCACTGTGGGGACAACGTCATCGATGCACTTATTGATGAAGCCAATGACTGATGTGGTTTACTCCTCAATGAAATTGGAGGAATCCAGGAACATATTCCAGTCTGTGCTAGCAAACAGTCCTGTAGCTTAGCATCTGCTTCATCTGACCACTTTTTATTGATCTAGTCACTGGTGCGCCCTGCTTTGATTTTTGCTTGTAATTAGGGATCAGGAGGATATAATTATGGTCAGATTTGCCAAATGGAGGGCGGGGGAGAGCTTTGTATGCGTCTTTGTGTGTGGAGTAAATGTGGTCCAGAGTATTTTTTTCTCCTCTGGTTGCACATTTAACATGCTGATAGAAATTTGGTAAAATGGATTTAAGTTTCCCTTCCTTAAAGTCCCCGGCTACAAGGAGCACCACCTCTGGGTGAGCATTTTCTTGTTTGCTTATGGCGGAATACAGCTCATTCAATGCTGTCTTAGTGCCAGCCTCTGACAGGGGTGGTATGTAAAACAGCCACAAAAAAATACAGATGAAAACTCTCTAGGTTGATAGTGTGGTCTATAGCTTATTATGCGATACTCTACCTCAGACGAGCAATAGCTTGAGACTTCCTTAGTTATCGTGTACCAGCTGTTATTTACAGAAATACATACTCCACTGCCCCTTGTCTTACCAGACGGCGCTGTTCTATTCTGCAGGTACAGAGTATAACCAGCCCGCTGTGTGTTGATAGTGTCATCGTTCAGCCACGACTCCTTGAGCATAAGATATTATAGTTTTGAATGTCCCGTTGGTAGTTTAGTCTTCTGCGTAGGTCATCTATTTTGTTCTCCAAATATTGCACATTTGCTAGCAGAATGGAAGTAAGTGGGGGTTCATTAGATCGCCTACGAATTCTCAGAAGGCAGCCCATCCTCCGGCCCCTTTTTTGCCGCCTCCTCTTCACGCAAATCACAGGGATCTCTTCCTGTTCCCGAGAAAGCAGTATATTGTTTGCGTCTGCCAGTACATGGTGAGTAATCGCAGTCCTGATGTCCAGAAGTTATATCGGTCATAAGAGACGGTAGCTAGCGAATGCAATTGGCTAGTTTAGCCTACTTAAACACCCGGCTCAAACAGAGAGGGACGTTATGTTAGCTAGCTGGCTATGGCTATCCAACACTGGAACTTTTCCAAGTCAATGTAAGCATTTGGTTTTATTAATTTATTGCCACCGGGGCCCGCCAGTGTAACTGCTAAACTGATTGCTGACTGTACACTGTACTGCTAATGTGTTAGTTTACTAATATTTTAGTTCTATTAGCTATGCTGACTATGATGTTAGCTAATTAATATTGTGACATCGATGTAGGCTGTCTGTGCCGGTTAGGAATTACAACAAGCAAAGTGATCATGCTGTTTGTATGTGGCTGCTATGAAAGTGAACTGTGTTCGCTTGTAATCAGGGGTGTATTCATTCTACTGATTATGTTGAAAAACGTTTCTTAAACGGAAGCAAACGAAACGGAGATAAACATACCTGAATTTGTCCAATAGAAACTCTATTTTGCAACTGTTGGACTAATTATTACACCCTAGATCAGTTAGATGCAGGCAAGAGTGCAAGGCGGTATTGGCACTGTGTGTCACCTTGATTACAAAAACAAATATTCCTACCTGTGCACCTACGTTGTAAACTTTCATTCATAGGCTAGGTTGTAGCAACCTCGTGATGGGTAATGGGAAAATATGAGTATCATGTAGTAGCCTAAACCTATCGATGTTACTTTGAGCTCGGTTAATGGAATATTAATGACAGTCATCCAATTTGCTGTAAAAGAAATGGCCATGCTCATCAAAAAATCATCGTTCTCCCTCATCTTAAACGGCACCAGCCTCCACTGATCTGGCCATTTGAGAAGTGTATGATGATAAGGGTTACGTGCAATGTGTGTATTATGTTGAGTGTGTACTGTACAGTGTTTACTTTGTATACAGCATGACTGTGTGTCTAAGACAATTTTCCCCTTGGGACATATCCTATCAGACCAACAGCGACATTGCGTTTTGATACACCTGAAGTAGGGCTACATTGATTTCCAGTGGAACTCTGCATTTGCCTTGCAGCATTGCATTGCAGAGGCAGTTGCAGTGCGTTCTGTGTGGTACATATTGTACAGTACATTGTATAAACCCAACATATGCATCGAATAGTATGGTAGATGGTAGATACATGTGTTCAGTATAGTTGTGTAGCGATGCAAATGGTACACAATGATGCTGTCGGTTTGATCAGCCATAGTCTACAGTATATGCATCATTCGTGAAGCACGACAAATACACTGCCTTTCACTTTCAGATTTTGAATAGGGCAATATTTAATATATACACTGAACTAAAATATAAACCCAATATGTAAAGTGTTGGTCCCATGTTTCGTTAGCAGAAATGTTCCATACTCACAAAAAGTTTTTGGCTCTAAAATGTTGTGCACAAATTTGTTTATTTCCCTTTTACTGATCATTTCTCCTATGCCAAGATAATCCATCCACCTGACAGCTTTGGCATATCAAGAAGCTGATTAAACAGCATGATTAATACACAGGTGCTCGGGACAAAAAAGGCCACTTTAAAATGTGCATTTGTCTTACACAGCACAAACCCACATATGTCTCAAGTTTTGAGGGAGTGTGAAATTGGCATGCTGACTACAGGAATGTCCACCAGAGCTGTTGCCAGATAATTGAATGTTATTTTCTGTAGTATACGCTGCCTTCAATGCCGTTTTAGAGAATTTGGCAGTACATCCAACCGGCCTCACAACCACAGACTACGTGTAACCACGCTAGCCCAGGGCCTCTCCATCCTGCTTCTTCACCCGCGGGATCGTCATGAGGGGGGAGTATTTGTGTAATAAAGCCATTTGGTGGGGAAAGACTCATTCTGATTTGCTGGGCCTGGCTGCCAAATGGGTGGGCCTTTGCTCTCCCAGGCCCAACCATGGCTGCACCCCTGCCCGTTCATGTGAAATTCATAGATTAGAGCAAAATTAATTTACAGTTGAAGTCGGAAGTTTACATACACCTTAGCCCAACACATTTAATCTCAATTCCTGACATTTAATCCTAGTAAAAATTCCCTGTTTTAGGTCAGTTAGGATCACCACTTTATTTTAAGAATGTGGAATGTCAGAATAATAGTAGAGAGAATTATTTATTTATCCGTTATTTCACCAGGTAAGTTGACTGAGAACACATTCTCATTTGCAGCAACGACCTGGGGAATAGTTACAGGGGAGAGGAGGGGGATGAATGAGCCAATTGTAAACTGGGGATTATTAGGTGACCGTGATGGTTTGAGGGCCAGATTGGGAACTTAGCCAGGACACCAGGGTTAACACCCCTACTCTTACAATAAGTGCCATGGGATCTTTAATGACCTCAGAGAGTCAGGACACCCGTTTAACGTCCCATCTGAAAGACGGCACCCAACACAGGGCAATGTCCCCAATCACTGCCCTGGGACCAGAGGAAAGAGTGCCTCCTACTGGCCCTCCAACACCACTTCCAGCAACGTCTGGTCTCCCATCCAGGAACTGACCAAGACCAACCCTGCTTAGCTTCAGAAGCAAGCCAGCAGTGGTATGCAGGGTGGTATTTCAGCTTTTATATCTTTCATCACATTCCCAGTGGGTCAGACGTTTACATACACTCAATTAGTATTTGGTAGCATTGCCTTTAAATTGTTTAACTAGGGTCAAATGTTTCGGGTAGCCTTCTACAAGCTTCCCACAATAAGTTGGATGGATTTTGGGCCATTCTTCCTGACAGAGCTGGTGTAACTGAGCCAGGTTTGTAGGCCTCCTTGCTCGCACACGCTTTTTCAGTTCTGCCCACACATTTTCTATAGGATTGAGGTCAGGGCTTTGTGATGGCAACTCCAATACCTTGACTTTGTTGTCCTTAAGCCATTTTTCCACAACTTTGGAAGTATACTTGGTGTCATTGTCCATTTGGAAGACCCATTTGTGACCAAGCTTTAACTTCCTGACTGATGTCTTGAGATGTTGCTTCAATATATCCACATAATTTTCCTACCTCATGATGCCATCTATTTTGTGAAGTGCACCAGTCCCTCCTGCAGCAAAGCACCCCCACAACATGATGCTGCCACCCCGTGCTTCACGGTTGGGATTGTGATCTTCGGCTTGCAAGCCGCCCCCTTTTTCCTTCAAACATAGCGATGGTCATTATGGCCAAACAGTTCTATTTTTGTTTCATCAGACCAGAGGACATTTCTCCAAAAAGTAAGATCTTTGTCCCCATGTGCAGTTGCAAACCATAGTCTGGCTTTTTTATGGTGGTTTTGGAGCGGTGGCTTCTTCATTGCTGAGCGGCCTTTCAGGTTATGTCGATATAGGACTCGTTTTACTGTGGATATAGATACTTTTGTACCGATTTCCTCCAGCAACTTCACAAGGTCCTTTGCTGTTGTTCTGGGATTGATTTGCACTTTCATCTCTAGGAGACAGAATGCATCTCCTTCCTGAGTGGTATGACGTCTGCGTGGTCCCATGGTGCTTATACTTGCGTACTATTGTTTGTACAGATGGATGTGGTACCTTTAGGCATTTGGAAATTGCTCCCAATGATGAACCAGACTTGTGGAGGTCTACAATTGTTTTCTGAGGTCTTGGCTGATTTCTTTTGATTTTCCCCTGATGTCAAGCAAAGAGGCACTGAGTTTGAAGGTAGGCCTTGAAATACATCCAAAAGTACACCTCCAATTGACTCAAAGTATGTCAATTAGCCTATCAGAAGCTTCTAAAGTCATGACATAATTTTCTGGAATTTTCCAAGCTGTTTAAAGGCACAGTCAATTTAGTGTATGTAAACTTCTGACCCACTGGATTTTTCATACAGTGAATTATAAGTGAAATAATCTGTCTGTAAACAATTGTTGGAAAAATTACTTGCCATGCACAAAGTAGATGTCCTAACCGACTTGCCAAAACTATAGTTTGTTAACAAGAAATTTGTGGAGTGGTTGAAAAACAAGTTTTAATGACTCCAACCTAAGTGTATGTAAACTTCTGACTTCAACTGTATTTCAATTGACTGATTTCCTTATATGAACTGCAACTCAGTAAAATCTTTGAAATTGTTGCGTCTATTTTTGTTCAGTGTATATATAAATATATGATGATATAACATTAATCAAAGACTACCAGTGAAGGCTACATGTGTTGACTATTTATCAATATGCAGTTAGCCTATGTAGCGTTTCATATCGGACTTCTAAAACTCTAGGCTAACATTATTAGGATAAGCTATATAACATTTTATGTTAGTAGGTCTATTGCATGAGGAGTTCAAACCTTTGGCAATTGTTGAATGCTTAAAGGTAGACTCAGTGAAATTACGTTGCCACAGGCAGCACCACAGATATCGGTCTCGTTCAACATTGCAGCCGATGGTGCAGGCGACTGCCAACTGACTGATCTGCAAAGAACCTTGCATCATAAATAACAACTCGGTATTATTTGTAGATCAATTTACCTATGATACATTACAGTTTTGATCCTCTTGAATACGTGCATTGAGATGAGCAACATGCAAGGCTCTCACACAGTCACAAACAGTGTCTGCACATGTGCACGGGTTTGCTGTTCACAGCATGGTAGCCAGGGCACCAAAACAGCAGAAGTTGACCCTCAAATTGACCCCTTATGCTAGTGGTCACCAACCTTTTCCGAGTCAAGATCACTTTCGTAGTCGAAATAGATCATTTGGTGTATCACTTGCCAGGCAGCACAGCTGAGCATGCATTTAAATAATTTGCTAATAATTTGCCTTTTTATTTTACTGGACGGATGAAACCTGCATCTGATGGTTATGGTGCTTTTAAAACAACTGGGATTTTTTTTTAAAATCATGACGTCAGTGATCTTCAGGTCGGAAAATTGTAGCGCTGGAAAGATGCCCTAGTTTACGACTTGGAATCCCGAGTTGGATGACCGTTCAAAAGATTTTTCCCAGTCGGATCTCATTTTTTTCCCAAGTTCCCAGTAGTCTTGTACCCACTGACGTCAGTAATTTCAGAGTTTCCAGTTGTTTTGAACAAGGTATTAGTCTCAGCAGAGGGAGGGAAAGAGTGGTAGAGGGTCCACGTGGCACGGTCCCTGCTCTCTCTTTTCTTTCCTCCGGTGAGCCTGGTCAGGGAGAGTGGACACCTTCTTCCACCTGATGGCGAAACTCGAGTCGCACAGCATCTGCCTCATGCCCAAATTCATTTTGTTCCTATGACCAGAGAAAGGGAAATATTCCTTGGTATTAAAATAGAGATGACGATCTGCTACTGCTAATTCATTGCAGCATGAGTGGAAGTAGGGACAAGCCATTTTATGTTTTGTAATAGTGTTAAATTAAAAAAAAATGTTGACATGAACTCACTCATAAAAACAATCTATTTACTGTATTCTTTGAGTCTGTCTGGTAATGTTTTGAAAAGTTATGAAATCTCACATAGGCTAGTATCAAACCTTGCTGTGGTCAGGGTTGTGGAAGTTGTAGGCACAGTGATTTGAGCTATCCGATTGGCCAGCATAGTACACACACTTGATTTAGCCACAGATCTACCAGTCTGCCCGGTAGGCGGAGTTGTCTTTTCAGACAAATAAAATGGTTAAAGATGGGAACACTTTGCCTACCCGGTGCGCAGGGCTTTAGAATCAAGTGCACCTACCGCCAACAGCACAACATGAAAAAAAAGAGTGCAAGCCTTTATAGTTGGCTTTTCTACAGAAATGTTTGTTGATCGATCGACCGGTTGGTGACCACTGTACTATGCTGTTTACATTTTACATCTAAGTCATATCGCTGAGTCTACCTTTAATAGCCTAACCCAAACTATTTGTGTTCTTTTACTGAGGGGAGACTGCCAAGCAAACAAAACAGTAGGCAAATGTATTTATCTTTTCCTGTGGTAATGCATACAGACGCATTGTGAGGTCATTTTTTAAGTCTAAATAGATTTTCTATAGATTTAATGATTGTATCATTGTTTGTCATAATGACTTTCTTAACTAGCCTGACAACATTAAACAGACGTAGGATATGTTGTATAAATTTGGGTCCCTTCATTTAGTTTGATATTATGTTACAAATGGAATAGTGTTCTGGTGACTTAAGACATAAACTAAAGTCAGGAGGTTGGTCAGGGAGTATAGGTGAGTGTATACCATGACCGTCTAGCAATCCAAAGGTTGTTTGTTTGAGTCGCGTCGGGTATAACTGTAGCATTTTAGCTAACCCTTTCACTAAACTTAACCTGTAAGCGGTGATAGCCTATGGCATGGTTTGAATTATTCATATAGGATTCTGTCAGAATTTTTACTTATTAAAGTAGGCTACTGTTGTCGGAACCTGCTGTCAATATTTTGTAATCATACCATTGAGGTCAACGGAGTTGTTATTTGTTTCGATATCACTGGAATCTCAGAAGCCCGAAGAACCTATCACACACGTCTGTCAGAGACAGAATGAGTGTCGAATGAGGTGAGCTGCGGGTAAGAATGAGCTTTTTCTTCCCTTTGACTACTGTGGTAGCTAGTGTCACATGGCTAGCTACTGAGACTTTGCTAGCTTAGCTGTAAGGCTTAGCGAACCTGGCTAGCTCGCTGCAAGGCTAGCTATCCTACTGACTAGCTTTTCTACCTAGAAGTGTAGAAATTCTAGCTCACGCTCTTGTTTAGCTCAACCCACTACTGCGCCACGTTGACCAGATGAACCGTCCTAGCTTCACTGCTTATCGGTCGAGAGCCATGTTTTTGTTTTTTCCCAAGACTAATAAAGCGCTAGCTTCCCGTGGATAACATTGTGCTATCTAGCTCAGCTAGCCACGTTCACATTGTTAAAGGAATCGCTTTCTCTGACTAGCACTGTGCTAACTAGCTAAGCTGTTAGCCTACGTGGCGAAATGACGTTTCACTTTGTTCTCAGATTAACTGTTTTTTTGGAGCCATGGAGCCTGTGAGTTTGACCCAAGGGGCACCGAGCAAGGCCCTCGCCCCTGCCCAAGCACTGGATCCGTGTCCATGCTGGACAACCATATCATGCAAGGACAGTTATGCTCCCATTGTATGGAGTGCACGGAGCAAGTCCAGTGTGGTTTGTCTCCGGCACTGCCTTCGAGCAGGTAGACTTCTGGCACCAGGGCCTTCCATGCGAACCCCTCAAAGATGCTGCAGGCATCAACCCCGCTGTTCGCATCCCCAAACGGGCCAAAAGTAGTGAAAACGCCAGCCACATCAAGGTCCCGACCAGCTGATTCCCCTACGTGGAAGGGGTGCCTGACCTAGGGGTACGCCCCCTGTGGCAAAGAGGGGCAGCCAACAATTCACCCCGTGTTCTGGCCTACCACCTCTCGGGTCGAGCACAGAGGCACATCTATTCTCCTAGAACGCTTCCTTTTGTGCAGCGATCCATCTCCATGTGTTCGCTCTCAAGGAAGACTGAGGGAATTGAACCCTGTGTGCCCTCCGTATCACGGCTCTACTCCCGGATTTTGTTCAAGCAGCCGGGACAGGGAGGCAAATTGCCAGTCACCACCAAGCACTGTTCCATTTTACAGTGTGTTAACACTGCCCTTTTCAGTAAAAACAGTCTTTGCTGTATCCAGGTGTCATGCTAAAAAATACGAAATGGCAACTCGAGCGCCACCAGAGGGCGCTCCGTTCAACGTGCTGTTTCGCTCTATTCGTCGAGGTGACTGGTTTCTAATGTTTTCTTTTCAAGTCCTACGAATTCCTTCCTGTCCCATTTGGGCTAGCACTAGTTCCATGAACGTTGAGCAAATGTGTAGAGGCAGCACTCACACATTGAAAAACAAGGGGCTGAGTGTCTCCACTTCATAGAAAATGACCTGTTTTGCTCCCCATCCCGGGACCAAGCGGACCAAGGATGCCTTGGCTGTGTGGTTAGGGTCGTTGTCCAGTTGGAAGGTAAACATATTCCCCAGTCTGAGGTCCTGAGTGCTCTAGAGCAGGTTTTCATCAAGGATCTCACTGTACTTTGCTCTGTTCATCTTTGCCTTGATCCTGACTAGTCTCCCAGCCCCTGCAACTAAAAAACATCCCCACGGCATAATGCTGCCACCACCATGGTTCACCGCAGTGATGGTGCCAGGTTTCCTCCAGACGTGACGCTTGGAATTCCGGACAAAGATTTCAATCTTGGTTTCATCCGACCAGAGAATCTTGTTTATCATGGTCTGAGAGTCTTTAGGTGCTTTTTACTGAGGAGTGGCTTCCATCTGGCCACTCTACCATAGAGGCCTGATTGGTGGAGTGCTGCAGAGATGGTTGTACTTCTGGAAGGTTCTCCAATCTCCACAAAAACTCTGGAGCTCTGTCAGAGTGATCATTGGGTTCTTGGTCACCTACCTGACCAAGGCCCTTCTCCCCGATTACTCAGTTTGGCCGGCCAGCCATCTCTAGGAAGAGTCTTGGTGGTTCCAAACTCCTTCCATTAAATAATGATGGAGGCCACCATATTCTTGGGGACCTTCAATGCTGCAGAAATGTTTTGGTACCCTTCCCCAGATCTGTTCCTCGACACAATCCTGTCTCGGAGATCTACAGACAATTCCTTCAACGACATGGCTTGGTTCTTGCTCTGACATGCACTGTTAACTGTGGGACCTTATATAGACAGATGTGAGCCTTTCCAAATCATGTCCAATCAATTTAATTTATGACAGGTGGACTCCAAGTTGTAGAAACATCTCAAGGATGATCAATGGAAACAGGATGGACCTGAGCTCAATTTCAAGTCTCGTAGCAAAGGGTCTGAATGCTTCTGTGAATAAGGTATTTCTGTTTTCACTTTGTCATTATGGGGTATTGTGTGTAGATTGATGAGGGGGAAAATTATTTGATCAATTTTAGAATAAGGCTGTAATGTTACAAATTCAAGGGGTCTGAATACTTTCTGAATGCACTGTAAATAGACATCTATGAAAAGTATAGATAAACGCTCTTGGTAAATACTCTGGTCTGCAGCTTATCATAACTCAGGGGAGCAGAAACTTAAGACTTCCTTAACATTAGAGATTGCGCACCAGCTCTTATTAACAAAGAGAAACATCCCTCCTCCCTTCGTCTTACCCAAGTCTGCCATCCAGTCTTGACGATGCTCATTAAGTTTGTTCTCCATTGATTGCATGTTCGACAATAGAACAAAGGGCAATGGCGGTCTATTTGCTCGCCGACGCAGTCTTGTCAGGGTTCCGGCTCGCCTGCCACTATTTCTCCTCTGTTTCCTCTTTCAAGTCCCGGGCATTATGGCCTGGTCCAGAGTAACCGGAAAGTCCAGAGCTGCCGACTAAATTAAGTACACATTTTCGTCCAAATTGAGGTTAGTGATCGCTGTTCTAATGTTCAGAAGCTGTTTTCGGTCATTTGTCGTTCATGGGAAATGATGGCGGAGACATTATGTAAAAAAAAGTTACGATCCACATAAATAAAACACACAAAATAATTGGTCAGTAGCCCGTAAGACGGCTGCTATCCACTGCAGTGCCATCTTCAAATGCCATGCATTGTTAGGCATGAATTAAAATTCAAACTGTAGATATACACTACATGACCAAAAGTATGTGAACACCTTCTCGTCGAACATCTCATTCCAAAATCATGGGCATTAATAGTCCCCCCTTCACTGCTATAACAGCCTCCACTCTTCTAGGAAGGCTTTCCACTAGATGTTGGAACATTGCTACAGGGACTTGCTTCCATTTAGCCACAAGCATTAGTGAGGTCCGGCACTGATGTTGGGCGATTAGGCCTGGCACGCAGTGGGCGTTCCATTTCATCCCAAAATTGTTCATTGGGGTTGAGGTCAGGGCTCTGTGCACCCCAGTCAAGTTCTTCCACACCGATCTCGACAAACCCTTTCTGTATTTCTGTAAGGTCCTGGGAGGAGTGTCATCAAAACAAGTCAAACCTTATCCTCCTACACCACACACATGCAGGAGCAGACACACACGTAGACAGACGCACACAAATCCTCACACACGCACACTTACTCACTGATTTCCTCTCTCACTGTGACAATTACATTGAGATTGTTTTACTGGCATGACAACCATGCAATTACACTGGCTTGTGATTTTGAGACCTGTTCTGAAAAGGAAAAGATGGTCAAGAGGTGGTGATGGTGTTATGTGCAACAATTTAAAGACCTTAAACCTCCTTGGAGACACTGTTGGAGATTGTATTTGAATCAAAACCCTATGATATTCCTACCCATCCTGACTCCATTTCAGGTTGCTCATGACTTAGTATAATTTTCTGAAAAGAAACGGGTGTTTGGCATCGAGGTTACAGTGGTTACTGCCGCTGCCTTCTGAGCACACGTATGCCAGTACAGGCGTGGGTTTGAATCTGGCCTACGCCCTTCAAGCACACCATCGCTCTTCCTTACTTTCCCGTCTCTTCGACTTTCTCTGTCCAATAAACAAACAAACCAAAAAAGAGGCACCAATTAAAATACCTAGTAGTCATTACAGACTGCCTCCTCCCTTCCCCCACCACCAGATCTTCCACTGTCATCTTCTTACTCCCTCGGGGACACACCGGTCGGACAGATGTCATGTTGATTCATTTGTACTGGAATCCAAAAAGTTGATCAATATTTCTCACCAGGCACAGCACCACAGACTGAAATGCCCCTGTCAACCTTTTCCCTGGTTTGCACCGTTCCACGAGAAACAGTGGTGAGTGTTGAGTAATGACAGGAGGGCAGGCTGCTGTTGAATAGGGTAGGAGAGGAGAGGCCCAGGGGGACTCGGATGGGAAATGTATTACACCCTGAGGCATAGCAAAATGTTTATTACTGGCAAGTACCCTTCAACAGAGTCTTCCAGCACTACCTAATTTCTTTACACAGCATAGTGATTGAGTCCAAACGGTGATTTCTTAGTTTTTTTGGAAAGAGGGGCAAGTTTCCATAATTTCCCCAGGATTGCGCTATTATTAGATGAGATCCTTGGGAAAACATATCTAACTTAAAGGACATTTGCAACAACAACATTATGATTCAGTAAACACCCAAGTGATGGAAAAGAGGTCAGTCAGAATTATTTTTATTACAGAGTACTGTCATAATAGATTTTGAGGTTTGTTTTTTTACTGATTCATTCATGTTCAGTACGTGAGGATCCATTGGTCCATCAGCAGCTGTTACTTGAATCTGTCTTATGAGGCTGCAGCATCGTCACTATCATGTGGTGAGAATAACATAACTAGCAAATTCTTCATCTTAAAGATTTCTGTGAGTAAAATTGTGCTAGACAACATGGCCATTTTATGAACATGAAACTGCAAATTAATTTACTCATTCAGAAATATCTAAGCTGCTAGAAAAGGAACGTGTCATGGTTAGATAGATACTTGGGTCTGATGCCTTCGGGTCTATTTTTCTCCAACAAAACAATTTGTCAGTAGTAATTCACAAATGTTTTGTTGTGCGTCTGCACTTTAAACAGATATCTGTTGCCTGTTGGTATTATTGAAGCAATACAAGTCTGTAGGTTCATGGCAAAAAGACAAGAGCACTGATTTAAAAGACCATAGGCCAAAAAAGCCAGCCTGAAACCGGCCTCGTCTCAGTCTCCTGTACAGACAGACACACATTTGATTTATTTTTATTCAACCCTTATTTTACCAGATAAGTTGACTGAGAATACATTCTCATTTACAGCAACGACTTGGGGAATAGTTGGAGGGGGAATTAATCAGCCAATTGGAAGCTGGGGGTGACTAGGTGGCCATGATGGTATGAGGGCCAGATTGGGAATTTAGCAAGGACAACGGGGTTAACACCCCCACCCCTACGAGTGCCAAGGGCTCCTTAGTGACCACAGAGAGTCAGAACACCCGTTTAATTTCCCATATGAAAGACCGCAATCTACACAGGGCAATCACATCCAAGGACCAACCCTGCTTAGCTTCAGAGTCAAGCCAGCAATGGGATTGAGGGTGTTATGCTGCTGACAACAATGGTGGTGATGTATGGCCTATTCAGCACCCATCTGTGGTAAGAGGAAACTACAACATAATTTACATTAAATACATGGCAAGTCACCAATAACATGGATACAGCACTGGAAAAGAATAATGGACAAAAAGTGCACAGAACATGAAGAAAACTGATCAAGCGTAGAATGGAGTATCCTGGAATTCTCACATCGGTATTCATTTGTTTAGTTTTTGTTGTCATTTAGCAGATGCTCTTATCAAGAGCAACTTACAGTAGTGAGAGCATATATTTTCATACTGGTCCCCCATGGTAATCAAACCCACCACAACCCTGGCATTGTAAGCACAGTACTCTACCAACGGAGCCACACGAGTTTGTCTTGGCCCAATAAATTAAATAGAGTTGTACATCCTGACAGCATCTTCATTTCATATCTGGGGCTCAGGGGTTGCTGACACGATAATAAATGTAGCCGTAGGAATTTTTGAACATGAAAAGTGTGTGTGTGAGTCTGGCGTGCATGTCTGCCTGCGTAGGTGCGTGCGCGTGTGTGTGGGCTCCTTTTGTGTGCATCTCTTTGTTTCTCATCATACCGACTGGAGTCATCTCAATGGGCCTTTAACCCAGATAGAGTTGATGTCAATTTAGACTTTCTTCCTTCATGTTGTTTAATAAACTGAAATAGTGTCTCTCTGTTTATGCTTGGTGCATTAGTAAAATTGGATTTGGAATTGAGTTTGTGCTGAGGCAAAGCAGTCTAACTTTCCTTTTTGAATAAATGCCTGTTGAATTCCATCCTTCAGGTGTGTAACAGAGAGATGACCTATGACAGAACATCAACGTCCTCCCTCCACCTCTAACCCTAGCAAATTTTCTCCTGCTCTGTGGACCTTTGAAAATCAAACCGCCTGGGGGAGGCTGTGGGTGTGTGTGTGCATGTGCGTTCCCTCACGTGTGTGTGTGTGTGTGTTTGTGTCAATGGAGGCTGGTGAGAGGAGCTATAAGAGGACACACTCATTGTAATGCCTGGAATGGAATCAATGGAACCGAGTCAAACATGTGGTTTCCATATGTATGATACCATTCCAGCCATTACAATGAACCCGTCCTCCTATAGCTCCTCTCACCAGCCGCCACTGGTGTGTGTGCACCCGTGTGTGGGTGGCATTGGAGGATAAGGTTTGTGTTAGTAGTTTGGTTGATACTCATCCCAGAACCTTTTTATGCCAATCTCTAGTTGGCATTAAACATCTCCCTTTCTCTGGGCAGCAGATGCTTGTTCAGCTTATTTGCATTTCTGTTATCTGCCACATTAGTTGTCTGCCCAGACTTACACCCCCCCCCATCATGAGATAGAGATAATCATCAGCAACATCTTTCAAGGAAGCACAGGAAGGGAAATGGACTGGCATTTGTTTAATGGTAGTGCCAGAGAAGGAAGCATAATCAGGGCCTGGGTGGTAATAGGATAGTAACAAAACCCTCTGATGGTACCATTACTATAGACTACAAGAGTGCACCATTACCCTTTCATTTTTTGTAAACTATTTTATGAATATAATCGGAAAAGTCACAAAAGCAGGAAAGTAGGAGAAAAAAAATCCCTGCCATTACTTCCTATTTATTCCTATGTATCTTATCATGCTCCCTAACATATCCGATTATTTTCAAATGAGCGATCTTGGACAAAATGGATGATAATGACAAAGTGAAAACATGATTTTATAAATTTGTGCAAATGTATTTTAAATGAGAAATACAGAAATGTCTCATTTACATAACTTTCACAGCCCTACGTCAAAACATTAGAATACCCTTTGGCAGCGATTACAGCTTTTTGGGTAAGTCTCTAAGAGCTTTCCACACATGGATTGTGCAGTATTTGCCCATTTATTATTTTCAAAATTGGTTGTTGATCATTGCTAGACAACAATTTTCAGGTTTCTTCAAGTAGATTTAAGTCAAAACTGTAACTCGGCCACTCCAGCGTGGATTTGGTCTTGGTTTTTAGGTTATTGTCCTGCTGAAAGGTGAATTCATCTCCCATTGTTTGGTGGAAAGAAGACTGAACCAGGTTTTTCTTAGGATTTTACCTGTGCTTAGCTCCAATCCGTTTATTCTTATCCTGAAAAACTCCCCAGTCCTTAACGATTACAAGCATTCCCATAACATGGAAAACTTCCCTGGTCTTTGTGGTTGAATCTGTGTTTGAAATGCACTGCTCGACTGAGGGACCTTAAAATTATCTGTATGTGTGGGGTACAGAAATGCTGTGGTCATAAAACATTTTTAAACACTATTAATGCGCACAGAGTCCATGCAACTTATTATGTGACTTGTTAAGCATATATTTACTCCTTTGGGCTTTCCATAACAAAGGGGTCGAGTACTTATTGACTCAAGACATTTCAACTTTGAACTTTTAATTCATTAGTAAAAATGTCTAAAAACATTATTCCACTTTGACATTATGGGACATTGTGTGTAGGCCAATGACAAACAAAACTCAATTTAATCCATTTTGAACTCAGGCTGTAACACAAAAAAATGTGGAAGGTCAAGGGGTGTGAATACTTTTTGAAGGCATTGTACATGGCCTATACAGTGCCTTGCGAAAGTATTCGGCCCCCTTGAACTTTGCGACCTTTTGCCACATTTCAGGCTTCAAACATAAAGATATAAAACTGTATTTTTTTGTGAAGAATCAACAACAAGTGGGACACAATCATGAAGTGGTATATTGCACAAATCTGGAGTGGCAAGAAGAAAGCCATTTCTTAAAGATATCAATAAAAAGTGTTGTTTAAAGTTTGCCACAAGCCACCTGGGAGACACACCAAACATGTGGAAGAAGGTGCTCTGGTCAGATGAAACCAAAATTGAACTTTTTGGCAACAATGCAAAACGTTATGTTTGGCGTAAAAGCAACACAGCTCATCATCCTGAACACACCATCCCCACTGTCAAACATGGTGGTGGCAGCATCATGGTTTGGGCCTGCTTTTCTTCAGCAGGGACAGGGAAGATGGTTAAAATTGATGGGAAGATGGATGGAGCCAAATACAGGACCATTCTGGAAGATAACCTGATGGAGTCTGCAAAAGACCTGAGACTGGGACGGAGATTTGTCTTCCAACAAGACAATGATCCAAAACATAAAGCAAAATCTACAATGGAATGGTTCAAAAATAAACATATCCAGGTGTTAGAATGGCCAAGTCAAAGTCCAGACCTGAATCCAATCGAGAATCTGTGGAAAGAACTGAAAACTGCTGTTCACAAATGCTCTCCATCCATCCTCACTGAGCTCGAGCTGTTTTGCAAGGAGGAATGGGAAAAAAATTCAGTCTCTCGATGTGCAAAACTGATAGAGACATACCCCAAGCGACTTACAGCTGTAATCGCAGCAAAAGGTGGTCGCTACAAAGTATTAACTTAATTAAGGGGGCTGAATAATTTTGCACGCCCAATTTTTCAGTTTTTGATTTGTTAAAAAAGTTTGAAATATCCAATAAATGTCGTTCCACTTCATGATTGTGTCCCACTTGTTGATTCTTCACAAAAAAATACAGTTTTAAATCTTTATGTTTGAAGCCTGAAATGTGGCAAAAGGTCGCAAAGTTCAAGGGGGCCGAATACTTTCGCAAGGCACTGTATGTATGCTAATTACTTATTTCTAATCACATATAACTCTACATGCCTTGACATACTGATAACATGCCAACATCCCGTAGAAGCTGAAGTAACCTTTATGAGCACACTGGACTGGAGCATTGGTGTTAAACTGTTCATTTATTGTAACCTTTAATGATCATGCTGGAATGGATCCTTCGGTGTTAAACTGTTCATTTGGTATAAAATGTCAATCGTGCAGCCTTTCTCATGGGAATGCAGCTCTGACATCCGCAGTGGCTTAACCTTTCCAAAGAGCTCTGTGCTGCTTGTACCACAGCAAATGTCGCCAACGGTTCCTTTTATGAGGAAGAAAGTATCTTATTCATCTCTACCATCTATTTCATTGCATTTCGGAAATTAGTTTTATATCACACATTGTTGCAGACTTGGCTTAATCTTGCACCTTTATTGAACTTTTTGTCTGTGTTAGTTGCAGTAGTGTAAAGTAACTTGTAAAAATACTTTGAAGGACATTTGAAGTACTACATTCCTAAATAAAATATGTACTTTTTACTCCCATACGTTGTCCCTGACACCCAAAAGTACTCATTACATTTTGAATGCTCAGGCAAGACAGCAATATAATCCAATTCACACACCTATCCATATAGCGCATTGTCATCCCTACTGACTCGTATCTGGCGAACTCACTAAACACACAAACTGCATTTTGTAAATGATGCCCCTGGTTGTCTGTAAAAAACAATAAAACGATTGCGCCTTCTGGTTTGCTTAATAGAAGGGATTTGATGTATAGCATTTACATTTAAGTTTTTAGTATACCAATGTAGTTATTTTTGCACTACTTCACTTAAGTTCACTTACAACCAGATACTTCTGGACTTTTACTCAAGTAGTATTTTACTGGGTGACTTTCATTTTTACTTGAGTCATTTTCTATTAAGATATCTTTACTTTTACTCAAGTATGACGATTTAGTACTTTTTTCACCCATGGTTAGTTTAACTTTTTGGAGTTTGTGAGAGTTGCTCAAAAAGAGAATATGTTCTCAGTCACTTACCTGGTAAAATAAGGGTAAAGAAAGAGCTCCGATTGACAGGTAAATATTCAGTAGAAAATTATCTTGTAATCTAGGTGACCTGGATCCCAGATCTAGTCAGAGCCATGGGCCATGTACAGCCCTTTGGTGGGACAGGTGCTCAAAATAAGAGAAAAGAAAATCAACCACAATTCCATTCATACTTTTCTACTGTTCCTGTAGCCATATTATCCCTACTTTTTTTAAACATAGGCCTGAAGGGGGTTGAAGGGGAGTTGGATATCTTTACTTAAACCACTTCTAGGGTGGGCTATTGGGCTATTGTCATTGCTAATATAGGCTAAATGAATCAGCTAGTTAGCGAGGCCATTCTGTCAAAACAAGCTAACTAGTCTTTACTTGATTTGACTTTATTCTGCTACTGACAGTTGAACTGCAGTTGGCTCATTCCCTGTTCCTGACTGTGAGACAACACGTGCTAGCAACTCCAAAGTAACCAACTGGCAATATTCATTTCAAACTCTCCACCCGGGCCTTGCGCCGATGGGTAGGTCGTGCATGCGAAAAGCGGGAAAGGGGACTTTTTTCAAGATTCATAAATTTATGAGAAATTATCTAGTTTGATAGGCAATTAGTTGCATTTAAAGTTACAAGAGAGAAAAGAGACAAAACACTTAAGAAAAAGTCATTTGTTTAAAAAAACACCAACAATCAAAAGGGCACTTTTTTCATTAGATGGCAAAAGGGCAGGTGCTCCAGCATCCGGGCTCTGTCTGTGCACGTGCCTGGGTCTAGGTGACCCATCACAATCCCATTGAGGATGCATAAGTGTCAGTATAGATATTGAAGTTCTGTCTGTCGTTTCATAATGGCCTTATTTTTGGTTGGGAGGCGTCTGGGTCAGCTCTAATTGTTGGTAAATGAGAATTGCCTTGGGTGAGGCTGAGGAGCAGATGGCTGTCTGTGGGGACCTTCACCGCCGCTGGAAACACAGCCATATGTCCTCGGATGCATATACAGCCCACAAACATTTCCCTGAAAGAGATTTGTGTGTGTGTGTGCGCGTGCATGCGTGCGTGTGGCGTGTGTGTACTGTTTGTGCTATTAAGGACACAATCCACTGAAATGCCTATTATTGTACTTTGCCTGTGACTTTGAATAGCAGCAAACACATCATATGCTTCTACTTGATGACATATTTTAACTTCTGATACATATTGATGCTGCGTTGTGTACCATTCAACTTCAGAAACTGAACGTTATTCTAAAATGCATTCGGTTGACAAACTATATAGAAAACACAACTTGAGATTCTACACAAGCGATGTCACAGAGGGAATAGGAGGGGGAAAGTGGAGACAGATTCCAGAAAATCGGGGCAGTCCCAGCTGTTAGCCTGGAGACTTTAAAGGGGGACTGAACTTCCTGATATGGCCTCGTTTTGATGCTTGGTCATTAAGAAATGCTAGCGGCCATGACATCCTCAGATCCTCAAAAGATCCAAAAGTTCTACAGCTGCACCATTTGAGAGCATCTTGACTGGATGCATCACCGCTTGGTATGGCAACTGCTTTGGCATCCGACCGCAAGTCGTAGACTGTTCTCTCTGTTACCACAGCTTCTACCCCCAAACTATAAGACTACTAAATAGTTAGTAGCTATTTGGTTAACTGTTGAACTATCTTCATTGACCCTTTTTGCACAAACATTGTTTGACTCATCACTACGCTGCTGCTACTGTTCATTATCTATCCTGCTGCCTTGTCACTGCATTCCTAGTTATATGTACATACTGTATATACAAATGTATGTGGACACCTGCTTGTCGAAAATCTCATTCCAAAATCATGGGCATTAACATGGAGTTGGACGATTTTAACGTGCTATGCGCTTCAACACTCGGCGGTCCCTTTCTGTGAGCTTATGTGGGCTACTACTTCGCGGCTGAGCCGTTGTTGTTGCTCCGAGACGTTTCCACTTCACAATAACAGCACTTACAGTTAACCATTCGGAAAATATTGAGAGCTCTTCCCTTTTTTCGAAATGTTGGTATGTTACAGCCTTATCCTAAAATGGATTAAATAAATAAATAATCCTCATCAATCTACACACACTACCCCATAATGACAAAAGCGAAAACAGGTTTTTAGACATTTTTGCAAATGTATTACATTTTTAAAAACTATATACCTTATTTGCATAAGTATTCAGACCCTTTGGTATGAAACTCGAAATTGAGCTCAGATGCATCCTGTTTCTATCATCCTTGACATGTTTCTTCAACTTGGTAAATTCAATTGATTGGACATGATTGGAAAGGCACACACCTGTCTATATAAGTTCTGAAAGTTGACAGTGAATGTCAGAGAAAAAAAAACAAGCCATGAGGTTGAAGGAATTGTTCGTAGAGCTCCAAGACAGGATTATGTTGAGGCACAGATCTGGGGAAGGGTACCAAAACATTTCTGCATCGTTGAAGGTCCCCAAGAACACAGTGGCCTCCTTAATTATTAAATGGAAGAAGTTTGGAACCACCAAGTGTATATATAGTGTAACTTTAGAAGAAGTTGTCTCTGCAGTGCGTTCCTTCCCTAACGGAAAAACGACTGGCCCTGATGGATTTGGTATACTTTTACAAAGCATGTTCAGAAAATGTTACTTCTCTTATGTTGAGGATGTTTAAACATTGTATTGAAACTCGCAGACTCCCGGAGTCTTTATACTCTGCCAAAAGCTTTAACTTTTGCTTTTAACTGATGTCTTGATGTTGCTTCAATATATCCACATAATTTTCCTTCCTCATGATGCCATCTATTTTGTGATGTGCACCAGTCCCTCCTGCAGCAAAGCACCCCCACAACATGATGCTGCCACCCCCGTGCTTCATGATTGGGATGGTATTCTTCGGCTTGCAAGCCTCCCCCTTTTTCCTCCAAACATAACAATGGTCATTTTGGCCAAACAGTTCTATTTTTATTTTATCAGACCAGAGGACATTTCTACAAAAAAGTACGATCTTTGTCCCCATGTGCAGTTGCAAACCGTAGTCTTGCTTTTTATGGCGGTTTTGGAGCAGTGGCTTCTTCCTTGCTGAGCGGCCTTTCAGGTTACGTCGATATAGGACTCGTTTTACTGTGGATATAGATACTTTTGTACCTTCTTCCTCCAGCATCTTCACAGGGTCCTTTGCTGTTGTTCTGGGATTGAGTTGCACTTTTCGCACCAAAGTACGTTCATCTCTAGGAGACAGAAAGCGTCTCCTTCCTGAGCGGTTTGACGGCTGCGTGGACCCATGGTGTTTATACTTGTGTACTATTGTTTGTACAGATGAACGTGGTACCTTCAGGCGTTCGGAAATTGCTCCCAAGGATGAACCAGACTTGTGGAGGTCTACAATATTTTTTCTGAGGTCTTGGCTGACTTCTTTTGATTTTCCCATGATGTCAAGCTAAGAGGCACTGAGTTTGAAGGTAGGCCTTGAAATACATCCGCAGGTACCCCTCCAATTGACTCAAATTATGTCAATTAGCCTATCAGAAGCTTCAAAAGCCATGATATCATTTTCTGGAATTTTCCAAGCTGTTTAAAGGCACAGTCAACTTAGTGTATGTAAACGTCTGACCCACTGGACGTGTGATACAGTGAAATAATCTGTCTGTAAACAATTGTTGGAAAATGACCTGTGTCATGCACAAGGTATATGTCATAACCGACTTGCCAAAACTATAGTTTGTTAACAAGAAATTTGTGGAGTGGTTGAAAAACGAGTTTTAATGACTCCAACCTAAGTGTATGTAAACTTCCAACTTCAACTGTAGATATCCCTAATTCCTAAAAACATGTCACAATAAATCTACTAAAATAACCACATGTAAGATATGGATTTGCATTAGTATACGCATAAAAAGTACCCATGCAAAGTTACAACTCACTTTTAAATGTTTTGAGTTATTACATAAAACCGATCAGAATGCCCGAAGTCATGCCGGAAAAAGTTTCAGTAGTTTCAATATAGCGAAGTAAAGACAAAGTAGATAGATTCTAAAGACATTAATGCAGAGACAATAATGCAGAGACAATTATACTTCTTTGATGACAGAGTCAAACGGTCCTAAACCACGCATCGGCTGTTGCGTGGCTTAGGATGTAGCACACGTACACAACGGTTGTAAATATCGATAGCAGGAACCACATTAGAAGAAACGTCAGTTGCGTCGTTTCAAAGAAACATTTGCCAAAACAAACAGTCACTCATATAGTGGTGG
The DNA here is from genome assembly GCF_057628025.1 of Oncorhynchus mykiss. Lineage (NCBI taxonomy): Eukaryota > Metazoa > Chordata > Actinopteri > Salmoniformes > Salmonidae > Oncorhynchus > Oncorhynchus mykiss. The sequence continues at coordinate 5,780,774 of NC_143044.1, forward strand.
AATAAATTCAACCACACAACTACTCACATTGTTTCAAGACCACAGACAGTAAATGCTGTCAGAGAGAAAAAAAGTTGAGCTGTATTCTCAAGCATGCAACAATAAAAGAATGCACCACAGCACGAAATGTCATGTACCTATTGCAACGTCATTACCTTTGTTTTTACCACACAACCAGTGATCTAAAGTTGAAATAATATTTTACACATTGTATTCAAAATTATATGAACGAGAGAGCAACAAAAGGGAGGAACAGCGCAAAAGGGAGGAACAGCGAGGAGGGATACAGGAGAATGGAGGAACGGCGACGATATAAGGGTACACGACTAGCACGGAAGCCCGAGGGGCAGCCCCAAGATTTTTTGGGGGGTGGCACACAAGGAGTTTGGCTGAGTCAGGTAGGAGACCTGAGCCAACTCCTCGTGCTTACCGTGGGGAGCGTGTAACTGGTCAGGCACCGTGTTATGCAGAGATGCGCAAGGTGTCTCCAGTGCGCTATTCTAGCCCTGTGCGTTCCATTCCAGCTCCTCGCATTGGCCGGGCTAGAATGGGCATCCAGCCAGGAAGGAGGGTTCCGGTTCAGCGCTCCTGGTCTCCAGTACACCTCCTTGGACCAGGATATCCTGCACCGGCTCTGCGTACTGTGTCTCCAGTGAGTCTGCACAGCCCAGTGTGTCCTGTGCCAGTGCCCCGAAAATAAACATCCAGCCAGGACAGGTTGTGTCAGCTCCACACTCCAGACCTTCAGTGCGCCTCCACAGTCCAGTACGTCCTGTGCCTGCTCCCCGCACTTGCCCTGAGGTGCGTGCCCCCAGCCCAGTACCACCAGTGCCAACACCACGCACCAGGCTTCCTGTGCATCTCCAGAGCCCAGTACACCCTGTTCCTCCTCCCCGCACTCGCCCTGAGGTGCGTGTCCCCGGCACCATGCACCAGGCCTCCAGTGCGCCTCCAGGGTCCAGTACTTCCTGTTCCTGCTCCTCGCACTCGCCCTGAGGTGTGTGTACCCAGCCCGGTACCACCAGTGCCGGCACCACGCACCAGGCCTATAGTGCGCCTTGGCAGTCCAGTACGCCCTGTTCCTCCTCCCTGCACTCGCCCTGAGGTGCGTGTCCCCAGCCTGGTACCACCAGTGCCAGCACCACGCACCAGGCCTAAAGTGCGCCTTGCCAGTCCAGAGCGTCCGGCGACAGTGCACATGGCAATAAATGAACAGAGCTTGCTGCATAGTTTCTTTCACCTTGGCCTGTACTCCATTCATACCAGAGGCCATGACTGCGGCCCCATCTTAACACTGTGCCACAACTTTGGCCTTGCATTCACACTCCTCTAAAAAGCTGATAATTCGGTCAGCAACCACTTCTGCCCTGTTTATCCTCAAATTTGAAAAAACCTTTCCTTCACACCACCATTGGTAGTGTGACGCAACACATAAGACATTTGGGCTACATTGCTGATGTATGTTGTCTCGTCAACCATGATGGTTACAAAGGGGGTTTTCTTCCTTCATGACATCTGTCATTACATTCGCGACCGCGTGTATCAGGTCATTTTGGATTTGGCTGGAAGGGCCTGTGAACACGGTAGCCGTAGCCAAATGGCAGTTTAACGGGCTGTCATACTCAGCCAAGAAATCCAGTATTTCCAAGTAGTTTCCCTTATTAGCTGATTCTTTACCCTCATCACGTCCTCTGAATGTTTTCTTGCTTGCCTAAAAACACAACCAAATGAATAAGGCGCTTCAGAATCTCCCTGTTGTGCCTGACTTTGTCATTGTGAGCAAGTTTCTCATTGCGCCGCTGGTCATTAAGAAGAAGGTCTACTCTTGTAGTCCCTGAATGTTTTTAAAGTCGCTGTAGCTCGTAGGTGTGAAGTTGAGTTTTGGTGTCGAAATGCTGACTTTGTCAAACAGGCTAAATATTTGAAACCAGTTGTCCAGGTTGAGCTATTATCGGTGCTGAAGAGTAGGCAATTCCAACGGTAAAGCTTTTTTGTCAGCTCACAGCCGGTTATCCACGGATAGAAATCATAATTATTAACTTGAAAATGCCTTTCAAAACTCTTTCCTCGTTCCACCAAATCAGGCAGTGCAGGAGTTGGTCTCCCGGTCTGTAAAATATTTAACTTTTCATTAAAAGTTAGTCTTGCAAAGGGCAATACTAACGCCATCGTTACGTACACTCACTGCAAAAAGCTAGCCAGCTAGCTAGGCTAAAGTGTGAGAAAACAAGATAAGGCTCGCTATTGGCTCTGAATTACTGACGTATACTTAGGCATTTTGAGGCATCATACAATTGTCCCACCTATTACAATACAATTTGTGATTGGTTGATTCTACCGTCATTCCAAAATGATGCTCTAACTGAAGTCAATGTCAATGAAGTTGGTTGGTGACTTCTATTCAAAGCCTGAGGGCCTAGCCAATGAGTGTGGAGCCCAGAGATTATTTCTACCAAGAGACTACCAAAGAAAAATTCTGATTTGGATATTTTTTTCTCTTGGATATTTACCCTTTTTCCAACACAAACTGAAGAAATTCAATAGGAACATCACTACAATTAAGACAAAGATTAAATCAATGAAAACAAAATGACAAATTATAATATATTAAAATATATACAGATTTGTATCTATCTTTAGGCCCTCTCTGAGGGTGTAGAGGGCCCTGACGGTTCCCCACTGCTTGTTGTTATAGGTAACCAAATCGTGACCACAGATAAGTTACTATGTCTTTGACCACACTGCATTGTTACTTTGGTGAGGAAAAGCTTCTATCCTTTAAGTGTTTTTCATGGTTGCAAAGACGAGGGACGCAAATGCCACCGCAATTCAAGAACAGCCCTTATGGAAAACGTCTCCACACCTTGCAATTGGATTTTCAGCATTGCAGCATCAATTTGATTTGTGTAAAGTAAATTTACAATGTGAATTTGGAAAATAAAGACATGTCATGGACAAAATTATTTGCACCCCAGAGCTAGTACTTGGTTGCACAGCCGTTGGCCAAGATAACTGCAGACAAATGGATCTTGTAGTCATCAATGAGCTTGCCCTCCATTGAAGATAGTGGGTCTTTCAGCAGGACAACGACCCCAAAACACACATCAAAAGCATCCTGGAAGGGTTCCAGAAGAATCACATCCAAAACCTATGGCGAGATCTGAAAACAACTGTTGGTGGAGGGAACCCCTAAAACATTGAAGATAGAGACGTTTGCTGCTGGAGAGTGGGCCAAATTGCCAGTAGAAATGTGCAGCAAGCGGTTATCTTGGCCAAAGGCTGTATAAACAAGTACGAGCTCCGGGGTGCCAATCATTTTGTCCATGCCTTTTATTTTCTCAATTAAAATCGTAAAATTAAGTTTACAAAAATGTAATTGGTTCTGCAATGTTGAAAATCCAGTTATAAGGTGTGGAGACCAAAGCCAGGATTCAATCAGATCAAGCGTTAACCGGCGATAGCTGACACCAGCATAGCTGATGTTTTGGCAGTGTTGGGAGGTGCAACTGCTTAAGAAGTTCAGAATGAGAAAGTGTAGGCTATATAAAAATAATGATGCTCAAAACAATCGCTATATATGCGGATGTCGGCTAAAGCATATCTGATCTGAATCAAGCCCCAAACGTTTTTTTATTTCAGCTTATTTGATAAGAAATAAGGAAGAAAAGTACAAGGGTGTCAATATATTTGGCCCCCTGTATGTTGCTTTAGTTACACATTTTCACCATCAAGTCAAATCTACTCAGCACACTTTATAGTATGTTAACGTAACATCGAATCAAACTTTATTTGCCACATGCGCCGAATACAAGTGTAGACTTTACCGTGAAATGCTTACAAGCCCTTAACCAACAGTGCAGTTCAAGGAGAAGAAAATATTTACCAAGCAGGCAAAAAAATAAAAAGTAACACAACAAGGCTATATACATGGGGCACCGGTACCGAGTCAGTGTGCAGGGGTACAGGCTAGTTGAGGTAATCTGTACATGTAAGTGGGGGCGAAGTGACTATGCATAGGTAACAAACAAACAGCAAGTAGCAGCAGTGTACAAGAGGGGGGGGGGGGGGGGTGTCAATGTAAATTGTCCGGTGGCGATTTTTATGAATTGTTCAGCAGTCTAATGGCTTGGGGGTAGAAACCTTTTGGTCCTAGACTTGGCGCTCCGGTACCGCTTTCCATGCGGGTGACTTGGAGGGGACTAAGTACACACCCCTGAGGGGCCCCAGTGTTAAGGATCAGCGTGGCGGACATGTTGTTGCCTACTCTTACCACATGGGGGCAGCCTGTCAGGAAGTCCAGGATCCAGTTGCAGACGGAGTTGTTTAGTCCCAGAGTCCTTAGCTTTGTGATGAGGTTTGTGGGCACTATAGTGTTGAACGCTGAGCTGTAGTCGATGAACAGCATTCTCACATAGGTGTTCCTTTTGTCCAGGTGAGAAAGGGCGGTTTGAAGTGCGATTGAGATTGCATCATCTGTGGATCTGTTGGGGCGGTATGCGAATTGGAGTGAGTCTAGGGTTTCCGGGAGGATGCTGTTATGTGAGCCATGACTAGCCTTTCAAAGCACTTCATGGCTACTGAAGTGAGTGCCACGGGGCAGTAATAATTTAGGCAGGTTACCTTCACTTCCTTGGGCACAGGGACTATGGTGGTCTGCTTGAAACATGTAGGTATTACAGACTCGGTCAGGGGAGGTTGAAAATGTCAGTGAAAGACTTGACAGTTGGTCCGTGAATGCTTTGAGTACACGTCCTGGTAATCCGTCTGGCCAAGCGGCTTTGTGAACGTTGACCTGTTTTAAAGGTTTTGTTCACATCGGCTACCAGTCATCCAGAACAGCTGGTGCTCTCGTGCATGCTTCAGTATTGCTTGCCTCGAAGCGGGCATAAAAGGCATTTAGCTCGTCTGTTGGGCTCGCGTCACTGGGCAGCTCGTGTCTGGGTTTCCCTTTGTAGTCCGTAATAGTTTTAAAGCCCTGCCACATCCGATGAGCATCAGAGCCGGTGTAGTAGGATTCAATCTTAATCCTGTATTGATGCTTTGCTTGTTTGATGGTTCGTCTGAGGGCATGGCAGGATTTCTTATAAGCGTCCGGATTAGTCTCCCGCTCCTTGAAAGTGGCAGCTCTAGCCTTTAGCTCGATGCGGATGTTGTCTGTAATCCATGGCTTCTGGTTGGGATATGTACGTACAGTCACTGTGGGGACGACGTCATCGATGCACTTATTGATGAAGCCGATGACTGAGATGAAGCCTCTGAATGTTTTCTTGCTTGCCTAAAAACACAACCAAATGAATAAGGCGCTTCAGAATCTCCCTGTTGTGCCTGACTTTGTCATTGTGAGCAAGTTTCTCATTGCGCCGCTGGTCATTAAGAAGAAGGTCTACTCTTGTAGTCCCTGAATGTTTTTAAAGTCGCTGTAGCTCGCAGGTGTGAAGTTGAGTTTTGGTGTCGAAATGCTGACTTTGTCAAACAGGCTAAATATTTGAAACCAGTTGTCCAGGTTGAGCTATTATCGGTGCTGAAGAGTAGGCAATTCCAACGGTAAAGCTTTTTTGTCAGCTCACAGCCGGTTATCCACGGATAGAAATCATAATTATTAACTTGAAAATGCCTTTCAAAACTCTTTCCTCGTTCCACCAAATCAGGCAGTGCAGGAGTTGGTCTCCCGGTCTGTAAAATATTTAACTTTTCATTAAAAGTTAGTCTTGCAAAGGGCAATACTAACGCCATCGTTACGTACACTCACTGCAAAAAGCTAGCCAGCTAGCTAGGCTAAAGTGTGAGAAAACAAGATAAGGCTCGCTATTGGCTCTGAATTACTGACGTATACTTAGGCATTTTGAGGCATCATACAATTGTCCCACCTATTACAATACAATTTGTGATTGGTTGATTCTACCGTCATTCCAAAATGATGCTCTAACTGAAGTCAATGTCAATGAAGTTGGTTGGTGACTTCTATTCAAAGCCTGAGGGCCTAGCCAATGAGTGTGGAGCCCAGAGATTATTTCTACCAAGAGACTACCAAAGAAAAATTCTGATTTGGATATTTTTTTCTCTTGGATATTTACCCTTTTTCCAACACAAACTGAAGAAATTCAATAGGAACATCACTACAATTAAGACAAAGATTAAATCAATGAAAACAAAATGACAAATTATAATATATTAAAATATATACAGATTTGTATCTATCTTTAGGCCCTCTCTGAGGGTGTAGAGGGCCCTGACGGTTCCCCACTGCTTGTTGTTATAGGTAACCAAATCGTGACCACAGATAAGTTACTATGTCTTTGACCACACTGCATTGTTACTTTGGTGAGGAAAAGCTTCTATCCTTTAAGTGTTTTTCATGGTTGCAAAGACGAGGGACGCAAATGCCACCGCAATTCAAGAACAGCCCTTATGGAAAACGTCTCCACACCTTGCAATTGGATTTTCAGCATTGCAGCATCAATTTGATTTGTGTAAAGTAAATTTACAATGTGAATTTGGAAAATAAAGACATGTCATGGACAAAATTATTTGCACCCCAGAGCTAGTACTTGGTTGCACAGCCGTTGGCCAAGATAACTGCAGACAAATGGATCTTGTAGTCATCAATGAGCTTGCCCTCCATTGAAGATAGTGGGTCTTTCAGCAGGACAACGACCCCAAAACACACATCAAAAGCATCCTGGAAGGGTTCCAGAAGAATCACATCCAAAACCTATGGCGAGATCTGAAAACAACTGTTGGTGGAGGGAACCCCTAAAACATTGAAGATAGAGACGTTTGCTGCTGGAGAGTGGGCCAAATTGCCAGTAGAAATGTGCAGCAAGCGGTTATCTTGGCCAAAGGCTGTATAAACAAGTACGAGCTCCGGGGTGCCAATCATTTTGTCCATGCCTTTTATTTTCTCAATTAAAATCGTAAAATTAAGTTTACAAAAATGTAATTGGTTCTGCAATGTTGAAAATCCAGTTATAAGGTGTGGAGACCAAAGCCAGGATTCAATCAGATCAAGCGTTAACCGGCGATAGCTGACACCAGCATAGCTGATGTTTTGGCAGTGTTGGGAGGTGCAACTGCTTAAGAAGTTCAGAATGAGAAAGTGTAGGCTATATAAAAATAATGATGCTCAAAACAATCGCTATATATGCGGATGTCGGCTAAAGCATATCTGATCTGAATCAAGCCCCAAACGTTTTTTTATTTCAGCTTATTTGATAAGAAATAAGGAAGAAAAGTACAAGGGTGTCAATATATTTGGCCCCCTGTATGTTGCTTTAGTTACACATTTTCACCATCAAGTCAAATCTACTCAGCACACTTTATAGTATGTTAACGTAACATCGAATCAAACTTTATTTGCCACATGCGCCGAATACAAGTGTAGACTTTACCGTGAAATGCTTACAAGCCCTTAACCAACAGTGCAGTTCAAGGAGAAGAAAATATTTACCAAGCAGGCAAAAAAATAAAAAGTAACACAACAAGGCTATATACATGGGGCACCGGTACCGAGTCAGTGTGCAGGGGTACAGGCTAGTTGAGGTAATCTGTACATGTAAGTGGGGGCGAAGTGACTATGCATAGGTAACAAACAAACAGCAAGTAGCAGCAGTGTACAAGAGGGGGGGGGGGGGGGGGGGTGTCAATGTAAATTGTCCGGTGGCGATTTTTATGAATTGTTCAGCAGTCTAATGGCTTGGGGGTAGAAACCTTTTGGTCCTAGACTTGGCGCTCCGGTACCGCTTTCCATGCGGGTGACTTGGAGGGGACTAAGTACACACCCCTGAGGGGCCCCAGTGTTAAGGATCAGCGTGGCGGACATGTTGTTGCCTACTCTTACCACATGGGGGCAGCCTGTCAGGAAGTCCAGGATCCAGTTGCAGACGGAGTTGTTTAGTCCCAGAGTCCTTAGCTTTGTGATGAGGTTTGTGGGCACTATAGTGTTGAACGCTGAGCTGTAGTCGATGAACAGCATTCTCACATAGGTGTTCCTTTTGTCCAGGTGAGAAAGGGCGGTTTGAAGTGCGATTGAGATTGCATCATCTGTGGATCTGTTGGGGCGGTATGCGAATTGGAGTGAGTCTAGGGTTTCCGGGAGGATGCTGTTATGTGAGCCATGACTAGCCTTTCAAAGCACTTCATGGCTACTGAAGTGAGTGCCACGGGGCAGTAATAATTTAGGCAGGTTACCTTCACTTCCTTGGGCACAGGGACTATGGTGGTCTGCTTGAAACATGTAGGTATTACAGACTCGGTCAGGGGAGGTTGAAAATGTCAGTGAAAGACTTGACAGTTGGTCCGTGAATGCTTTGAGTACACGTCCTGGTAATCCGTCTGGCCAAGCGGCTTTGTGAACGTTGACCTGTTTTAAAGGTTTTGTTCACATCGGCTACCAGTCATCCAGAACAGCTGGTGCTCTCGTGCATGCTTCAGTATTGCTTGCCTCGAAGCGGGCATAAAAGGCATTTAGCTCGTCTGTTGGGCTCGCGTCACTGGGCAGCTCGTGTCTGGGTTTCCCTTTGTAGTCCGTAATAGTTTTAAAGCCCTGCCACATCCGATGAGCATCAGAGCCGGTGTAGTAGGATTCAATCTTAATCCTGTATTGATGCTTTGCTTGTTTGATGGTTCGTCTGAGGGCATGGCAGGATTTCTTATAAGCGTCCGGATTAGTCTCCCGCTCCTTGAAAGTGGCAGCTCTAGCCTTTAGCTCGATGCGGATGTTGTCTGTAATCCATGGCTTCTGGTTGGGATATGTACGTACAGTCACTGTGGGGACGACGTCATCGATGCACTTATTGATGAAGCCGATGACTGAGGTGGTGTATTCCTCAATGCCATTGGATGAATTGTGGAACATATTCCAGTCTGTGCTAGCAAAACAGTCCTGTAGTGTAGCATCCGTGTCATCTGACCACTTCCGTATTGAGCGAGTCACTGGTACTTCCTCCTTTAATTTTTGCTTGTAAGCAGGAATCAGGAGGATAGAATTGTGGTCAGATTTGACAAATGGGGGGCAGGGGAGAGCTTTGTATGCATCTCTCTGTGTGGAATAAAGGTTGTCTAGGATAATTTCCCCCCTGGTTGCACATGTGACATGCTGGTAAATGTATGGCAGGTTTAGGGGAAAGTGGGTACAGCTGAAAAAACGGTCTATTTGACAGCTGACAGATTTATACTGTAGTTTTGGCTTTTAACAAGGACACTGCAAATGTATTTAATTTCTTGAGGCATCTGTGAATGCTCAAAGCAGATCATGGAGAGAGGCGAGACAGGGGGGACATAAAGAGAGCCATAATGGCAAGAGGCAGACTCCATAATGGCACATAATATGACTTACTGTACTTAATCTGTCTCCTACCCCTTACAAATAAGCTTGTTAGTGTGCTAATGTTGTGCTGCAGGATAAGAGTGCACATTTCTGACCAAAAAACTACAAGCACATTTGGAAACCAGCAGGTGGCTAGATTGTGAGTTTAGCAAACAGCATACTATTATTGAATTCATTCCCATTAAATGAAGCAGCAGAGCAGGAGAGAGAGGAACTGTCTTTCTGCTGAACTTGGTTTCAGAAAAAGTGAGTCACCCTAAAGAACACAGACATAATTTGGGTAAAAACCATTAACAAATGAACTTTCCAAATACCCCCAACTGTCTCTTTTTTTAAGACGTTAACATTTCCGCAAAAGGTTCATGTTCCTTGATTGACATGTTTAATTTCAGTGATCTAAAAATAAATAACTGCAACGTCAGAACTCCTACAGTGTAAGCTTTATTCCTAGATGTGTGTTATTATTTTATTGTCTGTAAGATTATTTGTTTGAATATCATTTGAGAATATTTTGTCAGAGACTGGATGATTATTCTGTTCTTATCATTGTTATCTCGTCTCAACATTAGAGGTTGGAATCCTCCTGTCAAAAACATCAAACAGAAGTTCTGAGCAAAGTTTAATGTTCTTTATCTGATTCCCAAGGTAAAAATTAGGTCTGGCAAGCCACATGACATTTTTTTTAAAGACACTGTGTTGCATAATCAAGCTGACTAGAGTAAGTTTGGTTCATTTTGATGGCTTGAAGCACCTTGAAACCCTAATTGGGTCCTTTTTTTGACCATCCTTTATGTTCCAGCCCTGTCATCTGTGAACATGTGTGTATATATACAGAAGTGTCATGTCCATAGGGGGCACAGGGGAAAATGCCCACTCAGATTTGTCCTGTTAAAAAAAGTTATACTGTATTTATATATATATATATATATATATACAGCGCCAATCAAAAGTTTGGACACCTACTCATTCAAGGGTTTTTCTTTATTTGTATTATTTTCTACGCATTAAGAAGGAAAGAAATTCCGCAAATGAACTTTAACGGGGCACACCTGTTAATTGAAATGCATTTCAGGTGACTGCCTCATGAAGCTGGTTGAGAGAATGCCAAGAGTGTGCAAAGCTGTCATCAAGGCAAAGGATGGCTACTTTGAAGAATCTCAAATATAAACATTTTGATTTGTTTAACACTTTTCTGGTTACTACATGATTCCCTTGAATGAGTAGGTGTCCAACCTTTTGACTGGTACTGTGTGTGTGTGTGTGTGTGTGTGTGTGTGTGTGTGTGTGTGTGTGTGTGTGTGTGTGTGTGTGTGTGTGTGTGTGTGTGTGTGTGTGTGTGTGTGTGTGTGTGTGTGTGTGTGTGTGTGTATTTGTTTTTTTATCCAGTCAAATAAACACTCCAAACAGCCTCCCCAAACGCTCGGAGGCATCACTGTTGCCTTATTTTGTGTCACATTCCAATGATAAAACTGGGGAGGACAAAAATGCACTTTCAGAATGTGGAGGGGACATGTCCTCCACATCCCCAGTGAAAGTTGCTCCCCTGTGACCTTAAATAGACAGGTGTGCCTTTCCAAATCATGTCCAATCAATTGAATTTACCACAGGTGGACTCCAATCAAGTTGTAGAAACATCTTAAGGATTATCAATGGAAGCAGGATGCTTATAAGCTCAATTTCGAGTCTCATAGTAAAGGGTCTGAATACTTATGTAAAAGTAATATTTCTGTTTTCTATTTTAATAAATGTGCAACATTTGATAAAAACCTGTTTTCGCTTTGTCATTATGGTGTACTGTGTGTAAATTGATGGGAAAAAAAGATGTAATACATTTTAGAATAGGGCTTTAAGGAAACAAAATGTGGAAAAAGTACAGGGGTCTGAATACTTTCCGAATGCACTGTCTGTCAACAACAGATGCACAGGCTCTGAATAGTTAACAATTTAACTTTATCAGCTCCATAAATCAAAACCTTAATCTTCCTCACAGAATTTCCAAGAGACTCCCAGATGATTATTTTAAATCCAAGCCCCCGTCCCCGCAGGAGGCATTTTACCACTTGGTCGACCTTGATTGTAAATAATATTTTTGTTCTTAATTGACTTGCCTAGTTAAATTAAATGAAGAAAATCAATGTGTCAAACCAAATATTACTCAATTATCCACATTAAAATGATGTAGTGTATCCAATGGGATATTTTTAATCACTTTTCATATCCTGTCATTATTCTAATGGGGCTTCCGGGTGACACAGCGGTCTAAGGCACTACATCTCCGTGCAAGAGGCATCATTACAGACCCTGGTTTGATTCCAGGCTGTATCACAACTGGCCGTGATTGAGAGTCCCATAGAGTGGCACGCAATTGGCCCAGCGTCGTCCAGGTTTGGCCCGGGGTAGGCTGTCATTGTAATTAAGAATTTGTTCTTAACTGACTTGCCTATTTAAATTTTAAAAAATGTATTTAAAAAATTATACAGTTCCAAAGGTACAGTAAAAGTAGAAAAATATTTATTGCTATGTCTTCAAAGGCTGAGCAGTAATATCCTGATAAATCAACTTGCCCAGATTCCAAAATCCCTACATGGAATGTCCATATTACCTCAATTACCTCATACCCCTGTACATTCACTCGGTACCAGTACTTGTATATAGTCTCATCATTGCGATTTTATTCCGTTACTATTTCCTATTTTATAAAAAAAAAAAAAAATCTTATTTTTAACTCTGCATTGTTGGGATAGGGCTCATAGGTAAGCGCTTCACTGTAAAGTCTCCACCTGTTGTACCTGGCGCATGTGACAAATAACATTTGATTCGATTTGCTTCATGGGTGTGTGGCTATGCTCTCTATTTAGTATTTGTTGCCATCTAGTGGAGATATAGAAAAGTGTTTATCTCTGTATTATTGTTGAACCAGGAAAATGACACAAAAAACAAATCAGCATAGTATTCAGGCTTATTATACTTAACGTAAATGAATGGTGAAAACACTTGAATTAAAATTATACTGTCAAAGTACATCTGAAAAGCAATACTGCTGTGGGACTTAAACACAGGCCCTGTGACTGTCAGTCCAACACTTTAGCCATAACATCAAAAGGTTTAAACCTCTTGACCAGGTCACTCACTATAAGGTCGCTGTCCCCTTCCTTTTGGAAAGCGTGGCCCCGTGCCCTGTCTTACAGCTGGACATACCTTCATAACACCATACCACTTCTCACAACAGAAGAGCTCATTCTGGGGGCACCCCAACTGGGGATCGAACACAGATCCCTGCAACTGTCAGTCCAACACCTAAGCCTAAGAGGTACAAACCTCTTCATACGGTTGCAAGGTGGTGTACGAAGGTCACTGCAATGCCAATGACAACGCGTAGTCTTGATACTGACAGCCATTTTACCTCCCTGCTCATTGACCTCACCACATGTTAGAGTTGATCAGAACAATGGTGGCCATCCCAATTCCCTGCTGACGCAAAACAGCACATTGAATTGTGTATTCCCATAATTCTCGCTCTCTCCCTCTCTCTCAGTATTCCTTTTCAGTGCCTTTACATTCAAGTTTTCTGTATCTAATACTGCACCAATATTTGTTCATTTTTAATAAAGTACTGAACGCCAGTAGCCTGATACGCTGTTGCCGGGGGATGTCAAGTGTTGTACAGCTCCTGAAGAGCTTTGTAAATTATGTTTTTCACTTATGTCATACAAGCTATGGTCTAATGGAACTTTCGACCCTTGAGAATTCAGGAGCAACGCAACTCATGATGGATTTGCGCTATAAACCAGACAGCATCTCATGTGTCCTCGCTGCTCCAATGGTGTACAACATGGAGGCTCACACTGTCCTTCATGTGTGGTTCTTTATGATGTCCAGTATATAATCAAAAGACCAATCATCTCCCCCTTGATTGCTTTGAAGATGGTTTTCTTAGTAAACCATATGAAATCAAGTGAATTGACCCACGTGAGCCAAGGTCTGACAATAACGCGACGATAACCCACGTTTGTATTGTAGGACAAAGTTTGTGTCACTAGAGTGCGCACTCAACCCTGTTACGTGTCTGGATCAGATGCGATGCTGAGCATCAAATAATGGGGTCTGCTCTTCATCTCTCTGGGGTGTATATAAAAAAAAAAGTGATTGGTATTTCTCGACAGTAACTCCGGTATCTAAATCATATATGATCCAATCAAATTAGGAGCATATTTCTCAAATGTGATACCTGGATAGGAGTCTGGGCTGTTATTAACCTCATGTTGCGTTCTGTTTATTGGTTTGATTTACATCCTTTATTTATTGCCGTAAACGATAATACTTCCGATGATACTGAGTTTTTTTCTGTCATTTTGAAATAATAATACTGTAATCTTCAATATCCCTACTTTAGCCTTGGCTACAGAGCAGCCTCAATTTGTCGGGGCATAGACTCTTCATGGCCTCGAAAGCGTTCCACACTGGCCTATGTTGACGGCAATGATTCCCACAGTTGTGTCAAGTTGGCTGGATGTCCTTTGGGTGGCGGACCATTCTTGATACACACAGGACATTGCTGAGTGTGAAAAACCCAGCAGTGTTGCAGTTCTTGACACACTCAAACCAGTGCACCTGGCACCTACTACCATACCCCATTGAAAGGCACTTAAATATGTTGTCTTGCCCAATCACCCTCTGAATGGCACACATACACCTCCATGTCTCAAGGATTAAAAATCATTCTTTAACACATCTCCTCCCCGTCATCTATACACTGATTTAAGTGGATTTAACATGTGACATCAATAAGCCTTAATCAGTTGGCGCATGGACTTTACAAGATGTTGAAAGCGTCCCACAGGGATGCTAACCCATGTTGACTCTAATTCTGCCCCATGTTGACCGAAAAAAATATTAATGCATGGCAAAACACAGTAAAAAAATAAATCAAACGGAAGTATGTTTTGAAGTGTTTGTCCTACTGTATATCTGAGAGATATAAGAAAGCTAAGGAAATTATGGTGATACATTTTTTACCCTTATTTAACCAGTTTTTTGGGCCAAAGGTACTGCCATAATTCCATTATTTGTTTAACTGGTACCAGGTTCCATTCAGACGAGTCTTGTAAAGCTTGACACTAAAGACATTTTCATGAGGAGAACAATTTTTGGGACGTATTATGGGGTCTGACATATGCCGTAATACCCCATAATGACAAAGTGAAAGCAGGTTTTAGAAATGTTTGCACATTTATTGAAAAGGAAATACATAAATATCCAATTGACATAAGTATTCGCACCCCTGAGTCAATACTTTGTAGAAGCACATTTGGCAGCGATTACAGCTGTCTTTCTTGGTAAGTCTCTAAGAGCGTTCCACATCTGGATTGTGCAACTTTTGCCCATTTTTATTTTTTATTCTTCCAGCTTTGTCAAATTGGTTTTTGATCATTGCTAGACAACCATTTTCAGTTCTTGTCATCAATTTTCAAGCAGATTCAAAACTGTAACTCAGCCACTCTGAGACATGCACTGCCTTCTTGGTAAGCAACTCCAGAGTAGATTTGGCCGTCTGTATTAGGTTATTGTCCTGCTGAAAGGTGAAATCATCGCCCACTATCTGGTGGAAAGCAGACTGAACCAGGTTTTCCTCTAGGATTTTTCCTGTGCTTATAAACGCAATGGGAGCTTTTTATCCTGAAAACTCCCCAGTCCTTAACGATTACAAGCATGCCCATGACATGAGGCAGCCACCATGATGCTTGAAAATATGGAGTTGTACTCAGTAATGTGTTGTATTGGATTTGCCCCAAACATAACACCTTGTATTCATGACAAAACTTTAATTTATTTGCCAATTGTTTTGCAGTATTACTCTAGTGCCTTGTTGCACACATGATGCATGTTTTTTAATATTTTATTCTGTACAAGCTTCCTCCTTTTCACTCTGTCAATTAGGTTGATGTTGTGGAGTAACTACAATTTTCTGTAAATGTTTTAAAGTCACCATTGGCCTCATGGTGAAATCCCTGAGCGGTTTCCTTTCTCTTCGGCTGAGTAAGGAGTAAGGAAAGTAAGGAGTAAGGAAGGTAAGGAAGGTAAGGAGTAAGGAAGGTAAGGAGTAAGGAAGGTAAGGAGTAAGGAAGGTTAGGAGTAAGGAAGGTAAGGAAGGTGAGGAGTAAGGAAGGTAAGGAAGGTGAGGAGTAAGGAAGGTAAGGAGTAAGGAAGGTAAGGAAAGTAAGGAGTAAGGAAGGTAAGGAGTAAGGAAGGTAAGGAGTAAGGAAGGTAAGGAAGGTAAGGAGTAAGGAAACTGTTAGGAAGGACGCCTGTATCGTTGTAGTGACTGGGTGTTTTGATACAAAGTGTAATAACACCATGCTCAAAAGGATATTAAAAGTATTTATTTATTTATTTGTACCCTTCTACCAATAGGTGTCCTTCTTTGCGAGGCATTGGAAAACCTCCCTGGTCTTTGTGGTTGAATCTATGGTTGAAATTCACTACTCGACTCAGGGATTTTACAGATAACTATGTATGGGAAACAGAGATGAGGCAGTCATTCAAAAAGCATGTTAAACACTATTGTGTCCACGCAACTTATTATCTGACTTGTTACGCACATTTTTAGTCGTGGACTTATTTCAACTTGCCATAAGGGGCTGAATACTTATTGAATCAAGACATTTAAGCTTTTCATTTTTAGTTAATTTAGAAAGAAATCGAAAAACCTAATTCCACTTTGACATTATGGAGTATTGTGTGTAGGCCAGTGACACAACATCTCAATGTAAACCATTTTAAACGCAGGCTTTAACACAACAAAATGTGGAAAAATTCAAGGGGTGTGAATAGTTTCTGAAGGCATTGTAAACTGATGGCTGACGGCTGCTCTGTTGCACAGGATTGTATAGGACGTTGTCTAATTTGAAACAAAGGTAGAGAGTTATGATGTAACTGACTCAACAGAACCTCATATCGACAGAATTTACAAACGCAGTATTTGTGTTTAGTGAGTCCTCGAAAATAGAGGCAGTAGAAATTACGAGTTAAATGCTCAGTTGCTGTCCTGCCTGAGCATTCGAAATGTAACGAGTACTTTTGGGTGTCAGGAAAAATGCATGGGAGTAAAAAGTACATATTTTCTTGTGGAATGTAGTGAAGTCAAAGTTGTTTAAAATATAAATAGTAAAGTACAGATATGCCCCAAAAATACTTAAAGGTGGTTAACAATGAAGTATACCTTACTGTGATTGTGTTCAATTAAAATGGTCAAAAAGAAACCAAAATAATTTATTGCCTACAGCAATTTCTCAAATAATTTAGCTAGGACTGTCTGGGAGAGGTTTGAGTAGGGAAGGGAAAACTGGAAATGAATTAGCTAATATTGGTAAAGAGGTTTGGAAGTCTCTTTCTTATTGGTCTATTAACTCATTTATTGCATGGTGATGCATCCATGGAAGGCCAAAACTCCCTTCAGCCAAATCAGGCTGACATTTCAGGTGATCTTTTCAAACAGCTCTTACATTAAAATGGCATTATCATAATTTTCACAATTTCATAGTATTATTCCAACCTCATAGTGTGGAAATGTATATAAATGACAAAACCCAGGAAATCACGTTTTTGACTGCACTGGGCCTTTAAGTAGTAACCTACATAAAAATATTTGTACTTAGTTACTTTACACCTCTGCTCAAGGGTGTGTGCTATGAGTTTAGTGAGTGATGGCCTAGGCTTTTTTATTTTAGCCTACTTACTTGGATTTAGTTTGGAGAAAATTATGAAATAGTCTCTGACAAACAACTCTTCTTGACGCCAAGAGGGGGCTCTTCGAAACTAATATCTGGGATTCGTGCCTCTGGCATTTTTGTAAAATGGTTTATTTACTTCAATGTTATAGTTTGACGTCAGCTTTTTTTCTGATTGGCATTAGCTTTAAACTTCCATTTAATTCAATCATGAGATATAAAACAATTATAACAACGAATTCATTAAATTGAACATTGAAATGTTCGATTATCATTTGAATTATTATATTTCGTTTTTTGTTTTACATGTCATGTGATGGGCACACTTGCCTATTACGTACAGGTTACCCTTCCCGCTGTAAACAACAGTCAATGACTTATATTGATGATTAATAATAAGAAGAATAAATATATATATATATATATATATATATATTTGTAATAGGCCTACCTTCAATACTTGTAATACTTGTAATAACAAACTAATGCGTTTACAGGGGGATATAATTCAAATATCTGATATAATATCGAGTTTTTACAATGAATAAGTTGTAAGGCACCTATAATTCAACTCCATAATAAAGGCCTCCTGTAATTAGTGCAAATATAATACGTTTGTTAAAGTCAAGATATAGATAGTTTGAGCAGATTTTGAATCGACCGTGCTGCTTAGTAGGCCTACAAATGCACAGACTGATGTGCACACTAGTAATAGAAATACTGGGGTGGAAAATGCATTCCAAAAAGTTGGTTGATAAATAATAGATACAAAACATTTGTTAATGATGAATTTAAACGAAACTATAGCCCAATTTTAGTTATGGCCTGTAAATGTGCCACTATGTGGCATAGGCTGATGCATCAAGACGGAACATGCATAGGCTACCAGTGGGCAAAAGATTTCACAATATGTTTTTTTTTTAAGTAGATTGTCTTTTCTTACATTATTCTCTGTGCAATTGCAGTTATCCAGTGGTTTCAGGTGACATTAACGTGTTTTTTTTCCGGATTGATTATTGCCTAATAGTCAAACAGTGTCTGGTGTATTGAACTTTCCAATGACTGTGAAAACGAATGAGTAAATTGACGGATGAAGATTGTTTTCATCATCTGTCCTTTCCGATTAAATAGTTACACAACAGGTCGTCAATAACATTATATTGACTGTGGATAATATGACCTAAAATAATGACAATGAACAAACAAATATGTGAAATCCATTTATAGTATCATTCATGTTTTTAACACGTTTGAAAATGTCACTTAACTATAGACTCGTTTTATCTCTCTGCCCCTATATAATTTATAGGCCTATTGTTAACTAAATTGCCTAAAGAAATGCTGTGCAAAATTGGAAAACCTTTACTTTTTCAAACCCTTTAGAATGAACATACTGTGTTTATTAAAGGTCCAAGGTGCATTTGCTGAACCGTTCAAATGCTAACGTGGCCATATTTCACTCTAACAACATTCATACATCTCCATAAAATATTAGCGCGGAGGCTTGAAGCAGCACTCCATTTGATGACGTCTAGAGCCACGCGGTTTCCTCAGTCCAGGTCCTATCTCATGACGGAAATAATGCAAAAACAACAATGATAATTTGAGTAATGAAAAAAAAAGACAGGTCTATCTGTTACACGGGTTAGTTGTCAGTTTGGACACGATGAAGGCTACCAGGGTAAAGATATCGGTGCCTCTGACCAGTGACAGTGATACAGATACAATCGCTTATCTGATTTTCTATTGAGTGGGCCAAGTGATACCATCTTTAAGACTCACTATGTTTGTCTTGACCCGTACTATAAAAAAAAAAGATTTACAACATAACACGAAACCAAAATAATGGTCATTTCTATATATATATAAAAAAATGTATTAACAATTCTATATAGATCTAAAATATTTGTTTACAGCATTTACAGACCATATCAAGATAACCCCACAACAACTAAACAGCCCAATGAATCCGTTATTAATTTCGACTTCTAAAACAGACCATGTAAGCTACGAATAATAGCAAAAATAGGAATTTAGTGTAAAGTTAAGATGATACTTGGCTGCAAAATAATCCATTATTGTGGTCAGTTAATTTTATCTTGCGCTGAAATAGATTTGATTAATACTTTTCTAAAATGTAAACCTTAGTGAAGTATGCCTAGTCTATATGCTTGTTATACATCCACAATCCAAAAACATAAAGAATGCTTTTCAATAAATACTGGATGCCTCTTCTAGAAATGCAAAGGCTATAATCGCATCTTGAACCTCCTGCAAATCACTGGTAACAATGAAATCACCATACCGCATAGTTGTATTGAGTTTAATGTACTTACATTGTCATCGGTAATGGGTTATATTGTAAATAAATCGTATTTGTCAAATCTTGAAACAATGATTTCTACCGTATGATGCATCATTAATAGCAGTACAAGACGATCTTGATAGAGTGTGGCTTTGTCCAAGGGACGCACATGCAAAGTACCCGAGTGTGTCCCCTCCAATCAGAGCGCTCTCTCCCTCAACATTATCCAATGGGAAATATGTGCATGCAGGTTGCTGCACGGTTATCAGTGCATCCCGCTTCACTCACGCCATAGTTCGAGTCAATTTACAAAGAAAGCCGACCCTTATGGTCACCATCAAAACCACTAAAAAACATCATCAGATCCTTCGACTTGCTAGAGGATTCTCGATGTGGACGCATGCGGCAAACTCACTATTGACAGTCTGAACCGGAGAGACATTTACAAAAAGAATCTAACTCTTGTCCGACAACGCAAGATAATTTCTCTCCTAAAGAAGTGTTTTTGTTTTCTGAAGTTTCAACCTTCAGTGGCTGCGGTATCCAGGATATACTTCAGAAGCTCCTGTATTGGCCTTTGCTTATCGACCAGTTCAGCGCCTTTATATTTATTACTTTCTCTGGTTTATTATTATATTTACTCGAGCAAATTTGGTGGTTCATGCTCCCAAATGTTAGCTGTTGGGCAGATGGATGCTAACAGGCAGAGTGCTTTCGTCCTAGGCAGTACACCGCTGGCAGCATTGCACAACATGACCGAGATGAAGACGTCTTTATTTCCCTACACTTTGCAGAATCATGCGGGCTTCAAGGCGCCTTCTCTCAATAATTTGAACACACAGCTTGCCCTGGGGACACCACATGGAATTAGCGATATCTTGGGTAGACCTATCAACTCAGCTGGACAGCTGCTCTCGGGCTTTCCAAGGATAAACGGCTTGGCCACCGCAGGAATGTACTTTAACCCAGCAGCCGTTTCTCGGTACCCGAAGCCCCTGACGGATCTCCCAGGAAGAGCACCCATATTCTGGCCTGGTGTGATGCAGAGCTCCCCTTGGAGGGATCCACGAGTGCCCTGTCCTGGTACGCTTGTTATCTGGCTGTGTATAGTGCAAAAATGTTTAAATGCAGCTATACAAATCTTTATGTTTTACTTTTTGAATGACATCTCTTGAATAGCCTAGGATACTTGTTTACTTGTTCGGTAACCTATGTTTTGGTTCTCCTTGTAAATAACTTATAATAACTACCTATACATAACGAATTCGATGGGCTATCCATTTATATTGGTTTCCGTTTTAATTCATATTCTAAGCCTAGCTATGATAGTCAACACGATGTCTCTCTCCAGGAGTAAACTCGTGACAACTGTTTACTACTGATGATGAAATACTAATCACTGTTGTGTTTACATATTTTTGACTAGACTCTTCAATCTTTTTTGTAGCTCAAGCAAACATGATGCTCGACAAGGATGGAAAGAAAAAACACTCCAGACCAACTTTTTCTGGACAGCAAATTTTTGCATTGGAGAAAACCTTTGAACAGACGAAATACCTTGCTGGCCCAGAGAGAGCTCGACTAGCTTACTCTTTAGGAATGACTGAAAGTCAAGTCAAGGTGTGTATCATTACTTGAGTCTTTTTAAAATCTTTTTTTTTACATGAATTCATTTATAAGCCTAAATGTTAATCGTTTTAAAATTAAAATTGGTATGTGGCAGTTCTGTGTGTAATGTGTGTTTTTCTCAGTTATTATTATTATTATTAGCAGGCTTATTATTATTATTAGCAGGCTTATTATTATTGCCAATATTGTTAACATTGGTATTTGCCTATGCTGTTATTATGTTTTCATTATTATGCAATTGGAGCTATTCGTAACATCATGGTTTTTTTTGCTCCAACTCAGATAGTAATAACTTTATGTTGGAATAATAATTACTACCCACTAAGTATGCCTTATAATTGTATTTATTACGTGTTTAATTGTATGTTATTGCTTCTCCCAATAGGTATGGTTTCAAAACAGGAGAACCAAATGGCGAAAGAGACACGCAGCGGAAATGGCAACAGCCAAAAAGAAACATGATTCTGAAACTGAGAAGATGAAGGAAAGCTCGGACAATGAGGATGATGACGAGTACAACAAACCTCTGGACCCTAATTCAGACGACGAAAAAATCACAAGACTTCTGAAAAAGCACAAGGCTACAAACCTTTCCCTGATCAGTCCATGCAGCAATAGCTCGGACACCTTGTGATGACAGTGACGACTTGTCTTGAAGAGACTGAAACACTCCATGGTGCTTCTAAAGCTAATTTAACCAGGGTATAAATTGTTCAAATGGAAAGAAAGGGCGCTGATGGGTGGTGTGAATGATTTATGTTGTACAAACGAAAATGTAAGTGAGATGTATATATTTTTTACTGAGTAAGTTATGTTATTAAACCAATGTAAACAAGACATGGCAGCCTTTCCCGCAAATCCCGATAAGCATATACCCTCGCAATATTATAGCTTCATTTTGTTATTTTATTGCCGAATAATGTTACCCATCTCTCCACCTTTTACCATTCTAAATTCAATACAGGTACACAATGTATGAATGCAAATGTTGTAAATTATAATGTAAAAAGCTTGTTTTAACGATTTCAACTCCGTTCTATAATTTGAAGGAATTTATGTTTTACCTCATCAAACAAAGATAGAGAACTGGACCATCGTTTATGTTGGAATAAGAGAGTATTATTACTTCTGCGAAGATGGAAGAAAAAAAACGTATTATGAATAAATTATTTAACAAGCTTTTGTTTTTGAACAGTTTATCTTCACTGAAATTACTCTTCATTGAATAACCACGTATTTTGACATTGATCGGGACCCACTCAAATACTGAGAAAGACGGGTCTAATAAATTATAATTAACGGAAACCTGTTTGCTTCTTCTATCCAAGACAGTCTGAGATGTTTTGGATCACTTTTGTAAACCTTGCTTACGCAAGATGGAATAGCTCAATGTTAGATGCGTTGATGAAAGTATAGGCCTATACTAAACTAATAGGCCTAGGTCTTGTGAAATTGGCCAACAAGGACAAACTATAAATTACACTTGACATTAGACTACTTGTAATGTTAATCTCAATATTATACTTTTCTTTTTTACAACGGTGTTGTGAATGATGGTGTTGATTAGGCCTAAACAATGTAATGTCTATACAGGGAGTTCCATGAATATATAGGCTACATATAAAATCCGTATTTATTTTTCCAATTTTCTCAACATTTCAAAAAGGAAATTGTCTACAATCACAAACCCAGATATGGTCATTGGAATGGAGGGTTGTTTATAGGTTATAGCCTCCATATGTTTGCGTTACAACCCCAAATTATAGCCTACTTTATGTTTGCAATTATTAGAGTTTGAAGTGTGTAGACTACGTTATCCCTTTTAAAGTATATAGACTTCACACATCTCAGAACAGTTTATTTTGAAATAGTGATTTTCTTTGGACCTAACGCTCTGAAGTGTAGTTTGGATTTTTGGTCATATTGATTGATTCGGGCTCATTCATGCTTAAATAGGAGAGAGAATGACTACTCTACAATGTAGGCTATATTTAAAGCACAAATCAACACATTTT
Organism: Oncorhynchus mykiss; assembly: GCF_057628025.1. NCBI lineage: Eukaryota > Metazoa > Chordata > Actinopteri > Salmoniformes > Salmonidae > Oncorhynchus > Oncorhynchus mykiss. Next base: position 5,803,775 of record NC_143044.1, read on the forward strand.
CAGAAAAAAATATATAAAATGTCCATAGTGCTATGCCCCTACAGGCTAATTAATTAAACTGCATATTGTACTGTATTTTGTATGCATTTCAGATATCTGATACCACGTTTCACTATTGCCCTATTACATTTATTGTTTATTATATAAATGCACTGGTTCTAACTTACTTGAAATATAGAAATTGGCCATTTTTCCATAACTGTTTTCTATATATGTCTAACACGGGAAAATGTTTTCCGCGTCCACACAGGCAGCCCAATTCTGACCTTCTTTCCTCCACTAATTGGTCTTTTTGGCCAATCAGATCAGCTCTGAAAAAGATCTGATGTGATTGGTCAAAAGACCGAAAAATGATCAGAATTGGTCTGCCTGTGTAAACGCAGCATAATAGGCCTAGAAGGCCAGTCTAGCTGCAATATCCATAGGACTAGAATTACCAAAGTGGAGACTTACACCTCGATCACACCGATAACGTCATTGCATTTTGGTTAAAAAAAGAAGAAGAAATACACCCATTTCCAATGGAACGCCGCGTTTGCCTTGCACCATTGTATTACAGACACAGTTCGTTCTGTGGAGCACAAATTGGATGCATCGAACGGCTTGACAGAAATGGTAGCAGAAGGTGAACGTTGAAATGTTGTTGCACACATGTCCAGATGATGCTGCGTTCATTTTGCGCGATGACTCTGTAGCTGCATGGTTTAACTTGATGTGATACCACGAACATCTTTGAAAACGGTCATCTCTACGTGCACCTAGCCTCTGTACGATTGTGGCCACGCATGTTGAGCAAGTTTTTACAAATAACAAGACCTAATAAATCTTGTTGTGCGGTAGGCAATGCTGAAGTGATAGATGCGGTGGAATGATGACAAAACACCCACTGAGTTCTAATGGTTTTATTGCTTGAGAACCGCATAACCAACACTAGAGGCCATGACGTCAATGGGGTATAGAATCTCTATCTGCTGAAAGAAGTGAACTGCAGCTTCTCATCACGTGACCAGTGGGAAAAACAAGCAGTTTTTGCCTACGAATCAAATCACACTGCTAAGACGACAAAAATTCAGCGGCAGTCACAAAATCATTTCCACTTGCGGTGACTTAGATGAAGAAAAAAAATAAAATCCTGGATCAATCTAACGGCTTCACACAGTCTGAACTCTGTAGTGTAGTAAATTAAATCAATAAAAGGAAACCTTCGCGTTTCATCAACAGCCTCCCCTAATCGCTTTTTAACGCTCGAACGAGCGATGAGAGGACCTTAATTTGCAACATTGCTGTGAAGGCTGTTGAAGGCTACATACAAAAGCAATTCTTCCTGGTCTTTACCGACTTTTAGCGTTTTTTTTTGTTGTATTTTATTTTTTTTACAATGTATAATCAATACCTTTATCTATCAGTTGGTACTTAACTATTTTATGTTAACTCTTACACAATTCATTTCTTTGTACAATACTTGGCACCATAATGCAGTAACAAAAATAGATACCCAAGCCTATCTAAAAACATCACATTCAGAACCATAATATTATTACATAGAAATAAGTTAGAATAATAATAATGAAATAATGTGGGACTGCTATATATGAAACAATATCTTATATACTTACATGGTCTATGGCACTGCTTAAAATATCATTGGATAGGCTATATAAATCATGTTGGCTGAAAAGTTTCTTTTCTTCTTCTGTCCATTGTAATGTTAGATTCAAAGGTCATGGCTGATGAAACACCCAGCAGCCATATTGTCTCCATATACTTCAGCATAACAATTGTGGTAAGAATGATAAATTATCTCTTTAAAAAGTACAGTATATAAAATGAGATTCAGCTGATGTGAGGCATGGCAGTGTTATGCACACAAGTCAGCAATGACAAATAAAAAAAAACAACAAGAAAATAAAATAAAAATGAAATTAAGTGAAAATATTTATCTATTCTAAAACAGTGGGACCACAAAGTTTGGTCAGAAGAGAGAGAACAGCACTAAAACCATCAACAACTCTATGTTATACTGTCCAATGTACAAATAAGCCTAACAATATAGATATACAATTTTTTTTGCATTGCACTTTTTAAAAACATCTTACATACTGTATGGAAGTAGCTTCTATGTTAGAGGCGTACCTAAAATTGCAAATATGGTATCTAAAATAATGTAGTTTTGACTAATTTCTATTAGAGTTTTGGCAACAAGGCTGTGACATGGAAAATAGTTGTCCTTCCTTTCTCTGGGGGAATAGGGTGCGTCGCAATTGTGAGGTCAGTAAGATGTGTCTTATCGCAAACATGTCTCGGGTGGGTAGTCCAGATACTGACGTGTTGTGTGGAAAAACAGCTTGTATGAATGAGGTGTTAGAACGACTGCAACTGGTCAGCACTGCTGAACAGTCTGTATAGGGTCTTCAGTGTATATGTGTGTGTGTGTGTGTGTGTGTGTGTGTGTGTGTGTGGCGTTTGTGTGTATCCTGTGTCCAACTCTCGTGTTCTTCTCACAGAGGCGCTTCACGCAGATATCTTTTCCACCCTTTGGCACCACTTCCCTGACAAAATAAAGAAGAAAAAAACAGACACAATGAGAATTATGCCTCAGCGTCAGGCATGTATTATACAAACAACTAAAAAAATGTAGGAAACCAAAGCCTAATTAATTAATAATGACGGTAAAAATCTACAATTGATTAATAATAAATAAAAATATTTACCAAGACATCACTGCACGTTACAACACTTGTGCTTATTTGCATTAGCTTTACCTGCCCCGGTTGTTAAACGAAAGGACAGGTAGACAGGCTGCCAGACAGAGGGACACAGAGACAAATGAGCCAGTTAGCAGCAGTCCTGCCCTGAGTGTGAAGGGTCAAAGGCAAATGGGGCCAATACAAGTTTAAAGCTCTCAAACACGCACAAAGACACACACCCTAAACTCACATACCAGGGGGGGGGGGGGGCACATATTTTCACCTGCGCGCTAACTACATTGGAAAAAATGTAAACATAGCAGAATGTGATTTTAGCGGGTGCATGTGGTTCTTGGCCTAGGTCTGGTGGAGTATCTCTCTGTACCCAGGTCCCCTCACTCACACACACACATACACTACTGTCCAGTCCACAGTAAGTAATGATGAAAGACTGAGGAGTTCAGCTTTAAGGCGCCTCTCTCTCTGTCAGCCTAACAGCCACTGTCTGACACTACAGACTCGAGGGACTGTGTTAAATACTATCCATAAAGTCAGCATGACAAAAATAGCCTCTGATCACAATATGACTGTTCACAGCCAACTTTTGGTTTCATTATAGGCACATGCATAGGCAATTGCAGTAATAGGTCAGTGGAGTACTAGTTTTTGGTTATGATAAGGTAAGGTAGTTGGTACTAGTCATATTCTTTCAAATCAAGGACTGTACTGAATTCCATTCATTGAAAATGTCTGGAAATCCCAAATTCCAACAAAGTGCAAACTTAGTTTTCAATTGAAACAATAGAACATGATGAAATAATGTACTCAATTTCACACATACAAATCCATACACAGACAACCACCCATACCCGCAAACAGGCAAAACAACCCAACACAACCCAGAAGTGGGATAGGCCTGTGATGTTACCTTATGGTCCCCCATGCAGACGTTGGGCCCTATATTGTCATAGACCAAGTTCTTCTCCTCATTTTCAGGCTGAGAAAAAAAATAAATAAAATGCATGAAAATAATTATATTAACAGTAGTATAAAAATGTAAACAAATACCTAAAACATAATCGAAAGAGAAAAATGTTCCTCCCAGTGTGCCAAATAATTTTATTTGTTGCCATTTCGAGGTCAAATAAGCATTATTATATACAATGTTATTACAAGAAAATTCTTATCTTAGACATTTCAAGCGGTGTCATTAAACCTGATCCTGAAGGAGCCTACAGTTGATTACATATGACTGATTTATAACTAACAGCAGAGTTTTAACAGAGTTAATACAACTTCAGAAAGTCAATATTGCACATTTTACTTGAAGATTGAATACAGTGAATGGACAGGAACTGTAAGGAAACCAGTTACCAAGACCATATTTACCTCCCAAACAAATGAGCTCATACAGCATATGAATGAATCATGTTTCCATATTTCACACAAAGGAAGTGTCAAAACACAGACATAAACCTCAGGCCTAGACTATAATAAATCATTTCTCTGGTAGAACTGAAGACTTTTTAAAGAGCCTGAGAGCCGTCAGTTGTGACTAGGTGAGCGCAGCGCTTCCACTTGAGAAGAAACAACGAGTAGCTTCAGAATGGACCAGAAACTTAAATCCAAATTAACTTCAAACCTATCCTGCTAGTCTAAGGTCACTGGTGCGCTGGCGTGCACCGGGTACCTCACTTTACCTTTCTATAGGGCCACGCACCGGCACTTTCCCCAACCGCCTGCCAAACGCATAAGTCGCTGACTCCTGGAGCCCGGGATACATTCATCACATAGAGACTTGATCATTTACAAAGACAGCATCAAATTGTGGATTTTCGAGCTGCATAATCTTTAGACAGATAAACAAATTACCGGGGGCCCTCCGGCAGAAACAGAGCGCTCGCTCCGCTGAGCATTCATTACCGCACATCCACCCTCCGGCGCTGTACCGCGCAGGCAGCGGGCAACCTTTGGTGTGTTAGGGCTCGGCAAGCAGAAAATAACATGGCGGCGAGTTAACCGACCATGCCATGATAGACGATGCCACGTGGACGCCTGTTTTTCAGGCCCATGTCTCTACAATCTGTAACGCTGTCTTGGAGTGACTGAGTGTGTGTGTGTTTGTCTGTGGTGTGTGTGTGTGCGCATGTGCGTATGCTCAGTGCATCATCAGCCAATCTGTGAACATTTTAATGTTAGGCTCCCCTACAGTACAAGCAATTAACCTGTAATTGAGAAAATAAATAATTATAGAACTACTATTTATGGACAATTTATAGCCTTTTTGTCTCTTTTTTAAAACTAATGATGAGGGCAAGTGTTTTGGAAAGGGGGATTAGCCAAACCTTCTTGTAAAGCCACAGCAGATGAGAAGAAAGGCTAGTAGGGAATTGTTATGTTTTAGAAAGTCAACTTCCTTCCTCTCCTCCCTTCTGTGTTCTGGAGCTCAGAGATGTGAGTGTGGTTGTGTGCAGACTCCCACTGTGAAGTGGACCGGGCTTTTATCCTAGAGACTCCTGCACACCCCCAGACCATCAGATAAACGGCAGAAACAACTACAGTAGTGCAGAAGAGAGGTGCTCCTGTGGAGGAAGGGATGCTCTGGTGTTGTGTTCATTAAAGATTCTCTCGTCGCCATGGACGGCAAGTTCCTCCCCGTACAGGGATATGTTCAATAGGGCACACCGTAGCAAAACGTTTTGCAGTGGACATGTTCAGACTGTTTCTCTCGGTTTCACCCCATTTCGGACAATTTTGTGCCTACTGAACATCTGCCATGCCATGTCAAGGTGGCTGCCTTCACTTAAATTTACAGCTGGCCGGTGTAATCTAGTCTCATTTATCACGACAGATGCCTTCCAACAGCTCTATTGTCATGGACCATCTCCAGCTTAATCAAGTGTGAGTGTGCACTTTCAGACACAATACATTTCTCCTCTTGTCACCTTAAAAAGCATAGTAATCAAATAGGTGGACAAACTCAATCTATTCATTGGGCTGATTAAAGCAACAACAAAAAAAATGGGACACCTCCGTGTAAACTGAAATGACAGATTTACACAAACTTTATTTTTTTACGACAACAGTCGCCACCAACAGGGAAAACTTACTAAAAAAGGATGCAGTCCTTAAAGTTGTGGTTACATGGAAAATTGTAAGTTAGGCTGACCGTAAACATGTTAAGAGATGCACTTTGCGAAGATGCCAAGTGCTGAAGAGGTCTTAGAAACAGTTTTGCATTATCCAACCTCAGATCCGCCTTGTTCTCTAAACATCACAGTCAGACGTGAACAACTTTGAGAGACTAGCATGGTAGATATTCCAAGTAATCCAGCAAACAACAGGGGAAAAACAACAGTCTGGAGCCCAAACTGGTGCCGTGCTGACGGGGAGGGAGGGGAGTGGTGGCAGATTGGTTGAGAGTTTACAATGCCTCTTCTGGATTTAGGCAGGGTGGTGGGCCACAGCTTTGGGTTCTGCCACTGTGTTGACTCTGAGAAAGAGCAGACAGAGGGAGCACAAGATCTCTGTCTTTACAGGGCCATTATGGCTCGCTGGCAAGCTAGAAGATAGGGGACATATATACTGTCTGTGTGGACCCTGGGCTTAAACTCACCATATGAATATTCACACACAGTAAATCCCTCCATCTGGGAGGCTGGCAGAGCAGAGAGAGAGAAGAAGAAGTGAGAGTAACAGAGCGGGTTGAAAAAAGAGAGAGAATGGAGGAGAGGTGAAGAAGTTGAGACGGAATGTGAAGGAAAGAGGGATGGAGGAAGAGCAGAAGCCATAGACCAAGGGTGTGACGCTATCCCCGATTGGCAATCCAAGATTCTACATGAATCTGGGATCCACCACGGGGTGATGGTCTACTAATGACTGTTTTTGCCGTGTGTATGTGTCTTAGGCTTCTTAAAAACTCACCTTTAAGACCAGGTCTTTAGCTGTGGCAGACATAAGGACGCGGTCACACCAGGCAGGGCATCTAGTGTTCATGTACTGCTTTCCCTGACTGCTGTCTTCACTGTACGGATAACTGTGGAAACAAACCCCCCCCCCCAAAAACACACCATCATCATACAATAATCAAGACTTCTGTGTTAATAAAGAGGAAGAAATACAAAAATACAATTCTGTGTATTCTAAATTAGATTGTTAAAGGGATTCTTAGTTAGGGGCTAGAGCACAGAAAAGGAGAGAACACTGAATCTAAATCAGATACACAGCTTTGACTGTCTGGAAATCATCTTTTGATTAAACACACATGGATGGCTCAATCAGAGAAATGTTTACAGGCTCAGTGGCTCTCCCCCACTCTCTCCCCCCTCCTCCCCCTCTACATCCCTATGCAGCCATCAAAAAGAGATTAGGGCTGTGGCAAATGGCCAAGTGAGATTGTATCTGGTAACAGGAGGAACAATCGGATGATTTAAGTAGCCCGGGCCCGCCGGGAACCTCATCGAGCCGATGCAGATTTACATTGTTGAGAATTCAATTTAGCCCTACAGCTCATCAAACTGCATTAGATTTACATGCCACCAATCCAATTTGTTTGTGCGGCTCATCAGGATAGGACTGGGTTTACATACTGTAATACCAATCCAATTTGCTCCTTCAGTGCTACACACAGGGCTCACCGTGGCGTAACGCAACACACGTTTCCCCCCGGGGCCAGTAATAAACGAATGACAAAATAACCCCAGCCGTCCGATATTATTCTCCATTGTCGAGACGCTCAGGTGACGACGTTAGAAGACTTGAAAGTAACAGTGCAATTATTATGTTTCCGTGTGTGTATGTTTGTGTGCGCATACATCTTCCTGTGTATGCACGTGTGTTTTACACCATAACGGGACGTGACCCCCCCCCCCCCACTCCCAGTATTCTCCAGTCAGTCAGATGGGTCCATAGGTCCGAATGAGAGGCTGCTAGCACACAGCTTTCGGATACATTCACCTAGCTAACTAGTCGCTGCTACGACACACACAGGCACCTCTTTAGGCCAACCAACCAGACATGCTGTGCAGGGCAGGCCATACACTGTCACATTGAAGCCATGAAGGGTGATTGTGTCACTCTCAGGCAGCCAGGCAGGAAACCAACTGCGCAAACAGAGGCCTGGTAAACACCTCCAGAGGTGCGCACGTACGCGCACGTACACACACACGCACGTACACACACAGCTGCCACAGCACAAGGGGGGATGCTACAGTTGTGCCATGGCGACCAGTACGACCACAGACTGGGGACTACGGGAGGGCGGACCGGGGCGGGCCGGAGGGGGATAGGGGACGAGAGGTACCCACATCCGGCCAGCGCACAGCACCCCCCTGCTGGGTGAACAAACAGGCCTGCAGAGAGGGCTCCTTTACAGAGCCTCCAGCCTCCATTTAGCATTAACGCCACGTTAAAGCATGTGGAAATGCAGCAGGTTTTGGTATGCTAAAGAAGGGTTGATGGAGGGATCCTCCGGATGAAAGTCTTTCAAAGACGAGAGGAAGAATAGGACGAGGGATGCCGGGCGGCAGAGAGAGGAGCGGGGATAGAGAGGGCTCAGACAGTAAAGCGAGAGTGCGGGAGGAAAAGAGCAGTGTCATCAAAGTGTCTCGATCTTCAGTGGCTGGCCTAGCTACAGACTCTCCAGTCCATACAGTGAACTGGCCCTAAATGACTACGCGATCTCTCTAAGGGAAGGGAGTATCAACCTATCGTAGCAAATTGCTGTGGAGCACATTAACAAAAAACAAAACCACTATTACCCAACTGTTTTTGATAATGAAAAAACACATCGGGAAAAAGGTTATTAATCACCGTATAAGGGGATTAGCGATACTCAACAATGGCAATTGAACGATAATGTCTATCTGCAGGCAGTCTTACCCTACACTCCTCCTCCCCTTCTCACCGCACCCTCCAATGGCTCCAATTGAGATAACAGGTCCTAATGCAACAGCAAACATCAGTGGCGGCTTTGGGGAGCCCTGTGTGATTAATGTGTCCGATTAGCGCAGATACAAACGTATCTGAAAGCAAACGGGGCTAGTGGGTGTGTGCGGCCGGAGCCCGTCAGCTCCTATCGGTCTCTTATTGCCCGCAGCAAGACTAATTACACTAATTAAATGGGGCTGAGCTGATAAACTCAACAATCGCCCACCTGTGTGTATGAGTCTGCCATGTTCGCTGTGAGACGGAGACCCACACACACACTCGGCTGGCCCAACTTCGGTCCCTCAGGTAGGCTACTGTGGTGCTGCTGCAACTGGCTTAACGACCTAGAGCAGAGGTTCACCAGCAGATCTGCTAACAGCTTCTATGAACCACCTGTAGGTAATGCATAGTGCACTGTGAATATATTCACATGCATTCCTAAAGGTGGTTATAAGGAGCCGTGAGCTGTTGCCAATGCTTATATTGCAACCAAGAATCACTATGGGATGACAGGAAGCATCGAAAATGAGGAAGTCAAAATGTGCACCTGCACACAATTGAAAACGTCCTCTTTTGTTGGGTTATAACCTCTAGTGTAAAGTTCACAGACTTCAACACGGGGAACTTCCACATATCCAACATGTCTCTCAAAGCCACCACACCATTACTCATTCTTCATGTGGGTTTTTAATGTTCTACTTCCTGCTGCAACATCACTCATAGGATTTATTTTCTGGTGAGTGTGAAAAGCCTGGTCAGTCGTGTGTTTGAGCAGTACCAAGCATCGGCGACGTGAAACCCAGCCCTACTGTGTGTCAGTCAGACCTGGGTTCAAAAACTTTTAGAGTTGGCTCTAAACGTGCCAGATGGGTGGGGTTTGCATTTGCCCGTTTGCAGCTATCCTACTGGTTCCATTGCACAAGGAAGTTCAATTATTTGAACCCAGGTCTGGTATCACTCAGCCTCACCATCCAGAGAGAGAGCGCGGAAATGGGCCGGGCCAGGCCAGTTGGGAGCTCTTGTCCCCAAGCTGCAGTCACCCAGCACTGTCGAGCACCATCCCCGTTCTGTTGTGTCCAACATTTCCTATCTCCTGGCCAAATTCCGTTATCTTGTTTTACATAATGACAAATAAGTGACAAGCCAAACAGGGGCCAATTGAGTGTGCCCGTATTTAACGAAGGGAATATAAACTAGTGAATATGGGCAGGGCAGGGAGCCAGAGATAAGATTGGTTACAGTATGAATGACACACGGGCAGAGGTAAGGAGGGGCATCATGGGGCTAATGTCACATGACTCAGTGTCGGACGCAGGGATTGGCTTAGCCGTCAGGTTATTTTCTTTTTACGGTAAAGTAAACTTTTTTCCCTCCCAACTGACTCACCTCTCCCGCTCCTCCATATTTGTTTACCGTTATCAGGGGAGGCTTGGCAAAGCAAAGACGGAAACGAGGAGCGACACACCTCAATTTTCATTCACAAAGATCAGCCGCACAAACGGCTATCAATAAAACTCCCTGAATGTTTGCTCCACATTTCAGGGTTGGAGAGCTCTCCGTCACAACATTGGCCCAATACAAACACAGTGTCAAATGCCACAGGTTGCTCAGAGGTGGTGTGTGTGTTGGACAGACTGCTACACTCTGTGCAAGAGTTTCTGCAACTATTCAGCAGCCCCCTTTCTACTCAGGAGGAAGTCTTGAGCGTCTGTTTAACCCTCTCTGTACCAGAGCCATTTAAACAAAAGGCTCCCTCTCATCCCAGCGAAGCATCAGCCCAGGGAAGATGCACACAGACACACGGCCATTGTACATATATATCCTACAATAGCCCCTTCCACATTTTCAATGGATCCCCAGCAGTTAGAACGATGGATGTGTTGAGAGTGTGAAACAATGTTCCTCTTCAGCGGATTGTGTGTGATAACGCACGATCTCATTGACACTCCAGCAAACAATATCAGCTGTGTGCGTGCCTTAGAATCTCTCTTTTGCGGTGCTAAAGGAAACAGTGGCTAACGGACATCTCTGGTACCCCATAAACAGTCAAGCGCCTCCACCGCAGTATAGGAGGACCTTTCAGAGGACAGGACTTCACTTGGCTTGCACTGGCCATCAGATGCACTACCACACACACACTACCACACACACACACACACACTACCACACACACACACTACCACACACAACCACACACACACACACACACACACAACCACACACACACACACACTCTCTTCGGCCCATCGTCATAGACCCGCCATGTTTGGAAAATGTATGCTAACATGCCAAGGTTGGTCCAGGGGGGGCTCCCAGCTTCCTGTTAAACACCAAACGGTGAAGAGACAACTGTTTATCAGCCCTCCTCCTCGCACACCCTGGCCCTCCTCGCCTCGCAACCCCCTGGCCACTTTGCTCCTCTCGCCCCTCTCGCCCCATGGCCTGTCTAGACTTGGCAAACACAGACTCATGGGACTGGAGCCATCCTTCCTAGCTCAAGTGTCTTCCCCTCCTTCTCTTGTTCCACTCTCACTATCCCTCTTTCCTCCTCCCTCTCGGAGTAGTCGACTCATTGGGGCTGTACACTGATAGAGTTAGAACGCCAGTCTGTCTGATGTCGCTCAAAAGCTCCCTCCGAGCCCATTCAGGGTAATCTGGTTAAAGCAGGAATACATTCTTCCCCTACTCTCTCATTGTTCACTGAATTTCCCCCCGTTCCAGGTTTAGATGACATTTTTGCATCGATCTTAGACCAAAAAAAAAGCAAATAAATCAGATAACGGGCAGTACTAAAAGCATTCTCCTAAAATCAATCAAAATATATGAATAACATAAGTTACTCAGCCTCCTCAGATGTTTTGGGGAGATTACCTTAGTTATGCTATTCCAGCAAACATAATCAGAATTGTACCATTTCAAGTACACCATTCAGTTATTTTGAGTCTTGGGTCCATGCTGTCGTTTGTTACGAAGATGATAGTCTTTGTAATATCATCTTATTTTTTTTTGGGGGGGGGGGCTCTAACTATTTTTATCACAAGGTTCATTTCCAATTGATAAACCCATCTTGAAAGACTGCGCCCCCCTCCCAACTACTGAACTCCAACCGATATCGCATTTGAGCATACTTGTGTGTATGAGTGTGTGTGCTTCTGTGTGAATGGGGATACCCCGCAGCCTATCAGCGTGCGGCAGCCGGCTGGCACCAGGTACAACTCTCGCGGGCTACGGCTAAATTCCACACCCTGGTGGCCGAGTGCTTAGACATGTCACGGGCCAACTTTGACAGACGGCTTCTTGAAGCTGGAGCGATATTATATCTACAGCTTGTAGCACATTCCAGAAATGCAAACATGATGCACGAGAACGTGCGGTACAGACACTGAAATAATGTACAGTTTCAATAACACTATAGTGTCTTATTCTAAAAATGGAATGGAACCTCCAGTTTTGGGGTGGTTTAGCTTTTACTGCAGCCTGGTGGAGGTGAAAGAGGATCATCATTTTTTTTCTCTCTCTCGCTGCTACATATTTTCACAACCTCATACACACAGCTCTGGCCCTGTATTCATAAGCGGTCTCAGAGTAGTAGTGCTGATCTTAGCTCAGTCCCCCGCCGTCCATACAATCGCACTCATTATTATCTAAACAGGTAAAACTGATCCTGTACCAGCACTCCTCCGCTGAGACGCGTTGAGAATACCGACCCTGATCCCAAAACTAAAATAAGTGAGGGTTTGATGACATCTTTATCCCCGACAACATGCTAACTGACCTACAGCAACTAGGCTATGGTTATCCAATTACATAGGTGGACAAAGACTTCCACATGCAGGATTAATTCATAGAATAAACCATATTGAACAGTATTGATTTCTAGATTGAATGTAAGCAAGCATGTGTGTATGTGCGTGCGTGCAGGGGGCCTCTGCGGCTTGTGATAAGGGGAGTAATAACCTCACAGATGGTGAGGGGCTGTTCCTGAGCAGGCCATGTGATGGAGAACAATCATTGTGTGCTTGATTGCTCATGGAGCACAAGGATGATCTGACAGGGGGAGGGGGACAAGTATGTATGCGGTGTGTGTATGTGTTAGTGCAAGTGTGTGTTATGTGAATGGGAGAAGGTTGTTTAAGTTTAACTAGGCCATTTCCACTCATTAACCGCTGACAAGGAAGTGGCTTGTATCAGACGCTGAGTGGATTGAATCAAATTTCATACGCTATGCCCAGGTTTTAGCAATTTGATTCATCATGTCCCCATTAGGTGAACATCATTCGTATTCTTTCACAGCAAGCCTGTTCATTCACTCGGCAGGGAGACGATGATTCAATATTATATTATGGATAGATAGGTGCAAAAGTCACCGAGTGTAAAAGGACAATAAATCCAGATGTCACTTATGCAAAGCGATGTAAATGGGGTCCCTGATTAAGACACGGAGTAATTTAAAAACAGTGACTGGCAGGACCTTGACACACACACACACACACTCTCTCCACCGGTCCGGCTCCACACCCGCCACCAGAGCAGTTTATCAAGTAATTATTGTTTGATTACAGCATTTCATTATCTGCACTGATTGAGTCACGAGTGAAAGGTCAAGCGCCATTATCGCGCCACCGCCAAAACATATTCCCACACAGGCCGGTGTGTGTGCTTGCCCTCCCTCTGCTCTGAAAAGGGCTAATTGCAAATGCATTTGTTTGAGGAAGAGGAGACGAGAAGGACCCCCCTCTCCATGGTCCCCCAACTCCCACCGCGAAGGAATATCAATGCAGTGCTCTTCACACACACAAGCAAGAACAGACAGACACATACACACGCACACGCGCACACACACACACCCACCTACCTACCCAGGGGAGCAGTTTAGAAGCACATCCAATCATACTAAACAATTGATAACCATCAAACATATATTTGGCACAAACAAAGCCATTTGGCCCAAGAGGGTTGATTGAGTAATGTTAAGGCCCCATACCATTAATGGAGCAAAACATCAGCCTGTTTGTGCACAGCTGTTTTACTCTGCTCGTCAGTGACGTGGTGCTTTAGTAAGGTTAGTAGTAAGGTCCACTCCTTTTTACAACACCTTCTTACCAATGGATAGAATGAGTCCTTCCAAAAAGTAATGATTTGTACACCGTTAACTGAATCCTGGATAAACTAAGTGAATACCTACTGTGACTAAACACATGGTTAGAATGCAAGATGAAGGGTATGAGGGGTAGGCACACCATTTCATAGTCAATGATCGTGAAGGGCAGAGAGTAGGCCCTTTATGGGGTAATAGACAGGGGTAGTAGGTAATATACAGGACAATAGATAGTTACTAGTAGGTACCAATACAGGTACCGATTAATGTGCAGGGTAATAAACGCAGCAAAAAAAAAGGAACGTCCTCTCACTGTCAACTGCATGTATTTTCAGCAAACTTAATGTAAATATTTGTATAAACATAAGATTCAACAACTGAGACATAAACTGAACAAGTTCCACAGACATGCGACTAACAGAAATGTAATAATGTGTCCCTGAACAAAGGGGGGGGGGGGGGGGGTCAAAAGTAACAGTCTGGTGTGGCCACCAGCTGCATTAAGTACTGTAGTGCATCTCCTCCTCGTGGACTGCACCAGATTTGCCCGTTCTTGCTGCAAGATGTTACCCCACTCTTCCACCAAGGCACCTGCACGTTCCCGGACATTTCTGGGGGGAATGGCCCTAGCCCTCACCCTCCGATCCAACAGGTCCCAGACGTGCTCAATGGGATAGAAATCCGGGCTCTTCGCTGGCCATGGCAGAATACTGACATTCCTGCGAGGATGATCAGCTGTCCATCCTGTCTCCCTGTAGCGCTGTCTTAGGCGTCTCACAGTACGGACATAGCAATTTATTGCCCTGGCCACATCTGCAGTCCTCATGCCTCCTTGCAGCATGCCTAAGGCACGTTCACACAGATGAGCAGGGACCTTGAGCATCTTTCTTTTGGTGTTTTTCAGAGTCAGTAGAAAGGCCACTTTAGTGTCCTACGTTTTCATGACTGTGACCTTAATTGCCTACCGTCTGTAAGCTGTCAGTGTCTTAATGACCGTTCCACAGGTGCATGTTTATTAATTGTTTATGGTTCATTGAACAAGCATGGGAAACAGTGTTTAAACCCATTACAATGAGGATCTGTGAAGTAATTTGGATTTGTACGAATTATCTTTGAAAGACAGGGTCTTGAAAAAGGGGCGCTCATTTTTTAGCTGAGTTTAGATGGTTACAGGTAGGTACCAATACAGATACCAATTAATGTCCAGGGTAATAGATGGTTTCAGTTCTGGAGGACATCAATCGTTTTAATTGGTGTTGATTGTGCCTTGTACCATACCAATATGGGAGAAACGCACAATATAATATACAAGTATTTTCCTAAATAACAGGAGTGACTTGAGTTGAATAGGTATGGTTCATTTAGACATTGATTCACAAGGAAACACAGAGGATTCCATACCTGGGAGGAAAGGAGATCTCCAGCTCGTGCAGCCGTTCCTTGAAACAGGACAGCTCACTGTCAAACTGTAAAAACTGTGAAGAGAGAGAGGGGAGGAGGGGGGTGAAAGGAGGAAGAAAGAGATACAGTGCACACAGGAAGTATTCACACCCCTTGACTTTTTCAAAACTTTGTTGTATTACAGCCTGAATTTAAAATTGAGATTTTGTGTCACTGGCCTACACACTCCATAATGTCAGCCTTTTATGTAATTTTTTTTATACTAATTAATAAAAAATGAAAAGCTGAAATGTCTTGACTCAATAAGTATTCAAATTCTTTGTTATGGCAGGCCTAAACATGTTCAGGAGTAAAAATGTGCTTAAAAAGTCACAAGTTGCATGGACTCACTCTGTGTGCAATAGTGCTTAACATAGTTTTTGAATGACTACCTCATTGCTGTACCCCACACATACAATTATCTGTAAGGTCCCTCAGTTGAGTAGTGAATTTCAAACACAGATTCAACCACAAAGACTAGGAAGGTTTTCCAATGCTTCGCAAAGAAGGGCACCTATTGGTAGATGGTTATAAAATGTCAAAAAGCCGACCGTGAATATTCCTTTGAGCATGGTGAAGTTATTAATTACACTTTGGATGGTGTATCAATACACCCAGTCACTACAAAGATACAGGTGTTCATCCTAACTCAGTTGCCGGAGAGGAAGGAAACCGCTCAGGGATTTTACCATGAGGCCAATAGTGACTTTAAAAAAGTTTATTGGCTCTGATAGGAGAAAACTGAGGATGGATGAACAACATTGTAGTTACTCCACAAGGCACTAAAGTAAAACTGCCAAAGATGTGGCAAAGGAATTAACTTTCTGTCCTGAATACAAAGTGTTATATTTGGGGCAAATCCAATACAACACATTACTGAGTACCACTATCCCATATTTTCAAGCATAGTGGTGGCTGAATCATGTTATGGGTATGCATGTAATCGTTAAGGACTGGGGAGTTTTTCAGGATAAAAAAATAAATAGAATGGAGCTAAGCACAGACACTGGGATATGAATGAAACTTTCAGCAGGACAATTACCTAAAAGGCCAAATCTACACTGGAGTTGCTTACCAAGAAGACAGTCAATGTTCCTGTGTGTCCGGGTTACAGTTTTGACTTGACAACATGGTTGCCTCGCAATGATCAACAACCAATTTAACAGACTGAAGAATGTTTAAAAGAATAATGGGCAAATATTGTACAATCCAGGTGTGCAAAGCTCTTAGAGACTTAACCAGAAAGACTCACAGCTGTAATCGCTGCCAAAGGTGACTAACATGTATTGACTACTTGTGAATACTTATGTAAATTATTACATTTCTGTATATCATTTTCAATACATCTGCAAACATTTCTAAAAACACGTTTTCACTTTGTCATGATGGGGTATTGTGTGTAGATGGGTAAGAAAAATCCCAAATGTAATACATTTTTATTTATTCAGGTTATAACAAAATGTGGAATAAGTCAATGGGTATGAATCATTTATTCATAACTACAGTGCCTTCAGAAAGGGTAAAAGAAAAATGTATTACAGCACGTAATATCCTCTGCGTCAGTCGTCACTCACTGAGTGAATAACTATGAGTGTGTGGCTCCTGCGTGCAAGAGTAAGTGTCAGATAATTGTGTTAGCTTCCTTTCTCTTCTTTTTTGACGTGTGGATTTGCCCCTTTACCACCATACTATATAAGTGTCATGAACACTGGTGGTACATAAAGGCATGTGTGTGAGAACAGCTGACCAGTGTTGATGTGTGTGTCCCTGGCCTGGCTGTTCCAGAGCCATACCTGTCCTGTCCTACCACAGCCCCCAGTCTGCTGCTGATGGTGGAGGTCTGTCTCTCTAAGCTGACAGTGGATCCAAAACAGTCTTCATCAATCATGTCCCCTCCCCCAGCCGCACAACCTCTGACTGCACCAGCACCGACTTCCCCCCCCCACCCCCCTCCATCTCCCCCTCTTTCCAAATCCCATAAATCATTAGTGAGAAGTGCAATTAGCAGCTCCTTATACACACTAATTATCTGGGAGATCAGCAGGTAGCAGGGGCACCTAAATTGCTGACTCCCTGAGCGGCGGACAGATATCCGGCAACCCCTGTGATAGTGGGCTCCATTTTAACAAATCTAATGCAATGGTAAATCTAAGCACTGACAGTAGCGCTGTAGGACTGGAGGTGTATCAGAGATATTTTTGCTATTTTCACAATTTTTTATTATGAACGCAATAGCTGACGTTAGTGCGAAAGGGCTGGGTTTTGATTAATAAACAAGTTGTAGGTGTGACGAGGGCTTGGCCACTCAGTGGCCAATCAAGGCGTTCCATGGCTTAATAGTGCATGCGTTTCTCTCAAGTTCTGTCGGTTATTGACAGTCTTTGCATTGTCATCAACTCCAATTCGGCTGGGCAGCGGACCGCCCATTAAGACGTTAGGGGCGGCACCCCACTTGTAATTGGTAAAAAAAAGAACAAACACATGTGATTGGTCAAAACATTACTTTAAAAATATAATTCATGTATTATGTTTTAAATGCTCATAAAAGTGAGCTAAATGTGTATGTTTTCCTGTTTGAAAAATATATTGTTACTACTCGGCCCTTCAGTGACTGCCAGCAGCAGCAGCTCTGCCTCCACGAGCGCATAGGCCGTGTGAACATTGCTTGGATTGTTTTGCCAGATATGCTATGAGGGGGGAACTGCTCCAATGAAAATCGCAGGATATCAAAGCATAATGGCAACAGCACAAAGTAAATGGACCGTCCTGGGCCGCTCAAATGTGTGTTCAGTCAGAACTTCTGGGTCTGCTCTATTCTCCCTCCCGATATGTTTCTCGCGCTAGATGGCTTACTTCCGCACGTGCGACTAGATCTGCTCTATCAGGTACAGATGGCGCTAAAGCAAAAAGCTAATTGTAATTAACTTGTCAAAATTTATCATAACAGTCATGGGAGCCTGGGACCTGATAAACCAGACATCAACATCCAACAAGAGTTGAAGGACAGAGGGATACAATAGCTAGAACCTTCTCACCGTGGATCTGGTAGGACAAAAAAGCATGACAGTGGCTTATTGTTTCCCCCCATATTGTTCATCAGGTTCTACTGTAGGTGACAGACATGTTGTGTGGACCAAAACAGCATAAAAAAGGGTCCATCACAAAGCATGATGAAATTATTTAGCCAGCAACAGTAATTTTGAGAAACAGTTTGGTCGATTTTTGGGTCAAATAGCTAGCTTGCTAGCTCCCATGCCAGTTTCACGTCTTTCTAAACTAATATCGGACTAACTTGGAAATATGAAGTTATTTCAGAATTAAAGTTAACTGACTAGCGCACCACACTTTGTAACATTATGTTAGCTAGCTATCCCCAGTTAGATAATGTGTTTTCACTTATTGCATTTGCATGCGTGTTGCGTTCTACTCATTCTAAATAGTATAATCGAATCTGTTCAAAACAGTGGCAGCTTGTGCAGAAGTGGTCCTTCAGTTTTGTCAGTGGTGGGAAAAGTATTTAATTGTTATACTTGAGTAAAAGTAAAAATACCTTAATAGAAAATGACTCAAGTAAAAGGTGAAAGTCACCCAGTAAAATAATACACAGTAAAAGTCTAAAAGTATCTGGTTTAAAACATAGTAGTACTTTTTACTCCCATAGTTCAAAGTAATTTTACTTAAGTACTTTGATATGTAAAATTTAAATCATTTTTTTTATGCTGTTATTCTGATGCACAGATCGCTTTATACTGTGCCTTCAGAAAGTATTCACACCCTTTATCCACATTCTGTTGTGCTACATGGTGTGATTAAAATACATTTTTCATTTTTTGTCAACGATCTAAACCAAATACTGTAATGTCAAAGTGTGGAAAAAACTAGCATTTGTAAAAATTATAATAAAGTAAAACACTATCGTGTTGATCATTGCTAGACAGCCATTTTCAAGTCTTGCCATAGATTTTCAAGCTGATTTAAGTCAAAACTGTAACTAGGTACTCAGGAACATGGTAAGCAACTCCAGTGTAAATTTGGCCTTGTGTTTTGGGTTATTGGGGCGGCATGTAGCCTAGTAGTTAGAGCGTTGAACTAGTAACCGGAAGGTTGCAAGATCAAACCCCCGAGCTGACAAGGCAAAAATCTGTCATTCTGCCCCTGAACTGCCCCTGCCTTCATTGAAAATAAGAATTTGTTCTTAACTGACTTGCCTAGTTAACTAAAGGTAAAAAAAGAAAATTTGTCCTGCTGAAAGGTGGAATCGTCTCCCAGTGTCTGTTGGAAAGCAGACTGAACCAGGTTTTCCTCGTAGCTCTATTGCATTTCTTTCAATCCCCAAAAACTCATCAGTCTTTGCGATGACAAGCGTACCCATAACATGATGCAGCCACCAATATCCTTGAAAATATGCAGTGGCACTCAGCGATGTGTTGTGTTTGATTTGCCCGAAACATAACGCTTTGATTTCAGGACATAGTTCATTTCTTTGCAACATTTATTTTCAGTATTACTTTAGGGCCTTACTGCAAACAGGACGCATTTGCTTGGTTCCTCTCTGGGTTTGTTGCAGGGTTCCTGCCTTTCTAAGGAGTTTTTCCCTAGCCACCGTGCTTCGACATCGGCATTGATTGCTGTTTTAGGTCGAGTTTCTGTATAAGCACTTTGTGACACCTGCCAATGTAAAAAGGGCTTCATAAATAAATTTGCTTTGATTTGATGCATGTTCTGGAATATTTGTTATTCTGTACAGGCTTCCTTCTTTTCACTCTGTCATTTAGGTTAGTATTGTGGAGTAACTACAATGTTGTTGATTCATCCTCAGTTTTCTCAATTTCACAGGCATAAAACTATTTTTTTAAAGTCACCAATGGTGAAATCCCTGAGCAACTACAGTTAGGAAGGACGCCTGTATCTTTGGGACGCTTGTATCTTTGTAGTGACTGGGTGTATTGATACACCATCCAAAGTGTAATTAATAACTTCACCATGCTCAAAGGGATATACTATAAGGGCTTGTTTTTTAATAAGACGAAAAACAAGCAGTTGTTACAGGAAAATAACTTAAACGTTTCAAAATACGAGTGTCACCGGATTACCTCATCTCTCATTCCATGATGGGCATATAGCCTACGTGATCTTTTAGGCTTTGGTTTAAGATTGATTTCAAAGTGGTCTCACGAGCCAAACCCTTTATAGTCTTGACTACTTGGCAAATGTACTGGTTATTGACGTTTCTAAACACAAAATTTACGGGTACAAAAAGCACACATCTCTTGTTCCATGTGTATATGGGCACTGTTCGTCATGGCTGGATAGGTTGCACTTCCGCTGTCAAATTCCATGCCATAATCAACCGCTTTACCGCTAACACCAACTTTTGGTTAGACTTACTGAAATGGTCATTTTGCCACCCGTTCCACCTCAGAGCAAGCGACCTCATATAAAAACAGGTAAATTACCAATCCTGCAACTAGGGTTTGAAAACAAAAATTGCAAACGAGCATGCGTTTGACAATTGCGCTAGCTTAACGCCAGCCAAAAATAGATCTCAGTGTCTGATGAGTTCCTATATATACACTGCCTGTGTAAGGCTGTCAAGTACATTTAACGCTAGTTCAAACAATAATGACATTACATTGCTGTACGACATGTAAAAATGGAGTGAATGGAATGTAATCGCCACCTAGATGATAATGTTCTCTCCATCTAGGTGAAATGACAACAGCAATAATATTTAGAGGAAAACATCTAACCAAGCGGAGGCCAAGACAGGCAGAAGAGCAGCGTTAACCACATCCGTGGACTACAAGCCATCAATTCACAATCCCAACACACTTGTAAACCAGATTAAAACTTTATTGGCATTTTTACATACATACTGTATGTGGGATAAATGTACATGCGTGTGTGTATGCCTGGAGCCTGTGCAAGTGTGTATGAGCGACTGCTTGTGGGTAAGCGCGAGTAGCCTACTCCATACTTTATGCATGCTTATGTGTAAAGTGTGAGCATCTGTGCGTTTCTGTGTGTGTGTGTGTGTGTGTGTGTGTGTGCGCCAGTGGTGTAGAACAGTGGCCATTACTTTCCAGGCAGTGGGGCCCTCAGACAGAGTCTCTGTGGTTCAGGAGGGCAGATGTGCGGCATTCATCAAACTCACAGAGACAGGGTCACAGGAGAGCTCACACACTGAATGAGGAATAGAGCCCAGAGGATTCGCTTCACTGTGCACCACCACCACCACCACCGTTCTCCCAATGACACGCATTGCTCCAAGGGTGTGTGTGTGTGTGTGCAGAGAGACCTTGTGTGGAAGAGTGTGCCAGCATATACGTTTATAGAGGTGCAGTGCGTAATTGTCCCTGTGTGCGTTATAGTGCCTCAGATCTTTGTTATTCTTACCCTAATAGAGTACCTGTGTATGTGTACACGGGTCTGTTTCTGTGAGTGTGTGTGGACAGGTGTTCTTGTCTCCATGGAGAGTTAGTGCAGCCGAGATGAGAAGTGACACCTTTAAAAGGCAGCAGATGAGCAATGTTGGGGGTGATGAAGCACATTGTGTTTCCATGATGTGTGTGTATGTGTGCACAGAGCTTTTAAGTGAATGTTGAGTAATTAATTTAGGTTGACTGGAAAACCCAAGGGCTGAAATTTCACACTACATTTCATCCCGGGTCAATTAAGCATAATGATTTGCTGGTCTGGTAGGTCAGCAGTAAAAAAAAGAATCCCAGTTTATATTGGTTCAAGGCCTCGTTGCATTATAAAGCTGGCCCAGTAGTTTGTCAGACCGAAATGACCTTGGAGTTGTTGGAGAGGGCTGCTAGCCAATACGGCTCGGGCAACACACACCTAAATCACGCCAGCTGTGATTGTTATAAGAGGGAGAAGTTGCAGGAACAGAGGGAAATAAAGGTCTCTGAGCTGACTGTCCCTCCAACCCGGCCAGTGGTTGTCCAAGCTCATAATTGTGCTTGGATTTACACCGTGTCAAACTATCCCTCTGACAACACCTGCTGCCATTAAAAGACATCAGTACACACAGAGGTGAAAGGTCATTTAATTTTATTTTTACGGCACACATTTGGCTTATATTGCCAGGCCATATTTTTTCTTAGTTTTATGAAATCTTCATTACTTGGTGTGGAATCAATAAACTGTCGCTGATAGGGAATGGCCGAGCGCCTTGAGAGGGTCAACCTAAACAGCCAGCCGGCTAGAGGCTACAGTCCTATTATGCTCTCTCTTATCATAGTTAAGGTTATATCAATGGCATAATACCTTAAAATCTCTAGGGGGATTGTTAATTCATTCATTTACTCACACTATAGACAATAAAGTATGTGGAAACCCCTTCAAATTAGTGGATTCGCCTATTCGGTGTATAAAATCGAGCACACATCCATTCAATCTCCATAGACAAACATTGTCAGTAGACTGGCCTTACTGAAGAGCTTAGTGACTTTAAACGTGGCACCGTCATAGGATGCCACCTTTTCAACAAGTCAGTTCGCCAAATTTCGGCCCTGCTAGAGCTGCCCCGGTCAACTGTAAGTGCTGTTACTGTGAAGTGGAAACGTCTAAGGCTCATCCGCGAAGTGGTATGCCACACAAGTTCACAGAACGGGACCGCCGAGTGCTGAAGTACGTAAAAATCATCTGTCCTTGGTTGCAACACTCCCTACCAAGTTCCAAACTGCCTCTGGAAGCACAAGAACTGTTCTTCGGGGGCTTCATGAAATGGGTTTCCATGGCCCGAGCAGCCGCGCACAAGCCTACGATCACTATGTGCAATGACAAGCGTTCGGCTGAAGTGGTGTAAAGCTCACCCCCATTGGACTCTGGAGCAGTGGAAACGCGTTCTCTCGAGTGATGAATCCAGCTTCACCATCTGGCAGTCCAACGGACGAATCTGGGTTTGGCGGATGCCAGGAGAAAGCTACCTGCCCAAAAGCATTGTGCCAATTGTAAAGTTATGTGGAGAAGGAATAATGGTCTGGGGCTGTTTTTCATGGTTCGGGCCAGACGACAGCATACAATGACATTTTAGACGATTCTGTGCTTCCAACTGTGGCAACAGTTTGGGGAAGTCCCTTTCCTGTTTCAGCCTGAAAATGCCCCCGTGCAAAAAGTGAGGTACATACAGAAATGGTTTGTCGAGATCGGTGTGGAAGAACTTGACTGGCCTGCACAGAGCCCTGACCTTAACCGCATCGTACACCTTCGGGATTAATTGGAACACTGACTGTGAGCCAGGCCTAATCGCCCAACATCCGTGCTCGACCTCACTAATGCTCTTGTGGCTAAATGGAAGCAAGTCCCCGCAGTAATATTCCAACATCTAGCGGAAACAGAAGAGTAGAGGCTGTTATAGCGGCAAAGGCGGAACCAACTCCACCTTAATGCCCATGATTTTGGAATGAGATGTTCGACGAGCAGGTGTCCACATACGCCAAGTGCGTATTCCCAGACTTGTGTCAAGGGCAAAAAAACACAAAAGTGCCTTTTCCTATAATCCACATTTAGCTCGTTTACAGACCAAAACATTGACTGGGAGACATTTATAGGGCAAGCCATACATGGACATCAACATACAGTACAGTATGTACATACAGTAATATATATGCTGTATACCTCATGATCAGACTGAGGAACAGATCAATACTAGTAAAAGCACAATGAGCCTTTCAGTGTAGCAAGGCATTCAGGTATAAGAGACAGCACAAGAGCCCATTCTCCCTGGCCTTCCATGTTTATCTTCCCAGCTAAGGTCACACATTATTTAGCATTCTGCTGT
Organism: Oncorhynchus mykiss; assembly: GCF_057628025.1. Classification (NCBI taxonomy): domain Eukaryota; kingdom Metazoa; phylum Chordata; class Actinopteri; order Salmoniformes; family Salmonidae; genus Oncorhynchus; species Oncorhynchus mykiss. The sequence continues at coordinate 5,827,719 of NC_143044.1, forward strand.
ATTACCACTCAAGGAAACTGACAGGTAAAATATGAAAGAAGTTTAGCCGGGAAGGTGATTGATCCTTATTTATATATTTATTTAGTTCATTTGGAAAACTCTTCCGGCTTGAGTAATGTCGCGAGTACGCAGGGAGCATGACAAAGAAGAGCGGCCCTGACAGAAAAGTTCATCACTCGCAACAGGACTCCAAAAACACCCCCCTCTTTCCCCCGGATGTCAGCTGATACCACAACTGATAAAGTTAGAATAAAAAGATACTGAAACAAAATCAATGATGGAGAGGGGAGGGAGGCGACTGGATGGAGGATGCACTACTGGATAAATAGGAGGTAGAGGGGGGCACGCGTCTCCACAGGGACATATATCCCCCCCACCGCCCGCCCCCTTTACCTCCGCCCTGCCGCTGAGGAGCAAGCCCCTGTGCCGCTCGACGCCACCACTCCCGGAAAATGTAATCTTCCCAAATACTCATCAGGGCTCTCCATCGTCCCGGCCTGACAGCGTTCGGGATAATTAATTATACAATTTCGATGGGAATATTGATTAAACAATCCTATTAATCATAGCAAAAGTCAATAGGCATGGACACATTCAATCATGTCCCGACCAATGATTACTCCTCAAAATACAATAATTATTTTTGAGAGCTGCCTCGAATTAAATTTCTGTCAAGATGGTACAAGTCTAGTAGTTGATGAAAGATGCAATGGATTTTTCTTCTTCCTCCGAGGGTTGCAGGGGGGAACATTTATCCTTTTGGGAAGGTAGTTTGTTTTATAAGGATCATAACACGGTGTGTTTAACTAGACCATGACCATCAGATTATCTCTGATCCCCCATTACGCCATTTATCTTGCTGGGCTCTGCACGGGAGAGGGAAAGAAGGAAGTGGGGGCCTCCTGAGGCCCAACACACACACCACATAAACGCGCACACCAATACTAAAAGAGACACAGACATACAGCCCCACATACACTTACAGTAGATACACACAGACAGACACCACTTGAAGTCATACGTGTCACATGAATTATTGGATTCTTTTTCTTCTTCTTCTTAGTTTACATTTGGCTGACTTAGCTAATACAGCTAATTTAGCATGCTCAACAACCTGACTCAAACAAAGACGAATGCTATGTATGTTAGCTAGCTGGATAAGGCTATCCAACACCGCAACTCTTTTAAGTCAAGGTAAGCTTTTGATTTGATTCATTTATTGCCACCGGGGCCCATCGGTGTAACTGTTAAACTGCTTGCTGTACACTACTACGTGATGTACACATGGTTTGGATTGTGGGTTTACTAAGTCGTTAGTTCCAGTATGTTGACTGTAACGTTAATATCTTGACAACGATGTGTGGGGGTTAGCGGTTATGGTATGAACTTTTTATTTGGAGGGGTCTTTGCACCTGGTCACAGACAGCTGTTGTGTTCTGCACTGAAGTCCACAAGTGAAGAAAAAGGTGAGAGGAGGAGAACGTGTAGATGCGAGAAGGAATTATACAATGAGCAAAGTGATGTATGTGGCTGCTATGAAAGTGAACTGTGTGTGCGGGTGATCACGGGTGTATTCATTCCACCAATTCTGTTACAAAAACGGAAGTAAACCAAATTGTGAGGGACCTACCTGAATTTGTCCAAAATAAACTCTTGTCTTACAATAGAAACTGTTCTTAATAATAACTGTTTGGACTAATGATTACACACCCCAGGTAAGGCGATATTGAATTTGGCACTGTATGTCACCTTGATTGGTTAGAGCGTTGGGCCAGTAACCGAAAGGTTGCTGGATCGAATCCCCGAGCTGACAAGGTAAAAATCTGTCATTCTGCCCCCGAGCAAGGCAGTTAACCTATTGTTCGCCGTGCGCCGAAGATGTGGATGTCGATAATGGCAGCCCCCCGCACCTCTCTGATTCAGAGGGGTTGGGTGAAATGCAGAAGACACATTTCAGTTGAAGGCATTCAGTTGTACAACTGACTAGGTGTCCGCCTTTCCCCGATTACCCCAATTTGTCTCTTGACCTGTGCACCTACTAGTGTTGAATGGTGGGAAAGAAGATTTACCGCCCAAAACCACTCCCTTTTCCCAGGATAAATAACTGAGAAACCGGTAAACTATAATAAATTATTTATATGAACAGCATGTGAAATTGAATGCGATGTCTAAATGTGGCTTCTCTACGGCCTCTGCATGATGAATCATCAACACTCAGGGTGGGGAGAGACAGTCCATCTCAGTATGGAGCGCAGTTCACAATGCATGTAGACCTATCATCTCATCATGGTAACTTTTTTTCTTGTGACAGGTAGACCTGCATTTGCTGCAGCATAGCCTATGCTATAGTAATATAAAGACAGAATGCGCATCTAATTTACCCATCTCCATCTGGTTTTCGGGGATCTCCTTATTTTTTTATTGCACAGATTATAAAATTTTTTCTAATTGCAGCTGCAGAGTTTTAAAACCTATCACTCAAATATTGCTGCTTTAAATCAGTGTAGGTGTTCTCTTTCAAATTGGCATCCTGTTTCCATTGATCACCCTTGAGATGTTTCTACAACTAGATTGGCGTCTACCTGTGGTCAATTCAATTGATTGGACATGATTCTGAAAGGCTCACACCTGTCTATATAAGGTCCCACAGTTGACAGTGCATGTTAGAGCACAAAACCAGCCTTCAGGTCGAAGGAATTGTCCGTAGAGCTCCGAGAGAGGATTGTGTCAAGGCACAGATCTGGGGAAGGGTAGCAAAACATTTCTGCAACATTGAAGGTCCCCGAGAACACAGTGGCCTTCATCATTCTTAAATGGAAGAAGTTTGGAACCCCCAAGACTCTTCCTAGAGCTGGCCGCCCGGCCAAACTGAGCAATCGGGGGAGAAGGGCCTTGGTCAGGGAGGTGACCAAGAACCTGATGGTCACTCTGACAGAGTTCCTCTGTGGAGATGGGAGAACCTTCCAGAAGGACAACCATCTCTGCAGCACTCCACCAAAACAGGCCTTTTTGGTAGATTGGCCAGACGGAAGCCACTCCTCAGTAAAAGGCACATGACAGCCCACTTGGAGTTTGTCAAAAGACTCTCAAACAATGAGAAACAAGATTCTCTGGTCTGATGAAACCAACTCTTATTTTGTATTTGACTTTTATCCCTTTTTCTCCCAAATTTCCTAGCATCCAATTGGTAGTTACAGTCTTGTCTCATTGCTGCAACTCCCGTACGAACTCGGGAGAGGCGAAGGTCGCGAGTCGTGTGTCCTCCGAAACACAACACAGCCAAGGGTTTAATATTTTCCCGATATTTGACAAATGTTCCATACCGAGAGTATATCAGTTCTCACACGGGTAACCCGGTATTTCCCGCCAAAACCAGATGTTATTCAAAAGCATTATAAAGCATATAAATATGCCTATGTCTGGATTTTATTTGAGATTTGGTCGAAAATTCAAGTCTGATGATACCAGAGCCTGATGAGCCATACATTTAATGAGCCCAAGTCCAAAAAAGCCCAAATGATTGTGCCGTTATGCAATAAATGATATAGGTTACTGCACATTACGCACAACAGAAAAACATAAAAGGCCATAGATGTAGCTAGCTACAGTATATGCTGTCTTGGGTAAATACATTTAACTAGCTCCAGTAGGCTAATCTTTTTTGGTGTGAACTGTATAACTATTGTATTGTACTGTATTATGTGGACTGGAATTACGCACATTGTTCAAACCATGATAAATGTGGAAAAAATCAAGGGGTCTGAATACTTCCCGAATGCAATATACGTCCAAATGCTTGAACATACAGTGGCAAGAAAAAGTATGTGAACCCTTTGGAATTATCTGGATTTCTACATAAATTGGTCATAAAATTAGATCTGATCTTCATCTAAGTCACAACAGACAAACACAGTGTGCTTAAACTAATAAGAAAAACACAATCATTTGTGTGTTGTCTATATCGAATATATTATTTAAACATTCACGGTGTAGGTTGGAAAAAGTATGTGAACCCCTAGGCTAATGACTTCTCCAAAAGCTAATTGGAGTCAGGAATCAGCTAACCTGGAGTCCAATCAATGAGATGAGATTGGAGACGTTTGTTAGAGCTGCCCTGCTCTATAAAAAACACTCACAAAATGTGAGTTTGCTATTCACAAGAAGCGTTGCCTAATGTGAACCATGCCTCGAACAAAATAGATCTCGGAAGACCCAAGATTAAGAATGGTTGACTTGCATAAAGCTGGAAAGGTTTACAAAAGTATGTCTAAAAGCCTTGATGTTCATCAGTCCACGGTAAGACAAATTGTTTATAAATGGAGAAAGTTCAGCACTGTTGCTACTCTCCTTAGGAGTTGCCGTCCTGCAAAGATGACTGCAAGATCACAGCGCAGAATGCTCAATGAGGTTAAGAAGAATCCTGGAGTGTCAGCTAAAGATTTACAGAAGTCTCTGGAACATGCTAACATCTCTGTTGAAGAGTCTATAACACGTAAAACACTAAACAAGAATGGGGTTCATGGGAGGACACCACGGAAGAAGCCACTGCTGTCCAAAAAAACTCTGAAGTTCGCAAAATAGCATCTGGATGTTCCACAGCACTACTGGCAAAATTTTCTGTGGACAGATGAAAAGCAAAGTTGAGTTGTTTGGAAGGAACACACAACACTATGTGTGGAGAGAAAAAAGGCACAGCACACCAACACAACCTCATCCCAACTGTAAAGTATGGTGGAGGGAGCATAATGGTTTGGAGCTGCTTCGCTGTCTCAGGGCCTGGACAGCTTGCTATCATCGATGGAAAAATGAATTCCCAAGTTTATCAAGACATTTTGCAGGAGAATGTAAGGCTATCTGTCCTCCAATTGAAGCTCAACAGAAGATGGGTGATGCATCAGCACAATGACCCAAAACGCAGAAGTAAATCAACAACAGAATGGCTTCAACAGAAAAAAATACACCTTCTGGAGTGGACCAGTCAGAGTCCTGACCTCAACCAGATTGAGATGCTGTGGCATGATCTCAAGAGAGGGGTTCACACCAGACATCCCAAGAATATTGCTGAACTGAAACAGTTTTGTGAAGAGGAATGGTCCAAAATTCCTCCTGACCGTTGTGCAGGTCTGATCCGCATCTACAGAAAACGTTTGGTTGAGGTTATTGCTGCCAAAGAGGGGTCAACCAGTTATTAAATCCAAGGGATCACATACTTTTTACACCCTCCACTGTGAATGTTTACACAGTGTGATCAATAAAGACATGAAAGCGTATAATTGTTTGTGTGTTATTAGTTTAAGCAGACTGTTTGTCTATTGTTGTGACTTAGATGACGATCTGATCAAATTTTATGACCAATTTATGCAGAAGTCCAGCTAATTGCAAGGGTACTTTTTCTTGCCACTGTACATACACTCAGAGTATTGTGTCCTAAGAAGATGGGTCAGGATGCTAAGAATCAGGGTTGTATTCATTAGGGCACACACACACAACAGAAAACATTTAAAAGTGTTTTGCAATGGAAAACAAAAATTATTTTATTATTGGACCAAATCCGGGTAGTCCCTCTGCGATTCAATCTGTTTTCTTCCATTTGGTGCCCAATGAATATGTCCAAGGATTGAAGCACCATAAGTTGGTATGTACTATGTGTGTCTCCTCACCTCTATGGGAATATTTCTGAATCACTTATTAAAGAGGACATACACTACGTACCCCTACGTACAGTATTTGATATTTACTTTTTTTCGGGAATAAGAATAGAATACATTTCTGAACACTTCTACATTAATGTGGATGCTACCATGATTACAGACAATCATGAATGAATGGAGGAGAGGGATGAGGCGTGAGGGAGGGGTGGAGGAGGAGAGGGATGAGGCGTGAGGGAGTGGTGGAGGAAGAGAGGGAAGAGGCGTGAGGGAGGGGTGGAGGAGGAGAGGGAAGAGGAGTGAGGGAGGGGTGGAGGAGGAGAGGGATGAGGCGTGAGGGAGGGGTGGAGGAGGAGAGGGAAGAGGCGTGAGGGAGGGGTGGAGGAGGAGAGGGAAGAGGAGTGAGGGAGGGGTGGAGGAGAGGGATGAGGCGTGAGGGAGGGGTGGAGGAGGAGAGGGAAGAGGCGTGAGGGAGGGGTGGAGGAGGAGAGGGAAGAGGCGTGAGGGAGGGGTGGAGGAGGAGAGGGAAGAGGTGTGAGGGAGGGGTGGAGGAGAGGGAAGAGGCGTGAGGGAGGGGTGGAGGAAGAGAGGGAAGAGGCGTGAGGGAGGGGTGGAGGAGGAGAGGGAAGAGGAGTGAGGGAGGGGTGGAGGAGGAGAGGGATGAGGCGTGAGGGAGGGGTGGAGGAGGAGAGGGAAGAGGCGTGAGGGAGGGGTGGAGGAGGAGAGGGAAGAGGAGTGAGGGAGGGGTGGAGGAGAGGGATGAGGCGTGAGGGAGGGGTGGAGGAGGAGAGGGAAGAGGCGTGAGGGAGGGGTGGAGGAGGAGAGGGAAGAGGCGTGAGGGAGGGGTGGAGGAGGAGAGGGAAGAGGCGTGAGGGAGGGGTGGAGGAGGAGAGGGATGAGGCGTGAGGGAGGGGTGGAGGAGGAGAGGGAAGAGGTGTGAGGGAGGGGTGGAGGAGGAGAGGGATGAGGCGTGAGGGAGGGGTGGAGGAGGAGAGGGATGAGGCGTGAGGGAGGGGTGGAGGAGGAGTGAGGAAGGGGCAGAGGAGGAGAGGGTGGAGGAAGAGAGGGATGAGGAGGGAAAAGGGAGGGGTGGAGCTGAGGCAAGGAGATTGTCAATTCTGGAGGCATTCATGAGGTGTTTGACCTCTCAGGTAGGACGGCGAGGATGTTTGAAATCAGTGTTCATATGAGGCAGGAAGGTGTGAGGGCCTCCGCCAGAACATCTGCACCACTCGCTTCTGTCCTGTCACAATGACACCCACTGTGTGGCCTAATCGTTTTACCTAACCCCACGTCCCAAAAAAACCCTCAAAGCCTCAAATCAAATTCTGCATCACATCAATGTCTTTAATTCACTTGCTTTTGCAGTGAATTTTGACATTTTGTAAATGGAGCACATTCCTGTTACTTTGACTATCATAACGTCCGCAAAAAAAACCCAAATTGAATAAACCTCCCAGAGTTACAAAACAAAATGAATAACTTACCAGGGTCCCATTGTTTTCCCGGAAAACATCCTGGTTAATATAATTGAAAAGCTTCTTTTCAAGTTGAAGTACAACCTAAAAGGGGCAGAGGAGGGGAGCAGAATATAGGGCAGATTAATAGTGATCCTCATCTGAACCAGCCCTAATTAGAACTTCAACTAATTTCATGAAGGGTAATGTGCTGTGATGTTAGGGGCAGCATTCATTCGGTCAGAAGTGTAATATAAACACCACCTGTTCACTTATGCTTAATTCTCACCATAGGGCCAAACTGAGCAAAGCCTTGTAAAGCTGTACTAGGCTGGCCTTGTCACGCAAAGGCCTGTAGATTCTAACGTATGGGAAAGGTTGTGTCATTTTTCTCTTATTACAAAGAAGCTATTCTATGTTCAGGTGAGATGCTACACATGAGTAATTCTGATAAAACGTTGAAATGTCAGATACAGTGCATTTTCAATAATGTAGCATACCTTGCGATCGTTCTCAGATTCTCTGAATATTAGCTTGTCAACTTCATTGGTGTCACCTAGTCTGACCGTCTGCATGGTGGCAGTGGAGCACAGACTCTGTAGTGGGAGAGAGGAAGGAAGGGAGACGTGGGGGGGGGGGGGGGGGTTAGTGGCAGGATTCACTACTTCTCATAGGATGGAGCAAAATATCATACGGAGGTAGATTAAGATAGGCTTGGACAAAACAAATGTAAATGTGTATTGTGTGGTGTCAAAGGATGGCAATTTATCAAGGTACAGCAACAAAAGACGACAAAACAGTCCATCTCTCACACACATATGCGCGCCCGCGTACACGTACACACACACACACACACACACGAAAATAGGTACATCCTACAGTACAGAAGGCTATACTGTATCACATTACTGATGCCCATTCTATATTCCACACACAGAACACATGCACACCACTACGCATTTGAATTATTTTTTAAGACACCCCCCCCCCCCCCCAAAACCAAAAAAAGCTCAATTTTACTGTCCCCCCTCGTATGTATTGACCCTGTGGACCGTGTGCATGGTTAAATTCCCCTTTGTGGACTCTTTTAACAATTAGTTAAACATTCGACCATCTGTGTTTGAAGACAGTTGAATGAGGTAATCCCTCAGCCAGTGGTTCCCATACCACACTGCAGGGACAGCAGCCTGATTGAAATTCAAAGCACAGATTAGTTAATCAGGTCAAGCCAATATAACGGGCAGAAAAAGGGCCTTTAGACTGAAATGTCACAAATCAGTCTTGCTTGCTCGAAACGGCACACCAGATTAGAACAAACACCGAGCAGTAAGTGAAGTTCCCGGTCCCCCCCCCCCCCAAAGCTGGTTTCTAAAGCCCTAACAAATCGCTCCATCTTTCACTCATTTAGGCCCTCCAAATGCAGGGTCAATATGGTCCCCTGTCATCCAAATGCTAATGCGCTTAAGTGCGCTTAAGCAGCTTTGTTCAATGAATAGGCCAAAGAAGCTGGAGAAGGGCAAGGCAGAGATACTTTCCCTGTTAAAAAGTAATTGTAGCCACACCAGCAAAAGACAATCCGCAAATGTCATTTTTCATGCACTTCGACGATTATTACAAAAAAACGGACCAAAACGGGTCTCTTTTGGCATCTTTCATTGTTTACTTAGAACGACTTCAAAACGTATCGAAATCAAGAGAATCAGAAAACAAAATGGAGCCATTAAGTGAACCTCAGGACATTTAAGCAAATATGCGTATTTATTTTTGGGGAAAAAGGGTATCTTATTCAAATGAGCCTTTCAAGTTAGTGACTTGGTAGCAGTGTTTGGCTCTCCTTCTTCCCAACCGAAGTCCTTCTGTCAGCTTTGCAAATCCAAAACCCAGCCAAGCAGAAATCCCTGGTCACTTCAGGGCCAGCAGCACTGCCAGAAACCCACACAGCTTATTGGACAAAAAAAAAAAAAAAAAAAAAAGATATTTGAAGGACAGAAATGACCTCTCCATTCACGTTCAAATTATTTCTGGAATCCAGTGAGCGTTGGCCTCGACCAAGAAAGGGTCAATGTTGCTTATATATACATGAATATGTCCCCATCGCAAGTGAAAAGCACACCTGCGCACAGTTTTTTGTACTAATTTCTTCTGAGAGCGTAGCGCCATGCGATCATAGGTCCATGCTGTAGCTTTTCTATCACACCTTTCGCAAACTGTTTGACTCTCAACCGAAGGTACAACAAGAAAAATCAACAATTGACACAGTGTCATGTATCGAGGGGAAATGATTTCACTTGGCTTACATTTCTCTGGGTGAAACTATACCATTTTAGAGAAAACCAGTTCATCTGAGAGGAAGTGTTTTTGAGAAACAAATACGTTTTTCAGAATAGTGCGCCTACAGTGAAAATTTGCCTAATTATGCAGAACAAATTATGCAACTTGTTTAGTCTACAATCTGCGTCCCCTACACACCCAGCAGTTTGGTGGTGGTCTGTCCTCACAGTGGTTCAGGTTAAGCAGTTCCGTGGCCAGGCCTGACGTTATTGATTGATTCATTTATGTGTTCATTGACTATGACTGATCAGTGAGTCATGGGAGTCTGAGGCGGCTGATTGTACGCCATTGATCACAGTGCGCTCCTTTGGCCTCGGAGAAAAACAACCTCCCTCTCCTTCACCTCCTACATACTCTCTATAACTCCACCACATCCCTAATTTAGATCAGCCTAGCCTACCGACCCACCAGCCCTTTGACCATTTTAGGGACCTTAGTCATGAGATCTCCCCCCCCCCCAACCTAACGAAGAGGCAGGGTAAATGGGAACGCCATGCCGTCGCTTAAGTCTTATAGATAAATGCAGGACGGGACTGAAAGGAGAGACCAGGTGTTCTCAGATATAAGAAATTCAATGGAAAAAAATATCCTCAAGCGAAGAAAAGATAACCGAGGACAGATGTTGACCACGAGTTAACCCAAGCTCACTGCCGCTAATTGTGGATCATGCATCTGGTAATAGGCACCCTGGGTAAGCGACGAGAGAGCAAGAGTGAGGCTCCTGAACAGAGCTCTCTCTTCAAGTAGGGCCGGTGGCTTGGCCGATCAAAGCGCCTGTCTTTTAAACATATTACATCTAAACATGCTCTCATTGACTCCCCAAATGATATTAACGTAACTCATTTGAGTTAAGCAATAGGCTTTTAATTTGATACATGAGGATGTGGGGGAAAAGAAGAAAAATAGACAGGACAGCTGTCAGGGATGAGAAGTTTGGAAGGTAAACAAGTATGTACAGTGGGATGTCTTCACTGCTTCGGAACGCCAATAATCTCCAACAGCCCATAGAAAGAGAGTACCCGGCACGGCAAAGCTTCGCATCGTGGGTCACAGGTCAACACAGGAGACAGAGGGCCTGTTTGTGGAGGGGTTAGATAAGAGGTTGCCCCGGTGAATCCGGGGATGGCGCTTGCTTTGGGCTTCAATGGAATAATCTCATCAGTGTCCGAGAAGGAAATGGGTGGTGAAAAGACCTCTCTATTCCAGCTGCTCTTTTTAAGAGACAAGGTTAAAGCAATCTGTCCCACTTCAAAGCACAGGCACACCGACCGTCTCTCCCCTTCTGCTCCTGATCCAGCCCCTCAAACAGATGGAGGAGCTCTGCTGAGCCCAACGCAAACACAACACTGACACAACCAACAAAACCATGCCGCAACCCCCATTCAACCTAGCCACAACCCATCTGACACGCCATTCCCACACCTAAGACAACCTACTGTATACTCAAAGCCAGTATCCCCCCTCTTGCCCCGATATACCTTCCATTCAGCACATCCAATACCGCGTGTAGACATGCATAACAAATCTCTGTGCATGCGGATATGGCAGTGTTTCCCAAACCTCTTCTCGAACAAACCCCTCCAAATGCACAGACATATTGCCATACAAGCACACCCGATCCAACTAATCGACAAGCCCTTCATTAAAACTGTTTCTGGAATACGTCAATTAGGTGGAACAACTGGGGGTGCTCAAGGAGAGGTTTGGGAAACACTGCTGTATTGGTTTCAAGTAGCACATCCCCCTGTATCTGAGGTAATATGTCTCGTCCTCTCCACCACGGCCCAGTCCAAGGCTTGTAACGTCCCAGGGGTCCACGGGCATGACAGTGTGGCAGGTGACTGCCCTGGCATAGCAATGCACAATGGTGGTTTTATCGGATTTACGCCAAAGAGCCTGGACACTCAACCCCACCACTGGGTGATTCCCATCCAATAATTTCCCATGCTTACTGTTCACTCTCCCACCACCCCCATTCCGCCCAATATAATAACCCATTGAGTGCGATTAAATCTCGATTGTTGAGGAGAGAGTGAGAGAGAGAGAGAGAGAAGCGACAATGAGTTGGAATATGGCCCTCGGGCCGCTGTTGCTTAAAGAGATCATTCTCCATTACGCTGAGGGGGGACGGGGCAGGGCTGGCCTTTGTGTCACCGGGTGGGGGTGGGGAGGGTGTCATTGTAACGGCGTGCCATTATTTTCCCACCGCTGCGTGAGGAGACTTGCCAACCCGCTCCTGAGTGGTGCCAACGGTTGGCAGGTTTGGCTTAGCGCGCTCCTCCTCTCTTCCCTCTCCTAATCAGCCTGCACTACATGCATGATTGAGACATCTGCCCTACCGGTGAGGCACTCAGATCCAAAGTGGGCAAAAACAAATGTCCTCCCCACCTGCCACCCATTACCCAGGGAGCCTTTAAATCAGGGCTGACCCTCCCCACCCAGCCTGCCTGGAGACCAGCCAGAGAGCTCCACACACTCTCCCTGCGGGTTGCTAATTAATCCCACTAAACACAGTGGATTCATCAATGCCATGGATGAAGAACTAGGAGGGGGGATTTGAAGGAATAGTACACAAAACCATCTCAGTAGGAGTAGAAGTGCTGATCTAGGATCAGTTTAGCCTTTTATATCATAATGGATACGATTATATGGACAGGACAGGTGGACCTGATCAGATATCAGCAGTCCTACCCTGAGACTATTTACTATGGACCCTGACTGTGGCTTTATCCTGCTACCCTCACAGTTAGCGCGTTACCCTATTTCTGACCTAGACTCACACTAGGCTAGAGGTAACTCAGCAGGGACCATGCACGGGCGTCTTTCTGGTCGAAAGAATGGTCGACCCTCCTCACTGTCTCGCCTGAGAATCCCCCAACACACACTGATACATAAATACACTCTCATTGCTTCCCATGAGCCACAGAGTGTGAGAGCTGAGGTACGGTGATAGCAAGCCGCACTGGGGGGTCTCCAAGTGCAAAACACCCCCTCTCAAACGAGGTGAGGTAAAAGGGGTGCACGAGGTAATGAGAATGTGCCCTATTTATCTTGTGCATTATAACATCTGGGAAACTTCTCTAAAACAACGGGTGGCATTATGAGGGGTGCCATTCTTGCCCCTGTCCTTCCTTCAGGGCCCTGCCGAATGTATTTGTCTTTTCCGAAGCATAATGGACAGGCCACAAATCATTCAGGACAACAGGATGGAGGGGTGGGGTGTGTGTGTGTGTGACTGTGTGTGACTGTGTGTGTGTTCGCCCCCCCTGGTATTTAACTCCTCTGCACGCCCATTCTCCAGGGGCCCCCGCAGGACAAATTGCCCTGCTTAGTTGTCTTTGAGAGGCAGTGCAGCGCGTAGAGAAAGGGACAGGGCTGAAACACAGGGAACAGCCCCATAAAAATTCATCACTTTGACCCCACGACCTCACCCTTCTGGGGGTTCCAGAGTAGACTCACCCCTGGAGCTGGGAGCAGGCACACAGCAGTACCCCCCCCCCCCCCCATCACACCAACACACACAAATTGTTAATATAGCCAACTTCACCAACCTTCCAAACATACACTCATTCCACACTCAACTTTATCTCATACACACTTGCGAAAGCAATGAAACAGACAAAACCTCCCCAATCACGCACATTTTACCACCACAATGGCTGACGATAGACTTCTCAACAGGAAAAAGTCACCAGATGCTTCATTGTGTGTGTGTATAAAGTGGTGGCAGTAAAGGAGGTTGGGAACTCCTCAGCGTATTAGGCAAAGTAAGAGGAGTCATTGTCTCAGGCCTGGCTACTGCCACGTTACTGCCACCTGTACAAAGAAAGCCTAATGAAAGATTTCATCATCTGAAAACCTCGGCCGGCCCACCTCCCCTCTGACACTTGAAGTCAGCAGTTTGAAACCAATCACGGCAGATGTCTGCAAGGCTGTTTAACACACAGGAGTTACTCTCCGAAACGCAATAGGTCTATAGTCAGTCCTACAGTCAAACCCTTCCTCTCAGCAGCTCGCCTCCCTTATTGGGATAATGCCTCATTTGAACGTTGTTCGATACACGTTTTGGAATGGACGTCAGTGTTTGTGTAAGAAAACCTATCCTCCCAATGAAAAATACAACATGAAAGGGAAATTGAAACATCAGGTGATGATTACTGTGTGGTACAACGTAAAAAAACAACAACAACAAAAAAACAACAAAGACGCAGCTTTGTGGCCGTTACAGATCGTACACACTCACTTAGCACTGTTGGGAGTTGTGTTTACTCACATATAATCCAAAAACGTTTTGCTCATTCCACACTAGCTAGTGACTAATTTAAGTTAGCCTAGAGAGTGAGGTTGTGTGTGGGGAAGGGGTTTGTTGTTGGAAGGTTCAATTAGAGAATATTGGAGAGGTGATCAACTGGTGCTCTATTATAAAGAGACCAGAGGCTCTTGCATGGAGTTCATTACCGCACTGATCAATAGCGATCCTGGCTGAACAATTAATGAAGCTCTAATCCTCCTGTCCCCTCTGGAGGGTGAGACCTGGGCTGTGTTCAGTAGGCATCAAACGCAATGAAAACCGACTGACACAGGGAAGGACTAAGCTGAAATTGTCCAAAAGGAAACACTCCTTTATGTTTTCCGGTGCAAAAAACAAAACAATGTTTCAAATGTTTTCCGTTGCATACCCTAATGAAGAGGGCAGGGCTTTATCCTTCAGCATGAAGGATAAGTCCAACAAACACATTTCATGCACATAATTAGGGCCCAGAGAATTACTATTAGGCTTTAACTAAAACTTAATACAGGATTATAAGTAGGGCCCTGGGTTTATCTAAGTAGGTACTAAGTAATGCAGTCGAGAAACTAAATGAGACCTGCAAGTGGGTAAAGAAACGTAAGAGTTTATAATACTGTATTCAATCTTTTTTTAAATGTATTTATGTATTTTAAAAAGGACCCCGTCACAATGCCTCCCTGGAGACAAAGAACAAGGATTCATTTGGAAGCTAGCGCCACCCTTTCATTTGTTTAGGGGCATCTAAACGATGCGGCTTGTCCGGCAGGGCGACAGGGGAGCCCTGTGGTGTAATTCAGCCCGGCGAAGGGGAAAGAAAGGTATACAGAGTAGCCCCTTCTACCCCGCGACGCGCTAGGCAACCATCTTGTGGGTGGGCTTTGTGATACATTTTACACATTTTTCATGACCATCCCTCTAGATGTGACCCCACTCGGGGTCCCTTTATGCCCCTGACAGCTCTGCGCAGGAAAACATGCTGCTTCTCTGATAGCATGAAATCAGGGAACAAAGACCCCCAGGGAGAGGAGAAGGGGGCCGGCCGAGGCGCACTGTGCTCCGGGCCCCGCCTGGATCTGGACACAAACAGATGTTAGGACAGCCCAGTGCCTCTCAGCCTAACAGTCCCCTGAAAGGAAAGTCTTGTAGGTGAAATGGGCCTGAAATGGATTGTCTCGGGCCTCCTCTAAGACAAAGACGAGCCCCTCTTTAAAGAGCCAGGCCAATATGGCCGTCATAGATAAATCACTGGGGGGAGGGGAATTGTAGAAAGAGGCCCGTGATTTCTCACTGTGCCACTTAAAAATGGGGCCTTAAATATGGGGTATTTGTCGGAGGGCTGTGAAAAGAGCTGAGAGACTCCTCATGTCACTGAGCAGAGTTGTTTAAAAGCCCGAGGTGCCAACGCTGGGTTTACAGCTGTGCTACAAAGAGACACTCTGTGGGACCACCTCTCTGTGACTGACAGTATCTATAGCCTATCCAACCCCATGAATCAGATCTCTCCATCTCCTTTGGATGGATACTGCATTCTTTACATTCTCCGTTCAAACAGCATTAACTTCTAATTGGATATCTTTCCCAGATGTTGATACGTAATGAATACGTTGTGCTATCGAGAAACTGCCCATGAAAGTAGAACTTGCTTGATATGATTGATATAAAATAGAATGGTATAAATGTTAACAACGTTAACTCGCAAATTACGTTTGACTTATTTTGAGCTGGAACAGAGATGACTTGGAGAACTTTCCGGGGGGGGGGGGGGGGTAGAACCTTATGTAAACTCCATCACAGGGTGGAGGAAATGGAATGGCTGTGTGTGTGTGTGTCTCTCTCTCTGTGTGTGTGTGTGTGTGTGTGTGTGTAACCCCCTCCTGCATTGCATTAGTCAAACATAGATTGACATCATACAAGCAAGGCACTATGAACCAGGCACAAAGACGACCTTATCCTCAACAGTTTATGCCACATTTCATTTGGGACTAAATAAAAACCCACTGTTAGCAGTTGCTGGGCTGCATGGACGGGCTCCATTTTTGACTATGATAGAGGCGAGGATGACTCTGTGGAAAAAGTGTCTATCTAGCGCGTTGTGAGATGAGATAAAACCGATAAGATCCATAGGGAAACTCAAACTCCAGCATTCATCTCATAATTCAACATAATAGCGCTCATCTTGTCTACAACCATGTACACTCGGACAGCCTAATATCGCCACACACACACACACATCCTAGGGGGTGGCAGCTAGGCAGCTCTAAGCTCATATGACAAGACTATATTAGAACATGCTTGTCTGTCTGCCTGGCCATGTGCGTTTAGCTAATATCCTCATATCCCCATTGTGGCGTAACCTGCCTTCCTGACCCAATTTAACACCAAACCTTTCAGTGAGACTAGAGTCCCCTCCGCTAGACAAATCGGCTTGTTCCTTTTCTTCGCCCCCCCCCGCCCCCCCAGAGTGAAAAGCTTTCCTGAGCCGTTAAAGACGAATGATCAGTGCTCCGGAATGTTGGGGGCCTTGTCAGGAGAAAGGAGAGGAGGATGGAGAAAAAAAGTCCAAGAATGAGGACAAAAAAAGTCGTGCATTCAGAAAGAGAGCGAGATGGAGATTGGTGTGGGGGGGGTGAGAGGGAGATGATCGAGAAAGACAGGCAGAGAGTGAAAGAGGGTGAGTGAGCGAGCCAGCTGAAAGAAATTTGGGATGAGAGAAAAAAAAAAAAGTGTGAGAGAAGTGTGTGAGGACATAAATGATCAAATGCGAAATGAGAGAACTAAAGCCCCACTAGAGACTAAGAAGGTGGGGTAGCCAGAGTGACTAGCAGGTGTCGCATCATTGACTGAGGGTTCAATGGGGCTACGGCCCAGGCCGACCAAGGAGCAGAGAGGCCACGACGCTACGGTCTGAGGGGTGCGGTGGGTGACCACTGGTGCCAGGCGCTGCCCTCACCCTCTGTCACACCATGTCATTTACCCCTGGCATGGCCGGCCCAGCTGCCAGCAGCTCCAGCCAGTAACACAATGGCTGCAGCTCTTGTTGATGATGAGGCTGTTGTTGATGAGGAGGACCAACAGAAGCCACTGCTTGTTCTTCATTTGCAGAGTGTTTTTTATTGCGGAACGGCGTCCTGATCAAAGCGACATCGCTCAAGTTCCTCCCTCGTCACTGAACTCTCGCTCTGTGTTTCCATTAGCATGGCAAGCAAACAGAGGAATAAGAAGGAGAGGAGAAAACAGGCTCTTTTGTCCCAGGGGGAATAATCTCACTCTATCCAGATGGGCTCTCTCTCATATAATGGGGCCTCTGTGATGAATCACCCAGATCATGAAGGTTTATCTTCATATAGACACATCTTTGTCTGAGATACGAGCTGATAAAATTTGATCGAGAATCAACCTTTAGTCACGTGACAAGGTGAGGCTGTATCATGACGACCTCACAAATGTATCTCGTAATCCCTATTTTTGGATTACTGCAGTCCTCATTGTCAGTGATAACATGGGTTTAAAAACCTAAGATGGTGCTGCTAAAAGATACAATGAGATTCTCAATGTATCACAACATCGTGTATGTGATAGAGATATTGTTAAGTTTGGTTAAGTAGGAAACTCCCACCTGCTGTGGGATTTGGGGACATAGTCGGCAGTAGTGTGTGTGTGTGTGTGATCAAAGACGTGAAAATGCGTGTGTGTGCTCAATCACGTAAATATGCATGTGTGTGGGTGCACATGTGCATGTGTGTGACGGCAGCCAAGGAGGGTCACAGTCCCCACAGTCCCTGGTGTCCAGGGTCCCCTGGAACAGAGGCCCAATCAGTGCTAGCCCAGTGGCTAACGGATGGATGGCCCCCAAAATTAATTAGCCTGACTAATGTAGTGTACACTTAATTACACTCCCTCGGTTTTGATTAATAGCAGGGCCCAAGTTAGCACACACGCTAATCAAAGGCAGTGGCAAAAAGGGACAAGGCAGTGAATATTATTTACCCAGAAACAGGCAGTATGCATCAAAAGACAGTATGCATCAACAACCCTAAATGACTCTTTCCAGCCAATTTGAAGAGTAATGTGTATTTATCACACGATGGCATAAATACATTATTACAGTCATGGAAGAACACATGCAAGCAATCACACAAACACTAGTGATGCGCGGGTTGACTTATAACCCATAGTCCCTGCGGTCATATCCGCGGGGCGGGCGGGTTTAGGGTCATGAAATATTGTGGGAGGGTGGGTGGGGGCGGGCGGGTTGGATGAAGAGAAAACAATGCACAAATGTATAATGCTTGTGCAATTCATATCTATAGGCTACATAAATGTGAGGTTTTTCTTTCATTATTTTACTGCTGTCAGTGCGTAGCAAGCCTAAGCTTTAGGGCCTAACCGTAGCGTGTGAAATACACGCCAATTGGCAAACGCTTAAAATGCTTTCGGTAACTCGAGCAGAAAAAGTTATCAATGCACTGAGGATAAAAAAAAGGACAAGTTTAATTCAATAAGAGAAAAGAAGTGAAATGGAGAGTTAAAAATAAATAGAAGGGAAGGCCAGAACAGTAGTGGTAATGTTGGGGAAAGATTTGGCTATGTGGTAAATGGGGAGGATAGCAGTGCTGGCTATGTATTAAATGGGGAGGATAGCAGTGCTGGCTATGTGGTAAAAGGGGAGGATAGCAGTGCTGGCTATGTGGTAAATGGGGAGGATAGCAGTGCTGGCTATGTGGGAAATGGGGAGGATAGCAGTGCTGGCTATGTGGGAAATGGGGAGGATAGCAGTGCTGGCTATGTGGGAAATGGGGAGGATAGCAGTGCTGGCTATGTGGTAAAAGGGGAGGATAGCAGTGCTGGCTATGTGGTAAATGGGGAGATAGTAGTGCTGGCTATGTGGTAAATGGGGAGGATAGCAGTGCTGGCTATGTGGGAAATGGGGAGGATAGCAGTGCTGGCTATGTGGTAAATGGGGAGGATAGCAGTGCTGGCTATGTGGTAAATGGGGAGGATAGCAGTGCTGGCTATGTGGTAAATGGGGAGGATAGCAGTGCTGGCTATGTGTTATAAAAATGTGACAGTCACAAGGTGGGGACTTCAAAATGGCACGTCAAGGGAATTGTACTTACTGTTCAGATGGGTTAAATGGAATAGTAGCCTAACTGAAATCTGGACACTGACTGTAGGTCTATTGCAAGTAAGGCATTTCACTGTACTTGTGCAGTTAAAACCTGTAACTTACCTCTGACATATCCTAATACAATATTAACTCCTGCAGAATTAAGCATTTCTTGCCGTAAAATGATACACCAGAAATTCTGACTTGGGAACAGGAGTGGAGAAATATGATTTCTTTCTTTCAGCATCTTGAGAGAATGAATGTGCAGTTCCAGGCCATCTGTAAAGGTGGCGGTGCTATCTTTATCAGCATCATAAAAACAGATGGTATTTCAACCACATAAAATATGCATCCAAGCCAAACTGAAAAGAAAACCCCATTTTGGGTCATTTTAACAGCTTTTAATTTAAAGCAGAAAGAGAAAACAAACTTTACCGATGTTAACTACATTGAAGCATTCGTTCAATCGATTTATGACATTCTGGTGAGCAAGGGTTTATTTAGTCTTCTAATGCAACAAGTAATGACAGAAGAGATGCTGCATGTATCTAATTATAGACGAGTTGACTAACAAATAGCCAAACAAAATGTTGGAAATTCTAAGCAGAAACATAGGCCTATCTAAAAAGGCCTGTCAAAAAATCGTTCAGTCATCTGACTGTACAGCACATTTTCTTGAATTGCGGCTTAGGGTCGAGTGTGGGCCTAATTTTCATTTACCACATATCAGACGTGGGATCAAGTCCCTATTAATCAAGCCACAAGCAAGTCTCAAGTCACAAGGTCCGACTCTTAAGTCTGAGCCCCAAGTAGAACGAATAGGTTGAGTCAAATCCAAGTCATGCATTCCAAGATAAAGTCGAGTTACAAGTTAAAAAAAAAAAAATGCTATGATTTGTTCAACTACAAATATTTGTATATTTATCGAGTCTACCAGACTGCCCTTTTCATTATTTTTTTATTAAGTAATAATTCATTTGAACAAATTCCAAATGCAAGCTTCATAACGAAATGATACACTTCAAGCTATTTTGACATAACAAAAGACAAGTAGGCCAATGCTAGTAATTGGTGCTCGATGCCCCATTGCTGGTGAGCTTGGGGCAAAGTAAACAGTTAATATTCTTGATCACCAAACCATTTTAGGAGCAAACCATTTTAGGAGTATGGCAATCCTTTATCCCAACAATTTGACATTTGAGCTGCCCTGGATCCAATAGATGCACAAGCAAATCAGCAATCTGTTCGCTAACTCAGTGGTTCTTGAACCCCAAAAAGCAGCGGCTGCGCAAATGTAGCCTATCATTACAGCCATAAACGGCAACGCATTTTCAAAACTTCAGATACAGAAATAAACTGCGTTTTACACCTGCATTTTGAGCAGAAAGTCATTCATGTTAGCAGCCAATATCAGGTAGGGATACAATGGCACTTCTTTGGAATCCAGAGCAAGCAGAATCATATGGCCTACCAACCTGTATGCAGCAGAGGATGGGATGGAAAGCATGGTCTTTCTGCATCACACACTATCACCATGGAGGGCTGCATGTCCGCGGAACACTCGTTGCCAAGTTCTTCCTCACAAATACTGTATTTAATTCGTCAGAATGTGTAAGATCTTCATCCCATAATATTGAAGGCAGCGCGATGTTACAGCTATCTTATATGGCCAGTAGCCACCTAAACTAGGCCTATTAAAAATATGAAAATCATCAATAAAATTGCCAGGTAGTCTATTATTGTTCAGGCAAAGATGCCTCTGTAGTAGATTTCTAAACTGTATTTTATATGGATAATATAAATCTAGGCCGATCCAGTGGCGATTTTTTCGTGTAAATCTTGGTGGAGCACTCTCAAAAAAAATATTTTAGATGCATGCCAGCAAAGCCACAACACAACACTAAACAATACATTAATTGGACTATAATGGTGACAAATGGTGCCCACAAAATGTTAGGGCCTACATAAAGCTGTCTCAACAGCAGAGTCCCAACACTTTACCACTGTTACACCTGGCGATCAGCAGAGCCTTTGTCTGGCAGCGAAACAGTTCATTCAGCCTCATTTACTACCTTTAAAAACCTTTTAAAAAAAACATAGTTGAAATGGCTGGCTAGGACGGACGCAGTCAATTTTACTAGTTGTTCAGCGCTTTTGAAATGTACAGCGACAGAATTCAGAACATGGGCCGTTCTTACCGTATTCTACCTGTACACAAAGTCAGAACCGTAGGATAAATAAAGGGGGCATATAAGCAGACAATGAAAGCTCTTACAATATTTGATGACATCTCTCTAAAACAGGCTATAGGCTACATGTGCACCACCAAGTCAGAACAGTAGGCTAAATTATGAGTGGAAAAGGGACCAAATTATTAGGGTGAGGCACATGGGCTACTAACAGCTTACTACACAACATAGTATTACTTTCTTAGCAACAGTATTAATATCTCCCTGGCATATTACATAATTTACGCCGCAGCATACAATACATATTTGGACTCACCTTGGTGTGCCGTGCTCACTTGAACAGGTCCTTCGTTGGCAAATTTTGTCAAAGTCTGGCATCCCCTGGATTTATGGTGCTTTCAAGACAACTGGGAACTCGGCAAAAGGTTGAATCATGACATTAGTGTTCTTCAGGTCGTAGCTCTAGAAAGAGAACAGAGTTCCCGACTTGGAATTCCGAGTTGGATGACCATTCAAAACGTATTTTCCCAGTCTGAGCTAGTAGATTTGCAAGTAGATTGTCGACTTGATTCTTGATGACTGCAAGCTTGCTACAGTTGAAGTTGGAAGTTTACATACACCTTAGCCAAATACATTCAAACTCAGTTTTCACAATTCCTGACATTTCATCCTAGTAAAAATTCCCTGTCTTAGGTGAGTTAGGATCACCACTTTATTGTAAGAATGTGAAATGTCAGGAATAGTAGCGAGAATTTTTTATTTCAGCTTTTACTTTCATCACATTCACAGGGGTCAAAATATTTTGTACCGGTTTCCTCTATCATCTTCACAAGGTTTTTTTGCTGTTGTTCTGGGATTGATTTGCACTTTTCGCACTAAAGTACGTTCATCTCTAGGAGACTGAATGCGTCTCCTTCCTGAGCGGATTGATGGCTGCATGGTCCCATGATGTTTATACTTGCGTACTATTGTTTGTACAGATGAACGTGGTACCTTCAGGCATTTGGAAATTGCTCCCAAGGATGAACCAGACTTGTGGAGGTCTACAATTGTTTTTCTGAGGTATTGGCTGATTTCTTTTGATTTTCCCATGATGTCAAGCAAAGAGGCACTGAGTTTGAAGGTAGACCTTGAAATACATCCACAGGTACAACTCTAATTGACTCAAATGATGTCAATTAGCCTATCAGAAGCTTCTAAAGCCATAACATTTTCTGGAATTTGCCAAGCTGTTTCAAGGCACAGTCAACTTAGTGTATGTAAACTTCTGGCGCACTGGAATTGTGAATTATAAGTTAAATAATCTGTCTGTAAACAATTGTTGGAAAAATTACTTGTGTCATGCACAAAGTAGATGTCCTAACCGACTTGCCAAAACTATAGTTTGTTAACAAGAAATGTGTGGAGTGGTTTAAAAACGAGTTTCAATGACCCCAACCTAAGTGAGTGTAAACTTCCCACTTCAACTGTATAAACTACAAATGGTAGACTATTTGTAGCCTATTAAAATATTTATAAAAAATATATTTTCCCATTCAGTTTCGCACTGGTGAGTTGCGACCCCACAAAACCTTCTCCCAACTGAGAAACACTGCGATAGCTCTCCCGAAGTGTTGAACGGCAGTTTGCTGGTCCAATCAGAGGGCCGAGTGTGCTGCTGCTACTATCTATGACTGCATGGAGAGTAATTCATAATTCAAATGAGTGACAAAACGTTACAAAATCTGACCAGATCATTTCAAGTCATCAGTGTCAAGTTCTTTTCTATCAAGTCCAGTCTCACATCATCAAATTTGCGACTGGAGTCCGACTGGAGTCCATGCGGATTGGTTATGAGCAATTGGGTACAGGTGTACAAACAGCTGACCCGCGCATCACTAACACACACACCCATGTATGTGCGCGCACACACACACACACACACACACACACACACACACACCTCAACATAGGCTAGTGTAGAGGCACACTGTATTGAGAATATGTTTAGAATATGCTAAACAGAATCACACATACAATCACACACCCGTCACACTTTTCCCTGGCATGGGCCATATGCTGTAAAGCACCACAACAAAATTTTTATATTTATTACCCTGCTTGTCATTAATGAGAATTTTACAACATTCATTTGGAGTGGGTCCTAGTCAACAGACCCAACTTAAACGTCATGCTGCTCAAGTGAGAGAAAGGCCCAGGACAAAGCAGGAAGATTTATGCCTGAGCCGACCCCTGCCACCCTCCTGCTCTTCTCTCTAGCCACAGACAGGGGGCTCTACCGAACACTTCCACACATGCTCCAACCTGGATCTCCCTCACAGAGGGAGCTGTGGCACGGTGAGAGGCCGCAAGCCTAATGAAATCTGCCCATGTAGCGGCCAGATAAACTCCAATTAAAAACAGGCACAAGCTATGTCATGGGGACAGTAGATCAAGTCAGCAATTAACCTCCGCGCTGACCTCCATCAATCCTTAAATTGGAGGGGCCGGCCAGAAGCGCACAATTTCTGCAGATATTAAATTTACATTCTATAAAGTTTAATTAGGAGGGATTTTAAATATACTGAGAGTCCAGGCACGGAGCCTGGGCCTGTCACTGAGGCTCTGTGATTCACCGCCACTGGTCCCCAGGGGTCCCGGACATCCCATGCATCTCTTCTTCCTCGTCTCTGCCGGACCGTCTCAACACACAGGTGGTTCCTCTGCTCCAAATACCTTATCTCAAACATACTGTACACACTCAGGACAGTATCTACTTAAAACAGCAGTAATATAGGAACATAGGCACTTTTCTCCTTGGAACCATGACAACTTTAAGCTCCCGAGTGACGCATCTCAATGCTGAGGCATTACTACAGACCCTGGTTCGATTCAAGGCTGTATCACAACCGGCAGCGATTGGGAGTCCCATAGGGCGGCGCACAATTGGCCCAGCGTCGTCCGAGTTAGGGTTTGGCCGGGGTAGGCAGTCATTGTAAATAAGTATTTGTTCTTACCTGACTTGCCTAGTTAAATGAAGGTAAAATAAAACATAAAACCCAGTGCACCATTAAGAATGCAGTGGTTAGACTTCAAGCAGTAAACAGAGTGAAATGGCATACAATTGGAAAATGGGCACCCACTGCCCCATCCACCCACGAGTGCTTGGGCAGCCTCATTCCTCCACATCTCCCTGGCTGGGCCCACCTCTCCCTGCACCTCTCCTGGCCAGTCAGAGCAGGAGAAAAGGACCAGGGACAGAGCGATGACACTGGGGAGACCACCTCCAGGGAGCTCAACCCCAGCATTAGTCTCCACTTGGCTGTGTCCTTTGTCCCCCAGTGAAAGGCCCAGTGAATGGGGGTCAATTGAAGCCAATTCCCTCTGTCGGACACAATTCATGGAGAGCCCAGTTGGGAGGGGAGCTGGCAACAGCCTCTGGTTACTGATCCTGCCGCACAAGCATGACAGGAATCCGGCACCTGTGTCCAACCCTGGGACAATGGGGTATAGGACATTGGGCCTGGAGTGTAGAACACCACACACACAGACACAGGAGACTCAACCACAACCACCCGCAGGGCATGATGGGTAAAGGGGTGGGTCTGGTGGCTATTCTCATTGCAGCGGGTGTCCATGATTACACTCAGACAGAGCGAAGCAGTGTAGCTGTGTATTGCAACTAGAGAGAAATACAGTAACAGTCAAAAGATTGGACAAACCTATTAATTCAAGGGTTTTTCTTTATTTTTTAAACTATTTTCTACCTTGTAGAATAATACTGAAGACATCAAAACCATGAAATAACACATATGGAATCATATAGTAACCAAAAAAGTAATAAACAAATATATTTGTTGAGCACTTGTTGGCTGCTTTTCCTTCACTCTGCGGTCCAACTCATCCCAAACCATCTCAACTGGGTTGAGGTCGGGTGATTGTGGAGGCCAGGTCATCTGACACAGCACTCCATCACTCTCCTTCTTGGTCAAATAGCACTTACACAGCCTGGAGGTGTGTTAGGTCATTGTCCTGTTGAAAAACAAATAATACTCCCACTAAGCGCAAACAAGATGGGATGGCGTATCGCTGCAGAATGCTGTGGTAGCCATACTGGTTAAGTGTGCCTTGAATTCTAAATAAATCACTGACAGTGTCACCAGCAAAGCAACCCCACACCTCCTCCTCCATGCTTCACGGTGGAAGCCACACATGCGGAGATAATCCGTTCACCATATCTGCGTCTCACAAACACACAGCGGTTGGAGTCAAAAATCTCAAATTTGGACTCATCAGACCAAAAGGACAATTTCAACCAGTCTAATATCAACTGCTCGCGTATCTTGGTCCAAGCAAGTCTCTTCTTATTGGTGTCCTTCAGTAGTGGATTCTTTGAAGAAAGTCTCCTCTTAACTGTTGATGTTGAGATGTCGCAAAAACCATCAAGCGCTATGATGAAACTGGCTCTCATGAGGACCGCTACAGGAATGGAAGACCCAGAATTACCTCTGCTGCAGAGGATAAGGTCATTAGAGTTACCAGCATCAGAAATTGCAACCCAAATAAATGCTTAACAGAGTTTAAGTAACAGACAACATCAACCATTCAGAGGAGAATCAGGCCTTCATGGTCGAATTGTTGCAAAGAAACCACTAATAAAGGACACCAATAAGAAGAAGAGACTTGCTCGTGGCAAGAAACATGAGCAATGGACATTAGACCGGTGGAAATTTGTCATTTGGTCTGATGAGTCCACAAAAAACGCCGTGAGACGCATTGTAGGTGAACGGACGATCTCCGCATGTGTATTACCCACCGTAAAGCATGGACGAGGAGTTGTGATGGTTCTTCGCTGGTGACACAATCTGTGATTTATTTAGAATTGAAGGCACACTTTACCAGCATGGCTACCTCAGTATTCTGCAGTGATACACCATCCGGTTCGGGCTATCATTTGTTTTTCAAAAGGACAATGAGCCAACAGACATCCAGGCTGTGTAAGAGCTATTTTACCAAGAAGGGGAGTGATGGAGTGCTGCATCAGATGTTGGGTGATTGTGGAGGCCAGGTCCTCAACCAAATTGAGATGGTTTGGGATGAGTCGAACCGCAGAGTGAAGGAAAAGCAGCCAACAAGTGTTCAGCGTATGTGGGAACTCCTTCAAGACTCTTGGAAAAGCATTCCAGGTGAAGCTGGTTGAGAGAATGCCAACAGTGTGCAAAACTGTCATCAAGGTAAAGGGTGGCTATTTGAAGAATATATAAACAATATTTTGATTTGTTTAACACTTTTTTGGTTACTACATGATTCCATATGTGTTATTTCGTAGTTATTTTGTCTTCACTATTATGTAGAATGTAGAAAATAGTCAAAATAAAGAAAAACCCTTGAATGAGTAGGTGTTCTAAAACTTTGGACCGGTAGTGTATATGTGAGTGCATGCGTGTGTGTTAGAGAGAGAGAGCCTACATCTGAATCAATCTCCAGATAAGCAGGGCCGATCGATCCACCAGGGCCAATCTACAGTAAAGCATAGTCCCAATGTGCACTAATTGTCCGGCTGACATTAATTGTCATTATAGGGTTGACATAGCCGCTGGCTGGGAGTTAGAGAGCCACATGGAGACTACACTCATCTGTTTACTGGTGACATCACAGCGGCCCTCCACAACCACATATAGTACAGGTCACCATTAAATCAAACCGGTGAGCTCCGCACTGGACGGGTTTATATGAGTAGAATGCTGCCTCTTTAACAAGCCGAGCCCCTTGGATGATGTCATCAGCATTTGGTGTTGTCCCGTTAAAAGGGTGATGAGGACCTCTTAGGAAGGAGTAAAAGAAAGTAGAGGGGCTTATGAGTAAGTGTGTGCGAGGAGAAAGTGTGTGTGTGTGTGTGTGTGTGTGTGTGTGTGTGTGTGTGTGTGTGTATAGAGAGTGGTGGTGGAAGGGACTTCACGGACCACAGATCTGACTTCCTGAGGTACTCTTTGTACTTTAGACCCCCCCCATTTCACTGCGGTCACGTAGGTCGTACTGGGGTATAGATGTACTTATTTATTTATTTTTAAACACTTAAAATTAGCCTCACGGTTGCATTGTTAAATCTTGTTCATTCCCTTAAATTAAATACCGTGACTGTTTTCTCATTAGCTGGGAATGTTGTTTGAAATGTCTGATACAACATACTTTGGTGAAATCATTATCAACCTACTGCATACTAGTTAAAAATATACATTTCGGTGTGCAGGGTGTGATGAAAAAGTGCACATAAAAATAACTTTTACGGTCAAATTACCTTGGGTTTCCATTGCGTTTTCAACTCTACTAAAAGGTTTGTTATGGCCTCCCGAGTGGCGCAGTGGTCTAAGGCTCTGCATCGCAGTGTTGTGGCGTCACTATAGCCTGGGTTTCGATCCCATAGTGAGGCGCACAATTAAGCGAGCAGGTGTTAAGAAGTACGGTTTGCCGGGTCATGTTTCTGAAGATGCAGGCCCGATTGCTAAATAAACAAAAATATATATTACATTTTTGTTGTTGTTATATAGTGAATGTACCCACTATGGTCTTGGCACGTGCGCTCTAGCCAACAGCTCGCAGATACATTTCGGGAATAGCCTACAGGATGAGATTATTATGGACAAAAGAGCAAGATCATTTTTTTATTGTCAAACAGCAGCCAAGCATCAATCATGTCACCAGAATAAGACCCTCTATAGTTATTGGAAAGGAGCATCAAGCTCATCACCGTGCATGTTCATCGTAACTTATTTCATCTGTAGCCTAATAAACTGCCTTGCTTTCCCGAAGTCGTAGTGGGTGGACCAGACAACATATAATCTCGAGACTCCAAGTTCACTTCGATCGGATGATTATTATATCAATATTTGTGCATAAAAGGGTGTCCAGCGGCATTTCTCTCATAATTAGACACAAAAATATCCCACCTTGTCTAGTGTATTTTGTTTTGTCAACAAAATAGCTGTTTCCATCTGGACTGTTGTGACATTCTTCACCCAACGTACTTTACCTCGCATAAAAATGTCAGATGGAAACATGGTTTATGACATTAATCAGAGGAGGCTGGTGGGAGGAACTATAGGAGGACCAGCTCATTACAATGGCTGGAATGTAATCAATGGAACGGAGTCAAACATGTGGTTTCCATACGTATGATGTGTTTGATACCGCTCCATCTATTCCATTCCAGCCATTACAATGAACCCGTCCTCCTATAGCTCCTCCCCATCAGCCTCCTCTGACATGAATATTCATCCTTCACAACAATTGGACAGTTACAATAAAAAAAAGTAAACTACGTGTGTCGTTGATGCTTGAATTTAGACTTGGCTGAACTGCTTTCAATGTGGAAAGATTGCTTCCGTATCACACTTTTGTGATTTTAGTTGAAAACGTCACTTTTTGTGTGGACCTATGGTCACAATGGGCTCCCGAGTGGTGCAGTGGTCTAAGGCACTGCATCTCAGTGCAAGAGGCATCATCACTACAGTCCCTGATTCAACGTGATTGGGAGTCCCGTAGGGTGGCGCACAATTGGCCCAGCGTCGTCCGGGTTTGGCTGGGGTAGGCCGTCATTGTAAATAAAACTTTGTTCTTAACTGACCTGCCTAAAAAATAAAAAGTACATTTAAACAATGACTATGTCTCAGCGGTAGCTGTAATATCAAACTAACGCCCGCTATTTGAATTTCATGATCACAGTCATGCTAACCACATCATA
This sequence comes from Oncorhynchus mykiss, assembly GCF_057628025.1. Lineage (NCBI taxonomy): Eukaryota > Metazoa > Chordata > Actinopteri > Salmoniformes > Salmonidae > Oncorhynchus > Oncorhynchus mykiss. The sequence goes on from NC_143044.1 coordinate 5,856,462, forward strand.
TTCCTCATTCGAGGTAAACTAGACTAGAACAGTTTTTCTCAATAGTCTCAGTGTTCTCTGATAATTCTTCAGGCATCTACTCTTCCCTCCTCCCTCTCAGGCTGTGGCTGCTGTGGACTTGGGACCTTGGCTTACTGTATTATCTCCAAAGCAACTTATAATATTCTCACATGATCAGCAGCTCTAATGTGCACCAATTACTTCTGTGGAATCCAATGTACCACCAGAGAATTAGAAAATGCAATATATCAATGTGATATATACAGTACATCATATGGTCACACACAACTCAGCAGTCTGAAACCACATCCTCATTCAATGAATCTCTTGAGGAAAAACATGAGCTCTCCCAGTCCCATTGGCACAGGACTAGTTGGTTGCTGCACTCAATAAAGTATTCTATTTAATTCCTCCCCTAGTGGTTGGATGGTTAAACCACATTCCCCACTCAAAAGGCAATTCTCACTTTACCTCACAGGATGAAGTCTTTCCTGAACCATTTGAGCAAAACCCCTCCATTCAACAACCGCCCACCTCCCTCCTCCCCACTCCTATTCCCCTTCCCTTTTGAGAGAGAGGGGCTTCTCCTAAATGAACAATGCCCACACCTTGAACAGAGCCACTGATTTGAGGGGCCATTGTGTGGTGAGAGCAGGGTTTGCCCCACAAGTGTCTAGTCTCTGTTATCATGGAGCTCCACGGTCTGTGTGGAACTTTATGGCTTGTTATCCAACAACCCCCCCCCTATCTCCTGATGAGGATTGCTGAATGACTACTCTACGCTGACTCTCCAGTGTAGCCTTATTTGCACCAAGAGAAGGGGAGGGAGAGAGGGAGGAAGAGATAGAGAGGGGAACCTAACAATGCACTTGGAGGGTTGGTTGGCAAACACAGCTGGGCCAGCCACAGTAGAGGGGTGATAATGAGCCATAACTGTGAGGGGCTGGTGTTTGGTGTCCCCCGTAAACCCTGGCAAACTATGTTCATGAACCCACACACACACACACACACACACACACACACACACACACACACACACACACACACACACACACACACACACACACACACACACACACACACACACACACACACACACACACACACACACACACACACACACACACACACACCATTGTAGACTCTGTAACTGATATGCTTGCATTACATGCATCAGTGCTTACCTCAACAACCTGCCTTGTATCCAACCTGAAGTTGAAGTCTCCGAAGACAAAATATGGCACCTTTTCAAACCTCTGGTCAGTGATCCTGAAAAACATGAAAACAATTTGCCATCAACAGTGAATTGCTTCAAGTGGAGTAGGCCTACACTGTTGATGGGCCTCTCAGGTGGGCCTTGGTTGGTTGCCTTAGGGCATTTAATTTAATTTACGAGGTGCACAGCACCACCTGGTGGCACAAACACATTGGTCAGAAGTGTTTCACCCCTGTCGAGAATAATATTCAACATGACAAAATCCCAAACAGAATTGTAAAGCAGTTAACATGAATTGGTTTGAGTAAAATCGGGGCCCTTGAAATATTGTTCACCTCTAGTATAAAGTGAAATTAGCTGTGCAAGTTTCAAATTATGTTCTAGTAATGTGACTGAGCTGACTTGAGCATGCTGTTCCAAATCTTGTATGAGCAAATTAGATTGAGTCTGTGTGGACAGTATGATCTCCATTCTATGGGAAGCTGCTATACTTTGCATGGAAGGTAAGCAGTCATGAACTCTGTCCCAATATCCACACTTGAATACTACCTAGTATGTGTTGACCATCTAGCCATGGAATAAAAGGTGAAATAAATATAGGGACATGATCATTGAACAGTAACAGAGAGAGAAATCACCCACAGTATCTAATTCAATCCAATATATAGAACTGTGTGAGGTAGGGAGGATTCATGGAGTCCAGGAACCAGGTTCATGGAATGCTTCCAGATCTACAGCAGCACTGGCATCTGAGCGCATTTAAAACGCACCTAAGCGACGTATAATTAACTTCCTATACCTAATCATTAACTTAAAAAGAGGCTCCCTCTTACAGGGGAGAGATAAGAAATTAAGACGACAGAGTTAGCGCTGCTAGCCTACTTGTGTAATTAATGATTCAGAATGCTAGCGCCTTGCTAATCGCGGGGGGGGATAAATCGCCGGGCGGAGGGCGGACTCTCTCCCGGCACCCTGATAACAATATATTTATGAGGCCATAAAAAGAGAAGGCACTCTGTGGTGGGTCCATTCCTGGACCTGTGTCGTAAAGTATCACCACAGCCCAGCCAGTGTTTCTTTAAGGAGGAGGGGAGGGGGAGGGGGGGGGGGCTTGTTGTGGGGAGACTGGCGGACACCTGCACCTCAGACTACCAGTCATGGGTGCTCGGGGTCGGGATGGGGGTAACACACAGACTGGGTGATGTCATCACTGACCTTCCCCAGCCATGGGGACTGGAAGAGCACTCTATTCAAATACAAGGACAGTTCACACTTGCTGTAGCCTGGCGGCAGGTAGCCTAGCGGTTAAGAGTGTTGGGCCAGCAACCGAAAAGGTCGCTGGTTCAAATCCCAGAGCAGACTAGGTGGAAAAAAATCTGCCAATGTGCCCTTGAGCAAGGCACTTAACCCTAATTGCTCATGTAAGTCATTCTGGATGAGAGCATCTGCTAAATGACTCAAATGTAAATGTGCAAGTGGCCAATGGAACGGCCACTTCAACACATTCCTCAGTGTCCCTTAAATCGATGTGTTTGCAAACCCACGACTCACAGTGTCCCAGGGTTAAATGGACCAAGTTCTCTGTAAAAATAAATATAGGCCTAATAAAAGTTCAAGGTTATAGTGACGATTAGGATGAGAAGAGTATTCAAATAATGGTATTGCCTTTTCCAATAAGGATATTATCTGTGTATGCTGAGCATGTAACATGTACAACGGAGGCTTGCCGACATGAAACATTATGAACATTTGTAGACAGACAGCTTTAAGGTGGCTTCATTCTTTAAAAAAAAGAAATGAGCTCACTCCAAAAAGCGAATAAAGTACATTTGCATAGAGGAGAGATAGGGAGAACAGAGAGAGTGGAGAATGAGAGTGAAAAAAGGAGGGGATGGGGGGGGGGGGCTAAAATAGAGGAGAGAGTGAGTGTGGAGGGAGAGAGCAGAGAGAGCGAGGAGAGGCGAAAGGGACAAGAGAGAAAACAAAGGGACGATTCAGACCATGCCACTCTCCCCGGAGAGCGTGTGCGTTTCCCCAGGGCCGAGCCTGTTCCCAGCTTCATCCCTCTAATAGCCATGTCTAATGCCGTAGCCCAGGATGTTCTGTCTGTAGGGCTAAGGTATCAGCCGCAGGTCAGAAGGTAACGCTCTGTTTACATTGTCATTTCCTAAAGCACTTGTGGTGACCCGCTGGTGTGAAAGTTGACTTTTGCTTGGCCTTTATGGCATCCCTAAGAATTGACATTAGCCACAGCGGACTGGTTGTGAATGGGGCGGTGGTGGGGGGTCCTGAGGGCCCCCTGCAGGCCCCCCAGCGAGGGCCCCATTAGTCGCGTCATCACAGTTCATTCAAGCAAACTGTAACAGTGTCAGCGATATTTCCACACAAAGACGCACTTCTTTACACAGTCTATAAACATGCTTCCCCCCCTGGCCAATTCATCGCACGGTGACACCTCTGAAAGAGGCCCTTTACAGGGGCCGTTCTCACTGAGGGGGGCTATCAGTCAGGCCTTCCTGGGGCCACACAAAGACAGGGTCAGCCGCTAATTTATAACATGGCCCCCCAACTCTGCTCCCAGGCCCCCTACCGCAGCCGCACAAAGCACAGGGAGCACATTCCTGACACATTCACTGCTCACACACATAAATGGCTTCGGGCTTATTCAGATTGAAGAGAGTTGCAGCAGAAGCACCGCGACGAGACTTCAACTGACATAATATGTACATAAACTTTTCAGTTTACATTAGCAACGGACTGCCATGTGCCGAGAGAGAATTTGTGGGCTTGGCAACAGACATTCTTGCACTGCAGCTTAAATATCCCAGTCACATTAGCCTATAGTACATCCACTAGCCAGTAATCGTGCTTACAAAAAGCGGTTCAACCATGCAAGGAACTTTTCGTTTTAACCATATTACACTCTTACATTATTCAACAATTCACAAACGTGTGCAGACAATTAAGGGGTTTATTTTATCTTCCGTACTCTCATTACATTTTAGCTTCAAGACAAAAGCAGTTACTGCTAGCTAACGCTAACACGCCTTCATCAAGTAACGTTACGTTAGCCTATCAAAAATGAATGCTTCATTCAAATTCTACTCAGCGGCACACTACAAAAGCCAATGCAGAGTCATCCATTGGGAGTGTGATTTTAAGAATTTTGGAGAATGTTAACATCGTGAAGAATGTGCTTCTTGACGTCTGGCTCAATGGGCCAGGGGAGGAACCCTGATGTGACCTGTGACACCCAGGGTTGGCCACCCGCTACCAGCGCCCATCCCACCCAGAACCCCCTTCTCCCAACCTACCCAGCTTTCCCAGTTGAGTCATGCCAAAAGGGTGGTTGTGGGGTGTCGCGGTCACACAGAGGTTAGAGGATAAACCAACCCAACAACGTCAAACCCAACGACTGGTCAAATCCCACAGCATTTCTAATAGGGACGCAAACAAACCCAGGGAGGAAGGATGTCAGCCACTGGATCTGGTGGTGTTGGGTGGACTGGTATAGGTGGCGATGCAAGCCGGTCCAACCTCTTCTCAGCAGTAACTCCCATCTGCCAAATCCAACATGCATGGGAGCCACATCTTACAGCCTGTGAACCCATCATATCGACTCATTTCGGCAGATCTCTATTCTGCAGATACATAACTAGGTAAAACGGTTGTAGACAATATACAGTACAATATCCTCATTTACGGTTCTTCAATCTCCATGGCTGCAGAGCTAAGAGTGAATGGTGGCTACTTGCTAATGAACTGATTCTATACAGTAGAGACTGACGGGGGGGGGGGGGGGGACTAACCCCCTGCTGCCCCCAGGCCTCCCAGGGTGAGGAGGCAGTTCACAGTCACGCACTGACACCCCTCTGCACACCACTACCCCCATGAAGGGCTATACTGTATTTGGTCACTAGCTGAGCTAGCACTGTCCACTAGCCCCTAAACACAACTAGCCCCCTAAAGCCTATGCTCCCCTTCAGCCTCTAATGAATTGTGTTGCAAAATTCCAGGAACCTTCGGAAAAAAAAATCTGGTTCCTGCTTATTCCCTCCTGATTTAGGTAATCAGCCAACTGGGATTTGGGAAAGACGTGTCGAAAGTTCCTGAAATGTTTCAACCCTACTACTGAATGACATAAGGCAGCAACAGTATTCCCTGTGCCACACAAACACATAGGTCATAGCAGGAGCTTGCAAAGAAACCCAAATAAGCATAAGCACACACATTGAGTCAATCCGATGCTCTTAAAAGAATAAACTATTCTACTATCACATTATTCACCACACCTCCACTAAAACACTAAGTTATACATTTTGTATAAACACGTACGCGCACCACACTACTACCACCCTGTCTAATCAATTTATCCGGCTTTTATTGAGGATCTCTCTGCAATTATTCAGTCCTTCTTCCAGCTGAACATGTCTATTGCCTGGAAACAAGCTCTCCTTTCTCTTCTCTTTCAGCCTGTTGTTCTGGGAAAAGCCTTAAAGGAAACGTTTAGATTGGAGGGCTCTTTGAGCTGCTCTGACAGTTGACTGATGACCGTCCATAAAATGACAAAGAATTGCTGTATGGTGGCCAGTACGGCCCACTGCTTCCCCCTGGGAAACTAATTGCCCCGAATTGTTAACGGCAACATAATTTTTGGGGGGGCCAATCATTGCTTTTCAATGCCTCGAAAATGAGCATGAAACGAGCCTTTTCAGCGAACAAAACAGTTAAATGTCTCCAATGTTGATCAAATTAACTTCAGCTGTGTGACAATGAACTATATTTGTGTGAAAATAATGGCGGGGGACAAAGGGGTTCTTTACAAGATTTCACGGTTGTAATGTAAAACTGTTCTCTCCTGAACCGGACCAGCCACTCAAAGGGAGAGAATAAAAAGGAACACAACTCCAATAAACAAAAGATTTTTAGCTAAAGAAAAAAAAAATGGTGTTGATTTGATCTCATAGCTATCATTTCACAGGGTTCTTGGCAGCCTGCTTTCCCATCCTCTTGGCCAGAGCCCTGAATTCTGAATTAGCACAGACTCGGCGTCCTCCTCACATCACCAGTCCTTGGCGGAACTAAGCAAACTAGAGGGCATTTTACTAGATACAGAGTCATATATATCAATGCTTCCTTACAGGAAAAAGGGTCTGTAACGAGTCTCATAAGGAAGCATCGATATCTACAGATAAAATGTTCTAATGCAGTGGTTGTTATCAAAAACACAATTCCCAAACCAATTTCAGGATCATAAATCAAATGTATATTTCCCATATTAAGAACATAGCATCATTTTTGTATATTCCCGTGCTCCTCAAAAACAAATGTCTTATATTATGAAGCAATGACGTCAAGGGAAATATTAATATAAAGGGTTAATAACTTTAGATGCCGTTTGAGGCTCACATCTCAGTGAGGGGAAGGCATAGGGGAATAAAAACAGGCAAGGAGGGTATACATTTCAAACAGGACTTTCCCTTCTCTCATGAAGCTGCCGGCCACACATCAGCCAGAGACCGGAGAAGTGCTTTTTTGATGTGACTCAATGGAGAGGTTTGGCTGGCTAAACGCTGTTCCTTCTCAGTATTGTTCCCCGGAGGCCTTGAAGCGCTTTGGAAATAAACACTGCTTAGCAGTTAAAAGGGCCACAGAGGAAGGGGCTTATCAGATCTGTTCTCAAAGGGCCGTAAGCTGCATTATTAGCCAGGGCGCTAGATAAGGGAAGGGGCTGAGGTTGGGCCCAGCCACGGAGCTCACTCCCTAGACTGTCTCACTGACCAGGCTCCTGCACCAGCAGCCCCTCTGGATCTCAGCTGGTGGTGTCCACTTCCCCTCCTTCCCCCCTCCCCACAATGAGAGATTAGAGCTCAGAAAGAGAGAGAAGGGGGAGAGAGGAGGCTTTGGCTATAGATATTCACCCTCTCCCTTTTCCTGCTCTCTTTCTGGGGTAGGAGTCAGAGTTAGGACAATGGCCAAAATGACGGTTCCCAACCGGCCGCTGAATGGGAACACTGTTGGAGGTAGCGCTTCATTCAAAGCCGGCCTGGGCACATTGTCCTCCCCGATCGGCGGAGGAGAATGGAGTTCGCTGGTGGCTGCCAAAAGGTTAGCAGCTCCTGTGAAAGGAGCAGCCCATTATGCACTGCCCCTAACAGAGCCCAGGGTCTTTTGTCTCCCCCCCCCCCCCCCCCCCCCCCCACCCCCCGCCCCGGCCCAGCCAGCTTTTTCACTCTCAGGCAGGCCGGATCTGTGCCCAAGTGTTTCCCCAAAGTGAGCGATTGAGGCGCGATGCCCCCCCTTCACCCCCTGCATGGGATACCAGCCTAGTCCGAACATAGGCCTACACCTCCCATACCCCTTAGGTTACTCCTCCCACCTCCCGAAAAAGGGCAAAAATCCCCTGCCATTGTCACCTTTTAATGATATGTCCCAGGAATTAACAGTGAAGGATACCTTCTGAGCACAAGAGGACTTAGAGGAGGGGAGCGTGGAAACTGCCACTCACCAGCCCAGTGCTATTCACTCTCCACCAGAAAACGCGCCATTTAGCCGTATTTATGAGGCGACTTTTACAAATAAATCAACTTCAAGAACATGACGAAAGCGTAGAAAATACGGTCAAAACCCTCAATGTAAACAACAAGTTACTTCATTATGCCCATAAATCCAGGTAAATTATGGTTCATATTTATATATATATATATATATATATATATATATATATATATATATATATATATATATATATTTAAAGCTAACCATTTTCTCAAAACACCCCCCACTTCCCTGTCCATTAAACGCAAAGCATTCTTTCATCAAAACGCTAGCATGAAGGAGGGGAAAATTATTATCTTGGAAATACATAAAACACTACATAAAACGCTAATTCACGAGGTGCCAAAACCCTTGATAATACATGGCGGCCATATGCATGCAGTTATTCAAAGTGGAAGGAGATGAAAGACGCTGTGCATTCAGACACCATTTCAAATGGTGGGGGGGGGGGGGGGGGGCACGTAATGCAGGGTTGCCACGTAGCTTTTATTTGGTGTTAGCATGACCAGGTAAAGAGCAAAGGGCCACTAGACCACTATATCATCCCTCTCCACTGTCAATGGACTTCACATAAATCACATTAGCGGGAACGGCTCTCATGTTTTCTTAGAGGGGTCTTTGGGTGCTGGACGAAGGATTCTCTGCTGGTAGAGAGGTGAGCGTGTTGCTCGGGGTCGAATGGAAAGGAGGAGAGGACGGTGAGAGGCGATATTGAGAGAATGGTGAACGCAGAGATGGAGAGGATACTGAGAGGAAAGATGAAGAGAATAGGTGGAGAGGTTATAGGTTATATCCTTCCTGTTTGGCCCTGTCCGGGGGTGTCATCGGATGGGGCCACAGTGTCTCCTGACCCCTCCTGTCTCAGCCTCCAGTATTTATGCTGCAGTAGTTTATGTGTCGGGGCGGCTAGGGTCAGTTTGTTATATCTGGAGTACTTCTCCTGTCCTATCCGGTGTCCTGTGTGAATTTAAGTATGCTCTCTCTAATTCTCTCTTTCTTTCTCTCGGAGGACCTGAGCCCTAGGACCATGCCTCAGGACTACCTGACATGATGACTCCTTGCTGTCCCCAGTCCACCTGGCCGTGCTGCTGCTCCAGTTTCAACTGTTCTGCCTGTGATTATTATTATTTGACCATGCTGGTCATTTATGAACATTTGAACATCTTGGCCATGTTCTGTTATAATCTCCACCCGGCACAGCCAGAAGAGGACTGGCCACCTCACATAGCCTGGTTTCTCTCTAAGTTTCTTCCTTGGTTTTGGCCTTTCTAGGGAGTTTTTCCTAGCCACCGTGCTTCTACACCTGCATTGCTTGCTGTTTGGGGTTTTAGTCTGGGTTTCTGTACAGCACTTTGAGATATCAGCTGATGTACGAAGGGCTTTATAAATACATTTGATTTGATTTAGGTGGAGAGAATATAGGGAGATGAGATGTGGAAAGAGGAGTGGGTGGAGAGATGGAAATAACGGCGAGAGGCTAGATGGAGAAGGGACAGAGAAAATAGTTGCAGAGATGAGATGGCGAGAATAAGGAGGAGCGTGCCAGTCACCTATCTAAGACGAAGCCCAGGGCCTTCTGTCTCGTCCCGGAGTAGACTGAGGGGCTCTTCTCCCAAGCCAGTATGTTGGAGGCATCGTGGAACAAGTGGATGTTGACCAGGTCAAATGCACTGGGAGGGGACAGAGAGAGACTTATGTTAGTTGGACCCCAGGTAATTTCAGTTTGAGACCCCTGAACTACATGACTGACCTCTTGGCCTGTGGACCACGGGTATGGTTGTGTGAATGGAGCAGTGAGATGAATTTGTCTCGCTGCACTACAGGCAGACTGACATGTCCATTTCCCTCCTGGTAGTGCTACTGTTGCTAAGCCCGTCTCATCGATCTACTATATCAATCTCTGTAACTGTTTTTCTCAGAACTTCTCACCTCAAGACGCTTATGCTGTTGACAAACTTCTAAATAAATACGCAAAATGTCCCCCTCACCCGTGTCCCTCTCGGTCATCCCTGTCCCCCTCTCTCTCTCTGTCTCTTCCTCCAAGTGCCTGTCTCGGTCATCCCTGTCCCCCCCTCTCTCTCTCTGTCTCTTCCTCCAAGTGCCTGTCTCGAGTCATGCCTGCCTCATTTAGAATGTTACCGTTTCAGCCCTTTTGTTCTCACGTCATCCTTCTATTAGATTACGCCCCCCCCCCCCCCGCCCTGCCCAAACGTTTGTATTCATCTCGCACAGGTTCAATTGTATGTAATGTTTTCTGTCATCTGTCATATGCAACTGCTGACTAACGCGATTATGCCTAATCCAATCCTGGCCCGTTCCTAGCTCGCTGTCAGTTGGGAGAGGGAGCGAAGTAAAGTCTCTCTCTCTAGGGAAGACTGACTCTATCTGTCTATGAAGAACGGACCTGCAAAGCCCCATGGGATATACCCTATGGATAGAGGGGTAAAGCCAAAGTGACAGGTACTGCGAGTGATACTGCTAGGCTTTACAGGTAGTCACAGTTGGACGTGACGCTGAAATGCACCTGGATGAAAAGCTGATATTCAATTTGATCCTAAGTGTAGCATGAGGTGTAACATGAGATGTGCTAGAAACTCACCAGTCAGCCAGAGCCCATCGAGTCCTGATAAAGCCTTTTCTGGACCACTTGCACTGCAACATAGTGAGGATACACATGCAGACTGAACGTTAGCATTGATAGCATGGAATTGAAACGTACTGCAGTGCACCAACAATCTCAACTGGCATACATAGCCAGTGTGGGCTATATAAACGCAAAGACAAACTCTCTTCTGAGAGTTTTTTTCTCTTAATTTCACTATGATTCTAATCATTACTATACAGCATATCAATTTACTAATAATTACTATACAGCAATGTAATTTTCTGTATTTACATATTTGTCTAACCTGAGCCTCATAATATATAACATAAGCCATTTAGCAGACACTTTGATCCTAAGCGACTTACAGTCATTTATGTATGGGTGGTCACGGGAATTTAGCCCACTATACCGTGGTTGCAAGTACCATGCTCTACCAGCTGAGCTACAGAGGACCAGCACTGTCATGACAATGGGAAAACAGTATGACTTCCAAAGTGTTCTAGTGGCCTGACCTAAAGCCACCTGGTCAACCTCCTATAACCTCACCCCATAGTGCTACTAACTGAGGGAATTACCCGGTCAGGAGTCCCAGCTCTCACACAGCATATGATTTACCATGAAGCTCGTTATTGAACGAGAGAAAAATGGACGCTTGCAACCGTCCTAATTTTGAACGCATAAATAAATAAATATTCCAGGGGATTTCTGAGCATCCTAATGGGGAGTTAACCGTGGTGATGAATAAACTAATTATGGCCCAGGTCACATAATTACAAATTGACTCATTTTATTTAAAAACTTAGATGCAATTTTAAAGGCCTGAGAGGTATTTGATTGCATCTCACATCCTTCAATCTGCATTAGTACAAGATTAACTGTATCAAATTGAATTACATTAGCATACTTGAATTAATCTATACCGCCTGGCAGAATGTATGGGCCCAATTATACCCCACTGTCCAATATTGTGTGTGTTTGAGGTAAATCTAAATCGTTTTCCCATGAACGGATTGCACTCAAATATTTTGTGATCATTTTAAAAGACAAATAATAAAACGAATAGTTTACACGATGTTGTCGTTGAAAATAAAAATACACGAGGAAGTACTTCTACCTTCAACAAAACAAACACAGATGTTTCAAGGATATTGATTCAGTAATCACATTGTGACATTTAGGTGGTAAGAAGAGGTTTTTATGCATCATATTAACCCGACTTCCTGAGGGAGAGTCATGTTCACTGTATATATGTGATGTGTGATATTTGTGACAACATTGTAATGACTTTAATAAAGAGAGGATGCGGAAGAGGAGGAAGAGGATGACGGGGAGGGGAGTGAGGAGGCGAGGAGAGGATGGGCTCCAAACCTGCACTCTTAATGCAGCGCAAAATACATTTCATCTAAAATGTAATTTAAAGAGCCATTAACTACAATCATAACATTTAAATCCATCACTTCCTTGTCGTGCAACCTCAGATTGCCCCGCTTCCTCCTCCTATGACTGATTGACCCTTGTCGCCTTGTTTGGCTATGGCACCGCGCACACACGCACACACCCCTCAATTCATCAACACACAGTGTTGTCACACGGGCCTGGGAAATTCACAGACAGAGTGACAACCAACTACCATGTACCCAATCAAATACAAGAGTGTAATGTCTGCCTAAATGACTACAGTATGTGTTACAGGGCCAGGAAAACACCTGGGTCCTAGTGATTAAAATGTACATGCCCTATTGCTCTAGGTAAGACAAGTTGAAAAGCTGGGGGGGTGACACAGGCTGAGGGTGAAGGCAGTAAAGGATTGAGGCTGACCTTCCATGGCCAGTGATGGGGTCCCCAGACTGTGACAGTGATGAACGGCTGTAGAGTGGGGGTCAGCCATGACAGCCAGGCTCCCAGCCGACACGGGACGGAGAGGCGAGTAGTGGAGAGCGGGCTATGGGGCCATCAAATGGATTCCCCATTACAGGAAGCGGCACCATAAACTCCCCACTTGTGTCCATTGGAAGTTTTCAGTTCCACTATCAAATGTCACGCGTGTCACGGTGGCACACACACACTCCCATCTCCCCAGTCCTTCTTTAAATGTATTTGTTGACCTTTCCTATATCTCAGCTGAGACCCCCCCCCCACCACACACACACACATCCCCACTCAGACAGGGATCCCATCAAATAAGAAAGAGGGGTCTTTAGGACTAGGGTGGACTGGAAAGATAAGAGAGATGTAAATGGGAAAAATAATCTGACCAACTGGGGACATTTTGCCAGTCCCCACAAGGAAAAAAGCTTTTTCGGGTTAGAATTAGTGTTAGATTTAGGTTTAGCGGTTAAAGGCAAGCCAATGGGACAAATATAGCTGGATTCTCTAGCCCACCTATTTCTCTCAAATTGGATCCTAGCAGCTAAGTCTTGGATTGTCTCTGGACCACGGACAGAAACAATACCACTTTCCCATTTAAAGGGACGGTGACTTGCCATGAAAATTGGAATTCCATGGCTGCCACATAACCATCATTTAAGAGTTTACAAAAGGGTACTAAAAGGGTGTCTGACTGTAGTCCACAACCAATGCTTTTATGAGCAGATGTGTGATAGAGAACAAGAAATACAAACTTATATGGACAATGATCACTTCCGTCCAATGGGAAGGGGACCTTAAGGTCTCGGTCGTGTACTTTTTTTGTATAAGCAAATGACAAATCCTTATGATGGCATTTTTTGGGGGGAAGCATGCATTACTGCACCAAACAAAAAATACATAGAGTGGGGCAAAAAAGTATTTAGTCAGCCACCAATTGTGCAAGTTCTCCCACTTAAAAAGATGAGAGAGGCCTGTAATCATAGGTTTCATCATAGGTACACTTCAACTATGACAGACAAAATGAGAAAACAAAATCCAGAAAATCATATTGTAGGATTTTTTATGAATTTATTTGCAAATTATGGTGGAAAATAAGTATTTGGTCACCTACAAACAAGCAAGATTTCTGGCTCTCACAGACCTGTAACTTCTTCTTTAAGAGGCTCCTCTGTCCTCCACTCGTTACCTGTATTAATGGCACCTGTTTGAACTTGTTATCAGTATAAAATACACCTGTCCACAACCTCAAACAGTCACACTCCAAACTCCACTATGGCCAAGACCAAAGAGCTGTCAAAGGACACCAGAAACAAAATTGTAGACCTGCACCAGGCTGAGAAGACTGAATATGCAATAGGTAAGCAGCTTGGTTTGAAGAAATCAACTGTGGGAGCAATTATTAGGAAATGGAAGACATACAAGACCACTGATAATCTCCCTCGATCTGGGGCTCCACGCAAGATCTCACCCCGTGGGGTCAAAATGATCACAAGAACGGTGAGCAAAAATCCCAGAACCACACGGTGCCAGACGTGTCCCCCTGCTTAAGCCAGTACATGTCCAGGCCCGTCTGAAGTTTGCTAGAGAGCATTTGGATGATCCAGAAGAAGATTGGGAGAATGTCATATGGTCAGATGAAACCAAAATATAACTTTTTGGTAAAAACTCAACTCGTCGTGTTTGGAGGACAAAGAATGCTGAGTTGCATCCAAAGAACACCATACCTACTGTGAAGCATGGGGGTGGAAACATCTTGCTTTGGGGCTGTTTTTCTGCAAAGGGACCAGGACAACTGATCCGTGTAAAGGAAAGAATGAATGGGGCCATGTATCGTGAGATTTTGAGTGAAAACCTCCTTCCATCAGCAAGGGCATTGAAGATGAAACGTGGCCGGGTCTTTCAGCATGACAACGATCCCAAACACACCACCCGGGCAACGAAGGAGTGGCTTCGTAAGAAGCATTTCAAGGTCCTGGAGTGGCCTAGCCAGTCTCCAGATCTCAACCCCATAGAAAATCTTTGGAGGGAGTTGAAAGTCCGTGTTGCCCAGCAACAGCCCCAAAACATCACTGTTCTAGAGGAGATCTGCATGGAGGAATGGGCCAAAATACCAGCAACAGTGAATGAAAACCTTGTGAAGACTTACAGAAAACGTTTGATCTCTGTCATTGCCAACAAAGGGTATATAACAAAGTAGTGAGATAAACTTTTGTTATTGACCAAATACTTATTTTCCACCATAATTTGCAAATACATTCATTAAAGATCCTACAATGTGATTTTCAGGATTCAGGATTTCATTTTGTCTGTCATAGTTGAAGTGTACCTATGATGAAAATTACAGGCCTCTCTCATCTTTTTAAGTGGGAGAAGTTGCACAATTGGTGGCTGGCTAAATACTTTTTTGCCCCACTGTACATAGATGCATACATACTTGGGCAAGTTGAAAGGTTTGACGAAACAACAAGAAATGACAGCTTACCAAATCCATCACATCAATTTTTCAAAAGAAATGTGCCTGTTATTTTGTTATTCAGCTTTTCATTGAATGTCCCCCCCTCTCCTTTCTCCTCCACTTGAAGCCATAACTCACAGTCTGGGGAGTATGAAGGCAGTGTGTTTTGCATACAGGGAGGGAGAGGTTGTCATTTCAGCAGACTCAACCTAAGGGACTTGGGGTCACAGTAGGGTCCTGTTCACCTCAATCGGGGACATGGAGGTCTACATGGGACAGCAAGGGAGGGTATGTGTGTGACACAAGGTCCGACACACCCACCCACACCGACCAACCCAAGTGCACTCAAATCTAAGAGAAGCCAGGAAATGTCATTTTGTCTCGGTTGCATTGCTGGTATTTAACCAGCGCTGCCACTCAAACAGGGACTGTACCGACCAAGCCCCTCCCACCACGATGTCAGCAGGCCATCTAAGAGTGACAGTTTATTAATGGTGGACTGTAAAGGTAATGCTCAAGTGGAGAAAGAGAGGTGTTACGTCTCCGACGAGCCACCTAAACTGCCTGCTGCTACATTCTACTGCATCACGTCTATGGGATGTAAAAATATAAAATAAAAAAGTAAATCATATAGAATCCAATGGAAAATAACGTGTCTTAACTCATGCTCTCTGTAACACACATATTCTAAGCTCCTGGCGAGGCCTTTTTTCTTGTTTATCACGGTCCATGTGTGTATGCATGTCTTAGGATTTGGTTCCACAACACTCAGACCCAGAGCGGTACCCTGCAGAACCCAGTTGGGACCACATTGCGGGGCCTGTGGCGGTCCTTCTTGTCCCAGATCCCATGTTAATAGGATTCCTTAAGGCTGTAGATGGATGGCAAATCCAGGCGGTTTCATCTACTAAAAGACAGCATAAATCACCATGGGAAGAAGCGGGGACGAGGCAGGGGTTATCGCGCGCCTGACTTCCTCATGAGATCTCTGCATTAAACCATTAGTGTAATTAATTCATCTTTCATAAGAGGTTTGAGCAGTATTTGTGATCTATGATAACAACCAATTTCTCACTAGCCGGGCGTGGGGGGGACAAGGAAAAAAATAGTCAGCCCTGATAGACTACACAAATCTGCTCTTTTTAAATGGGCTAACATTATCTGGAGTGCTGCTCTCGGAAGCATCATCCAAGATTCATAACCCAGCCGCGAAAGAGGAATAGAGAGGAATAAAGAGGAATAAATCAGGGAGCAAACTTTTCTCTTCCATCTCGCTTTTAGCTTCGCTCCCGGTGTTGTTTGGTTTTGCCACTCGTCTTCGTAACTCACCGAACACCGCTTTCTTGTCATAATTGTAAACGACTTCACGCCTCAATCGACGTAATTGGTTTTAGATCATCTGCGAAAATGGCAAACTGGGGAACTCCAAGGTGGGGTGGAAGAGAAAGAGAGTGAGTGTGTGTGTGTGTGAGAAAGAGGCAGAAATTGGGAGACTGCGTCTGTGAAAGGCCGTATCCATCTCCTTTGCATATATTTGAGGAGGCGGCCGGTGGAGCGCGGTTGACAGATGAGCGGGGAGTATGGGGATGACACGCGGGCGGTCACGCTCTTTATTACTATATCAGCACAGCGCGACGCTACCTTATGATGTGGACCAAGCAGAGGAACCCACAGAACGAACAGACAGACACAGGCTGCATTACAAAGCATGGCGAGCAACCAAATTAAAGACTTTGCAATTGCTGCCATCTCAATCTTTCACTGTTCAACTGAGCCTTGTAATAAATTAGCTTTTTGAGGGAACGTAAACTAAAGAAAAAATTCTGAAACCAAAATAACTGTCTTTTGTGAAAATGCTAAATAGTAAAGGAAAGTACTTTATAGATGAAATACACTGCCATAAATGTGTAATGGTACCAATAGTCATGTTTTACTTATTTTATAAAACATATAGTTGTTGAAGAGTTGAATTTGGAAGATTACATACACCTTAGCAATGTACATTTAAACTCAGTTTGTCACAAATCCTGACATTTAATCCTAGTAAAAATTCCCTGTCAGGTAGGATCACATCTTTTATTTTAAGAATGCGAAATGTCAGAATAATAGTAGAGAGAATGATTTATTTCAGATTTTATTTATTTCATCACATTCCCAGTTGGTCAGAAATGTACATACACTCAATTAGTATTTAGTAGCATTGCCTTTAAATTGTTTAACTTGGGTCAAACGTTTCGGGTAGCCTTCCACAAGCTTCCCACAATAAGTTGGGTGAATTTTGGCCCATTCCTCCTGACAGAGCTGGTGTAACTGAGCCTCCTTGCTCGGAACACACGCTTTCTCAGTTCTGCCCACATACTTTCTACAGGATTGAGGTCAGGGCTTTGTGATGCAACTCCAATACCTTGACTTTGTTGTCCTTGAGCCATTTTGCCACAACTTTGGAAGTATGCTTGGGGTCATTGTCCATTTGGAAGACCCATTTGTGACCAAGCTTTAACTTCCTGACTGATGTCTTGAGATGTTGCTTCAATATATCCACATAATTTTCCTACCTCATGATGCCAGTCCCTCCTGCAGCAAAGCACCCCCACAACATGATGCTGCCACCCCCGTGCTTCACAGTTGGGATGGTGTTCTTTGGCTTGCAAGCCTCCCCCAAGTCTTCCCCTCCTCCAAACATAACGATGGTCATTATGGCCAAACAGTTCTATTTTTGAAAGGACATCCAGAGGACATTTCTCCAAAATATACGATCTTTGTCCCCATGTGCAGTTGCAAACCGTAGTCATTTTTATGGCGGGTTTGGAGCAGTGGCTTCTTCCTTGCTGAGCGGCCTTTCAGGTTATGTTGATATAAGACTAATTTTACTGTGGATATAGATACTTTTGTACCTGTTTCCTCCAGCATCTTCACAAGGTCCTTTGCTGTTGTTCTGGGATTGATTTGCACTTTTCACACCAAAGTACGTTCACCTCTAGGAGACAGAACGCGTCTCCTTCCTGAGCGGTATTACGGCTGCGTGGTCCCATGGTGTTTATACTTGTGTACTATTGTTTGTACAGATGAACGTGGTACCTTCAGGCATTTGGAAATTGTTCCCAAGGATGAACCAGACTTGTGGAGGTCTACATTTTTTTTCTGAGGTCTTGGCTGATTTCTTTTGATTTTCCCATGATGTCAAGCAAAGAGGCACTGAGTTTGAAGGTAGGCCGTGAAATACATCCACAAGTACACCTCCAATTGATTCAAATTCTGTAAGTTAGCCTATCAGAAGCGTCTTATTGCCATGGCATCATTTTCTGGAATTTTCCAAGCTGTTTAGAGGCACAGTCAACTTAGTGTATGTAAACGTCTGGCCCACTTGAATTGTGATGGAGTTATAAGTTAAATAATCTATGTGTCTGTAAACAATTGTTGGAAAAATTACTTGTGTCATGCACAAAGTAGATGTCCTAACCGACTTGCCAAAACTATAGTTCGTTAACAAGAAATGTGTGGAGTTGTTGAAAAACGAGTTTTAATGACTCCAACCTAAGTGTATGTAAACTTCCGACTTCAACTGTACCTATTTTTTTTAAATATTATGCAACATAAATAATTTTGATATGAAAAAATGTCAAAAACTATGTTACGCAAAAAGTGTTGCATTGTCCCAAAAATTGTGCATTGTGAAATTTAGAAAGTAAATGTTTTTTACATTTTTTTTAAGTATAAGCTATCAGCAATATGTTTTCACCCAAAATGTATCGTCAAGCTCCATGCCTTGCCTAAGTCATAAGTTATCTTTTTTTAAGATTGCGAAGTCATGTCACATTGCTGTGTAGTGTACATTACTGACGGCACTACTGTATATCAATCAAAGTCCCAGCACTTCAGGATGCAGTAGAGGCCGAGAGACAGTCCCACTCAGTCACCACAGCAACAGTGAAGTGATACACACCTCAGGGAAGTAGTCCTGAGGAAACTTCTCCTTCTCCAACATGGGTGTGCTCTCTAGTGTGTCTGAGTAGATCTCTTTCCCAACCACCTTCTTGAATTTCTTGGCTAAGGGGAAGAACACAGACAAAGAAAGCCAAAGAGGACGTATTAATACAAGACAAGCTAGTCGTTTAAGAGGCTATGATTCGCAGTCCAAACCTACTAATGTAGTTTAACCTACTAAGCAGTTTTGTAGATCTAGATGTAGTCATGCGTGCATAAATCCAGGGCTTCATCAGGCTACTACTCCACCTGCTGGTTGTAAGTGGAAGTATCTATAGAGGTTCTCCTGCACAGATTCTCCACGTCTACCCTGTCTAAGATCAGGTTGCGGTGTTGTACTTCCACGGAGGCCTTAGACGATCCGTTGTTGAGGCGATTCAAATAGCACTGGGATGGGCAACTTTGATAGGTGTGGGGGGGGACCACAAAACTGAACTCATCATGAGGGGCAGCAGTGGCTCGTGGGTCTGTGTACCTACATCTTTACCCAAACACGCAGCCAGAGCAGGCACCAGACTTTTGGGGGCGCTAAGTTACATTTTGATGGGGCAATTTGCTGTGGAAATTGCACCTCGTGTATTCTGTATATTCTAACAACAGGAAGTTGAGATATATATATATATATATATATATTTTTTTAAGTTCTCTGTGGGAGATTGATCCGCGGGCCTAAAAAACGGGGCCCCCCCCCCCAATCCATGAAACAGCGTGATGCCGTGACCTATACTCATAAGATCAGTGTCAGAGATCTTGAACTAAATGAAGGTTCCTAGAACTAAAGGGTCTTCCTCTCGGATAAAAGTGGAGTATGTTTTACATGGCGCTATGCCCTTCAGTTACACGAAGTTACAAACAATCAAAAGGCGGAAAATATCTCAGAGGTCAAAACGGTTTGGCATGGCAGAGATCTGACACTGAACCTATGAGTATGGGTCATGACCTCTGCGTAAGTGCAAAACATAACCTGAACTGGGGTCAGAGCCTAAAAACGTCTTCCACAGTCACGTGACACCTGGAACCGTTTCCATGAAGAGTCTCAGAGTAGCAGGGCTGATCTAGGATCCGTTTGGACTAGATTATAATGAATGGACAGAGGGTACCTGATCAGCAATCCTACTCTGAGACGCTTAATGGATTAATATGGATCCTGGCAAATGCGGCATAGTTCTTTACCAAGGAAGCAGGTGAAACGATTGATGTAGGCTACAAAGTTAACATTTTTATTCAGTCCAGTAATATATTGTACAGTGTGAATGAGCTCATTCTGGACATATCCTAATCCCATGTAAGAGAAGCATGTTGTTTTCCGAGGGGGTTTGACGGGTGAAGGTTGAGGGTGTGTGCGAGCGTATATGCCTGCTGATGTGTGTGTGCGTGTGTGTATCCATGTCCGCATGCATGTGTGTGTCCTCTCGCGTTCCCCCCCTCGCCCCGTCCTTCACTGGGGGTGAGTGCATGGTGCTAATGCTGACTCTGGTGTAATGGGAACGACGTTGTGGCTCCACATCTATATCCCCTCTTTTAATTAGCCTGGCCGCCGGGCCCCTGGCCCTCTGACACCCCGGGCTGATGAGAGCGCCGTAACTGTCCAATAACCTCTGTACACAATTACCGTGGAGCCCGAAATCTCATGAATTAAATCCTAATATTAACAAGCATTACCATTCTATCGCTCACTTTACGTTATCTTCCCCAGTCAATGTCAACTGTACTGGTTTTGATGGAAGTGGTGATGGGCCGTGTAGGGTGTTATACGGAGGGGGGACTGTGAGAGAGCAGGAGTGGAGATTTCATTGGGGTAGGGGGGGGGGGGGGACTCACCTTTGAAATCAAACTGCTGGATGTTTTTCAATGATTCGTGAAGGAAGTAGCAACTTCCTAGTGCCTGGAAAAGAAAAAGAGAGGGTGTGAGATGTGGGAGAATTGTTCCCCCACCATTCAGTCAGAGATGATTGGAAAATAACGAACCACAAAATGTTACTGCGCAATAGAAATAAAGATTGGTTCCAGGGAGTACGAAGCTCCATTCATTTGTAGAGTTTTGATGTGGAGAGCAACAAGGTATAACACTAACCATCCCAGGCAACAGATCACGCCACTATTCCCCACAGCAGATATCGAATGAAAATCCCGTCAATGGAATATACAAGCAATATAAGTAGTGTGTTGTATACTATCAGTGTAGGGAACTATCAGCACAGTGCAGTGCATTCAATACAGAGTCCTCAGACCCTACACTTGGTACAAGTCCTCCTGATGTGAAGAATAAATCATTCCAGTTGATCAAAGGACACATTCAGAGGGACTTTGGAACATCCAAAGATCTACTTCAATAGGATTCAAATCGTAATTTCTGAAAAGAACAATCAACACACAAAAGCTTCCCCAGTCTGTAGACAACCCAAACAAACTCACTGAGGGGATAAAAATACAATGCAGGGGATTCGATGCAGTTCACAGTCCACTACACCACCACATGCTTTCTCCGTGCTTTTTACTGTCCCCTTCACATCCATGCAGTAGAGGAAAAGACTGCTCTTGGTCCTCTGGGTCTTTGAGATAGTGAGCCCTCAGCCCTTGCTTGAGGGTTATTTAGTCATTGTTCCTGCTGCCCACAACCCTCCTTTCTCTTCCTACATTGCAGCACACAAAGCACAGAGAGGAAAAGAGAGGTTAGAAAGAGATATTAGGGAGAGAAGGACAGAGGCTGAATGACAAACACAAACGTGTGAGAGCGAGAGTGTGTGTGTGTCAGAGAGAGAGCGCAACAGAGGGAGAAACTCCCAAAATACTGCAGTAGACCAGTTAAGTCATGTGCAGGTAGTGGACTGGGTAGTGGTGGGACAAGGAAGGGTGCATGAGATGCAGAGAGAGAGAGGGAAAAGAGAGAGGCATACGTCTCCCTAGAGGGGAGAAGACGGACACCAGCGGGAGAGAGAGAGAGCGAGGATAGTCCGATTTTGTGCCGTTGTCCTTTGAGGCGCAGAGCAGACGCCCTCTCTGGCAGGGGGGAGAGTTTGGGGGCTCGCCGGGCCGGCCCTGCATTATTTATGAGCGCCGGGACATCTTGAGATTAAACATAGGCTAATTTGTCAAAAGCACAAACATGAGGTCCTGCCCATCTCCTTGACACGGAGGAACATCCAACGGAAAACACTGTCGCACATTTAACTGACGAGAACAGTGGCCGGTGACCACCGCTGCACACTGCTCCTTCCATCTGCCTCCCTCCTTTTTCTGAAGGACAGAAAAGTGAGGGATGGAGGAAAAGCGGGTGGACTCGAGGTCAACTTTCTCCACAGCAGCAGGACGACTTCCATGACGGGCCCCGTTTATGTCTTCGCTTTTCTTTGTTATTTTTCACCTCAAACTGCCACTGACAGAGTGAGAGAGAGGGGGGGGGGGCATGAGGGGGAGAAACTGTGCTAGAAGTCAAAATTATACTTCTGTTATTGTTTTTGTTGTTGCTGCTGCTTATTTTTTATTTGGTATCGACCCAGAATAAATAGTAATAAATAGGCTCGGGCGATATACCGTACACTGGGGTAATTCATAACACAGACGGTCCGATTTTGAATACCGTTCCCGAAAAATATTTTGGTTTATATTACATTTTAGGGGTGTTGGCGTCACCCCCGTCTCGCGTGCTATACCACTGCTTAAGTATAACTATAAGAAATCAAAGATGTGTCAAATCAATTATATCCAGCTAACGAGTCCAGCTATGCATTTGGTTTCCTAGCTTGCTAACTGTGGCTAGATGTCCAGATCAAGCGTCTTGCTTACAGCAGAGAAATTCAATCCCCTCCTGGAGGAAGATCCCTGTACCTAAATTGTTTCGCGCGTCCACATATACAGTGGGGCAAAAAAGTATTTAGTCAGCCACCAATTGTGCAAGTTCTCCCACTTAAAAAGATGAGAGAGGCCTGTAGGTAGGTATAGGTACACTCTATCTATGACAGACAAAATGAGAAAAAAAATCCAGAAAATCACATTGTAGGATTTTTTATGAATTTATTTGCAAATTATGGTGGAAAATAAGTATTTGGTCAATAACAAAAGTTTATCAACACTTTGTTATATACCCTTTGTTGGCAATGACAGAGGTCAAACGTTTTCTGTAAGTCTTCACAAGGTTTTCAAACACTGTTGCTGGTATTTTGGCCCATTCCTCCATGCAGATCTCCTCTAGAGCAGTGATGTTTTGGGGCTGTTGCTGGGCAACACGGACTTTCAACTCCCTCCAAAGATTTTCTATGGGGTTGAGATCTGGAGACTGGCTAGGCCACTCCAGGACCTTGAAATGCTTCTTACGAAGCCACTCCTTCGTTGCCCGGGCAGTGTGTTTGGGATCATTGTCATGCTGAAAGACCCAGCCACGTTTCATATTCAATGCTCTTGCTGATGGAAGGGGGTTTTCACTCAAAATCTCACGATACATGGCCCCATTCATTCTTTCCTTTACACGGATCAGTCGTCCTGGTCCCTTTGCAGAAAAACAGCCCCAAAGCATGATGTTTCCACCCCCATGCTTCACAGAAGGTATAGTGTTCTTTGGATGCAACTCAGCATTCTTTGTCCTCCAAACACGACGAGTTGCGTTTTTACCAAAAAGTTATATTTTGGTTTCATCTGACCATATGACATTCTCCCAATCTTTTTCTGGATCATCCAAATGCTCTCTAGCAAACTTCAGACGGGCCTGGACATGTACTGGCTTAAGCAGGGGGACATGTCTGGCACTGCAGGATTTGAGTCCCTGGCGGCGTAGTGTGTTACTGATGGTAGGCTTTGTTACTTTCGTCCCAGCTCTCTGCAGGTCATTCACTAGGCCCCCCCGTGTGGTTCTGGGATTTTTGCTCACCGTTCTTGTGATCATTTTGACCCCACGGGGTGAGATCTTGCGTGGAGCCCCAGATCGAGGGAGATTATCAGTGGTCTTGTATGTCTTCCATTTCCTAATAATTGCTCCCACAGTTGATTTCTTCAAACCAAGCTGCTTACCTATTGTAGATTCAGTCTTCCCAGCCTGGTGCAGGTCTACAATTTTGTTTCTGGTGTCCTTTGACAGCTCTTTGGTCTTGGCCATAGTGTAGTTTGGAGTGTGACTGTTTGAGGTTGTGGACAGGTGTCTTTTATACTGATAACAAGTTCAAACAGGTGCCGTTAATACAGGTAACGAGTGGAGGACAGAGGAGCCTCTTAAAGAAGAAGTTACAGGTCTGTGAGAGCCAGAAATCTTGCTTGTTTGTAGGTGACCAAATACTTTTTTTCCACCATAATTTGCAAATAAATTCATAAAAAATCCTACAATGTGATTTTCTGGATTTTTTTTCTCATTTTGTCTGTCATAGTTGAAGTGTACCTATGATGAAAATTACAGGCCTCTCCCATCTTTTTAAGTGGGAGAACTTGCACAATTGGTGGCTGACTAAATACTTTTTTGCCCCACTGTACATATATTTTTTAAATAGCGGCCCTTGTGTGCACATGAGGTAATAGCGTATATCCCGGTATGGTACAGAAACCTGGATTCCACACCACCCTAGTAATTAAGCTAAAACAGAAAAAGACTAGTCTAAAATATATGACTTCTACTCAATTAAACTCAGTAAAATTCTTACAATTTCTAAACCACATATGTTCAAATACGCAAACATTATAACATTATGTAGGTTTAGTCTATCGTCAACAGAGAATCAAAATGGAATCGAAAAAGGACTGGATTTGCTTGTTTACTGCACAGGTACGGGCCTAAGCAACATAATAACTCATAGGCCAACTAGTTGCAGCCATGGGTTGCTGCACGCTCATAAATGCTCAGTGGACATCGATTACTCCACAAAACTCAGTGAATGCGACCGTCCAAAATAGAATTGATATGATGACTTTAAACAAATCGCAATGAATCAAACTTCAAATAAATGATAAACAATTGTGCCTAAGTGGCTATCTGTGTAATCACGAAAAATCTACTTAACCTCTAGCCTAATAAATATTTATTTGGCATCAGGGTTCAAAACACCGACAGGCTGGTTTAATGCTCCCCCCCAGCCTCAGGCACTCTTCATGAAGAACCTATTATTAGTGGGCTGCAATTAATCCATTTGTCTCTGGACATGACAGGCTGAAAATATTAATTAGAGACCGACTGCGCCGACAGGATATGCTTATCTTTTACCAGTGGCTTTACAATGGCCTGTGTCAAGCGTACGTTTGTCACGTCCCACTTCATTGATTAGCTGCCAGATTCACTTGAAATAATTAAAAGTATATTTTACATATTTATAAACCCCACTGTCACGACCGCTACTTAATTTTCCATTAGTAAAATGTACTCTAAGTGTGACTGGCGAGGGCCAGGGGGAGCTCGGGGAAAAGAGTAATCGCCATAATTGTAGACAGAAAGACAATGACCGCTCCATAAAAGCCAGGTTTTATTGCCCAAACTGGCAATGCTCTCTCTTATCGGGAGTCGTATAGACCACACCGCTGTGACTAGATAAGCACACTTACACAACGGAAGCAGTATCGGTGTGTGTGTGTGTGTATGTGTGTGCAGGGACATAATCAGGGATTTAGTGAAGTCCGGAAGAGCGGGGGGGGGGGGGGTCGTCTCCGAACCATTTTTTTTTTTTTTAAGTCGAAGCTCATTTACTGCATTTCTATTCAATTTAAAAAAATGTATATACTAATTTGAAGAACAGCAAAAATGAACAAAAATGACCCCAGCCATTTATCACCTTGGCGGTTGTAGGTTAATTCACCTCAGTCAATATACAAACACATGGCCCATTAAGACTCCAGTGGGCGATTGAGATGAGACGAACAACCATCGATATAAATGAAAACATATGACATTTTTTTAGTTGTATTTTGATTGCATTTCAATGTAGGCCTATAGGGAAGATAGGACATGTGGAAACATATTGAAACATACCTTTTTTCTCAGTTCCTAACGTTTGTTTGATAAGATTAGTGCTGACTTTCTCAGGGGACCGCACATGGGGCCCAACCACAAGTTTGGGAACCACTGTACTCCTCTGCTTCCTCCTGCATACGTTGCAGCCTACCTCAGCCTCACCGCTGTGCGCCACATCCCTGTCTATCTCAGTAGCCTCCTCTCTGTAAAGCAAAGTTATGAGAACTTAGTAGTGAATGTTTTGCTATCCTTTTGAATATCCCTTTGAGCATGGTGAAGTTATTCTACTTTGGATGGTGTATCAATACACCCAGTCACTACAAAGAAACAGGGGTCCTTCCTAATCCAGTTGCCGGAGAGGAAGGAAACCACTCAGGGATTTCACAATGAGGCCAATGGTGACTTTAAAACAGTTACAGAGTTTAATGGCTGTGATAGGAGAAACTGAGGATGGATAACATTGAAGTTACTCCACAATACTAACCTAATTGACAGAGTGAAAAGGAAAACCTGTAGAGAATAAAATATCTCCAAAATATATATCCTGCTTGCAATAAGGCACAAAAGTAATACTGTAAAAAATGTGGCAAAGCAATTAACTTTTTGTCCTGAATACAAAGTGTTATGTTTGGGGCAAATCCAATACAACACATTACTGAGTACCACCCTCCATATTTCCAAGCATAGTGGTGGCTGCATCATGTTTATGGGCGTGATTGCAATCATTAAGGACTGGGGAGTATTTCAGAATATATAAAAAAAGAGAATGCCATGCTGTCATCAAGGCAAAGGGTGATTTGTTTAACACTTTTTTTTGGTTACTACATGATTCCATATGTGTTATTTCATAGTTTTGATGTCGACACTATTATTCTACAATGTAGAAAATAGTTGTAAAAAATCAAGAAAAACCCTGGAATGAGTTGGTGTGTAATACACACACACACACACACACACACACACACACACACAACCAGTTAAAGCAGAATTACTTTCCCTTTGTTCCTCAACTGTAGTGTATGATACACAATTTTCAATCTCGGAGTCTACTTTTATCCAATGTAAAAAAGTTTGCTACATAAGACTAAATGGAGCCGGTCGGTCACATATGTAGTCACGGCCCTGTGTGTATGACAGAGAGAAAGAGAGTGAGAGCGCAGTACACAGACAGTTGACATTTCCAAAAACCCCAGTAGATAAGGGCTGGAGAGTTGAGAGATCCAGAAGCCTGCATAGTCTGTTTCACTGAGTGTTATATCGATACTGTGCTGCAGAAATTAGTTATAGTAGATGAAAAGTAGTACGGAATCAGTGACCTCTAATGGATTTTCTGCATTTAATGTGAAAAATGAGCCATAAAGCAAACATAAAAGTAATAATTTTTCTCCATTCCGCCCTGAGGAGCACAGTCTGTCCCAAGAGAGTAGCCTCAACACACTCCCGTGTCACCAGTGTCACTGTGCACTTCTGGGGGGCAAATACCATACTATCCTCAAGCCACCAGCGATGCAATGCACTGAATATCCTGAGGAGCATTTTGAGACAGTGACAGTGACAGAGAGAGAGACACACACACACACAACTATTTCAGGAGCCCGTTATAAAGTAAGACAGATAAGGAGAGTTCCAAACAGGGACAGCATGGATAGTGCTCACTACCGTCAGAGGGACAGTTAAAATGGGACCAGTGTTCTCTATGGCAGTGGATGGCTGTAGTGTACCTGCTCTGGGAGCTAAGGATGGCTTATCTCCATGGGGTTTCTATTATATTTTATTTTTCCCGTCTAAAATATTGTGCCCTCTCGGTCCAGGCAGGGCCAAATGAAATGTGGAAATGGGCTATTCAGCTACCCAACAGCAGCTGTGTCAGTCTCCTCGCAAATAAATCCCTGGAGTCCACTTATCTGTCAAGTCACGTGAATACACACACACACACACTCACATCATATACAGTTGAAGTCGGAAGTTTACATACACCTTAGCCAAATACATTTAAACTCAGTTTTTCACAATTCCTGACATTTAATCCTAGTAAAAATTTCCTGTCTTAGGTCAGTTAGGGTCACACCTTTATTTTAAGAATGAGAAATGTCAGAATAATAGTAGAGATAATTATTTATTTCAGACTTGATTTGTTTCATCACATCCCAGTGGGTCAGAAGTTTACATACACTCAATTAGTATTTGGTAGCATTGCCTTTAAATTGTTTAGCCTGGGTCAAACATTTTGGGTAGCCTTCCACAAGCTTCCCACAATAAGTTGGGTGAATTTTGGCCAATATCTTGAATTTGTTGTCCTTAAACCATTTTGCCACAACTTTGGAAGTATGCTTGGGGTCATTGTCCATTTGGAAGACCCATTTGCGACCAAGCTTTAACTGATGTCTTGAGATTTTGCTTCAACATGTGCACATCATTTTCCTACCTCATGATGCAGATCTATTTGGTGAAGTGCACCAGCTTCAAGGTTGGGATGGTGTTCTTCGGCTTGCAAGCATCCCCTTTCTCCTCCAAACATAACGATGGTCATTATGGCCAAATAGTTATATTTTTGTTTCATCAGAGCAGAGGACATTTCTCCAAAAAGTACGATCTTTGTCCCCATTTGCAGTTGCAAACCGTAGTCTGGCTTTTATTTATGGCGGGTTTGGAGCAGTGGCTTCTTCCTTGCTGAGCGGTCTTTCAGGTTATGTCAATATAGGATTTGTTTTACTGTGGATATAGATACTTTGTACCTGTTTCCTCCAGCATCTTCACATGGTCCGTTGCTGTTGTTCTGGGATTGATTTGAACTTTTCACACCAAAGTACATTAATCTCTAGGAGACAGAACGCGTCTTCTTCCTGAACGGTATGACGGCTGTGTGGTTCCATGGTGTTTATACTTGCGTACTATTGTTTGTACAGATGAACGTGGTACCTTCAGGCGTTTGGAAATTGCTCCCAAGGATGAACCAGACTTGGAGGTCTACAATTTTTTTTCTGAGGTCTTGGCTGATTTCTTTTCATTTCCCCATGATGTCAAGCAAAGAGGCACTGAGTTTGAAGGTAGGCCTTGAAATACATCCACAGGTACACCTCCAATTGACTCAAATGATGTCAATTAGCCTATCAGAAGCTTCTAAAGCCATGACATCATTTTTGGGAATTTTCCAAGCTGTTTCAAGGCACAGTCAACTTAGTGTATGTAAACTTCTGACACACTGGAATTGTGATACAGTGAATTATAAGTGAAATAATCTGTCTGTAAACAATTGTTGGAAAAATGACTTGTGTCATGCACAAAGTAGATGTCCTAACCAACTTGCCAAAACAATATTTTGTTAACAAGACATTTGTGGAGTGGTTGAAAAACAAGTTTTAATGACTCCAACCTAAGTGTATGTAAACTTCTGACTTCAACTGTAGCTTACGCACATACATGTGCACGCACAACGACAACACGTACACATAAATAGACTCTTTAAATGTAAAAGGTCAGTGAGATATGCTGTCATGATGGAACGGTGTTGCCATGCATCAAAAGCACAGGCAAGCCACAGTCACTCATACTAATCTAATGGGTACACAATTCCCTCATTGGTTGCCATGCAGACAGTCTTCAACCAACCTCACACTACATTATCCAACACCCCAAAGACACTGTAAATTAAAAAAGATTGCACCACAACGATAGTTACTCAATGCATCATGTCTATAATGAAGACTTAGTGTCGCATTTTACACGTAAGTCCCACTGTGAACAAGCAATACATTCTATGGCGTTACTTCAACGGTTATCCTGACCAGACAGGGCGCAATGAGAGAGCTAGACCACTTGATATTCAAGGACCAGGCTTACTTGTGCGCCTTGTGTGAGGGGAAGCTCTGCACAAATCTCCAATACTGCACAAACAAGCTGTTTGTCATCCTCTGCAATGAAAACACCCCGGGCAGGAGAAGGCTTGCTTTTCAGCAGAGAAATACAGATCGAGAGCGCTTTAGTACTTTTACCCCCCCCCCCCCCCCTTCCTCCCCACCCACCGCTGCCATACGTGTTTGCGAAGCACCACTCACAGTCCAATTGATTGAGTATTCAGAGTATTGAGCCACAGTGTCTATTATTCATCGTCTGGTGGAAGGGCCGACTGGATACACAGACAAAACTCTCATTAAAAGTTATTCTGTCACTTCCTCTTACTTGAAAAACAGGCTGAATGTTTAGCCATCGATCAAGGAGCCCTTGTCAATGGTGGAGGGGGGGGCGTTCAGAAGACGGTGGTGCCATAGGTATTGGGCACGTGGTGCGTGCACACACACCGCACAGGGGGATCTAGCAAAGAAATACAAGGGTGCCATTCTTATAAGGCAAGAGTCTAGCCCCCTATGCTTTGAAGGGAACTGAGCTGGGTAACTTCTGGAAAGCAGAAAGCAGCTCCTGCTCATTATCCTAAGATCCAACCCGGAAATTGGAGTGACATGCACACATGATTGATCTCCAAATCCACTGATTTTATTTTCTTTTGAAGAAAATATTCTGGATGGGTCTAAACAAGGACGTAATTGGGCCAAACCCACAGCAGCGGCCTGACCTGCCAACAATCAGGCCCCGATCCCAAGGTTGGCTGCCTCCCTAGGAAATATTGTGCATTCATTTCATTTAGTCTCCCCTCCAACATCCAATGGTTGAAGTTAATTCAATTGCTTGTCCATTGTGTTCATCCACTTCCAAAGTTAATGATATTGTGCCTGGGAATTAAAGAGCATTTTATAAAACGCAAGGGATGGGAGCTGGCAGGCACTACATTGGCCAGTTGAACCTTGTCAGTCCTCGGGCTGGTGGACCCTCTAATTAGCGCTGAAATGGATGCTTCCATCTGCCAATTTCCTGCCACGCTCATCAGTCGTAGCAGTCGCTCCCCTAACCTGCCGGCCGGGGGGCTCTAAAGCAATAAAACCATCACGGCAATGACGTTCAACAAAAAAACAAGAAACCAGAATATGTTGTCTCTACCTAATATGATTCAGACTTTAAAAAGAGGCCTTCTAATGCCTTGGGATTTTGCTCTGTATAATATCACCGGTTTCTTCGGTTTCTTCGGGTGATATAGATTGAAGAGTTGAATAACTTCATTAAAAAGGTTCGATATAGAGTACATAATAGCAGGTTCCATTTTCAAAGGAGGTTCTTTTAATACATTTTAATTCGGCGAAATAAAGAAGAATTCACAGGGAGCTAAAGATATACCTGAAACGTGACACACTATCTTCATTTGATCACTCTGTTGTCACAGATAATTAGGAAATGCAAACTTCTAGTGTATTCAAGGTTAAAAAGGCTTATAAAGTGTTTCATTTCAACTTAAAACGTCAGACTTGATTTACCCTAATGAAAAATATCTCAACTCCTACAATAATGTCCATTAATTATAATCCACATAATAATTCACATTACCGCTTGCTGCAGGTTTATTTTCCCTGCTGTGAGAAAATGTTCAAATTAAGATAGTACATCCGTAGCTATTTTAATGAATTGACATTTTCTATGAAACCCCTTGCTGTATCCTTGAACCCAAGGCATACCAAAAGGTATTCAAGGTACCTATAACACAAATATCAATTAGAATATTAGATCTCCAAATTGCACTCAATAAATTGGTTTTAGAAGAAGCCCAATTTTCAGTGCAGGAGCAGAAGCCCGTTAAAAAGGAACGAATGATTCATGTTTGTATATCCCAACTGCATATTTGCTAATACTGTGCTGCGACTTCAGCACATTTTAACGAGGGTATAAAATCAGGACATCAAAGCAAATGAAAATTACACCTGTGGTGCCTGTTATGCCGCTGACCTGCTTAATGGTTGTGGAGTGTGCAAGCCAAGCTCGACAGCAGATGGAAACATTTGGGTGAGCTACTTTATTAAAAATGTTAAAACAACGACATAATCAAGTTCTAAACTGCTATGCTAAGGTGCAAATCACTTCAGTCTTACAATTGCAGTTCTTGTTTGTATTGTAGCATCTAAATAAAACAAAGCATGTGTAAGTGATCAAGCTGGGTTGAGTTATTCACCTCAAAATGAAAAGGGCTGGCTAAGAGCGTGTAGCGCCGGGCAATGTGGCTTGTTTTGGAGTGGGGCCATGAACAGCCTGTAACGGTGCAGTACTTTTCGCATCATACTGTTTTGGATTCAAATGTTGGGAACTAAACTTAATGCTGAGGATATGTGGGGCCTTTAAAATGATTTTACCTGGCCATGAAGTAGCAGAGTGCGCTATAAAAAGGTTTGCTGAGGCCAGACAACTCCTTAGCAGCTGTACCACTCACTAGAATGTGAACACTACATCATTCATGACACGACAGAGCACAGGACATACTAATTAAGAAGATCGCATAACCTATATAGCTATATGACAACAGGATGCAACACTAATTTGGTGACAAACTGAATAGCATAGTAACTCAGACAACATGACATGGCTTCGAGGAAATTGCTCGATATCTGTTGCCCAGACGAGGTCAAAGTCCTAGTTTCTAACTGCAGCAGACAGACATCTGTACGGCGACATGAAAGGACGTCTTTCTCCGAAATCTAATCTTCCTTTGAAACCTATCTTCAAATAAACCGGTGATTTAAAAAGGCCAGTGTGGTGAATAACCACTTTCTTTAAGTAAATATGCGGTTAAGGGGCTAACGAGATTATATATTTTTTTAAGATACGCAGATGATGAATATTATCTGCATTATTAGATTGGCCTAAAAAAAGGTTGAACAATGGAGGCATCCATTAGTAATTAATATGACATTACCTCCTCCTCTCTTGCGTTCGAACCCATGCACGGCTGCCAAGGCCATTATTCAATAGTTATGGAAGCTGGGGATAAAATGCCTTTAATATACTTCTTCTCATTAATGTAAATCATATTTTGCTATGGATGTCCAATAATCAAAAATAATATTTCAACTTGTAATTTTTTCTCATCAGAAAGTAGTCCCATTAGGGGGGGGGGGGGGGGTTATACGCTCATGCAAATGCAAGGTCTTTGAGCCTATTGATTTTCCCTCAGCTTTGGGAGAAGGCCGCTAATGTTGTCATGGACTGTTCATCAATCTAGATTGTTATCTGATTTAATATCTAGCCTATTCCTATTGGTTCATTTGTGTTATTCCTAATTGGATTAGGATCATACAGGCAGAGAAGGGAACAAATCTCATTTTAAGTGTGTTCAACAGAGGGAGGAAGTTTGCAATGACTGCTATGTTGCACTTGCACTTTTTAACAATATGTAGGTTCATTCACGTCCACATCACCATGGCAGAGCAACCACTGACAGTGGCAGCTCTCCATGTCAATAATTATCAGTGACGGCAGGTCAGTCAGTCAGCACGGGGCCATAGGCAGCAACTTTGATTTTGTCCCTGTCCCATGCTGCCAGTGGCTACAGGATGTGGCCTTGCATTGACGAAGTGGCCTCCTTGGCTGTCCAATGAGATACAGCTTTATTGCCAGGGCCCACAATTAAATATATTAGTTTGGGGCATCTTTGCGGAATCCGTCAGTCCGCTCCGAGAGGGATTGATCAGAATGTACTCCATATCTCTGCATCAACAACCTCTCCTACTCCTTCCATACGGACACAACTCTTCATAAACCATTCATATGGTGGTTGAGGGTGACACGTCAAAGGGACAATTCATGGACTTTAATATGGCGGCCGTGCGTGTCAACTCCTTGGACATGAGGTCTTGTCCCTCTCCGAGCCAGGACAGCCGAGGGGCACAAAAACGTTGGAGGACAGGTTTCAGTTTTGAGGGCAGAGACAAAAAATTATTTCTCAGGGTAAAAAAATAAGCAGCTTTCTCCTTGGTACTGGCAGAGGCGTTCTCAGAGCACAAACAGTGAGCACAGGACCGTGACGCTTTAGAGGACCTGGCGAAACACACGCAGTCGGTTGGCTCGGCTAACACCCGGGTCGGGTCCTTCTTTGTGGCCTCTTTGTCTTTATGTAAAAAACCAATGCTTGCCGATGATGTGTTATGTAAAATTCCCGGGGCTTTATTTAAATGGTTGGATATCCTCCATGCTAGCTTAGTTATACTCCAGTGCATCGACCCAAGAGCACATGGCTGCAGCATGAAAAGCCAAATGTAAATGGGAGCCTCGGCCTCTCAGATAATTTCTGTTATGGCATGCTTTAATAATAATAAATATAAAACCGGAACATAGTGAGGGGGACTTTTCAGATGTCCTTTCTTATGCGTACAATCGCTGCATCAATCAGACCCTTTACTAGCCCCCTTAAAAGGAAGCATTGAGATGTATGTGAGCCGAGGACCAGTGCTCCTGTAAATACAACACCCAGGGAAAAATGGGATTTTTGGGCCCACGTAAGCCTGTAAGCTGTCTCCTGGGCCCTCTGTGTGCTCCTTTCAAAGCTCTCCAAATGACAGAGAAGCACTGTATATCATTAGGTAATGTGAGAAGAGTAGAGGGCCGAAAAAAAAGAGGCTCTGTTCAGTAAGATCAGAATGTCCTTAGAACTACTCAAAATCAACAAGCCACGTTTCACATCATCTGGATATAAATGTGGCGTTGATTGGACTCTGGTCGTCCATGTTCGAAAGATCCCCGCATTTCCTCGTCGTTTGGCCCAAAAGTTCGTCCAAGTCACAAAACACTCCTGTAATTGTGCGCGTGATATATTCGTTAAACCCACGGTTTACACAGAGTTCCACAGATATATCTTCCACAGAGGAACAAAGTGAGGCATACAGCTGAGGGTTCCAGGACACGAGACCTCCGTGCTCCGCGACCACTGTGGAAACCCTCAATCTCAGGGCCACACTGGATGGCTTTGAAAGGTGTTCCCCGCAAAAAAAAGCGTAGAAGTGCAATTCGGCCGTTAAAATGAAGGAGGTTGAATCTGTTTAAAAGAGCATCACATCCAATCTAATTAGCCAGCTCTTTAATGAGTTAGTCATTAGCGGAGGAGTGCCTCACACACAGGATGCCATTGTGGGCTTGAACGTGTGCAGCAGCCCCTGCTGACTGGGGAAGACTGATTAAACCCCACTTGGAGAAAATTACTTACAGAAATATGGTTACGGTTACTTTATGCCTTTATAAAAAGACAAATTCTGTGTCCTCGAGGGGTTCAAATCAAGTTTTACATCGTTATAGCCAGATTATTAATTTCAACCAATTCCCCGACCGCATGTAAAATCCCTACTTTGCCCAGGCAGACCTATTTGATGCGAATCACACGGTCTGGCATGGTGAACATCAAATATCTTCCCCGATGTTTGGTGTTCGACAAAAACAAACTGACAATGGATCATAAAGCAGCGGCATCCGCCCTCCTCGGGAGCCAATAGCAGCTTTCATCAGGGAGCTCCAGAGGTCCCATGGTTAGGGCTACCGCTGTTCATTTCTACCCAGCGCCGCCCCTCTTCTGCAGGGATGCGCTCTGCCTCTGACCCCCAGAACCTTGGAGACTGTATTCATTTTCCTGACAAAAATCAATTGGAGAAGGTTGGGAACGGGGAAGAAAGGACTCATTATTGGACCCGCAGAAGGAGAAGTAACCCCACCCCCTCTTTTATGGACCATAAAAATATATATCAAAATAATAATCCCATTTTATTTGTCACATACTTCAGACAACAGGTGTAGACTAACAGTAAAAAAAATGCTCACTTACTTTTCCAACAATGCAGAGTTAAAGATTTAAATAAATAGTGACAGTGAATAACGAATAAAAAAGAATGAGTCAAAAATAACATGGCTATAGAATATATAGGGAGTAGAAAATAACATGGCTATATACAGGGAGTACCAGTACCGAGTCGATGTGCAGGGGTACGAGGTAATGGTAATGTACTGTACAAATTGGTCAAAGTGACTAGCAGCAGCATATGTGATGAGTGTGTAAGTATGTGTCAGTGTGTGCGTATAGAGTCTGTGCAAGAGAGTTGGTGCAAAAAAAAGGTTCAATGCAGGTCGTCAGGGTGGTCATTTGATAAGCTACTGAGCAGTCTTCTTTAGAAGTCTTATGGCCTGGGGGTAGATGTTGTTCAGGGTCCTGTTGGTTCCGCTTGCAATGTGGTAGCAAGAAAAACAGTCTGTGGCTTGGTTGGCTGGAGTCGTACAATTTTGGGGGGCCTTCCTCCTTTGACACCGCCTGGTATAGAGGTCCAGGATGGAAGGGAGCTCGGCCTCAGTGATGTACTGGGGCTGTACGCAGTACCCTCTGTAGCGCCTTGCGGTCGAATACCGAGCAGTTGCCATACCAGCCAGTCAATATGATGCAGCCAGTCAATATGCTCTTGATGGTGCATCTAAATCACTTTGAGGATCTGAGGGACCATGCCAATAGGGGACATAGGGATTCTTCATTTTCCTGAACACCCACTAAAAGGCATTCCAAATTGATTGCCCTATGTATGTTTCAATACGGTTAGAAAATGAGGGGCTAAAACCATTTAGGGTGAGTCATCTTCTGACAATCACAAGGGGCAAAGCATATGAGGCTGATCTTGTTTTTAAAAGATAGTATTGAAGTGTCGAGATGGGGGGGGGGGGGTGGCATATGACTGCACATTTCAAGCATGTGGATGTTTCAATTTGTTCAAATTGGTTTATTTATGCTCTACTAAAACATCATCCAAAATCAGATTAGGAAACTGTGTGTGTGACAAGAATGAACCGATTCTATTTCAGTGTAGAGTAAAAGACATTGGGCCTAGGTACAATTGCGGCACAAATGGCAGATGTGATTTTATCAACCATAAACACACATCTGTGTCACAACAAAGCCAGGAAGACCACCCCATTAAAATAAAAAAAATAGATCTATAATTGTCAGAGAGGAGAGCGAGGTACACACCTACAGTATATAACCAGTACAGGAGGCAACAAAAAGGACAAAAAACAGTAGAAAGAGACTGCACCACCAAGAAGGACTACGGAAGTAAGAGGACTGGACTGCTATATGCAGAGAGGGAGTAGGGGAGGGAGTGAGGGAGAACGCAGTCGGTTTTTTGTGTTTAAAATGTGCCGCACAATACCTGCTAATTCTTTTAAGTGCCTCTGTGGTGAGAGAGGTGCCTCTGTGGTGCATGCGGTGTGTGAGGTGGTGTGGCGGTTTGGTTATTGGTTGATGTAAATGGACGGCTGTGTGACTAAACAATCCAAGAGCATAAGAATAAGGTGATTGGATGACAGTGTGGAGTAAAGGCCTAAGCTGGGCCACCCCAGGCCTTGCCAAGTCCATTATGTGTATTGGAGACATCCATGGGGATCCAGCATGGGGAGATTTGCCAGGCAGAGGTAAAAGGTGTTGCACAACAAGTGCCTCATCGCTGGAATGGCTTCCACCCTACGACATCTAGGTGTTGGTAATGCAATGAGCAGAGAGCCTGGGACCTTCACAACCTTTTTCAATCTGCTTTGGTGCTTTTGGACTGTTTTAAGAACCTACGCTGGCTCAAGGACGTTTTGTTTTTGCTGCCCCCCCCCCCCCCCCCCCCCCCACACACACAGTTCAATTAATTGTAAATAAACATAAAACAAAACATAATGTTCACGCACAGTCACACAAGGATATTATTCCGTTCAGGATTGTGTTTCTCAAGCACAAAAATGTTAAGATAATCGTTGTTTTACAAAACATACATCAACAGCTTTATTGGAGCAAGACTACACATATCAAGACTGTGGGGGATCAGCTTCTGAGATAGCCGTTGCAATATAATCAGCCCTTCTTGATACATTTACAGACAACTATGGTTTAATTCCTGTCAGATCTATAGGTTTAAGTGCTACCTTGACCTAAAATGCACTTGTGTGTGGAGAGATTGTTTGAGTCGTCTCTTCAGAGACAGGTGTCAATACGGTAAGTTCCACAGCTATAATTACGCCAAAATAGGCCGGTTTAGAAGAGAAACCTTTTTTTGTCCTGGAGAGAAATTGCTTGGATTTGAAGTAACGATTTCTCTCTGATATTAACCAGCTGTACGTGACACATGGCTGGAGAGCCCAGATCAATTCCACCAGGGAAGTGTCCTGTTTTCCGACAGGGCTGATGAGTGAGGATGAGAGGGGGGATCACGGACAGACACTTTCCCTGTTGCGGATGTTTGGATTAGAGGTTGATGGCTCCCTGAAGATGCTCCCTCCCCCTCCTCACCCCCGCACCCCCGGCCGTGGCGTGGCACCTGCCTGGCCCTGGGCGTCTCCCTACGGAGGGGGATATATATACACTTAGCCCGGAAAGGTCAGCCAGACCTTGGCAGGCAAACACGAAGCACCGGGCCCCCTCGGATGAATCACAGGAGAATTGGTGCATGGCAGTGAATGAATAACCCTCCATGGCTCCCCAAACCCCATCATTTCCCTCCTTTTCCAGCGGGCCAGAGATTCATGTCTGCGCATGCTGCCAGTTCATTACGGAGAAATATCATTCCTCTTCTGGCTGCGGCGGGACAGGCCAGGCGGGCCCCAGGAGGACCCGGCCCTGTTTAATTCCACATCATCCGCTCCAGTGAGGGCCTTAATCTCTGCTTGTGTGATCAATACTATATCAGTGTAAATTAAAATGACAATTTTAAAGTAATTAAGCCTGTTAATGCTCGATTCAAAATGTCATTATTTGCACAAGGGGAATCAGGGTATGGCGGTGTGTGTGTGTGTGGGGGGGGCGCAGGGTGGGTGTGGTGGGATGGGTGAATTATGAGCGTGTCCACAGTGACAGGCGAATGCTTTAACTGGTGCGGTGGCCCCTGTTGCCGGCACTGCCACCGAGGGGGCTTAACAAAAGCAGATTAACTCCCCGCCCATACCGGCCAAGGGACCTCTCCAATTTCAGAGCACGATAACCCAATTGGAGAAATTTGATTTGTAGAACCAAACCCAATTATGGCGATATTAGATGAGAAGTGGCAGGGAGGGAGCGTTTGCTGAAGAATAATAAAAAAAATAAAGGGTTGTAGGCTAAGAGAGTAGAAGAGAAAAGAGAAAAGTTACACAATAAAAATGCACTTAACTCCAGAATGAAGCCCAGCAGTAATTGTGTTATTAGATTATTTTGGTCCCCCTCCTCTCTCTGATTTTGAAAGGCCATTTAGAGTCATTGTGATGGTTGGAGTGAAATAAATGGGCTCCTACGTTAACCTGGTGTGTGTGTGGTTGGAGGACTGTAAAGCCGCCATCCTATCCCATGTGAGGTGCTGTGTAAGTGAGGACGGAAATGAGATGATCACATTGTTGGGTCTTATTAACCAACAAAGCTGACAGCCACGGAGACCAGCGGATCTACCAATTACCCCAATCAGACCGGTTAGGGGCCACACGGGGACCACCAAACACACTCCTGCTACGGCTGACACGCCCTGACAGACTCTAATGCCATTAGAACCATGGATCTACGTTTTTTTTATTTATTTACCTTCCTTATGACACACACAGGCATCATTACTCCCACTGGAGTGGTGCTGCAACCAACACACACTGAGGTCATAGCCGTCTCCATTCTCCAAATACCCATACAGTGTCAACCTGTAGAGAGTCCTATGGATAGCTGGATGCTAGTGGCTAACAGAATTTCCCTGCTTCTCGGGACACATCCATATCTCACAATTAGTTGCCAACGAGGCATGTGCTGACAAACAGGGGAGGGATGTCCTGATTAAGAGAGGCCATTTGTTCCTGAAGGCCCATGGATCACTCGGGGATCAGTCCAGTCCACTGTTGCTCAGCGATACCATTGCCATGGAAACCGTGTCGTACATCTGACCTGTCTGTGTTAGACGATAAGACCAGTGTCCTGGACATACAGTGGTTGGTATAATTTGTTATTTGATTAAAATCCCCACTAGCAGTTGCAAAAGCAGCAACAATTCTTCCTGTGGTCCACACAAAACATGGCATAATACATCACAATAATAAACAAGAGCAGCTCAAGGAAAGAACTACATAAATGTCAAATAATCTAGAAATAAAAAAAGGTTCTGTACTGCTCAACTGTTAATCCAGTCCTTTTCTATACCTCCCGTTTCTCAAAATTAAATTTTTTGGTGAAATGTGTAAACATTTGTGTAATTTAACAGAGTAAGTAAGAATACATTCAAAACCGGAATCAAAACAATTGCATTGACACACACGACCTTATGGAGCAGTAAAAATGTGTCGCCATTTAAATTGCCAGCAGCATACCACTCTGCATACCACTGCTGGCTTGCTTCTGAAGCTAAGCAGGGTTGGTCCTGGTCAGTCCCTGGATGGGAGACCAGATGCTGCTGGAAGTGGTGTTAGAGGGCCAGGAGGAGGCACTCTTTCCTCTGGTCTAAAAAATAAATAAAAAAATATCCCAATGCCCCACGGCATGATTGGGGACACTGCCCTGTGTAGGGTGCGGTCTTTCGGATGGGAAGTTAAACGGGTGTCCTGACTCTCTGAGATCATTAAAGATTCCATGGCACTTATAGTAAGAGTAGGGGTGTTAACCCCGGTGTCCTGGCTAAATTCCCAATCTGGCACTCAAACCATCACGGTTGGCTCATTCATCCCCTGTAACTATTCCCCAGGTCGTTGCTGCAAATGAGAACATGTTCTCAGTCAACTTACCTGGTAAAATAATGGATAAAAGTCAAAAAATTAATGCCCAACTACATAAAAATGCAACCATTTCAAAGATTTTACTGAGTTCGAAGGGAAATCAGTCATTTGGCCCTAATCTATGGATTTCACATGACTGGGAATACAGATAACTTAAAAGGGAAAAAAAGTTAGTGGCGTGGATCAGAAACCCAGTCAGTATCTGGTGTGATCACCATTTGCCTCCTGCAGCACAATACATCTTATTCGCATAGAGTTATCAAGCTGTTGACTGTGGCCTGTGGAATGTTGTCCCACTCCTCTTTAAATGGCTGTGCGAATTTGCTGGATATTGGCAAGAACTGGAACACACTGTCGTACAGGTTGATCCAGAGCATCCCAATCATGGTCAACGGGAGACACGTCTGGTGAGTATGCAGGCCATGGAAGAACTGGGACATTTTCAGCTTCCAGGAATTGTGTACAGCTCCTTGCAACGTGGGGCCGTGCATTATCATGCTGAAACATGTGATGGTAGCAGATGAATGGCATAAAAAGGAGTCTCATGTTTTTGTCACGGTATCTCTGTGCATTCAAATTGCCATCGATCAAATGCAATTGTGTTCATTGTTCTTAGCTTATGCCTGCCTGCCTGCCCATACCATAACCCCACCACCACCACCATTAGGCACTCTGTTCACAACGTTGACATCAGCAAACCCCTCGCCCACAACGCCATACACGCTACGCTGTCTGTCATCTGCCCGGTACAGTTGAAACCAGGATGTATCCATGAAGAGCACACTTCTCCAGTGTACTAGTGGCCATCGAAGGTGAGCATTTGCCCACTGAAATTGGTTATGATGCCGAACTAGTCAGGTTAAGACCCTGGTGAGGACGATGAGAACGCATTTGAGCTTCCCCGAGACGGTTTTTGAGAGTTGTGCAGAAATTCTTCGGCCAACCCACAGTTTCATCAGCTGACCGTGTGGCTGGTCTCAGATGGTCCCACAGGTGAAGAAACCGGATGTGGAGGTCATGGGCTGGCATGTGGTCATGTGGTCTACATTTGTGACGCCAGTTGGACGTACAGAGAAATTAACAAATTCTTTGGCAACAGCTCTGCTGGACATTCCTGCACACTCCTTCAAAACCTGAGACAATGTGTGGCACATTTTAGAGTGGCCTTTTATTGTCCCCAGCACAAGGTGCACCTGTGTAATAATGTTTAATCAACTTCTTGATATGCAACA
Organism: Oncorhynchus mykiss; assembly: GCF_057628025.1. Classification (NCBI taxonomy): domain Eukaryota; kingdom Metazoa; phylum Chordata; class Actinopteri; order Salmoniformes; family Salmonidae; genus Oncorhynchus; species Oncorhynchus mykiss. Next base: position 5,897,898 of record NC_143044.1, read on the forward strand.
CCTGTCAGGTGGATGGATTATATTGGCAAAGGAGAAATGCCCACTAACAGGGACGTAAACAAATTTGTCCACAAAATTGACAAATTTTGGGGATTTTTTCTTCAGCTCATGAAACATGGAACCAACACTTTACATATTGCGTTCATATTTTTGTTAACTGACAAATGGTACGCTACTAAAGAAGTTCCAGTAGATTAAAGAACATTTTTATACAAACATACATATATATATCAGCTAGCATTACATACTGTAACTATGTTTCTAGGACATACCAGTCTTTCACAATTCATCAGAAAGTGGCGGAAGTAGGCAGGGTTAATTGGAACAGGCTGCGGGGTTAAATGTAACACTGTTTCCAATGGTAAAAATTAGGGGTAATTGGAAAATGTTCTGATTTGAAACCAATATTTCGATGAAGATACACTAAATTGTCCAAAAATATTTTCATATCTTTTAGGCATATCATAACGACCAAAAACAGAGTAGCCAAAAGGTATATATTTTATAGAAGATACTTTAAGCATTCAAGCATGACTTTTAAGCATGACTTTTAAAGGTATCATCTTAGTTGTACTGGCAAAGTTATATTTAGACACATATATTCATTACATGTATAAATACCTTGTAAAACACCATAGAATTTACATGTTACAATTTACCACAAAAAATACAACAATTATTGTCATGAACTATACCAAAAGGCCTCTTCTTACTGATAAAAAGTATATAATGATTAGTTACATGGGGAATGTTCCACAGGTCAATAATAAAAAGAGACAGCAAGAATATTTTGAATATTTAAATAAAATAAAAATCATGGATTTAAGCAAAACATAATAGGCAGGTAGATACACTAACCAAGCATTAGCACATTGAATAACAGCTTTCTCAGTGGTTTCTAATTTGAGTTATTTGGTTGTTACTTTGTACCCAGTGTATATTTGTGCCCCAGTCCCCATTACCATAGTGACCTGTGTCTCTTTGTTCCGGCCCAGAACTAATCTGTGTCCACTGCTGAGGGCTGCCTGCCCCTCCCCACAAACCCCTCAATGCCACTGCTTCATGAATTATTAAATGCATGCCAATAATGAATAGATAGACAACAGTGGGCTGAAAAACAAAGGCAACCTCTGGGTGTTTAATTAGCAGTGGGTGTTGCTCTGCATTTCTGATCAGGCCATGGTAATGGACACCTGGCAGCTGAGGACCCACTCTTCCCGAAGGGGGCGTTGCGTTGGTCAGCTTCCAGGCAGTCCGATCCATCACGTCGCCTGTTGACTGGCTGTTTGTGGAACCTGGCCTTATTAATTATCAGCTCGTTTGGAGCGGTGGGGGTGGTAAGAGCTCCTCTGCAATCAATGCAAACTGTCGCTCCATGAGAATTCCTGCGGAAGGCGATTAAGATCAATCGGACTGGGCTGACATGATGGGTCTTTTCCTCTCCGAACACGACAGGACAAGTGGGAAAGCTCCTGGGATAGAGCTGTGGAAGGTGGTGGATCTTGTCTTTATAGATAGATAATCCATATCACTGTTTCCTCTGGTGTATTAGAGTATAAGAAGCTACATATAACTTTTGCCTCTGGGGGTGCTCTTGAGCCAAAAGGGGTCCCTTAAAGGAGCAGTGCAGTCAGAAATGTGATTTAACATTTATTTTTATGACATTGAAAATTATGAGAATGCCATTTTCATGTAAGAGTTGTTTGAAAAAAATGCCTGGAATTTCAGCTTGTTCATGTGGGATGGAGTTTTTAGCCCAGATCATGACATCACAATCTGATCTGATTATTCTGATCAATGACCAGTCATCTTTTATTTGCATATATAGCCTCCTACTTTATGCTCCAATCCGGGCTGTGTATGCAAATATATTTCAATTTGTATCAACACCCACACGATCTGATGGAGCATTTCAATGGCAAAAGGAGGCTCAGGGAAATAAATTAAATATATTTGGAGTTATTTTTATAAAATAAACAAAGTAATTCATTAGACATAGCGATGATTAAAAAAACAGACAAAAATAGAGACAGAAATATTGTCCAGAAATTACATCATTAGCATATCTAAAAATTGTCCCACCTGGAATAATATCAACAAACTATTAGTAAGTCTAAGTAGTAGACATCAGCAAAACATGAGTAAGCCAATAAACAGATGCAAGCCATCTACACACAGGCAGAAGTAACGACTCAGTCTCAGTATTCAAGTACTCGTACATACATGACCTAGATACCGGCGCCCTCACACACAGACAAGCTCCCAAATCAAGGGTAACCAAAGTCAGTTTCATGTCATTAAAGCAAACCTCTTAGAGAACGCAAGCGGTCTATAGCACACATACACAGAGAATGCATACTTGCTGTACAGAATATACCATACAGGATTGCATGGTAGGAATTGACAGGGGAAAAAACAAACATTTAAAATGCACTGTCTTGAGTGATATGTATAGGATCGGTATAGAAGCACACAGACTGAGGACATCCAGATTTGAAAAAAAAAGACCACCGATTCTATTTGATCAAACATCTACAGCATATTGAAGTCTTAACGCAAACGATAAATAGGGTTAGACGGGTAAACATCTCTCCATATAACCCCTGTCTTTGGTCAATGATAATACCCTCAACATTATCTCGTGAAGGCCTCTCTGCTCTGAGAGGAAAAGGGAGCACTTGAGAGGGACTGGAGTGGAGCTCAAATACGATCATGTTCCTGGGGGCTTAATCTGTTGCATAGACAGATAAGCATCGCTCTGACACTCATGTTAATAAAGGGGGTTTTCAAGAGACGCCGGGAGCAATTTAGCAACGCCTCCCCTGACACCCCAACACACACGCCACAAATCTTAACAGCACACACTCTCAGCGGCAAGTGCCACTTACAGGGATGTCATGCCATTCACCCCACTGTATTCACCTAATGGTTCTGATGAGGATAGTAGCAGTTTTGACTAGGGTGGAGACATTTGCTATGATTTGTAGTTTATTACGGGAGAAGTATCTCTTAGAAAGTGACGTGGCATACCTACACAGAGCCCAAAACATCAGGAACCTCATCCTAATATCGAGTTGCGCCCTCCTTTGCCCTCAGAACAGACTCATTTGTCGGGGCATGGACTCCACAAGGTGTCAAAAGCGTTCCACAGAGATGCTGGCCCATGTTGACTCCAATGCTTCCCACAATTGTGTCAAGTCGGCTTGATGTCCTATGGGTGGTGGACCATTCTTGATTCACACGGGAAGCGGTTGACACACTCAAAACGATGCGTCTGGCACCTACTACCATACCCCGTTCAAAAGGCACTGAAATATTTTGTCTTGCCCACTCATCCTCGGAATGGCACAAATACACAATCCATGTCTCAATTGTCTCAAGGCTTTAAAAAAACAAATCCTTATTTAACCTGCCTGCTCCCGTTTCATCTACACGGATTAAAGTGGATTTAACCAGTGACATCAATAAGGGATGATAGCTTTCAGAGCAGGTGTTCTTAATGTTTTGTTCACTCAGTACACATTTGTGTATTTGATGTACTTTTGTTCTAATGAGAATTGTTTCAGAGCTTAGTGTGTTGTAAGAACTCATTAGTGCATGGGAATACGTGTGTGTGTGTGTGCATGGGGGGGGGGGGGGGATTATGGGCATGTGAGGGCCCTCAATTGCGGGAGGATTATGGAAATCAAACCAGAGAGATTAGCTAATGGGGAAGTAATGGCCAGTGTCTGCCTGGGTCAACTGGGCCATGCAAATCAAGTGCTGCTGCATGGGAGAATTAATACCCATGGGAATCAGATCAGCTAGTAGCTATGGGGCAGGGCCACGGACTGACGCCAAGCACAGAGGGCAGCTTTCACCAGGAGTGGAGAGGAGAGCAATGGAGCAGAGGAGACGTCGCCAGATAGTGCCCTCATTGACGTCAACACTCAGCATGTAATCCCAATGCCTCGTCTCCACTGAAACACCGACCCACTCTATCTCTCCCTGCTCATAAAATCGCTATTCATTCACTCTCGCTTGTAGGATACAGGAAACAAATGTCCTTGTATTCAATCGATAGCAGTTGTCGGGTAGGAAAGTTAAAGGGTCATTTTTTTTACATTTTGAACTTCACTCGGGCTCCCGACTGGCGCAGCGGTCATAGGCACTGCATCTCAGTGCAAGAGGTGCCACTAGAGTCCCTGGTTCGAATCCAGGCTGTATCACATCTGGCCGTGATTTGGAGTCCCATAGGTCGGCGTACAATTGGCCCAGCGTCTTCCAGGTTTGGCCGGGGTAGGCAGTCATTGTAAATAAGAATTTGTTCTTAACCGACTTGCCTAGTTAAAGTAAGGTTGCATAAAGAATAGTCATCTCCAGCACAACATCAACACGTGAAAATGGCACGTTTCTATGTTTTGAAGATAAGTGTTTCTCAATGATATCAACCAGGCTATGCCAACTCATTATTGGTTAAAATCACATGTGGCACAGCAATGATGTCATTGGAAACACATCCTCCTCTAAATGTTTTATTACAAAATGTAGAAATGTGCAATTTTCACATATGCTGGGGTGGTGCTGGAGATTAAGGGGAATTTCACAATTTATCAACTTCAAGTATGAGGTTTTGGATGTTAAGTGGTTTACATTGGTTTTTGACTTGTGACATATTGTATGTTGTGTGTTAGGGACATAGTTTAACCCTGATTCAATATGAGATGAGGCGGGGAAACATCCGGAGTATGAGGATACTTGACCGGCCTCATCATGAAAGCAATGGAACATCATTTCACACTCATCAGAGTTTTTTTATTTTTTATTTTTTTGAACGTCAGAGGGCTTTTAATTTAGATTTGCGGCAGGCGGTCTAACGCTGTTCCCCCATGCATGGCCTCTCCCCTCTCATTTTCATTCCCACCCACTTGTCACAACCATTCATCAGGACCCGGGCAGAGGACACTTGCCTGCCTACTCACAAATGCATGGAGCAGCCAATAAAATTAACCTTGTGGCAATTGTTTTACCACACATTTGATAGCCGGGTGTCAGCTCATCCGTTACGGGCCAGGAAATGTAAAAAAAAAGTCAAGCTCCAATGTGCAAAAAATGATGACTAAAGGGCCATCAATAAAGCATGGCTAATGCCAGATTATGGAGTTAAGACCAGATCTATCAATGCCAGACTGAATGGGGACAGAGCAACTTCCTAGGCCTGCTCATTTGGGTCGAAGAAATACACAGTAATTTGCTGGTAGAGGAGTAGAGACGGCCAGATATATTTACAGTCCAGCACACCAACATCCCTGACCCAACCCTGCTGCTGGCGTAAGGGTGGGAGAGAAGTGGGAGTCGGGGTGTAGGAAGGGGGAGTGAGGGGGATGTTTATTTGCGCTCAACACCTCCTAAGCGATCAATATTTTTAATTTGGGTCCGAGTTATTATTTTTCACATCACTGCGCCGGGGAGCTGAGTAAAGTGGCTCATATTTTAGCGCTAAAAAGATCGATATGACAGGCTCACCTTCACTCTGCCCCTCGCCGGCTGGGGTCCGCACATCATAATGTATGGTGGCAAGGTGCACCTGGCCGCCACATGCTGGAATCACATCATTATCTGTGCTGGCGATCCACCCCACCCCCCACCCCACCACCCCCCAGACAGTCCTGATTTACTCCCCGCCCAGGTCCTGCCTGCAGCCCCCACTAAACCAATCCCACCACACACAAACACTTAATCAGAGCTCTGTTTATGAGGGTGAAGGGGACGGACTGTGTGTACGTGCGCTTGAATGTGTGCTTGTGTCAGATGCTCATTTTTGTGCTGGTCCAGAGGAGGGCATAGACCAAGTTCCATAGATTAGGCTCCTTGTATTAAATGCATACATTTTTCGGCATCTCCTTTCAATTAATTATATACACATGTTCAACCTACATTTTTCCAGGGAGGCACAGCCTGCTTTCTCTCCCTCATAATTCACTTCTGATGGCAGATTCATTGATTGTCGCTCAACACGTCCTGTGTGTGTGTGTGTGTGTGTGTGTGTGTGTACAGTATGCGCTTACTTGAATGCCCTGAGTGCATGACTGATGGTCAAGGAGAGTTACGGCACAACAATGATGACATCTACTCCATTCAAATTGCCTCGCCTGCACTGTACTTCTCACCATATCGAAATAAGAGCCCAGAGATTTAGTTTTCAATATTTTAACCTGCTTATCCTCACAATGCCATCTCCCTGACCATGAGGGTGGAGGGGTTTGTGTGTAGGTGGGGGTTGGTCCTCCTTGTTGAACCTGTGTGTGTGTAAACCAGCGTAGCGACCACCCTGTCGTTCTCTCTCGCTCTGTAAATGCAGAGCAGGGGATGCTTAAGGGGTAAAGGATGAAACGATCCCCCATCATCTGGCCTTAAAGGGGGAGGGGAGATGGTGGTGCACCGTGAAAATAGGTGATGAGTACAACGCAAGTGAACACACACAGTCCCAACCCCCGTCACCGCAGTGGGCCACTAAGTGTTCATAAATTCCTGGGTGCAGTTTGGATGATTGCATTACTGTGGCCTGCTGGAGGCAGCCGTTAAAGATGCAATGTGTCACATTTTGGGCGACCCGACCAAATTCACATAGAAATATGAGATATAGATCTGTAATTCTCATTGAAAGCAAGTCTAAGAAGTGGTATATATGTTCTGTGTGCACTATTTCTATGACCACTATTGTTTTCACTATATATTTTACCTCTTGGGGATGTTATTCGAAAACATAATGTTAACTTTCACTGCTATGCGGATGACACACAGCTGTACATTTCAATGAAACATGGTGAAGCCCCAAAATGCCCTTGCTACAGCATGTGTTTCAGACATAAGGAAGTGGATGGCTGCAAACTTTCTACTTTTAAACTCGGACAAAACAGAGATGCTTGTTCTAGGTCCCAAGAAACAAAGAGATCTTCTGTTGAACCTGACAATTAATCTTAATGGTTGTACAGTCGTCTCAAATAAAACTGTGAAGGACCTCGGCGTTACTCTGGACCCTGATCTCTCTTTTGAAGAACATATCAAGACAATTTCAATTGCAAAAATCAGAAACTTTCTGTCCAAAAATGATGCAGAAAAATGTATCCATGCTTTTGTCACTTCTAGGTTAGACTACTGCAATGCTCTACTTTCCGGCTACCCGGATAAAGCACTAAATAAACTTCAGTTAGATTTCAAGGTTTTACTGCTAACCTACAAAGCATTACATGGGCTTGCTCCTACCTATCTCTCTGATTTGGTCCTGCCGTACATACCTACACGTACGCTACGGTCACAAGACGCAGGCCTCCTAATTGTCCCTAGAATTTCTAAGCAAACAGCTGGAGGCAGGGCTTTCTCCTATAGAGCTCCATTTTTATGGAACGGTCTGCCTACCCATGTCAGAGACGCAAACTCGGTCTCAACCTTTAAGTCTTTACTGAAGACTCATCTCTTCAGTGGGTCATATGATTGAGTGTAGTCTGGCCCAGGAGTGGGAAGGTGAACGGAAAGGCTCTGGAGCAACGAACCGCCCTTGCTGTCTCTGCCTGGCCGGTTCCCCTCTTTCCACTGGGATTCTCTGCCTCTAACCCTATTACAGGGGCTGAGCCCCCCCCCCCCCCCCCCTTGGGTTGTGCCGTGGTGGAGGTCTTTGTGGGCTATACTCAGCCTTGTCTCAGGATGGTAAGTTGGTGGTTGAAGATATCCCTCTAGTGGTGTGGGGGCTGTGCTTTGGCAAAGTGGGTGGGGTTATATCCTTCCTGTTTGGCCCTGTCCGGGGGTGTCCTCGGATGGGGCCACAGTGTCTCCTGACCCCTCCTGTCTCAGCCTCCAGTATTTATGCTGCAGTAGTTTATGTGTCGGGGGCTAGGGTCAGTTTGTTATATATGGAGTACTTCTCCTGTCCTATTCAGTGTCCTGTGTGAATCTAAGTGTGCGTTCACTAATTCTCTCCTTCTCTCTTTCTTTCTCTCTCTCGGAGGACCTGAGCCCTAGGACCATGCCCCAGGACTACCTGACATGATGACTCCTTGCTGTCCCCAGTCCACCTGGCCGTGCTGCTGCTCCAGTTTCAACTGACCTGAGCCCTAGGACCATGCCCCAGGACTACCTGACATGATGACTCCTTGCTGTCCCCAGTCCACCTGACCGTGCTGCTGCTCCAGTTTCAACTGTTCTGCCTTATTATTATTGGACCATGCTGGTCATTTATGAACATTTGAACATCTTGGCCATGTTCTGTTATAATCTCCACCCGGCACGGCCAGAAGAGGACTGGCCACCCCACATAGCCTGGTTCCTCTCTAGGTTTCTTCCTAGGTTTTGGCCTTTCTAGGGAGTTTTTCCTAGCCACCGTGCTTCTACACCTGCATTGCTTGCTGTTTGGGTTTTAGGCTGGGTTTCTGTACAGCACTTTGAGATATCAGCTGATGTACGAAGGGCTATATAAATAAATGTGATTTGATTTGATTCCCGTTCTGCCGTTTTAGCCGTTTTTTTTTTTACTTTTGGTTTTGAACACCAGCTTCAAAACAGCTGAAAATACAATATGATTGATTATGGAAAATATATTTTGCAGCGGTTTAGGTGGTACAATGATTCTCGACACAGTGACCACTTGTTTTATCACATAAACTGAAATTAGACAAACGATTAGAATTTGAGCAACCAGGAAATGGCGGAGCGATTTCTGCATATTGCACCTTTAAGGTCTCACCGCTGGAGCAGGCTAGGTTGCTGCTGGCAGTTTCTGACATGCCTCTAAATGGGGCCCAGCCCTCAGCAGCTTTTCCCTCATCCCAACCACGGAGACAGAGCTGAGCTACTCAGGGAGGCACCATTAGGTTTGAAAAGAAAAGAGCTGGGAAATAATAATGTGAACCGACTAAAGTCTCAAAGTAGGCAAAACCTTGACAGGAAGAAAACAAAAACCTTAGATTGAACTTCCTAATTTGAAAGCTTAGGAATGCGTACCTTCCGTTGAATCTGTATGTGGGTCTCAGTGTGTATACAGAACGTAGCTGCATGTACGTGTGCGCACACACAGCACAGACAGAGCTAACTGGATAGACGGAACAGGAAGCTGATGGGAGTGCTCCTAGTGTCTCTCAGGGTGACAACACTCTAGTCTCCACACCAAAGGACACCACAGGGGAAATCCAATCAAAAACATCCAGAGGAGGTGTCAAAAAGATGGCACCCAGCACAAATAGCAGCTAAACAGATTAAGCCAATGTGACAGCTGGTTTGAGAACAGACGCGGACGCAGGAACGGAGTGCGATTCTTGTCAGAGCAAAGAGCCTGATTTATCCTCTGGCCTCTCACTCCCGTCTTGTGGACCAGAGCAGGGAAGGACGCCTTTAATTTCCCATTAAAATGCTCTGGAACAACGGAGGGCTGTGTGTGTTGGTGTGTGTGTGTGTTCATTTGTAGGTCACTTGTAGCCATTGACTCGACGCAGAAGGTGTGTGTGTGTGTTTGTAGTAAATACTGTTATACATTTTTCATAATTCTGCGATGACGCATAGAAAAACAGAGTGAGTGCTGTGACAGAAACAGAAACACACACACACACACACACACACACACACACACCCCCAGTCAGTCTGTGAGGAACGCTAGCCTAGGTAATAAAGGCAAGGCATTAGTGAACATCATTCCACATGACACCCCAGCAGCCCAAAGGGCCGGGCCCGTGATAAATATTAATGGCCTGGAACAAGTGGATTGGGAGTTGAGTTATCAGGGCGGGCTTTCCTAATTGACATTTTACCTGCTGTATACCTTAACAGCCCCGTAAAACACCAGGCCTCGGCCTGAGGAGGATGTGTCACTCAAGACCCCCCCCCCCCCCTCCCCCTCATCACTGCACAGCACACACACAGGAAAGATGTGGAGGTTAAGGCTGGCCTGCATCCCTCACTGTCGGTCTGCATCCAACACGGCCTCAATGCCTGATTGACGGACTTACTCTGGTATGGAGTTAGGACCACCGTGTGCTAAATTGGACATAAATCTTAGTCCAGGTTATCACACAGGGGGGGGGAAATCAAAAATGTTATATTATACAGTGTCCTACTAGGTCCTACAGTATAGCCTGTCATACTAACAAAAACCCTACCCTCAAAAACCAGCCGCCTCTTTGACCATATTAGCCTGTTGACATATTCGTCTCATCACAAATCAGAAGAATCAGCCAGTGCTTTCTTGGTAAATTAAGAGGTGTGCTCAAATGACCCAAACAGAGATGCACCTCGCTGACACAGCTCGCACACACTCAGCCGTGTGCTTCATTAGGTATGGTGAGGCTGGCTGTGGCGAGAGGGAAGCATATGGCACCGCCATCCAGCCAGTGTACCCGACAGAGACAGACAGGTCAAGTAAACACTCCCTCAGGTCATTACCATACACTTTCACTACATTATAGCACACCCGCTCGCTGCCGCACTCACATAGATATCCCCGAAGGAAAACACACACCGGCTGCCATTACTGGTAGGCTCAGGGAGCCACACAGGGGTTGCCACTTACATTATCTGGAAATTGACAGGCAGAGCGGACAACTAACAATTACCCACGAGCAGAAATCGAAGTTTGAGTAAACAAATAGGAGTGATGTCATCCGGACTAAATGGCAAGCCCTGTGTGAAGCGCACTGGAGAGAGTCTGTATCCTTACTGTCGCCCCGATTTGAATATCTATAAACATATACATTTTGTGGTTTGTATACATGCATACATACATACATACACTTATTCAAGATATGAGAGTCTAAAAAGGACCACACACAGCACACCGAATGTTGATCTTCTGTTCGTCTGCCGACCGTTCAGCACGCTGTGTTTTAAGGACCACCCGCTGGTGGATGTCTGACTGCCAACATCTTCATGCGATTCAACCTTCAAAAATCGCTTTGCACCTGGTTCGCAAATTACAGCCGGCACTCCGTTCAGAAATGCTAAGTACTCTCGGCCCGGCAAACGCTATTGGCGTGTCAGAGCCTTATATAAACTTGGGAGAAATAAAATCAAAAACAAGTGGATATAATCATCATCACCTAACCGAAATGGCAGTTAATTATTTTAGCAATAGGGCAAATGGTTCCAATACGTTCATAATAGGTTTATGAAAAGAGCATTTTTGACTGGTGGTGGTGGTGTGATTTACCACTGTTTGCTGTTAGGGAGGGAGAGCAGTGTACCGTGGTAATAATACCTCCTAGGATAGAAAGGAAAATCATGACAGACACGGCTCAGCAGTCAAAACCACACTGATTGTTAGCGGGTTCCTTAAACCACATCTATTCCCTTCTCTTTATGGGCTCCAGAGCCAGAGAATTAACCATCACTTCACTTCTTCCAAATGTAATGTTGGGAGTGCAACATTAGCAGCATTAAATGTGTGTGTGTCCAACGTGGGGGAAAGGGCCACGGTGTCCGGATGAAACTTTCAACTGGTATCGTCAACACTGAGTATCTGGCTCCACCTAGTGGCCATGCAATGCAACTGACGTGTAGTTGCGCATAATCTATAGAGGGAACAGGCCACAAAATTAACCGAGCAACAATTTGGCCCAAGCATTGCACATCTTTGTGATAATTACATCACTGGGGCCCGAGGTTCCCTGCCATCCAGGACCTCTATGGCAGGCAGTGTCAGACTCCAGCCACCCAAGTCATAGACTGTTCTCTCTGCTACCGATGCATCAAGTCTGGTACCAAAAAGACCCTGAACAGCTTCTACCCCCAAGCTAGAAGACTGCTAAATAGTGAACCAAATAGCTGCGTGGACAATCTGCATTTTGACCCCTTTTGCACTAACTCTGACTCATCACATACGCTGCTGCTACTGTTTACTATCCACCCTGTTGCCTAGTCACTTTATCCCGACCTATATGTACATATCTACCTCAATTACTTCGTACCCCTGTGTACATTGACTCGGTACTGGTACCCTGTGTATGTAGCCAAGTTATTGTTACTCACTCCTTGTGTTACAATTTTTCTGAATATTTTTCTCTCTGCACTGTTGGGAAGGGCCCGTAAGTAAGCCTACACCTGTTTACGAAGCATGTGACAAACACAATTTGATAACACTTGAAAAGTTGCAGCTGGTTTGCAGATCCACAAGACATTCCATACCATCTAGCACCGCCTTGTGGCGGTCTACCATTATTGCGCATTCTAATAAAATACTGGGGTCCACAAAGCTGAGGAAAATGAGTCTGAGGGTTGAAGTCCCTCAAATAATTACTTGATTGAATTTCCTAATTCATGTCTTACTACCATCTGAGCTTCCCCAGCTTCAGCTTCCATCTTTCCTCTGCCATCTTATCTAAATGTCACCGATGTGTGTAGAGCGTTCTGATGGAAATGGCTGCTGTGCAACACCCAGGAGAATACAGCACCTCTGTTGCGAGTCAAGACTGTGTGCAGTAAACAAAGCTCTCCTGAGACTGAAAGGAAGAGGACCACTTAGCAAGGGCAAATGGACCAGCCGCACTTACTGTGAAATGCTCCTGGGATTTGTAGTTCTCGTCGAGGTAGACACGGACTCTGTTGTACTCCTTCATGGCATCACTGGACAGCAGCTCTCTAGAAGACAGAGGACACACGTCACAATATGAAAATGTAGTTATTTCGTGTTCGTTGTTTCCGGTAGACTTCCAGTCATTGCGCTAACACTAGTTAGCAATGGCTCACGAAACTACCTTCAACTTCTTTCAAACGGCACGCAGAGAAATACAAATGGTGTCCATGACTTCCTCTGACTCTGGGCAGGGCTTAATTGACAAAATCTCACACTATCCCTTTGAGGGAGAAGAGATGAGGAAGAGGGTATTTTGAGAGTATTGGGATATTCTGCTAAATCTGTTGAGGCCTCAGACAGTCTTCTGCTTATTTTAAAGATGTTTTTATTTAACCAGGCAAGCCAGTTAGGAACAAATTCTTATTTACCATGACCAAATTTACCATGACCAAATTCTTATTTACCATGACCAAATTTACCATGACCAAATTCTTATTTACCATGACCGGCTGGCTACCTGGCCAAACTCTAACGACGCTGGGCCATCTGTGCACCACCATATAGGACTCCCAATCACAGCAAGTTGTGATACAGCCTGGAATCGAACCAGGGTCTGTAGTGACACCTCTAGCATTGAGATGCAGTGCACACCTGGACACCCTAAATTGGTTGAAAAAAATATTAATCAAGAGAATCTTTCCAAATCCCCATTGACATAAAACTTTGTTATTCCATCCTATGAATAAACAAGATAGACTACATAAACAGGCCATGCAAATAAGCTAATGGTATTCTAGTACATCCGTTTAATTATATTCAATTCATAACCTTCTGACCTTAAAAAAATGTTGTTTTTAAAGAACCACCAAAAATTAAACCAAATAAGGTATGTCACCAGAAGGTGGAGTTGTTCACTCATTTTCACTGAGTTTTTGGACATAGTTTTCCTGTGGACCAAGGTCGTGGGTGTTTCCTTGACAGAAAAATAGCCAACTTTAGTGATGATTATGGGGTATGAACACTAGAGTTGGCTGCACCTCTTCAGTGAAGGGCAATTTGAAGTGGGACCATTGAGTGTTGAGGTTGCGAGGACACTTACTTGACAAAACAATCCACGTGTGACATGGACGCTTCGTAGTTCTTCCCACCCACCTCTTGACAGTGCACTGCGATGAAGTGGGGCCTGTGTGATTGAACAGTCTGCAAAGAAGAGAACAAGGCATGGAGTTAACAACTGTCTAGATCCACTACGTGATGGTTTCAGTATGAAAAAGATCATTTCATGCACTATTGGTTAAAGCCTGTTAAGTAAGCATTTCACTACACCTGTTGTATTCGACGCACGTGACAAATAAACTTGGATTTGATAATCATTTACAACACAAGGAACTTCCCACCCAAATGATCTATCATTCTGAACTTAAGTTTGCGAACAGAAATGATACTGCCTTCCTCAAGAGAACACTGTTCTCTAAACATTCTACAGAGTCAGATCTCCACAAATAGCTGAATTAAGGGATTTTAAAGTCACAACCAGGCAACAAGCCTAACCAAAACCCCCAAAAGCACCCATTTACAGCACATAGGAACCCTATAATAAGGTCTGGTGGTTTTGGAGTTTGACAGAAGCTGGGTAACACCCAAGACTGGGGGACAAACAACTAGCAGAGGCCAAGATACATTACAGCCAACAGGGAAAAATCATCCCAGCTACTGTACAGTAGAGTATCAGACAGATGTGTCTGTGTGCAGGGTGTGACAGAGTTTTAGACGTCTCACTAGATCAATAACGAGTCTCTCGCCATTGGGAAATGTTATGTCAGAATACAGGAAACACTACAGAAAATACATGTTCCAGAACATAGCCCTGTCATAAAATATAAGGTACATGAACAAAGAGATGTTGGCGATCTACACTGCGCTACACAAACACCTTGTCCCGGATCTGTTGGGGTCGTCTCGGCAATATCTATAGTCATTGGTAAACAGCACAAACAGATCTGGGATCAGGCTAACAAATACCTGGTCAGAGAAGGAGAGCACTCAGAGCAGAGGGAGAGACGTTACACAGTCATTTCCACTCCAGTCACATGACATCTCCCGTGCCCCCCCCCCCCCCCCCTCCCCTAACACTAAGAGGTGTTTGTGAGTGCACTGCCACCAAGCCCAGAGTGTTCAGGAGTGCTGACCCGTAACGGAAAATCCATTGCTGAGTGAATTACAGTGCTCAGAGGCACTCACAGGGTCGAGCTATGGATGGTGGGCAGGCCATAGATCACCGTCACCCAGGATGTGTGGCCTGGGACAGCGTTAAGCCTGGGACAGCTCCAGGCCTGGAGGCCTACTCTGGGCCCTACTTCACTCCCCCGCCTGCATTATTCTCACTAAATGCAAAATCTAATAAAAGTAATGTATGGCAATAACACTATGGATTTTCCATCCACCTATGGCTTGTCACTTAGCTGGATGACCCAGAGACTGGGCCCCTAAGAACCAGGGTTCTCAAACTTAGAAAGATTAGTGGACCTATCAGCTCCCACTGAAAAGGTCAGACTCTCAAGGAGCTTTAGCTAGAAGTTACATTGTGTGTGAGCCTGTGGGCATGTGAGAGGGAGAATGCAAGACTGTGTGTATTTTGTGTTTTGCATCTGTCCAAGTGTGGGTTTTCTGTTTGTTTTTCCAGGCAGTGTAACTCCAGCTCTCGATTCCCATGCAGACTCATAATCCTGAAGACTAATTTAATCCTACTACTTTAATCAGAAATGCTATTGATAGAAAAGGTCAAACAAGAACAACTATTCAAGTTTCCTCCATCTTTCTGAAGGCCAACCAAACAACCCTCAGCAGCACTTTTTACTCTATCGGTTCATTTTGATTTCAGACTAAGAGTTGTAGTTGACAGATTGATTTTCAATATGAGGGCAATAAAACACACTTTGTGTACAGTCTTGTCAGCCTTAAAGGGATAGTTCCTCCAAATTACAAAATTATACATTGGTTTACTCTGCAAGCAGTCTATGGAAAAAGGTATGACAGCAATTAATGCTTTAGGTTAAGTTCCCCTGGTACGGTTTCCCCATGCTAATGTTTTGGCTTTTGTGGCACAAATCCCATTCGAGTCATGGGGACCGATATTAGCACTTTTTCGCACATCATGTCCAAGTCATCCAAAAGTACTTAAAATGTATTTTGAAGCTCAACTAAGTCAATTATAGACTATTAAACATGATGTGTGAAAAATGCAAATATTGGTCCCATGATTTGAACGGGATTTGTGCCTAATGCTAAAATGTTAGCATGTTGAAACAATGCCAGGGAAACTAAACCAAATCATGTCCATAGACTGCTTACAGGGTGAGAAAACCAATATGTAATTTGGGTGAACCATCCCTTTAAGAGCAGTAAAGATCGATCAGATGCAAGGAACTCCCTTGGTAGCGAGACAGTTGCTATATGGTGATGCCTTTAGACCACACAGTGGTGATGGACACAGGTACCAAAACGGGGATAATCTATCCATCTTGTTTGTCAAAGGGGTGCGTCCAGTCGTCCTCTCTCCCCCTCCATCCTGATTCCTCGGAGGTTCCCTTAATAATGGCAATAACATATCACCATCATCTAAAATTGCAAACCACGGAAGGCACTGGATTTCTTTGACGGCCAAACAATGTCATATATGCCATTACCATTGAGCACAATATAAAATAATCATTAGGCTTTAGCCCATAATTCTGGTTCTCAGTTTGGAAACATTTTACATTTCGACCAATACCTAACTGGAACACAACACACATCATTGACCTCCACCAGTCCAAATCCATGTATAGTAGCCTACATCTAAGCTCACGCCGATTCACACTACAGGGTTGAACGAAGCGCCGTTTATTGGGTCTGATATTTTCTTTGCAAGCCCAGTACAGCTTGGCTCGGTGGCTTGGCACAGTTTTGGCTTAGCAGTGTAAAAAGGGTATAACTTAAGTGAACACTGGCTCAACGTTTCAAACACACCACGTCCACAGCTAGCCTAACTTGGCTGCTATCAGACCAAATTGTACAATGTGTGTCGCCACAGGAGCCTGGGTTCTGCATAAGGCTGATGTTTTATGTGTCCTTATCCAATTGTCCTTATCCAATTGTGGTTTCTTTGTTCGCTTCTTTGCGTTGTTTGTAACTTATTTTGTACATAATGTTGCTAGACATCAGAAGTGCAATTACACACTTATCTCATGATAAGCTGTAGACCACACTATCTACCTAGGGTGTTTTCATCTGTATTTTTTGTAGCTGTCAACATACCACCACAGACCGATGCTGGCATTAAGACCGCACTCAATGAGCTGTATTCCACCCTAAGCAAACAGGAAAACGCTCAGGCAGAGGCGGCGCTCCTAGTGGCCGGGGACTTTAATGCAGGGAAACTTAAATCCATTTTACCACATTTCTATCAGCATGTTAAATGTGCAACCAGAGGGGAAAAAATCTCTAGACCATGTTCACTCCACACAGAGAGATGCGTACAAAGTTCTCTCTCACCCTCCATTTGGTAAATCTGACCACAATTCTAACCTCCTGATTCCTGCTTACAAGCAAAAATTAAAGCAGAACACACCAGTGACTAGATCAATAAAAATGTGGTCAGTTGCAGCAGATGCTAAGCTACAGGACTGTTTTGCTAGCACAGAGTGGAATATGTTCCGGGATTCCTCCGATGGCATTGAGGAGCACACCACATCAGTCATTGGCTTCATCAATAAGTGCATCGATGACGTCACCCCCACAGTGACTGCACGTACATACCCCAACCAGAAGCCATGGATTACAGGCATCATCAGCACTGAGTTAAAGGCTAGAGATGCGCTTTCAAGGAGAGGGACTAACACGGAAGCTTATAAGAAATCCCGCTATGCCCTCCGATGAACCATCAAACAGGCAAAGCGTCAATACAGGACTAAGATGAAATTGTACTACACCGGCTCTGACGCTCGTCGGATGTGGCAGGGCTTGCAAACCATTACAGACTACAAAGGGAAGCACAGCCGAGAGCTGCCCAGTGACACAAGCCTACCAGACGGGCTAAACTACTTCCATGCTCGCTTCGAGGCATAAAACACTGAAACATGCATTAAAGCAGCAGCTGTTCCGGGGAAACTGCGTAATCACGCTTTCCGCAGCCAACGCAAGACCTTTAAACAGGTCAACATTCACAAAGTCGCAGTCCCAGACGGATTACCAGGACATGTACTCCTGGCAAGTGTCTTCACTGTTATAGTAGCAAAGGGGATGTACGACTAGCAGGTGTCCACATACTTTTTGTCATGTAGTGTGTATCCTATCAGCACAAGACACACACACCATTGAATGTTTTTACAAGTGAATTCCATGCCAGATGTTTTTTAAAGACTCACGATGCATATGGCAACAAAAAAAAGCCCACTTTTCTCTGGATCTTCTCACAGTGGGCCTTTGATGGGTTGTAATCTAGGGAGGCTGAGTACTACTTCATGGTACTGATTAGGAGGGGGAAAATAGCGTGGCTGGAGAGTGTGACACAGTGTGCGGAGGGGGGATAAAATGGGCTTCTGAACGGGCACGTGATGTGATGAGAAGTCTTTCCTAGACACTGAACTCTGTCCACCTGTTGCTGTACATTCAATCAACAGTCTTTACAACACTGATTCTATCTACAAATCACACTCACAATCGCTCAGACAGGCTCACACACACAGAAAGACAGTCTTTTAATACATTTTGAGTCACTCTCCCCTCACACGTGAGAAAGTGCACACACACACACACACACACACACACACACACACACACACACACCACACACACAGTAAATCAGAAGAAACACATTATGTTGAAGTATTAATTATATTGTTATAACTTAGAATAAATTAGCCATGTACTAATTACCCTAGAAATAACTCCTATTTAATAGATCTAACAAGTCACGTGTTTGGATGAGCCCGGGAGTATCCTGTGAGGCCAGTGGCCCGTGACAGCCGGGTAAGGTTTCCAATGCAAATAGATTGAGGGATCAATCAACTCAGCATAACGCAATTCAAAGCATTGTTTATACTGCACTCTAGTGCCGGGATACCATTTCACTTCATTGCACATGTGGAGCAGGCAAATGCCCTGCTTTGCCTGAAGATTACTCCAGTCAGTCGGTGCCACTCTGCTGTGTGCCAGCCCAGTGGACTAGTGAAAGCTGCCTGGATGCCCATCAGATCCACGCTTACTGAACAAACAGTAACACACATTATTAAATCCTTCATATTATTACAATTATTAATGCCTTGCATGATGGTATACACTTGTCATTTGTATACTCTGGTCTCATCTGCAGGCAGGGAGTGTGACCGCATGCCTGCTTTGGGAGTGTTTGAACAGAATGTATGTCTCTGATACTAATCAAGCGTTGTCCAAAGACCACATTTTATTTCCTGAAGCTGCCTTTCGAGGAACACCCTGAAGCAAGGGCTTGTATCAACAGTAAGCTAGTTCCTTGAGTGGGACACACACACACACACACACACACACCCACACACACACACCCACACACACAGCAGGGCAAACTTGCAGGATGTCCTTTCGATTGTAACAACCGAAAAAGCAGTTAAACAGCTTTGTTCAGGATGTTGCCGTTGCCACCTTTCTGTATCTGATGGCCCGATTTCACAAGGACCTTCAAACTACCCTCCATAAAAACATAAGCAATCTGAACAAAATAGTCATTCCAGATGTGGTTTGCTGCAGTGCGAGTTGCATTCCAACACTATCAAGTATAGTGAGACATTGGACTATTTCTCAATATGAACTCTTTTTGACCCACTGTCTAAACTGTACCACTTCCAACCACAAAGTCAACTGTTTTAAAGAATGTATACCAACGGGGCAAAGATCACTTGTTGATGATATTGATGCTGCAATTCAAAAATTGCTTGCATCATCTATTCCTTACCACACAAACTTCCTTACAACCGACACCGGTCTTCTCTCATCTGTTGATAGTGTGTGTGAATGAGAGAGATTACAATATGTGTGCTAAGCTGATATATAAGTAACTTAGAGAGCCGTGTGAATAGGGGCAGGCTAACATAGTCGTGAGCATTGCAACGCTACACTATGAGCTCTAGCATACACTGGTGCTGTTCTGTCCCAGTTGCCCTAGGAGTACACAGTATGGTGCTGCTTTCCATGACGTCACCCAGCAGCACACCACATAGCTGGCATGAGCCTGCAGGCCTGCCTAGCTCACACAGCAGGGGCACACCTCTTTCTATCTCATTCATTCTTCCTTTTTCTCGCTCTCTCACGCACAGACACACACACAAGACACCCCCCCCCACACACACACACACACAGAGAAAAACACACACAGAAAAACACTTAAATCCTGAGGCAATCAACCTGTCCACGCATGCCTCAGGGTTAATTCACCGTCATAATCGCACAGCGAGAGCATGGTGAACAACTGACAATCTAAGGCGCAAATGAAGAACCCAGCTGACTCCATGACTTCTCGACTACTATATCTAATGTATGAAGGGGAGAGACCAATAGGAAATTCTGTGTTTGTGATCATCTTGAGCTCATGTGCATTTGAGTCACTTCAAAACCAAAGCACCGCGAAAAATAGTTAAGAAAATAATATGCAAATTGAGAACAATGTGCAAATTTTCACATTTGATTTTGGCTGTGTTTTTGTGCATCTGAAAGTAAAACGAAAATGTGTTGACTGTCAAAGAGTGTTCAATTGTACAAGTTCTCCCACTTAAAAAGATGAGAGAGGCCTGTACATTTTCATCATAAATACACTTCAACTATGACAGACAAAATTAGGAAAAAAAATCCAGAAAATCACATTGTAGGATTTTTAATGAATTTATTTGCTAATTATGGTGGAAAATAAGTATTTGGTCACCTACAAACAAGCAAGATTTCTGGCTCTCACAGACCTGTAACTTCTTCTTTAAGAGGCTCCTCTGTCCTCCACTTGTTACCTGTATTAATGGCACCTGTTTGAAATTGTTATCAGTATAAAAAAGACACCTGTCCACAACCTCAAACAGTCACACTCCAAACTCCACTATGGCCAAGACCAAAGAGCTGACAAAGGACACCAGAAACAAAATTGTAGACCTGCACCAGCCTGGGAAGACTGAATCTGCAATAGGTAAGCAGCTTGGTACGAAGAAATCAACTGTGGGAGCAATTATTAGGAAATGGAAGACATACAAGACCACTGATAATCTCCCTCGATCTGGGGCTCCACGCAAGATCTCACCCCGTGGGGTCAAAATGATCACAAGAACCGTGAGCGAAAAAAATCCCAGAACCACACGGGGGACCTAGTGAATGACCTGCAGAGAGCTGGGACCAAAGTAACAAAGCCTATCATCAGCAACACACTACGCCGCCAGGGACTCAAATCCTGCAGTGCCAGACGTGTCCCCCTGCTTAAGCCAGTACATGTCCAGGCCCGTCTGAAGTTTGCTAGAGAGCATTTGGATGATCCAGAAGAAGATTGGGAGAATGTCATATGGTCAGATGAAACCAAAATAAAACTTTTTGGTAAAAACTCAACTCGTCGTGTTTGTCCTCCAAAGAATGCTGAGTTGCATCCAAAGAACACCATACCTACTGTGAAGCATGGGGGTGGAAACATCGTGCTTTGTGCTGTTTTTCTGCAATGGGACCAGGACGACTGATCCGTGTAAAGGAAAGAATGAATGGGGCCATGTATCGTGAGATTTTGAGTGAAAACCTCCTTCCATTGGCAAGGGCATTGAAACGTGGCTGGGTCTTTCAGCATGACAATGATCCCAAACACACCGCCCGGGCAACGAAGGAGTGGCTTCGTAAGAAGCATTTCAAGGTCCTGGAGTGGCCTAGCCAGTCTCCAGATCTCAACCCCATAGAAAATCTTTGGAGGGAGTTGAAAGTCCGTGTTGCCCAGCAACAGCCCCAAAACATCACTGCTCTAGAGGAGATCTGCATGGAGGAAGGGGCCAAAATACCAGCAACAGTGTGTGAAGACTTACAGAAAACGTTTGACCTCTGTCATTGCCAACAAAGGGTATATAACAAAGTATTGAGATAAACTTTTGTTATTGACCAAATACTTATTTTCCACCATAATTTACAAATAAATGTATTAAAAATCCTACAATGTGATTTTCTGTATTTTTTTTCTTCTAATTTTGTCTGTCATAGTTGAAGTGTACCTATAATGAAAATTACAGGCCTCTCTCATCTTTTTAAGTGGGAGAACTTGCACAATTGGTGGCTGACTAAATACTTTTTTGCCCCACTGTATATATGTGTGTTGAACCAACAAAAAGTGAATTTACCTAAGTCTTAAATAAGCCATACAGTAACCTCTTTTTTTGACCTACTCAGTTTAAATCAAAGAACAGGTGACTTGAATGATGACTACAGAAAGCATTAGGGAGAAAATACTTCTGTCAGCACAAACACCTGTTTAAAGCAGGCAACAGTGTATTTAAAAAATAATAATAATAATAATTTTAAAATGAGGCTGATCCGATGGCAGACCATCTATGCTCGCTTGTTCTAAAAGGACTTCAAAAAGGCTGATAAAAATCCATCGCCAGCCATTACACACAGGTTTCCTGTATAAAACATGTATACGGTGTGTGACGTCTAACCTTCCACGTGTATCAGTGTCTCTCTCGGGCTGTTTGTCTGCATGTGTAACTATATATATATGTATATATCCTGGTCTTTCTGGCTCTGTGTAAATCCACATCTCTCACTGTGAATGTGACTGTGTGCTTATCCTTGTGTCTACGGCTGTGCTTGTATCCACGTCTCTATGGCTCTGTGCGAATGGATGCATATCATTATCAGCGCGTTTCTACGGTTGTCTGTGATCGTACGGGTAGCACTATCAACGTTTCTCTCTGGCTGTGTGTGACTGCGTATGTATCCATAGATGCGAGGCAGCAGCAGGGCCCTCAGCAGCCCAGAGACATAACTATCACACACACCATGGCCAGATGGCGACCAGGGACGATAAGGAGAGGCAGCATGCAGCCTCTAATCCCTTACTTCCACCAGATAGGAGATCAAGAGAGACACGAGCCCACTGAATCACTCATTGGATACGCGCACTGCACACCACTGCGCATGGATACCATCTCTACTCGCTCACTGCCACTTGCTACCGCAGTGATTCCGTTCCACAAGCTAGGAGAGACATGGGCCGACTGAAGCCCTCCCTTTCTAGTCAGTCACCCCTCACCGCACACCACTGTAGAGTACACCATCTCTACTCACTCATCGCCACCATGACTTCTCCGCTGTGTCGGTCATAGTGATACTACAGCCAAGCTGTGTCTAAGTTTAAACACAGTACTAAGGGAGAAATCGCACACCTTGAAGTGCACTGTTCCAAGACATTAACCTGTGGCGTACTACTGTAAGTTACATGGCAAGGTATTTGGTGTAATGCAGTGTAGTTTGTGAGTGTGTGTGTGCAGTTAACCTGAATTAAGCCTAGGTCTAATCCTCTTACCATTAAACAGCTGACCTGTAGCTGCTCTCTGTGCTTCCACAACCTTGGCTTGGCACATAACCAGTAGGCACAAACATGCATCATTCTAATACACACTTGACAACTAAGCTCATGCTACTCTTATTGGCATATAAGGCAATGGTCCATCTTCCTAATGGAATACAGAACAGGAGTACCCTCTTCACACTACTGAGCCAAATTAAGCCAGATCAAGCTGAGCTGTACTGCATTCGCTTGGTTACGCATCTGCTACAGTTGCTGGAATGGTGCTGGTGAGGAAAATATGTAAAGAAAATATTCGAGAAAAATGTAAATCCAAGACATTCCATTTAGTATATGTTAAGTTTTGTATGATAACTAGCTAGGTGGCTAACATTAGCTAGTTGGGTAATGTTAACTAGGCTAGGGGTTAGGGTTACGGTAGCTAAAAGTGTTAAGGTTCGGGTTAGGGGAAGGATTACCTAACATGCTAAGTAGTTGCAAAGTAGCTAAAAAGTTGTAAGTTGTTGAAAAGTTGCTAATTAGCTGAAATGCTAAAGTTGCCCATGGTGAGATTCCAACTTGCAACCTTTGGGTTCCCATCCACCCCGACTGACCACCCTACTTTTGTTTTTTGCCTTAAGTAACCATCGGTCTTATGTAACCATACCAACCATAACATATCATACTAATTTGCGTGCCCCGAATTGACTTATACTATGTTACGTATAGTCTATGAGACCGGGCTGGTGCAACAGCTGTCTGCCTGTCTATCTGTCTATCTATCTGAATTGACTTCCCCTGCTAGAGTGGAAAAAGTTGTGGTTTTTCAGATGTTCCTATGTAGATCAAAGGTAAGATATGACACAGCCTGTGCTCTTTTCTCCTCAAAGCAACTATCACTCACTGAGTCAAACACAGCCACATGACTACGATAGAGCGCTAGAAATGCAAAGAGCAGATGGGCCTAGAGAAGAGTTGTACATGTCTGTATTCAGCACTGTGTCAATATGAAGAGGATAGGTTCAACGTACCTGGTAGAATTCCCGCAGCCATGTCTTCTGTAGGTTATCAGGCTGAAAACACAAGATAAACTCTGTCAGTCAGGTCATTTTGACATGTATTTTATATTTTTATATGACTGTAGAAAAAAATTACTTTGTCTATTCTTGAAAAACATGATTTCAACCTTAAATTCCTATTACTAGCGACTCAAATAAGAACTTCCAGTATAAAAAAAAGAATTCCTCTTGATCAAAAGAGGGTCATACCAGCAATGCCATAATAGAATAGATCTCAACAATATTACAAAAATGACTTTGGGTCTGCTTCAACAGCTTTTACAGGTAGGTAACTATTGTTAAATGAGAACTGATTTCAAATTGTAACATATTATGCAAATGTGGTATGTCCAAACATGAATATTCAATTACATTGAAATGAATGTGTTTTCAGATTGTGTTAGTGTAATGTCCTTCTTAACTTGTTATGGCTGCAATCCCACTAACGGGATAAGTGTCATCAACAACCGCTGAATAGCATAGCACTACATTCAATAAACATTATTACAAATATTTATATTCATGAAATCAGAAGCCTTTTGTTAATCCACCTGTTGTGTCAGATTTTGAAATGATGCTTTACAGCGAAAGCAATCCAAGCGTTTGAGTAAGTTTATCGATCGCACGACAAAACATTAAGTACACTTAGCATCAGGTAGCTTGGTCACAAATCAGAAAATCAATCAAATTAATCGTTTACCTTTGATGATCTTTGGATGTTTTCACTCACGAGACTCCCAGTTACACAAC
Organism: Oncorhynchus mykiss; assembly: GCF_057628025.1. Classification (NCBI taxonomy): domain Eukaryota; kingdom Metazoa; phylum Chordata; class Actinopteri; order Salmoniformes; family Salmonidae; genus Oncorhynchus; species Oncorhynchus mykiss. The sequence goes on from NC_143044.1 coordinate 5,922,766, forward strand.
AAATGTTCCTTTTGTTCCATAAAGATAATTTTTATATCCAAAATACCTCAGTTTGTTTGGTGCGTTATGTTCAGAAATCCACAGGAAAGAGTGGTCACGACAACGCAGACGAAAATTCCAAATAGTTTCCATAATGTCCACAGAAACATGTCAAATGTTTTTTATAATCAATCCTCAGGTTGTTTTTAAAATATATAATCGATAATATATCAACCGCAAATGTCCTTCACAGTAGGAGGGAAAAGCAATACCTATCCGAACGCTGTTGCGCGAGCAAAACTCATGTGACCACTTGACGCGATGTTATCGTTCTGGCAAATTTTTCAAAATAAGCCTGAAACTATGTCTGAAGACTGTTGACACCTTGAGGAAGCGATAGGAAAAGGAATCTGGTTCATATCCCTTTAAATCCAGCAAAGGGAGGCTATGGAACATGGAGTTTTCAAAATAGAAGCCACTTCCTGTTTTGATTTTCCTCAGGGTTTCGCCTGCAATATCAGTTCTGTTATACTCACAGACAATATTTTGACAGTTTTGGAAACTTTAGAGTGTTTTCTATCAAATACTAATAATAATATGCATATATTAGCAACTGAGACTGAGGAGCTGGCCGTTTACAATGGGCACCTTTTCATCCAAGCTACTCAATACTGCCCATGCAGCCATAAAAAGTTAACTTTCAAATGATTGAGGTTTTCCACCATGTTTCTACATTTTCAGACAATACATGACAGTGATGTTTTTTTTTTTTTTTTTTTACTATTATAGGCATTATTTTATAGGCCTCTTTTCATCTGAATATTAATTAATTGACCACATGGGTCATGAAATGTGGTTTAACCAATTTGTTATTAATATAGTGTGTTGTCAACAATTCAAATTATATTTTTCACCAGATTTAACCCATACTTTTTACTGACATTCACTAACATTCAAAAGTTTGGGGTCACTTAGAAATGTCCTTGATTCCATGAAAACATACATGAAATGAGTTGCAAAATGAATAGGAAATATAGTCAAGACGTTGAGGTTATAAATAATGATTTTGAATTGAAATAATAATAGTGTCCTTAAAACTTTGCTTTCGTCAAAGAATTCGCCATTTGCAGCAATTACAGCCTTGCAGACCTTTGGCATTCTAGTTTCAATTTTGTTGAGGTAATCTGAAGAGATTTCACCCTATGCTTCCTGAAGCACCTCCCACGAGTTGGATTGGCTTGATGGGCACTTCTTACGTACCATACAGTCAAGCTGCTCCCACAACAGCTCAATAGGGTTGAGATCCGGTGACTGTGCTTGCCACTCCATTATAGATCGAATACCAGCTGACTGCTTCTTCCCTAAATAGTTATTGCATAGTTTGGAGCTGTGCTTTGGGTCATTGTCCTGTTGTAGGAGGAAATTGGCTCTAATTAAGCCAGGGTATGGCATGGCGTTGCAAAATGGAGTGACAGCCTTCCTTCTTCAAGGTCCCTTTTACCCTGTACAAATCTCCCACTTTACCACCACCAAAGCACCCCCACACCATCACATTGCTTCCACCATGCTTGACAAATGGTATCAAGCACTCCTCCAGCATCTTTTCAGTTCTTCTTTGTGATCCGAACACCTCAAACTTAGATTTGTCTGTCCATAACACTTTTTTCAATCATCCTCTGTCCAGTGTTCTTTTGCCCATCTTAAACTTTTCTTTATATTGGCTAGTCTGAGACATGGCTTTGGCTTTGCAACTCTGCCTAGAAGGCCAGCATCCTGGAGTCGCCTCTTCACTGTTGACATTGAGACTGGTGTTTTGTGGGTAGTATTGAATGAAGCTGCTAGTTGAGGACTTGTGAGGTGTCTGTTTCTCAAACTAGACATTCTAATGTACTTGTCCTCTTGCTCAGTTGTGCACCGGGGCATCCCACTTCTATTCTCCACTTTCTGGAAGACCGAGTTTTGAAATCAGTGGAACGTCCGGTGGAAGCAGAGTATGATAGTAAAGACAATTCTGGCATTTGATTGCAAATGTGTGGAGGGAGACAAAAAGAGAACAGACAGAAGGCTGTTGTATAAAACACGTCTCCGGATTACATCTTCAAACTAAGGGCAACCATGGCCTCCGTGACAGAGAGGGAGATGAGTTCATCCATGTAAACAGGTAAGAGAGTCTAGATAGAAACTTATAATAAAAGTAACATTTTGCTAATTGTCAGAAAGTTGTTTTGTTGTAAGTTAAAGCATACTGATAGCTAGCTAGCTAAAGTTACATGTATAAACTGTGTAGTAATATTATTCATATCTCAGAGCCATTTGCATTGCTAGTTATAGTCTAATGTTAGCTAGCTAACTAACATTGAACCTAGTTGGATAGCGTTAGCTACCTGCAGGGTAGTAACGTCATGAGATAGGTATATGGTTTAATCTTTAGCTAGCTAGCTGTCTAAACAAAAGTCTCCACTAATGCAAGTAACCATTTCACTGTACCGTTTACACCTTCTGTATCCTGTGCACGTGAAAAATAAATGTCGATACAGTGTGTGTTTACCAGAGAGGGTAATGTGAATAACAACATGACCTGCACCAAAGTCAAATAAGGATATAATGTTAGGCCAACGATAGTGTCCAAGTTCTAAGATTCTCCGGTAGAATGCTCTGCTTTTATTTCGTCACACTCAGAACGGTAAGATATTTTCTGTAATTAGCTCGCCATTAACTTGTAAGTAATGATCTTGTGAGTTCATTTTAATGTAATAATGAATCAAAATGAGCTAGAGTTAAGACGATGTCAGCTATATGGTATGGTCATTATTTGAACTGGCTAATCAGCCAACTTAAAACTATAAACGAACCTAAACCTTGTTTAGAAAGTTGCCTTTAGTTGACTGGTTTGTTAGATTGACATAGTAAATTCATTTTTAAACTGATGGGTTTATTGGTGTTAAAATACACCAGGTATGCTATTTTGTTTTTGTGTTCATGCTTTTTCATAACGACAACGACAAGTTTGACGTAGACAGTAGAATGTTCACGATGTCCCTGCGACAACTGTCTACAGACATGTAGATAGACGTAGTATTAAACAGTCTTTAGTTATGAAATCTTTGGTTGTTTAGTACACTACCATACACACTCTGTTTAGCACATGGCCTCACATGTGAATCCTTAAAGAGATGGGTGGGGATAACGCTTAAGAGGGTGTGAACCATGCGGAATGGGTGTAGACAAAGAAGAGCTCTCCAGTAGGTGTACCAAAACATTCAAGAGCCATTTTCTCAAAAGTGGGGTTACAAGTTTATCAACTTCCAAAGTAGAATTACTTTCCCATTGTTCCTCAACTGCAGTGTATGATATACAATTTTCTAGCCGAGTCTCTACTTTTATCCAATGTAAAAACACACCATTTCAAATGTTGCTACATAAGACCAAATCGTCAGTCACATATGGTTAAGCACATTTTTACATTAACTATTTATTGTAATATTCCTACTCTTCAAGGTCACTACTAACAGGAATGGTGCAATATTAATCCCTCACCAACTGAATTCCTGCCTTTTTATCCCATTGGTGATGATTGAGATTTCTTACTGCCCTCTGAGTGGGCAAAGTTAAAGTGCCATGACACATAACTGCAGCAACCGATCGGGTACAAATTATGCTAATTGATGCAGGAGGGCTGGAGGAGTTGACCAATCAAGGTCAAGTGAAAATGTTTTTCAAAATCCATTTGAAAACATGCTCTACCAGCTGGTTGAGAATAGGGTTAAATGACACATTGTTGAGAAACGTTCTGTTCTCCTCCCTTTTTCTCACTGTTGCAAATACACTCTCATATACTTCTCTCACACAGACGGGCGGGAGGCAGGTAGCCTAGCGCTTAGAGCATTGAACCAGTAACCAAAAGGTCGCTGGTTCGAATACCCCAGCAGACAAGGCGGAAAAATATGTCAATGTGCCTTTGAGCAAGGCACTTAACCCTAATTTGCTCCAGGGGCGCCATACTATTATGGCTGACCCTGTAAAACAACACATTTCACTGCACCTATATGGTGTTTGTGATAATAAAACATATATTTTATTTTTCTTGACACACACACGTCTAACAAATGAGGGGACGCTTAGCATTCAGTCTAATCATGGTAATACACAGGAAAATAGCCTAGTGGCATGCGGCCGATTCCATGGAAAAGTCAACCTGAGCATGTCCAAATAAAGTGAGTCATTTCCAAATAAAACCATGTTCATAATCATCCTGAAGGTCTATATGTACCGACCAACTCGATTTGGTTTTATGTAGCAACATTTGAAATGGTGTATTTTACATTGGATAAAAGTAGAGACTCCGAGCTAGAAAAGTGTATATTCATACACTACAGTTGAGGAACAATGGGAAAGTATCATTCAGCATCATTCACACCCTCTTATGCTTTAGCCCCACTCATCTCTTTAAGGATTTGCACGTGAGGCCATGTACTAAACAACCAAAGACTTCAAGTCTAAAGGCTGGTATATACTATGGGTGTTTTTGTAAATTTAAAAGTGTGCTCTGGGCATTCGAAAACTCAGTGCGCTGTCAGATTGTCTGTTTGTAAATTGAGTGTTTCACTCTTGAAGTGTTCACTGGACGCTCTGGCAGAGGAGTAGGGTTGATCCAAGCGTTCTGTCCTAACAGCAGCACTGTTGGCTAACGCTGGCTAGCTACTTTCAGAGACAAATGAGAGAACAGCTCACTGACCATTTTACTTTCCCTAGCAGAGATGGTTAGGCTTTTTCTATGTTATCCAGGGTGTTGGTGACTGCAACTATGATGCAGGCAAAAATGTAATTATGCTTTTTGCCAACGTTTACTGACACCGGCCATATTCAACAGATGTTGAGCTAAGAGATAAATGTGAGATAAATGTGTCAGTTATTCTGAGAACGAATTCAACAGTTGTCACAGTGACATCATGAACATTCTATCGAAATGGTTACTTGCATAGTGGAGTTTTGTTAAGTCATGTAGCTAGCTAGCTAAACAATGAACCATAATCCCAACTCATTACGTTACTACCCTGCATGAATCTGCAGGTAGTTAATCAACCAGGTTCAATGTTAGCTAGCTAGCATTAGACTATAACTAGCAATAGCAAATGGCTCTGAAATACGAATAATATTACTACACATATCATGCACGTAACATTAGCTAACTGCCTAACAGTACGCATTAACTCAAAATAAAAACAACATTATGACAAAATCAGAAATGTGTAATATCTGAAAATATTAGTTAGCTAGACTATCTCACTTGGATGGACACTTCTCCCCCTCTGATACGGATGCCATGGTTGCCCTTAGTTTGAAGATGTAATCCGGGTGTTTTATACAACAGCCTTCTGTGTGTTCTCTTTCGACTCCGTTTGCATATTTGCAATCATATTCTCCATCCCCTTAGCTATCATACTATAATTCCACTTATTTCAAAACTCGGACCTCCAGAATGTGGAGAGCAACACTTCTGCATTTCTAATACGTGATATTTTTCAAAAAAAAGTTGTGTTAGAAAGGATTACCTACACATACTGACCAGCTCAATTAGACAGAAGAGTGCTACATGGCAGACCAATCCAGTAATCTCTCGGCATGTCCAGCCCACTCATTATCTCAGCCAATCATGGCTAGCAGGAAGGTTGCTCTTTTTTTCTATGGCTAAACCAACTAGGCTCGAAATGTACATTTTGTATTCATATTTACAGATGGAATACAAGTTTGTTATTAAGGCACATGGAAGTTCACGTTCTAGAAGGCATATCTGGCAAAAAACGCAAATTGTAGTGACACGCGACATTCGCATAGTTTCCTGAAACGAGTCACATATGTTGGAGTGTAGACTTTATTTGAAAAGTTTAAATAGGAAATTGTATGACTTTTAACCATTACAGAGCAGGACGCCAAGTCTAAAAAAATACTTTTCAGTCAATCAAATTTCATGGCTTTTAGAAATGGCTCACAGAGCTTGTTTTTCCATTCACAACTGTCATGTTAGTTATGAAGTTGAGATGTTAATGAAGCAACACAGACAAAATTAAAGTGCTTTTGTTTGTGAGTTCTACATTTCTCTGGAGTATAGGTGGTGACCAGGACAGGCAATGTAACATACTGTACATACTTTTTTAAAGATTTGTTTTTGTAAAACATAGACCTTCCACTGGAGCATATTAAAACTCTCTCACGTAAAGCTAATTTTCATCCAAGTTTAATACGGTCTATAATTGTTTCTCTTTTCATTGTCAGTATTGTTTTCAGCATCATGATATCAGTTAAATCCGTAACGGTCGTCAATGTGAGAGATATTGATGTATCATATCTTAGCTTCAGAAGCTTGTGCATTGACCAAATTGTGTGTGCTTGCTCTGTGAATTATTTTTCAGACTAACTGAAGCAATTGTTGATATCTTGAAAATGTTTATGTTCCTATAGCTAAGATCATCTTAGAACACACAGTGGGGGTCCGAAATGATTGACACCCTTGAAAAGATGAGCAAAAACGACAGTATAAAATAAATAATTCTAATACTGAGCTATATTGTGTGCTTTAAAAAAAAACACACGCACACACACACAGACACAGACACAGACACAGACACAGACACAGACACAGACACAGACACAGACACACATACATACATACATTACATACACATGAGATTTTGCTTAACAAGTAATACTTTATGGTCATATGACACGAAAAGAGAGGTATTTGGACATGCACACCAGCGGTGGGTTAGGCCTTTAAAAGAGCAATGCATATGCAGAAAATACCTCATCCCTAATGTATAATATGGTGACAAATCTTTGATGTTATTGTGGTATTTTGCTTCCTCTGGTCCTGGGACCATTGTTACGGTTACCAGCATCTTGAACTTTACCAAGTACCAAGAAATTTGTGACTTGTTTCAGGAAGCTAGGTGTATGTCGCACGTCACTACTTTACAGGAAAGGCATTTGAATGTCATTATTTTCATTTGATCAAAATAAGGTTTGGGGCAGAAATTCCTTCTGAAACATGTGAACATTCATGTGCCTTGATAACAAACTTGTATGCCATCTGTAAATACACATTTCCTTTGAAATGGCTATCCATGTGTTGACCTAAGACTTAAACTACAAACTCAAGAGTTTTGATATGTTCATGTAACATCCATAATGCTTCTTATTTGCTTTTATGTTTCAAACATGTCACTATTTTGAAGTCTGCTCTTTCGGGTATAACCCCCCCCACACACACACACACACAGTTTAATTTATATTTTTTTTGTCCATTTTGAGAGACATTAAAGTTGGAATTGTACGTGCATATATGATGTCCATAATGCCGGAAATCGCCCATACACAGTATAAATCTATTAGACCTATAATCTGTTTTAACAGAGCCGCCTAACATCAAATCAACTACCTTTCTCCATGGGAAGGCAATATCCATGCAGTCTGCTGCTCTGGCTCTACTGTCCATCTTTCAAACAGATTCCCATTCACTCTGCCTCTCCACTCTAAAAGGCCATTCCCAGGGAACCTGGACTTCATTTCATTTGTGCTGTGGTGGAAATAAAGCCCAGGGCAGTCTACCATTTAAGGAAAGATCTCCCCATGTCGATAACTGGGCTCTGATGAACTGGTGTGTTGTGAGTTCATTCTGCAGCAGAGAGACTATATTAAGAATGCTGGAGAAAAGTCAAGCCCTGCAACTGGTGACTTCAGAGTACTGTACAGTAAGTAGTAGGCTGCGGTGCAATACCCCTGGAAAACATTAACAGGGGAGAAAGCATACCTTTACATTCTTAAATCTTAAAGACAACAAAAATGTCACCATGGCAACCATCTTAAATCAAAAACGTCATGTTATGCAACATCGGCCCACTGTAACCATCCATGAGGCCTTTGTTATCCTGTTAAAAACACACTATGCTTATCCTTGAACCTACTGTCAAATTTGATCTGAGGCTAGCATTTCCCCACACGTGCTCTAGCGGACCGTCACTAGGGGGTCCGTCGGTCTGTTGATGTTTCAGGGAGTACCAGAGCCTCTCCAGAGCCAGACAGAGTACACTGGCCACTGAGGGAGAGAAAGTGGCCTGGCAAGCTAGCATCAGCATCATGGCCACTATAGGGCCGTATGTTTGGTGTGTGTGTGTGTTTGGAGAGAGCCAGAGCGCCATCTGTGTCCCACAGGTGCCAGGGTGAGAGATGTGGTCCCGGACCCAGCCAGATCACAACATAGGGCTATATAAGGACATGAGCACTGGACCCTGTCATTAGTCACACAGGAAGAGAATGAGAGAAAGGAGAGAGAAAGAAAAGAGAGAAAAAAACATAGAAACACAGAAGTAGTGGGGGTCTCACAGTGAACAAGTGTCTAAAGCCACCTGACTGTCTGTTTATGGTGTTTGGATTAAACGCAGTGACCCCTGTGTGGGGACAGGTCAGGTGGACCAATTGTCACCCGTGTACAGTATAGTGTGTTCGCACGTGTGTGTGTGTGTGTTCGCACGTGTGTGTGTGTGTGTGTGTGTGTGTGTGTGTGTAGTTACATGTTTGACTGGTTTTAACAAAGTCACCCCTCTTTTCACTTCATCTCCCCTAATACCACCATCCATTGTGTGTACACCATGGTCATCCAGTCCATTACTAACTAGGGCTTATTCTCTATTTATAGGTCTTTCTATTGTTTAGTTCCCTCTAGGATCTGTGATAGTGGACCGCTCTGCCATTTGAAAGGGTTCCATCTGTGTATAACAACCATGTACACACAAATAGTCCACCGCAGTAGTTATACTGGGCTAATCAATGCGAGTCTGTCTATTAAAACTCTACAGCTTAAAAAAACCTTGCATGAGCCGTCCCACTTGGTACATCTGCAGTGTGTTCACAATGAGCCAGCTCTGGCGTAACACACTAATGAGACAATAAAACCTCAACTGTTGACAGTCCTCCAAACAAACCCTAGAGTAAATCAGGACTTGAAAGTACCCATTCTAGAGATCTAGAGGAAAGAGAAAACAAAGCCCAACTAATTTCAGGTGGCCGGGCAGGAACTCTTTCCTAGCTTGAGGCAACTAGGATGATGAACCATCTCTGATGGCTGTGATGGTCCTGAGGAACAGACAATGAATGACCTTGGCATGTTTGCCCTAAGGAGAGCCAGCCCACCCCCCTCCCTCCCTCCCCCAGGCCCTCTGCAATGTGAAAGAAAGAGAACAGGGCTAAAGTAGGAACATTTTGGGCTTCTCCTAGGTGATCTAAATGTGAGCCCTGCACCTCGGTACCCTCCCACAGCTTATCAAAAGTTAATTGGCAATTAATTAGAGACGGGCTACACTGGCAGACAGAGGGAAAGGAAGATCTATTTTTATTTATCTTTTTTTACACCCCCTCTCTTTCTCCTACCTTCTCCCTTTCTTTCTTTGCCCATCTCTTCCGTTCTCTCGGCCGCTGGCCTGCCTCCAAGACAGCACGGGGAATTAAATATTCCACTCTGGTTTTAGTGAAAATCTACTTCGGTTGTCGTCAAAGTGGTAAATTCTTAAAGCGACTATAAAAGTACTAGATGCTCAGTGTTGTCAAGCGTGAAAGTATCCTCACAGAGAGAGAGAGGCAGTGGTCAAGAGCACTGACAGGCAACCTTGAACTGAGCTCAGCAGCACAATGGTGACGCAAAAGACGAGTACATAATTCAGCAGAATATAAGCAAGTTTGTAGGAACTTATAGGGTTCAGTTCACAAAGAACATCAGAGGCTACAGTAAGCGAAAGCATACTTTAAAAAAAAAATTGAGACAAAGATAACTTTCTTGGGTTTTCGCTGATCTTTTCCACGGAGTAGCTATCTAAAGCTTCATTATTAAACAAGTCAAAAGAGGTCATCTATACGAGCTCGTCACCGCATGTAACTTAAACTGTATATAATAAATAATAAACTTGACCATGACATTTTGAGCCCAACAAGTAAACCAGAGGTCATGACCCCCTGTTCCAGGTATAACAGAGCCTCCTCATGCTGCTTCCCTCTGAGGCCCTTCTCTCTGTTTCCATGGCATGGCGTGCCTGGCTCGGACATAAAGCATGTAATTTGAGATTTGTGGAGATGAGAAATTACGGCATGGTTCTGCCCATCAAAGACCGACCCGCTGATCAGCTGGGAACACATGGTCACCACATGAGCCTCATAGGTCACTCAATCATCCTTTCTCCCAGGTTTATTTTCCTATTTTCCTCTCCCTCACTCCATTTCTCGCCTCTGTTATCACTTTTGTCAAATCTGGGCATGTTGACGATCGCTCTACTTCTTCCCCCGTACTTTGCGCCTTCTTTCTTGATAATCGTCTAACTCTCTTATTCGCATCACTCTTGCTCTCTGTGTTCTTTCCTCTTTTCTTCACGTCACCGGGTGAGAACGTGAGGGTCGGAGGAGTTGTTTACGTCCATGTGTCAGGAAGAGGTGAGAGACATGCAATAAAACCATGACTGGAGTTATTTTTGCACTTTCCGCTATAAAAGAGTACAGGCTCGACAAGGCCATAATCTTTGAGTCTCAAATCCTTTCACGACTGCCCAATCCCCATTCCTTGCCCTCCCCTATCCCGAGACCCGTAGCCAGCACATTCACCCCTTTGCATCAACCACTGTAGAATACAACCACAGCAATGGGATAGGAGTACAGTACAGGAATCCAAGCAATAGGCCACAGCTGCTTGGATGCACAATTTTGGAAGACAAGTTGTCCATACTAAAGAGAGGATGGTCTTAACTTTGTTGGTATAATTTCTATTTTTAAACAATAATTATTGAGCTCAAAGCACACTGCTTTACAATCAAGATATCTGATGTGACTTGTTTCAGGAAACTAGGCTTATGTCGTGGGTCACTACTGCACAGGAAAGCCATTTGAACATAAACTTTTTTTTTCTTCTCAAAATGCGTTTTATTGGCAGAAATGCCTTCTGGCACGTGAACTTTCATATGCCTTAATAACACAGTTGTATGCCATCTGTAAATACAAATACAATTGTTAAATTACGAGCCTAGTTGGAAAAAGTCAGCAATCTTCCCTCTTTGTCAAGATTGGCTGAGATAATGAGTGGGCTGGAAATGTTGAGAGATGAACTTGGATTGGTCTGCCATGTAGCACACATCGGTCTATAATATAATATGTGTAGGTAATCCTGTCTAATGAGGCTTTAAATAAATAAAAATATTGCGTAGCAGAACTGCATAGATGTTGCTCTCCACTTTCTGGAGGACTGAGTTTTGAAATCCACTTTCTGGAGGACCGAGTTTTGAAATCAGCGGAAATAGAGTATGATAGCTAAGGAGATTGAGAAAACACCCGTCTCCGGATTACATCTTCAAACTAAGGGCAACCATGGCACCCGTGACAGCGAGAAGCATCCATCCATAGTCTAGCTAGCTACATTTTAAGATATTACACATTTAGAATTTTGACAGAAAGCTAGCCATATGTCTTTAAAAAAAGACTCCACTATGCAAGTATCCGTTTCAATAGAATGTCACTTCGACAACTGTTGATAGACGTGGCTGGTAAATTTGCTCTGGCTGTCTACTCCAATTTCAGAGCACTCTCATCTGTGTGTGCCACAGCAAAGAAGATCTGACGAGTTACGAACACTCAACAGCCGTTGTATATAGCCTGGCTCAGGAAATGTTGGCAAACAATGTTAATTGTTGCCAGCAGCACAGTTAGTGTACCAACGCTCTGGATAACATAAAAACAGCCGAACCAACTCTGCTAGGGTGAGTAAAATGGTCAGTGAGCAGTTCTCTCATTTGTGTCTCAGGAAGTAGCTAACAAGCTAGCCAACCTTAGCCAGTTAGCTTGGGTGCTTGACTGCTGTTGGGACAGAACGCTCAGATGAACCCTTAAAGAGATTGTTGGGGCTAAAGTTTAAGAGGGTGGGAACGATGCTGAATGGGTTTTGACAAAGAGCTCTCCAGTCGGTACCAAAACATTCAAAGGCCATTTTCTCAAAAGTGAGGTTACAAGTTTATCAACTTTCAAAGCAGAATTATTTTCCCATTGTTCCTCAAATGCAGTGTATGACATACAATTTTGTAAGTCTGTGTCTCTTTATCCAATGGGAAAAAAACATTAAAAATTTTGCTACATAAGATCGCATCAAGGGGGTTGGTCAGTGTGCGAAATTGCGCATCGGCCATTGCAAGTGCACTAGGCCTCATAGCAACATTACATGTACTATTAGATTAATAAATGCCTACTAGCAGTAGGTTATATTTAAAGTTTGAGATTTAGCTAATGTGTTTTGAGTTTCCACTTCCTCAGGTGGTGAATTAGCACGAATTGATACAGGCCTAAATAGAATTTTAGCACAAATAAAGATGAAGGGAAATTTATGTCTATTGAAAAAAATATATATATCTGGAGCCCTATATCACACCTGACTAACATTGAGCGAAGTGGAGTCTTTTGTTTAGACTGGTAGCTAAAAAATTTATTATAATACTAACCCATAACTACAGTACAAACAGATTGTCATAGTTAGTACAGCATTTCATGCATGGTGGCTATGAATCTGCAGGAAGCTAAAGCTAACCAACTAGGGTCAATGTTAGCTAGCTAGCAAACATTAGGCTATAACTAGCAATCCAAACGGCTTTCTGAGATACAAATAATATTACTACACAGATCATAATGGTAGCTAGCGAGCTAACAGTACACTTTAACTTGTAATGAAAACGAAATTAGTAACGTATAATATCTGAACATTTAGCTAGACTCTCACCCGTATACATGGATGACCACTTCACGGCAGCGTGTCTTTTACGTTTGGTTCGTAGCAAGCTACAGCTTGTATAGCCATTATGTGAAGTCACTCCGGTTCACACTGACCATGTGCAGAAAGTTAACTTCTTCCAACGGATCTTTGTCGATAGCGCCTGCTAAATTCTGGGCAGCAATGTTATTGAGAGCAGCAGCAACACTTTTGCAGTTCTCCATGGTTAACGTTATATCTTTCCAAAAAGCCACGGGAGTAAGGATCATCAACACATATTGAGCAGCTCACGTTATAGACAGAAGCATACTACAAGGCAGACCAATCCGAACTCATCTCTCGGCATGTCCAGCACATCCATTATCTCAGCCAATCATAGCTTGTGGGAAGGTTCCTGCCTTCTTCCATGGCTAAACCAACTAGGCTCATAATTTAACAATTGATTTCATATTTACAGATGGCATACAAGTTCATTATTAAGGCACATGAAAGGTCACATGTACGAGAAGTCATTTCTGCGAGAAAAAAAAAGCATTTTGAATTTTTTTTAAATTAGATAACGTTCAAATACCTCTCCTGTGAAATAGTGACATGCGACATACGCCTAGCTTCTTGAAACGGGTCACATACAGTTGAAGTCGGAGGTTTACATACACTTAGGTTGGAGTCATTAAAACTCCTTTTTCAACCACTCCACAAATATCTTGCTAACAAACTATAGTTTTGGCAAGTCGGTTAGGACATCTACTTTGTGCATGACACAAATTTTTTCCAACAATTATTTACAGACAGATTATTTCACTTATAATTCACTGTATCACAATTCCAGTGGGTCAGAAGTTTACATACACTAAGTTGACTGTGCCTTGAAACAGCTTGGAAAATTCCAGAAAATGATGTCATGGCTTTAGAAGCTTCAGATAGGCTAATTGACATAATTTGAGTCAATTGGAGGTGTACCTGTGGATGTATTTCAAGGCCTACCTTCAAACTCAGTGCCTCTTTGCTTGACATTATGGGAAAATCAAAAGAAATCAGTCAAGACCTCAGAAAAAAAATTGTAGACCTCCACAAGTCTGGTTCATCCTTGGGAGCAATTTCCAAACACCTGAAGGTACCACGTTCGTCTGTACAAACAACAGTAAGTAAGTAAGTAAGTAAGTATAAACATCATGGGACCACGCAGCCGTCATACCGCTCAGGAAGGAGACGCGTTCTGTCTCCTAGAGATGAACGTACTTTGGTGCGAAAAGTTCAAATCAATCCGAGAACAGCAGCAAAAGGAACTTGTGAAGACGCTGGAGGAGACAGGTACAAAAGTATCTAAATCCACAGTAAAATGAGTCCTGTCGACATAACCTGAAAGGCCGCTCAGCAAGGAAGAAGCCACTGCTCCAAAACCGCCATAAAAAATGACTACGGTTTACAACTGCACATGGGGACAATGATCGTACTTTTTGGAGAAATGTCCTCTGGTCTGATGAAACAAAAATATAACTGTTTGGCCATAATGACCATCGTTATGTTTGGAGGAAAAAGGGGGAGGCTTGCAGGTAGAAGAACACCATCCCAAACATGAAGCACAGGGGTGGCAGCATCATGTTGTGGGGGTGCTTTGCTGCAAGAGGGACTGGTGCACTTCACAAAATAGATGGCACCATGAGGGGGACATTTAGGTGGATATATTGAAGCAACATCTCAAGACGTCAGGAAGTTAAAGCTTGGTCGCAAATGGGTCTTCCAATTAGACAATGACCCCAAGCATACTTTCAAAGTTGTGGCAAAATGGCTTAAGGACAACAAAGTCAAGGTATTGGAGTGGCCATCACAAAGCCCTGACCTCAATCCTATACAACATTTGTGGGCAGAACTGAAAAAGTGTCTGCGAGCAAGGAGGCCAACAAACCTGACTCAGTTACACCAGCTCTGTCAGGTGGAATGGGCAAAAATCCACCCAACTTATTGTGGGAAGCTTGTGGAAGGCTACCTGAAACGTTTGACCGAAGTTTAAAATTGTTTAAGGCAATGCTAACAAATATTAATTGAGTGTATGTAAACGTCTGACCCACTGGGAATGTGATTAAATACATCACTCCACTATTATTCTGACATTACACATTCTTAAAATAAAGTGGTGATCCTAACTGACCAAAGACAGGGCATTTTTACTAGGATTAAATGTCAGGAATTGTGAAAACTGAGTTTAAATGTATTTAGCTAAGGTGTATGTAAACTTCAGAGTTCAACTGTATGTAAAAACAAAACAAAAAATGTCAGTGTTCAATCAGCTTTCTTCGTGGAGTGCCTTTGTTACAACTATTAAACAGAAAGCATATTTGTTGGAACACGGTAACTGCTTTTTAATAACGACAAAATAAAATACCCCTACCACCAAGACGGATGGTCAGCAAGACTTGCGTCAAATTATGAAACCTAAACATAATTTTAAGCGATAATAGGTACGTAGTATAGGTACCGGCTTGTTCTATCCAAATGGGGCGGTCCCTTCCTCTCTCCGGTCTCTTCGTTGAATTTGGTGGCGTGGGCACCTGCTTAGTACGCATCGTTCTGGCTTTTTTTTGTTGCCTAGATCACAGAGGTGTAGGTTCAGACAGAGGCTCAGAAACAGAAGAATAATCAGAAACGTCATGATTAATTTCTTCCCACCATCTGAAACATTTTCATTCAGATTTTGTAGCAACGCTAACGCAGCATGTGCATCCATTCGTCTTCTTGCCATTGTAAATTAGACAGACGCTCTCACTGTGAGAGTAGACTTATAAGACTGCTTGGATTCGGTGGACTGGAATAGGAATACATCAAAACAACAGAATGGCCCGCCCTGTTCATCATTCACAATTGGTGATTACATAATTATGCATTGTTCGCTTTCCCTCGTTCATCAACTCACCCATTCCCCCTCATCATACTTTACGTCATCCGTTATATTTGTGAAATTAGTTTTAGAATAGTTTATGTTCAGTTGAGGCAATTAGCGGGATGATTATAAACTGGGCAGGGTACCTCCAGCTGTCAGGAGAAGGAGAGGATCAGGCCCTACTGTCGGGAGGAGGGGAAAACCATTCCAAAAAATGCCATGCCCTCCTAAAATTGGTTAGACTTACAGTTCTGACGGATGGGGGCATAACTTTAAAAATGTCAGATAATGAAAATGTTAGGAGCAGTCCAAATCAGTGCTTTAGCGGTTCTAATGTAACCGTAAAGGCCGAGTGACTAGGGGTTTCCTTCACAATGTTGCATAATCATTTGCTATCGTTATAGAGCAGCTCATTATAGAATTAATTAGAACAGACCCACTCGGAGACCATTCGGAATTAACCTCAATGAGCCCGCCTCCTCTGGGTCTCCCCACCCAACTGACAGGGTGGGGGACTAGGGGTCTGGAGGTAGACAGTATGGAAGAGGGTAGAGCATGGGTCTAGCTCAAATGGTCTCGTCGTCTCAACCCCTTCATCTGCGCTTATTGAAAAAAGACAGACAAGTGATGGTGTAAACTCATCATTAGGCTGGCTTTCATCTGGTCAGTTCTTTAAATATCAGCACATTGTAGAAGAGAATAGATTTTTGTTAATTGAGAAAGAGCCCTTGGCCCCTGTACTGTATCCCGGGAGGTGGAGGACTAGTGTACATCCTTTCAGTAGAGAGACTCCCACTGTAGACCTCAGAGAGAATCAATAGTGCAATTAGCTAGGCTGAGTAGGTGAGTGTCATGCGAACAGGAAATTACAGCAAAGAGAACAACAACAGCTGTGTGGTGACTGGTGAAGGCGGATACAGGCTCAGTCTCACAACATCGTCTCTACAGCAGCACACATGACTGTTCTGCCGCAGTAAGACTTCCCCTGTTTATTTTTGCCAAAAATGAATACAATAGCCATCACAGCACAAAAAAAACACACTAGACCAGAGAATGACACTGCTAGCCACTTGTGATTCAACACAGATGCTAGGTCTCCCACAATCAATATGCTGCAGCTACTGTATCTAAGAAATCACCTCTGCCTACCACAGTAAGGTGGAAACGAAGACGTCAAAACAAAGATTTAAAAGACATACAAGGCATCAATGAGCATTTTTTCCTCACAGTAAATAAGTGGCTGAAATGTCAGTAGTTTCACTCTCTATGCCCACGTTAAACAAACAAGCAACAGGAAACCCTGTCATACAGCATCTATCAGACATGCATTTAGTCTTACAGTAAATAAATGCTTCAATCAGAAGCTTTACACATGGAGACCCATGAGTTTAAAAATATGACAGAGGCCTGTGAAAGTCCAAATGAATGGTGTGTGTCATTTAGCTTATGAGAGCTCGAGGAGCAGGCATGTGCATACCACTCAGCTCTGGGCACAAGAGACATCTAAAGAATAACCACAACTCTTCCAAAAGACCTGGGTTCAAACAACTTAAAATCCTTTAAATACATTGAGTGTTTGCTTTAGCCTAACTGGAGTGCCCGGTGGGCGGGGTTTGCAATTTTGGGACTTGTCAATTGGTCCCATTGCAACAGGCATGCTTAAATCGAGCACAGCTAAAGTATTTGAAGTGATTTCAAATAGTATTTGAACCCAGGTCTGTCTCCTAGGAGGATCTAAGACGACCATAGATAGCACATAAGACAAGAGACTGTGAGAAAGTACTGAGGATGTGAGGTCAGTCGAGGTCTCCGCAGTGTCTGGAAGCTCACAAGCCCATTCATTATCCTATACACACAATGTATGGGAGGATTGTGTAATTAAAGGGTGTCACTGCGACAGACTGTACAGCTGACAGGAGAGCTGCTTGGTTTTTAGATCTGCTCTTACAGGGACTCGTGAAAAACAGAACAATCTCAGTTTTTTTCCACAAACATTTTTCTTAATATTAACAAATTTGAAATATATATTTTGTTAGACCAAAGTATCAGCTATCACACCATTTCACAGGCCTCTGTCATAAAATGAAACTAACTGGATTTGTCAACTCCATGTAGTTTTAGAACATAAAAAAATTTATAAAGAAAACATTATCCCTCAAGTCAAGAGAAAATACTTCAAACAAGTGATTAAAAAAAAGTGTTTTCTTAATACTGACAAAACATCTATATTCAAAGGGTTAGCCATCAGTGACGGAGTTGACAAGCCACTGACAGAGTCGACAACAGATACTCAGAACAGACATATTTTGGCATCTAATTAATTTATTTTTTTAATTACAAGACAAACATATGGAAAAGTATTAATTTGAAAATAAGCAATAAAAACAACCATTCTAATAGAACTTTCAGCACTGACGGAGTTGACGTTCCACAAAAATTTGACACAGTTTACATTTTACTGAGTTTTCTTCTTAATTCAAGTGTTGTACAAAGTAGCAATTTTGTTTAGTTCATGAACTTAAAACCTAATTAAATAGAATATGCCTTTTGGTTCAAATATGTTACATCTTAATCTAGCAGATGGAGTTGACATTTTATGGTTGTGACCATGGTGATTTAAATAGTGTTTGTTTAAATCTATAAAAAGTAGAGAACTTTACTGACTAAGCTCAAATCAAATAGCTCAGACACCCATACATACCCCACAAAACCCACCAGAGGTCTCTTCGCGGTCCAAGTCCCCCCAAAAATTAACGGCAACGCACACTTTTATACAGTACCATGATCGCATGGAACTCCCATCTTCAATTACTCGAGCAAACAGCAAAATTACCTTTAAAGAAAATGGATTAAACATTCCATGGCACAACAGGGAATGTAATTCAAAAAGCTCAGATATGCGAGTGCTTATCTTCTTTGCGGATGCATGGTAACAGTTGAATAAGATGAGAAATTAGAAGAAACCCGCACACTGCTCAAGAGCAACAGGGACTGAAATGACACTCAAACATGCACACAATCTACACGAACGTTCTTTAGTTGTGTTGTTTGTATATCGTATTTTAAATTTGAGTGACTGTTCTCGTCTATCAAGCTTTTGTTACTTGTCGTGTTCTATGTTTTTGTGTGAACCCCAGGGAGCCGAATAAAACAATACATCAATAAAACCATTCAGAAGGCGGCATGCTTAGGTGACTCATTCTTTAGCAAGCTGTGTCTAATGTAACAAAATCCGATTACACTTGTCTTTACTAAATTTACCCATTATTCTTAAGTCTTCCCGGCCCATTTGTTTTTAGAATGCCCTCGTCTTTTCCTATTAACTATGCTTGAGAGATAGGGTTCAGGGCTCAACAACAAATAGGCCTACATTCTTAAAAGAGGGTCCATCTTGAAATAGTTCTCCTGCGAACATTGCCCAACCGAACCAGGCCATGATCATTATCAGTTAAATGTCCTGGTAAAAAAAAAGTAAGCATCTTAAAACAAAGGTGTGGTTTAAGCTTGGGCGGTATACCGTATACCAGGGTATTTGGAAAAAGCCACAGGATGTTGAAACTATTTCTTTGAAGTTTAAATAAATGGGAATATTTGTAGTTAATGTTTAAGTAAATACCTGCAGTGAAATTGTGCAATATGTTAGGAGACAAAGAACATTGCATTCTTCATTTCACCTGTCACATTATTATGTAGCTTATGGTAGCAGACAAGAAGTACATGGCTGAGCTCTAATCACCACTTCAATAAGTCAGGATTCCTATTTGACTCAGCCATGCTTCCTTGCCCGTCCAACATTTCCTCATCACCCACCCCTTCTAATATGACTATCCCCGAAGCTTCTCCCTCTTTTTCCCCTGCCCCACAACAAAGTTTCTCCCTGCAGGCAGTCACTGAGTCCGAGGTGCTAAAAGGAGCTCCGGAAACTTGACCCCAAAAAAACATCTGGGTCAGATGGTTTAGACCCCTTCTTCTTTAACTTCTCTAGGGTAGGGGGCAGCATTCTGAATTTTGGAAGAAAAGTCTGCTACTCAGGCCCAGAAGCTAGGATATGCATATAAATGGTAGAGTTGGATAGAAAACACTCCAAAGTTTCCAAAACGGTTAAAATAATGTATAACAGAACTGATTTGGCAGGCAAAAACCGGAGAAAAATCCATCTTTAAAAAAATATATATATTTTTCTATTGAATGCCTTTACAGTATCTATTGACTTAAGACTCAAATTGCACTTCCTATGCCTTCCACTAGATGTCAACAGTCATTAGAAATAGTTTCAGGGTTCTATTCTGAAAAATAAGGGAGTAAGAGCACTCTGAATGAGTGGACCCTACAGTGTCCCAGAGCTTTTTCATGCGCGAGACCGAGAGCGCGCCTTTCTTGTTTACCTTTTATATTGACAACATTATTGTCCGGTTGAAAAATTATTGATTATTTTGGCTAAAAACGACCTTAGGATTAATTTGACATGTTTCTAAGATTTTTCGTCTGCCTGTTGTGACTGCGTTTGAGCCTGTGGATTACTGAAGAAAACGCACAAACGAAAGGGAGGTTTTTGGATATAGAGACACTTTATCGACCAAAACGAACATTTATTGAGTAAATTAAGGTCTTCTGAGTGCAACCATATGAAGATCATCACAAGTAAGTGACTGACTTGTGTAACTCCTCTACTTGTCTGGTTACTGTTTGTAATGATTTGTCTGCTGGGCGCTGTTCTCAGATAATCGCATGGTATGCTTTCACCGTAAAGCTGAAAGCATACCATTTTGAAATCTGACACCGTGGTTGGATTAACAAGAAGTTTCTTTAAACCCGTGTATAACACTTGTATGCTTCATTAATTTTTATAATGAGTATTTCTGTTTTTGAATTTGGCGCTCTGCAATTTCACTGGATGTTGGCCAGGTGGGACGCTACCGTCCCACGTCCCCTAGTGAGGTTAAGGTTGCTGCCCCTATCATCGCCAAACCTATCGCCGACCTTTTTAACCTGTCTCTCCATTCTGGGGAGGTTCCCATTGCTTGGAAGGCAGCCACGGTTCGTCCTTTATTTAAAGGGAGAGATCAAGCTGATCCTAACTGTTGTAGGCCTATTTCTATTTTGCCATGTTTATCAAGTCTTGTAAAAAACTTGATAATAATCAACTTGGCTTTCTTGATGTCTATAGTATTCTCTCTGGTATGCAATCTGGTAATGATGTCACCATTGCCGTTGAATCTAGGAAATGTTGTGCTGCTATTTTTATTGACTAGGCCAAAGCTTTTGATACGGTAGACCATTCCATTCTTGTGGGCCGGCTAAGGAGTATTGGTGTCTCTGAGGGGTCTTTGGGCTGGTTTGCTAACTACCCCTCTCAAAGAGTGCAGTGTAAAAAATTCACAATCTGCCGTCTCAGCCACTGCCTGTCACCAAGGGAGTACCCCAAGGCTCAATCCTAGGCCCAACGCTCTTCTCAATTTACATCAACAACATAGCTCAGGCAGAAGGAAGCTCTCTCATCCGTTTGTATGCAGATACAGTCTTATACTCAGCTAGCCCCTCCCCGGATTTTGTGTTAAATGCTCCACAACAAAGCTTTCTTAGTGTGACAGGGGGGCAACTTCTTGGTGACAGGGGGCAGTAATTGAGTAGCTTGGATGAATAAGGTGCCCAGAGTAAACTTCCTGCTACTCTGTCCCAGATGCTAATACATGCATATTATTAGTAGTATTGGATAGGAAACACTGTTTCTAAAACTGTTTGAATGATGTCTGTGAGTATAAACAGAACTCATATGGCAGGCAAAAACCTGAGAAAAATACTAACAGGAAGTGGGAAATCTGAGGTTTGTAGATTTTCACCTCTTTGCCATTCCAATATAGTGTAAATTGGGTCATATTGCACTTCCCAAGGCTTCCACTAGATGTCAACAGTCTTTAGAACTTTGTTTCAGGCTTCTACTATGAAGGGGGAGAGAATGAGAGCTGATTGAGCCAGGTGTCTGGCAGAGTGCCACAGGATCTGAGGCGCGTCACGAGAGAGTTAGCTCTCGTTCCATTGCTTTTCTACAGACATAGGAATTCTCCGGTTGGAACATTATTGAACATTTATGATAAAAACATCCTAAATATTGATTATATACTTAGTTTGACAAGTTTCTACGGGCTGTAATATAACTTTTTGAACGCTTTGTCCGACGTTCAGCGGGACCTGACCGCGCGTTTGTATTTGTTAACATAAATGATGAACTTTATCGAACAAATCAAACATTTATTGTGGAACTGGGATACCTGGGAGTGCATTCTGATGAAGATCATCAAAGGTAAGTGAATATTTATAATGCAATTTCTGACTGTTGTTGACTACACAATATGGCGGATATCTTTTTGGCTCCTTTGTTGTCTGAACGCTGTACTCAGATTGCATGGTTTGCTTTTTCGGTAAAGTTTTTTTTAAATCTGACTGCATTAAGGAGAAGAATATCTCTAATTCCATGTATAACACTTGTATTTTCATCAACATTTATGATGAGTATTTCTGTGAATTGATGTGGCTCTCTGCACAATCACCGCATGTTTTAGAACTACTGAACATAACGAGCCAATGTAAAATGAGATTTGATATAAATATGCACTTTATAGAATAAAACATACATGTATTGTGTAACATGAAGTCCTATGAGTGTCCTCTGATGAAGATCATCAAATGTTAGTAATTAATTATATCTCTATTTGTGCTTTTTGTGACTCCTCTCTTTGGCTGGAAAAATGGCTGGGTTTTTCTGTGAGTTGGTGGTGACCTAACATAATCGTTTGTGGTGCATTCGCTGTAAAGCATTTCTGAAATCAGACACTGTGGCTGGATTAACGAGAATGTTATCTTTAAAATGGTGTAAAATACTTGAATTCTTGAGGAATTTTAATTATGAGATTTTTGTTGTTTTGAATTTGGCGCCCTGCACTTTCACTGGCTGTTGGCGAGGTGGGAATCTGACACCGTGGTTTTAATGTTCATTTGTCTACCATAAGCCACCTCCAACGTCGTTTTAGAGAATTTGGCAGTACGTCCAACCGGCCTCACAACTGCAGACCATGTGTAAGTAACCACGCAAGCCAAGCTTTACAGCCGGCTTTATTTTTCCTGAGATGGCCATGAACAATGACCAGCAAGCATAATTCTAAAAAGATCTGGAAATCACCTTTCTAGTAATTTTTTTAATAAATTGCTGAGGTTTTAATAAACTATAAAATAAAAATGATCATATTTAGTGAGTACAAATTTGCCCCCATTTCATATAACTGTTTGTAAGCTTTTAAATGATATCAATCTCAAACCATTTACCTTTTTCAGTGATGAAGACAGGGATGTCTCATGGTATGGTGGGATATGAAAAATGGGTCGTCTGAGCGCCTTTATCTCTTCAACGTTTTCTACAATGTGCAAATATGTATGTTTAGTTCAAATCAAAAAGGGGTGCTGGCAAAAAGTGCTTGAATTCAAATGGAATTACCTGTAGGAGTCTTATTACCTAAGCCACAACCAGGTCATTGTATTTTTAAAATGCATTTGGAGAGTACAGGGCCTTCACTCCCTAATCATTTTACCTCTAGTAACCCCAGGTCAGCGCAGAAACCATCTGACCTCCAATGTCCTCAAAATACAAGGCCCATCAAAAAACTTCTCTCAAGAAGGCACTTCACAGTCTCCAAAATCCATGAGGTGCAGTAAGTGACAAATCCAGATTCCACCAAAAGTAGTCCTTTATGTTCAAAGTGGAAATTGTTTCAAACATGGCTATACTTAGCAGCCCATGCATAATTCATAGATGGGAGATACACTACATGACCAAAAGTATGCGGACACCTGTTTGTCATACATCTTATTCCAAAATCATGGGCATTAATATGGAGTTGGTCCCCCCCCTTTGCTGCGATAACAGCCTCCACTCTTCTGGTTAGGCTTTCCACTAGATGTTGAAACATTAATGCGGGGACTTGCTTACATTCAGCTACAAGAGCATTAGTGAGGTCAGGCACTGATGTTGGGCGATTAGGCCCGGCTCACAGTCAGCACTCCAATTCATCCCAAAGGTGTTTGATGGGGTTGAGGTCAGGGCTCTGTGCAGGCCAGTCAAGTTCTTCCACACTGATCTCAACAATAATTTCTGTTTGGACCTTGCTTTGTGCACGGGGGCATTGTCATGCTGAAACAGGAAACAGGAACGAGTGCATTGCAAACATTTTGTACAGTTTCTGACAAACTATACAAGTAACTCAAAAATGCTACTCAGTTTGCTGTACACACAAAACTAATAGTCATTGTATACTGTAGCGCTAAGATTTCCCTTCACTGGAACTAAGGGGCCTGGCCTTTGTGTGTGGCTGTAAGGCCATGTTAACACATTTCATGAAGCTCCCTTGTGCCAACGTTGCTTCCAGAAGCAGTTTGGAACTCGGTATTGTGTGTTGCAACCGGGGACTCGGGCGGTCCCCGTTCTGTGAGCTTGTGTGGCCTACCACTTCACCGCTGAGCCGTTGTTGCTCCTAGAAATGTCAATTTCACAATAACAGCCCTTACAGTTGACGGGGCAGCTCTAGCAGGGAAGAAATTTGATGAACTGACTTATTGGAAATGGTGGCATCATATGACGGCGCTATGTTGAAAGTCACTGAGCTCTTTAGTAAGGCCATTCTCCTGCCAATGTTTATCTATGAGATTGCATGGCTGTGTGCTCGATTTTATACATCCATCACCAACGGGTGTGGCTGGAATAGCATTAAAGCGAGAGGGCACCCCTTCAAATTAGTGGATTCAGCTATCTGTCACTAGCCCTGTTTTCCACTACTTTTTCTGTCTGTCCCATTCCGCACTCTCCTCCCTTTTTCCTGCCTTAAGTTGACTGTCCGTTCTTATCTGGTGTTGCTCTCCTGCACACTGTATCCTGTTTGCACTGGAGCAGGACAAACATCGTCTCTGTGGCGCGGAAGACATTTCACAGGGTATCAGGTTTTCTGCATTGGCCTGATATCTCTATAATTGGGCCCTTCCTGCTGGCCGGGGGGGGATATGAGAGAGAGTGTGAAAGAGTGAGTGAAGAGGGACAGAAATGGAGACAAGGACATTAATTTTCCACAAGTCTTTCCATCATCACACACTGCCTTACCCTCACGAAAATCAACATTGTTTCCATATCATTATATAAGGTAATAGCTACGTCTACCCCCCGAGGAGCCTAAGACCCAAAACAAGACCGGCACAGAAAAGAATAAGCCCATCTACATGCATGTCCAAAATATGTCAAAATCTGGTCCAAATCCCCCACAAATCTCTCTCATACCCTCCTGGGCACATCCTGCCATAAAGGGCCTTCCAAAATAAACACCAGAAATCAGTGGGTTTAGTAGACCTCATCCAGAGCTAGGCTATGTAACCACACACACACACACACACACACATAATAGTGAAGACATAACTATGAAGTAACACATATGGAATCATGTAGTAACCAAAAAAGGTTAAAACAAATCCAAATATATTTTATATTAGAGTTTCTTCAAAGTAGTCACCCTCTGCCTTGATTACAGCTTTGAACACTCTTGGCATTCTCTCAACCAGCTTCACCTGAAATGCTTTTCCAACAGTTTTGAAGGAGTTCCCACATTTGCTGAGCACTTGATGGCTGCTTTTCCTTCACTCTGCGGTCCAACTCATCCAAAACCATACTAATTGGGTTGAGGTCAGGTGATTGTGGAGGCCAGGTCATCTGATGCAGCACTCCATCACTCTCCTTCTTGGTCAAATAGCCCTTACACAGCCTGGAGGTGTGTTGGGTCATTGTCCTGTTGAAAAACAAAAAGGCCCACTAAGCCCAAACCAGATGGGATGGCGTATCGCTGTGGTAGCCATGCTGGTTAAG
Source organism: Oncorhynchus mykiss (assembly GCF_057628025.1). NCBI lineage: Eukaryota > Metazoa > Chordata > Actinopteri > Salmoniformes > Salmonidae > Oncorhynchus > Oncorhynchus mykiss. Next base: position 5,948,302 of record NC_143044.1, read on the forward strand.
TGTGCCTTGAATTATAAATAAATCAGACCGTGTCACCAGCAAAGCACACCCACCCCATCACACCTCCATGCTGCACGGTGGGAACTACACATTGGGAGATCATCCATTCACCTACTCTGCAACCTACAAAGACACAGCGGTTGGAACCAAAAATGTCCACCGGTCTAATGTCCATTGCTTGTGTTTCTTGGCCCAAGCAAGTCTCTTCTTCTCATTGGTGTCCTTTATTAGTGGTTTAGTTTATCTTTGCTTATTTGAGCTGTTCTTGCCATAATATGCACTGGTTTTTTTTTTACCCAATAGGGCTATCTTCTGTATACCAACCCTACTGATTGGCTCAAACGTATTGAGGAAATAAATTCCACAAATAAACTTTTAACAAGGCACACCTGTTAATTGAAATGCATTCCAGGTGACTACATCCTGAAGCAGGTTGAGAGAATGCCAAGAGTGTGCAGAGCTGTCATCAAAGCAAAGGGTGGCTACTTTGAAGAATCTCAAATATATATTTGTTTAACACTTTTTTGGTTACTAAATGATTCCATGTGTGTTATTTCATAGTTGAGATGCCTTCACTATTATTCTACAATGTAGAAACTTCCCTGGTGTGCCAAGCTTGTAGCATCATATCCAAGACTTGAGGCCTAATCGCTGCCAAAGGTGCATCAACAAAGTACTGAGTACAGGGTCTGAATACTTAGGTACGTAAATGTGCTCAGTTTATATTTTATACATTAGCAAAAACAAAAAAATATCTAAAAACCTGTTTTTGCTTTGTTATTATGGGGTATTGTGTATAGATTAAGGAGGGAAAAACCATTTTAGAATAAGGCTGTAAGGTAACAAATTGTGCATAAAGTCAAGGCGTCTGAATACTTTCCGATGTCACTGTATATCTTTTTTATTTATTTTACGTTTATTTAACTAGGCAAGTCAGTTAAGAACAATGACGGCCTAGGAACAGTGGGTTAACTGCCTGTTCAGGGGCAGAACTACAAATTTGTACCTTGTCAGCTTGGGGATTTGAACTTGCAGCCTTTCGGTTACTAGTCCAACGCTCTAACCACTAGGCTACCCTGCCGCCCCTTATACGAGTCATGCCCTCAAGACACCACCACAGTAGAGGGCTCGGGACCTGGGCCAAGACACCGGACAGACAGCTTGGGTCTATCCCCCACTGTGATGGGAGTGGTTATGGTGTGGATGTCTGCATGCTGGATCATGGATGGGTCTAGCAGCTGTGGTTCTCAGTATAGCCCAGGCTACTGAGGCTAGGGGAAAGGAACTTGTGAGCTGCGTCTACTCTCTATTCTCACTCTGCTGTGCGTGTGTCCATGTCTGCTGGTTATTTCCCATGGCCTGTGCCCTGTCACTGAACTTAGCTAGCCCTCCCTCCCTCTCCCCCCATTCCCGTCTTTCCTCTCACACTCATTCCCACTGGCCCCTCCCAGGCTATTTTCAGACATTTCCTATAAAATATATTTGGAAAAAAAAACATTGAACTGCTTCAGAAGCCCAAACTTAGAAAAGAGGGGTGAGCCCCGTTCTTTGATATTGAGAATTCCCATCTGCGGGAGTTGTGTAAGCTGTTGTTTATCTGAACTACGCTGTGGTTCAGAGTGTACGCAAATGGACTGATATGAGTCTTGAGGAACTCCCTCTTGTCGAACACAACCCCTAATATTATAGTACAATTTCAAATATATTTTGAAGGTGCGCTTCCACTTTTAATGAAATGGTGTATGATGACACACAACTTAGCAATGTTGCAATTCCAAGTCACAACTCTGTCATCACAGGAAAGCCAGTCATGAAAGTGTTAGGCGGTCTAAGTTTCTGTGGAAACGTAAAGTGTCTCAGACAAGACCATCAATTAAAGGATTATTTTGGAGCTAGACGTTTCGTGTCATTTAGAAATACAGGATCACTTGAGATATGTGACAGAATGGACTAGGGGGAGGCTCATTTATATCCCTGCCCTACAACTGTACAGGATCTAGCGAAACCATCTTCACGCTATTTGTGACGGTCACCTTGCATCTCAGCTCAGTGCCGTGGGCCTTCGCTCACATTCAGCCTAATCAATTTCACAGGTCCAGCCAGACAGCCACCTATTCACCGCAGATGTCTGCTCCCATCTTTCATCTGCTCTAACCACACCACTGACAGCCCTCTCCGTCTCCACTGACATCCCAACATCTAGACCAGGAATAAAACAGAATGAAATGGAAAACACACACAGGATGTGGAGTACACACTTAATATCATGAGAGTGTCGTAAACAGGAACTGAGAGACAAAGTGTTGTCTAATCTCTGGGTTCCAGATGCACAAGTGCACACACACACGAAGCAAATAAAGTCATTTCGACAGATGTAAATCTCAGAGCACCTAAACCTCCACTACGGTGTGTATCACACATTGTGCTGACTGAGGCCAGGCGACAGAGAGAGGGGGACAGCTGGGAGAAGGGTTTCTGATTCCTAGAGGTACTAAACACACACACACACACACACACACACACACACACACACACACACACACACACACACACACGTTGAACCCAGATGGGCAGGCAGACTATTTCTGACACAGCAGGACCACTGCATGGTTTAACCTTGTTTATTACTTCAGCCGAACTCTTCAACAATTCAAAAATGGCTACAGTCTATCGAGCTGTGAAAGCACACACAGAAGAGAGTATTTTCTCATCACGGTGAGCTGCTCTCCTCACATCACAGCTCAGTCAGGCAGTCAAGGCAGCCAAGCTAGCCTATCGCTCCACACACTTATCCCAACTATCACAAACATGACACGGTCGATTGGAGAGCCGGGCGGCAAGCGGCTCGTCTTCCAGATGCCTGTGTAAACAAATACTGATCGTCAGAGTCAACCACTCTCAGCACTAATGCCCAGTCAGCGATAACACACACAGTGTGTGTGTGTGTGTGTGCTCGCGCATTTCAAGGAAGACATGATGACCCAACAATGAAACAGGAAGAACCTATGGATTCCTAAGAGGTCATCCACTCCTATGCCTGACCCTTTAAAAATATGTACACGTTACGGTTTACATTCAATTCTGCTGATGAAAATGCCACACTAAAAGAGTGTAAAGAACATACAGTATCTAAAGTGACTAGCTGACTTGGTTCAAAACTGTGGCCTAGGGTGGTCTCGCAGTCTAAGCCTCTGCCTCTGGAGCACATACACTGCTGCAGCATGGGTTCGAATACAGCTCACTGCTATTTCTGCAACTCTTTCCTACATCTTTCCTCTCCACTTCTATCCTGTCCAATAAACAAAGACGGTTCATAAGTGACTTGAGGGTTATACTACAGTGCGATACAAGCTACGTACACTCAGGGTTTTCTAAAGCTTGATTAATACAAATATGGATGACAACTGGCTGTATGCGAACTAGTGATGCGCATTTGGAGCAATACTGGCTGTATCCAAGGCTCAGCCAATCGTTCACATAACAGAATGTAGCACGTGACTGAAGAGAGAAGAGATTGGCTAGTTACAGCATCAGCATTCGCTCCGCAATGACCGCGGGAGAGTTGAAAGGCAGTTTACCAGTTAACTTAAAGCAGCGCGTCCCCTGAACGATAACTAAGAGGTAGGTGAGAAGCCTGACCACGGAGATGGGGGTGAGAAGGTGATGAAGCGTACTTCATGAGCTGTAACCGGAAAACAACTAGCATTTGGAAAGTTTGAGGTGAGGGAGAAAGTGTGGTGGAACAAGTATTGTTAGCATTGTTAAGCATCTTGCTAGCTAGCTGGATCGAAAGACCCGTTTGCTAGCAAGGTAAATGTTGAGCAACATTAGCCAACTTTACTGATCAAAGAATTGAGTTCATGGTGTGAAAATTAGCTGGCTAATAAAGTCAGACAGCTAATATTAGCTAGCTAACCAATTCAGTATAATATTAACTGGTAACTTTGTACGACTCCTTGCCGTTCCTCAAGTTATAACGTGCTAGTTGCTTACTGGACCCTGGCCATCTGTGTGACATGTTAACTAGCTAACGAACTATCTGTGAACTAATATTTTCCCTATACAGTATGTGGTTAATTTTCAGAATGAGAGAATTAGGTGAAAATGAGATGTTGCTTGTTAAAACTTCTTATTTCTTGGGGGCAGTATTTTGATGTCTGGATGAGAAGCATGCCCAAAGTAACCTGCCTGTTACTCAGGCCCAGAAGCTAGGATATGCATATCATTTATAGATTTGGATAGAAAATGCTCTAAAGTTTCCAAAACTGTTATAATAATAATGTCGGAGTATAACAGAACTGATATGGCAGGCGAAAACCTGAGTTGTTTTTATGTGGGTATTTTCAATTGAATGCTTATAAAGTATCTAATGGGTTAGGACACAGATTTCAATTCCTATGGCTTCCACTAGATGTCAACAGTCTTTAGACATTGTTTCAGGCTTTCTTTCTGAAAAATGAAGAAGAATGAGACCTTTCTGTCAGTGGACTGAGGAAGAATGCAGAGCTGGTTTGCGCGAGTGACCGAGTGCGCGCCCTTCGTTGTTTTTTCTTTCTATTGAATACGCTATTGTTGAAATATTATTGATTATTTAGACAATTGACAACCTGAGCATTAATTATAAACATCGTTTGACATATTTCGACAAACATCACCGGTACTATTAGGATGTATTCGTCTGCATGTTTTGACCACCTTCGACCCAGTGGGATATAAAGAGGGAATTTATCGAACAAAACAAACATTTATTGTGTAGCTGGGCCTCTTGTGACTGCAACCATATGAAGATCTTCAAAGGTAAGTGATTAATTTTAATCGCTATTTCTGACTTTTGTAATTCCTTTACTTGGTTGTAAAATGTTTGTATGCTTTTGTAAGCGGGGCGCTGTCCTCAGATAATCGCATGGTATGCTTTCGCCGTAAAGCCTTTTGGAAATCTGACAAAGCGGCTGGATTAACAAGAAGTTAATCTTTAAACTGATGTATAACACTTGAATTTTTTATCAATGTTTATTATGACTATTTCTGTATTTTGAATTTGGCGCTCTGCAATTTCACCGGATGTTGTCGAGGTGGGTTGCTAGCGGAATGCCTGCGCCAGAAAGGTTAAACAAGTGTAGTTGGAGCTGGGCCTGGCTTAAGCTGGATGCCACTAGGTGAAAGGAACACACACTTTCCCTCTTCAAAACCTCTTCAAAACCTTTTCAATACAGTGGATAAAAAGGGTGTACCTGAACGAGATCAATAATGTCAACAAAAGGGTATCATGTTCAGCTGGCACATTGTAGAACAGATGTATACTTTCTGGCTGTGGACAATGCAGTGTTGCCCAAATATATTGCTTTTGTTGTGTTGAACTTGACAGTAACACGTGTGTGAGTGAGGGGGGCTTACATTTTTTTACTCAGTGAATTTTATTTTTGCACACATGTGCACTTGATCGATGTCTACTATAGTGGCCACCATAATAGAGCAAAAATAGAATGCCAGTTTGTTTCATTCTACGTTTTTTCCCCAAGTGCAATATTTAGATGTGTGGTCACAAGCATTCTATTATAAAAGGCTGTCATGGCTAACTGCAATATTAGTATCATTTTTTTCTCAAGACTTGTGTCATTTGCAGTAAAGTCTAGGCAACAAATGACATTGGATTGCTTTCTTTACATTTGTATAGCTGTGAGTTAGCTTCGCATTAACCACTTTTTAATTTTACACCCAGAAGCTGATCATTTAGATCATATTCATTGTTTAATTCGTTAAAACCTGCATTTCCCCAGCAGGGATTTCTTTGACCAGTTTCAGTGCAACAACAAGTGTCACCTTTTTGGGCCCTCACCAGTATGCATCCCTGATCATAATTTATAGATGGGCAGGTAAGGGTGCTCTCGAGCGGCCCATATGTTCTTTACCATTCGGCCATAAGATTTGCCACCAATGCATCACTGCACTCTATACTCCTCTGTAAAACTGGTCATCTCTGTATACCCGTCGCAAGACCCACTGGTGATGCTTATTTATAAAACCCTCTTAGGCCTCACTTTCCCTATCAGCGATATCTACTGCAGCCCTCATCCTCCACATACAACACCCGTTCTGCCAGTCACATTCTGTTAAAGGTCCCCAAAGCACACACATCCCTGCGTCGCTCCTCTTTTCAGTTCGCTGCAGCTAGCGACTGGAACGAGCTGCAACAAACACTCAGACTCAAATCATGGACACTTACGGACAGTTGTGGCTGCTTTGTATGATGTATTGTTGTCTCTACCTTCTTGACCTTTGTGCTGTTGACTTTGCCCAATACTGTTTGTACCATGTTTTTGTGCTGCTACCATGTTGTGTTGCTACCATGCTGTGTTGTCATGTTTTGCTGCCTTGTTATGTTGTCTTAGGTCTCTCTTTATGTAGTGTTTTGTCCTATATTTATATTGTATTTATTTTTTTAATCCCAGGACCCCGTCCCCGCAGGAGGCCTTTTGCCTTTTGGTAGGCAGTCATTGTAAATAAGAATTTGTTCTTAACGGACTTACCTAGTTAAATAAAGGTTCAATAAAAAAATTAATTAATTAGAGCACGCAATGGAAAACGGTCTAAAACATTTCGCAAGCGGAAAACAAAAATGAGTGATTCTTAGACTAGGCCAGGGAGTCCCTTCCCTGTTTCAGTTAGTTCTCTTCCAATCGGTGCCTAATGAATAGGACCCAGGTCTTATGAGAGCCTTATGGAAGGCTCTCCTGTGTTATTGCTTCATTAGCCTGCCCTAATAGTCGCTACATGAAGACTAGGTCTGTCACCAACACCTCAGAGAGGTGGAAACTCAAAGCCCAGGGCTGCCTTGCTTCACTGACGTATTATTTACATTAGCTTATATAAATGTACAACAAAGCAGCTGTATATAGGTTTATATAGGTTTCCTGAGTAAAACCATTTCAGCCATACACAGAGTCAAAATTAATTGGTGCAGCTGGTGAGTAGGACTAGAGGAATTTCACCTGCTTTGCCTCTTCCAACGAGAGAAACCAGAATAGGCATTTCCATGTAAAAAGGACCCACGAGCACCAACGTGAAGTTCATAGGAGCATATCAAAAGTGAGGAGTCCACATTTTTGGAAGATAAAGTCAGAGACACGTGTTTCTACCATTTTCAAATCTTAAAAACAAGGCATATGTAATGGCTTCGATTTCTGGTCAAACAGGTGGAAAAGAGGTTTTAGGAAACATTTACCAGTAAAAGTGTTAAATGTATTAGAAATGCATCAAAACACAGTAATGTTGAAATAACAACCCCTGACAAGTTATTTGCCTTGTAATTCCGTTACCAAAAACCCACATATCTTTAAGATATTTTCTAATTTCTCTCGCTCATGAGGAAGGAGGATAATGAGAGTTCCCAGAAGTAACAAGTAAAGGAAAACCTACCAATTAGTTAGTGTTTTTACTGATATCAATTTGTTTATGAATTATGAAGTTATTAAAACTTAATTCTGTTAACTAAATTGGGGACAGATTTAATGAAAAATCTTTAACGGAATTACTGCAATTGAATTGGCTACAATGGGAAATCATAATAGTCACAAAAAACATTGTTGGGTCAGCTGCTACTGTCCTCCCTTCCACTGGCATACTGTTATGTTCAGCTCATAACTGTTGTCTTTCTATTGTGAATTTTACAACAGTGTCCACTCTCATTACTGAACATTGCTCCCCTAACGAAAAGGCCTGAGTTAAACATAACTTTGAAAATAAATTATTAAAACATTTTACCAGACTTTTCCCCAATTTAACCTTTTTTAGCCATTTTGTTAATGTGGAGGCCACGTGGGGTAAAGGGGGTTTTAAAGAATAAAAACCTAATTCTGATGGTATATAAGCAAATAAATTAACTACTCCTCTCCATGATGGGTGAATAAAACTATGTAAAAAAAAATGGAGTTTTTCCTGGAACTTGAAAAAAATGTACATAATAAATACTGTAGTTAAAATGTCAACTTCAACTAGTATACCATTTTTATGATTTATGGACAAACCACAGCAACACGTGTTTTATTCAAATAAGATCCGTTTTTCAAAAGTACAATTGTATAAAATGACCCAAGAATTTAAAATGTACCAAAGTCAGGCAAATTTTTTAAATGTATTTAAAATAAGACACTTTGACAAAAAACCAGACATCTTAGTCCTCAGAATGATAGTTAATTTTTGCAGGATGCGTCAACTCAATTTGCTACAGACTTTCAAACAACTGGTTTAATCAGAATTACCCATTCAGGGCACATGCTCATTGATTTAGTTATAATGGTTGAGCAGAGGAGTACAGCATTAACCATGGCAAAATGCATAGAACTGCAGGAAATTAGCTTTAAATGGCAAAATTGTCTCTCAGCTCCATGCCAAACTGTATAATTGGTAGAAATTAGCTTCAAAACTAAAACATTTTCTCTCCGCTCATTGGAATTGTTTTTGTTACCAAGATACCTTTACCTTTCTAGCTAATAGGTTATGTTAGTTTACACTTCCTCTTCCAATAAACTGTGGGGAGGTCAAAATAATAAAACTAACAAATCTATTATTTTTTAAATGTTGATTACTTCTACTTGCCATTATCATTCACCTGATAAGACACTGTGATATTAGTATTATTTTTTGCTAATATATGATGGGGCTCCCTAGGTCGCCGGTTTGCCTGGTCAGGTGTCCCTGGGAAAGAGCACACTAGAGTAAAGTTCTGTCTAATGTACTGTACAGAACTCTGCTGTGCTGTCCAAACTTGTGAAACCTAGACGTCTATGATTGGTTCATATTTGGTTTTTGGACCAACCAAATTAGGTCTTGTTTGGGGTCAGAGCTCATTAAAATAATAGTCAGTGTGTAGAACAGGGGTAGGCAACCCTGGTCCGAAAATTGCTGCAGGTTTTTGATTTAACCGACCTGGAAGACTCGGTGTGTTGAATTCAGGCAATCACTGAACTAGCTCAGTTGGCCAGGTGTGGTGCCTAGTTGGAACAAAATCCTGCAGTAACTATTGCACTCCAGGAACAGGGTTGCCTAACCACTGGTGTAGACTATTGTCCATATTCAAAGGATGATATTGCATATTTCTACCTTTCTGTCTTGAATAACCATGAAGAGAATGACATTCATATCCATAATATATGGATTTCCGTGTAGTACAGATCAGGGACCCATGATGTAATTCCGTTACCGGGTGTAAATCCACTTTACTCACTGTAGCTAAATAACCAAAATAGATTTTTTTCAAACTCAAGGTGTCATGTCATAGCTGACACCCCATTCTTTCTGCAGACATCTTTACATTTGAATTTAGAGCAGATATTTTTTGAAAAATTGAGGGAGATTGTATCATAATTATATTATTCTGTCATTCTAGTGCATAAAGTTACACATTTGTTCAACCTTGAAACCAATAGTTTTTTTTTTTTTTAAGTAAAAAATTGGAGTTTCTGCATAATTCCGTCAGCTTGGAATTGCCCAACTCCCCAAATAACAGTAGATCCCTATACATCTGACATGACTATTTTCAGTTGTACTACTGTTCCAGAAAGCATTTTCTGAGCCAATCCAACTATCCCCATCCAAAACTTCCAATGACTGCAATGTTTACCAGAAATGCTAGCAGAGTACCATCTGCCAAGAGGTATGAAGATTGGCCCTCACCCACCCAGAAATTCCAGTCAGCTAGAACGTTTTGGAGGAGCTCCTACTGCCCTGAGGTAGATGGAATGGGCACTTCCTAGAATGAAGCATGTCTGTCTGTCAGTGTGCGCAAGGGAGATTTATGAGGACAGTGACCAGTGGCAGCTGCCCAACCCTGACAACATCTGTCCAATCCATCCACCTTTGATCAGTGGGACTGGTTTTCGCCACCAGCTGCTCTCTAAATCCATACTTAGACATCTCACAAACCACAGATGCTAGCCTATACACTCACAGACACCAATTAACTAAAGGTCTACATATAACATAAACAACAATGACAGGTCTCAAGTTACATGAGACAACTGAGCTAGGGCTGAGACATATAACCAAAATATATCACAAAATGTTTCATTCTAGGCGGTATGGCTGTATTTGAGTATTCTTTTTTCTGAATAGTAAAGTTCTAAATATGTTTCATGAGTAGAGCATCACCCTTAGATGACAACCAATGAATTGTAAGTGGTTTTAATGGGCTCCTCTCCATTATGATTGTTTAATACTCAACCGAACTAGGACAAAACTGACAGTGAAGTAGTCCAATTTGCACAACGTTTCATTTATTTAGCACTGTATCAAAATAACTTCATAAACGGTATTTAAAAAAATCCATACCAGTACACCATAAAAAAGGACAACATATTAGCCCTAAACTAAGTCACAGAGAGGGAACAGTCCTGCTTAGAACCACTCAGTAAGCATGTTATGCAATAGTCATTAAAAAAACACCTTACTCTGCAATCTTGCGAATTATTAGGACCTGTAAACACCTGAATCCGAATTCCAGCTATGTATTTCATCTGCGCATTTGCTAGCACCATCCAAGCGAGCCTCACTCTTTAGCACGAGTGAAGTGAGTTCGGAACAACTTAATGCATGCGTCTTAGAAATAGAAAGTTTGCATGTGAACTACGTCCGAACTCAGAAGCAATGTTGCTGTGGCAGAACGTTTTTTTTGATTGCCGATTTTCTGCATTAATCAGAGTGCCATCAGGTAGCCTGATTTCAGATGTGTCCATGTAAACGGGATTATAAGGGTAATCAGTCTTCTTGCAAAGCATGTAAATGTTTTAATCAAACTATTATCAGACTATGCACAATAATCACATTATTGTGTGCATGTAACCGTATTCTGTGTAGCAACAACAAAAATGCACACGGGGCCTTCGCACTCTACCAAGCTGTGAGGAAGTGCTCATCTGTGCTCCATGACGCACAAGGGGGAAAACATATCACAGTATAAGAGGGAAATCCAACAAAGAGAGAGAACAAGGAAGCTACATTTTGTACAATCCAAATCTCAGCTAAATGCAGATGACCCCAAAACTTCTATTTATTCTCCTCTCACTACGAGAGGAAATTAGGGACTAATTCTTCACTGTCAGTCAATTTTCCCAGGGCAAGGCCAAGTGACCTTGCCTGCCGCCGCCAACGCCCAATAAAAGGACGTCTTCAACAAAGATACACTTGTGGAAGCTTTAAATAGACCCAAAGGAGAAGGGGGAGGGAGGGAGAGAGGGAGAGGAAGGGTGGGGGATAAAAAGTTTCAGAGGGGGTCGTGTATTGTTTGAGTGGTCCAGAGTGGAAACATTGGCGTGCAGACTAAACAGGGCTGGGTGAAACAGTAAAGGGATAAGCCCTCTGGGCCAAAAAGCTGAGGAGATATAGGCGGGAGAGAGGGTCTCACGCAGTTTCAGCGCCATCAAGTTCACTGACAACACAACAATAGTTGGCTTGATTACCAACAACGACTAGACGACCTACAGAGAAAACGAAGAAACTCTGACGCCATGGCGCCAGGTAAACAACCTCTCCCTCAACGTCAGCCCCCAAAAAACAGGCTGATTGTGGACTTCAGGAGGAACCAGCCTCGGGAACAGACAATCAAAAACTTCCAAGTTCCTCGGTGAACACATCTCCGAGAAGTTGAACGTGGCAAACCACACTAACAATGGTGAGGAAAGCATGACAGTGAAATTTGGCCTTATCCCCGAGTGCCGTGACAGAGTTCTACAGGAGCACCATCAAGAGCATACTATCGGCTGCATCACAGTCTGCTACGGCAACTCCAGTGCCACAAGGCTCTACAGAGGGTGGTACATTCATCCCGAACGCACCATTGGGTGCGCACTGCATGCCCTCCATGACACCAACACCAGGTGTCGCAGGAAAGCCAAGAAGATCATCAAGGACCTCAGCCACACGAGCCACTGCCCGTTCTCCCTGCTTCCATTACTCAGACGCGTGCACTATAGGAGCATCATGGCAAAAGCTGTCAGACTGGCCAATAGCTTCTACCCCTAGGCCATAAGGCTGCTGAATAGCCAACACCAAGCTACCTGCTCCCTCAGGCCAGGGGGCAGGAGGGGGACAAACTACACACGCACGCTCATTCACATGCACACGGATACACATACACAGCAGCTGTTTTACAGGCTCCTGACAAATTCCGCAAATTATAATTTTTTTGTACATAATGTTTCCGCCAGAGTTTCCTATGACCGAGAAGAGTTTTAACCTCGTTTTGGATGAAGATTTCTTCTTCAAGGACATACTGCTCACACCGGAGGTGTAAGAGGTCAACTTGCAGGTACACTGACGAAACTATGTTGGCAAGTACAGTCACTGGAGAACAAACTGGATGAGCTCCGTTTGAGAATATCCTATCAACCTGACCTGAAGAACAGAGTCGTGGCTGAGCAAGGACATAGATAATATATAGTGCCAGGAAAAAGTTTGGACACACCTACTCACCTACTTTATTTTTACTATTTTCTACATTCTCTAAAAATTGTGAAGACAAATTATGAAATAACACATACAGAATCATGTAACCAAAAAAGGTTGAAACAAATCTAAATCTATTTTATATTTGGAGGTTCTTCAAAGTAGCCACCCTTTGCCTTGATGACATCTTTGCACATTCTTGGCATTCTCTCAAACAACTTCACGTGGAATGCTTCTCCAACAGTCTTGAAGGAGTTCCCACAAATTCTGAGCACTTGTTGGCTGCTTTTCCTTCACTCTGCGGTCCAACTCATCCCAAACCATCTCAATTGGATTGAGGTCGGGTGATTGTGGAACCCAGGTCATCTGATTCAGCACTCCATCACTCTGCTTCCTGATTAAATAGCCCTTACACAGCCTAGAGTTGTGTTGATTCATTGTCCTGTTGAAAAACAAAAGTCCCACTAAGCCCAAACCAGATGGGATGGCGTATGCTGCAGAATGCTGTGGTAGCCATGCTGGTTAAGTGTGCTTTGAATTCTAAATAAATCACTGACTGTGTCACCAGCAAAGCACCCCCACACCACCACATGCTTCACGGTGGTAACCACACATGGAGATCATCCATTCACCTACTCTGCGTCTCACAAAGACACGGCGGTTGGAACCAAAAATCTCAAATTTGAACTTATCAGATCAAAGGACCGATTTCCACCGGTCTAATGTCCATTGCTCGTGTTTCTTAGCCTCAGCAAGTCTCTTCTTATTGATGGTGTCCTTTAGTAGTGGTTACTTTGAAGAAAATCGACTATGAAGGCCTGATTCACAGTCTCCTCTGGACAGTTGATGTTCAGATGTGTCTGTTACTTGAACTCTGTGAAGCATTTATTTGGGCTGCAATTTAGGAGGCTGTTAACTCTAATGAACTTATCCTCTGCAGCAGAGGTAACACTTGGTCTTCCATTCCTTTGGCGGTCCTCATGAGAGCCAGTTTCATCATAGCGCTTCGTGGTTTTTGCGACTGCGCTTGAAGAAACTTTCAAAGTTTTAGAAATGTTCCGTATTGACGGACCGGTCTTAAAGTAATAACGGGCTGTAATTTCTCTTTGCTTAATATGGACTTGGTCTTTTACCAAATAGGGCTATCTTCTGTATACCCTACCTACCTTGTCACAACACAACTGATTGGCTCAAACGCATTAACTTCTTATGGCTTCAGGGGCAGTATTGAGTAGCTTGGATGAAAGGTGCCCAGAGTAAACGGCCTGCTCCTCAGTCCCAGTTGCTAATATATGCATAGTATTATTAGTATTGGATAGAAAACACAGAAGTTTCTAAAACTGTTTGAATGATGTCTGTGAGTATAACAGAACTCATATGGCAGGCAAAAACCTGAAAAGAAATCCAAACAGGAAGTGGGAAATCTGAGGTTGGTCGATTTTCAACCCAGACCCTATTGAATACACAGTGGGATATTGGTTATGTTGCACTTCCTAAGGCTTCCACTAGATGTCAACCGTCTTTAGAAACTTGAATGAGGCTTCTACTGTGATGTGGGCCGGATGTGTCTTGCAGTTTGACCTGTGATATAAAACTTTTTGAATTTTTCGTCCGACGTTCGGCTGGACCTGCATGAGCATTTGGATTTGTGTACTAAAACGCCCTAACAAAAGTAGCTAATTGGACATAAATAATGGACATTATTGAACAAATCAAACAATTATTGTGGAACTAGGATTCCTGGGAGTGCATTCTGATGTAGATCATCAAAGGTAAGGGAATATTTATGTTATTTCTGATTTCTGGCGGATATTTTTTTTTTCTGAGTGCCGTCTCAGATTATTGCATGGTTTGCTATTTCCGTTAAAACATAGCGGTTGCATTAAGGAGAGGTACAGTGCCTTGCGAAAGTATTCGGCCCCCTTGAACTTTGCGACCTTTTGCCACATTTCAGGCTTCAAACATAAAGATATAAAACTGTATTTTTTTGTGAAAAATCAACAACAAGTGGGACACAATCATGAAGTGGAACGACATTTATTGGATATTTCAAACTTTTTTAACAAATCAAAAACTGAAAATTGGGCGTGCAAAATTATTCAGCCCCTTTACTTTCAGGGCAGCAAACTCTCTCCAGAAGTTCAGTGAGGATCTCTGAATGATCCAATGTTGACCTAAATGACTAATGATGATAAATACAATCCACCTGTGTGTAATCAAGTCTCCATATAAATGCACCTGCACTGTGATAGTCTCAGAGGTCCGTTAAAAGCGCAGAGAGCATCATGAAGAACAAGGAACACACCAGGCAGGTCCGAGATACTGTTGTGAAGAAGTTTAAAGCCGGATTTGGATACAAAAAGATTTCCCAAGCTTTAAACATCCCAAGGAGCACTGTGCAAGCGATAATATTGAAATGGAAGGAGTATCAGACCACTGCAAATCTACCAATACCTGGCCGTCCCTCTAAACTTTCAGCTCATACAAGGAGAAGACTGATCAGAGATGCAGCCAAGAGGCCCATGATCACTCTGGATGAACTGCAGAGATCTGCAGCTGAGGTGGGAGACTCTGTCCATAGGACAACAATCAGTCGTATATTGCACAAATCTGGCCTTTATGGAAGAGTGGCAAGAAGAAAGCCATTTCTTAAAGATATCCATAAAAAGTGTTGTTTAAAGTTTGCCACAAGCCACCTGGGAGACACACCAAACATGTGGAAGAAGATGCTCTGGTCAGATGAAACCAAAATTGAACTTTTTGGCAACAATGCAAAACGTTATGTTTGGCATAAAAGCAACACAGCTGAACACACCATCCCCACTGTCAAACATGGTGGTGGCAGCATCATGGTTTGGGCCTGCTTTTCTTCAGCAGGGACAGGGAAGATGGTTAAAATTGATGGGAAGATGGATGGAGCCAAATACAGGACCATTCTGGAAGAAAACCTGATGGAGTCTGCAAAAGACCTGAGACTGGGACAGAGATTTGTCTTCCAACAAGACAATGATCCAAAACATAAAGCAAAATCTACAATGGAATGGTTCAAAAATAAACATATCCAGGTGTTAGAATGGCCAAGTCAAAGTCCAGACCTGAATCCAATCGAGAATCTGTGGAAAGAACTGAAAACTGCTGTTCAAATGCTCTCCATCCAACCTCACTGAGCTCGAGCTGTTTTGCAAGGAGGAATGGGGAAAAAAATTCAGTCTCTCGATGTGCAAAACTGATAGAGACATACCCCAAGCGACTTACAGCTGTAATCGCAGCAAAAGGTGGCGCTACAAAGTATTAACTTAAGGAGGCTGAATAATTTTGCACGCCCAATTTTTCAGTTTTTGATTTGTTAAAAAAGTTTGAAATATCCAATAAATGTCGTTCCACTTCATGATTGTGTCCCACTTGTTGATTCTTCACAAAAAAATAGTTTTATATCTTTATGTTTCTATATCTTTATCCTTTTGCCTGAAATATGGCAAAAGGTCGCAAAGTTCAAGGGGGCCGAATACTTTCGCAAGGCACTGTATATCTTTATTTCCATGTCTAACAATTGTATTTTCATCGACATTTATAATGAATATTTCTGTAAAATGATGTGGCTCTCTGAAATATCACCGGATGTTTTTGGAACTAGTGAACGTAACGCGCCAATGTACTGAGATTCTTTTATATAAATATTAACTTTATCAAACAAAACATACATGTATTGTGTAACATTAAGTCCTATGAGTGTCATCGGATCAAGATCATCAAAGGTTAGTGATTTTATGTCTCTGCTTTTTGTCTCTGCTTTTTGTGACTCCTCTCTTTGGCTGGAAAAATGGCTGGGTTTTTCTGTGAGTTGGTGGTGACCTAACATAATAGTTTGTGGTGCTTTCGCTGTAAAGCCTATTTGAAATCGGACACAGTGGTGGGATTAACAAAAAGATACATGTATGTTTGAGGAATTTTAATTATGAGATTTCTGTTGCTTTGAATTTGGCGCACTGCACTTTCACTGGCTGTTGTCATATCGATCCCGTTAACGGGATTGCAGCCCTAAGATTATTAAGGAAAGACAGAAAATCCACAAATGAACTTTTAACCTCTCTATGGTAGGGGGCAGCATTCGGAATTTTGGATGAAACGCATGCCCAAATTAAACAACCTGCTACTCGGGCCCAGAAGATATGATATGCATATAACTGGTAGATTTGGAAAGAAAACTAGTTTCCAAAACTGTTAAAATAGTGTCTGTGAGTATAACAGAACTGATTTAGCAGGCGAAAACCTGAGAAAAATCCATTCAGGAAGTAGTTTTTGTTTTGTAGTTTTCTATTCAATGCCATTACAGTATCCATTGACTTAGGACTCCATTTGCAGAGTCTTTAGAGTCTTTAGAAATTGTTTCAGGCTTGTATTCTTATAAATGAGGGAGTGAGACCAGTCTGAACGAGTGGACCCGAACGTAACGCAGAGTTTTCATGTGCATTTCTTGTTTACCTTTTATATTGACGACGTTACGGTCCGGTTGAAATATTATAGATAATTTAGGCTAAAAAACAACCTGAGGATTGAATATTAACATTGTTTGACATGTTTCTATTAACTTTACGGATACAATTTGGATTTTTTTTGTCTGATTGTTTTGACTGAGTTTGAGCCTGTGGATTACTGTAGAAAACGCGCTAACAAAACTGAGGTTTTTGGATATAAAGAGACTTCATCGAACAAAAGGAACATTTATTGAGTAAATGAATGTCTTCTGATTGCCACCATATGAAGATCAAAGGTAAGGGATTAATTGTATCTCCATTTCTGAGTTTTGTAACGTTTCTGCTTGGCTGGTTACTGTTTGTAATAATTTGTCAACTGGGCTATGTTTTGGGCTAGGTATGTTCTGGGCTAGGTATGCTTTCGCCGAAAAGCATTTTATAAATATGACACTGTGGTTGGTTTAACAAGAAGTTAGGTTTAAAGATTATGTAAAATATGTTTTTTTTTGTAATTTTTATAATGAGCATTTCTGTAATTGAATTTGGCGCTCTGCAACCTCACTGGATGTTGGACAGATGGGACGCTAGCGTCCCACATACCCTAGAGAGGTTAACAAGGCACACCTGTTAATTGAAATGCATTCCAGGTGACAACCTCGTGAAGCTGGTTGAGAGAATGCCAAGTGTGTTCAAAGCTGTCATCAAGGCAAGGGGTGGCTATTTCCATTATCTCAAATATAAAATATATTTTGATTTGTTTAAAAACACCTTTTTGGTTATTTTTTGGTTAATGATTCCATGTGTGTTATTTCATCGTTTTGATGTCTTCACTATTATTCTACAATGTAGAAAATAGTCAAAATAAAGAAAAACCATTGAATGAGTAGGTGTTCTAAAACTTTTGACCAGTAGTGAGTGAGTGAGTGAGTGAGTGAGTGAGTGAGTGAGACCAGTAGTGTGTGTAGGCCTCAAGATTTTTAGACAAGACATTGTCAGTCACCTTGATTTCGCACCTGTGGGTTTTATCAGTTTCTTTATGAAAATATTTAACGAACTCCATGACAGTAGCTAAAGCAAGGGGCTATAGCAGCAGACTACAAAAGTAGACTACAAATGCATGCTGGGCCAGGCATGCCCTGAGCTCATGAAGTGAGCGCTATTGGAGCGGGCGAAAAGGCAGATGCTCCAGCCTTTGGAAATCTTGCTGGGGTCTCCAGGCATAATTTGTTTTGTTCTGCTCCAGCTCTGCTCAAAGACTCCAATGTGGTCTGCAGAGATTGGGTGTTAAGTGTGTACGTAACACATCGCATCCGAAGGACACTTTCAATACAATTCTGATCGGAGTAGCCAAATTGTTTGATAGCGATTTTGACTCTGGGTTTGCCGTGGGGCGACGCACAATTGGCCTAGCGTCATCCGGGTTAGGGAGGGTTTGGCCGGTAGGGATATACTTGTCTCATCGCGCACCAGCGACTCCTGTGGCGGGCCGGGCGCAGTGCGTGCTAACCAAGGTTGCCAGGTGCACGGTGTTTCCTCCGACACATTGGTGCGGCTGGCTTCCGGGTTGGATGCGCGCTGTGCGGCTTGGTTGGGTTGTGTATCGGAGGACGCATGACTTTCAACCTTCGTCTCTCCCGAGCCCGTACGGGAGTTGTAGCGATGAGACAAGATAATAGCTACTAAAAAACTATTGGATACCACGAAATTGGGGAGAAAAGCAGGGTCTTTTTTTTTCTTTTTTTTTTATAATAATAATTAAAAGATAGTGATTGACACATTGTTTTTTTGTTGTTTGTCCATCTGGACAACAATCTATAAAACTTCTTGTCCGGCAATTATTTTTAATTGCTACGGAGAAGCGGACAAGCATTAATGTCGAGCCCTGCCCATCAACTCGGTATTGGTACTAGTGTATATAGCCAAGTTACTGTTCCTCATTGTTTATTTATTGTTCCTTTTATTGTTACATGTTTTACTTTTCTATTATTTCTCTTTAGTTTCTCTGCATTGTTGGGAAGGGCTAGTAAGTAAGCATTCCACTTTTAGTTCACACCCGTTGTTTCCGAAACACGTGACAAATAAAATTTGATTTGGAGTGACACGGACACACACACAAAGTCAAACATAATATGGACTTACACAGACACATATGCACGCACAGTCAAACACACACACAGTAAGACAGACACACACCGACGCGTGATGTAAGGCTTAAACCCCCTACTAGTATTTCATACTACTGGGAGGTTTCTAATGGGACATGTACACACTGACGTAAGCCTGTGTTACACATGACCACATGACCATCATCAGCACATAGAATGGTTTACAGTTAGACATCCTGCTATTTCAGTTGCCCTCTCATGACTGAGTACATGCACAACACATATTCACATCACTTAGGAAGGGCCTTAACAAGGGACTGCAGGATTCAGTGGGAGGAGTAATGATGCAGTAATTAAGCGTGGCGCCAGGATACAACAGCCCCACATCCATGGTGAGTAATACTATAGAGAGAACCATTAGTTGTCCCCTGCTTCTCTCTCGCCTCTCTCCCTCCTTCTTCCTGCAGCTGGCCTTCTATTTGTGTCACTCCTGAATAAAGCCACAGCGTTGGCAGATTAGATACAGCATGAGGACTGGCAACCCCCACCAAACAATCAACATACAAAAACACCTGCACGCATACAAAACACACAATTTTCTTTCTTGAGCACAACAGACTATACCAAACTTTGTAAACAGGCATGTGACACAAAAACAGCAGCTAGGCATTAATATGAGCTTCAAATGAGCTTCAATGCCATACAACACTCCTTCCGTGACCTCCAACTGCTCTTAAACGCTAGTAAACCCAAATGCATGCTTTTCAACCGTTTGCTGCCCGCACCCGCCCCCCGACTAGCATCACCACCCTGGACGGTTCCGACCTAGAATATGTGGACACCTATAAATACCTAGGTGTCTGGCTAGACTGTAAACTCCTTCCAGACTCATATTAAACATCTCTAATCCAAAATCAAATCTAGAATCGGCTTTCTATTTCGCAACAAAGCCTCCTTCACTCACGCCGCCAAACTTACCCTAGTAAAACTGACTATCCTACCGATCCTCGACTTCAGCGATGTCATCTACAAAATAGCTTCCAACACTCTACTCCGCAAACTGGATGCAGTCTATCACAGTGCCATCCGTTTTGTTACCAAATCACCTTATACCACCCACCACTGCGAGCGACCTTTATGCTCTAGTCGGCTGGCCCTCGCTACATATTCGTCGCCAGACCCACTGGCTCCAGGTGATCTATAAGTCTATGCTAAGTAAAGCTCCGCCTTATCTCAGTTCACTGGTCACGATAACACCCACCCGTAGCACACGTTCCAGCAGGTATATCTCACTGATCATCCCTAAAGCCAACACCTCATTTGGCTGCCTTTCCTTCCAGTTCTCTGCTGCCAGTGACTGGAACGAAAAAAAATCACTGAAGTTGGAGACTTTTATTTCCCTCATCAACTACCTGAGCAGCTAACCGATCGCTGCAGCTGTACATAGTCCATCTGTAAATAGCAGACCCAATCTACTTACCTCACCTCCATACTGTTTTTATTTTATTTACTTTTCTGCTCTTTTGCACACCAGTATCTCTACTTGCACATCATCATCTGCTCATTTATCACTCCAGTGTTAATCTGCTAAATTGTAATTATTCGCTCCTATGACCTATTTATTGCCTACCTCCTCAAGCCTTTTGCACACACTGTATATAGACTTAATTTTTCTACTACGTCATTGACTTGTTTGTTGTGTTATTGGCTTGTTTATTGTTTACTCCATGTGTAACTCTGTCATTGTCTATGTCACACCGCTTTGCTTTATCTTGGCCAGATCGCAGTTGCAAATGAGAACTTGTTCTCAACTAGCCTACCTGGTTAAATAAAGGTTAAAGGTGAAATCAAAATAAAATCATAGAACGTATAAGATGGAGTACAAACAGTGTGTGTGTCTGTGTGCGTAAGTTTGAGCATGCGCCATGTGTGTGTGGTCACAGACAAGCGTAAATGTATTGCCACGTAAGTGTATATTCTTCCTTAAATGGGCACCTGTATATAGCAAAACAATGAGATAATGTTCATCTAGATTATGGTTCTGCTCATTAGTGAGGGAAACCAGGCACGGCAGCAGCACACACACATCACCTTTTCCAAAATGCAGATTTGACATCTGTTAAAAATGCACCATACACACACACACACACACACACACCAAAAGACAGACAAAACATTTGCAAAAGTAAAGAAAAAAATGACATGAAGTATCACCCAGCATGTGATTTAGGACTTCAGTAGGGTTGACCCAATTTAGTCGACTGGTCAATTGTTTGGTCTGTAGACTGTTGGTCGACCGAGATTTAGCAAAAAAATATTTACATTTTACACTCTTATCTAGAGCGACTTACAGTAGTGAGTGTATCATTTGTTTTTTTACTGATCCCCCATGGGAATCGAACGCACAACCTTGGCGCCGCAAGGGCCATGATCTACCAAGTGAGTATTTGTCTGTAATAAAGCCATTTCGTGGAGAAAAACTCATTCTGATCGGCCTATGCCCTCCAAGGCCCACCCATGGCTGCACCCCTGTGAAATCCATAGATTAGGGACTAATGAATTCATTTCAATTGACTGATTTCATTATATGAACTGTAACTCAGCAAAATCTTTCAAATTGTTGCATGTTTTACTTACTTACTATTTTTGTACAGTTTGTCTATCATTTATTTAGTGTTGTTTACACTGTTCCAAATTGTCCAAAAAAATAATATGTATAATAATAATTGTCCTTTTTCTTGATCTCATTATGACTATTTTTATACTGATCCACATTATAATAAGTAATGTCAGTATAATTGGCAGGCTTAGTATAGCAGCCTTGTATAACAAACATCAAGCTGTAGGACAAAGAGCACATCCTGTTTAGTCTTAATACCATCACTTTGGCCTACATTTCAATTAGGTACAGTGCCTTTGAAAAGTATTCAGTATTTTGTTACGTTACAGCCTTATTATAAAAAGGATTAAATAAAACAAATCTAAGCAATCTACACTCAACATCCCCTAATGACAAAGAAAAAAATAGGTTTAGACATTATTGCAAATTGTCCGTAGAGCTCCGAGACAGGATTGTTTTGAGGCACAGATCTTGGTTAGGGTAACAAAATGTGTCTGCCGTATTGAAGATCCACAAGAACACAGTGGCCTCCATCATTCTTAAATGGAAGAAGTTTGGAACCACCAAGACTCTTCCTAGAGCTGGCCGCCCAGCCAAACTGAGCAATCGGAGGAAAAGAGCCTTGGTCAGGGAGGTGACCAAGAACCCGATGATCACTCTGACAGAACTCTAGAGTTCCTTAGTGGAGATGGAAGAACCTTCCAGAAGGACAACCATCTCTGCAGCACTCCACCAATCAGGCCTTTATGGTAGAGCGGCCAGACGGAAGTCACTCTTCAGTAGAAGGCACCTAAAGACTCTCAGAAGCATGGTGGTGGCAGTATCATGCTGTGGGGATGTTTTTCCACAGCAGGGAATAGGGGACTAGTTAGGATTGAAGCAAAGATAAAAGTACAGCAAAGTACAGAGAGATCCTTGATGAAAACCTGCTCCAGAACGCTTAGGACCTCAGACTAGGGTGAAGGTTAACCTTCCCACAGGACAACAACCCTAAGCACACAGCCAAGACAACACAGGAGTGGCTTCGGGACAAGTCCTTGAGTGACCCTGCCAGAGCCCCGATTTGAACCTGATCGAACATCTCTGGAGAGACCTGAAAATAGCTGTGCACCGACACTCCGCATCCAACCTGACAGCGCTTGAGAAAGTCTGCAGAGAAGAATACAGGTGTGCCAAGCTTGTAGCTTCATACTCAAGACTACACTGTAATCGAAGCCAAAGGCTCTTCAACAAAGTGCTGAGTAAAGGTTCTGAATACTTAAATGTAATTTGTTTTTTCTTTTAGTTAAAATTTGTTTTAAAAAAGTGACCTGTTTTTGCTTTGTCGTTATGGGGTAATTGATGAGGAAAGACTCCAATTTAATACATTTAGATTAAGGTTGTAACGTAACAAAATGTGGAAAAAGTCGAGGGGTTTGGATACTTTCTGAATACACTGTATATGGAAAAAATACGTTATATAACAACTCGGTCGACTAAGATGCATTTTATCTTATTGTATTTTTTTTGGGGGGGGGGGAGCCCTACTACAGAGTACGCTTCACTTCTGTTCAGGGAGTCAGAACAATAGGCTGAATATGAGGAAAGAGATGTCATAGGGGCATACCAGTAGCCTACTTCTTAATGAGTTGGCTGGACAAGCAAATTGTTTTTGTTTTTTAAACTCAACACCATAATGACAAAACATACATAACATGTGCACATGCTGTGGGCCCAGACGATTCAGGCACTGAAAGTGGCTGGCTGAACATCCCTGTACGGTCAGACGTGTAAACCAGGCCAGGTTGGAATGAGAGAGAAGCAGCACATGGGCCCTGGGCACTCCCTCTCTCATTAACAGACCTGAAATACAACCGGAGTCAAACTGGAGGTGGAGGAAAGAGGCATGTAACAGGTGAAGGGGACTAACCCCATCCACCTGTTCATTTGAATCTATTACTCATTAGATACGGTAACTTTGGTGTATGCGCAAATAGGGCTGTGGCGGTCACGAAATTTCAACAGCCGGTGATTGTCAAGCAAATAACTGATGGTCTCACGGTAATTGATAGTACATTAACAGACATTTAACATCTCCTGGCTTCCACACACAGCCTCTAAGCTGCTGATGCAGACCTTTGGAACATCTACATTTTAAAAAGTCGTATAAAATAGCCCCTGTGATGTAGTAGGCCGTACACACTACCCTCTATAACGCCTTACGGTTGGATGCCGAGCAGTTGTCATACCAGGCGGTGATGCAACCATTCCAGATGCTATCGATGGTGCGGCTTTAGAACTTTGAGGATCTGGGGACCCATGCCAAATCTTTTCAGTGTGCTAAGGGGGGAAAGGTGTTGTCGTGCCCTCTTACCAACTTTCTTGGTGTGTTTGGACCATGACAGTTTGTTGGTGATGTGGACAACTCTCGACCCACTACAGCCCTGTTGATGTGAACTGGGGCGTGTTCGCCTTCTTTTCCTGTAGTCCACAATCATCTCCTTTGTCTTGCTCACGTTGAGGGACAGCTTGTTGTCCTGGCACCACCCTGCCAGGTCTCTGGCCTCCCTATAGTGGTCTCATCGTTGTCGGTGATCAGCAAACTTAATGATAGCCTCGAACGGAGCACATCCAGTTTATTCTCCAGCGATTGCACATTGGCCAACAGAACAGATGGTTGAGGCGGGTTACCCACTCACCGACAAATTCTCACAAGGCACCCTGATCTCCCACCCTCCCTGTATTTCCTTAATGCGAATGACAGGGATATGGGCCTTGTCTGGGAACAGCATTATATCCTTCACGTTGGACTCATTACAGAAAAAAATATCTTTGTCCAGTTCAAGGTGTGTAGTCTTTGTTCTGATATGCAGAAGCTCTTTTTGGTCATAAGAGATGGTAGCATCAACATTATGTACAAAATAAGTTACAAACAATGTGAAAAAACAGACAAAATAGCACAATTGGTTAGGAGCCCGTAAAAAGGCAGCCATCCCCTCTGGCGCCATTACACTGTAGTTGTGTCCATCCTGGCGTGTATGGTATGGGGTGGTGTGTTTACAGGTATGACATCAATACTAGTGGCATCATCACGAGTGGTTCATACACATTCATAAACATAAAAACACAGGGATGTCACACTTTCAAATATACAAATTGAGTTTACATGAGGGGACGTTGCTAAATTCCTCGGACAAACATTACAACACATTCTAAAGGCCATTAATAATCGGAAGACACACTGGGGGTGGGGGCTTGTGGACACTAGAGTTAATTATTGAGCTAAACACCATGATTACCACATGGTCTCATTACTAACAAACAGAAGAATAAAGGTGGTGAAATAAAGAACATTTTTTGCATCTGAGCCCGTAGGGTCTGCGGCTCACCTCTATTTGTCAAGTGAAAGAAAAATACCATGGAAGAATAGACCAACATACAATGTGTCATGTTTCCCTCTGACAGGTCTTCAATACAGGCTATAGAGCCGAACAGTGAAGGTGTCAAAATACCCATAAAATCTAGCAGTCAAGCAGGGAAAATGTTCCAATTGTTTTTCAACCTTACATAATTTTTTTTTTTAAGGGATTTTAGAAATACTTAAAATAAGGGCTGTGTTTTGTGTAGGCTAACCCTGGCATGACGTTTTGAAAACCATGTAACCATTTCGGACAATGTGACTTTAGTCAACATAATTGGCGCCATTTACTCTGATTAAAAAATGCCAATTTCATTCAAAGAAGACATCATTCAAGACATCAAATCCCTGCAAGCTCATGCACGTCATCTCTAGCTGACACAGTTGCTGACAGGTATTGAGCCAATTTAGAACTTGCCCAAGACAGTTAAGAGAATTCCCAATTTAAAGACATTTAGCCAATTAATGAATTAACTACATTCATAGCAGCGGAAAGTAGGGGTGCTGAGGGTGCTGCAGCACCCCCTGAAAAATCTGAACATATATATATATATTATATTCATATCTATATCTATCTATACACACATACACATACATACACACACAGTTGAAGTTGGAAGTTTACATACACCTTAGCCAACTACATTTAAACTCAGTTTTTCACAATTCCTGACATTTAATCCTAGTAAAAATTCCCTGTCTTAGGTCAGTTAGGATTACCACTTTATTTTAAGAACGTGAAATGTCAAAATAATACTGGAGAGAATGATTTATTTCAGCTTTCATTTCTTTCATCACATTCCCAGTGGGTCAGACGTTTACATACACTCAATGAGTATTTGGTAGCATTGCCTTTAAATTCTTTAACTTCGGTCAAACGTTTCGGGAAGCCTTCCACAAGCTTCTCACAATAAGTTGGGTGAATTTTGGCCCATTCCTCCCGACAGATGGTGTAACTGAGTCAGTAGGTCTCCTTGCTCACGCACGCTTTTTCAGTTCTGCCCACAAATGTTCTATAGTTTTGAAGTCAGGGCTTTGTGATGGCCACTCCAATACCTTGACTTTGTTGTCCTTAATTAAGCCATTTTGCCACAACTTTGGAAGTATGCTTGGGGTCATTGTCCAGTTGGAAGACCCATTTGTGACTAAGCTTCAACTTCCTGACTGATGTCTTGAGACGTTGCTTCAAAATATCCACTTAATTTTCCTTCCTCATGACACCATCTATTTTGTGAATGGCACCAGTACCTCCTGCAGCAAAGCACCCCATTTCTCCAAAAAGTACGGTCTTTGTCCCCATGTGCAGTTGCAAACCGTAGTCTGGCTTTTTTATGGCTGTTTTGGAACAGTGGCTTCTTCCGTGCTGAGTGGCCTTTCAGGTTATGTCGATATAGGACTCGTTTTACTGTGGATATAGATACTTTTGTACCCGTTTCCTCCAGCACCTTCACAAGGTGCTTTGCTGTTGTTCTGGGATTGATTTGCACTTTTCGCACCAAAGTACATTCATCTCTAGGAGACAGAACGCGTCTCCTTCCTGAGCGGTATGATGGCTGCGTGGTCCCATGGTGTTTATACTTGCGTACTATTGTTTGTACAGATGTACGTGGTACCTTCAGGCATTTGGAAATTGCTCACAAAAGATGAACCAGACTTGTGGAGGTCTACAATTTTTTTTCTGAGGTGTTGGCTGATTTCTTCTGATTTTTCCATGATGTCAAGCAAAGAGGCACTGAGTTTGAAGGTAGGCCTTGAAATACATCCACAGATACACCTCCAATTGACTCAAATGATGTCAATTAGCCGATCAGAAGCTTCTAAAGCCATGACATCATGTTCTGGAATTTTCCAAGCTGTTTAAAGGCACAGTCAACTTAGTTTATGTTAACTTCTGACCCACTGGAATTGTGATAGACTTTTTCCCTTACAATTCACCGTGTCAGTAAACAATTGTTGGAAAAATGACTTGTGTCATGCACAAAGTAGATGTCCTAACCAACTTGCCAAAACTATAGTTCGGGAACAAGACATTTGTAGAGTGGTTGAAAAACTAGTTTTATTGACTCCAACCTAAGTGTGTGTAAACTTCCAACTTCAACTATGTGTGTGTGTGTGTGTGTGTGTGTGTGTGTGTGTGTGTGTGTGTGTGTGTCTTACATGCATATATACACACACAATTTCTTTTTTTTTTAAATCACAAAAGTACTGCACTGGGTCTTCAATACTCCTGTATTAGCGGAACTATCTATAGCAGTCCGCAGCACCAGCATAAACATTTGTAGTTCTTTATGATAGCCACATTGTTGGGGTAAATACAGGCGAATATATTGATAAAAGTCACCTTGTTCTTGAAATATTTACAGTTAGCAAAACATTACGCCAGGGTAAGCCTACACAAAACACAGCCCTTATTTGTTTTTGCTTCTAAAATTCCCTGTGTGAATTATGAATAGTGGAAAAACAGTTGGAACAATTTCCCTGTTTGACCACTAGGCTTTTTGGGTATTATGACTCATACTGCGATACTCTATTAGTCATGTAGTAGGGTAGTCTACATTCCAGTTGTGACAAGCCCCAGTCAGGTTAATCAGCAAGCCTCCACAGAAGTAAGCTCTACTTTACCTGCTTTATTTATTATGGGCAACACATGTTTAAAAAATAAATTTAAAAAAAGAGGTAAAAATCATTCTGAACAAGGCAGTTAACCCAATGTTCCCCGGTAACGGACTTGCCTAGTTAAATAAAAGTTATATTTTAAAATGTAAAAAATAAACATGTTGACATTCTT
Source organism: Oncorhynchus mykiss (assembly GCF_057628025.1). NCBI lineage: Eukaryota > Metazoa > Chordata > Actinopteri > Salmoniformes > Salmonidae > Oncorhynchus > Oncorhynchus mykiss. The sequence goes on from NC_143044.1 coordinate 5,976,125, forward strand.
GTGACAAGGCAAGTATCGACATGCATGTCATTAAAGGAGTACTGAGTCAAGCTGTTCTCACAAGGTTCGGTAGACACAAGAAAGCTGGATTCAGTGCAGTCTATAGGAGTGCATGGACATAGCCAGGGCACGCCCCAGCCTTTTGGGGGCCCTAAACTAGATGTGGTTGGGGGGCACTAGTCTGGCTAGCACCTAACACTTAACTTCAGAGTCTGGAATGGCTCTTTGATATTGTCAACACAATGAGTTAATAATGAAGGGAGCTGTGCTTTTACTGGTTGGCTCTCCTCTGTCTTTCTCACTCAAACACCCACACAGAGCCCCCGCCCTCTTCATTACAACACTTGCTTTTTCTAATCCAAACAATGGGAGGTCTCAACGCCTGAGAAAAAGGGAATGAAAAATTCAGAAAACCAATAAAACCCCGTAGCTAAAAATTTAGTGGCCCACCTCTTGGTCAGGGCCCCCTAGCAGCCGCGGGGGCCTAAGCGGACGCTTATTCACTGGACCTGCACTGAACATAGCCCTATACAGTCCCTATACTAGCCCTGCTGTGGCCAACAGGCATTAGCCAATGCCCCTCACGTTTTCAGGTCCTTCTCACAGGCATCTCAGCTCCGAAGTAGGCTACAAATGATGACAGACACATCGGGGATGTCTTATCGAATTCCGAAGGCGCATATTGAAGATGCTAGAAGAACTGTCCCCATTTCCCTTTTGTCAGCCAATAAGATGAGCAGACCTAACGACTAGCATAAGCACTAGCCTATGTCTATCTACTCTCCCTATTAGTAAAAAAGTTCACCTACTCTATTGGACAGCCTGTCCTTCTGTGCGAGAAAAAAACAAAACAAAAAAATGTCAACGTTTAGCAAAATATATACACACACACACACACACACACACACACACTGCATTCGAAAAGTATTCAGACCCTCTGACTATCACGTTATAGCCTTATTCCAAAATGTTTTTTAAAAATCTACACACAACACCCCATAATGACATAGCAAAAACAGGTTTGTAGAAATATTTGCAAATGTATGAAAACGAAAACAGAAATAGTTACATAAGTATTCAGACCCTTTGATATGAGACTCGAAATTGAGCTTAGATGAATCCTGTTGTTTCCATTGATCATCCATGAGATGTTTCTACAACTTGGAGTCCACCTGTGGTAAATTCAATTTGATTGGACATGATTTGGAAAGTGCATGTCAGAGCAAAAACCAAGCCATGAGGTCGAAGAAATTGTCCGTAGAGCTCCGAGACAGGATTGTGTCAAGGCACAGATCTGGGGAAGGGTACAAAAACATTACTGCAGCATTGAAAGTCCCCAAGAACACAGTGGCCTCCATCATTCTTAAATGGAAGAAGTTTGGAACCACCAAGACTCTACCTAGAGCTGGCCAACCGGCCTAACTGAGCAATCAGGGGAGAAGGGCCTCGGTCAAGGAAGTTACCAAGAACCTGATGGTGACTGACAGAGCTTCGGAGATCCTCTGTGGAGATGGGAGAACCTTCCAGAAGGACAACCATCTCTGCAGCACTCCACCTATCAGGCCTTTATTGTAGAGTGTCCAGACAGAAGCCACTCCTCAGTTACAGGCACAACAGCCCGCTTGGAGTTTGCCAAAAGGCACCTAAAGAGTCTCAGACCATAAGAAACAAGATTATCTTTGCTGATGAAACCATGATTGAACTCTTTGGCCTGAATGCCAAGAGTGGAGGAAACCTGGCACCATCCCTACGGTGAAGCATGGTGGCAGCATCATGCTGTGGAGATGTTTTTGAGCGGCGGGGACTGGGAGACTAGTCAGGATCGAGGCAAAGATGAACAAAGAAGAGTACAGATAGATCCTTGATGAAAACCTGCTCCAGAGTGCTCAGGACCTCAGACTGGGGTGAAGGTTCACATTCCAACAAGACAGCAACCCTAAGCACACAGCCAAAACAATGCAGGAGTGGCTTCGGGACAAGTCTCAATGTCCTTGAGTGGCCCAACCAGAGCCCGGATTTGAACCCGATTGAACATCTCTGGAGAGACCTGAAAATAGCGGAGCAGCGACGCTCCCCATCCAACCTGAGAGCTTGAGAGGCTCTGCAGAGAAGAATGGGAGAAACTGCCCAAATACAGGTGTACCAAGCTTGTAGCGTCATACCCAAGAAGACTCAAGGCTGAAATCGCTGCCAAAGGTGCTTCAACAAAATGTCGTGGAAATACTACCCAGGGACACTCAGTCAACAGTAAATTAATCATTGTTTATTATCAGCGCTCTGGAGAGGTTCCAACAAACTCAATGCACCAGTGAATGTCTGTCAGGAGCTCTCTCAGGCAGTTTTCTTACATACTGCAGACAAGTCATATTTGCATGATTAAGCTTATTCATCATTCAGAATTAACTAACATTTGCTTCATTCATATGACCGGCCAATACTGGTTCATGCATGTGGCAGACCAATACCTCACGAGGCTTCTTCTTGCCAAGGTGAGACCATGAAACTGAGATATTGTTCTCAAAACAAGGGTCTGAGCGTACTGACAAATTGCAGATACTAAAGTGAGGTGTTCAGTCAGTCACTTGCATGAACACAGAAATTGGTTTACAGAAAAGCAAAAACATATAAATGATATTCTAGATTAATGACAAATGTCTTATTTAAATATTAAATGTTATTATCAATCACCTACTGAGTAACAGAATAAACATGCAAACTCAATTGAAAGTATTTCTACAAACTCATGCTTTGTATTAATCTCACACCTTTTAATCTGCCAGTACAGGCTCTATGAAATGGTACCTCCTCCCCGTTGTCCACAAAAGGACACAGGGACTGGACAACTTGACCTACAGCTACCCAAGCCTTGTCATCTTTGGCTGGCAAGATGTACACACATCCTGTGTGGTCGTTTCTCCTCAAGAACTGCATTTCAACAGCATCAGAGTCAGTCTTTATCTGTTACCAGGCCTACAAACTGTCTGTATATACACCGAGTCTACCAAACGTTTCCCTGAGCCCCGTCGTGACTTTTTCATGTGTCAAATAATTCATACACATGAAATGGTTGGATGGAAACCTTGTTTGTGCCATCATTTCTCCAAAATATAGACTCTTAGCATTCATTTGACACCCATTTTGATACGCTCCTATGAACTTCACATTGGTGCTCATGGGTCATACTACATGGAAATGACAGGAAAGCACTAAGTGACACAGAAAGGGAATACCTCCCATGCAGATACAGAGCAGAACCACCTGAAAGAAACATGTATTCATGGTTCTTTTGAATGGTGGACTCCTCAATAACAACGCTCAGTTCGCTGAATGTTGCTGAAATTCCTGAAGCTATCAAAGTTGGATATCTTATACAGTTTTAAAGCTGGTATTGTTAGAGGAGTTCAGGTCATCATGGGCTTGTTCATTATTAGAAATCTTTATTAGCCCAGCACCTATGTTTTTAAGGATGTGCATATGACCACAAACTTCATATAGGCCTAGTACTCATCAATGTAATGGCAAGTATATGAAGAGATCTGCTGAACAGCTCATATTCTCGTCCAAAGAAAGTATGGGTGGTAACTGAACTCCCAGCTGTACCAATTAGAGAAGAATCAACTTAAAGTCCAGACAACTCACCATTTTCCTTATTAAGTGAATTGTACAAATGCAGCAACGTATGAGTTCAGTATTCTTTCATGGAAAATTATAATGGTGTATAATCACCGCAGCATAATCTAGGACCAAAAAGTCAACATATTATTAAATAAATAACATTGGAAAGGAATAAAAGAGGGCTCAGGAATAGACACTGATTATTCTGGCTTCTAGATGCCAGCACAATTCATCTTACTCAATCTTCCCTTCTAATTTCATGTTCTGAGGGGGCAGGAGGAGAGCGCACCAAAATAGCACAATCTGATATTTCTTTCAGAAACCTTCCATTCCAACATCTAAACACATACTGGAACTCGAAGACTGAAAACACAAGGAGATGGTGGTGTCATCAAAAGCAATTGTTTAAAGTCTCAACTTTCAGGAACTCTGCAATGTGGAAAGTCAACCATTGGCTGGTAAGGTCAGTGATTCAGCTAGCCTAGTCATTTGAAGTCAATTGGTCAGGACACATGAAGCTCTTCACCCATTATAGAGTTCATTATTAGTTACCCTTTTGTCAAACTTTTCATTGTCAACCTCCTCGCTGCAAATACACTATTAAACATATCTAGCTAGCCTTGAAATCTCTTCAATCTGACTGAACTTTGGGCTAGACACTAGGGCTGGCTCCTTTTTACAAGCGTGTATGTTGTCTTTGGTCTCGTTTCTTTCGCTAGTTCTGTGCTGTTTACAATGACTGTAGGCTGTGTGCACCTTCCCACTTACACACACCAAGCTCCTCCCTCTGCCACTCACAACAAAGACGAGAGATCACTTTTTCCTCTCTGACAAGTGGTTTCAACTCGATATTTGCATGGGAGCTTTGGTTCAACAGAAAATCGGTCATATGGACACCGAAAAGCATTAAGACATTATTTTGTGTTATAGAGAAGTTAACCTTTCTAACGATACACTTTTTATGTCTCAACTCAAATTGTGGGCAGAGCAGACACTACTAAAACGGGAGAATCAATGAACATTGATTCTGGAAAATGTAGGCTTAGTTTGTCAAGCAGTACCACGCACGGCTAGCAGCAATTTAGCCAAATACGGTTATACTAGCTGTCTAGTCTGTTTCGTAAATGTTCAATAAGCATAAAAACATAATTACATAAGGAATTGGCAACTCATTCTCATTCTGTGAAATAAGTTAAGCCACTTGATTTCAACATCTGAACAAAGTGGACAGGCCCGCATGCTGTTCAAACAGTTGGAGACAGAAGGGTGTGTTCAAAACAATTCAACTGTTCTAAAATTGTTAGTTAGCAAAAAGGTTTGCTAAACATGGAAAATAAGATTAGCTGGCTACACACTAGCATGTAGGCTTGTGCTTGAGCGAGTGTATGAGACCTGTGTTAATTTTTTATAACGACTGCAACAAGAAGAAGTTAATCATTATTGGTGAATGTGCATTCTGCATGCATTCTGGTAAAATGTTTAACAAAACTGGAATTTTCAGACTTGAAAGCAAAATCAATGATAATTGCAAAAAAAAGCAGGTTAACATATTTTTTGATCAATTAAATTAGTGGGTCTTCCTTTGTTGTAGGCTTATATTTTGCCTAGGTATAATTTCACAAGCCCTGAATTCATTACATTACTTCTGTCTGTCTGAAATGCAGATTTGATCTTTAATTGTACAACAATGCTTATTTAGAGAAAATACTGTATATCGTGAATCACACAAGTTTGAAGAAGAAAATTGACATCATTTTTAGGCCATATCGCCCAGCCCTTCTAGACAATGTGACGAAACAAACAAACAAAAATTCTAATCATGCTCACAACAGATTTAATGCTCAGCACCATAAACCAAACACACATATTGCAGTCTAAAACCCCTCCACCACTCTAAAGACTTACTGCAGACTATTATATCATATTATTCACTTAGCCTGCACCATTACCTAGCATCAACCATGTGATCTGGGACTAAATATAAACACAGATTTTCCACAAGCTAAATTCCATCTGAGATTAAACTATAACATTCTTATATGTTTACCAGAAAAGCACAATTCTCGCCACAGGCCCTCCTCTCCGATTGTTAACAAAGTGTTAGCAGTGGGCCCACTTACGGTAGCAACATGAAAAATCCTCTTAACCTCCAAATACACACGCTGTGCTTGATTATGGAGTCATTCAGGGTTCCAATCCAGCAGGACCAGCAGCTAGGCCTAGAGTGCATTCGGAAAGTATTCAGACCCCTTTCGATATTTTCAGATTTTGTTACGTTACAGCCTTATTCTAAAATTGATTAAATAATTATCTACATCAATCTACACACAATACCCCATAATGAAAAAATGTAAACCGGTTTTTAGAAATTGTTCAATTTTTTTTTTTTTACAAATAAATGAAATATCTTACGTATTCAGACCCTTTTCTATGACACTCGAATCTGTGCTCGGATGTATCCTGTTTCCAATGATCATACTTGAGATGTTTCTACAACTTGGGAGTCCACCTGTGGCAAATTCAACTGATTGGATAAGATTTGGAAAGGCACACCTGTCTATATAACAGTGCATTTCAGGCAAAAAAAACAAGCCATGAGGTTGAAGGAATGGTCCGTAGATCTCTGAGACGAGAGGCACAGATCTGGGGAAAGGTACCAAAACATTTCTGCAGCATTGAAAGTCCCCTTGAATTAAGTTGTAGAAACATCTAAATGATGATCAATGGAAACAGAATGATCCTGAGCTCAATTTTGAGTCTCCTATCAAAGGGACTGAACACTTATGGAAATAACGTATTTCAGGTTTTTTATTTGTAATAAAACATTTCATTTAATCAATTTTAAAATAAGGCTGTAACATAAAACGTGGAAAAAGTCAAGGGGGCTGAATACTTTCCGAAGGCACTGTATGTAAACTCTGCAAAAAAAATAAACAATTCTCTCACTGTCAACTGTGTTTATTTTCAGCAAACTTAACATGTGTAAATATTTGTATGTACATAAGATTCAACAACTGAGACAAACTGAACAAGTTCCACAGACATGTGACTAATAGAAATGGAATAATGTGTCCCTGAACAAAGGGGGGGTGAAAATCAAAAGTAACCGTCAGTATCTGGTGTGGCCACCAGCTGCATTAAGTACTGCAGTGCATCTCCTCCTCGTGGACTAAATCAGATTTGCCAGTTCTTGCTGTGAGATGTTACCCCACTCTTCCACCAAGGCACCTAGCCCTCACCCTCCGATCCAACAGGTCCCAGACGTGCTAAATGGGATAGAGCTCTCCGCTGGCCGTGGCAGAACACTGACATTCCTGTCTTGCAGGAAATCACGCACAGAACGAGCGGGATGGCTGGTGGCATTGTCATGCTGGAGGGTCATGTCAGGATGAGTCTGCAGGAAGGGTACCACATGAGGGAGGATGTCTTCCCTGTAACGAACAGCGTTGAGATTGCCTGCAATGACAACAAGCTCAGTCCGATGATGCTGTGACACACCGCCCCAGACCATGACGGTCCCTCCACCTCCAAATCAATCCCGCTACAAAGTACAGGCCTCGGTGGAACGCTCATTGCTTCGACGATAAACGCGAATCCGACCATCACCCCTGGTGAGACAAAACCATGACTGGTCAGTGAAGAGCACTTTTTGCTAGTCCTGTCTGGTTCAGCGATGGTGGGTTTGTGCCCATAGGCAACGTTGTTGCCGGTGATGTCTGGTGAGGACCTGCTTTACAACAGGCCTACAAGCCCTCAGTCCAGCCTCCCTCATCCTATTGAGGACAGTCTGAGCACTGATGGAGGGATTGTGCATTCCTGGTGTAACTCGGGCAGTTGTTGCCATCCTGTCCTGCAGGTGTGATGTTCGGATATACAGATCCTGTGCAGGTGTTGTTACACGTGGTCTGCCACTGCGAGGATGATCAGCTGTCCATCCTGTCTCCCTGTAGTGCTGTCATAGGCATCTTACAATAGCGGACATTGCAATTTATTGCCCTGGCCACATCTGCAATCCTCATGCCTCCTTGCAGCATGCCTACGGCATGTTCGCGCAGATGAGCAGGGACCTTGGGGATCTTTCTTTTGGTGTTTTTCCAGTCAGTAGAAAGGCCTCTTTAGTGTCCTAAGTTTTCATGACTGTGACCTTAATTGCCTACCTTCTGTTAGTGTCTTAACGACCGTTCCACAGGTGCATGTTCATTCATTGTACATGGTTCATTGAACAAGCATGGGAAACAGAGTTTAAACCCTTTACAATGAAGATCTGTGAAGTTATTTGTATTTTTACTAATTATCTTTGAAAGACAGGGTCCTGAAAAAGGGACTTATTTTTCTGCTGAGTTTATGCATGCATGTATGTGTATATGTATGCATACATACACTACCGGTCAAAAGTTTTAGAACACCTACTTATTCAAGTCAAGTCATTAAAACTATGAAATAACACATATGGGGTGGGATGCACCAATATGGATTAACTCATAAATTGGGTTAAAAGGTTTATCTATTTTTCTTGTTGCACTAATTTTAAACCTAGTTTTAAATGAATCCTAGTGAAATGAAATCCTTCCTCTAATCTAAATTTAGTTTTCACTTTAAACCTAGATTAAATTTAAGCATGTTGCTCAATGAATTAAAAATATATAAATGTAGATTGGAGATTAAATTCTAAACTGATGTGGTTTAACTGATCATATTTACTGTGGAGAGACCAAAACTAATTCCTAAGGGAATAATTAGACAAGTTGAATCATGTTGAGTTTTCTGATAATTAACTAATTATCAGTTGGCTATTTACGTGCCCATTTTGTAAACAATTGAATTGGGGCTTATGATATGCCCAGCCTTGGTACGAATTATGATGTTAAGCAACATGTTGTAAAGGGCCTGATTACATTGTAGTGAAGTAGCATTAACATTAGTTTTAACGTGCATTATAGGCATTGATATTTACCAGTTATTTATGCTTACTAAATAATGGTGGGTCAAGTTGTCGGTCATCGTCATAGGGGTTATAGAGAGGAGCAAACTGCTGGGAAATCTCGCATCTATTCTGGGTGATAGGATCAATTCCCTTGGACGGAGGCCCCCCTACGGCTCCGGTCAGAAATAGCCCATGCTTCTCCTCTGCCGCATCGTTTTTGGCTTTCGCTTGTCATTTTTTTCCAGCACTGTTTCATCTGATTTGGGTCCCTCTTCTCTTTAAATTCTGTGTTGATCTATTACATTTGTTGCATAAAATGGCCCAGGTGTCGGTCTTCTTTTTGACGGTCGTGTTGTCTATCTTTTTATCCTCCGGTACGTTACAAAATACTTCCATCAGCCCAGAAATCTGAACTGCTTTGCCGTGCCATGATCAGGTGGCTAGCGTGGTTTAGAAACTAGCTAGCTACAGTAGCTAATGTTGGCTAAAGAATTAGTTATTTCTAGTACTGGCAAATAACAGATTTTATTTCAAATCAGCCAATCCATGACAACCTTTCACAATGGAGATGCAGTAGTTCTAACGTTACATTGTTATTATCTTATCAACGAACAGCAATTTGTGGCCTCATTTGTCAAGTAGGCTAGTTACTTCGTTTCAACTCATGAAATACCTCATATTGGTGTAACAGGTCACCAATCATAGTTTAAAACAGTTCATTTTAAATCTGGATCAATGATTAAGTGGTGCAACACATCTGATGAATAAACCTAGATTAGCTCAAATCTTTTATTATTTTACGCATGAAATCACATAGAAACCAACATAAAAAAAGTTAAACAAATCAAAATTTGAGATTCTTCAAATAGACGCCCTTTGCCTTGATGACAGCTTTGCACACTATTGGCATTCTCTCAACCAGCTTCATGAGGTAGTCAACCGGAATGCATTTAAATTAACAGGTGTGCCTTCTTAAAAAGTTAATTTGTGGAATTTCTTTCCTTCTTAATGCATTTGAGCCAATCAACTATGTTGTGACAGGGTAGGCGTAGAATACAGAAGAAAGCCCTATTTGGTAAAAGACCAAGTCCATATTATAGCAAGAACAGCTCAAATAAGCAAAGATAAATGTCAGTCCATCATTACCTTAAGATATGAAGGTCAGTCAATATGGAACATTTCAAGAATTTTAAAAGTTTCTTCAAGTGCAGTCGCAAAAACCATCGAGCGCTATGATGAACCTGGCACTCATGAGGACCGCCAAAGGAATGGAAGACCCAGTTACCTCTGCTGCAGAGGACATGTTCAGTAGAGTTCAATTAACAGACATCTCAACTAGAGGTCGACCGATTAATCGGAATGGCCGATTAATTAGGGCCGATTTCAAGTTTTCATAACAATCGGAAATCGGTATTTTTGGACACCGACTTGGCCGATTAAAAAAATAATAATAATTACACCTTTATTTAATCTTTATTTAACTAGGAAAGTCAGTTAAGAACACATTCTTATTTTCAATGACGGCCTAGGAACGAACGGTGGGTTAATTGCCTCCTTCAGGGGCAGAACGACAGATTTTTACCTTGTCAGCTCGGGGGATTCAATCTTGCAACCTTACAGTTAACTAGTCCAACGCTCTAACCACCTGCCTCTCATTGCACTCCACGAGGAGACTGCCTGTTACGCGAATGCAGTAAGCCAAGGTAAGTTGCTGGCTAGCATTAAACTTATAAAAAACAATCAATCATAATCACTAGTAAAACTACACATGGTTGATGATATTAGTTTATCTAGCGTGTCCTGCGCTGCATATATTCGATGCGGTGCGTATCGTTGCTCCAATGTGTACCTAACCATAAACATCAATGCCTTTCTTAAAATCAATACACAGAAGTATATATGTTTAAACTTGCATAATTAGCTAAAAGAAATCCAGGTTAGCAGGCAATATTAACCAGGTAAAATTGTGTCACTTCTCTTCTGTTCATTGCACGCAGAGTAAGTGTATATGCAACAGTTTGGGCCACCTAATTTGCCAGAATTTTACGTAATTATGACATAACATTGAAGGTTGTGCAATGTAACAGGAATATTTAGACTTATGGATGCCTCCCGGAAAGGTTCCGTATTTCACTGAAAGAATAAACGTCTTGTTTTCGAGGTGATTGTTTCCGGATTCGGCCATATTAATGACCTAAGGCTCGTATTTCTGTGTGTTATCATGTTATAACTAAGTCTATGATTTGATAGAGCAGTCTGACTGAGCGATGGTAGGCAGCAACAGGCTCGTAAGCATTCATTCAAACAGCACTTTCGTGCGTTTGCCAGAAGCTGTTTATGACTTCAAGCCTATCAACTCCTGAGATTAGGCTGGTGTAACCGATGTGAAATGGCTAGCCAGTTAGCGGGGTGAGCGCTAATAGCGTTTCAAACGCCACTCGCTCTGAAACTTAGAGTGGTTGTTCGGGCCGCGGCTTTTGTGGAGCGATGGGTAACGCTGCTTCGAGGGTGGCTGTTGTCTTTGTGTTCCTGGTTCTTGCCCAGGTAGAAGCGAGGACAGGGGCGGAAGCTATACTGTTACACTGGCAATACTAAAGTGCCTATAAGAACATCCAATAGTCAAAGGTTAATGAAATACAAATGGTATAGAGGGAAATAGTCCTATAATTCCTATAATAACTACAACCTAAAACTTCTTACCTGGGAATATTGAAGACTCATGTTAAAAGGAACCACCAGCTTTCCTATGTTCTCATGTTCTGAGCAAGGAACTTAAGTGTTAGCTTTCTTACATGGCACATATTGCACTTTTACTTTCTTCTCCAACACTTTGTTTTTGCATTATTTAAACCAAATTGAACATTTCATTATTTATTTGAGGCTAAATTGATAATATTAAGTTAAAATAAGTGTTCATTCAGTATGGTTGCAATTGTCATTATTACAAATAAATAGGCCGATTAATCGGTATTGACTTTCTTCGGTCCTCCAATAATCGGTATCGGCGTTGAAAAATCATAAATCGGTCGACCTCTAATCTCAACATCAACTGTTCAGAGGACACTGCGTGAATCAGGCCTTCATGGTCCATTGCTGCAAAGAACCCACTACTAAAAGGACACCAATAAGAAGAAGAGACTTGCTTGGGCCAAGAAACACGGGCAATGGACATTAGATCGGTGGAAATTTGTCCTTTGGTCTGGAGTCCAAATTGGAGATTTTTGGTTCCAACCACCGCGTCTTTGCGAGACACGGTGTGGTTTAACGGATAATCTCTAGATGTGTATTTCCCACCGTAAAGCATGGAGGAGTTGATGTTATGGTGGTGCTTTGCTGGTAACACTGTCTGTGATTTATTTATTTAATTCAAGACACACTTAACCAGCATGGCTACCACAGCATTCTGCAGTGATACGCCATCCCTTCTGGTTTGCGCTTAGCGGGACTATAATTTTTCAGCTGGACAATGACCCAACACACCTCCAGGCTGTGTAAGAGCTATTTGACCAAGAAGGAGAGTGATGGATTGCTGCATCAGATGAACCGGCCTCCACAATCCCGACCTCAACCAAATTGAGATGGTTTGGGATGAGTTGGACCGCAGAGCGAAGGAAAAGCAGCCATCAAGTGCTCAGCATGTGGGAACTCCTTCAAGACTGTTGGAAAAGCATTCCATGTGAAGCTGGTTGAGAGAATGCCAAGAGTGTGCAAAGCTTTCATCAAGGCAAAGGGTGGCTACTTTGAAGAATCTAAAATATATTTGGATTTGTTTAACACTTCTTTAGGCAACCATTCTCTTGCTCATTGTGGACTGACCGGCACCGGACGTCCGTGGACATTGAAATTTGGTCAGTCCACAGACGCACAGACACCTGGACCACAGATGTCTGGACAGGCCTTAATTTGGCCAGATCATCTGAACCAATCATATGTTTCACAAGTTTGGACAGTACTGTAGAGCACAGTAAAGAAAATGTATGATAGTTCAGATCAGTACATTGCAGTACAGTAGATCCCAGTTGAGTACAGTAAAGAACAGTAGTATATAGCATGCTAGAGTATAGTTCAGTACAGTACACAGATCATACTAAAGTTGAGTACACTATAAATGGGGGGGGGTTTATACAGTTAGAAGTCGGGGTATTATCTTGACAATATCATATTGTATCATTTTGACAATATCGCAATATTATGCATTAGTTGGCCTTCACCTAAACCAAAATACCAGTATTTTCCCTTCTTTTCAAATTAGGTAGGCAATATGTTTTCAGCACTTTTATTTCCATGACTGATCAAAATGAATTTTCTCATGGCTCTCTTGCTCCTCTGCAGCAGACATATGGTGAGCAATATGTTTCGACCCTCGAATCACAATACATATAGAAATGTGAGAACTGCAATACAGATCGTATCGGCACCTAAGTATTTTGATAATATCATATTGTGAGGTCCCTGACAATCCCCAGTCCTATACTGAACTTTACTGTACTCTTTTTATGTCCAAACTTGTGAAACAGACATCTATGATTGGTTCAGATTTGGTCCGGTACAACCAAATTTGGTCTTGTTTGGTTGTGGAGCTCGTTAAAAGAATAGCCAGTGTGTAGAAGAATACCCAAATATGCGAAGGAGGATATAACATATTTCTACCTTTTGTACCTATTTAGGATATATTACCATGAAGAGAATGACATTCATATCCATAATTGTTGCATTTCTGTGTAGTACAGATCAGGGACCCATGATGAAATTGTTACCGCATTTCTGTTGAGAGTAAATCCACTTCACTTACAATAACGAAAATGTAAAAAAATTCTAACTCAAGGTGTCACGTCATAGCCGACATCCCATTCTTTCAGCAGACATATTTAATCCTAATTCGGAGCAGATTTTTAACACAGTTTTGGGAGCATGGTCACAAATTGAGAGATTTTACCAAAATTCTGTTACCAAACTTCGCAGCTGCAAAGTTCCTCCAACAAATGTGTCTTTGTAAAAAAAAAAAATCTGCGTAAATAGTTTAATGTAGTTCTTGTGCATAGAGTTGTATGGTTTGTTAAACGTTGAAATCAATGGTTGTTTGGCATACATTTCAAGTGAAAAATCTGAGTCTCAGCGCAATTCCGTTACTGTGGAATTGCCCATATAGTTATTTTAAAAAGTATACACTAACCCTACAATAGGCCTAGTTATAACAAACATGTAGCCAATCAAATGTCTTTCAACAACATCTACACCAGGCCTGGGCAATTATTTTCCATGGAGGGCCACATTAGTATATATTCTAGCCATCGCGGGCCAGAATCATATTACAGGATTCTACATCATGTGTATGACTGTGTTGGCAGATATATGTACTGTAAATCACATCCAGATATGCTACCTATTTAACTTTTATTTAACATTCACAGAAATTAACCTCATCCATGTTCTCCTTTTGATTGGTATTTTCATTATTAAACATGCAATGAACTACACGGAGGGAAAAGTACACTGCATTCAGCACAAGAAAGAGAGCTCAACATTACATTTAAACTACTCAATCAGTGTGAGGAGTGAAGCCTCTGATGGGCATTGACTAGAGCAGTGAAGTCAGGTATAGTTTCTGATGTCGCCTTGCGCAGGACTGCTGAGAGGTGAGTCAGTAAGAGATTCTGTGCCTTGACTTGTTATATTTCATCACTGAAAATGTCTGTTCACATACAAAGGTTGACCCAAACAGTACAAACATCGGAGCATGACTCCTAATCTTTGTTCTGTTCATCGAGAGATGCATTAAACCTTGTCAGTGACATTGGAGAACTATTCAAAACAATCACTGCATCAGACTGAAGATGGAAAAGCTCAAGTTGCAGGTCAGTGGGAGCGTTATCCACATTGAAGGTGAAAGGAGAGGAAACCAATAGCATGTCATTTTCTAACACTTTGAAATCCTCAAAATGAACACACAGAAGCGATGTATACTTCTCCCACTGGTCATCTGATAGGGAACAGACTAGTAGTGTCAGAAGGTGTGTGGGATAATTGGCTTCTACTTGGCGGGTCAGGAGCAGTAATTTTCCCTTGAAGGCTTTGACAAGGCTGTACATCTGATATGCAAAAAGGCCCTTGTAGTTTGGAATTCAGTTCATTCATGAGGCCAAGATGTCCACGGTGAAGGCAAAAATCGGCCAACCATTCTTTATCTTGCTGTTGAGGGGAATCCACATATTTTCCTTTCACTTGTAAAAACTCACCAATCTCCGACTCCAGGTCACACACCCTTTTAAGCACCTTTCCGAAACTCAGCCATCTCTCGTTTGTGTAGATGGGGAGATCTACATGACCCAACTCTGTCTCTTCAAAAGGTGAGACAAACTGCCTGTGGTTTAAAGATTTTGCTCTTATGAAGTTCACCACTTTAGTGACTGTATCCACAACATGGCTCATTTTCAGAACACCTTTACAGAACACCTCCTGATCAATAATGCAATGCAGGAAAACATTCCTATCCATGTTCAGCTCAGCTACTTGATCTTGCATCCTTTGCAAAAGGCCAACGTTTTTTCCTGTCAAGTTTGGGCACCCATCAGTGGTCACACTGGATAAACTTTTCAAAACTCAGTCCCAGCTTGCCACACTCTTATTAACCTCCTCCAATAAATCTTTCCCTGTGGTTGTGCTCTTCATTGACTGCACTGAAGCAAGCTCCTATGTAATTTCTAAATTCTGGGGTTATGCCTCGTAAGAATATCAACAACTGTGCCATGTCAAGTGCATCACTGCTCTCATCCAGGGCCAAGGAGAAATATGTGAAATCCTTTACATTGTCTTTCAACGGTTGTTCCATATTCTCTGCGATGTCTTCAACACGCCGTGTCACTGATCGCCTTGACAGGGAAACATTTTCAAACAGCTCTTTCTTGTTTCTTGAGTCAATTAAGTATTCATTCATGAATTAGCGAATGGTTTGCTATGTTCAGCAATTTTATTGGACAGTACATAGCTACCTCTTGCAATTCCATGATTTGCTGAATGCAGTTTTGTGAAAAGTCCTTGCTGCTTTTGCAACTGAGAAAGCAACTATTTCGATGCACTTGCCCTCTGCTCAGAATACATATTCCTATATTTCTCTGCATGCTTCGTCTGGAAGTGTCGGGACAAGTTGTAGTCTTTCAAGACAGCGATGCTCAATAAAGAAATATTTCGATGTCCACTCTTGCTGGAACACCCTACATTGATGGTCTACTTTCCTTTTCTTGTGTAGACTAGGCCCGGGCCGGGCCGGATTCAGCACCAAGGACAGCAATCGGAATTCCTGCGATTTGACAGTTAGGTCCAACAGATGAAAGTGTAAGATGCTATTATTTTACAAAATGATCAAGGAAAAACAATAACTGGATGTCCCTGAACATACTTCCTACAGTCACCGACACCTTTCATTCAATGGGAATCGTACATAGGCCTACTGAGTCCAAACTTTTCACAGAAGCTGCATGGACAAAAATAGTGTCCAATAAAGAAAAAAAAAAAAAAAGAGGAATGTCTTGACAGTTTTGCATATTTTCCTATTTTAATAAAACAATACCAATTAGGCTACCGTGCGCCTCCGCTGGTAAAAATCTATGCCATAACCAATTACGTTACTGCTAAGACAAGCTTTTGGTGTGTCTTAAATATCACCAGTAGCGCTGCTTGAAATTGGCACATATTAAGGACACACCTCAAATATTTCCACCCCTCAGCGCAAGCGAGCTGATCTAAGGCAGGTAAATTACCAATCCTGTCACCAGGGTTGGAAAAAAGCAGAGCGCTGGATTTTATAAGTCTAAATTTCGAAAGAGTGCGCGTTTGACACCAGTACCGCCTTAACATCAGCTGATCCCCTAATGTTACGATTCTGTCAAATAGGTCACAAAACACCATAACTTGTGATCTCAACACAAAGCCTGTATTTGTTTCATGTGTGTCATTTTTTTTTAAACAACACGAACAACTTACAGTCAAAGAGTCCATCCAAATGCCCAAATTCAACGTCTGGAGTCTGGAAAAACATTTAACGTTTCCATGTCACTGCACACAACTGCACGCCCACTAAAAACATGCCCAGTGTTTACTAGTTGAATGTACATTATGGCTCACATTAAAAGTATGTTCTAAAAACAATAGCCTAGTATCCATAAGTCACCCATAACTCAGCAGTCATGACAGGCAGTCTAATAATAGCCAGAGTGAAAAAACCCTTAGAGGGAGAGAGGCTCTTAAAAATGTTGACACAACACTGAAAGTGATACAAGGTGTTTGGAGATGTAGCGCTCATATAAAAAGGTCAGTATTAACACAGTAATTATGCCAGTAGATTTTTTTTAAATACAGCTCTTATTCCTAACTGGGCTTACTTTGCAATTCTGTTCCAACCCATCCAATTGTCATTGCACTGCACTTAGGGTACTCCATAGTTATTGCAATTTACTTAAAGGAAATACACAGTAATAAGAACATGGTAAATGTAAAAAGTGTTATCAAAGATTATATTGGATGCTGAAGTTGTAGGAGCAGCCGAAGCAAAGACCATAACAACAAGTCGTTTGCCAAATATGCCTCTATGATCATCAAATGGTGGTGAAAATGATGAACCAGCAGCTATTAGAAGGGAACTAGGGTAGAAACCGGTTTATTGAACACAGCATGAGAAACTTCAACAAAACTCGAATTCAAATAATCTACAGTCTACTCCAACAACATGTCGGTTTCACTTTGTACATCTTTACTATGATTTGACTGCAGGCTATACCTGTCAAGAAAAGGATTCCAAATCCTACTCACTGGACAGAAACAGAATAGCAGATACAGTGCCTTCAGAAAGTATTCATAGCCCTTGACATATTCCACATTTTGTGGTGTTACAGCCGGAATTCAAAATGGAAGAAATGTAAAAATGAACAACAAATGTAAAATGCAACAATTTCATATATTGAAATCAGTCAAAGTAAATAAATGCATTAGGCTGTAATCTATGGATTTCCCATGACTGAGAATACAGCTATGCATCCGTTGGTCAGATTCCTTCAAAAAATTATAAGAAAGTAGAGGCGTGGCACAGAAAACCAGTCAGTATCTGGTGTGGCAATTTTACTCATGCAGCACAACACATCTCCCTCGCATAGAGTTGATCAGGCTGTTGATTGTGGCCTGTCGAATGTTGTCCCACTCCTCTTCAACGGCTGTGCAAAGTTGCTGGATATAGGCTTGAACTGGAACACGCTGTCGTACACATTGATCCAGAGCATCCCAAACATGTTCAACGGGTGACATGTCTGGTGAGTATGCAGGCCATGGAAGAACTGGGACATTATCAGCTTCCAAATATTTTACAGATCCTTGCGACATGGGGCCTTGCGACATGGGGCCATGCGTTATGTTGAAACAGGAGGTGATGGCGGCGCATGAATGGCACGTCAATGGGCCTCAGGATCTCGTCACAGTATCTCTGTGCATTCAAAATGTCCTTGATAATGTGTGTGTTCATTGTCCATAGCTTATGCCTGCCCATACCATAACCCCACCCTGGGGCACTCAAACTGTCATAAACTATTTGGTTCTGCAAACCCACTGTTTCATCAGCTGTCTGGGTGGCTGGTCTCAAACAATTCTGCAGGTGAAGAACCCTGATATGGAGGTCCTGGGTTGGCGCAGTTACACGTGGTCTGCGGTTGTATTCTCAAAAACGATGTTGGAGGCGGCTTATGGTAGAGAAATTAACATTAAATCTTTGGCAACAGCTCTGTTGAACATTCCTGCATACTCCCTCAAAACATGAGACTTATGTGGCATTGTGTTTGTTGTGGGACAAAACTGCACATTTGTGCACCTGTGTAATGATCATTCTGTTTATTTAGCTTCTTGATATGCCACACCTGTCAGATGGATTAACTTGGCAAAGACAAAATGCTCACTAACAAGGATGTAAACAAATTTATGCACAACATTTGAGAGAAAAATACATTTTTGCAAATGTATTGAAAATGAAACACAGAAATGTAATTTACATAAGTATTCACACCCCTGAGTCAATATGTTAGAATCTCCTTTGGCAGCAATTACAGCTGTGAATCTTTCTGGGTAAGTCCAAGAGCTCTGCACACCTGGATTGTACAATATTTGCACTTTATTCATTTTTTTAATTCTTCAAGCTGGTTGTTGATCATTGCTAGACAGCCATTTTCAAGTCTTTTTAAAGATTTTCAAGACGATTTAATTCAAAACTCAGGAACATTCAATGTCTTCTTGGTAACTTACTCCAGTGTATATTTTTCCTTGTGTTTTAGGTTATTACTGCTGAAATGTGATTTTTGTCTCCCAGTGTCTGTTGGAAAGCAGACTGAACAAGTATAAACTAGTCCTATGAAGTGGTACTCTGCGATGTGTTGGATTTGCCCCAAACATAACGCTTTGTATTCAAGTTCATTTCTTTGCCACATTTTTTGCAAACGGGATGCATATGTTGGAATATTTTTATTGTGGAGTAACTATAATGTTGTTGATCTATTTTCAGGTCTCTCCTATCACAGACATTAAACTATTTCAAAGTCACTATTGGCCTCATGGTGAAATCCCCGAGCGGTTTCCTTCTTCGCCGGCAACCGAGTTAGGAAGGATGCCTGTATCTTTGTAGTGACTGGGTGTATTGATACACCATCCAAAGTGTAATTAATAACAACTTCACCATGCTAAAAGGGATATTCAATGCTTTAATTAGTTTTACCCATCTACCAATAGGTGCCCTTTTTGCAAGGTATTGGAAAACCTCCCTGGTCTTTGTGGTTAAACCTGTGTTTTAAAATCACTGCTCGACTGAAGAACCTTATAGATACATTATATGTGTGGGCTACAGATGAGGTAGTCATTAAAAAACTAATGTTAGATACTATTATTGCACACTTATGTGATTTGTTAAGCACAATTTTACTCCTGAAGGTATTTAGGTTTGTCTTAACAAAAGGGGTTGAATAGTTATTGACCCAAGACATCTCAGCTTTTCATTTAATTCATTTGTGAACACTTCTAAAAACTTCATCATTTGACATTATGGGTTATTGTGTGTAGACCAGTGACACAAAATATCAATTTAATACATTTTTAATTCAGGCTGTAACAATTTGGAAAAACTAAAAATGGGTGTGAATACTTTCTGAAGGCAATGTATATGTTGCCCATCTGAATGCATGAGAAAAATGTATTATCTATGGAGAAACATTTACAACAAAAAACAGACCTATATCTGTATTAAAATAAATAAATATATATATATATATATATATATATTATTTTTTTACAAAATAGTGGACTTCTATGAGAATTTAAAGCCCCTAGGTGAAAGTCAAAACAGGCACGCTAAATCTCCGCCTCCACTCCTTAGCTATGTCACAATAATGTTTTCAAGTAGTCTAGGCCATGATGGTAGACTACTTCTACCATTTTACAGCAAGCTGCAAGACAGAATGAACAAATCGTGGTTTCCCCAAATCACTGTTACTGCAATGATATAGGCTACAAACATGATCAATCTTGATGGCTAAAGAGGCCCACGCTGTGGTTGTGCTCATACGTAAAGTAAGGTAGGTTACTTACGACGCTATAATAAAGACTACCTGACATATCGAGGGCCCAGGGAAGACAAATTGAAAGCGGCATTGTTGAATACATTGTAACCAACAAATGAGGACAACATTCACATTAGTTACAAAGAAATAGTGCAGCAGACACCATGTTTCAAGCTGTCGCAGGCGCAGCAACTCACATCTTCAAAGAGCGATCCAACGTTGGCTGTCACGAGCAGTATTCCCGAGCCTGCTGTCACCTTCCCCGCCATAACTCTTTCAGAATCAAAAGTGTGCCGGACTTTGACTGTTTTAGAATTTAAAGTAACACAAGTCGTTAAAGGTTTAAGGAGGCTGATTCGGTTAAAATACAGAGGAAAATACTGCAGCCAGGTTTGTGACCGCTCTGCTCGCTCATACTAGCAAGGCTCGTGCATCTAGTTGCTTGCTGAAGGTCTGCTGATGTTTTGCCTACTTTTTCACATTAACAGCCATCGTAAAAGTTTCCGTTTTAATCCATAGCGACTGCTGGCCTCTGGTTCATTTCAACGTGGAGTGTTTTTCCCTGGCTTTTGAGGTGAAAAAGTCTCACTCGTAAGCCGCGACTCAGTCAGGACCATTGCCTTGATTGTTTAGAGAGGATAGGCTAGAGTCCTTCACTGTCCTGACGTCACCAAGCGAATGGAAAGATGGAGCTTTTTTAAAAGGGCAACGCACCACTAGACACGCCGAGCAAGAGATTGCCTTTCAGAGCTCTTGCATAGGCCACTTGACTTGTTGTTGCTCAATAAAATCAATTCACCTAAAATGGGAAGAATATAACTGTCCTACCTAAACAATTTAATGCCCTATGTATGAAGCTTCTGTCATGACAATCATAACAAAGACAACATAGACATGTTATTACTGACCTGCTGTAGTGACACAGAAACTACATGATAGAAAACTCTGCTGGTAAGCTTATTAGCAAGATGAAAGCACTATAGTCAACAACTTACCTAAAAACGGGGTTGTTAGAAATTGCAAGCAATTGGTGTTGCAGCTGCAGTGTGCTTGATTCAGTGTAGGATATATGAATGGCTTACATACATTTTTATTGCAGATTACACTATCTTTAATGTTCTTTTCTAAACCAGTAGTTATTGTTGACCTGATAATAGATACATTGTTTGTTTTCCAATTTACATATATGCCTAGATAGCATTGAGTAGCGTATATAGGCTACCATCATAACTACATCTACAAGCTGGGAAATAGAAACGTTTACCTCTTTAAGAGACCAGTGCCTCCCATGCCATTTCATTGTATGAATTTGGTGGGGCCCACCTGACTTTTTTTCTTTTCTTCAAAAGTTATCAAAGTGGTTAGAGGCCTTTTTATCTCTAATCGTCATTCAGTTTTAAGATGGTTTCTCAATGCTCATTCAAAATGTACCTAAAAGACAACAAGTTTGTGAAGGCCTTGCAACCTTCATCTTACTAAATGGCCCATGACATAAAAGTGATTTGCTGTAGTCCAATAAGACTTTCCTGTTACACGCCATTACCTCCCCTAATGGTCTGGAGGAACAAGTGAGGTCACAAATTGGCCTCTTCGCTCAAATAGTTCTCTGCTGGCAAGAGGTTAGATACATGAGAACATACAAGAACCAATCAGAGAGGGTCATATTTTGTGAGGAGATGACAAGATGGTGGAGGCATGATCCAACGGGGAGGGGAGATAAGCAAACGGGGACACGGTGGAAGTTCCTTAATGTTTTGGAGTGTTTCCAACTTTGGGGGTTGTGGGATAGTGGGGAAGGATACATGGCTCATTGAGATTTTGTGAAGAGAGCAAGAAGATTATCACCATAAATTGTTCAGCGTCAACAGCTGTGTCTGGCAGTGTGTGTGTGTGTCAATGACTGTATATGAATGGACAAAGCCACTGATCACATGACACCATTCATTTTTAGGTGAAGACTCAATAGCACATTGAAGCCAAATTAAAACTGTCCAGAGGGTGTCTAATGGAGACAGAACTCGCACAGATGGAGCTAATCCAGGAAGTGACGTTGCAGGCTAGCTCAGTGCTGCTTCTCATTGAGTGGCTGCAGTCCAAACACCCCCTCAGCTCTTGCGCTATCCACTTTCCCTCGAGGGAATCCCCGTCGAAACCGGATGAAGTTTGATTGCCATCTTAAGTGGAAGTCCAATTCACTAACGTTGCTCCCTCGGCCCTGAATTTAGAAATCGCGGGAGTGATTGAACAACTTTGGTCACTTGCGGGGTTGATATTACCCACAATTCAATGCAAACTGTTGTCACATGTAAACTCTGGTGGGTGTGAAGTGTCAAATGTAATCAACAAGGCTGCAATTTCAGCATGTCAGAAAAAAGTATGAAGCTAGCTTGCTAAACAAATATTGGGGTCACTTAGAAATGTCCTTGTTTTTGAAAGAAAAATAAATAAATTGTCCACTAAAATAACATTAAATTGATCAGAAATACTGTGTCGATATTGTTAATGTTGTAAATGACTATTGTAGCTGTAAATGGCTGATTTTTAAAGGCATATCTACATACAGTTGAAGTTGGACGTTTACATACACCTTAGCCAATTACATTTAAACTCAGCTTTTCACAATTCCTGACATTTAATCCTAGTAAAAATTCCCTGTCTTAGGTCAGTTAGGATTACCACTTTATTTTAAGAATGTGAAATGTCAGAATAATAATAGAGAGAATGATTTATTCCAGCTTTTATTTCTTTCATCACATTCCCAGTGGGTCAGAAGTTTACATACACTCAATTAGTATTTGGTAGCATTGCCTTTAAATTGTTTAACTTGGGTCAAATGTTTCAGGAAACCTTCCACAAGCTTCCCACAATAAGTTGGGTGAATTTTGGCCCATTCCTCCTGACAGAGCTGGTGTAACTGAGTCAGGTTTGTAGGCCTCCTTGCTCGCCGACACATTTTCAGTTCTGCCCACAAATGTTCTATAGGATTGAGGTCAGGGCTTTGTGATGGCCACTCCAATACCTTGATTTTGTTGTCCTTTAGCCATTTTGCCACAATATTGGAAGTATGCTTGGGGTCATTGTCCATTTGGAAGACCCATTTGCGACCGAGCTTTAACTTCTTGACTGATGTCTTGAGATGTTGCTTCAATATATCCATATAAATTTCCTCCTCATGATTCCATCTATATTGTAAAGTACACCAGTCCTTCCTGCAGCAACGCACCCCCACAACATGATGCTGCCACCCCCGTGATTCACGGTTGGGATGGTGTTCTTCGGCTGATTTTCCCATGATGTCAAGCAAAGAGGCACTGAGTTTGAAGGTAGGCCTTGAAATACATCCACAGGTACACCTCCAATTGACTCAAATTATGTCAATTAGCCTATAAGAAGATTCTAAAACCATGACATCATTTACTGGAATTTTCCAAGTTGTTTAAAGGCACAGTCAACTTAGTGTATGTAAACTTCTGACTCACTGGAATTGTGATACAGTGAATTATAAGTGAAATAATCTGTCTGTAAACAATTGTAAAACTTACTTGTGTCATGCACACAGTAGATTTCCTAACCGACTTGCCAAAACTATAGTTTGTTAACAAGACATTTTTGGAGTGGTGGAAAAAGGAGTTTTAATGACTCCAACCTAAGTTTATGTAAACTTCCGACTTCAACTGTAGGTTGCTGGCCTTCTAGGCAGAGTTCCTCTGTCCAGTGTCTGTGTTCTTTTGCCCATCTTAATCATTTATTTTTATTGGCCAGTCTGAGATATGGCTTTTTCTTTGCAACTCTGCCTAGAAGGCCAGCATCCCGGAGTTGCCTCTTCACTGTTGACGTTGAGACTTGTGTTTTTGCGGGTACTATTTAAGGAAGCTGCCAGCTGAGGACTTGTGAGGCATCTGTTTCTCAAACTAAACACTCTAATGTACTTGTCCTCTTACTCAGTTGTGCACTGGGGACTCCCACTCCTCTTTCTATTCTGGTTAGAGCAAGTTTGTGCTGTTCTGTGAAGGGAGTAGTACACAGCGTTGTACGAGATCTTCAGTTTCCTGGCAATTTCTTACATGGAATAGCCTTCATTTCTCAGAACAAGAATAGACTGACGAGTTTCAGAAGAAAGTGCTTTGTTTCTGGCCATTTTGAGCCTGTAATCAAACCCACAAATGCTGTTGCTCCAGATACTCAACGAGTCTAAAGAAGGCTAGTTTCATTGCTTCTTTAATCAGGACAACAGTTTTGAGCTGTGTTAACATAATTGCAAAAGGGGTTTCTAATGATCAATTAGCCTTTTAAAATTATAAACTTGGATTAGCTAACACAAAGTGCCATTGAAACACAGGAGTGATGGTTGCTGATAATGGAACTCTGTATGTTGATATTCCATAAACATTTGCCGTTTCCAGCTACAATAGTCATTTACAACATTAACAATGCCTACACTGTATTTCTGATCAATTTGATGTTATTTTAATGGACAAAAAAATTGCTTTTCGTTCAAAAACAAGGACATTTCTAAGTGACCCCAAACTTTTGAACGGTAGTGTATATACATTGATTTTAGCGTTGGCAAATTGGCTTAGTCTCGTAGTGAGGAGCCTATAAAACGTTAGATAGATACATAAATATATTTGTAGCAATTCTGAAATGCATTGGAATAAATTACCAAACTATAAAACTAGCTAGCCAGCTATGGGTAACTGTAGCTAGCTACCTGTCAGGAGTGCTAGCTAGATACGTTAGCTTACTTGGTACATTAATAGCTTTAGGTTGGTTGTTTTTAAGCTCAACTTGAAGATTTCCACCAAGGACGTTGCCTCTCCGATCATCGCTCTCCCTCGCTTGGGCAAGGGACATTTAATATACACTCGGATGTGACGATGTAAAACGTCATTCTAAGGGCTGAGGGTTTAGGGCGTGATGTTTCCAAGATGGCGTAGCAGTCAGACGTCTTTGTCTTCGTCTTGCCATGTCCCATGTATATATATTTGTTTATATTTTTCTTAACCTCAACTTCAACATACTCTCCTGCAATCCGCCTTACCCAATGTGGTATGGATCTGCTATTTTCTTTACCTTTTAACCGGAACCTCCAACAGAAGCTAGCCAGCTAACTAGCTACTAGCTAGTAGTCAGCTAGCCACTGCTAGCAGTCATCAGCTAACCTTTAGCCCGGACAACTCTTGCCAGTCTGCACAGCGCGATTCAAACCAGAGCAAATCTGACTTATTTTTCTCCATATCTCTGAATTCCTACCACAAGCTCTGAACTTTCTCACCTGGAACATCGCAGCTAGCTAGTTGCTATCCGAGTGGCCACTCCTGGCTAACGTCTCTGTCCCGATAGCAAAGAACTAATTAGCCTAGAGCTAGCCTTTGCTAGGCCCATCTCCCGGCTAGCCGAAGAGGTCCGTCAGCCACTCCTTGGGCTACAATACCTATTTTGCCAATTGGCCTGGACGCCTTTTACTGCCGACACGGAGCATCGCCGATCCATCACAACTGGACTACTGACGTAATATGCCAGAGGGGGTTTTTCAAATGGGTCCTCCGTCACGACGTTCCCTGAATGCCCATTTGCTAGCCTGCTAGCTGTCTAGAGATTATCGGACTGTTAGGTGAAGAGGCCCATCGGACCAATTCTTTGGCCACTATACCTATTTTGTCAATTGGCCTGGACCCTTTTACCACACGGAGCCCTGCTGATCCATCACGACTGGTCTGCCGACGTAACAGCACAAGGGGGCTACAACAGACTTCTTCCGTCGTGATATCCCTCTAAGGCCCTTCTGCTAGCTTGCTAGCCACGGCCCGCTAGCTGTCTGAATCACCCGCTGAGCTACTCACTGAACCCCTATGATCACTCGGCTACGCATGCCTCTCCCTAATGTCAATATGCCTTGTCCATTGCTGTTTTGGTTAGTGATTATTGCCTTATTTCGATGTAGAGCCTCTAGCCCAGCTCAATACGCCTTAGCTAACCCTTTAGTTCCAACTCCCACACATGCGGTGACCTCACCTGGTTTAAATGATGTTTCTAGAGACAATATCTCTCTCATCGTCACTCAATACATAGGTTTACCTCCACTGTATTCACCATACCTTTGTCTGTACATTATGCCTTGAATCTATTCTACCGTGCCCAGAAACCTGCTCCTTTTACACTCTGTTCCGAACGTACTAGACGACCAGTTCTTATAGCCTTTAGCCGTACCCTTATCCTACTCATCCTTTGTTCCTCTGGTGATGTGGAGGTTAATCCAGGTGCTGCAGTGCCTAGCTCCACTCCCATTCCCCAGGCGCTCTCATTTGTTGACTTCTGTAACTGTGAAAGCCTTGGTTTCATGCATGTTAACATTAGAATCCTCCTCCCTAAGTTTGTTTTATTCACTGCTTTAGCACACTCTGCCAACCCGGATGTCCTAGCCGTGTCTGAATCCTGGTTTAGGAAGATATCCAAAAACTCTGAAATTATCATCCCTAAATATAACATTTTCTGACAAGATAGAACTGCCAAAGGGGGCAGAGTTAGGCTGCAGAGTTCTGTCTTACTATCCAGGTCTGTAGCCAAACAATTTGAGCTTCTACTTTTCTACCTTCTACCTTTCCAGAAACAAGTCTCTCACCGTTGCCGCTTGCTATAGACCACCTTCTGCCCCCAGCTGTGCCCTGGACACCATATGTGAATTAATTGCCCCCCATCTATATTCAGAGCTCGTGCTATTAGGTGACCTGAGCTGGGACATGCTTAACACTCTGGTCATCCTACAATCTATGCTTGATGCCCTCAATCTCACACAAATGATCAATGAACCTACCAGGTACAACACCAAATCCGTAAACACGGGCACTCTCATAGATATCATCATAACCAACCTGCCCTCCAAATACACCTCTCAGCGATCACTGCCTCATTGCCTGGGTCTGTAATGGGTCTGTGGTCAAACCACCACCCCTCATCACTGTCAAACGCTCCCTAAAATACTTCAGCGAACAGGCCTTTCTAATCGACCTGGCCCGGGTATCCTGGAAGGATATTGACCTCATTCCAACAGTAGAGGATGCCTGGTTATTCTTTAAAAGTGCTTTCCTCACAATCTTAATTAAGCATGCCCCATTCAAAAAATGTAGAACCAGGAACAGATATAGCCCTTGGTTCACTCCAGACCTGACTGCCCTTGACCAGCACAAAAACATCCTGTGGCGTTCTGCATTGGCACTGAATGGCCCCCGCGATATGCAACTTTTCAGGGAAGTTGGGAACCAATATACACAGGCAGTTAGGAAAGCAAAGGCTAGCTTTTTCAAACAGAAATTTGCATCCTGTAGCACAAACTCAAAAAAGTTCTGGGACACTGTAAAGTCCATGGAGAATAAGAGCACCCAGATGCCCACTGCACTGAGGCTAGGAAACACTGTCACCACCGATAAATCCACGATAATCATCGACCTGGCCAAAGCTTTCAACTCTGTCAATCACCACATTCTTATTGGCAGAGTCAACAGCCTTGGTTTCTCAAATGACTGCCTCGCCTGGTTCACCAACTACTTCTCAGACAGAGTTCAGTGTGTCAAATCGGAGGGCCTGTTGTCCGGTCCTCTGGCAGTCTCTATGGGGGTGCCACAGGGTTCAATTCTCGGGCCGACTCTTTTCTCTGTATACATCAATGATGTTGCTCTTGCTGCGGGCGATTCCCTGATCCACCTCTACGCAGACGACACCATTCTATATACTTTCGGCCCATCATTGGACACTGTGCTATCTAACCTCCAAACAAGCTTCAATGCCATACAACACTCCTTCCGTGGCCTCCGACTGCTCTTAAACGCTAGTAAAACCAAATGCATGCTTTTCAACCGATCGCTGCCTGCACCCGCATGCCCGCCTAGCATCACCACCCTGGACGGTTCCGACCTAGAATATGTGGACATCTATAAGTACCTAGGTGTCTGGCTAGACTGCAAACTCTCCTTCCAGACTCATATCAAACATCTCCAATCGAAAATCAAATCAAGAGTCGGCTTTCTATTCCGCAACAAAGCCTCCTTCACTCACGCCGCCAAGCTTACCCTAGTAAAACTGACTATCCTACCGATCCTCGACTTCGGCGATGTCATCTACAAAATGGCTTCCAACACTCTACTCAGCAAACTGGATGCAGTCTATCACAGTGCCATCCGTTTTGTCACTAAAGCACCTTATACCACCCACCACTGCGACTTGTATGCTCTAGTCGGCTGGCCCTCGCTACATATTCGTCGCCAGACCCACTGGCTCCAGGTCATCTACAAGTCCATGCTAGGTAAAGCTCCGCCTTATCTCAGCTCACTGGTCACGATGGCAACACCCATCCGTAGCACGCGCTCCAGCAGGTGTATCTCACTGATCATCCCTAAAGCCAACACCTCATTTGGCCGCCTTTCGTTCCAGTACTCTGCTGCCTGTGACTGGAACGAATTGCAAAAATCGCTGAAGTTGGAGACTTTTATCTCCCTCACCAACTTCAAACATCAGCTATCTGAGCAGCTAACCGATCGCTGCAGCTGTACATAGTCTATTGGTAAATAGCCCACCCATTTTCACCTACCTCATCCCCATACTGTTTTTATTTATTTACTTTTCTGCTCTTTTGCACACCAATATCTCTACCTGTACATGACCATCTGATCATCTATCACTCCAGTGTTAATCTGCAAAATTGTAATTATTCGCCTACCTCATGCCTTTTGCACACATTGTATATAGACTCCCCCTTTGTTTTCTACTGTGTTATTGACTTGTTAATTGTTTACTCCATGTGTAACTCTGTGTTGTCTGCTCATACTGCTATGCTTTATCTTGGCCAGGTCGCAGTTGCAAATGAGAACTTGTTCTCAACTAGCCTACCTGGTTAAATAAAGGTGAAATAAAAAAAAAAAAAAAAAAAATTGAAGGCTGACCAGAGTACTGCAGGCTGCCATTAGCAACTAAATGTATCCTTATAACTTCTTCTGTGTGCGATAAAAACATCATCGGTTCAAGGACATACATCTGGTGTATTAGAAGCAATTATTAGTACCATGATTGTCTTCTCATTGATTTGTTTTTTTCATGAGGATTGACCACGAAGATTGACATTTTTCCATTAATTATAATGGGGGATCCTGTCTGGATTCCAAACACTTAAAAGACACACCCTCTCCCCTCAGCCCTCAAATTAAGTGAACACTTCTGATGATGTATCATGACGTCTGACGAGTTTACATTTGCAGGGCGAGGGAAGAATTAATTCATTTGAAATGGACCGCTCTTGCCCGGAAAGTTGTGGCTCATTCATCCCACGGTTGTGTTTTCAGTGATCATGGAACTGTTGTGTGTGCTATATGCGCTACAGTCAATTATGATTGCATTTCATATCTTGGCTAGAAGACAACGCATCCGGAGACATCGAATGTTAGCCATCCTACTTTATCAGGTATTTTTTAATGAGTTTGAAACAGCCCCTGTTTCCTGCTAACAATTCCTGCAGTACCGCGGTCGGACTTGAACTTCCGTGGCTTCAGTGAGAGAGGGCAAATCAATCAACAGGTGTATGTATACCTTACCGTGAAATGATTACTTAACCAACAATGCAGTTTTAAGGAAATAAAGTAAAGAAAATATTTACTAAATAAAATAAAGTTAAAAAAGCAACACAATAAAATAACAATAATTAAACTATTGTCAGAGGGTACCAGTACCAAGTCAATGTGTGGGGGTACAGGTTAGTTGAGGTAATTTGTACATGTAGGTAGGGGTAAAGTAACTGTGCATAGATAATAAATGGCGAGTAGCAGCAGTGTAAAAACAAAGGGGGGAGGGATTGTCAATACAAACAGTCCGGGTGGCCATTTGATTAATTTTTCAGCAGTCTTATGGCTTGGGGGTAGAAGCTGTTAAGGAGCCTTTTGGACCTAGACTTAAAGCTCCGGCACGACTTGCCGTGCGGTAGCTAGAGAACAGTCTATGACTTTGGTGACTGAAGTCTTTGACATTTTTTTGGGCCTTCCTCTGACACTGCCTAGAATATAGGTCCTGGATGGCAGGAAGCTTGGCCTCCGTTTAGTACTGGGCCGTACGCACCACCCTATGT
This sequence comes from Oncorhynchus mykiss, assembly GCF_057628025.1. Lineage (NCBI taxonomy): Eukaryota > Metazoa > Chordata > Actinopteri > Salmoniformes > Salmonidae > Oncorhynchus > Oncorhynchus mykiss. The sequence goes on from NC_143044.1 coordinate 6,006,354, forward strand.
AGTGCCTTACAGTCGGATGCCAAGCAGTTGCCATACCAGGCGGTGATGCAACCGGTAAGGATGCTCTCGATGGTGCAGCTGTAGATCTTTTTGAGGATCTTTTCAGTGTTCTGAGGGGAAAAAGGCATTGTCGTGCTCTCTTCACGACTTTCTTGGTCTGTTTGGACCATGATTGTTTGTTGGTGATGTGGACACCAAGGAACTCTCGGCCCGCTCCACTACAGCCCCGTCGATGTGAATGGGGGCGTGTTCGGCCCTCCTTTTTCTGTAGTCCACGATTATCTCCTTTGTCTTGCTCACGTAGAGGGAGATGTGATGTTGCTTACCCTTACCACCTGTGGGTGGCCCGTCAGGAAGTCCAGGATCCAGTTGCAGAGGGAGGTGTTTAGTCCCAAGGTCCTTAGCTTAGTGATGAGCTTTGTGGGCACTATGGTGTTGAACGCTGAGCTGTAGTCAATGAACAGCATTCTCACATCCTTTTGCCCAGGTGGGAAAAGACCAGTGTGGAGTGCGATTGATATTGCGTTTTCTGTGTTGGTATGCGAATTGGAGTGGGTCTGGGGTTTCCTGGATGATGGTGTTGATGGGAGCCATGACTAGCCTTTCAAAGCCCTTCATGGCTACCGACGTGAGTGCTATAGGGCGGTAGTCATTTAGGCAGGTTTCCTTCACTTTCTTGGGCACCGGGACTATGGTGGTCTTCTTGAAACATGTACAGTACCAGTCAAAAGTTTGGACTACTCAATCAAGTGTTTATCTTTATTTTTAAAATGTTCTACATTGTAGAATAATTAGTGAAGACATCAAAACTATTGAATAACACATATGGAATCATGTAGTTACCAGAAAAGTGTTAAACAAATAAAAACATATTTTAGATTCTTCAAAGTAGCCACCCTTTGCCTTGATGACAGCTTTGTACACTCTTGGCATTCTCTCAACCATCATCATGAGGTACACCTGGAATGCATTTCAATTAACAGGTGTGCCTTGTTAAAAGTTCATTTGTGACAATTTATTTCCTTCTTCATGTGTTTGAACCAATCAGTTGGGTTGTAGGGGTGGTATACAGAAGATAGCCCAATTTGGTAAAAGACCAAGTTCATATTATGGCAAGAACAGCTCAAATAAGCAAAGAGAAACGACAGTCCATCATTGCTTTAAGACATGAAGGTCAGTCAATACGGAATATTTCAAGAGCTTTGAAAGTTTCTTCAAGTGCAGTCGCAAAAACCATCAAGCACTATGATGAAACTGGTTGTCAGGACGACTGTCACAGGAATGGAAGACGCAGAGTTACCTCTGCTACAGAGGCTACGTTCATTAGAGTTACCAGCCTCATAAATTGCAGCCCAAATAAATGCTTCACAGAGTTTAAATAACAGACACATCTTAACATTAACTGTTTTGACGACCCTCCCACTCTGTCTGCCATATTCTTTCTCTTTGCTCTTGTTTTCCTTATTAGGGTGTCGGCGGGCAGAGCTGGGAGGGTCGTCAGCGACATGGGACACACCTTGGTCCGGGTGTCTCCCGGGATAAATACACCTCTTCCCTATTCATTGAGGAGACTCTCTCTATGCAGACACACTGATAGAGTTTGGTTGTGGCATTTTTTTGTCCATTTTGTTTGTTTAGGCACCTTTCAACACCCCTCATTATCACATCTATGCACGCAAACACTCACTTACACTAATGAATACACACACCATTGTTTATTGTATTTAGGTTATTTCAGTTAATAAATATATTTTGTTATTCCTTATCTCCACGTTGTCTCCCTTTTTGTTACGAATTTCGAGCCGGTTCGTGACACTGTTCAGAGGAGACTAGTAGTGGATTCTTTGCAGCAATTCACACAAAGGACACCAATAAGAAAAGACCTGCTCTGGCCAAGAAACACGAACAATGGACATTAGACCGGTGGAAAGTCAAAATGTTAGGCTTTTGGTACCAACCGCCTTGTCTTTGTGAGACAGAGTAGGTGAACAGATCTCCACATGTGTGGTTCCCACAGTGAAGCATGGAGGAGGTGTGGGGGTGCTTTGCTGGTGACACTGTTGGTGATTTAAGCACACTTAACCAGCATGGCTACCCCAGCATTCTGCAGCAATACGCCATCCCATGTGGTTTGCGCTTAGTGGGAGTATCATTTGTTTTTCAACAGGACAATGACCCAAAACACACCTCCAAGCTGTGTAAGGGCTATTTGACCAGTAAGGAGAGTGATGGAGTGCTGCATCAGATGACCTGGCCTCCACAATCATTCAATTGAGATGGTTTGGGATGAGTTGGACCACAGAGTGAAGGAAAAGCAACCAACAAGAGCTCAGCACATGTAGGAACTCCTTGGAAAAACTGTCATCAAGGCAAAGGGTGGCTACTTTGAAGAATCTAAAATAGAACATATATTTTAATTTGTTTAACACTGTACTACCTGATTCCAGATGTGTTATTTCATTATGCTATAATGTAGAAAATAGTACAAAATAAAGAAAAACCCTTGGATGAGTAGGTGTGTCCAAACAGGGAGAGGTTGAAAATGTCAGCGAAGACACTTGCCATTTGGTCCGCTCATGCTTTGAGTTCACGCCTGGTAATCCGTCTGGCCCCACGGGCTTGTGAATGTTGACCTGTTTAAAGGTCTTGCTCACATCGGCCATGGAGAGCATGATCACACAGTCGTCCGAAACAGCTGGTGCTCTCCTGCATACCTCAGTGCGAGCACAAAAGGGAGAACAAGAGGGATTAAGCCCGTCTAGTAGGCCTGCCTCACTGGGCAGCTCGTGGCTGGGTTTCCCTTTGTAGTCCGTAATTGTTTGCAAGCCCTGCCACATCCGACAAGTGTCAGTGCTGGTGTCGTAGGATTCAATCTTAGTCCTGTATTGAGGTTTTGCCTGTTTGATGGTTTGTCTGAGGGCAAAGTGGGATTTCTTATAAGCGTCCAGATTAGTGTCCCGCTCCTTGAAAGCGGCAGACCTAGCCTTTAGCTCAGTGCCAGGTGGTAGGCGGTGTTGCATGTAATCCATGGCTTCTGGTTGGGATATGTACATACGGTTATTGTGGGGACGACGTCGTCAATGCATTTATTGATGAATGTCACACCCTGATCTGCACATTGGTAGCTGAGAGTGCCTGGAACCCGGAAGCGCTGTTCGACATGTTCCTGCACGGAGTTTCGGAGGAAGTAAAGGACAAATTTGTAGCCCGGGAACTACCAACGGATCTCGACTCGCTCGTCGCCTTGACCATTCAGATTGATGGGCAACTACGGGAACGAAGGAAGGAGAGGAGATTCGATTTCACTCGCCCGCCCAAGGATTCCACCTCGCCTCTGAGGCATCCCGGAAGTCCCTGACGACTCCGTTGCCGAGAGTTCCCCCGAGAGTCCCCCAATTCAGCTCTTCCCGAGCCAATGCAACGAGGCAGAGCTAGGCTGTCTCCAGACGAACGGCTATACAGGCTTCACAATAAGAGTTGCCTGTATTGCAGGACTACTGGTCATTTTATCTCTACCTGTCCACTAATAGACCAGCCTCACTGGTAGGTGCGAGTACTCTGGTGGGCCATACGGATAACTTTTCTTCTCCCCTTACTCGCACCCCTTTTCATACCATTTCGCTGTGGGGGAACCAGTCAATCTCTCCGGGTACTCATCGACTCTGGGGCCGATGAGAGCTTTATGGACGTTACCCTGGGTCCGAGCTGGTCATCCCCACTCAGCCCTTCTCCATTCCCATTGACGTTAGAGCGCTGGACGGGTGCTGTATAGGCCGGGTCAACCACAATACCACCCCCATCAACCTATCAACCCATCAACCACAGCAAGACGATCCAATTCCTGCTCATTAAGTCTCCTCAGGTTCCCGTGGTATTGGGATTCTCCTGGTGCCTGCAACACAATCCCTTTATTGACTAGTCTGCTGGTTCCATCATGAGCTGGAGCCCGTTCTGCCATGCTCATTGCCTGAAGTCAGCACAGTCTGCCCGGGGCGTCTTCCTGGGGGCTCAGAAGTTACCCCGGACCTCTCCACCATTCCCGCAGAGTACCAGGACCTCCGGGACGTGTTCAGTAAGGCCTGGGCCACTCCGCTTCCACCACACTGACCCTATGACTGCGGGATTGACCTTGTCCCAGCTTTCTGCCATGGACCTCAAGTTGCATCCCAGCGCCATCTTTTCCCATCACCTCAATGCCACGGAGAGGAACTACGATGTGAGGAATTCTGAGCTTCTCGTGTTGAAGATGGCGTTGAAGGTGTGGAGGCACTGGCTGGAGGGGGTGGAACGTCCGTTTGTTGTGTGGACCGACCACAAGAACCTGAAATATCTCCACACTGCCAAGCGTCTCAACTCCAGGCAAGCGAGGTGGGCCCTGCTTTTCACCCGGTTCAACTTCTCCCTCTCATACCAACCTGGATCCAAGAACCCCGGAACCCGAGACCATCCTTCTCACCTCGTGCCTGGCGACGGCACTCAGCTGGGGAATAGGGAAGCAGGTTAGTGAGGCGCAGGGTTCCCAGCCAAACCCCGGAGGGGGACCCAGATAACCGGATGTTTTGCTCCTGACATGGTCCGCTCCTCGGTCCTGGAGTGGGCCCACTCCTTCAGGCTTGCCTGCCATACGGTCTCCGGTCGGACCCTAGCCTTTGTGCGACAACGCTTTTGGTGGCCTACCATCGTTCCTGATGCCTCTGCGTTCCTCGCCGCTTGCACGATCTGTGAGCAGAACAAGACTCCTCGGCAAGCTCCGGCTGGTCTTCTTCAACCCCTGCCTGTCCCTCACCGCCCCTGGTCTCGCATATCCCTGGAACCCTGTCACGGGTCTCCCCCCATCTGATGGCAACACCGCCATCCTGACAATAGTGGACCGGTTTTCCAAAGCCGCCCACTTCATTCCTCTCCCCAAGCTACCCTCTGGCAAAGAGACGGCCCAGCTCATTTAAAAAAAAGTGTAACCTTTAATTTAACTCGTGGTGCAGCACGTCTTACGGATCCATGGACTCCCAGTGGACATGGTCTCCGACCTGTGTCCTCAGTTCTCGTCCCGGTTCTGGAAGGAGTTCTGCACACTCATTGGGTCATCGGCCAGCCTGTGCTCCGGGTTTCACCCCCAGTCCAAGGGCTAGTCGGAGTTAGCCAACCAAGACCTGGAGACGACTCTTCGCTGCCTGGTCTCCTCCAACCCCACCACCTAGAGCCAGCAACCAAAGTGGGTCGAATACACCCACAACACCCTTCCTTGCTCTGCCATGGGTCTCTCGCCCTTTGAGTGTTCCCTGGGTTATCAACCCCTCGCTCTTCCCTGAGCAAGAGGAAGATGTTGGAATACCTTCGACCCAGATGTTTGTCCGCCGCTGTCGTGGTACCTGGAAGAGAGCCCGATTGACCCTTCTCAAGACCACCTCCAGGTATCAACAAGTGGACCACCACTGGACCCCGGCTCCCGGTATCGTCGGAGGGCAAGGGAGAGCTTTGTACGTGTCTCTCTGTGCGGAGTAAAGGTGGTCTAGAGTTGTTTTTTTCCCCCTCTGGTTGCACATGTGACATGCTGGTAGAAATGAGGTAAAACAGATTTAAGTTTGCCTGCTTTAAAGTCACGATTCTGGATGAGCATTTTCTTGTTTGCCTTGTACAGCTCGTTGAGTGCGGTCTTAGTGCCAGCGTCGGTTTGTGGTGGTAAAGAGACAGCTACGAAAAATATAGATAACTCTCTTGGTAATAGTGGGGTTTACAGCTTATCATGAGGTACTCTACCTCAGTCTCAAGGTATTGCTAGCCTATCTTAATATTAGACATTGCTCACCAGCTGTTATTGTCAAATAGACACACACCCCCACCCCTCGTCTTACCGACAGTCCTTCTCCCCTGGTGTGTGTGTGTGTGTGTGTGTGTGTGTGTGTGTGTGTGTGTGTGTGTGTGTGTGTGTGTGTGTGTGTGTGTGTGTGTTGAGGGAGAGAAGATTGGGTGCCAGGCCCTTACACTGTAGAACAGCCGCTGCAGACGGGACGGTGTACACGATCTCCAGCTACTTTGCATGTGTTGGAGCTGGCATGGCACACCAGGTGTGACCGGCAGCTGGCCTCTCAACCACAGACATGAGGAGGGTAATAACACTCCATTACTATCCTGCTGTTCTCAGTCAGAGCTGGTTGTTGTGGGTGTGTTGTAGCCTATTAAGTATTGCCAAATCATTCTTCATTTAATTTGTTTTTCTATTTGTTCCAAGTGATTAATTCACCAGATGTTTCTACTTTTTACTTAGTAAACAGTACAGAACATGACAAAGTAGCCTATGTTCTTTCATAGTTCTGACTATATGAAATTGATATCTCTATTCCTTTGAAACCAAGTACAAGTCCAGTTGTTGAAACTGGTTATGCTCTACCGAAGGGTTCGTAATCAAACCGACTGATGTTTCTCATAAAGTTAGCAACATTTAGTCAGCAATTCGGCACACTCACTGCAATTGCGCTGTGGTCGGGTGATTGAGAGTTAACAGTTTTGTGTAGAAAAGAGACCATTAACAGTGCCCTTAATAGGGAGAAGAAAAGAGGAGGGAGTGAGGCAGAGAGAAGGAGTAGAGGAAAATAAAGTTGGTGATTTGCCATTTACATTAGCTGGGGCTAGGGGGGGTTGTCTTTGCAAAGCTTATAATAGCCTTCTGCCCCTTTCCTTTTATTATTCAAACAGAGAGGGGGGGAAAGCAAGTGGAAATGGCCCTAAAAAAACAGTATAGATATGTGAGGAGGTTTGCGTAGAACGTGATAACGGTTCAGGTACTGTCATGTTTTCCATGGGCCCCACTAAATACTACATTGTTAGCCCTGGACAGGATATCCCACAGGGGAATGACGGGTGGGGGGTAGTAGGGTTGTTGTTTGCATTTGCGTGTTTGTGTGTGCGTGGGTGTGTGTGTTTTTGTCCCTTTTGCTGATATCGGACTCCAACTTCCAACTGGCTGAAGGCAGCCCCTCCCTCTCCACCTTGGGTAATGGAAAAAATTATGTAGGGATTCCAGTCTGAGAGCAAATATGTGCACTTTGACCCCTATCCCTCCACTGCTAAAATTCACTCACCTAAAAATAGAAAAACCTGGAAATAATAACACTTTCTCAGGTTTCAAGAGCTGTGATTCAGCCCTTTTAAGACTGTGACAACAATGTCTCAACTGTACATTTATATTTTTTTGGAATTCACTATACTTCAGAGTCCCAAATCCCAGTCTCAAGACATAACTTTTTCAATCGCGTGGGAATGACCTGCAGCATAAAATCATTTGAACTCTCTGATAAAGACAGTGTGCATCATTATTTATCAACCTGGAAATCTACATAAACATGTGATGTTCTAAGCAGCATATTCCTTTTATATCTTCATCTGACACCTAACTACCAAGAGGGTAAATAAGAGGCAGTTGAAGTTGGAAGTTTACATACACCTTCGCCAAATACATTTAAACTCAGTTTTCCACAATTCCTGACATTTAATCCTAGTAAAAATTCCCTGTCTTAGGTCAGTTAGGATTACCACTTTTTTTTAAGAATGTGAAATGTCAGAATAATAGTAGAGATAATTATTTATTGCAGCTTTAGTTTCTTTCATTACATTCCCAGTGGGTCAGAAGTTTACATTCACTCAATTAGTATTTGATAGCATTGCCTTTAAATTGTTTAACTTGGGTCAATCGTTTCAGGTAACCTTCCACAAGCTTCCCACAATAAGTTGGGTGAATTTTGGCCCATTCCTCCTGACAGAGCTGGTGTAACTGAGTCAGGTTTGTAGGCCTCCTTGCTCGCAGACACATTTTCAGTTCTGCCCACAAATGTTGAATAGGATTGAGGTCAGGGCTTTGTGATGGCCACTCCAATACCTTGAATTTGTTGTCCTTAAGCCATTTTGCCACAACATTGGAAGTATGCTTGGGGTCATTGTCCATTCAGAAGACCCATTTGCGACCGAGCTTTAATTTCCTGACTGATGTCTTGAGATGTTGCTTCAATGTATCCACATAATTTTCCTTCCTCATGAAGCCATCTATTTTGTGAAGTGCACCAGTCCCTCCTGCAGCAACGCACCCCCACAACATGAGCTGCCATACCCGTGCTTCATGGTTGGGATGGTGTTCTTTGGCTTGCAAGCCTCCCCCTTTTTCCTCCAAACATAACGATGGTCATTATGGCCAAATAGTTCTATTTTTGTTTCAACAGACCAGAGGACATTTCTCCCCAAATTACAATCTTTGTCCCCATGTGCAGTTGCCAACCGTAGTCTGGCATTTTTATGGCGGTTTTGGAGCAGTGGCTTCTTCCTTGCTGAGCGGCCTTTCAGGTTATGTCGATATCCGACCCGTTTTACTGTACTTGTTTCCTCCAGCATCTTCACAAGGTCCTTTGCTCTGGGATTGATTTGTACTTTTCGCACCAAAGTACGCGTCTCCTTCCTGTGCGGTAGATGGTTGCGTGGTCCCATTGTGTTTATACTTGCGTACTATTGTTTGTACAGTTGAACGTGGTACCTTCAGGCGTTTGGAAATTGCTCCCAAGGATGAACCAGACTTGTGGAGGTCTACAATTTTGTTTTTGAGGTCTTGGCTGATTTCTTTTGATTTTCCCATGAGTTTGAAGGTAGGCCTTGAAATACATCCACAGATACACCTCCAATTGACTCAAATGATGTCAATTAGCCTATGAGAAGCTTCTTAAGCCATGACATAATTTTCTGGAATTTTCCAAGCTATTTAAAAGCACAGTCAACTCAGTGTATGTGAACTTCTTACCCACTGGAACTGTGATACAGTGAATTATAAGTGAAATTATCTGTCAGTAAACAATAGTTGAAAAAATTACTTGTGTCATGCCCAAAGTAGATGTCCTAACCGACTTGCCAAAACTATAGTTTGTTAACAATACATTTGTGGAGTGGTTGAAAAATGAGCTTTAACTACTCCAACCTAAGTTTATGTAAATTCCGACTTCAACTGTAGTAGGTAATAAAGGCCTGTGATGTGGTGTGTTTCTCATGCAAACAATTAGGTCTCTCTCTCACTCTCCGCATAGTTGTTGAAGTAGATCTATGGCTTAGGCTACACTGAGGCTATTCATGTCTTTTTCCTACACACTATGCACACAATTCAGCACGTGTACTCTGAGTGACTAGGGAGGTCCCTCTACTGATCTGGAACCTGGAAACAGCCCCCATCCCGCTCCACACAGCATAGCCACAAAGTCTATTTTCTGATGCTGGGGGCGGCAATTAACCCCGTCCATGATTTCAATTTGAGCAGTTCACAAAGTCTGCCTTCTCTGCCTGAACTGTACCCTTAAATTGATGACACATTTCTGCTACTCCCTTTCTTGGCCTGGGTGGATCCCACTGTGAGGCCGACCTATTTTGGTGCTCCCTTAGGAGAGGTCTATAATATCCCCCCCCTTCTAATTTACCCTCTTTCACCAATTAATTTGGAACGCTGCATTCTAGTGGGACAAAATGTCAGTTATTTTCTGAAAGAGGCTGGTGGACTAAATCAGGTTAATTCGAGAGGGATTGTGACTAATGAGATGTACTTGCTTCTGTAAAGTGGCTACTGTACTTATTTTATCATTTCACAAATTCAGCATGGTTTGACAGATGAATGCAAGGGCTCCACCACATGGCTTTCACCAGAACATTATCTGAACCAATGAAGGAACATTTGGAAAGTTTGAACTCTCTTGAGATCATGAGTTTGTGTCCTGTGTAAACCTCTGGTTTCCACTTGTAAATTATGGATACTCCCTCATTTGTGCTATAGAGTTTATACAGTGCATTCAGAAAGGATTCAGACCCATTGACTTTAATCAATTTTAGAATAAGGCTGTAATGTAACAAAATGTGGAAAAATAGTTTTTCCCCCTCATCAATCTACACACAATATCCCATAAAAACATTTTACATTTTTGCAAAAAAAATCAATACTGAAATATAACATTTACATAAGTATTCAGACCATTTACTCAGTACTTTGTTTTCGCACCTTTGGCAGTGATTATAGTATCGAGCCTTCTTGGGTATGACGCTACAAGCTTGGCACACCTGTATTTTGAGAGTTCATCCCATTCTTCTCTGCAGATCCTCTCAAGCGCTGTCAGGTTGGATGGGGAGCGTTGCTGCACAGCTATTTTCAGGTCTCTCCAGAGATGTTTGATCAGGTTCAAGTCCGGGCTCTGGCTGGGCCACTCAATGACATTCAGAGACTTGTCCCGAAGTCACTCCTGCATTGTCTTGGCTGTGTGCTTAGGGTTGTTGTCCTGTTGGAAGGTGAACCTTCGACCTAGTCTGAGGTCTTGAGTGCTCTGGAACAGGTTTTTATCAAGGATCTCAGTCTCCCAGTCCCTGCCGCTGAAAAGCATCACCACAGCATGACTCTGCCACCACCATGCTTCACCGTAGGGATGGTGCCAGGTTTCCTCCAGACGTGACCCTTGGCATTCAGGCCAAATAGTTCAATCTTGGTTTCATCAGACCAGAGATTCTTGTTTCTCATGGTCTAAGAGTCTAGGGGACTTTTGGCAAACTCCAAGCGGGCTGTCATGTGCCCACAGAGTGACCATCGGGTTCTTGGTCACCTCCCTGGCCAAGTTCCTTCTCCCCCGATTGCTCAGTTTAGCCGGGCGGCTGGAGTCTTGATGGTTCCAAACTTCTTCCATTTAAGAATGATGGCAGCCACTGTGTTCTTGGGGACCTTTAATGCTGGAGAAATATTTTGGTACCCTTCCCCAGATCTGTGCCTCGACTCAATCCTGTCTCGGAGCTCTACGGACAATTCCTTCCACCTCATGGCTTGGTTTTTGCTCTGCACTGTCAACTGTGGGAACTTATATATACAGGTGTCAATATAAATCATGTCCAATCAATTGAATTTACCACAAGTGGAATCCAATCAAGTTGTAGAAACATCTCAAGGATGATCAATGGAAACAGGATGCACCTGAGCTCAATTTCGAATCTCATAACAAACGGTCTGAACACTTATGTAAATAAGTTATTTCAGGTTTTTTTAAAGTGTACATTTTCAAACATTTCTATAAACCTGTTTCACTTTGTCATTATGGGATATTGTGTGTCGATTGATGGAGGACAATTCTTTATTTAATCAATTTTAGATTTGGGCTGTAACGTAACAAAATATTAACGTAACAAAATGTGGAAAAAGTCAAGGGGTCTGATTACTTTCCGAATGCACTGTAATTGGGAGCACAGAGAACATGCTTGACCTGTTGTTGTCTTGCCATACCAATTCTTGGCTGCAAGAAATGTGTAAACAACTATTTGGGGTGGGAATTGTTCAAAACTATAACTGTACAAAATATATTTCACCAAAGGACAGACAAGCTTCTCACACTTGGTGCGCTTTCATTAGCAAACAGTCAATCTCACACTGTCATTCCCACCCTAGAGAAATAGCCACCCTTACTAAGAAACAGAGAGGAGGTAGTAGCATTCAGACTAAGACCACCCCCTTCCCACTCTCTTATTTATTTTCCGCCTTATTCAAAACCTTAACTGGCAATTGTCAAATGACTTGCGACCTTCTCCTCCACAATCCAGAATCCTGGTAATGAGAAGGTGTGTTCTAAATATACTCTGCAGGATTTAGACTTTTTGTCGCTTGTCTAGCTAAGGGATTGTGAAGGTGTTGAAAACTGGCTTGTGTAGCTAGGTAACCACCATTGCCAAACTGGAAACAAACCCTTCTCTGTGCTCTGCTCAGACCCTTTATGCCCAACAGAGTTAGTCTTAATTGACATTAACTTATGGCCTTGCCCAGATAAAAATGTATGGGCTTCTTCCACCTTGTGACTGACAGATGTTTGCGCTGCAGCTCATTTTAGTCAACCGTCAACTGATTCTGGCAGATAAAGCATTATGACTACATACAGACAATACCAAACTGGATAATCATAAAAGGGACAACATTTGATTTTAGTCTTTACTGTTATAAACATCCTTTCACAGGACACTGTCTATTTCATTGAATTGGTATACATTTCACTGCTACGATAAACAAGCTGAATTTGTATAGAAAAACAGTGTGACATAAATGTCAAATCATAGCCAATCATGTAAAATACTGGTGAAAGATGTCCATTACATTAGTGTGCCACTTGTGTCAATTAATACACTCAATGGCTTTGTCTGAAAAACTTACATTCTTGCTATTCAGACCCTTTACTCAGTACTTTGTTTTCGCACCTTTGGCAGTGATTACAGCATTGAGTCTTCTTTGGTATGACGCTACAAGCTTGGCGCACCTGTATTTTGAGAGTTTATCCCATTCTTCTCTGATCCTCTCCTCCACCGAGCTTTGAGAGGTATTAAGGAATGAAGGATGGAGGAAGCAAAGATTTGACAGCTTGTGACTTTCAGACAAAGTGAGCATTTTTATCATTGCAATAACCTTACTGTTCCAGGGGATGGCAGTAATGATTAACACACACAACACAGTCAACAGTGTTGGCCACCAACTACAACTATAATTGTTCACCAAATACAAGAGGTAGAGACAAAAGGATACAACCTAAACATTATACTGTTGCTGCTTATGTTGCCACAGAGGTGCATATTGCCCCTAAAGAGAAGGGAGGAACCTGGGGAATCCTAGGTATATCACAGGATTTATCGTAGAATCATAGGCCCTATACTGTACTGGTCCATTCTGTATTTTGGTCCATTCAACTCCACACCTATGTGCTTTATCATAGCCAAGACAACTCTATACCCCGACAGCATCAGAGAAAGCCCCCTCTCCCTTGATCTGATCAGTCAATTGATTTATGATCTATTTAAGACTGGAATAGTAATGGAGGATAATTATGTGGTAGTGACAGGCATAGCGTTGCAAAAGTCTGGCAACTTTCCACAAAATGTTTTTTTTTTCTCTCCAGAAATCCTGGTTTGAGTATTCCGGATTTCCTGCTTATTTCTTCCTGATTGTTGGAATTTTCCAACCCTGTTTTCTGGAAAACCTGGAAATTTTGGGAACATTTATGACATTTTGCAACCCTAGAAAGGCCGTCTTCCTAGGCATGCAGGATGCCTTCCACATGAACAAGTTTCCGACAATTTCCGAGACTACTTTTTGACGTCGCTTTACCTTTATGTCCACTGGGTGACAGTCTCTTCACAGGCTCTAATAAACCTTTGGCTAACGGAGTAATCAGGAGGTAATCTAAATAACATTAGGCCATAGACTCCCCACATGGGTACAGATGTCAATTCAACATCTATTCCACGTTGGTTCAACGTAATTTGATTGAAATGACCTGGAAACACCGTTGATTCAACCTGTGTGCTCCCAGTGAGTCGACAGCCATAAAGTATTCCGGGTTGTTTGTTTCGGGTTTTGTGAGTTTTCCTCTGCCATGCTAACATATGAAGTGTATTCCTATAACATGCATTACAATTGGCTGTGTTTCAATAAAGTAGCAGATGGACAGAGATGTAGATACTAAACTGGAATTTCACATTATTTAGCCTACAGTAGCCTACACAATGGAAGTGGCTTCCCAAACCTGGTTAACCCCAGGTGTATTGGGTTGAGACAGGGTGGTATCAATTTATCACAATGGGTGCTGGGTAAAATCAAATTAGGTTGTTGATATGTAAGATAATGTCACATCTGACAGGTCTGGGACAGCTGTTTGGCCCCCTCTGAATGTCCTCTCTCACAGAGGGAGGTGTTTGTGCCTTTGTGACAGCTGTTATTACCCCCTCCTCCTTCTCCACCTCCTCCCCCTCTGCTTTCCGCTTCATTACTTCTCCTTATAACCTCTCTCACATTACTTTTGATATTGTTTACTAAAATTGCATTGGCCAGCGCTGTAATTTCATAATATATGCTATTTACAAAACAGTAAACGGAGTCTTTTTCCCTTTAAGGAGTGGCATTTCCAATATCATGCATACTGCCACACACATGCACGCATGCAGGGACACACACCCCCCTCCCCTGGATCCTGTTAACATCACACCCATGCGCAACGCTCATATATCAGGTTTTATCAAATATTAGGATTGGCTGGCTATGGCTATATGATTCATGGTGAAGTTTCCGTGGTATCTCTTGACTTGTATGCTATGCTTGTTTCCCATTGTGTTTGACTGTTTGATCTAGGACAATGCTCCGGTCAAATTCCTTGATAAAAGAGTACAGATTAGCCAGAGGATGCAGGTTCTAGAAGATTTTCAAGAGCCCACAGGCTACAGCGGACAAACTAGTGTGGCTGAATGAGCTACAGTAAATTACTGTAATAGGTTCTCACACACACATACAGTACATGCAGTGCCTTTAGAAATAATGAATCCCCGTGACTTATTCCACGTTTTATTGTTACAGCCCAAATTCAAAATGGATTAAATTGATTTATATTCTCACCAATCTGCACACAATACCACATAATGACAAAGTGAAAACATGTATTTAGACATTTTAGTAAATGTATTGAAATGAAATACAGAAATATCAAATGTACATATAGTACCAGTCAAAAGTTTGGACAGCAGTCAACGAATGCACAGCGGAAAGGCTCTGGAGCAACGAACCGCCCTTGCTGTCTCTGCTTGGCCGGTTCCCCTCTCTCCACTGGGATTCTTTGCCTCAAAACCTATTACAGGGGCTGAATCACTGGCTTACTGGGGCTCTCTCATACCGTCCCTGGGAGGCGTGCGTCACCTGAGTGGGTTGAGTCACTGATGTGATCTTCCTGTCTGGGTTGGCGCCCCCTCTTGGGTTGTGCCGTGGCTGAGATCTTTGTGGGCAATACTCAGCCTTGTCTCAGGATGGTAAGTTGGTGGTTGAAGATATCCCTCTAGTGGTGTGGGGGCTGTGCTTTGGCAAAGTGGGTGGGGTTATATCCTTCCTGTTTGGCCGTGTCCGGGGGTGTCCTCGGATGGGGCCACAGTGTCTCCTGACCCCTCCTGTCTCAGCCTCCAGTATTTATGCTGCAGTAGTTTATGTGTCGGGGGGCTAGGGTCAGTTTGTTATATCTGGAGTACTTCTCCTGTCCTATTCGGTGTCCTGTGTGAATTTAAGTGTGCTCTCTCTAATTCTCTCTTTCTTTCTCTCTCTCGGAGGACCTGAGCCCTAGGACCATGCCTCAGGACTACCTGACATGATGACTCCTTGCTGTCCCCAGTCCACCTGGCCGTGCTGCTGCTCCCGTTTCAACTGTTCTGCCTCATTATTATTTGGCCATGCTGGTCATTTATGAACATTTGAACATCTTGGCCATGTTCTGTTATAATCTCCACCCGGCACAGCCAGAAGAGGACTGGCCACCCCACATAGCCTGGTTCCTCTCTAGGTTTCTTCCTAGGTTTTGGCCTTTCTAGGGAGTTTTTCCTAGCCACCGTGCTTCTACACCTGCATTGCTTGCTGTTTGGGGTTTTAGGCTGGGTTTCTGTACATCACTTTGAGATATCAGCTGATGTACGAAGGGCTATATAAATAAATTTGATTTGATTTGATATGTGGGAAATCCTTCAAGACTGTTGGAAAATAATTCCTTGTGAAGCTGGTTGAGAGAATGCCAAGAGTGTGCAAAGCTGTCATCAAGGCAAAGGGTGGCTACTTTGAAGGATCTCAATTTAAATACACAGTGCCTTGCGAAAGTATTCGGCCCCCTTCAACTTTGCGACCTTTTGCCACATTTCAGGCTTCAAACATAAAGATATAAAACTGTATTTTTTTGTGAAGAATCAACAACAAGTGGGACACAATCATGAAGTGGCATTTATTGGATATTTCAAACTTTTTTAACAAATCAAAAACTGAAAAATTGGGCGTGCAAAATTATTCGGCCCCTTTACTTTCAGTGCAGCAAACTCTCTCCAGAAGTTCAGTGAGGATCTCTGAATGATCCAATGTTGACCTAAATGACTAATGATGATAAATACAATCCACCTGTGTGTAATCAAGTCTCCGTATAAATGCACCTGCACTGTGATAGTCTCAGAGGTCCGTTAAAAGCGCAGAGAGCATCATGAAGAACAAGGAACACACCAGGCAGGTCCGAGATACTGTTGTGAAGAACTTTAAAGCCGGATTTGGATACAAAAAGATTTCCCAAGCTTTAAACATCCCAAGGAGCACTGTGCAAGTGATATTGAAATGGAAGGAGAATCAGACCACTGCCAATCTACCAAGACCTGGCCGTCCCTCTAAACTTTCAGCTCATACAAGGACAATACTGATCAGAGATGCAGCCAAGAGGCCCATGATCACTCTGGATGAACTGCAGAGATCTACAGCTGAGGTGGGAGACTCTGTCCATAGGACAACAATCAGTCGTATATTGCACAAATCTGGCCTTTATGGAAGAGTGGCAAGAAGAAAGCCATTTCTTAAAGATATCCATAAAAAGTGTCGTTTAAAGTTTGCCACAAGCCACCTGGGAGACACACCAAACATGTGGAAGAAGGTGCTCTGGTCAGATGAAACCAAAATTGAACTTTTTGGCAACAATGCAAAACGTTATGTTTGGCGTAAAAGAAAGAGGAGTGGGAGGCCCCGGTGCACAACTGAGCAAGAGAACAAGTACATTCGTGTTTAGTTTGAGAAACAAACGCCTCACAGGTCCTCAACTGGTAGCGTCATTAAATGGTACCCGCAAAACACCAGTCTCAACGTCAACAGTGAAGAGGCGACTCCGGAATGCTGGCCTTCTAGGCAGGGTTGCAAAGAAAAAGCCATATCTCAGACTGGCCAATAAAAATAAAATAATAAGATGGGCAAAAGAACACAGACACTGGACAGAGGAACTCTGCCTAGAAGGCCAGCATCCAGGAGTCCCCTCCTCACTGTTGACGTTGAGACGGGTGTTTTGCGGGTACTATTTAATGAAGCTGCCAGTAGTTGCGGAGAGTCCCTGTAATCCTAGATTCAGATCATTCAGGCGAGAGAAAACATCACCCAGATCCCAGATAGGCCAGTCGTGTGAGAAACTCGTCATCATGCAAGCGGTCAGACAAGTGAAAATTATGGTCAGCTAAGAAAACTTTAAGCTTGTCTCTCAATTCTAAAAAACGTGTCAATACTTTGCCCCTTGATAACCAGCACACTTCTGTATGTTGTAAAAGCGTTACATGGTTGCTGCCAATATCATTGCATAGTGCAAAAAATACACGAGAGGTCAGGAGCCTTCTTTAACAAAGTTTTCACTGTAGTGTCCAAAACGTCTTTCAAGCTGTCAGGCATTCCCTTGGCAGCAAGAGCCTCTCGGTGGATGCTGCAGTGTACCCAAGTGGCGTCGAGACCAACTGCTTGCATGCGCGTTACCACTCCACTATGTCACCTTGTCATCACTTTTGCGCCATCAGTACAGATACCAACATGAGCAGCAGCTACGTTTGGCTACATACGGTTAGTAGAATTCCTGTGAGAGAGTAACAGTTAATGTGATTGGATGTTAATTATTTGACTAGGCTACCTGTATTTGACATTGTTTTATTTAGCTGAATAGTAGATGCTTTCATTTTATTTTTGGCAGTGAAATGAGGCCAACCAGGCGAGAAAAAAAACTCACCCAAATGTGTAGCCCCTTTGGAAAATGTAAATGAACTGTTTGAAAAATGTTCAAGAAAAGTTACTTAAAATTATATATTGTTTTAATGTGAATCACATTTTTATTTCGCGTATCCCCAATGGAAACGCGTACCCCAGTTTGGGAATACCTGCCATATAGTGTAACCTGTACTATTTCAAAACAATTACTGGTGATTCTTCACCACCAGAGGTCATTGATAGCACAAGCTGAAATTGACAGGGTACCAGCAAAGGTGGAATTTTACAGTACTGTTAGTAATGTGGTCGTAGACACCAATGAGCTGGTAAATGCAAATTTAATCGATTAATCAATGTTATTAATGAATCATACCTGTCTAGGCTATTTGGGAATTAAACTTTAATTAACCTGAAAACTTTATCGAAGTTCATGTGGAAAAGTTTAACAATGTCTCATAGGTTGGAACACATCACTTTGTGTATTACCTCAATAAACGACCTGAAAAGGTAGTATGGCAATTTAACTTATGTATTACATTGAATGAGACAATGGTATCCAATCAGTTGAGATTTGTTGGATACCATACAGTGTAACCCAAATTATTTAAAAGCAATTACTGCCAATTCTTCACCAGAGGTCACTGATAGCACAAGCTGAAATCACACGGGATCCGCCCGGGGGGGATTTCACTTTGAACAAAGGGGGAAAACAAAAATGGATGCTCCCCCTTTGTTAGCTTAGCATCTGGTGCAATGCTTAGCTTCACTTGTGCGGGATTTCCTTTTCCCAGCACAAGGAAATGTCCCTCCAACAAGGGAACAGGCTTACTAAGGGACATCTCACGTTCAACCCTTGAGCTCTTCACGTTACCAAAATGCGAGAGGTAGAGAGATAATGCTTTGTTTCGGTGACACAAATATATCTACATTTCCGTAATGGCCGGCTCATATGTCCTCTGCTCTAGAAATGACTTATGACCGAGTCTAATTGCTTCTGAATGCGATCGACAGAAATAACACTATGTTGGGCCCAACTAAGATTATTCTCAGAATGCCTGCATTGGCTGGTACATTTGCCCTAGCTCGTAGCATTCAGTAAATACCCCCACACACTGATTTGTCAGATATGCAACATGAGTGGTTCTCTACCTACCAGTATCGTGGTGAAAAGGAAAAACCTCGCACACGCCCCTCTCAACAATAGTCCTGCCTATAGCTATTATTGGCGTATACGTATCTTGCTACACAATTGGTATGGAATTCATTCAAAAGTGAGGCCTAGTTTTATCTTAGACTCCTCACAGGGGCCACCATATAAATATGTCTTAACATTGTATTGATTAATGTGACGACTGCTGTTCATCGAATGATTACCTGTTTACAATTACGTGATTCAATTAATCAGGTAATTTTTAACTCCGTAACCTGGGGCACCATGGAAAAACTTTGTTTTTATTGAGTTTCCATTTCCCAAATTAACTAAACGAATATCAGAATATCGATTTTACAGCAGTCGCTAATTAATCAATTTCCTCTAGTCTCATCCTGAACATTGCATAATTCTGTCACGACTTCTGCCGAAGTTGGTCCCTCTCCTTGTTCGGGTGGCGTTTGGCGATCGAAGTCATCGACCTTCTAGCTATCGCCGATCCACTTTTCATTTTCTATCGGTTTTGTCTTGTTTTCCATCACACCTGGTTCCAATTCCATCAATTACATGTTGTGTATTTAACCCTCTGTTCCCCCCATGTCCTTGTCTGTAATTGTTTGTTGTAGTGCTTGTGCACGATATGCTGGTATTTACCAGGTTTTGTTTGACTCATTTATTATTATTATTCTGTTGATGGTGGTTTATGGTTATTAAACACAACTGTTGTAAATCAGTTTCCGCTCTCCTGGGCTTGACTTCTCTGCCGCCAGTAGCATCGCATTACAAATTCGTAAATCTGCACAAACCCGAGTCTCTCACTAAATCATTCCGTAACACACCAATTGAGTTGATTATTGATTATAACTTAGTACAATGAAACAGGTCCCTTGCAGGCCAACGCAATATGACCCGTGTTACACAAAATTGGGATTTTAGAAAGAGAGGGTGCACGAGAGAAAATAACACTTGGATACATTTGTAAACTAAACTTAGTTTAGCCCTAACACCTTGCCCCGAACTGCCGCGCTTATGGGTCAGAATATAATGATATAATTACTTGTCAAAGGTCTCCGATGGGGTCTCTCTTTTCCTCTGATGGCGGCACTTCTTTCATTACCGGGTGTAAGTCTCTGATTGTCCACACAATGTCAGTGTCCTTTCTCTTAGTGGTCTGTTTCCTCACCCTCGTTCTGAAAAGGGGTCTTCTCCGAATGGCTAATCAGCAGTGTATAGATTTTCCAGCGTGGGAGTGAAAGCAGTGTAGACACACAATTCCTTGGATAGAATAACCAGGTGGTCCTGCTTGAATTCACCCTCTTAGACACAGCTACTGATCTGTAGCATAGATTGTTGAGGTTCTTTTGTCTTCTTCAACCTCGTGTTGCGTTTTGGGGTTGCGACTACTCGGCCCTTGGCTGCGACTGCTCGGACCTTGGCTGCAGCGCATGGTCACCTAGTCTCAATTGTAAATTCTTAACTCACAAGTTTATACCCCCGGCTCACAAAGGGGAGTTTCCGTCTTTATGCCAAGTTCTCTATATCTATATCATATCTAGTTAGGAGGCAAGGTATGGATTGACTCAGATCTATTTTAGACAACTAACTTCATATTTCATCTTTATAAAAACATTATTTGATCTGGACACTTTCCACACAATGCACAATATTCAAACATCAGGTACATTTTATGAAAACTCTTCAAGTTACAATGTTTTCGTTATAATATCGTCATTTAACTTTAAATAACATAACAAAAATGACATTAGTTTTCATATTCCATCTATCATTGTAACCACCATTTTGGCTGGTGAAATATATTGTCCCAAAGTCCATTTACTGCATGTTGCTGTTCTGAGGTAAATTCTGCATAGGGCCCACTCAGACATTCCAATCCTCCATACTGAGAGGACAAAGGATTCGTCTGCTGCGTTAAGATTTAGAATGGGCGTGAGGTGTCATAACCCACCTCCCTTTTCCCCACCTTGAGTGATATATGTGTATTGCAATAACACATCTCACCAGATTGGGCCTGCTGGATGGTCGGGATTTCTTCCTAAGGATTAGCCCTCTGACTCCCTGGTCTGCAACTCTGCAGTGTTAAATAAAAATGGTTAAAACTGTGTGTTGTTATTCTTAAGACATTTGTCTTAGAAGTCTGGATTTCCTGAATTTGAAAATGCCCAAAACGAAACTGTTCGTTCTCTCTCTCTCTCTCTCTCTGATGGTATCTAAATGCATGGATGATAATTCGGCCGAGAACAGTGTGTACCTCAACAGCCCCTGTTGTGGGCCTCCTGGATGATGTCTAGTCTCAGAGTTGTCTTGACAATGTGTTGTGGGAACTTATGTTGTTTCTCTAGATTGGCTGTAAGCTGCCAGCCTGAGTAGTCACTAGGATCCCTGTTGGTAGATTGGATCGGGACCCTGGTTGCTCTCCAGCTCTGATGAAAGCAATCTTGTGAGTGGTGGGCCGTACTTACTTGCTGCTAATTCCTGTGCAGATTGCTTCTGTGATAGTCTGGAGAACCTGGTAATAGCACCAGCGGTAACAGCCCACTCCCAGAACTTTTGGACAGCAGCTCAGGATGTGCTCCAATGTTAATCTCTTGGAGCATAACGAGCATGCAGAAGACTCCACTTTGCACCTAGGAGAACAGGTTAAATGGTCTGTGAAGGACATTGTACACTGCCTGGATCAGGAACTTGATTCTGCCTGCCAAAGGTCAGTCCACATGACTTTCCTCTCCACTGCCTGCTCCCACCTTGTCCAGGCTCCTTGCTGACTCATTCCGACTGTTTTGCTGGACCTCTCCTCTTCCACAGCTACTCTCCCCTCCTCCTGAACCAGCCTGCGTCTCTCCTTCCCCTTAGCAGTGTCATACTTAAGAAGGTTCCCAGACCGTCTCTTCCCCTGATCACTGCTCCCACCAGGAGGATCTGGGGATCTGGTGACCCATGCCAAATCTTTTCAGTCTCCTGATGTTTGCAGGTGTTGTTGTGCCCTCTTCACGACTGTCTTGGTGTGTTTGGACCATGATAGTTCATTGGTGATGTGGACACCAAGGAATTTTAAACTCTCGACCAGCTCCACTACAGCCCCGTCAATGTTAATGGGGGCCTGTTCGGCCCGTCTTTTCCTGTAGTCAACGATCAGATCCTTTGTCTTGTTCACATTGAGGTAGAGGTTTTTGTCCTGGCACCATACTGCCAGGTCTCTGACCTCCCTATAGGTCTCATCATTGACGGTGATCAGGCCTACCACTGTTGTGTCATCAGCAAACTTAATGATGATGTTGGAGTCGTGCTTGGCCATGCAGTCGTGGGTAAATAGGGAGTACAGGAGGGGACTAAGCACGCACCCCTGAGGGGCCCCATGTTAAGGAGTAGTGTGGCAGATGTGTTGTTGCCTACCCTTACCACCTTGGGGTGGCCCGTCAGAAAGTCCTGGATCCAATTACAGAGCGAGGTGTTTAGTCGCAGGGTCCTTAGCTTAGTGAAGAGCTTTGTGGGCACTACGCTGAGCTGAAGTCAATGAACAGGATTCTCCCATAGGTGTTCCTTTTGTTCAGGTGGGAAAGGGCAGTGTGGAGTGCGATTGTGTCATCTGTGGATCTGTTGGGGTGGTATGCCAATTAGAGTGGGTCTAGGGTTTCCGGGATGATGGTTTTGATGTGAGCCATGACCAGGCTTTCAAAGCACTTCATGACTACCGACGTGAGTGCTAGGGGGCGGTAGTCATTTAGGCAGGTTCCCTTAATTTTTTGGGGCACAGGGACTATGGTGGTCTGCTTGAAACATGTAGGTATTACAGACTCGGTCAGGAAGAGGTTAAAATGTCAGTGAAGACACTTGCCAGTTGGTCCGCGCATGCTCTGTGTACAAGTTCTTGTAATCAGTCTGGCCCCCGCAGCCTTGTGAATGTTGACATGTTTAAAGGTCTTGCTCACATAGGCTACGGAGAGCGTGATCACATGGTTGCCTGGGCAGCTGGTGCTCTCATGCATGCTTCAGCGTTGCTTACCTCGAAAGCGAGTATAAAAGGCATTTCGCTCATCTGGTAGGCTCACGCCACTGGGCAGCTTGCGGCTCCCCTTTGTAGTCCGTAATAGTTTGCAAGCCCTGCCACATCCAACGAGCGTCAGAGCCGCTGTAGTAGGATTCAATCTTAGTCCTGTATTGACGTTTAGCCTTTTGGCTAAAAGATGGTTCGTCTGAGGGCATAGCGGGATTTCTTATAAGCGTCCCGATTAGTGTCCCACTCTTTGAAAGTGGTAGCTCTAGCCTTTAGCTCGGTGTGGATGTTGCCTGCAATCCGTGGCTTCTGGTTGGGATATAACCACTACCGTTCAAAAGTTTGGGGTCACTTAGAAATGTCCTTGTTTTTGAAAGAAAACCAATTTTTTTTGTCCATTTAAAATAACTGAGCAAGAGGACAAGTGTCTATTTTGAGAAACAGATGCCTCACAAGTCCTCAACTGGCAGCTTCATTAAATAGTACCCGCAAAACACCCGTCTCAAAGTCAACAGTGAAGGGGTGACTTCTGGATGCTGGCCATCTAGGCAGAGTTGCAAAGAAAAAGCCATATCTCAGACTGGCCAATAAAAATAAATAATTAAGATGGGCAAAAGAACACAGACACTGGATAGAGGAATTATGCCTAGAAGGCCCGCATCCTGGAGTTGGCTCAACGTCAACAGTGAAGAGATGGTGTTTTGCGGGTACTATTTAATGAAGCTGCCAGTTGAGGACTTGTGAGGCGTCTGTTTCTCAAACTTAACACTCTAATGTACTTGTCCTCTTGCTCAGTTGTACAACGGGGCCTCCCACTCCTCTTTCTATTTTGGTTAGGGCCAGTTTGCTCTGTTCTGTGAAGGGACTAGTACAAAGCGTTGTATGAGATCTTCAGTTTCTTGGCAATTTCTCGCATGGAATAGCCTCCATTTCTCAGAACAAGAATAGACTGACAAGTTTCAGAAGAAAGTTCTTTGTTTCGGGCCATTTTGAGCCTGTAATCCAACCCACAAATGCTGATGCTCCAGATATTAGTCTAAAGAAAGCCAGTTTTATTGCTTATTTTATTAGCACCGCAGTTTTCAGCTGAGCTAACATAATTGCAAAAAGGGTTTTCTAATTATCAATTTGCTTTTTGAAATTATAAACTTGGATTAGCTAACACAACGTGCCATTGGAACACAGGAGTGATGGTTGCTGATAATGGGCCTTTGTACGCCTCTATAGATAATCCAAAAAAATCTGCCGTTTCGAGCTAAAATAGTCATTTACAACATTAACAATGTCTACACTGTATTTATGATCATTTTTTTGTTATTTTAATGGACAAAAAATGTATTATTTCAAAACAAGGCCATTTCTAAGTCATCCCCAAACTTTGAACGGTAGTGTACGTACGGTCACTCTGGTGACAACGTCATCTATGCACTTATTGATGAAGTCGGTGACTGAGTTGGCATACTGCCATTGGATGAATCCCAGAACATATTCCAGTCTGTGCTAGCAAAACAGTCCTGTAGCGTAGCATCCGTGTCATCTTACCACTTCCATATTGAGCGAGTCACTGGTACTTCCTGTTTTAGTTTTTGCTTGTAAGCAGGAATCAGGAGGATAGAATTATGGTCTCCGGCCACTTGAGCGCCGCTTCTGGAGCATTTTCTTGTTGGTTTATGGCCTTATCCAGTTTGCTGAGTTCGGTCTTAGTGCCAGCATCTTGGTAGATAGTGTGGTCTACAGCTTATCATGAGGTAATCTATCTCAGGCGAGCAATCCCTTGACACTTCCTTAATATTAGACATTGCTCTCCAGCTGTCATTGACAAATAGACACACACCCCCACCCCTCGTCTTACCTGACGTAGCTGTTCTGTCCTGCCGATGCATGAAAAACCCAGCCAACTGTATATTATCTGTGTCGTCGTTCAGTCACGACTCAGTAAAACATAAGAAATTACCATTTTTAATGTCCCGTTGGTAGGATAGTTTTGCATGGAGATTGTAGAGGCGGGATACCCGCTCGCCAACGAATTCTCACAAGGCACCTGATCTCCGCCCCCTGTATTTCTGTCTTTTCTTCACGTGAATGACAGGGATTTTTGGCCTGGTCTCGGAGAAGCCGTATATCCTTTGCGTCAGACTCATTAAAGAAAATGTCTTTGTCCAGTTCGAGGTGAGTAATCGCTGTTCTGATATCCAAAAGCTTTTTTCGGTCATAAGAGACGGTAGCAGCAACCTTATGTATGAAATAAGTTACAAACAATGCAAAAAAAAACACAAAATAGCACAGTTGGTTAGGAGCCCGTAAAACGGCAGCCATCCCATCCGGTTCCTTTATGATTCACTCAGATCCCAGACGTTCCTGAAGGCATTGCTGCAATAAATATAGGATTTGTTATGTAGCCCTTTACACTTGTACCCTGCAACTTTAGCAAATGTTTTGTTGTCTGTCATTTTTTTTTGTCTCATACCTACCCAAGAAATATTCTTATTATGTTACTGATTATATCCAGAGTATTTTCAGATTTGGTAAATATTTCTGCTTCTCTTACTGTTGTGTCCTCATCTTTGTCTAATACTTTTCCAAACTGTTCCCTTTCAATTGCTACCATGGTTATGCATATGCATTTCATATTTGTTCTGTAAGAAACATTTCAATTTAGCCCTATCCATATCAGCCAATTCCCACTAGTGTCAAGGGTTAATGTACCACAACCACAATTTCCCATGTGTTTTGGAATTGAAATATGGAGATGGTTGAGATACCTCAGCAAGTCCAGACCCTCTGACCTGATGCCTTGGCGGGAGCCCTTTGAGTTGTACACTCTGATCTGCTTGGACGCACCATCAAATACCTGTCGAATATATTAACTACATGCGTATTTCATGACATGACATTAACATGACATTAAATTAGTCTTAGGTCTTCAATATGTCGCAAATTTTAAGTGGACACGCACCTAAAGGGTGTAATGGTCCCCTTTCTCAGTATCAGCTCCCACGCACCGAGGAAGAAGGTAAAGTAATTCAGTTCAGTCAATCTGCATTTCAGACCTTCAGGTAACAAGACATGGACATGTCTGCTGTTAGTCCAACTACATTTTGACAACCTTCCTCGCCACATTCTCAACAGTAGAGATGGGGACATTGTAGCTGAGCAGAGACCCGAGTATCCTCAGGAGGATGCCATGCTGGTACATCCACACCTTGAACTTGCCGGGCAGTCCTGACCAGCGAACCACTTTCAGCCAACTCTCCAGCTCCTGACAGGTGGCCTGGATCTTTCAGGCAAGGTGTTCACTGGCTTTTCTGAGATGGACGGGATCGGTGTTCCTGCGATGTTGAAGCGGAATCTGTCCACGACATTGCCCTTCAACACCAGCGACCTCAATTTTTCCCATCCAATCAGCTGGCACTGACTCTGTGGTGACTGTCAGGTTGTCCATGAAGGCTCTGATTGGTGGTTGTTGCACCACAGATTTGGTTCAGGGTACCCGGCACTCAGCTTCAGCAGACTTCACAATCATGTTCATTGCCAGGGCAAACAGGATCACGGAGATGGTGTAGCCTGTGATTCCCACCTTCAGTCTGTGCCACTCTGATGTTACTGACCCTGATGAGACTCTCATGCTGAACCGTCCGTAGTAGACCAGAATGAGGTCTGCCACTTTGCCTGGGACATGGTGTTTGGTAATTGTATACTGCACCAGCTTGTGGGGCATCAATCCGTAGCCAGAACACAGCCAGTTCTCCCTTGTTCTCTCACGCATTGCTGATGAGCTAGGTCACCACTCCTGTGTGCTCCAGACAACCAGACATTTTTGAGATGCCTAATTTTTGCACTGAAGTGTCAATGTAGCTGTTGTTGGAGAGGAAGTCTGCCAGCCGCCTAGTTACAATGCTGAAGAAAATCTTCCCTTTGACACTTAGTAAGAAGATGATCCCGAACTGGTCAATTCTCTTGGACTATTCTTCGTTTGGGATTATGGTGACCACATTTAAAATACCCAAATGATTTCACGGGGCACTAGCAGGATAGTGTAGCCTGCCGGATCCAGTAGAAACACGTGGAGGTGCCAGGGTCTGTAAGGTGGGGTGACCCTGGGCCTGGCTTCTCCTGCGTCTCACCAGGTTCGCTACCTGAGCGTTGTGCCCCTGCTTCTCCCTCCAAACATTTCATCCGGGACTGATGAACCTTAAGGCCGTTCTTGCAGACCTTTCCCGCAAACACATTGCATGCTCATAGTCGGTTGTCCATTTCAATGCATCATAAACCTTTGGACAGTCACATTCTCCCCCCTCTCGGGCTCTCCTGGGAGTATGTTTCCATGAGTCGTTCTGTTTCCATGAGTCGATCTGTTTCCATGAGTCGTTCTGTTTCCATGAGTCGTTCTGTTTCCATGAGTCGTTCTGTTTCCATGAGTCGTTCTGTTTCCATGAGTCGTTCTGTTTCCATGAGTCGTTCTGTTTCCATGAGTCGTTCTGTTTCCATGAGTCAATCTGCTTATTTTGTGTCTCCTTCTCACAGAGGATGCGGTTTGAGTTGCCAACCCGCCCCGGCCCGGGTTCCGTCTTTCCGAGCTGTCCACTGTCTCTCCAGTCGTCACCACGCTATTCTTGTTTGTCAACCAGTCTGTCCCTGGTCATCACTGGTTTTGCCAGAAAAGTGAATGGAAGAATACATCTCACCATGCTCTTGGACACATCATCAGTGATGTAACCTGGGTCATTGAGTGTATACATATAATAATAATAATAATAATAATAATAATAATAATAATAATAATAATAATAGCTTCATTTGTATAGGGCTTTTTAATACAATTAAACAAGTGCTTCACATCCTAACATAATGAAATAAAAGTACAAACAAAGAAACAACGACAGCAGGATGGAGAATTAGAAAAGATAGCTAATTGAAATCATACATTGAAATCATACATTAAAAGCATCTTTATAAAAGTGTGTCTTCAGCAGGGATTTAAAAAGAGGCACTGAATCAGCTGATCTCATCTGGCAGACCATTCCAAAGCATTTTTGTTTCAAACCTAGACTTTGGAATGGTCAACAGTGCCGTGCCCGAGATAAAAGATCCAAGACATAGGATGGGGCTTAACTAAGCCTAGCCTTAAACGTGATTAATAAACATTTTAAAATCTATTCTAAAAGTGACTGGTAGCCAGTGTAGAAAAAGCTAAAATAGGTGTGGTATGTTAAAATATTCTGGTGCCTATTAAAAGCTGAACTGCAGCATTTTGAAGTGAATGGAGACAATATCTGACTGAGACATACAAAGAGTTACAGTAATCCAGGTATGAGGAAATAAAAGCATGTATAGGCCTAGAGTTTCAAGCTTGGGTTGATTTCAATTTAATCTATGAGGTAATAATTCATATGTTGGATTCACGTCTCCCTCTCAACCAAAAATCTAAATTATTAAGTTGTGTAGACAAAATATCTGCCATTGTATTCCCATTTGAACTTTGTTGAGCTTTTAAATTGTTTAGAGTGCAGTGATAACACATTTAGGTGACAACTTAACCAAAAATCAGACATGCTTTTCCATTGGAATTTGGTTGTGTTGTCAGATGGTTGAAAGCAAAGTGATAACACATTGGGAATTCAACAAACTTGTGTCCTCTTTTTTTGAGTGGGTGAATATAGGTCTCAACCAAATATGACCCAATTGTCCACGTTGAAATGATGTGGTGATGTGACCCCAGTGGGGTCATTTTACCTTATGTCACGCTTCAGCCACAAGCCTAGAAATGGAATGGTCAGGCTCAACACAACACTGCATTGTCATTACATGATAAGAATATAGACTTTGTACTGGGGATTTTCCACTTGGGGATTTTTCACTGCTTTACCTTAAAAGCATCAGACTTTTGTGTTTCCACCTCCACAGCTCCTAGTGATGGGAGGTTTTTGCTTTTTTTTACTGACTCTGTCTGATCTGTTCAACTTGTTCAGTCAAAATAACAAATCTTTCAAATCATTTCATGTATTAATGCCCAGAGCACGCAGGACCCCTTACCAGCGAACGCTGAACAAAAAATGTGAAAGAATCATAGGGGGCTTATGGGAACCATCATTTGTGACTAAGATGGCTTCAAACAATGTACATTTGTGTTAGGCATTTGTGTTAGGCATTTGTGTTAGACACCCCGGCCACTTGAATACAAGAGCCCACAGTAGAGGCACTGTAGGCCTACTCCCCTCCTGTCTCACATTGTATTTTAAAAAGCTTCACTTAATAACTAGACACATTAACCACGACTAGGCCAAAACAATAAGACCCAGACATTACACAAAAACATTGTATGTTGCATTTAAAAACACTTGACTTGCCCAGACAACGAGACCCTCCCATGGGGGTCTGAGCATGTGTACCTTGCTGAGCTGGATGCATAGCAGATGCAAAGCCAACAGTAAGCAACTAAAACGCAGACTAGATCTAGCCAGTTTTCTATTATAACCTTGGTTTCTAGGCGTGATCACCCTCTCCCCTGCGCTTCTGTGAATAGAGCATGCTGCACATTGTAGCATGTTTTTTTTTGTTGCCAAATCCCAGCATAGCTGTTGCTCTTATCCAGTCTAAAAAATAATTAACAGATGTGTTTGAGAAACTAAAACAATACTAACCCAAAATATAATAACCTTATTTTATCTGGTTCCAGATTTTCTCCCTGTCTTCCTCGGTGGCCTCGGCCCTGCAATTTCAGCTTCAGCACAGTACCGTGGCTTTCATACTCTTAAAGGTGATGCTAACTATGTTATGTAACTATGCTATGTTGTTTCTGAGATTTGCACAGTTACGACATACTGTGTTGTATATTTTCTGTTACCAGGTATGTTTTAAATGCTTTTTCTATCGCCAGAAGCACGGGCAGAACCATGTAAACACGTGCAGAAATCTGAACTCACTACTAGTGCTTTGAAAAATGTATGTGATTATACTTTACTGTGGATATATTGTCTCGCATTCCTACCGCCAAAAGAACCAACCACACGGACAACCGTGGACCGATTTACAAGATTTCTCTGAAAAATGTAGTTAATTTAATCTGATTGTCATAAGGTTCCATGACTTTGTCCACACAGGGCATCTGAACACACAAAATACATTTGAATGATTTTCATTACATTTTGGGTGTTTTATTTAACTTTTGTATACCTGTGGTGTTCCCGGTCAAAAATGATCAGTCATTCGAAATGAATGTACAATTAGTGTATAAAATTGAGTTCATGCACATGCCCATTCATGCCCAGACACATGCCCAGACACACTTCCTCTCCCAGACTCCCACATGCATGTGTGTTTGAGCACACGCACACACACACACCTCCCTCCCCTTCTTGGCTTCCATGGCAACCCCCACAGGAACCTTTCTCAAATAGAATCTTTCCCCCACGGGAACCACACCTGTTGGCATTCTCACAAACAAACGCAACATTGTTTCAATAACATATAGAACTTTTCTCGCAACTCTGGTATATAAAGCTTTTTTGAGGCCTTGCTCACAATTCATTCTGTGGCAGCACAATGACCAAACGATGTACTGTATGTGAGGCTCTTGATCATATCTTTGATCATGACACGGGTGAGGAGGAGAGAGTCCTTGTTAAACTTTTACACAAAGTAGTCTGTGACAAATAACACAATATGTTTCATCTGAGTATTTGTTATAGTCAAAATAATACATACAATATGTTTTTTAAAACTCAAAAACTCAAAAAAAGTAGAAGTTCAAAACTTGTAATGTTCACAAGAACTTGAGTTGATGAAAAGATCTAACACAACATTAGGTGATAATATATTTATTATTATGGATTTATAATCAGCTATAATCGGGCGGTCATTTTGGACCGTGAACACAGAATTAATTGACATGAAACGAACACAACAGGAGGGTTAAAATATAATTGTATTCAACATTCTGGCTTGTAGAGGTCGTGAGAGGAAACTTTCCTGATTCAAACACTCATTTCTGCCCAACGTAGAATTCAAAGCAATCTAACTTTGGGTTTCCAGGCAAACTGAAAACAAATGATGTAGCTTGAAATCAGGGATGGACGCAAGTTCTCGAGTACTAGATTCAAGGTTCGTATTTGATTATTAGTAAAGTACTCAAACATTTTGAAATATAACTATTTACCAGCACTAACACAATTTTAAACAAAAAAAACATGTTAATTGTTTTGAGTATGTGAAAATATGCTACATTTTGTTTCCAGGTGTGTATCAGAAATACCAGTAATATACTCTTAGGAAAAAATGTGCTATCGAGAATCTGAAAGCGTTCTTCGGCTGTCCCCATAGGAGAACCCTTTGAAGAACCCTTGTTGATTCCAGGTTGTACCATTTCAGGTTCCATGTAGAACCCACTGTGGAAAGGGTTCTACATGGAACCCAAAACAGTTCCACTTGAAAACAAAAGGGTTCTACCTAGAACCAACAAGGGCTCTCCAATGAGTACAGCCGAATAACCCTTTTGGAACCCTTTTTTCTTAGAGTGTAGGAACAACCAATAACATACCTCAAACATTTTGGCCTTCAGCCCCATTTCACACTGACATGCAAGTACTTGAGTACAATTTTTTTTTCATGAGATTACTCAAGCACAGGCATTCTTACAAATGTCCATCCGTACTTCAAATCAGGTTTAAAAAAGGGATGTTGCTCACGTGGAATTTAAAGCTTTATTCCGACTGATGAGAGGTGGAGTAGAGACATAGCAGAGGTGTCGCAAACAGAGTTCGATGCATGAAAAACCCAGCCAACTGTATATTATCTGTGTCGTCGTTCAGTCACGACTCAGTAAAACATAAGAAATTACCATTTTTAATGTCCCGTTGGTAGGATAGTTTTGCATGGAGATTGTAGAGGCGGGATACCCGCTCGCCAACGAATTCTCACAAGGCACCTGATCTCCGCCCCCTGTATTTCTGTCTTTTCTTCACGTGAATGACAGGGATTTTTGGCCTGGTCTCGGAGAAGCCGTATATCCTTTGCGTCAGACTCATTAAAGAAAATGTCTTTGTCCAGTTCGAGGTGAGTAATCGCTGTTCTGATATCCAAAAGCTTTTTTCGGTCATAAGAGACGGTAGCAGCAACCTTATGTATGAAATAAGTTACAAACAATGCAAAAAAAAACACAAAATAGCACAGTTGGTTAGGAGCCCGTAAAACGGCAGCCATCCCATCCGGTTCCTTTATGATTCACTCAGATCCCAGACGTTCCTGAAGGCATTGCTGCAATAAATATAGGATTTGTTATGTAGCCCTTTACACTTGTACCCTGCAACTTTAGCAAATGTTTTGTTGTCTGTCATTTTTTTTTGTCTCATACCTACCCAAGAAATATTCTTATTATGTTACTGATTATATCCAGAGTATTTTCAGATTTGGTAAATATTTCTGCTTCTCTTACTGTTGTGTCCTCATCTTTGTCTAATACTTTTCCAAACTGTTCCCTTTCAATTGCTACCATGGTTATGCATATGCATTTCATATTTGTTCTGTAAGAAACATTTCAATTTAGCCCTATCCATATCAGCCAATTCCCACTAGTGTCAAGGGTTAATGTACCACAACCACAATTTCCCATGTGTTTTGGAATTGAAATATGGAGATGGTTGAGGTACCTCAGCAAGTCCAGACCCTCTGACCTGATGCCTTGGCGGGAGCCCTTTGAGTTGTACACTCTGATCTGCTTGGACGCACCATCAAATACCTGTCGAATATATTAACTACATGCGTATTTCATGACATGACATTAACATGACATTAAATTAGTCTTAGGTCTTCAATATGTCGCAAATTTTAAGTGGACACGCACCTAAAGGGTGTAATGGTCCCCTTTCTCAGTATCAGCTCCCACGCACCGAGGAAGAAGGTAAAGTAATTCAGTTCAGTCAATCTGCATTTCAGACCTTCAGGTAACAAGACATGGACATGTCTGCTGTTAGTCCAACTACATTTTGACAACCTTCCTCGCCACATTCTCAACAGTAGAGATGGGGACATTGTAGCTGAGCAGAGACCCGAGTATCCTCAGGAGGATGCCATGCTGGTACATCCACACCTTGAACTTGCCGGGCAGTCCTGACCAGCGAACCACTTTCAGCCAACTCTCCAGCTCCTGACAGGTGGCCTGGATCTTTCAGGCAAGGTGTTCACTGGCTTTTCTGAGATGGACGGGATCGGTGTTCCTGCGATGTTGAAGCGGAATCTGTCCACGACATTGCCCTTCAACACCAGCGACCTCAATTTTTCCCATCCAATCAGCTGGCACTGACTCTGTGGTGACTGTCAGGTTGTCCATGAAGGCTCTGATTGGTGGTTGTTGCACCACAGATTTGGTTCAGGGTACCCGGCACTCAGCTTCAGCAGACTTCACAATCATGTTCATTGCCAGGGCAAACAGGATCACGGAGATGGTGTAGCCTGTGATTCCCACCTTCAGTCTGTGCCACTCTGATGTTACTGACCCTGATGAGACTCTCATGCTGAACCGTCCGTAGTAGACCAGAATGAGGTCTGCCACTTTGCCTGGGACATGGTGTTTGGTAATTGTATACTGCACCAGCTTGTGGGGCATCAATCCGTAGCCAGAACACAGCCAGTTCTCCCTTGTTCTCTCACGCATTGCTGATGAGCTAGGTCACCACTCCTGTGTGCTCCAGACAACCAGACATTTTTGAGATGCCTAATTTTTGCACTGAAGTGTCAATGTAGCTGTTGTTGGAGAGGAAGTCTGCCAGCCGCCTAGTTACAATGCTGAAGAAAATCTTCCCTTTGACACTTAGTAAGAAGATGATCCCGAACTGGTCAATTCTCTTGGACTATTCTTCGTTTGGGATTATGGTGACCACATTTAAAATACCCAAATGATTTCACGGGGCACTAGCAGGATAGTGTAGCCTGCCGGATCCAGTAGAAACACGTGGAGGTGCCAGGGTCTGTAAGGTGGGGTGACCCTGGGCCTGGCTTCTCCTGCGTCTCACCAGGTTCGCTACCTGAGCGTTGTGCCCCTGCTTCTCCCTCCAAACATTTCATCCGGGACTGATGAACCTTAAGGCCGTTCTTGCAGACCTTTCCCGCAAACACATTGCATGCTCATAGTCGGTTGTCCATTTCAATGCATCATAAACCTTTGGACAGTCACATTCTCCCCCCTCTCGGGCTCTCCTGGGAGTATGTTTCCATGAGTCGTTCTGTTTCCATGAGTCGATCTGTTTCCATGAGTCGTTCTGTTTCCATGAGTCGTTCTGTTTCCATGAGTCGTTCTGTTTCCATGAGTCGTTCTGTTTCCATGAGTCGTTCTGTTTCCATGAGTCGTTCTGTTTCCATGAGTCGTTCTGTTTCCATGAGTCAATCTGCTTATTTTGTGTCTCCTTCTCACAGAGGATGCGGTTTGAGTTGCCAACCCGCCCCGGCCCGGGTTCCGTCTTTCCGAGCTGTCCACTGTCTCTCCAGTCGTCACCACGCTATTCTTGTTTGTCAACCAGTCTGTCCCTGGTCATCACTGGTTTTGCCAGAAAAGTGAATGGAAGAATACATCTCACCATGCTCTTGGACACATCATCAGTGATGTAACCTGGGTCATTGAGTGTATACATATAATAATAATAATAATAATAATAATAATAATAATAATAATAATAATAATAATAATAATAGCTTCATTTGTATAGGGCTTTTTAATACAATTAAACAAGTGCTTCACATCCTAACATAATGAAATAAAAGTACAAACAAAGAAACAACGACAGCAGGATGGAGAATTAGAAAAGATAGCTAATTGAAATCATACATTGAAATCATACATTAAAAGCATCTTTATAAAAGTGTGTCTTCAGCAGGGATTTAAAAAGAGGCACTGA
This sequence comes from Oncorhynchus mykiss, assembly GCF_057628025.1. NCBI lineage: Eukaryota > Metazoa > Chordata > Actinopteri > Salmoniformes > Salmonidae > Oncorhynchus > Oncorhynchus mykiss. The sequence goes on from NC_143044.1 coordinate 6,040,943, forward strand.
ATCAGCTGATCTCATCTGGCAGACCATTCCAAAGCATTTTTGTTTCAAACCTAGACTTTGGAATGGTCAACAGTGCCGTGCCCGAGATAAAAGATCCAAGACATAGGATGGGGCTTAACTAAGCCTAGCCTTAAACGTGATTAATAAACATTTTAAAATCTATTCTAAAAGTGACTGGTAGCCAGTGTAGAAAAAGCTAAAATAGGTGTGGTATGTTAAAATATTCTGGTGCCTATTAAAAGCTGAACTGCAGCATTTTGAAGTGAATGGAGACAATATCTGACTGAGACATACAAAGAGTTACAGTAATCCAGGTATGAGGAAATAAAAGCATGTATAGGCCTAGAGTTTCAAGCTTGGGTTGATTTCAATTTAATCTATGAGGTAATAATTCATATGTTGGATTCACGTCTCCCTCTCAACCAAAAATCTAAATTATTAAGTTGTGTAGACAAAATATCTGCCATTGTATTCCCATTTGAACTTTGTTGAGCTTTTAAATTGTTTAGAGTGCAGTGATAACACATTTAGGTGACAACTTAACCAAAAATCAGACATGCTTTTCCATTGGAATTTGGTTGTGTTGTCAGATGGTTGAAAGCAAAGTGATAACACATTGGGAATTCAACAAACTTGTGTCCTCTTTTTTTGAGTGGGTGAATATAGGTCTCAACCAAATATGACCCAATTGTCCACGTTGAAATGATGTGGTGATGTGACCCCAGTGGGGTCATTTTACCTTATGTCACGCTTCAGCCACAAGCCTAGAAATGGAATGGTCAGGCTCAACACAACACTGCATTGTCATTACATGATAAGAATATAGACTTTGTACTGGGGATTTTCCACTTGGGGATTTTTCACTGCTTTACCTTAAAAGCATCAGACTTTTGTGTTTCCACCTCCACAGCTCCTAGTGATGGGAGGTTTTTGCTTTTTTTTACTGACTCTGTCTGATCTGTTCAACTTGTTCAGTCAAAATAACAAATCTTTCAAATCATTTCATGTATTAATGCCCAGAGCACGCAGGACCCCTTACCAGCGAACGCTGAACAAAAAATGTGAAAGAATCATAGGGGGCTTATGGGAACCATCATTTGTGACTAAGATGGCTTCAAACAATGTACATTTGTGTTAGGCATTTGTGTTAGACACCCCGGCCACTTGAATACAAGAGCCCACAGTAGAGGCACTGTAGGCCTACTCCCCTCCTGTCTCACATTGTATTTTAAAAAGCTTCACTTAATAACTAGACACATTAACCACGACTAGGCCAAAACAATAAGACCCAGACATTACACAAAAACATTGTATGTTGCATTTAAAAACACTTGACTTGCCCAGACAACGAGACCCTCCCATGGGGGTCTGAGCATGTGTACCTTGCTGAGCTGGATGCATAGCAGATGCAAAGCCAACAGTAAGCAACTAAAACGCAGACTAGATCTAGCCAGTTTTCTATTATAACCTTGGTTTCTAGGCGTGATCACCCTCTCCCCTGCGCTTCTGTGAATAGAGCATGCTGCACATTGTAGCATGTTTTTTTTTGTTGCCAAATCCCAGCATAGCTGTTGCTCTTATCCAGTCTAAAAAATAATTAACAGATGTGTTTGAGAAACTAAAACAATACTAACCCAAAATATAATAACCTTATTTTATCTGGTTCCAGATTTTCTCCCTGTCTTCCTCGGTGGCCTCGGCCCTGCAATTTCAGCTTCAGCACAGTACCGTGGCTTTCATACTCTTAAAGGTGATGCTAACTATGTTATGTAACTATGCTATGTTGTTTCTGAGATTTGCACAGTTACGACATACTGTGTTGTATATTTTCTGTTACCAGGTATGTTTTAAATGCTTTTTCTATCGCCAGAAGCACGGGCAGAACCATGTAAACACGTGCAGAAATCTGAACTCACTACTAGTGCTTTGAAAAATGTATGTGATTATACTTTACTGTGGATATATTGTCTCGCATTCCTACCGCCAAAAGAACCAACCACACGGACAACCGTGGACCGATTTACAAGATTTCTCTGAAAAATGTAGTTAATTTAATCTGATTGTCATAAGGTTCCATGACTTTGTCCACACAGGGCATCTGAACACACAAAATACATTTGAATGATTTTCATTACATTTTGGGTGTTTTATTTAACTTTTGTATACCTGTGGTGTTCCCGGTCAAAAATGATCAGTCATTCGAAATGAATGTACAATTAGTGTATAAAATTGAGTTCATGCACATGCCCATTCATGCCCAGACACATGCCCAGACACACTTCCTCTCCCAGACTCCCACATGCATGTGTGTTTGAGCACACGCACACACACACACCTCCCTCCCCTTCTTGGCTTCCATGGCAACCCCCACAGGAACCTTTCTCAAATAGAATCTTTCCCCCACGGGAACCACACCTGTTGGCATTCTCACAAACAAACGCAACATTGTTTCAATAACATATAGAACTTTTCTCGCAACTCTGGTATATAAAGCTTTTTTGAGGCCTTGCTCACAATTCATTCTGTGGCAGCACAATGACCAAACGATGTACTGTATGTGAGGCTCTTGATCATATCTTTGATCATGACACGGGTGAGGAGGAGAGAGTCCTTGTTAAACTTTTACACAAAGTAGTCTGTGACAAATAACACAATATGTTTCATCTGAGTATTTGTTATAGTCAAAATAATACATACAATATGTTTTTTAAAACTCAAAAACTCAAAAAAAGTAGAAGTTCAAAACTTGTAATGTTCACAAGAACTTGAGTTGATGAAAAGATCTAACACAACATTAGGTGATAATATATTTATTATTATGGATTTATAATCAGCTATAATCGGGCGGTCATTTTGGACCGTGAACACAGAATTAATTGACATGAAACGAACACAACAGGAGGGTTAAAATATAATTGTATTCAACATTCTGGCTTGTAGAGGTCGTGAGAGGAAACTTTCCTGATTCAAACACTCATTTCTGCCCAACGTAAAATTCAAAGCAATCTAACTTTGGGTTTCCAGGCAAACTGAAAACAAATGATGTAGCTTGAAATCAGGGATGGACGCAAGTTCTCGAGTACTAGATTCAAGGTTCGTATTTGATTATTAGTAAAGTACTCAAACATTTTGAAATATAACTATTTACCAGCACTAACACAATTTTAAACAAAAAAAACATGTTAATTGTTTTGAGTATGTGAAAATATGCTACATTTTGTTTCCAGGTGTGTATCAGAAATACCAGTAATATACTCTTAGGAAAAAATGTGCTATCGAGAATCTGAAAGCGTTCTTCGGCTGTCCCCATAGGAGAACCCTTTGAAGAACCCTTGTTGATTCCAGGTTGTACCATTTCAGGTTCCATGTAGAACCCACTGTGGAAAGGGTTCTACATGGAACCCAAAACAGTTCCACTTGAAAACAAAAGGGTTCTACCTAGAACCAACAAGGGCTCTCCAATGAGTACAGCCGAATAACCCTTTTGGAACCCTTTTTTCTTAGAGTGTAGGAACAACCAATAACATACCTCAAACATTTTGGCCTTCAGCCCCATTTCACACTGACATGCAAGTACTTGAGTACAATTTTTTTTTCATGAGATTACTCAAGCACAGGCATTCTTACAAATGTCCATCCGTACTTCAAATCAGGTTTAAAAAAGGGATGTTGCTCACGTGGAATTTAAAGCTTTATTCCGACTGATGAGAGGTGGAGTAGAGACATAGCAGAGGTGTCGCAAACAGAGTTCTAGTTTTTCATTTACATGACATCATTGCCTTACCTTTGGATGTGACTCGGTAATGCCACCCTTCTTGCTGGGCAGCAATATTTAGCATAACTATCACAGTAGCCAGTAAGCATGCTTTTAACAAACAACATCTCATCTAAACCATATTACACTTTTGAATAATGCAACAATTCACAACCATGTGCAGACAATTAAAGGACAATTTAACATTTTTTTTTACCAAATCTCTATTTTTGCTGGAAGTGGCATGTTGTAGAGGTGGCCAGACACTTTTTTGAGATTTCACTAGGTTTTGAGAAACTTACCTCACCAGCGATAGACTTCCTAATGCTCGTTCTGCAGTTCAAGGGACAGAGATATAAACATAAACAAAGGCTCCAAGAACATCATAATACATACTTTTAGGAATGACAATGCTCTCGGAAGTAATGTAGGTCTTTAGATGTTGTACACATAACATTTGGTCCAACTAATCACCCAAACAGCCTCAAACAGGTACTCCAAAATACAGGTCAATGAACTCCTCCTGTTGACTCTTATTGCTGTCGGTTATCAGGCCTCCCGCCGTTGTGTCGTCAGCAAACTTGATTGTGTTGGAGACGTGCGTTGCCAATCAGTCGTGGGTGAACAGGGAGTACAGAAGGGGACTAAGCACACACCCCTGACCACAATTATATCCTCCTGATTCCTGCTTACAAGCAAAAATTAAAGCACTAGTGATTCGGTCGATAAAAAAGTGGTCAGATGAAGCAAATGCTAAACTACAGGACTGTTTTGCTAGCACAGACTGGAATATGTTCCGGGATTCTTCCGATGGCATTGAGGAGTACACCACATCAGTCACTGGCTTTATGAATAAGTGCATTGAGGACATCGTCCCTACAGTGACTGTACGTACATACCCGAACCAGAAGCCATGGATTTCAGGCAATATTCGCACTGAGCTAAAAGGTAGAGCTGCCACTTTCGAGGAGCGGGACTATAACCCGGAAGCTTAAAAGAAATCCCTCTATGCCCTCCGATGAACCATTAAACAGGCAGAGCATCATGTAACCCCCAAAGGTGCGGACTCCGGCCGCAAAACCTGAACCTATAGGGGAGGGTCTGGGTGGGCGTCTGTACGCGGTGGCGGCTCTGGCGTGGGACGTGGACCCCACTCCGTCATAGTCTCTGCCCACTTAAGTGGCGCCCCTGCACAACCCTTCCTGGCTGGATACTCCTCGTAGCCCGGCCAGTGCGGCGGGGTAGAACAGACCACACTGGGCTGTGCTGGCGAAACGGGGACACCGTGCGTAGGGCTGGTGCCATGTACCCCGGGCCGGGGAGACGCACTGGAGACCAGATGCGCTGAGCCGGCTTCATAGCACCTGGCTCGATGCCCACTCTAGCCCGGCCGATACGAGGTGCTGCGATGAAATGCACCAGGCTATGCCTGCGCACTGGGGACACCGTGCACCTCACGGCATAACACGGTGCCTGCCCGATCCACCTCTCTCCACGGTAAGCACGGGGAGTTGGCTCAGGTCTCCTACCTGACTTAGCCACACTCCCGTGTTCCCCCCCCAAGAAATGTTAGGGGCTGCCTCTATTCCCTGTTGCGCTGCCATGCTAGCTCCTCATAATGCCGCCTCTCGGCTTTGGCTGCCTCCAGCTCTTCCCGGGGGCGGCGATATTCCCCAGCCTGTGTCCAGGGTCCCTCTCCGTCCAAAATCTCCTCCCATGTCCAGGAGTCCAGAACTCGCTGCTGCCCAATACCATGCTGCTTGGTCCTTGATTTGTAACGGCTGTTGGAAGGAGAGGACCAAGATGCAGCGTGGTACGTGTCCATGTTAATTTATTCAACAGAACACTAAACAAAATAACAACGGGGAATGAAACGAAACAGTTCTGAAAGGTGACATACAATAAACAGAAAACATTCACCCACAAAACACAGGTGGGAAAAGGCTACCTAAGTATGATTCTCAATCAGAGACAACGAACGATACCTGCCTCTGATTGAGAACCATACCAGGCCAAACACATAAACACAACCTAGAAAAACGAACATAGACTGCCCACCCCAACTCACGCCCTGACCATACTAACACAAAGACAAAATAAAGGAACTAAGGTCAGAACGTGACACGTCAATACAGGACTAAGATCGAATCGCACTACACCAGCTCTGATGCTCGTCAGATGTGGCAGGGTTTGCAAACTATTTCAGACTACAAAGGGAAGCACAGCCAAGAGCTGCCCAGTGACACGAACCTACCAGACGAGCTAAATAACTTATATGCTCGATTCGAGGTAAGTAACACTGAAACATGCATGAGAGCGTCAGATGTTCAAGACGACTGTGTGACCATGCTTGCCGCAGCCGATCAACAGGTCAACATTCACAAGGCCGCAGGGCCAGACGGATTACCAGGACGTGTACTCTGAGCAGGCGCGGACCAACTGGCAAGTGTCTTCACTGACATTTTCAACCTCTCCCTGTCTGAGTCTGTAATACCAACATGTTTCAAGCAGACCACAATAGTCCCTGTGCCCAAGAACACTAAGGTAACCTGCCTAAATGACTACCGACCCATAGCACTCACGTCTGTCCACACAGTGTCCACATTGAGAATCTACATTTTGAAGTAGTCCATTTTCTTCTTCACGATTGGCTAATCCCTCCTGATGACCCGGTTGGACATGACTCCAACAGGGTCATCAGAAGGGATCAGCCAATATAGTTGGAAGCAGTGGAGGCTGCTGATGGGAGAACAGCTCACAATAATGGCTGGGAATGGAATGGCATCAAACACATGGAAACCATTTTGTTTGTTGTGTTTGATATCATTCCACTGATTCCGCTCCAGCCATTACCATGAGCCCATCCTCCCCAATTAAGGTGCCACCAACCTCCGGTGGTTGGAAGTCCCACCCTGTTGACCACATTAAAATGGTGGAATCCCTCAGTGACTTTGCCCATGCTAAGACAGCCTTTTGGCCACTAGAGGCCGCTATCATTCTGTATGGGAAGCTCGCATTTTGGGCAGCAGCATGCAGCATAACAAATAGCATAACAAATTTGAGGTTGTCAGTGAAAAGCATCTCATTTCAATATTTGAAAATTAAAAAAAACTGCAACCTGTCTTGAGTTAGGCTACCGAAATTCTCAACTGCCAATATTGAGCAAACAGCCTATCTTAATGCAGTTTTTTGTCTGCATAGAAAAGTATTGGGTGGGCCACCTAACTGTTTTTTTTTGTTGAGCTGCCTATGTCCAATACTGTGCAGCTGTATTCATAGACCTGGCCAAGGCTTTTGACTCTGTCAATCACCACATTCTTATCGGCAGATTCAACAGCCTTGGTTTCTCAAATTACTACCTCGCCTGGTTCACCAACTACTTCTCAGACAGAGTTCAGTGTGTCAAATCGAAGGGCTTGTGGTCCGGACCTCTGGCAGTCTCTATGGAGGTGCCACAGGGTTCAACTCTCGGGCTGACACTTTTCTCTGTATACATCAAGGATGTCGCTCTTGCTGCTGGTGATTCTCTGATCCACCTCTACAGACTATACCATTCTGTATTACTTTTGGCACTTCTTTGGACACTGTGTTACCTAACCTCCTGACGAGCTTCAATGCCATACAACACTCCTTCCGTGGCCTCCAACTGCTCTTAAATGCAAGTAAAACTAAATGCATGCTCTTCAACCGATCGCTACCAGCACCTGCCTGCCCGTACTCTGGACGGTTCTGACTTAGAATATGTGGACATCTACAAATACCTAGGTGTCTGGTTAGACTGTAAACTCTCCTTCCAGACTCACATTAAGCATCTCCAATCCAAAATGAAATCTAGAATCGGCTTCCTATTTCGCAAAAAAACATCCTTCACTCATGCTACCAAACATACCATCGTAAAACAGACTATCCTACCGATTCTTGACTTGGCGATGTCATTTACAAAATAGCCTCCAACACTCTACTCAGCAAATTGGATACAGTCTATCACACAGTGCCATCCATTTTGTCACCAAACCCCATATACTACCCACCACTGCGACCTGTATGCTCTCATAGGCTGGCCCTCGCTTCATATTGTCGCCAAACCCACTGGCTCCAGGTCATCTATAAGTCTTTGCTAGGTAAAGCCCCGCCTTATCTCAGCTCACTGGTCACCATAGCAGCACCCACCCGTAGCACGTGCTCCAGCAGATATATTTCACTGGTCACCCCCAAAGCCAACTCCTCCTTTGGCCGCCTTTCCTTACAGTTCTCTGCTGCCAATGACTTGAACGAATTGCAAAAATCACAGAAGCTGGAGACTCATATCTCCCTAAGCACAAGCTGTCAGAGATCACTGCATCTATACATAGCCCATCTGTAAATAGCCCATCCAACTACCTCATCCCCATACTGTTATTTAAAAAAATGTTTTGCTCCTTTGCACCCCAGTATCTCTACTTGCACATTCATCTTCTGCACACATCACTCCAGTCTCTATCACTCCAGTGTTTAATTGATAAATTGTAATTATTTTGCCACTGTGGCCTATTTATTGCCTTATTACCTCCCTTATCTTACCTCATTTGCACACACTGTATATAGACTTTTTTTGATATTGTGTTATTGACTGTATGTTTTGTTTATTCCATGTGTAACTCTGTGTTGTTGTTTGTGTCGCACTGCTTTGCTTTATCTTGGCCAGGTCGCAGTTGTAAATTAGAACTTGTTCTTAACTAGCCTACCTGGTTAAATAAAGGCAAAATAAATAACATGAATAAAAACAGTAAAAACAAAAATTGTGTGGAAAACGTTTTCAGAGTAAACTTGAATGACTAAAACCAGATATAAACTATGTAGAAAAGATAATGGACCAGTAAATTGTTCAATAAGATCCTCTTTGAGAATTAACAATGACCTAAGTAAAAGCTAGACAGTAAAGGAGAATCAAACATTTTCAAAACTGCATTCAGATGAATTTTTGTCATGGCATGGGGGCCCCATTGAGATAGCATAAACCATGGCCAAATGTGTAAAATTGCAGCAAACTTTTTTAAAACTGCAAAATTTCATCTCCACCACATGGAAAAATGTGTAGAATTGCAGGAAATTAGCTTTAAAACAGCTACATTGTGTCACTGGAGCCAACAAGCGAGTCTCGAAAATGTTCGGTCGGAAACAGCACCAGTGATCACGCACTTGGCCACGCCCACCACCTAAACCCCATTTTGATCCAGAAAAACTAAAGTTTTGACACTATAGTGGAGAGTATCAGCCATATTTTCGGTGAGTGCGTATATTCTATCTTTATAGTAGGAGTCCAGGGTCCTGGAAAGTTTTTTTGTAGGACAATAAATTAATCTAGATGGACGTCATAGCCTACAATATGTCTCCCCTTTTCAAAGGCATCGATTAGATGTTTGCATTCAATACAAGGTCGTTTTTATTGATCTCAGTTTGTCAGTAGAGTTTCTTATTGTGTAATTGTTATAGTATGAAAGACTATTTAGTCATGAAAAGTAATTAGTTGTAGAATTGCATGAATTTTGTTTATAAAAGGGCACGTTTTTCTCGGGTCCTCTTTAAAAATGACCATCCTTAAAAATGTCTCTCTAGCTGGGGTTGGGCTCTGGATGTGTGCAAAGAAAGAAGAAAAGCAGAATTTTCTTTTGTGAACGTGAGTATATTATTAGCCTAATTTATGACTATCCAACCTACTCATCACATTATTAATAGTAGGTCATTTCACATTAGTCTGCAAATTCGATGATGCATGCAATACTTTATCATAAAGGTGATTTTTATTTCGTTATTCTTTTTTCTAACTTGAAACACGTGCTGCTTATGATTAGCTAGTTAGCTTAATGTTAACGTTAGCTAGCAGCTGAACCTTTACTAAATTGATTTTACCATTAGAATTTTAGCGTAAATAAAATGTAGGCTAATCTATGTAATCCCAAAGGTGATTATTTATCATGAGGGCGATAAACAACTATTCATGCTCCATACTCCAATACTGTTCTGGTATTTTTTTCCCAAAAATTGTATAAATTGCGGAGGTATAACGTTAGTCACATTTGAGGACACAAGCTCAAGTACACTGTACAAATCTGAAAATATTAAATCTGAATTATGTATTTCCTTTTCAACAAAACATATAAGGCTTGAAGTGACTTGTATGTTTTCAAAATATAGTACAATCAAATTATTAAATGACTCACTAAGATTTTACCTTGCTTGTAACTGTAAAATACATATTTGTATGTTTTGTCTTAGAGAACATTTGCATATTTTCTAAAGGTCTCTCTTGATCAAAACTTATGCCCCTCTCTTCTGAACATCAGACAGGGCTTTAGCTTGGCTTCCTGAACATATTAGGAACTGACCTTTCAGCTCATATTAATATTGTCCGACTATGAATAACCGAAAGTGTTATTTGTAAAAAATCTCTCTCTCTCTCTCTCTCTCTCTCTCTCTCTCTCTCTCTCTCTCTCTCTCTCTCTCTCTCTCTCTCTCTCTCTCTCTCTCTCTCTATATATATATATATATATATATATATATATATATATATATATATATATATATATATATAATTTTTTTTTTTTTTTTTGATTACTTTGATAAAGTTTGCTATAAATCGATCTCTGAATGTGCTAGAGCGACGAATCCATCCTGCGTTGCAGGCATGTGTATTGTTAGTGGCTGTGACCTAGGGTGTGTTCCTCTGACCAGGCGTTGTTGTTGCATGCCAGATCTTACAATGCATGGATAGGTATTTAACGTATCAGCTAATCACATCATATGTTATAGCAATTTATCAGTCGATGACAGTGTTAATGACAGCACGCAACCGTTGGTTGATGCGTGCAATGTCTGAGCAGGGGAATGTGACCATCGCGTTTAGCCAATAGTTGGACAGTTAGAAGAGCGACTGAAATGGTAGGCGAAACATCCCAGCTTCAAGTGGTGTCAGATTTCACAGTCCGAGTCACACAGGCGAAAGAGATATACCAGAGGGGAGGGGGCGAAGCGACAGGGTCCACTCCAGTTAAATCTGTCTGCTGGACAACAACTCCCATTTGATAGGGCGGAGACAAGACCATCTCTTCATTATTTACAGTATTTCTGGATATATGGTGCTTTCAATACAACTGGGAATTCTGATTTAAAACAAGGTCAAATCATGAAGTCTGATCTCTAGAAAGTTGCCTCAGTTTCCACGACAAGGAATTCCCTGTTTGATGACCTTTCAAAACTATTTTTAGACATTCCTGCAGTCAGCTTGCCAATTGCACTCTCCCTCAACTTGAGACATCTGTGGCATTGTTGTGCAACAAAATAACACATTTTAGAGTGGCCTTTTATTGTCCCCAGCAGAAGGTACACCTGTGTAATGATCATGCTGTTTAATCAACTTCTTGATATGCCACACCTGTCAGATGGATGGATTATCTTAAGGAGAAATGCCCACTAACAGGGATGTAAATAAATTTGTGCCCAACATTTGAGAGAGAAGCTTTTTGTGCATCTGGAACATTTCTTGGAGCTTTTATTTCAGCTCATGGAACCAACACTTTACATGTTGTGTATTTTTATTCTGTATATTTCAGCTGTTTTAAAAAGATTGCTCTGCTATTAAGATTTTGGGTGCTGATTGCATGCCAGATCTTACAACCTCTGGATAGGTATTTTAAGTATCAGTATCAACATCATATGTTATAGCAATCTGTCAGTCAATGACGTGGCACTCTACCATTGGTTGATGCATGCAACGTCTGAGCAGGGCAACACAACCAATTACTGTAGGAGCATTTGGCTTGAGGAGACTCTGTTCGCGTTCCCCTGCTCAGATGTTGCAAGCATCCACCAATGGTTGTGTGCTATGTCATCAACTGACAGATTGCTCTTACATATGATGTTACTTCAAATACCTATCCAGGCGTTGTGAGATCTGGCATGAGTCCAACACAGAGGAATGTGCCCAATTATGCATGTTACTGCTCGGATGGGAGCAAGTCTAGGGGCTGTCTCGTACACTACCTACTAGGTAAGGGGACGCACGAGATTTGCATCTTTACTCTACAATTATGTGTATATGCAGTAGAGGTCGAGGATTATGATTTTTCAACTCCGATGCCGATTATTGGAGGACCAAAAAAGCTGCTGCATATTCCCTGACTCTGCTTGCACAGAACGCAAGAGAAGTGACACAATTTCCCTAGTTAAAATAAATTCATGTTAGCAGGCAATGTTAACTAAATATGCAGGTTTAAAAATATATACTTGTGAATTGATTTTAAGAAAGGCATTGATGTTTATGGTTAGGTACACATTGGTGCTACAACAGTGCTTTTTTTCACGAATGTGCTTGTTAAATCATCACCCGTTTGGCGAAGGAGGCTGTGATTTGATGAGAAATGAACAGGCACCGCATCGATTATATGCAACGCAGGACAAGCTAGATAAACTAGTAATATCATCAACCATGTGTAGTTAACTAGTGATTATGTTTAAGATTCATAGTTTTTTTTCTAAGATAAGGTGCTAGCTAGCATTAAACTTATCTTGGCTCCTTACTGCATTCGCATAACAGGTAGTCAGCCTGCCTGCCACGCAGTCTCCTTGTAGAGTGCAATGTAATCAGCCATAATCGTGTCCAAAAAGGCCGATTACCGATTTATGAAAACTTGAAATCGGCCCTATTTAATCGGCCATTCCGATTAATCGGTTGACCTCTAATATGCAGGTTATATATTTTTTTGTTTTGCTTCCATAAATGTATGTAGTGTAAATGACCCCTTAGAAATGTGGACTGTCAAGGGATGCATTTGCTCAATTGTTTCTGTTTGGTCTTATTTGCAGACTGTGGTTTTAAGTCATGAGTCACCTACCTAGATTCTGGAACCTGGGATGGTCTTCCTTTCTTGACTGGTGGAGTAATCAGAGTGTTGTTTCAGAGCAAGGTGATTTGGAATGTTTGTGTGTTATCTGACGGGAGGAGGGTGCACTGTCCAGGGTTCTAGAGCCTGTGAATAGATATCTACAATACCATGAATTGCTATTGTGTAAAGACCGTAAACATGCAAAGAACTTGTTGGTAGTTCTAATGATTGACTTTAACTACTGACTCAACAATGCAGTATCATGAAACTACTACAACTCTATTCAACCCTCTCTCCTTTTTCCTGGTTGGACGATGGGACAACTACAGGACCTTCTCCCCTGTATGGTCAGCAGGAAATGAATGAACCTCTCCTGGACAACAGTGAAGGCCAGCTCTTCCTGACCGAGGCTTTTAAAGTCATCGTTGAGGAGGTGCTATGTAAAGGCACAGACGTCAAAGAGAAGGTCTCACATCCCTGTTAACTGTCTTAATCTCTAGCCTAACATGCCTGTTCTCTGCATTGTGCCATATAGAGTGCCTTCAGAAAGTGTTTGTACCCTTTGCCTTATTCCACATTTTGTTGTTAGAGCCTGAATTCATAATGGCATTCAATATTTTATTTATCACCCATCTACCCACAATAGCCCATAATGACAAAGTGAAAACAAGTTGTTGCAAATTTATTGAAAATTAAGTACAGAAATATTTAATTTGCATAAGTGTTCACACCCCTAAGTCAATATTTGGTGAAGCAGCTTTGGTGGCTTTTTGAGTAAGTCTGTTAAGAGATTTGCAAACCTGGATTGTACAATATTTGTACTTTATTCTTAAAATAATTCTTCACGGTCTGTCAAGTTGATTGTTGATCATTGCCAAAACTAACCATGGCACTCGGGAACATTCCATGTCTTGTTAAGCAACTCCAGTGTAGAGTTGTCCTTGTGTTTTAGGTTTTTGTCCTGCTGAGACAGGAATTAGGATCCCAGTGTATATTGGAGAGCAGACTGAACCAGGGTTTTCTCTGGGATTTTGCCAGTGCTTATACCTGTGTTCCGTTTATTTTTATCCTGAACTCCTTAGTCCTTGTCGATGATAATCATACCATAACACGATATACCCATAACGCGATGCAACCATCACTATGCTTGAAAATATGAAGAGTGGTACTTGGTGATGTGTTGTTTTGGATTTGCCCCAAACATAGTGCTTTGTATTCAGGACAAAAAGTTAATTTCTTTGGCAAAAAATTTTTCCCAGTGTTATTTAAGTGCCTTGTTGAATAAAAATAAACGCAATTCCACGGTAAGTGACACAGACTCCGTTTTCACTTTAAAACGTATGGCAAACAAAAACCAATGATTGCAAAGTTAACCAGACCATACTACACAAGGACTACTTTTAACAGTTTCCACAGAATTTTACAAAAACACATTTACTTGAAGAGTGCAGATGCAAAGTTTGGTAAAAGAATGATGATTTGTTCCGTTTGTTATAAGTAGTCCGTGTGCATAGTAGTTTCTTTGCAATAATTTTTTTTTTTTTTACATTTTAAAGTGAAAAATCAGAATCTTTGTCACTTATGAACATATCAAAATACTTAAACTTACATGCAATATACCTGCTGTTAACTTTTAAATGATTGGAATGAATTATCCAAAGAGAGTATAAAGATTTTCAAATTGGAATTGCCTGTAAGTTAACTGACATTTTCTTCACACCTGACTGTGTGCATCACAATCAAACATGGAGGTACATACTACTCAGTGCTGTATTTTGATGGGTTGCCTGTGCTTGTTCTACCCCTGGTCACAGGTGTGTGAGTGGCGCGAGCCAGAGGAGTTAGCTGCTCTGCTAGATCTGGAGCTGCGAGAGAATGGGGAGCCGCAACACCAACTGCTGCAGAGAATACGGGATGTGGCCAAGTACAGTGTCAAGACCAGTAAGTTGTCGCCCCCCCCCCCCCCCCCCCCTTCCCTAGCTCTGTCCAGGTTGTTAGGGCGGTTTGCTGCTAGCCGCACTAGCGCCTAGGACCAGAGCTAACCCAACCCCCACAGGGAAACATTAGACAGACGGAGATGAGTGTGGTTTTTGGTTACATTAGATTCTTGGTAAATGCGATGGCTTGGGACGGTCCTGAATGCATGCACTACAGTAAAGCGCATGTCTCTTTTCAGATCATCCGCGGTTCTTCAATCAGCTCTTTGCAGGGGTGGACTACCATGCCTTGACAGGACGATTCCTTACGGAGGCTCTTAACACTAGCCAGTAGGAGAAAGCAATATATATTTATATGCACATATACATACCATAAAGTATGTTTTGGTATGAAGATGCTTGTGATGGACTGTTCTTTTACAGGTATACCTACGAGGTGGCTCCAGTGTTTGTTCTGATGGAAGACGAGGTACTCTCCAAGCTACGTTCTCTAGTTGGGTGGGCAGAGGGAGATGGCA
Organism: Oncorhynchus mykiss; assembly: GCF_057628025.1. Classification (NCBI taxonomy): domain Eukaryota; kingdom Metazoa; phylum Chordata; class Actinopteri; order Salmoniformes; family Salmonidae; genus Oncorhynchus; species Oncorhynchus mykiss. Next base: position 6,056,013 of record NC_143044.1, read on the forward strand.
TCTTCTGCCCAGGCGGCACCATGTCTAACATGTATGCCATGAACGTAGCACGCTACCGGGCCTTCCCAGAAGTAAAACTAAAGGGAATGTGGTCCCTCCCTCGACTAGCTGTCTTTACATCTCAACAGGTGGGGAAAATGGACTGTATGGTTGAAGTAATACACTATTCAACTTCCCATTCATTCATTATACCCAAACTTTCCTCCAGAGCCACTACTCTGTGATGAAAGCGGCTGCATTTCAGGGTATTGGGACCGAGAACGTGTTTAAGGTCAAAGTGGATGACAGGTAAAGTGATCAGAACCTTTCTTTGTGACTCTTGTCAGTCATCTCATCATTCTTAGGCATACATGATTTACAGATTTTAACACTGTTGTCCTGAAGGGGTTGCATGATTCCAGAAGACCTTGGTGAGACAATTGAGCTGGCGAAATCTCAAGCAAGTTTACTGTTTACCTTTTTAATTTACTGTGTAAATTCTATTTTATGTGCTGTGAAATTCAGTATTTATACCGATAACAGTAGGAATTGCCAATAGACAATCAGTGATATCTTGCACAAGGATCTGATGAATTCCTAGTACTCTATTAGCATTTAAAATATTTTATCTGCAATTCCTAGTTGTCTGTCGGCAATGCACATATCACACTACAAGGCAGCAAGTAGAGATGCAAGGGCATCTTTCATTACCCCTCTTCACCTACCAGGGGGCAGTGCCATTCTTTGTCCATGCCACATCAGGAACGACTGTACAAGGCGCCTTTGACCCACTGGAGCCCATCGCTGACATCTGTGACAGACAGGGGTTGTGGATGCATGTTGATGTGAGTTTAAAAAATATATATATATATTTAAGTGATCTTTCACTCCAGAATCCAACTTTGTCCAATGTTTTCAGATCACAAAAGTAGTCTTCTGTCAAGATTATGCCTGACGGCATCTATTATGTTGATCAGAACTTCATACCCCATTCCCAAAAGAATGTAAAAGATCGACAGTGGCTAATTTACATCCTTTTCAACAGTTGACCAGCTTTCCCATGTATTTTGACCTGAAGAATACAGATGTAGGATCTTAATTTGAGCCACTTTGCTATAGCAGGAAAATTATTTGGATTAGAATTCATGGGTTTTTGAAGGGGTTGATGAATTTCTCATGCGCGAAAATCAAGTCTAAATTAATGAATTTCAGAAGCATTTTTAAACCTCAAACACTACAAATTAAAGTTTCCTGCGTTGCACAAAAGTTCTTCTGCAACGGGGTAATCAAATGTAAGATCCTACATCTGTACTGACTGGCATTCTCTTGTGGTTTGGCACAGGCAGCCTGGGGAGGGAGTGTTCTCTTCTCAAAGGAACACAAACATCTCATGAGAGGAGTTGAGAGGTAGGACTGCATGCTCGGAATACAGTTACTGGATTTAAGTTGTACACAAAACATCTAAATGTGCTGCTGCTGCAAAAAGCTTTTCAATGAATTCAGCCTGTGTGTGCTTGTGTACCAAAGTATAGATTAGGTGTCTTGATGTCTCGCATGACTGGGTAAGCCTTCTGAATGGCTCAACATAGGACTTTGACTCGAGTGTAATGATGTGTTTGTGATCAGAGCCGATTCAGTGACTTGGAATCCACACAAGATGATGCTGACGGGCTTGCAGTGTTCAGCCATTCTGCTCAAGGACACCACAGTAAGACACCCCTTCACGAGATCCACACCAAAGGGTTGTTCTTGAGATGCGATGAAGTTTGCGTCCCTTGCCTTTGCAACCATAAAATTCACTTTAAAATGACAAATATTTACACATCATACATGTTTTTTTTAATGGATTGAACTGTTTGTCTATGATAAAATGCAAGTCCTTTATACTTGTTTAAAGGGATATTTGGGCAAGTAATCCGTTTTGTTCTACTTACCCATAGTCAGATTAACTGCTGGATACAATTTATATGTCGACATGCAGTTTGGAGTGAACGTATTGGCTGCGGATCCCATTTTTCTTGATCCATATTCCCAGGGTCTAATGGTCTCAACACGTCTGCGCATGTGCGGGATTCTCTACTTGCGCACAGTCTCTGCTCTACTTGTACGGAACAAGCTACTCTGAATGGTGTTTGTTTTAATAAATTCAGAGCAAAGCTGAATCAATGTCTGCAAGATCACATAATGATAGTAGGCCTATTGTACATAACAGAACCAAATAGTATAACGTTAATGTAAAAGAAAACAGCTCACGTGTGCGCGCCGCCACGAGGCAAAATGTGATTTTGATTGAAACAAAACACAGCTATACTACAGTTTAATGCCATCAACTCTAAAAATCCACTCACTGTACATAATTGAAAAACTACATAACTAACATCTAAATGCATTTTCACATGAAACTGATTGAGATCAAATGGTTGGCAGGTTGGTTGTTTCACAAGTAAAACTTTATAATTCACGATTGACAGTGAGAAATGTGAAGGTAGGGTGACGACAACCATGTGTGTAAAGATATATATATATATAAAAAAAAGTACTCATTTGTCATACTTGCGTAAAAGTAAAGATGCCTTTAATAGAAATGACTTAAGTGAAAGTCACCCAGTATAGTATCAAAAATATTTAAACAAAATATTTGGTTTATTATATAAAGTAAACAAGATGGCAATGTTTTATTTTTTAATTATTTTTTACAAACATTTACAGATAGCCAGGGGCATGGTCCAACACTTTTACAAATGAGGCATGTGTCTACCAGATCAGGGGCAGTTGGGATGACATGGGATGTTCTCTTGATAAGTGTGTGAATTAGACAATTTTCCTGTCCTGCTAAGCATGAGGCGGTGCACAATGTGGCCCATCGTTGTCCGGGTTAGGGGAGGGTTTGGCTGGCCGGGATGTCCTTGTCCCATTGCGCTCCAGCAACTCCTTGTGGCAGGCCGGGCGCATGCACGCTGACTTTGGTCGCCAGTTGTATGGTGTTACCTCCAACACATTGGTGCGGCTGGCTTCCGGGTTAAGCAGGCAGTGTGTCAAGAAGCAGTGCGGCTTGGCAGGGTCGTGTTTCGGCGGACGCATGGCTCTTGACCTTTATCACTCCTGAGTCTGTACGGGAGTTGCAGCGATGGACAAGATTGTAACTACAACGAAAAGGGGTAAAAAAAGGTGAAGTAAAGTTGTCAAAAATATAAATTAATGTACAGATTACCCAAAAAAACGACTTTGGTACTTTCAAGAATTTTTACTTTAGTACTTTACACCACTGATATTAAAGGCTATTATTATTATTTTATTTTTTTACTAAGATAAATGTCCTTAAGTTGTATGTCATTGGTGTTGCCGTCTTGAAAATCACTCATTACAAAGGTGCACTACATTACCAAAGGTATGTGGACACCTGCTCGTCAAACATCTCATTTCAAAATCATGGGCATTAATATGGAGTTGGTCCCCCCCATGTTGCTGCTATAACAGCCTCTTCTGGTCGGGCTTTTCACTAGATGTTGGAACATTGCTGCAGGGACTTGTTTCCATTCAGCCACAATAACATTAGTGAGATCAGGCACTGATGTTGGGCGATGAGGCCTGGCTCACAGTTGGCGTTCCAATTCATCCCAAAGGTGTTGAATGGGGTTGAGGTCAGGGCTCTGTGCAGGCCAGTCATGTTCTTCCACATTTCGACAAACCATTTCTGTTTGGACCTCACTTTGTGCACGGGGGCATTGTCATGCTGAAACATGTTTGTAACACCAAACTGTTACAACAAAGTTGGAAGCACAGAATCGTCTAGAATGTCATTGTATTATTTCCGTTATTTCCCTTCACTGGAACTAAGGGGCCTAGCCTGAACCATTATTCCTCCTCCACCAAACTTTACAGTTGGCACCGCTTTTGGGTCAGTAGCGTTCTCCTGGCGTCCGCCAAACCCAGATTGGTTAAGCGTGACTCATCACTCCAGAGAATGCGTTTCCACTGCTCCAGAGTCCAATGGCGGTGAGCTTTACACCACTCCAGCCAACGCCTGGCGTTGTGCATGGTGATCACACAGCTTGTGTGCAGCTCCCAACGAACAGTTCTTGTGTTGACGTTGCTTCCAGAGACAGTTTGGAACTCTGTAGTGAGTGTTGCAACCGAGGACAGGCGTTTTTTTACATGCTTCAACACCCGGCGGTCCTGTGTTTTTTTTTTTTTTTTTTTTTTTTTACCTTTTATTTAACTAGACAAGTCAGTTAAGAACAAATTCTTATTTTCAATGACGGCCTAGGAACAGTGGGTTAACTGCCTGTTCAGGGGCAGAACAACAGATTTGTACCTTGTCAGCTCGGGGATTTGAACTTGCAACCTTTCGGTTACTAGTCCAACGCTCTAACCACTAGGCTATACTGCCGCCCTGTTCTCGAGCTTATGTGGCCTACCACTTCGTGGCTGTGTCGTTCCTCATAGCTGTTTCCATTTCACAATAACATCACTTATAGTTGACCTGGGCAGCTTTAGCTGGGCAGAAAGTTGACAAGCTGACTTGTTGGAAAGGTGGCATCCTATGACTGCCATGTTGAAAGTCACTGGGCTCTTCAGTAAGGCCATTCTACTGCCAATGTTTGTCAATGTTATACACGTCAGCAACGGGTGTTGCTGAAATGGTCGGATCCATTAATTTGAAGGGGTATACACAAACTTTTGTGAGCATTCCCTCCAGTAGTCAACTGTAAACGGGGGAGGGGGTCTATATTAAAGAAAATGGCTAATCACATCCTTTCATGTCATAAATTTGAAGATTCCATTTATAATTTGGTAGCCTGGTTGCTAGTGTTTTTAGCGAACATTCCACTCCATGTTATGTGACACTGAGTGGAAGGTTAGCTAAAATGCCCAATAATTTGGTGTCCAAAAAAAGGGAAATTACATTGAAAAAATTGTAAGGATATTGTAGCGACCCGCATAGACAGACTGCTATGTGTGTCTGAGTTACATTGTTCCCTTGTTGTGGTACTTTACCAGTGCCCAGGTTTCGTGGGGTCTGGCATGCCAGTAAACCTGCTCTCTGCCAATCAAAGGAATTCCTGGAATGTTCCAGTACCACGGGTCCGTGGGGTTGAGCAGGGGCCTGGGCACCACAGGTTTAAAGACCATGCTTTCTATAGTTCTCCTTCTTTCCTGTCGTGACTGTTTGATACCTGTTTTGTCTTTTCAGTTATGGTTGGTCTGTTGCCATTTTTAAATTTTTTTTTTTTAAATCTCAGCTATTCTTGATCTCTTCCCCTTTTCCACAGCACCTATTGAAACATTGCCACAGTGCGGATGCAAAGTACCTCTTCCAGCAGGACAAGTTCTATGACACGAGTCTGGACACAGGGGACAAGTCGATACAGTGTGGCCGTAAGGTTGACTGCCTGAAGCTGTGGTTGATGTGGAAAGCTGTAGGGTCAAAAGGCTTGGAAGAGCGTGTTGACAGGGCTTTCACCCATACAAGGTACAAACATAGACATTCACAAACCTACTGCTGTAAGTCTGACTAGTCAAGCTCCTTACCTAACACACCTTAGAGGTGTCATTTTTTTGTATTTTTATGTATCGAATCTACAGTACAGTCAAAAGTTTGGACACCTACTGATTCAAGGGTTTTTCTTTATTTTTACTATTTTCTACATTGTAGAATAATGGTGAAAACTATGAAATAACACACATGGAGTCATGAAGTAACCAAAAAAGTGTTATATACAAATATATATTTTATTTTTGAGATTTTTCAAAGTAACCTATCTCAATTAGGTTAAGGTTGGGTGATTGTGGAGGCCAGGTCATCTGATTCAGCACTCCATCACTCTCTTTGGTCATGTAGCTCTTACACAGCCTGGAGATGTGTTGGGTCATTGTCCTGTTGAAAAGCAACAAATGATAGTCCCACTAAGCGCAAACCAGATGGGATGGCGTATCGCTGCAGAATGCTTAAATGGGCCTCGAATTCTAAATAAATCAGACAGTAAATCACAGACCATCACACCACTACCTCCATGCTTCACGGTGTGAACCACACATGTAGAGGTCATCTGTTTACCTACTCTGTGTCTCACAAAGATGCAGCGGTTTGAGTTTATTTTTGCAGGGACAGTGCACATTAATCAACGTTTCAGTAAAAGTGCCAGTTTTAGCCAGGTGGCTAGTTTTCATCCGCCATCCCTGGGCAGGTTATTAAAAACAATTACAATACAGACAATCAATGAGCATGCAGAGCAACATAGGACAAGCAAGACAGCGTAAAGACAGAGCAACATAGCACAAAAAGCAACAAGACAAAATCCATAAAAGCAACAGTGTTTCCACACCTCACAAGCTACAGACAACATGGAAAGCGGCAATACACAGCTAGGGATTATGTTCACACATCTGATTGACCTTTAGCCATGTCTTCATGTTTTTTGTGAAAGTGTGATAGGTGGTGCAGTTATGTGTGTCTGATGGCAGTGTATTCCAGACATGGGAAGCTCTCAAAGAGAAAGCGGATTTTCTAAAGGTGCTTTTCCTTAAGGAAACTATACAGTCACCTCTCATGGCAGACATTGTGGATCTGCTGCCATATGTTTCGGTTTTCTGTTTAACAAAAATACTGAGTGGAGGGGGAGCCAGGCCATTTAGGATCTTGAATAGAAGACGTGTCGATGTATTGCACAAGATTTTCCCAACTCAGGAGCTCATGCTTTCTGAGGATGTAACAGTGATGATGGCTATTGGGCTTCCTATCAAGTACTTTGAGAGCCTGTTTGTAGACACTGAATGGGTTTTAATGTTGTACAGCAAGCTTGGGCCCAACTAGTCAAGCAGTATGTTAAGTGGGGGAGAATCAAAGATTTGAAGTACAGTTTTGCTACCTCTGTATCAAACAATTACGTATAAATCGGAAATTAGCTAGGTTGAATTGGTTATTTGAATGACCTTTTTCACATGGATTTTAAAAGAGAGGTTGGAATTAAGTATGATGCCAAGGTATTTAAAATCAGATACCACCTGGAGCTTCTCCCCTGACATATTGACATCTGGCTCAGTAGCATCTGTTGCCCTCTTTGTGAAGAACATGCAGACAGTTTTTTTCACATTGAGATGCAAACACGAGTCACTGAGCCACTTTGTAACCTGGACCATTACCGTAGTGAGTTCTTGTGCAGCTTGCTCTCTGTGTGCACATCACTGTATCATCTGCATACATTTGAACTTCAGTCCCAGTACAGACAGAAGGCAGATCATTAATGCACAGGCTGGACAGGAGGGGCCTCAGTATTGACCCTTGGGGCACATAGCTAAGAGTGGGCGACAGCTCATTGCTCTCTCTGACACTGAGTTCTGCCTTCAAGGTATGATTTCATCCATCAAGGCATCGGGGGAAAAGTTGAATTTGGACAATTTTGTGATGAGAATCTCATGGTTAACAGTATCAAAAGCCTTCCTTAGGTCCAGAAACACAGCCCCAACATGGCCCCCTTTGTCCATCTTGGACTTCACATTTTCCAGAAGAAAGCAGTTGGAAGTTTCTGTGGAGTGTTTCGCTCTGAAGCCAAACTGCGTCGAGTGTAATGTGAAGAGGTTGTTGTTGAGGTGGGCAATCAGTTGTTCTGCTACACACTTTTCAGCAACCTTCAACACCACAGGTAGAATACTAATGGCCCTGTAGTTACTCACGTCAGCAAGGTCACCCGATTTTAAAGATGGCCGTTATTATGGCCAACTTCCATACCCTTGGAAACACCCCCAGACCAATAGATGTGTTGGTGACCTTTAGTAATGTGGCCAATGAGTGACTCTTTGTAGTTTTGAAGAAGGGTTGAGTCCAGCCCAAACACATATTTGGCTTCTGAGTTCTTTAGTGAGCTAATCACCTTGTTCACCTTTGACTCAGAAACCTCCCTTATGATGAAGACAGGTTGAGCATCATTTACTAGCACTGAGCCCAAGAAACCAGTGAAGGGGTTCTGTGTCAGTACCCTGACAGTCAATAAAGTAGGAATTGAAGGCTATTGCTATTTCGACTGCATCCTGTGTTAGATTGTTATTCACCATGATTTCTAGTCTTTTTGCAGTGTTACTATGGTCTTTCCCTGTTAACTTTTTTAGATTCTCCCAGACCAATTTAGAATTTCCCTTTGCTTCACCAATTATGTTAATAAAAAAGTTTGCCTTGGGCTGTCTGATTTCTTTCATCACCTTATTTCTCAACATGATAAACCTACGTCTGTCATGCTCTAATTTGGATTTTTAGGGCTGTTTTTAGAGCATAATCGCGTTCTTTCATCAATTTCCAGATTTCTACATTTAGCCAAGTAAGAGTGCTCTTTTGGCCAGGTTTGGATTTGGTTTTCTTTAGGAAACAATTTATTGTAGTCTGGATTGTGGATAGAAAAACCTGACGATCAGCTTCCACATCTGTATAGGACAAAATATCATTCCAGTTCATTCCCTTAATTGCGTTTTCAAAATAATTTAATTAACTCTTCGGTATTCTTAGTTGGAACCAAAAATGTCAAATTTGGACTCTTCAGACCAAAGGGCAGATTTCCACCGGTCTAGTGTCCATTGCTTGTGTTTCTTGGCCCAAGTAAGTCTCTTCTTATTATTGGTGTCTTTTAGTGGTGGTTTCTTTGCAGCAATTTGACCATGAACCCCTTTTTTTTTGGTTACTGCATGATTTCATGTGTTGTTTCATAGTTGATGCCTTCACTATTATTCTACAATGTAGAAAATACAAAAAAACTTGCATAAGTACGTGTCCAAACTTTTGACTGGTACTGTATGTCAATGAAAGATGTTCAAATGATGTGGAACACTGATCTGTGTGTTGACCGTCCAACCATAGATATCTGGTGGAGGAGATGAAGAGAAGAGAGGGCTTTGAACTTATAGGGAAGGTGAGTCGTTGTTTTAGCAAATACATAGAAAACATTTTCTTCTCCCATTTATCTCACCTATGTCTTCCGCTTTTGTTCTGTTGAACAGCCGTTGTTTGTGAACGTGTGTTTCTGGTTCATACCACCCAGTCTGAGGGGAAAGGAGAACAGTCCAGACTACAATGACAGATTGTCAAAGGTTGGTGTGTGAAGTGCTTACTATGATTCCAGTTATTTATTTGTTTTACCTCAATTGCTATGATATCTACATTTTAATCCAGTTAGTTTGTCTGTCTGGCTGATACAATTCTTGGGTGATCTTGTGTCTTCATCAACAGGTGGCTCCAGTGATTAAGGAGCGAATGATGAAGCAGGGTACTATGATGTTGGGCTACCAGCCTCAGGGTGGACGAGTCAACTTCTTCCGCATGATAGTAATCTCACCGCAGCTCTCCCACCAAGATATGACATTCTGTCTGAATGAGATTGAGAGGCTTGGGAGTGATTTGTAATTATACCTAAATATGGTCTTGCACCTCCATCTATGTCATGACTCTCAACAGATATGTTCGTTTTTTTTTTTAACAATATGATCCATTTTTCATCAGTCACAATGCTCATTTCACTAGTCTAATGGCACTGATTTTGGACAAAGATGCCAAACAAAGTGTTTGAAATGTGGTATGTGACACAGTAATAAACCTAGTCCAGTGACTTATTGTATGGCATACTTGACGTATTATTCTGTTGTAGAACGTGATGTAGGAGATTCTAAGAAATGCCCATGACAGATGCTGACGGAAGCCTGATCACTGCAATGATACCTGGTGTAGACAGACAGAGGAGCCCATGGGCTGCAGCAGAACTCCATAGAGAAAGCGTCCCTATATACACTGAACAAAAAAATATAAACGCAACAATTTAGCAGTGGGACAGCATACGATCTCATTTACATAGAGTTGATCATGCTGTTGATAGAGCATCCCGAACATGCTCATTGGGTAACATGTCCCGGTTGCATACTCAAGACATTTTCAGCTTCCAGGAATTGTGTACAGATCCTTGTGACATTGGGGCCCTGCATTATCATGCTGAAACATGAGGTGATGGCGGCGGATGAATGGCACGACAATGGGCCTCAGGATCTCGTCACTTTATCTGTACATTCAAATTGCCATTGATTGTTGTCTGTAGCTTATGCCTGCCCATATCATAACCCCACCGCCACCATGGGGCACTTTATACACAACGTTGACATTAGCAAACCTAACCCACACACCTCCATACAAGCTGTCTGCCATTTGCCCTGTACAGTTGAAACCAGGATTCATTCGTGAAGAGCACATTTCTCCAGCGTGCCAGTGGTCATCGAAGGTGAGCATTTGCCCACTGACATCGGTTACGGTGCTAAACTGCAGTCAGGTCAAGACCCTGATGAAGATGACGAGCACGCAGTTGAGCCTCCCTGAGAAAGTTTGACCGTTTGTGCAGAAATTCTTTGGTTGTGCAAAACCACAATTTTTGCAAACCCAATTTCATCAGCTGTCTGGGTGGATGGTCTCAGACAATCCTGCAGGTGAAGACACCGTATGTGGAGGTCCTGGTCTGGCGTGGTTACATGTGCTCTGCAGTTGTGAGCCCGGTTGGACATACTGTCAAATTCTCTAAAATTACATTGGCGATGGCTCATGGTAGAGAAATTAACATTCAGTTCTCTGGCAACAGCTCTGGTGGACATTGCTGCAGTTGGCATGCCAATTGCATGCTCCCTCAACTAGACACCTGTGGCACTGTGTTGTGTGACAAAACTGCACAATTTAGAGTGGCCTCTTTTTCTCCAGCACAAGGTGCACCTGTGTAATGATCATGCTGTTTAATCAGCTTTTTGATACGCCACACCTGTCAGGTGGATGTGTTATCTTGACATAGGATAAATGCTCACTAACAGGGATGTAAACACATTTGTGTAAAATAATTGAGAAATAAGCTTTTTTCAAAGTATTTCAATGTGAGAATATTTTTCAGCAATAAACCTCAAATGATCAATACACCTGAATTAATAAAATATGATTAAAAAACAATGACAAAAAAAACTGAACGGGAAAGCAAATCAATCAATACAAGAAAGGTACACGTAAGCCAAAGCATTAAGGCCAAACCCTAACAACGCTGGGCCAATTGCTCGCCGCCCAATCACTGCTGGTTGTGATACAGCCTGGAATCAAACCAGGGTCTGTAGTGACGCCTCTAGCACTGAGATGTAGTGCCTTAGACCGCTGCACCACTCGGGAGCCCCCCAAATACAGGTGTGCCAAGCTTGTAGCGTCATACCCAAGAAGACGCGAGGCTGTAATCGCTGCCAAAGGCGCTTCAACAATGTACTGAGTAAAGCATTTGAATACTTATTTAAATGTGATATTTGCAAACATTTCTAAAATGTTGGGGAATTGTGTGTATATTGATGAGGGGGAAAAAAAATATTGGTTTGATTCATTCTGAACGTTGTCATATTCAAGTTCAATCCATTATATAATTGGCTCTCCAAACTGATTTTTTAAATTAGTTTATTCATACAAACATTCCTAAGGTCGTTCAAAGTTGAATTGCTGTTTAACGGCCTTTTCTCCACACACCGCAAAAAAATAAATAGCAGATGTGTTATTTTTTGGGCAATATATGCGGCGCTTTGTTTATAATGCACTGTCCGCTCTACCTTGATGCTTTCTCAAGTTGATGCGCAAGAGTCCAAACGGCCTCAGATCACACGCTCGGATCATGTTCGAGCCTGAAACTCACGCGTATGGGGGTTGATAAGGGCCATAATGAAGCTACTGATTCGTCTCACGAAGTCACCTAAGGTGTTTCTACCGCCATGAATTAACATCAACTGTCAATGGAGACAAGTTTTTTTTTCAAAGGCGTCTAATTGCCGACGCGTTCACGTCACACGTACACGTCGTGTAACGTGGCACTGACACGTCATGTGTCAGTTTATTACGAACAATCTTACAATTAACTCCTTAAAAACATCTACATGTGTTATGCGCCACATGTTGATTTAAGTGTCTGTTTAGTTTATTATTAAAGATCTCACCATGAACGCCTTACAAACGTCTACATGTACATAAAATATAACAGGCCTATCACCTCAATACAAAAATTATTAGGCTAGTTGATTTCGCAGCCAGCTACCATTACTGTGTATATATGCCTATTCTCACATCAATACAGACACAAGGGCTTCTTTGTTGTAGGTGTCCTTATTCAGAATTAAGAGGTAATCTAGGTCTCCAGTGGCACATTCAAAACAACTTCACTTCACTGCTTCACTGAACACTGAAAACTACGGATGGGCTTTTATCTTTTTTTAACAGTCATCCAGCTCGCAATTCCAATTCAGAAACTCTGACCTGAAAATCACTGATGTCATGATTTGACCTAGTTTTGGAGATGCCTTATGGTCAAAAGCAAGGTTTGAATTGAAGGGGTATATGAGGATATAGGCCTAACCCTTGTTAAAGAGACGGTCAAAAAGCATATGCTACCACTTGTTTGCTTAGCCTTAGGAAAAACAACGGTCCAGATTATATAAAGTGATCTAGGCTATAACAATTATTAACTCCACGATTATTTCCAAATAGGCTAGTAGACCATCGAAGGTCTCACTCAGACTCAACATCACAGGAAAATGTGGTTGGTGTATTAAATGCTCTGCAATTTAGAGCTTTGCCTACTGCAAAATACCAGAGAGTTTGAATCGGTATGGGTCTATGCATAGACCAAACAGTTTAACAGATGAAAAATATTTATTATTCAGGAGAATTCCATTGAATCAGGCTATTCATTTCAGTGCAGTTGCATTCTTATGCATAACCTTAGCCTAAACAGAACCGAAAACACGCCAACCTGTTTTGATCACAGATCATGAAGCCTGAACGTTTCAGCTGTTTGTCATTGATTTAGCCCACAATCGCATACAGATTTGATAAACATGAAGACTTCTATTTAATCTAGATTTGACAAACAAATGCCTCACTAGGATTCTGACTTTCCACCACGTCATATTTGTTACCAATTAGGCTAAATGTATTCCTGTTAATAAGCTTTTGTTTTCCTATTCATTTGCATAGGCTAACCTTTGCAATTAATGTTATTTACCATCTTTAATTAATAAACAGGCACCAAGGGTAAAAAATTATATAATTGAAATGCCCCCACTCCCCAGTTACTTACCTTACAGATCACAAAGTCAGCTAATTTTCACTCCAAACATATGTAAATACATTTGATTCATACACTGGCTTGTCTGGCTGGCATGTTTTAATTTTGAACAGGCCTTTCCTTATCTACACTGAAATAATATTATTTCAGTAGTAGTCAAATCAATTTTACCTTAGTGAAATGCGTACTTACAGCCTATAACCAATGGTGTGGGGGAAAAAAAGGTGTGTGTGTGTGTAGGTAAGTAAAGAAATAAAACAGTAAAAAGACATGTGAAAAAAGAGTAGCAAGGCTATATACAGACACCTGTTAGTCAGGCTTATTGAGGTAGTATATACATGTAGGTATTGTTAAAATGACTATGTATATATGATGAACAGAGTAGCAGAAGCGTAAAAAGAGGGGTTGGGTGGGTGGTGGGACACAATGCAGATAGCCCGGTTAGCCAATGTGTGGGAGCACTGGTTGGTCGGGCCAATTTAGGTAGTATGTACATGATTGTATAGTTAAAGTGACTATGCATATAAGATAAACAGAGAGTAGCAGCAGCGTAAAATAGGGGTTGGGGGGGGCACACAATGCAAATAGTCTGGGTAACCATTTGGTTACCTTTTCAGGAGTCTTATGGCTTGGGGGTAAAAACTGTTGAGAAGCCTTTTGTCCTGGACTTGGCACTCCGGTACCGCTTGCCATGCGGTAGTAGAGAGAACAGTCTGTGGTGGCTGGGGTCTTTGACAATTTTTAGGGCCTTCCTCTGACACCGCCTGGTGTAGAGGCCCTGGACGGCAGGCACCTTTGCCCTAGTGATGTACTACCGTACGCACTACCATCTGAAGTGCCTTGCTGTTGGAGGCCGAGCAATAGTCCTCTATGAAAAAAATAAATAAATCATAGCTCATTAGTACACCCTTGTGGTTGAATATATATCTATAGTACATGATACAACAATTAATAATGTTTAACTAACAAATACCAAGGGATATGTTACAATTTACAACACTGGACACCTTATAAAACAGTTGTGATAACCAATCTGCCAATATTTTAGATTTAAATACATAAACGTTGATATTTTTGGGGTACAAGTGTGTCGATTTACTTTCAGATTTGTTTGTACACTCACATGGCAATCAGACTAAAATACTGAATTCTGTAGTGTGGAACAGAGAGGAGGTGGGTGCTATGTGGATGGGAGGTTCTGCCTGTCACTTGTTTTCAACAGGTAGTCAGTCTTGGAAGGTGGACCCGAAGAGGGAAACTGCAAAGTCCAGACGCTGTTGCCCTCTTTGTTCTGAGTGTTTGCAGTGCTAGTGTTTTAAGCGGATCTGTGCATCTCACATTATGTGCCCTGTATGATCGTTTTCTTGCTCTTTCTTAGCTTGTCAGATGTTTTATGTCAGTGGGGTTGATAAGGGAGGTAAGGTACGTTCCCTGGAAAAGATAGAGAGATGAGTGGTGAGAGAAACTCCAGGGTGGTGTTATGACCACTGAAAACATGCACCTTAACACGATCTACCAGGAAGCGGCGGTTATTTAACGTGACCCAAAAGGGTTAGCCATGAGATTGACTAGTTGGAGAAACCCCTGGGCCAGCGTTGGTACTGCTGACAGCATCACATGCCGGCAAATGCAAGTAGTTATCATCTGAGATTTTTTATATTCACCTTAACAGATGGTGACCCCAGCTAGGAGCGAAAGAGCACCAAGCTTTCCCAGGTCTTGCCTTCCTTTCATCCTTCTTCTAAAGCCAAGTCATTCGGCCAGCTGTCGAAGCACTTGGTCCCCTTGATTCTCCTCCGGTGGCTCTCCTTCTGTTTCTCCTGAGCCTTGTCCATGTTCAGTCTCACCCTGATTGATAATATAATTAAATGCAATTGTATTTCATATTATTACAAATGCATATCTTACATCTCTTGGAAGGCCAGATAATAAATGAACAGCAGACAATACATTTCAACCTGGTCAAAAATCTTCACATCCTTCTCAGTCTGTGCCTGATGGTGGTCCTGGAAGGCATTCTGATCTGGTTCGACAACTTCCACCACATCAGGTGGAGTATCAGTGATCTCAAGTACGTTATACAAAAATAGCAATAGAAAAACACTAAGTCAATCACAAATTGCATATACTACAGTATAGGCAATACTTTTATATACAATTGCATTGTTTACCTCAGTAAACAGCTGCAGCTCCCGTTAGTACAGCAGGCGATAGGGTGAGTACTCTAGCGGCCTGGACGCTGCTGTTGTGTGCAAAGATAATTAATTACCTTCAGATTGTCCCCCCACCATTCCTGGTACCCGTTAAGGGACTTGCCCATGGCAGTCACGTTGGTCCGATCATCCAAACTTGGAGTCACCATACACATGGTACATAACTCACTGTACTATCAGTGTCAATTTCAGAAAAAAACTCTTAATTATTGGACGTCTATGCGAAACAGTGCTACAACCATTACATTATTAACCACTAACATGTAAGCTGGCATTGACTAGAGTTTACTAGTGCTTAGCCAAGCTACATTTGGTTAGCATCAAGCAATTTTCGTACAAATATTAACACTAACACATTTTGTGACATCACATATTTACATATATTACCTAAAGTAAACTGAGCCTCTGTTCATAGAAAATAAAACAAATTGGATTTAAAACATTGTTGAAAAAAGTACAGAACGTTTGGACGCCATCTTAATCCTTTCTCTTACACGTATGTAAACCATTAGCAACCAAACCTAACTCCATTACATACAATGGGGAAAATACCAAAGAGTTTCTCACTCGGTTAAAACTCCCTTCAATTGCCTTCAAATATCACCAAACTCATGGACTATGTAATTAAACATGTTGCCTAAATATTTTGAGTCATATTGCACATTACATACCTGAATTAATAGGGTTAAATTATGAGACGGAGAAACATTCGTTTTCAGAAATAGTCATTCTCCAAGACTTCAATCTCACTATTGCACTCCATTGACGTCACGGCTCCCCCTAGCGGCAGTAATCATGTACATATATCAAATGTAAATACCTGGGATGTGTAGAAAATGGCTCCAAAAAGGGATGGCTCCATAAAATAACAAATAAAAATATCAAAAATACGACCATACAAATGTGTGTGTCACATATACACATGGCATATGCTTGGGTACTACCTTGACATTTCTGATCTGCTTGCCTCAATACATTAATGCTAGAACATTAGTAGCCAGGATTAGATATTTGTATCTAGTCTCCTAATAATTGCATAACGGTGCAAGTTAGGCACATGCTATCTTTTGTTTGCATGTGAGAATGTCTTTTTTTGTCGGTCCTGTCAAAGTTGAGTGATCACACATGCCTCAGCACACATAGGTTACTTTGCCTGCTTGCAAATGTGTGCTAAAAGTGGGGATGTTTCATAGTATTTCTGATTATCTTAACTCCCCACCACCAATTCATTTTTTCCCTTCAGAAACCACCTCTGTCCCCATAGGAGAACCCTTTTTGGTTCCAGGTAGAACCCCTTCTCGGTCTGGGTAGAACCATTTTGGGCTCCATTCCACAGAGGGTTCTACATGGAACCAAAAATACTTCTACCTGAAACCAAAAAGTGTTCTCCTTTGGTGACAGCCAAAGAACCCTGTTGGAACCCCTACTCAAAGAGTGTACTCAACAAGTTCAGCCTGTTAAGTTTACACCATTTCATTCTGTATTCAAACATCTGCCTGGTATTCAAGAAAAGGCTCTACATAGCACCACCACCTTTGAAGGTTTTCGTCAAACTCTCCTCAGACTTAAATAGCAGTGTTCCAAGAACCTCCACCATGGGTGACTGTAGTATCCTCAAACGGACAAAAAGGAGACACAAGAGGGAACCGCACACTCATTTTAGATCCCAAGGGGTCTTTATTTTCATACCGCATGCTCTCACTCTCATCACTATCTCCAATGCCATCTTGTCATGTTTTTCTTGGAACTCCATCCATACACACATACTACTGTAACATCTTGTTTACATTTCTCACATTTTAGGAGTCCAGCTTTGGCCTTGGATGGATCATGTTGCAATGAGATGGGCACAGATGTATGTGTGTGTGTGTGTGTGTGTGTGTGTGTGTGTGTGTGTGTGTGTGTGTGTGTGTGTGTGTGTGTGCAGTCCTTTTCAGTGTGGCGGCAAATTAATTGTACAGGAGAAGAGGATGTGGTTGCTTGCGGAGGGAAAACAGTGAGGGTGGTGGGTAGAACAGCTTGAGTGACACTGATTGGTTGCTCTGGCTCATCTTCTTGACCTAAAGAAATTATACATTTGTTCAACCTTGCCATAGTTCAACAGCTGAAAAGCTTTCATTAACATACTCCCAGAAATAGCAAGACATTCAGTATTCACTGAATGAAGTATACAATTGAATGAATTAATGAAATAAATTATACTATAGCACATTCAACGACATCATTATTGTAGACTATAGGCTACTATTGTATCTACCTTGTACAATACCGTAATCATTGAATGAAGTAGCGTACCCATCCACATTTCCAATTGAATTCATTAATTAAACAAATAATACAAGCACATAGTTACATTATTGTAGAATACGCTATTCCTGTATCCACACTATATTAGGACACTGTTCTGATTTCATTGGTCCTGTCAGGCATGATTTTAACTTCTAAGGATCAGACCCTTTTTTTCAATTTTCACCTAAAATGACATACCCAAATTTAACTACCTGTAGCTCAGGCCCTGAAGCAAGGATATGCATATTCTTGGTACCATTTCAAAGGAAACACTTTGACGTTCGTGGAAATGTGAAAGGAATTTAGGAGAATATTAGTTCTGGTAAAAGATAATACAAAGAAAAAAAAACAATTTATTTGTATTTTTTTGTACCATGTTTGAAATGTAAGAGAAAGGCCATAATGTATTATTCCAGCCCGGGTGCAATTTAGATTATGTCCACTAGATGGCAGCAGTGTATGTGCAAAGTTTTAGACTGATCCAATGAACCATTGTATTTCTGTTCAAAATGTTGTAACGAGACATTTCAGGTATCCTTCCACAAGCTTCCCACAATAAGTAGGGTGAATTTTGGCCCATTCCTCCTGACAGAGCTGGTGTAACTGAGTCAGGTTTGTAGGCCTCCTTGCTCACACACGCTTTTTCAGTTCTGCCCACAAATATTCTATAGGATTGAGGTCAGGGCTTTGTGATGGCCAATCCAATACCTTGACTTTGTTGTCCTTAAGCCATTTTGCCACAACTTTGGAAGTATGCTTGGGGTCATTGTCCATTTGGAAGACCCATTTGCGACCAAATTTGATCTTCCTGACTGATTGCTGTTGCTTCAATATATCCACATAATCGTCCTGCCTCATGATGCCATCTATTTTGTGAAGTGCACCAGTCCCTCCTGCAGAAAAGCACCCCCACAACATGATGCTGCCACCCCTGTGTTTCACGGTTGGGCCGGTGTTCTTCGACTTGCAAGCCTCACCCTTTTTCCTCCAACATAATGATGGTCATTATGGCCAAACAGTTCTATTTTTGTTTCATCAGACCAGAGGACATTTCTCCAAAAAGTACCATCTTTGTCCCCATGTGCAGTTGCAAACCGTAGTCTGGCTTTTTTATGGTGATTTCGGAGCAGTGGCTTCTTCCTTGCTGAGCGGCCTTTCAGGTTATGTTGACATAGGACTCGTTTTACTGTGGATATAGACACTTTTGTACCTGTTTCCTCTAGCATCTTCACAAGGTCCTTTGCTGTTGTTCTGGGATTGATTTGCACTTTTCACACCAAAGTATGATTCATCTCAAGGAGACAGAACGCGTCACCTTTCTGAGCAGTATGACGGCTGCGTGGTCCCATGGTGTTTATACTTGCATACTATTGTTTGTACATGAATGTGGTACCTTCAGGCGTCTGTAAATTGTTCCCAAGGATGAACCAGGCTTGTGGAGGTCCACAATTGTTTTTCTGAGGTCATGGCTGAGTTCTTTTGATTTTCCCATAATGTCAAGCAAAGAGGCACGGCGTTTGAAAGTAGGCCTTGAAATACATCAACAGGTACACCTCCAATTAACTCAAATTATGTCAATTAGCCCATCAGAAGCTTCTAAATCATGACATAATTTTCTG
Organism: Oncorhynchus mykiss; assembly: GCF_057628025.1. Taxonomy (NCBI): domain Eukaryota; kingdom Metazoa; phylum Chordata; class Actinopteri; order Salmoniformes; family Salmonidae; genus Oncorhynchus; species Oncorhynchus mykiss. The sequence continues at coordinate 6,075,210 of NC_143044.1, forward strand.
GAATTTTCCAAGCTGTTTAAAGGCACAGTCAACTTAGTGTATGTAAACCTCTGACCCTCCGGAATTGTGATACAGTGAAGTATAAGTGAAATAATCTGTCTGTCAACAATTGTTGGAAAAATTACTTGTGTTATGCACAAAGTAGATGTCCTAGTAGATGTGACTTGCAAAAACTATAGTTTGTTAACAAGAAATTTGTGGAGTGGTTGAAAAACAACTTTTAATGACTCCAACCTAAGTCTATGTAAACTTCCGACTTCAACTGTATATATCTTATAGTACAATGGCATGTAGGGGTATTGTATTATAATGCAAAATATGTATATATCCTATAGCACCACGTGTGTATATTTTCATTTACAATTTAATTAATCCATTTAATAAATAATACCAGAACATCAAATTACGTTATTGCTAGCCTACTCCCCTATCGAAACAGTAAATAATATTGCCTAAGTGCTTTCAACAATACGTTATCAACTCATTATCAACAAAAATTAATTATTTTCAAATAAACCAAATTTGCCTTATCAACAGAGTAGGCCTAAATATTTCCTAACAATATCACAACTTAAATAAATATAGCCTACTTATTTCTCAGTTGGATCAAGGACATCTTGGTAATTCTTTTCATCGTCTCTAAGGAAACTATCTGTGGCAGACGCTCGAAAATAGCTTCTGCCGCTTGTAAAAAAAAACACAAATGAATGTCTGTGTGAAATACCGTGCCAGTCTCTCACTCTATGAACGGTCACTGCTATCTGTATTTCTTGGGACGTCCTTACCCTGAACCCTAAACCCTAAACTAACACTAAACTTAACCATTTTACATGTATACTTGATAGGGGTAGGGACATCCCAAGGATCCCAAATAGCACGGACCATCTGGGAAAGCCTATGAAAAAAAAGACACGACTGTGATTGGAAAACTACATTTGGGGCGATATAATAGGTGTTGCGGGAAATACAGATTACCTAAAGATTGGACATAATCTTTTCTAGGCCATTAGCGATAACCAGAAATACACAAGCGTAGCCTTCAAGGTGGCTACGTCGGAAAGTCTGTTTGCACAGGAAACATTTCTAACATTTATGGTTGAGATTGAATTAATATAAATATAAACTATGCACGTTATGACTTTCATTAACATCCGAAGCAGCCGTTAGTAAACCAGCTAGCTAGTAAGGTGCTGTTGTTGAGGCTTTATAAAGTATCTTAATCACCCCCCATAGTGGGGGCTTTTTGTGGCAGCCAGACGAGACAATCGAAGGAGGATGTGGTGAGCAAAGTTACTGGGCTCGAATTTAGTCAAGCTTGCTCGATATAAATTGATGCTTCTAATTGTGCATGTTAGCCATTTTTATTTTGGTGATGATAGAGAAAAGCCTATGGCTGGATTAATGTATTTTTTCCAATGCTACAGTAATTTGGCAGACCTTAATTTGATTGACCCTAGTCTATGAGAGGCCTAATCATATTTTTTATTTTTTTTATTTCACCTTAATTTAACCAGGTAGGCAAGTTGAGAACAAGTTCTCATTTACAATTGCGACCTGGCCAAGATAAAGCAAAGCAGTTCGACAGATACAACGACACAGAGTTACACATGGAGTAAAACAAACACACAGTCAATAATACAGTATAAACAAGTCTATAAACGATGTGAGCAAATGAGGTGGGAAGGGAGGTAAAGGCAAAAAAAGGCCATGGTGGCAAAGTAAATACAATACAGCAAGTAAAACACTGGAATGGTAGATTTGCAATGGAAGAATGTGGAAAGTAGAAATAAAAATAATGGGGTGCAAAGGAGCAAAATAAATTAATTAATTAAATACAGTAGGGAAAGAGGTAGTTGTTTGGGCTAAATTATAGGTGGGCTATGTACAGGTGCAGTAATCTGTGAGCTGCTCTGACAGTTGGTGCTTAAAGCTAGTGAGGGAGATAAGTGTTTCCAGTTTCAGAGATTTTTGTAGTTCGTTCCAGTCATTGGCAGCAGAGAACTGGAAGGAGAGGCGGCCAAAGAAAGAATTGGTTTTGGGGGTGACTAGAGAGATATACCTGCTGGAGCGTGTGCTACAGGTGGGAGATGCTATGGTGACCAGCGAGCTGAGATAAGGGGGGACTTTACCTAGCAGGGTCTTGTAGATGACATGGAGCCAGTGGGTTTGGCGACGAGTATGAAGCGAGGGCCAGCCAACGAGCGCGTACAGGTCGCAATGGTGGGTAGTATAATGGGCTTTGGTGACAAAACGGATTGCACTGTGATAGACTGCATCCAATTTGTTGAGTAGGGTATTGGAGGCTATTTTGTAAATGACATCGCCAAAGTCGAGGATTGGTAGGATGGTCAGTTTTACAAGGGTATGTTTGGCAGCATGAGTGAAGGATGCTTTGTTGCGAAATAGGAAGCCAATTCTAGATTTAACTTTGGATTGGATATGTTTGATAGGGGTCTGGAAGGAGAGTTTACAGTCTAACCAGACACCTAAGTATTTGTAGTTGTCCACGTATTCTAAGTCAGAGCCGTCCAGAGTAGTGATGTTGGACAGGCGGGTAGGTGCAGGTAGAGATCGGTTTGAAGAGCATGCATTTAGTTTTACTTGTATTTAAGAGCAATTGGAGGCCACGGAAGGAGAGTTGTATGGCATTGAAGCTTGCCTGGAGGGTTGTTAACACAGTGTCCAAAGAAGGGCCAGAAGTATACAGAATGGTGTCGTCTGCGTAGAGGTGGATCAGAGACTCAGAAGAGAGTCGGTCCAAGAATTGAACCCTGTGGCACCCCCATAGAGACTGCCAGAGGTCCGGACAGCAGACCCTCCGATTTGACACACTGAACTCTATCAGAGAAGTAGTTGGTGAACCAGGCGAGGCAATCATTTGTGAAACCAAGGCTGTCGAGTCTGCCGATGAGGATGTGGTGATTGACAGAGTCGAAAGCCTTGGCCAGATCAATGAATACGGCTGCACAGTAATGTTTCTTATCGATGGCGGTTAAGATATCGTTTAGGACCTTGAGCGTGGCTGAGGTGCACCCATGACCAGCTCTGAAACCAGATTGCATAGCAGAGAAGGTATGGTGAGATTCGAAATGGTCGGTAATCTGTTTGTTGACTTGGCTTTCGAAGACCTTAGAAAGGCATGGTAGGATAGATATAGGTCTGTAGCAGTTTGGGTCAAGAGTGTCCCCCCCTTTGAAGAGGGGGATGACCGCAGCTGCTTTCCAATCTTTGGGAATCTCAGACGACACGAAAGAGAGGTTGAACAGGCTAGTAATAGGGGTGGCAACAATTTCGGCAGATAATTTTAGAAAGAGAGGGTCCAGATTGTCTAGCCCGGCTGATTTGTAGGGGTCCAGATTTTGCAGCTCTTTCAGAACATCAGCTGAACGGATTTGGGAGAAGGAGAAATGGGGAAGGCTTGGGCGAGTTGCTGTGGGGGGTGCAGTGCTGTTGACCGGGGTAGGAGTAGCCAGGTGGAAAGCATGGCCAGCCGTAGAAAAATGCTTATTGAAATTCTCAATTATGGTGGATTTATCAGTGGTGACAGTGTTTCCTATCTTCAGCTCATATGTGTATGAATATTTTGTTAGCGGCTATAAAGATGCATTCAGGGAATGAACTCATTATACATCAATATTTTAATTTGATTACAATTATTTATTGTCAATCATTCTCGATTATAATTTTTTAAAAGTAGTCTACTCCATTACCCTACACGTCACATTAAATTACGAGATTGAATTGCACTTTTTTTTTTTTTAATTGCACATTTTCCACTCAACTAGTCTAAAGAAGGCCCGTTTTATTGTTTCTTTAATCAGGACAACAGTTTTCAGCTGTGATAACATAATTGCAAAAGGGTTTTCTAATGATCAATTAGCCTTTTTAAAATGATAAACTTGGATTAGCTAACACAATGTGCCATTAGAACACAGCAGTGATGGTTGCTGATAATGGACCTCTGTACGCCTATGTAGATATTCCATAAAAAATCTGACTTATTTTTCTACTGTATTATTGACTGTATGTTTGTTTTACTCCATGTGTAACTCTGTGTTGTTGTATGTGTCTAACTGCTTTGCTTTATCTTGGCCAGGTCGCAATTGTAAATGAGAACTTGGTTAACCTGGTTAAATGAAGGTGAAAAATAAAAAAAATAGTGGAAAAGTGGCTTTCACCAGAAACTAAAATCCCATCAATACAGTGGCTACGACTGCAGTTTACACCCAAGAATCCATGGTCCATGTCTGCTCTCCAGTACACAGGAAGGTTTGACCTCAGGTTCATGGTCCAGTCTCGGGTGATAAGAAAGGGACATCAAGACTCAGTTTGTTGCAGCACAGTGGAACTACAATAAACAGTTTGCCTGCATGTGGCAGAAGGACTGTGAAATGTTATGTGTGGATGATAAGGCAATCATCCCTGTCGGAGTACCAGCCTATAGGGACATGTAACATCCAAGCATTGCTCCTGTGAGTGGGCCAGTTCTAGCAGCTGCCGACTATGATTACCACATCAGTGGACATATACCATCTGTCGTGATCCCAGCATCTCCATCTACTTCATGTTCATGTCACTGTCAAGGTTTTCCAGCAATCCAGACCCCTTCGACACACAGTTGAAAATCTCAGCATCCTCAGAGGAGAGAACTACAGTACAGTGAAGATGTCTCTCTCAACAAATCATTTTTTAATAAAAAATAAATAAATGTATACCTATTTTTCTCCCCAATTTCATGGTATCCAATTGGTAGTTAGTCTTGTCTCATCGCTGCAACTCCCGTACGGACTCGGGAGAGGCGAAGGTTCGAGAGCCGTGCGTCCTCCGAAACATAACCCAACCAAGCCGCACTGCTTCTGGACACTATGCCCACTTAACCCGGAAGCCAGCCGCACCAATGTGTCGGAGGAAACGCCGTACACCTGGCGACTGTATCAGCGTGCACTTCGCCCGGCCCGCCACAGGAGTCAATAGTGCCCAATGGGACAAGGACAACCCTGCCGGCCAAACCCTTCCCTAATCCGGACGACGCTGGACCAATCGAGTCTCCCAGTCACTGCGACAGTGCCCGGACTCAAACCCAGAATCTCTAGTGGCACAGCTAGCACTGTGATGCAGTGCCTAAGAACACTGCGCCACTCGGAGGGCCTTCCACAATCTTGACCATTCAATCTGATGGTGGGCCAGACCACACAGAACCACATATGCCTCTGTTCATGCATGCCACACACTCCTGTTTGTTCAACTGGATCTTCACATGCTTATCGCCTGTAGAACAGCACCAGGTGACAGCTGGGCCAACCCTGCCAAGAGAGCTAATTCCCTTTGGGGCTTCAGGTAACAGCCCTGGCAAGGGAGAAGATGGAAGAATCAAATGAGAAGCGTTTGAAGGAGTGTAGCACAATGACACGCCTACGTGAAACAGCCACCAAACAACCAGCGCTGGCGCTGAAAGAGGCTTTTTGAAAAGCGTATGCATCCTGTTGTAGCTCGTGATTGGCCGGTTTGAGCGTCTGAACTGGAAAGGAACACCCATAGAAGTACATTAGCCTGCAACACAGGAAGAAATTGCAAATATTGCACAACAATTCAACATCATTGATCCAGAAGTTGACATGATGCATGACCTCAGCAGAAAAGACCTTGACAAGGAACAGTACATTCCGAGATGTCACAATAGATGGTACAGATCAAGAAATGCAAGGTAGAAGATCCATGCTGGTGCTGCTTAATGAGTCCTCCACACTTGCCAGAAGAACAATTTTAAGAAATTAAGGTTTGTGCCTGATTCAACATTTACAGCAGACAGACGTGAATACCAGACATATGATGTGTACAGCTTGGACAACACTGACAAGGATAGGCCTTCTCTGACACCAATATAGAACATGTAAAGAGGAGTTCTGCCATGGTCAGTGCAAAGGTGAGTGCAACCATCAACTGTGTTGAATGTGAGAAACCAAGGTGCTTGTATGCCAATAGCAAGTTGTCTAAAGAAGAACAGAAAGCAGTCCAACGCATCTGGGGTGAGAACATCATTACATGTGGTTCAGAGCTTTTCCAAGAAGACAATCCCATATCACGAGCCGATAGTTGCTTTCAAGGGGCTAACCTGCGGAATGCAAGTGGAGACGTGGTATTACTCAGCAATCACAGTGTCATTCCCAGATGTGCGTGTCCATTGTGGATGTCCAGATGTTCTTGAGGGGGAAGAGGTGGTGAGGCTCAAACAACAATTCCAACATGTCAGGCCAATGTGCCCAGTGTGTAAGCAAGAAGGGATAAATCGCACAAATAAATGAACACCCTAGAGACCAGAATAAACAACAAATAAAGGACAGAACAGGTCGGGCTGTTGAACAGTAAAAAGAAGCAGGTGATTGTACTATTTCCTCGGACTACAGAACACTGGCCATCATTTTCATTTCCAGACAATTCTACATGTTGAATCGCCAATGTTTGTTGACATCCAGTAGGTGATCTACTGCACACGACCAACTTTAGTTATGGTGTCTTGTGAAGCTGTTCTTGATTTTTTATCAGACATTTAAAAAAAAAAATCAGGAATAAAGAAACTGTCACAAGTTATATTTCCTATTGGGTTTAATTTGTAATGTTCATAACAACATTGTAACAAATGCATTATTTTTAAGAATTAGGCCTCGAGCATGCACAAGTGCCTAGGACAATGTAGTAAAGTACGGTTATTCCTTATCCACTTAAGTTTGTATTTGTTAGTTTATTTCGTTCACTCGCCTCACTTTTCTGGTGGGAAAATCTGTTAAACAGTGAATCAATTTTGTCTGGCCAAACCCCAAAATGTGCCTAAATAATCTACAAAATCAGAGTATTTTTAAATCTACCAGTTGGTGCTGAAACGGAGACAAATATGCATATATGGCTTTCTTTAATTGATCTCTATATTCTGACCCTGTTTTCTGGATGTATTTTATTCAGTATGTATTCTAATTAAAGGTGAACCATATTTAAAGGGATGACTTAAGATAAATGTACTGAAAACCCCATTTGAATGAACTCCACAAGAAAATATGTTGGCCAGCAAGTGGGAGGGTTTTCAGCAGTTGAATGACATTTATCCCGAGCGCACAAGGTAGCCACACCTGCAGAGCGCGTTACATGACTGAAAAGGACAGGCATAAATTCTTAAATCGGGATTGGGCCCTTGCTGAACATTTGTGTGCTGCCTAACCAATGGCTGTGCTGTCTAAGCCGACAGAGGCCGTTCAGGAGGAGAGTCAAATGCTTCTTCCTAAAATACATTTAGATTAGGCCTAGTCCAAAACAATTCACAATTGTTAATTTTATGTTATGTTCAGTTTGAGAAAAAGAGCGTGAAGATGAGGACTGTGGAGGCCAACTTTTATAGCTTGCTTCTAGCCTACTATAATTTATTTGATTAAAAACCATATGTTTCTGGCCATAATGTAGGCCTATTTTCAGAGTTATTGACCTCACAATACGCCTGATTTGAGTAATTTACATTGTGGTGCTGAAATTTGAAGCAGCAGCCGAGACACAATCAATCGGAAATGGACAGCTTATGGTGCTGAAAGTAGGCAATTTAGAGCAGGCAAAATCATTTTTGTTCGACTTTATTAACGAGGGCTTTGTGTTGAGCTTTTTTTTATTTTTTAAATGAGGTAGACCTACCTGTTTGACAGATGAAATTAGGCTATAGTCTGATATATCCATAGATTTTTCTGTCAATTCTTCCACCCACAATGCATTCTTTAAATAGCCTACCTCTTTGTCAGTGAAGGGCTGTTAAATTAAAACCAAGACTTGAATTGAGGGAGTATGAGAGGGTATACCTTAGGCCTACTTTTTATTAAAGAAAATGGCAAAAGCACAGATCTACCACTTGTCAGTAGACCTATTATATCTGGGGTGGAAAGGTAGGCCTAACTTTTGAAAGTACATATTCCCAATGATGTCTCAGATTAAATAATTTGCAAACAGGGACAGTTTCGTTGCGAACAAGACGCACTGATTTGGCATTGGAGAAATGTGATAAAATGAACACATACGCCTATCTCTCTGTCCATACTTAGCTTATAACTCCGGTAATTTGTGTGGTATTAAAAAAATATTCTGCTAATGTCTAAAATCACATAGAATTGCATGAAATTTTTATAAAAAGGGGCATTTTTTTCTCGAACCTAAAAAGACGATGATGGATTCATGCTATGCTTTTACTATCAAGGAGATCTTTCCACCCCTACTTTTATCCACGGTGGTCTGCGAACCCAAAACCATCTGTCCCGCAGCCATGTGTGCTTTCAAAATGCCTGCATTGCCATATAATGCTTACACGACGAAGAACAGATTTGTAAAAATTGCATATCAAAGGTTCTGGTCTGTCCAAGAAGTAAGGGTAAGTGGTAGACATGTTCTCTTCTATCCACTTTGTGTTAATGATTATTTTGGGTAGGCCAATAGGGGAAGGGTCACTATTTATTTTTTCAAGCGTTGAGGGATGGTTTAGGTAAAATATATTTTAAATAATGTTTGGTTCCCAGCCTTGGCTCATTCTAAGTTGATTGTGGCCACAGCTTGCATGGAGGCATATCATTAGCAGTAATTGCACACATTAGCCTACTGCCATGTGCCTCCCTTTTCATTCCAGACTTCGATATCAGTGATTCACGAAAGCATTGTATTACCCCACACATGCTGCTTGAGGTGAACAGTTGTCTAACTTCTGGTGGAATATACAGCAACTTCAGAAAGTATTCACACCTCTTGACTTTTTCCACATTTTGTTGTGTTTCAGGCTGAATTTAAAATGGACTACATTTAGTTTTTTTTGTCACTGGCCTACACACAATACCCCATAAAGTCAAAGTGGAATTATGTTTATCATTTGTATTTTATTTTTTTTACAAATGTATAAAAAATGAAAAGCTGAAATGTCTTGAGTCAATAAGTATTCAAAACACCCAGTCACTACAAAGATACATGTGTCCTTCCCAACTCAATTGCCGGAGAGGAAGGAAACCGCTCAGCGATTTCACCATGAGGCCAATGGCGACTTTAAAACAGCTACAGTTTAATGGCTGTGATAGAATGGGTCAACAACATTGTAGTTACTCCATAATACTAACCTAACTGATGGAGTGAAAAGAAGGAAGCCTGTACAGCCTGTTTTCAACAAGGCAAATGTGTCAAAGTAATTCACTTTTTTTGTCCTGAATACTAAGTGTTATGTTTGGGGCAAATTCAATACAACACCTTACTGAGTACCACTCTCCATATTTTCAAACATAGTGGTGGCTGCATCATGTTATGGGTACGCTTGTAATCGTTAAGGACTGGTGAGTTTTTCAGAATAAAAAATGGAATGGAATGGCGCTAAGCACAGGGAAAATCCTAGAGGAGAACCTGGTTCAGTCTGCTTTCTACCAGAAACTGGGAGATTAATTCACCTTTCAGCAAGACAATAACGTAAAACACGAGGCCAAATCTACACTGGAGTTGTTTACCAAGAAGACTGTGAATGATCCAGATTGCCCAAGTTACAGTTCTAACTGAAATCTGCTTGAAAATATATGGCAAGACCTGGAAATGGTTGTCTATCAATGATCAACAACCAATTTGACAGAGCTTAAAGATTTTTGAACATAATAATGTGCAAATATTGCACAATCCAGGTGTGGAAAGCTCTTAGAGACTTACCCAGAAAGACTCACTGCTGTAATTGCTGTCAAAGGTGATTATGCTGCCAAAGGTGATGTAATAACTCAGGGGGTTGAATACTTTTGGTTAGATTGTTAGATGTTTTCCCACACTATGACATTAGAGTATGTTATGTAGATCATTGGGGATTAATAAGAAGCAGAGTGTGCTTGTGTGAGCATGTGTGTTTTTATATCAACAGGGGTTAACCTTGATGGCGCTTGTTTCCCTGCTACAGGTTGGGACATGCAGGACCAGAAGGAGCTGTAGATTTAAACCAGTGGAGGCAGGTGGGAGGAGCTATAGGAGGATGGGCTCATTTTACTGGGATGGAATCAATGGAACGGAGTCAAACACATTGTTTCCATGTGTTTGATGTGTTTGATACCATTCCATTGATTCCATTTAAGCCATTACAATGAACCTGCCCTCCTATAGCTCCTCCCACCAGGCTTCTCTGATTTAATCACAATTACCCTGTTTCCCCTCTCTTTTCTACATGAGCAGATGGTTGGGGCCCACTCAGCAGCGATGAAGCCCACTGTGATGTCCCACTAGGCTGGGCACCAGCAGAGAGACCAAGAGGGAGGGAGAGACCCTCTGGCTGAGACAAAGGAAATCAGTATCCTATCCTTCTACTGGATTATGGTTATGGTAACAGAGGTGGTTCTGAAATAAGTGCTGTCAGAGAGGAAAAAGCAAAGCAAGAAGTTTTACTCAGCCCTCTTCAGTAGGTCCTTTGATTGAGTGTAGTCCAGCCCAGGAGTGTGAAGGTGAACTGAAAGGCACTGGAGCAACGAACCACCCTTGCTGTCTCTGCTTGGCCGGTTCCCCTCTCTTCACTGGGATTCTCTGCCTCAAAACCTATTACAGGGGCTGAGTCACTAGCTTACTGGTGCTCTTCCATCCTGTCCCTAGGAGGGGTGCGTCACTTGAGTGGGTTGAGTCACTGACGTGATCTTCCTGTCCGGGTTGGCGCCCCCCCTTGGGTTGTGCCATGGCGGAGATCTATGTGGGCTATACTCGGCCTTGTCTCAGGATGGTAAGTTGGTGGTTGAAGATATCCCTGTAGTGTTGTGGGGGCTGTGCTTTGGCAAAGTGGGTGGGGTTATATCCTGCCTGTTTGGCCCTGTCCGGGGTCTCATCAGATTGGGTCACAGTGTCTCCTGACCCCTCCTGTCTCAGCCTCCAGTATTTATGCTGCAATAGTTTGTGTCGGGGGGGCTAGGTTCAGTCTGTTACATCTGGAGTATTTCTCCTGTCTTATCTGGTGTCCTGTGTGAATTTAAGTATGCTCTCTCTAATTCTCTCTCTATTTTTCTCTCTCTTTCTTTCTCTCTTTCTTTCTGGGCCCTAGGACTACCTGGCCTGATGACTCCTTGCTGTTCCCAGTCCACCTGGCCGTGCTGCTGCTCCAGTTTCAACTTTTCTGCCTGCGGCTATGGAACCCTGACCTGTTCACCGGACATGCTACCTGTCCCAGACCTGCAGGAGCAGTAGAGATACTCTGAATGATCGGCTATGAAAAGCCAACTGACATTTACTCCTGAGGTGCTGACCTGTTGCACCCTCGTCAACCACTGAGATTATTATTATTTGACCCTGCTGGTCATCTATGAACATTTTAACATCTTGGCCATGTTCTGTTATAATCTCCACCCGGCACAGCCAGAAGAGGACTGGCCACCCCTCAGCCTGGTTCCTCTCTAGGTTTCTTCCTCGGTTCTGGCCTTTCTAGAGTTTTTTTCTAGCCACCGTGCTTCTACACCTGCATTGCTTGCTGTTTGGGGTTTAGGCTGGGTTTCTGTAAAGCATTTTGTGACATCAGCTGATGTAAGAAGGGCTTTATAAATACATTTGATTGATTGATTGATATAAGTGGACCCACATGGCATTTTAGAAAACTTTGCAACAAAAAACTATTTGTGTGCCTGTTTTCAGAGATAGATAGAGGACTCATCATGGCTATAACCCATTTTAGCATGGACATTGCCCTTCACCATTTTAAAGTAGTCAACTGGGTGGGGATTCCTATGAGTTGGGAGTAATCAGCCAATTAAGAAGAAAAGGTTCAACTTTAAAATGGACACTACAACTTTTTCACAGACACTATAATTGCACAGATACAAATATGAGTCCTCGATAAATCTCTATAGCCTGTTGTTCACACACGTATCTGCCCTTCCATTGGCTAGAATGGTCCCACCTGATCACGCCTCCTCCATCCTTCTCTATATCTTTGAGGACATGTATTTCAATTGTTGGAGAGGTCACTTGACTATATTGTCAATGCAACAGACAATCTTTGGTGTTTGTTACAAAATGGCCACTGCACTAAAGTAAATCGAAGCAGGAATGTAGGCTGCTAGTGAGATTGTGACGAATGTAGGCTACACCTCACTGGATATCACTATCTGTGGAACATACCTTTTCTCCTTTCACCATTACCATCATTATGCAAGGCTCCTAATACTGTATCTTTGTTTAAGTTGTGTGGCCCTCTGTGCGCAACCTAGTATAAAGATACAGATTCTTGGAACCAATGGTGCAACCACACTCTCTCTCACCGCAGTGTTTCGAAAATGCTGCAAGCCTGCATTCCTTCCCCTCACTTGCATTTGAATGGGGTCTGGGAGTAGAATGGATGCTAGGAAACAAACACAGAGCCAAGCGCAGCTCTGAGCATGATGGTCAGCATCATATTTGGACAAGTTAAGGGCCAAAGGAAACAGCTTGGAATGAGAGCTATGAAATCTCTGGCAACAGTGAGGAAAAGCAGTTCAGTAGTTTGAGAGGAGTCAGGGGTATGGGAGGGGTGGGCTGAGCTTTCTGAAGTTCCTGGTAAGATGATCTGATTTGGAGATGGGAGGGGGGTTACCTAACACTGGATTGGCCGGCGTGCTGCTGTCCTCCTGGTTATACAATAATGACATACAGGTAACTGCCAAAATAATGGAAACTCGAGTATGAAAAATGTATGCACTCATGACTGTAAGTCGCTGTATAAGAGCGTCTGCTAAAGTTATTTGTTTTATTTAACCTTTAACTAGGCAAGTCTAAAATGACTAAATGACAAAAATGTAAATGTAAAATGTGTAACTGAGGATTCTGGCAGCTCGGATACGGTGTGGGGTGCATTTCCTTGGCATGATTTACAGTACCAGTCAAAGGTTTAGACACACCAACTCATTCAAGGGTTTTTCTTTATTTTTTACTAATTTCTACATTGTAGAATAATAGTGAAGACATCAAAACTGTGAAATAACACACATGGAATCATGTAGTAACCAAAAAAGTGTTAAATAACAAATCAAAATCGATTTTATATTTGAGATTCTTCAAAGTAGTCACCCTTTGCTTTGATGACAGCTTTGCACCCTCTTGGCATTCTCTCAACCAGCATCACCTGGAATGCTTTTCCAACAGTCTTGAAGGAGTTCCCACATGCTGAGCACTTGTTGGCTGCTTTTCGTTCACACTGCGGTCCAAATCATCCCAAACCATCTCAATTGGGTTGAGGTCGAGTGATTGTGGAGGCCAGGTCATTTGCTGCAGCACTCCATCACTCTCCTTCTTGGTCAAATAGCCCTTACACACTCTGCTGGTGTGTTGGGTCATTGTCCCACTAAGAATAAACCAGATGGGATGGCGTATCGCTGAAGAATGCTGTGGTAGCCATGCTTGTTAAGTGTGCCCTGAATTCTAAATAAATCATTGACAGTGTCACCAGCAAAGCACCCCCACACCATCACACCTCCTCCTCCATGCTTCACAGTGGGAACTACACGTCGAGATCATCTGTTCACCTACTCTGCGTCTCGCAAAGACACGGCGGTCGGAACCAAAACCAATTTGGACTCATCAGACCGGACAGATTTCCACCTTTCTAATGTCCATTACTCGTGTTTCTTGGCCCAAGCAAGTCTCTTCTTATTATTGGTGTCTTTTAGTAGTATTTTCTGTCAGCAATTCAACCATGAAGGCCTGATTCACACAATCTCCTTGTTGATGTTGAGTTGATGTTGAGATGTGTCTGGTACTTTAACTCTGTGAAGCATTTATTTGGGCTGCAATTAATGAAACTGGTAACTCTAATAAACTTATCCTCTGCAGCAGAGGTAACTCTTGGTCTTCTGCCAGTTTCATCATAGCGCATTATGTTTTTTGCGACTGCACTTTTGTACAGTGCCTTGCGAAAGTATTCGGCCCCCTTGAACTTTGCGACCTTTTGCCACATTTCAGGCTTCAAACATAAAGATATAAAACTGTATTTTTTTGTGAAGAATCAACAACAAGTGGGACACAATCATGAAGTGGAACGACATTTATTCGATATTTCAAACTTTTTTAACAAATCAAAAACTGAAAAATTGGGCGTGCAAAATTATTCAGCCCCTTTACTTTCAGTGCAGCAAACTCTCTCCAGAAGTTCAGTGAGGATCTCTGAATGATCCAATGTTGACCTAAATGACTAATGATGATAAATACAATCCACCTGTGTGTAATCAAGTCTCCGTATAAATGCACCTGCACTGTGATAGTCTCAGAGGTCCGCTAAAAGCGCAGAGAGCATCATGAAGAACACATATGTCAGAGTCAAGGCCCGCGGGCCACATCCGGCCCGCAAGAAGGTTTTTTACGGCCCCTGGGATGATCTTGATTTATTATTAGAACCGGCCCGCAGCAAGCCGGCAGCCCGCAGATCTTTTACACGCACCAATACTACATTTCCCACAATGCAAAGGTGACGCACCGAGCAGTAGGCTGCTTCATTTCAATATTTATTGGCACAGCAGTCGTCAGCATCACAGTAAAATTAACTTTCAGATACCCATCAAAAATGGCAAAACGGAAGGTGGATACTGAGAACCGGGGGTTTCAAACAAGGTGGGAGTCGGAGTATATGTTCACGAAGGTAGCTGGAAAACCTGTGTGTCTTCTGTGTGGAGAAAGTGTGGCGGTACTGAAAGAGTATAATCTGAGACGACATTATGAAACGAAACACGCGGACACACACGCGGACGCAACTGTCAAGGCCAGTTTTATTTTGGCAGAAGAGATCGCTAAATCAGCCCGGCCATTTACGGAGGGGGATTTCATCAAAAACTGCATGATTAAAGTTTGTGACGAAGTTTGCCCAGAAAAAAGGCAACTCTTTTTAAATGTGAGTCTGAGCAGAAACACCATTGCCGAGAGAGTAGACCAGTTGTCCATCAATCTAAAAGAGCAGCTTGTGAAAAAGGGAAAAGATTTTATTGCATATTCCTTGGCTGTGGATGAGAGCACCGACATTTCTGACATTGCCCAGTTGTCAATTTTCATCCGCGGAGTGGACTCCAACCTAAGCGTGACAGAGGAGTTTTTGGCTTTACGTCCTATGCATGGCACAACTACGGGGCATGATTTGTATGAAGAGGTGTCAAGATGTGTAAATGAGATGGAGCTGCCTTGGGAAAAACTCGTGGGTTTGACAACCGACGGAGCACCTGCGATGTGTGGACACAGGAGCGGACTGGTGGCGAAGATACGGGAAAAGATGCAAGAGGAAAACGCGACAGGTGAGCTGACAGCTTATCATTGTATCATACACCAGGAAGCGTTGTGCGGTAAAGCCTTGAAAATGGAGCATGTAATGAGCATCATCACGCGCACAGTTAACTTTATCAGAGCCAAAGGTTTGAATCACCGCCAGTTCAAGGCATTTCTGACGGAGTTAGAAACGGAGCATGGTGATTTGCCTTATCACACAGAGGTGCGATGGCTAAGCCAGGGAAAGGTGCTTCAAAGATGTTTCGAGCTTCGTGAGGAGATTTGTCTGTTCTTGGACAGCAAAGGGAAAGACACAACACAACTCCGAGACGAAATGTTTCTGTGTGAAATGGCTTTTCTGTGTGACATTACGAGTCATCTGAATGCAATAAACTTGCAGCTGCAGGGTCGGGATCGTGTCATCTCTGATATGTACAGTACAGTGAAGGCATTTAAAACCAAACTGACTCTGTGGGAGACGCAGATGCGGAAAGAAAATTTGAGCCACTTTCCCAGCTGCCAGACCATGAAAGAGAAGCTCTCTACCAGTGCGTTCCCGAGCACACAGTTGGCTGATAAAATAGGTATGCTTGCCGCTGACTTTCGACGCCGATTTGCTGACTTTGAAGCACAAAAAAGCAGGTTGGAACTGCTCGGTAACCCATTTGCTGTTGACGTGGAAAGCTCACCACCAAACCTCCAAATGGAGTTGATTGACCTCCAATGCAATGATGCACTGAGGGCAAAATATGCGGCAGTGGGTGCTGCGGAGTTCGCCCGTTTCCTCCCCGGCACAATGCCCCAGCTGCGCATCCAGGCTGCTCAAATGTTGTCTATGTTTGGCAGCACATACCTGTGTGAACAACTGTTTTCTTTGATGAACCTGAACAAAACATCACACAGAAGTCGACTTACTGCTGAACACCTCCACTCAATTCTGAGGATTTCTTCAGCTCAGAGCCTTACCCCGAACATTGATGAACTTGTGGAAAAGATGGGACACCACCAAGTATCACCCTCAACCTCAAACAAGTGAACATTACTGTGCAATCACATATTTAGAGTTTTTACTCAGTTCAAGTTTAAAAGTTAAAATTTAATATTTGTTTTCACTGCATGTTACTTCTCCTTAAACAAAGTGTTGTTTTTGATTAATAGATTTTTGCACTTTATTTTTTTGTATTTCAATCCAATTATATTTTAAAAATATTTCAGTTGAGTGGATGATAGAAAATTGCTATTATTGTTTTTTCTTTGAAGTAAATTTAGCCCACTTTTGCTAAAATAGAAAATATAGTCTACTGATGGTGCCTTGAATACCGGTTTCTTTCATTTAATGTTCATGTTATGGGGATATTTATATAAAGGAAATTTGTCTTTTGTGTCTGTTGAAAATTAAAGATTACTGACAGAGCCATAAGAAAATATTGCTTTATTTATCTGATCATATTGTAATATATTTGTTAGGTTTTCAGTAGGTTCAATTAGGTTCACTAGACTATATGCGTCATTTAAAAATTTTTCAATGAACATTCGAACAGTCCGGCCCTCGTCTTGTAGCTGATTTTTTTATTTGGCCCTCCGTCCATTTGACTTTGACACCCCTGATGAAGAACAAGGAACACACCAGGCAGGTCCGAGATACTGTTGTGAAGAAGTTTAAAGCCGGATTTGGATACAAAAAGATTTCCCAAGCTTTAAACATCCCAAGGAGCACTGTGCAAGCGATAATATTGAAATGGAAGGAGTATCAGACCACTGCAAATCTACCAAGACCTGGCCGTCCCTCTAAACTTTCAGCTCATACAAGGAGAAGACTGATCAGAGATGCAGCCAAGAGGCCCATGATCACTCTGGATGAACTGCAGAGATCTACAGCTGAGGTGGGAGACTCTGTCCATAGGACAACAATCAGTCGTATATTGCACAAATCTGGCCTTTATGGAAGAGTGGCAAGAAGAAAGCCATTTCTTAAAGATATCCATAAAAAGTGTTGTTTAAAGTTTGCCACAAGCCACCTGGGAGACACACCAAACATGTGGAAGAAGGTGCTCTGGTCAGATGAAACCAAAATTGAACTTTTTGGCAACAATGCAAAACGTTATGTTTGGCGTAAAAGCAACACAGCTGAACACACCATCCCCACTGTCAAACATGGTGGTGGCAGCATCATGGTTTGGGCCTGCTTTTCTTCAGCAGGGACAGGGAAGATGGTTATAATTGATGGGAAGACGGATGGAGCCAAATACAGGACCATTCTGGAAGACAACCTGATGGAGTCTGCAAAAGACCTGAGACTGGGACGGAGATTTGTCTTCCAACAAGACAATGATCCAAAACATAAAGCAAAATCTACAATGGAATGGTTCAAAAATAAACATATCCAGGTGTTAGAATGGCCAAGTCAAAGTCCAGACCTGAATCCAATCGAGAATCTGTGGAAAGAAATGAAAACTGCTGTTCACAAATGCTCTCCATCCAACCTCACTGAGCTCGAGCTGTTTTGCAAGGAGGAATGGGAAAAAATGTCAGTCTCTCGATGTGCAAAACTGATAGAGACATACCCCAAGCGACTTACAGCTGTAATCGCAGCAAAAGGTGGCGCTACAAAGTATTAACTTAAGGGGGCTGAATAATTTTGCACGCCCAATTTTTCAGTTTTTGATTTGTTAAAAAAGTTTGAAATATCCAATAAATGTTGTTCCACTTCATGATTGTGTCCCACTTGTTGTTGATTCTTCACAAAAAAATAAAATTTTATATCTTTATGTTTGAAGCCTGAAATGTGGCAAAAGGTCGCAAAGTTCAAGGGGGCTGAATACTTTCGCAAGGCACTGTATATGTGCAACTTTCAAAGTTCTTGAACTTTTCCAGATTGACTGACCTTCATGTCTTAAAATAATGATGGACTGTTGTTTCTCTTTGCTTATTTGAGTTGTTCTTGCCATAATATGGACTAAGTATTTTACCAAATAGGGCCTTCTTCTGTATACCACCCTTACCTTGTCACAACACAACAGATTGGCTCAAACGCATTAAGGAAAGAAATTCCACAAATTACCTTTTTACAAGGCACACCTGTTAATTGAAATGCATTCCAAGTGACTACCTCATGAAGCTGGTTGATAGAATGCCAAGAGGGTGCAAAGCTGTCTTCAAGGCAAAGGGTGGTTACTTTGAAGAATCTCAAATATAAAATACATTTTGATGTAACACTTTTTTGGTTACTCCATGATTCCATGTGTTATTTCATAGTTGTGATGTCTTCACTATTATTTTTACAATGTAGAAAATAGTCAAAATAAAGAAAAACCCTTGAATGAGTAGGTGTGGCCAAACTTTGTGGACTGGTACTGTAGGTCCACTCAACCCCTTAGAGGGCAAGTAACACCAATACACAGCCATTTTAAGTGATCACCTTCAACCTATAATGAATCATTTCTATCCACAGTGCACGAGTGTTCAATTGTTTGATGAGCATGAAAACGATGTAAACCATATGCCATGACTGTCTCAGTCACCAGATCTCAACCCAATTGAACACATTTGGGATAATCTGGAGTGGTGCCTCAGTGTTTTCCACCACCAACAACAAAACACCAAATGATGGACTTTCTCATGGAAGAATGGTGTCGCATCCCTCCAATAGTGTTCTAGACACATGTAGAATCTATGCCAAGGCGCATTGAAGCTGTTCTGGCGGCTCATGACAGCCCAACGAAACAGCAGGCAGGGGTCAAATAAATCAACACTGACATGACTTCAAATGAATGAGAGCCATCCAGGAGGCTGGGGAGAGTAGAGCAACACAGCAGCACGCTAATATCAACTTAAATTGGGGGCAGCGAGGTAGAAGTTTGACTTTTTTTTTTTTTTAGGGTGGATGAGAGTTCAGATTTCAATTCGATTAGCAGTTTTCTACTGAAAATCGTGAAAAAGCAAGAGAGTTGAACAGTTCCACCATTTACAAAGTCAGCTGGTAGCAAATCACTGTGATAATGAGGAGAGTATGGCTATCATATGACCAGTGTGGCTGGTGGAGGACGAGTAGTTGAGTTACACTAGGTAACAGACAATGCTTCACTTAACTGAGTTAAGCGAGGAGGTGAATGGTTGCATAAAGTTACATAAAGGTAAACCTGGCTGGACCAGACTTGTATCACAGTAGTGGTGCTGACACACAGGTGAGAGCTAAACTACATCAAGTTAGTCAAAATTAATAGAAGTACATTGAAATATACACAAACCAGCCAGCGCACATATTGCCTGTATATTTTATTTTATGTACATGTAAAAAAAAAAAATCAAAAAAAAACTGAAAATAGCCAATAACATTGACCAATGTGGGCAACAGCAGACAGCCATGTAGCTCATCAAATACAGGAATTTCCTGACATCTGCTTCCATCTTAATCATAAACCAGGTGAAAGGGGGAGCTAGGCACTCTCCTTCCCCATTCTTCCTAAAGAGTCAATCAAAACCAAAGGGACTCAAAAACGGAACACAAATGTGACAGGAGCTCTGGGTAGTGTTCATTAGGGCTTGCAACAGAAAACTAAAATAAGGGATTTCTATTGGACAAGTCCAGGTAGTCCTTGCCCGTTTTCTTTTTAGTGCCTACTGAACAACCCATGGTTCCTGCGGTCCCTCCCTTCCCCCTACTTTCCAACAGTGATGCTTTCAACTCCAAGGTCAATAAAGGTTGATCCTGCAGTCTCTCCCTCTCCGGACTGCAATCTGCAACCAGTATTGAGCATACAGAGTAGCCACCCCCCCCCCTTCACCAGCACACTCAAAGAGTTGAATTCACAGTATTCTTACAGCATTTTCAGGTGAATATAAAGCTTTAATTGATGGATAGGGTTTGACATTTGATCATTTTCTCCAGTGGAAACATTTGATGGAGCTGGGGCGAGTTGAAAGAATGTACAAATACACACCCGAGACATAAATGCAAGAATACAGTGTACACAACCACCCCTGAAAAGGTTCAATCTCTGGTGTCCCAAAACTTAAATAAAAAAAAAAACTATTCTCCAAGGCCATGGATAGTCAACCGTGATATGAACTCCCGCTGCCTGGCAGTGCTGTAACTCCAGTTAGTGAAAGGACAATGAGCTTACAGCAGGCCACCAAGGTACAGATAAAGTGCTTCTTCTTTACATGACACATTAAATAATGAAAGTGAGTAGAAATTAACTTTGGGGATCTCTCAACAACGACCAATACATACCACACTTCTAAAAGGTAATCAAACCAAAAATGGAAGAGACAAATTTGAAAAAAAGTATAAATAACATTACGTCGACATATCCAACTAGCAATGCTGAAGAAGGCTACAAGGATGAATCACTGTATAATAGAATAAACTACAGTACTATCTCTAGATGGAACAGTTTCACATTCTCATATTTGGAAAGTAAAGAACTTAGTGTACGACTTTTCACCAGAAATGCAGATATACATTTCCTGGTCTGTTCGGGAAGAAAGTGGGTGGGCTTCCAATGAGGATGGCACTGGGACTGAACAGACCTGACGAGGCCCTCTGACTGGTTGTCGTTGAACCACTTCACGACCAATCGGTCGAGAGGACGTTCACAAAAGCAGCAGTAATGGAGATCTTAAGGAATTGTAGAAAGGTAAACTTAAATCGTTATGGATAATAAATGGTTACAGATAATAAATACATTCTGATTTGTAGTGTGTTGCTATTCAGATTCTACTGATATGGTTAAAAATAAACAATTATTGAAGAATTGTTCCTTGTAGTCCATGAGATGCCTCAAACTGGCATTTCTTGCTCCCTTATCCAGTCAACAACACTCCACCTGGGTGGCCATTTTCCTCCAGCCATGTGGGAGGGGAGGGCGCTGTATAAATAGTGACCCTAGCAACTGCACACGCTTCCTTTCTCTCCTGGGGAGTCAGATTTCCGTGAAGCCTTTGAAAGGAGACTATTCTTCAGTCTTCAGACTCTACAGAGAGAGAGAGACAGATGGGAGAGAGAGCAAATAATGGTTAGGCAAATAATGGCAGTATGGTTTCCAATGGAGGGACATTCTAACTACAGGCCTAGACTTTGCACTGGAACAGTTATGCATGTTTACAGAAAAGATGGATTCTCACTTGACCATTCAAGATATGCAACATTTCTAACTGAACCGTTTCAGAAGTCACTCTTGAGCAGTGGTGGAAAAAGTACCCAATTTTCATACTTGAGTAAAAGTAAAAGATACCTTAAAAGAAAATCACTCAAGTAAAAGCCACCAAGTAAAATACTACTTAAGTACATTTAATAACAAATACATTTACTCAAGTATCAAAAGTAAAAGTATAAATCATATCCGTATATATTAAGCAAACCAGTCTCAATTTTCTTGTTTTTTTAAATTTGATTTTTGATAGCCAGGGGCACGCTCCAACACTCACAGACATAATTTACAAATGAAGCTGTTGTGTGTAGTGAGTTCGCCAGAACAGAGCCAGTGTCCTGCTAAGCATTCAAAATGTAACGAGTCGAAAATGTAAGGAGTAAAAAGTACATTATTTTCTTTTGGAATGTAGTAGAATAGTCAAAAATATTAATAGTAAAGTAAAGTACACATACCCCCAAAAAACAACTTAAGTAGTACTTAAAAGTATTTTTACTTAAGTACTTTACACCACTGCTCAAGTAATGAACAATGTATTCTAGACACTTTACAGCCAGATCTCTGGACAGCTGACGTGGCAAAAATATTTATGAGTTACGGAAAGAATGGCATTTTCAAAAAGAGTCTGGTGTGCATTATGAACATAGTTCAGTACAGGTGTACCTTCACCACGGCAAACAGTGGCCCTGGGAGCTGTCTGGCAGTGTCATATCACCCTAAGACAATATTTAACCTAGGTGTAGGTGAACGGCCTGGTGCTTGGCTACATGGGATCTGATTCCACACACCTACCAACAAAAGAATACCAAGGGAACAAGGGCTTGTGCTTTCGATCTATATGATCAGGCCTAATGTTTTATGACAACTATTGTTAGGCAGACTGAGACCAAATCATAAGTTACTGGGTTCAGTCAACCAAAATGAGGTGAGCAACAACTTAGTTTAGGCATTAAAAAGAGAGGATGTATTCTGAGTGAAGATTTGAATGAGCTCAGAGCCCAAACCATTGTCCAGCATGTAGCATTAATCCAAGGTACCGGACTACTGTGTATTTAGTGATCAAACTCAAATTGTCTGAGTGTTGTGGACTCACCTACGTTTCGCAGTGAGAGGTGAGTAGAGAGGTGATCTCAGGGCTCATGTGGCCCACGGCCTTGGCAGCTTCCACAATGGCTCGTCGGTACATCCCTTTCTTCTTGCGGTTGAACCGCGACCTGAAAAACTCCCGGAAGGGAGAGAGTTTGGCAACGGAGAGCTGGGAGGTAGTGGGTGAGCCAAACCAGGCCACCTTAGCCTCTGGCCACTGGGCTTCGCAGTTAACGGACTCCTCTTTGCGGCTGCCGCTGATGCTGAGCACCCTCGCTGGCCACCAGGGGAACCCATGGATCTTCCCCCACACCACGTCTCCCACGGCCACCGCATGGCCCTCCTCCGTCACACACTTGGTCATGCTGCGCGTGTGCAGGCGCACGGTGAGTGGCGGCACAGTCTTGCTGTCGTCTCGCGAGAGCGACGAGGAAGACACGGAGGAGATGTGCTCTCCGGGAGCCAGGTCGCACAGCTCTGGGGGCGTGCCGTCTGAGGTGAAGGATTTTGATTCGTCCAGGCTATCGGTGCTGCACACAGACAGGCTGGAGGAGTCCGCCTTCCTCTTGCGGAAGTTGATGAGCAGCGTGAGGTCACTGTGGCCTCGGTCGGCCTCCTCTCCAGAGCTCCCCGACCACAGCTCCATGGGAGTCTTCTCCTCAGAGTCCTCCGAGTGGGGCAGGGGACCAGGGACCGGCACCCTGGGGCCTTTCTTCCTCGACCCCTCTACCAGCTCCGCCTCGTACACTGTCAGGCTGTCCTCTCCGTCCCCCAGGGTCGTCACGCGGATCTTTGGGGAGGGGAGGTCCAGGCCGGCCGTTAGGGGCCTGGGGAGCTTGAGTTTGGGAATGGACACGGTCAGGCCCGTCCTGGTGGCGTCCAAGATGTGGCGCTGCTCCTGAGTCTGGGTTAGGGTGGTGGGCTCAGGCACTTTGCCCTGGTGGTCTCTCAGGCCGTTCTGCATCAGCTGCTTGGGGCAGAAAGGCTTGACGGAGCCGTGGACCCGAGCTGGGATCTTCATGACCTCAACCTTGGCTTGCGGAGTGCTGTACGAAATCTTGATGACTGGGCTGTGGGGAATGATGTCTACTGCAGGGAACTTTGGATCGTCATCCCTTTTGTCTTTCCGGAGCCGCTTTCCGTCGTAGCCAGTGGGGCCATTCTCCCGTCTCTTGTTGCTATCCTTGGTGGCGTCTGCGTCCTCTTTCCTGGCCAACTTGACGGACACCTCGTCGCTGTATAGCGCGTTCTCTTTCCTAGACGTCTTGGTGGTGGGCATCCCGTCTTTACTGTCTTCGTCACTGTTCAGCGTGTTCTTACACTTCTCGCACAACACCTGCCGGGGGCGGAGCCTGATGGTGCTCATGGTCATCTGCCCGGGCTCTCGGGTCCGCCTCTTCTTCCTCTTGATTGTTCGTGGTGGTGGCTGGGGTACCCATTGACCATAGCTGTGGCGGACCCATATGGGTGGAGGGAAGGGAGCACCTTCAAAATAAGGAGGGTATGGAGCCTGCCCGGCAGGCACTGGTGTGGGCAGAGGGGCAGGGAGATGAGCACCTGGTGGATCATTCTCAGGGAGCGTGTTTTCATCCTTTGGTCTATGATGTGAAGACTGGCTGGGAAGTTTAGTAACTGGCTCCTCTGTCAGGACTTCAGGGATTTCACAACCAGGTTTGAATGCAGGGCATTTCACTGGCTTTGTTGTGACATCTGGTAGGCAGAAAAGCCCAGTCCTATAAGAAAACAGTGAAAATAAATACTTTAGTATGTTTTGTAGCTTCTGAGTGTTTGCATCCAATCGTGATAAAGTCAAACTGTTTGCAATCAACATTCACATTGTGAAATAAAGCAGGAATGTCAACTCCTCACTGAGTTCCTGTTCAAGACCATTAACTCAACAAAACAACAGATGCACTCCTTTGACCCTGTCGGAGCACTTATGAAAGCCCTTATGGTTGCAACACTTCAGTTTGTATAGAAGACACAAATCAGACAACAGATGCTAATTGCTACTTACAACAGATGTTAATGCTGTGAACAAGCTAATTTACAAAACCCACTTCCATTTTCCTAATCAGTGTAGTTCATATCCCAATTACTTCAATACTATAAAAAAGGCAACATCAAAAAAGATTTTCCTTTGTTAGAACATTGCACTTTCTACTGGATTGGGGGTTGGGAGACAGAAAGCAAGCAGGTTGTTGTCTAGCTATCCTATAGCCTGCCCTCCAGCCGTGTGCTACAAACTGAAAGAGCTGGAGTGTGTTTTTTTCTGTAAATTCACATGTTCCTTTCCATTCCAGTGGACCTGCAAATGTAACACATCCAAGCCAGGATTCTCGAAGGAACCCTTTGAAAGGTAGCTGACAGTAGCAACATGGCTGTGCTCTGCTGTCAGAGACAGCAGACAAAGAGACTACAGGAAACCCAGGAGCCCCCCTCCACTCCATCTGACTGAACAAAAACAATCCCATGAATCACTCGGGACCAAGAGAGACAGGGGATTCACTTGTTTCCATATCAGTGTCTGCTGGGAGCTTGTATGTTATGAGAATATTAATTAAAGCACATTTAGGAAGCCCGAAAGGCGTTTCCCCATGAGCAGCTATTGGCACCTTTCAATAAAGCGGCTCGGCGAGGCCCGTTTCCTGTGGTTTGGGGGAAGACCTTTAAAAAGGCCCTTATTGAGAAACAAAATCTCAGCCGTCGCGAAGGTTTAAACAGGAGGTACAGTCCTGGCCTAGGCTGTGTACAAGGTCATAGCGGTTAACCGGCCATGACTCAAACACTTGCCATTTAATCTTGTATACATCATAACCAAATAAAGTGATCCTGCTAAAAAAAAGTTGACGACATGGAAACTAGAGACACAATGACGGGAAATGCATTTTTATGAACCTAAAACGGAAGAACTCGCATTTTGACACGACAAGGCAAAATAGGCCTGTATGCCAAACCACTGTTCTTTGTTTAAGCCACAGGGGAAGGTGAATCTCAGGGCATTTGGAGTGATCGATCACATGAACATGTAGGCCTACTGACAGGAAAAGCCATTAAGAGTAAAAACAAATAAACACAGTAAAATATAAAAGGTGCACTCACTGCAATGTACTAGTGCAACACAAGGCCAGAACATGTGACTAGAGTCCTGGTGTGACACTGCATGCCCCATATTAATACCAATCATTCAAAGAAAATGTTATACCTTAGGCTACCCATTGTTAACACCCTATACATAGGCCTAAATGTGATTTCTAGCCAACATTGTCTACTCTAGTTCACCCTTTGTCAAGCACAAAGTAGGCCTATAGCCTAGTTTTACTGGTGTCTGTAACCTCCTTGGTAACTCAACGAGTGCCATCTTTAAACAGCTGTATAATCTCTTATTTTTTGTTTCAGGTCAATCATTTATAACAAAAATATATACTTAATTGTATCATTATAAAGGGTAGAATTCTATGACTGTGAGTTTCAACCTAGGCCTACAGTAAAAGCACCAGAAGTCGCCTAAAATATTAATGGTGTTTATGCCCATCACCTTACACAGGCCTAGCTATGTAGGTAGACCGATGAATTATAAGAATGCATATACAAAAGTGTAATATGAGAAAGGGTGTTTCAGCAAGGCCTGTCATAGTTGGATACATTGTAGCCAGTCTAAATCTAGACAACGGTAAACTGAATTGATAGCTAAGCTAACAATGAGGTATGAAGGTACCCACAAATATATGTATAACTAACCCCTGTCTGTGGTACCCACGTAGGCATAATTTTTCTTTAAATGCCCATCGCATGTTACTTTCATTTTTTTTTTAAATGTACTTTATCCAAGTTTCATAGTAATGATACACGTGTTTATATGCTATTAATACATGTTGGCTGTAAAAGTGAGCAAAACAAATAGTTAACGTTAGCTGGCTAACTAGCTAGCTAAATCGCCTTGGAGTCTTTTGTATGAAGGCCCATGTAGCTACCTAGCTAGTTTAGCCAGCTAACGTTAGCTAGATAATTACTTTGTGATAAATGTATCAAATTATTCGAAAAAAATAACTTACTTTTTGTTGCAATCGAGTAATATCCCCATGTAGCTCCTTTCTTGATAGGTTAGCGTAACCACTAGTGTATCGTTAACTATTTGATCGATAGTAACAGGAATCTGAGAGCCGGCCCGCAGCTCGTCGGCCACAGCCTCCATATTTTCCGGCGTGAGATGTCCGGCTTGGCAGGACTCGATCGCGGCCGCGGGAGCCACGATCGCCTCGGTTAAAGATGCAACTCCCCTTCTACTTTCGAGCACGGGAGGCTACACCAGGGCACGAAATGATCAACCCCCACATAGTCAATTACAACAGTTCTGCCACTGATGACATCACACAAGAAGAACAGAGGAGAGAAACCTTTTTAAATTGCCTCTCTGTCTTGCTTGAAATAATACAATTTGGCTTTCAGTTTATTAACTCTAATGTAGCCACCATTCAGAAAATATAGCTATTTCATCATTAGCTATACTCTAGCTAAAAGCCATGTCTGCTCTGCTGGTTTGCAGACAATACATCCACCTTTCTTGGAATGACGAATGCATGATTTTTTTCGTATTTATTTGTATCTTTTCTATTATCTTCTCTTCAAGGACCTTTGTATCGTGCCATTCACAATTAAATATAGGCTACCCTCTTTAACTTTGCTGGTTTACATGCATCACCCCACCCCCATCTTTACTGTCTGTCTGTACTCTGTATCCAAGAAATAGGTAATTTAGGCTAAAGCGTATACATGATCAGTCACTGTATAGCTTATTTATAGATGCAGGCACCTGAAATACAGTGACCTATTAGGCTATATATGGCACTATATTGACTTGAAGAATGAGTTTGTTTTCTTTGGGACACAAGCACTTTATAAATACTATATAATGTCGTGTCAAATCAAATTTGTCACGTATACATATTAGCAGATGTTAAAGCAGGTGCAGCGAAATGCTTATGTTTCAAGCTCCAGTAGTGCCAAACAGTACAATTCTAATACACAAATATTGTATTAGAATAAGTTAAAAACAACAAAATAAGAAGAACGAGCAATATCAGAACTAGCAATGTCAGAGTCCGGGAAATATTCTGTGTATAGACAGTATGGACCAAGATTATTATAATAAATTAAAACTGAAACAAAAACTAATAATGAAAAAACTATTTAGTAAACTGACATATAAATACACAACCCCGTTTGAAAAGCTTTAAAGCTATACTGAAACGTATCTTTGACTCCAAAACGAACAACAAATAAATAAAACATCATGAATTATGTTCAGTTTAAGTTTTTTTACCTCACAATTTTGGGCAAAAATGTAATGGGGTTTGGTTTTCAAGTTTTTTCTTCTAATGGGGTGTCTGTATCTCGCAAGTCATTTGAGATTGACTTCAATTTAAAAGGTAGACTGAGCAAGATTGACATTTTTTGGTAATTTAGCTGACACTCTCATCCAGAGCAATTTACAGAAATTAGGTTTAAATGCCTTGCTTAGAGCAGATCGACAGATTTTTCACTTAGTCGGTTCGGGGATTCGAATCAGCGACCTTTAGGTCACTGGCCCAACACTCTTAACCAGGTATGGGTAGCTGCAGCCCAATATGGTGACCGAAAATGGACGACTGAGTGTGTCGAAAGCAGTGGGTGTATGGAAAGCGAATCAGCTAATTAGGCAGATTGTTGCCACTCAAGACCGTTTTGCGTGGCTGTTTGGGCTGCACAACGAGTCGATAAGCCGTCGACTGGTGTTGTGCCTGCTGACATGAAGTGCCTCCTTCCTACTAATTAAAGAAAAAAAAATCATGGTAGTGTTGCCGGCAATAGTTACGTGGCAATTGTTTTCCTGACACGTGATTTTATTTCAGGTAGGTTAGCTGCATACACAATAAATAACTAATATTGATAACCATCTAGATGTCACCTTGATACATACAGTCTACTACTCAATGGGGAGTGCATAATATATGCCATTTAGCTTCTTTAAAAAAAAGTAATTTAGGTAAAGTCATTTAGCAGACTAAAAGCGATTTACAGTCATGGCTGCATACATTTTACATATGGATGGTTGCGGGAATCGAACCCACTACCCATGATCTGGTTTAAATTTAGCCGAAGATCAGCCTGACCGCTCAGCAAAGGGAAGACCAATTCCATATTACTGCCCATGATTTCGAGATGTTCAACGAACACATACTTTTGGTCATGTAGTGTAGTTAGCAAACCAGCTAGCTATGCGTTCCTGCCTTGTTTACTAGCTAGGTAATTTAGCATCTGACTGCAGGTAACTTTACCCAGAGTAGCTAACGTTAACTGCTAGAGAAATAGTTCGCTAACGCTATCTAGTTACATACTGTAACTAACACGCACACAATGACTAGATAAGCACCAGCAGTATATAAGCCCTGGTAATGTCACAGAAGCAAATTGGTGGTTAAAATATATTCAAATTTATATAAATTCAGTTGTTAAATTGTGCACCCATAAGATTACAAGCCGTTTTCAGTCATATTCTACCAATGTCAAAACATCTAACAACTTGACAAATTCAATTTGTCTAAAATACATTCCTATTTTGTGGTTATTTCCATGAAGCCACCATAATTGAATCAATAGGCTATGGGTTTTGCAATAAGATTATTTTTGTTGATCTCATATTTCCAACGAGCACAGCAAGCTAGGCTGCTTTAACAGTCTCCACTCTTCTGGGAAGGCTTTCCACTAGATGTTGGAACATTGCTGCGGGGACTTGATTCCATTCACAGCCATGAGCATTAGTGAGGTTGGGCACTGAAAGTCGCCATCGGTAATTCCAAGCTTCCTCAAGAATGCTAGACATCTTTCCAGGGAGTTTGTACACAGTACGTGGCAATGCGCACACTGACTGGTTCGAGCGAGGGCCACCTGAGTGTGCTCCAAGCCAGACAAACTACACATAGATCCTATATTACAGAGAAACTGCATGACTGGGGGCATGATCTCGACCCTGAATCCAGTTTAGCCATCGTTGTCTGTTAGTTTACTTAGCCATCTTACTCATTGCACCAGCAAATTGAAGAATAACAAATTGTTTGTGATTAGAAACAAGTACAACCTTTAGGGGTTGAGTATGCATCGTCCAGGGGGTGAGCATGCTCTACCACTATGGGACAGTTTATTTGGCACAATGTAAGCCAGTCTCGTTTTCAAATTGTTTGTTTTAATAGTTTGAATCGTTCACACTGAAGTGAACAGTGGAATAATTTAAGAAATGAATCCAAGCCTCACACATATCACCTGTGGAAGTGGAGGCCCTTGGCTGCACATTAATTTCTTGTCAGGCGTAATTGTAGATCCTTCAACCGAAGTCGCAAGAGTGCGACTCCCCATAGTATGTTGTTTTTACTCGAAGACTGGAGTTGGAAAACACTGTGCTAAATGGTAGCAGGTTGAACAGGCCGTGGCTCGGTTGGCTGAGGTCCTTGATGATCTTCTTGGCCTTCCTGTGACTCCGGGTGCTGTAGATATCCTGGAGGGCAGGCAGTGTGCCCCCGGTGATGTGTTGGCGATGCATTGGGCTAACTGCACCACCCTCTGGAAAGCCTTGCGGTTGTGGGCAGTGCAGTTGCCATACCAGGTGGTGATACAGAGCGACAGAATGCTCTCAATGGTGCATCTGTTGAAGTTTTTGAGGGTCTTAGGGGCCAAGCCATATTTCTTCAGCCTCCAGAGGCTAAAAATGCGCTGTTGCGCCTTCTTCACAACTGTGTCAGTGTCGAGGGTCCATTTCAGGTCCTCAGTGATGTGCATGCCGAGGAAGTTGAAGCTTTTGACCATCTACAAGGACCCGTCGATGTGGATGGGGGCGTGCCCTCTCTGCTGTCTCCTGTTGTCCATAATCAGCTCCTTAGTTTTGTTGACTTTGAGGGAGAGTTTATTTTCCTAGCACCGCTCCGCCAGGGCTCTCACCTACTCCCTGTAGGCCGTCTCGTCGTTGTTGGTAATCAGGTCTAGCACTGTTGTGTCGTTGATTGAATATGTCCGTAAACACTCCAGCCAGCTGGTCTGCAAATGCTCTGAAGATGCGGCTTGGGATGCCGTCTGGGCCGGCAGCCCTGCGAAGGTTAACACGCTTGAATGTCTTACGTCGGCCACGGAGATCAGGAGCATACAGTCCTAGTGAGCTCAAGGGGCCCACGTGTGTGTGTATGTATGAGAGACATAGAGTAGCAGGGTATAGCATCATACTGTGGGTAAATTAAGAACACTTCATGGTGGTCAAGTAAGAATATGAAATGTTTATTGATGAATGGGTATTGGATACCATTGTGAATGAGGAAACTGTGTTTGTAGAGTGCTATAATTCCATACTACCCTCTCCTGCACTTCTATTTTTACATGCAATGTCAATTATTTTAATATTGCAACAATTCAAAATGGCAGTAGGGCTACAAACTCAAAAATACTTTCACCTGTCATAGCAGAGTTATCCCCAGTAAACACGATGAATCGATACTCGATGTCTCTCAGCGAGTTCTGACTGCAACTTCTTGGCCTGAAACAGAAGCAAAAAAATAAAAAAACACACAATGAAAGAAAAACCCACATATGCATTCAATTCCTGGGCCTTCTTTGTCATTGAGCACTGAAAATGATTGACTTGTTGATTAACCATCTGTAAGAGGATCTACAGATGGAAAATCCGGACTATCCAAATAAAGTGTGACCTACAGTAGAAAAGTAACATACTTCCTCCATATCTTGTCTTGCAGCTTTAATCTCCTTTTGGCCAGTGCCCCTGGGCCTCCTTCATCATCTGAACATGGCTCCTGATACGCTGCTCCAACTCCCTGTCTCAGGCCACCCTGAGGTCACAATGGTCAAGGGTCAAATGAACTACCAATCCACAAACTAAAGATTACCATAGTTATGTACCACTATATGTGGTTGTCATTATCATCTTAGCATGTAAAATACTGGGGTGTACTCTTAGCATGTAAAATACTGGGGTTTAATTCATTGAAACAATCAGCTGAACAAAAGTATTTCACAGAGGGGACAAAATATATGCTATGAACAAAAGAGATGGCTGTACAAGCACTCTCTTTCCACTAGATGTCGCTGAACATCTTTGAATTATCTGCCATTGGTTATGTTGGTGGCTACTGTTAGTAGCTGCCCACTGGGCACAGAAGTCAATGGAATGTCTATTCCACGTAGGTTCAACGTAATTTTGTTGAAACGCTGTGGAAACGATGTTGAATCAACCAGTGTGTGCCCAGTGGGTTATTGCAACAGTGTAACTATCGAGTAGACCTGTTAGTTACATCATACCAGGCTTCCATGTGTACAGGAACAATCTCTATCTCTGGATCCTCTACATAGAGACATCGGTACATGTAACATGAAAATAGATTAATTTCTATAGAAAGCTGGTATTTTCTTTATATAACCGAAACTGTGAGTTTATAGTAAGTTAAGGATAGATGACAGGACATTCAGTGACTACTATCCTGGCACATTGCTGAAGAGGTTAGATATTAGATATACAGCTATGTTTAAATCATTTAGATTAGACTGTAAGACTGTAAACTCTCCTTCCAGACTCACATCAACCATCTCTAATCCAAAGTTAAATCTAGAATTGGCTTCCTATTTCACAAAGCATCCTTCACTCATGCTGCCAAACATACCCTTGTAAAACTGACCATCCTACCGATCATCGACTTCGGCGATGTCATTTACAAAATAGCCTCCAATACCCTACTCAATCAATTGGATGCAGTCTATTCAAGTGCCATCCATTTTGTCACCAAAGCCCCATACACTACCCACCACTGCGACCTGTACACTCTCGTTGGCTGGCCCTCGCTTCATACTCGTCGCCAAACCCACTGGCTCCGGGTCATCTACAAGACCCTGCTAGGTAAAGTCCCCCCTTATCTCAGCTCGCTGGTCACCATAGCAGCACCCACCTGTAGCATGCGCTCCAGCAGGTATATCTCTCTGGTCACCCCCAAAACCAATTCTTCCTTTGGCCGCCTCTCCTTCCAGTTCTCTGCTGCCAATGACTGGAACGAACTACAAAAATCTCTGAAACTGGAATCTCCCTCACTAGCTTTAAGCACCAGCTGTCAGAGCAGCTCACAGATTACTGCACCTGTACATAGCCCATCTATAATTTAGCCCAAACAACTACCTCTCTCCCTAATGTATTTATTTATTTTGCTCCTTTGCACCCCATTATTTCTATCTCTACTTTGCACATTCTTCCATTGCAAATCTACCATTCCAGTGTTTTACTTGCTATATTGTATTTACTTCGCCACCATGGCCTTTTTTTTGCCTTTACCTTCCTTATCTCACCTCATTTGCTCACATTGTATATAGACTTATTTTTCTACTGTATTATTGACTGTATGTTTGTTTTACTCCATGTGTAACTCTGTGTTGTTGTATGTGTCGAACTGCTTTGCTTTATCTTGGGCAGGTCGCAACTGTAAATGATAACTTTTTCTCAACTTGCCTACCTGGTTAAATAAAGGTGAAATAAAAATAAAAAAATTGGTGAACTAAGTTCAAACTTCCATTTGCCAAAGTCGGATTTATTTAGCTATTTACAGCTAAGAGACAATTTACTGAAACACCCGAACTGGGTCAAAATGAAGAGTGAGCCCTCTCCCATAGAAACACACCTAATCAATACTCAGAAAAGTGCAACAAATAGTAAAACAAATAACACATCTATTCCAATCTATTGCCGCCATGACACAGAACAATACTCTGCAAACTAGGTGCAAGTGGGAATCTGAACTTGGGGAGA
Source organism: Oncorhynchus mykiss (assembly GCF_057628025.1). Lineage (NCBI taxonomy): Eukaryota > Metazoa > Chordata > Actinopteri > Salmoniformes > Salmonidae > Oncorhynchus > Oncorhynchus mykiss. The sequence goes on from NC_143044.1 coordinate 6,108,498, forward strand.
ACATTGAAAAGGAAACTCGGGAGGCAGTCTGTAGGAATGCTCATACCATTACACACTCAACCACATGGAGAGGATATCTATAGGAAATTATTAGTAGGTACTTTCTAACTCCAGACAAAATGGTGAACATAAGACCAGAAACAACCAGTGAATGCTGGGGAAAATGTGGGGAATTGTTCGCAAACTACATACATATTATTTTGGTCTTGTACTAGAATAATAACACTCTGGAATTATGTTTTGGACTTTGTAAATCATGTATTTAAATGCTGTTTCCACCACCTTTATAATGAATTGCTGTGCTTTAAACCTATGCTTGAAAAATAATACAAATCTATGTATAAAAATACAGTAACTTGCGAAAGTATTCGGCCCCCTTGAACTTTGCGACCTTTTGCCACATTTCAGGCTTCAAACATAAAGATATAAAACGTATTTTTTTGTGAAGAATCAACAACAAGTGGGACACAATCATGAAGTGGAACTACATTTATTGGATATTTCAAACTTTTTTAACAAATCAAAAACTGAAAAATTGGGCGTGCAAAATTATTCAGCCCCCTTAAGTTAATACTTTGTAGCGCCACCTTTTGCTGCGATTACAGCTGTAAGTCGCTTGGGGTATGTCTCTATCAGTTGTGCACATCGAGTGACTGAAATTGTTTCCCATTCCTCCTTGCGAAACAGCTCGAGCTCAGCGAGGTTGGATGGAGAGCATTTGTGAACAGCAGTTTTCAGTTCTTTCCACAGATTCTCGATTAGATTCAGGTCTGGACTTCTAACACCTGGATATGTTTATTTTTGAACCATTCCATTGTAGATTTTGCTTTATGTTTTGGATCATTGTCTTGTTGGAAGACAAATCTCCGTCCCAGTCTCAGGTCTTTTGCAGACTCAATTTTAACCATCTTCCCTGTCCCTGCTGAAGAAAAGCAGGCCCAAACCATGATGCTGCCAACACCATGATGCTGCCACCACCATGTTTGACAGTGGGTATGGTGTGTTCAGGGTGATGAGCTGTGTTGCTTTTACGCCAAACATAACGTTTTGCATTGTTGTCAAAAAGTTCAATTTTGGTTTCATCTGACCAGAGCACCTTCTTCCACATGTTTGGTGTGTCTCCCAGGTGGCTTGTGGCAAACTTTAAACGACACTTTTTATGGATATCTTTAAGAATTGGCTTTCTTCTTGCCACTCTTCCATAAAGGCCAGATTTGTGCAATATACGACTGATTGTTGTCCTATGGACAGAGTCTCCCACCTCAGCTGTAGATCTCTGCAGTTCATCCAGAGTGATCATGGGCCTCTTGGCTGCATCTCTGATCAGTCTTCTCCTTGTATGAGCTGAAAGTTTAGAGGGACGGCCAGGTCTTGGTAGATTTGCAGTGGTCTGATACTCCTTCCATTTCAATATTATCGCTTGCACATTGCTCCTTGGGATGTTTAAAGCTTGGGAAATCTTTTTGTATCCAAATCCGGCTTTAAACTTCTTCACAACAGTATCTCGGAAATGCCTGGTGTGTTCCTTGTTCTTCATGATGCTCTCTGTGCTTTTAACGGACCTCTGAGACTATCACAGTGCAGGTGCATTTATACGGAGACTTGATTACACACAGGTGGATTGTATTTATCATCATTAGTCATTTAGGTCAACATTGGATAATTCAGAGATCCTCACTGAACTTCTGGAGAGAGTTTGCTGCACTGAAAGTAAAGGGGCTGAATAATTTTGCACGCCCAATTTTTCAGTTTTTGATTTGTTAAAAAAGTTTGAAATATCCAATAAATGTCGTTCCACTTCATGATTGTGTCCCACTTGTTGTTGATTCTTCACAAAAAAATACAGTTTTATATCTTTATGTTTGAAGCCTGAAATGTGGCAAAAGGTTGCAAAGTTCAAGGGGGCCGAATACTTTCGCAAAGCACTGTATGTATATTCAGCAATGGGTTGCTTTGAGTGACAGGGCATCACTATACCCTGGTTCTGTTGAGTGACAGGGCATCACAATACCCTGGTTCTGGTACGTTGTGATTCGTACTGAAGTGGGGGGAGTGGGACCTAATGTTCATCATGCATCATGATGTTACACTTGCTATTATATTAGTCTGCTGCTGTGTTTGTATGTTTCTGACTGTGTGTGTGCTAGTGTTTTGTGGAATGGTGTGTTTACCTGCTATGTGTGTGTGGGGGGGGGGGGGGTGCCTCCCTGGCGACATCTGACTGCAGGATGACTGACTGCATACTGGAGGCACAGTGTTCCATCGCTAGCTAGGCATGTCACTATCTCCAACCTGGAGAGCTTCAGCTTAGTGTCTGCACAGCCATCTTTTTCAACGTCTGCTCACCCAGAATGGAAACAAGGACTTAAGTCAGTCTCTTTCTGTCCACTTCTCTCAGACAGTTTCCTTAGAACAAGAACAGAACTGAAAGCATTCTTCTAATTCTAATTTTCTCTTTCCAATGACTGTGAAACCCTTTCCTCAGGCTGGTGTTATGTTGCCCTCTTCTGGTTGAGAAGTGCACTTCAGGTATGTGAAAAAAATAGTGGATTACAAAATTATAATGTAGTGAAAGTAGACATACACAACAGGCATACCTCCCCTCTCATATGTCTCTCACACATTTCTTGCTTGTGCTCTAAGATGTTCCTCTCCTGCATGGTCCTAGCATGAGTACGTCATTTCTTGAGGAGCTCTTGGTCTCTAAGGGACAAAGAAAGGCAGGGGCCATACAAAGCACAGTGAGGATTCAAGTACCCTATAAACACTGATCTAAGGTCAGTTTAATCTTGTTTAGGTTATGGTTGTGGATAAGCTGCTCTTAGATCTTTCTGCATTTCTTTACCTACCCCTTATTGCCATTGTCATTGGCTTTTTGCGGCACATAATATTGATCCCTCCCGTTCTGGGATTTCATCGAACACCAATTTGACACAATACACCCCTGCTTTCTGAAACTGCAAGGAGAGTGAAAGTTATCTCGCACCCGTAGTATTACATAGTTGGCAGGCAACTATATACGGTATGTCAGTGGAGGCTGGTAGGAAGAACTGTAGGAGGACGGGCTCATTGTAATGACTGGAATGGAATAAATGGAACGGTATCAAACATATGGAAACCACTTGTTTGACTCTGTTCCATTTACACCATTCCAGCCAATACAATGAGCCCATCCTATACCTCCTTCCACCAGCCTCAACTGCTGTAAGTAATTCACATGATTTGAAAGGCCACAAAAGCAGTAGGGAGTCAAAGGAGGTATACTGATGTGAGATACTTCTGCTTGGGATCTGTAAAATCAAACAGTAATAACTTACTTCCTACTTTGTTCATTGCAGCCAGTCTTCTCTCCCTCTGACCTCTTCCAGTACTGCATGTCAAACGGAGGGAGCTCTGGAAATATATTTCCACCGGTAATCTCTTTCTTTCTGACAAATAAATGAATCGAAAGAAAATGTTTTATTTTTTATTGCTCTCAGAAGGGCCGTGTCCCTGCAGAGACTGGGCGAATTTATCGCTAGGCCTTCTCCTCAAAGACTGTCATAAAAATACTTACACTGTCCATGCTGTATTTTCCACCTCTATAGCCTATTAGTCTAGAATGGCTCCCTCTCCTTGTCTCATTTCCTTCACTGCATTGAATTCCCCAGAGAAGGCATCCAACATATTGCTTTCACCCATCATTGCTTTCCTCATAACCCATACTGACCACTGCACTGAACATAGTGGTCAATCTGGTTAACCAGTTCAGGAGAGGACACTAAACTACTGAGTCCTCCCCCTAGATCTGCAGTTACCAGACGCCTGTCATTTCTCCCATAAGAGACGATTAACCTTTTTGACTTTTACCTTTTAATGACGGGCAGGGGGTGTGTCAGCCCTCTGCTGCTCTAGGGAGGCGTGAAAGAGGGAGACCATAGCCAAACTCAGCTCTGTCCATTTGGACAGGTTCTCTGAACCTCTGCTGCTCGTCTTCACACACCACCTCTTCACAGAGGTTCAAACTGGACTTCACAAGCTCTGTCAACTGTAGCTTCTCCACCGGGGGCATGTCTGCAACCAAAACATTAAGAACTTTCCATGAAAACTATTATGGCAGCAAAATAATACATTTCAGTCACTTCCTATGCAAACAATTATGCAACAATTGTCCTCTTTTCATTTTAACTCTTGACCAAGGTGGATCCTTTGCATCAATGCTGAAATAAACGTTTCACAGTGTAAAATGGTTGGTGTGAATGCCCGATGAAAGGACAAAACTGTAATGAGCCTATAGTAAGCATGTCCTCTCATCCATTAAATAACATGATGAAATCTGGTATGACATGATCTGAATGCCAGCATATTGCCCTGGTAGTGACAAAATAATATCCATCAAGACGAAATGACTTTTCCAGAGACAGTGAGCCTTGAACCTCTTTTTTTAATAACATAAATATATAAAGATACAAGGCACCTTTGTTCTAGGTGTAGGATTTGTGCTGTGGGGTGACTTGGCTAGTCATGCTGATTAGCCATAGGCACTACTAGCCAGTGGTTGATGTCAAAGTGCCTCTGTTAGAAGCACATGGGTTATCGATCGTTTTCATCTGGCTAAAAATATGAATGTGTAAGAGCTGCACATAAAGTCTGCCTGCTGCACACGCCGTCTAAAAAGGAAACAGAGTCACACCGCTGAAGTGGAACCAGGGCAAGGAGCTATTTTGGTGGCCAGCCTTATTTTCTTATGCAATAATAACAGACGGCGGTGGCCGTGTTCAGAAGGGTGCAGACCACTGTCGCATTGTCCAACTTAATCAGGTGACACTACAGTTATTGTTACCATTCACCTGGAAGAGAGTTCTGCACGCTAACCGATGCAGTGGAGGCCCTGCTGCACAACCTCTTGAGGCGGAAATGTGACGGGGAAATGCCTCAGACCTCAGGGCCTTGAGAGTAATCACTTTACCTGAGAAATACAAACACATATGTCAGAAATAGCTGGAGATGGGTTACTGAAGAATAAGCTGGGGAAAAACATCATTTCACACTCACAACCCACTCTTCAAGTAAAGGAAATTAAGTTCAAGCATCCTGAGAGGGACATATCCCAAAATACCGTCAAAGTCAGTGAAGACTGTTGATGCAATGCAGTGATGTTCTTGTTTAAAGGACAACGGGGGAAAACTGACAAAGTTCAACTAACCCAATTTCAGTGGAAGCTCTGTGATTGGATTCCTTTCTAACATTTTCAGACATCTGCATCAACCAATTAATAAATTAATCCATTCGATTCCACAGCACATCCACAATCTACAGACACATATTTTGACTGATAGGCCTATACAAACTAGCCTATAATACTTGTGCAGAATCATTTCCACAGGAAAGGATGTGATTTGATTATTTCACAGATCTGACCACACCGAGTTTGACAAACTGATGAACAGCGTATCCGGAAGACTGGATATTTCATTACCTTCGAGATACAAATTCTTAAAGACAACAGAAAGATAGAGGATAAAGTCAGCTACGAATAACAAAGACTATTCTTGAAAGCGAGAGCATCAGAATCACCTGCTTGACCTACTTTTAACTTAGTATTCTTCAAAATGCAATGCACAACATATTTTCAGTTTCTTATGCTTAAATATAGGGTGTCAGATGTGACATATTCAGTGACGTTGCATAGGTCCAACACACTCGGAGAGGTCTCTGTTTTAACAGTAGTATCACCACAATCTAGGCTTAAATTAAGGTTAGTAATTTCCAGTTCTAAGGAAGACATTGTTGCTGTGCTGTTATCTCCTTTGGTTGGTTAGTAAACCTTCAGCCCATTATTAAAGTGTAATCTTGCAATCAGATTGTCAATGCTGATGATGGCTAGAGGGAGAAACAATAAAAAAAAACATGTCAGTCATGAACTAATCTTCTAGTAAAATACAATGACAGTCCAATTAATTCCCTGGCCCTTTGGGAGCAATGAATGTGTAAAAACTATCGACCAGACATTGATGTAATCATCTTTCTCAATATCGCCTGCTGCCGGCCTTTGGGCTAATCACATTCCTCATTGGATGCATATGTGAATAACTGTTATCGCTAGCTAATTTGACTACATGGAATATTTCTGACATGTAACATTTCTGTCGGCTAGTTAGCTAACTTATGTAATTGAACATCAGCTAGCTAACTATGCAAGCCAACATATTTGGTGAATATATTGTACAACGCATCGTTCATCATACTAAACCAAGCAATCACTGAAATGTATAAGAATGCATGTATTACATGATGATCAACAAGCTCAATTAAGTTTATTTCACTTTTGTAGAGGCAAGCTAGTTTATCTACCTAGCTAGTAGTAGTTAGCCGTCCAGTCGTATGATTAGATATTGCCATGGCAACCGTTAGCAACTACGGGGTATATCAATAATCAAATAGTGCCTACCAAAATTCTCAGAATCGTTAGCCCCATAGAATGAACGTTTTGGTTGAATTTAAGGTTGACAGACAAACCAGAAGTAAAAACAAACAATTAAAAAAAAAAAATAAGGACAGAAACGAAAAACAAAGTGTGTGTCAGTGTAGGCGTGATAGGCGGATATATATTTAAACAGGGCTGAAAATGACTGGTAGCAGGAACATATAAATACTTATGGTAATTTATACATGTATAGAGGAGTAATACCAGGATATTTCACCAGCTGTATAAATGTGAAGCATCCGGTTGGCGTTTCCACTCACTACCAAATATGGTGATGAAAGGAAGCACAGTGGCAGGCAGTGGGAGAAGATGGAGCGAGATGGGTTTTGGCCGACATTCTGCTAATTTTCTCATCGATTAAACATTTGATCTCAATACCGTTTTCTGTTTCCAAGAACAAAATAGGCTTCTAACAGAGTGGACTAAGTTTCTTAGACGTTACCCTTTGCCAGAGTTTAAAACAAATTGCGTTATTTAAAATAAGTGCAAGTTCTTGCACACGCGCACTTCACAGAGAAAGCGTTCCCTAACGGATATATGAAAATATTTTTCAAATAGGATCTCGCTAGCTCGTGATTGGCTCGGCCAACCTCATTGTTTGTTTTTTAAAACTTTATTTAACTAAGAAAGCCATTTAAGAACAAATTCTTATTTTAAATGACGGCCTAGGAGAAGTGGGTTAACTGATTGTTAAGGGGCAAACGAGAGATTTGTACATTGTCATCTCGGGGATTCGCACTTGCAACCTTTCGGTTACTAGTCCTTTCGGTTTTAGTCCAACTCTCTAACCACTAGGCTACCCTGCCGCCCCTGCCGCTTGTTCTGCCAACTATGATTAATATGCCCCATTGGAAACGACAGGCTCTCTTCTATCTTGTTAGTTATTTAAAAAAAATGCTATTACCAAAGACTACACTACGAAGGTAGGCAGAAACTGCTTCTCCAATAGAAATCCCAGATCACGCTTGTAAACGATGTTGGCTCATGTTGGCTGGCTAAACTCATGCACAGAAACGCGTCATCGGGTCTAACGGTCGTCTCGCGCCAAACTGCGCATGTGCAGGCCTTCAAATCAAAGTTACGCCCTCGATATAAAGTTGTTTTTGACGAAAATTAAAACAAGTAACATGTTCAACTACCTAAGACATTGGCTCGAGTCTAGGTTGTGCCTTCATATTTTGAGAAAATGAACAACTAAGGAAGAATGTTTCACTTCTCTCATTGACTTTCCTAACCCCAAACCCCAGCAAAGACCTTTATAACTAAACCAAGAGAGACCACAGGAGTTTCAAATGGGAACAAATTATTTTATTATGCTATATATTTTTGAGTCATAGAGGGCAGAACAAGCCAAGCCGTGATTGGGAGTCCCATAGGGCAGTGCACAATTGGCCCAGCGTCGTCTGGGTTTTGCCGGAGTAGGCCGTCATTGTAAATAAGAATTTGTTCTTATTAACTGACTTCCCTAGTTAAATAAAGGTAAAATAATAAAATGTAATTCTAGTTTTGGGAAAAGAAAACTATATTGAGATCAAATGTATCATTGATGAGAAAATTAGCAGAATGTCGGCCAAAATCCATCTCGTTCCATCTTCTCCTACTGCAGGCCACTGGGCTTGTGGAAACGCCAAGCGGATGCTTCACATTTATACATCCTGAATATCTGTCTCATTATTATATCTGTGATCTCCAGCCTGGTCTGCTTAGCAAGCATTCCCGGAAGTCTCGAAATGTGGCTATGAGGCTATGGGTTTAGAAACTCTTTGTTAATACCCACTGAGCACAGACATCAATTCAATGTCTATTCCACAGTGGATCAACGAAATTTCATTGAAATGATGTGGAAACAATATTGATTCAACCACTGTGTGCCCAGTGGGTAGTGACCAGTAGCAGGATAAATAGATAGATACTAATGGTAATGGCAATCAATAATCAATGAACAGCAGCGTTGTGGTAGTAATACATCTAATCAATAATAATTTTAGCAGCAGGGTAGGTGTGAGGGGGAGCAGTAGTTGTTAACCATTTAACTGTCTTATGTCCAGGGGATAGAAGGTGTTTAGAAGTCTGATAGTCTGAGCATTGATTCACCTGTACTGTCTGCCGGACGGGAGCATGGAGAACAGTCCATGTCTGGGGTGGCTGGAGTTTTGGGCAATTTTTCTCACCTTTCTCAGACACCGCCTGGCATCTATGTCCTGAATGGTTGGGAGCTCACCCCCAGTGATGCGCTGGGCCGTCCACACCATCCTCTGTAGGGCCTTCCGGTCGAGTGCACTGTAGTTTCCATACCAGACGGTGATACAACCAGTCAGGATACTCTCGATGGTACAGCTGTAAAATGTCCTAAGGATCTGTGGGGCCATGCCAAATCGTTTCAGCCTCCTGAGGGAGAAGATGCTCTGCAATACTTCTTCACAACTGTGCTGGTGTGAGAGGACCATGTTAAGTCCTCAGTGATATGGACACAGAGAATCTTGATGTGAATGTGGACAGTGCCCCAGTTTCCTGTAGACTCCTGTAGGTTTCATTAAAATTACTTTTTAAAATTATATTTTCTATTATTATCTACAGTTGAAGTCAGAAGTTTACATACACTTAGGTTGGAGTCATTAAAAGTTGTTTTTCAACCACTCCACAAATTTCCTGCTAACAAACTATTTTTTTGGCAAGTCGGTTAGGACATCTACTTTGTGCATGACACAAGTCATTTTTCCAACATTTGTTTACAGACAGATTGTTTCACTTATAATTCACTGTATCACAATTCCAGTTCCAGGTTTACATACACTAAGTTGACTGTGCTTTTAAACAGCTTGGAAAATTCCAGAAAATGATGTCATGGCTTTAGAAGCTTCTGATAGGCTAATTGTCATAATTTGAGTCAATTGGAGGTGCACCTGTGGATGTATTTCAAGACCTACCTTCAAACTTGCAAGCCGAAGAATACCATCCCAACCGTGAAGCACAGGGGTGGCAGCATCATGTTGTGGGGGTGCTTTGCTGCAGGAGGGACTGGTGCACTTCACAAAATAGATGGCATCATGAGGAGGAAAATTATGTGGATATATTGAAGCAACATCAGTCAGGAAGTTAAAGCTTGGTCGCAAATGGGTCTTCCAAATGGACAGTGACCCCAAGCATACTTCCAAAGTTGTGGCAAAATGGCCTAAGGACAACAAAGTCAAGGTATTGGAGTGGCCATCACAAAGCCCTGACCTAAATTCTATAGAAAAATTGTGGTCAGAACTGAAAAAACGTGTGTGAGCAAGGAGGCCTACAAACCGGTCTCAGATACACCAGCTCTGTCAGGAGGAATGGGCCAAAATTCACCCAACTTATTGTGGGAAGCTTGTGGAAGGATACCCAAAACGTTTGACCCAAGTTAAACAATTTAAAGGCAATGCTACCAAATACTAATTGAGTGTATGTAAACGTCTGACCCACTGGGAATGTGATGAAAGAAATAAAAGCTGAAAAAAATCATTCTCTCTACTATTATCCTGACATTTCATATTCTTAAATAAAATGGTGATCCTAACTGACCTAAAACAGGGAATTTTTACTAGGATTAAATGTCAGGAATTGTGAAAAATTGAGTTTAAATGTAGTTGGCTAAGGTGTATGTAAACCTCCGACTACAACTGTATATTATTATTTTCACTGCATTGTTGGCAAACAGCACGGTAACAATTCCACTATACTGTTTTACTCTTGTTGTATCCTGTGCATGTGGCAATTCAACTTTGAAACTTGAAACTAGTCCACGATCAGCTCCTTGGTTTTGCTGTCGTTGAGGGAGAGGTTGTTGTCCTGGCACCACACTGCCAGGTCTCTGACCTCCTCCCTGTAGGCTGATTAGGCCTACTACCATCGTGTCATCAACAAACTTAATGATAGAGTTGGAGTCGTTCGTGGCCACACAGTCATTGGTGAACAGAGAATACAGGATGGGGCTAAGCACATTTCCCTGGGGGGGCCTCCGTGTTGAGGGTACGCATGGCAGAGCTGTTGTTGCCTACTCTTAACAACTGGGGTTGACCTATCAGAAAGTCCAGGAACCAGTTGCAGAGGGAGGGGTTCAGTCCCAGGTTCCCGAGCTTGGTGATGATCTTGGAGAGCACTATTGTGTTTAACACTGAGCTGTAGTCAATGAACAGCTTCCTCACATACGTATTCCTATTTTCTAGATGGTAGAGGGCATGTGGCGTGCAATTGAGATTGCGTCGTCTGTGGATCTGTTGGGGCGGTATGCAAATTGTAATGGGTCCAGTATGTCTGGGATGAAGGAGTTGACGTGTGCCATAACCAGCCATTCAAAGCACTTAATGATTACAGATATGGGTGCTACAGGGCGGATGCGATGTGACAGGATGCCTTAGAGTTTTTGGGAACAGGAATGATGGTAGTCAGCTTTAAACATGTGGGGATTACTGACTGGGACAAGGATAGGTTGAAAATGTCAGTGAAGACGCCTGCCAGCTGGTCTTCACATGCCCAGAGGACACACCCTGGAATATCATCTGGCCCTGCGGCCTTACAAGTGTTGACCCGTTTAAAAACCTTACTCACGCCAACTACTGTGTTGTTATGTCTGTCTGGTCATTATGTCTTGTGATGTTGTATGACCTGATATGATATCTTGTGAATATGTTATCTGCATGCTATATGAAGCCTACTTTGTTGCAAAGCAATATCCTTATGGGTTTTCTATTCTATTCAATTAAGAAATCTTGATATCCAATTCCAACCATAGCATGCCTTTCTATCATATTCTTTTTTTTTTTTTATTCTGGCCTATCCCATTCCCAATGTATGCCATGATGAAGCATTATGTGTAATCTCACATCTATTCATGATGTGGCCTATTCTAATGCTGTGTTCATACCAAAGTGGGAAGGTGTTAATTACCAGTTGATAAATCGGAAATATCAGTTGGATGCATTCATCTTTGAAATCGTTGAGAAAAGACGAAAGCTATCATGCTTGTAAACAAATTTTCGTTTTCAAAAACCATATTACTACACTGCTTATATAGATAATGTTTTGTTGTTTAATTTAACTGCTGAAAAAGCTGTTGTCGAGGTAATTCCCTTAGTAGGGGACGTCAGAGGTCAGCATGTGTGAGAAGTCGGAGCTCAGGGAAGATAGAGATGAGATTCCCACTAGTAATTATGCATTCAAGTGGATTTTCCGTTGTATGTTGTAAATACCGCATTCCCACTTCGCTATGAATGCAGCATAAGGTCAAGGAAGTAACGTGTTATGCTGCGTTCATAACCAAGTGGGAAGGTGGTATTTACCAAATACAACTGGGAAACATCCACTTGAATATCCCTACAACTCTCGTCGGAAACTCGTCTATCATCCCTGAGTTCTCCTACATGCTGACCTCAGACGTCACCTACAACTAAGGAAATTACCTAGATAACACAATTTTTGACAGTTAAATGTAACGACAAAACATTATTATTTTTCTCCTCCCCCCTTCTCCCCAATTACGTGATATCCAATTGGTTGTTACAGTCTTGTCCCATCACTGCAACTTCATATGGTTTCTGAACACTATAATTTGTTTACAAGCATGATAGCTATACTTTTAGTTTATGGTTGAAGCAGCTTGTTGGCCATTAGCCAATTGGCGTTTCTTAACGGGTTCAAAGCACGTGAATACATCCAACTGGTATTTACCATGGTGATGGGAAGTTCAGCTCTTTTTACTGACTTATTATTGGAGCTGTCATTTGTGACTGAGACTTGTAAAAGTGTGCTTAAACACTTTTTAATTTTTTTGCTAGGCATACAAATAATTGTATTTCTTGATACATCTGAAAAGAGGTCTAGTTGTGGCCGCAACCGGACTAGATTGTGAGCAACTCTTGGCAGAAGGCATTGCTTGACTGCCGGGAGGGTAATGAGCACAATATAGTTCATGATTCGTTCTGGAGTTAGAGTTTGTTGAGCAGAGGATTTGTATATTTTGGTTCTATAATGTTGTGTCCATCATAACATTCAATAATCCATTAATCAAAGTAATTCTTGCACCATGCGATCAATGATCAGTTCTAGGCATATCTTGCTTTGCCGTGTTGCCTGCAGCACGATCTATTTTCCTGCGTGCATATACTGTACAATGAGAAGACAAAACATTAAAAACACCTGCTTTTTCCATGACATCGACTGACCAGGTGAATCCAGGTGAAAGCTGTGATCCCCTATTGATGTCACTTGTTAAATCCAGTTCAATCAGTTTAGATGAAGGGGAGGAGACAGGTCAAAGAAGGATTTTTAAGCCTTGAGACAATTGAGACATGGATTGTGTATGTGTGCCATTCAGAGAGTGAATGGACAAGACAACATATTTAAGTGCATTTGAACAGGGTATGGTAGTAGGTGCCAGGTGCACAAGTTTGTGTCAAGAACTGCATCACTGCTGGGTTTTTCATGGCCAACAGTTTCCAGCGTGTATCAAGAATGGTCCACCACCCAAACGAAATCTAGCCAACTTGACGGAACTGTGGGAAGCGTCAAATGGGCCAGTATCCCTGTGGAATGCTTTTGAACCTTGTAGAGTCCATGCCCCGACGAATTCAACTAAATATTAGGAAGGTGTTACTAATATTTGCTATGCTCAGTGTATGTTGGTTGGAGACATAGGTCAGAGCACGTCTCTGGTGACACTGAGCCGGAGGAGCGTGTATATATCTTTCTGTACGACTCATTGCGGCTAGTAGATCAAATGACGACTAAAATGAATGAGTCATTCAGAAAAACAAATCATAACTCTCGAATCAGTAATATGAGTAATTGAAAAAACAAAACAAATTGCTCTCGAACTGCACATCACTAATTTACGACTTCACAGCTGGTAATTACCACCTTCCCACTTGGTTATGAACGCAGCATTAACCCCTTTTTCAATGATCTGGCGCCAATAATCTCTGAATTAGATTCGCATTTTTGCAACGACTGAATACAGTTGTTTAATATGCAGCAGAACTTCCTGTAATATTGAAAATGGTCTTACATTATAACACGAGACCTGCAGAAAGGCATGGTTCTTGACATCCATGACACAGACTCAAGCTACGACGACTAGAGGCGAAGTGTCACACACAGCTCCGCGAACATTGCTAAATCAGTTGAGGACGGAATAGAAAAATAGGCAAGCCGAGTGTTTTTCTTTGAAATACAGTATTGAGACTCTCTCTCCGATCTAATCGCTCGTCTTCATTGGTTTAGCGAGACAAAGTCGCGGTGCGTAAATGAGAGAAAATCATCGACAAATAATAACCGAGAACGGAGCGATGCATTTGTTCAACGTGTTCAATACAGAGCTGTAGCTAGTTTTTTAAGTGGCGAGGAATGCTATCTGAGCTCACGCATCAATGTTTCACTGGGGCAAGTGGAAGAAGAGGATGGGCGCGAATAGTTCTAAGAGACCGGTCTACGATGAAAAGGAAGATGGTAAGAAAACACAAAGAAACGAAAGCATCGCTATTCTTTTGCGTTGATAGTAAACTATAGCGCAACATTGTAGCGCCACCTAAATTGCATTTGAGTCAAAGTTAGTTCAATGGATCAAGCAATTTCATCACGATGTTGCCTAGGCTATAGATGATGAACTCCTATTGATGTCACCTCGATAATTTTTGGGGTAAATATTAGCCTCCTCAAAATACATGGTCTTGCAGCCTAGAGATGAAAGCATATGTCGGGGGTGTGGGGTTCAACTTTAGATTGATGGACAGTGAAACAAAATGTAGAATGTCGGCTAAAGTCTAGCAACTGACACCATATTTCACATGTACACTTTTTTTTTTGCCAAATTATACCAATGTTTTGTTCTTGATGATGACACAGGACACTGAAATATTGGTTGCAATTGATTCATTCTGGAGATCAATCAAGTGGCTACAGTGTCATACAGTCAGTGTAATTTCCTGGGATTGCATTTCATGTAGATGTCTCATTATTTGATGATTTTACTTGCTATTCTTCAGACTTCTCAGGATGTGTTTGCTGAATGCAATACCTGCACACTTCACCTTTACATGCCTCGTTTGTATGCAGCTGTCTTTGGGGAACTATTATGAAATATGAGTATGTGGAGTCATTGTGTTAATCGAATAATTCTTACAAGATTAGTGGCATGCATGAAAGTAATGCACGTTCATGTCTGTCACTGATGGAGAATAAGCCCATTCGAGCTGAACCAAATATGCCTTGCTTTGAATCATCAATGCCCCTTTATACTGTTGCCAACAAATCTGAAATGACAGATGAACTGACTAAATCAGTGAAAAACTGTAACTAAATGAGGTCAGTTCACTGCAGACTTGTGGTCATATGATTAGGAGGGGATGGAGATTGTGTGTGTGTTCCTGTGTGTATGTGAGTTCTTGTTTGTTTGTTTGTGTGTGTGTGTTTAGCTACAAGGGTGACCCATTTAGAAGCTACATTTTGTCCATACAGTTCAAATGGTACTTTTGATGTATCAACAGCCATCAGTGAAAATGATGTAAATGTTATGAAAGGTGTAATGAGAAGCTGTGGACCTGCAAACAGTGCAATTTTTGTTGTTTTTGTCAATGTACATTTTTTTTATGTGGAGCTGTGTACAGTATATCTGTGTTTGTCAAATAAACAATTATAGAGGTGGTCTATTTGCAGAGGGAAAAGGGCGGCAGTTTGACAGGCATTATGATATTGTTTTTTCCCCTATACTTTTGATTAATGAGGAGCCTTGAGGCTCAAGGCTGGCATGGCAAAAATGGGGAGGAGACAACATACACTGAGTATACAAAACATTAGGAACACCTTCCTAATATTGAGTTGAACCCCCCCCCCCATTCTTGATACACACGGGAAACTGTTGAGTGTGAAAAACCCAGCAGCGTTGCATGTCTTGACACACTCAAACTGGTGCGTCTGGCACCTACTACCATACCCCGTTCAAAGACACTTAAAGCTTTTGTCTTGCCTGTTCACACTCTGAATGGCACACATACACAATCCATGTCTCAATTGTATCAAGGCTTAAAAATCCTTCTTTAACCTGTCTCCTCCCATTCATATGCACTGATTGACGTGGATTCAACAGGTGACATTGTAAAGGGATCATAGCTTTAAAATGGTCAGTCTGTCATAGAGAGCAGGTGTTCCTAATGTTTTGTACACTCTGTGTATATTCTGTTTTTAAGTCTTATATCATCTCTATGGGCCGGGTGATTGCTGCGTATTCTTTACCATACTGCCGTATCTGAATCACTAGTTACATGAATAACTAACCCCGCCTCCACTCCACCTCACCCAGAGTGAGCATGCCATGTATGATCATAATCACCATCCCCATCACAGGAGGTTGGTGACGGCTTAATTGGGGAGGACGTGCTTGTGGTAATGGCTGGAGCGGAATCAGTGGAATGGTATCAAATACACTACCGGTCAAACGTTTTAGAACACCTACTCATTCAAGGGTTTTTCTTTATTTGTACTATTTTCTACATTGTAGAATAATAGTGAAGACATCAAAACTATGAAATGACACACATGGAATCATGTAGTAACCAAAAAAGTGTTAAACAAATCAAAATATATTCTTCAAATAGCCACCCTTTGCCTTGATGACAGCTTTGCACACTCTTGGCATTCTGTCAACCAGATTCATGAGGTAGTATGGTATGGAAAGCATGTCAATTAACAAGTGTGTCTTAAAAGTACATTTGTGGAATTTTTTTCCTTAATGCATTTGAGCCGATCGGTTGTGTTGTGACAAGGTAGGGGCGGTATACAGAAGATAGCCCTATTTGGTAAAAGACCCAGTCCATATTATGGCAAGACCAGCTCAAATAAGCAAAGGGACGACAGTCAATCATTACTTTACGAAATGAAGATCAGTCAATACGGAACATTTCAAGAACTTTGAACGTTTCTTCAACTGCAGTAACAAAAACCATCAAGCGCTATGAGAAACTGTCTCTCATGAGGACCACCACAGGACTGGAAGACCCAGAGTTACCTCTGCTGCACAGGATAAGTTAATTTGAGTTACCAGCCTCAGAAATTGCAGCTCAAATAAATTCTTCACAGAGTTCAAGTAACAGACACATCTCAACATCATCTGTTCAGAGGAGACTGTGTGAATCAGTCCTTCATGGTCGAATTGCGGCAAAGAAACCACTACTAAAGGACACCATTAAGAAGAAGAGCCTTGTTTGGGCCAAGAAACACTAGCAATGGACATTAGATCGGTGGAAATCTGTTCTTTGGTCTGGAGTCCGACGGATGAGTGAAGGGATGATTTCCGCATGTGTATTTCCCAACATAAAGCATGGAGTTGGAGGTGTTATGGTGTGGGGGTGCTTTGCTGGTGACACTGTAATTTGGTTAGAATTCAAGGCACACTTAACCAGCATTGCTACTATCATTGCTACTATCTAGTTTGTCCCACTAAGCGCAATCATTTGTTTTTCAACATGACAATGACCCAACACAACCCCAGGCTGTGTAAGGGATATTTTACCAAGAAGGAGAGTGATGGAGTGCTGCATCAGATGACCTGGCCTCCACAATCTCCCGACCTCAACCAAATTGAGATGGTTTGGGATGAGTCTGACCGCAGAGTGAATGAAAAGCAGTCAACAAGTGCTCAGCATATGTGGGAACTCCTTCAAGACTGTTGGAAAAGCATTCCAGGTGAAGCTGGTCGAGAGAATGCCAAGATTGTGCAAAGATGTCATCAAGGAAAAGGGTGGCTACGTTGAAGAATCTCAAATATAAAATATATTTTGTGTTTAACACTTTTGTGTACTACATGATTCCATATGTAGTATTTCATTAGTTGTTATGTCTTCACTATTATTCTAACATGTAGAAAATAGTAAAAATAAAGAAAAACCCTTGAATGAGTAGGTGTTCTAAAACTTTTGACCGGTAGTGTACATCAAACACATGGTTTGATGCTATTCTATTTACTTGGTTCCATTATTATGAGCCATCCTCCCCTCAGCAGCCTACACTGATCCCCATCATCATCATCATCATCATCATGCGTAGATGCACATACATTAAGTGGAGGCGGTTGATAGTCTTTTCATGTTGTGAAAGGAATTCAATCTTCACAGAGCAGAAATACTCTCCTGAAAGGGTAGGTACAAATGGGGTTGCACATTTTGGGGAATATTCAGGGGTGGACACTTTCTGTGGGAATTAACGGGACTATATGGGAATTAACGGAAAGATATGCAAATTAATATTAATACCATTTAAATGTAGATGTTTTTTGCTTTGGATATATTTACCATATCATATGGAGACAGAATCATAAACATTTTACCTTCTCATAAGTAGAAATAATTGCAAATGACTAAATTCTTCCAATAGAATTTAAATAAACAATTTAGTTATGAATTGAACTTTAATTCAATTAGTTGACTCTTCACATGGGATGATTTTGCTGAACAACAAAAGAAAGGGAATATTGAATGATCCCCAATGATCCATCACATCTCCCAAAAACTTTATCAAAATGCATCCGTAAAATGATAGTCTAGAAACGAAAGCTTTGGTTGTCTTCTTCTCAAGCTTCCATGTATTCTCCCTGGACCTCCTCAATGTCCACCTCTTGAACATCAGACTCTGAGGCCTCATCTACACTGTCACTTTCCAACCTTGTTGAGGATGGCTTTGTTGTCGGGCTCAAAAAGCCTCAAATTTGCCCGGGTGGCCACCAATTTGTCAACCCTTGTATTGGTCAGCCTGTTGCGTGCTTTGGTGTGTGTGTGTGTGTGTTCCAACATAAGGAACAGTTGCGCTCTGAGGTGGCTAATGTTGGTGGGATTTGGAGGATGATGGAAGGAACAGGGGAAAGAGCCTCAGATCCACAAAGTTCCTTCCACCAGGTGTCTGATGAGATATGTTGGCATGACTGCCATATTGCATCTCTATCCCAAAGCCTTTGCTATGAAGTGTACTTCACCAGACTGTCAAGAACCATGCCCTCATCCAGGCAAAGGTGGCTAGACATGGTAGTGATGACACCATAGGCATTGTTGATCTCTGCACCAAACCGGATGCTCTTGCCAGCATACTTGGAGTCCAACATGTACGCTGCTGCGTGTTTTGACTTCAGGCAGAAGTCTTCACGCTTTTTGATGTATTTCAGAACTGCAGTTTCCTCTGCTTGGAGCAACAGTGAAGTGGGCAGGGCAGTATGGATTTCTTCTCTTACATCTGCAAGCAGAGTCTAAACATGGCATTGTCTCCCTCAATCCGTGCAATGGCTACTGCTATAGGTTTCAGGCTGCTTACCACTCTCCCAAAATACATCATCAGGATCCTCTTGATATGGCTGTACATATCGACAGAAATATGGCCATTTCTTGGAAAGACTCCTTCCCCTCCAGGAGACTGTCAAACATGATGACAACACCACCCCAATGGGTGTTACTGGGCAGCTTCAATGTGGTGCTCTTATTTTTCTCACTTTGATTGGTGATGTAGATGGCTGCTATAACTTGATGACCCTTCACATACCTAACCATTTCCTTGGCTCTCTTGTAGGGTGTATCTGTTGTTTTTAGTGCCACGATGTCCTTGAGGAGTAGATTTAATGCATCAGCAGCAAAGCGAATAGGTGTGATGTGAGGGTAGGACTCCTCCACTTTAGACCAAGTAGCCTTCATGTTCACAGCATTGTCTGTCACCAGTGCAAATAACCTATGTGGTCCAAGGTCATTGATGACTGCCTTCAGATCATCTGCAATGTAGAGACTTGTGTATCTGTTGGCCCTTGTTTCTGTGCTCTTGTAGAATACTGGTTGAGTGTTGGAGATGATGTAGTTAATTATTCCTTGCCCACAAACATTCAACCACCCATCAGAGAGGATTGCAATATGGTGGCACTTATAACTCTTGTGCCTAGGGTTGCAAAGGGTCGGAAACTGCCAATACGGCCTCCTTTCTCTATGATTTGCTTGACCTTCACTTGAACTCTATTGAACTCTGCATCCAGCAAATTAGTAGATAAAGCATGTCTGGTTGGAGGGGTGTATGCTGGGCGAAGAACATTTAGAAATCTCTTCCAATACAAATTGCCTGTGAGCATCAGAGGTGAACCAGTTGCATACACAGCTCGAGCAAGACATTCATTAGCATTTCTCTGACTACGTTCCTCCATTGTGTCAAAAAAACTTCTGATTTCAGGAGGACCATGAGCTGTTGCTATCGATAATGTGTCTGATTCATCATTTTTACCTCAAACAGAAGTAGAGGGACTTTTGTCAGAGGTTACTTGTTGTGAGCACTGAGGGAACTTTATGCACTTGGCCAGATAATTCTGCATCATTGTTGCATTCTACACATATGATTTGGCACAGTATTTGCAAATGTACACAGCTTTTCCTTCTACATTAGCTGCAGTGAAATGTCTCGACACATCAGATGGTGCCCGTGGCATTTTCCTGTAAAGATTAGGAAAAAAATTGTAAAAAAGAACCCCAAATACAATTCCATGTACAGATAAATAGTTATGCAGTTAGAATAAAAAACTCAGTTGTAAGATAAATGTTTTTAAATTAACCCTGTATGGAGTTAGCACTCCTCAGTTAGCAGGCTCATGCAATTTAAAACCCACATGGTAGCAAAAACTAACTAGCAGAAAGTGTTAAGTTAGAAATTATTTAAACACACTTTGCTGGAGGCTACTATTTACTAGTTAACAAAAAAGTATGTATGTCATCTAAAATATATTCACCCCACCCAGTATTTTATTCAAAACTTACCAGAAAGCATGTAGTCCTTGGCTCAGACAGTGTGTGGTAGTGTGGGCTCAATAGCATCTCATTAGTGTGCAAGATCTTGAGAATCAGCTGTAGATGTGATGGAAGAATGCACTGTGTATGCAGAGGGTTGCAATTCCATTGAATTGGTGGATAGTTTAACCAAAATATGCCACAAGACCTAGAATTGCCTTGTGTATCCCGTGAAAAAAGGTTAACTGTTAGCTTAAATGTTAACTTTTTTTAATGAATTACCACAAAATTCCCAAAATTCCCAGGTTTAACTTCCCATGGAAAATTTCCTGGAAAGTGTCCGACCCTTTGCAACCCTAGGCACAAGAGTTATAAGTGCCTCGATACTTTCTTAATGCGCTATCCTTCGATGTATATGATCTCTACTAGGGATGTGATGAGTCACCGATATGCACCGGTGCATCGGTCTGCGGACCCCAAACTGATCCAGATGTAGCATGCATCAGTCAGAAAATCGCTTCAAATGTTATGGATCGCAATGTTACCTTCCGAAAATACCTCATATTTTGTGACAACTGGTGCGTCGTCTCCTTCAGTGTCGAACCGCATGTAACTGTGATGACAGTCATTGATCTATACTTTATTTTTCATGCCGAACAACAGGCAATATCAGTTACCTAGTCAAACTGCACTGTGCCCAGCTCACTAACGCGACGTAGGCAGCCTGTTCCTGATCTTGGGATAATACAGGGTAAAGTAAATAATTTCATAACGAGGACAGCAATCACTTTTACGAGATGCGCTGCACGGCCAAAGCGAGAGGAGAAGAAAAGATCACTTCCTAAAAACTTCCAAAAACATTTGATATTAAGATGGGGAGTGAAATCCAAAGTTGTGCTATATATTCATTACCTATGTTGTAGCTAATTTGTAAATGATCAATATTGATGGATACTAGCTCAAACAGTTCATTTGCAAAAATGACAAGTTAATTAGAGGGTGACGATATTTCACAACCAAAGTGAGGGGACAAAAAACATTGGCTACATTGCCTACTAATCTGATGGTGGTAGATGCCTAGTCTCCTTTATGGCTGAGCTCAGGTGCCTACATAGTACACACACCATAGACACTCACACACAGAAGTAATTTCAGACAGATCCAGCTCCGAGAGGCCCATCTCCTGATCTCTATCAGCAGCAGAATTTAATTTAGAATGGAAAATGAATGTGTTCATGCAACAAATGTATCATATTGGATCCGGCTAGAATTGTTTTCGAATCAAACCGAATCCCACCGAATTCTTTTAAACTACAACGTATCGTATCAGAGCCCATGTATCTAAATACGAATCGAATCGTCTTGAAATCGAAAGATGCACATCCCTAATCTCTACACATTACACCAATAGTAGCATCACATCCCATTCAGCCGACTGTATCGAAGTTGCTGAGTTGGTTTCATGTGAAGAGCATCCACTAAGTGTTGTTTGTTTCTGCCTGGGTCTCTCAGAAACAATATCTCTTGGCTTCTTGGAAAACGGTATATGGTCTACATTGGGCAGTAATATTAGAGCAGTACTTGGCTAGAATGGAGTTATCAGGTTAATGTCTAACAGAAGCTGCCCGAGGGCTATTTTAGTAGATTATTATATGTTTTTATATTTATAGCAAGGAGATAAGAGAGAGCCTATGGGATTGATTAGGGCACTCATCCTCCTTGCTTGGCTGTTGTACAATGCATTATTTCTCAGAACTACTTCCAGCCTTGGTGACAAATGCATTATTTCTCAGAACTACTTCCTAGCCTTGGTGACAATTTAACTTGTGTAGTATAAACAGACCGACATATGACCGGATCCCACTGCTCCACTCAAGCCTTTCTTCAGAAAGGTCATGCAAACACTAGCTGGGTGAACGTGTTGAAGCATGTGCCAAGGCAAGCCCCTGGAGAAAGAAGCACTTTCCCTTGAGAACCTTGACCGGACCACTGCAGTAATGCACATACCGTCGCCCGCTTTTGAATGGAATGTGTTTGCATCGAAAGAGTAGACAATCCAGGGAGACGCAGAATGGAGATATCCATGCGTTCTTTGATAGAGCCCACCAGGCATGTTCTTTGTGTACTCCATACGTTTCATTGCTCCTTTGATTGACTATACAGAGAAGCCTACTGTGCGCGTAATGTGCTCGATGTAGTGTGTGCAAGTTTGTATGTTGGGAATGTGTACTTCCGTGAGTATGAGGGTTTGAGGAACAAAACAGCGAGGCAGACATGGAGGAGTGTAGGAAAGAGATAAAGAGAGGGATGGCAGATTGCTTGCATGGAATACTGAATCCCGGTTTTCTTTCATCTCCAGCATTAGTGTCTCTCTCTCTCGAACAGAGCAGGAGCCCTATGCCTGCAGCTTTTAGCCTCACTAGTACTGACTAATTCCCCTTATGCCAGTAGTAATCCAATACGTGGCTGATATATGGTGGTTATACTGCGGTATTATCTGATTTGTGGTGAGAAAGGAATACCTCACCAACTTCACAAGTTGGACATACAGTACAGTTATAGAATAGCAATAACATCACAAACTTTGGGTGACGGATAGACTACTTTGAACAATACCCCTTTTGTGTAGTAGTAGGCAGTAGTCCTTGTTAAAATAGTGTATCTACAGGTCTTGAATATATTTGCAATTCCCTTAACTTACTTCCGGTGAAAAACAGGAGACAGGTTTCATAGCAAAACTAGTTTCAGACTGTAGGTGTCTTCAAAGAGATCAGCTCAGTTGGGTTCTGAGATAAAAAAATAAATAAAAAAAAAGAAGGAAAGGTCGCTCGGTGTGTTTGTGTGCGTGCGTGTGTTGGCCAGCGCATGATGCGAGGAGCGGATGAGGGCACACAGAGAATGTAATTGACGTCAGCCCAGTGGGTTGGATGAGAACCTGTCATATATTCAGGTTGTAGTCTCACAACTGCAGACTTCTCTTTTTCTATGTTTTCCTTTCTCTTTACTGTGCTTTTTGTTGCTCTTATTCTCCATTTGTTTTCCTCTCCGTTTTAAAATGTGTATTGATGTAGGCTAATAAGAAAATTATTGATTATGCAAATCTCTTTCTGCCCTTTTGCAGTGTTTACTGTCACTGTTGTTTCCGTCGTTATGGCAGATGGTTGTCTATGCAGCTAAGAATGATTAATACACACAAGTAAACACTGTTTTTTTTAATGGACAAAACATTATTTAACACTGCTTATAACCCCCACAGTTTACAGTCTACTACACTGAACAGAAATATAAATGCAACATGTCAAGTGTTGGTCCCATGTTTCATGAGCTGAAATAAAAGCTCCCAGAAATGTTCCATACGCACAACAAGCTTATTTCTCTCAAATATTGTGCACAAATTGGTTTCACATCCCTTTGAGATTTTTGGATCCAACCATCGTGTCTTTGTGAGATGTGTGTGGTTGAACGGATAATCTCCGTATGTGTATTTCCCAACGTAAAGCATGGAGGAGGAGGTGTTATAGTGTGGGGGTGCTTTGCTAGTGACAATGTCTGTGATTTAATTAGAATTCAGGGCACACTTAACAAGCATGGCTACCACAGAATTCTGCAGTGATACGCCATCCCATCTGGTTTGTGCTTAGTGGGACTATAATTTGTTTTTCAACAGGACAATGACCCAACATGTGTTATTTCATAATTTTGATGTCTTCACTATTATTCTACAATGTAGAAAATGTTAAAAATAAAGAAAATTCCCTTGAATGAGTAGGTTTTCAAAAACTTTTGACCGGTAGAGTGTGTGTGTGTGTGTGTGTGTGTGTGTGTGTGTGTGTGTGTGTGTGTGTGTGTGTGTGTGTGTGTGTGTGTGTGTGTGTGTGTGTGTGTGTGTGTGTGTGTGTGTGTGTGTGTGTGTGTGTGTGTGTGTGTGTGTGTGTGTACAGTACCAGTCAAAAGTTGTGACACAACTACTCAAACTTTTTTCTTTATTTTTTATATTTTATACTTTGTAGAATAATAGGGAAGACATCAAAACGATGAAATAACACATACAGAATCATGTAGTAACAGTTATTTTACATTTTAGACTTTTAAAACTAGCCACCCTTTGTCTTGATGACAGCTTTGCACACTCTTGGCAATCTCTCGACCAGCTTCACCTGGAATTATTTTCCAACAGTCTTGAAAGAGTTCTCACATGTGACCCGATTCAGGAAACTAGGCGTATGTCGCAAGTCACGACATCACAGGAGAGCCATTTTGAACGCACATTTTTTTTTAATCAAAATGCGTTTTGTGATAGAAATGCTTTTTTTTTCAAACATGTGAACTTTCATGTGCCTTAACAAACTGTATGCCATCTGTAAATACGAATAAGATTGTTAAATTACGAGCCTTGTTTAGCCACAGAAAGAGAGCATCTTTCACACTAGCCATGATTGGCTGAGATAACAAGTTGCCTGGACATGCCGAGAGAGGAGTTCGGATTGATCTGCCATATTGAAGGCTTCTGTCAATTTGAGCTCGTCCGTCTGTGTTGGTAATCCTGTTGAACGCGGCTTTAAAAAAATGTATTGGGTAGTGGAGCTGCATAAGTGTTGCTCTCCACTTTCTGCAGGATCAAGTTTTGAAATCAGTGGAATTAGAGTACGATAGCTAAAGAGCTGGAGAAAACACCTGTCTCTGGATTACATCTTCAAACTAAGGGCATCCATGGTATGGCATTCCTGACCGGGTGACTCGTCCATCATGCATGATGATGTATACAGATAAGATAGCTAACTACATTTTCAGATATTACACGTTTCTAATTTTGACAAAGTGGTTTAATTTCAAGCTAAAGTGTACTGTTAACTAGCTAAAGTGCTAACGTTAAATGGCTCCCTAGCTAACATTAGGCTCTAAATAGAAAAGCAAACTTTGGACCTGGTTGGTTAGTTCCCAGCACTGTGGCCTTGTTGTTCGTTGTTTAACTAGCTAACGTTAGCGGTCTGGCTCGTTAGCTAACGTTACGTGACGTGTGTGTGATCTTAAACGTTGTTTACCTAGCTTGGTTCATTGTTTAGCTAGCTAGTTAATGTTAGCTGGCTGGCTCTCTAGCGGAGGTTATTATTAGTTTCCCAGAGCTGTTTGCTTTTCTTGTTAGAGTTTAATGTTAGGCATTGTTGGCACTTTGTTCATTGTTGTTTATCTAGCTAACGTTAGCTGGCTGGCTCATTAGCTAACGTTACGTGACGTGTGTACAACACTCGTTGAATATGGCCGGTGTCAGTAACCGTCTGCAAAAAAGTAATACAATTGTTTCCAGCAGAGCTGGTTAGGCTGTTTTCATGTTATCCTGAGGTAAACAAATAATCGGCCAGAGCGCCAAGTGTGCGCTCCGAGAGCGAAACGAGATGGGTGGGGCTAAAGCTTAAGAGTGTGTGAACGATGCTGAATGTGTGTAGTCAAAGAAGAGCTCTTCAGTAGATACCAAAACATTCAAAGGCTGTTTTGTCAAAAGTGAAGTTACAAGTTTATCAACTTTCAAATCAGAATTACTTTCCCATTGTTCCTCAAATGCAGTGTATGATATACCATTATGTAGCTCGGAGTGTCTGCTTTTATCCAACGTAAAAAACACAATTTCAAATTTTGCTACATGAGACTGAATCAAGGTGGTTGGTCACATTCACTGTCCATGAGAAAGCAAGCGAGAACGATACTAAGCAGAAGAGAAGAGAGATGATAAAGATGTCAATTTTCAATCCCAAAAACTAAAAAGTTGTTTGACAAAAGCATATATTGTAATTTTCCTTAATTTATGTGTAAATCCTGGCTCAGTTTTTTTAGACCAGTGGTTCTCTTTTGTGTGTGTGTGTGTGTGTGTGTTCAAAGGGGAGTACTGGAGCTTCTTCTCAATCCTCTGGGCAGTGCACTGAAAGCTGGCCAGATTCTTGCCTTTCATTTGGCCCCTCTGCTTTAGACATTTCAGAAATGCCTGTTGAATCCAATTAGGCTCAATGTATAGGTAATCTCAAACAAGTCTCAGATTGGGCTGGGGAAGTTCTGCAACATTTTAAGATGCGACTGGACTTGCCTACTTAGAAAAAAATTGCCTCTGGAAACCTGTCTGTGCGTGGAGGTGTTGAGGGGTGGTTGTCCTTTAGGAATAAGAGATGCCTTGGGAAGATTTAGTGTGTTAATTTATTCATGTGGCACTTTGGAGTTCAGGGAGGGATTGTATTTTGTCTCGAGCAGCAGATTCATAACAGTAAGAGATTGAGGCCAGGGGAGGTTACTGTAGTGCTGTATTCTCAGGCTGGTTGTGTGTCTTCCGCGCTGTGCATATCGATTGCTATATTGAATGAAATTGCATTTTGATTGCTATATCATGAAAGAGAGAGTGCGAGATTTTGGCAATTAAGCCCTTTAGCTACTTACCAGAGTCAGATGAACTCATGGATACCATTTGAAGGAAGTTGAAGATAGTTTTGCGAGCCATTGCTAAAAGCGTTAGCGCAATGACTGGAAGTGTACCGGAACAACTAGCATGCTGGTACCCATGAATTCATCTGACTCTGGGTAAGTAGAAAAAATGCTTAATTGGTAAAATCTCACACTATACTTTTTAATGTTTTCTGGGAAGTTTAACACTTCTCCAAGGCTTTTTGAGGTGTGATAATATGTGCAACACGACTGTGTTAAAGACGGGTTGGAAATACATCAACCGATATGTTTGAGTTAGTCTGTTGGGCTTAGGACAATGCCAGCTCACTGTACCACACCACGCCTCTAAAGATGTGAGCCTCACTCGTGATGCCAGAGGGGGTGTCACTCACGGTGGCAGCATGCTTGGCTCATTCATGAAACACTGCTCACTGAACCCATGAATCGGCCATGAAATGTGACACCATCAAAGCTGACAGAGGCCCCTCCCCCCCAGCTGCCCGTAGGTCCCCCAGGGAGCATATATGCAAATCAACCTGCAAAGAAAATCCTACAACAAGTGTAGACTTAAAGTGAAACGCTTCATTATGGGCCCTTCCCAACAATGCAGAGAGAAATTAAACAAATGATTGAAAGATTATAACACAAGGAATAAATATACAGTGAGTAACGATAACTTGGCTATATACACAAGGTACCAGACTGTGCAGGGGTACGAGGTAATTGAGGTAGATTTATTCATATAGGTAAGGGTAAAGTGACCCCCCCCCCCCATTGGTTCTTCAATCACATTCGGAACACAGGACTTCTTTCAGGTGCCACGAGGGATCTGTCATGCCCAATTGAACAGCAGCGTTTGAAGAAAACTGTCTGGAATAATCATGTAAATAGCTGTGGTGTAACCAAAGCCACAACACAGATTATGGCCATTCCACTATGCCTGTTTGTGCAGATGGTGGATGGACATCATTCACAATTTACTGTGACTAGGGTGTTTATTTTAGCGTTTTAGAAAATTAAATGATAAATGTGTTTGTGTTATGCATCTGTGTGTGTGTGAATGAATATATAATTGCTGGAGCGCTGTGTCCCAGATACCTGGTAAGGCTCACAGAAGCAGGTGTATCTGGGCCAGAACTCAACGTGTCCTGCCGCAGCCCCAACCAAGAGCTGGACAGAGAACTAGGCCAGCCCCCCCCCCCCCCCCAGTCACATGCAATGTCAGAGGTTGTACTTATGAATTTTGTCATGCGCGATTGCCAAAATAATATGTTTGCAGCGTCTGAAGTTTGTAGGTGCCATCAACACTTCTCGTTATGAATCAATATGCCATGAAGAAGCAGACTCATTTTTATGGTGTTCATCCTTCCCCTTTGCACCATGCTTTCAATTTACACCGTAATTGTTTTCGTGCGTGTTTCTGTTTGTGTTTCTATGTTTGTGCATACCTGTTTGTGTGTGTGTGTGTGTGTGTGTGTATGAGGACAGCTGTTGTAAAGATGAATTATTCAGCCCTCTATGTGTACTTTTCACCTCGGAAAGAGTCTTAAAATAGAACGACGGTGTAATTCCCTCTCCTCACGATCACCCCTTAACCCTTAACCCTTAACCCTTAACCCTTTACACTTGTGGGAATTGGCCTATATAGGTGTTTCTTACAGAAGAAATATGAAAAGCATATGCATAACCACGGTGGCAATTGAAAGGGAACAGTGTGTAGATTATGGGCAAATTATTAGACCAAAAGTGAGGACACAACAGTTCACCTGACACAAGACTGAATCCAAACATTCCACTGTGGATTTTATGTGCATTCTGCATTTGTTGTACTTTTCGCCGTATTTGTTGATAAGCAAATCTGAAACTACTCTGGATACATTCAGTACCACCATAAGAATATTCCTGGAAAATATGGGGTAGGTGCAACATATGAAAATAAATGCAAGGGTTTGAGTGAGAGGACCAACCAGACCCGTGCCGGGTCTGGTTGGTCCTCTCACTCAAACCCTTGCATTTATTGATAAAGTGACTAAGGGGGCAGTTGAAATCAGTGAGGGGGCAAAACATTTTGGGGTTCTTGCAGTGGAATTTATATTTAATTCTGCCAATATAATCACGCTATTCCACAATAAACATAAAGTTCAAATGCCAAGACTCCTAGATCATTAAATGATTTTGAAATCTGTAGCATATCTCTGCTGCGCTGTATCAGCATAATGGACAGTGCTCTACAGTTAGGCAGTTTTGATAATGAATATAGGCTATAAGATAGGCTGTTTGTAATAGGAGAATGCAGCCTTACACATGGCTGGCTTACCAAAAAAATGCGAACTAAATGCCGAAAGTAATAGCCTAGTTATTCATGCATGCAAACAAAAATACTGAATAGCAGTTTGGCTTAGAATACCGACTGCGAATGCGACCTAGGGTTGGGCGATATGGCCAAAATATCATATCACTGTATTTTTCAAATCTTTGATGGTATTTTATGGTTTAGAAATATAAATGTTCTACATTTGCTTTATGAGTAGTATGTGACGCTAGGGTGTCGACACATACCTTCTAAGTGATTTCAATGGGTCTCCCTCCATTTTGATTGTTATATACTGTTCAATATATACAGTGGCAAGAAAAAGTATGTGAACCCTTTGGAAAAACCTGGATTTCTGCATAAATTCATCATAAAATTTGATTTGATCTTCATCCAAGTCACAACAATAGACAAACAGTCTGCTTAAACTAATAACACACAAACAATTATACGTTTTCATGTCTTAATTGAACACACCATGTAACCATTCACAGTGCAGGGTGGGAAAAGTATGTGAACCGTTGGATTTAATAACTGGTTGACCCTCCTTTGGCAGCAATAACCTCAACCAAACGTTTTCTGTATTTCCGGATCAGACCTGCACAACGGTCAGGAGGAATTTTTGGCTCATTCTTCTTTACAAAACTGTTTCAGTTCAGCAATTTTCTTGTGATGTCTGGTGTGAACTGCTCTCGAGGTCATGCCACAGCATCTCAATCGGGTTGAGGTCAGGACTCTGACTGG
This sequence comes from Oncorhynchus mykiss, assembly GCF_057628025.1. Taxonomy (NCBI): domain Eukaryota; kingdom Metazoa; phylum Chordata; class Actinopteri; order Salmoniformes; family Salmonidae; genus Oncorhynchus; species Oncorhynchus mykiss. The sequence continues at coordinate 6,138,202 of NC_143044.1, forward strand.
GCCACTCCAGAATGAGTATTTTCTTCTGTTGAAGCCATTCTGTTGTTGATTTACTTCTGTGTTTTGGGTCATTGACCTATTGCATCACCCAACTTCTGTTGAGCTTCAATTGGCAGAAATTTACTAACATTCTCCTGCAAAATGTCTTGATAAACTTGGGAATTCATTTTTTCCAACGATGATTGCATGCTGTCCAGGCCCTGAGGCAGCAAAGCAGCCCCAAACCATGATGCTCCCTCCACCATACTTTACAGTTGGGATGAGGTTTTGATGTTGGTGTGCTGTGCCTTTTTTTCTCCACACATAGTGTTGTGTGTTACTTCCAAACAACTCAACTGTAGTTTCATCTGTCAGAATATTTAGCTAGTAGCACTGTGGAACATCCAGGAACATCCAACATCCAAACTTCAGACTTGGAGCAATGATTTTTTTTGGCAGTGGCTTATTTTGTGGTGTCCTCCCATGAACCCCATTCTTGTTTAGTGTTTTACGTATCGTAGACTCGTTAGTAGAGATGTTAGCATGTTCCAGAGATTTCTGTAAGTCTTTAGTTGACACTCTAGAATGCTTTTTAACCTCATTAAGCATTCTGAGCTGTGCTCTTGCAGTCTTCTTTGCAGGATGGCCACTCCTAGGGAGAGTAGCAACAGTGCTGAACTTTCTCAATTTGTAGACAATTTGTCTTACCGTGGACTGATGAACATCAAATATTTTAGAGATACTTTTGTAACCCTTTCCAGCTTTATGCAAGTCGACAATTCTTTATTTTAGGTCTTCTGAGACCTCTTTTGTTCGAGGCATGGTTCACATCAGGCAATGAGTTTTTATAGGGCAAGGCAGCTCTAACAACATCTCCAATCTCGTCTCATTGATTGGACTCCAGGTTAGCTGACTCCTGACTCCAATTAGCTTTTGGAGAAGTCATTAGCCTAGGGGTTCACATACTTTTTCCAACCTACTCTACACTGAATGTTTAAATTATGTATTCAATATAGACAACACACAAATTATTGTATTTTTCTTATCTGTTTAAGCACATTATGTTTGTCTATTGTGGTGACTTAGATGAAGATCAGATGCAATTTGTTGACCAATTTATGCAGAAATCCAGGTAATTCCAAATGGTTCACATAAACTCCTCTCACTGTCAACTGCGTTTATTTTCAGCAAACTTAACATGTGTAAATATTTGTATGAACATAAGATTCAACAACTGAGACAAACACTGAACAAGTTCCACGGACATGTGACTAATAGAAATGGAATAATGTGTCCCTGAACAAAGGGGGGGGGGGTCAAAATCAAAAGTAACAGTCAGTATCTGGTGTGGCCACAAGCTGCATTAAGTACTGCAGTGCATCTCCTCATGGACTGCACCAAATTTGCCAGTTATTGCTGTGAGATATTACCCCACTCTTCCACCAAGGCACTTGCAAGTTCCCGGACATTTCTGGGGGGAATGGCCCTCACCCTCCGATCCAACAGGTCCCAGACGTGCTCAATGGGATTGAGATCCGGGTTCTTCGCTGGCATGGCAGAACACTGACATTCCTGCCTAGCAGGAAATCACGCACAGAACGAGCAGTATGGCTGGTGGCATTGTCATGCTGGAGGGTCATGTCAGGATGAGCCTGCAGGAAGGGTATCACATGAGAGAGGAGGATGTCTTCCCTGTAACGCTCAGCGTTGAGTTTGCTTGCAATGACAACAAGCTCAGTCAGATGATGCTCTGACACACCGCCCCAGACCAGGACGGACCCTCCACCTCCAAATCGATCCCGCTCCAGAGTACAGGCCTCAGTGTAAGGCTCATTCATTCGACGATAAATGCGACTCACCAGTAAAGAGCACTTCTTGCCAGTCCTGTCTGGTCCAGCGACGGTGGGTTTGTGCCCATAGGCAATGTTGTTGCCGGTGATGTCTAGCGAGTACCTGCCTTACAACAGGCCTACAAGCCCTCAGTCCAGCTTCTCTCAGCCTATTGCGGACAGTCTGAGCACTGATGGAGGGATTGTGCGTTCCTGGTGTAACTCGGGCAGTTGTTGTTGCCATCCTGTACCTGTCCTGCAGGTGTGATGTTCAGATGTACCGATCTTGTGCAGGTGTTGTTACACGTGGTCTGCCACTGCAAGGACGATCAGCTGTCCGTCCTGCCTCCCTGTAGCGCTGTCTTGGGCATCTCACTGTACGGACATTGCAATTTATTGCCCTGGCAACATATGCATGCCTCCTTGCAGTATGCTTAAGGCTCGTTCACGCAGATGAGCAGGGACCCTGGGCATCTTTCTTTTGGTGTTTTTCATAGTCAGTAGAAAGGCCTCTTTAGTGTCCTAAGTTTTCATAACTGTGACCTTAATTGCCTACTGCCTATAAGCTGTTAGTGTCGTAACGACCATTCCACAAGTGCATGTTCATTAATTGTTTATGGTTCATTGAACAAGCATGGGAAACAGTGTTTAAATCAAATCAAATTTATTTATATAGCCCTTCGTACAACAGCTGATATCTCAAAGTGCTGTACAGAAACCCAGCCTAAAACCCCAAACAGCAAGCAATGCAGGTGTAGAAGCACGGTGGCTAGGAAAAACTCCCTAGAAAGGCCAAAACCTAGGAAGAAACCTAGAGAGGAACCAGGCAATGTGGGGTGGCCAGTCCTCTTCTGGCTGTGCCGGGTGGAGATTTATAACAGAACATGGCCAAGATGTTCAAATGTTCATAAATGACCAGCATGGTCCAATAATAATAAGGCAGAACAGTTGAAACTGGAGCAGCAGCACGGCCAGGTGGACTGGGGACAGCAAGGAGTCATCATGTCAGGTAGTCCTGAGGCATGGTCCTAGGGCTCAGGTCCTCCGAGAGAGAGAAAGAAAGCGAGAAAGAGAGAATTAGAGAGAGCACACTTAAATTCACACAGGACACCGAATAGGACAGGAGAAGTACTTAAACCCTTTACAATGAAGATATGTGAAGTTATTTGGATTTTTACGAATTATTTTTGAAAGACAGGGTCCTGAAAAACGGACATTAATTTCTTTGTTGAGTTTACTTTTTCTTGTCCCTGTGTGTGTGTGTGTGTGTGTGTGTGTGTGTGTGTGTGTGTGTATATGTATACACAGCATTTTCTTCAATTTCTTTATTTCCTTCTCTCATTTGTGATCATTTCCACACTGCCATGCAGGGCGGCTGCACAACATGTTCCAAAAATAGACCTTTTTTTTAAACCAAATGTTACAATTGCGATTTACTTGCGATTTAGATCAAACTGTTTGAATAATGGAAAAATTATGATTATTCAAATTCTATAGTTAGAAGATAATAGTGGGCAAATTTGAATATAGTGTTTGACATGAAAACGAATACAAATGCCAGGGAGGAGTTTTTGTGACCGTGTAGGAACCAAAGTGTTGGTTAGGGTTTCCTAGGGGACCCTATAATCTTTGGCTACATTAAATGTTTTCTCTTAACTACTTCATGTAGCTAACATATTCATGCGTTGCCTATTCCTCTTTGATTTAGAAAATAATGTTGCACAAACAACATACTGATTTAGCCTTACACCATCACTGGTATCAGGCTGTATAGCTACATTTATTCCGACTCCGTACATTTATTAGCTAGCTAGTTAGCCAGCTAGCATTAGCGGCTAACTCGACTTAGCCACAATCTGCTAAGAAAATACAAACTTGCTGTTTGCAGATGTAAGAAACACAAACTAATAATGTAATTATAGAACGCTTGTGGATTTATATTAAAAAGCAAAGTAGAAACAGCATTCTAATCATCAACATTGTTGCATATGCTGCATTGACCATGCAGACTGAACGCAAGTGTCTCGTGCTTGAGCAACAACCAATGCTTTCCTTGAGTGACAGAGGGCGGGACAAGGTCTGTATGGAAAGCAGCATGGAGAGAGATGATTCGAGTAGCGAGTAAACTATAAAAATGGATGTTACACAAAATAAAAATTTTAGCATTTCCCTCACTGAGACAACAAAACATTTGCAAAACTTGGCAACTTCTTGTTGCGCGAGGTGCTTAATTTCAGAACATCTGTCTGTCAACCCATACAGCGTTGTGAAGCGCAGAACCAGAGCTCCGACGTCATGTATAGCATGTCACTGCACAGCCACTACTTATTAGTGCCCAAATCTGGAATTCTAACCCGTATACGGGGACTTACGGGTATGAGTGTAAAGGGTTACCCCATTGCAACCTCCTCCAACCTGAACACAGAAGGCTGCTACACACTATTAATATACTGTAGCTCTCACCCCCGTCTTTTCATTTCTTCCATTTCCTCCCCTCCATCCCTCGCTCTCTTCCTGTGGTCTTTAAATAGGTCTCTAATGTTATCCTGTGTGCTTTGTGAAAAGGAGAATATGGCATTTTAACCCTGCAATATGGGCCATTACCTTTACCAAGGACTTCTTCCGACCCAATGGTTTGTTTATTCATTGGCTGCGAAGGAGGACAGTGTGGTAATGATGATGTTTATGATCAATTTAATATCTTGATCATATTACAAAAAAACAGACAGACTTAGAGCCCTCTCAATGCATGTTGCCGCTAGTCTGTTGAGATTGGTACTTTTGGCAGTCTCTTTAGCTAACATTCCAGTCTCTTTAGCTAACATTCCACTCCTTGCCACTCCTTCTCATTGCCAAGGAGACTGACATTTTGGCAATCTCAACATTCAATATGTGCTGGATTTACGGCAGAGTTGCTCATTGGTTGTTGTAAATAACATGAATATTTTCCATGGTAACATGTGGAGCCTCGAAAATATAATTAGAATTTATAACAAAGTCTCCCAAAAACATTTAGCTGCAGCTAGGCAAGTTGATGTATTCTGGGGCTTAAAAATCTGAACTAAGACAGTTGCCAACAAATTTATACAAATGTTAATGACATTTTATAATTAAAAAACATTATTTTAATGAGTATTACTAGCCTGTTCAACCTCTCTTTCGTATCGTCTGAGATCCCCAAAGATTGGAAAGCTGCTGCGGTCATCCCCCTCTTCAAAGGGGGAGACACTCTAGACCCAAACTGCTACAGACCTATATCTATCCTACCCTGCCTTTCTAAGGTCTTTGAAAGCCAAGTTAACAAACAGATCACCGACCATTTCAAATCCCACCGTACCTTCTCCGCGATGCAATCTGGTTTCCGAGCTGGTCATGGGTGCACCTCAGCCACGCTCAAGGTCCTAAACGATATCATAACCACCATCGATAAGAGACAATACTGTGCAGCTGTATTCATCGACCTGGCCAAGGCTTTCGACTCTGTCAATCACCACATTATTATCTGCAGACTTAACAGCCTTGGTTTCTCAAATGACTGCCTCTCCTGGTTCACCAACTACTTCTCAGACAGAGTTCAGTGTGTCAATTCAGTGTGTCAAATCGGAGGGCCTGTTGTCCGGACCTCTGGCAGTCTCTATGGGGGTTCAATTCAGGGGCCGACTCTTTTCTCTGTATACATCAATGATGTCGTTCTTGCTGCTGGTGAGTCTCTGATCCACCTCTACGCAGACGACACCATTCTGCATACTTCTGGCCCTTCTTTGGACACTTTAATTAACCTCCAGACGAGCTTCAATGCCATACAACTCTCCTTTCGTAGCCTCCAGCTGCTTTTAAATGCAAGTAAAACTGAATGCATGCTCTTCAACCGATCGCTGCCCACACCTGCCGGCCCGTCCAGCATCACTACTCTGGACGGTTCTGACTTAGAATATGTGGACATCTACAAATACCTAGGTGTCTGGTTAGACTGTAAACTCTCCTTCCAGACTCACATTAAGCATCTCCAATCCAAAATTAAATCTAGAATCGGCTTCTTATTTCGCAACAAAGCATCCTTCTCTCATGCTGCCAAACATACCCTTGTAAAACGAACAATCCTACCGATCCTTGACTTCGGCGATGTCATTTACAAAATAGCCTCCAACACTCTACTCAGAAAATTGGATGCGGTCTATCACAGTGCCATCTGTTTTGTCACCAAAGCCCCATATACTACCCACCATGCGACCTGTATGCTCTCGCTGGCTGGCCCTCGCTTCATATTCTTTGCCAAACCCACTAGCTCCAGGTCATCTATAAGTCTTTGCTAGGTAAAGCCCCACCGTATCTCAGCTCACTGGTCACCATAGCAGCACCCACCTGTAGCACGCGCTCCAGCAGCTATATTTCACTGGTCACCCCCAAAGCCAATTCCTCCATTGGCAGCCTTTCCTTCCAGTTCTCTGCTGCCAATGGCTGGAACGAACTACAAAACTCACTGAAGCTGGAGACTTATATCTCCCTCACTAACTTTAAGCATCAGCTGTCAGAGCAGCTCACAGATCACTGCACCTGTACATAGCCTATCTGTAAATTGCCCATCCAACTACCTCATCCCCATACTGTTATTTATTTATTTTGCTCCTTTGCACCCCAGTATCTCTACTTGCACACTCATCTCTTCAGTATCTCTTCTGCACATCTATCACTCCAGTGTTTAGTTGCTATATTGTAATTATTCCGCCACTATGGCCTGTTTATTGCCTTTACCTCCCTTATCCTACCTCATTTTCACACACTGTATATATAGACCTTTTCTATTGTATTATTGACTGTATGTTTGTTTATTCCATGTGTAACTTTGTGTTGTTTGTCGCACTGCTTTGTTTGTCTTGGTCAGGTCGCAGTTGTAAATGAGAACTTGTTCTCAACTAGCCTACCTGGTTAAATAAAGGTGAAATAAGAAAAAGGTGTCCCAATCGCCTAAGACGTTTCAGGCAGGTCGGTCACGTGTTTGTGAAGCAGAGGTCCCGAGTAATGCTCCAGGTTTGGGCCAAATCGGGAGGAAGTGTTACTTGCCTAGCAAGTGAGTAACTTGCTTAGCAAGCTGCGTGCTGTCATTTACACTTCGCAACCGGATACCAACGTGTTCTGTGGAGAGACAAAGTATTAGTATTCCAATATTTGCGTAATCATTGTTATTGGAAGATACAGTGCCTTGCGAAAGTATTCGGCCCCCTTGAACTTTGTGACCTTTTGCCACATTTCAGGCTTCAAACATAAAGATATAAAACTGTATTTTTTGTGAAGAATCAACAACAAGTGGGACACAATCATGAAGTGGAACGACATTTATTGGATATTTAAAACTTTTTTAACAAATCAAAAACTGAAAAATTGGGCATGCAAAATTATTCAGCCCCTTTAATTTCAGTGCCACAAACTCTCTCCAGAAGTTTAGTGAGGATCTCTGAATGATCGAATGTTGACCTAAATGACTAATGATGATAAATACAATCCACCTGTGTGTAATCAAGTCTCCGTATAAATGCACCTGCACTGTGATAGTCTCAGAGGTCCGTTAAAAGCGCAGAGAGCATCATGAAGAACAAGGAACACACCAGGCAGGTCCGAGATACTGTTGTGAAGAAGTTTAAAGCCGGATTTGGATACAAAAAGATTTCCCAAGCTTTAAACATCCCAAGGAGCACTGTGCAAGCGATAATATTGAAATGGAAGGAGTATCAGACCACTGCAAATCTACCAAGACCTGGCCGTCCCTCTAAACTTTCAGCTCATACAAGGAGAAGACTGATCAGAGATGCAGCCAAGAGGCCCATGATCACTCTGGATGAACTGCAGAGATCTACAGCTGAGGTGGGAGACTCTGTCCATAGGACAACAATCAGTCGTATATTGCACAAATCTGGCCTTTATGGAAGAGTGGCAAGAAGAAAGCCATTTGTTAAAGATATCCATAAAAAGTGTATTTTAAAGTTTGCCACAAGCCACCTGGGAGACACACCAAACATGTGGAAGAAGGTGCTCTGGTCAGATGAAACCAAAATTGAACTTTTTGGCAACAATGCAAAACGTTATGTTTGGCGTAAAAGCAACACAGCTCACACCATCCCCACTGTCAAACATGGTGGTAGCAGCATCATGGTTTGGGCCTGCTTTTCTTCAGCAGGGACAGGGAAGATGGTTAAAATTGATGGGAAGATGGATGGAGCCAAATACAGGACCATTCTGGAAGATAACCTGATGGAGTCTGCAAAAGACCTGAGACTGGGACGGAGATTTGTCTTCCAACAAGACAATGATCCAAAACATAAAGCAAAATCTACAATGGAATGGTTCAATAATGGCCAAGTCAAAGTCCAGACCTGAATCCAATTGAGAATCTGTGGAAAGAACTGAAAACTGCTGTTCACAAATGCTCTCGTTCCAACCTCACTGAGCTCGAGCTGTTTTCAAGGAGGAATGGGAAAAAATGTCAGTCTCTCGATGTGCAAAACTGATAGAGACATACCCCAAGCGACTTACAGCTGTAATCGCAGCAAAAGGTGGCTGTAACGGTTTTCTTTATGAGAAGGAGAGTCGGACCAAAATGCAGCGTGTAGATTGCGATCAATGTTTTAATGAACAAACGTAAAACACGAATCAATGCAAACACTACAAAATAAAGAACGTGATGAACGTAACGAAAACCTAAAACAGCCTATCTGGTGAAAAACACATAGACAGGAACAATCACCCACAAACACACAGTGAAACCCAGGCTACCTAAATATGGTTCCCAATCAGAGACAATGACTAACACCTGCCTCTGATTGAGAACCATATCAGGCCAGACATAGAAATAGACAAACAAGACATCCAACATAGAATGCCCACCCAGTTCACGTCCTGACCAACACTAAAACAAGGAAAACACACACAAACGATGGTCAGAACGTGACAGTACCCCCCCTCCAAGGTGCGGACTCCGGACGCACAACTTAAACCTATGGGGGAGGGTGTGGGTGGGCATCTGTCCGCGGTGGCGGCTCTGGCGCTGGACGTGGACCCCACTCCATAACAGTTTTAGTCCACCTCCTTAGCGTCCCTAGATAGGTTACCCTCCTTAAAGACCGCTCGGGACAGAGGGGCAGCTCGGGACAGAGGTAGCTCGGGACTGATGGGTAGCTCAGCACTGAGAGGAAGCTCAGGCAGGTGGTTGGATCCGGCAGATCCTGGCTGGCTGGCGGTTCTGGAAGAGTCTGGTCGACTGGCGGATCCGGAAGAGTCTGGTCGACTGGCGGATCTGGAAGAGTCTGGTCGACTGGCGGATCTGGAAGAGTCTGGTCGACTGGCGGATCTGGAAGAGTCTGGTCGACTGGCGGATCTGGAAGAGTCTGGTCGACTGGCGGATCTGGAAGATTCTGGTCGACTGGCGGATCTGGAAGATTCTGGTCGACTGGCAGATCTGGAAGAGTCTGGTCGACTGGCAGATCTGGAAGAGTCTGGTCGACTGGCAGATCTGGAAGAGTCTGGTCGACTGGCAGATCTGGAAGAGTCTGGTCGACTGGCAGATCTGGAAGAGTCTGGTCGACTGGCAGATCTGGAAGAGTCTGGTCGACTGGCAGATCTGGAAGAGTCTGGTCGACTGGCAGATCTGGAAGAGTCTGGTCGACTGGCTGCTCTGGCTGCTCCATGCTGACTGGCTGCTCCATGATGACTGGCAGCTCTGGCTGCTCCATGCTGACTGGCTGCTCCATGCTGACTGGCAGCTCTGGCTGCTCCATGCTGACTGGCTGCTCTGGCTGCTCCATGCTGACTGGCTGCTCCATGCTGACTGGCGGCCCTGGCTGCTCCATGCTGACTGGCGGCCCTGGCTGCTCCATGCTGACTGGCGGCCCTGGCTGCTCCATGCTGACTGGCGGCCCTGGCTGCTCCATGCTAACTGGCAGCTCTGGCGGCTCCTTGCAGACTGGCAGCTCTGGCGGCTCCTTGCAGACTGGCAGCTTTGGCGGCATCCTGCAGAAAGGCAGCTCTGGCGGCTCCTTGCAGACTGGCAGCTCCTTGCAGACTGGCAGCTCTATGCAGACTGGCAGCTCCTTGCAGACTGGCAGCTCCTTGCAGACTGGCAGCTCCTTGCAGACTGGCAGCTCCTTGAAGACTGGCAGCTCTATGCTAACTGGCAGCTCTATGCTAACTGGCAGCTCTATGCTAACTGGCAGCTCTATGCTAACTGGCAGCTCTATGCTAACTGGCAGCTCTATGCTAACTGGCAGTTCTGAACAGGCGGGAGACTCCGGCAGCGCTGTAGAGAAGGAAGGCTCTAACAGCGCTAAACAGGCAGGAGACTCCGACAGCGCTGGAGAGGAGGAGGGCTCCGACAGCGCTGGACAGGCGAGGCGCACTATAGGCCTGATGCGTGGTGCTGGCACTGGTGGTACTGGGCCGAGGACACGCACAGGAAGCCTGGTGCGGGGAGCTGCTACCGGAGGGCTGGGGTGTGGAGGTGGTACTGGAAAAACCGGACCGTGCAGGCGCACTGGAGCTCTTGAGCACCGAGCCTGCCCAACCTTACCTGGTTGAATGCTCACGGTCGCCCTGCCAGTGCGGCGAGGTGGAATAGCCCGCACTGGGCTATGCAGGCGAACCGGAGACACCGAGCGCAAGGCTGGTGCCATGTAAGCCGGCCCAAGGAGACGCACTGGGGACCAGCTGCGTAGAGCCGGCTTCATGGCATTAGGCTCGACGCTCAATCTAGCCCGGCCGACACGCGGAGCTGGAATATACCGCACCGGGCTATGCACCCGCACTGGAGACACCGTGCGCACCACTGCATAACACGGTGCCTGTCCGGTCTCTCTAGCCCCCCGGTAAGCACAGGGAGTCTGCCCAGGTCTCCTACCTGGCATAGCCATACTCCCTGTTAGCCCCCCCCCAAGAAATTTTTGGGGCTGCCTCTCAGGCTTCCATCCGCTACGTCGAGCTGCCTCCTCATATCTGCGCCTCTCAGCTTTCGCAGCCTCCAGTTCTTCCTTGGGGCGGCGATATTCTCCAGGCTGAGCCCAGGGTCCTTTACCGTCCAGTTCTTCCTCCCATGTCCATTTCTCCAGGTGGTGCAGCCTCTCCCACTGCAGCTGCTGCTGCTCCTGCTGCTGCTGCCTCTGTTCCTTCTCCTGCTGCACCTTGGTGCGGCTACACTCCCCTGGTTTAGCCCAGGGTCCTCTCCCGTCGAGGATTTCCTCCCATGTCCAGAAATCCTTATTGCGCATCTCCTCGCGCTGCTCCTGCCTGTTGACACGCTGCTTGGTCCTTTTGTGGTGGGTGATTCTGTAACGGTTTTCTTTATGAGAAGGAGAGTCGGACCAAAATGCAGCGTGTAGATTGCGATCAATGTTTTAATGAACAAACGTAAAACACGAATCAATGCAAACACTACAAAATAAAGAACGTGATGAACGTAACGAAAACCTAAAACAGCCTATCTGGTGAAAAACACATAGACAGGAACAATCACCCACAAACACACAGTGAAACCCAGGCTACCTAAATATGGTTCCCAATCAGAGACAATGACTAACACCTGCCTCTGATTGAGAACCATATCAGGCCAGACATAGAAATAGACAAACAAGACATCCAACATAGAATGCCCACCCAGTTCACGTCCTGACCAACACTAAAACAAGGAAAACACACACAAACGATGGTCAGAACGTGACAGTGGCGCTACAAAGTATTAACTTAAGGGGGCTGAATAATTTTGCACGCCCAATTTTTCAGTTTTTGATTTGTTAAAAAAGTTTGAAATATCCAATAAATGTCGTTCCACTTCATGATTGTGTCCCACTTGTTGTTGATTCTTCACAAATAAATACAGTTTTATATCTTTATGTTTGAAGCCTGAAATGTGGCAAAAGGTCGCAAAGTTCAAGGGGGCCGAATACTTTCGCAAGGCACTGTAGCTGTGAGGGTGATCGAATCCAGATCAAATCCTCTGTGCTTCTCAAGCTCATTGATGATAGAATGGTCTTTCTGCCATCTTCAAAAATGAACAGTTTCTTCGGCACATGACATGAGTACAGGAAGTGGATTAGCTAAAGAGACTGGTACCCAGGCTATGTCGCCTGCATGCAGTGCCATGAGTAGATATTAGGTTTTTATCGGTATCGGACGATAATTCCACCGATAACAGATATTCAATATATAGGAGGAAAAAGGGAATCTCAAGCTTATCTGAACATTTGTGGCTATTCTTATAATGTAAGAAATCAGCATTTGATACATATTTCTTGGACAATTGCTCTTTGGGACGGCAATTTATGAGTACTCAGTGTGGAAAAATGACACGTTTTAGTTTCCCTGATGGAAAACAGTATATCGGCAGATGTATCTGTAAGTTTTGTATGCCGCGATGATATGGCATGTCATTACTATGGTAACCTCAGATGTTTTCTTGGGTATTTTGATCAAATTGCTTCTTGTTGCTTAGTGGCACCACTGTGCACCACTGTGCAATGTCCCGATCAACTGAAGGCTTGAAGGTTCTCGGTCTGTCTCTTTCTCTCAAGAACAATGTTACCCTTTAGAATCACTGTTGTGAATGCTGTATGCGAAGTAGTCCAATTTCACATCACTATTAGAAACTCAGCATGTTTGTGAGGATCTGCTGTGTGGCTTTATCATCCCTCCAAACTTTTATAAATGAGTCATTCATACGCGTGAGCATGCACGCACACAGAAACACACACACACACACTGTAAAAATAAGCATAGCCAATTTGATCTCCTTTTGTGCTGAGTGTAGAGGATTCGACGTAAACAAGCCACTCTGCGAGATGTGTCAAGCAGCAGTGCTTTCAGTGTATGTGTGTGTGTGTGTGTACAAACAGCTGATGAAGCACATCTGTCTAACAGCAGTGCGGAGAGGGACCCTGCCACTGCTTACTGTAAGCCAGAGACTATAATGACAGGGTACCGGAGAGACAGGCAGGAGGAGGTTTGGCTCATCATGTTAAAGCCTCCATCTGGGGTAATGCACTGAGTCATAAGGCATCTCTTATGATGTTTTATTTCTGATAGGCCTACAGAGAATGGTAAAATAGAGAGTCGAGAAAGTATGGACCGAAGAACTATGTTCACAGGTGAAAGCTAGTCTGTAGAACAAAGACCTAGTGTTATTGAAAGTGAAAATGAATGGGCAGGCAAAGAGAGAGAGGAAAATAATTGGACAATTTGGAGAGGATGTTAGACTTTTCAAAACTGATTACTGATTGAGCCCATTTCCCCTCTGTCGGAGTCCGAGGAACACAATCATTGAGGATGTGGAGGTACTAAGGACAAATAAACAAGCGCAACCCCCTTGTTGGAAAATCAATGGCTTCTATTCGCTGCTGCTGAGCCACCCAATAGTGTGGAGAGTGTTGATGCACAAGCCTGTGATCTGTGCCCTCTATTGATCCGACTGAGATTCACACAAGTTCATTCTAATTCGATCAACAAGTTTAGACATGGGTTTTGGGGGGGAAAAGGATGGATTTCATGCCTCACTGTATATTTTGGAAGAGATGTGCATTGCATTAGGGAGTCAGTCCAGTTAGTGGACAACATGCACAGGAGAAGCTGAAATGCATTGCATTAGGGAGTCAGTCCAGTTAGTGGACAACATGCACAGGAGAAGCTGAAATGCATTGCATTAGGGAGTCAGTCCAGTTAGTGGACAACATGCACAGGAGAAGCTGAAATGCATTGCATTAGGGAGTCAGTCCAGTTAGTGGACAACATGCACAGGAGAAGCTGAAATGCATTGCATTAGGGAGTCAGTCCAGTTAGTGGACAACATGCACAGGAGAAGCTGAAATGCATTGCATTAGGGAGTCAGTCCAGTTAGTGGACAACATGCACAGGAGAAGCTGAAATGCATTGCATTAGGGAGTCAGTCCAGTTAGTGGACAACATGCACAGGAGAAGCTGAAATGCATTGCATTAGGGAGTCAGTCCAGTTAGTGGACAACATGCACAGGAGAAGCTGAAATGCATTGCATTAGGGAGTCAGTCCAGTTAGTGGACAACATGCACAGGAGAAGCTGAAATGCATTGCATTAGGGAGTCAGTCCAGTTAGTGGACAACATGCACAGGAGAAGCTGAAATGCATTGCATTAGGGAGTCAGTCCAGTTAGTGGACAACATGCACAGGAGAAGCTGAAATGCATTGCATTAGGGAGTCAGTCCAGTTAGTGGACAACATGCACAGGAGAAGCTGAAATGCATTGCATTAGGGAGTCAGTCCAGTTAGTGGACAACATGCACAGGAGAAGCTGAAATGCATTGCATTAGGGAGTCAGTACAGTTAGTGGACAACATGCACAGGAGAAGCTGAAATACATTGCATTAGGGAGTCAGTCCAGTTAGTGGACAACATGCACAGGAGAAGCTGAAATGCATTGCATTAGGGAGTCAGTCCAGTTAGTGGACAACATGCACAGGAGAAGCTGAAATGCACTGGGCGGCGCGCAGACAATATTTTGTCACCATAAGATCAGCCTGACATGGGATGTAGGGTATTACACTGCCTTTGATGATGAGGGATAAAACAATGGTACTAAGGACAATTAATATATGATCCAGAGACAACAAAAAAAAGGCAATTCACACGACAGTCAACCGACTTGGAGCAGCAACTGAGGAATGGCTTTAAATAGACAGCCATTTGCTACTGATAGTCAGGCAATGTTCATTTCGACATCCTTGAAAGTGGAATTGCCTAGTTAAGATACTCCAGCCTGCAAAGACAATGGACCTGCTTCTGCTAGTGCTCATGAGTATGCATGAGTGTCTGTTTGGAAGGCCAGCAATTACACTGTATTAGGACTGCAATGTATAAGGGGAAAAGGATGATGACTGCTTAACAATGATAGTAATTGAAGTAAACAGATTTGTCAAATGTAGTCTTCAGTGTTGCGTAGGGGCATTGGCCCCTGTTTTGAAAGTATATTTACTTACTTTTATGTTAAGTGTTTGTTTGATGTCAGTTATGTGGCTTTTCAGTCCGTTGTTTGTCACTTTGCAAAGTGGCAAGTTCAGCTCATCAATTATGTAGTTCTGTTTAGAGCTGGGATGATAAACCAAAAATGATTGACACCGACCACTTACCGAGACATTTTGCTGATTTCGTTCATTACGGAAAAATAACCTATAGGGCCCTACTAGAGAAATGTGAAGTTTGAACTGAAATCATTTTTCTAATATCGATGAGTATTGTTGGGACATTGATAGCTACAACATATTAAAGTAGTAGTAGTGGCCTTGTGGTTAGTGTCCGCCCTGAGATTGGAAGGTTGTGAGTTTAATCCCTGGCCGAGTCATACCAAAGACTGTAAAAATGGGACGATGCGTCTCTGCTTGGCACTCAGCATTAAGGAGATAGATTCGGGGTAAGGCCCTGCGATAGACTAGCGTCCTGTCCAGGGGGTGTACTTGTACATCAAGCTGCCTCGCGCTACAGAAACAGGAGATCGGGCAGGAGCCTATGAGCCGTTCCGGCTCGCACAAGCCAAGGTCCGTGCAAGGCTACTTACATGGCTGTTCTCCATGTATCGTTCAATGAATCGTTATCGTGATAGTTCAGTAAATTTAGTGTGATATGGAGTTTTGTCCAAATCGCCCAGCTCTAAGTTCTATCGTGTTAGGAATGTTCTTCAACCTAAATGGTAAATGCAATTCCAAGAGTGACACACACTCATTCTTGAACACAGTATGCTTTTTGCCTTTAGTCTGTAGCACACCGAGGCACATGTCTGCATTAGAAATGGCAAAATTGCTGCCCCTCGTGTTGCCATAAACAAGATTTCAAAAGAACATGATTCTCATCTCCTGTAGATCAAAGCCAAGGTCTGCCTGGAGACGGGTTGGGCTTTACAAGTTGCACTCCAACATTGAGCTCTCATGAAAAAATGAACACTGCTAGCAAAGCTGTCACCGTTCCCGAGACGAACACGCTCTTCTCCCACGTGCTGCTCTCGATGGCCTCGTTTGGGGAGATTGTCATTAAAGACTCTGCCCTTGTGGTAGGAGTAGTTATTCCACCACTACAGCCTATGTAATCCAGCATGATCAGGGTATCGTATCACTGTCAGGGCTGACCTATATAACCGTGGTTAAGAGACGTCACTATTTCCCCCATATGATTAATATTTAATGTATATGAAATATTAATCATATGGGGAAATAGCGATGTCTCTTAACCACGGTTTTATAGGTCAGCCCTGACAGTGATACGATACCGTGATCACTGCGGTGTGGTGGGTCTCACGTGTTCATGCGTGATGCCGAGGCATATTCTCAGAGCAAAACACAGGTTGATCGATAATGGGATTTTTTTATTTTATTTTATTCAGCTCAAATCAATCTGTGCCAGCACTGTTCAAAAGTGCAAACAGGGTGCTTTTCACTTACTGTGAGATCTGATTAGTCATTCACTTTAGAAAAGATATTCTGTGAATGTCAGATTGTGGAGTTGGTTATTCAGTTGAGTTTTCAAAGGCTATTAGGTCTTTGAAATGTTATCCTTTCTATGTTATCCTTTCATCCATAATCTGGGAAGTACAGACTGCAGAGAATATTGGGCCACTTACCAGCTTCAATTCACCTTCCAACTGCCACTGATCACCTACTGGAAGGCTAATTTCAATTACACTTATTCAAATGAACTTTTATTAATTTACCAGACAGTGTCCACGTCAAAACAGCAAATGCATTCCAACAAGTCACAAGCTTTATGTAGTCATTGTGTTCTATGAATATGGGACCAAATATTTACATTTATTCTACTTTAATACACATACAGTTGAAGTCGGAAGTTTACATACACCTTAGCCAAATACATTTAAACTCAGTTTTTCAAAATCCTGACATTTAATCCTAGTAAAAACGTCTTAAAGTGTCTTAAAGTAATGATGGACTGTCATTTCTCTTTGCTTATTTGACCTGATCTTGCCATTATATGGACTTGGTATTTTACCAAATAGGGCTATTTTCTGTATACCACCCCTACAACACAACTGATTGGCTCAAACACATGAAGAAGGAAAGAAATTCCACAAATTAACTTTTAACAAGGCACACCTGTTAATTGAAATGCATTCCAGGTGACTACCTCATGAAGCTGGTTGAGAGAATTCCAAGAGCGTGCAAAGCTGTCATCAAGGCGAAGGCTGGCGACTTTAAAGAATCTCAAATATAAAATATATTTTGATTTGTTTAACCCTTTTTTTTGGGTTACTACATGAATCTATTTGTGTTATTTCATAGTTTTGATCTCTTCACTATTACTCTACAATGTAGAAAATAGTACAAATACAGAAAAAACCTTTAATGAGTAGGTGTGTCCAACTTTTGACCGGTAATGTACTGTAAATAAAGCTGATAGCACCCCCTAACAACACTTTGTGCCGGGGAACGGTGACTTTGATGGTGATTAATAACGAACGACTCATGAAAATGACGTCATCTCTGGATTCATAATTAATGCCAAAATATGACCAAAAAAAGCTCAGCGCCTGGGAGCAAATGAGTCATTTACATATATTTATAACTTTTTGTTTAAGCCTTACAGTCTGTCTCACACCCTGTCTTATTTAGGTCCCATATGTTTTCCATATCTTCACCATGTGGTGTTTTATTGAAGCACACGATGTGTCAGTACGGTTCCCACTGCTCTCGCCTTTAGCTGAGTGAAACCTGTATTGTTTTCATTGCCGTTTCATTCCACATCTCCATTTGCTGGAACTTGCTGTGCGAACAGGTTGAAAGGGATGTGTCTCCAGACAGTCTAAACCCACAGTTGTCAGTATTGTCTTGTGTAGAATTAGTCTGGGTAATGATGCCGTCACATCATTGACCATCTTGCAGAGCCTTTTTTGAGGTCTCTCACTAAACTCGGCAAAGGGTACCATGTTTCGCAGCCTGTAGGAAAACTCACTAAATGCTATTAGGGTTAACCCACTCGGGATAGACTGTAATTACACTACCTAGTTAAGGGTCGTTACAGTGTTGTGGTCCTTTCTCAATAGCAGATTCATTTCTGCAGCCCCAGATGGTTGAGGTGGAGGTTTTGATAGGGTTAAAGGATGTTAGACCAGCGAGCTACGCTATGGTGCTCTCTCTCGCTCTGTCACCTCGGGCACTTCCTGTTTCATCACTGGAGCCAAAATTGCTAAGGGGGTTGTGCTCCCAGTTCCAGAGTAGTTACTGTCATTTGTCCGAACAAGCCAGAGGGAGGGTTAGATCCATCCGCCTGCCTCAACCAACCATTCACAACCCCCATGAGGCCTACACTAAGCTGCTTCTACATAGCAGTGGAGTTTTGTCAAACTGATGTGGTGCCATGTAGTGCAACGCAGTATCAAAGAGGCTGAGGAAAACATTAATCTTGGTATAGAATCACAATCTGGCTTATCTGGTGTTAAATGCCTTCTTTTCAGTCATGGTATGCCATGTGAAATCTTGCAAACGGGTTGCAGTATATATCATGAAGGCTAGCCAAGTGTAATAGAGTGGACACACACACACACACACACACACACACACACACCTACTCTGTGGGCCCAGGAGCCAACCAATCATCCAGAGAGAAGCCCATCACACAGGGGAGCCTGCTTAGCACATCCTGGTGTGTCAGCAATCAGCTTCTTATTGTGACCATGCTGCCAGATCTCTAACTCTTGGAAGCTCAAATTCACCTGCATCACTCTGTCTGCTTGAGGGCAAAAAACCACAGCCCTAATGCAAGCACTCACAGAGGCCTGAAGCGGGAGAGAGGAGGAGAGTCGATGTCATGATTTCAGACGCTTTCTCTCAATCTATCAAGTCAACCCCGGCTTCCGCTGAGCACCACTTAACCCAGAAGTGACCCAAATTACAGGAAGCGTCTACTCGATCTTTGCCGTTTGAATATCGACGTCTCTTCTCAGACTGGAGGTAATTTCCAGAAAAGTTAACTAATGAACTGATTCAGAAGATGGATTGCAATAACATAATTAAAGTGTCCCCTCTTTCAGTGTGGATGAATTCTAAAATAGGCAACCACTATCCCTCACTTTAGATTCACCCCTGTGATATGAATCAGTTCCTGGGTGTTATTCTGTGTCAATTATGCAATAAATCCAAGTCCAAGGACACTTGTTGTGGAAGAGAAGCAATTGGAAGTAAACGCATTTTCGAAGTGGTGACATTGATGACTGAAAGAGCGAGTGTGCAGAGAGAGCAATACATATCACTTTTAAAGGGGTGGAAGGATCCGTGGGATATCCAGGGAGAATCATCGTGAGAGGAAAGAAACTGGGACACTGGTTGCTGAAGTTCAAGTGGCGATAACATGGCAAGGTCAGGCAGAGTTGACGATTGAAAGAACGACTGCAGTAAAACGGAACGAGGAGGCGGAATCTGCGGCCCGTGCTGCCGTTTAGCAGCAACGTGTTTGTATTGGGTAAAATGTGTTGAACTGGGCTGAATTACACTTACTGAACTCAAACAAGGGTGATTTGTTAGTCACAGAGTCACTGTCATCTAAAGAGTGTGAAGCAGGCTTAATCCATGTCTGGGAGCCACATGTCTGCAACATGAAAGCCCGGGAACTGCCTCCCCCCATAATCATGCTCTCAGCATGACCGTGAGCTAGCAAAGCGTATGAAGAGACTAGGGCCTCTGACAATGAATGGATGGCTACAGGAAGTAGCGTGTCCTTTCTAATTACCTTGGCCTTTTCTACTCCACGCTAATTCAAAGGAGTGGCCTGATTCACAGGACTACTACGGGCAGTGTTATGTTTCCCATCATACAATGACTCACACTTCTGGGAAGATCCAGATTGATGAGATGAGCTGGAAAGGTTGAGGCAAAGGGTTTAACCGTCACAAATGATGCTGGTCATTTCCATGTAAAGCGACCCATAAGCACGTGAAGTTCATAGGAGCATGTCAAATTGGGTGTCTGTCACGTTCTGACCTTTATTTCCGTTGTTTTGTATTTATTTAGTATGGTCAGGGCGTGAGTTGGGTGGGCAGTCTATGTTTGTTTTTCTATGTTTTGGGGCATTTCTATGTTTTCGGCCTAGTATGGTTCTCAATCAGAGGCAGGTGTCATTAGTTGTCTCTGATTGAGAATCATACTTAGGTAGCCTGGGTTGCACTGTTTGTTTGTGGGTGATTGTCTATGTTGATGGCTTGTTTCAGCACAGGTCTCATTTTGTAGCTTCACGGTCGAATTTGGTTTATTGTTTTTGTTACTCGTTTGTATAGTGTTCAGTCTTTCTTTATTAAAGATTTTACCATGGACACTTACCACGCCGCATATTGGTCCTCTGATCCTTCTCGCCTCTCCTCTTCAGACGAAGAGGAGGACGGCCGTGACAGAATCACCCACCAACCAAGGACCAAGCGGCGTGGTAGAAAACAGCGACGACAGCAGCAGCAGCAGCAACAACAACAGCGGCCGGTATCACAGGACTCCTGGACATGGGAGGAGATACTGAACGGAGAGGGACCCTGGGCACAGGCTGGGGAATATCGCCGCCCCAAAGCAGAGCTGGAGGCAGCGAAAGCTGAGCGGCGGCGATATGAGGAGGCAGCACGGCAGTGCGACAGGTACGAGAGACAGCCCCAAATTTTTTTTGGGGGGGGGCACACGAGGGGTGGAGCTAGGCCAGGTAGCAGACCTGCGCTCACCCCTCGTGCTTATTATAAGCAGCGCGATACTGGGCAGGCACCGTGTTATGCGGTTAAGCGCACGGTGTCGCCAGTACGTGTCCATAGCCCGGTGCGCTATAGGACAGCCCCCCGAGAGTGTCATGCGAGTGCGGGCATCGAGCCAGGGCGTATGGTGCCTGCTCAGCGGGTCTGGTCGCCGGTACGCAGTTTTGGCCCAGGGTATCCTGCGCCGGCTCTGCGTGCTGTGTCTCCGGGGCGCTGGGAGGGTGCAGTGCGTCCTCTGCCCGCGCTCCGCTCGTACCGGGCGACTGTGGGAATGGAGCCGAAGGGAGAGGTGCGTGTAGTAAGCATTAGATCTCCCGTGCTTACCCACAGCCCGGTTCAACCTGTGCCTGCACTCTGGACGGTCCGGGCTAGAGTGGTTATCCAGCCTGGGGAAGTGGTGCCAAGGTTGCGCACCAGAGCTCCAGTGCTCCCCCACAGCCCGGTCTTTCAGGTGCCTCCTCTTAACCCCAAGCCTCCTGAAGGTCTTCCCAGCCTGGTGGTTCCTGTGGCAGCCCCACGCACCAGGCTGTCTCTCTGTCTCCTCCCTGCAGGTGGTCCTGTCTGTCCGGCGCTGCTGCCGGAGTCTCCCGCCTGTCCGGCGCCTCTGCCGGAGTCTCCCGCCTGTCCGGCGCCTCTGCCGGAGTCTCCCGCCTGTCCGGCGCCTCTGCCGGAGTCTCCCGCCTGTCCGGCGCCTCTGCCGGAGCCTCCCGCCTGTCCGGCGCCTCTGCCGGAGCCTCCCGCCTGTCCGGCGCCTCTGCCGGAGCCTCCCGCCTGTCCGGCGCCTCTGCCGGAGCCTCCCGCCTGTCCGGCGCCGCTGCCGGAGCCTCCCGCCTGTCCGGCGCCGCTGCCGGAGCCTCCCGCCTGTCCGGCGCCGCTGCCGGAGCCTCCCGCCTGTCCGGCGCCGCTGCCGGAGCCCCTCTGCCCAGAGCAGCTGTCTCTCTGTCCCGAGCAGCTGTCTCTCTGTCCCGAGCAGCTGTCTCTCTGTCCCGAGCAGCTGTCTCTCTGTCCCGAGCAGCTGTCTCTCTGTCCCGAGCAGCTGTCTCTCTGTCCCGAGCAGCTGTCTCTCTGTCCCGAGCAGCTGTCTCTCTGTCCCGAGCAGCTGTCTCTCTGTCCCGAGCAGCTGTCCCTCTGTCCCGAGCAGCTGTCCCTCTGTCCCGAGCTGCCCCTCTGTCCAGTGGGGTCATTGAGAGGGGTGGTCATGCTGAGAGAGCCACGGAGGCGGACAATAAGGCGGACTAAGACAATGATGAGATGGGGTCCGCGTCCCGCGCCAGAGCCGCCACCGCGGACAGACGCCCACCCAGACCCTCCCCTATAGGTCAAGGTTTTGCGGCCGGAGTCCGCACCTTTGGGGGGGGGTACTGTCACGTTCTGACCTTTATTTCCGTTGTTTTGTATTTATTTAGTATGGTCAGGGCGTGAGTTGGGTGGGCAGTCTATGTTTGTTTTTCTATGTTTTGGGGCATTTCTATGTTTTCGGCCTAGTATGGTTCTCAATCAGAGGCAGGTGTCATTAGTTGTCTCTGATTGAGAATCATACTTAGGTAGCCTGGGTTGCACTGTTTGTTTGTGGGTGATTGTCTATGTTGATGGCTTGTTTCAGCACAGGTCTCATTTTGTAGCTTCACGGTCGAATTTGGTTTATTGTTTTTGTTACTCGTTTGTATAGTGTTCAGTCTTTCTTTATTAAAGATTTTACCATGGACACTTACCACGCCGCATATTGGTCCTCTGATCCTTCTCGCCTCTCCTCTTCAGACGAAGAGGAGGACGGCCGTGACAGTGTCAAATGAAAGCGAAGAGTCCATATGTTTCAGTTATTTTTTTCAACCATTTACCATCCTCAAAATGTGGAATAAGCGAAGGCTTTGATTTCTGGTCAAACAGATGGAAAAGGGGTCTTAGAAAACATCGACCAGTAAAAGTCTTCAAATGTATTAGAAATACATCAACACACAGTAATGTTGAAGTAAAGACCCTTGCCAACTAATAAACACTCTTATTTAGTTTTACTGGCTTCTGTAAGAAAGAAACGCTGCCTTGTGCCTTGAAATTGCATCACCAAAAACCCACATATCTTTAAGATATTTTCTAATTTCTCTCCCTCCTGAGGGAGGATAATGAAAGTTCACAGAAGTAACAAGTAAAGGTAGACCTATCATTTACTGATATCAGTTTTGTTTATTCATTAAGTTATTAAATCTTAATTCCGTTACCAAATCGGTAACGGAATTTCTGAAAAAATGTTAATGGAATATCTGCAATTGAATTGGCTAGAATGGGAAATCATTGTCACAAACTACAGTTGGGTTCACAAGTTTGGACAGCAAGTACAGCATAGTAGAGTACAGTAAAGAGTAGAGTATAGTTCAGTACTCTACTGTAGAGTTCAGTACCGTACACAGTAAAGCACGAGTTGAGTACACTATAATGTAGTTTTATTTTACTATACTGAACTCTACTGTACTGAACTCTACTGTACTCAGTGGTGTAAAGTACCAAAGTAAAATTACTTTAAAGTACTACTTAAGTAGCCTTTTGGATATCTGTACTAGAAAAGCCGATACCGATTAATCGGACAATTTTTATATATATTTGTAATAATGACAATTACAACAATACTGAATGAACAATGAACCCTTTTATTTTAACTTAATATATTTTATGTATTTAGTCTCAAATAAATAATGAAACATGTTCAATTTTGTTTAAATAATGCAAAAACAGTGTTGGAGAAGAAAGTAAAAGTGCAAATGTGCCATGTAAAAAAGCTAATGTTTAAGTTCCTTGCTCATAACATGTGAAAACTGGTGGTTCAATATTCCCCGTTTTAGGTTGTAGTTATTATAGAAATGATGACATGTTGACTATTTCTCTCTATACCATTTTTGTATTTCATATACTTTTGACTATTGATGTTCTTTTTTTGTTATGTTTTGTTGTTGTTGAATTTTTACCCCTTTTTCTCCCCAATTTCGTGGTATCCAATTGTTAGTAGCTACTATCTCCCGTGCTGGCTCGGGAGAGACTAAGGTTGAAAGTCAAGCGTCCTCCGACACACAACCCAACGAAGCCGCACTGCTTCTTAACACAGCGCGCATCCAACCCGGAAGCCAGCCGCACCAATGTGTCGGAGGAAACACTGTGCACCTGGCAACCTTGGTTAACGCGCACTGCGCCCTGCCCGCCACAGGAGTCGCTGGTGCGCGATGAGACAAGGATATCCCTACCGGCCAAACCCACTCTAACCCGGACGACGCTAGGCCAATTGTGCCTCGCCCCACGGACCTCCCGGTCGCGGCCAGTTACGACAGAGCCTGGGCGTGAACCCAGAGTCTCTGGCGGCACAGTACACCGGGAGGCGACTATTGATGTTCTTATAGGCACTTTATTGCCAGCCTAATCTCGGGAGTTGATAGGCTTGAAGTCATGAACAGCTCTGTGTATCAAGCATTGCTAAGAGCTGCTCGCAAACGCAGTAAAGTGCTGTTTGAATGAATGCTTACGAGCTTGCTGCTGCCTACCACCACTCAGACAGACTGCTCTATCAAATACCAAATCATAGACTTAATTATAATAAACACACAGAAATATGAGACTTTGGTCATTAATATGGTCAAATATGAAAATGATAATTTTGAAAACAAAACGTTTATTCTTTCAGTGAAATACGGAACCATTCTGTATTTTATTGAACGGGTGGCAACCCTAAGTCTAAATATTGCTGTTATATTGCACAACCTTCAATGTTATGTCATAATTATGTAAAATTCTGGCAAATTAATTACGGCCTTTGTTAGGAAGAAACGCAGTTCGCAACGAGCCAGGCGGCCCAAACTGTTGCATATACCCTGACTCCATATACCCTGACTCTGCTTCCTCCGACACATTGGTGTGGCTGGCTTCCGGGTTGGATGCGCGCTGTGTTAAGAAGCAGTGCAGCTTGGTTGGGTTGTGTATCGGAGGACGCATGACTTTCAACCTTCGTCTCTCCCGAGCCCGTACGGGAGTTGTAGCCATGAGACAAGATTGTAGCTACTACAACAATTGGATACCACGAAATTGGGGAGAAAAAGGGGTAAAATTAAAATATATATATATATTACCTGCTAACATGCATTTATTTTAACTAAATTTGCATGTATTGGTTTTAAGAAAGGCATTGGTGTTTATGGTTAGGTACATTTGTGCAATGAATGTGCTTTTTTCGCGAATGCGCTTCTGTTAAATCATCACCCGTTTGGCCAAGTTGAAGTAGGCTGTGATTCGATGATAAATTAACAGGCACCGCATTGATTATATGCAATGCAGGACAAGCTAGTTAACCTAGTAATATCATCAACCATGTGTAGTTAACTAGTGATTATGTGAAGATTGGTTGTTTTTTATAAGATAAGTTTAATGCTAGCTAGCAACTTACCTTACCTCCTTGCAGCCACAAGGTCCTTTTGATGCTGCACTCCAGTAACAGGTGGTCAGCCTGCCACGCAGTTTCCTCGTGGATTGCAATGTAATCGGCCATAATCGGCGTCCAAAAAGGCAGATTTACCGATTGTTAAGAGAACTTGAAATCGTCCCTAATCAATCAGCTATGCCGATTAATCGGTCAACCTCTAATCTGTACTTTACTATTTATATTTTTGGCAACTTTTACTTCACTACATTCCTTAAGAAAATTATGTACTTTTTACTCCATACATTTTCCCTGACACCCAAAAGTACTCATTACATTTCGACAGGAAAATGGTCCAATTGACCCACTTATCAAGAGAACATCCCGGGTCATCTCTACTGCCTCTGATCTGGCAGACTCACTAAACACAAATGCTTTGTTTGTAAATGATGTCTGAGTGTTGGCGTGTGCCCCTGACTATCCATAAATTAAAAAAAAAAAACATGGACTACTTTTTCCACCTCTGACTGTACTGAACTATACTCTACTTCAGCGGTTGTCAAAGTGGGGTCCAAGGGGGTCCTCAGCCAGATCTCAAAATATGTGAATATTAATGATTATTACTAACAACAGAATAATCACGTTTTGACCAAGGGATCCGTGGAATAATTATATTTAGAGTGTGTAAAACAATACAATGTAATATTATTAATCTACAATGTACACTACCAATCAAAAGTTTTTAGAACACCTACTCATTCAAGGGTTTTTCTTTATTTTTTTTACTATTTTCTACATTGTAGAATAATAATGAAGACATCAAAACTATGAAATAACACATGGAATCGTGTAGTAACCTAAAACGTGTTAAACAAATCAAAATGTATTTCATATTTGAAATTCTTCAAATAGCCACCCTTTGCCTTGATGACAGCTTTGCACAATCTTGGCATTCTGTGTATGTTCTTAACCCTGGGCAACATGGGCCTGAGAGGTTTACAGGGATATCCACAGTACTCCCCCAATTATACATTTTTCAACTCAATACTATTCCCCGAAAATTGTGTGGAATTGCAGGAAATGAACTTGAAAAGTGCAACATTTTCTCTCCGATGCCAAGGGCCAGGCACCACACGCAGAAATGACTTTTTGCATCTACCGATCAATTTAGAGATTTGTTGGTATTTTGGTCCATTTTAATATTAATATTTTCAAAAATGTCAAAATAGTTTGTTATACCGCCGTCATCAAAATTGCATGACTTTTAACCACTTTAAAATGGACACACATCCATAATTTCAAAGCTCACTACATTGAATTACACATAATTTAAAAGACAATTTCACAGAGAATGTAACAAACGGGACAATACCGTATGTAGTAACTTACTTTGAAGAGATGGTGATTGGGTCTAAATAGGTGTTGGGCATTTGGTAGTCTAAATTCAGTGTACTTGACATTAACTGCCATTTGCTGAAAGTCTGACTCTTCCCAAATGCTTTCCTCGGCTTCAGAAGCCACTACATTCACCAAATTGTGTGTGGTTATCCAATATATTCTTGAGACCAGAGGAAAATGTCCGGAGTTTCTGGAACAAAATGAAACCAAACTGACTTATTCCAGTGACCTTGACCTTGTGCATATTTAATGTCATTTTTGTTTGCACATTTTAATACAATATTTCAGACACATTTTAATACAAAAAAGTTAGTTTTTTAAATTCTACATTCAACTGGTAAAAGTTGACTATGATATGATTAAATACATTTAAAAAATCCCTATTGGGGTGTGGTGCCTGGTTTTAAATGTTGGTTCGTCCTGCCGTGCACTGCCAAAGTCATAGTAAAACTCCTTTGTATGCTATTTAACTCGCTCAAGTTGTATTCTGATTATGTGGGGGTCCCTGATGAATTTGCTATCACAAAAGGGGTCCCGGCCCCAAGAAGTTTGAGAACCCCCTACTCTACTGTACTGAACTATGTTCTGTACTGAACTCTACTTTTCTGTGCTGTACAGTATTGCACTCTACTGAGCTGTACTGTACTTTGATGTCCAAACTTGTGAAACATAGACATCTATTATTGGTTCAGATTTGGTCCAGACCGGACCAACCAAATTTGGTCTTGTTTGGGGGCTCATTAAAATAATAGCCAGTGTGTAGAATAATACCCCAATATGCAAAAGAGGATATTGAATATTTATACCTTTTGTGTAGCTATTTAGGCTAAATCACCATGAAGAGACTGTTATTATTTTTTACCTTTCATTTAACTAAGCAAGTCAGTTAAGAACAAATTCTTATTTACAATAACGGCCTACCGGGGAACAATGGGTGAACCTCGTTGTTCATGGGCAGAACAGATTTTTACCTTGTCAGCTCGGGGATTCGATCCAACAACCTTTCGGTAACTGGCCACACACTCTTAACCACTAGGCTACCTACTAGGCATTTCTATGTAGTAGAGTTCAGGGTCCCATGATGAAATTCCGTTACCGCAGTTCTGTTACCGGATGTAAATCCACGTCACTTACTGTAGTTCAATAAAAAAAACATTGTTGAATCCTAATTCGGAGCAGATAAAAATGTGCCTCCAAAAAACAGAGGGAGATTTTACTGAAATTCTGTTACCAAACTTTGCATCTATACAGTTCTTCCTGGAAATCAAATCAAATTGTATTTGTCCCATGCGTCATAAGCACAGGTGTAGACTAACGATGAAATGCTTACTTACGGGCCCTTCCCAACAATGTAGAGAGAGAAAAATTATTAGAATAGAAAAGTAATAACATATGGAATGAATACACAATGAGTAATAATAACTTGGCTATATACATGGGGTACCAGTACCATGTCGATGTGCGTTGGTACGAGGTAATTTAGGCATATACACTACCGTTGAAAAGTTTGGGGCTAGCATCCTGGAGTTGCCTCTTCACTGCGGACGTTGAGACTGGTGTTTTGCGGGTACTGTTTAATGAAGCTGCCAGTTGAGGTGTCTGTTTCTCAAACTAGACACTAATGTACTTGTCCTCTTGCTCAGTTGTGCACCGGGGCCTCCCACTCCTTTCTATTCTGGTTAGAGCCAGTTTGCCCTGTTCTGTGAAGGGAGTAGTACACAGCGTTATACGAGATCTTCAGTTTCTTGGCAATTTCTCACATGGAATAGCCTTCCTTTCTCAGAACAAGAATAGACTGACGAGTTTCAGAAGAAAGGTCTTTGTTTCTGGTCATTTTGAGCCTGTAATCGAACCCACAAATGCTGATGCTCCAGATTCTCAACTAGTCTAAAGAAGGCCAGTTTTATTGCTTCTTTATTCCGAACAACAGTTTTCAGCTGTGCTAACATAATTGCAAAAGGCTTTTCTAATGATCAAATAGCCTTTTAAAAGGATAAACTTGGATAAGCTAACACAACGTGCCATTGGAACAGGGTGATCGTTGCTGATAATGGGCCTCTGCACTCCTACGGTATGTAGATATTCCATAAAAAAATAAGCAGTTTCCAGCTACAATAGTCATTTGCAACATTAACAATGTCTGCACTGTATTTCTGATCAATTTGATATTATTTGAATGGACAATTTTTAAAAATGTTCTTTAAAAAACAATGACATTTCTAAGTGACCCCAAACGTTTGAACGGTAATGTATGTACATATAGTTAGGGATAAAGTGAATAGGCAACAGGATAGATAATACACAGAAGCATCAGGGTATGTGATGAGTCAAGAGTTAGTGCAAAAGGGGTCAATGCAGATATTCCAGGTAGCTACTGGCTAACTATTTAACAAATTATTTAGCGGTTTTATGGCTCGGTGGTAAAAGCTGTTCAGGAGCTTGTTGGTTCCAGACTTGGTGCTTTGGTAACGCTTGCTGTACGGTAGCAGAGAGAACAGTATGACTTGGGTGCCTGCAGTCTTTGACAATTTTTACATCGCATTTTGCCATGTCTCAGTGCATGGAATGCAATATCAACACACAGAGAGACTTGTAGCCTAGTGCATATTCTGCATGATAAATTCAACTCACTGGTGTGGATAGGATGTTTTTCCCCTGTAAGTGATTTAAGACTGGAATTCCAGATTGAATCAAATCAGCAATAACAGTGTTTACTGTTTTATGCTACAACCACTTTACAGAGCCCCCAAACTATTGTACAACATTATTTGACTAGGGAATAGAAATATTTTGTTTAGCCCTGTGTGACCAAAATGTGAAATATTATGAAAAAATCGGTCCTCTCTGACGTTTCTGTGCACCTATCCATTTCAATCATCTAGTTACATTACGAGTACTGTCATTTCCTCCGTCTTCTACACTGTTCCTGTTGCCCCTTTCCTCTGCTGTGGTTCTTTCTAAGCACTGCCATATGAAAGGATTAGCTATGTACAAAATGTTGAGCGGGAAGAATCCACGGAGGATTAGCTCGTCTTGCAGAGCAAGACATGCAAACCAGGCCTGATGCCGTACCCTCTCAGTAACGGCCTGTGTGCCCAGGTCTGATCTGGTGGGTGGCATCGTGGGCATAAGTTAATAACGAGGTGCCTGCCGAGGGGGGGAAGAGCATCAAGATATCCCTTCCCATGTTTTATTGTAGACTGGCACTGTGATCTGTGAGTGCTGTGTTGGAGGCAGAGGAACTTTTTAAGATAAGCAGGGCGGGTGAGTCAGAGAGGTCTGCTGGCCCCCCTCCTGTGCCACTGTTAGCTGCTGGGCACACCTGGGCTTCACACACACAAACAGAGAGCTCCCGCCTGGCACACGCCACAGGGTGAAGCCAGTGGAGGCCCCTCATGACACCCACACAACATGCACTCCAACAGGGCAGCAGAGGCTCCCTCCAAGCCCCCCCTGGGCCTTCACCCATCATGACATACCAGTCAGATACACTGTAATTGCAAATGTGTGGTTTTCAGCTACGCTTAGTTTATTTTCCATCTTCAACATCACAGAGGCATGATCCTTTTATTACTGCTTATCTGCAATGGATCCACATTCCCAGTTACAATACCAGGGTTACAGTAAGCTCATTATTTTACAGTAACGGATAAGGTTGTACTGTGTCTACAGTACAAGAGCATACTAACAGGATCACGCTAGGCTTTAGAAATGGAGATTGTTGTCTGTAGATGTTTCTGTTGTAATAACCTGAATTAACCGTGTCCCTGTTACTGTGCCTCTGATGTCCAAAGTTGTTCCCAAACTGCTGTCAGAATGTGAGATGCTACTACCGTACGACACCAACAAAGCAACTTATCGCCACCTTTTTGCCTGTCCGTTTTTTGCCAGTGACAGATGTTCTTTTCTCTGTTTTCACAGTAACCTTTGACCACTTCCAGATTCTCCGGGCCATTGGGAAGGGGAGCTTCGGAAAGGTAATGAAGCCAGAGCTCTGACTCTACTCTCTATCTGCTCTTTTTGCGTACATTTGTTCCTGGGAGGAGTGACCGCTACGCAGCTCGAAGGCTTGGGGGAGATCCAGTACCTCCAACCAGCCAGCTACAGATATGTGTGTGAGCTTTGCGGGCAGGCGGTGGCTGCCACCGCTCAGGACTCTGGGTAACTCTGTGGCACTAATTACCCCCTACAATCATTATCCTCAACGAGGAAGCAGAGACGGTCTGGTAAAGTGGGCCTGAAGTAATTACTTTTGAATTCTGATTAATCTAAACCGCAGCAGTTAATTAATTTAGCTGTGGCTGCATTTTTGTTTCTTTTAAATGTAATCTCGTGTCAGCTGGGATGTAAGTAGATTTGACTCGCTGTCTTATATCGAATTACAGACAATGTAAGATAGCTCAGATCGCTGTTTTGCTCAATGCTTATCTTTGTGTAATGAAATGCCAATAGGGAAAGTGTGTGTGCGCGTGTGTGTGTGTGTGTGCGCGTGTGTGTGCATGTGTGTGTGTGCGCCCGTGTTGTTTTGAAACTAAATACCACAACTCTTCAAAACCCATCTCAAGTGACATTATGGGTTTTGATTGGTACTCTAGTGCAGTCGACTCAGTTGATTATAGTTTGCATTTGATGTGTGGAGAATAAATCAGTCATGCACAACAACGTATGTATCCAGCCACACTTTATAATCATCAACGATATAAAAGGAGGACTGTGTGCTACGTCGGTTGAAAAAAAGCTTATCTGCAGTTTGACTGTAAAATATCATGACGACTGATATTTGTTCGTTATTAATGCTGTCGACGCAAGCCCCTTGGCAATCTTTCCGCTTTGCTCTCATCAAAATCTTTTTTTGGGGGGCAAAATAAGTGTCTCTTCTATACAGAAAGTCAGCCCCGGCTGCAGAATACATTACCATCTGAATTGATGTTCATTTCACTTATTGCTTCTTTCCCTCAAGCTGCTGTCACTACCCTTATGATGTTAGAGGGAGTATGACATCCACAGCACCCAGCCAGGGCTTTAAAGGCTGAGCCATTAGACACAACAGGCCATAGACTAGTGTCCAAAAGGGTATTGCATATCACTGGATATGAAAACCCAGAGGGAGAGGAGCCCTGACAGTTATGTCTCTCTCACACACGTACGTGCTGACACACATGCCTGTATGCGCACACACACATGGGTACACACACATACACTTTTACAAGCATTAAACACATCCAGTTGAAATCAGAAGTTTACATACACCTTAGCCAAATACATTTTCACAATTCCTGACATTTAATCCTAGTAACAATTCCCTGTCTTTGGTCAGTTAGGATCACCACTTTATTTTAAGAATGTGAAATGTCAGAATAATAGTAGAGAGAATTATTTATTTAGGCTTTTATTTCTTTCATCACGTTCCCAGTGGGTCAGAAGTTTACATACACTCAGTTAGTATTTGGTAGCATTGCCTTTAAATAGTTTAACTTGGGTCAAACGTTTCGGGTAGCCTTCCACACAATAAGTTGGGTGAATGTTTGCCCATTCCTCCTGACAGAGCTGGTGTAACTGAGTCAGGTTTGTAGGCCTCCTTGCTCGCACATGCTTTTTCAATTCAGTCCACAAATTGTCCATAGGATTGAGGTAAGGGCGTTGTGATGGCCACTCCAATACCTTGCCTTTTTTGTCCTTAAGCCATTTTGCCACAACTTTGGAAGTATGCTTGGGGTCATTGTCCATTTGGAAGACCCATTTATGACCAAGCTTTAACTTCCTGACCGATGTCTTGAGATGTTGCTTCAATATATCCACGTAATTTTCCGTCCTCATGATGCCATCTATTTTGTGAAGTGCACCAGTCCCTCCTGCAGCAAAGCACCCCCACAACATGATGCTGCCACCTCCATGCTTCACGGTTGGGATGGTGTTCTTCGGCTTGCAAGCCTCCCCCTTTTTCCTCCAAACATAACGATGGTCATTATGGTCAAACAGTTCTATTTTTGTTTCATCAGACCAGAGCACATTTCTCCAAAAAGTACCATCTTTGTCCCCATGTGCAGTTGCAAACCGTAGTCTGGCTTTTTTTATGCCGGTTTTGGAGCAGTGGCTTCTTCCTTGCTGAGCAGCCTTTCAGGTTATGTCAGTATAGGACTCGTTTTACTGTGGATATAGATACTTTTGTACCTGTTTCCTCCAGCATCTTCACAAGGTCCTTTGCTGTTGTTCTGGGATTGATTTGCACTTTTCGCACCAAAGTACGTTCATCTCTAGGACACATGATGGCTGCGTGGTCCCATGGTGTTTATACTTGCATACTATTGTTTGTACAGATGAACGTGGTACCTTCAGGTTTTTGGAAATTGCTCCCAATGATGAACCAGACTTGTGGAGGTCTCCAATTTTTTTTCTGAGGCCTTGGCTGATTTCTTTTGATTTTCCCATGATGTCAAGCAAAGAGGCACTGCGTTTGAAGGTAGGCCTTGAAATACACCCACAGGTACACCTCCAATTGACTCAAATGATGTCAATTAGCCTATCAGAAGCTTCTAAAGCCATCCAAGCTGTTTAAAGGCACAGTCAACTAAGTGTGTGTAAACTTCTGACCCACTGGAAATGTGATACAGTGAATTATAAGTGAAATAATCTGTCTGTAAACAATTGTTTGAAAAATTGCTTGTCGTGCACAAAGTAGATGTCCTAACCGACTTGCCAAAACTATATTTTGTTAACAAGAAATTTGTGTAGTGGTTGAAAAAGGAGTTTTAATGACTCCAACCTAAGTAAACTTTCAACTGTAGATGTTACCAAGTAATTGGCCTTCAGGTAACCTTGTTTGTAAAGGCTTGTAAACTGTAACGTGTTTGGTAAGTTGGTCTAACCTTCAAGGGTAATGTTTGTAGCCTACAACGGGCATGGATGAGATGTTAGTACTCTGAAGCAGACATGGGTTCAAATACCATTTCAATTATCTCAATTACTTTCACATACATTTAGAGTATTTAGATATGTTTTGTTTGAAAAGACAAGTACTTGAATATGGGAATATATTTGGAAATACACTTGGAAAATATTGGCATGTATTTGAATATACACTGACTCAAATACACTCCTATGTATTTAACCCAGATATTTAGAAATTGTATTTGAAATAAGTATTCAAATAGCCTACTATTTATAGGAAATTATTAGAAAATGTTTTTAAATACATCCAATAGACGTAGTTGATTCGGGACACATTATTTGAAAATACTCAAAGTATTTTAAATAACAAATAATCAAATACACATGTATTTAAACTAAGTTCTGCTCTGTTGTAAACTTTGTTGTTTAGTATTTTACCCATAAAGCATGAGTCCTCTACTTGTGGTGTTTTTTGTCATTTATCATCTTTCATCTGACTCTTCGTGTGTGTGTTTGCAGGCTAGGTTGTAGATAACACTTCCTTGTAGCTCAGGGTCTGATTGTAGATATGTGATGGGAAGGTTGTGCAGGCAGACGGACAGAGGGACATATAGCTCAAACACTCGGTCTCAGACTTCCAGACCAAGTTTGAACATTTTGGAGGTCATCTTGCCTCGACCATGGGGAGCTGTGTGATGTAGCTGCACTTGGTATGCATGCTATTACAGAGCAGCATGGTCTTCCTACCAATAGGGGACTGTCACACGGGAGAATGTGCTGACCGTGTGTTTGTGTGTGCTTTCAGGTGTGTTTTGTGGTGTTTGGGGTTTCACAGCACGAATGGGTCTTTTCCTCCATGTTTTATACCAAAATAGTCCCTGCCGTGTGTGTACTTGTGCGAGCCAGGCATGTGTGGGGAGCCAGTTATGTGTGGGGATCCCGCCTGTGGGGAACGAAAGGAGGCTCTCAGTGGGAGAACTGTTTTGAGCTGCGGAACCCCACCGAGACCACCTCTACACTGACTATCTAAAAGACATCCTCTTTGGGCGCTGATACAGGCTCTTGTGCCTGTCCGCTCCTGCATGCGGACACACACACACACCCACACACCGCTGCTATCTGTAGGAGTGGCTGCCTTCCCATCTTCCTGTGATGGGTGGTAGAAATAGAGGAATTGGAGAAGGAGAAAGGTCTGATTATTTCTCCCGGTCGCGATGGAGAGTGACGGCGTCCTACTTGTGAGGCCGAGCAGCCTGCCATCCCCTATGGCGAGGGGAAATGGCCCACATACGGGCTGCGGAATAATTGCCTCTCCCCCTGTTGCTCGCTGTGCTCTCTGGTCCAGGAGTGGTCCATGGCGCCACTAGACTCATTAAGGCCCTTGCAACGACTCTGTGTGTGAGAAGAGACTCCACATAAAGCCGCCCAGCGTGGGGACCACCACCTGAGACGGTGACAATAAGACAGAGACGGCTCCTTAATGGCAGCAGGTATAGATTGACAACAGTCTCAGCCTCTCAGTGGAGAGCAGGGCACAGGAAGGTCAGGGGAGAGATGTCAGCGATGTCACAGAGCTTGGTTAAGGTTGCGTTGACAGCGGAGCTCAGCTGGTGGATTCACAATGTAAAGGTCCCTCTCGAAGTGCTGTGCGAAGACTCGTTATGATATGGCTCCTGTGGCGGACTGGCAGTGACAGTGAGAGGAAACCGAGAGGCAGGGGGACCGGAGGAGGGGGATAACAGACCCGAGAGATAACATGGAGAGAAAAGGACACACAGACAGGGCACACAGATGGGACACGCAGACAGGTAGGGTTTTGTGCTGCTGACGTGTCTGTCAGATTGTACGGTAGGTATCCACATTGCCTGTCTCCAGAAAGGTCAGGGTGATCACTGCTGACAGGTCTTTGTGACTGGTTCTATATCAGGCGGAACAGCACGATATGGCTGTGTCTGAAATGGCACCATATTCCCTGTACAGACCGCTACAATACCCCATAATGTCAAAGGGGAATTGTGTTTTTAGAAACGTATACAAGTTCATGAAAAATTAAAAGCTGGCTGTCTTAAGTCAATAAGTATTCAACCCCTTTGTTATGTCAAGTCTAAATAAGTTAAGGAGTAAAACATTTGCATAACAAGTCACATAAAAAGTGTGCAATAATAGTGTTTAGCATGATTTTTGAATGACTACCTCATCTCTGTACCCCCCCACACACGTACAATTATCTGTAAGGTCCCTCAGTCGAGCAGTGAATTTCAAACACAGATTCAACCACAAAGTTTTCCAATGCCTCGCAAAGAAGGGCAACTTTTGGTAGATGGGTAAAAAAAAAAAAGACACATTGAATATCCCTTTGAACAAGGTGAAGTTAATAATTACACTTAGGATGGTGTATCAATACACCCAGTCACTACAAAGATAAAGGAGTCCTTTCTAACTCAGTTGCCGGACAGGAAGGAAACTGCTCAGGAATTTCACCATGAGGCCAATGTTGACTGTAAAACAGTTAGAGTTTAATGGCTGTGATAGAAAACTATTGGTGGATCAACAACATTGTTGTTACTCCACAATACAAATCTAATTGACAGAGTGAACAGATGGAAGCTTGTACAGAATAAAAATATTCCAAAACATGCATCCTGTTTGCAACAAGGCACTAAAGTAATATTGCAAAAAAATGTGACAAAGCAATTACATTTTTTCCTGATTACAAAGTGTTATATTTGAGGCAAATCCAATA
Organism: Oncorhynchus mykiss; assembly: GCF_057628025.1. Lineage (NCBI taxonomy): Eukaryota > Metazoa > Chordata > Actinopteri > Salmoniformes > Salmonidae > Oncorhynchus > Oncorhynchus mykiss. Next base: position 6,174,161 of record NC_143044.1, read on the forward strand.
CAACACATTACTGAGTACCATTCTCCATTATTTCATTCATAGTGGTGGCTGCATTATGTTATGGGTATGCTTGTAGTCGTTAAGGACTGGAAAGTTTTTCACAATAAAAAATAAATGTAGGGACCTCCCGAGTGGCGCAGCGGTCTAAGGCACTGTATTGCAGTGCTAGAGGCGTCACTACAGACCCGGGTTCTATCCCAGGCTGTATCACAACTGGCCATGATCGGGAGTCCCATCGAGTGGCGCACAATTGGCCCAGGGTTAGAGGAGGGTTTGGCCGGTGGGGTGGGGTTTACTTGTCTTATCGTGCTCTAGCGTCTCCTTGTGGCGGGCCGGGCGCCTGCAGGCTGACCTTGGACGTCAGTTGGACAGTGTTGGTGCGGCTGGCTTCAGGCTAAAAAAAAATAAATGTAATACATTTTAAATTCAGGCTGTAACTCAAATGTGAAAAAGGGGTGTGAATACTTTCTGAAGGTACATAAACAGTGAGTAAATAACAGTATATACAGTTGAAGTCGGAAGTTTACATACACTTAGGTTGGAGTCATTAAAACTCGTTTTTCAACCACTCCACAAATTTCTTGTTAACCAACTATAGTTTTGGCAAGTCGGATAGGACATCTACTTTGTGCATGACACAAGTTATTTTTCCAACAATTTTTTACAGACAGATTATTTCACTTATAATTCACTGTATCACAAATCCAGTGGGTAAGAAGTTTACACACACTAAGTTGATTGTGCCTTTAAACAGCTTTAAACAGAATATTATGTCATAGCTTTAGGTGCTTCTGATTGACTCAAATTATGTCAATTAGTCTATTGGAGATGTACCTGTGGATGTATTTCAAGGCCTACCTTCAAACTCAGTGCCTCTTTGCTTGACATCATGGGAAAATCAACAGAAATCAGCCAAGACCTCAGAAAAACAATTGTAGACGAGTCCTATATCGACATATCCTGAAAGGCCGCTCAGCAAGGAAGAAGCCACTGCTCCAAAACCGCCATAAAAAAAGCCAGACTAAGGTTTGCAACTGCACATGGAGAGAAAGATCATCGTTTTTGGAGAAATTTCCTCTGGTCTGATGAAATAAAAGTAGATCTGTTTGGCCATGTTTTGGAAAAATGGGGAGGCTTGCAAGTCGAAGAACCCCAACCCAACCGTGAAGCATGGGGTGGCAGCATCGTGTTGTGTGGGTGCTTTGCAGCAGGAGGGACTGGTGCACATCACAAAATAGATGGCAACACGAGGAAGGAAAATTATGAGGATATATTGAAGCAACATCTCAAGACATCAGGGAATTAAAGCTTGGTCGCAAATGGGTCTTCCAAATGGACAATGATCCCAAGCATACTTCCAAAGTTGTGGCAAAATGGCTTAAGGACAACAAAGTCAGGGTATTGGAGTGGCCATCACAAAGCCCTGACCTCAATCCTAAAGAGAATTTGTGGACAGAAATGAAAAAGCTTGTGCTAGCAAGGAGGCCTTACAAACCTGACTCAGTTACACCAGCTCTGTCAGGAGGAATGGGCAAAAATTCACGCAACCTATTGTGGGAAGCTTGTGGAAGGCTACCTGTAACGTTTGACCCAAGTTAAACCATTTAAAGGCAATGCTAACAAATACTAATTGAGTGTATGTAAACTTCTGACCCATTGGGAATGTGATGAAAAAATAAAAGCTGAAAGAAATCATTCTCTCCACTATTATTCTGACACTTCACATTCTTAAAATGAAGTGATGATCCTAACTGACCTAAGACAGGGAATTGTTACTAGGATTAAATGTCAGGAATTGTGAAACTGAGTTTAAATGTATTTGGCTAAGGTGTATGTAAACTTCCGACTTCAACTGTAAATGGATTATGAGGTGACCAGCGTTCAATGACTGTATACAGTGCATTTGGAAAGTATTCAGACCCCTTGACTTTTTTCACATATTGTTACAGCCTTATTCGAAAATGGATGTAATATTTTTTTCCCTCATCAATCAACACACAATATCCCATAATGACGAAGCAAAAACAGGTTTGTAGAATTTTTTTGCTAATTTATTAAAAATAAAAAAACTATCACATTTACATAATTATTCAGACTTTTCACACAGTACTTTATTTAAGTACCTTTGGCAGCGATTACATCCTCGAGTCTTCTTGGGTATGATGCTACAAGCTTGGCACACCTGTATTTGGGGAGTTACTCCCATTATTCTCTGCAGATCCTCTCAAGCTCTATCAGGTTGAATGGGGAGCCTTGCTGCAAAAGCTATTTTCAGCTCTCCAGAGATGTTTGATCGGGTTCAAGTACGTGCTCTGGATGGGCCACTCAAGGACATTCAGAGACTTGTCCCGAAGCCACTCCTGCGTTGTCTTGGCTGTGTGCTTAGGGGCATTGTCCTGTTGGAAGGTGAAACTTTGCCCCAGTCTGAAGTCCTGAGCGCTCTGGAGCAGGTTTTCATTAAGGATCTCTCTGTACTTTGCTCCGTTCATCTTTCCCTCTTTCCTGACAAGTCTCCCAGGGCTTCCCGCTGAAAAATATTCCCACAGCATGATGCTGCCACCACCATGATTCACGGCAAATGATGGTGCCAGGTTTTCTCCAGACGTGAGGCTTGACATTCAGGCCAAATAGTTCAATCTTGGTTTCATCAGACTAGAGAATCTTGCCTTTTGGCAAATTCCAAGCGGGCTGTTGTGCCTTTTACTGAGGTGTGGCTTCTGTCTGGCCACTCTACCATAAAGGCCTGATTGGTGGATTGCTGCAGAGATGGTTGTCCTTGGTACCACCTCTCTTACCAAGGCCCTTCTCCCCTGATTTCACAGTTTGGCCGGGCCGCCAGCTCTAGGAAGAATCTTGGTGGTTCCAAACTTCTTCCATATGAGAATGATGGAGATCACTGTGTTCTTGGGGACCTTCAATGCTGCAGAAATGTTTTGGTACCCTTCCCAAGATCTGTGCCTCGACACAATCCTGTCTACGGACAATTCCTTCGACCTTATTGCTTGGTTTTTGCTCTGACAAGCACTGTCAACTGTGGGACCTTATATAGACAGGTGTGTGCCTTTCCAAATCATATCTAATCAACTGAATTTACCACAGGTGAATTTTAGAATACAGCTGTAACGTAACTAAATGTGGGAAAAGTCAAGGCGTCAGTACTTTCTGCACTGTACATGTGACATTTTTGCAGGGCTGAGTACCGGGCAGGTAGCTGGCTAGTGATGGCTGTTCAACAGTCTGATGGCCTGGTGATAGATGCTGTTTCTCAGTCTCTCGATCCCGGCTCTGATGCTCCTGTACCGTCTCTGTCTGCTGGATGGTAGCAGAGTGAACAGACCATAGTTCTGGTGGCTGAGGTCCTTAATGATCTTTTTGGCGGACTTCCTTTGACACCGAGTGCTGTAAAATCCTGGAGGCCAGGCAGTGTCCCCCGCGGTGATGCGTTGGGCTGACCACACCACCCTCTAGAGAGCCTTGCTGTTGAGCGGGGTATAGTTGCCATACCAGTTGGTAGTACAGACAGACAGATTGTTCTCCATGGTGCTTCTGTAGAAGTTTGTGATGGTCTTGGGGGCCATGCTGAATTTCTTCAGCCGCCTGAGTTTGAAGAGGTGCTGTTGTGCATTCTTCACCGAAGTGTCCTTGTGATTGGAACATTTCAGGTCTGCAATGATGTTCACAACAAGGAACTTTAAGCTTTTGACCCTCTGCACTGCTGGCCTGTTGATGTGGATTGGGGTGTGTTCCCTCTTCTGTCTCCTGTAGTCCACAATCAGCTCCTTTGGTTTTTTTTGCGTTGAAGGAGAGTTTATTTTTCTGGCACCACTCCTCCAAGGCTCTCACCTGCTCCCTATAGGTTGTTTTGTCATTGTTGGTAATCGGGCCTACCACTGTTGTGTCGTCAGCAAACTTAATGATTGCGTTGGAGTGGTGCGTAGCCATGCAGTCATGGGTGAAAAGGAAGTACAGGAGGGGGCTGAGCACACATCCCTGTGGGACCCCTGTATCCAACCTAACATACTATTACAGTATTGTAAGGAACGGTTTGAATGACTAGAGATTAGTCAGATTATATTTTTTCCAATTAATTCCAAATATCCCAGCTAAAGCGTAAAGCTGTTTTACTAAGGGTTTTCTTCTCACACAGCCATAGTTGTGCGAGACGAATAGTAGTCTATAATTTATTGACTGCTGGCAGGCTGTTGTTTGGACCTCCATACACTTATATCCACAGGATGGTGTGAAGGAACTAGTAAGATGGGAAAGCTCTTTCATCCTTCCCCGGCACTAGGAGGGCGACAGTTCCTGAGAAAACAAACTTTCCTGTTAAGCTCTTCTATCTCGCTCTGAGTCCAAGCTCAAGCAGTCAAATGGAGGCTGTTTTGTTATTAATGACTATGGCAGCCTTAAAAGTGTGTCATGTAGCTCTGAAAATGGCCCCCAAGCTCAGTAAACATTTTCCTCCCGCCTGTCACTAGCGATATAAGGGAAGATGGCGAGGGGAATTAATTAAATAAAGGGGATTATTTACTCTTCTCTCTGTGACTGACAAGTTCATCAGAGCCTGAAAACATACAGTATTTGCCTTGCTCATCACTGCCTCTCGACAAAACAGACAGCTAGAGCCCATGTTACATCCTATTGTTTGTTTGTGTGTGTGTCTTGCGGTATGTTATTTTATGCTTACATCACTCTCTGTTTCAATCATGTCCTACTTCTGTTTGCATACAGTATGATATGCGCTACACTATTATACTGACAAAACCAAACCTATCCCTCTCACGCAACACCCCGCCTGAAACCCCAATATGAGATGTTGATATACAGTATGTGAGCACTTGTGTTTCCCCAGAAACAGGAGCACATAGGCCCTAAACTGACTTTTAAACTATGAGGAAGTTCTTCCCTCTCATCTCTTAAAGCAGTGGTCATCAACCGGTCAATCGCGACCGACTGGTCAATCTTCAAGGCATTCCTAGTCAATTAGCAAATATTTCTGTAGAAATGCCAACGATAAAGCCTTGCACTTCAATTTTATTTTTTGTCTTGCACTGTAGGTGTTCCCATTTTTAAATATAACATTTTTCTGAAGGGGCACACTCCACCTACCCGATTTTCCCTGCTTTTAAGGCCCATAATGCAATTCTTCAGAAAATGGGCGTGGCTTCACAGCGTTTTCTGATTTGAAGAAAATGGTGCAAAATATGCAGCTGAAGTCCGACGAAAGCGGACACAAATTAATTGCTTTATTTAATTATGACAAATGTTAAGAAAATATTGAGCAATGTAATAAAGTAATGGCTTTTCAAATAAGTTACGGTACACGTGATGTTGGCTGAGAATTTGTTAGCTATGCTATCCTTACGAACCACATACAGCAGTATGTACCTGTGTGTTAGCTAGTTACATAACGTCAGTTGGCTACTAATACATCGAACTTGCCAGGCAGTATATTAACCATAATCTAACTAACTACCCAACGTTTATTGACTTGATTATTCACGTCATTCTTAGCTAAGTGGTATAGTTGTGGTGTGTTTTCAATGGACAATGTTAATTCTGCCTATCTACTCTGATTTCAGAGCACTCTCGTCTGAGTGTGCCAGAGCGCAGAATAACTGATGAATTTATGAACGCTCAACACCCGTTGAATATATGGCCGGTGTAAGTAAGCGTCTGCAAAAAAAGCGCAATTAAATTGTTGCCAGCAGCACAATTACAATCACCAATGCTCTGGACAGAGCATGACAACAGCCTAACCAGCTCCGCTGGGGTGAGTAAAATGGTCAGAGTGAGGTGTCATTTGTGTCTGGAAATAGCTAACAAGCTAGCCAACGTTAGAAAGTTAGCTTTGGTGCTTGACTGTCGTTGTGAGGTCAGAACGCTCGGATCAACCCTCCTCGGCCAGAGCGTCCAATTACACGCTCCAAGAATTTACAGAATTTACAAACTGACAATCTGACAACGCGCTGGATTTACGTACTCACAGAGCGCACTCTGGCACTTCAGATAAAAATTATGAACACACCTAAAATCGTAAAATGTCTAGCTCGTCATTTGTTATGCTATCACGCTAGCAAGATGTTGCATAGCAACAGCATCAACTTCCGGTAGACTAGTATGCTCAACTAATAGTATTGTTAGGTTCTAAATGAACCAAGTAAAACTCACAGATGAATAGTAAAGCTTGAACCATTTTTATTCACCCATTTGGGTTATACAGCTGCATAAGACATGGTAGTATATATACCCCAATTTGGGGTGGAATCTCCTCCTCCTCTCTAAATATTACATTTTTGTTGCTAGGCAGGAAATTAAGTGACACGGGCAATAAACTGTTCCTTCTCCCTTAACGTGACCTGACCTGAGGGACATTCAAAGCTGAATTGCCTCCACCATATACATTTCTCCTACAGATAACAATTAACTTCTGGTGTAGACCCTAGACTATAGCACTCAATATTTCAATAGGATACCTGATAATTAACACTATTCCAAGTTTAGGAGTCAGAACCCAGAATCCATCAGTATGTAGTATATACTCATTAAGTATGTAGTATACAGTATGTTAGTATGGGTATTCAAACACCGCTTTAGTAACTTAGTTGTAGTCACGATCTGGTTACCTATTAGTACAAACATAGTTATGTTTTTGGGTTCTTAAATATTTATAAATTATTTCCATATCTTCTAAACTACCCACAATGCACCATTTCTCAATGTCATATGGAGGATTTACTATGTGCTACCAAGTTCGTATGCTAGCTCAGTAGCTAGCTCAAGCTGGCTAACACTAGCCACACCATGCGCTTCACAGGCTTTGTGGCTGTGTTATCTAGTGGGAACCTGTTAGCGCGGCAGGCCATGGGCTCCTCAAAACGAAAGAGACAATCATACCTGCTTGCTCTAGTTGTGTACCTCGTCTGTTCTCCTTTTTGTTTTGTCAACTTTTACAGCATTTTCTCTGAAGTAGGCTACAGGAGTTTTGTAACTTTTCCCACCTTGGCTTAGTGCTAGATTGCCAGATATCTGGAATCTATCTATTTTGGATTCGCTATATAGTTATTGGATTTCCCTGACTCTCCCTTGGGCTGGTGTAGACCCCGCCTCACCTTTGTTTTGGTAGTTACTCAGCCTGCACATTTAAAAAAAGTTTTACCATCGGAAGGACCCAGCCAACAATCTGTAAGTCTCTGCTCACTTTTTGCTTTTGATCTGCAGTTATGTTTTAGTTGTGTTGTGTTCTAGCAGATCTCCAGGCGTTGGGCTCTAGCTTGCCAGCCATAACCGTGGTGATTGGCTAGGCTGGCTAGGCTAATAGCAAGTTGGCTAAATACCTAACATTTTCTGGCTAAGATAAATGCATACAGCTAACATTCTTTGATAACTGGTTAGATGCCATTACGCATTTAAAAAATGTTGGTTTACTTTAATGTAGCTAGCTGTAAGGTAGTTGTTGATAGGAACTGGCTGACTCAGTCAGTGTTAATGTAACGTTACCAGGCTGGTAGGGCGAACGTTAGCAGGCTGAAAACCATTTCCTTCCTTGAATAAAAATGACTGGTTTTGGACATGATGAATCATTAGTGGTTTTGATATGTATTTATTCATGCCAATAAGCTGTATAAAATCTTTGCCGCCGTTTTTGAGTGACAGGCTCTATTTTGTTGTCGGATAAACCCCTATTATTTATTTTGCGGCGTGCACTTGGCACCTTCTCCTGTCTGTAGAAGATTCTCTTTGCCTTGTCAGTCATGGACTGTATCTGTCACATTTTCAGGTCCAATTAAGAATTTATACTCCATTAGAATTGCAGAGAGATTCCAAGTACCCTGACAGGGACAGGGTATTTCGAGTCAGAGGGATGGGGTGTGGGATTAGGCTCGATAATGGAGGAGATGATTGCGCTAGCAACAACTAGCAAATGCTTTGCGATTACTTAAATGGATGCTCCCATTACGACTCCTGACAAGTCCACAATCGTTGTTTTGTGTTTGCTGGTGAGTCTCCTCATTAAGCATATGCTTACTCAAAGTTCTAAGGAGTATATGGATAAATAAGTTAACGTTATGATGGCCTTTTTTTGGTCTCTATTTATTTATTTATTTATTTATTTATAGGGGTCAATGCATATTAATCAACATCAATATTACATTAATGCAACATCCATGTAAAGGGGTGTCACGTATACGTCCGCTCTCACTGCTCAGCGTGTGTACTAGCCACCGGTCCTGGCAACCAATCATTACTCACACCTGCGCCCCATCATCAGTCACACCTGAACTTCATTACTACCTTGATAACGTACCATTTATCTAGCAGTCTGTTCTTTCAGTCATCAGGTAGTATTGTTTGTTTTCCTTGTTAGACTCGTCTCTTGTTTTGTATTCGTTCCCATGTTCATTTTCATTAAACTCACACGGCACTTGCTTCCAGACTCCGTGTCTACGCTACAGAATACTACCTAAAAAATATGGAAGCAGCAGAAGAGATAGAGAAATATATATATATATATCAGACGGTCGGCAGTCTCAGGGTCAGAGCAGGCAGGGATCAATAATCCGTGTGGTGTGGCAAGGTGCAGAACGGCAGGCTCAGGGTCAAGGCAGGCAGAATGGTCAAAACCTAGAAAACAGGAACTATAGAAAGACACGCGCAAGGGGGAAGACAAACAGAGAACGCAGGTATAAATACACAGGGGATACTGAGGGGAGATGGGAGACACCTGGTGGGGGGATGGAAACGAACACAATCAATACCCCTAAATGTATTAAAAATACAAAACTGAAAAATCACATTTACATAAGTATTTAGACCCTTTACTCTTTGTACTTTGTTGGAAGCACCTTTGGCAGCCATCTTTCCAGAGATGTTCGATTTACATTAGCATTACAGCCTCAAGTCTTCTTGGGTATGACGCTACAAGCTTGGCACACCTGTATTAGGGGTTTCTCCCATACTTCTCTGGAGATCCTCTCAAGCTCTGTCAGGTTGGATGGGGAGTGTTGCTGCACAGCTATTTTCAGGTCTTTCCAGAGATGTTCTATTGGGTTCAAGTCCAGGCTCTGGCTGTGCCACTCAAGGACATTCTTGAGACTTGACCCGAAGCCACTCCTGCGTTGTCTTGGCTGTGTGCTTAGGGGCGTTGTCCTGTTGGAAGGTAACCCCCCCCCAGTCTGAGAACCTGCTCCAGAGACCTCAGGACTTCATCAAGGATCTGTCTGTACTTTGCGCAGTTCATCATTCCCTCTTTCTTGACTAGTCTCCCAGTCACTGTCAACTGTGGGACCTTATATAGACAGGTATGTGCCTTTTTAAAATCATGTCCAATAGGTTTTATTTACTACAGGTTGACTTTTTTTTTTACCTTTATTTAACCAGGCAAGTCAGTTAAGAACAAATTCTTATTTTCAATGACGGCCTGGGAACAGTGGGTTAACTGCCTGTTCAGGGGCAGAACGACAGATTTGTACCTTGTCAGCTCGGGGGTTTGAACTCACAACCTTCCGGTTACTAGTCCAACGCTCTAACCACTAGGCTACCCTGCCGCCCCACTCTAATCAAGTTGTTGAAATATCTCAAGGATGATCAATGGAAACAAGATGCACCTGAGGTCTATTTTGAGTCTTATAGCAAAAGGTCTGAATACTGATGTAAATAAGGTATTTCTGTTCATGTTTAATACATTTGCAAACATTTCTAAAAACCTGTTCATTTTGTTATATGGTATTCTATGTAGATTGATGAGGAGAACATTTATTTTAATACATTTTAGGAGGCTGTAATATAACAAAATGTGGTATAACGTCAAGGGGTCTGAATACTTTCCAAATGTCAAGTTATCGTTACTCTTTGTGTATTTTATTTATTTATTTTTTTAATCTGCATTAATGGGAAGTAAGCAATTCACTGTTAGTCTACATCTTTTGTTTATTTATGTGACAAATTAAATGTGATTTAATTTGAGTTTCCTCATTTATTATTATCTGCTTTCTGGTCACAGAACACTGATTTAAATAAGAATTGTTGAAAAGAGGGGGGGGGGGGGAGTGACAAACTATAATGTTCAAAACAATTTAAGTTTGTCGTTTGATCCTTTCCAGTGATTGAGCATTTCATTGAGGTGTGGATCTCTTTTAGGACAGGTGTTTTTCATCTCTAGCCTCCACCCTCCCTTCCTTCGACTCTTTCCACATCAAACGGCTGCTGCACACTTCCCTCTCTCCAAGGCTGTGCAGGGAGGAAATCAATATCCAACCTGACCAATGGATGGGTAGTCCCTCTTTGAAAGGCCTCTTTAGAGGCAAGATAAGCAGGTGTGCTGTGCAGCTGGTGGCCAGAGATTACAACCATTCAGCTAACGTTGTCACTACGTAGGGCGCCTCACCTCCAGGCAACGCTGTCCACCGCGCCGCTCCTGCCAACAAAGCTGGAAGCAGGCAGTACACACAGTCTGTTCCTGTGATTGTGCCAGTTTATTAGCCGGCGCTTCACCAAGTCACACCGCATGCCCCAGTCGACAGCCTGCCGAGCGGTTTGGCACCATCCTCAGGGCTGGCCCCAAAGTAAATACTCCCAGTTTCCAAAAAGGTTGACCTTTTACTGTGCCTATTTATTAACTCTGAAGTTAGCCTGAATAGCAGGGCTTCATAATGAATATTTAACAATGAAATATAGCCAGCGGGAATATAATGCTTTGGACTGTGCCGCCACATTAGCATTTTAGAGAAAACAGTTCGGAATTAATTAGGCTCACTTTGGCGTCTATTACCCGAGAAAGGCTCAGACCCAGAAGCCATCGCTCTGACAGTCAGTGCTACAGTCCTAGTCTAGGACCACCATGCTAATCTGTCCTCGCCATCTCCAATGATTTGAATTTTAGATGGTGTATATTCTGTACCCTATATTCATGAGCTAATAGTTATGAAAAATGTCAGATTCAGACCTTCAGCTCAGTTTGATTCCAATTGTCTATACCTATACAGAATTGGTCTCTGATCTATTGAATCGCTAATATTCTCTATGAATAAACTCTTAATATATTATCTTTCTGGCTGCTGGTCACGCCCCCATCCACATTGACAGGGCTGTAGTGGAGCGGGTCGAGAGCTTCAAGTTCCTTGGTGTTCACATCACTAAGGACTAAACATGTTCCACACACACCTGCACAGTTGTGAAGAGGACATGACCGTGCCTATTCCCCCTCAAGAGGCTGAAAAGATTTGGCATGGGCCCTCAGATCCTCAAAATGTTCTACAGCTGCACCATCGAGAGCACCTTGACTGGCTGCATCAACGCTCGGTATGGTAACTGCAACTTCGTTGACCGCAAACGCGCCACAGAGGGTGGTGCGGCGGCCCAGTACATCACTGTGGCCAAGCTCCCTGCCATCCAGGACCTCTATCAGACGGCATCAGAGGAAAGGCCAGAAAAATTGCCAAAGACTTCAGCCACCCAAGCCATAGACTGTTCTCTCTGCTCCATCCGGCAAGCGGTACCGGAGCATCGGGTCTCGGACCAACAGTCTCCAAGGAAGTTTATATCCCCAAGCCATAAGACTGCTATATAGTTAATCAAATGGTTACCCGGACTATCTGCATTGACCCTATTTTTCACTGACCCTATGCACACTCGCAAGACTCTATCCACACACACATTCTCACACTTACTATACTGACACTCTCACAGAAACTCACACACATGCATACACTACATACGCAGATACACATATAATACACATACAAGCATACTGATGACACCTACACACACACACACATACTTTCACACTCATCATACAGTATATGCTGCTGCTACTCTGTTCCTTTTTTAGTCTTAGTATTATCTATACTCTGTGTATATGAACATATCTCCTCAAGTACCTCGTACCCCTGCACTTTGATATGGTACTGGTACTCCCTGTATATAGCGTCATTCTTATTTTTGAACTCTACATCGTAGGGGAAGGGCTCGTAAGTAAGCATTTCACGGTAAAGTCTACACCTGTTGTATTCGGGCACATAAAATAAACAAATAAAATGTGATTTGTTCAGTCATACAAATGTGTCTGAACTGAAATGAGGGGCCAGAGATTGGGTATTTGACAGCAGATTTGATAGGTCTGATAGGTCGTTGGCTTCTCGGTGCGATAAGACAGTTTAGTGTAACTGTGGCCTCGAGTGTGAAAGACCGCTTTGCTCTGGGGCTGAAATCACAGGCTGTCACCAGCGCTCCATGCTTTCCAGCGACAAGGGGAGTCATGAGAAAAGCTAACAGCCTTAGAGGGACACGCGGTAAAAGCTTTAGCCGTTTGGTTAGCAGTTGCAGTGTTTCATTTTATTTCCCTTCATCGTCCATCCCCTCACTCAGTGCAGATGACTGGCTGGCCTCTATGAAATGAGGCTGAGGAAATTGGGTCTGTGTGTAGGCTAGGGCAACAAGGGGGGAAGCAGGAAATCTGGAGGGCCGTGGGCCGCGGTGTCACCACGAGGGGGGCAAGAAAATCTTTAAGAACATAATTATAAAAACAACCCCCCCCTCCCATGATCTGTCCATTTTATGAAGGAGACTGGTTTTACTCAGCAAGCTTCTCCTCTTCCACCACAAACATGTCCTCTGTCATCTACCCAATGCCTCTTCCCACACCCTCTCACACTCTCCTTACAACTTAACACAGATCTGCAAAGAGGAGGGAAATGGTATTACTTTATACTGTACTGTAATGAGCCTATGACAAAGACTGACAGAGAGAGAAAAACCTGAGTAGGAAAGACGAGCGGGACGGAGAGCAAGGTGGTAGAGCAGTTCTTATTTGTGCTCCAGCTAGAGGGAGAGCAAGGGAGGCAGGCAATTAGATTGCGTTTTGGAGAGTAATAGATTTCCTCCTGTCATTCCATCCTCTAATGCTGTAAACCAACCATCTGTTGTAACGAGGACACCTGGGCTGCTGTGGACAATTCAGTTAGATAGCTGGAGCAGCACGTGGATGTTAGGTTTTACTGATCTGTGTGTGTGTGTGTGTGCTCAGCCACATCACTCTGCCTCCGGCACCGCAGTAACTTGGAACTACCTGAGACGTGACAGTTGGGGTGGGCTGTATCATCCTGGTACTTTGTCATTCCAACTGTTCAATGGGGTTTGAGGCAACAACAAAAAAAAATCACATAAAAGCTATGTGAACATGTTCCAACCTTGCATGAATTGTTTTATCACTCAATGTGGGAGTGGGATAGGTGTAAACAGTGTGTTAATATCACAATTGATTACTTGAATCTTTTACTGGGTACAGTTGATTTTCTATGTTCTTCATTGGAGATACGTACTTATTTATAGAAGTGAGTTTTCTTCCTGAACCATTGTTTATTTTCTGCAGCAGACCGTTTGCGTAACAGTAGCTGAGGTCATAGCTTCCTGGTGTCTGATGTTTTCTGTATTGACCTTAGTGATAACTGTTCTACAGAAGCTTGCTAAAAAACTTTAATGAGCAACCCTTCCTTCATGAACTGGCCTCTGTAAAATGGTGTAGAATCAGCTTGATCCCCTCTGTCGAAGACGCTTGGACCTTCTTTTTAAAAATATTTTCAGTGGTATTGTTAACAAACACGCCCCCAAAAAGAAAATGAGACTTAAAAACAGGTTCAGCCCCTGGTTCAACCGTGATCTTGCAGAGTTACTCCACTTCAAGAATTGAATTTGGCGAAAGGCTCGGCACACGCAAGCTGACTGGCTATCGTTCAGACAAATGAGTAATAAGTGCACTCAGGCTATTCGGACGGCCAAGGTTAGTTACTTTAAGGAGCAGTTCTCTCTCTGTGGGTCTAACGCCAAGAAGTTCTGGAAAACGGTTAAAGACCTGGGGAATAATCCCTCCTCCTTACAGCTGTCCATGTCCCTTAATGTTGATGATGTGGTTGTTACTGACAAGAAGCACATGGCTGAGCTCTTTAATCACCACTTCATTAAAACTTCTTAGGGATAGCCCCCCTAACATAACAAATCTAACTGCCTGTAGCTCAGGCCCTGAAGCAAGGATATGCATATTCTTGGTACCATTTGAAAGGAAACACTTTGAAGTTTGTGGAAATGTGAATTGAATGTAGGAGAATATAACACAATAGATCTGGTAGAAGAAAATACAAAGAAAAAATGTTTCTTTTACCACCATCTTTGAAATGCAAGAGGAAGGTCCCAGTTCTAGCCATCACTCTGGTTGTAATTCCAATGTTGTCCACAAGATGGCAGCAGTGTATGTGCAAAGTTCCAGACAGATAACTTGAAGTATGAGCGAACTACATGACATTTAGTGTGAAGTCACCCAGGTACATATAGGCAAATTGTGACGGAGACGGTTGCATTCATATTACATTTTTCTTCAAAAATATCGTCAAATCTGTATACTTGGACTTTGATTTAGCTTTCCCAGTATTAGTAGCCATATTAGAAGTTCAGCATTTGCAAAACAACCAGTTTTCATAACTCTGAATATTCTTATAATTTTTGTCCAAAAGGGAAAGGCATACTGTTGCAAAAGGTTACCTACACCTACATTTTGCACCTACATTTTGCGACAGATACTCCAGTATAGCCCAGCACAATGGCTTTCTACCTAGCTTTGTTTGACCCCGATTGGTGCTTATTTGACAAAGATACAGTCGTTCAAGGGAAGACCACCCGCGTTATTGGAGTGCCATGAAGGTGTCGCTCTCTGACTAAATATGGTGTCCTATAGGATATACTACACCCCTAATGATATAGTGAAGTCTTTTTACGTTGTAGGATCTCTGAGGAATACATTCGATTGTGATTTGACTCGTTGAAACAAGGTTAAAGATGAGATTATTACAGATATTCTTTCTTTGCAAATTGAACGAGTGGAAATACAAAATCGATCATGCATGCTATATGGACCTTTTTAGGATATGAAAAATGATTTTATCTCACAAATCAACACTTTATCTAACAAAACATGTTTTCTCTGGGACCCTTTGGATGATAAATCAGAGCAAGATGTCAGAATGTAAGTACACATTTCACCTTCAGAGGTGAATTTATCAAACCTATCACGGTGAAAACAGTGTTTTGTTGTTGGGAGCTCTCCTCAAACAATAGCCTGGTATTTGTTTGCAGTAATAGCTACTGTAAATTGGACAATGTAGTTATGTTAACAAGAATTTAAGCTTTCAGCCGATATAAGACACTTACCTGTACCGACATTTGTTGTTTCTCTCAAATCTGCCATCTTGACATAAGGCGCTGCATGATTTAATGTTGATGATGTGGTTGCTACTGACAAGAAGCACATGGCTGAGCTCTTTAATCACCACGTCATTAAGTCAGGATCCCTATTTGACTCAGCCATGCCTCCTTGCCCATCCAACATTTCCTCATCTCCCACCCCTTCTAATGCAACTATCCCCGATGCTTCTCCCTCTTTTTTTCCCCTGCCCCGCTAAAAGTTTCTCCCTGTAGGCAGTCACTGAGTCCGAGGTGCTAAAAGAGCTCCTTAGACTTGACCCCAAAAAAACATCTGGGTCAGATGGTTTAGACCCTTTTTTCTTTAAGGTTGCTGCCCATATCATCTCCAACCTTTTTTAACCTGTCTCTCCTTTCTGGGGAGGTTCCCATTGCTTGGAAGGCAGCCACAGTTTGTCCTTTATTTAAAGGGGGAGATCAAGCTGATCCTAACTGTTATAGGTAGACCATTCCATTCTTGTGGGCCGGCTAAGGAGTATTGGTGTCTCTGAGGGGTCTTTGGCCTGGTTTGCTAACAACCTCAAAGAGTGCAGTGTATAAAGTCAGAAAATCTGCTGTCTCAGCCACTGCCTGTCACCAAGGGAGTACCCCAAGGCTAAATTCTAGGCCCCACGCTCTTCTCAATTTGCATCAACAACATAGCTCAGGCAGTAGGAAGCTCTCTCATCCATTTGTATGCAGATGATAGTCTTATACTCAGCTGGCCCTTTCCCGGATTTTGTGTTAAATGCTCTACATCAAGTGCTCTACAGCAGGCTAAAGTTAAATCTAGATTTGGTTTCCTCTATTGTAATCGCTCCTCTTTCGCCCTAGCTGCCAAACTAAGCCTGATTCAGATGACCATCCTACCCATGCTAGATTACGAATCCATAATTTATAGATCGGCAGGTAAGGGTGCTCTCGAGTGGCTAGATGTTCTTTACCATTGGACCATCAGATTTTCCACCAATGCTCCTTATAGGACACATCACTGCACTCTATACTCCTCTGTAAACTGGTCATCTCTGTATACCCGTCGCAAGACCCACTGGTTGATGCTTATTTATAAAACCCTCTTAGGCCTCACTCCCCCCATCTGAGATATCTACTGCAGCCCTCATCCTACACATACAACACCTGTTCTGCCAGTCACAGTCTGTTGAAGGTCCCCAAAGCACACACATCCTTGGGTTGCTCATCTTTTTAGTTCGCTGCAGCTACCGACTGGTGCGAGCTGCAACAAACACTCAAGCTGGACAGTTTAATCTCAATCTCTTCATTCAAAGACTGATGGACACTTACTGACAGTTGTGGCTGCTTTGTGTGATGTATTGTCGTCGTCTCTACCTTCTTGACCTTTGTGCTGTTGACTGCCCAGTAATGTTTGTACCATGTTTTCTGCTTCTACCATGTTGTGTTGCTACCATGCTGTGTTGTCATGTGTTGCTGCCTTGCTATGTTGTTGTCTTAGGTCTGTCTTTATGTAGTGTTGTGTTGTCTCGTTGTGATATTTGTTTTGTCCTATATTTGTGTTGTATTTTTATTGTATTTTTTAATCCCAGGCCCCCGTCCCCTCAGGAGGCCCTTTGGTAGGCCGTCATTGTAAATAAGAATTTGTTCTTTAACTGACTTGCCTAGTTAAATAAAGGTTAAATAAAAGAAATCAAAAAATGCTAATGACTGGATGTTACAGTAATGAGGCTTCCCTCCCATACCCCCTGTCCTGCTCTTGACATTTCACATTTACTTTTCTTCACTTTGTCCACGGAACGTCTAGTTTTAATGAGCACAACATGATGAGGTCGGAGACTGTTTGTGGCTTGTTTTCCATGCCACACTGGAAATATTGTAATGGAGGGCAGTAACATCAGCCATTATGAAAAGGCATTGTCTCATGCCATGGTGTACTGGATATCATTGCATACTAATGTGTGCGTGTCTGTGTGTGTCTGTGCTTACTTGCTTTATGTGAGTCCGGTTCCAGTCCTAAGTTAGTTGGTAGCTCACTCTCTGTTCTTCTGTCATTGTCTCCCCTGCAGGTGTGCATCGTGCAGAAGAGGGACACAGAGAAGATGTACGCCATGAAGTACATGAACAAACAGCAGTGCATAGAGAGAGACGAGGTCCGAAACGTCTTTAGAGAGCTAGAGATTCTACAGGAAATAGAACATGTTTTTTTAGTAAACCTCTGGTGACTATCCTGTGTTTTTTTCACTTTCGATACTGTTTGTGCATTCTGCATGCCTCGGCTGGTACCCTGTGTGTGTGTGTGTGTGTGTGTGTGTGTGTGTGTTCTCTGTTGGGGGTGGATGCATGTTTTAACCCTCAATTGGACAATGAGATGAGAACGTTTAAATGAAGGGAAACAACAGCTGTGGGCTGTGTCTCAAATGACACCATATTTATAGTGCACTACTTTCGACCAGAGCCTTTTGATAAGTCGATGCCTGCCGACTGTGCAAGTTTTATCGGACCCAGTAAGTGGTGATGCGGGCTCTGGTCAAAATTAGTGCACTATATAGGGAACATGAGATTTGACCAGATTATTTTCATTCAGATCCATGCGCCCATTGCACCACACATTTCTTAATTGCTGTAATGTAAAGTAAGTTGACCCAATACTTCCCCCTCAGGAGTATATCTGGGTGATGTAGGGGACCAGCTTCATTATTCAACTATCTCCGTGTCTCTGCAGCACATATTCTAAATGTAATTGGGAAGCTAGCACAGTGTTTACAGCATATTACACCAAAGCACTTTGCTCCTGTTTAATTGGTAGAATGATATTGCACACGGGGGTAATATCCTCTGAGTAATTGATACAGGGAGCATCAGTCATTTCGTTCAGACCCTTTTATCACCGAGCACCAAGACAAAAGTACTCCCGCACACACTGCAGCTTATTACTCTAAGTCTTATATGCATGTTAGTTTTTATCCAAAGTTGGCGATGATTCAAGTTTTAACACTGGAATGTTGTTGTTTTTTTTCTCTCAGAGAGAAGCTTCCAAACTAAAATAAACAGAGGGCTTTTTAATGAGGTGGTGGTGGTAGTAGTAGTAGTAGGACCTGTGTGTGTTTTTTTTTAAATAAATAATTCCCTCAAGGAGTGTACAGCCCTATCCTTGTTCTAGTTTCCCAGCTTTTCTCTGATTGGCTCTGCTCAGCTCTGTATCTGTGCATCTATGGCACATCAAAAGCCCCATTAGCGACAAAGACACAGCAGCGTTATGAGTAGGCAGGAATTATAGTGCTCCTTAGATCGCACCTCATCGTCCTGCGATTCAAGTCAACTTCAGAGGGAAACTGGGTAAGTGGTCAGCCCATCTCAAATTACGCTGGAACAAAACAACAACAACAAGGCATGCCAGAGTGGCGTGGAATTGGTTCCATCCCCCTCAGCCAGTATACGCTTTGGACGGTTAATAGGAAGTTTGAGTTATTATGTATCCCTTTGCCGGTGAATATATTGTTTGGATAATTTATCCATTGTTTTGAACTCCTCTCCTAAAACCATACACAGGCTATCAAATCTGCATTACAAAGACCATCAATGCATGGGGGGGGGGGGGGGGGTTGATAGGAAGGCACATCCGCAACCGTCGCCATCAAACTGTTCAGATTTAGCCAAACAAAGGTAGAAAGCTGGCAAAACCCACATGGAGACGGCCTGCCTGTCAGGCAGGCCACAGCTGTTCCCGTCTGTCGACTCGAGGGAAAAAACGATAGTATGTTTTTTTTTTCCAAAGTTGATTTGCTTTTTGAAACCCACGGACCCCAAACCTGAGCAGCTGTCGGAACCGTAATACTGGCCAGCCTGGTCCCCTGCCAAGCCACCAGAGAACGAACGGCAGAGTTTCTAAAAATAACTTTGTACAGAGTGTATCAATCACACTAGCCTCATTGTGTATTGCTCCTGCAGATGAAGGCTCTCGCTGACCAGACTCCTTTTGTTGGTTGATTTGGCCTTCCTGTTGGGTTCTTCCTTGGCTTGTCTGAAGTTGACATCTGATGTCCTGCTGAGCCTATCATGATTACTCAGTGAAAAATTGAATGAGTAAAGGTTCTGACTTTTCTCCTCAAACCAGAGAAAGAGAGCTCAGCACAGAGACAAAGGAATTCACTGTTTATTTTCCTGCTTAAACAGGGAACTCTCCTTCATTAACTCGTTCTTACTTTCAATCAAGCAGGTGATGAGGAGTTGTCATCACAATATTTGGTGATACTTTTACTACCCTCTTTACAGTGTAAGGGTCAGGAGTTTAATTAGTACTGTTCGTGGGTGGGGGGGGGTAAAAGGTGTTAAGAAGGGTGTTAAGAAGGGATTTGGGCATTGTTTGGTTTGTCAAAACAGAGTTTCACCATCTACAAGGCTTTGGATTTGCTTCCTTTCTCTCTATCTCACACACACACACACACACACACACACACACACACACACACACCATTTTGAAGCCTAGGTTTGCTTTCATTATGATGTCCTGAATTCTGTTTGCTTTTCTTTTGAAAAAAGCTCCATCCATTGCTTCAGAGAGAATTCATTAGAGGGAACCTGGGCACCGAATCCACATCACTAGAACAAGACTGCTTAAAAGCCTGGAGGACTGTCAAGTTTGCGGCATGCGCTAATTGCCGTGACCATTCACTTGCTGCAGATAGATGCCATATAATGTGTAGGAGTGGGATATACATGTATTCAAATGGATTAGCCACCTTGAGAGGGAAAAAATGTGACTATCATCTGCAGCATTCAAGAAATCCACCCAAATCACCCAAGCCATCACGACACAGGTGTAGACGCGGTCTACGTCTCATCCCCCGATCAATTTGTATTTCTAAATTGCCGAGGTCATTTTTCCCTACCCGGACGTACAGTATTATATGCATTAAGTGTATGCAGTGAAATTGATCCTGTGCACTTTCCAGTGTAAATCATTACCAGCACAAGGTTTTTGCCTTTAAGCATTACACTGAAACAAATCTACTCTCAAACACCGTTGGCCAGATTCCCCTGAGATGTGGACGGAGGCAGTGAAAGCTTGAACCAAGTGGAGAAGAAAGTGATGCGAGAGGGAGTTAATGTGTCAGAGCTGAGCACTGTGGGATATTTTGTCGTCTGTGAGCTAAGGCTTTGGAGACCCTTTTTTAAAAGAGGGTTTTTAAGGCATCGCAGAGGGTGAGTCATCAGTGGGATCCGCTGAGCTGCGTTCTTCCTCCGCTGTCCACCCGTCCTGTCCATCAGAGAGAGTGAGCGACTGAGCGAGAGAGAGAGAAGTCACTGTGGTGAGAATGGATGCACACCCTGTCCTCCTCCATGTCTATTAAGAATATTGATTCCTTGGCTGAAGAGAACAATGCTCTGGAAGGCGGTGAGACAAATTAGGGCTTTACCCCAAACACAATAGGCATAACAAGCCCTGGGTGAAAGCTTAGGTTCTGTTGACAGCCATAAAAATAACTGAGGGATATTTCCTCAGGGGGCTAAGTCCTATTCGATTTCTTCTTCTGCTGTTACAAACGCATTTATGCAGCAGTCTTCATTAGATACAGAGCGCCACAGGAGTTAGTCACAGTCACAGGTCTCTGTAACTTTCCAAAGCAACCTCGCCATTAAAGTGATGTTCTGTTCTCTGCAATTGTAACTTTCCAGAGCCACCATACCGTTTTACGGTCCTGTAGGAGGTCCAAAGTGCACCTTGTGAAGTAAGGCCAGTGGAGGTGGGGAGAGGGGTGTGCTGAGGGGACCAGAGGAGGGGGAAGGGGGGCTAGGCTAGGGACCGCAGAGCGAGAGGCAGCGCTCACTCATTCATTGCATTGTTAGAGGGATCCTCAGAGGAGCCGGATGTGTCTTGTGATCCAGCCCCTTGACCAGCCTGAGCCACGCTGTCTCTATCGCAAGACTATCTAGGCCACAGTCATGAAGCAGACCACATTCAGAGCCCCGCGTCTCTTATTTTTTTTCTCTCTTCCTTTCTCTCGCTCTCTCTCTAACCCATCTCACCCCCATCTCTCTTTCACCCTCTCTCCCCTCCGTGTCTCTCTCCTCCCTCGCTCTCTCTCATCTAGCGCTCTCTCTCTCTATCTCTCCTTCTCCCTACGCTTCCCTCGGCTCATTTGTCATCATGGCCTGATTATTTCAGCCTGTTTCTCAGACTCTTTCCAGCATGGTAACCTTCCTCTGTACTCTGCTGTCCCAGTCAGTCCAGGCCTGTCCTGACTGTTCCACATGGCCCCTCTTCTTCTTGGCCCTGCCAAAATTCTCCCAAGGCTCAGGCCTTAGCCAGGTCCCCAATCAACTGTCTTGGTCATATTTGACCCATGACAAGTCCATTCTCAAGCTGTTTCCTCTTATAGCTTTCTCTTTATAGTCTTTTTTTCAGAACTTTAACTTCTGTAATATTGTCAATGAGAGAGGAGATAAAAGGTGTTTGGAGAACTCCGTTTGTCTGGTCACACACATTACAATTTTCTTTCACCAACTTGCTTTCATATCATCCATTTGTTTGAGCTGCTGCCTTGGCCTCTCCTTGAACGATTTTTACAGACATTTTTACAGGGTGCTTGTGTGCTTTGATTTTGAATTCCCCAAACGTAGTGAGACACATGCTGTATTTGCTAAAGCATTCATCCGGAATGTTCTCGCTCTCTCTCTCTCGCTCTCTTCTTCTCTCTCACTTTCTGTCGCTCCCTGTCCTTGGTGTTAAATCTGAATGTGACAAGGCTGTCACTATCCAAGCTTAAATGCGGCTCAGATGTCAGCTCCACGTCTGACAGTTTACCTGAAGGGGATGTGAAAACCGTTCTAATCTCAGCCACGGGGGCTCAGGAAACGGGCACTAATACCACTGCTATCACACTGGACGCCCCAGAGGGCATTCTCTTCACCATCAGCTGCATGCTGCTCAGGATCAGGGCATGACAAGGAGGTGATAAGAAGGTGACAATAACTAAGGGACTTGTGGACAGCAAACTCCATCTCAGCCTGGCCATCTGTTGATGCTGTGTGTGTGTGTTTGGAGTGGAGGTTAGGTTTGTTAGAAGATCTCCAGTCATCAGACCAAGCTATCGGGACACGTCACCAGGATGTCCACGGATAGATCCTGCATCCATTTTCTCTTGATCTGAAGGAAGATGGGAGCTTTGGTGGAAATTCTTTTGTCATGCTGTTTTTGACCTCAAAATTCTACCCCTAGGTCAGTGTTTCCTGAACTTGGTCCTGGGGATCCCAACGGGAGCACGTTTTTGTTTTTTGCCCTAGCACTACACAGCTAATTCAAATAATCAAAGATGAATGATGAGTTGGTCATTTGAATCAGCTGTGTAGCGCTAGGGCAAAAACAAAAACGTGCTCCCGTTGGGATCCCCAGGACCGAGTTTGGGAAGCACTGCCCTAGACTATAGACTAGACTACTATAGACTACCCTAGACTACTATATTTCACTGACTTACAATAATAACCTTATACAATGCTGATCACATAAGTTCAATATTGTGTTTAGCATGGATCTCTCCCAATCCCTCCTGCTCAGAACTTCTTCTCAACCAATCCCTCCTCCTCAGAACTTCTTCTCAACCAATCCCTCCTTCTCAGAACTTCTTCTCAACCAATCCCTCTGACAGAAATGGGAAACCCCTGTCAATCATATTTTATTTTGTGGGGAATATTCATTGAGGCAGTAGTCTTTTTCAAAATTTTATCAGCTGATCTGTGTGTTCCTTTTGACGTCGGGCTTGACATTGTTGTGAACAGCGTTCGGCGTTGCAAAACCGATGTCCTGTTGAGGATAGGTTGATTTTTCACTTTCTCTGAAACATGGTGCTCCATTTTCTCTGATATAGAGAGAAGGAAATTGCGCATGGAGAGGGCCAATCAAAATGCCCCCTGAGTGTGTGGGGTTAAGCCTGGTGATATAGAGGTAGGATGAGGAAATCTGCCAAGAAGAAACATATATAATAATGCTGCAATAATCTACCAGGCTTTAATGGGAAAAGTAAAGAAATCTCCCGCTATCTCTCGGCTCGAGCGCCTCCGGAAAGCCTTCTCGCTCTCTCTATATCTCTCGCTCTCTCGCTCTCTCTCTCTCTCTCTCACTCGCTCTCTCTCGCTCTCTCTCGCTCTCTCTATATCTCTCGCTCTCTCTCGCTCTCTCTCGCTCTCTCTATATCTCTCGCTCTCTCTCGCTCTCTCTCGCTCTCTCTATATCTCTCGCTCTCTCTCTCTCTCTCTCTCTCTCTCTCTCTCGCTCTCTCTCGCTCTCTCTCTCTCTCTCTCTCTCTCTCTATCTCTCTCTCTCTATATATCTCTCTCTCGATCTCTCTCTCTCTCTCTCTCTCTCTCTCTCTCTCTCTCTCTCTCTTGCTCCCTCTCTGTTGTGACTACTGTGAGGATGATTGTGGATTTCTGACATTTAGTGTTTATGTACTGTGTGGTCTGGGTTTCTAGTGTGCCGCTAGGGCTTGGTGTTTTTAGTCGACACCTGTGGGGAGGGGGTGTGTCCCAAATCCCACCCAGATCATTTTCTGGACGCGTTTTAATGTGATGTGCTTGATCAGTAAGCCTGATTGACAACGATCTTTAGCCGCCCATCAGCCGTTTTCAATTAAGAGACATCAATCAAAGGCTGTCTCTGTTCTTGCCTTAATTTGGCAATCACTCTCCTGCATTCACACGCCTCCGACAAATGTCAGCTCATTTAAGATAACGGTCACTCTCAAAGTTATCGCTCCCACTGTGCTTGTTTTGAGCTTACATGCGAGTACGCACTCACACCAACTCCTGCATACATTAACACCTAATAGGCTATAGGCCAGGGCTCTCTAACCCTGTTCCTGGAGAGCTACTCTCCTGTAGGTTTTCGATCCAACCCCACTTGTAACTAACCTGATTTCAGCTTATCAACCGGCTAATTATTAGAATCAGATGCGCTAGATTAGGGTTGGAATGAAAACCTACAGGACGCTAGCTCTCCAGGGACATAGTTGGAGAGCCCTAATCTACGCACATGCAAACTCAGTTCCCCACATACATAGTGAGTGTCTTGTGTGAGCTATTCTACGGTTGTGTGTTTTTGCAGTTGGTAGACGCAGGGTTCAGCAGGAGGCAAGTGGTCAGCATGTTTGTCTTGCGCCTGTGTGTCTTGTTCCCGTGTGTGTGTGTGTGTGTGTGTGTGTGTGTGTCCTTGTTTGTCTGTATCCTGGCCCTAACAGGATGTTGACTGAGCCCTTTGACCTCCGCCTTGTGTCCCAGGTACTCGTTCCAGGACGAGGAGGACATGTTCATGGTGGTGGATCTGCTGCTGGGAGGGGACCTGCGCTACCACCTCCAACAGAACGTCCATTTCAACGAGGACGCTGTCAAACTCTACCTGTGTGAGATGACCCTGGCACTGGACTACCTGCAGAGCCAGCACATCATCCACAGGTATGGGCAACATCCATAGACACAACATCTACTGCACTGGGCTACATATAGGCACATCATCCACAGGTATGGGCAACATCCATAGACACAACATCTACTACACTGGGCTACATATAGGCACATCATCCACAGGTATGGGCTAGAATAATGACACCGTTTCTCCAAAACACCCAGCAGGTGATTGCTAACACACAGCTGGCCATCGTCTGCTTTTAGCTGTTTGTCTTCCCTCCCTGACTACGCCTACCCTGGGTGCCACTCCTGGGACTCCTGGCCCTCTCTCTCTCTCGCTCCAGAGACCCGACATCCCATCACCTGCATGTCCAGTGGGAGATGAATGGCCTGCGTTAGGGGTTGTAATGATTCATCATCATCCTTTTCTCATCTGTCTTGAGTGTCCCCGGGCAGAGCGGGTAGTCCTGCATCATTCTTTTCACTGTCCCAGCTCTGACACCGGCTACATGCTCACCTCACTGCAGTACTCGAGAGCCGCCACTTTTGGTCTGATGATGTAGCCTTTCAATATGTGGGCTCATTGGAGGAAAAGCCACAGCTTTTAATTGACTAGTATATCACTGGACAGTGGTTTAGTTCTTTTGTATGCTTTTTAAGGCGCTGAGTTCTCTCCATCGGACTTTGAAACTTAAATAGGTTTGGTAGCCTATAGGCTATGTGTGTCCAACAGTCTGTTGTTTGCGGAACAGAATTGTCTCGATAATCACCTGGGCATTCTCCTTTCATTTTTTGCTTCTTTGCACATCTAAACAAAGCTCTGGTATCTACGTTTCTGTAACCATCAATCTTCTTCAGCGTGGGATGGCTTGCAGTCGTGAGTTTTTGTCGAAATTGCCGAGTGCAGTAAAAAAAAAGAGAGTGTCAGTGCTGTAAATGAGAAGTGTTGAGGTCCCTGTAGACCACGAACTCCACTCACTTGATGGCCTCAAAATGTTTTAACCTTTTATTCCAAAGCTCGTTTTCAGCAAATCGCTCCTCGAAAGTGCAAAGAACTGTGTGGGTGCTTGCATACTGGTGAGAAGGTGAGTGCGCGTGTGCGTTTGTGCCGTGGAGAGCACACATACACAAAATGATGTCGATCCAACGAGATCATCACACGTGTCCTTTTCTTTCTTTAAACTCGGCAGTTAATTAAAAACACTTTCACCTCGTGAACTTGATCAATGCGCTTCACGATAGGGTTGGCGGTATTGTCATACCGCTTCAAAGAATATCATACCGTCGGTAATTCGAAATACCGCAATATATATACGGTATATCGCCCTAGCCTTCTTGGTCATCTAAATACCAATGAAGTCAGTTAAAAAAAAAAGATTCAGTGAGTTTTACTAAGTCTCTCTGTTTTTTATCTCATCCTGGCATCAACTGTTCTGACTGACACAATTGCGTCTGCTGGAGGAGGCCAAGTCCAATCCCTAGGTATCTGTGGCCATCTCCTGCTCTACAATTTGGTTTCACGCTGTGGGTTTGTGAAAGGAAAATACTATTATTTTGTTGCACCAACTGGGGGAAGAAGTGTCTCCTAGCAACAGTCTGCTGCTGCCACGATGCCCGAGGAATGAAAAATTAGTCCAAGCGAAAAAGTCCCCAAAGAACGCCAGAACATTCCCCCTCTTTTCTTCTTCTTCTTCTTCTTCTGCACTGGAGACAAACTAAAACAGCGGGGGGAAAAAATGTTCACTTCGCCACTTCTAAAGTGGAGGGCTTTGAGGTGGAATTCCACCTCACACTTGTCAGTCGTCTGCTGCTGGAGTTTCCATGCTTGGTAAACACGTTTGACTGCTTTGCTAGTCACGTAAAATAAAAAATTGTGTTCAATGAGCAATGCTCTGTCTGGTTTTACATATCAAAATATCCACGGTGGCGGTATGGCAGGGTGGCAGAGCTTTCATATTGGATTTTCTCGCATGGCTATAGGGCAGGAATAGAATACATTTCCATTAAAACTCTTGAGAAATCCATCAGTTAGCAAGGGAGATGTACTTTTTGGTATAGTATAGCCTCGGCGCTAACAGGAATGTTACTTCCTTATCGCAAAACCAGAATGAGCTGGTTTTGCGATATCGGGGCTTTCATATTGGAGTTCTTCCTATACATTTCCATTGAAATCTCTTGAGAAATACATCAGTTAGCAATAGAGACTTACCTCTTGCTATAGCATAGCCTTAGTGCACATGCATGTTATAGTAGTGGCGTGTATGAGACAAAGACTCTGTGGGCTAAATGGCTTGAGCTTGTGATTACAGTTCCATTTTTCTTCATTTTTTATTCAACCTTTATTTAACTAGGCAAGTCAGTTAAGAACAAATTCTTATTTACAATGACGACCAAACCCGGACGACGCTACGCCAATTGTGCGCCACCCTATGGGACTCCCAATCACAGCCGGATGTGATTCAGCCTAGATTCGAACCAGGGACTGTAGATGCAGTGCCTTAAACCGCTGCGCCACTCGGGAGCCCCATTAAACCTCTTGAGGAATGCACCAGTTAAAAAAAGACTTGATATATCCTGAAGTGGTCTTGATACATCCTGATATCATGTTAGTGTAGTGTATGAGACTCTCTATGTGGACTAAATGTATTAGTCACACTTGCGTGACAGGCTGCATAATTTAGAAAGTGGTGTGGGCTTTGCTAATTGGCTGTGGGCTGCGCTGGTGGGTAAACACCAAGGTGTTGTTGTTTGTGTTGGGACTCCTCTGCACGGGTGCCCCATGTAATAAGCATGTGTGGAGAAAACCTGCAAGTGTCTCCAAGGGATTGGATTGGAAAGCGCAATGTTCCCTTTCATCCATGTCCAATGTAGTGTTGTAGGGATCGATACATCGGAACACATACACACATGGGCACACATTCACATATGTAATACACAGCCACATGATGTAAGCATAGGATAAAATACGCCAAGACACACACACACACACACACACACACACCTACAAGCCTCCAACATGCCGATACACATGTAACACATACAGCTACCCATTCTGTTCCACACACGTGCAAGCACATGCACGTGCGCACTTAGAAACGCACATTCTGTGACACACGTTTTATATCGACTATAAATAGTTCCATGTTCTTAGACACACTGATTTATCTGTGGTTCCTCTCCCTCTTTCTCTCACAGGGATATCAAACCAGACAACATCTTGTTGGATGAGCAAGGTGAGCCTGCCTCTTCTTAGAGATGACTTTATCCCGTACTCATTACATGTTCGCGACAGACAGACCTGTGTACATGTTTTACCTGCATGTAACATACTACAGTGCGTTCAGAAAGTATTCAGACCTCTTGACTTTTTTCCACATTTTGAATTTACATTTAAATTGAGATTTTGCGTTTAGTGACCTACACACAATGCCCCAATATGTCAATGTGGAATTGTGTTTTTAGACATTTTGACAAACTGACTAAAAATGAAAAGATGAAATGTCTCGATTCAATAAGTATTCAACCCCTTTGTTACGGCAAGACACATAACAAGTTGCATTTACTCACGCTGTGTGCAAAAATAGGGTTCATCATGATTTTGAATGACTACCTCATCTCTGTACCCCACACATGCATATATAATATATATACATATATAAATTATCTGTAAGGTCCCTGAGTCGAGCAATTTCACAGATTCAACCACAAAGAGCAGGGAGGTTTTCCAATGCTTCGCAAAGAAGGGCACCTATTGGTAGATGGTTAAACATGAAGACAAAACAGATATTGAATATCCCTTTGAGCATGGTAAAGTTATTAATTACACTTTGGATGGTGTATCAATACACCCAGTCACTGCAAAGATACAGGTGTCCAACCTAACTTAGTTGCCGGAGAGGAAGTAAACCGCTCAGGGATTTTAAAACAGCTAAACATTCTATTGTTTTGGGGACAGGTGGAAAAGCATTAAACATTTATAGCAATTTAGCTAGCTATCTTGCAGTTGCTATCTAATTTGTCCTATTTAGCTAACTTGCTGTTGCTAGCTAATATGTCCTGGGATATAAACGTAGAGTTGTAATTTTACCTGAAATGCACAAGGTCCTCTACTCCAACAATTAATCCACACATAAAACGGTCAACCGAATCGTTTCTAGTCATCTCTCCTCCTTCCAGGCTTTTTCTTCTTTGGACTTTATATGGCGATTAGAATATAAACGTTCATAGTATTACCATGACAACCGACGTACTCAGTTCGTCTTTCAATCACCCATGTGGGTATAACCAATGAGGAGATGGCATGTGGGTGGGTATCTGCTTCTATAAACTAATGAGGAGATGGGAGAGGCAGAACTTGCACTGCGTTTAGCGTCACAAATAGAACTGACTTCTATTTTAGCACTTGGCAACGCAGACGCTCGTTTTTTTACCCCCTTTTTCTCCCCAATTTCATGGTTTCCAATTATTAGTAGTTACTGTCTTGTCTCATCGCTACAACTCCCACACGGGCTCGGGAGAGACGAAGGTCGAGAGCCATGCGTCCTCCGAAACACAACCCAACCAAGCCGCACTGCTTCTTAACACAGCGCGCATCCAACCCGGAAGCCAGCCGCACCAATTCACCTTTCAGCAGGAAAAATAACCTACATCACAAGGCCAAATCTACACTGGAGTTGTTTACCAAGAAGACCGTGAATGCTCCTGAGTGGCCAAGTTAGAATTTTTACTTAAATCTGCTTGAAAATCTATGGCAAGACTTGAAAATTGCTATCTAGTCATGATCCCTGCCCAACATCGTGACAGAGCTTGAAGAATTTTGAAAAGAATAATCGGCAAATATTGCGCAATCCAGATGTGCAAAAGTCTTATGGACTTATCCAAGAAGACTCACAGCTGCAATCATTGTTGACCCAGGGGTTTGAGTACTTATGCAACAGCTATTTTAGTTATTCCATTTTTTTCTTCCACTTTGACATTAGAGTATTTTGTGTAGATTGTTGACAAAAAAGGACCATTTAAATACATTTTAATCCCACTTTGTAGCACAACACAATGTGAAGAAGTACCAGGAATCCTTTTGCATGGCACTGTATATGTTTTGTTGTCATGTACACCGGATAGGTGCAGTGAAATGTGTTATTTTACAGGGTCAGCCATAGTATTTTGGCACCCCTGGAGAAAATTAGTGTTAAGTGCCTTGCTCAAGGGCACATCAACAGATTTTTCGCAAATTCTAGTGTTCAAAAACCATATTAATAGATTGTTTTTATAAATCATGTTTTATTGTTCCATTTAACTGCCGAAAATGCTGTTGGCAAGGTAATTTCCTTAATATGTGATGTGAGAGTTCAGCATATGGGAGAAGTCGGAGCTCAGAGATGGTAGACACGTTTCCCACTAACCAATAAAATGAGATGTAATGAATGCAGCATAAGCACAATATCTTCACAGGCCATGCCCACCTGACAGACTTCAACATTGCTACAATAATCAAGGATGGAGAGAGGGCCACTGCCTTAGCTGGAACCAAGCCCTACATGGGTAAGACTCTCACCTGTTATTCCTTCAGCCCTTGGAAACCCTTATCACTGGCCTGGTCCCAGATCTGTTTGTGGCATCTTGCCAACTCCTATGGTCATTGCCACAACTATGACAATACCAATCTGGGACCCGGAAACCTTATCATTAGCATACTTTGTAAATATCCCATCAGTAAGCTATGGTCTTGACTGGGTGTAGCCTAGCTGTCTGACCCTGTCTGTGTTGTATCCCCTTCAGCACCAGAGATCTTCCAGTCCTTTGTGAGTGGGGGGACGGGTTATGCCTTTGAGGTAGACTGGTGGTCACTAGGCGTGACGGTCTTCGAGGTGCTGCGTGGTTGGGTAAGGAAAGGCCTTATGGGCAGTGAGGCTGTTCTTGAGTTATGACAACTGACGCTTACTGTATGTGGTTGATACTCATCTCTTTCTCTCTCTCGCTCCCTCTCTGTCTATCTATGCTTTTCCCACCCTCTCTCTCTCTCCCTCCCTCTCTCTCTCTCTCTCTCACTGTCTATCTATGCTCCCCCCCTCTATCTCCCTCCCTCTTTTTCTCTCTCTCTCTCTTTCCCTGCCTCTCTCTCTTTCTCCCTCTGTCAGAGGCCCTATGAAATCCATGCCAGTAACTCAGTGGAGTCTTTAATGCAGCTCTTCAGTACCGTCAGTGTGCAGTACAACACCGCCTGGCCCAAGGACTTGGTCCATCTCATGAGGAAGGTGAGTAGAAAGGGGAGGGGAGGGGGAAAAGTGGACAGCAGAGGAAAGTTGAGAGGGAAGAGGAGAGTGGAGGGGAGGGAAGATGGACCAGAAGTGGAGAGATGGGCTACTGTGTGGAGAGTTGCCGGGGGAGAGTGTACAATGGAGTAGAGAGTCGAGGCAGTGGTCAGAAGACAGTGGGAGGCTAATCATAATTGCGGGGGGGGGGGCTTGCAGTAGTGGAGGTGAACGTGGATGGAAGGAGAATGGCCTGAGGGTAAGAATGGGAGAGATTGAGAGAGATAAGGTCAGGGAGGAGAGACTGATGGAGTGGCAGGGAGACAGAGGAGTGAGGGACTTCTCTCTACTCTGTCCATTCAGAGCCAAAGTGGAGGCTCCAGAGCGATGGCATCGGTCTCTTCCGCTTGGCTGCTAGTCTATTACCACCGAGACAGACTTAACCAGCCCTCTGGGAGAAATGACTCGCCGTCGGAATTTCGGGAGTGGGAGAGTTGGGAGAGAGACTGTTGCCATGACAACAGACCACATCCCCAAAATGATTTCTCCTAGGTGTATGTTAAGCTGTACCAGGGAGAAGTCAAACAGCTGTTTTCCTCCATTGTAGATACAACACTATTGATACAAGTCACATGTATTTAGTTTCTCCCCTGACAATGATCTCAATCCTTCTCTGATTCCATCTATGCTAATCAGGGTAACATCTTTATTCTGGATTCATAAGGGACCTGATCCTTGTACTGTACGGTGGTGGCTGACTTAAGAGCACCCCCTAATGGTGACACCACCTAGGTTATTGGATCTGATTTTAGCATTCAACTTGTCTTGTCTACAGTCATAAGGTTTTTTTTCACTTCAATACAACTTTATTAATCCCTGAGGGGAATTTAGGAAGGAATGATGTGTATCTCTCTGTAGAGATGATATTCTTGTGAATCTTTAATGGGTCTAAATTGTGTGTGTGTGTGTGTGTGTGTGTGTGTGTGTGTGTGTGTGTGTGTGTGTGTGTGTGTGTGTGTGTGTGTGTGTGTGTGTGTGTGTGTGTGTGTGTGTGTGTGTGTGTGTGTGTGTGTGTGTGTGTGTGTGTGTGTGTGTGTGTGTGTGTGTGTGTGTGTGTGTGTGTGTGTGTGTGTGTGTGTGTGTGTGTGTGTGTGTGTGTGTGTGTGTGTGTGTGCGTGCGTGCGTGCGTGCGTGCTCGCCTTCCAGCTGCTGACAGTGAACCCAGAGCATCGTTTCTCCAGCCTGTCTCACATGCAGACGGCTCCCTACCTCTCTGACATCAACTGGGACGCTGTCTACGAGAAGAAGATAGATGCTGGGTTCGTTCCTAATGTAAGTTTGGACCATAAACCTATCACAGAGGAGCATAGAAGTTTCACCTTTTGTGGACCATTAACACTGATTCTCACATAACACAGTATGTGGACACCTGCATGTCGAACATCTCATTCCAAAATCATGGCCATTAATATGTAGTTAACCCCCCCACCCCCAACCCTTTTGCTGCTATAACAGTCTCCACTCTTCTGGCAAGGCTTTCCACTAGTTGTTGGAACATTGGTTTGGGGACTTGCTTCCATTCAGCCACAGGAGCATTAGTGAGGTTGGGCGCTGATGTTGGGCGATTAGGCCTGGCTCGCAGTCGGCGTTCCAATTCATCCCAAAGGTGTTCGATGGGGTTGAGGTCAGGGCTCTGTGCAGGCCAGTCAAGTTCTTCCACTCTGATCTCGACAAACCATTTCTGTATG
Organism: Oncorhynchus mykiss; assembly: GCF_057628025.1. NCBI lineage: Eukaryota > Metazoa > Chordata > Actinopteri > Salmoniformes > Salmonidae > Oncorhynchus > Oncorhynchus mykiss. Next base: position 6,206,760 of record NC_143044.1, read on the forward strand.
AACCTCGCTTTGTGCACTGGGGGCATTGTAATGTTGAAACAGGGAAGGGCCTTCCCCAAACTGTTGCCACAAATTTGGACGCACAGAATCGTCTAGAATGTCATTGTGTGCTGTAGCGTTAAGATTTGGCGGTGAGCTGACGCTTGGCATTGCGCATGGTGATTTTAGGCCATTTCAAGGATACACCTTAGCTCAATTTCGAGTCTCATAGCAAAGGGTCTGAATACTTTATTTATTTTATAAAAACCTGTTTTTGCTTTGATTGATACGTTGTTGTTTTTTATGTAGTCAATTTCAGAATTAGGCTGTAACATAACAAAATGTGGAAAAAGGGAAGGGATCTGAATACTACAAATACAGTACACAGTACAATGAAATGCACAGTACAATGAAATGCTTACTTGCAGGTACACCTGTGTGTGTGTGCTTGCGTTCGCCCGTACGTGTGTGTGTGCCTGTATTAGTGTATAGTCATTCATTAGTGTACTGTGTGTCTTGGTTCCACAGAAGGGTCGTCTGCATTGCGACCCAACCTTTGAGCTGGAGGAGATGATACTAGAATCTCGTCCCCTCCACAAGAAGAAGAAAAGACTGGCCAAGAACAGGTCACGGGAAGCCAGCAAGGATTCCCAGTCGGTGAGTGTCACATCACCCAGTCACTACTGACTGTGCCTGGGTCATGTTCATTTGGCACCAAACTGAAGAAAACGGACTGAAACTTTGAGGTTACTACCTGAACTTGTCCAATTAGAAACGCTTATTTTTGTTTTCCGTTGCAAAATGTTTTGCTACGGCATACCCTAAAGAATTCAACCCTTGTAAATAGTGCTTTAACCTGAGGTATTGGACAGTTTGGCAGGTCTTGGTTTACTCAGAGTGCAGGGTGCCTTCTGTAGCCTTCCATTCCCCAGTTGTTATCTTTGTCCATTTCATGAATATCATCTCTTTGTCTTGAAGACCGGTTATTTGCTTGCATGATTACAGTATTTTAAGAAACCCACTTTATTATCTGTGATTGCGGCCACAATTTACCATGGCCATCCATATTTATGAGCTGTGCCAGGTTTTCATCCGCCAAGCCTCTCATTACGAGCTCCACATTATTATTGTCGACTTTCAGTGTTATCGAAGGTGATCTCTGGGCGCTGTAAATGCAGTAAAACTTGTATCTTCTAACAATAGCCCCCATCTTACTCCGGGCCTTCTAGTGTGTGAGGCGGCTGGGTTATTACCTAGATTATTAAATTATGAAGCCTTCAGTGGTGTTGTGATGCCCCCCCAAGTGCTTTTGTAAATATGAACTTCTATTTTTGTCCCGTGCCAAACGTCTAATTTGAGGGAAAGAACACAAACAAATCACCAATCATTATTGAAAGTAGGGAAGAAAGAGGAAGAAGGGGGTGTTTGTAATCTTTCAGGTTTCGCTGGTGATTGTTTGAGGTGAAATGTATCTCCTCGTCCTCCGTTGTCGCCCTATGTGTGTGTGTGTGTGTGTGTGTGTGTGATGATGATGGCTGTTCCCTTTCCTTACTGCCCTCAGGAGAATGACTACCTACAGGAGTGCCTTGAAGTGGTGCAGTCTGAGTTCATGATCTTCAACCGTGAGAAGTAAGACCACAAACCAAACACTTTGCCTGGGAGACCAATCAAAATACATTCATGTTAAACCATTTAGGGAAATTGTATTTAAAGTGGCATGCATAAGGCTGACATAACACCTACATAAGGTCTCGGCAACCTGACATACACATGAATAGATATTTATGAATATCCCAAGCATTGTTAGCTCTATAATATACTAAGACGATATAAACGCGGACCCAATTACTGAACCTGGGAGACCAATAAAAAAAAACACATCGTTACATCAGTCTTAGCTCTATTTATATCATGGTATTGTTTAATACTCATTCCTGATTGGCTTGAAGGGCATTCTAGAGCGTGCATTATTTTCCTATAATGCACAGTATATCAGCACGGTAGATGGCTATAATTAATTCTTCCATGTTCTATGTTTGAGCTGCTTTTGAAAGCAGAAGTCGAAATGAAAACATAATTGGCATTGTTGAATTGAACTTACATAAATCAAGTTAGGACCAATGTTTTGGTAAGTTAAACTAGCACGTCTGTTTGTTTGGTTACCAAGGCAACTGCTGTAGCTATCTATATACTGTAGTAACTTGCTAGCTACTTCAGTGGACGTTGAACACATTTCTAGTGGCAAATGTGTTAAATGATAGCCATGGTATAAAAGGGATAATCAACTCGGGGCTCTGGGTACTCTGGAACGTGATATAATTTCGTGGAAGTTTAGTTCCTCTCCTCTATTTTATCGCATCGTGGAACGCCGTTCATTCTTTTCGAGAGCGCATTAGCCCCCTTGTTGATTATCCCTTACGTATGACATAAGCACCAAGATGATATAACGAATATTTACATGGTCATTTCTCCATGTAATCTATCATTTGGAGAACAATAGGCAATATGTGGTCATCGTATCAAAGTTTAGAAGGTGGTGTTATGAATCAACCATATGATAGAGTTGGGTTTCTGCCGTCATCATTTTATGGTGAATAGCTGTTTATGCGCTACTGTACATCCTCCCTGTTCAATGTTGCTTCCAGTGACATCCCTCTGCAATAAATATAGAAATGCTCTGTACATTACCTCGACGTAATGATGGCGGTACAAACAAATATATATAGCAGTTTTATGACCCTATATTGTTGCCCTAATGCTGTGTTTATATTAAGAGATTCTACACTGGTGGTGATAGTTCATATTTCATGTAATAAAAAAAATGAGTACCTCATTTATTATTTACCTGTCTGAGATTGCAGCATAATTTGAATTCTTCCTGCATGGCAAATTTAGTTTTCTTATTGCTGTAATTAATGGAGCTTGAGTTCTATTTTTACTACTTGGGCATAATCTCTAGACAGATAGTAAGTATATCACAGACTCCCACTATGTATTCTAATCACACTTTTTGTCCCTCTCTCCTATCCCGTGTGTGGTTGAGCGTCTACATGTGTGTGTATGTATGTATGTATGTATGTATGTATGTATGTATGTATGTACACTACCGTTCAAAAGTTTGGGGTCAATTAGAAATGTCCTTGTTTTTTAAAGAAAATATTTTTTTTCATCCATTAAAATAACATCAGGTTGATCAGAAATACAGTGTAGACATTGTTAATGTTGTAAATGACTATTGTAGCTGGAAACGGCTGATTTTTAATGGAATATCTACGTAGGTGTACAGAGGCCCATTATCAGCAACCATCACTCCTGTGTTCCAATGGCACGTTGTGTTAGCTAATCCAAGTTGATCCTTTTAAAAGGCTGATTGATCATTAGAAAACCCTTTTTCAATTATGTAAGCACAGCTGAAAACTGTTGTACTGATTAAAGAAGCAATAAAACTGGCCTTTAGGCTAGTTGAGTATCTGGAGCATCAGCAATTGTGGGTTCGATTACAGGTTCAAAATGGCCAGAAACAAATAACTTTCTTCTGAAACTTGGCAGTCTATTCTTGTTCTGAGAAATGAAGGCTATTCCATGTGAGAAATTGACAAGAAACTGAAGATCTCGTACAACGCTGTGTGCGCTGTTCTGTGAAGGGAGTAGTAAACTGGCCCTAACCAGAATAGAAAGAGCAGTGGGAGGCCCCGGTGCACAACTGAGCAAGAGGACAAGTACATTAGTGTCTAGTTTGAGAAACAGACGCCTCACAAGTCCTCAACTGGCAGCTTCATTAAATAGTACCCCCAAAACACCAGTCTCAACGTCAACAGTGAAGAGGCGACTCCGGGATGCTGGCCTTTTTAGGCAGAGTGGCCAATAAAAATAAAAGATTAAGATGAGCAAAAGAACACACACTGGACAGGGGAGCTCTGCCTAGAAGGCCAGCATCCCGGAGTCGCCTCTTCACTGTTGACGTTGAGACTAGTGGTTTGCTGTGCTAACATAATTGCAAAAGGGTTTTCTCATGATCAATTAGCCTTTTGAAATGATAAACTTGGATTAGTGAGCACAACGTGCCATTGGAACACAGGAGTGGTGGTTGCTGATAATGGGCCTCTGTACGCCTATGTAGATATTTCATTAAAAAATGTGCATTTTCCAGCTACAATAGTCATTTACAACATTAACAATGTCTACACTGTATTTCTGATCAATTTGATGTTATTTTAATGTAAGAAAAAAATGTGCTTTTCTTTCAAAAACAAGGACATTTCTAAGTGACCCTAGACTTTTGAACGGTAGTGTATGTATGACCCCCCCAACACTTTTTTGGTTACTCCATGATTCCATGTGTGTTATTTCATAGTTGTGTTGTCGTCACTATTATTCTACAATGTAGAAAATAGTAAGAATAAAGAAAAACCCTTGAATGAGTAGGTGTGTCCAAACTTTGAACTGTTTCTGTATGTCTCTCAGGTTGAAAAAGAGGCAGGAGGAGGGTGCAGAGGGAGGGGAGTCTGAAGGAGCTGCCGAGGGGGGTGATGATGGTGATGGAGACGGATCCGGGGAGGCTGAGGGAGGCACAGAGGATGAGGATCCTGAACCCGAGTCCTCCTCCAAGCTAAGCATGTGCGGCTCGGTCTGCTCCTCTCCTGGCAGCTGCTAGCACCACACCACCACCTGGTGGTCTCTCAGGCTGCTGTGTGTGTGTGTGCGTGTGTGGAACCATGCCTATAGATACTCTAACCTCTCCTATGTAGCCATGATGACTGGAGGAACTGGAAGGCACAGCAGGACAACAACGCACAGCAGGACACAAAATGGCTCTCCTATTTCTTCTTCTGTAGCATCCACCGTTAAGGCATGAATGAAACTGCAGGGTTACAGGGCGGTCCCGCTCTCCGCGCCCTAGAATAAGCTCTAACTCATTTCTATGCAACGTATAGCATGAAAGTAAGGTATCACTCACTACAAGAGGGGATAACAAGCAGCAGAAGCCACACGATATGAGCATGACAACATACAGAGAAATTAGGAGCCAGGTTTAAGAGTTTCTTTTTAAATATTTGTCTTTTGTTTGCGCTCCCGCTCTCTTTTAGCCCGAGTAGATGTAGCTACCTCTGCAAACTCACACACTGAATTATTCAACTGAGTTAGACAGTTGCCTGTGTAGCTCGTGCAACCCCTCTCCTACTCTCTGCGCAGTCCTCCTATTCTGAACGGCTATTACTGTTGCCCGGTTACCTTCTCCAAATGCCTTTCATTTCAATTACAGTATATAATTGTTCAAGTATCACAATGCCAATATACAGTGCAGTGCACATAGACATCGAGTAACTATTATATTACGGTGTTCTATGTCATTCTATTCCTAAGGTAGTGCAGTGGAAAGAGACTTTTAGAGGAGGGTAAATGTTGTTTTCCAGTCACAGTAAGTGAGTCTTCTACTAGATACATGCAATAACAGTATGGGTCATTCGGGACAAGGAGGTTTTGCAATTCAAAATAGATCACTCGTTCAATCCGATAACGTAGAACCATTTTTAAAGTGGTGTTGATTGTTAATCAATAGCCATTCATTACGCGTTAGTTGTGACTATATTATGCATCAGCATGCTGGTTTGATTATTACTACGGGCGATTACGCTCCTCCAACGGAACCTTCTTCCAGACGTTTTTTCCAAACGCCCTGTCAGTTAGAGGGACTTAGTACATCTGTGGTGTAAATGGAAGGTTTCCCTCACCGTCGACCTCTGTGACTGTTGCCAAGATGCGGTTCTATTATCCCACTGCTCCACTGTGGGTTACATGCTCGTACTGCTTGAGTTCTTATGTGTTAAACATAAACATTGTCACCACCAGGGGATCCGACCATAGAAGAAGAATCATATTGAGTGTACCCCATAAAGGGTTTAGTTAAATTGACCTGGTCTTGGGGAGGCTTTTCCTGTTCTAGTCTTTTCTTTTTCCCACGGATCAGACATGATCAACTTCTATTGAATAGCTACAGAAGAGTGTCGTAGTTGAACATTGTCCCTTATTAGACTAAGACGACCGTGACATTTGAACAAATCGTCTCTCATACGATTGTGTCGATCACTCCTATATGAAAAAATTATCATGGGGCAGTATTATTAGTTGTGTGGTTGAAACGGTCACCTAAAAGGGACAGTGGTACATTTTAAGGTGGTGCCATTCGTCTCATCCTGGACATCTGGGAACATGTAGCATCGTCCACCTTAAAACCCTAAGGCCTAACAAAGTAAGGTGTAAATAGCCTAACCTAACTCTCCACAGTTCTATGTGGGACTGCTTACTAAACATACATGTTACTAAATGGAGAGCAGTAATGAAGCCAAACGTTCATACACTGTTGTACTCATTTTATTTCCAAGTGTGCAGGCACAACTTGTAGGCAGATATGCCAAAGCTTTTCTACCATTTGCATAGCCATTTCTAAGAACTTTGTGTGTGAACGTATGTTTCCTCTCTGTAGCGCATAGAACCACTGTTCCTTCTGTGACAATACTATCATTTGTATGAAAACATTTATTGTGATTATATATAAAGGAATGTTTTTGTTGGGGGGGGAAATAAAATATTATTCAATTATATGGGGGTAAAAAAAAGAATATCTGACTTCCTGTGAAAATAAGCTCATTAGTTACCCCGATAGCGTCTCGAACCCTGCATTTTTGCATGTACCTCTATTTACAGTTTTAAAGCAGATCTTGTAGAAGAGCCAACCACTAGGGTTTGTGTGGCTTACAGTATGTGCACATGCAAGCTTCAGGCAGTAGAATTCCTTGATGTTCACCTGTGTTCTGATGATTGACAGAGGAGAGGCCTCATATAATCAGTGTAGCCCTGTCCTGCTTGCCTGCCTATGTGATGTCTAGGTTTGCTTTTTAAAAACGGATTTTAAGACCTACGACTGTACAAATCATTTATTCCCAGTGTTCTATGGATGCCATGATATTTTAGATGGTATGCAGTGACTTTTGGCATCCCGTAGATTGTCTTAAGAATATGTTCAAGTGCACAGGCTTTTATTTAAGCGGATGATTGAATAAGTCAGTATCTATGCCCTCCTATGCTCCAATGTGGGTAAGTTTAGGTTTTCTGTGCTTTGTTATGTATATGGTAAAGGGCCAAGGGTTTGGGGCATTGTGTGAGTCTGCCCTTAGCTATGTGAAAAGTCTTTAAATACTGCTCTTCGACATGTCTTTACATTGTCCTCGCTACTGACGACTAGATGAAAAAGCTTGACCGGATGCTAGAAATGGCCATGGAATTGTGTTGATTGCTTGTAATGAATAGTCATTGATTTTAATGGGAGCCCTGCTCTGTAGTTTATTTCTAAGTTCAACAATATTGTAGCCTAATGTCATTCCCTTGATATAATTCCAAATGCATCTCCATTCCTGGTTGGATGTTGCTTGCCTAACCCCCCCCCCCCCCCAAAAAAAAGTATTTTAATATGTTTGTACCATTGTGTTTACAATGCTAGTTTATTGGATAACATTGTCGTAAGTATATTTACCTGGGTGTTTCAAACAGCATTGTGATAGAACGAGTGACCAATTACCACAGTACTTTTCCCATCAACTGGATAAGGATTAAAGCTCTCACAGATAATATTACTGTCTTATCTTTGTAGCAACATTTTAGTATTGTATCGTCCATTTTTGAGAAAACAAAATCTATGACCACTCTTCTCTTTGTGTTTCGATTTTGAACATGTTCTGTAAGATTTGTATGGGGACTAAAATAAATACACTTGCAACTAGCCTGGGTCTCAGTGGAAACCATGTACTGTACCTATTCAAACTGCTCTGTGTATTGAAACATGTTGCTTTAGCTGCTTTGATAAATAAAATCCTTCCAGTACTCTCTAGTGGTTTTCATCATTCATTCACATTGAGATTATTAGTTGCCCTTAACCACTGATACAAGGTTGGGTGTTATTTCAAGCCTCCCTAATGGTTTAGGATAGGGGTTGTGTAACCTGATTCTTGATCTGTGGTAAAGGGCACGGCCTACCTTGTGGCTCGGTGCTGCATGTGTAGCTCTCAACTGGCACCAGGGGGTGGAACAGAGGCATGGGACGAGAAAGGGACACAATCCCACACAGAAGAGAATACATTACTAGATAAAAAAACAACATATCAATTGTTTAGAACTGTAGCCATCCTGAGAGGCTGAGACAGTTACCCTTGTGTGTAGGGATTCCGGTTTAGTCTAAGAAGAAAGGATGAGAGTGTCTGAGGATTAGAGGAGTGTATTATGCAGTCAAGTAAGCATTAGTGTCGTGATCTATCAACTGTTGCACAGAATACATACTAAGCCTGTGTTTACTCATCAAAGGGCTTGTTTTATACAGTTTGTGTACACTTTCAAGTCCAGAAAAACAAAGATTGTACATTCAAGTATCTTTCATTGTCTGTCCTTGCCAGGTGCACCCTCATCAGGGCAGAGTGAAGTAGCATAGCCCCTCAACAGAGATCTTTGCTCTCCTCTCTCAGGAGTCGCCACCTTCTCCCAGTCCCTGGCCATCCAGGATGTCCACCACAGGTTTTCCAGCAGTTTCCAGCAGGGGGCTCCACTCAGGGGCCTCTATGGCATCCAGGAGCACAGCCAGCTCATCCTCCAGCTTCTGGACTGTGTCCTCTACATGCTGCAGGGGACAGACAGGGTCATTATCAGCTCAACTCACATTGATTTCTAGGTCCTACCCCTAGAACCTAGACCCATCTGAGTGCAGATCTGAAAGAATTGGATAGTAAGCAATATGGCAAAAATGTAATGTAGCCTATCAAGGTGACGCTGTTACATAAAGGATAAACACTGACGTTCTGTACATTGCCTTGGAAATAATGGACGACGCAGAGTTCTTTGCAGAGTAAATTTTTCCAAGGTAATGTACAGAATGGAGGCATTTATCCCGCTTATACCACCGTTTCCAAAGAAAACAATATGAAAGCGCATATTCACCAGCAGAAAATGTCATTTTTCGCCTTTTATTTTCATTTTTTATAACAAGTTCCTACTTTCTCATCTTCTGGTTGCTAGAGATGCGACACTGACGTTTGTTCCATTAGTTCTCTATTTACAGACCAAGAGTGTGCAAAGCTGTCATCAAGGCGGCTACTTTGAAGAATTTTGATTTGGTTACTACATGATTCCATTTGTAATATTTCATCGTTTTGATGTCTTCACTATTATTCTACAATGTAGAAAATAGTAAAAATAAAGAAAAACCCTGGAATGAGTAAGTGTGTCCAAACTTTTGATTGGTACTGTAGGTTCTCCTCAGATGCAGCCAATACTCATTCAACAGCAATACTCCCTGGGCGGTGTGAACCAATACTTTTTTGTAACTGAGTGATTTCCACTGCTGAGTGGTTTGGATGGGCATTGTTAGTACAAAAAACTTTTCCTTTTAAGGAAATAGTGCAGATTATTTTAGTGTCACCATAAAAAAAAAAATTATACAATGTAGTAATGTTACAAACCACTGGGAAATCTCCCAAATTCCTTGGATGATTGAATGTCTGCCCTGGAAATTGGGAAATGTGAAACTATTTTTAAATAAGGCTAGATTTATTTGTGTGTGAGATACAAAGAAAGATAGGTCACACTTGAAGCAAAGTATATATGTTATGGTTTTTTAAAGCCTACATAAATGCTTAAAAAATAATTTATAAGAATTAGAATATCATTATAAAGTGTAGCCACAAAAGGCTACATTTTTGGAAAAGCACCATGTTATATCCCCCTCATATAGTATGACATTTGGTTTTGATTTACATTTGACAGTGGATTTAGAAGTGGATATAAAATAAATCTTTACTTCAACTTGATTGGTCAACTCCCTCAGCCCTCCTGCAGCAATTGACATACTTGGTATCCTTTTGGGTTGCTGAAGTTCAGTGTTGTGCACTAACTTGGCCCACTCAGAGGGCTTTAAGAAAACTCAAAATCAGTCACCAAAGATATGGGATAAAAGGCAGGAATTCAGATGGTGAGGGATGAATATTGCACCATCCCTGTTAGTAGAGACCTTGAAGAGTAGGAATATGTAAATACATTTCTCTACCAGGCAGTTGATATGTCATTAAAAAAGTACGCTGGACTAAGAATAGGGCACAAACATTTTTTATAACAAATACTTTTTAAAAATATGATTGAATTGTTGGCAACAAATGGGTTAAACCCCATTTCATGCCCATGGAGTCAATTAATCAATATTCAGATGAAAGGTCACCTGTAAAATAAGGCCTATAATAGTCATTAAAACCTGCTCTTTGTCATTCATTATCTCAAAATATAGTCGGATCATGTGGAAACATGATGGAAGAACCTGTATCGGGGACGGGGCGACTTCGATGGGGGTGGGGGCATAGTGGCTAGCGATTCTGCGCACCCACATCTGTGCCATGAGGCAAAGAGAAGAATGTCGCAGTTTTAAAGCACGTTTGATGCAATTCTTTTGCCATGGGGCGGAGTAAAGATTTAGCAATTTCTAACTCATTTCATGCAATTCTACTCATTTAAAATGAGCAGTTTTAGAGCGAATTCCCATTCATTCTAAACATTTGCCATTGGGCATAGAAAACATCTAAAACATCTAAAAATGTTTAGCCGGCATGGACTAATTCAGTGACTGTCAGTGACTTACATAACAAGAGAGAAACTGCTGATGCACAACCAAATTTCAAAATGAATTGTCTATTCGACTATTCTAACTCTCAACAGTAAGTTGAGACCCTGACTGAGTTCCTAACTTTAATTGAATTTTTGGGGGAAATTGATCTGTGGGCCTACAAAACGGGGGCTTTGGGCCGCTAGTTGGCCATCCCTGACCTCGATCATTTCAAATTCAAGAAAACCATATTATGTAATTGAATATTCATATTTGGACACTCAAATTTGAAATCAGTCCTTGTTTACCAATGCTTACCTATGAAAGCCATTGAAGTAATTCATGTTCTATTTTTGAGATAAGTAAAAAATCCCATGCAAATTGCCATTCTAATGTGACTTCTCAACCACGTGGTAGAGCTCTGTATTTTACTTATAAAACATCAACTTGAATTTTTTTTATTTTGAGTTCTTATTCGAGTAATTAGAAATAGGAATGCAAAGGTCAAATAATTTTTTCAACATGTTTCTCAAGAATAGGCAGTTAAAGGGATACAGGGTTTGTGAAGGCTTTGTAACTCCATATGATGTTGTTATGGTGTGACAGAAAGAGACCCGTGAAAAGCATTGCGTCTTACTCTACCTTCTCCACTACATCCAGTCTGTCATGAAGAGTACTGTGGTCCTGACAGGCACTCGACCGCACAGCTCTGGGTTGGAGCTCAGACTCAGGTCCTGATGGAAAACAGAGGAGAAGGCATCATTTTCCATACAATACAACAATATTTCTAACAGTATTTCTGATATTACCTTTCCATTACAACACCTTAGTATCCTACATAGAGCCTAGACTATAGGATACATTGTAGTATGTATGGACCCCAATACCCAGCACAGCAAAATTCTCAAATTCTCCCTCGGCCTGAGAATGCACAGTGTATTTTTGTCTACTATCTCTATCCACCGCTTGAGTTCCATTATAAATCTTCATCCAGCTAATCTCTAAAGGTCACCAAAACAAGTATTTCTTGTCTCCTCTCCTGCTCCTTCCTCTCTCTCTCCCTCTTACTGGTTCACAGCCCGTTCCAAGTGTTTTCTATTACCTCTACATCTCTGCTCTGCAGGCAGCCTGCAGCACAGCTATCCAGTTCACCACAACCTCTGACCACATGCCATTCTGTTGACATCACACTGCCACAAACTGAGTTGGGATCAGTTCACCCTCACTCTCACCAGTACGTGACCCAGTTTGTTTAGAAGAAATGCCACTGATCCAGGGTTAGCATTAAGGAGCAGCATCACTGCCTGTGTTTTACCTTGCTACCTTTAGGCTTGGTAGTCTACTACTAGAAATGGCATAGCTTTGATGCAACCCTTTGTCTGGAAGGGAAGGCGGTCTCACTTTGAATCAACCTTGCACCTTTATGGGTTGGGGGTGGTGAAGAAACCTCCATATACATTGTTCCACCAGGTTATTTCTCTTGGTCATCCAGGTTTCATGGTTCCAATTAACCACCCAGACCCTTTTAAAGAGCCCCCCTATTTTCTCTGTGAGCTGAAGCTCTGGTCTCTGCCGATGAATGTGGCTGGGATGTGCGGTCCGTATGTCTGTGAAGACAAGTTTCTTCATCCTAATTAGTGGAGCATAGACCATGCATAATCTATTGCATGGTGTCCTTTCTATTGTCTTCAGCCACACTTCCTGTTGCATCTGGTTTCCATCACATCACAGAACTGTTTAACATAGGTCTTTAAGCTAGACATTTCTTACGTACTATATATTGTCCCAAGCCCTTGTGCACGCTGAAGGGTATTACAAACACAAGACAAAGACATTTACATACAACATACACTGCATACAGAGATACTATAATGACGAGATGCCTATGTCTCCGCTCTAACAATGGGATTTGCGGTCCCCTTAGCGGAACGGCAAGCTCTCAAGCGCTCGCCTTTTACTCTCTTTGGATAGGTGGATACATCTTGTTATTTGAATACTATTTTGAACATTTGATGATGGGTGTTGACGTCAACCGCTTGTATTCAGTGGAAAGTGAGATGCTATGCTAGTCTCATGAATGTGCATAGACCGTCTCCGACATAAAATGTGTTTTCTCTAAGTTGCCGCGATGTCACGTGCATCACACTTGTATCGGTACACTCCTAACAGCCTAAGCAGTACGAAACTTCATTTAGAGAAAATAAGCCTCGTATCAAAATAGCAATACATGTTTATCTTGACTAAATTCTCCTTGCTCACTTGCTTAATAACTAATGATCTTCTGAACGTGGAGAGATTTTAGGCGGAGTAAACCCTCTTGCTTCGCCTCTTCTTCTCTGATATATAGCAGTCTACTAGGTGTTGAATTTGGCCTCATAGTTCTAGTTGTCTATTCCCTGCTTGTCAGAAAATGAGCACAAGATAAGGACCATTTATTTTCCCGGCGTCAAGACTGTCCTCCAGTGTCCTGTGAATAGCAGTCGTTGATTGCCGGTTGTGCTGTTTTTATGGAGCTATCCCGCGGTACAATTTTACAAGCTCCATTACAACACCACAGATCATATCTAGGACAAAAGCCAAGGAAACCCAAGGGATGATTGTAAGTTGGAGCTCCATAACATGCCAGGTGTCTCTGCATCAGTACTACAGCATGTACACAGACATAAGCAGACATAAGCACCATTCCTTTTCAGTAAGTTCAATTCATCTGAGTGTATGGGCCAATTGGCAAACTACAATAGCTAAGGACTTTTTTTTCTTAGGAAGACGTGTCACATGTGAGCATCGATTGATCCCATTCTGTGAAAGATGTGTGTTTTAGCACGCGACACAGTGGATGCTGTCTCAGTTTGAGAGTTATGTGGTGTATGTAGCCTGAACACAGTGGTTTGCTGTCGAATGCCAGACTTCCCTGCTTTGCCAGTTTAAACAGCCTTTGCTGCTCCTAGTTTGGTTATCAACATGGAGGGGAACCAAAAGACCCTAAGACTGCAGCTGAAGACTGTCAGGGAAGTGTGTGTGTGTTACTGGTATAACCCTGTTCCGAGCCAATTGTCCATTTTCCAAGGTCCCTCTTTGTGGCACCTGACCACACGACTGAACCAGTGGAGGCTCCTCAGAGGAGGAAGGGGAGTACGATCTCTGTGTTGAGAAGCTTGGTGAGTTGGTGACATGATTAGATAGAGATTGAAAAATTATAGTTGAACATTTTTGGGGGATATTATTCAATTCAAATTAGTTTCTTCAAGTTACAGGAGACGGAGGAGGTAGATTATACATTGTTTTCTTGGTTTTAGAACTTTATTTTTGTGTCCAGCTAATGCAATTTATTTCAATTTGCCTTGCTAACTGCAGTAGCAAGTAGCAGTAGCTAGCTACTTGCAACTGAAGAAGTGAATTAAAACCGAGGGTTGACCTCTGCCTGAAATCAGTTTCATGAAGAAGGATGAAAAGGTGAGGGCGTTCAATACCAATTGGTATCAAAAGTATAACAGTAGCTGGTTAACAGGGAGCCTCTCATCAAGCCGCCTATATTTCTGGCCTTGCCTGCTTTTTGGAAAGTCATCCTTGGGCAAAAGAGGGGTCCAGTTACCTAAAGAACATAGATTGTTTAGCTAAACGCCAAAACAAAACCAGGGAGCATATAAATGCCCACATCAGATTCAAGCTTCTGGGAAAAAGACAAGACGAGAGGGATAGTTCCGCTAGTGCAACTCCAAGGAGTGCAACAAGTGCAACTCCAAGGAGCTTGCAGCGGTAATTTCAAATTACGAGGAACTTGAAGCTCTCCACCTTCTCCACTTTGACGGAACCGCAGTGGTGAAGGTGGAAAGCTTCAAGTTCCTCGGCGTACACATCACAAGAGGCGCAACAGTGCCTCTTCAACCTCAGGAGACTGAAGAAATTTGGCTTGGCCCCTAAAACCCTCACAAACTTTTACAGATGCACAATTGAGAGCATCCTTTCGGGTAGTATCACCACCTGGTACGGCAACTGCACCGCCCGCAACTGCAGGGCTCTCCAGAGGGTGGTGCGGTCTTCTCAATGCATCACCGGGGGCAAACTACCTGGCCTCCAGGACACCTACAGCACCCGATGTCACAGGAAGCCCAAAAAGGTCATCAAGGACATCAAACACCCGGGCCACGGCCTGTTCACCCCACTATGATCCAGAAGGCGAGGTCAGTACAGGTGCATCAAAGCTGGGACCGAGAGACTGAAAAACAGCTTCTACCTCAAGGCCATCAGACTGTTAAATAGCCATCACTAGACGGGTTCCACCCAGTTACACAACCCTGCACCTTAGAGGCTGCTGCCCTATATATATATAGACTTGGAATCACTGGCCACTTTAATAATGGAACACTAGTCACTTTAATAATGTTTACATACTGCTTTAGTCATCTCATATGTATATACTGTATTCTATTCTACTGTATTTTAGTCAATGCCACTCCGACATTGGTCAATCTAATATTTCTATATTTCTTAATTCCATTCTTTTACTTTTAGATGTGTTGTTGTGAATCGTTTTCAGATACTACTGCACCGTTGAAGCTAGAAACACAAGTATTTTGCTACACCCGCAATAACATCTGCTAAATATGTTTATGTGACCAATGAAATTTGATTTGATTTACTTGCTGAACATATGGAACTGTCTACTGTCTTTTTCTAGAATGTCGAAATCAATTCAATAGCTTCCATCGCGTCATCCATTAAAAGTTAGATTCAAGAGGCAACGCATATTTTTCGCGCGCTCAAGTAGGTTTTCCACTTTCCTCTGGTATTTATTTAGCAAAGATGATAACACATAACCACTCTGGACAGACATAAGCAAAAACTCATTACATAAATGTTATAGCAGCCTAGGCATCACCCTAACATTAGAGATCTGACATGCTGAATGGGATGAAAACGAGACCAATTTTCAGTCTGATCAACTGTAGGCTACTAATAAGAGCAGCTGCATACAGCCTATGTGCGCTGTCCATTTGGTCAGGGTAACTAATTGATAACTTCATGCATTTATAGTCCCCTCCTGTTCCCCGATTAAGAGGTGATGACCACTTCACTAGCATTGTCAACTCTCTCCTGACATGAACTGAAGCCACGTCTCATGTGCCTGCTCATCCACTGGCATATTGAATGTTTCCTCTCCAAGCACTGTGACCTATCAATTTTCTCTCATTAACGTATGTAGAGTCAGTCACATACACATATACAATCACATTATTACACATCAATGATTTTACTCTTTGCTTGGACTAACTCATTCTTAGCTCTTTTGTCTAACTGTTTAGTGTGTTGTGCTATTGTTTTTGGCTTTCCAGTCAAATCCTGTCCTGCACTGAAGTCAAGCCTCTGAACACCTCAACTCATGCCTCATACCTCATTCAATCACTGCTGTGATCCCTTCCAAACACCATGTAAGTAGCCCTCTCATTCCCATTCCCTATAGTCTTGTACTATACATGTCTTTATTAAATGCTTTAGGTTAAAATAATTACTCTGTCACGATTTATGAAACACACTTTGACATCTCCGTGCGTTCCGTGCTTATACCGTGGGTCTCCCATCCTTCTCAATTTTTCAAGTCACCAGCCTCATCTGGCATGAACAGTAGTCCAGGTGCAACAAAACTAGGGCCTGTAGGAACTGCTTTGTTGATAGTGTTGTTAAGAAGGCAGAGCAGCCCTTCACTATGAATTAGAATACTAGTAATTGAATAGGATCTCTATGTATAAAACTGCACATTTTTATCACTGCCCCATAGCAATAGTTTCGCGAGGGGCCACAGGAAACTGTGCTACGCCACTTGTGTGTGTGTGTGTGTGTGTGTGTGTGTGTGTGTGTGTGTGTGTGTGTGTGTGTGTGTGTGTGTGTGTGTGTGTGTGTGTGTGTGTGTGTGTGTGTGTGTGTGTGTGTGTGTGTGTGTGTGTGCAGTATGTGTTGGACAAAGGCAGATGATGACATGCCTGATGAAGTGCACACTCATATGTGTATTATCACAGCTGCACCTGGAGAAATACTGACCCACACACTCAGAGGACATAGAAAAGGAAAACACAACAGCCCACAAGAGTCTGATCTAACACCATCTGCCCTGGGAGACAGGTTTGGAAGATGGTGTGTGTGTTGGCCTGTCTCTGTGTGTCTGTGTCTCTGTGGGGTGTTCATGTTTACATGTGTGTTTGCGCTGGCCACAGGAGACAGGGCAAGACATGCAGTGGAGTGAATACTGACGAATACAGCCCGAGCCAGGGCATTAGGTCAGTTTGTACACAACACCAGTGGTCCCACAAACCAGAGCTTGCCTAATACAGACCCGCCCATGGAAAAGAGACTAACAAGCTGTTAGTCAGATCTCCAGAGTATTTCCTGAATCAATATTGGGTTGGCAGAGAGAGCAAGAACTAGTGTGTGGTTCCATGTGTTGGCCATTCCTTGTGTATGAAGTCACACTCAAGCCCAATCAAGTCCTCAAAGAGTAGGATACGGAGGGGGGGCTAAAATGTTTACAATTTTCTTTGAGCAGTAAACAAGATTGGAATGATAGATAAACATTAGACATATAAGGATAAAATAGAAGAGTTTTGTAAAAAAAATCAATACTGATGAGGACTACATGGAGAAAGGTCAATGCTGCATTAAAAATAAGAAACAGATGTTTTAACCTCATGAGTGTAAT
Organism: Oncorhynchus mykiss; assembly: GCF_057628025.1. NCBI lineage: Eukaryota > Metazoa > Chordata > Actinopteri > Salmoniformes > Salmonidae > Oncorhynchus > Oncorhynchus mykiss. The sequence continues at coordinate 6,224,063 of NC_143044.1, forward strand.
CTCTCTCTATACAGTACCAGTCAAATGTTTGGACGTACCTACTTTTTCCAAATATGGACTATTTTCTCCATTGTAGAATAATAGTGAAGACATTCCATATGTGCTATTTCATAGTTGTGATCTTGTAGTAGCCAAAAAAAGTGTTAAACACCTCAATTACCTCGACTAAGGAAGACCTCAATTACCTCGACTAACCGATGCCCATGCACATTGACCCTGTATCGGTACCCCCCTGTATATAGTCTCGCTATTGTTATTTTACTGCTGCTCTTTAATTACTTGTTGCTTTTATTTCTTATTCTTATTCATATATTTTTTTAAGCGCATTGTAGCAAGCAGTTCACTGTAAGGTCTACACTTGTTTTATTCGGCGCATGTGACTAATACAATTTGATTTGATTTTAAACAAATTTAAATATATTTTACATTTATACAAAGCAGCCACTCTTTGCCTTGATGCCAGCTTTGCACACTCTTGGCATTCTCTCAACCAGCTTCATGAGGTAGTCACCTGTAATGCATTTCAATTAATAACAGGTGTGTTAATTTGTGGAATTTCTTTCCTTCTTAATGTGTTTGAGCCAATCAGTTGTGTTGTGACAAGGTAGGGGTGGTATACAGAAGATAGCCCTATTTGGTAAAAGACCAAGTCCATATTATGGCAAGAACAGCTCAAATAAGCAAAGAGAAATTACAATCCATCATTGCTTTAAGACTTGAAGGTCAGTCAATTCAGAAAATGTCAAGAACTTTGAAAGTTTCTTCAAGTGCAGTTGCAAAAAAACATTATACGCTATGATGAAACTGGCTCTCATGTGGACCTCCACAGGAAAGGAAGCACCAGAGTTACCTCTGCTGCAGAGGATAAGTTCATTAGAGTTAATTGCACCTCAGATTGCAGACCAAACAAATGCTTCACTAAGTTCAAGTAACAGACA